>NC_141695.1:615442511-617842511 GCF_964263255.1 Lissotriton vulgaris | reverse complement strand
AAACCCACAATAGCACCAGTCAGAGATACAGCTCGTTTAGTGTGGAATCCCAATATATTGCCTTCACACTTCATAACGTACAAATCGCTAGCTTCTATCCCTTAGCCATCAATGGCCATAGCAAGAAAGAAGCACACCACTAAACCATTAGAATAAGTTGATGCAGCCTGTTGTGCCCCTTTCTATAATAGTTACTGAATAGTTACATAATGCACACTTCAATATTAACTTTCACTATCACATAGCCTTCCACTTGTCAAAGTGTACAGTGAATCTACATTAAAGTAGTTTAAGAAATTACATGAAACAGCTTTTTATCTACCACTTGGTTTTTTTAAGTTTAAGCTTTCATTTGGTTGAAATCAATATTGAAACTAAATGCACAATGTGCCCTATATTCTGATAGGGTAGTCATCCAATCATCACTGAACGACATTAACAATTCTGAGCAAACACAAGGAAATGGACAGAGCGATGAAACTTCTGACTCAACCCCGGTCACAGATCTGGGTTGAATCCATCATCGTTCTTTAGCTCACTCCGCCACCCCAGTTCAAACCCAGCCATAAGCAAATCAGTATTGACCCTGTTCCTCACGGGAACAGTCCAGCCTGAACTTTAAAGCCAGGTCTTCCCCTGACCAGTAACAAGCATCCTTGGACCAGTTTTGGGGCAACCCCTCATTTGCCACTGAATTCAAGCTAGCCTGGCTAAGTGAGCAAGGGACCAACACCTGTGCATACCATGCCAACCTCCTCCTGAAAGCCCTCAGCAGCCCCAGCCAAGTTCTTGAACTTCTGACCTCCCTCGTGCCATACCAGGCCATGGTACTTGAAAGCCAGACCCCTCACAGACCACCCTGTAAACCACCAGCTCTCCAACACCACGCTATCAGCTTTCAGAGCCAGCCACAGTACAGCCAGCCAGAGAAGTCAACAGGACACCATACTCAGATGCTCTTTTGCAGAGTCCTGAATGTTTCCTTGCTGAGTTCTACACAGTTTAAAATCTACATTAAGCCACTGGCAGATGTTATGTGTACAAATCACCTATCTCCCCTACGCACACAACAAAGCCCATAGTCCCTTGCCAACAAGGCACCCAGCACTAGGGACAACTTCAACTTGTGCATGACTAAATTCATGAAGAATGACCGCCACACAGACGAGACCAAAGTGGTGACCTTCAATAAAACCGCATTGATGTGGAACTTCATCTGGGGAGCATACAGGCCTCAGACCCATTACCAGCAAACAACCTTAAGATCGAAAGCAAATTGGACCAATCCAGCATGGCATGCTTCCACACACCTGAAGCTGAAATATAAAGTGGCTACTTAACACCAGGAAAAGTTACTCAAGCCCAATCACCAGCAGACTGGACTTTGGTAACACCATCTACACGGGGATCACCAGCCACAAAGAAATCTCACTACTTCAGAAGTTACACTGCCTCCCCAATACATAAGCATGCAGAAATAAAGCTTCTAGCCAACAATACAAAGCACTACACAAATTTGCAAAATCAGATCTCATACATCGCCCCATAAGTGTGGAACAACCTACCACCTCACGAGTCACCTCATCTTGAATGCCACTAGAAGCTAAAGGCCTGCATCTTCAAGTAAGCCCCTTCAAGACTAGCACCAAACCTGCAAAGTGCTAGGATACCCTCATGAGACAGTGAGGCATACAAACCTACACTGCGTTAATGTAGTTTGCTCCCATGTACGGTTTAAGAGCACTAGAGCCCCCCCCGCCCCATGTTAATTGATATTTGTATCACATTATCTGGTTACAAAATGCACAACCCTTTATAAGTTAAATTCTACAATCTTAAGCAATTCATAGCACTTATAAACATTAGGTATGCACAGACTTATTTATACCAAACAGCTGGCCACCTGTAACTCAACAGCAACAGGACAAGAAAAGGTCAGTCTTCCTTCCACTTTACAGAGTACACCCTGCTGGAACCATAGCAGCACTGGGTCTCCTTCAGCTCTGCCAAAACCAAGAAAAGCTGTTTGTCAGAGCATATTAACAATTTGTAGTAGACTTCTCCCTCCATTCAGTGTACGCCATTTCAAACCGTTACTGCTGTAGCACTGTGGTCACATACATAGGAGCCATGAAAGTCACTGTAGCTGCAGGGCTTTTAAACCCAGAGAGTTTACAAAGAGATTTAATTGAAATATTCGGATAGCATAGAGAAGAATATTCCAATACCCTCGCACCACAATACTAGCTATTTAAGTCCTACCTCTTTGAAATAGCCACTCACCTTGGTTCAATGATGTGCTGTTAGTTGCTGGTACCTATGACCTAGAATCTTTCCTCTCACAAGCTATGCTATGTGTAGGAAACTGAATTGCTCAAGCTACCAGTAATAAAACATTGTCCGTGAAGGGACTGCTGGGCTCAGGTGTACAGTACAAGTCCAGTACTAGGAGGGTTATTTATAGTGCCATTAGATAATCATGTATCAGTTAAGTATATTCTCAGGACATGGGGTGCACTACTATAACAAAGAAATGACATACTAATGTGTGTCGACGAGCCAACGGAAATAGTCTTAATCATTGACCAGAATCACTTTATTTCATTATGTAATACACCATGAAAACTGTAGGTTTCTACAGAAATCCCTACAACTTACACGCCATTCTGACAAACAGTGAAAAATGTAATATTTTAAAAAAAGGACAGATACATAAAGTGCTTCATAAAAGAAATGGAAAAGGGCAGTCCAGGCGCAAGGTCAGTTCACAAACACAGAAATAAGACTAACATTGAGAATCAGCAAGAAGCAACAGCATTAACCAAGTATAAGGGTGGACCTGCCACCGGGAGGGTTTCTTCTGCTCGGCACTGCTGCTGGCACTACCGGGGCAGAGTCTATAGGAGCTGGTTCGGAAGGCACTTCACTGTCAGACGGGATAACGTTATCTGACTCAACGTTTTCTGCAAAATTAAAGTGTGTGCATTAGAAATTCAACTACATGGTTAAACAATTCCAATCAAGATTCAGTAAATTATATAGTATGGAAATGGACATTATCAAAAACACTACAAATCATGATTTCTCAAAACTGGGAAGATAAAAATCACTTGGGCACTCTAGCAACCAAGGACTCGCTTAGTTGCAAACCTTTTAGAGTATGCTGTGTACTTGAAATAGAATCCTTTACACGACGAGAAATGCCTAGGTAGGCTGGTCTTCACCTTTGACTACACTAGTATCTTCGGTTATATTGATGGGTGTATGATGCTTGCCTGTGCTTAAGATACTTCACTACAAACCAATGTGCTTCCGTTCAGCTCTGCAGGAAGTGGGTTAGCTTAAGAGCATAAACAGCTGATAGCCCCAAAGGAGGAATTGCTGGCCAACTTACCTACCAATTGATACTGGTCTACTTTCTCCATAAAAGGACTTCGAATATGGAGATTAGATTAGCTAGATCTAACACAATATTCTAGTAAAACACTGTATTTGATGGCTAACAATGCATAAAAGTGTTGCCTGGCCAATATGGCAGCTATGAAGACAGAGGAATGAATCCTCTTCAAGTGTCGCTGCACACAGCTGAAAAGTAATTTATTAGCAGTGCACAATAAATTCGATCAATGCAGTCCGAGCATGGTCACATAACAGTCCGACTGAATCACTTGAGACATAACAGCATTTTACAGTGCAGAAACCACCTCATAATTTAATACATTCGCCCAGACAAAGGGTGTAGTACATCAGCCTGTGGAATTGAGCTACTGTGTTAATTTATTTTGATGATAGAGATGCTGGTGTGAGGCACTTCCTGTGTGTCCAGTCCCGCTTCTCGAAGGGTAGTATTCCGATGCAGCAACAGTGATAAAATACTCCTGGTTAGGCCTTCTCTTCTGTCCCATCACTCAAAGTATCCTGAAGTTAGCAATTACTCAAAGTAGCCAGACATGGTGTACGGGTGGAGCCTCCAAGAGCATTATTTGTTTATGGTGGTGTTCCAAGAAAGGTTCCCCAAGATCAAAAACGAAGTTCAATTACTTAACTGGAAAATGAAAGGGAATCTCTGTAAACATGGTATGTCACTGCCTTATAGAATTCAAACGCTATGAGCACGTTGAAAGATTCAACAGGGCACTTAATAATCGTTCTTTATTTAGGTGAGTGGAAGGACATTGAGCATGAGGTGTAGAGTAACAAAGAATCAGGAAAAGCCCAAGACATGCCATGGTTCAAAGGAGTGCGGGATTTGGCTAGGATTTTGAGCCCTAGGTGAATTAAAAGGGGAATCCAAGTTTAGAAAACTGTTGCTTTGAAGGGAGACCGCTATAGTGTGATAGCAGGCTGATTGAGTATAGAATGTAAGCATATACGGGGGGCGGGGGTATTGGATTCAGAGCAAGATGCTTGGAATTTCTCGGTAAAAGTGAATGGTGAATCAGTTAAATTGCAGAGAAGTGGATGGAGGTGTACAATCCCACTTTCCAGAAAAGGTGTCAGATTAGTCAAGGCTCAGATTATCTCGTTTTAGATTAGTTAGCCAGCAGGACAACAAGGGCATCATCTGTAAAACTCGAATTTTAAGAATGCTGAATGACTTTAGTATACAGCATAGCTGGTTAGTGCGCTAGTGCCTGCTGGTTATGCCCATTTTACAATTAGCTACGAACTGAACGCAAGCCAACTACTACTGTGTAATCAAATGCCTGTAAATATGAACATATGGACAAAGTCAATAAACCGTTTTGAAAAAAGTAAGATTAGAAGCTCTGGCAGACAACCCAAGCAGTCTAGCCACAGCAGAGGCTACTTTACCCGCTCCACCTCAAAACTAGGAAACTAATGGGATGCAACAATGTTAATGGATTTCAAATAAAAGCAAAACCAAAAAAAGCTTAACCTGAAACTCACATGACCTGCACCAGAGATCAATACAATAGACACTGGGACAGGAGGCTGGTTGTGTCGGATGGTAGTTACGCTTAGCTTCACTGGGTGCAGTACGGATCACACAACCAAGTATACAAGATGACTGGGTGGAATGCTTGAATTGATCACAGCCACCGGTAATTATTCAGGCCGCATCCCAGCCGGTCTTTATTTTGCTCAACATGCAAACTCAGTTTGGAGCCAGCTATATGCAAATCAGTCCTGACCCTGCTCAATGGGACCCAAGCCAGGTCCTACCTGAACCAGAAGACATGCAGTCCAAGTCCGGTCTGGACTCGTTAAGGGCTCAGCCAGGTACAGCTTGGCTTCAGTGACCGTGTGCACAGGATCCAAGTCTAACCATACCCGTCCCACTTATGGTAACAAACGATACAAAAATAGATGTGCAGAATGATATCAGCCAATGGTAATTACCTGGGCAGAGTAATTCCCTGCCATATTTTGGTCAATTCAAGCATGTGAATCTATGCTACATTCAAGTCCTTTTGAGGGAACAACGTTATTGTCCCATATGTTGGTACAGTCTTCTTGACCCCATCTCAAAATGATCATTGGATCTTGTATTATGTAAAAAAATTAGGGGAAGAACAGAAGTTTTGAATTAAAGTTGGCTTTATCACTTAAGTATGTCATGTATATAGTGCACCACTGACTTCACTTGTCACCATATGTCACTCATTTTCACAATAGTCACTTATATCGCCGTAATTTAATTGTGTTTGTGACAGCCATATTCTATTTCCGTGAAACAAAAGGATATTTTTTTTTTTTAAAAAACAGTTTGGCAAATCTTCCTCTGGTGTGTTCCTATTACAAGGTTTCATTTGCTTTTTCAAGGAAACTGTTTCATTTGTTGCGAATAAGTCGATACATCGTTGCATTTGTATTACACAGATCATAGCAGTTGTATTACCCAACAGAATCAGTTGTTTTCTACTATTGCATATGAACTATACAAGCACGTTTTTTATTCTATACCACGTGATAGAAAATACATCCGTCATAAGATTTTCTAGCAAAGAACCCTACTTGAAAAGAGTGTATTCTTAAGACTAGCGCTGTAGACCAAAATCATTGCGCCATTGGATCAATGGGGTGAACCCAATCACAGGACCTGGGTAACAATTGGTCTTTAAAAACAGAGTGGTCCTTGATGCAACTCAAGACGCAATTAATGTAACTCTTATTGTTAGCATAAGCAGATAGAATCTGTACCTGAGATGTATAATTTGCAGACGACAATATTAATTGCAACAAACCCAACACATCTAGATCAACAGCCAAACGTACTTGATCTCACTTTATATCACGATTTTATTTACATAATGCTAAAAATAAGTAATCAAAAGAGACTGCAAGATGCAGTGGACAGAGGAAGGAATTAAGTGGGTGCTCAAGTGAATTGAAAAGGAAAATAAGCTCAAAGGGCAGAGTTAGAAAGATTCAGTACTACTAAAAACCACAATTTTTCAGTTGAACAAACAAAGGCCTACCCATACATTTGTATATACATCAATTGTAACAGACAGATTGGCGGGGGACGGGAGGGACAGGGAAATTGATAAGGTGTAGGCCTTGGGTTGGGGGAATAGCCGTCGACGATTCGAGCCTAGCGCAAGAAGGGGCAGTTTCCAGGCCTCTGCTGCGGGTCTTCTTCAGGACAGGGTGGGGCGGGTACCGGGGTGCCAAAGGTAACACGAGAGGGTCACGTCAATATGATTTGGACGGGCCACCTAAATTGAATATATCAAAGGATCCAAATTGAAAGAGTTGACGATTGCTCCGTATGTTTCCACGCCTAGAACCACAGGCGTCTAAACAAAGTTTTAATGTAATCAAATGGAAAGCAAGGGTAGAGGAACGACCCCGCACGTAGCTCCGAGACTGAAGGTATCAGCAGTTCTCAGTAAAGTCGCACTATTCAAAAAGTTTCTTTACGATGAAATAGCTGCAGCACCTCTTAGTCGAAGTAAGCAGTCCGGTCAATTCTGATCCGTATTAGTCAAATGCAAACGTCGACGGCTATTCCCCCAACCTAAGGCCTACACCGTATCAATTTCCCTGTCCCTGCCCCCCCCCCCTTCCCACTGTCTGTTACAAATGTATGGGTAGGCCTTTGTTCAACTGAAAAATTGTGGTTTTTAGTTGTACTTAATCATTTTAACTCTGCCCTTTGAGCTTATTTTCCTTTTCAATTCACTTGCAGTCTCTTTTGATTACTGATTTTTAGCATTATGTAAATAAAATCGTGATATAACGTGAGATCAAGTAAGTTTGGCTGTTGATCTATATGTGTTGGATTTGTTGCAATGAATATTGTCATCTGCAAATTATACATCTCAGGTACAGATTCTGTTTATGCTAACAATAAGAGTTACATTAATTGCGTCTTGAGTTACATCAAGGACCACTGTTTCTATAGACAGAATCATTGCGCAGCACTTACAGCTGTCTGAAATAGCACCTCGCATCCCCAAGTCGGCCACAGAACACTATTCTCAACATTGTTAAAAGTGGAGATATCAAACTAATTTATAGCAAAAACATAATACAGTCCAAAAGGCAGCCGTAAAACAACGTCAAATCAAACACTTACCATACTCTTCGGAGTCGCCCTAAAATAAGAAATAAAAACCTTGTTAGTGGAGAAGAAAACTTAGACAAAACCTTAAGACTGTCCAGGCAATTCCGACAACCCATCTGCCAGCCCACCCTATTTGAAGACAAGGGCAGGAGCTTAACAGAGAACTTCAATAATTCATATGCATTTACAATATGATCTCAACGTTTAGAGCTTAAAACTTAACATTCAAATCAGTTTAAATATAGCAAACTTTTGGGAGGCAAAAATCAAAATCAGACGAAGCCAAATAAATTAGGGGTAAAATGCCTTGCCACCAACCGTTTGTTCAGCAGAGTCACCACACTCCCCACCAGGCAGCGGTCTTCTCTGCGGTACTGATGGCTCTGCTTCGCTCTCTCGCCCTGAAAAAAAGCTATATTTAGTCAACAATTTCTTAGTTAGCTGGCACTAAATGAATCTACGGTCGCACAGGAACCAATCAATGGTGGGCAACTGGACATGTGCAGGCCATTAGCGCATCAGTGGTGTTTAATGCGCAACGCTGACTATACCTGGTTTAGGAGCTGGGAGGTCATCGGGAGGGCCGAATATATTGGATGCCATCCTGTGCTTTCTTACTGGTTGATCAGACTGCTCGCCGAAGCCAAGGGAGAAGTTGGAAGCCCCTCCAGGTGGCCGCAAAACCCTAAGCAAAGAAAACCCAGCCACATTTAGTACATTCGGATCGTTTACACGCCTAAACTGTACATACCAACAAAAAGCTACAAGACAAACTCAAATGTCTTGTATACAAAGCCATGCACACGGCCTACAATATTCACCGAAAATAACCTTCAGTGTTACACGGACTAATTATCAAGCAGGTAAACAAGACTTACCGGAACCAACTCGATCACCAAGTTCAACAGCCGAAGGATTACTGTTTCTAAGTTACCCCAAGCGGTCATATACTGCTGAACGTCCAAGCGTGTATGATAGACATATTATACACACACCTACATACGGGCATATATACACACACACACAAACGTTAAGTGTCGAGTTACATCGTCGAATTACATCTCAAGCTTTAATTCCCAAATAAATGTTGATCAGGCGCAGTTAAAAAGGGTGTTCATACTATAACTTTAGACGCAAAGGTAGCCAGTGTACCGTTTACAGATTTGATACTTTTTTGGGAAAGGGGAGTTTTTGGAGTCACGAGGGCAGACAGCTGTAAGAAGTCGCAGACCACTGTGCAGACGCCACCCTGCAATTCTAGATTGGTGCTGTCGAAGCAGTGTTATCTGGGCCTCGCCAAGAAACTAGCACAGCTATTATGCGAGAGGCCTCTGCAGACCGTGAAGGGGGCGCTGCTCCTCTAGCAGCTGCACCGGATTTCACAACGAAGAGGCGGAAACCACACCCAGCACATGACGGGGACACTGCTCAGAACCCAGGCAGGATGTGATCATAACTATGCCCCAAAGGCCGTGGTGATTAAGAGAAAAGGGGGGCGGAGGGTCATCTCGCTACTGCCATGCATGCAGCGAGTGAGCTCACCGCCCGGATAAACCCGGAAATATGAGTGCATCAAGCCAACTGACGCAGCTAGACTGGGTACACTTCTGCTTCCTGGCGCACAGGAACTATAGACGTTTATCACTGCCTGAAAAAGATTAAAGTCCTCGCTAGAGTAATAAAAAAAAAAAATCTAGGCACCGTTTATAAATCCTGGCAAATTCTTGTCACGCAGTCATCCGGGAATCAGAAACTGGCCCCACTCCTAGTTCGGGCAATAACCATAAGTAACCTTGCGACATCTTTAGCCTAGTTATAGGTTCACAATAAACAAAAGATTTCACATGCGCATTGAGAAAGGAAGCAGGCAAAGTCCAAAGACTGCCAAATTACTATGTAGAACCAGTGGCTGGAATAAACCGGTCAGAAGCTCAGAAAACCAATATACAACACGGCGACAATACACGGACCCCAAGAGCCGGTGAGTGACGGAACATGTAGCGACCCTGCCGACCGGGACCAAGAACGTACAAGATCACTCAAGCGACAGTTGCATTCCTAGCACAACAGCCCACACATAGTCTATTCATACGACTAGGGACGGCCAGCTAAAGCTATCCCATGGTACAAATTGGCGAGGGGGTGCAATCATGATGGTATTCAGTTCACAATGACGGGGTAGACACGACGTAGATGGAACGATGACATACATAATTCTTTATTCGTATAAACCGAGTGCAATGCGACAAAGCTTGGTTGTAGCAAGGGCCACTTTAATACGATCAGTTTAAATACCACTCGTATAGGAGGGCATAGGTGGCGCAGTGACTATTGTATGGACGAGCATCGGCCAGGCTTTTACGGCTAGTGACTGCACTAGGACCACTCTTTCGTCTGGGAAAGACAGCAAGTAGACCTCTAATGCCTCTTGGAATTGGAAAACACCAAACGAGAAACTGCCAAAAAATTGCTAGACGGCAGGGAACAACGGGACACAAACATGAGCATTACACAAAGAACCACGCCCAAGAAACCCCATATGCCACCGAAGGCCAAGGAATCCATACCCCAACGGGACCATCAAAAGAGGGCAAAAATTAAAAAACATAAAAACTCAACCCGGGCTCCTGCTAGGCCATCCCATCGCAAGCACCCCCAAACACCCCCTGCAAAGCACCCTACATGCACAGTCACCTAGAACTGCTTCTGCCGCTGGGGTCCACACCGGAGAAGGTGGTGGTGGTTGTCATGGCGTTGGTGCAGGCGAATGTAGAAATCGGCAAATAATTACACGGTAAAATCTGATGGCGAGCAGAGGCACTATAATACGTCCAAGTTCCAAACTCAAGCACGTCAGAATAAACCGGCAAACAGCGGTTGCGGAACTGTATATCGCCCACTCTTACATAGCTTATCCCGAGCGTCCCGCCCCTCTGCTACACTCCCATTGGTCGTTTCAAACCGGCATCTGAGCTCATTCGGTAATGTCCTCGCGGCATCTTTCGATCTCCTCAGTCGTTGGCAGTTGACTTGTCAGTACAAAAAACTGCTAGGAATCCCGCCCCTCTGCCGCGCCTCGTGGCAACTGTCTGAAAATGATTGGATGGCTCCTCGTCTTCTGCACCAAGTGGTGGTTGCAGTTAGGTTCAACAGAAAAGATTGTCTCGCTTGTACTCGCATTGATGATTGGAATGCCTAGCTGCCGCTCGCAGAGTTCCAGTATTTTGATTGGTAGCACTTGTTTCTTTTGTGTGGAAAGGAAGGAAAGTATTGAAAGAAGCGGGCGCCGTCTGATAAACGGTGGAACTTCGTGGAAGTTCTTTACTCATCAGACAGGAATATGTTTTTAGTTCTGGCTTGCGTTACGTGGTTTCTCATAGATTACTATAATAGGCAAGAGATGTAGATTGATTATCTATCTGAAAAAAAGGTGTGTGTGACATTTTCATAATTTCAATGTAATTATGAGTGGCATTTTAACGACTATGAATTACACTTTCTCTCGAGCAAAATCAAGCGATGAAGACGAGAGAAACACAAATATAAAAAATGACACCCTTTTGAGCTGATTACTGCCTGGCTTCTGTCTCCTGCTTCAGAGTGAGGTGGGTAGGCAGCCTGGGACAGATAGCCCAGAATTAAGTACATCGATTTGTTTAGAGATACGATCGTATCTCTAAATAGATAGATCTATTTATTATTTGTACAGGAATGTGAACGTATACATGGGGTGCAGCCCTTAAGCCCTAATGAAGAATCTGCAGCTGGTGAAAAAGAACTTGTGTGTACACACTTCCTCACAACTTCACTCCATTGACTTGAAAAACGACGGCACCAAACATTATTTACAGGTACATATGGAGTCCCAAAGGGCATCTCCAATCCATGCATTTGTATGTGCAAAGTTACAAATTGAGAGGTATCTCGTGGCTTTGTGTGTGTGTATATATATATATTTATATATATATATATATATATACCACACAAATATATATATATTTGGTGGGCTGTTGTGCCGCGTACAACAGATATTGTAAACAAACTTAAATGGACCATTGTGCATGGCACAGCTATTCAATCAACAATATTACAGCCATTTTGCTGCTCGGATTGCCTGATACGTGACAAAGACTAATTCAACCTTCGGTTCAACCATAGACAAAGATGAACAAAGGTATCAGTCTGCAATGGAGGCCTCCATTTTCTAAAAAAAGAACCAGGAGATACCTCCTATTCCTATCATTTGTTTAATTACCATGCTGGTCTTCCAGTGATTATGCAAAGTACTGCACTGCTTATATGTACTGTATATCACTACCATGGGAAAGAGAGACAGAGTTAAATGAAAACCACACTTAAAAGAGGTAACTTGCACCAAATTATCATTTTTCAAGTGATGTCTAGGCGGATTTTTACTGGTAAACTAAACTTGATATATAATGTTTGGGTGATCATTCTGGACCAGTGCTTCCATATGTCACTGGAATTGGTAATTTTCTTGACTGTCCTTTTATTAACTTAAGTCCATCATCTCTAGGTTTTTATCAAACCAATCTGGTGACCTAGACTAAGGTTCTGTTTCTTTCCATTGTCTTGTTCAAATTGGCAGTAGTTTTGTAGATTATATATGCAAAAAGAACAGCCGTAAGAAGAAGGACCAAAACATACCACTTCTATGGGGAAACAAGCAGACTCAACAAGGTCAGGAATGGAGAGAGGGTTAGTGATTATGATAATGCAGACTAATGGCTTATGAGGCAAACTCAAAATGTATTTATTTTACATTTTATTTCTTTTCCATTTGTGTATTGGCATTTTTAAGAACATTACAAACATGTCTGCTAGTGTAGTTCCCAACTGCCTTCAATACAGGGATTTCTTAACATATATTACAGAGTTTGATACTCATCCGGTAATAAAGCACTCCAGACTGGATGGCTGCAGGTAACCAAGTCTCCTAAGAAGCACTATCCATGGAAAACATACAATGCAAATAATTAAATGAAAAGGAGACATGGCGGCAAGCATCATAACATTTTTAAAGCAATCGTGAACCCCCCCTTCTATGGAGTATGGGGAATTAACCATGCAGAACATATGCTTTATATTAAGACCAACATCAACTATGTATTCAGCCTATGGCAGTCTAGCATCCTCTTTTGTCTCTCCACTTTCACCGGTTAAAATCTCAAGTGAGTCCCTGCTCAGCCCCCTCCCTAGTCGGATATCTAAAAGCACCACTGCCTTGGCCTTTGCCCAGTGCAGCAAGTTGTGGAGCCAAGTGGAAACATCTGACGGAGACAGTGTCTTCTGTGGAGACATTTGTCCCCTTTGGCTCCAGGGTGGATACCCAGCAAACAGGACTCTGGGAAGTATGAGGGCACAATTTCAACCAAGGCTGCATGTCACCTCTACCCACACACAGTGCACTCCCAGACAATCCCATACTACACAAAAAAATCCTGCATCTAGGACCCGCATCGTGGGCAACTGGGTCAGCGCAGGAAACATTAGCGATAAGCAGTGAGGTATAAGATACGTGTGGTGCAAGAAATTAATTTGGGTGAAGCAGAAACGGGAACTCCATAAAGCATTCCTAATCATGTTTAAGGCCTGGGTCCACTGTTTGTCTGTCAGTGGGAGGTGAAGATCCACTGTCCAGCGGTCTCTGGATTGGGCAAAGGGTTTCTGCCACTGTACTATAAGACTGAAGATGGACAATGCCAGAAGAATGCAGATGCACTGTCCATGTGTATGTAGTATCACTTTTCTTTTATTATCAATATTATCAATATTTTTTAACTGTGCAGTCCGCTTCATTTTGCATTTTTCCAACCTGGATAACAATTAGCTAAGTTGCAGTGTGGGGACTTCTAAATAGAAAGACTGTTGGACTTTTGATAAGTGAACTGTCATCTTCCTTCCATGACAGATGCGACGTGCTCAAGAACTTGATGAATTCAGTATCTGTCTATCAATTACGCTTCCTTAATTCCCCCACCTATCAATTCATGAAATCTTCAACCCTCTTCCAAATTGAGCAGTCTGTTAATTTTCACCAGTATCACAATCAAACAGGCAGACCAGGGCGGGGCCACAGTTATTATGTACACAGTGGAGTACGACGTGGTATGTAGGAGGCAATTAAGCAACCGCAGATACTACACTCCCTTGAGAGAGGACCCCACTCCCGACTTAACAGGACGATTTCTTCCATGGTTTTCTCAGCTGAGACCGAGGGCTGAGTCACCAGAAAGGAGGTGGAATTCCTCATCACAAAAGAGCTTAAGACCCCATACTTTTACACCTTGCCCAAAATCCATAAGGAGTCACCCATGTCCCCATGCGGTCCATTGTCTCGGGGATTGGGTCCATCTTGGAACCCCTTTCCAGGTTCTGCAACCATTTCCTTCAACCGTTGGTGAGAGCGACTTCATCATTTCAGTAAATCTTTATTTCGAAGAATAAAAATTCCTCATAAAAGCACATTACATAAAATTTCATTAGATTTCATTACATTTCATTCCTGAACTTTTCATGTTAAAAACAACAATAGAGAAGAGAGGATATGATTCACGGGGCAGGTATGATTTTACAACACTAATTCATTTCTTGTATTCCTCAATCTTACTGCTACTTTTAAAAAGCTTAAAATGGCACATAGGGTGTGGGGATCAGTGGCTTTCTGTAAAAACAACAATGCAGTTCTTGCTTGGCGGAATTTCTGTTTCTTTAAAATGTCTACCAAAAACAATCGTCTGGGGTTACTATAAAATGAACATAAAAGTACAAAATGAAGGGTGTCCTGCTGAGACCTATTGTCGCAGCCGCAGGCACCCTTCTGCTCAATTGATACGGTAAAACCAGAAGGGTAAGCTAAAATATTTGGTAACCAATTGAGCCTAAAACGGCACATTAAAAACCGATCATTTTGGCTATACATAAGAAACAGATATGATTCCATTCCCCCTCCATTTCTTACAAGGTCATCACTCCATCATTTATTAAGGACACCACAGATGTCCTACGGTTACTTGAGGGGGTCCAACATCCAGAAGAGGTAGACCTACTGATTACCCTAGATGTTGAGGCTCTCTATACAAACATCCCACAAAGGGCGACCCTGAAAGTTATAGAGGATGCTCTAAGGCATGGTAACTGGACTTCTTTGAGTATAACACACAACTCTACTATCAGACGTAGGGCACCTCAATGGGCAGTACGTTTGCGCCAAGCCTGGCATGTATGTACATGTTGGCATTTCAAGAAAGGGAGATCCTCAGCTCCAAGAACTCATACAAGGCAAATGTGCTTATGCGGAAGAGGTTCATTGATGATATTCTGGTCCTATGAAACTAGAACGCACGAAATGTGAAGAATTCTGTACCTGGATCAATACATTGAACCCTTTTTTGAAATTTACAAATACTGTCTCAGAAACTGAGATCCCCTTTCTTGACCTACTGATAAAACGGAAGAATAGTTTAATCACTACCACACTCTTATCACAAACCAAAAGATAGAAATAGTTTATTGCTATTTAGTAGTCACCATCCCAGGGCCCTGAAACAGAATCTCCCCTTCGAACAGTTCCTCCATATTAGAAGGAACTGTAGTTCACTGAGAGACTACCAGAAAGAGTCTGACACTTTGGCAAAAGACCTTTGTCAGAGAGGGTACCCTAAACACACTGTCACACTTGCATGCAAAAGAGCTAAGAACAATAACCAGGAGAGCCTACTAGAAAGCAAACCTAAATAACCTGATAATGCCATCACTTGTGTGACTACCTATACCCCTGACTCCAATCGTATGAGAAACAACATTAGAAAACATTGGAGCATTCTTAACACAGGAACTTTGAACCTACCTATACCAAGGTTCACATTTAAACACACAAGCAATTTAAAGGACATGCTCATGCACACAAGACCCAGAACTCACCAGAGCAAGGTGCAAAGAACATTTTGGGATTTAATGGGACATTATCCATGTGGGTCCTGCTCAGTGTGTCCTCTCATTAAAATCACAAAAGAGTTGCCTTTTCCAAAAGGAGTCAAATGGAAGATCAACAAACATACAAATTGCAATACCTCAAACTGAATCTGTATATTGAGCTGTCTGTGTGGACTCCTATATATAGGAATGACCACGAGACCGGTGAAAGTCCGGGTAACGGAACACAGAAGCAATTTCAGATGTCATAAGACCAATACCAAAATTACAGTATATTTTGATCAACAAAACCAGTCCCCTGACTCTTTCAATTGTGGCGTGCTCGAAGCCCACCCAGGGATGACCAAAAATTCCCTGTTCCGCATTGAACAACAATAGGTTTTGAGGTTAGCCACTGACAAAGAAGGATTGAATGAGGATATACCTTGGAGCTTACTGACCTAATTGACTCAAAGAGGGCTTTCCTCAAGTAATATCTGCGCCGCAGAGAGCATTATCATGACATTCGCAACCATGATTATGGGAGATGCCTTGTCAACACTTACACACCGTATTTAACCTTCACCCCATGCCATATTGGTTATATACATAGCAATACCCAGTGAAGAGTCATTAATATTACTACACCAGAGACATGCTTCATAAATAACATCCTTAATACAGCTCTCTGTAGCGGCTTTAAACAAGGGATTGAACTGACATTAGAGGTAATACCTAGACACTCCAGACACATGGAATGACTGAGCTCTGTCATCACCATACTGCATATGACTTGCTCGGTTTTTTCAGCAATACCGCCAGTAGTCACAGCTGACTTACTCTGCTTGTTCTAGGAGATTGCCAGTGGCAAGAATTCCAATATGGCGCCAGATACCATGGGTAGCGCTTCAGTCTCTTGTCCCAATGGACAGACCGGAAGTCCAGTCCTCACGTACTGCCGACCGGAGGTATAACAACCCAGGTCATACGGTAATCGGCACCACCCGGGCCGGCAGAGTGAGGGGTAGGTCGACCGCAGTTCCACAGGAGTTCACAATGTGAGTATTGATTGGGAATGCAGCATGCCTATGGGGATGCGACTCATGCAGGACACCTACAGATGGATAGGAACATGGTCATCCTGTACAGGCAGCACAAACCTATTTCTGGTATGTAACGAGAACATGAGACCCCGAGCGTGTACACATTTCCCCAGCGGGGCTTAAGATATACGATCAAGTGATTGACGGTGGGTTTATGTTACTTGAGCAACCTGTGTTCGATTGACGGCACATCTACACGGGGCAAATTAGAATTGTGAGCACCTTTTTGTTGTTTTGAGGGCATGCCTCTGGTTCCCGTTGCAGCGCTTGCTTGTGGCCAGCCAGACAACAACCCATGGTTGGCTTCTGGGGAGCTATTGGTTCGCGCTACGGGGGTTGCCTGTGACTTGTCGCCCTTTCGGCAGATCAGTGAACACAAGGTCTCCCTTTCTAGGCGTGTGGGTCTCCGCGTGATGACCTTCCCTGGAGGGTCCATCATTGTCATTGTTGTTGATTCAACCACTGACCATACAACTTCCTACAGAAAACTGTGCCTGTATGTCGATATTTCAACTCTCCTGAATTCCTCCATCCACTACAGCAATGCACCTATAGTGTCTACACCTGCCGGTAACGCTGACATGCATAGTGACCCAAATATGGTGACTTTCACATCTGTGCCTGAAGCACAAGGTACTTTTCATCACTGCTGCTGTTTTTATAAGCTGTTTTACATCTGACGCATGATCACGGTTATCGGAGTGTGAAGCATACGTGTGCTACACCCTGGATTTGAGTGGTGCACAATCATTAATGTATAAAATACTGTTGTATTATGACAAACTAACTTGTATGCATCTATCTTATTGCAGACTATGTTGTAGATCTACAGGTACCACTTTTTAGGGTGCTGGATGGGTGGTGACGACTTTCTTTCACGTAGTTCAGACCACCACCAAAAAGTGTAGGTAGATCTCACTTTGGTCTTGAAGAATTGCCATCAAACTGATAAAAGGTAAGAATCATGTTGACTCCAATCACAAGCATATAATCCCACAACCTTAGAGCATGTGTGCGCGCTTTTTAATTTTTAACCATTAGTGGCCACATTTCATTAAAATTGTTTTGAGTGAACCACGTCTTCCTGTTTTAATCTCACACACTTTCACAACCATTACGCCTACACTGACGAAGGGCCCTCACATGCACTACACCATACGGTATACAGAAATAAAGATCTCCGCCAAGAAGGCCCCATCCCGGGTGCCAATCGGGTACTGCAGCGCCGACCCGATAAGGAGCAGACCCGATGATGAAGCAAGACACCTAGCTGACTGGGTTTGTGAGAGTCTTTTTCCGAAAGGATGAAATCATTCTCCTGGTTTTTGATTGAACATCTCCGCGTGTTCTCTCAAACATATACAACTACCTGCTACTCACAATAGGAACTGCATATTACTTTGGTTTATAATTCTCACCATCAACAGATCTCACATTTGGTGAGGCATATGTTGTTAAAGCTATGACAACTGTTACAGAAGGAAGTTACCAAAAATAGCAAATAGGCCCAAGCCACCCCTCTTACCCATGCAATAAAGGGACATCATAGTACAGAGAAGGAATTACAACACTATGGGCCCTATTCCGATCTCGTTCAGAAACGACTCGTGTCCGGAATGCTTTCCATGTGACCCGTGTAACGTGAGTCCGACCGAACAAGTAGGATGCATATGAATGCATCCGGATACGGGTCGGTCAGACTCCCATTGACTTCAATGGGAGCCTTTCTACAGAACACATACACAGGCTCCCATTGATAAAAGGGGTAGTTAGAGATCATCGTGCACCCTATAGCGGTCACCCTGTTAGACCTGGCATCCTTGGAGTGGTTTCCCCCTATCTTTTTGCCTCTACCTCCTGTATTTTTGATGCTGTGCTGGATTTCGTTGTTGCTGGTTTAGATGCTTTGGGCACTTTGCCACTGCTGATCAGTGTCACAGTGCAAGTGCTCCCAGTGTAAATTGTTATTGTGATTGGTTATCCATGATTGGCATATTTGTGTCACCCAGAAGTCCCTAGTAAAGTGCACTGAGTGTGCCAGGCCTGGTGATAACAAATGCTACCAGTGGGTCTGCAGCACTGATTGTGCCACCCACATGAGTAGCCCTAACATGATGATTCAGGCCTGCCACCGCAGTGCCTGTGTGCAGTCTGTGAACTGCCATGTCCTCCTGGTCAGTGTCCCCACTGACCAAGCCTAACCCTTCCCTTTCTGTACACATTGGTCACCCCTATGGGAGGCCCAAAGTACCCCCTTGGGCAGGGTGCAGTGTAGGTGAAAGGTAGAGCATGTACTAGTGCAGGTGACATGCTCTGGTAGTGAATTACAGCCATTTTTGTTTTTCACTATTGTAAGGCTATCTTGCCCCATAGGCTATCATGGGGAATGCTGGCTACAGTGGCTAACAGCATATCTTCCCATATGAGCAAGATCGGACATAAAAATCTGGTATCCCTCAACTCAGAATTTAATAACACATCTTTTAGGAAAGGTTGTTTTTAAATCCCGTGTTTGAGAACAGCACTTTTAGAAAGTTGCTGTTGTCTTGTCTGACCTTTCTGTGTGCCTTGGACTGTTTGTGAATTGACTGTCTGGTTTGTAAGTGACAGGGGCTGGGTGGCTCCCCGAAGCTGAGTGGGCCATCCCTGGACTGAATAGCTCCATCTGCATCTAGAGTGGTGGGAGGGGGTAGCACCTGGGCCTGAATAGGGCTGTGCCTGCCTTCCACAATGCTGGCTCCACCTCCTGCTGGGTGGCTTACGACCCTGCTCCTCTCTCTGAAAGGAAAGGAGAGGCCAGGAAAACAGAGTGCTCAAGGAACACCCAGGACTGGTTCAGACGGTGTTCAGAGCACTCCTGCACAAAGGGAACAACAACATTTTGGGGTATAAGTACAGGACCCCAGACTACAGAAAATTTGATCATCCTGGAATCAAGAAGGAACCTCTGCCAAGGAGAAAGCTGAAACTGAAGAAGGAAGACTGTCCTGCTGTTGCTCTTCTGGACTGACCTGCTGTTGCTTTGCTGCCAAGGAGAGGGGAAGGACTTTACTTTGTGCTGTGTCCCCTTGCTTGAAGGAATCTCCAAGGGCCTGAGAAGAGCTGGATCCCTGTTAAGAAGTCCCAGGAAGAAAAGGACTTCTCCCCCAGCTTCCCTGAACTCTGCTGAGAGAGTTCTGTCTTTCCTAGAGTGCTTGGGCCAGTTGTGGTGCCTCTGGAAGTTGTACCTGTGCTGGGAAGCTGGAAACCTAGATTTTAAAGACTTTCTGCAAGTGTTATCGCATCGCTCGCTTGCGGAGCTCATCCCAGTCAGTATGAGGAAATTCCCGCCGCTACGAAGGCCGAGATCGTCGCAGAGTCGTCGCATCCTTCATTTGCAGGACGCAGCAGTCCGGTGCGGGAACATTACCATCGCTGCGAACATTGTCGCAGAGCCTGTCGTCGCTGGGTGAGATCGCCGCACCGCTTGCTTGCGGACCCCATCACGTCACTGCGAGAATCGTCGCAGAGCCATTGCATCGAGGAGCTGCGAGAGGAAGATCGCCGCTGGACCGCGCATCGTCGCCCCGGAGATCGTCGCAGCCCCCAAAGATCATCGCATCGTGCCTTTGCAAGCTTTTTCACTAAGGAACCTCTGCGCCGGAAATCCATACAAGGTATCACCTCCTTCCCCATACAGACCGGATTCGTCGCAATACGCCTACTACATCCAGCGGGGTTGTCACATCGCCTCCCCAAGGGCTCAGGAGTGACGCATTGCTTGTTTTCCACAGCACCAGCTTCTGTTTCGGAATTTTGTCGCATTTAAAGGTACTGTTGACTAAATGTGACGCAACTGTGAACTTTTCACGCAACTGTGGATTATTTTATCGCACGTTTAAGAACTCTTTTGAAACCATATTCTTGAACTGTGTATGTTGGATTTTTTGTCGTTTTGGTCTTGAGTAGTTTAGATTAAATACCTTTATTTTTCTAAACTGTTGTGGAGTCAGTTTGTAGTGTTTTCACTGTGTTACTGTGAATGTAAGGGATTTTTTAAATGTGGTAGCTGCTGTGTATGCTGCTTTGCATTGAATAAGATAACCAACTTCCAATACAATAGTCAGAAACAACACAATATATATCAATTTATAAATTGTAACACGACACATGCAGTATACTGTCTAAAATGCATATGTGATATGATATATATTGGTAGCTCGATAAGACCCTTGAAAGAAAGAGTACAGGAGCATATTCGGGCCATATGCAAGAACAATATGCAGTATCCTTTCGCTGTGCATTTCAACACTACACACCAACATAATGATCTACATAGAATTAGATTTCATGGGATCGATGTGGCAACGGCAGGTAATAGGGAAGGTAACCGTCTGCGTAAACTACGTCAGCTGGAAAGCAAATGGATTATCTCTCTGCGAGCAGTGGAGAAGGGGGCAAACATAGACAAAGAGATGTGTGAATTTTTGTAAGGAGGCAAGAAGTTGACTGTAACTGTGAGATGTTCTGGCAATTTTGATTCTGTTGTCATAGTATACACATCTGAAGAGAATGGTGGGATATAGATGACAAATAAGTATTGATGCATGGTACTGGACAATACCTGTTGTGATATATGGATAGATGTGGCCTGATTACTGTGTTAAGTTAGCATGTGCTTTTTATGTGTTTAAACACCATTTTTCCTTTCTGCTGCTTTTGCACACGACACGCATCTGCTGCTTTACCTTTGAGCCTAGTAGAATGTTTTCGGTTCTTACGAGAATAATATGTTGTTACACTGATATCAGCCTTGCTTGGCGAGCTGTGTCTGTACAGTGAGTGCTGAAACCTTCAAGGATATCTCAACACAGTAGTTGTTATGAGCACTGATCTTCGCACGTCCCTAGACATAACATACATGCAGCTGCAGCCAAGTTCTGGCTTTAGGCGCGTTTTATATTGCCTTGCACAAGAGTATATAAACACACTTGACGGTACTTCGCATGCAGAGAGCTGGTCGCTGATGATGTGATCACTAACCACTAGGATCTTGAGGTATGGGGCCGCTCTGCTAAAACCCGCAAGAGACCTTCTTAGATATAATATAATATACTAGCTAGGGAGGGTGAGAATTAGGTTTTGTTAAACCCTATTCATTTAGCATAATACTATGCTTGCACCGTTTGTGTTCGTTGGACTAGTGACTATGCTGATTACCTTGTTTCTTATAATATGTATGCTTGTATTAGCTAAGATACTGCGCTTGAGAGCACTGCATTAGTGAAAAAAACATTTCAAATATGCACGTGTCCTCTTTTACTCCTCGTTCTGGACTGAAATGATTGTATAACGAAAGAGTGTTCATGTGTTCCACGTAACCTGAGGTGTACTAAGTTCATGTTCTGGTTTGTCTAAGCATTGGGAGTTTATGATGACCAATGAGACACTGATTGCTAGTCTGGTAGGGGATTTTTGGGTACTAAGGTGAGTTTTGGGACATCCTAATCCACTGAGGTTCCAAGCCTCTAAGCACAGTTCTGTCTGAGCACGGAATCCCTGCGACAGTTGGATGTTCAAAAAGATAAGAGTGCACAATTTCGGGTATCACTGTGAGTGGTCGATATGTGTATATGTAATGTGCTCAGTAAGAAGTGCTAAATAGTAGTGGGAACTAGTTGTTTATGTGTGATTTTAGATGACAACACAAGATAAATCAACAAATGTACAACTAGTTAATGCAACTTGACTAGTAGCGATAAAGAAATGAAAACATGTAAGGAAATGGGTTTGTCTTTATATAAAGAGAGCGACAACCTAGTGCGATCACCTTACGCTTATACTCCAGAATGTTTTTATTGGCACACCTTTTTTTAGTCAGTACACATGGACTTTCTTATAGATCTAATTGGTACAATTGCGTCACATGCAACGTAGTAAGTTAAATAGTAGACACTCTAAAATGGCCGCGATACTCTTAGAAGACACAGAATAGGACCCTGTAATTGGTCCTTCTTCCATTTCTATAGATACAAGGAGGAGGCGAGACTGACAGGGCCTCAGAAGGGAAACGCGGAAGGAGGCGACCTTTTCCGGTTGTGAAATACACGCTATGGCGGTAAACTTCAAACTATGTTAGCATAAATGTGGGGATTAGAAAGAACGGCAAATTAATAATTTGATATATATTGTAGGCGGGAGTGTTTTCTCCCGAGCCCCGCAGAAAGTAAGGGTTGTCGGACACAACACGCATCTTTAAGGTGCTGGACGCATTACGTTTGAGACATGTAGCATGGGGTATCGTGGCTGCTACGACTGGCCACAGTAGAATGCACTTGAAGCAAAAGCATACTGTGCATGCAGAAATATGGGAGTTGCACCTGGCGTATTTTAGTTACTTTCTTTTTAATAAAAGACGCGAGTTATTTAAATTAGTAGTGTAGTTAGAGCAAGGCATTGACGTGTGGGAGGGTGGACCCCATTAATATTATATGAGAATTTGCGATTTTAAGGACACACACGTGGGATGTGATTGATTCAAAAAGTAGAGATAGAACTTAAGTTATTGATCGCTATAACTGATAGTACAATATTTCCATACTTCAGATAGAACTTATCAAGGCTCCAACCATCATGATTACACAGTGACAGATCACATGTGGATGTATTAGAAAATAAGGAATAACCACAACTTTATTCATACATGTGAAGGTGAAAAGGCTTGCAGGTAAGCCTGGTAATCATATATGTTGTTAACGTAAAGAATAGAGTGATAATGTCACATTTATATGCCAGAATGTTGACAGTTTCCCTATATACCTCCACAGGATCAATGCCAACCTATTTTTTATGAAATACTATTTTTAGAACATATGCTGCTCAATTGACAAATTTTCCAGTAAGTGTTTTCTAGAGATTGAATTGGAAGTAGGGGCAAGCAGTATGCATTGATTGGCATACTGCTAGCATGACTTATTAAATCAATAGGACAAGCGGTATCTAGGTAGCATGCCTTTGGGTACATGAGAACTCTAGGCAAATTTATGGGTGTGTTGTTGACGGTGGTTGCACAAAGGGGGTTTGCCCTCCGCGCAATAACTTGTAGCAGAACAATTAAAAACTTGAGTGTTGACTACTTGTGCGAGGTGCGCATCTAAACCATGCTGGTGGTGGTGGCACAATGACACTTATGTGTTAGACCTATGTAAATAGGAAATGAGAAATTGAAGGTGTACCATGGATTATGATTCTGATATGGGACTATCTTTTGTATATAAATTACAGCCTTGAAAAATCCCGCGAAGGGCGAAACGCGCGTCGGCTGTGACAAGAAAAAGAGCTAATAAAAGAATGTTGTTTACTATTGGACATTGTGCGTTTTCCATTTTGGATTGAGAGAACATTGGTTGTACGA
Organism: Lissotriton vulgaris; assembly: GCF_964263255.1. Taxonomy (NCBI): domain Eukaryota; kingdom Metazoa; phylum Chordata; class Amphibia; order Caudata; family Salamandridae; genus Lissotriton; species Lissotriton vulgaris. Next base: position 617,818,546 of record NC_141695.1, on the reverse strand, counting down.
CAACAAGAGACTTTGGATCAACGAGGCTGACTGCCCACTGGATAATAATGACTCAATGAGATGTGCACTGATGTTTTTGTGAGATGTTGGATTTTTTGTTGTTTTGGTCTTGAGTAGTTCGATTAAATACCTTTATTTTTTTTAACGGTAGTGGAGTCAGTTTTGCGATGTTTTCACTGTGTTACTGTGAGTGTTGGTACAAATACTTTACACATTGCCTTTGATAAGCCTGACTGCTCGTGCCAAGCTACCAAGGGGGTGAGCAGGGGTTATCCAAAGTGTGGTTCCTCCTTACCCTGACTAGAAGCAAGGGTCCCTATGTGGACAGTGGTGCCTACCTCTGCCAACTAGAGACCCCCAGTTCTAACATTGTTGGTCAGCGGTGGGATTTGAACTTGTATTTGTATTAGACCCACAGTGATTGGTGTACATCACTAGTGAGTGCAGACCACTACGCCACCGCATACTATCGTTTTTGGTTGGTTCTTTTTTTTAATAACTCTTCAAAGCATCATGTCACTGAATGGGAAGCCACCAAGTGTGGAGGCAGAATTGGAGTTTTGCATTGAGGATTTGTATTCTTACAAAGTTACACAGCTAAGACAATTCTGCAACAAGTTTGAGTGCCCCATAAAGCGCAGCTTCGGGAAGGAGGAGCTGCAGAGCATCTTGAAGGCCTATTGGGAGGCCCAAGAGGGAAATGATGCAAGTGGAAAGAATGGTTTTCAACCCCAACATCTGCCTATGGGCGGACCAGGCTCAAGGCCTGGCAGTCACCATTCTAGTAGGGGTTTCACTCCAGAAGAGTTAGAGGAGAATCAAAGAGTGAGAGAATATGACTTGGAAGTCATGAGGTTAAAGATGAAGCAATTGGAAATGGAGAAAAGGCGGCGGAGGAGAGCAAAAGTGCCCGTGCCTTGGAAGAAAAGAAATCGCTTTTGGCTCACGAGTTGATCATGAGAGAACTGGATCTCAAAGCCAAGCAGGTTGATTCCAGTTCAAATGGTAGCAGCGCACAGCCAGTGCAGGGGGGTAAAGTATATATTCCCAAGGATCTGGTACAGACTTACTATAGGAGCGAGGATATCTATGCCTGGTATACTTCTTATAATCAATACTTCTTATGAAATTGCATTAAGAATGAAGGGTGTGCCATGTCTGAACTGGAGTGGTGTGGAGTGAAAAAAATGATGGATTTAGGCCCAGATCTCTTTACTGGGGTGAATGTATGACATTGTTCTGCATTCTGTCCATCAATTATTGTTTTTGCATTGGTCACCCCGAGTGGGACGGGTATGCTCAGACGTGAGTCCCGTGCTCTCCACACCACTGGAGTCAAGCTATCCTGGCTGATGACGGCTGATAGCCAGAAACCGGTCCTAGGATGCTTAATTCTGGTCCAGGGAAGACATGGCTTGGCAGTTTGGGCTGGACTGTTCCCATGAGGCACAGGGTCAAAGCTGATTTGCATATGGCCATGTCTGAACTGGGGTGGTGTGGAGGGGAAAAAAACGATGGATTTAGGCCCAGCTCTCTTTACTTGGGTGAATGTATGACATAGTTCTGCATTCTGTCCATCAATTGTTGTTTTTGCATTGGTCACCCCGAGTGAGAGGGGTATACTCAGACGTGAGTCCAGTGCTCTCCACACCACTGGAGTCAAGCTATCCTGGCTGATGGCGGCTGAAAGCCAGAAACCGGTCCTAGGATGCTTGATTCCGAGTCCAGGGAAGACATGGCTTGGCAGTTCGGGCTGGACTGTTCAGATGAGGCACAGGGTCAAGGCTGATTTGCATATGGCCATGTCTGAACTGGGGTGGTGTGGAGTGCAAAAAAACGATGGATTTAGGCCCATATCTCTGTACTGGGGTGAATGTATGACATTGTTCTGCATTCTGTCCATCAATTGTTGTTTTTGCATTGGTCACCCCGAGTGGGACAGGTATGCTCAGACGGGAGTCCCGTGCTCTCCACACCACTGGAGTCAAGCTATCCTGGCTGATGACGGCTGATAGCCAGAAACCGCTCCTAGGATGCTTGATTCCGGTCCAGGGAATACATGGCTTGGCAGTTCGGGCTGGACTGTTCCCATGAGGCACAGGGTCAAGGCTGATTTGCATATGGCCATGTCTGAACTGGGGTGGTGTGGAGTGCAAAAAAAAGATGGATTCTGTACTGGGGTGAATGTATGACATTGTTCAGCATTCTGTCCATCAATTGTTGTTTTTGCATTTGTCACCCCGAGTGGGACAGGTATGCTCAGACGTGAGTCCTGTGCTCTCCACACCACTGGAGTCAAGCTATCCTGGCTGATGGCGGCTGATAGCCAGAAACCGGTACTAGGATGCTTGATTCCGGTCCAGGGAAGACATGGCTTGGCAGGTCGGGCTGAACTGTTCCCATGAGGCACAGGGTCAAGGCTGATTTGCATATGGCCATGTCTGAACTGGGGTGGTGTGGAGTGCAAAAAAACGATGGATTTAGGCCCAGATCTCTGTACTGGAGTGAATGTATGACATTGTTCTGCATTCTGTCCATCAATAGTTGTTTTTGCATTTGTCACCCCGAGTGGGACGGGTATGCTCAGACGTGAGTCCCGTGCTCTCCACACCACTGGATTCAAGCTATCCTGGCTGATGACGGCTGATAGCCAGAAACCAGTCCTAGGATGCTTGATCCCGGTCCAGGGAAGACATGGCTTGGCAGTTCGGGCTGGACTGTTCCCATGAGGCACAGGGTCAAGGCTGATTCGCATATGGCCATGTCTGAACTGGGGTGGTGTGGAGTGCTGTGGTAAATATTTTAGTAATTTACCTTGATTGGAATTTCTATAATATCAATAAGGTCAAGTATGAAGAGCAGAGTCCGTGGTGGTTAGAATAAAGGGTCTTTATTCAGTAACTCGATTTAAGGGAGAGCTCCGTCACCTAAGGAGGATCGGAAGAATCTCTAACTTTCATCAAAGAGGACATGGTATTTATACACAGAAAAGATGAAGGAGCTTCCCTTGAGCAAAACTCGGATAGCTGTGTTTGCAACAATACAGAAGTCAGTAAAACTCGGATAGCTGTGTCACAATTTTACAGAAATCATAGCAACGTTACTGTGTCAAAATCATACAGATGTCATGACAGGAAGAAGCGTGACTGTGTCTTTAATCACGAGGAAGTCACGGCAGAAGCAGAGCATTGAGAAATAATCCTAGGCTGGTTCCTTAGATGAGGGAGAGAGAGAGAAAAGGAGAACTGGTCATTGACAGGATGTCTGGTGTTGTGTCTTTCAGCAAACGGGGGCTCTTCTTCTCGGAATTGGTTGTCGTGGTTTAGCAAAACGGGGCCTATTTCTCGGAATCGGCCCGATTATAGGGAAATGGTTACAAATGGGGGGGTCTTGTTCTCAGACTCGGCTTGACCATAGGAATGTACAGTTTGAGTGAGGAAGCTGTTTCTCGACATCGCCTTAGCCATAAGAATGTACCTTTGAATTTTAGAGGAAGGAGAGTGCATGTGCAACATTTGTGTGCGCGTGATCAGGTTTGCTCGTGTTCTCGTTTGCTTGTTTTCCGACATGATGGGCTCGGGGACGTGACTGAGAGGGTGTATGATTGGACATAAACTACAAGAAATAATCTTTTTCCACATTCCCTCCTTGTCCCATAATATACCCTTTTAAAATTCTTCTTCTTATTAGTCTACTTCTATACTCATTAGGCCGTCTACTTGTTCCTGTAACATGATTCTTTCTTTTTCTTTCTTTCTGGACTGGGGTTTTGGAATGCAGGCAGTGATACAGAAACTACAGAGAGTTGGGCCACACTGAATACAGAGGCAACAGGTGAAGAGAATGGCTAGAGCAAGACCTAGTATCGTAAGGATCTTCCACCCCCATGAGGACAGGAGGCCCCAGAGCCATCCCGTCAAGGACCAGGCTCCGGTGTCTGCGTCTAGCTTCTTTGAAAGTACATGAAGGCGGGAAATGGCAGCATATACAGAGGGACCATTATCTGGAATGTATATACAGCAGCTGGATCCGATCAGTTCACATACGCCACCACGGTCCCCTAATATGATATCTAGGACCATACGGTTCTGTAACATCATGAGTCTATCGGAAGCCATCTCAGCCGTGATGTTGCTTAACGCACCAGCGGTCTCGTTTATGGCTCCCAGAACTACACGAGTTAGTTGTCTTATGTGGCGGCTATTGATCATGGGGCCCCAGAAAGGGATGATTCCTTTGAAGAAATGGCCAGCCTCTTGATCCACTGTGTCTTCAGCATCCATGACCCCCCGTCGCCGTCTATTAATCACGGTCGGAGGATCACTTAGATGATAATCTGCTGGGGCGGTGTAGGTAGGGGGGAGGAGAAATGCAATGCAGCATTTCCCGGACCAGCCTTGAGGTAGCCACATACGTGCGTGAGGTCCACAAATAAAATAAGTGTTGGGGGCGGTGGTCATTGTTGGGAAGTTTAAGTCAGGTAGGGTGTATGTTTTATTACACTCACTGTCTCCCATCTTCTGACCCTTGCCCTTACCTCGTACACAAAACAGGCCCTTATGAGGCACAGCCCATCCTCCCTGCTCTGTCTGTCTCTTCTGAACTGAGAATGCTTCTCTAAAGGAGGTAGTGTCGTTAAAGAGGGAATAACTGGTGTTTTCACTATTATATGCTCGTCCCCATGTTGTGGTGAAGTCTACCATCTTTTGAACAGCGCGCACAGTCTTTGTTTTTATCTCGTTCCAGGTACTAGTGTTCTTGGTCTTGGTTTCAGGGATGTTTCTAACCGAGGTGGAGAATATCATAGAGAGAGCATAGGTAGATCCAGCATAGCCAAAAGGGAGAGGGATAAAAGGCATACCTCCGTGTACGGAGTGTGGCATTAAGCCGCAGACCCAACAGTTGGTTTTGTTGATAACTAGTTGGTGTTGATGGAGTGTGGAGATGAATGTGTTATTGAAGAATTCTTTTCTCCTACTTTTGAGATGCGGGGGAAGATCTATGTGTGAATGCATAGCAGTGTTGTTCAAAAGCGTAGGGGAAGAAAGTGGGAAGGCTAGATGAAGGAACCAACCTAGACAAGCCATGATGCAGAAAATAAGAATCATGATAGAGAGAAAAACGGGAACTTGGTTCTGTGATAGTTTTGCGCAGTGAGTCTTTGTCTTCATGATTTCGGCTGCTTAGTCTGAGTAAAGTATGCGCCAGTGACCGGACACTCCCCAGCAACCGCTTCACCAAGCGTCCGTCTTGGGCTTAATTAGCCACTGGTAGGTCGAGGTCAGGCACAAAGTCTCAAGTCTGTTTTGGATAAGATCGCAGCCGCGATTTGTACTCTTCTTTGGGCAAAATTTCTGGAAGGGGTGAAATAAAGTCTGTCGTTTCAGTGTCTTTAAAGTCTGATGGTTTAGTGTCTCTGCTCTCGAGATCAGCAACAGCGTCCGTAGGAGTTGGTCCGTGGAAGGGCTTGCAGTAGCTCACATGGAGTCATCCTTTTCGTCCTTCGACTTTGACGGCGGTACTCGTTGTGAGCAGCACCAGCTTGGGACACCTCCACCTTCTTTCCAGAGGGCTGGTTCGGTCAAAATTTCTGACGAGCACCAATTGGCCAGGTTGGAGGGGGTGCTCGTCGGGCCAGGTCTTGTCTGGAAAAGCTGCAGCCACCTGTGAACGGCAGGAACGTAGTGCAGACATCAAAGAAGCCAAGTAATCTGTCAGTACATTTGCATCAATATCAGTTAGCTTTTTAGGAGATGGGACACCCCAGATATTTGGAGGTCTCCCATATGTGATCTCATAGGGTGACAGGCCCATCCGAGAATGTGCCACCATTCGCATGTAGAACAGGGCAACTGGAAGAGCTGTCACCCAGTCTATTTGCTTGTCAGCGCAGATTTTGGCCAATTTGGTTTTTAATGTCTGGTTGTGCCGCTTCACCAGGCCTGCTGCTTGGGGATGTCTGACACAATGAAATTTCCAGGTGTAACCTAACAGTAGGGAAACCGCTTCCATCAATTTAGAAGAGAAAGGTTGTCCATTGTCAGAGTAGATGACTCTGGGCAACCCATATCTTGGGAAAAATTCTCTAACCAATTGTTTAGCTGTCATTTGGGCACCATAGTCTGGGACAGGGTAAGCTTCAGTCCATCGGGTTAAGGTACAGACCACTACGAGGACATACTTGTATCCTCGACATCTTTCCATCTGGATATAATCCATTTGGAGGACTTCAAAGGGGTGATCTGGAGGTTGGAACCCTCCTTGTTCAACTGATACACTTTTCCCGGGATTGAACTGACAGCAAATCATACATGTTCGTACTTTTTGTTTAGCTGCTGCACGTAGATGCTTGTTGTGCCATATCAGATTCAGACTGTCTAACATTCCTTTTTCTCCTAGGTGGGCAGGACCATGGGCAGTTTCTATCATTACGGGAACCATTATGTCAGGGAGAAACCATTTGTACTTGTCTTTGGTTACCCAACCTTGATCTGTGTGTGTACCTCCCTCTTCCGCCCATTTTCTCTTTTTGGTCTCTGTGGCTTGGTTTTGGATGTCTACTTCATCTTTGGTGGGATCGATAACTGGACAGATAGTTCTAGTGATGTTTTCAGTGCTTAGTGTTCCTGTCTGAGCAGCATGTTTAGCTGTGGCGTCCGCCAGAGCATTGCCTCTAGTGATAGAGTCTATGACTTTGGTATGTGCTTTGCATTTTAGTATAGCTACTTCTGTGGGTCTGTGTACGGCTTCTAGTAGCTGGAGGATAAGATCTCCATGTTGGATCTTTGTTCCATGAGAGGTTGGGAAACCTCTCTCTCTCCACAGAATGCGTACTGTGAATCGGTGTAGATGTTGACTCGTTTTCCTTTAGACCACTCACATGCTTGTGTGAGAGCTATTAGCTCTGCTGCTTGTGCTGAATGTACTGATATCCTAGCTGCTAAGAGGACTGTGTTTTCTGTAGTGACAGCGTAGGCTGCTGAAAGTTCGCCTGATTGGAGGCGCATACAGGAACCGTCTACAAAAAGTGTGTGTTCTGGTGTACTTAGAGGGACATCTGTAAGATCAGACCGGGGCTTTGTGACTAGTTCGACTACCTCTAAGCAGTCGTGAATCTGATTGTCAACTGGAATAGTAGGCAGTAATGTAGCTGGGTTGAGGACATTGCATCTTTTGATGATGATGTGGGGTTGGAACAGAGTGACTTCGTAACCTGTGAGGCGGACTATGGTCAAGTGTTGTGTCTGGGTCCTATTTAAGAGTAGTTCTACTGCATGTGGAACTTGTACTTCGAGAGAATGTCCTAGTACTATGGAATCACTTTGTCGTATTGCTAGAGCTGTGGCTGTGACAGATTTCAAACAGGCAGGCAAACCTTGTGACACAGGGTCGAGAGTGCTAGAAAAATAAGCACAGGGACGATGTTTGTTGGCTTGTGCTTGTGTGAGTACTGACAATGCTGTACCTTCCCGTTCTGTGACAAAGAGGACAAAAGGTTTGGCATAATCGGGTGTAGCTAGGACTGGGGCAGAACATAATGCTTGTTTAAGAGTTTTGAAAGCAAAAGTATGATCAGGTGTCCATGGCAATGGAGAAGAGGTTGTGGTCGTTAACTGTATCAGGGGTTTGGCCAAGTATGCAAATTGAGGAATCCACTGTCTACAGTAGGAGGTGAGGCCAATAAAGGCACGGACTTCTTTCTGCGTTTTAGGGACAGGAATGTTAAACATGAGTTGAATTCTTTCAGGTGTGAGTGCCCTACCCTCCTTTGACAGTAGGTGTCCTAGGTAGGCCACCTGCTGTAAACACAATTGTAATTTCGAGGGTGACACCTTGTGGCCATGTTGTGCAAGGAACATTAGGACAATCCTTGATGCTTATTCCCATTCTGGTTCAGAGCGTGCGGTGATCAGTAGGTCATCGACATATTGTAACAATGTTGTATTTGAGGGCATAACAATGTCATCTAACTGTCTTTTAAGTGCCTGACTGTAGATACTGGGACTTTCTGTGTACCCTTGAGGAGCTCTTGTGAAACAGAAGCTACGACCTTGTAGTGAGAATCCGAATAGGTACTGACTGTCTTGGTGTATGGGTACACTAAAGAAAGCGTTCTTCGGGTTGATTACAGTAAAATGTGTGGCTTCAGGATCTATAGCTGTTAGCAGAGTACTGATGTCAGAGACCACAGGGTATTGTGGTACCACACACTTGTTTAATTCACGTAGGTCGACCACTAGTCGGTAAACTGGTGGTACACCGTCATCTGTTTTCTTTCTTTCTTGGAAAGACTGGTGAATTACATATGTTGGAAGGTACTTCTCTGACTACTCCTTTCTGTATTAAGTCATCGATAATATGGATGAGGGCTTGTTCTGCATCTGGAGGTAACTTGTATTGTCGGACACGAGGTAGGACAACACCTTCTTTCAATGTGACCATGTGTGGTGTAATCTCCATAAACCCTACGTCAGTCGGATCTGTCGCCCATAGTGTAGCAGGGATGTCTTTTAGTCTGATGTCTAATTCTCGTGTGGTGAAATGACCTTTGAAATCTCTGAGGAATAGTCGTATCCCTTCCGGGGAACAGCATATTACGGCACCTAGTTCCTTTAATGTCTGGATGCCAAGTAAGTTTTCGGGACATGACTTAGTAAGTACTAAATCAGTGGATGTTTTAAGAGGACCAACTTGAAGTGATACTGGTTCAGAAACCTTATTGATGACTGGTGTACCTGAGAAACCCAAGGAAATACTATTCGAGCCAGAGAGGGGTACCTTGGGAACTTCGTTTTGCTGTACTGTCGTCCTACTGGCCCCGGTGTCTATTAGGAATTTTGTTTCCTTACCTAAGAGGTTAGCGTTTACATAGGGACCCTTTTGGTCGACCGGGACCGGGATCAGTGGACGACTGTCATGTTCCTCCCAGCTGTCTCATAAAATTGAGGGGAATTCAGGGTATGATGACACTGGGTACTGATAGAGTTGGGTGGCAGATTTAGCATCAGTCGGAGGAGCTGTTGTGGGAACAGAGGGTCGGGGGGGATAGTTACGGGGTTGGGTCTTCCCAGTCGCAATATTATGTTGTAATACTGGACAGTCACGCACAAAGTGACCTAGCCTTTTGCAATAATTGCAAGTAATTTTTTCTTGTGATATTTGAGCTTGTTTTGGAGTCTGTTGGATTGTATTAGTCTGTGCTACCAATACCTTCATTTTAGTATCCTTCGTTCTTTTCTTTTCTTGTTCTAGTTCATCTCTAATCCTATTTTGGTGATATTGGAGCATCTGAAGTGCTTGTAAAGGGGAACTTGCTTGCCAAGTACTTTCTACCTTTAGTACTCTATTTCTGATCGAAGGCAAGGCGTTTTCTACGAATTTGGAGACAAATAATCGACTATAGGCGTCTCCACCTGAGGAGAGGCCAATGTTGATGAGGAAACATTTCTCTAACCTTGTATAATAGTCCCTTATATCTTCATCTGGTTTCTGTTTGCATGCAGAGATAGCATCCCAATCTTCTTTCTTAGTGGCCAGTAACTGGGAGAGTATTTTTGGTAGAAGGCGAGGGAGTTCTAGAACTAGAGGTCCCAGGCCTTGTCCAGCAGCACAATTACTTTCTTCTGTCTCTAAGGCTGCCCATACTATCTTTTTCCCTTCTACCTCCCAATCTTTTCCTTTTAGTTTGTCGTATGTCCCTTGAGGTAGTAGGACTTTGAGGAGAATGTTGAGATCTTTATAGGTAAAGAAACCCATTTGAAGAATATCCTTGAGTTCCCTATGAAAACCCGAAGGATCTTTTTCGTGAGAAGGGACCATTTTCTTCATTTCTAGTATTTCTATTTTTGTTAGGGGTGTGTAGACAAATGTTTGTTGTAGCTTTCCTCCAGAATCTACGACGGGATGTACTTCTCGGAGGGGGAACTGTCCTTGGTCATAGTGATGGGGATTTGCGTCATAACTGTCTGAAAAGTATTGAACATATCGCTGTCGTAGGTCAAGGAAGATATTAAGGAATTCTTGTCCCCTGGCCACCCACCTCCCTTCTAAGCAGTCTCGTAAGAGAGAATGTAACTTTTTGGGCGGGAAACCAGTATCTTCGTACATCGTAATGAGGTGTTGAACCATATAGATGCTTGCTAGCCTTTGGGATGTTAGAGGGATCGATCGAAACATTTGAGCAACTATATTAGGGCCATATATAGAGTATTTAGATACCCAATGGGTGCTTGATCGGGCTAGTTCTTGTTCTTGGGTAGTGAGTGGAGGTTCGTCGTCCATCCAATCATCTAGAGCTTCTTGTGTTCGTTGGAACAATCTATCTTAGTTTTGATCTTGATTTGTCCAATATTCTGGGAACGAGGGATACGGGAGCGTACTGCTCCTTGAAAATGATTTTCTTCTTCCCTATCTGTACTCTCGTTCTCTATTTCCTGAGTAGGGGTGTCTTTTTGATGGAAGTCAGAAACCTTGCTTGTAAAGAGTGGAATAAAGAGATCTATCTCTTTTATCTTATTATAACTTCCTGCAACCACTGCTTGATCTAGTTGTAATAAATCATCAGGAATTATTTTTCCTGCACTGGCTATCATTCTGATGAAACAAGTGATCATGAATCATGAGAGGCATTTTCTATGTGCTATGGGTCTATTTTTAATAGCTCCCTGTAGGACTTCTACATTTTCTCCTGTTCCGAGAGTTTCATAGATCTTGTTCAAACAATTTGTGACATTCGGCACCTCTCGTATACCTTCTAGAGCTTCTCGTAGACGAAGGGAGATATCTACTTGTGAACCTTCCCCTGGGGTCGGGTCGTAATCACATTTAACATGGGTGGATCCCCGCTTGAGGTGTCGGAGATGGTTTCAGTCGGGGTGACTATTCGTCTGGCTGTTATTTGATTGGTATAAGCAGGAGGAGGTTCCATTAAGTAGGTGGTAATGAAGTCTTTGGGAGCAGAAGGAGTTTTAGGACATGGGGGTGCTGTGGGAATACTAGGGTTATCCTCGGACTCTGTCTTTTGTGAAAGGACGGGATACATTCCTGTTATGGAGGCCGAGGCCTCCCTCTTTATTTGTTCAAAATTAATATCCGCATTCTGTTCTCGTAACTTTCTCATCTTATTTTCTTCTGACATTCTATTTGCTTTCTCTACTTTCCTTTGCTCTTTCTGTTCCCTTTGATGCGCTTCCTTTCGCCATAATTTAATACTCTCTAACATCGAGGGTCTTGCTTTCTTTTCCCAACATTTCTTTTCAACTGCCATGATACAATTCAAATCCCATGTGCCACTCTTTGGCCATCTAATCGCAATTTCTAAATCTTGAGTGTACTCTTTCCATAAATCCAAGTACAAAACGGCACCTATGTACATAAGGAAACCAGGAGTATCCTTTGGGGGGACTGGTACATCTTGTTCCAGTAACTCCCTCCGGGTACCCAGTTTACATAACTTTGAAAACAAAGGCATAATGACAACAAGCAACAAACAACAAACAACAGAAACTTACACTTGATATATTCTGAGTATCAGAATACAAACATACAGTTTTCTAGAAACCTAGAACCCGTCTTGACCGTGCTCTGAAAAATCAGAACCCGTCTTGACCGTGCTCTGAAAAATCAGAACCCGTCTTGAAACACCCCCAGCAGTACTCACAGAGGTGCAGAGAACTTGAAGATCTGGACACTGGCCTAGTTGCGCTATGCTCTTGATCGGGGGACTTGGCGGGATTCTGAAGACCTCGGACTCAGCAATCTTCACAGGTTTAGGGGCTCTGGGTCGAGACTTACGCTGTCGTCCTCACCGCCTCGTATGGATGCTCAGACCTCGGTACAGCCTCTCTCGGACATGAAGGAGTTCATGCAAGAACACCCTGCAGCGTGCACTCTTTTGAAGTCCGTCGATGTTTTGAAGAGACTGGTTTGGGTCCGCATCACCGGCGTTTGGGGAGAAAGGGAAGTTCCTGTTCGGGCGCCAATTTTCTGTGGTAAATATTTTAGTAATTTACCTTGATCGGAATTTCTATAATATCAATAAGGTCAAGTATGAAGAGCAGAGTCCGTGGTGGTTAGAATAAAGGGTCTTTATTCAGTAACTCGATTTAAGGGAGAGCTCCGTCACCTAAGGAGGATCGGAAGAATCTCTAACTTTCCTCAAGGAGGACATGGTATTTATATACAGAAAAGAGGAAGGAGCTTCCCTTGAGCAAAACTCGGATAGCTGTGTTTGCAACAATACAGAAGTCAGTAAAACGCGGATAGCTGTGTCACAATTTTACAGAAATCATAGCAATGTTACTGTGTCAAAATCATACAGATGTCATGACAGGAAGAAGAGTGACTGTGTCTTTAATCATGAGGAAGTCACAGCAGAAGCAGAGCATTGAGAAATAATCCTAGGCTGGTTCCTTAGATGAGAGAGAGAGAGAGAGAGAGAGAGAGAGAGAGAGAGAGAGAGAGAGAGAGAGAGAGAGAGAGAGAGAGAGAAAAGGAGAACTGGTCGTTGACAGGATGTCTGGTGTCGTGTCTTTCAGCAAACGGGGGCTCTTCTTCTCGGAATTTGTTGTCGTGGTTTAGTAAAACGGGGCCTATTTCTCGAAATCGGTCCGATTATAGGGAAATGGTTACAAATGGGGGGGGTCTTGTTCTCGGACTCGGCTTGACCATAGGAATGTACAGTTTGAGTGAGGAAGCTGTTTCTCGACATCGCCTTAGCCATGAGAATGTACCTTTGAATTTTAGAGGAAGGAGAGTGCATGTGCAACTTTTGTGTGCGCGTGATCAGGTTTGTTCGTGTTCTCGTTTGCTTGTTTTCCGACATGATGGGCTTGGGGGCGTGACTGAGAGGGTGTATAATGGGACATAAACTACAAGAAATAATCTTTTTCCACAGTGCAAAAAAATTATGGATTTAGGCCCAGATCTCTGTACTGGGGTGAATGTATGACATTGTTCTGCATTCTGTCCATCAATTGTTGTTTTTGCATTTCTCACCCCGAGTGGGACGGGTATGCTCAGAAGTGAGTCCCGTGCTCTCCACACCACTGGATTCAAGCTATCCTGGCTGATGACGGCTGATAGCCAGAAACCAGTCCTAGGATGCTTGATCCCGGTCCAGGGAAGACATGGCTTGGCAGTTCGGGCTGGACTGTTCCCATGAGGCACAGGGTCAAGGCTGATTTGCATATGGCCATGTCTGAACTGGGGTGGTGTGGAGTGCAAAAAACGATGGATTTAGGCCCAGATCTCTGTACTGGCACGGGCATATTGAGAGACATCAGGCAACAATTAAAAACTCGTGAGAGCGCCATACACGCGTTAGAACAGCGATACACACATACAGGGGACACTACTCTTTTGGGAGACATACGAGCACTACTGACAGAACATTGGAAATTTGCAGTGGACGAGCTCAAATATATATTCAAACGCAAAACTGCTAGGATGTATGGGGAGGGCGGAAGGCCGGGTAGGGCTCTAGCTGAGAAAATATGTACAGGACGAGCGCCACAGCACATCACTGCAATCAAAACCAGAGCGGGAACACTGACATTAAGGGCATAATGGGCGAATTCATGGACACGTATGGTAAAGTATATGAGGCACGACCGTTGATACCACAAGAGGAACTACTGTCCTACATGGCAGATGTAGAATTAGCGTGGTTGTCAGACGGTCATAGAGAATACCTAGCTCGCCCCATAACCGTGGAAGAAGTTGTAGACACCATTAAGTGGCTACCGAATGGCAAAGCTCCGGGGCCAGACGGCTTTGTGGTCGAATTTTACAAAACATTTGTGGACTTACTCGCTCCACACCTGGTGAGACTATATGGAACAGCACATGAGGCCCAAACCCTACCGACATCCATGAGGGAAGCCCTGATCATTGCGTTACTGAAACAAGGCAAAGACGAGGAACAATGAGATTCCTACCGTCCCCTATCACTCATAAACGTAGACACAAAAATTATAGCAAGTCTATTGGCAGACAGACTAAAACCACTGATGCCACTACTGATACGGCCCGACCAATTCGGCTTCATACCAGACAGATCAACCACACATAACACGCGCACGTTATTTGCCCTAGCTCACTACCTAGCGCCTGAAATAAAGGCTATAGCAGTTTTATTAGACGCGGCCAAAGCGTTTGATATGATAGATTGGCCCTTTCTCCACGCAGTACTTATACGCATGGGGTTTCCACCACTGTTCATTGGCTGGATCACGATGCTTTACACGAATCTAACAGCACGCATTAGGATAAACAAACATATTTCGGAACCAATTACAATATGTCGAGGTACTAGGCAAGGGTGTCCACTCTCCCCGATGCTATTTGCCCTAATACTGGAGCCCTTAGCTTGCAAAATCAGACAACACCACCACTACTCGGCCATACAACTCCCAACGCACCCCATACACATATCGTTATACGCAGACGATATGGTACTGTATGTTAAAAACCCGGAGCAGCACCTTAACCCGTTACTGCGCGAATATATAAAATTTGGCAAACACTCAGGGCTAGAGATAAACTGGGCTAAGTCCCTTATTCTGACACTGACAGATGGCACACACCCAACGGCCCTGGACTATCCCCTAGAATGGCAGGACGAACCGCCCAGGTACTTGGGAATATGGTTCCACAGGGATCCAGAACTAGTTATCCGTACTAACTACGGAAGAGTGATATCCTCTCTGGGAGACAAGATCAAACAATGGAATAAACTGCCACTGTCACTGGTGGACAGAGTTGCCTTCGCGAAAATGGTGTTGCTGCCCAAGTTCCTCTATTTGTTCAACAACATACCACTTAAGCCTCCTGCGGAGGTGTTCCGTAACATCAGAACGCTAATGCTGAATATGATTTGGGTGGGAAAACAAGCCAGGTTGGAGTTACACACGATGACACTTCCATATGCTAAGGGGTGTTTCAAGGTCCCAGATCTTTATCTTTATTATTTATGCGCTCAGGCGCAATTCGCGCATTACTGGTACCACTAGATACCATTCTTAACACATGTGGCGGTGAAAGCGGGGGACGCGGACCCGGACCCGTTGACCAACATATTACCACATAAACGAGTTAAATTACATGCACGCGACATTAACCCGGTCAACACCACCACGGAAGTGTGGCGACTGCTGGGCAAGGTAGCTAACAGCCTGCCACTCTACGCACCTGCACTCCCACTAGCACATCACCCGGCGCTCTTGGTCACGCAGGAACAGGTCGGAATGGACTTACTGAGGCACGCTGGCATAGACAAGATGGGAGACTTATATAAAGATGGAATCTTTCAGACCCTAGACAAACTAGATTATATTAGCAATCCAACACTGCTGTTTAGCTTCACCTACTACACATTGCAGAGGGCAGTGAGAGAGCACTTTCCTACTTTTCCGGAGGAACCTCAAACATTAACTTCTTTACAGCTGGTTCTCACAACACCCACGGCCTCTCATTTAGTGTCAAGATTATACACAAGCACACAGACAAACATTGGAGGGAACACTGAGGGGGTGAGAGACAAATGGAGCAAAGTATTGGAGGATACACTATCGGAGGAAGAATGGGAAACCACTTGCCTGCTAACAGGCATACTGACGCCTAATGGTAACCTGAGGATCATCCACTATAAATACCTCCACCAAATGTACTATACGCCTCAGCGGCTACACAGGTACGGCTTAAGGGACAACTCCGACTGTGTTAGGTGCAGGCAGGAGAACGCAGACTTCATGCACTTAGCATGGCACTGTCGCCCTGTAGCGGGATATTGGGAGCAAGTAGTACAGGCCCTTAATGACATGCTTGGGGCATCAATCAAATGTACGGCCAAGGTCTGTTTGTTGGGTATAGTACCGCAGCTGAGAGCGCAAAGGCGTAAATTCTGTGTGGTAGCTCTTTTAATGGCAAAACGGAGAGTGTCCCTACATTGGAATAGTAAAATGGGGCCCAAGATGAAAAACTGGCTGGAAGATTTAACATATTGCTGCGACACGCTAGCCACTTACGAGGAAGAATTGCCGACTAGCTCACGCCCTAGGGATTATTGGGAGTATTTCAGGCAATACTTGCTAGCACGTACACCGTCACAAGATGAACAACATTGACAAGAAGGATTGAGACACACTAAATGGAGATGAGTATTGATAATCGATTAGTAATGGGAGGGGGAGAATGCTGTGACACAGTGACCTAAGTTCTAGGAGTATTCTTCATTTGTTTAGTTGTTTCACCATGGTTACAAATAAAAATGAAAAACTGTAAGAACATGAACGTATTTGGAAGCGTTTACGGCACTGTTTTGTTTCGCACATGCTACTTCATGCAACGCCGCCGGACCAAAGGTTGTCGGCTGATGGGCTGTGTATGACAATCAACGCATCTCATGACTTGTGCAAATATGTAGTCCGCCTATTATGGTTGTAGGCGGAGACAGTGTATTTTACTTGTGTGAAAATGTGCAATAAACATCTTACACCAAGAAAAAAAAAGGTGTAATCCTTGCATTCACCACCTGTCATCCCCCAGCCCTGTCACTCACATAACCCAGGCAGTCAGATACACATCCTAGCAGAGGCGGGCTGAAATGTTTAGGCAAGCAAATGATAGCTTTCTAAAAGTAGTATTTGCAAACACAGGATATTAAAATAAACTTTACTAAAAGAAGTATTTTATTATTCTTAGTTCAGGCAAACTAAACTTAACTTTCTACCATGTTCCCTGAGCCTGCTGGGATTATAGAGTGTAATATTTCCAGCAGCCCATCTTGGCCTAAGAGAACAGGTAGCCTTACAATAGTGAAAAACGAATTTGGCTGTAATTCACTATTAGGACATGCCACATACATCAGAGCATGTCCTACCTTACACTTACAATGCACCCTGCCCTTGGGCCTACCATAGGGGTGACTAATATGAAGCAAAGGGAAGGTTTAGAGGCTGGCAAGTGTTTGCACTTGCCTAGCCAGCATGACAGTACCAGACTGCACACAGGTTCTGCAATGGCAGACCTAGACACATTTTAAAAGGGCTGCTTCTGTGGGTGGCGCAAAAAGCGCTGCAGGCCCACTAGCAGTATTGGCATTTACAAGCCCTGGCACTCCTGGTGCACTCTACTGGGGACTGGCAGTAAATCCAATGAACCAATCATGGAAATCAATCACATATATACACTTTACATTGGGAGCACTTGCACAGCGGCACGGATTGACCGTGGCGCAGTGCCCTGAGCATCAGACACCAGCAAAAACATCTGAGGCACATCAGCAAAAAGTGGGAGGGAAACTCACGCCAAGGTGCCAGGTGTAACATGTGGAGCGCAAAAAAACGATGGATTTAGGCCCAGATCTCTGTACTGGGGTGAATGTATGACATTGTTCTGCATTCTGTCCATCAATTGTTGTTTTTGCATTTGTCACCCAGAGTGGGACAGGTATGCTCAGACGTGAGTCCCGTGCTCTCCACACCACTGGAGTCAAGCTATCCTGGCTGATGACGGCTGATAGCCAGAAACAGGTCCTAGGATGCTTGATTCCGGTCCAGGGAAAACATGGCTTGGCAGGTCGGGCTGGACTGTTCCCATGAGGCACAGGGTCAAGGCTGATTTGCATATGGCCATGTCTGAACTGGGGTGGTGTGGAGCGCAACAAAACGATGGATTTAGGCCCAGATCTCTGTACTGGGGTGAATGTATGACATTGTTCTGCATTCTGTCCATCAATTGTTGTTTTTGCATTTGTCACCCCGGGTGGGACAGGTATGCTCAGACGCGAGTCCCGTGCTCTCCACACCACTCGAGTCAAGCTATCCTGGCTGATGACGGCTGATAGCCAGAAACAGGTCCTAGGATGCTTGATTCCGGTCCAGGGAAGACATGGCTTGGCAGGTCGGGCTGGACTGTTCCCATGAGGCACAGGGTCAAGGCTGATTTGCATATGGCCATGTCTGAACTGGGGTGGTGTGGAGTGCAAAAAAACGATGGATTTAAGCCCAGATTTCTGTACTGGGGTGAATGTATGACATTGTTCTGCATTCTGTCCATCAATTGTTGTTTTTGCATTTGTCACCCAGAGTGGGACGGGTATGCTCAGACGTGAGTCCCGTGCTCTCCACACCACTGGAGTCAAGCTATCCTGGCTGATGACGGCTGATAGCCAGAAACCGGTCCTAGGATGCTTGATTCCTGTCCAGGGAAGACATGGCTTGGCAGTTCAGGCTGGACTGTTCTCATGAGGCACAGGGTCAAGGCTGATTTGCATATGGCCATGTCTGAACTGGGGTGGTGTGGAGTGCAACAAAACAATGGATTTAGGCCCAGATCTCTGTACTGGGGTGAATGTATGACATTGTTCTGCATTCTGTCCATCACTTGTTGTTTTTGCATTTGTCACCCCGAGTGGGACGGGTGTGCTCAGACGTGAGTCCTGTGCTCTCCACACCACTGGCGTCAAGCTATCCTGGCTGATGACGGCTGATAGCCAGAAACCGGTCCTAGGATGCTTGATTCCGGTCCAGGGAAGTCATGGCTTGGCAGTTCGGGCTTGACTGTTCCCATGAGGCACAGGGTCATGGCTGATTTGCATATGGCCATGTCTGAACTGGGGTGGTGTGGAGTGCAAACAAACAATGGATTTAGGCCCAGATCTCTGTACTGAGGTGAATGTATGACATTGTTCTGCATTCTGTTCATCAATTGTTGTTTTTGCATGAGCAACATTAGGGGCGGGCCTGTGGAAACATTTTAGGCTTCTGGGAGGAGTGCTCTAGAGCCCTTAGAGTTAGCAGGTACCATGACCTACCCCAATATGAAGGAGTCCTTATGTCTCAGGTATGGACTCAGTCCAGAACAGCATAGACTGCAGTTTAGGAACTCTAAGAAGAGAGAGTCTGAGACTTGGATGGAGTGTGTGAATTTGTACTCGCGTGCACTGGAAGGTTGGATGAAGGGCAGCAAAGTAACTGATTATAAGGGGTTGTTGCATTTAATTAGTTGGGAGCACTCGAGTAGTCTTTGTGTTCCAGAGCTGCGCCAGCATCTTTTAGACAGCAAGCTGACAGACCCCATTGAGCTTGCTAAGGAGGCAGACCGCTGAGCCACTACCAGGGTCCACAGAGGAATTGTGGGTACCACAGGCAAAGGTGGGCAAGGTCCCCAGCAGAAGAGTGGGGGGGACAAGGCTAACCAAAAGGAGTTCTCTCAAGGGCCCCAAAATAGTTCCCAGGGTAAGGAATCCCAACCCCCAGACCTAGACAGCCATGGCCCCCTAGGGGCAGGCGGCACAACACTGCAATGAGGGGGGCCACTTTGCTCCTAAATGTCCCAAGAAACCTCCAGCACCCACTGGTGCTCCAGCCCCAGGGTTAACAAGTGTAGCATTGGGAGGGGATTTTATTTCTAGTGGGGAGGAGGGACTAGCAGTTATGACCCTTGTCTCTTTAAAAGACCAAGAAATGGCACAGAAAACCTTACTGCCCCCTAACACTAATAAATACGGGCAGAAGGTGATCATCAATGGGAGAGAGATAGAGGCTCTGAGAGACACAGGAACCAGCGTGAGATCCGTGAGGTGTCAGTGGGTGTCTGAAGAGCAGGTCATTCCCAATGTAATCCGCCCTGTAGTGGCAGCTGACAGCTCAGTGCGCCTCTGCAAAGTGGCGCGTGTTCCCTTTGAGTAGAGGGGGGTCTCTGGTCTCTTGGAAGTTGTTGTCAGTGAAGCCTTGCCCGTAGACTGTCTGCTAGGTAATGACCTGGAGAGTTCTCTGTGGAAGGATGTGGAGGAACAAGCTCATCTGGAGATGTTGGGTTTGCCTGCGTGGATCTGTGTGACCACGCATGCTATGGCAGCCAGTAAGGGTGATTCAGCAGAACTGGAGCCTGAAACAGTGGCCCAGAGACCTGCCAGGAGAGGAAGAGGCAGGGGGCGCGGGAAACCAGCCCCAGCCGTTCCCACGGTCCAGGAAGGAGCAGAACCTGAGGGGGATGCCCCGGAACCTACAGGGGAACAGGTGGCCAAACTGGGTGACCTACTTGAGCTGACCCATTGGCAGCAAGAAGGTGGGCCCTCCAGGGAGGAATTCTGCAAGGCGCAGAAAGAGTGCCCTTCCCTCATTGGTGTGCGGCAACAGGCTGCAGACCAGGCAGCAGGTGGAGCGTCCAAAAATCATCTCATTTACTGGGAAGATGAGTTATTGTATAGTGAGCCTAAGTTTGCAGAGCCCGGTGCAGCCCGTGTGCTGGTGGTACCCGAGCGCTTCAGAAACTTCCTAATGGGTCTGGCTCATGACGTGCCTCTCGCAGGACATATGGGGCAAGACAAGACCTTCCAAAGGTTTTTCACCCACTTGTACTGGCCCCAGATGAAGAAGCACGTTGGTACCTTTTGTAGAACTTGCCAAACATGTCTGGCCAGTGGCAAGAGCGGAAGGAAGTGCAAGGCACCCCTCCAACCCTTTCCTGTGGTGAGCACCCCTTTCAAGGGGGTGGGCATCGACATCGTGGGGCCCTTGGACCCCAAGACAGCCTTAGGCAACAGGTTCCTCCTGGTCTTGGTGGACCATGCCATCCAGTCCAGGACAATCACAGCACCCGAGGTGGGCCGTGCATTGACGGGGATCTTTTCACGTGTGGGGTTCCCCAGAGAGGTGGTCTCCGACTGGGGTACCAACTTCATCTCTAGGTACATGAAGTCTCTGTGGGAGGAGTGTGGGGTAACTTATAAGTTCACCACTCCTTACCACCCTCAAGGAAATGGGTTGATTGAAAGGTTCAACCATACCCTGAAAGGTATGATTATGGGCCTAGCGGAGCCCATGAGACAAAAGTGGGACGTCTTTCTACCATGCCTGTTGTTTGTCTATAGGGAGGTGCCTCAGAAGTCCTTAGGGTTCAGTCCCTTTGAACTACTGTATGGCCACCCTGTTAGAGGACCTCTCACACTGGTAAAGGAGGGGTGGGAGAAATCGAGTGGGAAAACCCCCAGGATGTGTTCAGCTATGTGCTGGCCTTCCGCAACCAGACACAACGCTTCAGGAAGCTCGCTCAGGAGAACCTAGAAGATAGCCAGGAAGAAATGAAAAGATGGTACAACTAGAATACCACTCTGGTCAAATTCCAACCTGGGCAGAAAGTGTGGGTGAGGGCGCCAGTGGAGCCTTGTGCGCTCCAAGACAAGTGGACTGGACCATATGAGGTGGTGGAACGCAAGAGCGAAGTAACCTACCTGGTTAACTTGAAGACTCCCAGGCAACCCCTGAGAGTCTTGCATGTGAACCACCTCAAACCCCACTTTGAGAGGTCTGAAGTGACAATGCTCATGGCTACAGAAGCTGGAAGGGAAGAGGATAGTGATCCTCTCTCTGACCTCCTGGAAGCCAAGGAGCAAGACGGGTCACTGGATGGTGTGGTCCTCTCACCCACCCTGACCCCAGAACAGCAGAGGGACTGTCGCCAAGTGTTGGGTCAGTTTGCCTCCCTGTTCTCCCTGACCCCAGGTGTCACCAATTGGTGCGTCCATGATGTGCACACTGGAGAAAGTCTGCCTGTGAAACAGAAATTTCACAGGGTAGCTGACAAGGTCAGGGCCAGCATCAAGGAAGAGGTTTCCAAGATGTTGGCGCTAGGGGTGATTGAGCCCTCCAACAGCCCTTGGGCTAGCCCAGTGGTCTTAGTGCCAAAAGCTGCTGCGCCCGGTGCCACTCCAGAACTTCGGTTTGGTGTGGACTACCATGGGCTCAATGCGGTCACGAAGACTGACGCACACCCTATCCCCAGAGCTGATGAGCTCGTGGATCGTTTAGGAGCTGCCCAGTACCTCATTACGTTTGATGTAACTTCTGGGTACTGGCACATTGCCTTAACTGAGGGGGCCAAAAAAAAGGTCTGCATTCTCAACGCCAGAGGGGCACTTCCAGTTCCGAGTCATGCCCTTTGGGTTGAAGAATGCCCCAGCCACATTCCAGAGACTGGTCAAACTGGCTGGAGGAATTCAGCGCTGCATACCTGGATGAATGAATGAATGAATGAAAGTGAATTTTTAGAGCGCGAATTGCTGCCCTGAGGCGTCCAAGCGCTAGAGGAACCTGTTGGTAGGGTGAGTGAGGTTGCAGACCAGGAAAAGAGGGAAGGAGAACTGAGTTTTTATTGAGGAGAATTGAACAGGTGTGTTTTTAGTTGTTTGCGGAAAGAGGCGAGGTCAGGGTTGGATCTCAAATGAAGGGGGAGGGAGTTCCAGATCTTGGCGGCGTTGAAGGCAAACATCCTTCCACCCGATCTTGTCCTTTTGATTCTAGGGACTGTTGCCATAAAAGCCTGGCTAGATCGTAGGTCTCTACCTGGATGATACTGGCTTACTAGGCTACGAGTGATTAGAGGTCCCGAGTCACAGAAGGCCTGGTGAGCAATACACATTGCCTTGAAAGTGACTCTCTTACGTACTGGGAGCCAGTGTAGGCTGGTCAGTGCCGCTCTAACTGGCATTCTGCGTGGGATCTGCAGTAGAGTGCGGGCAGCGCAGTTTTGTACTAGCTGTAGTCTCTTTAGTGTGTACTCTGGAGCACCCAGATAGAGGGCGTTGTTGGAGTCCAGTCGTGACTGTATCAGGCCCTGTATGGCTATTTGCTTTGCCTCCATTGGAAGCAAAGGAAGAACATTCTTCAGTGTCCTGAGCAGTCCAAAGCAGGTGGCTGAGAGCTTTGTGACCTGGGTGTTAAGTGAAAGACTCCTGTCCAGCCATACCCCTAGGCTTTTGATGTTTTCCTTCGGAGCCGGGGGGGGCCTAGACAGGTGGGCCATAGTGAGTTGAAGAAGGTGGGATCAGCAGGGCCCAGGAGCATAAGCTCAGTTTTGTCAAGATTGAGCTCTAACGATGACAGAGTCATCCAGGCCTTCACCTCCTCCAAGCATTTTGTTAGTCCACCTGAAAGTGGCTGTTGAGCCTCCTGCGCTAATGAGACCACCAACTGGGTGTCGTCCGCATAGGAAATGATCTTAACTCCATACGGACGAACTACCTCAGCCAGTGGCCTCATGTAGATATTAAAAAGCGTGGGGCTTAAAGAGGAGCCCTGGGGGACTCCACACTTCAGGGGCATGCTGGAAGACACTGTCTGTCCGTCAAACACTTGGAACGACCTGTTGCTTAGAAAAGATTTTAACCAGAGCCAGGCCTTGTCCACAATGCTGACATCCGAAAGACGGTTCAGTAGAGTGTTATGACTGACCGTGTCGAACGCCGCGCTGAGATCAAGGAGGATCACTGCCACTGATCCTCCCTGATCAAGAATTTTCCTGGACTCCTCGATGACCATTAGGAGGACGGACTCTGTTCCGTGCTTGGTTCTGAACCCTGTCTGGGTGGTATCTAGCAGCTGGTTATCTTCAAGAAAGCTAACCAGCTGGAGATTGACATACTTCTCCACGATTTTACTCACCCAGGGTAACAGCGAAATAGGACGATAGTTGGCAAAGTCCAATGGGTCCAGGTTTGGCTTCTTTATCAGTGCTCGGACCATCGCCTGTTTCCAGGCAGGAGGGACGATGCCAGAAGCGATGGAAGCGTTCAGGAGGTTCTTGATGATAGGTAGGACAGCCTGAGATGCTAGCAACATGGCTTCTGGGGGTGCCGGGTCAGTTGGAGATCCGGATTTTACTTTCCGAGCCATGGACTCTACCACTTCGAGATCCATGCAAGGAAATTGGTCAAGCGTGGGTGAAGAGGTTAGAACGGGGTCTGACCCCCTGGTTTTATCCTGAGCTATCAGAGGAGTAGTGGTGCAGGGGAAGGAAGTGTATATTTTATTTACTTTGGCTGAGAAAAAATTCCGCCAGGTCATTGCATTGGGAAACAGATTTTTCCTCATATACACTGGGGGGGTGGTTTTGTAAGTTTTTGCAGAGTTTGAAAGATTTCCCTGGGTTTAGATTTTGCAGCTAGGATCTTGTCAGAAAAGTATGTCGCTTGAGCAGCTTTTACTTCCTTTTTGTAGGCTTTTATTTCCTCTCGATATCGAGTTTTATCCTCCATGGAGTAGTCTGAACGACATTTTCTTTCAATTTTTCGGCATTGGCGCTTTTTGTTCCTGAGGGCCTCCGAGTACCAAGGTGCTGTTTTATGGGAACGTTTTACCATTGATTTCTTAAGAGGGAGGATGGTTTCGAGGGAGTGCAGGATCCAGTTCTCATAAGCCTGGTTCGCCAGACATGTCTTATCATTGGTGTTACCGGGATGGGTTTCTGGGTAGACCAAGTAAAGGGCACCAGAGAGTGGTCAGTCCATGGGAGGGGAAGCCTAGGCCCAACCCCAAAATCCACACAGTTACTGAACACTGGATCTAAAAGGTGTCCTTTCACATGAGTTGATGTTTTTACTCGTTGGATAAGTTGTAGCGCGGCCACGTCATCGGCTAATGTAGTAGCCGTGGGATCCAGCGGTGAATCAAAGTGAAAATTGAGGTCGC
Organism: Lissotriton vulgaris; assembly: GCF_964263255.1. Lineage (NCBI taxonomy): Eukaryota > Metazoa > Chordata > Amphibia > Caudata > Salamandridae > Lissotriton > Lissotriton vulgaris. The sequence goes on along the minus strand of NC_141695.1, from coordinate 617,794,076 downwards.
CTAACACAGTGTAGTTGGCGGCAGCGCTAATGCGTGGCACCACCATTGCTGGTAGGAGATTATGAAATTGTTCAGCTGTGTTCAGCTCTACGTGGGAGGAACACTTGCAACACCTCTGTGAAGTGTTGAAGGCTCTGCAAAGGGCAGGCCTCACCATCAAGGCCAGCAAGTGCCAGATAGGGCAGGGATCTGTGGCGTATTTGGGGCACCAGGTAGGGAGCGGACAGGTGGCACCCCTACAGGCAAAGATTGATACCATTCTGGCTTGGGAGTCCCCCCAGACCCAGACAGAGGTGAGAGCCTTTTTAGGTCTCACCGGGTATTACAGCCGGTTTGTCAAGGGATATGGCACCATCTTGGCCCCCTTGACAGAGCTGACTTCCAAGAAGCTGCCCAGGAAAGTAAATAGGACCGCAGCCTGCCAAACTGCTTTTGAATGCCTTAAAACTGCCATGTGCACAGCACCGGTGCTCAAGGCACCTGACTTCTCCAGTGAGTTCATAGTGCAGACAGATGCTTCAGAGCATGGTGTGGGATCAGTACTCTCACAGATCAAGGACGAGGGCTGGGACCAACCTATAGCTTTCATTAGTATGAGGCTACTCCCCAGGGAACAGAGGTGGAGTGCAATTGAAAGGGAAGCTTTTGCTGTGGTCTGGGCTGTGAAGAAGCTGAGGCCTATCTGTTTGAGACTCACTTCCATGTTCTGACAGACCACAGGCCCCTCAGATGGTTAATGTAGATGAGGGGTGAGAACCCAAAACTGTTGAGGTGAACCATCTCCCTACAGGGAATGGACTTTACGGTGGAACACTGCCCTGATACAGAACATGCCAATGTTGATGGTGTGTCCAGATTCTTCCGCCTTAGTGAAGAGAACTCCCTAGAGGGTGGGTAGTTCTCCCCACTTTCAGCTGGAGGGGACACGTGTTAGACCTGGCATCCTTGGCGTGGTTTCCCCCTATCTTTTTGCCTCTATCTCCTGTATTGTTGATGCTGTGCTGGATTTCCTTTTTGCTGGTTTAGATGCTTTGGGCACTTTGCCACTGCTGATCAGTGTCAAAGTGCAGGTGCTCCCTGTATAAATTATTATTGTGATTGGTTATCCATGATTGGCATATTTGTGTCACCCAGAAGTCCCTAGTAAAGTGCACTGAGTGTGTCAGGGCTGGTGATAACAAATGCTATTAGTGGGCCTGCAGCACTGATTGTGCCACCCACATGAGTAGCCCTAAAATGATGTCTCAGGCCTGCCACCACAGTGCCTGTGTGCAGTCTGTGAACTGCCATGTCCTCCCGGTCAGTGTCCCCACTGGCCAGGCCTAACACTTCCCTTTCTGTACACATTGGTCACCCCTATGGGAGGCCCAAGGTACCCCCTTGGGCAGGGTGTTAATGTTAATGTTAATGTTAAGGGAAATTTATTGAGCGCACTGTCACCATGAGTTTCCTGGCGCTGATAGGACACTGAGGTTGAGCAAGAGGAGTTTAGTGGGGATGTGAAAAGAGCAGAGTTTTTAAAGATTTCCTAAAAGATAGGAGGGAGCAAGAGGTCTTGAGTGAGAGGGTCTTGGTGCAGTGTAGGTGAAAGGTAGAGCATGTACTAGTGCAGGTGACATGCTCTGGTAGTGAATTACAGCAATTTTTGTTTTTCACAATTGTAAGGCTATCTTGCCCCATGGGCAATGCTGGCTACAGTGGCTACCAGCATATCTTCCCAAAGGAGCAAGATAGGACATAAAAGTCTGGTATCCCTGAACTCAGAATTTAATTACACATCTTTTAGTAAAGGTTGTTTTTAAATCCTGTGTTTGAGAACATCACTTTTAGAAAGTTGCCGTTCTCTTGTCTGACCTTTCTGTGTGCCTTGGCCTGTTCGTGAATTGACTGTCTGGTTTGTTAGTGACAGGGGCTGGGTGGCTCCCGGAGGCTGAGAGGGCCATCCCTGGGCTGAATAGCTCCATCTGCATCTAGAGTGGTGGGAGGGGGTAGCACCTGGGCCTGAATAGGGTTGTGCCTGCCTCCACAATGCTGGCTCCACCTCCTGCTGGGCAGCTGGCGACCCTGCTCCTCTCTCTGAAAGGAAAGGAGAGGCCAGGAAAACAGAGTGCTCAAAAAACACCCAGAACTGGTTCAGACCGGGCTCAGCCCTCCCGCACAGAGGGAACAAATTCATTTTGGGGTATAAGTACAGGACCCCAGACTACAGAAAATTAGATCATCCTGGAATCAAGAAGGAACCTCTGCCAAGGAGAAAGCTGAAACTGAAGAAGGAAGGAAGACTGTCCTGCTGTTGCTCTGCTGGACTGACCTGCTGTTGCTTTGCTGCCAAGGAGAGGGGAATGACTTTGCTTTGTGCTGTGTCCCCTTGCTTGAAGGAATCTCCAGAGCCGGAGAAGAGCTGGCTCCCTGTTAAGAAGTCTCAGGAACAAAAGGACTTCATCACCAGCTTCCCTGAACTCTGCTGAGAGAGTTATGTCCTTCCTAAAGTGCTTGGGCCAGTTGTGGTGCCTCTGGAAGTTGTACCTGTGCTGGAAAGCTGGAAACCTAGATTTTAAAGACTTTCTGCAAGTTTTATCGCATCGCTCGCTTGCGGAGCGCATCCCTGTCAGTGCGAGGAAATTCCTGCCGCCGCGAAGGCCGAGATCGTCACAGAGTCGTCGCATTCTTCGTTTGCGGGACGCAGCAGTCCGGTGCAGGAAGATTACCATCGCTGCGAACATTGTCGCAGAGCCTGTCGTCACTGGGTGAGATCGCCGCACCGCTTGCTTGCGAACCCCATCACGTCACTGCGAGAATCGTCACAGAGCCATCGCATCGAGGAGCTGTGAGAGGAAGATCGTCGCTGGACCGCGCATCGTCGCCCCGAAGATCGTCGCAGCCACCAAAGATCATCATATCGTGCCTTTGCGAGCTTTTTCACTACAGAACCTCTGCACCGGAATCCATACAAGGTATCGCCTCCCTCCCCATACAGACCGGATTCGTCGCAATACGCCCGCTACATCCAGCGGGGTTGTCGCATCGCCTCCCCAAGGTCTCAGGAGTGACGCATCGCTTGTTTTCCACCCCATCAGCTTCTGTTTCGGAACTTCGTCGCATTTAACCCCTTCGATGCTCATGACGGAACGGTTCCGCATGAGCGTCGGTTGGCCTGTGCTCATGACGGAACCGTTCTGTCATGATCCCGTTGGCTCATTAGAAGCTTCAGCACAGCGCACGAATTCGCGCCGCGCTGAAGGTGTTAAAGGTACTGTTGGCTAAACGTGACGCAACTGTGAACTTTTCACGCAACTGTGGATTATTTTATCGCACGTTTAAGAACTCTTTTGAAACCATATTCTTGAACTGTGTATGTTGGATTTTTTGTTGTTTTGGTCTTGAGTAGTTTAGATTAAATACCTTTATTTTTCTAAACTGTTGTGGAGTCAGTTTGTGGTGTTTTCACTGTGTACTGTGAGTGTTGGTACAAATACTTTACACATTGCCTTTGATAAGCCTGACTGCTCGTGCCAAGCTACCAAGGGGGTGAGCAAGGGTTATCCAGAGAGTGGTTCCTCCTTACCCTGACTAGAAGAAAGGGTCCCTATTTGGACAGTGGTACCTACCTCTGCCAACTAAAGACCCCCAGTTCTAACACACCCCATGGTGCCTGCCACACTGTGCATGGACTGAAAGGGGAGACCTCTGGGTACCCCTACGGGCACGATTCAAGGGTTCCAGGTGAAGGCCGGCCTGCTATAGGCCCCAAACACCAATTTCGGCAGCCTTTTCGAACCAGGAAAAATGAATCCTAAAGGCTGTCCAAATCTTTCATCGTACTTGCTCGCTTGGAAAACCTACTCCATGCGATTCGGCTCCAGAGGCCTCTATCTCTCTGTATGCCTTTCGGAACCGATTTGGTCAGCGCTCAGGCATAGTACTTGGTTGTTCGTAATTGGGAATGAGTTGGTCTGAAACAAGGGCTACGAATCGGTTCAGGTAAAACTAAATCCGATTCGGAGGCCTTCTGACCGAGATATGAATTGGGCCCAATGTTGTTACAGTTTTAGGAAGATAGACTCTGTTTTGGATTTAAAATTCACTATGTGTTTTCTTTTAATCAAGTTGCCTGTGATGCAGAATGAGAATCCTTTGGCTGGTTTACCAGCAACAGACAGAAAAAGAAACTTGTTTTGCCTGTGATGTCTTCCCAGTTAGTAGTGGGTCACCACCACCATAAAGTGTCTTTAAGGTATTGGGCAGACTGTGGGAGGTAGCATGCATCGCCTTTCAGCTTAAGTAAGAGAAAAAGTGATAAGAACAGGGAGGAGGGATTGGTTTGCTCAGTGTTGGCAGACACCATTATGGGCAATAGTTACAGATGATCGGGCAAGCGAAGTAAATATACAACTATAGCGAGCCTCTTTGATCAAAATGGTCATACTTCCACAACTGCTCTATCTTTTCCTTAACGTTCCGTATCACCCAGGACGCCATTTCTTTGCATTGCTGAAAACCGAGCTGATTAGGTTGAACTGGGGGGGGAAACAGGCTCGCTTACAATGGTCAATACTCACCAAGCCCTACGCCGCAGGTGGTTTTGCTATTCCGGATCTTGAACTGTACTACATTAGCACGCAAGCCCACTAATTATACTATTGGGTGCGACATCACCAATTTATGACTCACATAGCCGCTGAATATTGGCTCACACACCTGATTCCATTGGAGGGCGTACTTTTTGCTGAAATCCCGACCAGAGACCGTACTCGGAACACTGTAAATGCCACGGTTACTGCGTGGCACCGCATTGTGACCCTATTTGGAGCGGACTCTTTATACTCCCCGCTTCTACCGCTAGCCTACCACCCTGCTATGCCATTGCCACAGGAGACGGTCTTTCATAACCTTATGGAAAGGGCTGCACTTATGACCTGGGGAACCTTATACAATAATGGACAATTACGACCTTTGGACGGGTTCTTTTCGGAACTTGTCTCACACGCCGCTAGATAGCTTCCTATACTTGAGACTTCGACATGGACTCCGAGCCTTGCATGCAGATTTCCCGGCGGAGCCCCCCAATCTTGCACCTCTCCACTTACTACTGCAGCGCGAAACGCCTACTAAACTAGTCTCTCTATTGTACCGCACCATCCAGGAACAGCAAGTGAAGCCTCCTCCGCAGGCACGAACGCGATGAAGTGAGGAACTAGGGGTCGTAATCACTGATGACCAATGGGAGTTTTGTTGTCTCCAGACTGGGCGTGTTTCAGCTAGTCATAAGTTGTGCATTATAAACTATAAATACCATCACAGGTTATACTACACTACGGCCAAAATGCATTGGTTTCAATTACGGGACACGGACACCTGCGATAGGTGTCATGCGGCTGGCGCAGACATGTTACATTTAGCCTGGAGCTGTCCGATGGTCCATACCTTCTGGGAAGAAGTCTTCGAGGCTCTGCACCAGATGACTGAGAAACAACTAGAAGCCACCCCTCTTGGGGCACTGCTGGGCTATGTCCTACCTGTCCCTCCGTTGTCTCGGAAATACGTAGCATTGGTGTTATTAATGGCTAAGATACGAGTGGCGTGCCGTTGGGGCAGGGGCAGAGCGCCCAAATTTAAGGAATAGCTAGATGACATGATCTATTGTCAGGAACAGTTATCCAATTATGCTGAATTACTGCCTCCTTCTTCTCGACCTCACGACATTTGGTCGCCTTTGGCAACCAACCTTTCAGCCAGAGCAGCAGACACTGACACGGCGGACCCGGACGACCCCCCCCCCCCCCATTGTAATGGCCCCCTCCTTTGTATATGTATCGACAGTATTATGCCCGTTGCTACACATTTGCAGATAGGATTGGCCACCAACGGTGATAGGGGTTCCCCTTGTTACTGCTAGTTGTTAAAACCCTGAGAGGGGCAAATGCTCTCCTGTCCCCATGTCTGGTGGATATCCCCCTCCCTCCCCCCCCCTCTCTCTCCCTCCCCCTCCCCCACTTCCCGTGTGTTCCTCCTTGAGCAACCCCATTCGTACTTTGAATTGCAGGGTTGTTCTAAGCGGTGTTAAGAGTATATCGAACACCTGTGCTCCCATTTCTATTTACTTTCTCTTTGAACTCCACTCACAGAATGTAAGTTTAGGATTACTGATAGGCTATGATGTACTGGTGCATGTTACATTGCAGTGCTTCTTCATTGATTACTTGACGCGGCCGGCCCATAGTGGTTGTAGGCGACTTGCTGTGTACCACATTGCCCGATATTCTTGCTTGTTATGATTTATTCCTTTTTACCGGAGGCCGGCCACTCAGTGGATGTAGGTTAAGCTACCTGTGTTTGTTGTATTATCACCAATAAAAACCTGTTTTTTAAAAAAAAGTAAATATACAAGTATAACTGATAGGAGGGTGGGTGTTGCTAAACCTAATCAAGCCATTAAGGGGTGGTTTCAAATGACTGTGGTCAGTTAAAAAAAATACAGATTGCAGGAAGGTGGACTGGAGGAGGTAAAGTACAGTAACCTACCTAACCTGGCTAGTAATCTCAGGTTAAGAGAGACTAAAGAGAGGACGACTGGGATGGACACAGCTCAAAGTCAAAGTTAACTTTATTTTGGCATCAGCCGTAAAGCTATTCAATGAATAAGTAAAATATACATCATATATTGATACAGGTGGACAACTGATCTTTGATGGACCAGATGTGGGGCTCAGCCTGTCGTAACTGCATTGGTTGAGCTTCCTGTTTAATTAATTGGGATGGTACACTAATTATTAATTCCTATTAGTAGATTAGAAAGCAAAATAAAAGATATAGGGCCCGATGTAGGTAAATCTACATTTACCACTTAATAAATACCGAATCATACCGAATCGGTATTTATGAAGTGGTAAATTAGAGGGGGGGAGATGTAGGTATTTCAGATTCGGTAAATACCGAATCTGTAAGATTCGGTATTTACCGATTCTGTAAATACCGATTCGGTATCCCCCATTGCTTCCTATGGGCCTTGAAGCCCATAGGAATCAATGGGCATTACCGAATCGGTAATTACCGATTCGGTAATTACCGATTTGTGCAAGGGTGCAGGGGGTGTCACTTTGACACCCTCCAGCACCCCAAAAAAAGGCATGTGAGCCATGTGGCACACAGACATGCCCTAAGGGCATGTCTGTCTGTCACATGGCATAGGTGTGCATGCACACATGTGCATGCACACCTGTATTCGGTATTTTAACACCCAATTGGATTGGGTGTTAAAATACCGAATCTGAAGGGCCTGTGGGACTGAAAGTAGTCCCACCTACATCCCAAATTAAAAAAATCGGTAAAATTACCGATTCGGTATTTTTGCGATTCGGTAATTTTACCGAATCGGTAAAATACCGAATCGGACAAAAAAAGGTCCCCTACATCTCAGTAGGCCAAATACCGGTCGGAAACGGCCGAAATCGGCCGTTTCCGACCGGTATTTGGTACCTACATCGGGCCCATATTGAAGAAAAAATAAACCCATTTATTAACATAAAATTCGAAACTCCCACCCTCACCTTCCGCAACAGGCCCACTCTCTCCCCCTAAACAATAACAAACCCACCAAACTAACCATAAGAAACAAGCATTTGCAATGCAATAGGTCTCGCATTAGGAAAGTTTGAGCTATTGGTATTGTAAATGACACAATTTTATTTATGTTTTGTTTTTGAAAGTAGCTAAATTAATAGCTTTGTCATTTACAATGCCAATAGTTATAAGTTTTGCAAATGTGACACGTATAGCATTTGTAATGCAATATGGTCGGATCATTTTTTAATAAATTTTGCTATCCCACATGAGACAAGGACCAGCCAGAGAGCACAGAAGGGTGTGACTCGACAGTCTAGAGCGTTTCATCTAGTTACAGCAGATATGCTGTCGGATGCCCTCTGTCAACATCCTTGTAAACTTACAGGGGATCTAGACGCTGACCTGGCTTTGGTTCAGAAATGGCTGCAAACAAGATTTGAGGAGTTAGCCCCAGTGAAGTCAGCTAGAACAGCCCCCAGCCACGAGTCCGCTCCTTGGTTTACTTCTGCATTACGAAAAATGCGCCAAGATTGTAAAAAGGCGGAAAGACTGTGGCATCGCAAATACGACCCAGATGAGAAAATAAAGTACCGTGATGCCATAAAACAGTACCATAAATATATCTCTGAAGCTAAAAAGGAATATCTTGAGCGCAGAATAGATCAAGCGGATAATATAAGTAGGGAACTTTTTAGAATTGTTAAGGAGTTTGTTGATCCTGCCGCAGGTGCCCTTTCACATTCTCATACTGAAGGGTGGATTAGGCAGCTCGCTGACTTTTTTGTAACGAAAATCAAAACTATTCAAGAATCCTTCCCCCCCCGTGGACCTTTCCACGGACACTGACGCGTTAGCTTGTAAATGGAGACCTGTACCATCTTTAGGGGCAGAGCCTGGGCCTTCACTATCGGTCTTTCCACGGATGTCCTGTGCAACATCGCTTGAGTTGCTGTCCCGGCTTCAATCTGGCTCACCCCTGGATGTATGTCCAGCAAAATGTTTGGGCAGAGTGGCATCGGCAGTAAACAGCTTGCTGAACCCCCTGCTCAATCTGTCCCTGAGTTCCGGAGTGGTGCCTCAGGAATGGAAACACGCACTGATTCTGCCGCTGCTCAAAAAACCTCTGTTAGATCCCTTGTTGCAGGCTAACTATAGACCTATCTCCCTGCTTCCTGCTCTGGTGAAGGTGGTTGAGAAACATGTACAGCATACACTTACCAACTTTATTGAGAGTAACAACATTCTCCATGATTCTCAATCTGGTTTCCGTGCTAACTATAGCACGGAGACAGCCCTCGTGGAGGTGACCGAAGCCATCAGGGAGACGCTCGATCATGGGGGAAAGGCTATGTTAGTCATGCTGGACCTGTCGGCGGCTTTCGACGCCGTCCCACATGAAGGTCTCCTTTTAAGACTCTGGGAGATCGGATTGCGTGGGACGGTGTTGGATTGGTTTCAATCCTTTTTATCGGGCCGTCGACAGGTGATCTGGGCTCCACCGTTCTCCGCTGAAATGCCATCGCTAGAGGTAGGGGTTCCTCAAGGGTCCATTCTGAGCCCCACCCTTTTTAATATCTATATGGCCCCTCTGGCGATGGTAGAGGAGGCTTTTGGGGCCCAGGTCATATCATACGCTGATGACACCCAGCTCCTGTTTACTTGCAGGAAAGGAGAGGTTTTTGACGGCGACAGGATCAAAGACTGTCTGAGTGCGGTCTTTGCGTGGTTTCAGCGGCACAGCCTGAAATGCAACTCGGATAAGTCTGAGCTGCTTTTCTTTGGCTGTGCCCCTGACCCCGGTTGGAAGTCATGGTGGCCCCAGGACATGTTCCCTCCTGAGAAGGCGTCCTCCCAAGTTAAAAATCTTGGGGTAGTGTTCGACGACGACCTTTCTTTTCGACCCCATATTTTGGGGCTATCAGGGAAATGTTTCGGCATCCTAAAGATGCTCAGAAAATTTCTTCCATTGCTCTCCCTGCAGTATCGAAAGACTGTCGTCCAGGCGCTAGTAGGGTCTCGGTTAGACTATGCTAATGCGCTATATGCAGGACTGCCCAAGTATCCACTGGCTAGACTGCAAATTGTACGAAACTCGGCGGCTAGAGCCATATTTGGCCTGCCAAGGAGAGCCAGTGCCTCATTGCTTCTAAATAGGTTGCATTGGCTACCTATTTCTAGAAGAATTATGTTTAAAATCCTCACGCTGGCTTTCAAAGCCCTTCACTTTGTTGGTCCTAATTACATCAGAAAGCGTATGGCTTTCTATGTGCCGCGGAGGATGTTGCGTTCAGCTGATTTGGCTAAAATGGATGTGCCGTCTATTAGACGTGTTCGGATGGGAGGACGGTCTTTCCAATATGTGGCGGCTCGCCGTTGGAATGAGCTCCCTCTCTCCCTTCGTAAAGCCAACAGCCTCCTAGCTTTCAGGAAGGAGCTTAAGACCACGCTCTTTTCTGTTTAATCCTGAGATCGTAGCGTTTTTGCAGCCTTTGTGTCTCTGGGTTTTCAGGCCTCTTTGTCAAAGCGCCGGGACACCCCCTGGGGTAGCCGTGCGCTCTAAAAGAATGGCGAAACATAACATAACTTATGTGTGACTTACATGTATTGATATTATAAATAACAATGGCTTTTCATTTTTTTCAATAATAATACTTAAATAAAAGTTATTGTAATTTATAATGCCAATAGCTTAAACTTTTGTAAATAACTTTTGTGAAGATTATGTTCAGTATATTTTATTGTGACGAAAATCCAAGAACAGAAGTGAAATATTAACATCTTTTTGTTACATTTGTAATAAAGCTTGAAACATTAAGAGAACATATTTGAACCAGTTGTTGTGGAATGGTTGCACAGATTGATGCTGTGGTGGCACTGAGTGATGTTGTGATGGCGAACGAGTGATGCTGTGGCGTTCAGTGATGCTGTGGTAGCGCATAGTGATGTTGTGGTGCCTCTGAGTGATGCTCTGGTGGTACTGAGTGATGCTGTATGCTATGTTTTGTTTTGCTATCCTATGTTTTGTTTTATTATGCTATGCTATATTTTGCTATCCTATGCTTTGATTTGTTATGCTATGTTTTGTTTTGCTATCCTATGTTTTGTTTTGTTATGCTATGTTTTGCTATCCTATAATTTGATTTGTTATGCTATGCTGTGTTTTGTTATGCTATGCTATGTTTTGCTATGCTGTTTTGTTATATTATGCTATGCTATGTTTTGCTATGCTATTATATATTTTGCTATGTTGTGTTTTGTTAAGCTATGCTATGTTTTGTTGTGTTTTGTTATGCTATGTTTTGTTATGTTATGCTATGTTTTGTTCTGCTATGCTATGTTTTGTTTTGCTATCCTATGCTTTGTTTTGTTATGCTATGCTATGTTTTGCATGGTTTTGCTATCCTATGCTTTGTTTTGTTATGCTATGTTTTGTTGTGTTTTGTTATGCTATGTTACGTTTTGGTGTGTTTTGCTATGCTATGCTTTGTTATGCTATGCTATGTTTTGTTGTGCTATGTTTTGTTGTGTTTTATTATGCTATGCTTTGTTTTGCTATGCTATGTTTTGTTATGCAATGTTTTGTTATGCTTTGCTATGCTTTGTTACGCTATGTTTTGCTATGCTATGCTTTGTTTTGTTATGCTATGTTGTGTTTTGTTATGCTATGCTGTTTTATTGTGTTTTGTTATGCTATGCTATGTTTTGCTATGCTATGTTTTGTTATGTGTGCTATGTTTGTTATGTTTTGCTATGTTTTGTTATGCTATGCTTTGTTTTGTTATGTTATGCTATGTTTTGTAATGTTATGTTTTGTTCTGCTGTTTTGTTCTGCTATGCTAATTTTTGTTTTGCTATGATTTGTTATGTTATGCTATGCTTTATTTTGTTATGCTATGTTTTGTTATGCTATGTTTTGTTATGCTATGCTTTGTTGTGTTTTGCTGCTATGTTTTCTTTTGTTATGCTACGTTTTGTTTTGCTATTATGTGCTTTGTTTTGTAATGCTATGCTATGTTTTGCTGCCCTATGCTTTTTTGTTATGCTATGCTGTGTTATGCTATGCTATGTTTTGTTATGATATGCTGGTGAGTGTGTGTGAGGGTGAGTGAGGGTGTGTGAGGGTGAGTGAGGGTGTGTGAGGGGGTGAGAGGATGTGAGGGTGTGTGGGTGAACGTGGGTGAGGGTGAGTGATGGTGTGCGAGGGTTAGAGGGTGTGAGGGTGAGGGGTGTGAGGGTGAGTGAGGGTGAGAGGGTTGTGAGGGTGAGGGGGGGTGAGGGGGTTTGAGGGTGAGGGTGAGGGTGTATGTGAGGGTGAGGGGGTGTGAGGGTGAGGGTGTGTGAGAGTGAGGGTGTGTGTGAGGGTGAGGGGGTGTGGGATGGGGGTGTGGGGGAGGGTGAGGGGGTTTGAGGGTATGTGAGGGGGTGTGAGGGGGAGGGGGTGTGAGGGTGAGGGTGTGTGTGAGGGTGTGTGTGTGAGGGTGTGTGAGGGTGAGAGGGTGTGTGAGGGTGAGAGGGTGGGTGAGGGTGAGGTGGTGTGAGGGTGAGGTGGTGTGAGGGTGAGGGGGTGTGAGGGTGAGGGGTATGAGGGTGAGGGTGTGAGGATTATGTTTATTGAGACAACCCCACTATACATTATACATATATATATATATATATATATATATATATATTTATATTGATGACATCATCATTTGGAAGGGAACGGAAATGGAGGCCAAAGGTTTTGTGGATGTCATCAATAGGAATCAACTGAATTTAAAGTTCACCTACCATATTGATCCCACCTCCATTAGTTTTCTGGATATTCGGGTTACTATCGAAGATAATAAAATTGAAACAAGTCTTTACCAGAAGCCAACGGCAGGCAATACTTTGCTCCATGCCAATAGCCTTCACCCCAACCACACCATAGCTAGTTTGCCATATGGCGAGTTCTTGAGAATTAGAAGAGCCTGTAGCACCAATGCAGCTCTCGCAGAAGCACAAGCAATAGCGAAGGGTAGAATGCTTGAGCGGGGCTATAAAGAAAAAAAATTGAATACAGCCCTGCGAAAAGCTAACCAGATTGACAGAGCAGTGCTTCTCCAGAAGAAACCCGTGGTAGAAGTAAGTAGTCTAAGCAAGGAACAAGGGGCAATTGAAACCACTCAGGAGGGTAAATCTAGTAGAACCTGCAGATTTATTACAACATACAGTCGACAATCCCAGACTATTAAAAAGATAATCAATAAGGAATGGCCTATAGTGATGACCGACAATGTTCTTAACGGGGTGTATGTAAATAAACCTAACTTCACATTCCACAAGGCTCATTCCATGAGAACATATCTAGTCAAGACTAGCCCAGAACTACACACCAAAGACAATTGGTTAACCGCCAGGAATGGCTTCTATAAGTGTAGCTCGTGTAGGGCCTGCAGATTTGGTTTTAACACCACCGCATATATCAATGCATTTTCGGATACCCCTATCAAAATCAAGGGGCACTGCACGTGCAAAACGGAATTTGCCGTGTATGTGTTGACATGGATTTGCGCCCTCAAATATGTAGGCAGCACAAAGCTACCGGTACAGGCTAGAATACTGCAGCACCTGAGAGCCACGGTCAATTTAGACCCAACTTACCCAGTGGCCAGGCATGTAAAAACTGAACATGACAATAATGTAAATGTTTTGCAGTATTTTGTGATATACAGCGTTCCGGTTAATAAAAGACGGGGCGATAGACAAGGTATAATATAGTGGAACTTGAGACAAAGACCCCTAGGAGGCTCAACATTTGCGAAGATTTACATCATTTTTTGTAAATAGTTTGTCGTAATACAATTGCTGGTCTTGAATACCTTGGGGTGTGGTTTTGATATGGACTCATTATGAACTGTATATTTATGTATTTAATTGAGTCGTTAGTTAGACACATTTTTTAACATATTTAATACTATATATGTTTTAAATGTTTTTAGATCATATTTATCATAATAGGTGGTTTGTCCCCAATAATGGTATATACACTATCATGGAGTAAGAGGGGGTCACAGAAGGATGACAGTCAATGATCCTGACATCTGGAATTTAACCCATAGACTATAGGGGGATCACAGTGCAATGCCTTGATGTGAGGAGGAAGTTTTTATACTACACATTAGGAGTTGTCAGCATATGAAGTTTTAGAGGGATATGTGTTCTTTCTTTCCCTCGTTTGCTCATAGCCTATCACAACTACCGGTAGAGTGATATGGAATGTATAAAGTATTAGTACAGGTAGTAGTGTCGAACATAGATTTTTATCATGCCCAAGTTTTTCCTGCCCTTTATTTAGATTATGAATGTTTTTTAATACTCCCGGCTGGGAGTTCACACAGCACATGATTACACAATGAGGAGATTATTTTGCACTATCTTCAGTCATCCAATGGAGTTGAAATACAGAAGGCGCAACATTGACATTGGGGGCTTTATGAACAAATAATGTTTTTACTGACAGTATGTATAATGTGCAGGCGTTTTTGTAAGATGTTTTTATTAACATTATGTATAGTGTGCAAGCGTTTTTGTATTTGTACAGTAAGATGAATTATTCCCAAATGTTAAATTCTGCGTATATTTAGTTAAGTATATATTGAATTTATATTTATATAGCAATTGAATGGGTTTGCTTAGATTGAGCCGCACATCTTACATTTGTTATGCCAGATATAATCGTGAAAAACAGTCATTAGGCAATTGCTACTGCGGCAAGGGTGCTTAAGGTATATAACACCTACCCACCAAGGTGTCGTTTCCTCCCAAGATCCAAAAGCGAAACTTGGGTCACATGTGCAAAAAAATACAATACCTCAGCACACCCTTCTCATTATTTCAGTAAATAGTAGTCTCAATATTACACCGGCAACCCGTGTTTGGACTGGATTGATTTGGGCGCGCTACACTGCTCCCGCTGATATCTTAGAGATTGTTTTTCTTGGATTTATCAAGATTCAAGAAATCATACCCATACCTTGGGATTTGATGCCATACATATTGGGACTTTGGCTCCCTTACTCGGAAAGGAAATGAATATATTCCCTCCTATTGGACATAGTTTTAACGCAATATAGAAGAATTAACAAAAAGCAGACCCATTCTCCCAAGGTGTGACTGATTGGATTTTGAAATACTGATTTCTGGAAATAATTTTCGCGGATCTTTCACATTAGAAGGAAGTAAACTACGAGCCTTGAAAAAGCCCTGCGGGCGAAACGCGCGTCGGCTGCTTGCTTCCAGTGATACATGACAATAAACAAACTTCAATCCAAGGAGACCTGTCTGGACTATCATATCTTTCTGAAGACTCTAGTTAATTGTTTGGACTATATCATATAGGGCACTGAGTTTACCAAAATTGTGTCAAGTAATATTGAGACTACTATTTACTGAAATAATGAGAAGGGTGTGCTGAGGTATTGTATTTTTTTGCATATTGAATTTATATGAATTGTGCTTGTTTTTAAAATCAAAAGTAATATTTAAGCACATGGGGATTTTAGACAGTAACCGTAATGAAGGGGTCTGTCTTTGCATTGCAAGTTTGTCAGTATCAACATGCCCGCAGGAGTCTGTTATCGATTTCCATGATTCTGTGTTGACTGGGGATTGTCGTGTGGTTATTTAAAAATTAAGTGGATTGTGAGCACTTGTTACCAGCGAGCAAGGCGACTGGGATCGCCGAAGCGCGTTTGGTTGAGCACGGCAATGCACTGACAAAATTAAAAAATTAAAATACCAGCGGCTGCTGAATGAATGAAGAGTCCGTCTCTCTCGTTTTTGTTGAAGCATGCAAGCGGCGCTGAGGGTGGAAACTGTATATATTTATATATATATATATATATATATATATATATATATTTATATATATATATATATATATATATATATATATATATATATATTATGGCTTACATAATTAATCGTAGTTGCAGAGGCAAGGTATGTGGCTTATAGTAATAAT
The DNA here is from genome assembly GCF_964263255.1 of Lissotriton vulgaris. NCBI lineage: Eukaryota > Metazoa > Chordata > Amphibia > Caudata > Salamandridae > Lissotriton > Lissotriton vulgaris. The sequence goes on along the minus strand of NC_141695.1, from coordinate 617,778,526 downwards.
AGAGTAAGCCAGAGGGAGCAGGCATGAAAGGGTGCACTGTGTGGGTCATCGAGCCTAGTGAGCCTCGAGCCTTGTGAGCTTTGAGGGCAGACTTGACTTGAAGCAGAAAATAGAAGATAGTCCAGGGCTCCGACCCGGGAGGGTGTCAGTCGAAGTGTCTGAACAGGGCAAGTGTGGCCAGGCATGGAGCAGAGCAGATCATTCACTGCAGCCTGCCCTGTGCACCGGAAAAGGCACGGGGGATCCTTTGCATGCGCCTGTACAAATCTAAAGTTACAGTACCCAAACCAGACACTTGTGGAGGATTTATCAAAGCGGACGCCCATCCGGTACCTTCGGCACAACACGCGGCGTCTATTCTGTTTTTTGCATTAGGTTTCCCGTTGCCCTGCGCTAAGATCTGCCTTAGTTGTATTTTAAATGGCCAGGTGCGCCCTCGATTATTGGTTAGCACATTTGCCTCCCTTATTTTTGGGTTTATTATGATGAAAGCAACGAGTCTCGACTGCAGTGTTTTTTTTTTTTACAGTGGCTTCTAGTATTTTAGCGCATCTTCCATTACCTGCAAAAATGTCAGTTTCATATTAAGAAAATGCAGCCAATAATACCAGTCTCGCCTCTAATGAGAAGGCAGCGAGCTTTCATTAATGGAAAACAAGTTGGTATGGAAGGCTTTAGATGCTAGTTTAATAAATGCATGAGCCGCTAGGTGTCGCTGCCCTCTGCAGTTGGTCTTTATTCTGAAAACGTTTAGGTCGTGAAAGTCAGTTTGCCAAAGTGAGCGAAACAGTTGTATTTTAATTTATTGAGTTTGAACCTGTTTTCTTCTGAGACAAAACGGGCTCAGGGCAACACTATAAAAACAAGTGGGAGAGGGGAGTGATATAGATCAAAGTGCTTTCGTGTTGTCAGTGGCCGCAGGCTGCCAAACGGTGAGCGGGCACCCGTCGCACATGAACTGTGTGTGATCCGCTTTTTTGGAGCATTTCTGAAGTGCCTACGTAAGCTCTCGCTTCGCTCTAGCGCATGCGCTAGCGGAGACAGCGCATGCGCTGGCGGAGACGAGACCTAAAAACGACCCCATCTCCACCTTTTGTTCCCCTCCCTCACTTTCTGCAACAATCTCACCTCTTCCCTCAAGAAATGGTTCCCCAATGGCCTCCAGCCTCCTTAAAATGTGCTGATGGGCCTCCTCCAGGTTTTTCAAGACTTGCTGCATAAGAGCCTCTGTGGTTGAGGGGGTGAGGCGAAGTGTCAACTCTGGAGCTCATCTGCTTGCTGGGATGGTGATGGAGTGCTCAGGATGCCTCAGACTGGCAACCCGAGACAGCCACTTCCCCATCCAGGATCACCAGCCAGACCTACTCCACTGCAATGGCCTCTATCTTTCTGGAGGCACAGTTGATCGGTTATTTTCTATTAGAACTCCAGCGCCTAGCCACCTGAAGGAGCAACTCAATGATCCAAGGAAAAAAGAAAAGAACATGAACTGTAGTACTCTCCACAAACCCTTTTTAGGTCGAGCCTATACCATTCCGCAAGGAATGGATAGGATCGAATTTTAGTGGGCAAAATAATTGTCAAACCAATGCGGTGGATTTTCAAGGATTTTCAACAGTTCACGTGAATAAGCACACGCTTTTCCCCCACAGGCACCATCTGTGCGTCCACATCAAAGCAATCAGCCTCCCTCCCACTGGCATCAGAAGCTTCCCCCAGCATGCGCTCGGCCTCAGGCAGGAATTTCTCCTCCCCTAATTATTCACTTCACTTTCAAGGCCGCCAGGCCGTGCATTTCTCTTCCCCCCCCCTCTCTCCACAGCAATGCCAAGAGCTTGTTATTTAATAGTGAGTGTGTGAGGACAGCCGCTCCCGGCTTTCTCCTGCTATCGGACACCCCCCACAGCCCTGGTAATGGCCTTCGTGCGCATTGCTGTTGACTGAAAAAGAGAGGCACAATGATGAGACTGAACTGTTTGTTTTAGGGCGTGTTTTCTTTGTCTCCGCTTGATTTCTACCTTTCGAGTTTCAATTTGTTCCCAGACATATTCATTATTCTTTTATTTAATAGTTAGTGTGCGAGGACACCCCCGCAGCCCTAGTAATAGCCTCCGTGTGCGTTGCTGTTGACTGAAAAAGCGAGGCACACTGATGAGACCGAACTTTTTGTATTAGGGTGTGTTTTCTTTTTTTTCCGTTTGATTTCTACCTTTCGTGTTTTAATTTGCACCCGCCCCTCCCGTTGTCCTATTCCCTTTCCTCCCACCGCCCTCCACTTTGTCCACATTCTCTTAGTTACCATCGCCCTCCCTCAGTACTTTTGCTGCTTCTTTCTTCCGCCCCGTCATCACCCGTACCTGCGCAGCCGTAACTGCCTGGGGAAGAGGTGTGCCATCTGTTGCTATAAATTTGCTGTTACATGAGGAGGAGCAGGACAAGAGACTGCTGTTGCCATTCGTTCATGGTGAAGTAAAAGTGAAAGTGTTTTTCATCCTACATTCACCGCGGATCTGGGTCCCTGCTCACTCGGGCACCGCTGAGGTAAAAGAGCTCCAGACCTCGCCTCAGACATGGGGCAGGCACATTTCGAGATGATGCTCAAGCGCCTTACGAACTTGCAGGAGCGGCAGTCCATAAATACCTAAATCCAGATACTGGACAACCTGCTAGCCTTCACATACGCTGAGAGCGGTCAGCTTCTCTTTTCCACACCAACCCAGACTTCATGCGCATATGTTATTTTAATTTGCTTCGGGTGATGCACAACTCATTCTGCCAGATCTTTCGTTTTTTGGGAAGTTTAATATAGCGCTTACTCTGTCCAAAGGCATTGTAGCCCTTTACATGCGCTCCGTCTTATAAATAGTGACTTACATTCTCCTACGCTAAACTGCTAATTGTTTACACACTTGGTGGTGTCATTTTCAACGTGGGCAAGTGACACCTTTCATACCTAGATAGGCGATGCCCACAACAGAAAAAAATTCCCATGGTCCGTTGCTGCTGGTTCTGCATTCTTACAACAAAACTGACTCAGGCATATCAAGCATTCCCCTGGCATACACATACTGGGACAATGTAAACATGACCCTTTTCCTGGAAAGTACCTTTGCTGGTCCGAGGAGCACACATACGTCTTGGACTCCAGGGATGTATGACGTTACAACGCATACTTTTACTCCGCATACCATTACAACGCGGTATTCACAACGCATACCACTACAACGCATAGCGCTTTGGGGTGCTGGATAGTGGTAAGTATAATTTACTATTCTAACTCCAGTCCCCGTGGACCCTAGGGAAGGTGTTGGATAGTAAATTAAACTTACCTCTTATCCTAGAGCGCCCCCCAGCGCTATGCGTTGTAATGGTATGCGTTGTAATGCCTGCGTTGTAGTGGTAGTGCGTTGTAAAAAATGCGTTGTAACAGGTGAATACCATGCTCCTCTTCCAATGTATCTGTTACATTGTAACCCGATGCCCCATTCAACGACTAGCCAATAAAAGCCACTGTCATGGAAGTAATAAGCACCAGGACGCAAAATGGGAGAGGATTAGTAGTTATTGTCTTGTCAAGGTTTATTTTTAGTTTTTTTAACCTCATTACACCATGGTTACTGCACTCTGGGCGAATTCGGAAACCGCTGCACCCTTAATCCCTCTATGGTCCAAGCAGTTACCACCAGTACCTTCCGCGGCACCACATTGTCCTTCTTAGTAGGACACGGAGGGAAGAGGGATACTCCACTTACCCCCCCACGGTTTAGTCATTTTATTGCAGAAATTGTGTTTTATAGAGAATCCCACTTTGTTTTGTTCTGTTTTAAGATTGACTCAGGCATATCAAGCATTCCCCTGGCATACACATACTGGGACAATGTAAACATGACCCTTTTCCTGGAAAGTACCTTTGCTGGTAAATGCCTACTGCTGACCCATTCTTCAGTAAAAGCAAAATAAACCTTGCACTCACTGGCTCAGCTGTCAATACCATGACCATTTGCTGTAGCGTAATGTGATGTACAGATTTTTTTATTAGTGTATACTTCTGATCGGACTGCTCTTGTTTTTATAAAACAGTAATAGTTCCTATCATTCTTTTGGAGATAGGGTGCTGCAGGCCGAGATTATGCAAATTATGGCATTCTAGATCTAGGGTTATGTTACATACATATGTTTTTGCAGGGTCACGATTAAGTAAAAAGTCTGACATTTAACTATCTGTTTCTAGTGGAGCCAGTAATTGCTGTAAAACAATACCCTTTTTTCACAACTATATTTTCTTTTGCCCTTTATGAAAAAACGGGCTACTGCATTTTTTACTACCCACTGGGTTTGTGACATTACTAGAATTTGTAGGGTAATTTTCACTTCTTTACCGTAATGTTCTACTGCACATTCATCTTTAGTTTGTGGTAGTATAATTCCATGAAGGTCAAATTCATAACTGGGAAGCCATTTAGCTGTGCTTTCAAAAACCACCTCGCACCAGGTCCGTACCACCGCCTCAGCGCACACCACCTCAGCACCAGTGCATACCACCTTAGCACCAGCGCAACTCTACCACAAGCACAGCCCCACCTCAGCAGCAATTCAGCACGAACGCAGCAGCACTTCAGCATCAGCACAGCACCAACTCAGCATTACTCAGTACCACCTGAGCACGAATGCAGCATCACCGCCTCAGCATGACTCAGCACTACAGCATCACTCAGCTCCACCTAAGCATCACTAAGCATCACCTCTGCATCAGCAAATTACCACCTCAGCATCACCTCAGCATCAGCACACCACCACCTCAGTCTGCCCTTGGTATCTGGAATCTGTTGATTCTCCTTCAAATCTGTCAGCTGCTTGTGTGATAATTCAGATACTATTTCTCAACTTCCACCATCCCGTTGTTTATGCCCCCCCATAACAAAACAAGCATTTGCAATGCAATAGGTCTTGCATTTTTATTTATAAAGTTTTATATACTGCAAACTTGATCCCGAAGGATATCAGAGCGCTTTACAATTTGAGGCAATTAAATAACTTCCCACCCTATTCCCCTATAAACCCACATCCCTCTATGGAACTAAAATTTACTCGAGAAACCCTCATTAATGTTTACATTGCACACGTGCGGTCAGGGTGAAGCTTCATAAGGAAATTTTGAAAATTAGACTGCAATCCCATCTTATCTAACCCTGCTTGGTAAAACGCGGTATGAAGGGAAAATTGGGTTTGTTCATGCCCTCTTCATGTAAAATGCTCTGTATGTCATACCTTGTTGGTTGCACATTTTATAAGATAGCTCGTATCAAGTTCTTAAGACCCTTATTTCTTTAATATTTCATACTCTCCAGGTGGGAGGGAATGGCTCTATCTTCTGAGATGCGGTTTTATGGTTTTGCAGTGGAATTTGCCAGTTTAATATTATTTATTAAGCAGGGTTTTTAAGTGTGTATCGGGCCAATTGGTTTTACCATATGTATGTATTTGTGGCTTTTACACTGTTTTATGATGTATGATGTTTTATGGACATCTAAACCCGTGTTGCTTTGGGGAGGTGATGGCGATGGGTTGGTTCTGCCTACCTATCCCCTCTGCTGTGAAAGTGTCCAGTACCACTGGTAGTAAGTGGAATTATGCCAGTGGTTCATGCATGGACAGATATACTTGCAACTATTAGTAACACTCTCTCTAGAGCCAGGGATGAGCTCTGGGAATATGACTTCAATGATTATTATTTTCTTACACATGAAATCTTGTAATAACACTATACCAACCTTCTCTAATTTCCTTTCTAGAGTCTAGGTTAGACACCTCTACTCACCTGCAATAAGAACTTAATATCAATACTCCACTGTATGAAGCTACTACCATTAGGTTGTTGCCTCACAAGGCCTCCTGCCAGCAAAAAGTTGGGAAATGTTGTCGTTTAGCAGAAGTACAGCTGCAGTTTGAACAATGATTTTTCATTTTCTACTCTTTCTTCTAAAAAATGTCCCTGAAAATCAAGGGATTCATTTTAGAGCGACGAGATCCAAAAGAACGATGTCATGGAATGAGCCCAGGGATAGCGCCAGCCACTGAGACTAATTCAAGCATCCTGAGCATCGCCGCGGTGCCCCTGGTGCTTGCTAACACAGTAACCATGAAATGTCACAATACAAGCAAGATCCTCACACACTGGCAGAGATTTATTGGGATGAGAAATCAGTGATTTTGCTTTTTAGGTAACATACCAATTTGCTAACATCCTCTCCTTCATGATGGAAGGTTTCAAATTAGTAACTCACGTGATTTGTGATGCACCACAGACGTGTAGTCACCGTCAATTTAGAGTACACCCTGTAATTTTTTTTTCAGTCCATCACCCCAGAAACAAAACTGAAAGTGGACCCTGTCTCACCCAACATAAGTGTGCACGAGTACTGACCGCATTCACTTCAGACACGTAAATCTGATTCAGCCTTTCTTCCTCCTGCGGTTGATAAAACGCGTTCTATTGACTTGTGTTTTAATAACACCTGCTATTCAACGTCCTACAAAAACAAGCATTTGCAATGCAATAGGTCTCGCATTTATGCGAGTTTAAGCTATTGGCCTTTTATATATGTTGTAAAAACAAAAATAAAAGGCTTTGTCATTTGCAATGTCAATATCTCAAACTCACGCAAATGCGAGACCTATTGCATTGCAAATGCTTGTTCATATAGTCAGGAAGTAAAGCAACCTTGCATTTTCCTCTAGTGTCACTGGAATTCTTTTAAGTGATTCTTGCTCACAGGGCCTTTTTCCCACACATAATTCACATAATGCAGTACGTGGTATGACAAACTACAACCATAGCCATAATCAGTAATTGATTTTTTGCAAAAATGGATGAAAAGCTTAAGTTATACTTTCATATAATGCTTAATATGTTAGTAAAAAATGACTGATCTAATATATATATATATATATATATATATATATATATATATATATATATATATATATATATATATATATATATATATATATCACTGTCTTCTAGGAGTTGAAGTTTCATTTGTGCCACCATGGTTGAATCAACATGTGACTTGGGGGCGGGAGCTTACTTACCTTCCAATGAGGGTGGTACTGGACATTTTGAAAATGCAGGTGGGGTCATCACGTGTCAGCAACAGCAACCGAAGAAGGCTCATTGCCGAAATGCATTTTGCTACGCTGTCTTTCAATAAACGGCTCCTGCACAGTTCCCTCGTGTGGCCTCTTATCCTTTCCTAACTGCGAGGAGTGCTGTTTTTTATTCAATTCGCGCACATGCCAGAGGTGCGCTGGAGGCTCCGGTTCTACAAGTGGCAGAAATCAGCTGGCACCTGCTTCCAAAGCATCTGTGTTTCCCGTTTCCCGGACCAGTTTCCGCCCGCTTTGAGTGTTGTGTTTGCTTCAGCCTTCTGCCAGCTGGCAGCTTGTTACTTAACGAGGAGTCGGCTGCATTGACTGTTCGGCTCTACATTTTGGTTTAACTTTTGGCTGCACTGCGCTCGAGGCTTGAACTGAGAGGGATGTGTAGGAGTGCGCAGGACTTTCTATCTACGTGTATACCTCACTTCACTACTGCATCTTCACCTTCTACTCTGTCTGCCGTCCCCTGGAATACTCGCCAGTAGCACTGTCTTCTAGGAGTTGAAGTTTCATTTGTGCCACCATGGTTGAATCAACATGTGACTTGGGGGCGGGAGCTTACTTACCTTCCAATGAGGGTGGTACTGGACATTTTGAAGATGCAGGTGGGGTCATCACGTGTCAGCAACAGCAACCGAAGAAGGCTCATTGCCGAAATGCATTTTGCTACGCTGTCTTTCAATAAACGGCTCCTGCACAGTTCCCTCGTGTGGCCTCTTCTCCTTTCCTAACTGCGAGGAGTGCTGTTTTTTATATATATATATATATATACACACCAGGTACAGGAACAGTTCCTCCTGGGAATCTCGCCTGTAGTTTGGTGGTGCGCTATGCAGGTAGAGCTACCGCCAGCAAAAATTGTAGAGATCCACAAATGAAAAACGCGCTCTCAGATGCAGTAATCACAGCAGATATTTATTCCTCAATGTAACGCGTTTTGAGAGTGTCCACTCTCTTGATCACACACTGAGCAATAGTGACGCAGTGCTTTAAATGCGGGTAACAATACTTGACACAGACAAAGGACTTACATCTTCAATCGCCATAGGACAGCCTAACTTTAGCGGCCATATTGGAAGGGGTTATAATGCTTTATAAACATGTTAACATATATAAACATTTCCAAAGGAAAGGAGAGCTAATACTCAAAGTAATCTCTGGAGTTATCCTAAATCTCAGACAATCACCCGTCTGACTCTGCTAAATAAATTCAATGTCTGACCTCCACATCATGTAAACAGTTCTCACAATACTCGTGCCACAGTGGCATAGCGTACCCAGACAGAAAACCTTGGGTATTATGTGACAGCGTATCTAACTATACTTTCGCGAAGTGGCACTTCATCATACATGCCAACATTTCAGAAGAGCAAAGTGGGAGAATTTAAAAAAAAAAAAAATCGGGAGAATGGGGCATTGAATTGGGTTAACGGCATGTATGGGCTTTGGAAGTGGCTGCTGCAGGATCGGACATTTGAAACGTAAATGCACGTGTTTTTTTAAACTTTCAGATGCACGGAGCGCAATGGCAGGCAGAGAGAGGGTGATGCAAGTGTTGTGCACGGGCCTGGCAGGATGCTGGCAGTGCATGCACTCCTCCTCCCCCTCCTGTGTGGCAGCCCGGGCTGTAACAGCTTCCCCGCGCACACACAGCCGCCCCAGTACTTCACACGTCTTTAAAAGACCATTGCCTTGTTAATGACGCTTTGTTGGTTTTTTACCCCTTCTAGAGCCCCTGCATCGACACTCTGAATATGGCTGGAAGAATTAGCACCTTACACAATACCAGACCCTGTCTGCTAAAAACCCCCGAGGAATCGGGTTTTTGCTTGCAGGAATCGGGAGGCGGGAGACTAACCTTGAAATCGGTAGTCTCACGCCTGAATCGGGAGGGTTGGCATGTCTGCTTCATACCCATCCCACGTGAACAGTCTGATACCGTGAAATACTGGAAGAACATCAAGTAAGTGTCCGATTTACTCAAGGTAAACTTCTTATTTTGTCAGTATATGCACCAACGTGGTGGTAACAAGGGTGTATTGGCCTCAAAATTGTTATAATACCCTTTCACTCTATGGCTGACAACTGTAAATGCCGAGTGGCAATACGTAACCGGCAGGGAACAGTTCCAATCTTAGGTGAGTTAAGTTCCTCCACTCCAACTCCAGTACCAGTATTGTGGACCTTCGGAAATTATGCACAATGTCTAACAGTAAGTCCTGATGCCATCCACCAACCACCACATGTAAACAAAAAAGGTGAAAAGGTGAAACAAATATATATAACAAATGAATAGGTTCTTATCTACTCTTCCCAGGGTGCCTTATCTTGTAGAGACGAAGAAAAGGGTAGGTGGCCCGTGACTTGTCCATGAAAAACCTTGGGCCCCTTCCTTTCCTCCTGTGAGGGACAGAATATGCCATCCCCTGCACCACTGGTGCTCGATAACATCTGACCGCTGGGTTCTCCAGATTGTCCGAAGACGCTACTCCCTCCCATTCCTGATTAACATACCAGCCATGCCACCCACTTGCGACAGGCTGACAGAGGTCCTTATTTCCTTACTCCACCAGGAAGTGGCATCTCTCTTAGCCAAGGAGCCATAGAGAAGGTGCAGGCATTAGAAGTAGGTCATGGTTGCTATTCCCACTACTTTCTGGTGTCTAAGAAGGACTTCGCCCTATCCTAGACCTGAGCCCTTTCAATTTCTTCCTAAAAAAAGAGAAATTTAAAGTACTCACGCTCTCTCAAGTCCTGTCTGCCCTGATGGACACGGGAGACTGGATGGTAGCGTTGGTCTTGCAGAATGCATACTTCCTCATCTCCATCCTGCCTGCCCATTGCCCTTTCCTGCGGTTCATGGTAGGCCACAAGCACTTCTAGTTCACTGTGCTACCCTTTTGCCTGACCAGTGCCCCTCAGGTGTTTACCAAGGTTATGGAAGTGGCTGAAGCTCATATGCGGAGGTCAGGGATGCCAGTGTTCCCCTTTCTTGACAACTGGCTATTAAAGGCGAGCTCGCCCTAGGCGGTTGTCTCCCACTTCCAGACTATAACGAACCTCCTGCACTCGCTGGGGTTCACTATCAACATGCTAAAGTCACACCAGACCCCTTCTCAGACACTCCCTTTCATCAGAGCTGTTCTGGCCACAGCACAGTTTCTGGCTTTTCCTTCTGAATGGCGAGCCCAGGACATTCAGGCTATGCTACCAATTTTTTTATGCCTCTATCCAGGATTTTACTGAGACTGACTCGGAGGCTGCTGGGCCTCATGACCTCCTGCATTCTGCTTGTGACAAATGCTCCCTGGCATATGCTGGCTCTGCAGCTCAACCTGAAGTTCCAGTGAGTGCGGCATCAGGGGAATCTCTTCCACATGGTCCAAATCTTGGATGGCACTGCAAAAGATCTGCTGTGGTGTGGTTAACAAATTGCGATTGGGTCCTTCCCCAACTAGATCTGACAGTAGTGACAGATGCATCACTCCTGGGCTGGGGCGGCCAGCTGGGAGAGGTGGATATCAGAGGCCTCTGGTCTTCGTCGGAATCCAGGCTCCATATCAACTTGTTGGAGCTCCGAGCAATCCAACAGGCATTGAAATACTTTCTACCCTCCAATAAGGGAAGGCTAGCGCAGGTGTTCATGGACAACACCACCACCATGTGGTACTGCAACAAACAGGGAGGGGTGGGATCATGGACCCTTTGTCAAGAGGCCCTGCTTCGCTGGACATTATTGGAGTATTAGGCCATTTCCCCAGTAGTCAACTCCTGGCAGGATTTCTGATCGTCTGGGCAGACAAACTCAGCCTAAGATGCCTAGCAGATCACGAATGGCGTCTCAAAGCGGGCTTGGTGCAAGTTCTCTTTCAGCAGTGGGGAGAGTCTTGGTTAGATGTGTTCAGTACCACAGAGTACATGCAATATTAGCAGTTCTGCATGCTGGAGTTTCCAAGGTCGTTCTTACTTAGAGATAGTTTTCGTCTCGAGTGGACATCTGGCCTCCAGTATGCCTTTCAGCCCATATCACTCCTTCTCAGAGTTCTCAAGAAGATCAATAACAACTGGGCCCAAGTCTTCCTTGTGGCTTGGAGAGACTAGTATCTCAAGCAGTAGAGCATGGTCATCAGTCCTCCAATCAGATAGTCCCTGTGGGAGGATCTTCTGTTGCAGCAGCAGTGGAGGGTCCTCCACTTGAACCTGTCAACGCTCCGCCTTCTTGCATGGAGATTGAGCAGTGACAGTTGACAGCTTTCGACCTACCGCTCGAAGTCTGTAATGTTATTTTGGCAGCTCAGCGTTCCTCCACCAAGACAGTATACGCCGGTTGTTGGAGCAAGTTAGTGGCAAGTTTCCCAAGTTATTTTGTTTATCCTTACCCTGGACTAGCAGGGCTCTACATTGGGCACGCCTAACGGTTATTTATCTGCCATCTCCTCCTTCCTGGGGCTGCCAGATCAGCCTTCTTCCTCCAAGTTCCCTATTGTAAATAGGTTCCTTAAAGGTGTGCAACACTTATTTCCTCCAGCTCCCTTCGTTGTGCCTCAATGGGACCTCAAGTTGGTTCTTACATTTCTTATGTGTGTTCCCTTTGAACTGCTTCATACCTGCCCTCTCAGGCTTCTCATCAAGACAGCCTTTCTAGTGGCAATTACAACTGCCAGGAAGGTCAGTTAATTGCTGGCGCTGTCATCCGATCCTCCATATGTCTGTTTTTGCCAGACAAACTGGTCATTTGCATCCGTGCATCTTTCATGCCGAAGGTGGTTACCATGCTCCACGTAGGCCAGTCCATCACTTTGTCTATCTTTTACACTCCACCTCATCCCTCTAAGGAAGAGGAGATCCTTCACCATCCAGACCCAAAAAGAGCGCTGTCATTCTACCTTGACAACACAAACCGTTACGGGTGGATCATCAACTCTTCGTGGAATATGTCGGAGCCAAAAAAGGGAAGGCCGTGCAGAAACAAACCATCTCTCAATGGCTTGTACTCTGTATTAAGATTGCTACGCATTGGTCAAGAAGCCACCCCCAGAGGGTTGGTGTGCTCATTCCACGAGAGCAAAGACTGCAACCACTGCATTAGCACTCAGCTTTCTGATACTGGACATCTGCCAGGCAGCAACATGGGCCTCACTGCATACGTTCACCAATCCCTAATGCCTGGACAGTTACGTTTGTCAAGGCAGGCTCTTTGCCCGGTCAGTCCTGCAGGACTTTCTAGTCTAAATCAAGTTTGCAGACCCACCTCCGGAGAGGTATTGCTTGGATATCTATTCTAAGATAAGGAATCGAATCTGCGGCTAGAGGTCTCTATCAGATGAACAAGTTGCTTACCTTCGGAAACACCTTTTCTGGTATCTAGCCACTGATTCCTTACTAACCCACCCATCCCTCCCAATCTGCAAACTGATTTAAAGGTATAGGGCTGCTCCCTTTTCAGTGTCCTAGTTCCATACACTAGGGTCAGTGTTTTTTGAGGCTACGGGCTCCTGGCTTGGAAAGTCGCAAAAAGAAACTGACATCAGCCCACTGGGGAGGCGCCTATATAAGCACCATGCACATCACTTCCGGCGTAGATGCTGCCGCCAAGCGGTGCCAAATGACGACACCTACTGGCACGCAGGGGTACTGCTCATGAAACAAATTCCAGATCCAGTCTGACTCCTGGGGATAATTCTAAGGTAAGGAATCTATGGCTAGATAGAATCTCTTATCACAATCAATTTGAAAAGAGGGTCCAAGGGAGAGTTTAAAAACCATGTACAATCACGCTCCCCATATAAACTATGAATACACAATGAGTGATTGTAGGTCTAGAAAACAAGAAAAAAAGTTTGATGAATTCTACCTGTCTATCAAAAAGAAATGCCAACAACTGAAGGAAGGAATCAATCAAGTGGCCACGGATAACTCCACGGTTGAAAGGTACCCATCAGTTGTCGATCGGTTCCGCCCTGTTCATCACTTGGGACTCCCCACACCAAGGGGAGTAACCAGCAACCACTCGATGTTGAAATGGTGCTTGCCCTGGTGTGTTTGTAGATATAAGGCCAATAGCCGTGACTACTGATTCTAGCAGTGCATGTGAGTGGTGTGTAAATAGTGAAGGAATATAAAATTGGAGAAAAAGGGAGAGAAAAAACTTTATTGAGTATCCCTTAATTTTCCAAGACTTAAAAAGTGTGCAAAAATTAGTAGGAAAACAAATATCTACTAATGATCTTAAGAGGTGACCTTTTAAGATCATTAGTAGATATTTGTTTTCCTACTAATTTTTGCACACTTTTACCTTTACAACCGTGGAGTTATCCGTGGCCTCTTGATTGATTCCTTCCTTCAGTTGTGGGCATTTATTTTTGATAGACAGGTAGAATTCTTCAATCTTTTTTTCTTGTTTTCTAGACCTACAATCACTCATTGTGTATTCATAGATAGAGTCTCTGCCATATAAGGCATTACTGAAGGCAAGGAACGTGTTAATTAGGTGGTATCCTTTCAAAGTAAAGAGTGGTTCTTGAGTTCAGAATTTTATTATTCACCCAGCTTGGGATTTCCTGGATGCCACACTAGAGACTCGGCTCTTAGACCAGGGGTTTTCTGTGATCTAGGATGCCTATATCCTGTAGTGGCCATATCACACTGCCAGTTTAGCAGGTAAATGGACATTCTTTTCTCCCTTTCTTTGTTACTATTTTCTACCCTCTTCTTCCCATTCTCTTCTACCAGGATTATGTTGTGTGTCTGTATTTGTGCTTTGCATTTATGAGGTGCTCAATAAAAATATTTAGCAAGTAGGTCCTAATAAGAATATTCTTATTAGCATTCTGATTTCTATTTTCTGTATCTAGGAAATTGTGCTTAATAGCAATCATGATTTGAATATTTTATCAATGGCAAAAGATAGACATAACCGGTGTTTCTTTCCTCAAAAACCTACCTGTATTAAACCTATTACAAGTTATCTTGCAGAGATGGTTCCAAAGGACCGCAGCACTTCCAAACTCCAGCAAGCATAGGCAAAGCAAGCAGGCCCTACCTATGCGAGATCTATTTTTCAATGTGTTTTTTAGTCATGTTGCACAGCAGAACTGCTACTGTGCAGCCTGGCTAAAAGTACAACAAAATGCTATGACACAGTCAACCATGGTTGCGTCATACGTTTTTTTTCCTTCAACGACACTACACAGTATCTCCTCTACTGTTTATCATATCTTAAAAAATAATGGCAATGCCAAATAATGGAGGTATTTGGTTTTGTCAATTTTGTTTTTCCATGTTGTCCTGTAGTGCGGCTGCTGGGTTTCAGAAGTTAGATGTATCAGAAAAAAAACGTTTGTACGTGGAATAGCAGAGAGCGTCGAACTTTAAAAATGAGGTGCTTCGGAATTGCTCTCTGTGGACCTTCGTGCTGGATCAGCACAGAGTGCTGCACATCAGAAACAAGGTGGATTGGTAAAGCTGTGCGTGGGACTTTATGTTTCCAATGCATCTCATTCCGATTTGCACCACTCTGCTATTTCAATAGCGCATGTCGTGGTGCAGGTCAGAATGAGATGCATTGGAAAAGCTGTTTGACGGTCTTGGGGGTGAAATAGCTGAGAGTACAGCACATCAGAAACGAGGTACATCTGAAGAGCTCTATGTGAGTCCTAGTCTTTCAATAGCAGAAAGAGTTGCATATCAGAAATGATGTGCATTGCAGAACTATGTGTGAGTCCCAGGTCCAGAATAGCAGGGCTTTAGCATCGAGGTCCAGTGGTAGAGCTTTTTGTGGGCTTTAGTGCTAGTTTGCCAGTGGATGCTGTACTTTAGAGATGAAGTGCATCGAGAGAGCTGTGGTGGGCTTAGTAATGGAACAGCAGGGGCGTTGCACATCAGAAATGTGGTACATCAGCAAAGTTGTGAGATTCTCAGTGCTGAAACAAGATGTGCTACAAATCACAACTGAAATGCATTGTCAGAGCTGTGCGAGAGTCTCAGTACTGAAACAGAAGGTGAGCGTCATCACACATGAGGGACATCGGTGGAGCTGTGTGAGAGCTCGAATAGAAAATCAGCAGCACATCACATATAAGGTGCACTGGCAGAGCTGTGCGAGAATGTCAGCGCTGGAACAGAAGATGTGCTACACAGCACACAAAAGATGCAGTATTGGAGCTGAGTGAAAAGTCTCAGCACTAGAACAGAAGATGCACAGCACATCACAAATGGGGTGCACTGGTAGCGTGCTTGAGAGTCTCAGTGCTGGAACAGAAGATGGGCAGCACATCACACATGAGGTACATCGGCAGTTCCAGTGCGAATCTCCGCACTGGAACTGTGGCTTGTTGCGCTTTGTTTTAAAGTTTGAATTATTGAATGATGGCTTGGTGCTGTCTATGGGTTGAAGTTTCCAACTGCAATTAGTATAAAGAATGAAAGATTGCTCGGGTGCTAGTAAACAATTATGCTCTTTGCCTGAAGATATTAGACTAGCTTCTGCCCTGCATGGTAAGCGTGGGTGTAGTGATTACGGTAACCCTGCCCCCTTCCACTGCAGAGGACGGATGGAAAAAAAACATTGACAACTACAATAGATCTTGTTGGAATAGTACCTTGGCACCTTAAATCAGAGTAGACCTCTTGCTTGGCTCTCCGTAAGAATGATGTGGCTTGCCACCTCCATCCCCTTCTATTGTAATCTGAGTTCTTTGCATGTGCAAGGTTGGCTGCAGCCCTGACGTTGGCTATATGAAGATGAGTGAAGAGAGGGGTTGTTAAAATAGTCTCTTGTGCTTATTTTAAGAGTCTGGAATAGCCCTGGAACGTCAACAGGTGGGTCTCCAACTCACGCTTACTTCCTTGACAAAACTTTTAAGCTGATTCACCATCATCTAGGAAAGGCCTCTGATGGGGTGAAAGCAGTTCAAAGTGATGGGTACTAAAGGAAGCTTTTTCAACAAAGAGGTTAGAGCTGCGCATTTTAGCTATGGGGGCACTATTACAGATGACAGCGAACAATAAAAATCATTGACCATTTTAGAGGTACCATAACTTTGGTATATTCAGAGGTATCCAAGGATGAGAAAGGGTCTTCCACAAAGCCAGTGGGCTTTGAGAGGTTGTGCAATAATGTGTGACCTCAAGAGGCATGGGCTCGGAACACACTTTCAGAGTTCAGCTGGGAGAGAGTTCAATACGTTATTATAAATCGGAGTTGATAATTCCTAATGAATCCCTGAGGTGGATTGATTGATTGGCTTAGTTATCCCAGTACTTAGAAATTCCTCTTTGGGAAAGATGTATAATTTTTAAACTTGTTAAAGTTATTAGAAATTCCATTTTGGGAAAAATGGACTTTTCTTACTTGTCGAAGTTTCCTTTCATTTAGCAACATGAGCTGTCACTGCTGACATCAATCTCTGGCACCGAGTTTCAAAATGCGTGCAGTTCTCTTTAAAGGCAGGGAAGTCGGTAAACTTCTGGGCTCGTTCAGATCTGGGGTTTAGTCTCTTTTATCAGGCCCATCATCTTGTGCACATACCGCAGTATGGAATTCAGTAAAGAAAGGTGGTAAAATAGGAAACCTCTGGTCTAGTGATAGATAAATGTTGTTTACTGTCATTTCAAGCTGTTGTAAGCATAGTTTTGTTTGGGATCGGGAGATATTGCCAAACCAATGCTGCAAATTTAGCAAAAAACCAAAGAAATTAGTCCTCCCAAGAAACATTCCCAGTTGCACATTGAAGCTCAAATAATTGTATTTTATTGAGGTCTAATAGAGTAAATTGGTTTCTTATTATACAGGTAGAAATCCCATTTGCAGTCAAGATGTGTATTTTCCCAAGGCTCTGAGGTTGGACTGTTTACTGCCTTTTCCCTATCTTGCCTATGTTAGAGCCAGCAACGACCATAGAGCGGGTCCGCCTAGTATTCGACTGGAATTTCACAGGTTGGACACAGAAGCCTCATCACGGCACAAAGACAGTCCAGAGCTCTGTGGCACTGCGAAGCATCTTACTACATTGCCCTGTCCTGATCCAGGTGTATATTGCACTTACGTATTTATTACCAGCTTTTCTAAAGCTCTTTTTAAAAAACACATTAAGATCTCAATGACTGGAGAGAATGAAAGTGCTTCACAAATGTTGACACTTTTCCTCTTTATCATTAAGACAATTCCCTAACCCCCTACGGGATACTGGGCTCTCCAAGCAACACCACCAAACCCCCAGCCCCACCGCTCAACACACCATCCTTGTAGTTGGACCACGCTTCAGAAAAGAGCTGAAAGCAAGGAATTGTGCAGACAAGGGCAGGCTTGACCGGCTGCGGCACAATCCTGCCTGGCAGGGTGGACAGGGGGATCTAAAGATCTCTCTTAGGAGGAGTCCAGTCAGGAGTAGGGCCTCTTCCTGGAGACCAGAATGAATGATCTATCAGTATACAGGGTCCGCTCCACTCTACGGCATATTGTTTTTGCCACTTGTGTCTGAACTTGTAATCGGAAGGCATGATGCACAAAAGATGGAAAGAAGTCACCAGAAGCTGGACCAGCTAGCCACCTGCACACAGGAATTATCCATGTTTGTAGAGACAACTGGTATACTTTGCTGTAGTCATTCTAGGTAGTGCTTAGTCTTGTTCAACCACCACTAGTTCCCTGGATGGCCGTGCATTATTAGCTGTAGCGCTGTGAGTGGGTACTGCTAACTTCAGGGGTAGGTCACTGCAGAGACAGGGCTGTTTCAGCAGGGGAGCTTTTAATGAATCTGGCCATTATCTGTAGCAGAGCTCTGAGTTTGTCTATTATCAGGAGTAAAGCTGAGGGTGGGTTTGGAACTCATCCCACTTTGTCCACCTTTATGTCAGTCTGAAATTCCTAAACCGGGTCCTGAATACACACATCAGAAAAGTCCTGGAGTACTTGAGAGACAAAAAGGAAGAGATTAGACAAATGAGAAACTGCACAGCTGAAAGATCACTTCGGCCCACTCCTTGGTGGTAGGGAACGCCACAGCTGTCAACCTAAGGTCCATATCTCAGAACCTCCTTCACAGATCTGACTTTCCAAGTCTTACCATATACCTTCCTTTGAACACTTGGATTTCAAAATCTTCCGCAAGCAGATAAACCATTTGGAACCTCTGCTATGTAACCAGCAACAAACCCCTCAACACATACTTGCCAGCCATTTTGATTTAGGAAGTAGTCGACTGCGTTTTCTTTCTGTATCACCACAGCCTGCAGACTCCTCAGTCATCCTACTGGTTTTGGTGAGAAGCTGCAGAGTGAACCTGTTAAGAGGTGATCTGCACCTCCATGATCAGAAAGAGAATTGCCAGCAGGCCTCTGAAAGTCATGGAGGTTTCTGAACTGTAAGCTTCACAGCTGCTGGTGCACTTACTGAATAACATCACTGCATTGCACAGATATGTCTACTTAGGATGGAATAAATCAACGAGGTTAAAACTGCCCACAGTAAGCAGTGGAAAAGACAGCAAATTCACTGAGCGGGCCAAGTCAGAGCTGAGCCAGCGGTTTCAATTGGCTCTAGGAGCCAAGTCACAAGATTTTGGCACGGAAATCAAGCAATACCATCATGTAAAATATGAGAAAGACCATTTCAAATTAAAGTTGTTTTTCAACCTTTTTGTTTCAATTTATTACATTCGCTTTTTTTTCTTAAATGAGTGACACATTAAACGTTGAAGCATAAAAATAGTTAGGAGTTTGTTGTCTTTTTCTTCCAAAACTATTTTAGAGGAAAGAGGTCACTGCCTGGTACGCTTGGCTAGGCTCTGTTTTGGTTTGCCAGTCTCATTGTACCAACAGCGAGCCAGAGCCAAGCTCGAGCCTTGCCTTGCTCACTCACCTCTGTACCCAGTATATACATGGAGCATTTATGTTACTGCATTTTGTTATCATGATGTCATTTAGGCCAGAGGCCATTGGGCCTTTTCTCTGATCTGTGGCCCACTGCACGTAGCGTAATTTCTGATTATGTCGTCACGGGGGTTGATGTAAATTCCAGAGATGTTATCAGTATGCCAATTAGAGGGCTTATAATGAAATACATCTTATCTTAGCAAGGGAAAGCACGTTAAAGCCCGCAACCCACCAGAACGCATATTTACGTTATCCCAGCACCAGAGCATTAAACAGCACCCAGAAGAACCATCTCCTACAGCAATACACGACATCACAGGCGGTGTATTAAATTGTATACAGGGGGGTAGTAGACTCTGAAAAACGTTTAAACAGATGAAACCTGAAAAGCAAGTGCGAGCAAGCCGTAATGGTCAAAAGATAAACACCACTTGTTACTGATGCTGCCAACAAGAACACCACGCCCCCGAACCACGCCTGCAAAGCCGCATGCCCCCGTCTGGAATCCACAGAAAGGCCTTTTCGGGCTTGGAACTGTTTGCGCACATGCCGTGGGCAGCATTCCCTAAGACAGGTGATGCCTCGCACCCGCCAGGCAGGGACAGCTGTGGCAGCCTCTCCCGATTCCGTCGTGGGCACATGACGAGAGGATAAGTTTATATAGTGCGCTTTGTGTAAAGTGAACCGCCGTAGTACAGCAGGGTGAGTGTGTCCCCGCCCTAGACCTCTCATGCTCTGCCAGGGCCAGGGTGCCTCTCCGCAGCTGCCGTGACA
Source organism: Lissotriton vulgaris (assembly GCF_964263255.1). Classification (NCBI taxonomy): domain Eukaryota; kingdom Metazoa; phylum Chordata; class Amphibia; order Caudata; family Salamandridae; genus Lissotriton; species Lissotriton vulgaris. Next base: position 617,758,720 of record NC_141695.1, on the reverse strand, counting down.
AGCTCATCCTGAGTATGCCACGCAGCCAACAAACGGGCCTGTGATTTACTGCGTCACCAAAGGAGAACACTTCCATAGCTAATAAAAATAGTTCACGGGAATGGGCGTGTCCTCTGAGGGCTTGTTCTACGGTATCTCTTAAATTGCATTCTCCAACTATTCTCCTCATTTCAGAATAAAAAAAAAAAGGGAACAGTATCCCGCTCTGACCGTTTCCACTCAAGAATGGAGGCTATGCCATTTCGGAGAAAGCTGCACATTGGATGTTGGTATCTGAGTAGGGTAGTGGTCGAAGTGGGAAAAAAAGTAGGGGAACTGTGGGTGGAGAATCAGAGGGCAGAAATAAACTGAAGATTGGATCAGTGGGCGGAGTCGGAGGTGTGGCTAGAAACAGTGGCGTCACTAGGGGGGTGCGGGGGGTGCGGACCGCACCAGGTGTCACCCCATCTGGGGGTGACACCAATCTACACTGACTACGACTACCTGCTTTAGTGCAAGAAGCGCACCACGGCACGGTCACCACCCCGGCCCGTAGCTGATCGCACGTGCACCATCAGCCATCTGCATTCTGCACGGATGGGTCACAGTCACAAAACGAAGGGTTTGCTATTGTTCTGTGAGTGTGACTAAACCGAAGCTGAACCCAGTTATGCATACCAGGCAATGGCATGAGCAGCGGCGTTGTTGTTCAGACTTTCAGTTTCACTTGCCCAGCAGTTTGGGTCCCAGGGCCGTCAATCTTAGCCATACTACCAATGACGTGACGGCCCTGGGACAGCCCCCGCGCGCTGTGCGCAGTGCGCAACTGCACCTGCTGCTCTTAGCCTCTGACGTGCCACTCCGGTCACGCGCCCGCCAGGGAGAGTGTGTGCGCGGTGGTGCGACTGTGCATCATAAGAATAAAGAAAATTAATACCGACGCGACCACGACGACATCAGAGACAACCTGTCCGACTCCAGCACTATCTTTTGCTGTGTCTCTCCCTGTCAAATTTGGAACGGTGAGAGACTGCTGTCATTAGTAGAGAGAGAATAGTATAATTTTAATTTATAATATACTGTATATATCATATGAATACTGACTGGCGACTGCATGTCCATGAAGTAAGTAGTAGTAAGTTAAAAATGTGGCAGTGCAGTGGCACACAACAAATGAAAACACGGCCCGAGGGCCCTCTTCCGGCGGGTGCACCACCAGCCAGGCTCAAGCTGGCTTTAAAATTCTTCCTATGCCCCACACATGCCCTTTTCGAGTCAGCCCAGCCCATCACCCACCCTCCAGCGCTTCCAGTGCCTTTATTGCCAAATGTGCCGAACATTGCAAAATTGCATTATATCAGAAAGCGTGCGGCCGGTTTCAGCTCAAAGGAACCATCACTGCTTCAAAAGCACAGACGTCAGAGGCAACCAGCCAGTAAAGAACTCTGGCTGCAATGGACGAACAAACAAAAGGGAAAGAACTGCTCCAAGTGCTGCGGAAAACCCGCTTTTCCCAAGGAATGTCTGACCACAAGTTATAGGTGACACTTTACACGTGAGGTTTTTTGTGAGAGTCACACACACATAGGAGTCAAAATATCCCACTTTTTTACTTTGATCTGTTAACCTCTCTCAAAGTGATTATATATGTGGAACATCCTGATTCTGTGAGCGACACAGATTGGAGGAGGTTCAGCACAAATGCAGAGTAGAAAAAAGAGAAGGCATTTAGTTCTTGTTTTGAAAGGTTACCAATACCAAAACCACAGGTAAGGAGATCTTAAAACCTCGTTGAAAAATGTTATTGGTCCAGATAATAGTTCTGCCTCTGCGTTTGCAATATACCTGCACCAAAATACAGAGCAAAGTAGTGCAGGATGCTCAGAATTACAATGTATCACCATTTGGTTAAAGAGCTCCGACCACAACCACCAAGGCCATGTCAACTACAGTGGGTACAAATGAAACACCAGCTTCCTTGCTCCAATGAGAGTGTTCCCACTCCACTAGACATGCAAGGTCAACCTCCCAAACGCGGTTGACTATCTGCGAGCCAAAGTAGAACTGTTTTAGGGTCAGAGCCCTTTGCTGAAAAGGCTCTTCCGCTGCACCCTGTTTGAACATAGATGTAGGAAGTTCTGGAGAGTACTCAGGACCAAATTGTTCTGCTCTGTGTAGAAATTATCAATCGTAAACTAATTGACGTATTATTTCCCCCCCCCCACATCTGCTCATTCTCCCATTCTCCTCTGTGTTTGACCGTTAGTCCTCTGAAATACCACCCTGGCAGCCAGAGTGCCATACTAAAGAACACATTATACAATGAACGAAATAAATATTAGACAAAGGTTTATGTTCTGGTTTTCGAAATGTGTGTAGTCAAACCCAGGTGAAGAAGAGTCGCACTTGAAGACTGAGATGTTGAAATGCTTTCACATGTTGGAGACTCCTCATACGAACTTTGGATATGTTCTGTTGGTCAGCACCAGCCTATAGGCAGCCTAGGAATGGTATGGGCCAGTAGAACCAGATAAGAGGTGTGTTCGAGCACACCCTATCCCCTCAATGTTTCTTAGGATGGGTTCTGTGAGTAAAGGAAGTGATTGGTTTGGGAATAGTATATTATGTATTTTCTGTGTCACTTACAATCTATGTTTTTATAGTGAATTTCCTGATTTTACTTCAAGCGGAATTGTTGCTGTTTGTGGTTATTTAGATTAAATGTGTAAGTATGTTTTCAGGAATTTGAAGTCATAAATTACTACTTAAGTGGTAAAAAGAAGATAATACGAGTCACATTAATAAAGTCAATGAGTTGTAAGAACTTTAGTATTAATTCAGACAGGGAAGTTCCTGGGACCTTGTTCCAGTGCTGGGTTTAGATAAGGTCCATAAATAAATTGAGTAACGCAGTCTGCCTATGCAATAATCTTCTGAAGAGAGCATTTCCGGTTTCTAGTGACACATTAAAAAAGTTTCCCCGTGCCATTTGCACACAGAACAAGGAAGCGGCCGCAGGATCAATATGTGGGCAGAGTGCCAGCCTTGTGAACTGCATAGTTCTTCTGAGTCAATAAAGGGCTGCGTCAGCCTCTCATCTATCTGAGGTCGATTGAATAAGTATCATCGTGTAAAAGTCTCCCATTCAAGGATCTAGTTATAATTCAGTTTGTGATGCTCACACGGTAGATATGTCTTATAGTTAATAATATTTGAAAAGCCCAAAACATGGTATGTTTTTAAATAAAGCTGCAGTGATTCTTTCTGATGGGCAAACATGTAGAGGACGAAACTGGCTAACCATATAGATATTGGTGTTTACATAGATCTTTATTGATTGTTTTGTGGGAAGACCTAAACGTTACTAAGGATTCTGTATGGTCCTGTTATTTGCCATCTGTGTCCACTGGCGGACTCGGAACGGAGGTCCATGCGGTAAGTCGTGAGGGGGTGACACCATGAGTTACCCGCACCGGGTGACACCAACCCTAGTGACGCCACTGGCTAGAAATAGCAAAACATATACATTTTTAGAATGTTTGGCATTTCACTGACCAGTTACAGCTTATAATGTTATTTAATTCAAACAATGAATAAACATGTTTATTTGAGGTTTAATATATAAGTTGTTTACATTTAATACATTTACAATCTGGGACATGTTTCCAATCACAGAATGTTCCAAATACGCTTATAAGTGAAATCATAAGCCATTTAAACATGTGTTGCTGCCTCTTTGAACACAGAAAGGTGTGGAACAAAACTGTAGAATATTAGAGAAACCACAAAGCAGGTTGACGTTTTACAGCGCATGCATTCCTACAGTGATGCATGACGCTGACGTTGCTTTAGATGACTCGCATGTTGTAGTTTAGGTGCCCCCTCATGTTTAGCAACACCCCCCTTATGACGTACGCAGACTAACACGAAACCCTAATGTATTTCTGCACAGAAACCCACAGGTACTTTGCGTGCAGAACGCCAGCAATTGTCACCCATGTACACAGCTGAACGGAGGAGCAGGCGCGTACAGTCCAACCTGGAGTGTCTCATATGAAGAGAATTCAAGTATACGTACAGTACCAGATAAAGCTTAAGGGGTATTCGAGAGATGATTTTAAGATGGGCAGAAGGCTGTGAGGATGAATAGATGTAGGTTTCATGTACACTTTATGCACAGTAAATAGAATTCAAAGTAGCGAACAGCAAAATGCTGGCGCCCATACCGTCAATGGCCTCTTCTTGGTAAATCCTTTCACATCTAGTAGTCAAAGGCCATAAAGTGGAGGACATTTTTTTTAGAACTCGGGGAAAAAACTGTCACCATGAACAGCAGGTGCTAGCCTTGGGTTATCTTGTAGTTTGTCTTTCTGTCACCTGGTCCTGTTTGATTCTTACTCAATACTCTCTCTCCTTCTTTGAGGGCTTCCCACAAGCTTACTGGCAAATCTGAACTTCCGTTTAAGATTACTTTGTTAGGTGTGGCGAATCGGAGTGTCCAAAGGATTACTGAGTGATGTGAACTTTAGAAAAATAAAATAACTCTGTTGTTTTTTAAAATGTTGCCCGTGTCATCCTGTTTCAGTAAGGACTCACTACCAAGCAATATGTAATCTGGGAAAGTTTGAAACTGGTCCTTGAGCATGAGGGATGGAATCCAAAGGAAGACTTGGGGTAATGCAGATTTTCATTACTGCATTGGCCGCTGGTACATTTAATACTAAACGGAGCCCATTTTCTGAGAAGGAGTAGAATATCAATGCCCATTCCGTCCTTGGCCTCTTATAGTAGAAATCCCTAGCATAGCATGATAGAAGGCTTTGCTGCAAGCTGAAATTTCTGGGACCCCAATAGATTTCCCTTTGCTCCAGGCTGCAAAGAAAATAGACTGGTGCCTCATAACTCCTCCATCAAATCTTACATAAAGTACATATCATTTGCGTTGGACAGTCCTGTCAGAGATTGGAATGGTTGTTGGTGAGTTCCCCATGACCTACCCTCTGGGTTAAACACACAACTGAAAACATATGGCTTGGAATACTAATGGCTTTACCACCATATAAACATATATACCAAAATAGAGAAATTACAAGTAATTTACCCACACCAAGCGTAAACAAGCATTTGCAATGCAATAGGTCTTACATTTACGCGAGTTTAAGCTATTGGCATTGTAAATGATAATGCTTTTTATTTATGTTTCAAAAACATAAATAAAAGGCATTGTCATTTACAATGCCAATAGCTAAAACTCGCGTAAATGTGAGACCTGCTGCATAGCAAATGCTTGTTGTTTCCTGGTGGGGACCGGCAGTCTGCGTGAGCCTAAAGTAAAGGACAGAGCAGGTCAAGGGCGGGGAAGCTAAAGTATCCTGATGTGATCATTGTATTCGTCACAGTGGGTGCAGGCAAGTAGCGGCCCCACTAAATGAGGTGTGAATCACGGCAGCAGCAGGGCCATCACAGTTAGCAGTTTTTGTGCTAACCTAAGACTGATGGCCCTTTTGGTGTTGTTTTGCAGGCCCCTACAAACAGAGGGGAAGGGGGAGGAGGTTGTGGCGGGCACTGCAGAGGCCTTCCTCGATGAGCACCACACAGGCTGAAAGATAAAGTTGAAATTTTAAAAGTAGAGCTATTCCGGCAGTCCCAGGACGCTTTTTAAAAACAAAGAAGTAGGGGAACGGACTGACAACATTTTTATAAGTAGGGGCACGCCATGCCCTTCTGATCCCGCCCACTTCTAACACTGGAGTAGGGTGATCAGATTTTGAAATGCAAAAACCGGGACATGCTGGAAATAAAAGTAGGACTAAAGACTTTATTCTTTCTAAAGCTGTGTGTGTGTGTGTGTGTGTGTGTGTGTATATATATATATATATATATATATATATGTCCCCAACGGGAAGTGAACGTCGCACGCCTGCCAAATGATCTCTTCATCATTTGGGATGGAGGTTTGGAGTTGGCTGAGTTAATCGATGTATTGTTAACCAATGATTTGAATCTTAGTTTCACTTATTGCATGAGGGAAACTTCTTGCGACTTTCTTGACATCAGAGTCACAGTAGATCAGAACAGACTGACCACTGCTTTATTCAGGAAGGAAACTGCAGGTAATACCCTATTGCATGCACACAGTCATCACCCCTGTCGTTGATCAATAGCATTCCATATGGAGAGTTACTACGTGCACGCAGAAACTGTAGTACAGATAAGGGTTCCAAAGCAGAGTGCGCCAATATAGTCAAAAGATTCAAACAGCAGGGCTATATGGACAAGATATTAAAATAGGCTACAGAGAAATTGGCTAACATGAAACACACTGAGGTTCTCTTTGGGAAATCTAATAGTTTACTCGCCAGGGATGCAAGCACTAGCAGCCCACGCATGATCACTACATACAATGCGAAATCCAATAACTTCAGATTTCTGTTGAAAAAGCATTGGGGCCTTATTAAGGCAGACCCCTTAATTGGCATGAGAGTAGGGGAGTCACCAACTGTAACTTACAGGCGACCAATGTCCCTTAAGAACAAGTTGGTTCGGAGTTATCAACAAACTTAACCCACCAGTACTTGGTTACAATAGAAGGAAGTTTCCATAAGTGCAGTTCTTGCAAAGCCTGTAAGTACACAACCAGCTGCAAAACCTTCAGAATTAAGATGGAAGAGAAAGAACCATCAAAAAGAATCACGGGTACCACTGATGACATTGTATATCTACTGGAGTGTCCATGTGGTATGATGGTATGAAATACCTAGGCAGCACAAAACATCAGCTTAAGAAATGCATTTTAGAACACCAGACAGCGATATCCAAAATGGATTTCAGGTACCCGGTAGCACAGCATTTCTATACTTCACATAACAGTAACAACAAATTACTTACTTTCTGTGGTGTTGACAGAATATTCAAATACATACGTGGTGGGGACGGAGAGAAGCAACTGTGTGTGCTTGAATCAAGATACATCATTGATTTGAATACCATGATGCCCTTTGGCATGAATAGGGAAGAAGAATTAAATACCCATATTGGTCTTTGACACACTGTCTTCCAATATTCCTTCCGCAGATCTACCTTATTCTGAAATTGGACAGATGTCCTTTTATAATTCCCCAACTGTAACTTTTCCCCCTCCCCTTTTATCTTATTTCCCTTTATTAATTTTGTGACATATACATTTTTTAGATTCACATTATATTCACAGTAGTATTGACAGGTTCTCCGGCTTAGCCCCATATAGGCAATGTTCTTTTAATCATGTTTTGCCTTTTGGCAATATTCGTGGTCCTGTGCTTTTGATTTACTAGTTGCGTGGTGTTTTAGAGTGGGACATTTGTCCCGCACTTGGTGGCTACCATTTGTATTCCCTGAGTTTGTCCTATTTAGGACCCTAACGTCCATGCCTAGTGTTTTTCGGTTTGCATGGGGTCACTTATATGCCATTGTGCACATTATTTAATAGGGGGCTTCTTTATCAAATAAACACTTGAGTAATCTTGTCTTTATCCGAAGGATGTCATTACTCTAATCACGTGCAATTTTGCTATTTTTCTTTTCCAGAGTACACGGAGAAGGTTTGCTAAAGAATATATATTTAGACATGGTTTATGTTAATTTTGATTACCTCTAAATCCAAGTATGAAATTAGATGGTTATACAACTAGTTTTATCAGTGTGGTTTTATCGCTATCATTCCATTTTGAGTTTTACACTAATAAAGATGGTGTCATATGCGCTAAAGTTTGAATTTGCTCTAAGGTACACAACAATTCCAGCATCGCATCCTCTTGGGATAATATTTGATGTATTTTTTGATTTCGCATGTTATCACAAATAACGGATGTGGGAAGATGTGACATGCATTTGCAATCTGTGTAATTTTGCTTCGTTCTCCTTTTTTTTTTTTTTGTAAAATTTTTATTTTGCAGTGAACAAAAAGAACAAGAAACAAAATATACCACATCGGGCGCACAGATGATCCCACACAGTGGGAAAGAAAGCAAATCAGGACGGAGGCAGTGATACAATGCTAAAAGAAAGATCAGGCAACGGGCCCGTACAGTCGCAGGAAAGGAGTAGCTGTATAAGTTGCCCCACAGGAGCAGAGTCTTTACGAATCAAATAGTCCCTTCAAGCAGGTCTACCAATAGTCCAAGAAGCACAAAAAAAGCATCATCCGCTGAGAATAGATGCCCCGGTTGCAGCACCGAAAAGAAAAAAACACAACTCCCCTCCCCCCACCCCTCTACCCCCCGTGACGGCGACACACACACACCCCATTCATTCAGCATGCACACTAAAGTTGAAAGAGATGTAAGGTCCTCAATGATGCTGGGCAAACCGCCGAAGGCAGACCAGTGGATAGAAAGGACACCAAGGGGCCCCATATGTGCTTAAAGTTTTTGTAATTGCCGAGGAAGATGTCCGCCATTCTTTCCAGGCTCAGAAGCCTCCAGAGTCTTGCATGCCAAAGGGAGATCGCCGGAGCCTCCATCCGCTTCCAGGCTGCCGCCAGCGTAAGCTTGGCTGCACCCAAGCAGAGCCATAGAATCTTCTTATCCGCGCGCGTCTGGTGCTCAAGACCGGGGTCCCGTAGGCCCAGAAGTACAAAGGCCAAAGAGTTTTCAATAGGATATCGCAAAATATCCTTGATATGAGAGAGAATCTCATCCCAGAATGGTCTGATGATTGGGCAGTCCCACCAAATGTGGCGGAAGTCCCCCAGAAGGCCACAGCCCCTCCAGCACCTATCTGAGGTAGCCAGGTAGATACGATGAAGCCGGGCCGGAACCATATACCACTGCGTGAGAGTTTTTAAATGCACCTCCCTCAGGTGGATCAAGTGATTGAATTGGGTCAGATCCCTCCACAGCGCCGACCATTCACCATCGGTGATATCCCTCCCCACCATCTCCTCCCACTGCTCCATATAACGCGGCCTAGGAGACAAATCAGATTGAAGCAGCAGTTGATATAGGAAGGAGATGGCTCCCTTCATGGTGGACGTCTTCAGCAAAAAAGCCTCAAATTTAGAAGGAGGCCTCGTGGCTGCCTCCCGTACTCCCGGTGACGTGGCCCAATGTAGTAATTGGATATGCCTGTATTTATCAGTTTGCAGCACCTGGTAATCCCGCATGCAATTAGCGAAGGTCAGAGGATCAGAGCCGTGAAACAGATGGAGCAGCGTCCTGCATCCACCCTCTCTCCACGCGTCAAAGGGCCCCTCGTCAAGTGCCGGCGGGAAGGCCGGGTTGAAGTGCAATGGAGTGAACGGAGATGGGAAGGTCGTCCACCTCTCATCGCCGACCAAAGTGTCCCACACTTTCAGCGTAGTACCCGTGGGAGTACTGAGGTACGCATTCACTGGACGATCTCTCTTCGGCTTCCAGGCTAAATCCCAGATGGACCGACCTGCCACGCTTCGGTCCATATGCAGCCAGTGTTTCTCAGAGAGCTGCTGCGACCATTCCACCATGACCCTCAGTTGGGCAGCTTTATAATATAGGTGCACGTCTGGAAGGCCAACCCCGCCCTCAGATCGCAGCCGGCGCAGGAGTGCGAACGACAGACGCGCCCGACCCCCCTGCCAGACAAATTTCAAGATCATCGTTTTGAGTTGCCGGAAGAAAGAGTTATCCAGCGGGATAGGCAGGGCCTGGAAGAGATACAAGTATTTGGGGAGGAGGACCATTTTAATCGCGTGCACCCTACCTAACCAGGACAGGAATTTAGGCTTCCATCTCTCCAATTCCGCCCGCGTCTTAGCCAGCAGGGGCGGGAAGTTGGCCGCGAATAACCTACCCACCGTAGGAGTCAGGTCAACTCCCAGATAGAGAATCGAGCCCGAGGCCCAAGCCAACGGCGTCAACGCCCTCACCTGAGCAACATCGGCCTGCGATAAGGTCAGATTCAGAATGTAAGACTTGCCATAATTAACTTTGAAGCCAGCCACTCCCTCAAATTCAAGCAAAATATCCCGGACACAAGGTAGAGAACCAGCAGGATCAGCCACCGAAAGCAGGACATCGTCCGCGAAGAGAGAAATCTTGTGTTGCTCTCCCGTGAACGGTATGCCCTTCACACCTTCATGTTCCCTCACTGCCATTGCTAGGGGCTCAATACTGAGCGCGAATAACAAGGGGGAGAGGGGACACCCCTGTCTGGTGCCCCGCGAGTGTGGAAAAAAGGCCGACAGGTGGCCATTCACCGCCACCCTCGAACGCGGGCTACAGAAGTTTGCCTTCACCATAGTAATGAACCTATCAGAGAAGCCGAATGCTCGCAACGTATGAAACAGAAAGCCCCAATCCACTCGATCGAAGGCCTTCTCCGCATCTAGACCCACCAGTACAGCCGGGATGCGGAACCTGTCTGCTTTTTCGATAAGGTGAACTACTCTACGGGTATTGTCGTGAGTCTGGCGGCCCTTAATAAAGCCGGACTGGTCTGGGTGTATGATCGCCGGAAGCAGGTCCTGGAGACGGCTGGCCAGAATCGCCGAATAAAGCTTCGCATCTATGTTAAGCAAGGCTATGGGACGGAACGAAGCACATTGCTCCGGGTCCTTCCCCGGTTTCGGCAAGACCGTAATCACCGCCTCTGCCAGAGTCCCTGCGTTCACTCCGGACGTCGCCATATCATTAAAAAGGGTAACCAGAAAGTCACACAACTCAGTCGCATACGTCTTGTAGAAGACCGCTGTGTACCCGTCCGGACCGGGGGCTTTATGTAATTTCAGATTTTTGATGGCGGAGAGAACCTCCTCCCTCGAGATCGGTGCCTCCAACAAGTTGTTCCACTCACTAGAAACCTGTGGCAGCGGCAAGCGTTGTAGGAACTCCCGCTGTGACGCAGCGTCCAGGGCGTCGCCCGTGTACAGGTCGGCGTAAAAGCGTCCAAAAATGTCCGCCTTCGCCCCGTCGCGGTGGTGTAGCACTCCCTCGGAGTCTCTGATCCCCCCTATGTATTCCCTCTCCCTCCTGTCCCGCAATTGTCGCGCTAAGTGTCTGCCAATCTTGTTGCCGCTAGAGTATGATTGACGCCCCAGTCGTAGGAGAGTAAGCTCGGCCCTATTGGCATAGTGTGCCTTCAACTTGCCCCGTACCGCCGTCAACGGGCGGAGGGTCACTCTCGAGGGGTTAAGTTTGTGAGCCCGCTCGAGCTCGAGCACCTCAGCCTCCAAGGCCTCACGTTCCTTCCTCCGCAATGTGTTAAGCTGCGAATTGAGACCCAGGCACGTGCCCCTGATCGTAGCTTTAAAGGCGTCCCACGTGGTCGCCAACGAAGTGTCCGACGGAGGATTGAGGTCAAAGAATTCACGGATAGCAAGGCGCAATGCTTGGTTAGATACATCGTCCCTGACCACCGACGCTGGAAAATACCACTTCCGACACGTAGCATCAGGCGGCGACCAACGAAGATTAAGCACCAAGAGACTGTGGTCCAACACCGAGATCGGAAGAATGGCGGGATCCAGCACGTTCCCACGAAGGGACTGACTAAGGAAAATGTATGCTGTGTGGAACCAGAAAACACCCCTGTACCCGCCCTGTGTCCCCCTGAGCTGTCCAGATCCCTGTCCCACACCAAATTGAAATCCCCCAACAGGAACAAGTGCCCTTCTGCAAAGTCTCCCACCTTCACCAACAGGTCCTGCAAATACTTATTCTGGACAGCATTGGGCAATACACCACCACAAAAGTGCACAATCGTCCTTGTATAAGACCTTTAACCATTAGCCAACGGCCCTCCTTGTCGTGACGAACCTCCACAGGTTGAAAGTGCAATGCAGCTCTGAAGAGGAGTGCCACTCCCCTGTGTTTCGTAGCAGCGGAAGACCTATAAATAATGGGATAGGCCCTATGGCGGAGCCTCATCTCATCTTTCCGCGCCAAGTGTGTTTCTTGCAACCCAACAACATCAAGGTGGTGGTCCACTACATACTTCAAAACCTTCTGCCGCTTCTGTGGTGAATTCATGCCCTTAATATTCCACGTCCCTATACTAATCGGCATAACAAATATAAATCCCAGAAACTGCTCTTAGTACGCCAAGTGTCCCCCTCCCCCCAACCAGACCAGCCCGCATACAAGAGACGACCAGCAGTCGCCAATCTACCAGCGCAATGACATCCACAACACTAATGCACACACGCACCCGCAGCCACACATCGAGCGTCCCCCCAGTCCAACCGTCACGGGTCCCCCCCCAACATCCCGAACTCCCCAACTCCCAACCCCGCCCCAATCAAAACACAACCAAAATCAAGAGCAGAAACAAAAATCTAAATGCAAAAACAGTACTCATCATGTCCAGAAGGCCGAAGTCCGTAGGAGGCCTCCCGTCCAGGAAGCAGGCCGGAGGGACTAGTATACTATCCCCCATGGCCACAGTCGAGGGTGTCTCCTCCAAGACTACTTTCATACCCCCCAACCAGAAGGCCCGAACCCCTCCGGCGCCGATCCATCAAGACAATGAGGTCATGCCGCTCCGGAGCTTTGCTGCGTGTCGGCCAACGTGGCCGATGCCACCGACGCCACAGCGTTGCCCCGCTCTTGCAAGCTGGTAGAGAGGTCCGGCTGCTGTCGGGCAGGTGAATCACCCACCCTCTGCCAGGAAGATGAACGGCGGCGCCTCCGAGATGGAGAAGCAGTCGCGGCCTGCGAGGGAGGCACATCTCCCAGGCCCAGAAGTTCCTTCGCTGCTTGAAGCGTGCGGATTTGCGCAAGACGATTCTGCCACCGGAAGATGATCCTAAATGGATGACCCCAGGAATAGGCGATGCCCCGTTCTCTCAGGAATGTAGTCACCGGGCGGAACTCCCGCCGCTTCTGCAGGGTAGAGGCCGCCAGATCCTGGTACAGTTGGGGGCGGTGGTCCCGGAATTGCAGTGACGTGAGTGTTCTGGCCTTGCGGAGGATCCGCTCCTTAAGCTGGAAATCATGGACGCACACAAGGATATCGGGGGGGGGGCCTCCTCCGCGCCGGGGCAGCCAAACCCTATGCACTCTGTCCATCTGAATCTCTTTTGTATCCTCTTCATCCAATATTTGGAGGAATAATTCCTGGACATATCCCCGCAGGTCCCCAGCCTCACCGTCCCATGGCACCGCCCGTATACGAATGTTATTTCTACGGGAGCGGTTTTCCAAGTCCTCCGTGTGCAACTGCAAGTCCAGGTTTTGCTCGGTGAGGCGAATGATATCCTGCTGCAGCAGGTGCACGTCGGTGACCACACTTAGATCACGATCCTCCAGGGTCGCCACCCTCTCGCCCAAGCCTTCAACATCTCTCCGCACCTCCCGCAGATCGGAGGCTAATTGCGCCCGGAGTTCGGAGATGTCCTCCTTAATGGAGGCAAAGAGTTCAGTCATGAAGGCTTTTGTCGCCAGCGCTTTGTCATCCGACTGCTTCGACGACCCACTAGCTCCAGGGGATGCCGGCTGCTGGGAGGATTTCAGGGCATTATCCTTTCCCTGGCCCCGTTTGCGTTGCGCATTAGACATGGCGGCCCACAGCGTCCCGACCAAGCGCCACGTGGCCAAACACGATGGTGGGCTGCGTCGCTCGACCCAGGCTAGAGCGGGCGACCACAAATCGAGCTCCAGGCTTCACTCTATAGTCCGCAGCTGTGTCGAGCTCCACGTGTACGGCAGTACGATCCGCGGTCCTCACAGGTGCACAGGCGAGCTAGAGTCCAAGTGCTGTCGTTGACCCCCAAGCTTCTTCCAACCCCCACGTGGCTCGGGTCTCGCCGGGATCTGCTGGTCCGGTGTCGCTCACCACCTCCAGGCATGGGCAGGGAAATCGCTACCGCTCAGGGCCATCACCTTCAGCGTGCAGAAGTCTCGTACCACCCCCTCGGCGACCCCTGTGGGGCTCTTCTCGCCAAGCCCCGCGATTCTGCAGCACCTTGCGGCCCGATGATACAAAGCGACCCTTCACCTTCCGCTAGCTTCGGCGTCTCCAGGCGGGACCTCAGGGGCTCCGCCCACCTCCCACGCCGGACGTTGAGATCAGTCGCACATGCCGCGGAGTTTGATCGATCTCAAGGGCGATCTCGGGGCTTCACCGCTCCAGCGACCGTGCCAAAGCAGACCGCTTCGTTAGGTAGACCTCCTCTCCACTTTTGAAGCGGGTTCGCTCCCTCAGGATCGTGCTATTAGAAGCTTTGTCGGATCAGCGCCGGAGCGGCTCGGAAAGGCGTCCTACTCCGCCGCCATCTTGGCCACGCCCCAACTCGTTCTCCTTTTTTAATATCGTGCTGCACCCATCAAGTGGCATTGGGTATTAATGTGATTTGCATTTCTTAAACCATGCTGCAATTTGTACCACACTAAGTGTATAAGCATACACATACACACATTTTTTTTGTAATTTTGCATTTAATTTTGGAACTAATTTATTTTAGGTTGTTATTTATTTACAATCACGTTTGCGCTCTTATAATTTAATTTGGAGGCTCTTGAATGTGTAAAATTGCCTATGTTGCACCCGGCACTATGGAGTATTTTTACCATGTCTACTGTGACATAATGTTACACTCTGGTAAATTGACAAAGGCCTTCACGGCTGAAACACGTTTTGCAAGCGCTAAACCACTCGCATCAGCTGGATTGTGTGCCGCCTCATTCCTTTCGGTTTGAACTGTTCATAATATATATAGAAGTGAATCCTGTATCCCAAATCGCGGCACGCCTAGCTTCTGCAAGAGAGGCTGGAATGTCAATCAATCAATCAATCAAAAAGTCTTTATTTCGATTATTAGTCATAAAAGACAGCAATAAAAACAATAAAACATGATTAAAATATAGGGAACAGAATCAGGCTTATACAGTAATTTAGTTACAACTCCAATTTAGGAAGAGAGATCAGGAGGGTTTTGGGGTGAACTACTATCCGTCCCACTTAGTTAAAAATATAATTGAAATACAATTACATGCAATTCATCATACATTCACTGATATCGTACATATAAAGTTAAAAAAGTTTAAGAAAAGCAAACATTTTCCATTAAAAAGTTAATCGATATATACATCAGATGGCTAAAATAATCAATTTAAGCGTATTTTTCTAGAACGGATTCTCCATGACCAATGTAAAAATGTTGCCACTGCAATGACTACAGACTGGGTAGTATCAGTTTTAAGGATCCTCAATGCCTCACAGCCAGTATGGAAATTAAGCTGGATGCAGATCGGTATCAACCAGATCCGTCTAGGGACTTTATACTCAGGGCACATAAATAAGATGTGCCCTGAGGACTCCTTTTGGGTGGGGCAGAAAGGACAGGTGGGAGCAAAACCTTCCCTCCATTTGGAAACAAAAGTATTAATTGGTAGGGTTCCCACCCTGAATTGGTGGTATCTTTTTCTAGCGTCAAGGACGGTGATATAATCGCAATAGCCCTCATACCCTGGTGAGTATTTGAGTTCCAAGAAATCTGCAGACATTGACGGACAACAGGTAGAGCCATATCTCTTCATAATAACCAGATTCCAGTAAAGATCTCTGAGGGCCTTCTTCGGGGCAAAAGAGTTAGCTGTAGGGTCCTCCCATAGGCTGATCAGGCCCATGGCAGAATAAATACGTTTGACTTCTTGGAACCATTTAATTTTGTGGGCCTTATCGGTGTTTTTAACGTCTGAAAAAGCCCTGGCGTACTGGGAGAGTTCAGGGGCTACCCATAATCTCCTCCAGTATGCTACCAATCTGTAGCAGGCCTTATCCTCCAGTCGCTGAATACCCAGGTCATAAAAAAGGGGTATCAGCGGAGTCGAAACAGGAAGGCCTATAACCCCTCGTAGGAACTTATTTTGGGCCCTAGTCAGAGAATCAAGATTACTGAAACACCAGAGTTCCGCCCCATAAAGAACTGCTGTGGCTATCTTAGCGTTATAGATTTTCAACGCGGGTGATATTGGCCTTGTGTGGGAGAGGAATAATTCCCTGGTTAGAGCACCTGTCAGCTGGGCGTGCTTGGTAACCAACTGAGTAACGAGTGGTTTCCAGTCTAATTTAGATGCAAGGGTAATACCCAGGTAGGAAAAAACCTGGGTCTGTTTAAGTCTAACCCCACTCATAACCACATTGCCTCTAACATGTTTGGACTTATGGAGGACCATAAACTTCGTCTTGCTTACATTTACCACAAGTCCATGGTCCTCACAAAAAGCCTCAAACACCTTAATAGCCTGTTGAAGGCCCTGCTGCGTTTTCGATACCAGAAGGGTGTCATCTGCAAACATCAACAGGGGGATCAGCTTACCGTCCAACTTCAGGGCATCAGTAGGTTGTTTTGTAAAATAGCCAATCACCCTGTTGATGTACAGGGAAAATAGAGTCGGAGCTAATATGCACCCTTGGCGTACTCCCCTCGCTATAGGGAATCTATCTGTAACGTTACCCTGCTGGTTCCATCTAATTTGGGCAAAATTGTCCTCGTGTAGTTTCTTAAGAAAGTTCAGGATGCTAAGCGGCATGCCCTGCTCTACAAAAGCCGCCCACATTTTTTCTCGAGGCACCAAATCAAATGCCGATTTAAGGTCGACAAACGCCGCAAAGAGCGTACCACCCCCAAGGACTACCACTCGCCAGTAAATTAAAATAAATCTAAAAACCTGATCTATGGTGCTTGTATGACTGCGAAAACCAGCCTGGAGAGGTGACAGAACTTCTTCCTCCTCAATCCAGCCTTGAATTCTCTGCAGAACAAGCCTTGCAACCACCTTCTGAATACAATCTAACAGACTAATGGGTCTTTAATTTCCTGGATCAGAGCGCTCCCCCTTTTTGTAAATCAGTATGATCTCCGCACCCTTCCAGGTAGGTGGTATGGGCGAGCCATCGGCAATATCGTTTACTAACAGTTGAATGTATGATTCCCAAAGCTCTTTGTCGTGCATAAAAAGATCGGCTGGGATGCAGTCCAGTCCGGGTGCTCTGCCCTTTGAGATGCATTTCAGTACCTTTCTTATCTCTACTCTCTCAAAATGTAGGGGAAATGTGCCCAAGTTTGGGAGCACAAGCCCCTCAGTATCATTGGTGGTTGTTTCTTGGGATGTGAATTGGGTGGCATAGTGGGAAACCCAGAGGTCGGGCTGAGGAAACAGGAATTTTAGGTAGTCAGTGTGTCCCCCCCCCTCGCACCCTATCCACATACCTATGCCCCATGTATGTCCATGTTATCGTGTAATTCCCTTCCAGTGCCTGTCATGATAATGACCCTGCATTTCCGTCTAATGTTAGCATGTCAGTTATTAGGCCTTCCATGAATGACACGTTAATTCTGTACTGAGGCCTACGTTGCTAATGCATTTACATAGTACACGTTTAAATATCGAGAAACACACGTTTTTGTGGCCCAGCCGAGCCAGGCCCTGAATTCAGGCTCCGAGCCTTTTCTGTCTCTAAAACACTGCAGTTTAGGTATGCATCCCTGACCTCTACCTTACTTCCTCTTCAGCCGAGAGGTGCCCGGCCCGGCCTGCCTGCCAAGACGGTATTTTGCCTACAATTATCTGCTCAGCCTCCGCAAAAACACATTCCAGTCTAGTGAAATAGGTAAACATCTTCCGCCTGCAGAGCATAGGGCCTTGCCTTCCTGTCTCCATATAAGTGATTTACTGAACCCGTTGCCATAGTAGGCCCATGGCCCCCACGTAATGCACGTAGAAATATATGCACACACTAGCATTTAATGATGAACGGCCTCTGTTCGAGAGACCTTTACTTCAGACAATACACCCTCCAAACACAAGATATCAGATATGCCAAAGGTGCAGGTCGTTCTGACATCCCAGACTCCAGACTCCTCTACTAGTGCTAAAGTCAACCCCCAGCTCTCCCCAGTTACACGTCAATTTCACGTCATGATCAGTTACGTGCACATGCAGGGTAAAGGTTTCTGCTGACCCTGCAGACCTCCTCTATGCATCCACCCACCTATGACACTCCTATGACTCATCAAGTGAACACCCATGTATACGCCTCCTTACACGCCTTCTTTTAAGCCCATGTGTTCTTATCTCTCTCTTTTCACTTGCTCCGCCTGGAGTGTTCCGCCTACTGTATTCATTGCAATTATGTGGTTTTACTATATATAATGTGTGATGTTAATAAAACGTTAGACATCCCTTCCTGAACCTTAGTGGTGATGGAACCCGATTCTCCCCTGGCTCGAGCCATTGAAATAAAGCCCTTTTGAACTCGGACACCACGGACTCTGCCTCTCATTTTATGAGCTATCCTTATTCTTTATTAATGTATAGAAATTAAGTCCGGGTAATTTTATTTACCACATAATTCTGGCGCCCGAACAGGGACTAGTCCTCTTCCCCACGCGCCGGCGATGTAAGCGCAGCCCCCTGACCCCTTCTACAGCCGTGACGGACCCATTCTGTGCACATCCGCGGGTTTTCCTGCTAACTCCCTCAGGCCCACGGAGGAGACGGAGACTGCGACGAGGCATCCACACGAGGCGGTGAGGATTGCGGACCATCCCAACCAGAGCCCAAGCCGAGAGAGCAAGGTCCGAGGTATCCGGAGGCCCACCTGTTCCAAGGCGCATGCGTAGCAGCAAGAAGTCGTAGCAGTCCAGTCCAGTATCGAGTTTCCGAGGCCTTCAGTTTTGCTTCCCAGTGAGTACCGTTGTTGGGAACGCATATAGACGGGTTCATTTATTTGAGCCCGGTCAAGACGGGTCTGGGTGCACAGATCCGGTAAAGACGTGTCCATTTAGGTGGATGCGGTATGACGTGTCTCTTTATGAGACCGGTATGACTGTACTGTTCTAGCAGTGCATCCAGTATAGCATTGTATTTTGGAATTTTTTAGAATTGTGTTACTCTATGTACTAGGTAGTATCTGTTCTTAATGTTTTAATGTCGTGGTATGAATGATTGTTTGCAGTCTATTATTGTGCTTATTGTGTTTTCGATTAAGTCAGTTCAAACATGCCGCTGTTTTCGAAATTACGTCAGATAGGAACCAGGAAAGGGATACTCGAAGAGGCAGTTCCCGTCCCGCCTAGGGACACTCCTGGACATTTTATGTACCACAAACAAGGCCTAGATGCCATACTGTACTTAGATTTATGGGTAGATTACACGAAAGATCTGGAAGAGAGATATAGATGGCCTGTCTCAGGGACATGGGATGCTGATTGCATCATGAGAGTAGAGGAAGCACTCTGGAAAAAGAAAGCCAGACAATCCCAGAAAGATGCCATAGAATTGTGGCGTAAAGAAGCGCATAGAAGAACAGAGAAAGAAATCCAGAAAGCAGAGAGAAGTAGAGAAGCATCAGAAAAAGCCAAAGAAAAAGAACTACTAGAAGAAGGTGAACGGGTTAAGGCAGAACAATTGGACAGACAAAGAAATGCCCTTATTAAAGGCATGTATCCCCTCCTCGCCGAGGGCCTACCTAAAGTGACCCCGGAAGTACCCAGTAATTTGCCGCCACCACTGATCCCGACTAAAATCCGTAATCATAAACAGACCGCAGCGGACATTTTTCTTTCCTTCTATTTAGATGACGCTGCTCCAGAGTATGTAAATGTAAATGTACCTCCTACTAATCCTCCTCCCAACCCTATCAATAATACTAATCCCCCCACTGTTCCTCCTGCCACCGACCCCCCTACCAATCCTTTTCGAACAGCACCCGTAGTACAAGATCAACCTGCATTACCAGCGACAGCGCTGACAGTAAAAGCCGATTCAAGCCAAGGCGATTCCAGTCTAGGAGCAGCGGGAGGGGGTCCCTCCACCCCACCTCCATTAAAACGATCATCACTACGAGATTTAGCACTACAACACACGCCTAAACCAGCTACATACCAATCCCTTAGACAGTTCCTTACTGATTGTATATATGATCCAGTACCAGGGGAGGGTCCAATGCTTATATACTCAATACGATTAAGACGCCTTGCAGATTATTTGATTATTCTACCGGGCATGAAAGACCATTTAGACAAAATATATCACTTCATTAGAACGGGGGAGGGACCAGAAAGTATCCAAGAGGCCATGGCACATAGAAAAGTGGAGCTACAACGTATGCTCTTACAGTTCTTGGTTAATTGTTTGATCAGGGAACGAGACCAGCCAGATAAAGAAGTAACTAAGAATATGATTAACTGGAGTGACAATATAGCTATGGGTAAACATGATAAACAGAGTTGTGTAGAAAGTATGTACAGGAAAATTCGTAAAGAAATTCTTGATATACACAAGAAAGAACAAGCCGAGAAAGAAGCCGAGAAAGAAGACGATGAAGTCTCGGAGCACGATGATATAGTAACAGGGGAAATGAATAAAATACACTACGTAGGTAGGGCCAGACCGTTTGATAGACCCATACGCCTAGAATACGGTAAACGTTCTCTCTCTCCCATACCAGAACGATATTCCCTTGAACACATATTCCAAGCCACCGACCAAGCACTGAAAAAACGAGTAGGGAGTAGCGAACTTAGTACTATGCATGAACAGGAACTGGCCCGGTCAGCAGTTCAATGGGCTGGCAATTCTAACATATATAAGGATGACATAGTAGCGCAAACATTTTTTAGTCTTCCTCCGGAAGAACAGCGTTTAGCTGGTATGTACATGATTCAACATCTCATCACACTGTACGAGAGTCAGCATTCTGATCCAGGTCCCCTGTATAAATTATTGGACGATTTACTCCTAGCAAGATGGAGAGGTCTAGGCACCGAATTAATTAACGTCATTCTAGATCAACGACATAAATACATGACATTCCTGACCCCACACTTGATTCCTGTTCCACACCGAGAAAGAAAGACCTTTTACATAGACAGACAGAATCCCCTACGAGAAGTCCATCCCGTTAGAACTGACGCGGGTGTGCTTCAACGAGTATACGTTTACACACCGTTAACGAAAATGGAATTATTGGAAATGAAAAAATTACTACCCTGCCACGATAAAGACCCAGCAGGGTTCCACCGTGAATTAAAAGACATGCTCCGCATGGGGGAGTATACATACGCTGATACGATTAAAATGTTGAAAGTCCTGTTACCTGCAGGCATTTACGAAAAACTGAAAGAAAAAGAATGGGAGGTGGGAGAGAAAAAGATTAACTGGGCAGAATTAGAAGACGAGGATAATACACGAACCCCTGGTACTGGTCTTGGGGATAAAGCTAAAGAATTACCCGAGCTATTGATACAGGTTTTGCCGAGATTATTGACTACTAAAAAGGAAGATTGGGATGCTATTTCAGCCTGCAAACAGAAACAAGATGAAGACACTAGTGATTTTTATTCTAGATTTGAAAAATGTTTTCTTATTAATAGCGGCCTGAAGACAAGTAGTGAATCGTACCCACATCTGTTTGTGACCAAATTAGTAGAGAATTCCTTATCCCAGATCAAAAATAGAGTACTGAAGGTTGAAAGTACCTGGCAAGCTAATAGCCCTTCCCAAATGTTACAAATGTTACAGTACCACCAGAACCGAATTAGAGAAGAACAGGAACATGAAAAGAGACGCATGAAAGACACGAAAATGAAAGTACTAGTTGCACAATCAGTCCCAGCCGCCGATGGCCAGAGAAAGGGCGCGGCACCTGTCAAAGACAACTGCAACTACTGCAAACAGCCAGGTCACTATATAAATGAATGTGCTGTCCTGAAACATAATATAGCTACAGGCAAGACGAAAGAAAGACCGCGTCCTCCTAGACAGGAACACATCCCACAGAACACGCAAACTCCACAGAACGCACAACAGACAGTAGCTGTACCCCAACCCATTGCTGCCACGCAACATGTCACGCAACAAATGTACCAGTACGCACAGTCAGATTACCCAGATTATCAACAGTATTCATGAAACGGCCTAGAGAGGGAGGTTGGCTTGCCCCTTATCGAGGTTCCTGTAGATCAAGAGGGTCCCTATGTACATAGTCATGTATTGGGGAAAGACAGAAAATTTCTGATTGACACAGGGGCGAGCAGAACTACCATCAGTCATGACGAGGTTCCAGGGGCACCCCTCTCAGGCTCACAGAATATTTCCCTGGGATTTTCAGGAAAGCCTATTGTTAACGAAGTGTCAAAGCCAGTTTCCCTAGAGGTTGGTCCATTGTCCCGCACTACAGACTTGTTGCTTACGAAATCATGTCCAGAAAACTTGCTTGGTATAAAAACGTTAAAAGAACTAGGAGCAGTGATTTGTTGTTCTCCGGAAGGAGTGAGATTGTTTTTACGTGATTTTAAAGGTCATTATGTGTTGAGAGATTTTGATCCCAGACTTCAGAATGTACCACAGCATTTATGGGCACAAGGTCCGACTGATGTAGGTTACATGCACATTACACCATACCGTGTCACACTCAAGCGAGGAGTTGTACTGCCACGAATCCGACAATACAAGTTACCACCTGAGGCTGTAGTAGCCTTACTGAAAATTGTTGACGAACTCATTGCACAAGGAGTGGTTGTAGAAACTGACTCCAATGTATGTAATTCCCCTATTATTCCGATTCTTAAACGAAGTGACCCGAATGCACCACCGGTTTACAGATTAGTGATTGACCTCCGAGAATTGAACAAATGCATAATACCTCAGTACCCAGTGGTCCCAGACATTTCCTCACTATTGACTGCCATTGATTCCGAAGCGGCGTTTTTTACTGTAATTGACCTCAAGAACGCCTTCTTTAGTGTCCCAATCCATCCGGAAAGCCAATACCTTTTCGGATTCTGTTTAAATGGCCGAAGCTTCAAATTTGCGAGAGCTCCTCAAGGGTTCACAGAAAGCCCCAGTATTTACAGTCAAGCACTAAAACGACAACTATACAGTATTCACATGCCTACTGACACTGCACTGCTCCAATACGTTGATGATCTATTGATCACAGCGCGGACAGAACGAGACTGCGAACGTGCATCACTGACAGTCTTATACTTCCTGGCAGACAAAGGACACAAGGTGTCCCCTTCAAAGTTACAATTCTGTGCCCAGCAAGTGGTCTACCTGGGACACTTGCTGTCCAAGAGGGGTAGACAGTTGACACCTGATCGTATTCAGTTAATTGCACATCTTCCACAGCCCAAGACACAAAAGGAAGTACGGGCCTTCATTGGCCTCACTTCTTACTGCAGACAATGGATTCCCCAATATGCATATCTAGCCAAACCACTGATACAGTTGACAACACAGGAGGCAGCGACTTCGACTGTCCTCCCTTGGACTCAGGAACATACACTTGCATTTGATGAATTGAAGAAAGCTCTATGTCAAGCACCAGTTTTAGCGACACCATGTTACAGCAAACCTTTTACACTTTTTGTCACTGAACGCGATGGCACAGCATTATCTGTTCTCACGCAAGATCAAGCAGGAAAACACAAGCCTTGTGCTTACTTTTCTAGTACATTGGATCCAGTGGCCCAGGCCCTGCCTGCGTGCCTCAAATCAGTTGCAGCAACAGCTCTAGCAATCAGACAAAGCGATTCCATAGTGTTAGGACACCCCCTGACGGTACAGGTTCCACACTCAGTGGAAGTTCTCTTGAACAGGACACAGACAAAACACTTGACCATAGCAAGACTGACAGGATATGAACTGACACTGTTCCAGCCAAGCATAGAGATCAGATGCTGCAATACTCTAAACCCAGCTACACTTTTACCCTCGACCACAGCAGACCCTACACCGCATGACTGTGTGGAAGTCATTAACACAGTGACGAAGCCAAGACAAGACTTGACAGACATTGCATTGCCCGATCCAGACCTGACACTTTATGTGGATGGTTCATGTATGAGAACAAGCACAGGAGAGTTAGTGGCCGCGTATGCAGTGACCACTGATACTGAAGTCATAGATACACAACGTATTGACACCTTGTCTGCCTAAGCAGCAGAGCTCATTGCTCTGACCCAAGCCTGCATACGAGCCAAGAACCTGAAAGTAAACATATACACAGATTCACAGTACGCATTCGGAGTCGTTCACGACTTCGGTGTCCTCTGGCAAGAGAGAGGTTTTCTGACCTCCCATGGAGCCAAAATACAGCATGGTCCCCTCATTCAAGCTCTGTTAGATGCAATACACTTGCCAACAGCAATAGCCATCATGAAGTGCAAAGCACATACGGAACTCACTGACACTATTTCCCAGGGTAACGACCTGGCAGATCGAACAGCCAAACTGACAGCGCAGACTCATACAGATATTCCAGCTGACACGACAAAGACTGATGTATCATCACTGACGAATTGCATGACAGTCAGGGATCCCTCACAAGATGTACTCGACATACAGACACATGCCACTCCAGACGAAATCAAAAAATGGACTGAACAAGGAGGGGTCCAAACCGATCAGGGATGGATGACAAAAGGCAAAGCCACATGGTTTCTCCCCGATTCCATGGTTCAAGTTATCATAAATACAGCACATAGTCCAGCACATTTAGGAGAAAAGGCCATGTTAGACAGTATACAGAACATCTGGTTCAACAAGCATTTACGTGCAGCAGCGAAACAGAAAGTGCGTACCTGCATGATCTGTTGTCAGTTCAATCCAGGCAAAGGCATTCCCGTGGAACAAGGTGGATTTCATCCTCCTGACCACCCTTTTGAAGTCCTCCAGATGGATTATATTCAGATGGACAGATGCCGAGGATTCAAGTATGTCCTCGTAGTTGTATGTGCCCTATCTAGATGGACAGAAGCGTACCCAGTCCCAGATTACACTGCTGTGACCACTGCCAAGCAGTTGGTCCGTGAATTCTTCCCGCGATACGGCTTGCCCCGTGTCGTGTACTCAGATAATGGACATCCATTCTCTTCTGAATTAATGAAACAAGTATCTCTCCTGTTAGGGTATCAGTGGAAATTCCATTGCGTACGACACCCAGAGGCAGCAGGCCTCGTAGAAAGACACAATCAGACTCTAAAAACACGACTAGCGAAGGTCTGTAAAGAAAAAGGCGTGGATTGGATGGTAGCCTTGCCTGTTGCCCTCTTTTACATGCGTATGGTAGCTTATTCCAGAACCGGACTATCCCGTAATAAGGTGGTTTTTGGTAGACCGCCGAATATGTGGGGTACGCCTATGCCACGCAAAATTACCGATGTTGACAGTAATATGCTGACAGATTACCTGGCTTCCTTGATGTCTGCACTACTTTCTTGTTGTTCACAGGTTGCCGCTGCCTTCCCCGACAACACCCAGGTGAAAAGCCACGAAATCGTTCCAGGAGATCTGGTTTGCATCCGTAACTTCGACCGTTCAAGCCCTCTGGAGCCCCGTTGGCGTGAGCCGAAGTTGGTGTTATTAGTCACGAGGACCGCCGTCAAGGTCGAGGGCCGCAAGGGCTGGCTCCACGCCCACCATGTTAAACGATTCCATGGACTTGGCCCGGTAAAGGATTCTAAGGACTGTTTCGCGAAGGTTCCTGAGAACTGTTTTGATACTGACACTAAACTCCCTTTGCTAGAAAAAACTCCGCAACAGGAGTACAGGTCTAAGTTACGGTCTAGTACGTCAGACAGCGTTTAATTGTTTAAGTCCCCCTCGGGTGAAGCGGTTAGACAGGTTCCTGACATGTACAAGATCGTAGACCCAAATAGTGAGAGAGATAGGCGAGACCAAATGAAAGACAAATACTACAAGAACTTACGCAGTAGATGCATAGTAACCCTGATCATTATGTTTTTTCTAAGTATATCGATTATATGTATAAGCTTGACGCTACATGTTTTCTTTCCTCCTCTTGGTTCACATGCACATTCCTCTTTTAATGACACTGTAGAGCACACATTCAGCGACCTGCCACCTCACGAACTATCCTATCGACTAGCACTGCGCAACAATACTTTTATTCGTATGTTACACCACTCTCACCAGACCAGCAATGTAACAAATTGCTGAGTATGTGGCCGACTCCCACCCTATCAGAAAATGAAGGGAGCTCTGCCCCTCTTTCCTTATCCGTTTTCGCACAATGGTTCGTGCGGAGCATGGTTTGCTTTAATGTCATCACTAGACAATAAGTCCACAGTTTCCCAGGGCGATTGGATATGGGGAGACCTGAATACTGTTATGAATAAGGCATGTTTCCCAGACAGAGACGGTCTTCCCCAAAGGAAAGGGACCGATCTAGAAAATGAAGTGTACGAATTAGGGAATGTTTCCCTTAGCCTCATGGTTCTGAACGTCCAGTCCGAGTCCAATACAGATTTACTGTTTATAACAGTCTTACCAGTGAAAGGTGAATTATGCGTTAGAAAGAATGGTTCAGTGCACCTAGGACACAGTGATTGTAATACTGTGGTCGAATTTAATGATAAAGGAAAGTCTACTTTCAAAGCTTCCCGCTATTCCTATTTCATTTGTGGTCAGACAGCTTATGTACGTCTGCCCTTAGACTGGGGTGGAACGTGTTATATTGCGTTCCTACTGCCACCTGTTTTTCTAGCCCCATCCCATTATCATCGCGATTCCCAACTCGTACATATAAGACATAAGAGGGAGATCGAGTCCCCAATTGTCGATCAGACTGAGACAACTCTGGAACAATATACAGATTTCAATAAAGGATTCTTTTTCTTCATAGGTCCCATTCAAAATAGTAAATTAATACGCAGGTTAACAAGAACTTTGGAAGCAGTAGTGAATGAGACTACTTCTGCCCTAGGTAACTTGACCGAAGAGCAGTCTGCTATGAGGCTTGTTGTTCTTCAGAACCGCCTTGTTCTTGACGTCATCCTGGCCGATAGGGGCGGAGCTTGTAGAGTGATCGGCTCCAGTTGTTGTGTTTTTATTCCTAATAACGCACCATCAGTGTATGCAGCAATAACAAGGCTCCATAAGATAGCTCACCAGATACACCAGAATCCTGGCACCTGGACTTGGTCCGGTTGACTCTGGAGTGTGATATCAGCCTGGGGTTGGAAAGTGCTGTCATTCCTAGGAATACTCCTGCTCGTATTATTCAGTTGCTGTCTCTGTCTGCAATGTGGCCCAGCAATTTGCGGCTTGTGTGCCACTGCTTGTATTCCCCGTCCACGTCCCCGTTCCCGTGCTCGAATGAATAAAGACGAGCAAATGATGCTATATGAACAAATAGATGGTCTCATGAAAATAGATGTATCCTAAAAGGGCGCAGTAGGGGACAAGGAGGGAATGAGGAAACAGGAATTTTAGGTAGTCAGTGTGTCCCCCCCTCGCACCCTATCCACATACCTATGCCCCATGTATGTCCATGTTATCGTGTAATTCCCTTCCCGTGCCTGTCATGATAATGCCCCTGCATTTCCGTCTAATGTTAGCATGTCAGTTATTAGGCCTTCCATGAATGACACGTTAATTCTGTACTGAGGCCTACGTTGCTAATGCATTTACATGGTACACGTTTAAATATCGAGAAACACACGTTTTTGTGGCCCAGCCGAGCCAGGCCCTGAATTCAGGCTCCGAGCCTTTTCTGTCTCTGAAACACTGCAGTTTAGGTATGCATCCCTGACCTCTACCTTACTTCCTCTTCAGCCGAGAGGTGCCCGGCCCGGCCTGCCTGCCAAGACGGTATTTTGCCTACAGTTATCTGCTCAGCCTCCGCAAAAACACATTCCAGTCTAGTGAAATAGGTAAACATCTTCCGCCTGCAGAGCATAGGGCCTAGCCTTCCTGTCTCCATATAAGTGATTTACTGAACCCGTTGCCATAGTAGGCCCATGGCCCCCACGTAATGCACGTAGAAATATATGCACACACTAGCATTTAATGATGAACGGCCTCTGTTCGAGAGACCTTTACTTCAGACAATACACCCTCCAAACACAAGAAATCAGATATGCCAAAGGTGCAGGTCGTTCTGACATCCCAGACTCCAGACTCCTCTACTAGTGCTAAAGTCAACCCCCAGCTCTCCTCAGTTACACATCAATTTCACGTCATGATCAGTTACGTGCACATGCAGGGTAAAGGTTTCTGCTGACCCTGCAGACCTCCTCTATGCATCCACCCACCTATGACACTCCTATGACTCATCAAGTGAACACCCATGTATACGCCTCCTTACACGCCTTCTTTTACGCCCATGTGTTCTTATCTCTCTCTTTTCACTTGCTCCGCCTGGAGTGTTCCGCCTACTGTATTCATTGCAATTATGTGGTTTTACTATATATAATGTGTGATGTTAATAAAACGTTAGACATCCCTTCCTGAACCTTAGTGGTGATGGAACCCGATTCTCCACTGGCTCGAGCCATTGAAATAAAGCCCTTTTGAACTCCGACACCACGGACTCTGCCTCTCATTTTATGAGCTATCCTTATTCTTTATTAATGTATAGAAATTAAGTCCGGGTAATTTTATTTACCACAGGGCGAAACATGATTACTTGGTTCACCCCTTTGTACCCCCCTGCCCCACTTAACCATATCCCAAAATGTACACATTGTGCGTTCCCCACTTGTGCGGTAGAGCTCCCTCCAATAATCCTCATCCCAAGCACGTTTGGCATTGTATTTAGCTTTTTTATAGAGTGCACAAGCACTTTTAATGCTGACTCTATTTTTCGATTTTATCGCTATTGCCAGAGCTTTATATGGGGACCTGCACGACTTCCCATACCACTGATCTTCCTTCTTCACAGGCCTATTATCAATCAATCCATCAGCATATTTATAGAGCGCGCTACTCACCCGTGAGGGTCTCAAGGTGTTGAAGGAGGGGTGCTGCTATTGCTCGAAAAGCCAGGTCTTTAGGTGTTTCCTGAAGGTGAGATGGTCCTGGGTCATTCGTAGGTGTGCGGGGAGGGAGATCCATGGCTTGGCTACCAGATAGGAGAACGATCTTCCTCCTGTGGTGGTTCTGCGGATCCGTGGGATAGTAGCGAGGGCAAGGCCAGCGGAGCTGGCGGGTGGGAGTGTAGAACGAGAAGCGGTTGTTGAGGTATTCGGGGCCCATGTCGTGGAACGCTTTGTGTGCGTGGGTGAGGAGCCTGAATGTGATCCTCTTGTTGATGGGGAGCCAGTGCAGGCCTCTCAGGTGGGCGGATATGTGGCTGTGGAGGGGGACGTCGAGGATGAGTCGTGCGGACGCGTTCTGTATGCGTTGTAGTCGTTTCTGAAGTTTGGGTGTGGTTCCTGCGTATAGGGCATTTCCGTAGTCCAGTCGGCGGGTTACGAGGACCATTATTTATAAAGAAGGCCCTAAGTTCATTAAAAAAGTTAATGTGGATCGGATTAAGATCAGCGCCAACCGCCTCCCGATCTATACAATTTTGTATGTCACTTGTTGTCTTTATAGTCAGTTCCCTCATTTGTGCTAGATTTGACTCGCTCTGTGAGCAATTTGCCCATCTGATGCGCCTAGCATCGTTTGTTACAGCGATCTCAACCCTGTCGCAGGGAATTGCCTCCCTTGGAGACTTGCATAGATTAAGCGTAAGGCAGAGCGGGTCATGATCGCATTCGACCCTTTCTACTACCACCATGTCTTTTAAGTTGGCCCAATTCTCTTTATTGGTGAGCACGCAGTCAATGCGAATTTACGCAAACCATTATAAAAGTAAAAGCCCCATGTTTGTCCGAAGCTGATCTGCCATTGACTGCTCTCAGCCCGAAACCAACACACAAGACCTTGAGCAGTAAAGCAGCCTCTGTCCATTTTTTAAGCGGCAAGAGTTCCAGCGGAGAAATATTCCATATGCTATCTTCTTCCAAGGTAAGGTCAACATCATTAACATCCAGCGGTTCAAAACGGCAATTAAAATCTCCAGCTACAATAATATTCCCTTTATTGGAATACAAATCCAGAAGGGTTTCCAATTCTTCCACAGTTTTGGATGGTTTTCCCCCCTGCATGCCTCTCGAATATACATTAAAAACAAAAAGGTCACTACAGTCGGGGCAATAAATTTAGATTAATAGGATATCACTACTTTTGGAATCCAATTGACTGACATTACATCTGCTGTCTTGCCTGACCCACCTCAGTAAACCCCCTTTTGCTCGACCGCGATTACTTGGAATCGCGGATACACTGAAGCTAAGAAAGCCCGGTCTGTACTCTGGGGCAAGCAACCAGGTTTCTTGGAGGAGCACCAAATCCCTCCCATCAAAGAATGACAGCCAATCTGTAGAGGTCGCCTTATTCATGAAGCCTGTCACGTTCGATGAGACCAATGAAGTCAAAATATGGTCTACGGCTCTCATTGAGAGGTCTGAGGCTCCCCCTACCACGGGGACCCAATCTTCTCTGCTTCTTAACTGGCCCGCTTCTTTAGGTACAATGTTACTATCTCCTAGACCAGTAAATGACACGCTGGCTATAAATGTAGAAAGATTGGAGTTCTGTAACCCAAAAACAGTAGGTGAGCACTCTCTATGATCGTCCACTGAATGGGCTATTCCCTCATCCTGGGCAATTCCAGCACTAAGTCAATCATTAACATCGAGCGAGCTTAGGGCCTCATATCTGTTGCTCAAAGCAATAGAAGTGATGGAAGGGATGATCTGGGTCTAATGCTCTCTCTTACCATTACCATTAACTCCGCTGTTGCGAGGGGGATAGAAAAACCCCAATAGGAGTACATTAACATAGTCATGATGGATCCTGGCTGATCCTGCCTGCCTCAGAATGTGATCAACCAGCTTCGGGCAGCCAAAACTGACAACAACACAGTCGCCCTTCAAGATCTTCCTACTATCCCCCACCCACGGAACCCTTCTCACCATTTTAAAATTATTGAACAGGTGCTCACCTAACACTGTTTTGTTAGATAGGAAGTGGAGGGCCTTATTTTTGAGTGTGGTCCAATATTCCTCTCTACCATCCTCTGTTGTGGGGACGTTGGCCAAAATTATAGAGTACGGGCATGCCTCGAGGGGAGATGCAACGATGACTCCCTTGTAGATGCCTGTACTAGGGGACTTAATCTCCCCGTAGGACTCCTGGGACCCGGATTAGCTACTTGATTAGCTCCAGTGCCTATAGGGGGATTTGAGGGTACTACAGCTAGAGGTACTGGAGGCATCATAGAGTCCACCAGATCTGTAACTGTAGTTGTGAGTGTACTCAGTGACTGCACTACCTGTGGGGTAGTCCCACCAGCTGGAACTGAGTGAGGTAACATTTGTTTTTCAATAGCACTAAGCCTACAGTCAATTTGTCCGAGTTTGTCAATTACTGGAGAAATACAAGCCTTAAGCCTTTCATCAATAAGCTTCATAAACTCACACATTGAGTCCCCCATTGTGTTTGTTATAACCTGTACCTTATGGCCATTTCCACCTTCTACCCCACTCTCGGGGACCAGGTTAGTAACGCTTTCATCCTGCGTGCCCAACCCAGATGCAGACTTTTTCACCCTAGGCTGTTTAGCTTGTTGTCTACTCCCTTTAGGGGCATTACTAGCCTTTCTTTTCCCTGATAGAGTTCTGCTACTAGCAGCAGAAATAGCCCGTAACTGCCTAGTGCGTGTCGCTGGGGGTGAGGGAGACTAGGCACAGTGCTTGAAGAGATTGACAAGCTGACATCAAGAACGCACCCATTTGGAGGCAAGGAGGGATTGATGGAATCAGAGAGGGTGACGGGACAAACTGGCACCTCAGTAGTTAGTATCGGGCGAAGGGTTTGTGAAGATGGATTCAAGGATAGCCTCCTTTCCACAAGTTCTATTTCCTTGGCCACAACCAATTCTGCCCGTTTCAGAAAAGCGTCCAGAGTTCCCACCCCCCCCTGCCCCATGGCACACTTTAGCATTTGCTTTAGCCATATCCCAGCAATGCGTCTTAATAACACTAGATAGACCCAGCAATCAAATAAATAGTACGAATAGGTCAAAAAAGAGTCCCGCACCTCACTTTTAGATGTTTCTAGCAGGGTTCTCCAAGGTGTAAGAGGGGGGGCCCAGCCCGGCCTCCTCTGGCCCCGGACGGCCACAGACGGCCCGCCCTTTGCCCGGGCTTAGCCCGCGCGCGTACTACGACGCGGGACCTCTCTCCGCTTTTTGAAGCGCCGCCTGGCGCAAAATCCTTAGGTGGGCCGGGTCAGGACAGGCGCGGGGAGTGCTGGGGATTGTGGTCTCCCCCGTCGGCGGCCGCTTGATGTTTGGTCGCGCCCCTCTGCACCTCACAGCCCCCACGGAGATATTGGCGGGATTATAGTGGCAGTCAAGGGGACCCAGGTAAATGCCAGCGAAAAGGTCAGTTTAAAAAAACAGCAACAAGGAGCTCCCGTTCCACAGCACCTCTCTCCGCCTTTTGGAGCGCCGCCTGGCGCGAAATCCCTCGGTGGGCCGGGTCAGGTCAGCCGCGGGGAGTGCTGGGGATTGTGCTCTCCCACCCATCGGCGGCCGCGCACAAATGACAGAGTGCAGCGGCGGCGGGGGAGACCTGCTGGAGGCTGCTTGATGTTTGGTCGCGCCCCTCTGCACCTCGCAGCCCCTACGGAGACACTGGCGGGATTATAGCGGGAGTCAAGCGGACCCATGTAAATCCCAGCGAAAAGGTCAGTTTTAAAAAACAGCAACAAGGAGCACCCACTCCACAGCACCTCTCTCCGCCTTTTGAAGTGCCGCCTGTCGCGAAATCCTTAGGTGGGCCGGGTCAGGTCAGCCGCGGGGAGTGCTGGGGATTGTGGTCTCCCCCCTCGGCGGCAGCGCACGGATGACAGAGTGCAGCGGCGGCGGGGGAGACCTGCTGGAGGCTGCTTGAAGTTTCGTCGCGCCCCTCTGCACCTCGCAGCCCCCACGGAGACACTGGTGGGATTATAGCGGCAGTCAAGGGGACCCAGGTAAATGCCAGCGAAAAGGTCCGTTTTAAACAAGCATTAGAAATGCAATAGGTCTCGCAGCATTAGAGTTAGTGCTTTTAGAATTGTTTATGGGTTTTTTTGTAAATCTTTAGCATGAGGTTGAGGGTGAGTGAGGGTGAGGGGTTGAGGGTGAGGCTGAGGGGTTGAGGGTGAGGGTGAGTGAGGGTGAGTGAGGGGTTGAGGGTGAGTGAGGGGTTGAGGGTGAGTGAGGGTGAGTGAGGGGTTGAGGGTGAGTGAGGGTGAGTGAGGGGTTGAGGGTGAGTGAGGGTGAGGGGTTGAGGGTGGGTGAGGGGTTGAGGGTGGGTGAGGGTGAGGGGTTGAGGGTGAGTGAGGGTGAGGGTGAGTGAGGGTGAGTGAGGGGTTGAGGGTGAGTGAGGGTGAGTGAGGGTGAGTGAGGGTGAGGGGTTGAGGGTGAGTGAGGGTGAGGCTGAGGGGTTGAGGGTGAGGGTGAGTGAGGGTGAGTGAGGGGTTGAGGGTGAGGGGTTGAGGGTGAGGGGTTGAGGGTGGGTGAGGGGTTGAGGGTGAGTGAGGGTGAGGGTGAGTGAGGGTGAGTGAGGGTGAGGGGGTGAGGGGTTGAGGGTGAGTGAGGGTGAGGGTGAGGGGTTGAGGGTGAGTGAGAGTGAGGGTGAGTGAGGGTGAGTGAGGGTGAGTGAGGGTGAGGGGTTGAGGGTGAGTGAGGGTGAGGGTGGGTGAGGGTGGGTGAGGGGTTGAGGGTGAGTGAGGGTGAGGGGTTGAGGGTGAGTGAGGGTGAGGGTGAGGGTGAGTGAGGGTGAGGGGTTGAGGGTGAGTGAGGGTGAGGGTGAGTGAGGGTGAGGGGTTGAGGGTGAGGGGTTGAGGGTGAGTGAGGGTGAGGGGTTGAGGGTGAGTGAGGGTGAGGGTGAGTGAGGGTGAGGGGTTGAGGGTGAGTGAGGGTGAGGGGTTGAGGGTGAGTGAGGGTGAGGGGTTGAGGGTGAGTGAGGGTGAGGGTGAGTGAGGGTGAGGGGTTGAGGGTGAGTGAGGGTGCGTGAGGGTGAGGGGTTGAGGGTGAGTGAGGGTGAGTGAGGGGGTGAGGGGTTGAGGGTGAGTGAGGGTGAGGGGTTGAGGGTGAGTGAGGGTGAGGGGTTGAGGGTGAGTGAGGGTGAGGGTGGGTGAGGGTGAGTGAGGGTGAGGGGTTGAGGGTGAGTGAGGGGTTGAGGGTGAGTGAGGGTGAGGGTGAGTGAGGGTGAGGGTGAGTGAGGGTGAGGGTGAGTGAGGGTGAGGGGTTGAGGGTGAGGGGTTGAGGGTGAGGGGTTGAGGGTGAGTGAGGGTGAGGGTGAGGGGTTGAGGGTGAGTGAGGGTGAGGGTGAGTGAGGGTGAGGGGTTGAGGGTGAGTGAGGGTGAGGGTGAGTGAGGGTGAGGGGTTGAGGGTGAGTGAGAGTGAGGGTGAGTGAGGGGTTGAGGGTGAGTGAGGGTGAGGGGTTGAGGGTGAGTGAGGGTGAGGGTGAGGGTGAGTGAGGGTGAGGGGTTGAGGGTGAGTGAGGGTGAGGGTGAGTGGGGGTTGAGGGTGAGGGGTTGAGGGTGAGTGAGGGTGAGGGGTTGAGGGTGAGTGAGGGTGAGGGTGAGTGAGGGTGAGGGGTTGAGGGTGAGTGAGGGTGAGGGGTTGAGGGTGAGTGAGGGTGAGGGGTTGAGGGTGAGTGAGGGTGAGGGGTTGAGGGTGAGTGAGGGTGAGGGTGAGTGAGGGTGAGGGGTTGAGGGTGAGTGAGGGTGCGTGAGGGTGAGGGGTTGAGGGTGAGTGAGGGTGAGTGAGGGGGTGAGGGGTTGAGGGTGAGTGAGGGTGAGGGGTTGAGGGTGAGTGAGGGTGAGGGGTTGAGGGTGAGTGAGGGTGAGGGTGGGTGAGGGTGAGTCAGGGTGAGGGGTTGAGGGTGAGTGAGGGGTTGAGGGTGAGTGAGGGTGAGGGTGAGTGAGGGTGAGGGTGAGTGAGGGTGAGGGTGAGTGAGGGTGAGGGTGAGTGAGGGTGAGGGGTTGAGGGTGAGGGGTTGAGGGTGAGTGAGGGTGAGGGTGAGGGGTTGAGGGTGAGTGAGGGTGAGGGTGAGGGGTTGAGGGTGAGTGAGGGTGAGGGTGAGTGAGGGTGAGGGGTTGAGGGTGAGTGAGAGTGAGGGTGAGTGAGGGGTTGAGGGTGAGTGAGGGTGAGGGTGAGGGGTTGAGGGTGAGTGAGGGTGAGGGGTGGAGGGTGAGTGAGGGTGAGGGTGGGTGAGGGTGAGTGAGGGTGAGGGGTTGAGGGTGAGTGAGGGTGAGGGGTTGAGGGTGAGTGAGGGTGAGGGTGAGTGAGGGTGAGTGAGGGTGAGGGGTTGAGGGTGAGTGAGGGTGAGGGTGAGGGGTTGAGGGTGACACGTGCAAGGATTTGCACAGTGCAGGGATTCCTATTTGGATGGCATTTTCAAAGTAAGCTGCAATCCCGGCTTGATCTCCCAGGAACAATTAATTCCTGGCCTACAGTGATCGCGAGAAAAGACCCAACATGCAGACCCTTCCACCATGAGAACCCAATCCTCTGAGTAATTCTGGGAAAATCCGTTTTATGGTAATTACTCTGTAGCACCAGCTGTGCATTTGTGCTTCACTTCCTGGTTGCCGCAGTCTTGCCTTGTTCCACGGATATTCCACGTACATGCCTTGCTTTAAGAAGGTATATTTAGAGCAACATTTTCATATAACTGTGATCTTCGTTTGTTTCATATTTTTTCTTATTAGAATACTACAACAGTATTGCGCAACAAATTATATGCAATAAAAAGAACAAGTATACCAGTAGCAAATATTTCAATTTAGTGATGCTGACAAACGAAATATATTTTCTAAAAGTAGAACCAAAATAGGGCAATAAAATGGAAAGGAAGAAAAGAAGAGAACGGAGAGTGTAGATAGTGTAGAGTGTAGAGTGTAGATAGTGTAGATAGATCGCATTAGCCTATCTATTGATTTGATAGAAAAGTAGTAATATGTAACCGTGGTAGTTCATGTTTAATCTTCCTTTTGCAGCTAAAGCACAATGAGTTACTGGTCACGCATGTCTGTAAATATAATTTTTAGGGTAAAATCATTTTTTTATTGAATTTTACATTTTTGAACAGGAAACTACACCATAGGCGAAAAACCATGCGAGCACTGTTATGAAAATCTTATAATCCGAAACCATCCACAGGTATACGTAGTATTACTTTTCAGAATATCCCTCCTGTCATGAGCACGATACCCATTAATCTTCGCCAGCCCATTCCGTCTGTTTATCAAAATAAGTAAGAGTTTCATTGGATATGAGGTTTCAAGTTGGCGAGTTGAGAGACTGGCAGAATAAAGGCATAGAAGGAAAGTAATTTCTCTCCCTCTCTGAAGGGTCTTGTAGCCTCAGCTATGAAGCTTGTTTCTCTTGACTTTAAGCAGGGGGGCGGGGGGGAGGGGGTATAGCAGGGAGACGAGAAGGGTAGCTTTGAGGGGGGAGCAACGAGCGCCAGAACATTACTGGGAACGGATGCAACTGGTTTAGCAGCCAGTTCTGCAAATGCTAACAAACTAGGCAGCGTAATGAATAGACCCTTTCAGAAAGCTGGGTGTGCTCGTGTTAGATGGTGGCAGACATCCTGCAGACTTTATGCACTATGCGCACATCTGGCTGAAGGGGCGGCCCTGCTCTTGTGTTACCAAGCATGAAGGGGTTATAACAGATCATTTCAGCTCAGAGTAAGACAAACTTCAAAAAATGAAATAAACCCTGGAACTTAACTGGTTAGCAGACAAAGTTAATCAAAGATACAATTGCCGTTGCAAAACACAGACCCTTTCACAACAAAATATCATTCTAGAGAATGCAAAGTATGCAAAAATTGCAGTCCAAGTTCAGGTGGAGTTGCATGTCGGTGGCATGCATGTGGTAGCCTATATCTAAGTCTGGCCTTTTTATTACTTAAAGGTGGTTCGAGAGAGTTGGAACAATGACCGCTGTCAGTGCTTTGTTGACACCGAGCTGGCCACAGTTAAGTCAATAGTTGGCAAACCTCTCGGGGTGTGATGTGTTTTTTTAGGGTAGGAGTGTTTAGAAGCATGTTAGATAGCATGTTTAGACAAGACGGACGGACGGAAGAGAGGGGAGGGGGGAGGAGAAATGCGACACGGAGGGAAGGGGAGGGGGCGGAGCCTTTCACCGTAACACGGCGGGCAGGGGAGGGGGCGGGCAGGGGAGGGGGCGGAGAGGGGAGAGGTGCGACACGGCAGGATGTGACCGTTGCGGCGGTGTTGACGGCGTTAGACGGAAGGAAGAGAGGGGAGGGGGAGGATAAATGCGACACGGCGGGAGGGGGCGGAGCGGGTAAACATAGACGGACGTGCACGCGCACGCGCTTTTAAGGTCAATGCGCATGCGCATAAGCTCAATGCGCATGCGCATTGACCTTAAAAGTCACGGGCACTGCAAGGAATCGCCACGATTCCTTGCAGTGTAGATAAAGAGTGGATAACTCGCAATAGTCTCGCTTGCTCGATGCGCATGCGCATCGACAGGCGAGACCTAAAAACAGCAACAAGGAGCAGTCAGTGGGGACCCGATGAAGCCAAGAGGACAGCATTCCAAAACAGTGCCTCTCATTTTAACAGTACTAACCTTTCCCTGAGGATTTGGACATTAAAGTCATTCCCCCCACGCTCTGTCTCTCCCATCAAGGTGAACTCTGGGAACTGTAGGCAAAACCTTGAAACTACAGGAGGTGTGCATAATGACAACCATGGGGCGGAGCTCTCCAACCAACGGGAGAGAGCCAGGAGACTTAAAGGTGGGGATTGAGTTGTGCTACGTTTTGTAAAGGCATCTGAGGAAGGCGAAATGTCGCCAAAATGCATCATGACTGGTATCCTCATTAAAGGCTTCATGAAGGTTCCCCTCTGTGGTCTCTCACTTCTCGGTAACGGAGGGGTGTTTGTTGGATGTTTAACACGCTGGCTAGTAGCGTTTTTAAAGAGGCCCCTTTCCACTAAGAGGCCGAAGCAAATACTGGTACAGCTGCTGCTGAATTCTCTTTTTTTGACCAAGTGATTGGTAGCCTCAGCCCGCGTCAGACTACAGAGAAGGGAAAGAGCTGCTGCCAGGAGCAGCTCATCATTGCACGAGGAGAAGGGAATCATGTATCCCGATTTGCGGCCCACCTAGCTTCTGCAAGAGAGGCTGGAATGTCAGTGGGGACCCGATGAAGCCAAGAGGACAGCATTCCAAAACAGTGCTTCCCATTGTAACAGTACTCACCTTTCCCAGAGGATTTGGACATTAAAGTCATTCCCCCCACACACTGCCTCTCCCATCAAGATGAACTCTGGGAACTGTAGGCGAAACCTTGAAACTACAAGAGGTGTGCATAATGACGACCGTGGGGTAGAGCTCTCCAACCAATGGGAAAGCGCCAGGAGACTTAAAGGTGGGGATGGAGTTGTGCTACGTTTTGTGAAGGCATCTGAGGAAGGCGAAATGTTTTTTGTTTTAAAAAAAAAAAAAAAATTATTTTTAAGTCCTCATAGCCCAGAAAAGCAGAAATAATCTGCCCCAGATCACTTTTCCCCTGAGCAGCTCTAGTGATCTTACTGGGAGCCAGGAATGGTACACTCTATACCTTGCGTTCTTACTCAACCATTGATGCCAATTTCGCCTTGTGATCCGCCGGCTACCACCAGAGTATTTGCAAGACGATATAGAGGCCTAATCATTGGACGGATTTATATATGACTGTATCCACGTCTCATAAGGGAGCCAAAAGGCATTCCGCCTACATTTATGTGTTCTATCTAAGGTGTTTGTATACTTTATCAAGGCCAAGCATTACAATTTGCTAGGGGGAGTAGCCTTAACCCATTTTTTACAAATTTCCCTGTGTGCTAGTATTATTAAGTAAAAAATAAATTTTTTCGCATTATTTGACGTCGATTCATTATTATTTGTAAGCCCAAAGAAAACAAGCAAATCGCTCACCTGCAGAGCTTCACCCAGAATGGAAAGGACTGTATTACATCCAGCCAGAAAGATTGAATCGCCGGACGAGACATAAACATTTGCATATCATCGCCTTTCTCATTGTTGCATTTAGGGACTACATCACTCCCCATTTTAGATAGCCTGAACAGAGTCCAATAAAACCTGTGGAGACAAAAAAGGTGGTTCCGCCTTAAATTTGCGGGTCGGACTGTTGAGTATAGAATGTTGCAGGATACTTGCCATAAATCTTGTGTCTGTTCTCCTGGCAAGCTCCTCTACCACAGCTCCGTCGGCAGGTTAAAGTCTCTATCCACCAAATCCATTAATGGCCGCAGCGCCCATGTGTGCTGTCTAGAAACTGGGGCATTCTTTGCGCTATTTGGATTTCCTTGAACTGCAGCAGTGATCGTGCGGACTGATTCCGCTGCTGAGGAGGCGATAGAGGGGCTGCGAGTGTACTCTGAGGACGCCCTATTCTTACGACCGGACTCAAAGTCCTAGAAGGCTCTAGGCTGCCCTCACCTGGTCCGGGGCTTGTCACTGCCCACAGACCCGTCCGTATAAATCTGTCTGGCTACTTCCGCTGCGCGGGAGCGGCCCGGGAGAAGCCCGGGACAAGGGCGGGACCGTCTGTGGCCGTCAGGGACCAGAGGAGGCCGGGCAAGGCCACCCATCTAACCTCCCCCCCCACCACCCTAGCCTCTGTGAGGTATTTTGTAAAGCGCATTGCCATCTCACTATTAATGTAACATAGTGCCTGTTGTTTCACCTCACTATAAGCTCTCTTTACATGCCAATGTCTACGCGGGCAGGAGGGTGGGGGGGTTGTGTTAGTGGCACGTTAGATCAGTTCATTACCCGAGCATATTCGGTTCTTGAACATTAAATTGCTATCACCGAGCGGCGCCTTTCCACTGAACCACTGAACCGCAAGCATTCTTCTTTGGGACCACTATCGTTGGCTCTCCCCTGCCAACATTGATGAGCGCATTGAAGGCATATCACTCGGTAATGCATCGATTAGTCCATGTAGTACAGGGGTGAATCTTGAGAGGTCCGCTATGCAAGGACATATAACTCTGAGGGACCCCTCGATTCCATCGCAGATGGTCTCCTCAAACAGGTAACATGTATGTACCAGTAGCACTATGCCCCCCCAGGGTACTTTAGTGCAGGCTGAGTCCGTGACCATTACAGGGCCCAATATTGCTCCCAACAAAAGAAAAAGAGTCGGTAGCGTCCAGAAGGGGGGATGACCAAAAACCTCTAAGAAATTTAAATCAAAAATACATAATGTAAGCGAGAAAACAATGGGCCTGGGGAGGCCAGCTAAACCCATATCTTTACCATCAAGAGTCAAATTATCTGAGGGTAGCCAGGCTTCTCGTAATTTACCTGAGTCGGTAATCACTTGCTCAAAGCCACTTTCCTCTATAGGCACCACCCCCCAGACTCCTCTCATTGCCCACATAGAGCAAATTGCGAAATCACTTATACTCCCGATACTCGAGAGGGTAAAGGTATTGTCGGAGAGGCTGGATAGATTTGAACAAGCCACCCTTGATAATTTCTTTTCCCTCAAGACATTATTCAAGCTCCATTCTAGAAATAGACAGGACGATTGTGATTCAAGACAAATTCCTCAGGTAGATTCCACACCTATACCTGTGTTGGAATCAGCAAATATTGCCACAATTTCTGGGCCTCCATCTGGAACGGAACCTGTAATAATAGACACCCCAACCCATAGTGCCCAGCCTGGTAGAAAATCCACGACTTCAACCTCGGCCAAAGGGGTAAAAGAACTCACCCGAGGCTCACCCGTACAGGGCCGGGAAGCAGATAACTACCAAAGTAAAATAGCCAGGCACTGTAGCGATCATCTTACACTAAAGCGAAAGCCTGGTAGGGTAACTCCAGTTAACCAAAATCCAACTCATATTAACTTGCCGCCCGAATGTCTACCTTATGTAGTGGTGTTAACTGGAGTTCCGCAGCTTAAGGCTGCTAAATTGGAATCTTGTCACGAACTCAAAAATAAAACTACCTATTGGTTGAATAAGAACAGACCGCTTCCGAGCTAAATTGATGGTCAGGTACTTTTCGGAAGAAGGGTAAATTGGGTTAGCACCAGGATTAAGGATAGCCCTGGGAACTGTATCCTTGTAAATTTTAGGGACGTACGTGTTGCGAGGTTTAAATGTAATCAACAGTTTGGTCAGGATTGTAGTGGAATTGGCACCTATGATCTGAGCCACTTCCACTTGCAATCTGCCTACACGCAGCACATATAGAATTCCCATTATCCATTCTGGGGGGGGGCATGGTGGGCCTACTCTTAACAATCACCTTACCCACATAGCACCTGCCCTTAACAGAAGCCCTGACTTTTACGGGATGGACTGTCGATATTGACATGGCGATTACTGTCCCCTTAATTTGTCACTAAATACCATTGGTAGGACTTTGTCTACTGGTAGCAGGATGTTTGTAGAAAAGCAAGGGATCTTCCGAACCTCTGATAGTGTTCTTTTAAATAACGCTGCTAGCCGCATCAATTGGCTAGTGTCAGAACCACTAATTACCCAGAGCAGCTGTGGGAGCCCTAAGAGAGAGGAAAAACTTCAGGAGACTGTAACTGGGATCGCAATAAGTGGCACTCAGGCCATTTGTGACGAACTCGATGGAATCAGCCCGACCCTGCTAGACCAACCCATTAGGGAGGGAAATACTCCTAGCTCGCAGGTTGCTAGTCTGTTGGACCTGGCAACAGATCCTACTGGGTCACGAGACAGCTCATATCTAGCGCCAAAACATATATCTCTGGACGTAGCTGTAGTCGATCCTCCCATAAAGATTCTGAATTGGAATATAGCGGGCATCTCTAAGAAATTGGATTTGCCAGATTGGAATACCTTGGTTGAGTCTTATACAATCTGTATTTTTCAGGAGACCTGGAGTCTGGTGCCCCACTACAAAGTCGGTTATACCACCTTTTTTTTACCAGCAGTATCCCCCCCTCCCCCCCCCCTCCACAGGGAGAGGCCGCCCTTCAGGTGGGCTCCTAATATGGGTTAGTATTTCTCTGGGATGTAGCACCAAGCAAATACAATGTAATTCCTCTGACATTTTAAGGATCTCAGTAAGTGGTGCACAGAGAGGGAGAACAATGGAAATATTTAACATATATGCCCGTGGCACTAAAGGGGCACTCCATCCCCAATAGTCACACTTCTGGATAACGAACTCAGGCAATGCCACCACAGCACGCATGTCCTGGTAGCAGGGGACTTTAATTGTACATTTGAGCGCCTTGCGGCAGAGGACATCCTAGATATCGCCAAGGACGATGCTAGGAGGGGTATTCCTACACTGGCAATCCAACCAATCAAGAGGTGGTCGCAACGGGCTATACAGCTGAATACACTAGTCATGGAGTTTGGCTTGAGAGCAGCAAATGGTAGAACCGTTTCAGATCCAACTGGGGTCCACACGTATAATAGGGTCAATCATTCCACAAGGATTGATTATATTCTCCTTGACTTTAAGCTTTGGCGCTTCATGCAGGACATGGAAGTTCACCCAACTACCGACAGCGATCACAATTTACTTTCTTTGAGTCTACATCCTCTGTGGCCGTGTGCGCACGGTCCTGCAGCATTAACTGAAACAATGTGAACTTTAGAAGTTCGCCCATCTAATTGTGGGAGGCGCCTGAAATGGTGCAAAGTTGCTTTGGACGAGGGGAAAGTCAAGAATATTGGGGCCATCCTGCTAGCAGCACAGACCAAGTTAAATACCCCCCCCAGATCGATGTGACCCATCTGGGGAGTCGGTAATCTTTCAAGAGACCATTAAAGCGTTGGGTAATTTATTTTTAGTCCAAAACAATGGTGTTGCACAGAGAGAGCCCCGCAAGTCTAATGGCAAAGAGGGCTGGAATACAACAAAATGCCGACAAAAGAAATCTGCATTAGTCAAGGCAGTTAAGTGTAAGTCCCAAGTGTTGATCCAGCTGGCCAGGAAAGAGTATAAGCGGACTGTTTTAGAAGCAAAAAAAGAGTGGGAGGACCAGTATTGGCAAGCACTTAAGGAGGCTAGTGGGAGAGATGCTGGCCGCTTCTGGAGTATTATAAGCTCTAAGAATATATAACGTGCAATATTGTAAGCCAAACGTGGTTCGACCACTTCTCAAAACTGTACTCGTGTCCGCATGGCGGCTTAAATGAGTCAATTTCTCAAAGCTTTTCGACAAACCTGGGGGATTATAATAGCTACCCATTTACAGAGAAAGAAGTGGAAAATGCGATCAAGTGCATTGTTCCACATAAAGCAGCAGGTCCCGACGGTATCCCCGGAGACCTTCTTCGTTCTGACTGCCTAAATGGGGAACGCTTATTTCCATCTTAATCAACGCCATTGATAACGGTGCCACAATCCCTGAGTCATGGAAGGGGGCAGAGGTAGTCCCAATCTTTAAAAAGAGGCACAGGGGCGACCCTGCCAATTACCGTCCAATAAGCTTGATCGACTCCACCCAGAAGGTTGTCGGGAAGGCGGTACTCAAGAGAATTTTGCAATGGGCTGAGGAAAACAAAATCATCTTGGATTACCAAGCGGGATTTAGGTCTGGTACTGGGACTATAGAGCAGGCATTTAGATTGCTACTTATTTATTGGAAAGTGGTTCTTATAGGAAAAGGCAGTCTTTACCTCGCGTTTATCGATCTAAAGACTGCCTTTGACCTGGTGCCCCGGGAACGGTTATGGGGAGTGTTGTCCGAAATGGGGATTCCCTCGAACATTTTGTCAATATTAGTGAGGCTTACAAATCACTGAGGAATTGCTGGCTCGAACCATTATGCAGAGAACTGGGAACTAGACACCATTCTGTAGCGCTGCGCATTCTTAAATCTGATACTCGATTATTGTATGTATGTGGTTGGTCAAAGTTGGTCCATCAGATCGAAAAGGCTAAGAGAAAATATTTAATCTGTCATTTTACTTTTATGTGCAAGTAGCTTCTACTTTTCTACTTTGCGTTTTATCCTTGATGTAATATATCTACTTTTTAAGAAAAATTATAAGAAGTTGGCACCGAGGTGCTCATGTTGATGAAAAACTAACTCTACCATGAGGTTAAAGTATTGTTTTATGTTCATGCTTTTAAGATATGTTTTTATCGAAAT
Source organism: Lissotriton vulgaris (assembly GCF_964263255.1). Lineage (NCBI taxonomy): Eukaryota > Metazoa > Chordata > Amphibia > Caudata > Salamandridae > Lissotriton > Lissotriton vulgaris. The sequence continues at coordinate 617,714,769 of NC_141695.1, read as the reverse complement.
AAAGCCTTTTTCATACTCATACTCATACTCAGTAGTAATCTGCCACCTCTTTTTTATGGGTTGTACCAGCTACCAAACTTTCTTCCAGCTTACTCACCAGTCCAGCTCCAAGGCCATCAGTATGGCTCCAACTTAGCATTTGTAAATACTTAAATCTCGAAAGTTGGCCACCGAACAAGTTTTGACACTCTTCCAATGATATTAGATTATCTTCCGGTATCAACTGCTTCCAAATAGTCATTCCTATCCTTCAGTGGACGCACCAGACAATCCTTTGACCATTCTGGGGATCCTGGAGAATCAAAGATAGGCACCATCCCACTGAAATAACTGATTTTTAACTCTTTCCTAACTTTGTGCCAGGTTATCGCTAGACTGTGTAGGGACTTTCAACTTACTTTTTTAAAGAATCCAGGATCTCCAAATTTATGGATAAAACCATACTCTCCCCCATTATGTCTTTTGACATTGCTGTATACATCTTCCCTGCATCTGAATCATATGGCGTTTTAAACAGTCCTTTCCCACCCTTTAATAGAAACACCCAGGCGTAGTAAGTTAAATCTGGCAGCCTTAAACCCCCTTTCTCATATTGTCGTCTGAGCTTTTTCCATGAGATACGCACCCCTTTAGAGGCCCATATAAAACTAGACATTTTAGACTGTAATTTTTTTAACCATTCATCCTTGAAAGACAGCAGGATATTCTGAAATAAAAATGAAAGTTTTGGGAGGACTATCATTTTGATGATGTTAACTCTCCCATAGATGGATAAAGGCAAGTGGGACCACCCTAATAATAACTTACCAATCTCCTTATATATCTTTTGATAGTTGTTTTCAGGAATTTGTTCAATTTTATCGGTGATTCTGATACCCAGATACCTCATTTCTGTTTTAACACTGCTATCTTGTGTGATCATGTTCCAGGCCATAATAACCAGTTTCCCTTGATTCATTTCATATCCCGAAATCCTCCCAAACCCAGCAGCCAGGCCATAGACATTTGGTAGTGCTGAACTGAGATTCGAGGTTAAGATCACCAGGTCGTCCGCGTATAACCACACTTTCTTCTGCCAACCCCAGGCCTGAAAAGGAAGTATCTCCTCTTGTTTCCTATTTTTTGTTGCCAGGGCTTCGATATAAAGGTTAAAGAGTAGTGGGGACAGCGGGCAGCCCTGTCTCATCCCTCTAAGGATATTACATTTCTCAGATAGCCTCCCATTAATTAATATTTTTCTAGTCGGGTATTATAGATTTGTTTAATTGCTTTACAGAAATTTTCCCCTAACTTAGAAAGACTCAAAACTTCATGCAGGTAAGACCAGTTCACTCTGTCAAATGCTTTAGTTGCATCTACTGTAATGACCGCTAGTGGAACCTTGTCTACTGAGGCTAAGTCAATAGCACCTATGAGGTTGTAGGTTAGATCTCTAAGATTCCTACCTCGTACAAACCCTTTCTGGTCTTCGTGAAGGAGTGCTCCCACCACCCCATTCAACCTCTCTGCTAATATCTTCGCGAAGATTTTATAATCTGCGTTTAGTAGCGATATGGGTCTTTATGAGTCTCAGCAGTCTTGTTTTTTATCGGGCTTGAGAATCAGGGTCACTATAGCATCATTCTAGGAAGAGGGTATCTCTTCAACAGCATCAAAGATAGCTGAAAACAGTTCGCTCAAGGCGGGCAACAGATACTGACTTAGTTTCTTAAAGACTTCTAAGGGTAGACCGTCGGGTCCGGCTGCCTTGCTGGATTTCCCCGATTTTTATGGCAATTTCTGTTTCCTGCTCGAATATTGAGTTATTAAGAATGTCTTTCTGAGGTTCGGATACTTTTTGTGGTAATTCTTGATCTAACCACTCTAGGACTTCCGTCCTGGTTGCACATAAATCTTCTTTATAAACTCCTTCAAAGTATTTTAACATAGTATCCTCAATGCTAGTCCCTACTGTAATCGGACATCCACCAGTCCCAAAATGTAGCTCTTTTATTACATTCCTGGCCAGATCACTCTTCGCCTTCCAGGCAAGTAACTTGCCACAACCTTCCCCATAGTTGAAGTGGGCCAATTTACTGGCTTGCCACCTTTCTTGCAGCCGCCTTTCTACTACTGATGACAGCTCTGTTTTAAGAGTTTGGATTAAAGCCTTTCCGGCTTCATCTCCCACTTCATTTTGCTGAATTTTATGTTCCAAGCTCTGAATTTCATTCTCTATACTGATAACTTCTGCCCTATGCTGTTTATTTTTGTAGGACTGGATAGAAGTGATCCTGCCCCTCAAAAAGGCTTTGTACGAGTCCCAAACAATTCCTATTGGGGCACTTCCCCGATTATGAAGAAAAAATTCCTGGGATTCCAAACCAAGTTTATTAATTACCTCGTCGTCAGTAAGCATAGACCGGTCCATGGTCCACCTACGTTGTTTTTCTGCCGTTGCGGGGACCAGTGTCAACACAACTGCAGAGTAGTCGGACATATGTGCTCCCACGTGGTTTACATTTACCTCCACCTGAGATGCCAAATCTTTCAATCCGATCTCCAATTGTGCAATTCTATCAGCTACATCATCCAATTTCTGTCCTAGACTCTCACAGGCAGACCGGATTTCTCTCTGATTCAGTTCAGAGGTTTCAAATCTATTTTTGACCTCCGTTGTCAGTAAATGTATCAAATCTGATACTGATTGCATCTGAGATTGTGATTGAGGTTGGAGCTTTACCAATGGTAGAGATGGTGGGGATTGCAGTTGAGCCTGGACTAACGACTGGGGGTTTATTTGAACTTATTTATTTATTTATTTATTTATTTATTTATTTATTTATTTAACAGATTTCTAGAGCGCATGGTTGCCCGTGAGCGTCCCAGCGCTAAGTGACAAGAGCCTTCTGTGGAGGGGTCTCACGGGAATAGCCATGTTTTGAGCGCTCTGCGGAATGAGAGCAGGTTGGGTTGGGCTCTGATGTTAGGGGGAAGAGTGTTCCAGAGTTTGGATGAGTTGTATGAGAACAGTCGCCCACCTGAACGAGCTTTCTTGATTCTAGGTATGGAGGCTAGGTTGCAGTTGGAGGAGCGGAGAGTTCTTGTAGTGGTATGGGGTGAAATCAAGTTTTGTAGTATTGGAGGGGCCTTGCCGTGGAGAATTTTGTAAGTGGTACATAGAGCCTTGAACTTTATTCGTTCCTGGACGGGGAGCCAGTGTAGAGCAGCTAGGGCTGGTTTGGCTGAGCAGCGGCGGTTGGTTCCTGTGAGAATGCGCGCTGCCGCGTTTTGTACTGTCTGAAGTTTAGACAGTACTTTTTTGGGGGCCCCCAGGTACAAGGCATTACCGTAGTCCAGGCGGGACAGCACCAGGCCATGGACTAGGAGTTTGCGGGAATGTGCAGGGAGAAGAGGTAGGACCTTTCTTGCTGACCTTAGGAGGCCATGGCAAGTTCCCGCCGTTTTCCTTGCTTGGGCAGAGAAGTTGAGGCCTTCCTCTAGCCATATGCCCAGGCTCTTAATTTCATGTTTCGGGGCGGGGGGAGGGCCCATGGTGGGTGGCCATAGGGAAGAGGGGTTGTAGAGAGATTTGTTTCCTAGAATCATTATTTCCGTTTTGTCGTTGTTCAATTTGAGGTGGGAAAGGTTCATCCACTTAGTTATTTCGGTGAGGCAGGTTTGAAGGTTGGGAAGAGAGTGATCTTGCTGGCTGAGGGATACCACGAGTTGAGTGTCGTCCGCGTATGTTAGGAGCTTGATCCCAAAAGGGGCGACGACTTTCTCAAGGGGGGGACATGTAAACATTAAAAAGGGTCGGGCTCAGGGAGGATCCCTGAGGGACCCCACAGCCGATGGCCGTAGGCTTGGACGTGAAGTTTCCGTCTGCCACCCGGAAAGATCTGTTCTCTAGGAAGGATTTGAGCCATGTCAGGACCATTCCTGCAATTCCAAGGTCCCCGAGCCTGTGGATCAGAGTAGAGTGATTGACGGTGTCGAAGGCAGCGCTTAGGTCCAGGAGGATCACTGCCACTGATCCTTCTGTGTCCATGATTTTCCTTGCTTCCTCGACTACCGCCAAAATTGCAGTTTCAGTACTCTGGCCTGGTCTAAATCCTGTTTGGGAGGGTTCAAGCAGACCTTTAGTTTCAAGGTGGGAGGAGAGGCTGTGGTTGACGTACTTCTCCGCTATTTTACTAATGCCTGGGAGCAGGGATATCGGTCTGTAGTTGCCCAGTTCTAGTGGATCCAAGTGCGGTTTTTTAATCAGTGCTTTCACCATTGCTTTTTTCCAACTTGGGGTGACAGTGCCGCTGGTAAGTGAGCTGTTAATTAGTTTAACCAAGTGGGGAAGAATGGTGGGTGCAACTAATTTTAGGATGTGGAGAGGTGCCGGGTCTGTGGGGGAACCACTTTTGATAGAGTTCAGTATGGGAAGGATGGTGTCTGTTATTAGGGGGGTGAAGTCTGACAGCTGGTCCACAGTTGCTGCAGCAGTAGGGACGGTGGGGAGGGTGTCCGGAGTGAGCGGAGGAAGGGAGTTGACGATATTGTTGATTTTTTGATTAAAAAATTCTGCGAGTTCATTGCAGCGTGCGGTTGAAGGTTCGATCAAGGGAGGGGGCTCCGGTACTTTAAGAAGTTTCTTTGCTATTTGGAATGTCTCCCGCGATGAGTTAGTGGAGGATCTTATTTTCTCCTCAAAGTAGTTTGAGCAGTTTTAAGTGCTTTTTTGTATTTTAGGAGGGTTTTTTTATATTCAATTTTTGAATATGTTGAATTTATTGAATTTTTGAATTTCATTCTCAATCTCGTCTTGAACGATCTTATTGCGCCCTTCATCTCCCCATTTTTAGCTTCTCCATCAGAGGGGGGAAACATGGCGTTCGCTTGATTCGCAGTCGCGAGAGGCTCCTGGCTTCGGGGAAACTGTATGCGGCATTATGAGCAACCTAACCTTTTATGTACGATCCTGACCGCGAGTTGAAGTGAGAGTTACGGCAGGGAAACTAGCGGGTGATCCGAGTAATATGAGAGCGTGAAAGAAGTTGTGGCAGGCTGTACCTCTATCGATCTCTGTCACTCCGGACGGCGCTGGGAGAGACGCCGGTTAGCGGTGAGCAGCACTTTCTGCAAACTTTTGGCAACTACGGCAGGGGTAACCATGGTGGGAAAAGGTGTGGCGGCTATACCTTTGATTCTGCTCGCTTCAGAAGGTACGGATGAGACGGGGAAGGGACGCTGACTAGCGATGAATGGTGCTTTCGGTAATTTCGGCAATTTCGCCCCCCGTGAGTACAACAACCCTCCTTATCTGGCTACTGATTGACAGTAGGACTAAAAAGCTTTATGTGTTGATTTTTTATTTTTTTTAAAGTTCATAAAATTGGTTGTTTGTGACACAATTATTTAGTCCTACTCAGTCCCACTACGTGCCCCCCTAACCACTTACGGCATCAAGGAGTGAAAATACAGTACTTTTCATAACAGCGCTTGCCGCAAGTTCAGTGTTTACGGTGGAAGCAATTACGGCGGTGTTCTCTTGACGCCTTGTGGATCCTTCGGCAAGGCTTGTGCTGCCGCAGCCGCTGTTCTAGAGGCGGGGCTGGGTTGGCACCTTCGGGACTCTTGGGGGCTTCATGTGAGGCAAGAGTGGAAGTGTGTTGGATTAGGGCGGGAGCCCTGGGTCCCCTTTGCCCGACCAGTTTGTGAACCTCTCTGTTCTTGGACCCCTGTTGGGCACGAGCTGCTCAGGAGCGCGGCAGGGGCCGCAGGGCACTGATGCAGCGGACCAAATCAGGAGACATACATAGCTTACATAGTATAAGCTTGAGTAGGGCAAATATCATCTTTCAGGATGTGGAAGAGGCAAAGGGTGACCCTCCGAAGCAGGCCGACGCTGACAGAGGTGGTAGAGGTGGTAAAATACAGAGCAAAGGTGGGGCCAGTGATGTAGTAGTTTCTGCTGTGCAATGTGCTGAAGGGGGTGATTTTGGTTTTCAAGCATCAGGTGCCCCCTGGGAAACAAAAGGTGGAGGTGGGAGCACAAGGGCAACTGGTCCTGAGCAATCGGCAGGGATAAGGGGAAACACAGGTAGAAAAGCTGAACAGAATCGCTATCTCCTCAGGAGTGGTCTCGGTAAAAACTGTAAGAAGGGAGGGCAGGGCTCTGCAATCTCAAGTAAAGAAACAAAAATCTCGCCTCCACTAAAACAAGGGAGTGTAGTTTTAGGAGAGTGGGCGACGCCGAAGAGAAGGAGGAAGCCTAAAGTGAATAGTGATTCACAATCAATCAATCAATCAATCAATGCATTTGTATAGCGCGCTACTCACCCGGAAGGGTCTCAAGGCGCTGGGGGAGAGGGGTGTGTCACTGCTCGAACAGCCAGGTCTTGAGCTGCTTCCTGAAGGAGAGATGGTCTTGGGTCAGCCGGAGGTGGATGGGGAGGGAGTTCCACTTCTTGGCTGCCAGGTAGGAGAAGGATCTTCCTCCGGCGGTGGCTTTGTAGGATGCGTGGTACTGCGGCGAGGGCGTGGCTGGTCGATCGTAGCATCGTAGCTGGCGGGTGGGCGTGTAGAAGGTCAGGCGGTGGTTGAGGTACTTGGGGCCCAGGTCGTGGAGAGCCTTGTGTGCGGGGGTGAGGAGCCTGAACGTGATTCTCTTGCTGACGGGGAGCCAGTGCAGGTCTCTCAGGTGGCGTGAGATGTGGCTGTGTCGGGGGATGTACAGGATGAGTCGTGCGGATGCGTTCTGGATGCGTTAGTCTTTTTTGAAGTTTGGCTGTGGTTCCGGCGTAGAGGGTGTTTCCGTAGTCCAGTCGGCTGGTGACGAGTGCCTGGGTGACGGTCTTCCTGGTTTCAGTGGGGATCCATCGGAAGATCTTGCGGAGCATGCGCGGAGACGGTGTTGACTTGTCTGGTCATCGTGAGGGAGGAGTCCAGGATGAAGCCCAGGTTTCGTGCGTGGTCCAAGCATTGAATTTAAAAATCACCCCTTCCTTGAGGACCTTCTTTAAGGTAGCCCCTAAAACACTGATATTAAAAAATCCTACTGTAGGCCCCTTGAAGATAGATTCAACAATCTGGGTACAAACAGTGAGTGTAGTGAATAGAAATAGGTTCCAGGTTTTGGCAGGACTAGAGGACTCTATGGAACCTCAGTACTCCAGCAGTGAGAAGATGGAAGCTCATTCTCAACCACAACCTCAATCCGTACAACATCAATCTCAAGGTCAATCACAGGGTCAATTACAAGTAATGACCCCAGCGACCCTAGTGACCCAGGCGACTCTGTTCGGAAACTCCTTTGGTTCACCCTCTGATGGAGGAGGAAGGTGAAATGTTGCCGAAATACATCATGCCCGGTGTCCTCATTAAAGGCTTCAGAAAGGTTTTCCCCATGTGGCCTCTTGCTTCTTGGTAACGGAGGGGTGTTTGTTAGATATACATATATATATATATATATCAAAACAACTCTGCAAGGTCCCCATCAGAGTATCCATGGCACAGAGAGAGTCCACAGCAGTTTACTTAAGGTACTTTTTATTCTTTTAACACCATCAGTGCAAAACAAAAAAGGACGGTTGACGTGTTTTGGCAGGTGCCTTCAACTGGACCATAAAGTCCCACCGGTATACACCCGTTACAACGCATCTTTTACTCCGCACTACCATTACAACGCGACTTTTACTCCGCATACCATTACAACGCATTGCGCTGGGGGGCGCTCTAGGATAGGGGATAAGTATAATTTACTATCCAACACCTTCCCTAGGGTCCACGGGGACTGGAGTTAGAATAGTAAATTATACTTACCACTATCCAGCACCCCAAAGCGCTATGCGTTGTAATGGTATGCGTTGTAAATACCGCGTTGTAACGGTATGCGGAGTAAAAGTATGCGGAGTAACATGGTACATCCAGTCCCACCATCTAAACTGTCTATTTAAAGTGACTAATGCATGAATCCCTGGTTTGTTTCCATTAAAAAATAAACTAGACAATTAACCCACATATAAGAATGGTTACTGTTGGCTTTTGTTAGCTGCCATTTTTACTCATCACCTCTTTTACAAAGAGGGTGGAGCAAGGAAAGGGCAAGATAAATATGGGGGAGGGAGGGGAAGGTTTTGCTTGTTTAAAAAAAAAGGGGGGGAGGAGGTTTGATATATTTTTCTAGATAAACAAGATCATTTAATCTCTGTAAAGTACCTTATATACATGATCTTAAAAATCCAGATTCAGTCCATGTTAAACGGAAAGCACATTAAAAACACATTAAATAAGCAACCCCCAAGGATTCCTAAGTTTCAGTTCTTATCTGGAGAGTAAAGTGCAAAATATATTGTGCAAATTAGAGTTCCAAGAGTCTATCTCCAGATTCTCATGAGATACTTTTACAAGGTCAGGAGAAAAGGTGACAAGTGCATTGTGAAAATATATATTTCCACTGTCCTTGTGTCATGACCGGGACTCCTTCGGCGTCGGTGCAATCCAGGGCACAAGGTTGCCCTGCACAATCGCCCCCACCTCGCACTCTCCAGTACGTGATGCACTCTCCGCAAAAAAAATTGCCGTCAGCCAAAGATGTAGCTTTGAAGACTTTATTTTACATCAAGCCAAACTTTCAAAACCCAACGTGTTTCGGCGACTCACTCGCCTTGGTCACAGGTAGTGTTCTGTTTGTCATGCCGATATTAAATAAAGAAAAAAGTGCTCAAACACTGGTGTATAAACATCAACATAGGACTATACAACATAGGGATGTTTGTCGGCCATCTTAACATGGTGAATATGCGATATCATGTACAGCGCTTTTTTTTGCGGAGAGTGCATCACGTACTGGAGAGTGTGAGGTGGGGGCGATATATATATATATATATATATATATATATATATATATCGTTGGACTTGGCCCTTCTGGCAGGTTCACCCCTAATCTTTTTGCTTTTAATATATGATCTGTGTTGATGATTTTTGGGTCTCTGCACACTTTTTCCCTGTGTCCCAGAGTAAAGTGCGTGCGTTTAGTAAGAATGGCCTGCCCTCCCATAGGAATGCATGGGGAATGTGTGTGTCCCTGGTAGTTCCTGATGCGTTGGGAGTGCAGGCTCGAGTCTGGTTGCGCCAGCACCTGTTGAGGTTAGAATGTTTTAGTCCTTGGGACCTTGCAAGGGAAGCAGACCGCTGGGAAAGTGCGAGAGGTTCTTTAGAGTCACTAGTGAGTGATTCCAACAATAGTGGGCCAGGTGTCCTCCAGCCCAGCGTGGTGGAGGAGGGTGAGAGTAGCCCAGCTAGGTCCCAGTATAGTAAGGAGGGTGTAGGGGCTTACTGCCTGTCTCAGTCGAGCGGGAGTGGGTGTGAGACCGGGAGTCCCCAGACGCCCGAAGCCCTGCCTCAGAGCCTGGATGGTTTCTTTAGGGAACACCAGGATGGGGACCTACGCTTACCTGTTAGTTCACTTGAGGAAGATCTCCTAGTGTGTAGAGGACCTGGGGCATCTATAAGCGGAGCTTCTATGGTTCTAGAGTCTGGAAGTACCGCTCCAGTAGAGAGAGTACAGGAGTCCAGCGAAAGGAGTGATTGGGTAATAGTATGTGAATCCCCAGAAGTCCTGGCGTGGCAGGCATTGATTCCACCAAAGGTTTTAGACCGGAGGTTGGGAGGCCAGGTTCAGGATTCGCCTGACCTGAAGGGTGGGACTACTGTAATCAGTGTCCTGACCAGTTCTTCCTCCAGAGGTACCGCCCCGGTTGGGAGGGAGCAGGACTCTGGAAGGGGTGCAGAGGGTGGGAGAGCCCACCTCTGACCCCGGTGCAACCTGAGGGGTTAAACCCTAGGTTGGGAGAATGGTGTTTTGAGGGTACCCCTTGCAGAAGGAGGAGGAACCCTAGACGAAGAGGTAGGGGGAGGAGAGCCTTCCCTGAGACTCCTGGTCCGCCTACGGTTGTAGACCCTAGGCTGGAGAAACAGTGGCAGTCTAGCCCTGTCTTGCAGACAGGAAGGGTGGAGAATGGCTATTATGTGCCAGGGGTTACTACCCCCCACTTTGTGAGTAGGCATGAACCAGTGGCACCTGGGTGGCCTAGGGCCTGGTCCTGGCCGAGGATAGCTGGAGAGTACCAGTGGGATACCCAGTTAGTCCCTACAGTAGTTTTAGAAAGAACCCCAGGGGTTCACCGTGGCGTAGGACAGGAGGGTGCCCCTGCAGTTGCGGGCTTGCGTCCGTGTTTTATCGCCCCAAGCAGGGAAGCCCATCACGGTGGTGATTGGTCTGCCCTGCGTTTTAGCTGGAAGGGGGTTGTGTTGGACTTGGCCCTTCTGGCAGGTTCACCCCTAATCTTTTTGCTTTTAATATATGATCTGTGTTGATGATTTTTGGGTCTCTGTGCACTTTTTCCCTGTGACCCAGAGTAAAGTGCGTGTGTATAGTAAGGCTGGCCTGCCCTCCCATAGGAATGCATGGGGAATGTGTGTGTCCCTGGTAGTTCCTGATGCGTTGGGAGTGCAGGCTCGAGTCTGGTATGTGCGGACTCGTGTGATTGAATGCTTCGCAATGATGTATGAGTCCCTTGCTCACTTTGCCACTGGATTCAAGCAAGCCGGGCTTAACACAGCTGGAATGCCAGAAACCGGTCCTCGGAAGCTTGTTTCCGGTCCAGGGAAGGCATGGCTTGGCAGTTCGGGCTGCACTGTTCCCATGAGGCACAGGGTCAGACTGATTTGCATATAGCCATGTCTGAACTGGGGTGGCAGAGTGGGCTAAAGAACGGTGATGGATTAAACCCAGATCTTTTGACTGGGTGTGAGTGTTTGATTGGTTCAGATGCTCCGTCCATTACCACCCCCTTTTGTATCGCAATGATGTATGTGGCATGATTGTGTCTTGTGTGGAAATGCCACTTCTAGGAGTTTGCATATTGGTGTAAAATGTGCCTGGCGTGTGATTGGCTGGAGCTGGCTGGCGAGCCTGACTCCAGGAAGTATGGATGGGACTGCCCGGTGGTGAGTGTGAGATTAGCATGCTGATGGCTGGGGAGGAGTGCACCTGGTTCCTGAATAGGGCTGGGCTTTCCCCACACAATGCTGGCTCCGCCCCCTGTGGTGCGACTGATGACCCTAGCCCTGCCAGTGAATAGAGTGAGGGGCTGAGCACATCAAGGGTGCTCCAAAACCAGCTGCGACTGGTTTCTCCCCTCACCCTGTGACAAAGACAAAGGATTTACAGTATAAGAAGGGGCTGTGTCCCCTTACATTTGGTTCTGTTCTCTGCCAGGATCCTGCCTGAGGGGGCTGCTGCTGTTGCTAGGGCCAGGAGGACCGCCACTTGGATTGTCTCCCTGCCTGGAGACCCAGTGAGCTGGCTCTGGGCCCAGCCTTGCCCCCCTGCCTACCTGAAGGACTTTATTGCTTTATTTTTGGCCCCTTGTGCTTAGGAGCGCTTTATTCTACTTGCCCAGCGCTGAGAGCGCTTTAATTGCTCCTAGCGCCTGGGGAGCGCTTTATGGTCCAGGCAGGTGCCCACCCTGCATTTTTTGCTGCCACGGACCTTGCCGCTTATTTACCCCGGTTTATTATTTAATTACGGAGGGGAGGGAGCCTACCCCTCGTGGTAGCCGAGATCACCGCCGCAGCCCAGGGCCGAGGAGAAGCCGAAGGAGCAGCCGCTGGCGTCACCCGGCAGCCGCGCTGCCATTGGTTGAGGCTGCGAGAGGCTCGCCGGGCGACCTACGTGGTGATTGGCTGCCAGAGCAGTGAGGAAACCAGGAAGCGGACGGGAGGCCACCCCGTGCTCCTGCCAGGGAGGAAGAGAGAACCGTCCTCCGGCGAGGCTCTCCCGAGGAGAGAGTCCCGCCACCGCCACCCAGGAGAGCCCAGCAGAGAGGAGCTGACGCCTCGAGGAGCCTCCGACAGCCAGTGAGTGCGGGCGGGCTCCGGGTCGCTCCTCTGCTCCGGAAAGTGCTGTGAGCCCTGTGAAGTTCCCGAAGGCCCCCTCCCCTTTTGTTCTCGAGTCCAGGAAGGACTCCAATGACTCCAGCATTTTGGTGATTGGAGCCCCGAGGCTCCTTGGGGCAATTTGTGTATTAAGAGCCCGAGAGGCTCAAGGCGCCATAGTTGCTTCAAGAGCCCACGAGGCTCCTGGGGGCATATTTGTTCTTCGAGCCCCGAGAGGCTCCCACCCACAGTTGTTGCAGAGCCCCGAGACTCTGAGGTACCATTCCGTTTTCGAGCCTACGAGGCTACACGCCCGCAGTTGATTTACGAGCCCAGAGAGGCTCGGGTGCCAGTCATTTGTTCTTCGAGCCCTGAGAGGCTCTTGGGCCCCAGTTATTGTTCTTTGAGCCCCGAGAGGCTCCAGCCCATCATTGTGGTAGAGCCCTGAGAGAGGCTCTTGAGACACAGTCAGGTGGTCAGAGCCCGAGGCTCCCACGCTGTGTGTTGCCTCGCCATTGTTCTTGAGCCCACAAGGCTCCAACATTGGCACACCATTATTTACAACTGCCCAGCACTTTGTGGGCAGTTGCCACGTTTAGGTTTGTGTTCTTGGCTGCCTGCGCAGCCTGCCCTGACATTTTGGACTAAGGGCATTTCAGACCTTGCGTGGCCAGTTGGCCTGGGGGACAGTTCTAGTGTTGTGCCATGTGCACCTTGCGCAATTTATGATTTACTTGCTAATGTGATTCCTGCGCAATTGTTATTACCTTTGCTAAATGTGACCTGCTTAGGTGATTGTTTTATGTGATTACCTTTGCTAAATGTGGCCTGCTTAGGTGATTGTTTTATGTTTCTTTACCTTTGCTAAATGTGACCTGCTTAGGAGATTGTTTTATGTTCCTATAGGTCCTGATAATAAGGTCCTAGTTCCCTGCGTGATTTTCCTAAAGTGGTTAGGGTTGCGTATGAGGTATTTACCCTTTACCAATGATTACTGGTTGTGTGCTACATTTACTATTTTGGTGCTACAGTCATTATATGTCTATGTGCTAAGTGTTATACCTACAAAGTGCTAATTACAAGTACTAATTCTAAAAGTGCCTACCCCTGACGGTGGTCCATGTGGCCCTGTCCTGTACATAATCCCCTGTAAATTCTGCCCGTGCCTGTTGGCACATTGTAAAGTGTGTGTTTTATCTAATGTGTTTTGCTATAATACAAAGGCTATTTTTTATAAAACCTTGTGTGGAGTTTCCTTTGTGGTGGGCCTTGGCTGTTGTTGCTGGGTGCGCGCGCAAACGCTTTACACATCGCCTCCGAGATTAGCCTTGCTGCTCGCGTCACGTTACCTAGAGGGTGAGCAGGGGTTATCTTGGTGTGTAACTCCCTTGCCCTGACTTAGAAATGATGATCTCTGACTGACTTTGGCGCGAGCCTTGGCCAGCCAGGGATCCCGTTTCTAACATTGGTGGCAAGCGGTGCGGATTAGACTTGCGTTTGCGCTGCACCACAGTGGCGACAGGCCGCACTACAAAACTCTACATTTTTAGATAACCACTTTTTGGGGATTATTGTTTTTTAGGCGAAGTTTCAGTATTGCTTCTCCTGAAAGGTGTCATTTTTGTAATTTTGTCCAGTACCTTGTTCCACGCCCTGCTCCCAGAGATTGGTACCTGTGTCGCTTATGGCCAGGTTGAGAAATCAGGGGTGGTAGAAACTGCCTTACCGAGGGAGGGTGTGTGTGAATGAGTGGTGTGTTACACTGGACAGAGGAGTGCAAGTTATCCAAGATAGGGAGCTTGCTGAATTTTTTTAATTGTGTACTTCTGTTAAGCTCAGACCCCCAGGTTCCCTGTGTCAAACTTTTCTTGAGAACGTCCGCCAAAATGAAGCCTGCTTTTGATCTCTGTGGTCTTTTTAGATACAGTAGGTTAGAGCTGGTCAGATTCTGTGAAAAGGGAGGCATAGAGGTGAGTGAGTCAAAAACTCAGTCCCAGCTTAGGGACAGCCTGACCCTATGGCAAAAGGATCAGTGGGATCATGAGCACAGTGAGAGAGAGAGGGCCCGAGCCGCACGCCTTGAGGATGGTGAGTCTGAGGGGATATCTGAAGAATGTGAAGTTGATGAAGATGACAGTGAATGGGCACCAGCAGATAGTGAGGACCCTATAGGTAGGGAGTCCCTTGCTGGGTCCAGTGTCAGTACCAGCGCCCCATCCCTTGTCCTATCCCCAGAGGAGTGGGAAGATAGGGAGAAAGAAAGGGAGTATCAGCTAGCGATGGAACAGCTCAGGTTAGAGCATGCCCAGGCTATGGCGCAGCTGGGTGTTAAGAAGCAACAGTTAGAGATCGAGAGGGTCTGAGCGCAGCAGAGGATAGAGGAGGAGAGATGGGCCATCATCCGTGAGAGAGCAGCCCTAGAGGATAGACTATCCCCTGCGCACAATTTTAATTTTCTGGATTCTCCAGGGAGGGTTGAGTCCAGTGGTTGCAGCTATTTAAATTTCAGTGTAGACAGTCCCACTCCCAGTTCCCCAAGTATGGTACCTGTTTCCCGAGAAGAGGAGTATAGGTTGAAGTTCAGGAACCTTAGGAGACTAGCTCACCAGGATTGGGGGGAGTTTGTGGATGACTGTTCAGATGCACAGTGTGATTGGCTGGCGTCTAGGCCGGAACAGAAGTATGGGGGAGCAATGGATATGTTCCTCAAAGAACAGTTCCTCAGTATCTGTTGTCCAGAGTTGCGCCAGCACCTCTTGAGGTTAGAATGTTTTAGTCCTTGGGACCTTGCAAGGGAAGCAGACCGCTGGGAAAGTGCGAGAGGTTCTTTAGAGTCACTAGTGAGTGATTCCAACAATAGTGGGTCAGGTGTCCTCCAGCCCAGCGTGGTGGAGGAGGGTGAGAGTAGCCCAGCTAGGTCCCAGTATAGTGAGGAGGGTGTAGGGGCTTACTGCCTGTCTCAGTCGAGCGGGAGTGGGTGTGAGACCGAGAGTCCCCAGACGCCCTTAGCCCTGCCTCAGAGCCTGGATGGTTTCTTTAGGGAACACCAGGATGGGGACCTAAGCTTACCTGTTAGTTCACTTGAGGAAGATCTCCTAGTGTGTAGAGGACCTGGGGCATCTATAAGCGGAGCTTCTATGGTTCTAGAGTCTGGCAGTACCGCTCCAGTAGAGAAAGTACAGGAGTCCAGCGAAAGGAGTGATTGGGTAATAGTATGTGAATCCCCAGAAGTCCTGGAGTGGCAGGCATTGATTCCACCAAAGGTTTTAGACCGGAGGTTGGGCGGCCAGGTTCAGGATTTGCCTGACCTGAAGGGTGGGACTACTGTAATCAGTGTCCTGACCAGTTCTTCCTCCAGAGGTACCGTCCCGGTTGGGAGGGAGCAGGACTCTGGAAGGGGTGCAGAGGGTGGAAGAGCCCACCTCTGACCCCGGTGCAACCTGAGGGGTTAAACCCTAGGTTGGGAGAATGGTGTTTTGAGGGTACCCCTTGCAGGAGGAGGAGGAACCCTAGAAGAAGAGGTAGGGGGAGGAGAGCCTTCCCTGAGACTCCTGGTCCGCCTAAGGTTGTAGACCCTAGGCTGGAGAACCAGTGGCAGTCTAGCCCTGTCTTGCAGACAGGAAGGGTGGAGAATGGCTATTATGTGCCAGGGGTTACTACCCCCCACTTTGTGAGTAGGCAGGAACCAGTGGCACCTGGGTGGCCTAGGGCCTGGCCCTGGCCGAGGATAGCTGGAGAGTACCAGTGGGATAGCCCAGTTAGTCCCTACAGTAGTTTTAGAAAGAACCCCAGGGGTTCACCGTGGCGTAGGACAGGAGGGTGCCCCTGCAGTTGCGGGCCCACGTCCGTGTTTTATCACCCCAAGCAGGGAAGCCCATCACGGTGGGGATTGGTCTGCCCTGCGTTTTAGCTGGAAGGGGGTTGTGTTGGACTTGGCCCTTCTGGCAGGTTCACCCCTAATCTTTTTGCTTTTAATATATGATCTGTGTTGATGATTTTTGGGTCTCTGCGCACTTTTTCCCTGTGACCCAGAGTAAACTGCGTGTGTGTAGTAAGGCTGGCCTGCCCTCCCATAGGAATGCATGGGGAATGTGTGTGTCCCTGGTAGTTCCTGGTGCGTGGGGAGTGCAGGCTCGAGTTTGGTATGTGCGGACTCGTGTGATTGAATGCTTCACAATGATGTATGTGGTATGATTGTGTCTTGTGTGGAAATGCCACTTCTAGGAGTTGGCATATTAGTATAAAATGTGCCTGGCGTGTGATTGGCTGGAGGTGGCTGGCAAGCCTGGCTCCAGGAAGTCTGGATGGGTCTGCCCGGTGGTGAGTGTGAGATTAGCATGCTGATGGCTGGGGAGGAGTGCACCTGGTTCCTGAATAGGGCTGGGCTTTCCCCACACAATGCTGGCTTCGCCCCCTGTGGGGCGACTGATGACCCTAGCCCTGCCAGTGAATAGAGTGAGGGGCTGAGCACATCAAGGGTGCTCCAAAACCAGCTGCGACTGGTTTCTCCCCTCACCCTGTGACAAAGACAAAGGATTTACAGTATAAGAAGGGGCTGTGTCAAAGACAAAGGATTTACAGTATAAGAAGGGTCTGTGTCCCCTTACATTTGGTTCTGTTCTCTGCCAGGATCCTGCCTGAGGGGGCTGCTGCTGTTGCTAGGGCCAGGAGGACCGCCACTTGGATTGTCTCCCTGCCTGGAGACCCAGTGAGCTGGCTCTGGGCCCAGCCTTGCCCCCCTGCCTACCTGAAGGACTTTATTGCTTTATTTTTGGCCCCTTGCGCTTAAGAGTGCTTTATTCTACTTGCCCAGCTCTGAGAGCGCTTTAATTGCTCCTAGCGCTTGGGGAGCGCTTTATGGTCGAGGCAGGTGCCCACCCTGCATTTTTTGCTGCCACGGACCTTGCAGTTTATTTACCCCGGTTTATTATTTAATTACGGAGGGAGCCTACCCCTCGTGGTAGCCGAGATCACCGCCTCAGCCCAGGGCCAAGGAGAAGCCAAAGGAGCAGCCGCTGACGTCACCCAGGAGCCGCGCTGCCATTGGTTGAGGCTGCGGGAGGCTCGCCGGGCGACCTACGCGGTGATTGGCTGCCAGAGCAGTGAGGAAACCAAGAAGCGCACGGGAGAACCGTCCTCCGGCAAGGCTCTCCCGAGGAGAGAGTCCCGCCACTGCCACCCAGGAGAGCCCAGCAGAGAGGAGCTGACACCTCGAGGAGCCGCCGCCTCCGACAGCCGGTGAGTGCATGCAGGCTCCGGGTCTCTCCTCTGCTCGGGGAAGTGCCGTGAGCCCTGTGAGGTTCCCGAAGGCCCCCTCCCCTTTTGTTCTCGAGTCCAGGAAGGACTCCAATGACGCCCGCATTTTGGTGATTGGAGCCCCGAGGCTCCTTGGGGCAATTTGTGTATTAAGAGCCCGAGAGGCTCAAGGCGCCATAGTTGCTTCAAGAGCCCACGAGGCTCCTGGGGGCATATTTGTTCTTCGAGCCCCGAGAGGCTCCCACCCACAGTTGTTGCAGAGCCCCGAGACTCTGAGGTACCATTCCGTTTTCGAGCCTACGAGGCTACACGCCCGCAGTTGATTTACGAGCCCAGAGAGGCTCGGGTGCCAGTCATTTGTTCTTCGAGCCCTGAGAGGCTCTTGGGCCCCAGTTATTGTTCTTTGAGCCCCGAGAGGCTCCAGCCCATCATTGTGGTAGAGCCCTGAGAGAGGCTCTTGAGACACAGTCAGGTGGTCAGAGCCCCGAGGCGCCCACGCTGTGTGTTGCCTCACCATTGTTCTTGAGCCCACAATGCTCCAACGTTGGCACATCATTATTTACAACTGCCCAGCACTTTGTGGGCAGTTGCCACGTTTAGGTTTGTGTTCTTGGCTGCCTGCGCAGCCTGCCCTGACATTTTGGACTAAGGGCATTTCAGCCCTTGCGTGGCCAGTTGGCCTGGGGGACAGTTCTAGTGTTGTGCCATGTGCACCTTGCGCAATTTATGATTTACTTGCTAATGTGATTCCTGCACAATTGTTATTACCTTTGCTAAATGTGACCTGCTTAGGTCATTGTTTTATGTTATTACCTTTGCTAAATGTGGCCTGCTTAGGTGATTGTTTTATGTTTCTTTACCTTTGCTAAATGTGACCTGCTTAGGAGATTGTTTTATGTTCCTATAGGTCCTGATAATAAGCTCCTAGTTCCCTGCGTGATTTTCCTAAAGTGGTTAGGGTTGCGTATGAGGTATTTACCCTTTACCAATGATTACTGGTTGTGTGCTACATTTACTATTTTGGTGCTACAGTCATTATATGTCTATGTGCTAAGTGTTATACCTACAAAGTGCTAATTACAAGTACTAATTCTAAAAGTGCCTACCCCTGACGGTGGTCCATGTGGCCCTGTCCTGTACATAATCCCCTGTAAACTCTGCCCGTGCCTGTTGGCACATTGTAAAGTGTGTGTTTTATCTAATGTGTTTTGCTATAATACAAAGGCTATTTTTTATATATCATTGTGTGGAGTTTCCTTTGTGGTGGGCCTTGGCTGTTGTTGCTGGGTGCGCGCGCAAACGCTTTACACATCGCCTCCGAGATTAGCCTTGCTGCTCGCGTCACGTTACCTAGAGGGTGAGCAGGGGTTATCTTGGTGTGTAACTCCCTTGCCCTGACTTAGAAATGGTGATCTCTGACTGACTTTGGCGCGAGCCTTGGCCAGCCAGGGATCCTGTTTCTAACATTGGTGGCAAGCGGTGCGGATTAGACTGCGTTTGCGCTGTACCACAGTGGCGACAGGCCGCACTACAAAACTCTACATTTTTAGATAACCACTTTTTGGGGATTATTGTTTTTTAGGCGAAGTTTCAGTATTGCTTCTCCTGAAAGGTGTCATTTTTGTAATTTTGTCCAGTACCTTGTTCCACGCCCTGCTCCCAGAGATTGGTACCTGTGTCGCTTATGGCCAGGTTGAGAAATCAGGGGTGGTAGAAACTGCCTTACCGAGGGAGGGTGTGTGTGAATGAGTGGTGTGTTACACTGGACAGAGGAGTGCAAGTTATCCAAGATAGGGAGCTTGCTGAATTTTTTTAATTGTGTACTCCTGTTAAGCTCAGACCCCCAGGTTCCCTGTGTCAAACTTTTCTTGAGAACGTCCGCCAAAATGAAGCCTGCTTTTGATCTCTGTGGTCTTTTTAGATACAGTAGGTTAGAGCTGGTCAGATTCTGTGAAAAGGGAGGCATAGAGGTAAGTGAGTCGGATACTCAGTCCCAGCTTAGGGACAGCCTGACCCTATGGCAAAAGGATCAGTGGGATCATGAGCACAGTGAGAGAGAGAGGGCCCGAGCCGCACGCCATGAGGGTGGTGAGTCTGAGGGGATCCCTGAAGAATGTGAAGTTGATGAAGATGACAGTGAATGGGCACCAGCAGATAGTGAGGACCCTATAGGTTGGGAGTCCCTTGCTGGGTCCAGTGTCAGTACCAGCGCCCCATCCCTTGTCCTGTCCCCAGAGGAGTGGGAAGATAGGGAGAAAGAAAGGGAGTATCAGCTAGCGATGGAACAGCTCAGGTTAAAGCATGCCCAGGGTATGGCGCAGCTGGGTGTTCAGAAGCAACAGCTAGAGATCGAGAGGGTCTTAGCGCAGCAGAGGATAGAGGAGGAGAGAAGGGCCATCATCCATGAGAGAGCAGCCCTAGAGGATAGACTATCCCCTGCGCACAATTTTAATTTTCTGGATTCCCCAGGGAGGGTTGAGTCCAGTGGTGGCAGCTATTTAAATTTCAGTGTAGACAGTCCCACTCCCAGTTCCCCAAGTATGGTACCTGTTTCCCGAGAAGAGGAGTATAGGTTGAAGTTCAGGAACCTTAGGAGACTAGCTCACCAGGATTGGGGGGAGTTTGTGGATGACTGTTCAGATGCACAGTGTGATTGGCTGGCGTCTAGGCCGGAACAGAAGTATTGGGGAGCAATGGATATGTTCCTCAAAGAACAGTTCCTCAGTATCTGTTGTCCAGAGTTGAGCCAGCACCTCTTGAGGTTAGAATGTTTTAGTCCTTGGGACCTTGCAAGGGAAGCAGACCGCTGGGAAAGTGTGAGAGGTTCTTTAGAGTCACTAGTGAGTGATTCCAACAATAGTGGGTCAGGTGTCCTCCAGCCCAGCGTGGTGGAGGAGGGTGAGAGTAGCCCAGCTAGGTCCCAGTATAGTGAGGAGGGTGTAGGGGCTTACTGCCTGTCTCAGTCGAGCGGGAGTGGGTGTGAGACCGAAAGTCCCCAGACGCCCGTAGCCCTGCCTCAGAGCCTGGATAGTTTCTTTAGGGAACACCAGGATGGGGACCTAAGCTTACCTGTTAGTTCACTTGAGGAAGATCTCCTAGTGTGTAGAGGACCTGGGGCATCTATAAGCGGAGCTTCTATGGTTCTAGAGTCTGGCAGTACCGCTCCAGTAGAGAGAGTACAGGAGTCCAGCGAAAGGAGTGATTGGGTAATAGTATGTGAATCCCCAGAAGTCCTGGAGTGGCAGGCATTGATTCCACCAAAGGTTTTAGACCGGAGGTTGGGAGGCCAGGTTCAGGATTCGCCTGACCTGAAGGGTGGGACTACTGTAATCAGTGTCCTGACCAGTTCTTCCTCCAGAGGTACCGTCCCGGTTGGGAGGGAGCAGGACTCTGGAAGGGGTGCAGAGGGTGGGAGAGCCCACCTCTGACCCCGGTGCAACCTGAGGGGTTAAACCCTAGGTTGGGAGAATGGTGTTTTGAGGGTACCCCTTGCAGGAGGAGGAGGAACCATAGAAGAAGAGGTAGGGGGAGGAGAGCCTTCCCTGAGACTCCTAGTCCGCCTAAGGTTGTAGACCCTAGGCTGGAGAACCAGTGGCAGTCTAGCCCTGTCTTGCAGACAGGAAGGGTGGAGAATGGCTATTATGTGCCAGGGGTTACTACCCCCACTTTGTGAGTAGGCAGGAACCAGTGGCACCTGGGTGGCCTAGGGCCTGGTCCTGGCCGAGGATAGCTGGAGAGTACCAGTGGGATAGCCCAGTTAGTCCCTACAGTAGTTTTAGAAAGAACCCCAGGGGTTCACCGTGGCGTAGGACAGGAGGGTGCCCCTGCAGTTGCGGGCCCGCGTCCGTGTTTTATCACCCCAAGCAGGGAAGCCCATCACGGTGGTGATTGGTCTGCCCTGCGTTTTAGCTGGAAGGGGGTTGTGTTGGACTTGGCTCTTCTGGCAGGTTCACCCCTAATCTTTTTGCTTTTAATATATGATCTGTGTTGATGATTTTTGGGTCCCTGCGCACTTTTTCCCTGTGACCCAGAGTAAAGTGTGTGTGTGTAGTAAGGCTGGCCTGCCCTCCCATACGAATGCATGGGGAATGTGTGTGTCCCTGGTAGTTCCTGGTGAGTGCAGGCTCGAGTTTGGTATGTGCGGACTCGTGTGATTGAATGCTTCACAATGATGTATGTGGTATGATTGTGTCTTGTGTGGAAATGCCACTTCTAGGAGTTGGCATATTAGTGTAAAATGTGCCTGGCGTGTGATTGGCTGGAGGTGGCTGGCGAGCCTGGCTCCAGGAAGTCTGGATGGGTCTGGCCGGTGGTGAGTGTGAGATTAGCATGCTGATGGCTGGGGAGTAGTGCACCTGGTTCCTGAATAGGGCTGGGCTTTCCCCACACAATGCTGGCTTCGCCCCCTGTGGGGCGACTGATGACCCTAGCCCTGCCAGTGAATAGAGTGAGGGGCTGAGCACATCAAGGGTGCTCCAAAACCAGCTGCGACTGGTTTCTCCCCTCACCCTGTGACAAAGACAAAGGATTTACAGTATAAGAAGGGGCTGTGTCAAAGACAAAGGATTTACAGTATAAGAAGGGGCTGTGTCAAAGACAAAGGATTTACAGTATAAGAAGGGGCTGTGTCCCCTTACATTTGGTTCTGTTCTCTGCCAGGATCCTGCCTGAGGGGGCTGCTGCTGTTGCTAGGGCCAGGAGGACCGCCACTTGGATTGTCTCCCTGCCTGGAGACCCAGTGAGCTGGCTCTGGGCCCAGCCTTGCCCCCCTGCCTACCTGAAGGACTTTATTGCTTTATTTTTGGCCCCTTGCGCTTAAGAGTGCTTTATTCTACTTGCCCAGCACTGAGAGCGCTTCATTGCTCCTAGCGCTTGGGGAGCGCTTTATGGTCCAGGCAGGTGCTCACCCTGCATTTTTTGCTGCCACGGACCTTGCAGTTTATTTACCCCGGTTTATTATTTAATTACGGAGGGAGCCTACCTCTCGTGGTAGCCGAGATCACCGCCTCAGCCCAGGGCCAAGGAGAAGCCAAAGGAGCAGCCGCTGACGTCACCCAGGAGCCGCGCTGCCATTGGTTGAGGCTGCGGGAGGCTCGCCGGGCGACATACGCGGTGATTGGCTGCCAGAGCAGTGAGGAAACCAAGAAGCGGACGGGAGAACCGTCCTCCGGCAAGGCTCTCCCGAGGAGAGAGTCCCGCCACCGCCACCCAGGAGAGCCCAGCAGAGAGGAGCTGACACCTCGAGGAGCCGCCGCCTCCGACAGCCGGTGAGTGCAGGCGGGCTCCGGGTCGCTCCTCTGCTCGGGGAAGTGCCGTGAGCCCTGTGAGGTTCCCGAAGGCCCCCTCCCCTTTTGTTCTCGAGTCCAGGAAGGACTCCAACGACACCCGCATTTTAGTGATTGGAGCCCCGAGGCTCCTGGGGGCAATTTGTGTATTTAGAGCCCACGAGGCTCGTGGGGGCATATTTGTTCTTCGAGCCCCGAGAGGCTCCCGCCCACAGTTGTTGCAGAGCCCCGAGGCTCTGAGGTGCCATTCCGTTTTTCGAGCCTACGAGGCTCCACGCCCGCGGTTGATTTACGAGCTCAGAGAGGCTCGGGTGCCAGGCTCCAGCCCTTCATTGTTGTAGAGCCCTGAGAGAGGCTCTTGAGACACAGTCAGGTGGTCAGAGCCCCGAGGCTCCCACGCTGTGTGTTGCCTCACCATTGTTCTTGAGCCCACAAGGCTCCAACGTTAGCTCATCATTATTTACAACTGCCCAGCACTTTGTGGGCAGTTGCCACGTTTAGGTTTGTGTTCTTGGCTGCCTGCGCAGCCTGCCCTGACATTTTGGACTAAGGGCATTTCAGCCCTTGCGTGGCCAGTTGGCCTGGGGGACAGTTCTAGTGTTGTACCATGTGCACCTTGCGCAATTTATGATTTACTTGCCAATGTGATTCCTGCACAATTGTTATTACCTTTGCTAAATGTGGCCTGCTTAGGTGATTGTTTTATGTTTCTTTACCTTTGCTTAATGTGACCTGCTTAGGTGATTGTTTTATGTTCCTATAGGTCCTGATAATAAGCTCCTAGTTCCCTGCGTGATTTTCCTAAAGTGGTTAGGGTTGCGTAGGAGGTATTTACCCTTTACCAGTGATTACTGGTTGTGTGCTACATTTACTATTTTGGTGCTACAGTCATTATATGTCTATGTGCTAAGTGCTATACCTACAAAGTGCTAATTACAACAAGTACTAATTCTAAAAGTGCCTACCCCTGACGGTGGCCCATGTGGCCCTGTCCTGTACATAATCCCCTGTAAATTCTGCCCGTGCCTGTTGGCACATTGTAAAGTGTGCGTTTTATCTAATGTGTTTTGCTATAATACAAAGGCTATTTTTTTTATATAACCTTGTGTGGAGTTTCCTTTGTGGTGGGCCTTGGGTGCTGTAGCTGGGTGCGCGCGCAAGCGCTTTACACATCGCCTCCGAGATTAGCCTTGCTGCTCGCGTCACGTTACCTAGAGGGTGAGCAGGGGTTATCTTGGTGTGTAACTCCCTTGCCCTGACTTAGAAATGGTGATCTTTGACTGACTTTGGCGCGAGCCTTGGCCAGCCAGGGATCCCGTTTCTAACATATATATATTCCCACCACAGTATGATCCGGAGACCTGGGTCCTAAAAGGGCTCTGGCAGCTCTAAACATCCACCAACAATCCCCACATTCAAGAGATTACCAGGGCACTCCTGGTAATCTCTTGACTGTAGAGATTATTGGTGGATTACACAGCCTGGTGGGGAACATGCCCGCCCTCCCATTAACTGTCTGGGCGCCGAGCCGCAACGCTCAGACTAATCACAATGCTGCATTGAGGCATTGTGATTGGCTTAGGGTAGGGTGCCTGGTATGTGTTATTGTCAAGTGGTATTGGGTAACCAGGAAGTCTCATATATCCATCATGATACTGGTTATGTGGCTAGCGTATACTTTTTTTGGCCTAGATTTATTCTGTAGCCACAGTAAATCCCATAGTGGTTATCCCTCTATCGCCAGGTCCATGTGGACCCAGTGTTTACTTGAATATTTGTGAAAAACATTTCCCTATAACCCTCAACTGTTCAACTATGAGGCATTATAGTAGCTCTTACTTCTGTGTTAGCCGACTTAGTATTGTCTTATACACGCTTGCTGGTTTTCAGTGCCACACAAAGGATAGGATGACTTTCTGTATGTCTGCAAAGGCCTCAGGGGGGACCATAACGGGTAAAGCCTGAAAAGTAAACGCAGGATCACAGACATCTTCAAGGTATTAATCCTTCCCAGCCATGAAATGCGGGAGGAACTCCACCTGATTGAGTCCTTTTTTACTTCTTCTATCAAGGCGAGAAGTTGGCCCCATACAGGGATTCTATTGTCTTGGTTTATACCTTGTACTTGATGGATTCGGAATTAAGCTGGAACCGTATAGTCCCTCAGATCTGCTTCCCTATTTGGTGGATCAACATTTTGCACTATTCCTACAAATTCCATGCCTCTTATGCCCTCATGCTCTCTTATGTGTTGTGCCAGCAGTTGTAAAGTAATTGCGAAGAATAGGAGAGATATCAGGCTGCCCAGTCGAGTTCTGTGTGTTATCATTACTTCCACCAATAAGATACCATTAAGTGCTATTGAGTCCATAGGGTTTTTATAAGGCACAAGGGCCATACTGATCCAGTTGTCTCACATCCCAAATATTAGCATTACATTCCTTCAAAATTCCCAACTGACCCTGCCAAACACCTCAGCATCAAGTGTCTGCAGGGCCAGTAGTATCTGTTGTTTGTCTGACTTCGCTATAAATTCAAGATCTTCTTATGTTATTGGACGTTTGGTGTTCTTGAATGAAACCAGTCTGATCGTCATGCATTATATCTGGGAGGATTGCTGCTTGTCTGTTGGCCAAAATAGTCATATATAGCTTATGGTTGATGTTCATCAGGGCATTGTTTTTTTTTTGAAGAGCAAAGGTTTCTGTCTTTCCTTTTTTTAATTGACGATTATTTCCTCCTCATTTATGGTCTAAGACAACACTTTTTTGCAATTTCTTGGAACCTCTGCACCATAACTGAGGTTAGCTGCAAGGTGTACAGTTTATAAAAATTAATTGGTACACCCAGCTGGGCCAGGAGCCTTGTTGGAGTTCATCTTCTTAATGGCCTCCCTCCCCACTGTGTCTGCTATCTGGGTGGTCAGGCTGTCTTGCTATTCTTCTGTTATTTGAGGGAGGTGTATTTAACCCTTGAAGTGGTCCTGGTTTACTAGATCTCCCGGCATCTAGGTGTATAGAGCTTGTAGAATCTTCTGAACAGCTCTCTTCTTTCCCTATCGTCGAATATTTTGTTACCTTGTTCATCCATCAGCTACAGAATTAATTCCCCATTTTGTATAGTGTTTAGAGCTTGTGCCAGGAGGGTGTGTGCTTTATAGCCATATTTAAAATGTACCTGGCAGTAAACATCCTTTACCACACAGTTATTACCACGATCTGCCTTTACAGCATACTCACTACCCCGACTGCGACGTTACTACACACGTTCTTTTACCAAGCAAGTCGTTACAGCGTCGTGCTTTAGGGGGCACGTGTTGGATTTTAACTCCAACACCTTCCCTGCTGTTGAGTAGTCTGGAGTTGGAATTGTAGGTTATACTATTCCAAAGTTCAGGGCCCCCCAAGGCAAGTCATTGTAAAGACTTGTGTAGTAAAGGTACACGTTGCAGTCAGGGTAGAGACTGCGTTGTAAAGGCACGCATGGTAAATGCATGCAGGGTTCTGTCATACATCTGTCTCTGACAGAGCACCAAAAAGGAGTTTTCTAATTTATTTACTAGTTGTGTATGTAGATGGTACCTTTTCTTAATCACTTGTCATATGTTTAGTCTAGAACCTGTCTGTTTATGTTCATGGTACACTATCTTCCACTTCATTTAGGTCTGACTCTAGTTCTTGCAACTTCAGTTTCCTATGTATTTTGTCTGCTTTGGCGAAGGAAAGTCATTTTCCCAGAATTATTGCTTTTAAAGCCTCCCAGACAGTGCTTTTGGATACTTCTCCCATTTGATTGGTCTCCAAGTAATCCTTGATTTCTTGGGAGATTTCCTGCCTATTTTATCTCTCTTTTTGTGTGTATCTTCTCAGTCTCTACTTCTTATCTTTGAACTTGGTGTCAGTGCCACTTAATGAGCATGCCATTTCAGAAAAGAAGATGGTGTTGTACCCCTCGCATGATTAAACTGTTCACAACCAATCAATAAATCAATCAATCACTGCATTTCTAAAGCGCGCTACATACCCGTGAGGGTCTCAAGGCGCCGGGGGGGGGGGGGGACGCTACTGATAGAAGAACCAGGTCTTGAGAAGTCTTCTGAAGGCCAGCAGGTCCTGAGTCTGTCATAGGCTAGTAGGGAGAGCGTTCCAGGTCTTGGCGGCGAGGTAGGAGAAGGATCTGCCGCCGGCTGTGGTTTTCCGGATATGAGGAACTGTGGCGAGGGCGAGGTTGGCTGAGCGGAGGCTACGGGTGGGGGTGTGGAAGCTGAGTCGGTTGTTGAGGTATGTGGGTCCGGTGTTGTGTAGTGCTTTGTGTGCGTGTATGAGGACTTTGAAGGTGATCCTCTTGTTGACGGGGAGCCAGTGCAGGCCTCTCAGGTGGGGTGTGATGTGGTTGCGTCGGGGGACGTTAAGGATCAGTCATGCCGAGGCGTTCTGGATTTGTTGTAGTCGTCTCAGGATCTTGGTTGTTGTTCCTGAGTAGAGGGCGTTTCCGTAGTTGAGTCTGCTGGTGATGAGGTTGGTTTTGGCGGTGTGGGGGTCTTCGGTGAGGGATATGATCAGCTGGGTGTCATCAGCAAAGGAGATGATGTTGAGGTTATGTTGTGGAGCGACATGGGCGAGCGGTGCCATGTAGATGTTGAACAGCGTCGGGCTGAGGGAGGATCCCTGTGGAACGCCGCAGATGATCTCAGTGGTTTTTGAGCGGAAGGGTGGGAGGCGGACGCTCTGGGTTCTGCTGGAGAGGAAGGATGTGGTCCAGGCCAGGGCCTTCCCTTGAATTCCGGCGTCATGGAGGCGTGCTGATAGGGTGCGGTGGCAGACTGTGTCAAAGGCTGCTGATAAGTCCAGGAGGATGAGGGCAGTAGTTTCTCCTTTGTCCATCAGGATCCTGATGTCCTCAGTGGCGGCAATGAGGCTGGTCTCGGTGCTGTGGTTGCTGCGAAAACCAGATTGGGAAGGGTCCAGGATGTTGTTGTCTTCGAGGTAGCGAGTTATCTGTTTGTTGACAATCTTCTCTGTCACTTTTGACAGGACCGGGAGCAGGGAGATGGGCCGGAAGTTCTTTTTTTTTTAAAAAAAATTTTGAAAACCTTTATTTCACAAGAGCACACAGCTATTTAGCCTAACATCCCGGAGGCAAGGCAGCATAGTAAGCAGAGCATAATAGTGCAAATCAGTTACGTCAGGAAATTATAGGTTTATTTTATGATTTTATAACAATAAGAAGGAAAAAGACGCCAACTGGCGCCGGAAAATGGCAATGGGATGAAGAGTGCAGCAAGGAGTAGGAAGCCGGGAGGAGAAAGAGAACAGCAGCTCAGAAATACAGAAGAGTGGAGGATGATAGGAGGGGGGAGGAAAGACAGGATCAATCAGTTATCGTAAACAGTCGGTGTCATAGGTCACAGTGACAAATGTTCATCCAATGAAACGGGCTCAGGTGGCAGACACACATCCCCTCGGTAGGAATTCCAGGCACCCCACACCTTGTTCCATTTGTTAGGTTTACCCCTGGCAACATAGACAGTCTTCTCCCGGAACATACACCAATCCATGTTGGCTTTCCATTGTACCACAAGGGGTGCCGTAGTGGCGCCCCACCTCTGGGCAATGTCTCTCTTGGCCACCAGGTTGCCTAGGGTCACCCACTGGGTCTGGGCCGTGTTGTGGTCTGTCGGTTCCCAAATGTTGAGGAGACACCTATGAGCCTGAGCCGCAATCTCCACACCTGACACTTCACTCATGACCCTGTGAATTCTGCTCCAGTAGGAAGCTATGGCGGGGCATTCCCACAAGATGTGCAAGAAGGTGGCGAGGGCGCCACAGCCTCGACGACAAAGTCCGTCGGGCGAATAACCCATGTGTATAAGGCGGGGGCCAGTGACGTATACCCTGTGAAGGATTTTAAATTGGACCAATCGAAGCCGAGAAGAAATGGCAACCTCCTTGGGGGAGGACACTGCACTCTGCCAGTCCTCCTCGTCGATTTCCAGGCCATCCGCCACCCACTGGTCGCGCAACCCAAGGAGAAGGTCAGTGCGGACATTAATTAGTTTTTTGTAGGATAATGAAATAGCGCTATCGGGCATGTGGCCGTCCAGCACTCTGTCCTCCAGCGGTGAGCTCTCCGGGACAGCCTCCCCGGGGGGCATAGCTGAAAGCAAAGCGTGTCTCAGCTGGGCATACCGGAAGAACTCCGAGGCACCCAGCTGGTACTAAGCCTGCAACTGGGGGAAGGTCTTGATAGTCCCTTTGGAAATCATGTCACCAACTCTAGAGATGCCAATGAGGTCCCATTTGTCAAAGCCCTTGGTGTGCCATAGTCTGCCCAACATGTCGGATTCATACAAAGGAGTGAAGCTGGTCAGTCTGCCCTGCCATCCCTGCACCTTGGTGATCGTACGCCAAATAGAAACTGCCGTCCTCGTAGGACCAGACATACGCCGATCAAGGGATCTTGAGTACAGGGCTCGGTAGTAGTTACCACCACCCATGAGCCACCTGTCCATGGCGTAGCCGGGCTGTTCACCGGGCCATAAAACCCGTGATTGAGGGCTGCAAGCTGGGAAGCCCAGTAATACCTGCGTACATCCGGCAGCGCTATGCCCCCGTCGTACCACGGGAGCGTAAGCTTCGTAATCGCCACCCGGGGGCGGCCATCCCAGAGCAGGGCCCGCTGGAGACCCTCAATTTCTCTAAAATATCGGGCA
This sequence comes from Lissotriton vulgaris, assembly GCF_964263255.1. Lineage (NCBI taxonomy): Eukaryota > Metazoa > Chordata > Amphibia > Caudata > Salamandridae > Lissotriton > Lissotriton vulgaris. Next base: position 617,685,603 of record NC_141695.1, on the reverse strand, counting down.
GGTACCGGGTCTTGGGTGTTTTGTAAGGCGTATAGGAACCTGGGCAAGGACATCATTTTAAACAGGGCCGCTCGGCCAAGCAGGGAGAGCGGGAGCTTACGCCAGCCCTCCACGTTGCGTCGAAGACGCTGTAGTGGGGGGAGTAAGTTCTGGTCGTATCGAACCTTCGGGTTCCCAGAGATGTAGATCCCTAGGTACTTGAAGCCCTGTGTGGCCACCTGAATGTTACAGCCTCTAGGGAGGCGCGGTGTGTCCCCTTTCAAGACGTAGAGGGAGGACTTGGCCCAGTTGATAATCAGGCCAGAGTATCTCCCAAAGTGTCTAAGAACGTCACAGGCAACAATGAGAGACTTGTACGGGGATGTCAGGTATAAGAGGATGTCGTCAGCGTACAGGGAGATACGGTCCTCGAAGTCAGGTGCCCAGGTGATGCCATGGAGGTCGGGGTGGAATCGCAGCGTGGCCGCAAGAGGCTCAAGAGCCAGAGCAAAAAGGAGAGGTGACAAGGGGCAGCCCTGGGGCCGGAAGTTCTTGAGGTCCTTGGGGTCCGCCTTGGTCTTCTTCAGAAGGGCGTTGATCTCGGCGTGCTTCCAGGGATGTATGACGGTACGACGCGGGCTATTACCACGCGTACCGTTAAAACGCGTGTTTTACAATGCAAGTCGTTACCACGACTTGCGCTGTAGGGTGCGGACTTAGGAAAAGTTTAATGTACTATTCCAACGCCAGTCCCGTGGATAGTAGGGAAGGTGTTGGAATAGTAAATGAACTATTCCTTGTCCTTGAGCGCCCTCCAGCGCAAGTCTTAGTTACGACTTGCGTTGCAAGAGACGCGTCGTAATGGTAGCGCGGGGTAACATCCGCGTCGTAAAGGATGTTCCCCGCTTCCAGCTTTCCGGGAAGGTTGCTGTCTCGAAGGAACTGTTGATTGTTTTCCGGAGGTGGAGTGCGATGGTTGTGCTGGCTTTGTTGAAGACGTGGTGAGGGCAGGGGTCAGAAGGGGATCCGGAGTGGATGGAGTTCATGGTTTTGATGGTGTCTTCGTCACTGACGTTGGACTAGGCGGTCAGGCGACTGGTGCGGGTGGTGGATGCGGGGGTGGTGGACTCGGTGGTGGGTGCGGTGGTGTCGGAGTTGAAGCTGTTGTAGATGTCAGTGATCTTGCGGTGAAAGAAGGTGGCCAGGGAGTCGCACAGCTCTTGTGACGGTGGGATGTCGTTGGTGTTGGAGCTGGGGGTGGAGAGTTCTTTCACGATGCTGAAGAGCTCTTTGGTGTTGTGTGCGTTGTTGTCTAATCGGTCCTCTTGGCGGTCCTCTTGACGGTCCTGATGAGTTGGTGCTGTCTGCGGGTGGCGTTCTTGTGGGCTGTGTGGCTGTCTGGTGTTCGGTCGTGGAGCCATTTATTCTCCAGCTTCCGACAGGTGTGCTTGGAGATCCGGAGGTCTTCAGTGAACCAGGCTGCTTTCCTATTGGTGTGGTTGGTTGTGGAGGTCTTGAGAGGGGCAAGGGTGTTTGCGCAGTCGTTGATCCACTGTTTTAGGTGTCTGGGTCGGCGGGTGGTCTCAGGGCGAGGGTGGTGGTCAGTTGGTCCTTGGTGACTTTGCCCCAGCAGCGGCGTTGCAGCTGTTGGGTGCGGTGGTGTGTGGTGGGTTTCCTGAAGGTGAAGTGGCTGCACCTGTGGTCGGTCCAGTGGGGTTTGGGGGTGTGGTTGAAGGAGACGTGAGGGCTTGTGGAGAAGATGGGGTCCAGCGTGTGTCCAGTGGCGTGGGTGGGTGTCGTCACCAGCTGTTTGAGTCCGAGGTTGGCGATCAGGGCGGTGGAGTTAGCGTTGTTGTTGTTCTCGAGGTGGAAGTTCAGGTCCCTGAGGAGGACGTAGTCCGTGGAGGCGAGGGCGTGGGTGCTGACGAGGTCGACGATCGTGTGGCTGAACTGTGTTCGTGGTCCGTGTGGTCTGTAGACGAGTGTCCCTCTGAGGGTGGTGTTGGGGGCGGTGTGGATCTGAAAGTGCATGTGCTCGGCGGTGGTGAGGGTGTAGTCGGTGATGGTCGAGACTCTGAGGGTGTCCTTGTGGATGATGGCGATTTCCCCTCCCACTTTGTTGGTGCGGTCTCTGCGGGAGATCTTGTAGCCCTGTGGGATGGCTATGGAGATGTCTGGTGCTGAGGTGACGTTCAGCCAGGTCTCCGTCAGAAAGGCGACGTCGGGGGCGGTGGAGTTTAGGAGGTCCCAGAGTTCGATGGCGTGTTTGCGAGTGGAGCGAGTGTTGAGGATGATGCAGTGGAGGTGGTTGGGTTCTCTGGTTGGTGGTTTGGTGGGCTTGATGCTGGTGAATCTACAGTTCCGGGAGGCGAAGGGCCCTTAAGTGCGCTTCAGGGTAGCCAGGTAGCAGGGGTGGTTTTGTCCGGTGTTTAGTGCGTGGAGTGTGCTGGAGTCGTAGTGCAGTCTGGCGTTGCAGGGGGCGTGGGGTCCAGGGGTTCTGACGCTGGGCACGGTCCAGACGCGGACGGGCGCAGATGGGCTTGCCTTTGGCGCGCCTTTGGCGCATCCGCTGCGCGGCCTCCATAAGAGGCGAAGTCGGAGGGAGGAGCAGCTGGGAGGCGGGAGCAGGGCGGCCAATGGGCGAGGCACGGGACAGCAGGAGGCAAAGGGGGCGGGCCGCAGGGGGGCTGCAGGGGGGCTGCGGCGGGAAGCGGTGGGCGGGGGGGCACAGAGGGCAGGGCACTAAGGAACGCCTAAGGCACAGTGAACAGCCTGAAAATAGAAAGCAATGCACAAAAAGAAGTAATGTACAGTGGGGAGAAACAAAAGGTTAGCGGTACAGCAGTCACCCGGGGCACACCAGCGGCGAACCCTCGGCGGCGGCAGTGAAGTGGGGCAGAGTCTGAGGAGGAGCCATGCGGCGTGGGGAGTGACCTGTATGTCATTCTCATCCTTTGGGCTCACAGGTTGATGTAAGTAGGCACAGAGCTCACACTCTCTCATTGTGTTTATTGATTCCAAGTTACTGTTATTGTTTTGTTCTGGTTCCATGCTCTGTGCTGCGGCGTTCTGGTTTACTCAGTGGGGCGCACTGGGGGCAGGCTGGATGTGGGCTCCATTTTCGATTTGACATAAAAACACTTTTACTCAACTGAAGACCCACCAGGACTCTTACTTTGGCACACACATTCTGCCCAATAGTACAAAATAAGACTACACTTCGGCTTTCCAACCTTTGGCTCCAGACCAGCTATGCCCCAGGGGAGTGGTGGGTGGGAGGGCAGTGGATCTCTCCAGGTGACATGGCTCGCACCAGTTAAACATGAGTCTGAGAGAAGGACCGTGCAGCTTACGACAATTAAGATGGCAGTCATTCCCAAGGCTTAGTAGAAGAAGAGGGCCTGGGGCCAAGACTTGCTACCAAAAAGAAAAGTGGGGGAGGGTCTGAAATAAATGGAACGAATACAGAGGCCTCTTGTGCTCCGTCCCATGGCCCAAATGAGACAATAGGAGTTGGAGGATGGAAAGGAACGAAGCCGATCCACAAGGGGGGAAGATGACTACACAATGTATTAAAGGGAATATGGAAGAGTTGATGCAATGTGATGGTATGGTCTGATAAAATGATATGAAAATGAGCGGTGTAATACAACGTTTCAGCTAATTTGTAATAAAAAGACGTTTTTGTGGGTGTTCCTGAGATCTAAAATAAGAAGAGGCTAGGTGCCGCTGTCTGGGGCCTAGACAAGCTGTCACGGGGAGCCCAGGAACCCCGGCGAGACAGAGACTGCCACTGTCATGGTGCGTGACCCCTGGCCAACCTAGCCACAAGGTGGGGTCTGCTGGTGTAGGGACCATGGGGCCTCGGTGGCAGTTTTGCAGTTGGTGCTGGAATGAGAGCCGATAAATGGACAGCGAACTGTAGAGACTTCATCGGGCAATGAATCATATCACAGACTGATGGGGTTAAAAGGTCGCTTTTATTTCAGCAACATCAAATTCAACACAATAATGCAATCAATGAACTTGCATGTAAACCCCACCCCGCCACCTCTCCTTGATCTCCCATAATGATCCCTCATGACATTTCCCCCATATTGATCCCCAATGAATTTTCCCCCATATTGATCCCCCATGAATTTTCCCCCACTTTGAACGTCAACCCCAACCCCTTAGTTTGTCCCCCTTCCTACCCTCTATTTCCCTCTGTATTAATCTATTCTGCCTGCCCCAACCCTTCCTGCCTGCCTCAATCCTGTCCAAATCTGCCAACAGGAAAAAAACACGTCAAGGCGTTTTTCCTGTCCCACCTCCGCCCCCCCCTCCACCCCCCTTCGCCACCCCCCCATTTTTGGGATTTTAGACTTCAAAATATAGACTTCATGCGTTATAGCAAAAATAAATAAATCCAGAACTCAGCTTGCAACAGAACCAACTTTTAATGAGAAAAATCCCCCAATAAATACTTAGAAGCTCAAAAAATTAAATCCCCCAGAAGTGAAAGCCACTTATTCAATCCTTCAACCCCACGGATGTAAACCCATAATGTAAGATAATTTGTCTTTAATATTCTTAACTGTCAATGTATAGCTCATTTGCAATAAAAGACAGGTGAAACCCATCCCCATGGTGAAGACACGAAACTACTAGTTAAAAAAAGCGATAAAGTGTGAGTTAAAAGGAAGATGTTGTAGTACTTGGGCAAATCCTGCAAATGAGCAACATAATAGGCAGAATTAAAACAATCAGAATGCACAATTTACAAGAAACATTGCAGTTCATATTGGTAATTCAAACCTCGTGGAATCAAATTCCAGGAATGGTATATAATGTCTTGATAGCACACAGGGAGACATTTTGGATTAAATATTTAGGAATGGTCATTCCACAGGGTTTCAATGACCATTATGAACTGAAATGTTTCTTGTAAATTGTGCATTCTGATTTTTTCCAACAGAGCAGGTAGTGAGCCTCTTGGACAGGGTAGGTGGGTGTGGATTGATAATGAGGATAAGAGTAGCTCTGCAGCAACTGAAAATATTACAGGACCCCATGTCTGCAAGAACTGGCGGCTTGCAGGCCAACATTCTTTCATGGCTGTAAAAGGGCATCGGGTGCAGCGAACCGCCTTTGAGCAGTTTCAAGCATCCTGTTCACCTCGTCCCAACCACATGAAAAATCCTGAAGTCATTCTGCCAATGCCTTTACCCGATCAAAAACTTTCTCAGATCAAAAAAGCGGTGAGCTGGAGACAATTTGATGATGGTGTGGGCGATGGTGCTCAACCATCCTGCAGTGGGGCTCGTCAGGGGGTTCATGCTAATGGTGACGATGAGTTATCGGATTTGGAAGAAGGCGAACTTGCTAGCGTGGATGACTTGCCTAACAGCCTTTTTATTTACAAACAGGGGGGATTACTAACAAGATTTCCCGAGCTAATATTTTGTAGATGAAAGAATCTGAAAGGAGTTGGAAGGAGCTAGAACGGCATTCCAAGGCATCTGACGGCACCAGCATAAAGACGCGTTCAACACCTGAAAATCCTTGCTAAACAGGTGAGCAGATGATTGATATTCTAATTCAGTTTCTAGGAAACGTAAAGCAGACGGGGTTGTCGTTAAGGCCGCAGAGGCTAAGGTTTGTGGCCGTTGTAAGTCTCCTTCAAAGTTTCAGAATTTATTTTCTCCTAAAACCAATACATTTCAAGACAAATTGTTGGTATCTAACACAAATTCTCACGGTGAGTAGGACGGTAAGGACAAAGCCATAGGTCTAAAACGGCTTCCCTATATGGGGCTGTCTATATGGGGCTGTCGATGCCTTTAGGTTTGCATCTTAGCAAACATATCACAGAAAAAATTTGGAATGGAGAATTTGAGGATGTTTTCAAGTTACTACATAGGGAGATTCAACCTAAAGAAGGGTCTAGGGAAGAGACGGGAGCTAGCTTAAAGGCCCAGAGTCCCCACTAATATTGATTCTTTGACTTCCGCCTTTCTGATTTTTGCAAGTGTTTACTGCAACAGTTTCCTAGATCGTTCGGTTTCAATTTTCAAATACTTGGATACAATCAGAAAGACTCAGTCAGAACTTGGAGGTTTTGCATGGCTACATTATGGTGAAGAGTTCAGAGCCCGTCTAGTCCTAGTTCCAGAAAAACCATGGGGTGAGATGGATAACGAATTACGGGTGCAATAGATGTATCCTCAGAGGCCTCCCCCTAAGATGTATACTGCTAGTGGGCTTGCAGTTGAGCACTTGGACAAAACATCCAGCTTTCGCTACAGGAGCCTGCTGGAATTTTAACAGGGGTTTCTGCCAGAAAAATCCATGCAATTATAGGCACGAATGTTCTAAATGTGGGGGCAAACACACTGTTTTGCAATGTTTTAGCGAACAAGCATCCGGCTTCCCTATCAGTCAAGGGAGAGGGAGGGGCGCCCCATTCCAGCCTTACTTCAAAAGCACTTACACCAATTGATATCCCCAAGCTCTGTTATTGACTTCAGTTTTATCCTTGCAGGGAGAAAGCTTTGTAGTTGGAGTGGGGGTTTAAGGAGGGTTTTAAGCTAGTTTATCAGGGTCCTAGACGACACAGGTTTCCTCAAAACTTGAAATCTGCAAAGCAATTCCACAGGTCATTACTCATAAATTACACACTGAAATTGCGGAGGGTTGGATGGCCAGCCCCTTCCTATCTTGGCCTCTTCCCAATCTTATCATTTCTCCTTTGGGAATGGTTCCTAAAAAGACTCAGGGAAAATTTTGTATGATAGAACATTTATCCTGGCCGCAGGGTTTGTCGGTGAATGATATATCGCCAAAGAAGACACTGCGGTGCAGTTTGCTTCAGTGGATGTAGCTCTTGGTCTGGTGAAAAAGGCCGGCTCAGGAGTGGAGTTAGCCAAATGTGATAATCAATCTGCTTTCAGGTTACTTCCAGTACATCCACAAGACTTTGAATGGCTTGGCATACATTTTCAAGGACATTTCTTTGTTGACAAAGTTTCGCCTATGGGTTGTACAGTCTCTTGTCAGCTTTTTGAAGACTTTAGCTCTTTTTTGCAATTGATTTTCTCATTCAGATCAGGTCATACACAAGTGTCTCATTATTTGCATGATTTTCTTTTTGTTGGCACAAAAGGTTCTCACCAATGTACTAAGACAATTTTTTCAATCTTTGATGCAGGATTTAGGCGTGCCTCTGGCTAGAGAGAAGACAGAAGGGCCTGACCCATGTCTCATATTACTAGGTATTGAGTTTGATACAGTGAAAATTAAGGCCAGGTTGCCAGTTATTAAAGTGCAAGATATTGTACAAATTTGGAACATGCTAAGATGTCACCAAAGCTTACCCTATTCCTGTTACAGCGGTTATTGGGGCACCTAAACTTTGCTTGCAGGGAAGTAATGGCCGGGAGATCCTTCTGTAGGAGGTTGGGCTTTGCTATGGCTGGTGTTTCATTACTTAAGAATTGCGAAGACTAGGAAATATCCGAGCTTGCGCAGCGCACAGCCAAGTCCTTGCGGTTTCAAATATTTATATCAGTTTCATACATTGTTAAAAAAATAACTAAATTTATACGAGTTGGAAAAACCTTTGAGTGTCAGAGGAAATTACAGGAGTAAGGGGCCTCTCACAAGAACCGGAAACCCTAGCATTAGCCAAATTAAATTTAGTGTCCAAAATAGAAATGTGGAAGAAAAATCATCCTGGACATTACCAAAACGGCGTAAATGTAATTTGGCACTAGATGGCGCTAGCACCTCACTGTCATCCAAAACAACTTCCTCAGAAATTCTAGATATCCCTTTAAGGGAGTCTGGTTTTCTGACATACTTGCCCCTTAGTGAGCGTGTGCGAGCAACCCCCCCCCCCCCCCCCACCCCCACCCCTCCCCCTCCATCACAACCGAGGAAGCTGACTGCGACAGAAGTAAGAGGGGGGCTCCCTTTGAATCTGTATTCATGGCATTATTTACTTTTGCAGGCACAACTTCAGGGGAACTGTCAGACAAGGCACAAGCAATTACAGCAGCAGACACACCCTCAGAGGAAGACCTTTTCTTCAGAGACAGACCGGTACCAGCCTGACCCAAAACACTAGGGGCAAACAAATCCTCCATCCCTGCCTGGTACAAAAACTTAAGAGCCTCCCTCACCTTATCAGAGGCTTCAGTCATTTTTATTTAATAAACTAGCCTCCCCAAAAGCACTATAAAACGACAGAAGCGGCACAAAAATGGCCGCACTGCCTCCTACCTAGAGTGACCAACCGTCCGTAAATTTCACGGACAGTCCGTAATTTCGGCCGTCTGTCCGTTGTCCGTGAAGGATCTTTTAACGGACGCCATTTGTCCGTAATTTTTACCGGGCACGGTCGCAGCTCCATGAAGCCGGCACAGCTTCCACCCACCTCCCTTCTTGACTCCGATGCTGAGGGGCAGGTGTCACAGACTCCGAGGCAGCACAAAAGCTCACATACCCAGCAGCATAGGCGAGGCACAGCGGGGTGGCAATCCTCACACCTCCAGCCCTTGATGAGCTGTTAAGAGGTGCTCGAAGGTGACTGAGGGGGGCGGGGGGGGGGGGGGGGCTGCAGCTTCAGGAGCAGGGGCATCTATTCAGATGCAAACAGCCCTGAATACGCCATGTCTCCACAATTTAGAGGGGCTCCACACATTCCATTTCTGCCCAGGGCTACTGTGACACCAGAGATAGGTCAGAAATGCGAAGGTCTGGAAGCTGGAAACACTGCTTTCTGGGCCTGAGAGCATTCCTGCAGGAATGGGTGCTCCCTGCTGCCTCGTCACTACAGGGAAAGCAAAACCCGAGCTAGAAAAGAGGGACGCAATAAAGAGTAATGTGGAAATGCAATACGAAAGCTCAGTCGTTAATGTATCCACTGTGTGAGTAAGCGCTGCATGGTCCAGGCGTAGATGGATAATTCTGTGCGTTAATACACCTGCTGCATGGACTTGTCTGTACAGCTTCTATTCTGGTGAGATCGCTCCCTCTCTTATCACTCGGCGCATTAGCGATTTATCAGGAGAGTATTACGACTGAAAAGAGAAAGCTTAACATGTTAGGAATTTGCAAGATGTACTCATAAATTTACCTACCTTGCACCAGAGGCCGGCTCATACTCCGACCAGAAACGGGGCTCCTCTCTTTTGATCGTGCCTGTGATTGGCTTTGCCTTTAATCTGCCAGTGGGCAGTTTTGCAAGTAGATGTGTTTCAACTCGCTGTTACCTTAGAAGGCTTGGAGAGTGCTTGGTCATTTTAAATTCAGATGACCGAGGCCAAACTCTCTACAATGTTTTTACTTGCAACTGCTCTGTCTTTTTCTGCTGTCAAAGCGGTGACGATAATTTATTTAAAAAACAGAATACACACATACGCTGTGTGTATGTTATAGATGGACGCATGGTAAAAACGAAAGGCCAGGGACACTCGTTTTATTTTATTTGAAATGAGTGTCCCTGGCTTTTTGTCTACAATGCGCCCATGAAACATACACACACACACAGCGTGTGTTTCTGTTGAATATGGAGGGAGTCATGGTAGAAACCAAAAGCCTCGCATGTCATGATTTAAATGAAATCATGAAATGCGCGGTCTTTCGTTTCTACCATGACTTCCTCCATATACAACAGAAAAACACACACACACTTCTCTTTGGAGGGCTTTAAGTAGGATGAAAAAACTGGGTGTGGGGGCTGATGTATAATGAGCGTGGCTTAACACTTAAGTTAGAAGAAATCTGTACTTAGCATAGTATGCTGCCCCACTGCTCTGAAGAGATTACGAACAGCTGCAGGTCATTAGTTGCAGGTAAGGGAACGCATTGCTAAGCACCCAACTTTGAAATAATCCACGTGAGAGGGTTACCCCGGAACACTGGGAGCACGTGGGAAGGGAAATATTCACCCTGCTTGTTCATCACAATAGTACTTCCGTGAAAGGCTGCTTCACACTCGAGTCGAGACTCTAAATCGCACTTTATTCATTGGCCAGTCAAGGGTGCTTATGTAAAAAACGATAATGTCTTTAATGATAAAAGGCTGACAGATAGCTTTATTGCTGCCCTGCTGTTATAGTTATATGGGGTCTGTACGAATGCGGAGCATGTGTATGTTTCAAGAAGACAATGGTGTAATGCAAGTTGTCCCTACCGGCCAAGCCCCAAGATTGTGAAGAGAGTCACCTGAGCATATATACCACAAAAGGTACAGAGTTCCCCGGGGGAAAGATAAAAAGTGTGCGTTTGGAGAAGGAGAGCAAGGTCAGGGAACAGGTTGTTCCCTTATTGGAACTAGAAGACCTCACACAACCAGCGAGCTAGATGTCATGCTTCATCATTGGTCTCCTGCTCCTCGTCAGACTGGCGCTGCAATGTCTGACGGGCGCCTAATAGGCGCTCTTTGTTGGAGTTCTTTTGTTCCAGCCAATGGTTGAGTGCGTGTGAGGGGTCAAGTGGAGGTGTAGTCGTGAGGGAATAGTGGTTTAAAAAAGGTGGGTCAGTACACAGGGACCTTTATTCACGTGGCTGAGTCCCTTGGTTAAAAAGGTGGGAGGGGAGATAGGGGGACTGTAAGGGGCACAGCGGACTAACTCAACCCTCTAATAAGGTCGACATGTTTCATGCCCAACTGGCAATTCTTCAGGACCTGGGGTGCATCAGCACTACACGGTGAAAAAACAATATAGAAAATAAAAGATACAACCTCTCTGGGTCAGTATGGAGGCAGGCCAGAAGGTCCTGCTCAAGCGGGATCACCCAAGGAGTGTCCCTAAGGGGTCCGCAGTCTGTTCCCGTGGGGCTGCACAATAAGGTATAATGCCTCTAGTGTGTGCAGCCAGGGCTCGAAAACCTACCCACACGTGTAGCGCTCCACGAACCTTTGGTGTGTGAGGTCTTCTAGTTCCAATAAGGGAACAACCTGTTCCCTGACCTTGCTCTCCTTCTCCAAACGCACACTTTTTATCTTTCCCCCAAGGAACTCTGTACCTTTTGTGGTATATAGTTGACTGGACATGTACACTGGACCCCGTAAAATATCGTCCACATGTGGTTCTCACTTTTGTATTGAAGTCACCTGAGCATCCCATATCTGATAGATATTTACTGGCTTTCGGCTGAATAAGGGCCCCTCTGATTGATTAGGGGTTGGGTTCTAAGGCCTCGAACAAATTGCCACCTCAGCTGTGACTTATGTCCAAGGAGAGCCACTTCAGGAAATCCTTGAAGACATGGATTTTCTCTCTTAGCGACGCTGCATGCAGGGCTCTAGTGTAGTGTGTGTAACGTGCTTTATGTTGCCTCCCGTCCACCAACCTATTCGAGCTGGGTTGGCTTTGAGCACCAAGATGCTCCTTGGAGTGGTAGCAGCGCTATATAAATGAGATTTTACATTACATTACATTACCTGTGGGCCTAAAGGACACCTGTACCCCTGAAAGAAGACTGTGGGTTAATAGACTCGTTTTGGTTTTATACGTGATGTGTTTTGCGAAATCACATGTGTCTCGCTGTCACTAATAGCTTTAGAAACTCTCCAAGACAATCAATCTCTCCAAAGCCTGTGTACAGATTGACTCAACATCCGGTGAATTCACCCTTGGGGCCTTTCATTTCTACCATGAGCCCATGCAACATACACACACAGCGTGTGTTTCTGTTGTATATGGAGGCATGGCAGACACCAAAGGCAACGCATTTCATGATTTAAATGAAATCATGAAATGAGCAGCCTTTAGTTTCTACCATTACTGCCTCCATATACAAAAGAAACATGCACACACTTCTATGTGTGCAGAGCTTTAAGTAGAATGAAAAAACTGGGGGGTGGGGGGGTCTCTCGTAGGGGTGGCTAATGTAATTATGAGCGTTGCTCATAATTACATTAGCCACTGTTAAGCTAAAAATATGTACTTCGCATAGTGTGCTGCCCCACTGGTATTGTGCTTCATGTGTCATTGCCTCTCCAGATAAATAATACGAGACACACTTATAGGGCCTGTTTCCGTTGGTTGGGTGTGCTTGGCTTGGGGGTCATTTTGCAAGCACACCATTTAGAGGATTGGGCTAATTTTTGATTTGTTTCTAATGTTTTCTTCATATTTGTGCTTTAACATGCTATATTTGGATCCCCGTTTTTCTCCAGTTTGCAGTAAAAATGTGGTGTAAAAGCCACCATTTGAATCAATTAAAAAAAAAAATTCTTGCGCACCCTCCTTTTGCGTTTCGGGTTTGCTCGCTTCGCTCACTTGCTCGTTATATTAGGCTACAACATTTTTCGCCCCACCACTTCCTAAATCCACAAGCCGCCCCTGGCCCTACTCCACCCTGGAAGAGACCAAGATGATACTAGAATACTGCATGCCCACCCCTGTGCCCACCCTGGTGGATCCTGTTCCCCCTCCTGTGATGGCTCCTGTCGTCCCCCGACCATCCGCCCGCCCCCCCCCCGGTGATGGATCCTGTCGTCCCGTCCCCCGGCCTGTGATGGCTCCTGTCCCCCCCTGTGTTGGATCCTGTCTCTGCCCTGGGTGGCTTCTGTCCCAGTCCTGGAATGGCTCCTGCAGCGAGTGTGAAGTTCTTGATGGGCCTCTTCTCAAAAAGGCTCAGCTCAAAATTAATATGAAAAGGTGGGCGAGTGGGCAAGTGAAAGGATGGCTGAATGCATTAGTGAAAGGCTGAATGGATGAATGAAAGATTGAATACATGGATAATGAGAGGATGGATGGATAGATGAGTGAGTGGAAGGATGGAAGAGAGAAAAGGTAAATAGCTGGATGTATGGGTGGAAGGGTAGCTGGATGGGTAGAAGAGTGGATGGATGAGTGTACAGATGGATAGGGTGAAAGGGTGGATGGATGGATAATGGATGGATGAGTGAAAGGATGAATGAAGGGATGGATGGATGAGTGAAATGATAGATGGAAGGATACATGATGGATAGGTTTGCAAATGGTTTAATATGTTTGGATATGGCTGGGCTTACTTATATACTATTGCGCGACCTCTGATGTGTCTGTAAAACTTATCCAATTGTCCTGAAGTTTTGTCCTGAATTTTGACCTCCTGTCCTGAATTTGTGTCCTGAATTTTGACCCTTTGTCCTGAATTTTTACACTCACCGTCCTGAATTTGCACCAATGCCAGTTGGTCACCCTACTCCTACCTTGCTTCGGGACCCCCAACTGGCATAATGAGAATGTTCTAAAGCAGGCACCTCGCCTACACGCACTCGCTCTGGGGCAATACCGTGCCCGAATAAGCCCAGGGGTGGCCATTCTTCGATGGCCACCCCAAGCCTCCCGTTCCTACATGTGAGGCTCCATAGGAATCGGTTCAACACAGGTCTATGCAAACCTGCGATCTTGGTGGGACATTGCCCCGCCGAAAACACGGATGCAGAAAAATCTAGTGCAGAGGGTCACAGGGACCTTCCTTCTCACATACTCTCGCTCATTGAAGGGGTGGGCTGTGAGACTCACCCTCTGAAGAAAAACACGTTACCCCAGAGCCAGAGATGTCACGAAACAAGCTCTTCAGAGTTCACTGAAGGTTCTCTAAAAAAGACCTAAGAGAAGATCCTGGAAGAGAAAGTGAACGCAGCACCTCCAAATTAAAAAAGTGGCTTGATTTCAAGATTAATGATGTTTGTAAAGTTGTCTATCAGGTGGGGTCCACGATTTGTGAATGGATGTACCGGGGAAGATCAATGCGAAGATGGTGCAAAAAGTGGAGGGCGTGGAGGGAGAACTACAGACAGTTATAGAGGACATGGAAAATAGAGCTAACAGAGTCCGGCATCTACGGGCGGGGGTGGAAGTCAAGATATTACGTAATTACTGACAGATCTTTTTACATCATTGCAGGATCTGGGTCACCTGAAGGTTCAGTTGGACAGAGCACACGGAGTGGACCCAGCTAACCTTTGATGAAACAGTCAGTAACTAGATGCAGTGGCAAAATGTCACTAATTCCGTGAGAAAGAAGAAGAATTACTAGCAGCTGAAAAACTCCACAGTCTCCTCGATTGCCTTTCCTGTCCCTTCTTGTGTTTTGTTTATTAAATGTATGTTTGTGCACGTGCTGTGTGCGTGTGATTTACTTATACATGCGTATGCACTGATCACTTGTATATATTTCGCGTGCATTATAATGTTATTGTTTGTAGTTTACTGTTAGTCCGTGTATCTGCCATGTTCTAGATCCTACTGGAGGTTAGGCAGATGCAAGGAATCGGAGCTGGCGAGGCTGTGTCCTACTTTCACTCTGTATGCTGGTGTTTCGATCTTAATAAAAGAAATATCAAATGAATGGTTGCGGTTGATCATTACACTTCTTTCATGATCTTTCACAATCTTTCTACAGAGGAGGGCCGGCTGCCGACCCATTACAGAGAAACCAAGAGCAGAAAAGGTTAAATACAGATGGACATATCCATTTGGCATGGTCTTTGATTATTCCAGATCCACATACCACGTCACAGGCTGGGGAGACAGCAAAAATAATGAAAATAGATGTAGAGGAGGCATATACATCAGGGGCCCAGACAGACTCTAGAAACAGAAAGAGGGCCTCAGACTAGGAGAAGCACCAGATGAGACTGAACAGAATTGTGAAAGGTTGGAGAAGAGACATAAGAGGTTATTATATAACCCAGGGAGGTTATGGTCCATGCTTTGGGAGTAGTTACCGTATTACGATCATTGGGTCTCCTATGTCTATCTTCAGTGCTAGACTACTCCTTCCCCTATGAGATGTGGCCGACCCCGAAGCTTACTTTTCCGTACGCGGTTAATGAAGCTAAGGGGGCTAAAGATATCAAATATTAGCAAGTGGTTGGCGGTGTGTTGGGGAACTGTGGAAAAGGGAATTGGCTCCTCTTACTAGTGTTTTTTGTGTTTTTTTATGTTGTCCTAATTGGCCATTAAATACTTTGGAGCTGTTAAGTTAACTCCTGTGGCCTCCCTCTCGAATAGCACCAACTGGAGAGCTCCGTATCTGAATGGAAAAAAAACTTTATACAGAGCCTCTCTACATACTTGTCTGTATAATCCTGGGTGCACTTCAGAACCAGAGTTGAAGTAAAAGTGTAAAAGCTTAATCATCAGACTTGTTTTCCTATGATTCAAGAGTTTTCAACCATTCCTCGCATGGTCTCCAATAATCTATTCTATTTTCCCTATTGTTGTATCTCTGTAATTTAACTCTATCCAACTTCATTGTATATTTAATGGAGATCACCCAATCTAAAAAAGTTGGGGGAGTATCTTTTATCCACTTTTTACAAATCTCTCTTCTTGCAAGCAAAATCAAATATAAACATAACTTATTTTCCCATCTGGAAAAAGGTTTATAATCAGAACATAAGCCAAAGAATACTAAAACTGCGCTTACCTAGATATTCAAACCAAAAATATTCTCCATACCTTTTTGTATCTCCTCCCAGAAGTGCCAGAGCTTAGGACAAGTTAAAAACATATGATCATCTGCTTCAGCTAGAAGGCACTTAGGGCATTTAGGCGATGGATCCTTGGAGAAGTTGAAGAGCTTTAGAGGAGACCAATACACCACATATACACAAAAAATATAATTCCTCCTTACATTTGCGGTTGTACCGTAGAATAAAGAATATCATGAGATACTTGCCATATAGCTTCAAGATGACATCCGGGCAAGCTCCCCCCCCCCCTCCACAGCTCCGTAGGTAGTTAAATTCTCCTTCCTGCAGGTTCATCATTAACCAGTAGAAAGTAGACATCTCCTTTTTCTTTTCAATTTTTCTCCATAACATATTCTCTAGTTCATTGTGCAAGCCCACCTCAGTCCCAATATTTTGAGGCCAACTTTTAATTTGCCAATACTTGAATTTAGAAAGCCTGTTATTTGTAATTAAATCCAGCTTGTCCCAAGATAAGACAAACCCTTCCGATATTATCTGCTTCCAGCGGAGAATACCTGCGATCAGAGGAGTCTCTAGTCCACCCTGGTGATCCTTGAGTATTCCAGATAGGAGCAAGCACACTAAAATAATTAATCTTCAAACTTTTCCTGACCGTGGCCTTTCCAGCACAACCCCTTAGTATTTTCAAGCTAACTTTTTTGAAAATCTTGGGTCTCCATATTTGTATAAAAAGCCTTGGCTCCCATTCTCAACATCTAGGAGTATCTCTTTAAACATTTCACCCACACCTGAACCATCTGAAATATCTATAAGGAGTTTCCCTGTCCTTAGCACAAAAGGTCTTGCGAACAAAACTATGTCAGTTAAGCATAGCCCCCCTTGTTTCTTTTCCTGCGTAGCTTCTTCCACGAAATTCAAGTCGCTTTCGAGACCCAGAAAAAGGTATTCAATTTCAACTGAAGAGCCCACAAGCTTTTTTCGTTGAATGCCAAGGGGATATTCTGCAATATGAAAATTAATTTTGGCAGCAGCATCATTTTGATTAAATTCACTCTACCAATCAGGGTCAGAGGAAGGTAAGCCCAACTCGTTAAATAATTATTTATTTATTTCGTAATCTTTTGAAGATTCAACTCTGAAATCTTATTTACGTTTTGGGTAATCAGGATTCCTAAGTGCCTAATCACTTTTTATATTGGACAAGCACAGATACCGAGGTTTCATGCCATACACTCAGTTTTTGTAGCATTTATTTCATACCCGACATACTTCCAAACTTCTTTGCCTCTTCGTATATCAACGGGATTGAGACACTCAGATCAGATGTATAAACCATTAAATCCTCGGCATATAATGCCACCTTCTTTTCGCAGTCTTTAAACTAAAAAGGTTGTATTCCTGGATTTTGTGTGATCTTATCTGCCAAAGGCTCGATGTATAAATTAAACAGCATCGGGGATAAGGGACATCCCTGTCTAGTACCTATCTGAATTCTCACAGGGGCCGATAGATTACCATTTACTAGAATTTTTGCTATAGGAGCCTGATATATAAGAGAAACTGATCTTCGAAAGTTACATTCTTTCAATATAAATTTTAAATAGGCCCAGTTTACTCTATCAAAATCTTACGTGGCATCTATCGTTATTATGGCTAGCGTGGTTTTATATACAGTAGCTATATCAATTGCCCCTATCAGATTACAGGTAAGGTCTCTTACTCCTCTTCCTTTAACAAAACCTTTCTGATCTTTATGGAGAAGGCAACCTTACTACTGGTTGGAAAAAACGCAGTTACCAACTGTCTGCAAAATTTGGACGATTTCCAGGCCAGATGCTTCAGTCATTAGTGGACTGACCAGGTGTAGTACAAGCAGAGAAGGAATAATTATTTTCTGTTTGTAAAGTCAGTTTTTGACTATTATTATTAGTTGTCATCTCACTGTAAATTTCAGGTAGTGGAGAGAAGGTTTTGGGAGGTTTGTTCGAATTGAAAAGGCACATTTGCACTCACATAATGGAACACAGGCTGAGGCTGCAGTCTTGGCAGTGCATGCCACCCGGACAAACATGAGACCCACATGTGCATCAGCAAAGAACGAGAACACACAATATAGACCTAAATGATTGTGAAGGTTCTTACAATAATGTAATGGGGCTCAACTTGCAAGTCAAATGTGTGGCGATCTGATGATCCATAAAACACCTACACCCAGATATTATATGCATTCAAGAAACGCATCTCACAAGGTAGGCATTGTAACTTCTCTACAGCTTATCACTCATCCATGACATGGAACCGAAACAGGGTCTCCATTTTTATAAGGCGCGGCCTTCCCCTGGTAACATAGGGCGCCAAACTACGTAAGGGGGTGGATACATCATCCTCCGGGGGAAACTGGGAGGCACTTACTATAGCCTTGTTATAGGGACCCAATACGACACAGGAGCAATTTCTGATTGCCTTCCTCTGAACACTTGAGGAAAAAGTTTGGGACTGATCATTCTCACTGGAGGCTTTGATCTATACCCCCCACAAGACAGCTGGAAGGGTAAGAGTGCCCCCACCCCCTTAAGGGCCTTCTCAAAGAAACTTAAAGTGGGTTGACAGGAGGTGGTATTGAGAATTACACCCCTTAGATAAGGAGTACTCTTTCGTTTCTTAGGTTTACTGTACATATTCCTGCATTGATTTCATTCTTATGAGCAAATCCCTAATAGGACAAACTAGAGAGGTGACAACCGGTGCAGACTCTCCGATCATTTACATGTTATAGCTGGCTCAAATTAGACCAAATTCAGACGAGGACTGTGATTTGGATGTTGCATTCTAGGCTTCAAAGGGATCCCCTGATGTGGGCAGCTCTGGCGGAGAAGATAAAGGAATACTTTGACAGGAAGGAAATGGGAAATGTTAACACAGTGGGAGTTTAGTAAGTAATGAAGGCAGTTGTGCATATATTTGATGGCTCGTCTCCATAAAATTCAGAGACAGAAGACCAATAAATTAGTGAAAAAGGAAAAGCTGTATGAATACATTCCCTTCATATTGCTCTTTCGGCAGCTAACCAACTTACATGGTCAGCTTAAAGTAATACATACTGATAAGGCAGAACTATCCATGGGCCTGCTACATAGCTGAAAATAAAGTGGGATTCCATTTAGCCAAACAGTTAAGAGCAAAAATATAATGAACATTTATTAAGTAGAGGAGGATAAACTGGAGGCATCCTGCCAATGTTACACTAAAATAAATTTGAGAAATCCACTTGAGATAGGTAGCCATTTGGAATTCCTGGAAGAGGCGGTACTGTCCTGCTTGACAGTCACCGAATGAGAAGCCCTAGACTCATGGCTCTGTTAGGAGGAAATACAATTATCAATAAAAAGTCTAAAGTGAAATGAGGCCCCAAGCCCGTAGGGGATTACAAACCCTTTTTATATAATACCTTTCAAGGCCTCTTAGTTCCAAAACTGGAAAAATAATTTAACTAGACTAGGCACAGACATGGGAGAGGTAACAATTTTTATTTTGTACAAACAAACCCACCGCTATCCTCTTCTTACAGGCCAATATTGCTGGAAAATACTGATCTTAAACTACACACGGAGCGGTTTCTCCCATGTCTGATCCATGCAGACCAGTCCAGGTTTGTGCCCACGAGGCAGACACACAACCATATTTGAAGGACGATGTACCTGGTCGAGATGGTTCAGCAAAAATGTATACAAGCAGTGTTGGTGTCTCTTGGAGCCAAAAAGGCCTTTGACCATGTGGAATGGTCATTTTTGAGGCAGGCCATGAAAATGATGGGATACGGCAGATGGTTCTTAACCATGTACCATATAGTTATCCAGTGGTGAGGATCACCTTGAATGTTGCACTCTTAGGGTTGGTGCTTTTAGAGAGAGGCACTGGATAGGGTACCTGATGTTTCTCCTCCTTTTTGCTTTAAGCACAGAGCTTCTGCTTGCACAAATACAGAGAGCCAAAAATATAACTGGTATCGAATTTGGAGTTGGACGAATATAAACTGTCATAATATGTAGATGATACTCTCCTAACACTGGGCAATCCTGAATACTCCCTGCTTGCCACGGTTGAACAGCTAGAATGGTACAAAAGGATAGCATGGCTAAAAATAAATATAGACAAATCGGAGGTGTTGAACATTACCCTTCCACCTTTGGGGTTACAGGCTCTGAGGTAGGAGCTTCCATTTAGATGTGCCTGAAAACAGACATGATATCTGGGAATACACATTAGATCTAAAGTGGACCTACTGTATGGAGCAAACTATCCTCGCTTGATCCTTGAGGATAAAAGTGATCTTAACAAATGGCAGAATGCAAAGCACTCATGGATAGCCAGATCAGTTCGATTAAAATGAATATCCTTCCAATGGTACTGTAGGTATTTTAGGCCCTGCCAATAAAATTAGAAATTCATTTATTGAAAAATTACTTAGATCAGTTAATTAGTTTGTTTGGAATGGGGCTAAGCATGCTGCTGTGACTTCTGCAGTGATCCAGAGAGGATGGGGGCATGGTTCTCTGAGATTTCAAAGTATATTCAAGGTATTTTCACAACTTAGAGTCATCACAGAATGGTCCAAATGGGGAGTTATTGACCATGCCATTATATCCCAGAAAAGTTTGCTCCTTTGCATCATGGTACATGCAGTTCACAATTTGAGCTCCCCACAGTGTAGACTGTAGTGTCAACACTACAGTTAACACTAAGGGTGCTCCAATTCAAATTTTCCTTCCAGTCTGTTCTCAAATCTTGGAGGATGAGTTTGAACTCTCTTAAGTGTGTTACATCATCTTTTTTTGCTTGCCACTTCATTTTTCGTTTGCTCATTACTGTACCATAGCGAAGTAGTCTCCCTGCTTTCTGTAGAGCCATGTTTTTATTGTGGGAGTTATTCACAGTAGTTGACCCCTTCTAAGCCTGATCCCACTACATTTCACTTTCCAACAAGATTTATGCCTCACTTTTTCTGTCTCTGCCTGTGTTAGGCCTGGTCGGTTAATATTGCTGTGGTATGACATACTTTCTCAGATGCATCTTGGTCAGCCTGGCGAATCCAACGCATGGCACCTGAGCTCTTCCTTAATTTACAATCCACTGTGCCATTCGACCTACAGGTGCATGCTTCTTCTCCCCTCTAGTTCCCTCAGGCCTCCTCCAGTTTCAAGGGCCCACCTCATAGAGAGATTCTACAGGCACCAGGCTTGTCTCACATTTTGAAGCATGAGGGGAAATATGTGTCAGGGAGCAGCAACCCCAGAGATACAGCACTTCAAATCAATGACTGGAACATAGGCCCAAACAAAGACAGGGAGGTCTCTGATGCCAGTGTTTTCAGGTTTCACCTGCTGCGAAGAGTAATTTTTTTTTTACTATAAAGGGCCTGAAGCCTGCCCATTGCATACCATTCATTTACATCATGGTCACTCTTCTGTCCCTTTTTTTTCCAAGTCAATAGAAAGTTTATTGTGTAGATTACTTAAAACCGTGACCATAGAAAACATTTTTAAAAAAACAATTATAGAGAAGCAAAATAGAGTGCTAGTTCCTGACAAGACCATATAATATAAATGGCTTGTTATGCCCGACGAAAGGAAACACTTGGTGTACAGGCTTTCTCTCTACCAATCTCCCTTTCCCATGTCTATTATGAAAATAATGAATAAAAGTAAGTTAAAAAACCTTCCATAAAGTGAATAAAAAGTTTCAACTAAGAGAGAACTCAATTACGGCGTGGTCTAACTCTACTGTGCATCAATGTCCGTGATCCAAGGTCTAAGAGTTAATACTTAATAATCATCTCAATGTTTTGTTTAGAGTTTTTTAGAAAGTCCTGCACTGCTTTAAAAAAATTACCTATTCTTGCCAGTTCAAGGGGGACCATTGTGCTAAAAATCCAGTTAATTGCTTGGTTGCATGTTCTTATACCGTGGATTAAGAAGAGTGGCTTTAGTAAATTCGACGGCAGTCAAGCAAAGTCGGACAGCTGCACAGTAAATGTAAAAGAGTTTCTGATCTGTAGCCGCAGAGTCTACACTTGACTACTTTAGAAAGCATCGGCCAGTTAGGATTAAAATCTTTGATTTGTAATGCCAGCATTCTTGCTACCAAGATTTTAGTCAGACAGACTTTCCATATAGTGCAATTGGGGTAAGGTTGTGTCCCAAGTCCGACTTGACTTTCATTGTTGTATGACGCTGCCAGGGCCCTTAGAGGCGGTGTAGTTTTAATTTTTTTCCGTGGTCTTGGAAAGTAATTTAATCCGTTTTTTCATTATACTTTTTATTGCAGTGAACGTAAATGAAGAAGTATTTAAAGTAGTCAAATCAATTTGTAGAGTTTCTGCTGCTACCCTTAAGTAAGTAGACCATGGATTGATTTTATGTTTGAAGATATCTTGCAAAATAAATTTCAGGGTACCTAGTGTTGCAGTGATGCATCTGTGGTAGTACTTTATAAAAGACCCCATACTTGACCAAATGATGCCCTCCAGGCAAACTTCAAGTCTCACTAAGGATCCGCAGGTATAACTGGGCAATTTGAAAACTATTTTATATATTTTTAGATGTAATTTTTCGATGGTGTTGGTGAGTTAACCTGGAAAGGCCTCGCTGCCGTAAGTAATTGCGGATGGTAATACTGCCCTGAGTACCTTTCTAATTGGCGAGGAGGATGGACTTTCAAGGGCTGTTTGTAGTTGACACAGTCTTGTGGTTATTAACGCTGCCTTGTTCTTTAAGTGACGCTTATGTGTTGTTGATGCGCCGTTTGCAGAAAACCATGTGCCCAAATAGTTATAGGATTTGGCTCCAGAGAGAGGGACCCAGGGACCAATTATTATTTGTGATAGAACTTTTGTTTTTGCTTCGTTTACTTTCAGTTTATTTACACTATTGATAAGTGGAGAGAATTCGATGCTCTCTGTAGTCCTATTTTTGAGTTGTTGAGGAGGACGATGTCGTCCGCGTATTGCAATATTGTGATCTTTGTGTTGCCAATTTTTGGGGAGATTAGATTAGCGTTAGTAAGTGCCTGCGACATGTCCGCAGTGTATAAATTAAACAACATTGGAGCAAGGACGCACCCTTGCTTTAACCCTTGGGTGGTGTTTATCTTCTTGGTTAGCGCAGTGTCTGACAGCTTGACCCTCACCCAAGTAGTTGTGTATAGCGATATGATGGCATTGAGGAGGCAGCTGGGAATGCCCCACGCCTGCAGTTTTCTCCAAAGAATACCTCTGTCCACCAGATGGAATGCAGAAGAATAGTCCACAAAACATGCGTGGAGTGCTGGTGTCTTCTGGTTTTCTGCCTGGTGGGCAAGGTAGGATAGGGTGAATATGTTGTCCAGTGTGGAGGAATTGGGTCTAAAGCCAATCTGGTTTGGCGCTCCATGCTTGCGTAGTGGCCATTTTGGAGTGTCTAAATTTCCTGATATGTAGCAGCCGATATCCATTTTTCAATATATAATTGCGATATTTTTCTAAACCTGACATTTGAATTTGGTACATTGTCATGAGTAAGGGTTTCAGGTGATCGCACCTAGTTATCACTCTCTTGTTTTTATATATAAAAAACAACAAACAGCATATGTACACAATTACTATTCAAGCTTAGACATCACAATTTAAAAATCGATGTAACTACCCATTTTCACATCATATAAAATCTTGATCTGTTCTATTTAATCTATGATCTGAGAACAGATCAAGATTTTATATGAATACCCCTCGCCTAAGTATTCGAGCCAATATAGACAAATTAGCTTGAGTTTTGGTCGCACTTAGAAACGAGTTTTGTTTTTAAGAGATGTCAAATTATTCTCTTTTATTAAAAGATGCTAGTTATATCATAAATAAGTTGGTAATTCTATAAAAAAATACTGGCATTGTTATGTGAGTGGACGCAGGACCTTTTTAATGAGACCATAGTTTGGGAAAACTTTTTTAACGTTCATATATAGAGATGAAATGGTATATCAGTAATGAGATTAGAAAGAATAATGTAACTGATGGCATAACTTTATTTTAGATGGAACTTATCAAGGCTCCAGATAGCGCGCAATGACTTTGAAAACCAACACATGAATGGATTATTTACAAATGAACTATACTGACAACACCTTGACGTGCAAAGTGAAAGGCTTGAAGGTAAGCCTGTGGATCAAAATATGTGTATAAGCGGACAATATTATAATGATTGTCTAGCTTTATGCTGGGCATAATGTTAATACCACATCCATATATTTCCACAGGACTAATGCCCAACAGGTTCTGCGTTAATTGTTGATTCTTACGAATACATACTGCTCACCATATAATATTTTGGTAAGTGAGACCATAGAGTTCTATGGTGTAAATTACAGCTTATAGAAAGTTCTGTGGTGATGGGCACAATAGCTTCTTATTTTTTGAACATGTATCAATACATAGTGGTTACCTTGGAAACATTCTTTTCTTAAAAAAGACATGGGATAATGGAGTAAGGTGATCGCATGTAGTGGGTGTGCCCTCAATACGTGAAACAACATCAAATTGATCCTGTTATATGATTAAGAAGAACAATTGTTACTTACCTGTAAACAGGTGGTTCTCCAGTATTGGTGTCTTTCATAGATTCACATGCTTGAATATTCCCCGTCGTCGAAGTGGGAGTCCCACGGTAAATAAAATACCAATAATGCTAATATATATATGTAATATCATAATACATAATAAAACAGATAAAATATATACTGAAAAACCTCAACAAAGGTTCCTACATAGGAATGCATTAGAGAGAAAAAACTCATTTGCAACATATCAGTGTCATTATGTTAGTCTAAACTGCAGCCAATCAGGCTCAAGCACCCTCTAGAACCTTCTCCTCAGAAGCTCAAGCCCTCAGATTTTCGTAGCACAAGTAATAAGAGCGTATGAGGAGAACAAGAGCCTCTGAGGGGAGGAGGGAGGGTCGCATGTGAATCTATGAAAGACACCAATACTGGAGAACCACCTGTTTACAGGTAAGTAACAATTGTTCTTCTCCAGTATTAGGGGTGTCTTTCATAGATTCACATGCTTGAATAGAATAGATAGCAGTAACCTCCTAGAAGCTGAGATTGCAGTACATCTTAACACTTGATAAGAACAATACATAGCTTAAAGCATTGGCAATCTCAAAGAAATGGAGGAGGGAACAGAGGCTCACCTTATTTGAAAAGATGACGAAGCACTGCTTGCCCCACTGCGGTATCCGCTTCGCTGACAGCTTCCAAACAATAATGTCTGGTAAAGGTGTGCCTGCTGGACCATGTCGCTGCCCGACAAATCTGGTATAGATGCACCCACGCAAACAACGCGGTGGATGATGCCATGGCTCTTGTTGAATGTGCCTTCACTGGACTCGGTAAAGGCCTGCCAGCTTGCTGGTGACAAAAGGATATGGCTGAAGAGAGCCATCTTGCAACTGTTTGTTTAGTCACTGAATGCCCCTTCCGCAGCAGTCCATATGCTAAAAATAGCTGATCGGATTTACGGAAAGGGGCTGTTCTTGAAATGTAGAACTTTAGACAACGCTTGATGTCTAAAGAATGTAGTCGTTGTTCTGCTGGAGATTTAGGATCCGGGAAAAAAGTCTTTAAGAAGACAGGTTCGTTCAAATGGAAGTCAGTTGGTACTTTTGGTAGAAACGTAGGATTGGTACGAAGTGACACTCCATCGGGCTTAAACTGTAAATACGGAGGCTTGATGGTAAAAGCGTGAAGGTCACTTACACGACGAGACGATGCTAAGGCCAAAAGTAGAGCAACCTTCCAGGTAAGAAACTTGATTTGTGCCCGGTGAATCGGCTCAAATGGAGGCTTTATAAGCTGTGACAGTACTACGTTGAGGTGCCATGCCGGAGGAGGGCGCCTTAACGGAGGAAACTTTCTGAAAAGACCTTTAAAGAACTGTCGGATGATCCTGGATGAACAGAGAGATGTTGAGCTATCATGGCGGTAGCGTGAAATAGCTGCCAGAAAAACTCTCAAGGTGGCATGCGAGAGACCAGACTGAGCGAGGTTCAGAAAGAACGGCAAAAGTTGCTCCGGAGTGGAATCAATTGGATGAATATTGGATGCAGCGCACCAATGACAGAAACGCTTCCACTTTAGCTTATATGTTTTGATGGTTGATGGAGCTCTAGCAGACGCTAGAATGTCTCTACATTCTTGGGGCATAGTTAAGGAGGCAAATTCAACGTACTCAGGTTCCATGCCAACAATTGAAGCGTCGACGGGTCTGGATGGCAAATTTGACCGTCGTCCATCGTCAGGAGGTCCGAACGTGGATGTAGATGAATGGGCTTGCATTGTGACATTAGAAGGAGTTACGAAAACCAAGCCTGCCTGGGCCAACATGGGGCGATTAGAATCACGCGGCAGGGTTGCCTGCGCATCTTCCACAACGTTCTTGGTACCAATGGGATCGGTGGAAACGCATAAGCAAACAGTCCGCTCCAATCCATGAGTAGGGCATTGCCGCTGGAATTTGGATGAGGATGCCAACTGGCGAAAGTCTGGCACTTCCGATTCACTGGGGTTGCAAAGAGGTCTATGTTGGGATGACCCCATCGGCGGAACACCAGGTCTAGAGTCGGTCGATGCAACTCCCATTCGTGAGTGGATGACGCAGACCTGCTCAGGGAATCTGCCAGTATGTTGGATGCCCCCGGCAGATGAACTGCCGTCAAAGAGATGTTGTGACGAAGAGCCCATTCCCAAATTCTTTGAGCTAGACGAGACAGAGGCTGAGATCTTGTGCCGCCCTGTCTGTTCATGTAGTGCATGCTGGTGGTGTTGTCTGTTTGAACCAGCACCGATTCCCCCTGCACCACGGGCAAGAATGCTTTGAGCGCCAAGAAAATTGCCATCAACTCCAGTCGGTTGATATGCCAGGCTCGCTGAATCGCCGTCCATTTTCCCTTGATGGAAAGGTCCAGGAGATGAGCACCCCATCCTTCCATGGACGCATCCGTGGTCAATGTCAGATCCGGAGGCTGGGCAAGGAAAGAAACCCCTTCGTCCAGATTGGTGTGTTGTTCCCACCAGAGCAGACTGGTCTTCATGCGGGGTGTGACTGTCACCTGGTCGTTGAACGACCCGACACTTGTCGCCACTGCAGGTCCAATTCCTCCTGTACAGGACGGGTATGTAACCTGCAATTTGGGATGAGTGCGATACAAGATGATGCCATCCCCAGAAACGACTTTAACATCCGCACAGAAACTGACTGCTTTGACCTGATGATTGAGATCAGACGAACTATCTTCTCTCGCCGTTCGATGGAGACGAACGCTTTTGACACGTCTGTGTCCAGGATTGCTCCGAGGAAGTTCCTTTTCCGCAGAGGTGTGAAGTGTGACTTTTCCACATTGATGGTCAACCCTAGAGACTTGAACAGGTTTTGGCACAAACGTGTGTCGTGAGCCAACTGCAGCGAGGATTGGGATTTCAGAAGACAATCGTCCAGGTAAGGAAATATCTGAACTCCCTGAAGACGCAGATAAGCCATGACCGGAGCCAGAACCTTCGTGAAAACACGAGGAGCTGATCGGAGGCCAAAAGGTAGGACTTTGAACTGATAGTGAACGTGGCCCACCCTGAATCTCAAGAATCGCCGATGTCGATGGATAATTGGCACATGAAAATAGGCGTCTTGCAGGTCTATTGTCGTTAAGAAATCTCCGCTGCAGAGAAGTCGCAAGACTTCCGATAACGTCAGCGGAAAGATTGTTGCCTGAGAAATAGATTGAGAGCTCTCAAGTCCATAATGGGACGCCACTCCCCCGTCTTCTTTAGAATGAGGAAAAACCTCGAATAGAAACCTTTCCCTCGCTGAGATACAGGAACCACTTCGACTGCACCCTTTGTTAACAAAAGAAGAACTTGATGTTGAAGTTCCTCTAGATGGGGAGGCGGCGGGCCCGAAGGCGGAGACAGAGGAGGAATCCCTGTGAACTCCAAGGCGTGACCCTTGCGCACAATGTCCAAAACCCATTGGTCTGATGTTATTAGAGACCACTGGGAGTAAAACTGAGAGATTCGCCCTCCAACATTTTGCTGAACTTGAAAGTCATTGACGTTTGTTGTTGTTGTTGGATCCTCTAAAATTAGACTTTCCTCTATAGGATTTGGAGTGTTGCTAACGAGAGGATTGCTGACTTGAGTAACGCTGGTTTCCCTGATTGTACTGCCGGTACTGTGATTGTCCTCCTCGTGAAAAATTGGACGAGGTGCCCAGTCCACGCGCTCCACGAAAAGGCTGCTTCTTGAACTGTAAGGACCCAAGCGACTTTGCCGTATCGGTATCCTTCTTTATGGTTTCTAATGATTCATCAATGTGAGAACCAAACAAAGATTCTCCGTCATATGGCATGTCCAGTATTTTTGACTGGACCTCTTGCCGGAAAGACGTGGATTTCAGCCAACCCTGGCGTTGAAGCGCCGCAGCACTGGCAAGAATACGGAAGGCAGTACCCGCCACGTCGACAGCACAGTCGATCATTTCTTCCGATGCTCTTTGCCCATCCTGAAGGATCTGGTGCGCTTCCGCTTTGGATGTTTCCGGAAGTTGCGCAATCAGCGCGGAAATGTCTGACCACATTTGACGGTCGAAACGACCTAATATGGCCAGAGCATTAGCGGCCCGGGCTGAAGTAGACGCCATGGACGAAAACTTTTTCCCTATTGCGTCCAAACGTCGACCCTCTCTATCAGGAGGGGAAGTGATAGGAGCTGCCGGGTTGCGCGCCTGACGTTGCGCTGCCTGAGTTACTACGGAGTCTGGCTTAGGATGCGAGAGTAAACAAGCAGGCGAGCCCGTTGGGGCCTTATATTTCTTTTCCAATCGAGGTATTTGAGCAGGCAAGGAGTTAGGAGCCTGCATGATTTTTAGTCCCTCCTTCCATACAAGCTCGATGATTGGTATGGTATGAACTTGCTTATAAGGCTGGTTCTTAAAATCATAAAGGAAACGGTCTTCTTCTCGCTGCACTCTAGGTAACTTGCTTTATCCATCAATTTATGGAAGCTAGCAATGTCAACCGGAGGTGAATCACTGGAATCGCCCTGTTTTGGCGAGGGTGTCTGCATTCGATAGTCATCGAATTCCGCCAAATATGGATCTTGTTCTTCATCTGTATCCTGATTAACCTCCCCTTCCTCTCTTTCCGGCTCCGAGTCATCGTTCACATCTTGTTGTGAATTAGTGGGGATAGCTGTACGCAGATCTTCTGATGGAGCAGTCAGCCTAGGAGGAGTTTGCTGAGGCTGAAAAGAGAGTGCGGCGTCAGAGGCAACATGTCCCGGAGTACCCTGGGGGGTAGGCGGAAATCTTCTATTATAATCATCCAACATATGTTGGAGGTTGGAAAATCACGTCGCTGGAAAAGTCGCCATAGGAACCTGCACAGATTGTTCTTCATGCTGGTCTACAGCCTCATCCTCGTCCTCTTCAGAACTAGTGTCCTGACATTTGATTATCAAATCAGATGGACTCTGAGCATCACCATAAACAGTTTCATCCGGAACGGATTCCGTTTCATGGTCCGATATGAATAATGGAGAAGGTGGCTGTAGAGTAGGAGTTGGCAGATGGAGAGCAGAATCCTCCACATTGCTGACTGAAGGTTCCGTAATGACTGCAGGAACTGAAATGTCCAAGGGCACTAAGGGCATTTTGGCGAAGGACAGTGAACTTGAAGTGGAGTTAGCGTCCTGTGGCTGTGTTCCTAACAGCAATTGCGTTGACGACGATGATTTTGAAGCAGTCGTCAGAGACGGTGATGTCTTGGATGTATTCGTCGACATTGAAGGCTTTGATAGTACCGTCGACGTTGTTTTCGTGGACGGGATCGTCGTCGAATCCCTGGATGAAATCTTCGCCGTCGACGAAGCTGTCGTCGACGAGCTGGTCGACGTAGTCCTCGACGTCGACGGTGTTTTCGACGTCGACGGGGCCGTCGACGGGGTCTTTGACGTCGACGGGGTCTTTGACGTCGACGGGGTCTTTGACGTCGACGGGATCTTCGACGTCGACGGGATCGTCGACGATGATTTCTTCGTCGACGTCGGCTTCTTCGTCGACGATAATATAGGGATCGTCGACGAGACTGAAGAGGTAGAGGCTTTCGTAGTTGTGAAAGCCGTCGACGATGACCTCGCCTACGACGACGCCGACGTCGTAGTGACAGTAGTCGTCGACGAAGCCACAGCAGCCAATGTTGTCGATGGAATGGTCGTCGACGAGCCCGTCGACGACCGCGCTGTCAAAAGTGTAACAACACTTATAGAGGCTGGAAAAGACGCCTGAGAGCCAGGTCTCGTGGGCGTAGACACAGCAGTCATAGTAGCAGTAGGATTTACTGGAGCTACAGTCAAAGCCAGCTTTTTCTTCTTTAGAAAAGGAGATGGTAACTCCTGAACACTGCCACGCTTGGAAGCCACAGAAGGACCTGACTGGAAACTTTCTGCGTCTCATAAAGCTGCGTCCTTATCTTGAAGGCGCTTCAGCCATAATAGAAGACGACCCTCCCTGTCTCTGAGGGTTTTAGGAGGGAAAGTTCTACAGAACTTACAGTCAGCCACCTTGTGTTCAGGATATAAGCAGTAAATACACTTTTGGTGGGGGTCCTTCTCAAATAAACGCAGTTTCCCACAGGAAGAGCAAGGTCTAAATAAAGACTTCTTACTTGACATCTTGAGAAAACACAGAGTAGAAGAGTAGATATGAAGAAAAAACTGAGCAGAGCTCAGGGAGACTCCCTTCACACGACGTGCGGTAGAAAATCTGAGGGCTTGAGCTTCTGAGGAGAAGGTTCTAGAGGGTGCTTGAGCCTGATTGGCTGCAGTTTGGACTAACATAATGACACTGATATGTTGCAAATGAGTTTTTTCTCTCTAATGCATTCCTATGTAGGAACTTTGTTGAGGTTTTTCAGTATATATTTTATCTGTTTTATTATGTATTATGATATTACATATATATATATATATTAGCATTATTGCTATTTTATTTACCGTGGGACTCCCACTTCGACGACGGGGAATATTCAAGCATGTGAATCTATGAAAGACACCCCTAATACTGGAGAACTTGATCAATATGAGGTGCACGCCGCAAGTATACAAGTGGTGATGGCACAATTTGAATGTGTAAATTAGACCTATGTAAATAGACAACGGTAATGTGAAGGTGGCCCACAATGTACAAAACTGATATGGTGATATATCTTGTATGTAAATTACAGCCTTGAAAAAGCCCGCGGAGGGCGAAACGCGTGTCGGCTGTGATGGTGTGACAAGAACGGAATCAATAAAAAGAACATTGAATATCAATGAACATTGTGCATGTAAATTTGTGGACGGCAAGGACATTGGAAATATTGGACTGTCGTGGCTGGATGCCTATTGGATAAAAGTAACTAGAAGGGATGTGCACTGGTATTTGTTTATAAATTGTATATGATACTCTGCCTTACCGTGAGTGGGTAGGATATCGTTGATTGGTGCTACAAGGTGGATGAGAACTACACCGGACTTGCACTCCTATAAAGTGATCAAACTTACACTGTATAAACTTATAACAAGGGGAATATTTTTCCATGATGTGCTGATCGTACAAAGCAAATCCACCATTTGTTCTTTGTTGTTATGTCCCAGCAGACTGACTCCACACCTTCTTTTTCTAATACTGCCTGCGTAACGTGTGGCAACTATAAAACTAGCTCACTTTCTAAACCAGTCTCTATTGAGATATCCTCAACACGTATAGTGTCTAGACATAATAGTAACAGTTTGCCTTGTAACTTTGTGTCGGCTAACCCTATAACCCTGGACCCCATACCTCCAATTATTCTAAATAATTCTAATGCCACTCCTATAGCAGATATTCTGACATTAAGCCGTCCACAGATGCTCTTAATTTACCACCCGAAGCATGTCCTTATGTTTTAGTCTTAGCAGGCTTCCCTCCCCTAAAGAAAAACCAAACAGAGTCCTGGGAGCCACTTCGGAATAAGAGTGCCGAATGGTTATCAAAACATAAAGGTCTAAGGATGGCAAATGTCAGTGAAATACTAATGGTGTGTGGGGTGGGCTGAGTTGGATCCTCTCAAAAGAACAGCAAAGGGTATTGTATTGTCGTCAATTTGATGCCCATCACTGGTAAAACGGTTATTGTTAGCACAGGTATTTCACAATAATTTTCCAACCATGATCTGGTCATTGCCTTTGGGCTTTTTCTACAAACCATCCCTAGACCCACATAACCTCATTACTCCTACACACTCTGCAGAATCGGTTCTCCATCTTGTCCAGCCTAGAGAGCCTAGACTGACTACCGGCCAGCCCATTACCTGTTGCACCTGTGATTAATGGACTTTCATCTGATCGTTACTTTGTTGTTGACCTGGGACTCTCCAACTTAAACATGCTTAGCTGGAATGTTACAGGTCTTGATTCCAAGCTAAATTCTACGGAGTGGGTTGACTTAGTCAAAAAATATAACATTTTAATGTTTCAAGAAACATGGTGCACTAAGGAATTATTTTTAGAAGGTTTTGTGTATAACAATAGCATTGTACCTAGCCCTAAAGCAGGCCGCCCATCTGGTGGTCTTTCGACTTGGATAAACATCTCAGCTGGGGAGAGTATAAAACCCCTTGCGACAAACAATAAGAATTTTCAAGCAATGATCTATACACGGGGGCCTCGATTTGTTTTATTAATTTTCATAATAATGATTTTAGAACACTACCAAATATGAATTTTACTAACTTGTTTGAGTTTATCGCTAATTTAGAAAATCAAAATGCGCATGATAAATTGGCTGGAATCTGCATAGGCGGCGAATTTAATGCAAGCCTTCCCAGTAACGCTGGCCCAACGGCCATTAATTTGGCTAGGGAGCCCATGTGTAAAAGAGGGGCGGAATTAGTGGATCACCTATCCTTCTGTAACTTAATTAATGTAATGGAAAGAGTTGGTGTATATTCAAATAAGAATTACCTGTTACCTACTTACAGTTGTCGAGGCTGCTCTTCTATAATTGTTTTTATATCATCCTCCTTGGAGCACCTCTTAGTAAAGGCAGAGGTTTTATGTACCTTTCTGAGTGACCACAATCCAATCTCTACAACCATTAGAATTTCCCCTAAACCTAGCCCTGTGAAAGAACTTGGGGCTAAACACCTAGTGGTATCTACTGATAAGCTCAGAGTGATTTGGAAGGGCATAGACAATAGAGTTTCAGCTTTATTTTCAAACATGGTAAAATTTTACCCATCGCTCATTGAAATCTGTTTGTCATGCAGCGTCTTTGATGCACGGATCATTGAGGCATTCAGCTGTTTATGCGTTGGCATCAAACACATTATTTCAAGACCAGCCCTTAACAGCAAGAAACCCAAATGGTTTGATGACACCTGCTCGCGGGCAAATAGAGAACTGCGTGCAGCATTAGCGGCTTCACCCAGGGACACAACCCTTGTCAGATCATTATGATCTTGTGACAAGAGAGGGACCAGGTTGCGAACAGATGAGATTTTAAAACAACGTTGGGACAATCTTGCTTGTGCCGCCACACTTAATGACGGAAATGGATTCTGGGCAGCAGTCAAAGCTATGAGATCTATGGGCCTAAATATTACCCCCATAAGCTGTAATATAACGAGCGAATCATGGGAGGCGCATTTCACAAAGATCTACACAGCACCCTCAATGACCCCGAACATCAGGGTTAGCCCCCCAGTCATCAAGGTATTCATATCAGTGTCGGAAGTAGAGGATGCCATACACAAAAGTATAGGGAACAAAGCCCCAGGACCAGATGGACTCTCCATCGACCTCATTAAACATGAACCATATTTTGGGGCACCCCTTTTATGTAATGTTCTTATTAATTTGTCTATCACAGCTATTCCGAGTACTTGGTCCACTAGCATTATTGTGCCCATTTTAAAAAAAAGGAGCTTGATCCAATCCCAGTTGTTACTGACCAATTTCTTTGATAGAAAACTCCTTATAAACCTTAGGTAGGGTTGTTTTTAACAAAATCAGGACCTGGGCCGAAAAGGACCAAATTTTAAACCAGTGTCAGCTGGGTTTCAGAAGCGAACTGGGAACAACTGAATAGTGTCTGAACTTAAACCTGATTCTTGGCAAATACACAATAGCACAAAAGTCATCTATTTATTTGGGTTTCATCGACTTCACATCAGCTTTTGATTTTGTTAATAGATCACGCTTGTGGTTGGTCCTTTTAAATTATGGGTTGGACGAGGCTTTGGTTCACTTTTTGGCATATTTGCACAGGGATCTGAAGGTGCGGGTGAGGATTAGTAATAATGGGGAGGTCTAAGGGGACATGGTCATCGGCAGAGGGGTCAGACAGGGATGTGTTCTTGCCTCTCTACTTTTTATTCTTTATATAAACGAACTACACAACACCCTGTCAAAATTGACCAACGATGTCCCAAAAATGAATGGTAACATACTACCCGCGCTTTTATACGCGGATGATGAGATTCTTATGGGCCTAACGCACGGTGCACTTTAGTGAAGGGCTTTGTGTCATTTATGGCTGATTTAGAGCCATGCACCAATTTTAAGAAATCATATATAATGACTTGTGGCCTGAAAAAAACATTGTTTGAACTCAATAACCTCTGGCAGCGAATCCCTATTACGCACTAGCACTTTTTCTTATTTGGGCCTAGTTTTTTCAGAGAGAGGATCCTGGCAAGCTCATGCTGCCCACAGCAGAAGTAAATTTTCAAAAGCGATTAATTCTATTCTGAGTCTTCCGTAGCCAAAACAGGCAGAGGTGGTTTCACCTTTAACGAAGATTTATAAATTAAAGTGCATCCAGACGGCCACATATGGTGCGGAAGTCTGGGGGTTCACAAACTGTATTGGGATTCAAAGGGAAGAAAACAGATTGTGCAGAAAAATCTTGGGGGCCCAAATATCTTCACCGACCTATGTATGCCACAGGGAATTAAATCTGTCCTACGTAGAAGACTTTATTAGGTCGCGCCGAGCTATATTTTGGCTAAAAATATGGCTGCAACTCTAACAAGAGAGATCATTGTAGATTGCCTTAAGTGCGATAAGGGTGGTTCTATACCCTGGCTCTCCGCTGTCAGAAAAAGTTTAGCCAGTGTGAACCTTGAACATATTTTTTTATATCCTTTAGGACTAGAGGGCCTGAACAAAAGATCACTCAGGGGGACATTGTATGAATTCTAGAACAATGAAAGACATGCTATTGAATGCCTCAAACCATCGGTTGCCAGGTACATGCCCCTCCTGGAGGCTCCGAGCTCTGTACACCACATGTTACTCAAATATCTTCTAAAGAGCATTGGGCAGTGGAAGAGGAGCCTACATTTTCGCCTCAGGGATGGTACTATAAAATATTCACTCTGTTTCCCTTCGGGATTTAATAATAATCTCGAGCAGATGCCTTGCCCGTGCGGTACTGGCAGCAACCAAACAGTGGTAGATTTTTTATTTTGTTGCAAGTTTTATGGAAAATACACAAAACAATATTTGATTACATATTTTAAGGCATCAGCCATTATCGATTACAAAACAGCGTACCTCGAAACCTTACAACTTGTAAATGATTGCCTGATTTGCCGTGTAAGCTCATTTTTACAAGCAGCAGTACGCTCACATGCCTCCATGAGTGATTTTTAACATTACAACAGTACCTAATAATGGTCAAGTGAATCCTGCAGGTGCGCAAGTTTAAATAAAACCAACTACATCTGCGCTATGCTGCGGGCACTGTCGACAACTAAACTGCACTGTATTTTATCATGATGTTGCTGCCAAACACCTGCCCAATCTTTTTGTACATGTTCACGGGCATGAAAGCTTAAATATAAATCAACTCTCCCAAAGGACTGTCCTGGTGGCAGCTGTTAACCCCTTCCAGGCTCATGACGAGCTGGGCTCGTCATGAAGTAGCCTGCTGCTACACTGATGACGAGCCCAGCTCGTCAATAAACAATGGGATTTACGATTTACCAGCACAACAGGGGAATATGCTCAGCAGCAATGAGGTTAAAGCGTACAACCTCAAAATGCTACATTCCTCTAATTCCCTGGGCAGACTATCCAATGAGTTCCTCACAACCAAAGTCGAATTCAGGAAGGAGGCGTTTTTGGACTTGGTGCAACCTCCACTGGCAAGAAAGCTATACATTCAATTGAGACATGGCTCCCTACCAGTCGGAGAATTCACTTCAAGATGGGCAAAAGCGACGAAACTTAACTGCCCTGCCTGCAATCATGACAGGGAAGACATCACACATATCCTCTTTTTCTGCCCAGCATATGATGAAATTCGGAAGTGCTGGATTATCCCACTTTGCAAGAATTTGGGCTTTAGGCACTGTGCTCCTGCCCGTAGAGTCTTAACTTATGACACTACCCCCCCCCCCATTGTCTTCGCTGTTTCCCGGTTTCTTCTCGGTATGTGGAGGAGAAGATCCGCAATAATCCACAAGGACTAAGGGACGACTGCTTCTACTCCTAACTATTACTTTGATATCTATTGTTTAATAATTTTTTAACTTGATGTATTTATATTTTATCACTGTGCTTGTATATATTTTATTGCACTTTTATGGTCTTCGACCGAAATAAAGTTATCAAAGTAAGTAAATCAACTCTATGCTGCTATATTGTTTACAATTAATTGCACTTTATTCTATTGTGCTGCTGCTGTTAATGGCATGTCCATCCCTTGTTTTTAAACAATTTCTAGGGTATGGAGGGCATTTATAATCAATTATATCTGTATTATGTTTTTAATGTTGTTTATAATCATTGCACCTTATCAACAATATGATGCTGCTATTGCATGCCTGTCCAACAGTTTTAAATGTTTTTATCGGTTTATTTATTTATTTGCAATTGCTAATATGGCTTCGCTGTCGTTTAATGTGCTTTTTTACACACTGTATATTGTTGCAACATTATTTTTCATGGATTTTACATGTTTTTTTATCCAGTCACGAGTATCGCGGATTTAAATTAGGGTTTTTAATAAGAATCTATATGAGATTTTAAATAAGAACTGTATCTCTTTTGTTGGTAGTGATTGAATTGTGCTTTTATGGATACTTGTATCCGAATAAAGATTGAATTGAATTGATTGATTATCACTCAGGGCATACTTATGGTGGCACTTGCGGCAGAATCTAAAGGGTGTAATCCCCATCCCTCTCTCAGCAGTTTCAAGCAGGGGCAAGACTGATTTGCGTATTGCTGGGTCCAAACTGAGGTGGCATGGTGGGTGAGAATACAATGAATTGGGATGCGGCCCAAGCGATTGCCAGTGGCTGAGATTAACAAAAGCATTCCATCCATCACCTTGTTGTTGTTGCAATAGCCACCTTGATCATAGGTGCTGGAAGAGTGTCCTTCCTGAAAGCATTGCTGCTGATGTAAAACCCAAACACTGAGTGGTGGTTGCTGCCTCTGCTCCACTATGAACTTGTTTTTGAAAAACCAGTCTTGGGTGACTGTATTGAAGAGGCCCCACAGACATGGCCATGCCCATTTTTTCATCTTTTCAAGCATGCCAACCACTTGAGGGCCAGAAAGGTGTTCTCCGTTGACTGGTACATTGATAAGGGTGATGGACCTCAGGGTGGAAGACAGACACTCTAAACCATGGGTACTCATAGTACGGCCCGCAGGCCGGTGGCGGCCCGGCAAGCCTTCCTTGGCGGCCCGCGGACCTTTTCAAACATTGTACCAATGTTTTTTTGGTTTTTTTTTTAAGAGTGTCTGCTGCAGCGCGACTCTGAGAGTCTCTGCTGCTCTGTGGGGGCCGGGCGATTCTCGCATAGCTTGTGGAGCTGCAGGGGCCTAAGATGAGGTGAAATACAACAAAGCCTCATTAGCATGCAGATGGCCTTTAATGACCTGTGAAGTGCTTGGGTGCGGCTGTGTGTGTGCGCGCCTGAAAGCTGTCTCAGTCCAGGCTGACACACAGGCAGGGTGAGATGACAGAGGGAGGGAGGTAGAGGGAGAGAGGGAGGGGGAGAGCGAGGGAGTGAGACGGGGAGAGAGGGAGGGAGTGAGAGGGAGGGAGTGAGAGGGAGTGAGTGAGAGGGAGTGAGAGAGAGGGAGTGAGAGAGAGAGGGAGTGAGAGACAGAGGGAGTGAGATCGAGCGGGAATGAGAGAGAAAGACAGAGAGAGGGAGCGAGGGAGGGGGAGAGAGAGGGAGCAAGAGTGGGAGCGAGAGAGGGAGGGAGGGAGAGAGGAAGCGAGAGAGGAGGCGAGAGGGGGGAGTGAGGGTGGGAGGAAGGGAGAGAGGGAGGGAGTGAGGGTGGGAGGGAGAGAGGGAGAGAGGGAGACAGAGGAAGGGAGTGAGGGAGAGAGGGAGTGAGACACAGAGGGAGGGAGAGAGAGGGAGTGAGACACAGAGGGAGTGAGAGAGCGCGGGAATAAGAGACGGACAGAGGGAGGGAGGGAGCGAAACGGGGAGCGAGAGAGGGAGCGAGAGAGGGAGGGAGAGAGGGAGTGAGTGAGGGAGTGAGAGGGAGTAAGAGAGACAAACAGATAGACAGAGGGAGCGAGGGAGGGAGCGAGGGAGGGTGAGAGCGAGGGAGGGAGAGAGGGAGGGAGAGAGAGAGCAAGAGAGGGAGTGAATGAGTGAGTGAGGGCGAGAGATGTGTGTATGCCGGGTCTGGTGGCTCAGTGGATGAAGGCATCCGCTGCAGGGACCTGTGATCAACCTCATGGTCATAGTTTTTTGTTGTTCTAGCCCGCACCCTCCCTCACTGACGCCGCCCCCACCGGTGCGGCCCTCGGACACAAACCACAATGTAAATTTGCCCCCCCCCCCGAGAGAAAGTTTGTGAGTACCCATGCTCTAAACCATGCATGGTAGAGCGAATGACAAAAGTGGTAACTTCCCTGGAGACGGTCTCGGCTGCATTAAGGGAACACCAGTTTGGCAATAGATTTAATCTTGGCTTCCTGTGCTAGCTTGTTCCCTTTCATTCAACACGCCTTCGGGTGATATTTGACCACCTACTCCATCTCCTCAAAGTAGTAACGGAAACACAGGGTGGAGCCTCAAGGATGTGGTAATTCTCCATTGTGTGGATGCCCACAGCAACAGGCTTCCAAGTCGTGTTGATCATCTTCCTCTCATTGTCATGAGTTGGGGCACCCCCAATAGCCTGAGCAGTGGCTTTTTTCCTGGCTGTTTGCATGATTAATGAGTCTGATGGGATGTTATACCAGAGTGGGTCATCAAGGCTAAACTTTTTTCTTCTGCTCTTAGATTAACCATACAAACCATGACCCATTCCCTGAAATTTTCTGTGGCAACCTGGTCATGTCTTCAGGCACAGGCAAGCACTACACTATCCTTTCAGTCATCATCCTCCTCATCATCATCAACAGACAGCAGCAATTGCCCTAGCCAGATTCCCTTTCTTTCAACTTGTCAAAGGGTGTCAATTTAGGGCCTCACCAAACACTACCGCCAGGTAGGAAAAAGCGTTGGTCTTGGGGTTTGACATAGCCACTACGATTAATGTATAGGACTTAGCCAGTCAAAGACCCACCAGCATTACAAACTATTTGCTGTGATTGACCAACAAGTCCATGTCCTCCATGAATTGTACAAAGGAGTTCAACAGAAATTCTAAGCCCCTCTCTGTTCTCACCATGAGGACAGCATTGTCAGCATACAAGAATACAGGCAGAATTAGCTTTCCCACATGCGGACAGTCAGTTTTTAAATTCAAAAGAACCTGCTCCAAATTATTAATATACAAATTAAAAATAAAAGGGGCCAAGATGCACCCTTGACGCACCCCTCTCTGGATGGAAAACTTGTGGGTCACTTTGAGATCCTTTAAACAAGGAGACTACCGCTTTAGTGTCTCTGCAGAGATCCCGTAGAAACATGACAGAATCCTTGTCAATGCAAATAAAAATGCATCATCTGCCAGAGCTTGGATTTGTTGACGCATTCAAAAGGGGACGACAGATCCATAAAAGCTAAGTTGATGGTGCCAGTGCGGGCAACAGTGTACTTATTCAAGGCCATATATAGATTCAGACTCTGGTCTACCGTTTAGCAACCAGGGCGAAAAAAATATTGGACCTCTGCCAGGATGTTATTATAATCTCACTGCCTAATTCACAATCCTATCTAGTACCATACGACCCACCACCTTTACCACAGAATCCAAAAGGGAGATAGTCCTATAGAAATAAGTGCTATCCCAATCTCGCTTTTTGAAAACAGGGCCCAAGTGTCCTGGTGGCCAGTCTTGACTGCAGCATTAATAATTGTGGTAAGTACAGGTACCGAGATATCCAAATTCGAAATATAGAGGTCTGGGGGATCCCATCAGGACCAGGGGCCTTGTTTTTAGATAACCCCAAAATACCTGCTCTTACTTCCTGTGCTGTGAATACGACCTGGAATAGACCCGCAACAGTTTCCTGGGCTTCCCTTGAGATGGAATCAGGCTGAAGCATGACCTCAAAGTGGCTTACCCAATCATCCTCAATAATATGGGCGTCCAGTATATTGGCACTATCTTCTGCCAACAAGGGGCTATTAATAATGCTACAGAACTTGGAGCTGTTACCCAGGGTACTGACCTCAAACAACTCTAACCAAGCCTCCTCTTTCAAAATGAACTTGCGCTTTGCCAGTGCAGCCTTATATTGTCTGCGATATCTATTGACAGCCAGGGGGCTCAAAGCCTCCTTCAGTCTACTAGAGGCGCTGGAGCACATGGAGCCAAAGCATTTCGGGCCTGTGAGAGGTGAACGCCTACCTGGGGCCCGCAATGAGTTCGCTATAACTTCAAACAAGCTTCCATAAGCCTCCAAGATATCTGTTGGTTTTTGCACGCTGTCTAAGCAAGTGACAAACTCCCTGTGACACTGACTAAACAGGGACTCATAGAACTGCTCCAGAATAATCTGACCCCACTTGAGTCTCCTCCCTCAGCTATCAAGGACCCCCTTGCTCCATTAGTGATTATCTTTACTACCCGGGGCCATCCAGTCGAAACACTCACAGGGTTATGATCACTATACACATTCTCCTTAATGGTGAAAAAAGGCATAGAAACAAAAATAAATCCTATAAAGAACTCACAACCTCTCACGGTGAAGGTGGCGTCGACATCTTTCTTGTCCGGGGGCAACTTGGACATAGCGGATATTAGGGTAAACTCGTGGTGTGCACATCCTGTGTCTTTAACCACTCCCAACCCTAGGTTCTATGCACAGATGGACATCAAAATCTCCTGGAACACGAGCATTAAAGTAGTTCTGCTTGCTCTGGGTCAAGAAAGAGCCCAACCGTGTAATGCTGCATACTTCCTATGAGCAGGGTACAGCGCTATAACATTTTAAAGAAATAGCTTGTTTGTCCCACTGGATAATAACAACGCCTGTAAAGTCGGAGGGTTATGGGGCAACATAACAGAGCTGCCTTTGACTGCTAGAGACAAAACTGACCACACCCCCTTAGCTCTTCCTGCAATAAGAGTGAATAGCTGGCACAAAGAAGGTTTTACAACCTTCCAAAGTATATCTATTTTCAACTACCCATGTCTCCTGGAGGCAGATCACGTCGAGCCCTTTTAAGAAAAGCTCCCATTCTGGGTCCTCAAACTTTCTTGCCAGCACTGCAATAGTTCTGGAAATAAAGTTGCACCCCTTGCGATCTGGATGACTCAGACCAGATGGCCCATCCGGGCACTGTGCTAAAGGGGCATTTGGCTTGAGGAACTACACTCAGTCAATCACAACATTCTAATGTACTCAGAGTGGCAAACCTGTTAGATGTGACTATGCCTGGGATTGCCTCTTGCTGGTTCCCCAGAACCACATCTAGAGACCGCCCATGGAATCTTTTGAATGAAAAAAGTGGGTGGATCAATGGCCTTTAAAAATAACCCAGTGGGAGAGCCACGATGGCCGAGTTACAACCCATAGGGTTAAGCTGGGAGGCAGTACTTAGGATGCTGTTTACCACATAAGGCTAGTAATGTTAATAATGTGAGAGTCCCCATCAAGTTTTTCTTAACTCTGCCCAATCATGATGTTCTGCGCAGCATGATAATTTTACATTCTACCTGCGACCCTGATGGAATGTAAACAATACACAACTTTATTCTTAAATTGTTCGATATCTTCCTTTGCACCAGGAGCAAGTTGAGGGACATTAGCTAAACCACTACAGGAGTCGACTCTGGTTGCTACAGTTCCTGGATTCTGGTGCTGCTTGAAGTATTAAGAGGCCCCATTATTAGAAGTAACTCCCAATGATGATGTCATGCTCAATATTGGTACTGATTTTGATGAACATACTGGAGGCACTTGACACGTGCGCTGGGTTGCACCATCGGTCACAGGCTTAGATAAAGTCTTTGAGCCAGACTCCTGCACATTAGAACACTTGCTGGAAGGCGGGACTATTGGGAATGGAGAAAAAGTGGTCAATACTGTAGTGTAGAATGACCATGCAGGAGTGTGGTCAGCTTATTAAGATCGCTCTCAATTGACGTGCTGAATACCAGGGTTGGTTGTCTTAAATCCACCTCAAGACTCTTTAATACACTACCAGGCAATTCCGGGACCCTTTATCTCACTCGTGCAGGTTCCTGCTTCCTCCCTTTATTCCAGTTTTCTGTGTTTCTCTCTCTCAATCTTTCGGCTTTGTGCGTTTTTCCTTTTCTTGCGCTCAGGAAATGTCTCAATGCAGAAAAGTAAGTGCCAGTCTCAACACAATTAGTGCTGGTGTCCTTCACAGGCAACCACTGGCTCAAATTAAGCGCTAGGTTTTGGATATCATAATGTGGGAGTGCAAAAAGTATAGACTTCCGAGATAGACACCAGTGGCATGACTGTGGTGGGCTAATATGTGTGCAGGGTGGAAAAGAGTGGTATGTGGAGAGTGCTGGGGCACTGTGGTACTGGGCTGCTTCTTGGGTAAGGAGAAGCTCTCTAGCTCCTGTGATAGCTCTGCATCAAATATTAACTTCTTTACTGGGAGGGTCGTTGAGCAGCCAGTGAGCAGGCAAGGATTTTTTCCTGCAGATGGGTTGATCTACATTTTACATTGCCTAACGTCAGAGACTTTAAGCAACTGGATGTCTTTGGAAGCCTTGTCAGATTTCAATCTCTGTACTGACATATTCTTCGGTGCAGGTTTGGGAGTCTATTTCAGCTCGAAAAGGGGCTTATCTGTCCTTCATGGCGGACTGTTGATTAATGCAGAGCCTTGGTACCTTTGTCTTGAGGCTTCTCTGTTCTGACCGGGCGTAGCAACTGAAGGGCTGACCTGAATGGCTGTCTCCTCCTGCCAGCCATGAGGCTCTAT
Organism: Lissotriton vulgaris; assembly: GCF_964263255.1. Lineage (NCBI taxonomy): Eukaryota > Metazoa > Chordata > Amphibia > Caudata > Salamandridae > Lissotriton > Lissotriton vulgaris. The sequence continues at coordinate 617,642,760 of NC_141695.1, read as the reverse complement.
GCTCTGCCCCTGATGGGAACATTTGAGGTCACTCAGAACCAGGAGGGTCAATAATCGAGTGTGGGTCAAGTAATTTGGGTTTAGGATATTTTATTTGTCTTGGGCCAGTGTTTTGGCTCTGGAGTGGCCAGCTCACCCGCATCATTGTCTTAACTGTCACCTGACAGAGTCTCTGGCCTTAGGTGTTTTGGGCAGGTGCAATGTTTGATGGCCCTTCGCCTTTCTCAAAGGTCATCTGGGTCAGAGATGTCTGGCGATACAGGGGTGCATAGGTGCTGCATAGTGTGCCTAGTGCCGTTCCCTTCGGTAAGTTTTTGTTTTGTAGGCTTTGCATAACACAAAAAACGAGAGAGAAAGGGATTTTAACACGTTTGAAGGAATACTCCTAGTCCCCTTCGGATAAAGTAAACTACGGAGACAGTGAGCTGTCTCCTGGGTGTACTCCTCTGTTTGTTGGCTTTGCATAACACACAATCCTAGGCTATTCATTACAATCCTTGGTGTCTCGAAGGAGGCAAAGCTTGGACTATTTTGGTCCTTTCACGGGATCTTATCATTACACCACCTTACACAAAGATGGAACAGCGTATTCTCCTTACCAGTTATCAGACAAAGCCATTTTCCCAGGAGCAGAGTACACATTTATAAATACAAATAAACACATCTTGGTACAGTCTCTCTCTCGATGTCCTCGGTGCATTTTACAACTACGGATGTAATTTGCCCTGTGTTTGAAACTGAAAGAGGCAGTGAGACCATGCTAGTTGAAACCAGAGAAACCGCGCAGCGTGGGTTGGGGGCAGAGAGGGGGCGGGGTAATCGGAGGTAGAGTCTTGGTCCTGGTGCATTGTGGGTTAAAAGGAAGTCACGAGATAGAGACTGAAGACTTCTTGTAAGAGAAACAGCTTGCAAACATCCGTTCTCACACTAGATGGCAGACGCGTGCAGAGCATGAGAGCCTACAGCTGTACCTGCCACAAATGTTACTGGTAACAAATAAAATAATAATAAAAAAAACTACTGCGATGATAGTCCCTGGCAGTATAGGAACTATTTTGTGTCATAATGTGCTTGCGTGCTCGTGCGCAAGGACAGAATACTGGCAGTGAAGTTGGTCAGTGGCTGACTCACTGTTGTATGCTGTAGTGGCCGGAAAAAGCGTGAACGACTCAACTGACCAACTAATGAACAAGGCTGACTGAGCCCCTTCAAGTATCTTATATATTTTTAAACAGTTCAAAAGGTATTTGCTAGTGTCCGGCCTAATGGAAGTGAGCTGTACAAACTGTACCCAGTTTCTATATAGAGAGCACCTTTATTTAGTCGCAGGATGGGCTGGTGCACAACATTACTACTCAGACAAAGCAGCAGCATCGTAACAGAATAACATTGTGTGTGCATTTTGAATACATCTGTGACAGTGCGCAATCGAAACCAAACTTTTCCATCAATAACACGCAGGTGTGCAATAGAACTACAATAAAATGAAACCCTTACAAACTGCCTTCTGCAGCATGCAAAACTGGCCGCACCAGAAAGGTTATCTAAGCGTAAAAATACTGTTAAGCACTTTCTTCATAAGTCATAAAAAGAACAGCACGTTTTACTGTGCATTTAGACAACACAATAAATGATATCAATCGCAAACTAAAAGGTTTAGAATGTACAATACACACTAGAACTGAGCGACGAGTACATATTGCCAGTGTGGATTCTATATCAGGGATACTCAAAGCATGGTTCAAGAGCCGCTTGGTGCCTCCAGACCTTTATAAGCAGCCCCCAGGTGAAAGGCAGCACTGGGCTGCTCTTTACTTGACTGAGCACTAACATTTAGAAAACTGTTACAGGCAAAAGAAGACATCAGCAACTTTTAAACGGACAAGCATGTATCTTCATGATGTTAACTCAAGAAAATGAAAAGAAGTAAAGGTGTCAAGAGCCACTTATCTCTAAAAACACGTTCATTTTTACACTGTTGCACTAGTTACCTTAACTTGGCCAGTTTCTAAGCACTCCTTATGTTTACATATACGAAACTAAAAGAATAAGGAGACGGAGGCCGAAAGAAATAAGGAGACTGTGAGGCCCAAGATTCATTTTCATTCCAATTCAATAATCACGTTACTTTCAATGTATATTTGACTCGCCATGGGCAGCAACAAGCAGAGAAGGCTGACCCCAGGGTGAAGTAGAGCGATATAAACTTAAATACAAGATAATATAGCATAATCAAATCTGACTTCTAGAGACCACGGCTTAAGTTAGAGGGCAGTATAGAATGAAACCATCAAAATGTCTCCACAATTCACAGTCTACACCTTGGGTACTCACAAGCTTTCTCTCGGGGGCAAAATAACAGTGTGGTTTGTGGCCAGAGCTCCACACCGGTGGGTGCGGAGGGGGGCGGGGGCAGATCTATGGGGGCAGGGCTTGAGTAAAAAAAAAAACACCACCTTTTCAAAACATTACTAGACAAAGCTGTATTTCAAAAGCAGATGTAACTACCAGGAGCACATTTTGATAATACATTTTTATTATCAGAAAATAGCAATATTATGAGGCATTGCATGGCACTCAGAAAACGGGAAGAAAGGAGACAACAGTGAAAAAAGGCAAGAAAAGCACAAGTAAACACTCAGAAAACAGAAAGGAGAAAGCAATGAAAAAAATGAAGGGAAAGCAGAAATGTAACCAATGCGTTCTCAATGTGCAATACCTCTACATGGGTGGAACATAACAGCAATAGCTGCACAGCCCAATTCACCGAGTTAATATTAGAGATGTATTGTATTGGTGATCACATCAGACAAGGTTAAATTAGTGGCCAGCCTGTGTGAGATTACTTGCTGTGATCAGGCAGTGTCACCAGCAGTAATGTAAACAGTGATTTGTCAATGTTTCATGCCCCTACATGGGTGACACATCACACCATAGCTGCAGTTCCCTATGCACTGCAGTAATAATTGTATTAGAGATGTATCAGTGACAGCATCAGACAAGGTTATGTTAGTGGTCACAGGGCCGGCTCTAGGCTCATGGTGGCCCTGTGCAGGGAGCGTAGGTGGGGGCCCCGGAAGAGGGGGTCCGGACGGGGCGGAGCTCAGGAAGGTGTTTTAATAATACGTCCAGAAAAGTCGTTAGATGATTGACCAGTACGTGCGGCTGCTCCTACCCTTCCGAATTCGTCTCAGAACGATACAATTTAGGAGGAGGAGGGCATGATTGATTGATTGATAGGAAATATGCCTTTTCAGAGTAGTCACCTCTTATTTTCTGTTCAATACTTTGCTCAATACTCGATGTTACACAATACTTGACCAACAGGAAGACATAGGAGCCCTATTCCTGATATTCCTTATATTGCTTAGGGCATTACCAAAAATAAATCTCACTATATGGAGTACACAGACAACCAGATCCTCAAACGATAAACACCTGCATAGTAATAAGCCCTGCAGAAGTTCCACAGTTGATCGAAACGCTTTGGATGTTATGGATGTTTTTGAAAAATTGATAAAAAACGTCTTTTTTTTTAATTGGATGGTGTGTACTTTTTTTTATATTTGGATGGTGTGTATAGTAATTTAATTATATGAACTTAGAAGACATTTATCAAGACGTTACTTAAACAAACCACTTTGTTGTAACAGCATATTTATGTAAAACTCCATAACAATTGAGTGTGCCTTTCCCACTCTTCACGTAGTGATTTATTTGTGGGTCTTTGTTAGGGTTGACCACACAGGAAAGTGAACACCAGTAACACATAGAAATTTGGTACAACTGATGATGCAGTACAATAGCCACAACAGCCCTTTGAAAATTAGACTTTTCACCATGGCTGAGCAGAAATGTCAAACCAAACAGATGAGCACAATAGTCATTCTCGTGGCAGTGTAAGGGTGTGGCAAAAGGACTCGGGTTAATAAAGAGCAAAAGCAATAGGATGCATCTTTTGCTACCTATTGTGTACCTACCCTACCAACACCTACATCTAAAGTCAGACTCACGTGATCAGCATTCACAGAGCAGAAATTAACAGCAGTACGAAACATAAACGCTAGTGGCGCGTTTTATAAAAGAGTGGTGGGCTGGCGCTATCATCTTTGTCTCTTCCGACCGTGTTAAAAAACATAAGTGTACTTCTGTAATTTATCGTTCTCATGTAAAGCACCCCAAATCCTTCGGGTCTAGTTCGGATTATATAAAACTGCAAACATTATTTACACGTTCCAAACCTAATGCTCAGAGGGGTGGGTCTTTCAGTAACCACCCGCACCCCCCTTTCTGTACGGGTGTAGCCTTACCTGGAACCAACCGGCCGTCTTTCCTTGCTTAGCAAAAAATGTGTTCCTCCAATTCAGACGTGATAAATATGGCAGCGTATGTAAGTACTTTAAACACATACTAGTGGAGCATGACCACCGTGGCGCGTCAGAGTTGAGCACTGCGCACAGCGCGCGGGGGCAGACTGTCCCACGGCCGTCACGTCATTGGTAGTAGGGCTAAGATTGACGGCCCTGGGACCCAAACTGCTGGCTGGCTCAGTGGCTGGGCAAGTAAGTGAAACTGAAATTAAATAAACAACAACGCTGCAGTCCCATTGCGTGGGGTGGTATGCATAACTGGGTCGGGCCTGGGCCGCCGGCTTCGGGAATTCTACCTGGCTGAGTGGTGTGTGACCTGACCCATCCCGTGCAGATGGCGGACTGGGGTCGGAGCCGGAGGCCGCCAAATCCTGCCAGGGGGCCGCCAGTTCTAGTGATCCTTCCGATCCCGATCCATGTCGTGGCGGCCCCTGGGGTTTGGCGGCGCTGCGCAGGTGCACACTTTGCACATGCCTAGGGCCGGCCCTGGTGGTCATACTGTGCGAGATTACCAGCAGCGAGTGACTCCGTGCATCAGGCATCAACAATGCAAGCTTCTCTTACTTACATTTACAGAGAGAAAATACTCAGCCATGAACTGGATGTCTATTACATTCACAAGAAAGGTACAGCATGGGCAGAATCAGTAGAAGCTATACAGAAGTAAAAAGCAGGGAAAAGTGAGGGAAAAGCAAAGAGAAAGCACTCAGAATACGGGAAGAAAGGAGAAAGCAGTTAAAAAAAAAAAAAAGGAAAAGCACTCAAAACGGGAAGGAAGGAGAAAGCAATGAAAAAAACAAGGAAAAGCAGCAATGTAAACAATGCTTTGTCAATGTGCAACGACACTACATGGGCGGCACATTACAGCCATAGCAGTAGAGCCCCGTGCACAGTTATTATTATTAAAGATGTATTAGTGACCATATCAGGCAAGGTTACATTAGTGGTCATCCTGTGCGAGATTACCAGCATCGAGTCCCTCCGTGCTTCAGGCATCAACAATGCAAGCTTCTCTTACTTACATTCAAAGAGAGAAAATACTCAATAGCCATGAACCGGATGCTTATTACACTCACAAGAAAAGTATAGCATGAGCAGAAGAATATATACAGAAGAACACAGTGAAAAGGGAGGGAAAAGCAAAAAAAAGCTCTCCGAAAATGGGAAGGAAGGAGTCGCAGTGACAAGGGAGCGAAGAGCTAAATAATGCGCTCAGAAAATGGGAAGGAAAAGGAAAGGAGAAAACAGTGAAAAAAAGGAAGCTGCGGATGAAGAGCACCAAGGTGTGGGTGAACAGGCGAAGGGCTAAAGATGCGGCTGAGCAGAGCACCAAGCTGTGACTGAGAAGAGCACCGAGCTGAGGGCGGAGATGTAGACGGCGAAGCAGGAAGCGCTCCCAATGGCCCAAAGTAAGCTGTGACATTTAAAGGGCCTTTGCTTTCCGCCATGCGTAACGCCACAGAGGCAGTCAGTAAACATAGGAAAGGGCAGCTGGAGCATACGTAGTGAATCTGAGCGCATTAGCCAGTGGCCCTCATTAGTGTTTACTGACACTTTTTTCAAAACATCAATAAATTACCAGCTAGGTCAGCGTGCCGCTATAGATGACCTGACGGGCTGCAGACCGTACTACGAGTACCACAGGCCTACACCGCGTGGAGACTCCGCTTCCCCTAAGCCTGTTTTACAACCCCCGTCCTCTACCCTGCTGGGTTCAATGCGGCCCTCGGTAACTCCAGACCATGCTTTCGGCCCCTCTGAAAAGGTCTGCACGTACCCATGTCCTAGCTCAAATTTGATCTATTGCTATTGGGCACAACAGGAACAATAAATAGTAACAGCATGATGATCACGCTAAAAAAAACGATGGGGTTATTTATATAGTCACCAAAGTGTCAGCAACCTGCTTCGGTCTGATTAGGCAGCTGAAAAAAATCCTACCACTCCTCCCTTTTGAGGCAAAACAGGTAGTCATCCAGGGCCTAATTCAGTCTCGTATAGACTACAGCAATGCCCTATATTTGGGATCCCCAGAATACTGCCTAAACAAACTTCAGCGGATCCAGAACTGCGATGCACGCACCCTCCTCGGAATCCCTCGTAGAAACTCTATAGGGCCTGGTCTGAAGTCCCTGCACTGGCTCCCTGTTAGAGAGAGTATCAAATTCAAGGCCATGTGCATTACCCACCAAGCCTTCTGGAAATCGGGGCCGCCGATCAATCATTCTTTGATCACCCCCTACCATCCCAAAAAAGAACTCCGCTCATCAAAAGCCTTTCTAACTGTTGTCCCACAGATATGAAGAGCCAGAGCAGGAGGTCGCTGCTTTTCCTATAACGCATCCAAGTTATGGAACTCTCCCCCCCCCCTCCACCTAAGATCCAACCCGAACCTGCTCACCTTTCGCAAACAACTGAAAACTTTCCTCTTCAACCAAAAAAATATCTAAATAAAATCCTTCACCAGCGATCCACCCCAGCAGAAGTTTCCTCTACCTACCAGCGCCTGAATGCCTCAGGGTAACTGTCCGCGCTTTCCAAAACTCCTTTCCATTCCATTGTCCTTTTTTGTTGGCCATGGTCTGTGTACAAAATATACTGCACCATTTGTTGATTTTTTAAAATGCTCATCTGAAAATGTTGAATCGCTCAAATGTATTCTTACTTATAACCACTATCCTCCTGGGTTATATGCAATCAACCAGGACTCGCCAGTCATTTCTGTCTTGTGCTTTTCTTTCAATCTGACTCCAGGTGTAACCCATCTCCTTGCAGTTAGCCTCAAGGCCTTGGCACTAGATGTTTCTTGGCCTTCCTCTTTTCCCCTAAGGGTACCGGGTCAGGACTTGCCTGGCGGTTGTTGAAGCTAGCTTGCAGAGTGTGACATATACATCCCGAGCATCTTTTCATGATTTCTTCATGACCAGAGGCTTGGAAAGTCTGCTTCCATAGGTTGTTGTTGCTTATGGTGTTGGTCCAGTGGATTTAGAGGATTTTCCAGACAGGTGTTGATGAAGCACTTGATTTTGTTGCTGGTGATTTTCAATGGTGTCTTTCAATTTTCTGCTCCATACAGAAGAACTGATTTTATGTTGGGGATGAAAAGACTGTTCTTGGTTTGGAGTATTAAGTCCTTGGAGCTACAGATGTTCTTTAGCTGAATGATGAGCCTTTGCTTTGCCAATTCTTACCTTGATCTCTGTGCCGCCGTGCTAGTCCATGATACTGCCCAGGTAGGTGACTGTCTCAACCACTTCCAGTGCATCGCCTGCAAGAGTAACTGCAATTGTGCCGGCCGTTTAAGCCTTCAGGATCTTGGTTTTTATCCTGTGGATGTTGAGGACAAGTTGTTCTGGTGTGGCTGCCACATTTTCAGTCTCCTCTTGCATCTGCAGCTGAGTAGAGTAGGGCCAGGTTGTATGCAAAGTCCATATCGTCGAGCTGTGTCCACTGGATTCCATTTCTTCTTCTTGCTGTGGAGGTTTTCATAATTTAATCTATGGACAGCAGGAAGAGAAAAGGTGAGAGCCAGCAACCCTGGCAAACTTTGGTCCTCACTTGGAAGGCTTCTGCGAGTTGTCCTCTATGGACCATCTTGCAGGTCATTCCCTTGTAAGAGTTCCAGATGGTTCTTACAAGTTTATCTGGCACATTTTAGTAGCTAAGGAGTTTCCAAAGGGTCTCTATCCACACTGTAGAATGATTTCTCATAGTTGATAGTGAGGGGAGGTAAATTTCATCGCCTGCTCAATGATCCACAAGTTGATGAGGTTGACAAGAAGGGACTACTTCGTGAAGCGCATCAACAGCGCTGGGAACTCGGGCAAGGAAATATTCAGGTTAGTCAGCTCCTTCACCAAGCGGTGTCCCGTAGTGATGTGGTGGTGTCCCGTAGTGATGTGGTGGTGTCCTGTAGTGATGTGGTGGTGTCCTGTAGTGATGTGGTGGTATCCTAGAGTGATATGGTGGTGTCCCTGAGTGATGTGGTCGTGTTGTGTGGCGTTCAGCAGTGTGTGGCGTGCAGCAGTGTGTGGCGTGCAGCAGTGTGAGTAATGCAGCAGTGTGAGTAATGTAGCAGTGAGCAGCGTGCGTCAGTGTGAGTCGTACGGTAGTGTGCAGCATGCAGCAGTGTGCGGCGTGCAACAGTGTGCGGCGTGCAACAGTGTGCGGCGTGCAGCAGTGTGGGGCGTGCAGCAGTGTGGGGCGTGCCGCAGTGTGGGGCGTGCTGCAGTGTGGGGCGTGCCGCAGTGTGGCGCGTGCGGCCGTGTGGCGCGTGCGGCCGTGTGGGGCGTGCGGCCGTGTGAGGCGTGCGGCAGTGGGAGGCGTGCGGCAGTGGGAGGCGTGCGGCAGTGGGAGGCGTGCGGCAGTGGGAGGCGTGCGGCAGTGGGAGGCGTGCGGCCGTGGGAGGCGTGCGGAAGTGTGAGGCGTGTGGCAGTGCGAGGCGTGCAGCAGTGCGAGGCGTGCAGCAGTGCGAGGCGTGCAGCAGTGTGAGGCGTGCAGCAGTGTGCGGCATGCAGCAGTGTGAGATGTGCAGCAGTGTGCAGCGTGCAGCAGTGTGAGTCGTGCATCAGTGTGAGTAATGCAGCAGTGTGCATTTGCAATGCAATAGGTCTCGCATTTACCCTAGGTTGAGCTATTGACATTGTAAAAGGCAATTGTTTTTTTGTTTTCTTTAGTAAACTATAAAGAAAAGTCATTGTTATTTACAAGCCACTAGCTTCTGTTTTTGTATACCAAACAGGTAGGTATTTGATTTACTTAAGTGATAATGATCTCGAGTCCCACCTAAATTTGTTGTGTTGGTCAAACATCGAAGCATATGCACACTACTTGAGGGTGGGGAGAGCGCTTTTCTCACATGAAGGTAATATTTAAAAAAATTTAACAGCGCATCAGGAGAGCATAAATAAAACAGATATAGCATTTCCACAGGCATCAAAGAATCGCGAGTTAGCGCAAAATCGTTCAAACCAAGCACACATTTCCAGAACGCATATGGGATGGGGTGCAATGCAATAGGTTTCACATTTAAGTAAGTCTAAGCTATTACAAGTTCAAATAACAAAGCCTTTTTTTGTTGTTCTCATTTTTAAAACCAAAATAAAAAGCATTGTCATTTTCAATGTCAATAGCGTAAAGTTCCGTAAACACAGACCTATTGCATTGCAGATGCTTGTTTAACATTTTGCGATTTTGCAAGCATATTTGCTGTGTCCTTGTTCACAAGTTTTAATCTGCGAAAGTGCAATGCTTACTCACTGCGTTATGACGGGCTGTGTATTGATGCTGTGCACACACAAAAGGGAGTTGTACATAAAAGGGAATATTTACAAGCCCCTATAGCTGTTGGTAAATTACTTTTTATCATACTAAAAGTAACGCTCCAGCGGCGCAAGAAGCTTGTAAATAAGCCCCATGGTGCTTTAACCCTTTCGATGCTCATGACGAGCTCAGCTCGTCATGATGCACAGTTGAGCTGTGCTGATGACGAGCTGAGCTCGTCATGACACCAGCAAAATAGTAATTTTCAGCACAGGAGGGGGAAAACGCCTAGCAGCCAAGGAGTTAAATGGCCCAGGAGAGTCCAGTACGGAATAGTGGTACGTTTGTTTTTAGGTTTCGCCTGTCGAAAGCTGCGCACGCAGCGTTTCGCGCAGGCGAAATCTTTTGTTTTGCTGTATGGCTGTTTGTCCCGCCTCTGTTTCCCATGGGCTAGCTCCATAAATGGAGGCTAGCCATTTGAAAACAGAGGCGTCCGTCATTAAGCGAGGCGACTCGTGGGCGTTCCTGAGAATTTTTCTCATCCGGCCCCTTTTAGGACGTCAGTGCGGCAGTGGGCAGTGTTTTTTCTTTTTTTTGGAAAGGTTTGTTTTGGTCATTTGTCCGAAGATGGCGGCCGGGCAGTAGCTTACTTGAGAAGCTCCGGCCGTGCCATCTTGAACAGCGTGTGCCAGTTCCCGCCCCCGGCCCGTGGCCGTTCCGTGCAGCGTCGTGCAAGGAGTGTTTTGCCCGGTATGTATGCAGCTGTTGCAGGTCTCAGGTAAGCCATCTTGTCTCGGTTTCTTGTCTAATGCTTGTTTTTGTTCCTTTTACAGGTCTCCCCCGGCCCGTGGCCGTTCCGAGCAGCGTCGTGCAAGGAGTGTTTTGCCCGGTATGCATGCGGCTGTTTGCGTTTGTCTAATGCTTGTTTTTGTTCCTTTTACAGGTCTCCCCCGGCCCGTGGCTGTTCGGAGCAGCGTCGTGCAAGGAGTGTTTTGCCCGGTATGCATGCGGCTGTTTGCGGGTCTCAGGTAAGCCATCTTGTCTCGGTTTGTTGTCTAATGCTTGTTTTTGTTCCTTTTACAGGTCTCCGGCCCGTGGCCGTTCCGATCAGCGTGGTGCAAGGAGTGTTTTGGCCGGTATGCATGCGGGTCTCAGGTAAGCCATCTTGTCTCGGTTTGTTGTCTAATGCTTGTTTTTGTTCCTTTTACAGGTCTCCCCGGCCCTTGGCCGTTCCGTGCAGCGTCGTGCAAGGAGTTTTTTTACCCGGTATGCATGCGGCTGTTTGCGGGTCTCAGGTAAGCCATCTTGTCTCGGTTTGTTGTCTAAAGCGTGTTTTTGTTCCTTTTACAGGTCTCCTCCGGCCCGTGGCCGTTCTGTGCAGCTCAAGGAGTGTTTTTACCGGTATGCATGCGGCTGTTTGCGGGTCTCGGGTAAGCCATCTTGTCTCGGTTTGTTGTCTAATGCTTGTTTTTGTTCCTTTTACAGGTCTCCCCCGGCCCCTGGCCGTTCCGTGCAGCGTCGTGCAAGAAGTGTTTTGCCCAGTATGCATGCGGCTGTTTGCGGGTCTCAGGTAAGCCATCTTGTCTCGGTTTGTTGTCTAATGCTTGTTTTTGTTCCTTTTACAGGTCTCCCCATGCCCCTGGCCGTTCCGTGCAGCGTCGTGCAAGGAGTGTTTTGCCGGGTATGCATGCGGCTGTTTGCGTTTGTTGTCTAATGCTTGTTTTTGTTCCTTTTACAGGTCTCCCCCGGCCCCTGGCCGTTCCGTGCAGCGCCTGGCAAGGAGTGTTTAGCCCGGTATGCATGCGGCTGTTTGCGGGTCTCAGGTAAGCCATCTTGTCTGTGTGTTGTCTAATGCTTGTTTTTGTTCCTTTTACAGGTCCCCCCCGGCCCGTGGCCGTTCCGTGCAGCGTCGTGCAAAGAGTGTTTTGCCCGGTATGTATGCAGCAGTTTGCGGGTCTCAGGTAAGCCCCCGCGCCGCACGGCCACCAGCTGCTGCGTGTGCCCCTTGCCTGCCCTCTGCCTCGCTGCTGCCTCGTTTTGCCGATTGCCGGCGGGCGCCGCTGCGGTTGTTTTTGCCCTTGTTTTGTCTAACATTTGTGCCTGTTTTATATAACTCTGGTTTTTTCCTTGTTTTGTTGAGAATTTGTGCCCGTTCTGTTTAATTTCTATTTCCCCCGTGTTGTGGTTTCCTTCCTTGTTGTCCGCCTACCTCGCCGCCCTCCGCCCTCCCTTCCCGCCACCGCCGCTTTTCCCCGCCCCTTTTTCTATTCTGTACCCTCCCCGCTCCCGCCTCCCAGCTGCTCCGCCCACCCGCGCACTTGGCCTTAAATGGCGACCGTGCGACGCAGGTGAGTGTGACCCACTTGTGGGACACCCCCGCGCCGCACGGCCACCAGCTGCTGCGTGTGCCCCTTGCCTGCCCTCTGCCTCGCTGCTGCCTCGTTTTGCCGATTGCCGGCGGGCGCCGCTGCGGTTGTTTTTGCCCTTGTTTTGTCTAACATTTGTGCCTGTTTTATATAACTTTGGTTTTTTCCTTGTTTTCCTTGTTTTGTTGAGAATGTGCCCGTTCTGTTTAATTTCTATTTCCCCCGTGTTGTGGTTTCCTTCCTTGTTGTCCGCCTACCTCGCCGCCCTCCGCCCTCCCTTCCCGCCACCGCCGCTTTTCCCCGCCCCTTTTTCTATTCTGTACCCTCCCCGCTCCCGCCTCCCAGCTGCTCCGCCCACCCGCGCACTTCGCCTTAAATGGCGACCGTGCGAACGCGCAGCGGTCACGCGCAGCGGGCGCGCCGATTGTGCGCCGAAGGCGCGCCAAAGGTAAGCCCGTCTACGCCCGTCCACGCCTGGACCGTGCCCAGTGCCAGGACCCCTGGCCCACGAAGACCCCGACCGACCCGCATGACGTACTCCGCCGCCACCCTCACCGCTCTCAACACCGGCCGACTCCCAGAATGCCATCAAGCCTCTCCACGACGTACCCACGGACCCTTCAGCTGCCACGCCTGCAAGTTCACCTGCATCCGGACCTGCCTCGCACCAGCACCCACCAAGCCGAACACCAGCAGCACCCACCTCAAGTGCATCCTGCTCAACACCCGCTCCGTCCACAGACATGCCATCGAACTCTGGAACCTCCTCGACACCACAGCTCCAGACGTTGCCTTCCTCACGGAGACCTGGATGAACGCCTCTTCAGCTCCCGACATCGCCATCGCCATCCCAGAGGGCTACAAGATCGTCCGGAGGGACCGAAACGCCAACCAGATGGGAGGAGGCATCGCCATCATCCACAGGAGCACCATCGGTCTCACGACCAGCACCGACAACTCCCTGACCACCGCCGAACACCTGCATTTCCAGATCCACACCAACCCGAACACCACCCTCAGAGGCACCCTGATCTACCGACCCCCTGGACCACGCACACAATTCAGCGAGGACATCGCCGACTTCGTCAGCCCACATGCCCTCCCCTCCGCTGACTACATCCTCCTGGGAGACCTCAACTTCCATCTGGAGAACAACAACGACCGCAACACCAGCACCCTGCTCGACAACCTCGCCAACCTGGGACTCAAGCAACTGGTGTCCACCCCCACCCACCTCGCCGGACACACACTCGACGCTGTCTTCTCATCCAGCAAGGACATCGACTTCAGCCACGCCACAGAGCTTCAATGGACGGACCACAGCTGCGTCCACTTCACCTTCAAGAAAACAACGACCCACCACCACCAGCAACAGGCCGCCCGCAGAAGCTGGAACAAGATCACAGCAGACCAGCTCGCCACCTCCCTGAGCCAGCACCCTCCTGCCAGCTCAGCGAACCCCAGCCAGGCCGCCGACAACCTCACGAAGTGGATCAGCAACTGCGCGGACGAACTCGCCCCACTGAGGACCCCGCCCAGCAGACCCGGCAGCAAGAAAGCCCCATGGTTCACCGACGAACTCAAGAGCTCCAAGAAGAACTGCCGAGCCCTCGAGAAAGTCTGGAGAAGGGAACCGACACCGGACAACAGGACCTCCTTCAAACTTGCCACCCGGAAACACCACCAGCTGATCCGCGCCGCCAAGAAAACAGCATTCAAGGACCGGTTGGACAACAACGCACACAACTGCAAGGAACTCTTCAACATCGTCAAAGAGCTTTCCAACCCCAGCGCAGGAAACAACGACATCACCCCATCGCACGACCTCTGCAACTCCCTGGCTTCATACTTCCACAACAAGATCGCAGACATACACAACAGCTTCAACAACCAACCAACGCACACCATGACCGAACAACCACCCCCCACCACCACCCTCCACGCCTGGACCCCGATCAGCACCGAAGACACCATCCGCACGATGAACTCCATCCACTCCGGATCACCGACCGACCCCTGCCCTCACCACGTCTTCAACAAGGCCGACGCTGTCATCGCACCCCACCTGCGAGACATCATCAACACATCCTTCGACACCACCATCTTCCCCGAGAGCTGGAAACACGCCGAACTCAGCGCTCTACTCAAGAAACCAACAGCGGACCCCACCGACCTCAAGAATTACCGCCCCCATCTCGCTCCTCCCGTTTCCAGCCAAAGTCATCGAGAAGACCGTCAACAAGCAGATGGCCGCTTTCCTCGAGACGAACGGATCCCTCGACCCCTCACAGTCCGGCTTCCGAGCCAACCACAGCACCGAGACCGCCCTCATCGCCGCCACCGATGACATCCGAGCCCTGATGGACAACGGAGAAACAGCGGCCCTCATCCTCCTAGACCTCTCCGCGGCATTCGACACGGTCTGCCACCGCACCCTAGTACGGCGCCTCAGCAACGTCGGAATCCAGGACAAGGCGCTGGAATGGATCATCTCCTTCCTCGACGGGAGAACACAGAGTCCGCCTACCACCGTACAAGTCAGAGGCCACCGAAGTCATCTGCGGCGTCCCCCAAGGATCATCTCTGAGCCCCACCCTCTTCAACGTCTACATGAGCCCCCTCGCGGCCATCGTACGCAAACACAACCTCAGCATAATCTCCTACGTCGACGACACCCAGCTGATCCTCTCCCTGACCAACGACCCCGCCGCCGCCAGAGCCAACCTGCATGAAGGGATGAAAGAGGTAGCCGAGTGGATGACGACCAACCGCCTGAAACTGAACTCGGACAAGACGGAGGTCCTCATCCTGGGCTCCTCTCCCTCCGCCTGGGACGACTCCTGGTGGCCTCCCGCCCTGGGCACCGCACCCAAACCGACAGACCATGCACGCAACCTGGGCTTCATCCTGGACTCCTCCCTCTCCATGACCAGGCAAGTCAACAACGTCTCCTCGGCATGCTTCAACATCCTACGCATGCTACGGAAGATCTTCTGGTGGATCCCCACCGAGACCAGGAAGACCGTCACCCAGGCCCTCGTCACCAGCCGACTGGACTACGGCAACGCCCTCTACGCCGGTACCACCGCCAAGCTCCAGAAGAGACTCCAGCGGATCCAGAACGCCTCAGCCAGACTCATCCTCGACATCCCACGAACCAGCCACATCTCCGGACATCTGAGAGACCTTCACTGGCTCCCCGTCAACAAAAGAATCACCTTTCGCCTCCTCACCCACGCACACAAAGCCCTACACGACCAAGGCCCGAGCTACCTCAACAGCCGAGTCAACTTCTACGCTCCCAAACGCCACCTCCGATCAGCCAACCACGCCCTCGCCGCCGTCCCCCGCATCCGAAGAGCGACTACAGGAGGAAGGTCCTTCTCCTACCTGGCCGCCAAGACCTGGAACTCCCTCCCGACCGACCTGCGCCTGACCCAAGACCACCTCTCCTTCAGGAAGAAGCTGAAGACCTGGCTGTTCGAGCAGTAGCGGCTCCCCCCCCCCAGCGCCTTGAGACCCTACGGGTATGTAGCGCGCTTTATAAGTGTCACTGATTGATTGATTGATCTTATCTCTGTTTTGTTGTCTAATGCTTGTTTTTGTTCCTTTTACAGGTCCCCCCGGCCCGTGGCCCCTCCGTGCAGCGTCGTGCAAGGAGTGTTTTGCCCGGTATGTATGCAGCAGTTTGCGGGTCTCAGGTAAGCCATCTTGTCTCGGTTTGTTGTCTAATGCTTGTTTCTGTTCCTTTTACAGGTCCCCCCCGGCCCGTGGCCGTTCCGTGCAGCGTCGTGCAAGGAGTGTTTTGCCTGGTATGCATGCGGCTGTTTGCGGGTCTCAGGTAAGCCATCTTGTCTCGGTTTGTTGTCTAATGCTTCTTTTTGTTCCTTTTACAGGTGTACCCCGGCCCGTGGCCGTTCCGTGCAGCGTCGTGCAAGGAGTATTTTGCCCGGTAAGCATGCGGCTGTTTGCGGGTCTCAGGTAAGCCATCTTGTCTCGGTTTGTTGTCTAATGCTTGTTTTTGTTCCTTTTACAGGTCTCCCCATGCCCCTGGCCGTTCCGTGCAGCGTCGTGCAAGGAGTGTTTTGCCGGGTATGCATGCGGCTGTTTGCGTTTGTTGTCTAATGCTTGTTTTTGTTCCTTTTACAGGTCTCCCCCGGCCCCTGGCCGTTCCGTGCAGCGCCTGGCAAGGAGTGTTTAGCCCGGTATGCATGCGGCTGTTTGCGGGTCTCAGGTAAGCCATCTTGTCTGTGTGTTGTCTAATGCTTGTTTTTGTTCCTTTTACAGGTCCCCCCCGGCCCGTGGCCGTTCCGTGCAGCGTCGTGCAAAGAGTGTTTTGCCCGGTATGTATGCAGCAGTTTGCGGGGCTCAGGTAAGCCATCTTATCTCTGTTTTGTTGTCTAATGCTTGTTTTTGTTCCTTTTACAGGTCCCCCCGGCCCGTGGCCCCTCCGTGCAGCGTCGTGCAAGGAGTGTTTTGCCCGGTATGTATGCAGCAGTTTGCGAGTCTCAGGTAAGCCATCTTGTCTCGGTTTGTTGTCTAATGCTAGTTTCTGTTCCTTTTACAGGTCCCCCCCGGCCCGTGGCCGTTTTGTGCAGCATCGTGCAAGGAGTGTTTTGCCCGGTATGCATGCAGCTGTTTGCGGGTCTCAGGTAAGCCATCTTGTCTCGGTTTGTTGTCTAATGCTTGTTTCTGTTCCTTTTACAGGTCTCCCCAGGCCCCTGGCCGTTCCGTGCAGCGTCGTGCAAGGAGTGTTGCCCGGTATGCATGCAGCTGTTTGCGTTTGTTGTCTAATGCTTGTTTTTGTTCCTTTTACAGGTCTCCCCTGGCCGTTCCGTGCAGCGCAAGGAGTGTTTAGCCCGGTATGCATGCGGCTGTTTTCGGGTCTCAGGTAAGCCATCTTCTCTGTGTGTTGTCTAATGCTTGTTTTTGTTCCTTTTACAGGTCCCCCGCGGCCCGTGGCCGTTCCGTGCAATGAGTGTTTTGCCTGGTATGTATGCAGCAGTTTGCGGGTCTCAGGTAAGCCATCTTGTCTCAGTTTGTTGTCTGATGCTTGTGTTTGTTCCTTTTACAGGCCCCCCCCCCCCAGCCCGTGGCCGTTCCGTGCAGCGTCGTGCAAGGAGTGTTTTGCCCGGTATGTATGCAGCTGTTTGCTGGTCTCAGGTAAGCCATCTTGTCTCTGTTGTTGTCTAATGCTTGTTTTTGTTCCTTTTACAGATCCCCCCCAGCCCGTGGCCGTTGCGTGCAGCGCAAGGAGTGTTTTGCCCGTATGTATGCAGCACTTTCTGGGTCTCGGGTAAGCCATCTTGTCTCTGTTTTGTTGTCTAATGCTTGTTTTTGTTCCTTTTACAGGTCCCCCCCGGCCCATGGCCGTTCGGTGCAGCGTCGTGCAAGGAGTGTTTTGCCCGGTGTGTATGCAGCTGTTTGCGGGTCTCAGGTAAGCCATCTTGTCTCCGTTTGTTGTCTAATGCTTGTTTTTATTCCTTTTACAGGTCCCCCCCGGCCCGTGCCGTTCCGTGCAGCGTCGTGCAAGGAGTGTTTTGCCCGGTGTGTATGCAGCTGTTTGCGGGTTTCAGGTAAGCCCTCTTTATTTTCTCTCTCATGTAATGCGTTTTTTAAATTATAACTTGACTCCATTTCGTTGCTGCCGCGACCACCGCTCTGCTCCATAAAGCTGCCGGTTGTACCACCTCTCTTCTCCATGGGAGCCTGTCTGCTTTTGGCAGCATCCCTCTATTGCCCCTTGTGAAGTCTCTAGCCCCCCCCCTGCCTGCTGGCGGATACCCCCTATAAAGGTGCCTGCTGTCCGGAGCACCCCTCTGCCCAGGGGGCTTGCATTTCAAAAGCTAAACAAGACTACACTTCATACTTTAATAGCAAAAGCCTCCCTAAGTAAAGTGTTTCTGATAATGTATTTCCAATCAACATCGAGCTAAAGGCTACTGATCTCATGACAAACTTCCCAACAATTCCTTGCTTACAAGATTAAAAGTCAGATTTACTCCCTGCACTCAGTCATAATCATTCTTGCCCAACACGGCTCGAGTGGCCTCTTCTCACCTATGAAAAATAAACAGTTTAAGGTCCAGAATTCACTAACAAGAAGTTACATTGGCCTCAAGGTACATTCTATACCGGAAGGATTGTAAAGAATGCAATGCAAACTGGGCAAACAGTCCATCTGAAAACCCACTGAAATCTTGTGTGCTAGGCTGCCCTGCCCACAACACCGATGACGGACCGAGTTTCCTGCGGCTGTGGTAAACCCCCTCATCCCCTCAAGAACTTTATGTAAACTTACTGTTCCAAGAGACAGCCCATGCCCTCGGACAGCTGCCCCTGGGAGCTGATAAGAGCCCTGACACCACCCCACCTCCCCCTGCTCCGCAACTCGCACGAAACAGGCCCAACAACACAGCTGTTTGTAAGTTCGAGAACTATATACAGGAGAGGAGTAACACATGCTCCGGATCCATGCTTGGCAGCACCGGGAATGCCACAAACAGTAAACATTCCCGGATGAACTCCCCCGGCTCCTAAGGGCCGTCCTTTGGCCTCAGCGCCTGTCAGAACAGAGAGACACACACTGAATTTGTAGGGAATGAAGGTGGCCGCAAGAGAGTAGGCAGTGCAGACGGGAAAGTGGGAGAATAGTGCACTGGCCCCCCCTCCTGCTCGGCCACCATCTTGCTCTGGCGCCGCTGATACCATGCAGAGCATGTGGCAAGGAGTGTGTGCAAAAAAGTTGTGCAAATACATAGCATTATCTTCAGATTTTAAAGTTGATTCTGCACAGAAAACACGTCGCTTGAGTGCGAAAGCTTACCTAAACTAGGGCTGACAAATGAGTGAGGAGAAACAGACATTATGAAAATGAGGGATGAAAGAGTAGGAAACAGAAAGCCAGTGGGGGAGAGAAAGCATTAAAGAGGTAGGAACGGAGGAAAGAAATTATTATGGCTACATGGGCAAAGAATATTCTATAAATAACTTATCCTAGGCAACTAATATGTCCTGAGGGAATAGCAGGTACTGTGAAACATCAATTGTTGTAGCCAAACAACATAGAACATCTAATGTAGTGCACATCAAAATATTAACAGTAGAAAAAAGTGTTGTTCATGATTCATTTATTAAAAATACACAAAATATTTATTTAGTTCACTGACAAAGTTAAAAAATCATACAATTCATTTCATGTAGATGTTATAGATTACAATATTATAGATGACAGTAGTTTCAATTTATACAAATATGTTAAAAAACAAATAAAAAAAGACCAAGCAAGTGGAGTTATTGGTATTTCTCTACGCGCGTTTCGGCGTATTCATGCCTTCTTCTGGAGAACCACTTGATATTTCCCAAATGTTTGTGTTAGCAGATCAATCTGGGTCTAAGTTCTGTCTCTGTAGGTAAATCTTTGGAAATAATGTCGTGTCCTTATGGATAGAAATCCGTGCCTTTAATTTATTTCTCTATATTCTTTGAGCCAACATACGAGATGTGTTGATCTATGGACTTGCGGCTTGTGGACTTTCGGTTTGTGGTACTAATTTCAAGGGATGCACACGTGGTTTGGGTGATAATGTTTCATATGCAATAGTGCATCTGTAGTCAGCCACACTTGGACGGTAACGATTTAACCTTTGGCGATGCCTTGGGGTGAACCTTATGATTTGATAGCTCTAGGTTCCCGGCATAGGTAGATAGGGGCATAGATGACCTCCTATTCCTTGATTTGATGTCTGATTGCGTCTGTTGTCGCAGCCTCAAATGGGGGTCTGTTGCGGTCAAAGAAACCAGTGATGAAAGAGAGGGGGGAGGAGAAATCAGAGTAAGGCTGTGTGCGGGGAGAGAGGAACAGATGGCCGTGAAGCAGGGGGCGGGGCAGCGGAACCCTTTGATGTGGCCTGGCGGCCGTGAAAGGAGAAATGCTGCTGCCAGGGGGAATGCTTGTGCATGAGAGCAGGTCACGTGATTGTGATTCACGTGAACTGTTCAAAATCCTCTGGAGGAGAGCCCTTGGCCTGAAGTGGTTTTAGCTGCATTAGGGCTCTTTTTCCTATTCCTACGGAATAGGAGAGGGGCGAGCCCTAAAAAGATGGTACAGCGACAATTGGCTAATTTCATTGATGGGCATGACATTCTGCATGACACGCAGTCCAGCTTTCGATCCGGTTTTAGTATCGAGACAGCGGAGTCAATAAGAATGACTGGATACGGGAGCATCAGCGATGCTAGTACTTTTGGACCTGTCCCCAGCATTCAACGTCGTGGGTCACCAAATCTTATTAGATAGACTTAAACCTATGGGATTGGAAGGGATGGTTCTCTCCTGGCTAAAGTCCTATCTTAAAGACCGCACAGAAAGGGTTGCTCTTTAACCCTTTCAGTTGGCACCTAAGCAACTGTGTTGTGGGGCACCGCAGGGTTCGGCTTTGAGCCCGCTACTCTTTAATACCCATCTGGCTCCCGTTTTCGCACATTGCCAACTGGGAAGTTAAGGCAATTACTTATGCATATGACACCCAGTTGGTGTTCTCCAAGGATCATTCTGAGGACTCTTTCATTAGATTTAAGGGATGCTTGAAAGACCTCTCCTGTTGGATGAATAACAAACTGAAACTCAATGCGTAGAAGACAGCGGTCTTGTTCTTTGGCAAGGCATCTCCTCTGTCAGCTGGACTTGGGTGACCGGTGGAAATGGGCCTGCCACCTATCCCAGCCAGGACGGCAAAAAACTAGGGTGTAAAATGGGGAACAGATCTTTCATTCACAGCTCAAGTACGTCATACAGCAACTTCATGCTTCGGGAAGTTGAGAAGCCTGAGGAAATTTCTGCATCTATAGCCAGAGGAATGTCGTAGTATCATAGTTTGCATAGTCCACCTGCGATGTCACTGTGGTATGGACTGTCTATACCTGGGACTACCTACCTATCTAATTAAGACTGCAGATGGTACAAAATGCGGCTGCGACATTAGACGAGTACTGTATCAACATCACATCTCTCCGCATATAAGACTGCTCCACTGGTTTCCGGTAGTGAAAAGGATAGAGTTCAAGGCCCTGACCAGGGCCTTTCGGGCACTGCAAGGCAGATGTCCTTGTCACCTTAAGTATCGGTTATGCCTCTACCAACAAAAACGGTAATTGAGATCCAACTCTAAACACCAGCTCTGTGAACCTCGCTATGCGAGTCATGCCTTTTTGTAAACAAACCAATATAAAAGTGCCCGGAAAAGGGAAGAATAAAGTATGGACCTGAAAACATGTAGTTGACACATTCCTTCAAATTAGTTCAAATCTTGTCTGGTGGAACTGGCAGCTTGAATGGCTAATAGCAGCCTGAAACGTATTGCAAAGTAAACTGAGGTAATTATTGTCAGTAAATCTCCTTCCATCTAGACCCCCGCTTGGTGGCCAGAAGTACTGGCTCATATTCCTGACCCCAAATCTAAAGTTAAAAATCTGGGTCTATGGTTCAAATCAAAGTCATCCTTTGAGAGCCAGATAAGCAGTATCGCCGGGAAATGTTTTGGGACCCTCAAAATCTTGAGAAAGATTTTGAACCGGCTCTCTGCAACGGGCAAAGAAAACCATGGTACACACCCTGGTAACTTCACGTTTAGACTATTGCAACATACTCTACCTTGGAGGGGCATATGGAAGTTTGTAAAGGTGTAAAATGCTGCAGCACGCCGGATACTTAAGCTCTGCAGAAGGCCATCGACCAATGATGCCCTCTTCCTTGGCTACCACTGGAGAAAAGAATTACCTTCAAAACCATGTGCTTCTTTCAGAAAACTGTTAATGGCAGCGGCACTAAAGACCTGTCCTCTATGGTGCAGTCTTAACATCCCCTGTGCAACTCGAGTTCCACCAGGACCAACCTAGTAGGAGTACCTCGTGTTTTTAGGGCTTGCTCTCTTTGCTATCAGGCAGCTAAAATTTAGAATTCCCTGCCAGATCACCAGAGAATGAAACCTTCCGAAACAATTTTTCGTAATAGGCTTAAAACCTTGTTGTTTAGCTCTTCTTGGGTTAGGCTCCTGGTGAACCTCAGCTCCTCTTAGCACTCTGCTACAGCTTTGGTAGGTCTAGTCCAAGCACCAGTACACACTGTATGGTGTAATCATTGCACTTTAGAAGTCATATTGTTAATATTTTCAAGGCAGTGGTTCAGTATAGCGATATGTATTGGTAAAAACATACATTGATGATACTGAGGGAGGAGAGGGTGTTTTTGGAGAAGGAGGGGGATAATTTGGCGAGGGGTCACAACCTCAAGTACTGTACCTACCAAACAGTTCAAGAGCTATTTAAAATCCATATTAATCCATACCAGAGTCACCTGGAAAATAATCACAGGCAATAGTTACTCATAGGCCGCCCTTAGTTCGGACTTTCATTATGTGTGTGTTAATACTGAGAAAGTTTGTCAATATGAAGAACGATACATTTATGTAAAAAAAAAAGTCACATCTTTATTGATGAATTCACTGGTTGTGAACTCCACGTAGACAGGCAGGTTCGGAGACTGCGGCCTGAGGTCACTGATTGACAGATCACAGGTGGAGTAACACGTAAACAGTAGACAACCGCACAAACAGGAAATCCCATATCAATCTCACAGCAGGTGCAGCTACACCACAATAGTTAACAGATTGGCCCAAATACAGCCCACACGCTCCCAAAACACCATGAAGTCAGATGCCACACAAATTAGGAACACAGCCAATATGGAGACTGTGCACACAGTTTTCACGCAGTCCCCATGCTGGACATCTGAACACGTTACCCACTGCCCGCATTGTGTCCACACATGGTCATGGCCCACCTGGATTCCCCACCAAATAAATTAATTTACGACACCCAAGGCAGCAACTGACATTCCCAATACATGGATCGACAGAACAGTTTATGGCATTCAATGAATTGTATATAAACAATTCTCAGATAGATTTGAAGTTGAGATATTTCTTAGACCCTTAAGGCCTGTAACTGTTATACCAAACTCATCTTGTTTTTTCAAGGTATTTTATGTCCTAGCAACATTTCGGGAAGCAAGATATGAGCTGATTGGTACCTCAACCACGACCGCAGTGAAAGGAGACGCTGGATGGATTCACATTTGCACAGCAAGGAAGGCGAGCAGGCAGCAATTAATCGGAAGTTCGGCTGAATCAACGGGGCGAAGGTCCATCCTGAAGCAGCCGTGTCAGAGGGTTAGATACTACATCAGAACCATAAAGTATTAGGTGTATGGCAAACTAGAGAGAAGCGTAAAAAAGATAACTTGAGGGCCCAATCATAGACTATGTCCTAGCTGAGTGAGGTGGCCTCAGATGATTCAGTGGAAGTCACCTTTTTTCTATACTCTAGGAAAGGTGAATATTTATTGTATAGTCCTTTGTGGCGTGCAGGACGCTATTCTTGTGATAAAGCGATCCTGATTGGGCGCTGTTGGAACCCAATTCTTACTTTAGTCTAAATGGGTTTCCCAGTGACACTGATTTCTTAACACCGTTGGTATCTGAAAGTAGTGAGCCGTGTTGGTCGCTTGGACCGCTTGTCGTGACTGATGGTACGGTTGCCACGTGGGTGTATTACAGGGTGCGAGTAGGACATTTAGGGAAAAAGATTTGGACCTGGAAAACTAGGAGCAATGTGTGTGTGTGGCCAGGAGGGTCTGTGGTTCTGGAGTTCTTCCAGGACTACAGCTAGTACATTTGTCCCACACCTGATTTTTGCAGCCTAACGAGCTTACTTAGTTCTGTGTACAACACGAGTGTCCCCTGGTCACACAAGAGTATGCACTAGGAGTGGGCTACATTTTTTCTTTTACAAAGTCATAATTTTTTCTCAATCAGTTTTTGTGGAGATTGATGTAATGTGTATGTGATGCTATGGTGCTAATTATTGCAAACTGTACTTTGTACAAAAGTTGATCAAAGATTGTTCCATTGTATTTTATCTATGACTTTCATATGAAGGTGCTATTTCTCACAAATTGTATTGGACTGCAAAGGTTGCTATTGTTCTGATACTGTTTTTTTTTGTTTTTGCCAGCTGCACTTTTTACCTATGTTGCAACCCTTCCTGTGCATAGTTATTTGTGTTGATGAAATGTTTGATGCGTCTGTAGATATCTCTGAGCTCTTACAACATTATAAATTACATAAAGTACATTTTTCCTCACGATTAGATCAAAACAAACTTTACTTCTTTACCCCCGCATTAGGTTATTCCAATTCACCAATTGCAGGAGCTTGCAGCACTCAACCCTCATACGAACGTGGCACAGGAAACTAACAGGCCAGCATGCCCAGACAATTGCAGCGCAACAAAAGTCCGGTGAAAAGGACCAAGAAGCTCGACCCCTGTCTGTCGGGTCTGACACAAAACCCCTCCAGCATGTAAAAAAACTCACTCCCACTGATTGAGGAGAACATACACAAGTGAGGGGGAGATTTGTGGCGGTCCAATACAGTGATGAAGTGGGGGTGAGGAAGGGAGTCCCAGTACCCTGAGAAAGGACTAGGGTGAGACTACAAGGAAGAAAGATCGGAACCGATGCTTTAAGTAGAAGAGGCACACAACTGTACTGTCAACCATGAGCAGGCCAGAGAAAAAACCAGTAGTCACAGTTCTCATGAATACACCATACAACTGTTCTAGACATAGGGCGACATGGTTATGCCCAAGGGAAGGGACAGTCCCCTTATCAAAAAACACTAGTTATGCAAGGGTTCTCGAGTACTGTGAGGAGAATCCCCTTCATGAAACCCTCGAAATAGATAGAATGGAATCACGTGCGAGGACAATTATATTTTCCCTCACCCTCCACTAATCTAGAGATGAGATTTGATGAGCATACAGAAAATTACCACTCATTTTTTTCCGACTGTACCATGGCCTGATCCTCTCCTGGAGCTCCTTCCGCAGGACCGGTGTCATTTAAATACCCCACATTGCTGACAAGACAAGCAAAGTCATCCCCTACCAACCAGTCCACCTTAACTGAGGCATTCATGTGAAACATGGAAATCATTAGATCTTGGCAAATTGGTTAGGCAGCGGGCACGTCTTGTGCATAGCCTCCTACTTGTGGCGGTTAAAAAGACAAAAGCCTTCATAGCCAACAGGGTATTTGAGAAGGAAGAGACTAGTGACTGCGCTACACACGCCACTGGGTCACCTGGGCGTAAGCAGAAAACGCGTAAGGCACAATGGGGTAATAGCTGTGACAACTAGAGCTAACAAGGCGATGGACGGAGCACTGAAACTTTTCACTCGCCCCCAGTCACAGATCTGGGTTGAATCAGTCAGTTCTTTAGCTCACTTTGCCACCCCAGTTCAGACACAGCTATATGCAAATCAGTCTTGACCCTGTGCCTCATGGGAACAGTCCAGCCCCAACTGCCAAGCCATGTCTTCCATGGACCGGAAACCAGCATCCTGGGACCGGTTTAGGGCCAACAGCCCTCATCAGTCAGGCTAGCTTGAATCCAGTGGCAAAGTGAGCAAGGGACCCACATCTGGGCATACCCTGCCAACTTAGGGCGAACAAAGCAAACAGGGAAATGACGGACGGAGCACTTGAACTTTTCAGACACCCCAGTCACATCTGGGTTGAATCCATCATCGTTCTTTAGCTCACTTCACCACCCCAGTTCAGAAACAGCTATATGCAAATCAGTCTTGACCCTGTGCCTCATGGAACAGTCCAGCCCAAACTAGAGCCCATGTGTCTTTAAAAACACTGAGCTCTGCCTATGTCACCACCACTGTAACTGTGCATGTGGGGGGTTGCAAAGACCAGGCTGCCTGGTGCACTCACTATGCCTAGGGACCCCTATCAGATATCGATTAAGTTACTCGAATGCAAAGCTACAGTGAAAAATGATGCACATAATGGATGCATAAAAAAATCGCAAGGAAATGTCCCCACCTAGCGCAGAGGGACAAGGCTGTGTATGGGAAGGGATTTTAACAAAGGGGGAACGAAGGAGGACGATATTTAATGGGGTCCAGTGTACATGTCCTAAAGTAGAGCTTGCAGCAGAATACAAAGTTCCCCAGGGAGAGTGTGACAGCGTGGAGAAAGGAGTTGGTATTGTCAGTACCGTAGCTGGAAGGGTTCCCTAGTCGGAACTTAGAGAGCCTCACACACCCAGAGTATTAGGTGTGAACTTTGTATTCTGCTGCAAGCTCTATGGGAAGGGATTCACATGCCGCTCTGCCCACTCTCGCCCCCCCACCCCCTCCAAGGACGTTCTGCAAACAAGAGCCAGCCTAGAGACTGCATAATTGGTCCAGCACAAATTGAAAAAGGCGGCCGTTGAGGGGTCACGAGCGTGCAAATGGCACCATTCTTAAAGGAAGCTCCACTGCAAAACCCCAGAGGATTTCAACCTAGCTATGACGACAGACCAGGGAGGTTTGAAGCAACCAGACGATAGGAAACACTTCTATTGACACAGGATGTGCCGCCTGGCAGACAGATGCCGGTTAACCCCTTCAGTGCACTCCCTCCCTGGTGCTGCGAACGACCGTTGGCCGACGCAGCCCCGCCTACCCTCTAGAACGCCTGCATCGCAGCGGCAATTCCGCTGCGGTCAAGGTGATAAAGGCATACCATAAGCAAAAATTAATGTACCAGGGCCTGCACCAACAAAAGTGTTTAAATGTTTACCCACAAAGCCAAGCACAGTGGAGCCTGAATGCACGTAACATTCAACCACAGGGGGGTCTGCAAGCCGTCGCACCCCATAGCAGGGATCAGAATAGCTGGACAAACACTTGGCAGCAGCAACCAGACTGGGAACTCTGCCCAGCAGGGATCGAGACCACAAACGTGGCAGGGAGGAATAACTGTCTGGGGGAGAGGGGTGTAATACCTTCACACACAGTCGAAATGTGCTGGAATATAACCCCCACAGAATAAATAGCACCCCTTTACCCACATCCCCAAAAAGTGTACCATACCAAAAGGACCAATGAGAACGTTGGTAATCCCAGCCTTTACTTGGGTTTAGGGTTGCAGGACTACTGTCAAAACTAGGTCTCCACCCAATGGAGACCCCTTTTCAGTTCTAAAACAAAGCTGTCCTCTGGTAGCAGGAGCCAGGAATTCCATACGCTGGGATAGTTAAGACCCCACAACCGCCACAGCAAAAGTACCAGTTAAGCGGCGAGGAGTAACCACACATCCTATAATTGCTGGGGCAGTCCTGGTTCTTTATCATTATTCAACAGCCGTCAGCAAATTTTTTTGGGCCTTAGCCCAGGGCTCTTCAGGGTTAAGTTCCCACCAATGTTTTCTCCCTCTTTTTTTCCTCAAGTTAATCCAATTTTCAGAATCTGACCACAGTGCTATACCCCTACAAAACAGAAGTATGCCCGCTAGTCATAACTCACTAGCCACAAGCCATGGAAAGCAGGTCCAAATACACAAGACATGGTCAGAGGGCTGGCGGCAGGTGTGTGTGTGTGGGGGGGGAAGGGGGGGGGGGGGGTATTTGAAGTGTCCACCACAGCCATTAGCCAGGTCACGTCTTTTTAACACCACATGTAGTAGGCGCAGACAAACTTTCCTTATCTCAAGAGGTAGCCCCCTAAAAAGTAAAATACCTTCTTCACTTATACCTATGCATAATCAGAAATTGGGTCAAAATCGAACCAGACAAAGTAGAATTTCACATGGTAGTAGTGAATCTGACCAGAAACGAACCTAACTCAACAGCTCCATTCCTTTCACAGAGACTAGTAAAACTGATCTGGACAGGATGTGCAAAAAAGCATTATAGGGGAGGATACGGTTTAGCGCCAAGACTTCCCAAAGAAGAGATTCTTGGAGGTAGCAAAACCCCCAATGCACAAAGACGTCACTCCCAGCTTCCCTTTGCAGTCTAAGAGAAACCCTTAGCGTATATGGGAGTCTTTAACAAGTAGACCCTCGACATGGGATTCATGTGTAGGGCACTTCAGCTCACGGGTAACAAGGGAAAGGAGTCACAGGGAAGAGGGGCGAATAACAGCAGGACCAAACCATGTCAGGAAATATGAGATACTGAGGTGGGTGGGACACTTGGTTACAAGGAAAGGGGCAACCCTTAATGGAAGGGAAACTTACACTTTATTCCTTGTTCCAGGTCAAGGAACACTTCTAGAGCACACAAATGAGAACTGCAGCACAATGGTGCACATTCCGCATATGCTATGAGGGAACTCAACACTGATGTATTTTTCCCACAAAGCAGCGAGTTTGCCTACACTAAGTTCGGCAAGATTTTTACCAGCACCTGCAAAGGAAGAAGACAACCATGTTGCCTCAGACTCACGAAAAATTATCAGATTATTTCAGTTGGGCTCAGTACAAGGACATTCCAGAAGAATTCAGACTATTTACAGACATACAAGTATTGAAAGGGGGGAGGGGGCATTCCCTTCACAGAACAGACTAAAGTCAGCAGCTACCAGAGAACTGACGATTGTGGGCATTTGCTGCTAAAACCCACGGGACTTGGAGGACCGGGTTGCACAGCGCCTCCGACACCGGCCGCACCTGGGTCCTCTTCCCGCCCCGCCCTCAGCATCTCCTACTTAGGTTGACAATCTTACGTGTACGCAGGACCCGGGCGGGCGGCCGCCGGCTGAAGCCCGGGCCAAGGGTGGGCCCGTTCAAGATCGTTCAAGGCCGGGGCGGGCCACCCCCTTCACATCTTACCATCGGGTGGGTCTTATTGTCTGTACAGTGTACCCTCGTAATTGTATTATTGTTGTGACTCATTTGTAAATGGCAGCTAAGGAAGTTAGCAGTAAGACGGCCAGTGTAAACCTAATAGGTTCCATGGACAAATTCATCACTAGGATGAATTCTGCCATTGATCAGAATTAAAATCATGGAGAGGCGGGTTTCTCAGGATCTGGCACTTGCCAGAAGATCCTCAATGGGCCCAATAGCCAATGCAAGGACTCCGGCCAATCATTACAGTCCTTCTAATCCCGATGCACTTCCTTCCTTGGAGTCTTAAATTTCCGACCCACTGGTTTGTGATATTGAAAATCTTTCAGAAGGGAACCAAACCAGGGCCTCCGATTTGCTTTTGATTACCCCCCACGAACTTCCAACAGAGCCAAGTCCTGTCAAGGAGCATAATACCAGACAACTTCGGGAAAGGCGTCAAGTGGCCATTCCAAAAACTACACAGCGTCTGGTCACTACTAATGTTCAAAGGTTGGGAAAAGTCACCAAACGCCAGGGAAAAGCTCCAATTGACAAAGGGCAGGCCTCCGAGACTACCAAGGCATCGTACACACTTCTAACGTAACCACGACCGCTGTGAGATTGTCCCCGGAGGCTAACGGGTTAGGAAGTCAGGTACTTACCGGGTTGGATGTGGAGGACCCCTTGATTAACAAGATAGATCTTCTCAGACTTCTTCTCCGCCCAGTCCTTGAGAGGTTAACCAAGATAGAGGAAAAACTAGACAGGATTGGTATTGTGTCCTCTGGTAAGGCTGACTCGCGGAAAAAGGCGAAAGAATCCAGGGCTGAGGCCCCCCCCTTCTAATCTTTCGGGAGTGGGGGCTGTTAATGACACTATAATTCCACCACCCAGGACCTCGCACATACCGGTTGCAGCCGCTCCCTCTCTTAATTTAAAGGGAAAGGCCGCAGGTGCAACACTGCATAAAATGTCTCAAAAAAATTTGGGTGATGGGTCCCCCAAGAAACTATCTACCAGTGAAGGAATTAATAGACCTTCCGCCGGAAGTAAGTCCTTATCTGGTAGTTTTAGCAGGAATACCAGTTTTGGAAAAAGGTGACCCTGAATACGCAATAAGGTTGTGGCCTGGCTTCATCAATTTAGACCACTACCTATGCATATTGTGGTAGAATATTGATGGTCAAAAGGGTTTCATGGGTGGGACACTCAGACAAGGACATTAGGGGAGACTGCATTTCAGTGAATTTTGACGATCCCAGGACAGTGAGATACATTTGCAACTGGAAAAGTAATGGTCCAGGAACTTCCATTCTAGCTCTCCCACTGTCCTATTTTTATCCCTCCGGTTTCCCTCCACCTACTGATGATGGTTGGACTTTAATACAACGGAGAGCTGGGAGATTTAACCCTGGAGGTAACCGGAACTGTGGAGGTTGGTTAGGCCCCCAGCTTGTTCCACCTTTTATTCCTTGCCAAAACCGGTACCGCGGATTGGAAGCTGTTGACTGACTTCTGGCACAGGTAGGGGTTTCTCGGGCTTCTCCTATTTGTCCCTTCCAGAACTATCGATAATAGTCCCCTTAGGTCACCAGAACTTTATGAAAGTCCACTCCCAACCTTGGCCACTATGACATATGGGGGTAATAAGGATAGTGTCCAAGGCTTAGATCACCCTTCGGGCCAGATGACCTCTCTGGACTACACCGCCCTCGTAGGAAATGGTAATCCTGGGCAAACTGAGCCCACAGTGCCTGCAAAGACTTGCCATCTGATCCCAATTGAGGGTAGTGACAAAGGCTCTGACCAGGGGCTAGTCTCGCTACACGTTGATGGTCACAACAGCAACCTTAACATTATTTCATGGAACGTAGCGGTCTTGCACAAAAAAGTACTACTTCCTGATTGGAATAACCTTATCGGTAAATATGACCCGTGTATTTTTCAGGAAACTTGGTGTCTCGCACCTTTGTATAAGTCTGGCTATTCTTCCTTCCATGTTCCAGCTACCTCTTCTGGGCGGGGTCGCCCGTCTGGGGTCTTAATTTGGGTCAAAATTGCATTAAATTGTAAAATTACCCATCACCATAGTACATCAATGGACTTTATGAGGCTAACGATTAGGGATCCTCAGGCCTCAGTGACCCTGGAGCTTTTTTAACATTTATGCCAGAGGTCTGTAAGGGGGGGCTAAATCTCAACTATCTCTGCATTAGCAGACTCACTCCTAAGTTGCCCCACCAAGTCTCTGTCCAGAATTGGCGGCGATTTTAACTGTACTTTCAAACCGCTGGCTGTGAATGGAGCTGGAGGTTTTTTTGATGAGGAGGTGGAGCATACCGCAACTGACGATCGCGCCAATTAAAAATTGGACACAGATTGTCATTCAAACGAATGCCCTGTTAATGGAGCATGCCCTGGTAGCTGTTAACGGGCGTACGCCATCAGATTTCTCGGGAGCCCACACCTGCAATAGGGTTACCTGCCCTAGCAGAATAGATTACATTTTGCTCGACAAGAGGCTATGGAAACATGTGAGTGACATGACTGTCATCCCATCTATCCATAGCGACCAGAACCTCTTTTCCCTTTCTATGCGGAACTAGTTGTTTAATGGGAAGCCTCAGTCTAGTAGTAGACCGAGGATGGTGACTAGGGAAATACCTTCAAATTGTAGAAGATTCATCAAATGGCAAAAATTCATCTTAGATTAACAAAAAACCAGCACCCTTGGGGAGATTGTAAGAGACCAGACGAGAAGCTCTCTGCAATTTGCATTAACGATTTGGGATTCGCCCAGGCTGATGTGATTTATGCGGAAACAATTAATTTGATGGCCGCTCTTTTCCTTGATACTCGGGCTACAAGCCAACTAAAGAGCAGGAAACCTGCAGCCAAGTGGTATAATCAGGACCGTAGGGGGGCAAAATCCAAATTAATATCGGCCATTAAAACTTGCGATGCTGCTGAGGTCCGCTTAGCCCGATCCCAGTATAGGCGAGTATAACTGGTGGCAAAGAGGGCTTGGGATGACTCCCATTGGGAGTCATCTGAAGCTGGCTAGTCAGTCTAAAAACGGTGAGCGGTTTTGGGCTTTGGTCAGAAGCTCAAATGGTGGCGACACAGAACCAATACCCAATCATATTACTGATGGGGAGTGGTTTGATCACTTCAGGAGTTTGTATGAAGGGGTAGGGGTAACAGATAATAGTGGGCCCCTGGACACGACACATCACCCATGATAGATACTTTGTCCCTCATCGATCCTGTAGGGCAAAAAGAGGTAGAGACAGCCATTAATAAAATTGTACCAGGGAAGGCACCGGGCCAGGATGGCATTCCAGGTGATCTATTTAGTGCCAATATCAAGCAATGGGCTAAGTTCTTCTCCCTTTTGATTAATGCCCTCCTCCAGGGGTCTCCGGTTCAGAGTTCTTGGAAAGGGACCGATGTGATCCAAATTTATATGGGACAAAAAGGAGACCCTGCCAAATATCGTCCAATCAGCCTCATTGATGCTGGCCAGAAGGTGGTTGTCAGGGTCCTTCTGGAGAGGATCTTTTCATGGGCGGAGAATAACATCATCTCCCAATTCCAGGCAGGTTTTAGGGCGTGCACAAGCACTGTTTGACCAGGCATTTAGGCTGCTTTTGCTGCACTGGAAGATAGTAACCATTGGCAAGGGCGGTCTGTATTTGGCCTTTATCGATTTAAAGACTGCGTTTGACCTGGTTCCCCATCCTGAATTTGTTGGCCCATATGCACGATGGAAATTATGCTTGCATCCAGTGGGGCACTCAGCAGCAGAAAACCAACAAAATCCTGGTAAATAGAGGCGTCCGCCAAGGATGCGTCCTGGCGCTGACCCTCTTTTTTTATGGTTTGTAAATGGGGTGGTTTCATTTTTGTCTGATATTGATGCCGATGCCCCTACCCTGGCCGGTGTCCAAGTCCCTGCCATGCTCTTTGCGGACGATACGCTATTGGTATCTAACACACCTATGGGGCTCCAGAAGCTTTTGGACCGGTTCTGCACATTTTGTAACTTAAGGGGCTTGGTCATTAATACAACCAAAACCAAGCTCCTTTATTTCAACCCTAGCAAGAAAGCCAACTGTACGCTTACACTTGACGAGGTGCCCTTAGAGCGTGTTAAAACATTTGACTACCTAGGGATAAGGATATCTGATCAATTGAAATGGCACCCACAGATTGAGAAAATGGCCCTGAATCACAAACGTGTCCTGGGAGTCATTGGGAGGGAACATAGAACCTCAATATCCAGACCAATAGCACCTGCACTGGAGATTTATTCTGCAAAAGCTATAGGTAGTGCATTGTATGGAGCTAAACTCTGGGGCTTCAACAATGTTGATCCCCTTGTTATTGCTGAAAATAAGTTTTTTGGGGAGCTCGTTTCATTACCTAGGGGTACTCCAAGCAAACTACTCCAATATGACCTTGGACGCCGATCAATTAAAGATCTCATTATCTTGCGCCCGCTTCTCTATTGGGCTGGTTTGTGGCGTACACCTGAGCTATCTAGCTACACAGATGGCCCTAGAGAAGTCATGAATATGCAGGGGTCCCATAAAATTGTTTGGCTTACTAGGGTAAAGAAGTTTTTATTGGCTATTGGTTTTAATATTGCATGGGAGACAGGTGTATCTGTCTAAACTGGAGATCAAAAGAGCTTATTGGCTATGGGTTGATGCCCAAGATTCTACAGATACCAACCTGGGCAAGCTGACAGATGAGTTCCGTCTACACAAGACAGTACATCGTCTTGAACCCTATCTGGATTTCATTAGGAAACCCAGAGATAGGGCTCTATAAATTCAGTTTAGACTGGGGAACTCTTCCGGTCCGTGAACGCACCATTAAGTGGAAACCCCCCAACCAAACACCTGCAAATTGCCAGTTTTGTACTGATGCACCTGAAACCATCCCACATTTTTTCTATGTATGTCACGCTTCTAAAAAACCAAGGTCGAAATGGTTATAACCTGTTTGCAGTCAGTGAGACCAAGAATCATGCCTCTGCCCTTAGAATCTTGCAGACAGATCCTAACACCACCCTAGCTTGTGGGGTGGCCAAATTTCTTAGTTGGGCGTGGGTAATCAGACTGAAAGACCTAAGATAATTTTACAATGCGACTACTTTTTAATTATGTCCAAAGCTGTAATTGGTTTAATGATTTTTTACTGTTGTATCCCTGTTTAAGTGCTTATTTAATGTTTTTTACAAATTAACTGTATTTTAACTGCCATGTGCTTTTTAAGATATTTCATATCGAAATAAAGCTTTGTACTAACGAAAGGAGTCGCAGGGAAGAGGGGCGAATAAGAGCAGGACCAAATCATGTCAGGAAATATGGGATACTGAGGTGGGTGGGACACTTGGCTAGAAGGAAAGGGGCAACCCTTAATTGAACGGAAACTTGCACTATATTCCTTGTTCCAGGTCAAGGAACACTTCTAGAGCACACAAATGAGAACTGCAGCACAATGGTGCATCTTCCGCATATGCAATGAGGGAACTCAACACTGATGTATTTTTCCCGCAAAGCAGCGAGTTTGCCTACACCAAGTTCGGCGAGATTTGTATCAGCACCCGCTAAGGAAGAAGACAACCATGCTGCCTCAGACTCATGAAAAATTATCAGATTTTGGTTGGGCTCCGTACAAGGACATTCCAGAAGAATTCAGACTATTTACAGACACACAAGAATTGACAGGGGGGGATTCCCTTCTTCACAGAACAGACTAAAGTGAACGCCCGCTGGTTACAAATCAGGGAGATGCTTAAAATGAGCTCTGCATTAAATTCAATCAAAGATGAACTAAGAGCATCAAAACGTGTTAGACAATGATAGTAATGGGGTGTGCCAAAATCAGTGCATCCTGCTGCACGTTTATCCCAGTGAACGAAATGGACAATGGAAGACAATTGCCATCCAAGCAGTGCACCATTTACAAAGAGGCATGTGAAAGGAGGGAGGTGCCCCCGAGCAGGAGTGGTACTCAAACTGATTCTCCTTGCTCCCCCTTTGGATCTGGTCTGTGCACATTGTTATTGCCAGTTTGTATGGATCAGCACAATTGGGGGATTTCCTGCTGTAAAAACAGTCTTCAAACTGGGTAAAATGCAGGTTTCTAGGGAAGCAGTATTTGTCAGAAGCAAGCTAAAAGAACAGGCCACCAATAAAATAACTGACGAAGATCTCAGTTGAAAATTCAACTAGCGGGGGAATGTTATAGAAAAAGTCAATATTAATATGAATATATGTATGTATATAAATACAATTGCGTCTTTATTAAAGAATTGGCCCATTGCAAACTCAAAGTCAAGACAGACAAAAATGTAGTCAGACAGGCTAAGAGTCCCAGGCCTGATGTCACTAAATGATTAAAGGTTGTGTGACCCGCAACCAGTAAATAAACGCATGCACAGGAAATACCAGATCAATACCACAGATGCCACAGCAACACCACAACGGCCCAGGGAGATTGGCCCCAATAAAGCAACATGCCAGAAGGGCATGCATGCTCCGAGAACGCGATAAAGTTAGATGCCACATACGTTCGGAACACATAGCCAATCAGGACAAAGTACATGCAGGTATCACGTCACCCCATGCTGGACATGGTACTCACTGGCCGCATTGTATCCACCCATGGTCGAGGTCCACTTAGATTGCCCATAGAATAAAATAATTTACGACTCAAAAGATAGCAAATCTCATTCCTTAACACATAGGGATCATCAGAACAGTGTAGGACATTCAATGAAGTGTATATAAACATCTTAGATCAAGTGAAAGTTAAAACAGTCCTCAGACCAAATGACCATTACTGTTCTCCCAGCCGCATCTGCACTTTTCCGGTTTGCTAAACCCTACTCTTGCCTTTTCAATAGATTTCATGCTCAAGTAATAAATTATAGTCATTTAAAGGCATCACAGTAAATTCCAGATCAGAGAGTTCCACTCTTCCAAACAGTTCATTTACTACACCTGACTTGGAGGTAAGCATATTTTCCTGCTGCTGTACAGTACTTGCGGTCTAAATATAGCAGTGATACCTCGCGAGCTGCAGGTGGTGTGTCTACAATAGAAGCCTGTGCTTCCGACCAATACTCTATTGCTTGGAGGTTCGTCTGCTACCTGTGCTGCAAAGCTTGTGTGAAAAAAACTTGCATTGGTACTGCCTTGTGTATACCAAACCACTATGAACCAAGCTACATATTCGCTCAAAAGTTGGTCTATTTGATGAGAAAGAAAAAGAAATCAGTATTTGCAACCCTGGAATTTTTAGTTAAAAAGTACTGAGCACATTGAGAAACATCGACTGCTGGACGCCACACAATTCGGCTTCCGCAAGTATCACGGTACCGAAACTGCCTTAATAAAAGCCGCAGACGATGTTAGAGCAATTCGAGACCAGGGCGGGACAGCAGTTTTGGTATTGCTCGATCTATCGGCAGCTTTCGACACGGTCGATCATAAGATCTTGGTCAACCGTGTCGGAAAGATGGGCATTTACCATACTGCAAGAGACTTGCTCGCATCTTTCCTGGCAGATAGAACACATGCCGTCACCATGGGGCCTTACCAATCTGCTAAGCTCTTGTTGCCATGTGGGGTTCCTCAAGGCTCATCCCTCAGTCCGACACTATTTAACATCTATGTGTCGGACCTTGCTAATGTTCTCAAAGCATATGGGATGAGCCTAACCTCCTACGCTGACGATACGCAATTGGTTTTGGCCATAAAGGGTGACTGAGGCGAGGTGGCAAAACGCTTCCAAAATGGAATGCGGGAAATTGGAGAGTGGATGGCAACTAATTGCCTTCAGCTTAATTCCGAAAAAACCGAGGTAGTTATTTTCGGACCCCTCACCCCAGTCTGGTCAGCATCCTGGTGGCCACTAGCCTTTGGAGCACTCCCAAGCCCGGCATCTAAGGTCAGGAACTTGGGAGTCACTTTTGATGAGGGTCTTAACTTTGTGGATCACGCGAACAAAGTAGCAACTACAGCCCCTCATAAATTAAGAATGATCAGGAAAATAAGCCAGTTTCTGCCGGAGGCAGCTATTAAAACACTGGTCAGCTCTTTAGTCTTAGCGTCCCTTGATTACTGCAATGGCCTATTCCTAAATGCTCAGGTCAGGGTTACGAAGAAGCTACAGGCAATACAGAATGCTGCAGCACATGTTCTCTCCGGAACCCCTAAATTCTCGGCTATATCAGACACCATTAAAAAATACCACTGGTTGACGATCCGGAATAGGATCAAGTTCAAATCACTTTGTAAAGTGTACAAGGCCCTTAATGATCAAGGACCGCATTTTCTTAAGGACCAGCTGATACCCTACAAACCCTCTAGACAGCTTTGTTCCACCACTCAACCAGCTAGTGATCCCACGTACTAAAACAGTGTCCTGGGGTGACCGCCGCTTTTTAGTCGCGGCACCCAAGTTATGGAACACTTTGCCTCAACACATCAGGCTAAGCCCTTCACTTCTCCAGTTTAGCAAGAGATTGAAGACATGGCTCTTTAACCAGTAACACCTATTATATGATCCTCTGGAGTAATCAGCATCGAGCGGAAGTTATGCGAATTGTCTAGCGCCGAGACACCTGCGGGTATTCGTTTGCGCTTAAATGGCAAAAATAAAATAAATTAGAATAGCAGTTAATTCTGAAAGTGTCTTATTACAGGTGTGTGAAGATTGTTGGTACTGGCCCACTGACATTATGGCAGCACTACTGAGTAGTCTAACGGTGCACCGAAAAGAAAGCAATCTTTGTCATTAAATTGTGAAACTGTTTTATTAAGAGTGCATGCTTGCTGAAAGTGCTGAAAATATTGTCTTGGAAGCATAGCAGTGCTGTTGTGAAGTGCATGAATGCACAGCTGCCCTACTCTGAAAGGACCATCCAAATTAGATACATCTGTTCAGCAAACTGTTGCATTAAGACTAGACATGGAATTACAGCCTGCGGAATAGCAGGCAATGTTCTGTATTACCAGGTTTAGCACAATCGTGTCGATGTATAATTTAGGCAGGAGTAAACCAAGATGACAAAGCAGGTTTATTTTAAACAAAAAGTTTATTTAAACAACACGACACTGGACTTGAAAGGGGAAAACCAACTAGAATATTGATTTCTAGCAATTCAACCCGACTCAGACAGATTTGGTCTACATGTAACAGCTACGTACAAAAAGGTTATAAAATCGTCCTTGTTTTAACAATGATAAAAAAAAGAAAAAAGCTTAAAGAGTCTCAAATTGAACAGGGTATGTGG
Organism: Lissotriton vulgaris; assembly: GCF_964263255.1. NCBI lineage: Eukaryota > Metazoa > Chordata > Amphibia > Caudata > Salamandridae > Lissotriton > Lissotriton vulgaris. The sequence continues at coordinate 617,604,717 of NC_141695.1, read as the reverse complement.
GCTTACTTTGCTTGGGATTCTTTACTATTTAAACAGTGAAAACAAAATAACTTACTGGAATGAACACACCACTGACAAGAGGAAAGGGAACTGTTCCCAGGGGCTCGATTTACGTGCCCATCTCTCTATAGATGACGCTGGTCAAAATTATACAATTAGCCATTTTGTTGGAGAAAAAAAAATAAAGACAAGCATTATGTCTGTGCACCGACGTCAGGCAATTTATATACAACAGAGAAATGGAAAGAATGGGAGAAACTATACTGCGGCCATGGGAAAGTGCACGAAGATCGCTGCATCCTGCATGGGCCGCATGAGTTGTTGAGACAGCACAGTTCCAAGGTGTAAATGAGGTTGGTTCTTTAATCAGCACCCCCCGTCTGCTGCTGGAATACATCAATTGTATCTTCATCCTCCATTTCCAACTGTAGAAAAATTAAAGTTGTAAGTGTTCAGCCATATCATCCGGGCAACCAACTCTACACAACTAACCCTGCACAGATCAGCCAGCTCAAAAAAATAGAGGTATTGAGCTGTGGACAGTCTCACTCAACACAGGCTGTGCCAGAGCTCAATCATGGAGTAAATACATTTGAGAATCCAGGGCTTATGTTTGCTTAAGACAATGCATGTACTCAAGCTTATCATCAAGGACGACTGGCAAAAACAGGATTAGCATTGGCAACTAAAAGGCACAGAAGAGCTTGCAGTAAAAATTGCAAGTTTGAAGACTGAGGAGGCATATGGTCGTATACAAAAAGTAAATGACCTATCACAAACAACTTGGAAAAAAGTTCAAGCAGAAAAAAAAAAAAGATTGGCCCTTCATCCGTAGCAGTGAAGCAGACTACTTTAAGATTAGATCTAGCCAATACCTTTTGATTTAACTAGAATGAAAATTATCAGCGTACTCAGAGGGTCTTCGAGGCAGCCCTCTTAATCTACTGAACGGTTGGGTCCTTCACACTTTTCTTCCACTCACTACAGCATGGGGCAATGGATCAGCCTCTTATTCATTGGCCAACTTCACTGAAAGCATTCTACTCTTCCACAAAGAGCAAGTCCCTAAAAGTAGCGATCAATAGATGGGTCTCCTATGGCAAAAGTGCTCTACAAGGCCTAAAATAATCAAATAGGTTAGACACAGTTTGATATATATTAGTTTTGACAATTGGGCGTGTGTGTATATAGGAATATAAGGCCTGTCAGATTTAAAAAAATAAAGTTTTAGGAAAACCAAGACATGCACTGAAATTCAAAAGGCTGAAAGTTAACACTAAAGCTGACTGCCAATGTTTGTTTGTATCAGACAAATATTTGGGACACTGGAGGGAAGTGAAATTGAGACTAGACAATACTACAGAATCTTATCACTACTCTAAAAGACAACTTACATTTTTCCTCCCATCCGGATAGTGAAACCTATAGGATAGTTAAATACGTACTTAAGTCACTGATGATATAGCAGTGTATGTAGTATTGCTATGTACTTGCTTGAGGTTCTGTTGACATGTTGGACTATTTAAAAAGTATGCTAATAAACGGTTTCATTTTGTTTGTTTTTTAAAGTGATGCTTTAAGCTCAGGCTTCATAGCAGGATAATGTGTGTTTAGAAATAACTAACAATTACATTCTTGCAGCCGTAATGAAATAAAGATTAGATTGGCCAAAAAAAGATTCAGGATAGTTTTTTGGGGTAACAGAACACAATGTCTCAGTTTTGAGACTGCTTTATGGTGGGGGACTAAAGACGTAAATTGGAACAACCGAAGTAAGAGGGCCAGCAGGGATGTGGAATTCCTATAGCCTGAATCCCAGGACATATTGCTTGGGGTCGAGGGCAACGCGTTTTCATGTGTATTTTGTCCTTGGGACAAGTAGGCCCAACCCCCTGCAGCATAAACCCTTTGGCTGCCAGTTTGCAGTACATTATGAATCAGGGAAGGGCACTGTCTGCAGGTAATGTAATTTTTTTGACCAAATGTTAATGCTGTTCAAACTTGTGTTTACGGTTTGTGTTTAATTGAAAGCCTTTATTAGGGTGAGCGCTCCAAATAATTGTTGTAAGCTCCGACTGCACTACCGACAGTGGTTCCAGTATAAAAATGTGTACAAGTTTTCAAAATCTGGCAATATGAGGCTATTTATAATGCTCCCACAAAGCTCTCTGAAGCAATCAAACATTTGTAGAGCGTGCTTCTCACCCATGAGGGTCTCAAGGTGCTATGGGGGGGGGGAGCAGCTGCAGGTCGAACAGCCAGGTCTTGAGACGTCTCCTGAAGGTCGGCAAGTCCTGACGCAGGTGGATGGGGATGGTGTTTCATGTCTTGGCGACCAAGTGGGAGAATGATCTTCCGCCAATGGTCGTTCAGCGGATGCATGGGACGGTGGGGAGTGCGAGGTCGGCGGAGCGAAGCTGGCAGTTCGGGGTGTAGAAGGACAGTCATTTGTTGAAGTATGCTGGTTGTGTTTTGTGGAGTGCTTTGTGAGTGAGGAGCTTGAAGACTATTCTCTTGTTGACCGGGAGCCAGTGCAGATCTCAGGTGGGTGGTGATGTGGCTGTTGCGAGTGAGTCCAAGGATGTTTTGTAGGCTTTGGGAGTCTTTTCTGGAGTATGGCTGCTGTTCCTGCATAGAGGGTGTTGCAGTCGTTCAGCCTGCTGATGAATGTTGCATGCGTGGTTGGTAGGTGTCGGGGCAGCACCCAGCATGGCCGGCCACCAGGAGTGGTTTTAAGTGGAGGGGGGTGGAGCCCAGAACGAGGACCCTGTCTTGTCCAAGTTCAGTTTCAGCCACCTAGTCTTAAACCACTCTGAACTGGCCTTAATTCCCTCATGGAGGTTGAATTTGGCGGTGGCCGGGTCCTTGGTGAGTGAGAGGATCATATGGGTGTAGTCAGTGTATGAGACGATGTAGGGGTGGTGTGCTCGGACGAGGTTGGCGAGCGGTGTCATGTGTCTCAGGTGATTGTGGTGGCTTCGGACCTGAAGGGTGAGGCAGACTCTGCGTTCTGCTGGTGAGGAAGGAGGTGATTCAGTCCAGGGCCTTGTTTTGGATCCCTGCGTCATGGTTGGGTGAGCGCAGGGTGCAGTGGCAGACGGTCTACGGCGGCCGAGAGGTCCAGGAGGATGGGGGCTGCAGTGTTGCCGTTGTCCAGTATGGTCCTGATGTCAGTGGCGATGATGGGGGCAGTTTCGGTGCTGTGGTTGCTGCGGAAGCCGGATTGGGAGGAGTCCAGGAAGTGGGTCAGATGTGCTTGGTGGGTGTAGAGTCGGGGTGATTGCGTCTGTCAGTGTCTGGGTGTCGAAGCGGTAGTGGATGTCTGCAATCTTGCGGTTGAAGAAGGTAGCCAGGGAGTCGCAGAGTTCTTGTGATGGTGGTATGTCATTGTAGCAAGAGCTGGGTGTTGAGTTCTTTCACAATGTTGAAGAGCTCTTTGCTGTTGTGTGCATTGTTGTCGATGCAATCTTTGGAGGAGGTTCTTTTTGGTGGATCGATGAGTTGGGAGTGTTTGCGTCTGGTATTCAAGAGGGTTGCATGGTTGTCTGGTCATTGCACCACTGTTTCGAGTCTTCTGCAAACATGCTTGGAGTTGGAGGTTGGCGTTGAACCAGACGGCTCTCGTGTTGGTGCGCCCGTTGGAGGGCTTACTTATCGGGGATAGGGTGTTGGCGCAGTCATTGAGCCAGTGTCCGAAGTTGTTGGCTGCTGCGTCTATCGTCAGAGGGCCCGGGTGGAGGGTTTCGGGCGAATGTGGTGTTGAGCTGGTCTGTGACTTTCAGCTGAGGTGTGGGCTATGTTGTGGTTGGTTGTGTGAGATGTGCTGCTTGAAGGAAAAATGGATGCAGTGGTGGTTGGTCCAGTGGAGTCCGGTTGTGTGGCTGAAAGTAACGTGGTCATTGGCGAAGAAGGGACAAGCGTGTGGCCGGCAGAGTGGCTGGGTAGGTGTTGTGACTAGTTGTTGGGAGTCAGAGGGGTTGCTGTTGTTGGCGTTCAAGGTGGACGTTAAGGTCCCCGAGGAGGATGCAGTCTGTGGAAGTGAGGGTGTGTGCTGATTAGGTTGGCGATTGATTCCCGAAACTGTGGTCAGGGTCCCGGAGGTCTGTAGACGCAAGTGATCTGATGCAAATATTTGCAGAAGCTTGAAAGCAAGATTGACGATTCTTAGCTTTCAAAATAAAATGTTCATTAAAAAATGAACAGCAAAACACACAAGATGATAGACGGAATGTTGCACAATGGCATAACATTCACCTCCGTCCATCACCACCCACTTTTGTACCATTAAAAAATGAAAGCAGAATTTGTTTTGGCTTAACTACTGTCACATTTCAGGTACCATTTCTTTGCAGCATCATTTAGTGCTAGTTTTTCCCCAAAAATATTCCTAATGGAAAATCAGTGTAACCAATTTCAATAAGATTATGGAAAACAAAAAACAAACAAGTATTGGCAAAGCCATTCAGTTTGAAATTCTTGGTCAGCTTTTTAGTTTTGTCAATGTGAGACTTGTTTTGGCATGGTTTTTGTAAAACCTTATTGCTGCAGGGCCCACACCATTGTAACAAACATTGGCAAAAGCAAATAGTTTTTTGGTCTCAAAAAGCACACACTGCCACAGTTGTTAAGGGCACGGAACAAAACTACTTTGGGTGCAGATATGCTCCTAGTGAAAGAGCAGAATACTGTCACTCACAGTGAAGCCAGCCAATAAGGCGAGAGACTGAATTTTAATAAACACAAAAGACCACAGTCCACGCCAGAACAAAGTAAGGGCCCAATTATTAAGGAAAGTCTTAAAAGTGCACCTATGGTATATGTTCTTGGATTAAGTGCAGCTATAGGTTTTCATGAACTCCAAAGAATTTACAGAAGTAGGACAAGAAATATTACTTCTAGAAAATATTTGTTAACTGCATTTTAGCATGAGCAAATGTACATATAGATTTGCTCATGCGAGCACTTCACAAGTCTTTAAAAGACCATTAGCATGTTAATGAGGCTTTGCTGTTTCACCCCTTCTAAGAGTCCCTGCAGCTCGACTCTGCATGTTGCTTACAGATTCAGCCCCCCCCCGAAATTTGACTCTAGTTGCGCCTCTGCACTAGTGATAATACATATTTTCGGCACAAACGTATATAATTTCCAAAAACGAGCATCCGGCCAACCCACAATGCACATGACCATAAGGGGCGTGTCTACAGTAGGACATAAATGACAGCTGGTGCAGAACAAGGTGATGGATGAAATGCAACAATTAATTTTAGCCACTGGCATTCACTTTAGTTGCATTCCAGTATACGGTTTTTGCCCACCGTGCCACTCTAGACAAAGGCCTAACTTATGAAAATCAGTACAGACCTTTCTCTTCATGGGAAAAGTCTAAAAATGGCAAGACAGGATCACAAGCAACCCTATACCGGTTTTGTTCTAGTTGGGGTGAAGCCGAAGTCCTATGGCACAGTGACCATACCTGTCGCACTTATCGTGTCAACTACAACAGTCAGACGGAAAACTCAAATTAATCACAGGAACAGGCAATCACTTGGGTCACATTCCAGTCAATTATCCTTTTAGTGTGACACACTAAGTGAGACTGGCATGTCTAGATGTGGGTCCAGGGCTCAGTGATCGACTGGAATCAAACTGCACCAGACTGAAGAGCCCCAACTAGAGCAAACCCGCCTTGGACTGCTCGTGTTGCGTTTTACATAAGGCACAGCCTGGCAGTTTAGGCTGAACTATTCCTAATAGAGCAGGATCATGGCTGATTTGCATATGGAGGTGTCAAGTCTGTGGTAGCATGGTGAGCAATAAAAAAAAATGGGCTTGCATGTGGTTCGTAATTGCCAAGGGCAAAGATTAATTCTCGTATCCCAACCATCACTTTGTTTACTTCAATTGAGGTAGAAAGCATTTATGTATTTAAAAAGACATGAAGGAAGTTTCTTAGAGGAAATAAAGTTACAAAAGGATCCAAGCCCAAGGGGATCTGAAACCTGAATCAACGTGTAGCAGTTAATAATAATCCTGGTTCTCAATAGGTTACTCAGCTGGATCCTGATGTGACTGCGATCCAAGGGACAAAAAGCCATGGTGCTGATTTTTTTTTTTTTAATACAAAAATATATCCCCAACACTCACCTGTGCAGGTGTGTCTGTCTCGTTAATGGGCTGCCCATCAAACCGGAACCTGATCTGCCTCATGGACAAACCCTGGAACAAAGACAGGTAGCGCATCAAAACAAGCTGCATGCATTCAAGCAAACCAAGCCCCATTTATAAGTCCAATCCTTCTCTAAGGGGAAGAGTGCATTTTATCAGTACGCTCCCTGGCATCACGAGGACACCACACCCTGGATTCCAATGCCCCCCCCCCTCCCCCAACTTTTACCATTCTAATACAGCTGCTTTTATTTATTTAAAAAACAAACATACAGCCACACTTGCAATGTGGATCAGTGACCCACGTCGACAATAAACCAAAGCCATAACCCAAATTAAAGTGCCCTGTACAGAAGAAGAAAAATTCACAGCATTAGAGAGTTTCCCGCAAACCTGGGGCACTGTAGAAGGTAGCTTTACTTAGTGTGGGAATCTCTGCCAGTGATATGAACAGGGCTAGAGTCTAAGTGAATCAGATTCTAACATGGTACTGTCTTCCTCACATGACGTACTTATTTTACCTCATGGCGCCTCGGAAAAGCCGGCACCACCACCAGTGAAACCCACGAGCCTTCTGTACGACTTGGGAGTTTAACCTAAAGCTAAGAACAGACAGCAAGGGGGAGGAGCTATTTTACCATTCAAAAAAAGATGTACCCAGTATTTAGTAGCTGAGCAAATTTGAAAACTAGAAACAAAAACCAAAAAAAACACATGGCAGACCTGGGAAGTGAAGTTACCATTAAAATTATTCTAAGCATGTAGAGGTTCCGCAAAGGTGTTCCAAAAGTGAAGGGGGATGTGCACATGATTGAAATGAACCGATAATGCAATGTACAACTTCCTTCAATCGCCACCGATCCAATATGGGGGCGAAAATACACAAACCAGTAGGAGATGGCATTCAGGAAGACAACACAAATTTCGGCACAAAGAGTACATTTGCACGAAAAAGCATGCCCCCTATTAAAACAACGTAACAGACTATGCAAACCCGCGAGTACACAAGAGGCATCGCTAAAACGTTAGTCTAGGCAGCTAGTACTATACAGATGTGCCACAGTTAATAATACTGCCTGGATTTATGATTTGCAGTCAAGAAGCCAGAACGTTCTGCTACCGGTGCTGTTGATAACTTTACAGTCTTCCCAACACATTATTCCAAATATTACACGCACAGCCGACATGACACGAGTTCTGCCTGGCACATCATAAAAGCAAGCATTGGCAAACTCAAAAGGCATTACCGTTGAAAGTTTAGCCAACCTGTAGACTTAGCCAATGCTTGTTGCTGAATATCAAAAATAAAAACAAGCAGGGCAAGCATGATTACGGGTGCATTAAGATGCTACAGCTAATATTTTTAAAACGTAGCAGATCTCGGAGCAGTACATTATAAAGGTGCATGTATTATCAGAAATTAATGTTCCAAATAAAAAGCTGCTAGCCACCAAAGGAAAGTGGATGGGGTAAAGGAAAAATCACCACAACGGGGGCGGGGTGGTACCAGAACCAGGGTAAGGCGAGGAATGGATGGGGAGGCAGCATACGTATTGATAGCAAGAAAACAGCCACGAGAAAAGTCATGCAATCAGTTTCATGGTTATAAAAAAAAATTAAAGCAATTTTCTAAAGGGGGCGCGCAAACAAGAGGAAGGAAAGCCATTGAATAACCTAGGAAGCAAATGAGATTGCCAAGAAAGCTAACCAATGGACCGCCCAGAGCCCAATTTTAAGCTATTTGTGTACAACATAGGTCACTCGCCTATCGCTGTCTGAAGCAAGACCAAAAAAGCCTTAAGAGACCAGCTTAACTCTCGCAAAGAAGCTCATTTTCCATCTCGGCTCTTACCTGTCGCAGACAGTAGGCGTTCAATTGTTTACTAAAGGGTGCATTTCTATCACCTGTCGTTGACAGTAGGCTTTCACTGGTTTACTAAAGGGTGCATATCTAGGCTCTCACCTGTCGTTCACAGTAGGCTTTCATTAGTTTACTAAGGGGCGTTTGCCTTTTGATCTTAAACTGCACCACGGAGCCATCCTGGCCCGCCACTTTCAAGTTGATGTGATCATTGTTTTCAGTCTTTCCGCCTTCCTGTGGAAGAAAAAAGGAAGGCACAAATCAATCGATGTGCAGAGAGCAGATAATTCATTTCGGGAAAAGATCTCAAAAGGCATTGGTCCAATGCAAAACAAGGAAGCAAAAGTAATGTCTCTTGACGACTATATCCAACTGTAAAGACACATCCTATATCACCATGAAACAGTGAAAACAAACTTAAAGGAAGTAGTGTGTGAATGTCATTTACAACTTATCCAGTCCCCGGACTAACGAGAAATTCGTCCATCTAAAAGTCTACGGTAACCTAAACACTTCAGGAAAAAGCGGGTTTATAACCATCAGCATCACATTTAAAAGCTATGCACAAATTGTACTTGTATATACCAAGCTAGAACCCCGTTATATTGTCGCAAGCCTTTCAATACCTCGTTACCAACCCAGGATTTATATTTTTCCTTAGGATCAAATTATTCCCGGAAATGCTGCCTTGGGGGAGTGATACTAACACTCAAACTAATGGCTCGAACAGTAGCCCCTCTGAATAAACCAAAACAACAAACAAGAACTTCTAATGGCCCAAGGGTCTATTACTCAGTATTACCTCACAGGACTAGCCTGCCCAATAAAGGCCACTCTTGATAATTATGAACTTCATTATCACCAACCTGCCGAGCATCAAAAAGATTAACATACACCAACCGAACACCAGGCCCACTTACATATATCACGAGATTCCCAATAGTCCAGCCATGGGGTCGCTGCTGTCCAAATACAAAGGACTGGTAATGCTTTCCAATAAGCACCTCTACAACCCGGCCGCTTAACTTATGCCAGGGCCAGTACACCCCATTACTTTGCGTGGCATTACTGCACAAGCCAAGCAGCCATAATACCTATTTTCCTGGAAAGGGGCCACAATCCGTGAATACACCCCCCAATATCCGGGGCTCATTCCTCAAACACTGCTGCAAGTCTAGTGTCACACTAGAAGTCGCATTAACAGGGACTCATTTCTAAAGCCGCTCACCTACAAACTTTGAAGGGCTTAACCCGTATCAGTTGCAACTCCTCCCCCCACAACACAAGCCTCATAACGAACGGAGTCCCCCAACGTAGGCCTCATACCATGCCTGGAACGGATGTCGGCATGTACAGGAGATGCAGCTTCCGTGACCCTGTAGTTCGTCCCAGCGCAGGATTACAATTCCTTCCCGCCCGGTGCAGGCCTTGCTCCCCCCTCCTACCAGGAGTTCGCTTCGCCTCACCCCGCCCCCACCCCCAGCAGCCCGCGTTCCCACAGAAGGCCCTGCCGCCCCATCAAACTACGCCCCCCCCCTACTCCACGCGCTCACCTTTGGCTTCTCGTCCGCCATGGCCCGGGAATTGGGGGGGATAGAGCCGGTACTGAAGCCGCTACACTGGGGGCTGAAGACGCACAAAGGAGGGTGAGCGGGAGCCGCGCGAGCCTGAGGGAATGCGGGAGCGCGCACGGCCGCACACGTTTATCAGCGCCCCCGCCTACCTGGCCCGCGTGCTCGTGCCCGGGACTCGGCCTGTCTCCCCATTGGTTGCAGGTGGTTGCGGGGGCGCGCACGGCGGGTGAGAGCAAGGAGGGGTGCGGGGGCGGGAGCGCGCGGAAGACATCTTAGGAGGCATCTAGGCGGGTAACGGGTGGGGGATGGGAAACTCCGAGGACGTAATCGCAAAGTCTCACGGGGCATTGTAGGCCCGGTCCTAGTGCCATATAGGTCTATTATAATTAGTAATCTAGGTGAATACCAGGCTTGCGAGTCACAGGGCAGACCAAAACTAACATGAGCGTCAAGTAGAAGACAGGCCCTAAACTGAGCCACACCAGAGAACTGATCATAGCACGAGGAGTGCTACGTATAAGCGAGTGCAATGATGGTTCAACCCTCTATGTGTGAATTCCTCCAAAAAGCGTTGTAATCTGTGTATACTCATAGTTTTACTTCCATTCTCTCACTAATTAATGCACGTGTATGTGCAAAGTACACAATTCAGGTCAATGTCACAGAATCTGCCCCTGTTGCTTGAAGCAGGGCACATCTCCAAAAGACTAAATCGGTTTTGGGGCGCTAGCTGGATGAGTGGCTGATGTATGGACCAGTACCAAGATTGACAGCTCTTCTCTTAGGGGCTCATAGTCCTGAATTTCACATGGTTCCAGTGACAGTAGTTATAGACCCCCATGTGGAATCAAAGGTGTGCACACCAGACTCAAACTTCTTTTGGGGTCACAATTGTACCAGTCACTACGGTGTCAATTTCAGAGGCCACGTCAAAAGTAGTTGTGGGCACTCTCTTCACTGTTCTGGTACATTGTGTTAACCCCTTCGGTGCTCGTGTGTTCATGACGAGCTGAGCTCGTCATGACCACACCCATTATCATTATGGCCCAGCCCAGCAGAGGAATAGCCTGCGCAGCCAAGGTGCTAAATGGGGTGCCATTTTTGTGTACCATATGTGATGTACAAGACATTTTAGCTGAAGAAATTACACATTTTTTTATTTTTTATTTTTATTTTACATAGAGGCTGACAGTAAGTAAGCAAACCACGGATAAAGAATACAGCATGAACAATAAATAACTGCAACGGAGGGGGAGAGAAAAAAAGAAAACAAGGTGATTAGCATAGTCCGTTCACCAACAATCCTAGAATGGGAGTCAACTCGGAATGTTGCATTCTAAGACATTGAGCCTGTAGATCTAACAGAATGTAGAAATTTAAGTTTTAGTTTCTGGGGATAGCAGAGGCAAATGATGCATTCTAAAAACACACTGATATAAAGGCTTAGGCCTCACCCTAATAGGGTTTATGAAAAGCAGCTTTTAAAAGATTTGCAGGTGCCTGTTCCCCAAGTTAAGATTTGGAAAAATGTCACTAAACAATGGTACTTGATTTCATTACTTTGGTTAATCTGCTCCTATTACATTTGAAAGTACACAAAACCGTTCAGCATACGCATGAATGTTGGTAGCAGCAGAATACTAAAAAGTAGCTTAATTTGTGAAAATAGTTGGCAACAGTGAAAGAAAATTCAGCTATAGAGTTTGTAGAATTAGTGAGGATGGTATAATGAACGAGGCAAGCTAATAACATAATAAAGCTCTTGCAGAAAAGAAAGAATGGCAAATCACGAATATGACAACCATCAGGAGTGGTAGGACAAAATTGTTAAAGGTTTTAATAATTATAATTAAGGCTCCCAGTTGTCCATTTTTTACAGATAAAAACCAGCAGAAAACCGTTTGTTTTCCTGTTTGTAGTTTTTTATTAAATGTGGATAAAATGGAAATGAGGTTGTTTTTTGAGTGAGTCTAATTGCTATCACTCATGACTGCCAGGCCAATACCTGTCCAGATTGACTGGTAAGAGGGATACAAAAAAAGACATTTTTAGCAATGAGGCTTAATCAGTAGGAAATAAGCACAAGGTCAATACTAGCATTTGTATCTTTTCATATAGGCGTATTGATTTATCATTTGTGGGTGTGCATATCATTGAAACCTGTTGAGCATTCAGGTATAAGTATACATTTATTGATTAAATTAATGTGCAAATATACTAGTTTCATCATTTATTTTTTAACAAACCCCCGAAATAAAGGTGGATGAATACAGATACAATTAGTGAAAAATATATATCGATAAAGATGGAAATGTGGAAAAAATTAATTCCATAAAATCGTGAGCCCAAATTATAATATCAGAAAAAGCGCAATTTGTTAAATTCTAGGGTTTTCTGTTTGATAATAATAATAAGACTTTATTGTTTGATTAATTAAAACCATTACAATTGAAAAAACACATTTGATTCATTCGTAAAAAAGACCACTGAATAAAAAATACAGGACCTGTGAATTTGCTTAAAACCCTCAAAAGCACTGTAAGCAGATAATGTTCAGCTAGGAAGCCAGATTCTAATCGGCTATTAATGGCAGTATAGGGTTCTGTTATTGAGCCTGCGGAGTGAATGCCGCCCTACTGAGTTGAGGGAGATTTGGCAGCATTGGTATCTCCCAACAGTTTTGATGCCTTGATGACAAATTTGGTAAGCCCAAAGTTCAGATTGGTGTTGTCTGGATTTAAGGCAGCTATTATGGCCTTGCGGCATGACCGAACTCCTGGCCTGATTCATTCTTCCCGCAATACTGACCGTCTGACTGTAAGCAATGCGGGGCATACACAAACTATATGTTCCATTGCTTCGGAGTAATAGCCGCACATCCTGTATTTGATTGCAGGAACAGCGCCATTCAGAAAGGGTCTTCTGTACTGTAACGGTCTAGATGAAAAGCAAAAAGTATAGCCTTGAAAATCTTAATCACAACCATATTTGATTTTCATGGGCAGAGTACAAGAACTTCTGACTTGAAGTGGTTACTCCAAAAGAGCAAGACCTATATTTGATAGTTTTAGTTCCAAGCACTGTCATACCATCTAACTCTTAAACCATCGTTAAAGATCTGACATCTCTTAATCTAAAGGTTACTGTCCTCTAAGAGGTCCTCTCAATCCCTCTCCATTTGCAGCTGTGACAAGACAAATAAAGCTAAAGATCAGCAAATAGATTCATGCGAGGTTGGACTATAGACCCTTGAAGAGGTGCTTTATTTTGAATAAAACAGGCTCCGAGGCAGCTTGGTATTTTACAAAAACTTCAGCTTGCTTTATTGAAGATAAGGAGCCCACGTACTGACGCTCTTTTCTGCATTTGTTGGAGTTGGCAACCAGGGAGTCGAAACACAGAACATGGATCTATGTACAAATATAAATACAACATGCATGATAGGTAACAGCTAGCATGTACAAGAATAAAGATATAAAGGAAAGACTAGTCAATACTGCATTTGTACAAATATACAGTGTGCAAGCTAGGTAACAGCTAGCATGCACATGCACGTGAATGACAGATATAAAGGAAAGACTAGTCAGCACTTCCACCCTGTACACTAGGTGGACTGTATGTTGCCTCCAAGAGACTCTCTAGCTAGCTTAAATGTGTATTTTACAGTTGGAACCTTAATTATGTGTCCCTATATGGCTACTGTTGGTGAGCCATAATGCAAATAAGTCTACTGTAATTTTTTAGAATCAGTTGGGCCTACTTACCTCGGTTGTCCTGGAGTCTTCTTCTCTTGCATCAACAACTGAATACCAAGTACACCTCTTTGGCACTTAACTCCCAGTATAGCCAGTCAGACCAGTGCAATGTTTATTCTGGAAGGCGATGACAGTTAGACAACCCAATCACAAGGATTCAAAATATCATTTAATAATTCAGTATCCAGTCGGTGCTTTTTCTTAGCTAAAGAAAAAGTACTCTCTTCTATACACAAAATGTAAAACTATATAGGAAAATATTACTGTACTTACCACTATATTTAAAAGTACAGGGAAATGCAAGCAATGTTTCACAGGGGACTTACAATAACAAGGTGGTAAATACCTATTTTAAAACCATTAACCAAGAGTGACATATTCACTTCTTATGGTAAATACCTCATATTGTACGTTTTCAACAGGACAATGAAGCATAAAATGCAGAAGCAATTTTAACACCAAATTATGCATGTTGCTGCCTTTTTCTGGACCTTGTCACCCCAATGTATTGAATCAGGTTTGACTTGCCCAGTATTTATCTGGGGAAAATGAGAAGGTGATATATTTATCACAAATCTCATAATTCAGATCCCTGCACACACGTAATGAGGATCTTAGTTTCATTGTCCTTTCAATGTATTACACCATCAGCTTAATGTGGGGTTGATCAGAATGTTCCTAATTCAACATTTTCTCAAGTCTCTGGGAAGCGCTTACCTTTGAACAATGTGCTAGATTTTGTCTCCCATGAGGTTATTAGATTCTTATGTGGCACAGCTTAACCCAGAGGATGGTGACAGGGTGTCTCCATGAGAACAAAACAAACAAGAGTAATACTATACAATATCATACTAAAAGTAGCAATCAGACATACAGCAGAGATACAGAAACAAATATGTCACAAGAAAAGAAGATGATAAGCAAAAATTAGGTTGTAGTGGGAGAGAAGTAGCCGGGAATGGTGGGGTACTAAAGGTGCCAGGATGAGAGGGATATGACTCTCATCTGTATCCATTGGAAGATTCTAGAAAAAGCTTTTGAAAGAGTGGGGATATACATTGTTGGACCAATGGACCCCCCCAACAGCATCTGGGCACAGATTTATACTGGTGGTAGTGGATCATGCCACCAGGTATCCAGAAGCTATTCCCCTTAGGACCACTACAGCTCCTGTTGTGGCCAGGGCCCTACTTGGAGTTTTCTCCAGAGTGGGGTTTCCTAAGGAGGTTGTCTCTGACAGAGGTGCAAACTTCATGTCAGGATACTTGACTGCAATGTGGAAGGAGTGTGATGTAAATTACAAATTTATCACACCCTATCACCCACAGTGCAATGGGCTTGTGGAGAGATTCAACAAGACCCTAAAAGGGATGATAAAAGGGTTACCTGAAAAGCTTAGGCGAAGATGGGACATCCTTTTACCCTGCCTTCTGTTTGCTTACAGAGAGGTCACAAAGAAGGGGGTTGGCTACAGCCCCTTTGAGCTTCTATTTGGGCATCCTGTAAGAGGACCCCTATGTCTTGTGAAGGAAGGATGGGAGTTACCTCTCAAAAAGCCTAAGCTTGACATAGTGGACTATGTACTTGGTCTCCGCTCCAGGATGGCAGAGTACATGGAGAAGGCATCCCAAAACCTTGAGGCCAGCCAAGAACTTCAAAAAACTTGGCATGACCAAAAGGCTGTCCTAACTGTTTCCAGCCAGGACAGAAGGTGTGGGTGTTGGAGCCAGTGGCCCTAGAAGCTCTCCAAGACAAATGGTCTGGACCCCATACCATCATTGAGCAAAAGGGAGAGGTCACCTCCCTGGTGGACCTTGGAACTCCCAGGAGCCCTCACGGAGTACTGCATGTGAACAGGCTCAAGGCATTTGTTGACAGGGAGGACATGGGCTTGCTCATGGCCACAGATGAGGGACAGGAGGAAGAGAGTGACCCTCTCCCAGACCTGCTCCCTCAGAACCCTGATGATGGATCAGTAGATGGTGTGGTCTTTTCTGACAGCCTCTCTGAGCATCAGCAAAAGGATTTCAGACAGGTTCTTCAATCCTTTAGACAAATGTTCTCTCTGACCCCCAGTCAGACAAACTGGTGCACCCACGAGGTGGACACTGGTGACAGTCTGCCTATAAAAAGTAAAATCTACAGGCAACCTGACCACGTCAGGGACTGCATAAAGAAAGAAGTACAAAAGATGTTGGAATTGGGAGTCATTGAACCCTCAGAGAGCCCTTGGGCTAGTTCTGTAGTTCTAGTACCAAAACCTCACACCCAGGATGGTAAGAGAGAGATGAGGTTTTGTGTAGACAACAGGGGTCTCAATGCTGTCACTAAGACGGATGCCCATCCAATACTCAGAGCAGATGAACTCATAGATAAATTGGCTTCTGCCAAATTCTTGAGTACATTTGACCTAACAGCTGGCTATTGGCAGATCAGGTTAGCTGAGGATGCCAAGGCCAAGACAGCATTTTCTACCCCAGGAGGTCATTACGAATTTGTGGTGATGCCCTTTAGTTTGAAAAATGCACCTGCCACTTTTCAAAGGTTGGTGAACCAAGTTCTCACTGGGTTGGATGACTTTTGTGCAGCATATCTAGATGATATTGCTGTCTTCAGCTCCACCTGGGAGGATCCCCTGATCTACCTGAGGAAAGTTTTGGAGGCCCTGCAAAAGGCAGGCCTCACTATCAAGGCTACCAAGTGCCAGATAGGGCAGAGTCAGGTTGTGTACCTGGGCCACCTTGTAGGTGGGGGCCAGGTTCAACCATTGGAGAGCAAGATACAGGCCATAAAGGACTGGGCTCCTCCAACCACCCAGACACAGGTCAGAGCTTTCTTGGGCCTGTCTGGTTACTATAGGAAATTTGTCAGAAATTATGGGACCATTGTGACCCCACTTAATGACCTGACAAGCAAGAAAATGCCAAAGAAAGTTCAGTGGACAGTAAGCTGTCAAAAGGCATTTGATGACCTAAAGCAGGCCATGTGCACTGCACCTATTCTCAAGAGTCCAGACTACTCCAAAAGTTTCATTGTCCAAACAGATGCTTCTGAGTTGGGTGTGGGAGCCGTTCTATCTCAACTGAATAATAATGGTCATGACCAGCCCATTGCTTTTATAAGTAGAAGGCTGACCCCTAGAGAGAAACGTTGGTCAGCTATTGAGAGGGAGGCCTTTGCTGTGGTTTGGGCCCTGATGAAGTTGAGGCCATACTTATTTGGAACTCACTTCAAGATTCAAACAGACCATAAGCCCCTCTTGTGGCTAAATCAAATCAAATCAAATATACTTTATTCGGTTTTTATAATATAAAACCATAAAAGTTCATAAAACATACAATTAACAATCCATGATTATCATAAAAACACTTTGAGTGACCAAGATACAGTAAAATAGGGACATAATCATAAGAGAATTATCCACTCCAAGGTTGAGACAGTATCAATGGAGTTCATATGCGGTTTTATGAATCCTGCCTCATGAGGTATGATTTCGGAAGAGGGGGATAACTGGGGAATTTGGGGTATAAGTCGTGTAAGTCCCATAGGGATATTGGGCCATCTCTTACTTGAGGCGGCCAGGTTTTCAGGTAAGGGACAATATTTCTGTCTCTGAATCTCACAAGAATCAAGTCCCCAGCAACATCTTTGGGAAGGGAGCCCAGCCATCCCACCCTTCTGACGCTCCTTATTGCTCTGTATAGGTTACGAGAGAGTGGCCTGTTTTTAGACAGCCAGAATTTGGTTTTATTAAGTAAGTCAAGTTGTGTCTCAGTTTTTCCAGGTGGGAGAGCAGGTACACCCGCAAGGATGCACACATATGGAGCCGCTTCCGGTGGTAAGTGAATACAATTGACTTTGTTGTGACCTGCTCTAGGTGCGGTCGTCTGAGGGAGGGAAACTTTGGCGGGGTATTTAACTATTTTTTGCCCTGATGCACTATGGCCAGCAGGTTGTGTTTGACACCTTTTATCCTGTACAAGGGGTTTAGAAACTGGGCAAGTAGGAGGTGACCTGGGGTGGTTAAATGTGTCACTGCATATACCAGCCCGCGGGTTTGATTTGATGGCTTTCTCTATTCTAGAGAGCCTATCCCCTAACATGTTAATTTTATCAAGCAACGGTGCTATCATAGAGCTTACCATTTGTTCGATAAGAGGGAATATATGAGAGTGGGGAGGAGGTGTTAAAGCCTCTGAATTCTCAACAATCGAAAGGGTCATTGAGGAATTGGCGAAGGGTGTATTTAAGCACAGTTTTTGAGTTTTGGAATAGTTTCCACCTTGAATGGCACTATTATGTTTGCATTTCACCGATGGAACCTGGGAGGGTTCAACACTTACAGTGATCGGGCTGCAGGTTTTGTTGAAAGGTATGGGGGCATCTAGAAGTGTAAAATTATCTGGTAGTGTACCAGCGTTTTTGGGCGGAGGGGGAGTTTCCAAAGAAGCATAGTTGGATTTGCATAAGAGATTTAACTCATCTAACAGGGAAGGCATTTGCCCAAAATCCGCTATGCTAGTAGAATGGTCCCCCTTGGAGATCATGGTGGATAAGGGATATAGGGAAGCAGTATATGAACAGGGCCACATGTAAGGAGACGGATCGTTTAGAGGGGGGGTAGTTACCTCTTCTTAATGCTAGGCCTACAATGTGACAACCAAAGGGGGTGGCCCGTCCCGTCCTTATCTGGCCTTTGAGGGCCGTCGAGGGCCCGACCTTTGCCCGAGCTTAGCCCGCGCGTGCCCCGCGCTGCGGGATGCCCGGGCCGATTTTCAAGGCCCCCGGCACCTCCTGATGACGTCTGCAGCGGGCGCCGCACACAGCCCCCTGGTAGTGGTAGTGCTGGGGCTGTGGGCGCGAGGGTGCAGGAAAGCGTGTGATGACCAAAAGCAGCGCTCGGGCTGCGAGACAGAGGACAGAGTACAGGCAAGTTTCTTTTTCCAAGCCGTTTCCCTCACGGCTGTAACCAGGGCGGGAGGCAAAGAACCAACAGGTGTCCCCCAGCTAGCGCGTCCCGCGCTGCGGGATGCCCGGGCCGATTTTCAAGGCCCCCGGCACCTCCTGATGACGTCTGCAGCGGGCGCCGCACACAGCCCCCTGGTAGTGGTAGTGCTGGGGCTGTGGGCGCGAGGGTGCAGGAAAGCGTGTGATGACCAAAAGCAGCGCTCGGGCTGCGAGACAGAGGACAGAGTACAGGCAAGTTTCTTTTTCCAAGCCGTTTCCCTCACGGCTGTAACCAGGGCGGGAGGCAAAGAACCAACAGGTGTCCCCCAGCTAGCGCGTCCCGCGCTGCGGGATGCCCGGGCCGATTTTCAAGGCCCCCGGCACCTCCTGATGACGTCTGCAGCGGGCGCCGCACACAGCCCCCTGGTAGTGGTAGTGCTGGGGCTGTGGGCGCGAGGGTGCAGGAAAGCGTGTGATGACCAAAAGCAGCGCTCGGGCTGCGAGACAGAGGACAGAGTACAGGCAAGTTTCTTTTTCCAAGCCGTTTCCCTCACGGCTGTAACCAGGGCGGGAGGCAAAGAACCAGCAGGTGTCCCCCAGCTAGCGGGTCCCGCGCTGCGGGATGCCCGGGCCGATTTTCAAGGCCCCCGGCACCTCCTGATGACGTCTGCAGCGGGCGCCGCACACAGCCCCCTGGTAGTGGTAGTGCTGGGGCTGTGGGCGCGAGGGTGCAGGAAAGCGTGTGATGACCAAAAGCAGCGCTCGGACTGCGAGACAGAGGACAGAGTACAGGCAAGTTTCTTTTTCCAAGCCGTTTCCCTCACGGCTGTAACCAGGGCGGGAGGCAAAGAACCAACAGGTGTCCCCCAGCTAGCGGCTGAATCAAATGAAGGGTGAAAACCCCAAACTTCTTAGGTGGTCCATTTTCCTACAGGGGATGAACTTTACAGTGGAGCACAGACCAGGGACTGACCATGGCAATGCAGATGGTCTCTCGATGTATTTCCACTTAGAACAGGAAGACTCACCTGGTCAAGGTTAGTTTAATGTCCCTCAGTTTGGGGGGTATGTAGGAGAGTAGGGTCTGCAATCCTATGGTCACCCCAGATTTTTGCTTTTTGCTTCACTGGTTTACGACTTTCCCTGGCTGTGAGCCTGCTAATCAGACCCACAGCCTAGCTGTTCTCGCTCTAAATTGACATCCATGTACTTTAGGTGCATTTACCAATTGGTATTGGGTCACTCTTGTAAGTCCTTGTACAGTGTACCATAGGTACCCAGGGCATAAGTGTACCCAAGGCCTACCAGGGGCTGCAGCATGTATTGTGCCACCCCTGGCTGGCCATCTAAACAGACACAACTGGCTGGTAACACAGCCGGGGCAAGGTGGTGTAATCACCCTTTGCTTTAGATATAGTATACCTATATCTAACCCTAAAATGGACACATACCCTCCTATAAGTCACTCCTATGGCAGGCCTTAATAATTCTGGAGGCAGAGTGCTTGGAATTATGTGAGATGGTGTTCTAGCATGAGCTGAGCCTGTCTGCAGCTTTTGGAACCAAGTCCTTTAGCTGTTTCCATGATAATGCTATACCATATACTCTTAAGTGCATCATAATCCTCGCGGTTATCGCTAACTTTGGCATAGCATTATCAAAACATGTCGAGTAAGGTGTCATACGAATTGGAATACTACCCCCTCACCAGTTCTGGCGACGGGGGTAGCATTCCACCCTTTTAGAGGGACACGACATGTATGTAACTGTGAACCCCGGTTAAAGTTAACTCGAGCCTCAGCATCACAAAATGGATGCTGCCATCACAGACACAAGTCTGACCTCCTGCTGCTGGGAGTCCTTCCAGGCCTGGACAAAGGGTTTCCTGCCTTGGGAGGTGCTAGCAACACCCCAGACAGGATTTTGTGTATTAGGTAGGACAGGCTGAAAGGAATGAGGCATGCCTGGGGCACACAAGTTGTCCCTGCGCATACCCCGGTTCAAACCAGTTGCTGGGGCACTCCAGCCCCAGCTCTGGCACGAAACCTGACAAAGGATAGGGGGTGTAACCACCCCCCTTCCTGGTCCCACCCATAGGAGGGACCTAGTCGCAGTATAGCCCCCTTTAGGAGAATAAAGGTAGGAGCTGGTCCCATTCCAAATTAGATTATCCTGAACAACTCTACAAAGAAGAAACTCTGGACTTCGACGTTCTGCTCCACAGAAGACTGAAGAAATCTCCCTTGTGGCCAAGGAGTGACCACCCTGCACAAGCAGGCACCATCAAGCGTCCTAGCGGTTCACTTTGTCGTCCTTCCTGCCGGAACTAGACTTCAGAGCCCGACGAGATCCAGACTTCCAGACCTCTCCGACCTCTACCTACATCTGCAGCACAGCTGAGATCCGTGGGTGCGACGAGACACGTGGGACCGGCCATCTTGAAGAAACTGCACTTCGCTTCCAGCACGACTTCAGAGGCATCCTCGAGAAAGTGCTTTTGGGATTGAGAAGCACCAGCCCCGAGCAGCTCCTGCACAGAAGATCAGCCCTCCAGCATCCACGAGATCTGCGTGGGGCCCTTTTGCTTGATTGCTGCTCAACGCGTTGTATGGTCACTTGCCGGCTGGCTAGTGGCCTCCTAGACGAAGATCCACGAAATCTACACCGCTGGTCTGGTTGCTCCAGACTGGCCCCTGCTTCCCTGCAAAGGCTAAGCACCCCGGACCCTCCTGGTCCGCACCAGACGTCTTTTCCACTCACCGAGTGGGTTGCCTTTGCCAAGGCCTTTTGACGCCGAATCCGGAACAGACACCGCCGACAGCGAGAGCCTGCGTGGGACAGCTCGTGCCTCAATCCTGGTCGTCGAAGACCCCTCCTGGTCCACCTGGCTGCAGAGTCAAGCGTCCACTCTTCACCTGATCGCGACAACAGCATCTGGTTCCTTCCTGGTTCCACTCCAGTCACTGGCTAGTGACTGTGAACATTGTCCCCTCTGCTTTCAGGTCTTCATCTTCCTCGATCCACCCTTGGATCACTCCGGACATCTTCCTCCTGGTCGCCTGCAGCATCTTTTCTTCAAGGCTCCATTGACTTCAACGCAGAAACCCGACACACTTTCACACCTATGCACCCGCAGCCCGTGGGTGAGGTAACGAGAGCATTTCGGTGCTCAAGGGTAGATTGACTCTCCTAGTGTCCAGGTATCCAGTCGTTTTAGTCTTAACTAGTCGGGACTGTCTATTACTTACCTTTTCGTAATTTGTAGTGTCCATTGACTTTGTTACACATCTCGCGTGTGAGTTCACACTCTGCACACGCGTCCCGTGGGCCTCCTGCCCCTTACCTAAGGTTAGGGTAGTGTAGTCCCAGCGATCCTACAGCCTCTGGACAGCTCCATTCCTTCTATTGATTTCCTTATACCATTTACTTAGTATATGGTTTGTCGTGCCCCTTGGGCACCTTTGTAATTTGTGCAACTTAACGTATTTTTCTTAAGAGTCTAGTCATGTGCTTAGCCCTCTGATCTCATAAAGAGTTCAGAGGTGTTTGTTAGTAATAAATATCTTGTTTATTTTCATAACAACCTGCGTGGTGTCCTTTCATTTGGTATTCAAGGGGTTATATGTGGTAAAACAGCTGGCTTCACATGCCAAAAGAGTTTAGCCTAAGACTGCTTTGTCCATGCTACCATTAGGATAGCTGGTCTATAAGGTTGACTTACAACCAATCACCATAAGGGTTGTTTGGACTGATACAAGGTGATCACTAGAACTAGTGAGCATCATTGTGAGAAGTTGGCCTGATATGTAGTGTTTCCAATTCTGGAACCACTTGGTATCAGTCCAAACAAACCCCAAAGATGTCTGGTTGTAAGTCAACCTTGTTAGACAAGCTATCCTAGAGGTAGCATGGACTAAGCAGCCTTAAAGGCTTAACTTAAGAGGTCGTGTTAAGCGAGCTGTTTTACCACATACAATCCTGTAATCAAATGAAAGGACACCACACAAGTATATATTATAAAAATATATGTATTTATTTCTAAATTACTCCCCAGTACTCTTTATGAGGAAAGGGGCACAAGCGTTAAATCAAAAGCACAGTAAAACATATAAAGTTGCACAATTTTGGATAAGGGCCGGTGGCCACTTAAACCATACACTAAAAAAGTGGTATAAGGAACACTGATCGAACAGTGGTTAGGCCTAGGGCCTAGAGATTCGCTGGGAGCAGTCAGGACTAGCAATGCTGAAGTCGGGAGTAGCCCACAGGAGACGGGTGCAGCACGGAAAGTGCGGCTCGCACCAATGCAATGTCAATGGTGCGTAAAAGTTACTTAAAGTGAGTTAAAAGATACTTCCGCTGAACCTAGAGGAACAAAACTTTAGACACAGACCCTAGAGGTGTGTACCAGTGTGGGAACACCGGCGTTGCAATGTTACCTCACCCACAGGCCGTGGGTGCACAGGGTCGAAGTGGCGTCGGGTTTTGACACGCAGGCTCTTGGTGCTTGAAGCTGTTGCAGCTGCAGGCGATGTGAAGCAGAAGTGTCCGGTGCGATCCAAGGGTGGATCGAAGTAGAAAAGTACCTGAAAGCAGAGGGGACAGAGTCTGGGTCACTCAGCAGTGACCAGGGTGGAACCAGGACGGAACCAGGCAATGTCGGGCGCAATCAGGTGGTTGTCGATAGGCTTCTCTCCGCTGTCACATGGGCTCTGGGGCATCTGCGATGTCCAGGAGCGGGTCACGATCTGTCCCACGTAGGCTCTCGCCGTCAGCACCGTCGGCTTCAAGATTGCAGCAAACAGCACTTGGCAAAAGCAATCCACGCGGAACCGGGAGATTGCTTATCACTCGAACCAGGAGGGTCAGAGTGGGGGCTCCTTTTTACAGGAGCTTGTGCAGATCTGGAGCAACCAGAAAAGCAAGTCGTATTTCAAGTTTCGTCGGCACAGGGGCCACAAGCCAGCTGGCAAGTGACCGGGCCAACGCGTCGAGCCGCCACAAGCAGAAGGGCCCCACGCAGCACTCGTCGAGTGTGGAGGAGGTAGCTTTGGTGCAAGTGTAGCTCGGGGTGGGGGCTTCTCAGACCCCGGTGCACAGCTTCGAGGATCACTCGTGGGCTGCACGGTCAGCGTCTCGTGGCCTTTTCAAGATGGCGTGCCCCACGCTTCCGGTCGCCTCCACTGGTCTCAGCTCTGCAGGGACTGTGGATCGGGCTGGGAGAAGGCAGGCAAGCTTGATCTCGTCGATCTCTGTCGCTCGAGTTCCGGCGGGAACTGCAACAAAGCAAGGGTCGAGGGCTGGATGTTGCCTGTTTGCACAGGGTGGTCACTCCTTGACCACAAGGGAGATTCTTCAGTCTTCTGCGTTGAGTAGAAAGTCGAAGGGTCCAGAATTCGTTTCTTATGTTTCTTCAGAATGATCTGAGTTGCATTGGCACTGCTCCCACTCTTATTCGAATCTGGTGGGCTGGACATCCTGCTAGGTCCCCTCCTATGGGTGGGACCCAGGAAGGGGGTGGTTACACCCCTTTCCTTTGATCCAGGCCGTGCTGGGACGGGGGCTGGAAGGCCCCAGAACCGGTTTGGCCGGATTATGCAAGGGGTAGCCTTGTGCTCCCCAGGCAGTGTCTGGTTTCTTTGAAACCTCCCTGCTACAATCCACTATCTCCTGTCTGGGGTGGTTTAACACCGCCCTTCGACAGGAAACCCTTTGTCCAGGCCACCATTTGCTGAATTTCGGTCAGCAGCAGGAGGCCAGACCCGTGTCTGTGGCAGAGGCATCCATTTTGTGGATCTGAGGCTCATTTTAAATCAACCGCGTTTCAGTAAAGTAACATGTCTTATCCCTCTAGAAGGGTGGAATGCTACCCCCGTCGCCAGAACTGGCGAGGGGGTAGTATTCCAATTCGTATGACACCTTACACGACATGTTTTGATAAAGCCAAACCAAAGTTGCTATATAACCGCGAGGATTATAAGGCGCTTAAGAGTATATGGTATGGCATTATCCCGGATCAGCTTAGGGAGTTGTTCCCGACAGCTGCAGACAGACTCAGCTCATGCCAGAGCTCCATCTCACATAAAACCACGCACTCTGCCTCCAGGATTGATGAGGCCTTCCATAGGAGTGGCTTACAGGCTATATATGTGTCCAGATGTAGGTTTAGATATAGGTATACTATATCTAAGCAAGGGGTGATTACACCCACTTGCCCCAGCTGAGTGATCAGCCAGTTGTGTCAATTTAAGAACCAGCCAGGGGTGGCAAAAGCTATGCTTCAGCCCCTGGTAGGCCTTGGTGGCACCTATGCCCTGAGCACCTATAGTGCATGGTACAGGGGCTGACAAGGAGTCCATTTCCAATTGTGGTATGTACCTATAGCACATGTATTATAAATTTAGAGAGAGAACAGCAGGCTGGGGGTCTGATTAGCAGGCC
Organism: Lissotriton vulgaris; assembly: GCF_964263255.1. Taxonomy (NCBI): domain Eukaryota; kingdom Metazoa; phylum Chordata; class Amphibia; order Caudata; family Salamandridae; genus Lissotriton; species Lissotriton vulgaris. Next base: position 617,579,974 of record NC_141695.1, on the reverse strand, counting down.
CACAGCCTCAGTAAGTCGAAAACCAGTGAAGCAAAAAGCAAAAATTGGGGTGACCATAGGATAGCAGACCCTACTCTCCTACACAACCCCCCCCCCCAAACGCAGGGACATTAAACTTAACCTTGACCAGATAAGTCTTCATGTTCTAAGTGGAAGTACCTGGAGAGACCATCTGCATTACCATGGTCAGTCCCTGGGCGGTGCTCCACTGTAATGTCCATCCCCTGTAGGGAAATGGACCACCTGAGCAGTTTGGGATTTTCACCCTTCATCTGATTTAGCCACAAGAGGGGCTTATGGTCTGTCTGAATTAGGAAGTGAGTACCAAACAAGTATGGCCTCAACTTCTTCAGGGCCCAAACCACAGCAAAGGCCTCCCTCTCAATAGCTGACCAACGTTTCTCCCTGGGGGTCAGCCTTCTGCTAATAAAAGCAATGGGCTGGTCTTGACCATCTTGATTAAGTTGTGAAAGCACAGCTCCCACCCCCAACTCAGAAGCATCTGTCTGTACAATGAACTGTTTGGAGTAGTCAGGACTCTTCAGGATAGGTGCAGAGCACATGGCCTTCTTCAGGTCATCAAATGCCTTTTGACAGCTAACTGTCCACTGAACCTTTTTGGGCATCTTCTTGGATGTCAAGTCATTCAATGGTGTCACAATGGACCCATAGTTCTTTACAAATTTTCTGTAATACCCAGTCAGGCCCAAGAAGGCTCTGACTTGTGTCTGGGTAGTTGGAGGAGCCCAGTCCTGTATGGTCTGGATCTTGCTCTCCAGTGGTTGAACTTGACCCCCACCTACTAGGTGGCCCAAGTACACAACCTTGCTCTGCCCTATCTGGCACTTAGTAGCCTTGATAGTCAGGCCTGCCTTTTGCAGGGCCTCCAGAACCTTCTTCAGGTGGATCAGGTGATCCTCCCAGGTGGAGCTAAAGACAGCAATATCATCTAGATATGCTGCACAAAAGTCATCCAACCCAGCAAGGACTTGATTCACCAACCTTTGGAAGGTGGCAGGTGCATTCTTCAAACCAAAGGGCATTACCACAAATTGATAATGTCCACTAGGGGTAGAGAATGCTGTTTTTGCTTTTGACTCTTCAGCTAGTCTGATTTGCCAGTAGCCAGCTGTCAAATCAATTGCGCTCAGAAACTTGGCAGAAGCCAATTTATCAATGAGCTCATCTGCTCTTGGAATGGGATGAGCATCTGTCCTAGTGACAGCATTGAGACCTCTGTAATCCACACAAAACCTCATTTCTCTCTTCCCATCTTTGGTATGAGGTTTTGGCACAAGGACCACTGGGCTAGCCCATGGGCTCTCTGATGGCTCAATCACTCCAAGTTCCAACATCTTTTGCACCTCAGCCTTTATACAATCCCTGACATGGTCAGGTTGCCTGTAGATCTTATTCTTCACAGGCAGACTGTCACCAGTGTCCACCTCATGGGTGCACCAGTTAGTCTGGCTGGGTGTGAGTGAAAACATATGTCTGTGGGCCTGCAACACCTGTCTGCAGTCCACCTGTTGCTGCTCAGTGAGGCTGCCTGCCAAGGCTACTCCATCAACTGAACCATCATCAGGGTTCTGGGAAAGCAGGTCTGGGAGAGGGTCACTCTCTTCCTCCTGTTCCCCATCTGTGGCCATGAGGAGACTCATGTCCTCCCTATCAACAAATGCTTTCAATCTGTTTACATGGAGCACCCTGTGGGGGCTCCTAGGGGTGCCAAAGTCAACCACATAGGTGACTTCTCCCTTTTTCTCAATGATAGGGTAGGGTCCAGTCCATTTGTCCTGGAGAGCTGCTGGCCCCACTGGGTCCAACACCCACACCTTCTGCCCTGGCTGGAACTCAACCAGAACAGCCTTTTGGTCATGCCAAGCTTTCTGTAATTCTTGACTTGCCTCAAGGTTTTTGGATGCTCTCTCCATGTATTCAGCCATCCTGGAGCGGAGACCAAGTACATAGTCCACAATGTCTAGTTTAGGCTTTTTGAGAGGTAACTCCCATCCTTCCTTCACCAAACTCAATGGACCTCTTACAGGGTGGCCAAACAAAAGTTCAAAAGGGCTGTAGCCAACCCCCTTCTGTGGGACCTCTCTGTAAGCAAAGAGCAAGCAGGGTAAAAGGATGTCCCATTTCCGCCTAAGCTTCTCTGGTAAACCTTTTATCATTCCCTTTAGGGTCTTGTTGAACCTTTCAACAAGCCCATTGCACTGTGGATGGTAGGGTGTGGTAAACTTATAGTTTACTCCACACTCTTTCCACATTGCTTTCAAGTATCCAGACATAAAGTTGGTACCTCTGTCTGAAAGAACCTCCTTTGGAAAGCCCACTCTTGAGAAAACTGCAATGAGGGCTTTTGCCACCACAGGAGCTGTGGTGGTCCTCAGGGGAATTGCCTCTGGGTACCTGGTGGCATGATCCACTACCACCAGTATAAATCTGTGCCCAGATGCTGTTTGAGGATCCATGGGACCCACAGTGTCTATTCCAACTCTTTCAAAGGGTACCCCCACCACAGGTAGTGGTATCAGGGGGGCCTTTGTTGTGCCACCTGACTTACCACTGGCTTGGCAAGTGACACAGGAGCGACAAAACTCCTTGACATTTTCTGACATGTGAGGCCAGTGAAAGTGTGGAACAAGCCTGTCCCAAGTCTTATTCTGGCCTGCAAGGGGAATATCATGGGCCAAGGTAAGAAGGAAGCCCCTAAACTCCAAAGGTATAACCAACCTCCTGGTTGTGCCAGGCTTGGGGTCTCTAGCCTCTGAATAAAGGAGTCCTTCATCCCAATACACTCTATGGGTACCTTGAGCATTCCCTGCAGCCTCAGCAGCAGCTTGCTGTCTGAGGGGGTTCAAGTGAAGGGCAATCTAATTGGGCCTGCCCCAGGTCTGCCCTTGAGGGTCCCCCTGTCCCCAGAAACTCAACCTGATCAGGTTCAAGCTCCTCTGAGACAGTCTCCTCTTGGACTGCAGAATCAGTTTCCTGTGAAACTTGATCCTCAACCTGGGGCAAGTGGGAAGGCACAGCCTTAACCCTCTTTCTCCTTCTCTTGGGTTGTGGTTGGTCTATTGTTTCAAGATCCACCACTGGTTCAGGAAGGCACTTCTTAGCCTGAGACCTTGTCACTGCAAGGACATGAGCTGAAATCCCTAGCATTTCTGCATGAGTCCTGTACTCCACTTCTGACCAAACTGAGCTTTCAAGATCATTGCCTAACAGACAGTCTACTGGGAGGTCTGCACTCACAACAACTTTCTTTAGGCCATCTACCCCTCCCCAGGAGAAGTTCACAACAGCCACACTATGTGAAGTAGTGGAGTTGCTTGCATTGGTCACTAGGTAACTTTCACCTAGTACAATCTGACCAGGGTCCACAAAGTCAGGTGTCACCATAGTGACACTGGCACAAGTGTCCCTGTAGGCCTGAGCCAGTTTCTCATTGATTAAGGGAGTCTGCCTATATTTGCCCAGGTTACTGGGGCTTACTGCAGTGGTCAAAGATAAGTCCACATCATATAGGAGAACTGCCTGTGTGGGGATTCTGACTAGGCCAGATTCCACCTCAGTACCCAGGGTCAACCCTACTAAGCCCTTTGGCTGTGTACCACCACTGCTAACTGTACTAGGGGGTGCAGGTGCTTTAGGAGCTGCAGTGGTGGGGACTGGATTTTTCTTAGTGCATTCACTGCCCCAGTGTGAAACTGATTTGCAGGTATTACACCAAGGTTTCTTTGGGCCATCATTCTTCTTTTTCTTGTTTCCATTTTGGGAACCCCCCTCCTTATTGCTAGTTTGGGGGCCTGAAGACTTCTGGTCCTTTTCTTTATCTTTCTGATTCCCACCCTTCTGGTCTGTTTTCTTCTGGTCACCTTGGTTCTGGTTTTTCTGCTTAATCCTTGTTCTGACCCATTTGTCTGCCTTCTTTCCCAATTCTTGGGGAGAGGTCAAATCAGAGTCAACAAGGTATTGATGCAACAGCTGGTTCTGACAGTTATTAAGGATCTGCTCTCTCATCATAAGATTGTACAATCCTGTATAGTCTGAAACTTTACTTCCCTGCAGCCAACCCTCCAGAGCCTTAGTGGCACAATCTACAAAATCAGTCCAGTCCTGAGTCTGTGCTTTTTGGGTGTCTCTGAACAACAACCTGTATTGCTCAGTGGTTAGGCCAAACCCTTCAATAAGAGCACTCTTCAGAACAGAGTAGTTTTTGGCATCCTCAGGTCTAACAGTGAGGAGCCTGTCCCTCCCTTTCTCAGAAAAGGAGTACCATAAAATTGCTGCCCACTGATCCTCAGGGACCTGCTGTACCATGCAGGCCCTCTCAAGAGCAGTCATCCATTTGTGGATATCATCCCCTTCCTTGTAGGGGGGCACAATTTTTGTCAGGTTTCTATTGTCATAGGCCCTGTCTTTTTCTTTAGGAACTTTGCTGCCACCAGTGGCATCTAAGCCACACAATTTTCTCTCTCTTGCTAAAGCAAGTTTAGCTTGAGCCAAGGCTACCTCTTCCCTTTCTATTTGGAGTTGGACAGCCCTCATTCTGGCCCTATGCTCTTTTCTCTGGGAGGGAGTCATCCCTCTTTGAGATTCTCTTGAGGCACTAGAAAGATGAGAGTCCCCTGATTGAGATCTCACCCTCCTGTTACCTGGGAGAATTTGGTTATGAGATCTGGAGTGGTGCTGGCCCTCTCCATTCCCATGTAGGTCTAGGTTGGCCTGGTTAAGCCTGGCAACCTGTACCTGGGTCACCCTCTGATCCTGATCTTCAGGCTCTTCTAAATCTGAGCCTTCCTCTTCCTCTTCCTCCTCCTCTTCTTCTTCATCTGGAAGATTCTCATTCTCAGGGGAGTGTATCCCTTCACCTGATTCTAAGGGAGCCTGACTCACCTTATCTAAGTCATCGTTTTCTAGGAGAGCTACCAGGGAAGGAATGGTAGGGCCTCTGCCCTTTTTTAGCCCCCTGGCTGTGCACAAGGCACTCAGGTCTTTGTGGCTAAGGTTGTCATATCTGGATGTTGTCCCTATAGGATCAACTATTACAGGAGCAGAGCCTGAGGCTCTACCTGTATCAGACATGACTGCTAGTGAGGTGTAAGTGATGCACTTACCTACACTAAGTGTTTTCCTACTGTACCTTGCTAGTGAGTTGTAGTCAGGGTGTGCTAATCCCTTTAATCTACAACTACTAAGTTCAGTAGAACTTAATATGCTAAGCTTTTGATTTATATGTACCTAAGGTACTTGATGTGATCTTTCAATTTGATGTAAAGATTGCAATGGTAAAACAAACAGCAAGCTCAAATCCGCACCGCTGCACACCAATGTGAGAAGTTGGCCTGATATGTAGTGTTTCCAATTCTGGAACCACTTGATATCAGTCCAAACAAACCCCAAAGATGTCTGGTTGTAAGTCAACCTTGTTAGACAAGCTATCCTAGAGGTAGCATGGACTAAGCAGCCTTAAAGGCTTAACTTAAGAGGTCGTGTTAAGCGAGCTGTTTTACCACATACAATCCTGTAATCAAATGAAAGGACACCACACAAGTATATATTATAAAAATATATGTATTTATTTCTAAATTACTCCCCAGTACTCTTTATGAGGAAAGGGGCACAAGCGTTAAATCAAAAGCACAGTAAAACATATAAAGTTGCACAATTTTGGATAAGGGCCGGTGGCCACTTAAACCATATACTAAAAAAGTGGTATAAGGAACACTGATCGAACAGTGGTTAGGCCTAGGGCCTAGAGATTCGCTGGGAGCAGTAAGGACTAGCAATGCTGAAGTCGGGAGTAGCCCACAGGAGACGGGTGCAGCACGGAAAGTGCGGCTCGCACCAATGCAATGTCAATGGTGCGTAAAAGTTACTTAAAGTGAGTTAAAAGATACTTCCGCTGAACCTAGAGGAACAAAACTTTAGACACAGACCCTAGAGGTGTGTACCAGTGTGGGAACACCGGCGTTGCAATGTTACCTCACCCACAGGCCGTGGGTGCACAGGGTCGAAGTGGCGTCGGGTTTTGACACGCAGGCTCTTGGTGCTTGAAGCTGTTGCAGCTGCAGGCGATGTGAAGCAGAAGTGTCCGGTGCGATCCAAGGGTGGATCGAAGTAGAAAAGTACCTGAAAGCAGAGGGGACAGAGTCTGGGTCACTCAGCAGTGACCAGGGTGGAACCAGGACGGAACCAGGCAATGTCGGGCGCAATCAGGTGGTTGTCGATAGGCTTCTCTCCGCTGTCACGTGGGCTCTGGGGCATCTGCGACGTCCAGGAGCGGGTCACGATCTGTCCCACGTAGGCTCTCGCCGTCAGCACCGTCGGCTTCAAGATTGCAGCAAACAGCACTTGGCAAAAGCAATCCACGCGGAACCGGGAGATTGCTTATCACTCGAACCAGGAGGGTCAGAGTGGGGGCTCCTTTTTACAGGAGCTGGTGCAGATCTGGAGCAACCAGAAAAGCAAGTCGTATTTCAAGTTTCGTCGGCACAGGGGCCACAAGCCAGCTAGCAAGTGACCGGGCCAACGCGTCGAGCCGCCACAAGCAGAAGGGCCCCACGCAGCACTCGTCGAGTGTGGAGGAGGTAGCTTTGGTGCAAGTGTAGCTCGGGGTGGGGGCTTCTCAGACCCCGGTGCACAGCTTCGAGGATCACTCGTGGGCTGCACGGTCAGCGTCTCGTGGCCTTTTCAAGATGGCGTGCCCCACGCTTCCGGTCGCCTCCACTGGTCTCAGGTCTGCAGGGACTGTGGATCGGGCTGGGAGAAGGCAGGCAAGCTTGATCTCGTCGATCTCTGTCGCTCGAGTTCCGGCGGGAACTGCAACAAAGCAAGGGTCGAGGGCTGGATGTTGCCTGTTTGCACAGGGTGGTCACTCCTTGAACACAAGGGAGATTCTTCAGTCTTCTGCGTTGAGTAGAAAGTCGAAGGGTCCAGAATTCGTTTCTTATGTTTCTTCAGGATGATCTGAGTTGCATTGGCACTGCTCCCACTCTTATTCGAATCTGGTGGGCTGGACATCCTGCTAGGTCCCCTCCTATGGGTGGGACCCAGGAAGGGGGTGGTTACACCCCTTTCCTTTGATCCAGGCCGTGCTGGGACAGGGGCTGGAAGGCCCCAGAACCGGTTTGGCCGGATTATGCAAGGGGTAGCCTTGTGCTCCCCAGGCAGTGTCTGGTTTCTTTGAAACCTCCCTGCTACAATCCACTATCTCCTGTCTGGGGTGGTTTAACACCGCCCTTCAACAGGAAACCCTTTGTCCAGGCCACCATTTGCTGAGTTTCGGTCAGCAGCAGGAGGCCAGACCCGTGTCTGTGGCAGAGGCATCCATTTTGTGGATCTGAGGCTCATTTTAAATCAACCGCGTTTCAGTACAGTAACATGTCTTATCCCTCTAGAAAGGTGGAATGCTACCCCCGTCGCCAGAACTGGCGAGGGGGTAGTATTCCAATTCGTATGACACCTTACACAACATGTTTTGATAAAGCCAAACCAAAGTTGCTATATAACCGCGAGGATTATAAGGCGCTTAAGAGTATATGGCATGGCATTATCCCGGATCAGCTTAGGGAGTTGTTCCCGACAGCTGCAGACAGACTCAGCTCATGCCAGAGCTCCATCTCACATAAAACCACGCACTCTGCCTCCAGGATTGATGAGGCCTTCCATAGGAGTGGCTTACAGGCTATATATGTGTCCAGATATAGGTTTAGATATAGGTATACTATATCTAAGCAAGGGGTGATTACACCCACTTGCCCCAGCTGAGTGATCAGCCAGTTGTGTCAATTTAAGAACCAGCCAGGGGTGGCAAAAGCTATGCTTCAGCCCCTGGTAGGCCTTGGTGGCACCTATGCCCTGAGCACCTATAGTGCATGGTACAGGGGCTGACAAGGAGTCCATTTCCAATTGTGGTATGTACCTATAGCACATGTATTATAAATTTAGAGAGAGAACAGCAGGCTGGGGGTCTGATTAACAGGCCTACAGCCTCAGTAAGTCGAAAACCAGTGAAGCAAAAAGCAAAAATTGGGGTGACCATAGGATAGCAGACCCTACTCTCCTACAATCATATATCAGGCCAACTTCTCACAATGGCCTTTCTAAATGCCACATGATTCTGAATGCTCCTGATGGTCTCAGAATAGGTGTTCCATAGGGCAGACGCCGTCTACCTGAAGGAGTCCCCCCGTGATCTTGCCCTTTTTACTCGGGGAACACATGCTAAGTTCAGAACCACGCAGTGCAGCTTACGGTGCTGTATATACAGCAAGAGAAGATCGGACAAGATAGGAGAAGCTTAATGGGTGAAGATTTTGTGGGCTATGCACAAGGTCTTGAAATTGATTCTCTTCTCCACCGGCAGCCAGTGTAATTTAGGAAGGAGATTCAACCCCAAACAGAATTTAGGGAGAGCAAAGAGAGTACGTGCTGCCACATTTTGCACTTTCGGCAGACGATGTATCTCAGATTTATTAGCACCCAGGTACAAAGAATTGCAATATTCCAATCTGGACAGAATCGTAGATTGGATAATGATCTGGCATGTTTGTGGGTCAAAAAACCAGAGCATTGGCTTAATTCTGCGCAGTAGCTCAAAAGAAAGCCCTGCTACTGCTTTTGTCTGTGCTTTGAAGGACAAGGCGTTGTCAACCCTAACACCCAGATTTTTCACATTCACGGATATGTCTAGAATATAGAATTAATCCTAGAGACTTGGCTGTTGAGACAGCTTTAGTGTCCCTTTTAGTGTCCCTAGACTTGCAAGCCATACTGGTGAGAATCCAATTTTGTTTTCTGTGCATTAAGGTTCAGTTTCACATGAACATGAAAGATCTAGTTTAAGAGTGGAACCAGTTTAGTACAGTGGCTTTCCATCCCATTCTTCATGGACGGTTTGTAGATCCTGTTCAGTAGGAGACAAGTTTGTCATGCTGGCTCCGGAATTTTTTTATTTGGCTTTGGGGTGCAGTGATTTCTTTTTTTGTCTTCTGGTTCTCCTCTTTGAGACAAGGGGTCTTATGTCATTTGTTTGGCTGTTGGTACTCTGATGTGTTTAGAGTGAGACAAGAGGAGATCCCCTAGAGCCAAAATTGTCACTCGGTTTATGGAGCAAAACCAAATGTTCCTTGGTTAAGGTTCAAAGAAAAATATTGTGATGCACATTGGAAAAAGTAAATAGTCTGACCCTTTGATGTTGAGAGGGGTGAGCATTCCACCAAGGAAAAATATGTCAATACTAAGAGGAGCACACATTTTACCCTCCAGGTCTGCAATGATAAAGTCAAGACTCTTTCTTATATCGCAGGTGAAATAGGAAGTATGGAATGGGTTCTATATAAGACTGTCAAAGTTTACTAGGTATTCCAGGGTGATGAATAATCTGGATTTAGGATTCGCACAATTAATGTTGAAGTCACCTAACTACTTTGTATTTTCAACATTAGCAGGCAGCGAGAAGGGCACTCTGTGATCTGTGGGTTATAGTGACATGTGGATAGAAAAAAACTAAACTGGTAAACAGACGTAGAAACAGACAAATGGTGCTCTGCAGTCAGTGCCGGGAAGTATACGAGGCAATAGTGATGCTGGTGCTAGTTGGAGAGGAAGGGTCGGTTACCAATTCAACCCAATAGTCTCTTCAAAGAAGAGGAAAGCAACAGCACAACATCCTTTCCGAGCACACATAGAGTAATGGATTGTCAATAATAATCTCAAAATTGCAAGTGTTTAGTCCATTTTTAATCCATAGACACCAGTTCAGTATCAAAGTTCAATCTGAGTTCTTAATACAGCCAGTAAGCCATATGTCACAATCCACGTGATGTGTATAGATTTCATCAGCAATGCAGCTTGAAACAGCCTCATCAACAATGCAGCTTGATAAGGCCAACATGTGTTTCGTCATGTGGTATTTCGCACCTCGACTTCTTCAGGGCTGTATTTTCGAATATACAATGTCATGAGAATTGTCTAACGTAAACAAAACAGAACCATGACCTACCAATGTGTAAAACAGGTAGTGGTTACTGGAATATGAAAAAATCAAATAATGCATCTGTAGTAGACAGAGACAGAACTGTCACCACAACGACAAGTCTGAGAAAAACAGAAAACCGTATTGATCTGAAATAATTGTTCAAGATTGGACAATTGTCAGATGTTGATGATGTAATGGAGGAAGTGTAACCCAAAGTGTGGAAAGAATGTGAACAGTTCAAAAACAGGAAACACAGTCGCAAATGGAGAAAGAACCATCGGAAAAGGACCAGGCCAGAAGGCTCCAGGCAACCCCTAAACGTGTAGTGTCAAAGTTGAATGAGAAGTGGAGACAAATAGAGCTGGAAGTGAATAATAACTTGTGACAGTAACAGTATCGTAATTATCATAGGTCCGTAATAAAGCAATATAACAATCTACGAACTTAAATGAGTACAAATTACTAACTAAAGGTAGAGCTGTCCTCCACATTCTCCCAAAAAGATAGGGAAAAGCAATAACCTGAAACCAATAGTAATGGGCCCACGGAATCGATCTACAAGTAACAACGGTCCGAAGTATTACTCGCGGCGACAGTATATAATCTGTAATGATAAGAAAAAATATAAAATAAAACTTGATTTATTTTATGTTGCTTTGTCCGGTGAATTCCTTTATTCCTGAGTCCAGACTTACAGTATAAAGATGGTGATGGACTTGACATACTATACAGATTCGTAGTTACTACTCTACTCTTTTAGATGAGATACTGCTTTACGATGTAGAATCAATCATTCACTGTGGACTTGTATTATAATGTAACTTATAGTATCCATTTAGGTCTTTATATGTGCACACCCATCCCTCCCTGCGTCCCTTTTGTTGGACAGTTATTACAATTTACACTTTACCTTTAGAGTGTTAAGATGGGGCTGGGCCATAATTGTGGTTTTGAACTTCTAGATGACGCTCGTATGTAATGTAGCACATAGACTCGCATCAACCATTCCTCTCTTTTCATATGTCTGACTTGCAATTTTATGATATGGAGACAATTTGCGGATTAGAGTTTGAGCATAACACACAATTTACTTTCTGTGATATCTATGTACATATATAGATGGCGCGTTTCCCACAACTTAAATGTTTTTCGTGTTTTATGCTATAATTATAGTCTTAAGATGGAGCTGATTTCTATGGAGCGCGTCAGTCACATGACCGATCTAGACATATTTAGTGAGCTGCAAAGATGTCGCTGATGGTTCACGCCACGGAATAATCTAGGGCTCAACACGCTACTTTTCTTCGTGAGTACATGCTTCTGCCGCATTTAAATTATTTTTATCACTCCAGGTTGTGACCGCTGTCAATATTTGTGAGGTTTAGATGGGTGGTAGTAATGCAACCGTGCATGGTGTGATAGCTTTCTGGTGCCTTATTTTGCACTATATAGGAATGTATGCACTGCGCGTTACTAATGCTCTGTGATATTTGACCTTGTGGTCCATGACTTTGCCCATTAGAAGAATGCATGCCTTATGCGTTTACAGTGCTATAGGTACATGCTACTGCCATACTCTCTTGTTACATCGGTAACTTTCATCGCCTTTCAGAATACCAGCAGCATCATAGAGAGCTGGTATAGGACTATCATTACCGTATACCATTTACATATTGGTAAGTAACTAACATTGAGATTATATGCGCAAACTGTCTTTGTTTCTTCATTTCCCTCCCCTCAATGTCTTCCTGTGATAGGAATTAATGAGTGGGGAAACAGAATATGTTACTGGTCTGATATGACCACTTGTGTTTCTCTACACCGGTTTTATATTTTAAACATTATTTTTTAGTTTTATTTTATATTTTTTCTTATTATTATAGATTATATACTTTCGCCGGGATTAATAGTTCAGATTTGTTACGGGTGGATTGACTCTGTGGGTCCATTACTATTGTTTACAGGTTATTGCTTTTCTCTATATTTTTTGGAAAATGTGGGGGACAGATCTACTTTTAGTTACTAATTTGTACTTATTTAAGTTTATAGATTGTTATAATGCTTCGTTACGGACCTATCAGGACGCTACTGAAGGATATCTGATGATAATTACCATACTGTTACTGTCACAAGTTATTATTCACTTCCAGCTCTATTTGTCTCCACTTCTCAATCGACTTTGACCATACATGTTTAGCGGTTGCCTGGAGCCTTCTGGCCTAGTCCTTTTCTGATGGTTCCTTCTCCATTTGTGACTGTTCTGCCTGTTTTTGAATTGTTCATCTTTTTTTCACACTTTGGGTTGCGCTTCCTCCATTATATCATCAACATCTGACAATTGTCCAATCTTGAACAATTATTTTAGGTTATTACAGTTTTCTGTTTTTCTCAGACTTTGGTAACTACTCGTTGTTTGGCACTATGGTGGGTGATTGTTCTGTCTACTAAAGGTGCATTATTAGATTTTTCATATTCCGGTACCCACTCCCTGTATGACACATTGGTGGGTGACGGTTCTGCCTCGGGTTACATTAGACAATTCTCATGATATTGTACATTCGAAAGTACAGCCCTGAAGAAGTCGAGGTGCGAAATACCACACAACGAAACATGTGTTGGCTGTATCAAGCTGCATTGTTAATGAGGCTGTATCAAGCTGCATTGTTGATTAAATCTGCACATATCACATGGATTGTGGCATAAGGATTACTGGCTATATTAAGAACTCGGATAGAACTTTGATCCTGACCTGGTGTCTATGGATTAAAAGTGGACTAAACACTTGCAATTTTGACATTATTATTTACAATCTATTACTCTATGTGTGTTTGGAAAGGATTTTTTGCTGACATGTAGCTAGACTGTTAAAGAAGGAGATAAGGCAAGAAAAATTTTGACGCATTGTAAAGTGGAAGAAATTACAGTTGAAAGACTCGATAGTGGTAACACCATCCTGGTACATTTGTCTTTCTTTGTGAATGAAGGCATACTCTTTGGTAATAGGGCATCAGTGATGGGCTGGGAATCTGAATTAAGCTCATACTCCCTAATGAAGCTTTTATGGCTGATTTTCACTCTACCCAAACTTAATTTTGGCAGGATGAAACCGTAATGCTCAGTTACTATCTTTTTTATCTGGTCCAAATACACACAAACATATATATTGAAATTGCTTAATTGCTATAATGATTGAAATTGCAACTAAAGTTATCTCGATTTTGAATAGCTTTCTGGGACACATGTACTCTTCAGTGTAATATAACTTTATTGCTTGATTTGTAAAACCCTTGCAACGATCTACAATGTGGAGAATCATTACTGAATATAAAATAGATAATATGATTAAAAACGTTGCATACGAGTAAAAGTCAGCCGTCATCATGACATATAAAACTGTGTTACAAAAGCACTGTCCTTAGCTTTCGATAGATTGTGTTCAGACAAGGAGACGGCAATCCCAAATAAACTAGAGATTTAAGTCCCAAGCCAACTAGCCTATGCGTATCACCCCTCCTTTTGGCTTTTGTAAAAAAAAGTTGCCCATGATCCAGGGCCGGTCACAGGTAAGGAGGAGTACAATTAGGCAAGAGGACTATGTCCCAGGCAGAGAGTCCAAGACGCGTCTAACCTCCTCTAGCTTTTTTGCGAAGATCTAACGTCCTTATCGATCCAGCCCCTTCGTAATAGGGTTCTTCTATCCTCTAGGACATGGGTACTCAAAGTACGGCCTGGCAAGCCTTCCTTGGCGGCCCGCGGACCTTACAGATATCATACCTGTGTTATTTTTATTTTTGAAAGTGCCAGCAAACACCACCGATTGCAACAGCACGGACTCAGAGAGACGGGCCAGGCGATTCCAGTGATATTCAGAGGGCAGCTGCAGGGGCACTAAGAAGAGGTGAACAAAGCCTCATTAACATGCAAATGGTCTTTTAAAGACCTGTGAAGTACTGGGTGGGGCTGTGTGCGTGCCGGGGAAGCTGCCTCATCCTGGGCTGACACATGCGCAGGGTGAGGCGACAGAGGAGAGCAGGGACTGAGACATATTGACATTAGCATAAAGAAATTGTGACCGTGCTCGGTGCCTTTGCAGGAACTTTTACTGATGGCTTTCATATTTAATTAATCTCAACTTCACAGCAGAAATTTTTTCAAAGCACGGGCAAAATAAGATTTTGCGTTTGTGTACTCCCTTTGCCATGCAATCTGGTGCCAACTTGCAGTTGCAAGCGGTGCCAACTTGCAGTTGCAAGCGGCCAGGCAGCTGCCTACAGTGGCTTAATGTATCCCCGGTAAGTTACTATGGGGTAACCCAGTATCCCTCAGAACCTGGGCATTATACACAATATAAACAGTGGTTCTGTCGGGCAGAAGATTTCTTCCAGTTTACATATATTATTTCATTGATTTCTTCAACAAAAACACAATCTTATCATAATTGCAATTTATCAAGCTCAAAGAAAAAATGCAAATCCAAAGCAACCAGTAGGGTACAGAATAATTATTTTATGAATTCAGTATCATTCATAGTAACCCTTCATTCAATGTATACATTTACAGATTCTACAAAACGGCGCATCAGAATAAAGTGACAGTGATATATTAGTGCAGTGATTTATCGTGCAGTGAAAAACTATAAACAGTCAAATATATACAGGTGAAAGGACAATTGGAATTTAAAAGGTTGGCCAAAACAGTATTCGATTGGAAATATCCCTATGTGCCACTACTGTTGGCAATTACTCTGGAATATTCCTTCTTGTTCCACGGGCTTCTTTATATGTCGATGTTTCGACCCTAATGACGCCTAATTCATGGGTCACAACGGGTCTTCATCAGGACTGGGGGATTGTGGTCAGGTAGAACTGATGTCGCCTATGGGGTGCCTGTGCGTGATATATGGCACAGTCCCAGACTTCCACCGGTTCAATGGCGGTGTACTCTTATTCCAATGGGCATCTTAGCTCGTAATTCAATGGCACAGTTTCTTCTTTTGATTTCCTTCTGCTCAAAGTAGCGTTTCAGCGTCCTGTTTCCTTCTCACGCGCAGCGCCATTAATCCACTCTGCTCTCAGGTTGTGTTACCAGTCTGTTCCAGAAACCACGGCCTCGAGGACGTTTCTACGTAATATAACGTAATGTAACGTAATGTATCCCCGGGCCTGGTTAATCTTTTTTTTTTTTTTTTGGTGTAAGAAGTTTATTGCACTTTGCAGAGAAATAATACATGGTTCCTTGCCTACAACCTCAACAGGCCGGCTACATAATCTCGCATTAAACAAATTACATTCTTGTTGTACACGGCCCATCAGCCAACATCCATAGGACCGGCGGCGTTGCGAATAGTAGCCCAAGAAACATAGAGCAGTGCTATAATTGCTTACAAACATGCCAGTGATCTTACTTTTTGTATTTTTTTCGTGAGATAACAACATAACAATTAATTAAAAAAAAACGAAAAGGAAACCTCTAGCGTCAAGAACTCTGCGTCACAGCATCCTCCCTCCTCATCACCACATTACAGTCTAGTGCTCCATTCCATACATTCATCCGTAGACCTTACTATTAACTATCTTCTGGTTCTGTCGTGCCATGTTCCAGCAAATAGGTACGCAAGTGCATCCAGTAGTCTCTAGGCCGGGACCTGATCGGTAACTCTTCCTCGTATGTGGACAGTGTGTCTCGACAGTATGTTAGATCTTCTAGCCAATTTTTGACCTCTGGCCCCCCCCTACTGTTCCAATGTAGTGATACCCTTCGTTTGGCCAATAACAGCGCAACAACACAGAATTTGCGCCTCTGTGCTCTCAGTTGCGGGACAATACCCAACAGACAGACTCTTGCTTCACACACCAGGGAAGCCCCAAGCATTTCATTCAGCATTTGTATCACCTGTTCCCAGTATCCCGCCACCTTACAACAGTGCCATGCTAAATGCATGAAGTCTGCATTCTCTTGTCTACACCTGTTGCACTTGGAATCATCCCTTAGGCCGTATTTGTGCAGTCTCTGAGGCGTATAATACACCTGGTGCAGATACTTATAATGAATGATTCTTAAGTTTCCGTTTGGCGTCAACATGCCAGTGAGCATACAAGTGGTTGCCCGCTCATCATCAGATAGAGGAGCTTCCAGTACTGCACTCCATTTGTCCTTAACCCTGTCAGTGTTTCCACCTACGTCACATTGTATGCTTGTGTATAATTTCGATACCAGGTGAGAAGCTGTGGGCGTGGTGAGGATCAGTTGTAAAGGCGCAAGCGCCTTTGGCTCTTCTGGGTATGTTGGAAAGTGTTCTTTAATTGCCCTTTGTAGCCTGTAGTAATAAAAACTGAACAGTAGGGATGGGTTGCTAATGTACTTCAGATCGTCTAGTGTCTGAAAGACAACATTGACGTATAGGTCGCCTAGCCTGTCTATTCCTGCCCACCTTAACAAATCCATGCCAACCTGCTCTTGTGTGACCGAAACTGCTGGGTGGTGAGCCAGTGGAAGTGCAGTAAAGTGGTAGGCTGTCCGCTGCTTTCCCCATCGGTCGCCACGCTTCCGTGGTAGTGTTAACAGGATTAATGTCATGGTCTTGTAGCCTAGGCCGTCTATGCGGTAGTATGTTAGCCAGTGGAATCGGGTCTGCATCTCCTGCCTCCACAGCCACATGTGTCAAGAAAGGTATTTCGTGGTACCAGTAATGCGCAAACTGCGCCTGAGCGCACAAATAGTAAAGATAGAAATCAGGGACCTTGAAACCTCCTTTAGCATATGGCAGTGTCATTGTGTGTAGGTCCATCCTCGCCTGCTTTCCCGCCCAGAGTAAATTGAGCACCAGTGATTTGATGTTTCGGAATACCTCTGCCGGGGGTTTTATTGGGATATTGTTGAACGAATAAAGGAACTTGGGCAAAAGTACCATTTTAACGATAGCCGCTCTGTCCGCCAGGGAGAGGTGGCAGTTTATTCCATCGCTTAATTTTATCTTCGAGGGACGCTATGGTTCTTCCATAATTAGTTCGGATAACCAATTCGGGATCCCTATGAAACCATACCCCTAAATACTTCGTCAGCTCATCCTACCATTCCAGTGGGTAGTCTAAGGGTGTCGGGTGTGTGCTGTCCGTCAGTGACAAAATAAGGGATTTAGCCCAGTTAATCTGTAATCCGGAATGTTGACCAAATTTTATGTATTCCCTTAAAAGCGGATTTAAATGCTGTTCTGGGTTCTTAACATATAGTACCATGTCATCTGCGTAGAGCGAGATGTGTATGGGACGTGTTAGCAGTTGTATGGCTGAGTAATGATGGTGCTGTCTAATTTTGCAAGCTAGCGGTTCTAATATTAAGGCAAAGAGCATCGGCAAGAGTGGACACCCCTGTCGGGTGCCTCGGCATATCTGGATGGGCTCTGAAATATACCTGTTTATTCTAATGCGCGCTGTTAAGTTGGTGTATAACATGGAGATCCATTCCATGGATATAGGGGGAAATCCCATACGTATCAAAACCGCTTGTAGAAAGGACCAGCCGATGGTGTCGAATGCTTTAGCAGCATCCAGTAACACTGCCACAGCTTTTGTTTCCGGTGCCAGGTAATGCGCCAAAGCAAATAACGTGCGCGTGTTATGTGTAGTGGGCCTATCTGGGATGAAGCCGGATTGATCGGGCCGTATTAACAGGGGCATAAGTGGTTTCAGCCTATCTGCCAGTAGGCTTGCTATTATTTTCGTGTCTACGTTTAATAGTGAAAGGGGGCGATATGAGTCACATTTATCCTCTTCCTTGCCCGGCTTTAAGAGCGCAATAAGCAAGGCCTCCCTCATAGATAGTGGCAAAGTCTGAGCCTCGTGTGCTGCCCCGTAGAGTCTCACTAAATGTGGAGCGAGCAGGTCTGCGGACATCTTATAGAATTCTGTCACGAAGCCATCAGGCTCCGGCGCCTTGCCGTTAGGTAATCGTTTAATTATATCCGTGACCTCTTCCACGGTGATAGGACGAGCCAGGTATTCCCTGTGACCATCCGCTAACCATGCAATTTTCACGTCTGCCATATAGGATAGTAAGTCTTCCTGCGTGGGAGATGGACGTGCTTCATAAAGCGTACCATAAGACGCCATAAATTCTTTTGTTATCCCTTTAACGTCTCTAATCACCTCCCCTGCCTGGGTACGTATGGATGTTATGTGTTGGGGCGCTTTTCCCGAGCAAATTTTTTCGGCTAGTGCCCTGCCTGGCCTGCCTCCCTCTCCGTATAGTCTGGCGGTTCTACGCTTGGACACATATTTAAGTTCGTCAGAGGCAAACTGTCTGTGTTCCACCAATAGGGCCTGAATTTCTCCCAATACCTTAGTGTCTCCCGTCTGCGTGTAGGCCTGTTCCAAAGCGTCTATGGCCCTCTCTCGTGTGTGTAGCTGATGCCGTATATCCTTTAGGATACCTGTGGACGTACTGATGCACACCCCCCGCATCGTGGCTTTAAATGCTTCCCACAATAGACATGGGTCCTCAGTCGTGGGGCAGTTCAGTTCAAAATAATCTACCATTGCTTTATGGAAGGTGTCCACATATAAGGGGTCTCGTAACGCAGCTGCATTGAAACGCCAAGTGAATGGTGGTGGCTCGTAATGTGGGATGTTGACCTCCACCAGCACAGGATTGTGCTCAGAAAGCGTTTGTGGTAGGTGTTTGATATGTGCAACCCATGTTAGTACTTCTTGCGTGCCCAGCCAGTAGTCCAGTCTGGACCAACTTTTGTGTGCTGCATTAATGTGTGTCGCTACTGCCTCCCCTGGGTGACGAACCCTCCACATATCCACCATCTGCAGGTCGTCCATGGCATCTCTGATCATTGCCCTCGCATTCCCATGTGGTTCCGACGTGTGTATCGTCCTATCTAGCCTGTCCTGTAACGCTACGTTGGAATCGCCACCCCAGATTATGTGTTCAGCTTAGATGTCAGCTATGCTTTGCCACACATTCCGAAAAAACCCAGGATCGTCAATGTTAGGGCCATAGGTGTCTCTTTGTATGTGTGTGATCGCAAAGTGTACCCCCTTCCTTACCAAAATGCTAACCCCCCTAGAATAAGATGAGTAGTTCGAGCTGGTAACAGATTCCGCCCACTTAACGCCTAGTGTGGATGTGCTGTTGATTGCCATGTGTGTTTCCTGCAGGAAAACTATGTCAATGTGTAAGCGGTCAAAGTATGCAAACATCTGTCGAATTTTCTTCGGGTTGCCTAGGCCTCGGACATTCCATGTGAGGAGTTTTAGTGTGCTAGATTGCGACATGACTGTTGGTGTGTTGCTCGTCGTGTCTTGCTAGGTGTTTTTGTTTCATTAGGTATGGTAGGTCTGTTAGACAGTTTAATATACAATTAAAGATCCATAGCTTGAAATGATGTAGATCAGACTTTGCATTATAGTGCATGACTAAGGAGGTCGCCATGCTTCTCAGACACAGAGGTTGTAACTCAAAAACTCCCTGTTTCCCTACCCGCCCTCCACCCACTTTAGCACCCAAACTTTGCCAAAGCCATCCCCTAACAACATTTGACCTCAGAAGAAAACTTGATTTGGGGCGCACCAACTCGGGGGTGTCGCCAGGTTCACACATCTCCATCCACATAGTGGACGTGGACAGACGCGTGCGCTGTCATCAATACTGTGCGATACTAATCCTTCTCCCCTCCTCCATCCGCCAACATGAAGCAGCAGAGCTACGTAACACAAACACAGTCATCTATGCCCACCATGCGGCAGGCATACAAATCAGCAATTTTCTCCCCCCTCTTGTGCGAGTCTATCACATTCGCAATGCCCAGTGGGACAATGATGTGGGGCTCAATTCCGAGTCCGTGAAACCCAGGTTTAGGCGTCCCTTACACCCATGCCCAACAAGTTCAAAGAGTTGTCTACTGGGGGGTTTGCAACACACTCCCCTGGCCATGAGGTCTGTCCTGCACCTCCTGTCCATATCACACCCTCTGAGTACTCACTGCGTAAGAGACCATCTCGTGCCAGATCAGTAGTGAAGTCAGTGTGTACAGGTCATTCGTGGTCTCACCACCATGCATCAGTCCATTCCAAGTGTAGTTCCTAGACCCTTCGTCGACGTTGTGATCATCAGTTCCTTCGCCAGTTCATGGCAGCAGCAGGTCAGTTTCGTTGTGGTTTATCCTGCAAAGCGAGCTGGAATTGTCATTCACATGTCGATTTAGTCGATATCACTCGTCGGTTCGTCTCGATCTTGTGCCTTTCGCCGTTTCCCCAATTTCTTGAGATAGTCCTGTGCCGCTTGAACTGTCAGTAGAATAACAGGCTTTCCCGCATTCGTAATTTTGAGTTTTGCCGGGTAGAGCATGGCATACTCCAATCCGAGATCTCGTAGTTTCTTTTTAACTGGGGCAAATTCTTTACGCGCCAGTTGCACTGCCATGGTGTGGTCCGGATAGAATTCCAGGGTAGTATCCTGATATGCGATTTTACCCATTTCTCTGGCAAACCGGAGGATCGTGTCTCTGTCCCTGTAGTTGAGCACGCGGGCAATGATCATGCACGGAGCAGCAACCGGTTTCGGCACAGGCGCCAGGGAGCGATGCGCACGTTCAATCAAGAACACCAATGACAGTTTTTCAGTGCCAAAGATCTCCTTTAGCAAGGTTTCGATGAAAGTTTCCATTTTGCCAGTGTTGGTGGACTCCGGCAGGCCCGAAATGCGGATATTATTGCGCCTAGACCTGGGTTCCTGGTCCTCAACCTTAGCACGTAGGCTCTCCACCGTTTTTTCTAGGCCGCCGCAGACTTTCGACGTGGTTCTGGAGTCATCCTCCACCTTGGAAATCCGCTGCTCTGCTTCAACAATCCGCTCGTCATGTTTTTCTATCTTCGCAGCCATATTGTCCACTCGTAGCATCACGTTGTCTAGTTTGCCATTCATCTCCTGCAAACTCTGCTGGATCGCTTGCAGTACAGCCTCCATTCCTGTCCCCTCCGCCATCTCTTGCTCTCCCTCCACATCCGAGACGGTCGCGTTATTCTTGACCTGTTTCCTGGTCTCGAATGGGAGTTTGGTCTGCTGCTTATCTGGCTTTCCCATAGTGCTGTGTTGTGATGGCGGACTTTGCCTGGTTGCCCTTGGGCTTATAGCCGTTGAATTGCTTGCAGTCGATATGCTGCGGCGCGCCGGTGCTTTAGCTCCCCACTGTGAGGTACTCCTATTCATCAGATGGTTTATTTGCGTGCTTGTACCTCTGTGCCTGATCAATGTCAGCAAGGCGTCTGGCTGTCCTTATAGTCGTTTTCCCACAGGGCTCCCCATGCTGCACACACCACGCATGCTGCTCCCCTGCAGAACTCGGAGGGTGTCGGACGCCCACGTTGAAGCAAGTTGTGTGGTGTACATTCAGTAAGAATACCAGCCTGGTTATCGATGTCAACCCGTGTGTTGCTAGTGTCAGTTGCTCAGCACGTCCTGTTATGACCGCAGCGCGCCTCCCTCTGTGATCGACCGATATGTCAGTTGTACTGCACTGGGGGTCGCGAGCCGACTCTCTCTGTCATGTTGTGGGGGTGCTCGCGTTCTGCTGTCCTCAGTGGATCTCCAGCCCCCGCTGACCTCCGTGCAGCGAGGAAATCTCCGCACTTTCAGCTCCTCGCGTCCTTCCCTCGGACAGCCGCCGCTTCATTTCATTTGCGTTCCAGCGCCGCCGCCATCTTGTGGCCGCTGGAACACATCCCGAGTTGCGGTGTTCCCCCTCTCTGCCTCGGCCCCCAGCCTCCTCGCAGCGCCGCTTAGCTGACGGTACCTCTGAGCTGCATGCATTCGGGTCAGTAGATGCCCGCACCGTCCTCACAGCTCCACTGGTCTCCAACGGTTTCGTTCGTCGGGCGCGGCCATTTTGTATCACCGTTCGGCGCCGCGGTGAATTCCTCCGCTATTTCCTTCGGTGGCTCCTACAGCGGCATATGGGTGCTATTAGTGCGTCGGTCACACATTCCGATCTCCGTTGCTTGCTTTAACAGGGCAGTAGCGGCGGTTTTGGAGGGTTAAAGGCCACTAGTATCGCGCCCGTCCGGCGGAGCTGACACACTAGCCAGCCATTCCGCAGTGCGCCCTTTAGCGCCCCCCCCCGGGCCTGGTTAATCTTTCAAGTATTGACATCTGAGAAATTGCGTCTGTGGCATGACAACATTTCACATAATATTGCTACAATTTAAATAGCATTGCTTCTTCCCAATGGTGAACTTACTAACCTTTATTCCATTCCTTCAAATTGGTCTGCCGTTTCTGCCCTTTTTCCCTCAGCTTCTTTCTATCTGTATGAGTGCCGAATGAACATTTCTGCCTGCCAGAATTAAAGACAATCAATCCTATTCCCTGCATTGCCACTTTAAGTGCTAAAAAGATGCTAAAATAATCGGATATTTGTGGTGCAAGGTGACGAAGGGCAGCAGGGAGTGAGAGCCAGGTGAGATGGCAGAGGGTGACAGAGGACAGCAGGGGCTGAGGGGGGAGGGGGTGAGGTGACGAAGGGCAGCAGGGAGTGAGAACTGGGTGAGATGGCAGATGGTGACAGAGGACAGCAGGGACTAAGGGGGGGTGAGGTGACATAGGACAGAAGGGAGTGAGAGCCAGGTGAGGTGAGACAGATAGAGAGAGAGAGACAGATAAAGACATATAGAGACAGATAAAGGCAGAGACAGATAGAGACAGGGGCATATAGAGACTCAGGCAGACAGAGCTAGATAGAGGCTGAGACAGGGACAGACAGAAACAGTTGGAGGCGAGGACAGACAGAGACAGACAGTGATAGAGAGAGAGAGACAGAGAGAGACAGAGGTAGAGATAGAGACAGAGATAGAGACAGAGACAGATTGAGGCAGAGACATATATAGAGACATAGAGAGATAGAGACAGAGACAGGGACAGATGGAGACAGATAGAGGCAGAGACAGACCAAGACAAACAGAGAGACGGAGAGGGAGACAGAGGGAGGGAGACAGGGACAGACAGAGACAGATGGAGGTAGAGACAGATAGAGGTAGAGAGAGAGACAGACAGCGATAGAGAGAGAGAGACAGAGATAAAGGAAGGGACAAACTGAGGCAGAGACAGATAGAGGCAGAGACAGACAGAGATAGAGACAAAGAGAGATAGAGACAGATAGAGGCAGAGACAGGCCAAGACAGACAGAGACAGAGAGGGAGACAGAGAAAGGGAGACAGGGGCAGAGACAGATATAGACAGAGACAGGTACAGGAACAGACAGATAGAGGCAGAGACAGAGAGGCAGAGTGACAGAGAGATGGAGAGGAAGACTGAGGGAGACTGAGGGAGGGAGACAGAGAGAGGGAGACAGAGAGAGGTAGACAGAGAGGGAGACAGAGAGAGAGAGGGAGAAGGAGGGAGTCAGGGGGAGACAGAGTGAGGGAGAGGGAGACAGGGAGGGAGACAAGGAAGGGAGACAGAGGGAGGGAGACAGAAAAAGAGGGAGGGAGAGGGAGGGAGACAGAGAGAGGGAGGGAGACAGAGAGAGGGAAGGTGACAGTGAGAGGGAAGAAGAGAGAGAGAGGGAAGGAAACAGAGGAAGGGAGACAGAGGGAGACAGAGAGGGTGAGAGAGAGAGAGGGAGACAGAGGGACAGAGAGAGGGAGACATATAGAGAGTGAGACAGACAGAGAGAGGGAGACACAGAGGGAGACTGACAGAGGGAGACAGACAGAGGGAGACAGACAGAGAGAAACAGACAGAGGGAGAAAGACAGAGGGAGACGGAAAGAGGAAGAAGGACAGAGGGAGGGAGGGCGACAGAGGGAGGGTGATAGAGGGAGGGCGACAGAGGGAGGGAGACAGAGAGAGAAATAGACGGAGACAGAGAGAAAGTGAGGGAGACAGAGAAAGAGAGGGAGACAGAGAGAAAGAGAGGGAGGCAGAGTGAGTGAGACAGTGGGAGACAGCGAGAGAGGGAGGGAGGGAGAGAGAGAGAGAGACAGAGAGAGTAAGGGAGAGACTGAGGGAGGGCGACAGAGGGAGGGCGACAGAGGGAGGGAGACAGAGAGAGAAATAGACGGAGACAGAGAGAAAGTGAGGGAGACAGAGAAAGAGAGGGAGACAGAGAGAAAGAGAGGGAGGCAGAGTGAGTGAGACAGTGGGAGACAGCGAGAGAGGGAGGGAGGGAGAGAGAGAGAGAGACAGAGAGAGTGAGGGAGAGAGACAGAGAGAGGGAGGGGAGAGAAAGAGAGAGGGAGGGAGGGAGATAGAGGGAGGGAGGGAGATAGAGAGAGGGAGGGAAATAGAGAGAGGGAGGGAGAGAGAGAGAGAGAGAGAGATGTGTGTCTGCAGGGTCTGTTGGCTCAGTGGACGAAGGCGTCCGCTGCAGGGGCCTGTGTTCAACCTCATGGTCACAGTTTTTTTGCTCTAGCCCCGCCCCCGCCCCCACTGACCCCGCCCCCACCGGTGCGGCCCTCGGCCACAAACCACACTGTAAATTTGGCCCCCGAGAGAAAGTTTGTGAGTACCCATGCTCTAGGAGATTAGGGCACAAGCATAGCACATGCAGTATGTCTTCTCTATGTTGACCCCAGAGCCGGCACATTTTCTGATCACGGCCTCATTTCCATTTAGGGAGATGGCAGTTCATAGGAATCACCCCTATTCTCAGCCTAAAGAACTGGAGCTTAGTACGTGTATTGAAGGCAGTTGTTAGGTAGCTCTGAGGTTTCAACTGTGGATAGGTGCGAAGGGTCATTGAACCGTGACTCCGTGCCGAAAGGCTGGCCCTGTCTTCTAATGAAGAAAGTCGTTTCGCACTGAGTTTTGCTAGCCTCTTAAACTCTTGTTGGCTTGCTTGTAGGGCCCAGAGGTTACTCAGGCCAAGAGTGCTAAGGCCGCAGGACAGATAGCGGTACCCTGCTTGCCATCAACTTGTGTCCAGCTGGCTCCAAAGGTGGTGGGCCAAGCTTCCTTCCTTTGACACCCTCAATTTATGGCAACTTAATAAAAAAGTTGCCATACGGCCTAGTGACTGTCTACAGATTCCAAATTCCAATCTGATTTGTGCTGGTGACATGTAAGGAGGTAGCTGGAAGATCGTTCTATAAATCATTGCGACTATTTTATCTAAAAGCGCTCTCTCGGGGGGGGCGTGGCCAGGCGCCGACTGAAATGGCCGCCTAACTCAGAGCTCCCGCCGGGACCGTGACTGTCTCCTGAAATCCGGCTAATATATCCTCGCTGGGGCGCACTGTCAACGACGCCCCAGCTTCCTCAGGTAAAGGCCGACAGCATCACCTTTGAAGCGGAGACCCGGGACCCCCCAGGACAGCAGCACCGCGGCCAGAGCTCCAGCGGCCCGGTCCTGCAAAGGTGTGGAGCCCGAACGCCGCTAGCCGCCCAAATCGAGGCCCAGGACTGCGGCCTGTGCGGAGAGCGAGGCCGGCGTGCGGCGGCAGCGCCAGTGCGGTGGTGCTCTGGAATACAGTGAGTACGGCGCCAAGACAGCGGCCCATCTGAAGGGGGCGCCTCGACCACAACAACGAATAAAGCTCCAAGCACCCGAAGGGTCCAAAGGGAGGGCCGAGACCCGGCCAGCCGCCAAAATTGAGGCCCAGGACTGCGGCCTACATCAAGAGCGAAGCTGACGTGCGGCGGAGCCGGCGTGGGTGGAACCTGCACAGTGAGTCTGGGCACCGGGGCCGGTTAACAGGAAGGCGGCGTAGTGCCTAACACGTGGGCAGGAGGCTGGCAGAAACCTGGGATACGGAGAAAGGGCTGCGACTCAACGCCACTCCCGCGAGGTGGACACCGGGCTGCGTACAGGCCGTGCGCGACTGAGCCCCAGGGTTGTCCGGTCCCCGCAGATAGTGAGCCTGGTAGCGGAACCCCTTGCTACCGTATGGACCTAAACTGAGGGCCAACTACACCCGGACCGGTCTCCTGGCCTAGAGCGGCGACGGAGGCTGCAATCAGAGGAGGACAAGGGCCCGAAACGTCAGTGAGCGCTGCTGTTCGCAGGAGTGCGGACATCTTGCAGACACTGTGTGCCTTGCTCGAGTGCGTCAGACACCAAGCGCAGCGGGACAACAGTGGTTAGGCCAGAGCCCGGACTTACGCCAGTGAAAGGGGTGAGGCACGGTAGTCGCTGGCTAACGTGCGGACCGCACCCTGCGCCAGCACAGGCCCACAGAAGGTAATATCCCGGCCAGGAAGCGCGGACGCCTGGCACCGAAAGGCCCTGCTCCGTCATGCGGCCTAAAGGGGGACCGGTGACCCAAACCAACAAGTTGGACCAATATGCGGTGACAAGAAGGTAACAGCAGTCCGCCGGGGCGGCAAAGGATAGTAAAGAACAGGCGGAACCGTCCCTGACTTCCATCATGACTGCAATCCAAACCTTAGGCGCTAACCTCGAGACAAAAATAGATAAGATCTCCATCGAGGTCAATTTGCTGCGCGAGGATTTGGGAAAAACCACTGAACGGTCCAAAACTAACGAAGGGAACATAAAGACTCTGCAGGCCTCTGAAAAACGGCTGGAGAACAGGGTAAACAAGCTAGTTCACCAACAACGACAAATGGCGATGAAGCTCGAGGATCAGGAAGGGAGGGCCCGAAGGAGCAACATCCGCGTGGTAGGTGTACCGGAAGGAATGGAAAGGGACAGCACGGAGCTGTTTCTGGAAGACCTAATCCTCCGTCACCTAAAGTCCAAGAGACTATCGAACATCTTCACTATCGAGCGGGCCCACCGAGCTCCGATCCCCAAGCCTAAACCAGGGGCCTCACCGAGAACAATCATCGCTAAAGTCGTTAACTATAGAGACCGCAACGCGATCTTCCAGGCTGCCAGACACCAGGGAGACCTGCAGTACGAAGGGGCTACGATCCGCTTCTTCCCGGACTTCACTTTGCAGGTCCAGCAAGAACGGCGCTCCTTCCAAGGGGTTAAGGCGGCGCTTCGTGAACGAGGATTGAAATACATGATGTTCTTCCCAGCCAAGCTAAAAATAATTTCTGGAGGTAAATCACACTTCTTCACTTCGCCGGTGGCGGTTCAGGAATGGTTGGATGCTGCGGAGCCGGAGGCGCAGGCAGGTGGAGACATCGACAACTGGAGGGAACCCGGGGTTTCCTCTACTGGTTTGGCGACGGGGCGCATGGAAGGAGACAAGCAGAGCCAGCGATCTTGACGTTCCAGGTCGACCAGTCGACGTTGGGACTCGCCACGAGACAACTCAGTGAGATGAGAACGCAGACACTCGATGCAGCGATTCTTCGAACTGTAACGTATACCATAGACAATGTACTGTTGGGGTTGTTACAAGTGGTGAACTGTGTGTCTGGCCTGAACTCTAAGAATTCACACTGAATGTTTAACCTATTTCAGTCCTGAGGAAATAAAGCACTGGGGCAGCGCGGGAAGGGCGGCCATGAAAGGGGCCGGCTTACGCTTTCCCGTAAGAAGTTCATCTGAGAGGGTCTCCTCTATCCGGGGCAGGGTTGGGCGACAGGCGCTCTGCTAATTGGGGTGGTGGGTAGTTTGGAACCCACGGAGCAGGGAGCAGGGTGGGGGGCACTGTTTCACGGGGAAGGGAAGGTACAATATATGAAAGTGGGGGGAAGGGAATGGGAGACTCCACAAATGCAGTGCTGACCAATGTTTGCATTCAGCAGGAATGTTGGGGGGATGGTTGGGAGGGTAGAGGAGTTGGGAAGGTTTTACGGTCACGTGTAGCTAGAAATGTCAGAATCGACCCGAGCACCATAATGCAAGTACAAGTCATCTCACATAGCAACGGTTATGGCTAGAAGGTGGGAAAAAAGCCTCAAAGTTCTGAGCTGGAACGTCAATGGGCTGGGAGACAGACTCAAACGCACCATAGTCCTGCGATTCATTAAAAGGTACCAGCCGGACGCAATCCTACTACAAGAAACGCACCTCATGGGGAACGCATGTCAGGCCCTCAACAGATGGGGGTATACCCTTGCAGTCCACTCAGGCTTCACCTCAGGCTCCAGGGGAGTAGGGATCCTGTTGCGCCGTTCATTGCCCCTCCACGTAGATCACATGGAGACAGACCCACAGGGCTGCTTTGCAGTAGTGTCCGGCAGATGGGAGGGGTATCGTCTGAACCTCCTATCCGTCTACATCCCACCTGGCCTCCAAACCCAAGCATACACAGATCTGGGAAAAATGTTACTCTCCCTCCCTGACGGGCAGTTGGTAATGGGAGGAGATTTCAATGCGGTAGTGTCAGGCACCCTGGACAGACACCCTCCCAGGGACATACCACAAGGGCAGAAATGGCTGGCGGACTTCCTAGAAGCCTTTGGGCTCACAGACGTATGGCGACTGCTACGTCCAACTGATACACACTTCACTTTCTTTTCCGGGCCATATCACTCATTCTCCCACCTCGACTACATCCTAACTATACTACAGCATGACACAACGATCCAAGAAGCAAAACATCTTACCCGCGGCATATCTGACCACTCGGCGGTCTTTACACATAAAACATTCGGGACTCGGCGTGAGGGCTGCATTACACCAATAAGCGCCTGGCACCTACACAATGAAGAGACTAGGAAGAAATTAATTAGGGCAATCACTCAATATTTTGACACTAACAAGGGGTCAGAGAACTCCCCAGTTACCCTATGGGAGGCGTTTAAAACAGTGATCAGGGGGGAGGCGCTATCGGTCATCGCAGTAAAGCGAAAAGATAAAGAACAACAGGTAGCCGCCATGGAAACGGATCTCGCGCGGCTGGACAGGGTAGTGCGGGACACTGGGGCGCCGGACGTACAACACAGACTACAGCTCAAAACAGCAGAGTATAAGGAGCTAGTTATGCAGGAAGCCCATGCAGTAGCTAGACACAAGATGGGGAAGCTCTACGACCAAGGCGACAAAGCTGGGAAGCTTATAGCGTGGCTCGATAAAAACCAACAGGCTAGTAGAGTAGTTCCAGAAATCCAAACTGACACGGGGACTGTTCTAACCGAACCACGGGAGATAGTGGCTGAATTTGCGAGACATTACAAAAAGGTCTACAGCCGGGAGTCGGACCGTCCGCAGGAGGACTCTGTAGCCCTCCTGGCAGACATCCGAATGCCTTGTCTGTCAGAAGACGATCGAGAGGCCCTTGAGAGCCCACTCGAAGTCACTGAGCTGCAACGTGCAATCACAGGCCTCCGCCCAGGCAAAGCCTTAGGACCCAATGGCCTCCCAATAGAGCTCTACAAATTGAAGCCGGACGCACTTAGTAGCCACCTGAAACACATGTTTGATAGAAGCAAAGAGATGGGAAAGTTGCCACGAGACCAACGCATAGCCACTATTGTGGCAATACCTAAAGAGGGGAAACCTAAAGAGTCTTGTGCTTCATACAGGCCAATCTCGCTGCTCAACGCAGAGCCAAAAATCCTGGCCAAAACACTGGCGAATCGACTCCAGTCGGTCCTCCCTACCTTGGTCCACCCGTATCAATCAGGGTTCATGCCTCACCGCAACACTGCACTCAACATACGACGGCTTCACGGGGTGCTGGGGCAACGACACAGAATACGAGAAGATGCGGTGGTGGTCTCTCTCGATGCCACTATGGCATTCGACACCTTGGAGTGGCCCTACATGATCGCGGTACTTCGTAAACTAGGCTTTGGGCCTAATTTTATATCATGGATCCGGCTCCTCTACACTGAGCCGCTGGCCCAGGTAGTAGTGAACGGTAAGGCCTCCGAGATCTTCACCCTAGAGAGGGGGACTAGACAGGGATGCCCTCTCTCACCTCTATTATTTGCACTCTCCCTTGAACCGCTCACGGCTTGGATAAGGCAAGATGTCTATCTTAAAGGAATAGCCTGGACAGAAGGATGGGAGGACAAGATCTCCCTATACGTCGACGACATCTTACTCTACCTCACCAGGCCGCGTAGATCTATAATGGCAGCGCTCAACATCTTCACGAGCTTTGGCCGAAACTCCGGATTTCGGATAAACTGGAGCAAATCCCACTTGTATGTACTCCACGGGGCCCCTCCGAGGCTCCCTGACACATGTCCCATAACAGTGGCGGAAGACGGCTTTTGATACCTAGGAGTCTTTGTCTCCACAGATAAGACTCTGCTGCACGAGAGAAACCTACTGCCGCCTTTACGACGGCTCCAACAAGACGCTAAAGCCTAGCAGCAGCTTCCATTATCATTGCTGGGCCATGCGGCCCTCTTCAAGATGATGGCGTTGCCAAGATTTCTCTACGCATTGCAGAACTACCCTGACCTAGTACCCAAATCATACTTCGCAGCAGTTGAAGCGGCACAACGTGACCTCCTATGGGCAGGGGCGCCCAGAATCGCACTGCGTAAACTCACATTGGGGTGGTATGACGGTGGAATCGCCCTCCCCGACATCCGCAAGTATTATTGGGCTGCACACCTTGCGGCGATTAACCAAGGAACATGCAGTGACGGGAACGAACCCGGGTACGGGATGGATAAATGGCGGCTACCTAGGGGTAACTACGAGATCGCACTCTACTCAAAACCGGGTAATCTACACCTTACGGGCCCGACACGACACTAAGTACAGATATGGCACATTGCTCAGCGAGAATTGGGGTGGTCGGATGTCCTTACAATGTCAACTCCACTCTGAAAAGCTTGGCAATTTGGGGCGCACCAAGGGGTTCCGTAACTCGGACCTGATAGGAATCTCACAAATAAGAGACCTCTGGGGCCCTAAAGGAATCCACACTTTTGCCCACCTATGGGAAACATATGACCTAGCCCATACCAAACACTTCCGATACATGCAAGTGCGACACTCCCTACAGGCGAACATTCCAACGGATGCAACACTGCCACAGGCCTCTCCACTAGAGGACAGACTATTGGACGGACTCATCCCAGAGCACACTATCTCCCTTACATACAGAAAATTGATAAATAATCCCCCCGACACGCTCCTTCCCCTAAAAGAGAAATGGGTCACTGACGGACTATAGATAGATGAGGAGGAATGTACGTTCGCTCTCGCCTCCTCTAGGGAGGTAGCAATATCGGCTAGATTGCGATTAGTCCAACTAAAAATCTTGCACAGGGTGTATATCTCCTGCACTAGGCTTCAAGCGATGGGGAGGGGGGGGGGGGGATGGGCTCTGTAGGCGGGGATGTGGAGGGACAGGCACCTTTTTTTACATAATGTGGGACTGTCCGATAGTGCAAAAATACTGGAAAAGAGTGGTGCGGTGTATGCGAGAGGTTTGGGAAGTTGAGATTCGTCTTGAGGCTAAAAGATGTCTCTTGAACATTTGGGAACCCACGGACCTATCTCCAAAAGGGAGAATCTGGGTGACACTTGGACAGATGATAGCAAAAAGGAACATTGCTAGACTGTAGGGAGCACCTAATCCACCGAAACTGATGGACTGGCAAAGCGACATGGATTGGTGCATGCTGCAAGAAAAGACTGTATATATAGCAAGAGGGTGTCCCCGCAAATGGGGAGAAGTATGGTCAAGATGGAACGACTTTAGGGGCAACATATGTGAGCCTCCTCCTGTCCCACAGTCCGGCACAGAAGATATAGTCTAGACTGTTCCCAAGCGGCTATAATCGTGGCAATGTATACATTTCAGACGCATTATTGGTGCAGCAGCGGAGTCGAGATCAACGTACTTCACTGACCGTGTTTGTTTCTCTTTTTTTCTTTTACCAGACATACTTTTTGAACGCTTCCAAAAAACAGTTTAATGTTATAAAATATAAAATCGGACCTACATGAATCCGCACCCTAAACGACAACCCAAACACACACACTGTTATACAACGCCGCCGTACCCCGGGATGTCGGCACAGGGGCTGTGTGACTTGGTTATGACTACAAACATTCAATCATGTGCTGCCGGCCCCAGGGTTGTAGGCGAAAAGCTGTGTAATTCTAATGGTGCAATAAAGGTCTCTCTCTCAAAAAAAAAAAAGGCGCTCTCTCCAGCCATTTTAGTGCCTAGCACCCGTGGGTTAGAGTTGGAATGACTTTTGCCTGGGCCACCTGAAGTATTGAAGCGAAAGCTGGGCCATTTAGTTTTTTTAATGGAGTTAGATGCAAAGGACAACGCAATTCATTTCTTTTTCAATTCACCCAGCTGGTTTGCATATCTGCCATTGTTGTTAAAAAAGACTCCTAAATACTTATGGCATCTGGTTGATTGTATTCTTTCCTGATTTTGGAACCATGCCGGATTTTTGGGCCCGGATGTACGGACCACAAGAATTTAAATTTTCTTTTTGAAATTTTTGATTGAGCAGAGCATCAGGTTCATGAAATACATAGTATACTTAAAAAACATTGTTAAAAACCAGTTCGTACAAAAGACCAAAGCGACAGCCTCTCCATACATAATGAAAAACAAGCTATAGCTAAAAACAGCTAGTCATGTACACGTTCACAAATAAGCAATGTGCAAATTTATTTTAAAGAGCAGCAGCAATAAAAAAGTTCCTAGTGCGTCTAAAGTGCAGTACCAATAAAGTGTTAGTGCCTTCTTATCCCCTAGAGTCGTCATAACTACAACATCTTATTAAAACCAAAGATTATTGCTATAGCGGCACATAACATCATTGACTAGTTGGACAGAATACAAAATACATCATTCTATCCAGTGCAAAAAGAAAAGTGCAAGTGCTTCTAAACTACCATGAGAAAAAGTGCTAATGTCTTATACTGAGAGCTGCTGCCTCCATATACAAACCCGAGTGTTAATATCTCTCTTTAAACTTTTCTAATTCATTACAAAACTTCCAGTTTTTTTCAAATTTCCTAGTAGCCCCGACCCGCCTAGCATAAACTTCTTCGAATTTTCGGGTTCTTTTCATTTTGTTGAACCATTTCAAATGAGAGGGAACTTCACTAGATTTCCAATTTTGCAGTATTAGGAAACGATCCACCGTACAAGAAATAAATACAAAGGCTTTTACGACCTCAAATAGCATTGTTCCATCTCTGCAAATTCCAAACAAAGCAGCTTCGGCCTCGAGCAAAAAACTCTTACCGATTGCTTGCTTAATATCAGAAAAAACTACCTTCCAAAAAAGCCACATCCCAGAACATGCAAAAAAAGTGTGATACCACCTGCCTTCCCCATCTATCTAACAGCGGAGGCACTTGTTTTCGACTCCCGGGAATCTTTTTTCCAAGGCGGCCGGAGTTAAATAAGAAAGCCATTGTGATAGGAAGGCCATCCTTTTGAAATTTGCAGCACGCAGAGATTATGGGGCACATGTAGGAAGGCGTTTGCGATTCGCAAACGCCGGAATTCGCAGAAATCCGGCGCTTGCAAATCGCAAACTGCATTTTGGAATGTAGGTGCCACATAGCAAAATAGGGAATCGCAAAAATTGTGATTCCTTATTTTGCTCAAGCATTTAAGGAATCGCAATTTTGTGATTCCTTAAATGCTATGTAGAGGTGCCTTTTGAACTGCGATTTTGGCTTAAAGAAGCGCAAAATACCACCTACTTCAAGTAGATGGTACTTTGCGATTTCCTGTCAAAATGCATTTTTTTTTAAATTCAAAGTGCCATGTGGCGCACAGACATGCCCTTAGGGCATGCATGTGCACCACATGTACTTACAGGCACATTCCAGGGGTGCAACAGGTGTCCTTTGGACACCCTGGCACCCTTGGAATTGCGATTCTCAAATTGCGATTTTCTCATAGAAAATCGCAATTTGAGAATGTATCCCCATTCATTCCTGTGGGCCTCTTGGCCCATAGTTATGAATGGGACACTCATTCCTTAACTGCGATTCGCAATTTGCGAATCGCAATTAAGGAATTTTAGGGATTGGCAAAAAAATTGCGAATTATTACCCACATTCCATTTTGCAATTCTCAAATAGCGATTCCTTAAAAATCGCTATTTAAGAATTGCAAAATGTAAATTACCTACATTTGCCCCTTACTTCCTAAATAACAGATGGCCTCCCACTCCTTCGAAGCCAGCCTACATCCTGTGTCCCGAGTTATTTTGTCCAAGTGATTCTCTATCACGGGAGCTTGGCCCTGTTTATGTAGCAGCATGTACCAGTTTCCCACCCCTTTAACATTGGCCCCATAAAGGGCTACTACAAGTTGATTAGGGGCATCCAGTATGCCACTGGTATTTTTCAACAGATGAACAACTCGTAAAAATTCAAAAAAGGCCGGTTTCCGGTGGTTCTCCACTCTTGCCATTACTTCTTGCCAGGAAATCGTCCTATTTTTGACTATAAAATGTCTTAATTAAGATAGTCCACAACCTTCCCAGACATTTATATGCCTTAATTGCAGTTGAAGACCGAGACTAGTACATTCTCTCAGTTTTAGATACTGGAGACCCGAAGAGCCCATCTTTTTAAAAAGGACTGAAGTCTAAAAAAATAATCTTTTAAAGTCTTGTACCGTGTTTTTTTTGGAAGTTTGGAAGTTTTTAAAAACACTCAAGTTAGTGATCCAATTTCTTGTGTCATTTTATCTATCAAAAAGCTGTCTCTGGTAGAATTGGATCCTATCAAGCAGGACACTAAATCTAAAAAAGCGGCCTCATTGTATGTTCTCAGATGCACCAACGCT
The DNA here is from genome assembly GCF_964263255.1 of Lissotriton vulgaris. NCBI lineage: Eukaryota > Metazoa > Chordata > Amphibia > Caudata > Salamandridae > Lissotriton > Lissotriton vulgaris. The sequence goes on along the minus strand of NC_141695.1, from coordinate 617,545,379 downwards.
AATCCCCCTTGTACTATGGGTAATCGTACCACAGTGAATTTGACCCTAGGAGCTCTCTTGCCCCAAACAAATTCCCTAAGTAAGGTGTCAATTTCCCTAAAATAGGACTGATTTATCTTAATCGGGACATTGGTAACCAGAAAAATCAGCAACGGAAGAATGGACATTTTGATCAATGAAACTCTACCCACTATCGATAGAGGGAGTAATATCCATTGTTCGAAAAGCTTTTTAATCTTCCCCTTCATCCTTAAATAATTCAATTCGAATAGCTGATGGTACTGATTAGATACAAATATACCAAGATATCTTAAAGGGTCAGATTTAGTCGCTTGTGTCTTCAAGCAGGATGGATAAGAATTCAGATCTGCGTTGAGGGCAAGTACCTCGGTTTTATTGGCATTTATTTTATATCCACCTATTTGTTCAAAATCCAGAAATTCCCTTAAAGCTGCTTCAAGGTTCTCCTTGTCGGGAGTCAGGTATAAAATAATGTCATCTGCAAAGAGTTTTAACTTGGCCATGCCAGGGATCGGTGGTTGAATAGCAGCATTGTTTCGTATCTTTATAACCAACGGCTCTATAAAAAAAGTAAAAAGCAATGGCGAGAGCGGACAGCCCTTCCTGGTTTCTTTTTATGGTTCCTTCACGACTTGAATTTATTACGACCAAGGCCGTGGCCCCCTGGTAGATATTACATAGCATATTAACTACATGGGCAGGAAACCCAAACCGACCAAGGGTGATAAAAAGTGTTTTCCAGTTCACAAGGTCGAAGGCTTTCTCCGCGTCGACCATTACAATACTAGCTGGAATAGAATTTGTATTAAAATAATACAAAGCATGTATTAAAGAACTGGGTATTAGCCGCCATTGATCTACCTGCTATAAAGCCAGTTTGATCCCCATGAATTAAGACTTGGGCGGCAAATAAAAAACGTTCTGCCTAGACTTTCATCAAGATTTTATAATCTGTATTCAGAAGACTAATAGGTCTATATGAATTCACGTCTTCTGGGTTTTTCTCTTTTTTAACAAAGGAAACAATTATTGCTTCTTTAAAAACTGCTGGAACCGCACCACCCTCCCTAACAAAGTTAAACAAGCTTTTTAAGGGGGTAATCAATTGATTTGAAAAAACCTTATAAAACTCGATGGGGAAGCCGGTACACAGTCAAAATATCGAATCTTTAAATTCGACTTACACTTATATTGAGTTGCTAATATCAAAGGGACAGAATATCGATGTCCAGAATATCGATGGCTAGAATATCGACCCTAAGGTAAGTAATATCGAAATTACTTATATCGATAGCATATATATCGATGTAAGTAATTTCGATTTACTAATATGTGTTAGAAATTTTACTTAAGTATTTAAATTAATTGTTATAATATGTGTTTAATATGTTTTTATAAATAAAAAATATATAAAAGTAAATTATATGTTTTACTACCAGAGCGGGTTGTGGGTTTTTAGGGGAATAGGGTGGGAAGTAATTTATTTGTAATTAAATAATAATTTTTTAATGATTAATTTATTTTGCAATTAAATATTAATTGGCAATGAATTATTTTAATTGATTAATTGATTAATTAATTGATAATTTATGTATATTTTTAAGTAAATTATATGTTTTACTACTGGAGCGGGTTGTGGGTTTATAGGGGAATAGGGTGGGAAGTAATTTATTTGTAATTAAATAATTATTTTTTAATGAATAATTTATTTTGCAATTAAATATTAATTGGCAATGAATTATTTTAATTGATTAATTGATTAATAAATTGATAATTTATGTATATTTTTAAGTAAATTATATGTTTTACTACTGGAGCGGGTTGTGGGTTTATAGGGGAATAGGGTGGGAAGTAATTTATTTGTAATTAAATAATTATTTTTTAATGATTAATTTATTTTGCAATTAAATATTAATTGGCAATGAATTATTTTAATTGATTAATTGATTAATTAATTGATAATTTATGTATATTTTTAACTAAATTATATGTTTTAGTACTGGAGCGGGTTGTGGGTTTATAGGGGAATAGGGTGGGAAGTAATTTAATTGTAATATTAATTAATTTTGGGTAAAGGAGTATTTTTAGGGTTCAGGGTCAGTTTTCAGTTCTTGGGTAAAGGGGTATTTTTAGGGTTCAGGGTCAGTTTTCAGTTTTTGGGTAAAGGGGTATTTTTAGGGTTCAGGGTCAGTTTTCAGTTTTTGGGTAAAAGGGGTATTTTTAGGGTTCAGGGTCAGTTTTCAGTTTTTGGGTAAAGGGGTATTTTTAGGGTTCAGGGTCAGTTTCCAGTTCTTGGGTAAAGGGGTATTTTTTGGGTTCAGGGCCAGTTTTCAGTTTTTGGGTAAAGGGGTATTTTTAGGGTTCAGGGTCAGTTTTGGGTTTTTGGGTAAAGGGGTATTTTTAGGGTTCAGGGTCAGTTTTCAGTTCTTGGGTAAAGGGATATTTTTTGGGTTCAGGGTCAGTTTTCCCTACTGTTGCACCCACTGGAGTGGGAATAGTAATTTTAACCCCTGCACTATCCAACACTTTCCCTACTGTTGCACCCTCTGGAGTGGGAATAGTAATTTTTACCCCTACGCTATCCAACACTTTCTCTACTGTTGCACCCTCTGGAGTGGGAATAGTAATTATTGTTAAGTAAGTATATATTATATATGATTTGTTAATATTATTTTTTTAAATTAAATATGTATTATTATTTTTTTTACCATTATTAAATATATTTAAATATGTTTAAGTAATTTATAAGTATTATTTACAGTATTTTTCATGTTATTTTAAACCAAAAAAAAACGATATATTTGACAACGATATTTTTAACATCAATATTATTTTTTCGATATTTTGGTACTTACCATGTTGTACATAGGGCGTCGATATTCTTGCAATCGATATAATTACGCCGATATTTGTGTAGGTCGAAATTCTGTCTGTCGAAATTCTGTCATAGATCCGGGGAAGCCATCCTATCCGCATGCTTTTGCCCTGGCTGTTGTTTTAAAGCTGCCGAGATCTCGGCGGCTTCCACTTCCGACCCCAGTTTGCTAATCCGATTGTCTGACAGTTGGGGAACATTCATATTTATAAAATACTCCTGGATTAGCTCCTCCCTTACCAAATATTCAGTGGAGTAAAGCTGGCGAAAGTGGTCAACGAAAATCTGTGGGTTATCGCTGTCATTAAATACTTCTTGACCAGTCCGGGGGTCTAAAATTTTAGATATTGTAGCTGATTCTTGCTTTTTCCTTGTAGCATTTGCCAAGAATTTGCCAATTAGCTGGCTTTCTTCAAAGACTCTTTGTTGGAAAATTTGAGAGTTGCAAACCTCTTCTAAAATAAAAATAAACCCTCAGCACTGTTCTTGCCTGCTCATATTGATTTGGGAAAAGCTGAAGTTGGAGAGCATATTCCCAATCCACCTCAGCGTGAAGTTTAGCTATCTCAGCCCTCCGGGTATTGGACTGGGCGGCCGTAAAGGCTATTATCTGCCCACGGGCTGCCACCTTGAACCCCCCCACACTGAGAAGGGGGTTGCCGTGTTCTCATTAATCTGGAAATATTCCAGGATCCACTCTCTAAAACTTTTTACCCAGTCTTCGTCTTGCAAGAGGAGACGATCCAGCTGCCAACTGGGCCGCTCCCAGCTTTCTCCTCTGAGCACCATTTCTACCCCCACATAAGCATGAGCTGAAAAGGGGTTACAACCTATGCCAACTTCTTGAATCTGGAGGAATCTGGAGGTAGAAAAAAAAATCTATTTGAGACGACGTCCGGAAACGTGCGAAGAGCAGGTGCAAAATTCCTTGTCTGAATTTTAGTTTTCTTGTTGTTTATCTGTAGCCCATTCTTGTTAGAATACTTGTCAGTTGCATCCAAGAGACGTTGTAATCCTATCTTGGTATGACTAAGAAGGACCAGGTCGTCGGCACACAGAAGATTGGACAGGCGAAGGCTACCTATCTTGGGTGGATGTGAGTTGCCTAGATTGAGGGCTGCCGGAAGATCAGACGGTAATAGATTGAAAAGTGTGGGAGCAAGGACGCACCCTTGCTTGAGGCCTTGCGTTGTTGGTACTGGTCGAGACAGCCGTGAGCTGTCTCCAATCTTGATCCTGACCCACAAGTCCTGATACAAGAGCTGCAATTATTAGGGCTTGGACAGTAATAGTAATGTTTAGTGTATTTCAACAATAAATGTACTCATTGTGGAGTTAGATTATTTGTGCCACTTTTTATCAGGACTAAGGCTATTCTTTAAAATGTTACTTTGATTAGGACATGTTGTATGCATATCATAACTTTATGTGCTGATATGTACAAGCAGTAGAATGACTTACAAATATTTTACCAATAAATTATGTAACATATGAAAATTGAAATGTAGTAGATAGAATCATTTGTGTACCTGTTACTCCACATGTTGATATAATATGATTGAATATCTTGAATCTGCACTGAAGTATCACAGGACTGGAGCTTTTCACCTGCCTGAAAACAGAACAAACGTGAGAATCAGTGACAAAACAAGATTCTTGCATGTTATTCCTTCCTGATTAGCTTGTATTCAGAGGTCGTTACCTCGACCCCCTTAATTTACGGTTGCCCACAATATCGATAATTCATAAGAGGCAAAACAACAGGTCAATTACTAACCCAGATGCAATGAGTTCCTAAGGGCTGTACTGAAACAGGTCATCAAAACAATCAGAGAAAATATAATTTACATGTCCTATTGGTTCGGTTTTTGTACCCGATTCTGTGTTTTGCCCCGTAGACGGCAGAGGAATGCTGGAATTGTTTTTATTGCGATCCATATTACTACACAATAGTTTCACTCACTATTCCCTACAGGTTGGATCTGATGGAAATTATGAGTGCAAAATCCCGGACACACTTTGGAAAACCCAGTGATTTTTAAAGTACAGGCTTGTTCCTGATTTTGCACTTACTACGATCCTTGCTCGGAACGAGGCCATGGGGTAAACCTCTGTGTCTATCACATCAAACACATAACTGTAATTATTTAAAGATTGGAACACACACCGTGGAGCAGAGAGGAAAACTCCACCCATTTTAATAACTATCCACACTCAAGGACGTCAGAACCGTGTACGCATCATGGAATGGTGGGGTGTTTCTGCACTGACACTACTACATTGCATAGTCATGCTGCAAGAATAATTAATAGTACTACTTTAAATAGTTAGCTATTGCAAAACAACCTGAAGGTACAAGACAGTTCAGGGAAAGATAAAATGACACAATAAAGTAATTACAGGCATAATATGATAGTTAGCAGTATATCTAATAGTCTGTATACATAACAGATAATTTGCCAAGCATAGTCCTACACCTGCTGCTTGCATCCGAACAGCATCTGGACCTGAAGCTGTGTTTTATTCATGATTACATTCATTAGGTATTTCCTGTCCACAGACACCTTCCTGTGCTAACCGGACTTTAGAGGCTCCATCATACATTCTGAATATTTAGGCAGACCTTTTCCGCTCACAGCTCATTACTGATGATTCACCAACCCCTTGGGTGTAGACCCCCGATCCCCACATGGAGACTTAGTCCTTGGTTGTTTGAGGATGCCCTGTTTGAGGAATCCCTGCATTCACTTATTGAAACATTCTTCTATGGGAATACGAAGTTGGCGTCTTCTGCCTTAGTGGAGTGGGAGGCATTTAAGTAGAGGTGAGGGGCCATTGTATGGGGCAGATGGTCGGCGTACAGAGGGTACTCCGTCGTGATTTAACAACCCTAGAAGACGAGTTGCGAACACTAGATAATGTGCAAGGTATAGATGCACAAGCCCACACTAACTTCCAAGATGCATTATTTAGATACAATGAGGCTCTGGAGAGGCTCACACCCTTAAAGAAATGCTCTCCCGCCCAACAACTGGGCCGGCTAGAGACCCTGCCCAGCAACCGGATCAACCTGGGGATTGGTCGGACCAGACAATTGAGGAGCCCATAACTCGCACTTTTCTGGAGGCGCTATCACGACCCTCCGGGAAGACCTCCAATCATTAAAGCGCAAACTATCTCACTATATTAAAGAGGTCCGGAGAGATGTAGATGCGCTTGGATACTGTGTCACGGAACTGGTAGACAAAGAGGTGGGTCGGATAGAGGAGACTGAAGCGCTTCAACTGGAGGTCATTCGCCTCCGCGAGCAACATATAGATTGATAGTCAGGGCCGGACTGGGAACAGAAACCGGCCCTGGCACACTGCTCAGCCAGCCGCCCTAGGGTGAGGGGGAGTGCAGCAAAGCAGTGTGCGAGGGCCTGTTTCGGCCGATTTTGTTACTGGGGGCCGATATTGCCGACCCCCGGTAACAAAAAAACGGCCCCCCAGGGGTCCAAAATCGGCCCCCACCCTAGCGGCCCACCGGGGAAACGCCCGGTGCCCGCTATTGCCGGTCCGGCCCTGTTGATAGTCTCAACAATTCGATCGGCAACTGCGCATCTCTGCAGTCATGGAATTTCTTACTCGTGGGGTCACCCCTTTCGTCTGATCTTTCGCTAGGAGGGAAGGCTCTATCGATTTTGTTCACTAACTTAGACCTGCAGAGTGTTGAAACTGAAACCCCTGAGGGAGCAGAGTGTGGGAGCAGACCCCCCTCTCACTCAAAGGCAGTCACGGACGGCATGACTTGTGGGTGGGAGGAGGCCAGGGGGTCACGCCGGGGGTTAATTTAAACTTACCTTTGCCTCCAGTCCTGGACTCCCGCGTTGGGTCTCCTGCTCTCTCTCTGCTCACAGGAAGCCGAAGCAGGCAGCCTCCCTCTCCTCCCCTAAGCCAATCACAACGCTGCAATGGCAGTGTTGTGATTGGCTAGGAAGCTGTCCTTACAGGTGTCTATGGGGAGGCTGTTTTCTCCATGCAGGCTGCGCAGCAGCCTCCATGGAGAATACAGAGAGTGCTATGACTGGTTTGGTCGGCCCTGGGGCCGAACAAACAGTCAGCGCCCATAACATTGGGCTAGCAACTCCTCCCCGACCCGCTCACCTGCCTGCCCCAACCAAGCATACCCTTCTTCTACTTTCTCGCAGTACGAGAAGCAGAAACGTAAAATGGTATTTATACAATTTTACGTTTCTGCTTCTCGCACTGCGAATAAGCAGTGGGACGACGCTCCGACGCCCACGTGGAGGAGCCACCCCTGCTCAAAGGGAGCGAAAACTAAGCTGGAAAAGACTGGGAGAGCAGCGCATACCAAACAAGCCCGATCCAGAGGAGACAGCCAAAGGCCAGCAAGCAGCCCTGGAGGCAGTACCATCAGCCCTGGCAAGACCCGAGGGGTCTTGAACCCTGGGACACTTCACAGCACCACATGAAGCTTCTGGCCGGGTGGCGGGTGGAAGGCAACAGGATTGCTGGCCACATTGAAACCCCATTGGACTGGTCGTGCAGCCACAGAAGCCCGCAGTCTGACCTTAAGAAAAAGTTCCAAGATGTTGACTGTTTCCATTAATTTGTTCGGTTTGGGTAATGTTTGGGGTGCACACTGGCCTTCACATAAGGCACACCATTGGGCAGTTGTCCGTGAGGCGACAGTCTTACCGTGATCAAGTGCCATTTCCCTGGGAATGTGATGGCATTCTAGCAGGGAATTTGCAGCATCCCCTTAAAATTCTATGACAGGTACTCCTCTTAGAATTCTCACACTTAACATGCGTGGCCTCAATAATCCAATTAAGCGCAGGGCAATACTTACCTAGATGATCTTAGTCTAGATGATCAGACATCTGCCTCCTGCAGGAGACTCACCTCCTTGCGGGAGACTGTCACTGTCATCTAGCTCCAGGACACCTCAGGGTAACAGAATGCTTTAAAAATGTCAGTAACATAACATCAGCTTAGATTTAGGGCCTTCCCCCAGCAATATATCTCTTCTTCCCCTTCTAAAACAGCAGGAGTTACCATATTGGTGGCAAACCCCTTTCGGGAAAGATGGAACAGAAAGTTGAAGAGATTAGAGGGAGACTTCTTGTATATTGCTTCACCCTCGCTGGTAGATCCTTGGTGGTGGGCTCAATATACACTCCCATTGAAAGGTAGAAAGAGTTCCTACACAATGCACTCAAGAGGGCATTAAAGACAGGGGTTAACCTGGTCTGCTGGGAAGGGACCTCAAACTGGTTTTTGAGAACTCATTGGACAGATCAGCCCAGAGACATGGACAGGCTGGAGCCTTATCAAGCTAGGGTCACGAATTACTCAATGATCTGGGACTGTTAGAGGTATGGAGTACTAATCACCCACAGGCTAAGGAATATTCCTTTTACTCCAATGCACATAAAACGTATGCCAGGCTAGACTAATTGCTGGGCACGCAGGGGATTCAGACGATCACTAAAGATATAGAAATACACACAGCCGCTCTATCATTCCACGGGGCTGTCACGATTTCAATGTCCCTCCCCCAATAACCCCCCCACCAGACTCTAGCGCTTGCGCAACACCTTGCATCACCGTCAGAAGGTTATAAAGCACATCCAGCAATCACTGAACAACTACCTCACACACAACAACACCTCTGAAATCTGACCTGCGGTCTTATGGGAAACGCTTAAAGCAGTCATAAGGGGGGAATATATAGCAATCGCATCAGCGGACCATAAAATCAGCAGGAAAAAGAGAGAAGACCTTACCTAACAAATCAAAGAACTAGAGCATTTCCACCAATGCACTGGCGCCCAAAGAGTGTGGCTCCAACTTGCCAACACTTGCTTTCAACTGGTAGCGATTGATATGGATAGAGCGGAATATGCCACCCTCCACCTGCGACATTCTTATTATGTCGGGGGGGATAAGTGCTTAGCAAACAAACTGCGAGTCAAGAGACAAGAGCAGGGCGTTCACTCAATCCACACAACAGGGTGAGACCTGGTTCTCGATGACAAGGACATAGCGAATACATTTAAAGATTTCTATTCACACCTCTACGCAAATCAATCCCTAGACCTCGAGGCCAGCGCTTGATACCTACGATCGGCATGCACTACACCTCTCTCCCCTCATTAAGCAGTGTCCCTAGATTTGGACATCCACATAGAGGAGGTCCTAGCATCCATCTCCCGACTAAAACTTGCCAAATCACCAGGGCCATATGGATACCACGCAGCTTTCTATAAGACCTTCTGCCCCGTCTTAGCGCCAATCTTGACAAGACTATTTAACTCTTTTTCAGAACCTGGGGCGATTCCTACCTCGATGAATGCAGCCTCCTTAATAGATTTACCCCGGGCAAAGACAAAATGCAGTGTAGCTCATACAGACCCATCTCCCTGCTAAATATAGACCGGAAACTATTTACAAGCATTATCGCACACAGGCTCAATGAACATATACCCTCATTAGTAGACCCAGATAAAGCTGACTTTTTTTCCCAGAGACAAACTAGTGACAATACTAAGCGCATCCACTATATCATAGAAAAAGCCACCCGTGGTCAAGGGGAATTCATGTTACTAGCGGTCGACGCAGAAAAGGCCTTTGACCGGGTTCATTGGACCTAGCTGGAAAAGGTTCTCACGCATTTTGGGGTCAGGGAAAAATGCAGGACATGAATTCTTAAATGTTATCATATGGCCACGGCAACAGTGCGACTTAATGGCAGCACATCCACACCCTTTCCGATACACAGGGGCACTCGCCAGGGTTGTCCCCTGTTCCCTCTGCTCTTGGCTCTATACATGGAGCCAATGGCCCAGAGAATTCGCAACCACCCAGATATCACCGGGGTGCTGTTCAGAGACGACCTACAGTCCATCAGTCTGTACGCAGACAACGTGCTGGCGACCCTGAAGAGACTGGCTGATTCTCTGCTGGTCTTTTTGAGGGAGCTAGAGTCCTTTGGGCCGCCTCGGGCTTTCAGATCAATGTAGGGAAATCACAAGCACTTAATCTTTCCATTCCTTCCCAGTTATTGGAACAACTCGTGAAACAATACCCCATTCAATGGGCCACTAAGATGCTTCCTTATCTAGGGATCAACCACCCTTCCACCACCCAGGCAACAGCAGACAACAACTATAAGGCGCTGCTTTGGCAAATTCAATTTGATTTCGGAAAGTGGAAACGCCTTCAGATTTCCTGAATCATTATGACGATTCTCCCTAAAATCCTATATCTCTTCCAAACCCTCCCCCTTTTTACGCCACCAGACGTGATCACTAAACTTCAGACCGAAATAGCTCAATTCATTTGGCAAGGCAAGAAACTGCACATAAAGAAGACCTTAAGCCACCTCCCCCGTACACTGGGCGTCTGGGTACACCGGACCTCCACCTCTACTATCAGGCGGAGCGACTACGCTGCCTAGTGGAGTGGGGGCGTCCTGAGTCCGAAAAGCACTTGCTCTTCCAGAACAGGGCATTCGCCAAACATCCCTCTGGAAGATTTCCTTCCTACCAAAAGCTCATAGACCACCAAATGTATACCTCTCGCCAGTTACACAGGCGACTATGACAGCTTGGGACCAGTCTAGCGTTAGGCATAGGCTAACCACCTTTTCATCCCCGATGACCCCCTATTGGACTACCCAGATTTCTCCCCTGGGGTTGGGGTGGCGGGTTTGCGGAATGGCGACAATCGGCTTGTCGCTCCATGGGCCACTTCTTCGATACTGAGGGCATACTCTCCTTTCCCCAGATGCGCAAAGAATACGAACTCTGAGAATCTGAAAGACTCCATTACCTACAACACAGACACTGGATTACACATCCCCAAAATAGACCCAGTGCGCAACATCACCTCACGCAATATGAGAAATGGCTTTTTGCCAAAACATCGGATAAAAGCCTTATATCTGAACTATATGCACTTCTGCTTCAAACTAATAGGCATACTCATAATGCGGGACAGGCTAGGAGGGAGGGGGAGCTTGGTCGGACCCTGAGTGATAAGGAATGGGAGGACATCTCATGTAGGGCGTGCCACACAGCTAGCAGCAACTCCATTACTGAAACCCTCACAAAAATCGCTACACATTGGTATTACACCCCGTAAGGTCCACAGGATCAAGCCCACACAAAGAGCAAACTGCTGGTGAGGCTGCGGGTGAGGAGACTCTGACGCACATATTGTGGGAATGCCCACAGCTTCAACAATATTGGATATAAGTCATAGATGACATAGACAGACACTTGGATACCAAACTCCCGCGTTGCCCTGCCTACATACTGTTTGGTCTCCCAAATCTACTCACATACCCCTTGAAATATAAACACGGCTGTCAGATAGGTATGGCACTTGGGGCAGACACCCAAAACATCCTTAGCCTATGGGGCACTTTCAAAACTCCCCCACACATGACTTGGTTACATAAGCTTCAGCACATTCTAGGTATGCAGAAGATAACTATGTCTACTCTCTGGCTAGGAATGGAACTGAATTTGGGTACGTGTGGAGCCCATATGTGTCACTGCTTTCGCAGGAATTTCGTGAATTAACATGCCCAAGATATCTTCGATTGTTATGCCTATCAGAGGCAACTCCGCCACCGGCAACTTTAGGGCACTGAATACATCCAAGACTGCACAATTTGAATGTCCCTATGTGCGGGTGAGGGAGGGAGTGTGGGGGTATTTTTGAGGAGGCGTGTAAGGCTCTGCCAGCAAAAGTAGCACTTTACGTTAGGCTACACCGTAGAATGTTCCCCCTTTGTGATTGTGAATCTGCTGCTGCTATTTTGTTTTATCTTTAAAACTCTAATAAAAAGAATTGAACCATAAAAAGTGATTTTTTCAGTGGTATACCCCTACTAGAACTCTTCAGCCTGCTGCAGTCAAGAATGTCAGAAGTCCCCGGTTTAAACTAGCCAACTGGGGAGCCAGGAGCTTCATTGGCTGCACCTCCGAGCTATGGAACTGTCTTCCTTCATAAGTAAAATTGCAGGGCACTCTGCTCAGGTTCAAGACCTAAAAACCTCGCTTTTTACAAATTCATTTCAAAGCACTGGCTTCTATAGCCTCATTTTCACAGCAATGTTAGACATATGTACGCCACAGCGGCAAGACGCCTAATGGCATTTGCGCACTTTACAACAAATTAACATTAACATTAGCCCCCACTGGAAAGATTAATACAAGTCCTCAAAATATTCGGTACATATACAGGTTTTATTTAGTATTAATTGAGATAAATCAATTATATACCCTTTTTCTTAATGGAAACCTGGCTCAGTATTTCATTTAGGATGACATATAATGGACTGAACACCTGACAAGAAACCTGTACAGAATATTGTATAATTTTTAGGACCGAAGTGCCAGCCAGTGGAAATGACCTCTATCACTGATGGAAGACTGGCACTTTTCTAAATGATGTTTCTACCTAAACTTTTATATATTATTACTAAATCCCTCATAGGGGATCCCAGACCTGTTGTTTTCGAAAGGTGGAAAGAGAGTTACAAACATTTTGGTACCGGAAATTTCCCAGAATTTCTGTTAGGACTAGAAATGGAGGAGTTTATGATGGGAGGATAGCACTTCCTGATTTACCCAAATACTAATGGCCAGCTCAACTGACGATGGTTAATGAATGGGTCAAATTAGACACGAAATGGGCCAAAAAGAATCTCCAGCACATCTTACGGCAGTAGCAAAGTGACTAATCTCCCTGAGCACATGCTAGTGGAAATAAAACATGGCATAGATCAACAGCTGCCTTGGATTTTAAAAACACTGGGACATGCAGTATGCCGCTTTGGGTGGCATAGTATTTAAGCGAAACTGCACAACTTGAAGGATGCCACTAATGGGACCTAATAAGGATAAGAGCTCAGGGGGACATAGGGGCAAGTAAAGGCATGAAAACATTTGCAGAACTCCAAACGGAATTTGATCGAATTAACTCTTAAATGGTCCGATATATGAGACAGAGACATGCACCAAAGTTTCATGTCACAACTGAAACAGAAATCCGGAAGGGCACACATGTAGCGAATAGGATTGTATCTGAACATGTAACTGAGAAAGCCTAACCACTAATATTTAAAACGTCAATCAACAATTTACCTGATGCATTGTCCAAACTGACAGAGAAATGGGAAAAGAGCCTCGAAGAACTAGAAGATTGGAATGAGAAAAGGCAACACAGCATGCAAAAGAATTAGCCATTAAAATGGGTTTCAACTGCATCCAACTTGAAAATACTCCACAGAGTCTGTCATATTAGGGTGAAAATGAAAATGTTTAGAGTGACAGACAATGAGTGATAGGTTGTGGACAGGTGGGAGCTTTCTATCACATTATTTAGTACTGCCCCTAGCCTGAGAGATTCTAGACTGGAATTATAGCCAAAGTATCCAAGTGAGAATACCAAATTATCAGTACCAGGGTGGAAAACTATTACAAGCTGGTGTATGTTGGCTGAAAATAATAAATATGATAGTAGAGGTTGTATTATATATTAAATATTATATAGAATATATTATATATGTATATAATATATACATATAATATCATATATCATATATATTATATATATATATGCACTCAACATCCACCCACCTCTGACCCAATAGTGCAGAAGCCTGCTAAACACCTCCCAATCACATGGATGGTTCGCTCTGGACTACAGATACCACAGAGGCATGGAACGCGAAGCTGCACGGTACCCCCCTATTGCCGAATTGACCTAACGCTTAACCTTGACACTGGATCTAATGACTATGTGACCCCATCTGAGCTATAAGGCCCATTTACTCTTACTTCCTGGGCCCCCACAAGGTATTTCTCTACCACTGCTAATCTGCCAGAACTGTACTGCTTCTTAGCCCCCTGTTACTACCGCCCCCCCTACATTCCCTCTTTTCCTCTATTGGGGACTTGTTTCTTCTGTGTTTGACTATGCAACTGTAATGATTGTAACCTTGTTTTTCCCTGACCGCCGAGACCTGAGCAACATGGCAAATGCCCGTTGGAGCTGCTAGACAGCTATAGAGGAGATCCGCCCTGGCTCACCACCTCGGCTGTCACCTACCCAGCCGGACATTGAGCACTGTTCTCCCCGTATCGTCGATGCAGTCGTAACTAATGTATTCTAGTTTTCCCTGACCGCTGAGACCTGAGCTACATGGCCGATGCCCGGTGGAGCTGCTAGACAGCTATAGAGGAGATCTGCCCTGGCTCACCACCTCAGCCATCACCTACCCAGCCGGACATTGAGCACTGTTCTCCCCGTCTCCCTGCCCTGTCTCCTTCCTCCCCCTCCCTTTGACGAATTACTGTAACATTGTTGTTTTGCCTATGTTTCAATATGCTCTGGTAACGGATGTAATTTGTAACTTGCAATGCTACGATTCCTCACGTAAAGCGCTCTGATACCTCCGGGTCTAGCTAGCGCTATATAAAACTCCTCAAATAAATAAAATAAAATATTGGGAAATAGTAAAAAAAAGTATGGAAGAATTGGGAAAAGTATTGAGAAATCAATAAAAGACTGAAAGTGTGCAGTACTAAACCTGTCTTTGATGTATTTGTCTGTTTTTCAGCATACCTGTCCACCTCATGTTGCCCGTTTTGGCCCGCGCCCTCCCATACCACTATATTATAAACCCTTGAGGAGCTGTTGGAAACGTTTGTAAAATAAAACACTAGCACCAAAGTTAAATATGTATTATCACAATATAAAGGTAGCTTAAGTTCCAATGTTTCTATTAAACTGAAAACAACTAATACCAATTAATATATTAGTTTGAAAAAAATTGAACCAAAAGTGCATTTTATATCTTACTTTTCACATAAATTTACCAAAAAATGGCAAAGGTTATAAATAGTCACTCAGTAAATATTCCAGAACTTTTATAGTGTGCCAAGCAAGCATGAACTCTCCTTTGGTGGTGAAGGTTGCACAGCACTAAGAATAATTTGACACCATTGTGGCAAATGATGCTTTTTTGGCTCAGTTTCCTAAAAAGTGTGTAAAAGCCATATGCACTACAGGCCTTGAAGAAAATGCAGTTTTACATTTTCCTGTCATTGTTTCTAAGCTTCTATCTTCACTTCTATATTTCATTGTCTTTGATTTTTCCATCTTGCCCCTTCCAAGTAGATTATCGGTCGTATTACAGAAATGTATTGGTTTTGTTAGCAGACAGGTCATATCAGTCTTAAAGACTGGTGTTAGGCAAGAGTAGAGATTATCACTCAAATCAGCTTTAGGATTATGATTGGGGGACATAGTATATATCACACCCATTAAAATTTGATATCACAGGGTTCGGAATTTAATAGGTGCAATAAATATTGCCTATTACACATTTTCTCTTTTCAATTGGGGAATAACATGCACATTGTAGTACTTTAGACACCAAAATCCACATGGATCGGTATTTAATATTAAATTTGGAAGGTGTTAAATGGCAAAATGTATCTGCGGGTAAAGATTTTTTAGCACCCGATAATTACCAGGTGCAATAAACTCTCACACACTTGTAATTGTGCAAATAGTGTTTGCAAAAGCCTCATGTATTACTGGGGCAATCATAATCAAGGTCTGAATGTTTAATTTAGCATCTGGCACTTAAGAGGGGTATTTTTCCATGGGACTAGAGGTAATTGGGTAGATACTGTAGGCAATATATATATATATATATATATATATATATATATATATATATATATATATATATATATATATATATATATATATATATATATATATATATCACTGCTGCCAGATTCCCTCCACGTTCCATAGGAACAAGAAACAGCACTCTCAGGGGGGTCAGTGCCCACGGTTCTTTATTGGCAAACCAGCACGGACAAGACGCGTTTCGGCGCTTGTCCTTTGTCAATTGCGAGTACGAACGCGCCGCCATTCCTTTTAACCACATTACTTCAATCACAGTATGTATGGCATGAACATAGAGAAAGGACAACAAAAATAGCAAACATATCGCCATCTTAGAATGTGCAATTCTAACATGAAAAGAAAGTATATACATTTCATAATTCATGATTGTCCGTGATGGGGTAGAGAAAGTTTCAATACTATTCTCTGTTATCCGTAGTTACAATATCTATACTACTATTATAAAGAGAGAACTGTGTCCTTTGAGCCAGGTAAACTCGAAAAGTACACCACCAATCAAAACACCCAAGACATCTTTGAAAACCTCAGGGCAAGCAGAAGGACATAGGCTATTAAAAATAAAAAATATACGTTGTTTAAAAAATTTAGAAATAAAAATAAAGTAGTCCCTTGCAAGTAGTGCCGGCCGCGACGTCTGCGTGATGACATCATTTGCGCTCCCAACACTTCCTGAACACTTCCTGAAATGGCGGCGAAGATCGCGATCTGCTGGGAGGACTGCCGCGGCCCTGCTTGCTGCTGGGCGAAGTGGCGGCCTGTGCGGGCGGGGCACCTGGATCGGGACCGGCGGCTGAGTTAAGAATCAGGCTCTCTGGGACACGGGCGGGAGGGGGCCGGGCCGGGCCGGGGTGTGAGGGGGAGGGGGGCGGGAGGTTGGGCGCAGGCTCCAGGACACAGACCATGTCGTGGCGGGCGGGGGCCGGGGCAGTAGTGCACGCAAGCCTCAAATGCTGCCCCCAGCCCCTTTCTGCCCCAGGCAACGCTGGGGCGGGCTGCTAGTTTACAATATTTACAATACTCTGTTTGAGCCCTGGATGGGCATTGGTCCTAAGTCAGTCTCAAAAGCAGGCTGACATGGGGATACTTCTTGCCTGGTAGCGGGTTATTGTGCAACAGGATTCACTCACCACCCACTGGAGGGTTTGAAACATGAACAGCCGTTCGGACCGCAAGCCCCAGAATGCAGCAACAAAAAAGAACTGATCTCACAGAGTTGTGCCATCGGAGGAAAGGAAAAACAAGGTTAAAAACATCGGGCTGTGGAACTTATGGCATGTTCTATTGGTGAAGGACAACTCTTTGAAAAAGTTTCCACGGCGAAACGAAACGCGTCAGAACAGTCCCAATCCTGCTGTCCCCTTTAAATAAAATCGGCTCAAAATTGAAGTAACGTGTGCGGCTCATTTTCTCTCCGCAGGGGGAGATGTTTTGAACATTAGTATCGGCGTGGTTCTGCCGAAGAGCAAACGCACCGCCACAAGAGCGCCGACGCTCTCCCAGCTCGAACCGAAGTGCAGACCCGACAAAACGGATCGGGAGAGTGGTGCCACCGAGGACTGGACCTCGGCATTGGTCCTAAGTCAGTCTCAAAAGCAGGCTGACATGGGGATACTTCTTGCCTGGAAGCGGGTTATTGTGCAACAGGATTCACTCACCACCCACTGGAGGGTTTGAAACATGAACAGCCGTTCGGACCGCAAGCCCCAGAATGCAGCAACAAAAAAGAACTGATCTCACAGAGTTGTGCCATCGGAGGAAAGGAAAAACAAGGTTAAAAACATCGGGCTGTGGAACTTATGGCATGTTCTATTGGTGAAGGACAACTCTTTGAAAAAGTTTCCACGGCGAAACGAAACGCGTCAGAACAGTCCCAATCATGCTGTCCCCTTTAAATAAAATCGGCTTAAAAGTGAAGTAACGTGTGCGGCTCATTTTCTCTCCGCAGGGGGAGATGTTTTGAACATTAGTATCGGCGTGGTTCTGCCGAAGAGCAAACGCACCGCCACAAGAGCGCCGACGCTCTCCCAGCTCGAACCGAAGTGCAGACCCGACAAAACGGATCGGGAGAGTGGTGCCACCGAGGACTGGACCTCGGCATTGGTCCTAAGTCAGTCTCAAAAGCAGGCTGACATGGGGATACTTCTTGCCTGGAAGCGGGTTATTGTGCAACAGGATTCACTCACCACCCACTGGAGGGTTTGAAACATGAACAGCCGTTCGGACCGCAAGCCCCAGAATGCAGCAACAAAAAAGAACTGATCTCACAGAGTTGTGCCATCGGAGGAAAGGAAAAACAAGGTTAAAAACATCGGGCTGTGGAACTTATGGCATGTTCTATTGGTGAAGGACAACTCTTTGAAAAAGTTTCCACGGCGAAACGAAACGCGTCAGAACAGTCCCAATCCTGCTGTCCCCTTTAAATAAAATCGGCTTAAAAGTGAAGTAACGTGTGCGGCTCATTTTCTCTCCGCAGGGGGAGATGTTTTGAACATTAGTATCGGCGTGGTTCTGCCGAAGAGCAAACGCACCGCCACAAGAGCGCCGACGCTCTCCCAGCTCGAACCGAAGTGCAGACCCGACAAAACGGATCGGGAGAGTGGTGCCACCGAGGACTGGACCTCGGCATTGGTCCTAAGTCAGTCTCAAAAGCAGGCTGACATGGGGATACTTCTTGCCTGGAAGCGGGTTATTGTGCAACAGGATTCACTCACCACCCACTGGAGGGTTTGAAACATGAACAGCCGTTCGGACCGCAAGCCCCAGAATGCAGCAACAAAAAAGAACTGATCTCACAGAGTTGTGCCATCGGAGGAAAGGAAAAACAAGGTTAAAAACATCGGGCTGTGGAACTTATGGCATGTTCTATTGGTGAAGGACAACTCTTTGAAAAAGTTTCCACGGCGAAACGAAACGCGTCAGAACAGTCCCAATCCTGCTGTCCCCTTTAAATAAAATCGGCTTAAAAGTGAAGTAACGTGTGCGGCTCATTTTCTCTCCGCAGGGGGAGATGTTTTGAACATATATATATATATATATATATATATATATATATATATATATATATCACTGCTGCCAGATTCCCTCCACGTTCCATAGGAACAAGAAACAGCACTCTCAGGGGGGTCAGTGCCCACGGTTCTTTATTGGCAAACCAGCACGGACAAGACGCGTTTCGGCGCTTGTCCTTTGTCAATTGCGAGTACGAACGCGCCGCCATTCCTTTTAACCACATTACTTCAATCACAGTATGTATGGCATGAACATAGAGAAAGGACAACAAAAATAGCAAACATATCGCCATCTTAGAATGTGCAATTCTAACATGAAAAGAAAGTATATACATTTCATAATTCATGATTGTCCGTGATGGGGTAGAGAAAGTTTCAATACTATTCTCTGTTATCCGTAGTTACAATATCTATACTACTATTATAAAGAGAGAACTGTGTCCTTTGAGCCAGGTAAACTCGAAAAGTACACCACCAATCAAAACACCCAAGACATCTTTGAAAACCTCAGGGCAAGCAGAAGGACATAGGCTATTAAAAATAAAAAATATACGTTGTTTAAAAAATTTAGAAATAAAAATAAAGTAGTCCCTTGCAAGTAGTGCCGGCCGCGACGTCTGCGTGATGACATCATTTGCGCTCCCAACACTTCCTGAACACTTCCTGAAATGGCGGCGAAGATCGCGATCTGCTGGGAGGACTGCCGCGGCCCTGCTTGCTGCTGGGCGAAGTGGCGGCCTGTGCGGGCGGGGCACCTGGATCGGGACCGGCGGCTGAGTTAAGAATCAGGCTCTCTGGGACATGGGCGGGAGGGGGCCGGGCCGGGCCGGGGTGTGAGGGGGAGGGGGGCGGGAGGTTGGGCGCAGGCTCCAGGACACAGACAATGTCGTGGCGGGCGGGGGCCGGGGCAGTAGTGCACGCAAGCCTCAAATGCTGCCCCCAGCCCCTTTCTGCCCCAGGCAACGCTGGGGCGGGCTGCTAGTTTACAATATTTACAATACTCTGTTTGAGCCCTGGATGGGCTGTACCCCAGATACAATTCATTAATGCCCTTGGATGGGCTTAACCATTTTCATGTCATACTGTGTAAGAAAAACAATGTACTTATTCAACGTTTCAGTTCATCCAGCATATTTTCCAGAAAATCAAGACAATTGATAATTAACGACATTTCATAAGCAAAAAAAAAAAAATGTTTCTCTCAGATTTCGACTATTAATATCCCAAATGAACTGCTAGTTCCTCATGTGTGTTAAGCCCCAAAGGACTCTTACTCTGTAAATCTATAATATAGCGTGACTCTAACCACCGTAATTTCTGTAGACGGTCTCCTCCTCGTGGCAGGGGTGGAACGCTGTCCAGACAAAAATTGGCCAACAGATCCCTATTGTGCCCATGTAGTTTATTAAAGTGTCTGGCAACGGGGTAAGATTCATTGGTATTATTGATAGCACGCATGTGCTCCAATATACGCAGTTTAACAGGATTGATAGTGCTGCAGATGTACCTTAAACCGCAAGGACATACCAAACAGTAAATGGCATAAGGTGTAGTACATGTCAGAAATTTGGTTATTTTCTTGGGGAATTTAAGACCTGGTATTACATATGTAAGGGTCCTTTTACTGATCTTACAGGCCTTGCATCGACCACATGGATAAAACCCATTTAGAGGTATTTTACTAGAGATACTAGATTTAACCATGTGGTGACTATGCACTAAGTCATCTTTCAAGGCTCTTGCTTTGCGATAGGTTACTAACGGATTGGAAGGTAAATCTTCTCTGATGGTATTGTCCGTTAGTAAGATGTTCCAATTCTTTTTAAATATCTTCCTTACTTGTTCCGAATTTTCAGAATAAGTGGTAATCAGTCTAAAGGTCCCCTGATCTTTAACCTCAGTCTGTTTGGGTTTTAACAGCTCAGACCTAGGCCGTTTATTCACTTTATTTAGAGCTTGTTTCAGCACTCCCTCTTTATATCCACGAACTCTGAAACGATCTAAGCAGAGTTTTGCAGATTTCTGAAATTCCATTTCTGTTGTATTGTTTCTTTTTAACCTCAAATGTTCCCCATAGGGGATACTTTTGATCAATTTTTTCGGATGATTACTGGTGGCATGTAATGTACAATTACCGGCCGTGGTTTTCCGAAACAATTTGGTATGTAATTGTCCTCCTTCCACATATACAGTAAGATCCAGGTAGTTAACACTTAACTCACTTCAACATATGTCGTAGCTTCAGCAATTGACCCTTCAAAGATAATAAAAAGATTGTCAATATAACGATGCCACGCTTTGATCTTATGATTCCATATTGCATTGCTGTTATTCCAGGCTATCTGTTCCTCCCACCAGCTAACGCAAAGATTAGCGTAGCTGGGGGATGACCAGGAACCCATTGCCACACCCGTTAATGAATTGTATCTGGGGTACAGCCCATCCAGGGCTCAAACAGAGTATTGTAAATATTGTAAATATTGTAACTACGGATAACAGAGAATAGTATTGAAACTTTCTCTACCCCATCACGGACAATCATAAATTATGAAATGTATATAATTTCTTTTCATGTTAGAATTGCACATTCTAAGATGGCGATATGTTTGCTATTTTTGACGTCCTTTCTCTATGTTCATGCCATACATACTGTGATTGAAGTAATGTGGTTAAAAGGAATGGCGGCGCGTTCGTACTCGCAATTGACAAAGGCTAAGCACCGAAACGCGTCTTGTCCGTGCTGGTTTGCCAATAAAGAACCGTGGGCACTGATCCCCCCTGAGAGTGCTGTTTCTTGTTCCTATGGAACGTGGAGGGAATCTGGCAGCAGTGATTTTTCGGCGGGTACACCCCCGCTTCGAAGAGCACCCGCTCGAGTGTGCAGCAGGCTGGTGGTTTCTGGAGCATTAATATATATATATATACATATATATATATATATATACATATATACACACATATATATATGTGTATATATACATATACACATATATATATGTGTGTGTATATATATATATCTATACTACTATTATAAAGAGAGAACTCTCACCTTTGAGCCAGGTAAACTCGGGAACCACAGCGCCAATCTACACACCCGATACATCCTTGAAAATGTCAGGGTGTGTAGATGGACATAGGCTACATAAAATTAAAAAAAAACGTAAATTTAAAAATACTACTATTATAAAGAGAGAACTCTCACCTTTGAGCCAAGTAAACTCGGGAACCACAGCGCCAATCTACACACCTGATACATCCTTGAAAATGTCAGGGTGTGTAGATGGACATAGGCTACATAAAATAAAAAAAAACGTAAATTAAAAAAATTAACTTTAAAAACAAAGTAGTCCCCTGAAAGAAGCACCGGCCGCGACGTAGCGCTGGCCGCGACGCGCTGCCCACGACGTCCGTGATGACGGAACATGGAGCGGCGGTGATGTGAGGAGATCAGGTAAGGCATTTACAAACACTGAAAATGTCGGGGCGGGAGCGGGAGGTGATCCGTGTCCGTGAACAGCTGCCCGTGACGTGCGTGATGACGGGACATTGATCGGCGGTGATGTGAGGAGATCAGGTAAGGCATTTACAAACATGTGGGGGCGGGAGCGGGAGGGGGAGGTGATCCGTGTCCATGAACATGTCCGTGTTTCCAGAGAAGGAGAGTGTCAGGCAAACCTGTGTCCTGGAGACAGGACACAGGTTTCCTAACATAGAACCTAGTTGGTCCATATACACTGTTTTTACTTAATACAGGTTGACCCTAATTAAATATTTTTTGGGTACCAACTTTGTGTTTTTTAACCAGCACTCACATATCAATACACTTTTTTGTTTGAGCACTGTTGCATTCAACACCAACCCGCTCCGCTGTAACTCAGGCGTCGTAGCACGCTGGGGGGGGCATTCGGCCACCCCAGCGGGGACCCGGTGATGAAGCATGTCACCAACTAGTGGTTAGTGAGGGTCCTTCTTCACAAGGAAAGAATTCCCCTCTTTCCCTGAGCGGGTATACTGGGCTTACCTTGTCCCCAATAGCCGCCATCCCCCCAAAAAAAATTCCTTGTTTTGGGTTTCACCTGTTTGGGTTTATGGGACTTTAATAATAACCACTCATCTAAGGTGGTTGTTTGTTAATTCTTTTTCACATTTAGTCAATCATTCTAGGTTATCAACATATTTCACAAATTAATTTGTAAGCTATGCTCATGCCCAAATGTCCTGAGGGGACATTATCCATCAATTTTTTTCCTGACCAATGTTATGCTGATTTATAGAGCGCAATATCACCTTGGCACTTAGCTGTTGTGAGTCTAGCCAAACATGGGGCCTACTGGGACTACTCAAAAAGCCAGATCTTCAGCTTCTTGCAGAATTCAAGAAGTGAGGAGGAGGCTCTTATGTATAAAAGCAGGTCGCTCCATGCTTTAGGAGCGAAGTTAGAGAAGGCTCGACAGACATATCTAGTTTTCTATGGGCATGGGATATGCAGGAGTCCATATGAGCGGAGGATCTGGAAAGTTTGTGAAAAAAAATACATTTAATTAGGTATGCTGGGCCAGTGTTATGTAGTGCTTTGAAAGTGGGGACGAGGAGTTTCAATTGTGTTAATTTGTGTATGGCAGTCAGTGGAGCTCCTTAAGTTGTGTTATGTGAGGGCTGTATGGGAAGTTGAGATTAATTCTGGCTGCTGACTTCTAAATGGTCTACAGCTTTTAGGTACGTTTTTTGTTGATCCCAAACAAGGGTGTGGGTGGAGGGTGTTCCCATAGTGCAGCTTGCTTGTGACGAGGGCACGTGTGATGGTTTTCCGGGTGCTGATTGGGAGTCATTTGAATGTCTCCCACAGCATTTTCAGGGTTTGGCAGCATGAGGTGGTGACGGCATTGACTTGGGCGAACATGTCAAGTTTGCTGTTGATGACGATACCAATGTTCTTGGCGTGGGTGATGTGGTTGGCAATGTTTCCTTTAAACATTTTGTTTGGTGAGCAGCAGTGCAATGTCTGTGTGCACACTGTTCTGAGCTATGTGTGGAACTTACAATGAGCCATTATGCAGGCAAGCTTGCTACCTCTTGGGTGATTGGGTGAAAGAACAGTCATCCTGGCTGATGAGGGCTGAAAGCCAGAAACTGGTCCGAGGATGGTTGTTTCCAGTCCAGGAAGGACCTGGCCTGGCAGTTTGTGCAGGACTGTTCCCAAAGGGCGCAGAGTCCAGACTGATTTGCATATGGCTGGGCCCAAACTGGAATGGCATGGTGAGCAAAAAAACGATAGATGTAGGCCCAGATCTCTGTACTGGGATGAATGTATGACATTGTTCTGCATTCTGTCCATCAATTGTTCTTTTTGCATTTGTCACCTCGAGTGGGACGGGTATGCCCAGAAGTGGGTCCCATGCTCTCCATGCCAATGGATTCAAGCTATCCTGGTTATTGAGGGCTGAAAGCCCGAAACCGGTCCTAGGATGCTTGTTTCCAGTCCAGGGAGGACCCGGCCTGGCAGTTCAAGCTGGACTGTTCCCAAAGTGCGCAGGGTCCAGACTGATTAGCATATGGCTGGGTCCAAACTGGAATGGCATGGTGAGCTAAAAAACGATGGATTTAGGCCCATATCTCTGTACTGGGGTGAATGTATGACATTGTTCTGCATTCTGTCCTTCAATTGTTCTTTTTGCATTTGTCACCCCGAGTGGGACGGGTATGCCCAGACGTGGGTCCTGTGCTCTCCATGCCACTGGAGTCAAGCTATCCTGGCTGATTAGGGCTGAAAGCTCGAAACCGGTCCTAGGATGCTTGTTTCCAGTCCAGGGAGGATCTGGCCTGGCAGTTCGGGCTGTACTGTTCCCACAGGGCACAGGGTCCAGACTGATTTGCATATGGCTGGGTCCAAACTGAAATGGCAAGGTGAGCAAAAAAACAATGGATTTAGACCCAGATCTCTGTACTGGGGTGAATGTCTGACATTGTTCTGCATTCTGTCCATCAATTGTTCTTTTTGGATTTTTCATCCTGAGTGGGACGGGTATCCCCAGACGTGGGTCCGTGCTCTCCTTGCCATTGGAGTCAAGCTATCCTGGCTGATGAGGGCTGAAAGCCCGAAACTAGTCATAGGATACTTGTTTCCAGTCCAGGGAGGACCTGGCCTGGTAGTTCGGGCTGGACTGTTCCCAAAGGGCGCAGGATCCAGACTGATTTGTATATGGCTGGGTCCAAACTGGAACGGCATGGTGAGCAAAAAAATGATGGATTTAGGCCCAGATCTCTGCCATGGGGTGAATGTATGACATTGTTGTGCATTCGGTCCATCAACTGTTCTTTTTGCATTGATCAAAAGACCCCAACACATCGCCTCCAAGGGGATGCGTTCATATGGATCACCTCCTTACTCACCGGAAGAATTCTGAAAATCCACTTCCCACTTTCACCTCCGAACCCAATGAGATCACCTGCGGTGTCCCCTAGGGCTCATCCCTCAGCCCCCGCTCTTCAATGCATATATAACCCCGCTGGCCAACTTCGTCAGGTCCTACGGTCTCAACATAATTTCCTACATCGACGATATCCAACTCCTCTCACTCACCGATGACCCAACCACCATCAAAACCAACTTCTACAGATGCATGACAAGCATCGCCAACTGGATGAAGAACAAGTGGCTGCAGCTGAACACAGACAAGACCGAAGTACTGATCTTCGGCAACAGCAGTAACACATGGAATGAATCCTGGTGGCCATTAGACCTATGATCCACTCTCTCTGACCATGCCAGAAATCTCAGAATCATCATTAACAACTTACTCACCATGAAATCTCAGATCAACGCCATCTCCTCAGCCTGCTTCCTTACTATGCACATGCTACATAAGATGTTCAAGTGGCTACCCCTACTCATGAGACGCACCATGACGCAGGCCCTCATCAACAGCCGACTGGACTATGGCAACGCCCTCTATGTAGGAAATGCCGCACACCTCCTACCCAGACTTCAGACCATACAGAACGGAGCAGCCAGACTCATCCTTGACATTCCCAGACTAACCCACGTTACACCCCACCTCAGGCAACTCCACTGGCTCCCGTACAGAAGAGATGCAAATTCAACCTGCTGACCTACAAACAAAAGGCTCTTCACAACCAAGATTAAAAGTAAACAAAGTCCCAAGTCGTTGGACAAAAGGGATTGCGTCCTATTTTAGTGTTGGTGATAGGGGTGCAATATTTATGAAAAGATATTTGTCAAAATGGGCAAATCATGAACTCCGCGGGAAAGGCAAAAACACAATATTATGCAATTAGTTGTCCATACACAGCAGTTACGCACTATAGTATCAGGGATGATTACGGGTAATGACTGTTTCTATACAGTTACTTAAAACATTTTCCACAAAAATTACAAATTTCATTGAGACTTATCACCACAACTGTTTGGTAACATTATTAAATTTTATTACACTTTATCAATACACAATTTATATTAAAAACATCATTTAAAACATTTTGCCGTAGACATGTTAATCATAATAGTTTTTTATAAAATACATGTAAAAGAAAAGAATCAAAGGTTGACGCGGCGTTTCGGCTTTCTTATGTACACCTTCCTCAGGACTGATTCTAGACAATTAAAAACACAAAGTTACCAAACAATTTTGATTGGATACGATCTTTTGCATCTGTATGTTAACACATTTCATTTACCCGATTTAGTTACTCTGCTGTTTTACATCTTGGTACACACAATTGCTCATTTTTTATCACCATAGGCAATTTCGGTGCATGATTCAAGTCATGTTCTATACCTGTGTATCATATTAACATTCCTATAATATTTACAATTATCCCTTGCACATTATTAAACACTTTATTTGCCTTTCCCTGGGGATTATATCTACTGTAAAAGGAGTCCCCATAGTACCACCACTAAAAGAAGCATGATGTCTCATACCATGCATGCGTACCTTATTGTTCCAGATGGATTTATTGCCCACGTGGAAAGAAACCGTTGCTTAAACACAGAGTCCTTTTTCAATATGGACGTATGGCAAATCACAAATTGCTGGTAGTTATGTGCAAAGTGTGTTGTCTCTAAATGAAGACATGAAAAATGTCTGTGACTTGTAGTTACTAACAGTCACATTCAATACACTAGGTGGAAGAAAATCTCAATGTTACATACCTAGTATCAGAGGAGTGCATTCAATTTCCTCTAGGGTTTAGTTGCTTTTATTTATGTATCTCTCATTGGGGACTTAATTTCCACTCTTCGTATCTGTTGATATGAATAAATCAATCTCAGGGTTATTTTTAAATTATTGTCCAGCTATTTTAGTACTCTCAGTTAAAACACTGTGGTCAGCATTGTACCTGTATAGAGGATATGATCCTGACGTATTAAGCTGCCAGAAGGAGCCACCGTTTTATGAAGGTTCGTTGGCAATATTCTCTCTGCAGGGTTATAATGAATAATCTTGTTATTCTCTTGTGTTCTTGTATAGCGGTCTGCTTTCATTTAAAAATAGCACCACAATGTCACTCACCATAAGAGCTGGGTGAACGATTGCTGAGATCCAAAACCTCTTTCAATTAGGTCAGCATATTCAGGACGAACGATCGACACTTTAGGGGTTGGCCTCACCGGTTTGTTGTTCCCTGTAGGGGTATTAGTCCAATTAGTTTATCTCATGTTCCTTAACGGACCACCTCTTCCTGCTGTGTGCTATTCACTCTTTCTACCATGTTACGTTAGGCTGTTGGTACTAGTCATTTGTATATTTATAAGCTTCACTCTCATTCTCTCTCTATTGATAGTTCATTAGGGACATAATTAGAGTGCATCAATCTTCTAATTATAGTCCCTGACTGCCTGACATGGTGTTATAGTTCTTATATTTAATGGGGATGGTTTGACTAAACACTGGCTTAAGTCCAGGTAGTTTATCTAATGTTTCCTGATAGACTGCCTCTTCCTTGCAATATGTGTTTATCTACTCTTGTAACTTCCTAGTGGTATTTATACTGTTCCCTAATTGACTGCCTCTTCTACATATGTAGATGCTGTTTGCTCGTGTTATTCCCTCGTGGGCTTTTGCTGATGGACCTAGTTGTTTATATAGTGCGCTCTACCAAGGGTACATTAAAACCATGGTAAAGGTGTCTCAATTTTGTCTATGCTCCTTGTTGCCCGACCTGGTCTTATAGTTCTAATTACTGAGGAGGCCGATTTGACTATATTCTAATAACTGGCTTGCCCCTTAATACGGACCAAATGTCTACCTAGTTCTTTACTCACCATTTTTCCTGATTACGGCCTCCCTGCTCCTTTCTTTCTGGCAGCCTATCCTCGTCTTCTCTGCAGGGCATTCAGGAGAAATGCTTCTGCTACGGTACTTCCTGTTTAAATAGAAGCTGTCAGTTGATTGGGCGCCTCGTTCCCGGGATTTAATTGGTCGAAATGCGTGAATGCCGTTTTGGTTGCTATGGCTACCGCCGTGTTTAGAGGTCCGATCCTATTTGGTGGATATGTCATCCATAACTACACCTATTGGTTTAGAGGATCAACGCGTTGTCATAGGGACATTTTTTGTTGTAATCTTGGAAGACGCGTTCTTTATTTACATTTATAAAAGCGCCTCTTTCTCGACCGCTAAGCGTAGACGTCAGTTGATTGGGAGCCTCACTCTCAGGTTATAATTGGTCGAGTTGCGTTATGCTGTTTAGGTTTATATAGTTTTTAAAGGTCTGACCCTGTTTGTTGGATTTTTCATCACTAGCTAAGCCCGTTGGTTTAGATGACGAGCGCATTGTCATAGAAACTTTTTGTTGGTCTTTTAGTTGAAGAGTGCTAGTTTACATTTGTCAGACCTTACTTGGCCGCTTTAGATTCAATAATAATTGTTAGGTCATTTATGTGCCTTAATACAAAAATGAGCCGCTTACAAATGTCCATATTACTTTTAAAAAAAAATAATAATAATCCAACATTGTTTTTTGATAATTAATTACCCTTGCGCTGTTATGGTACTAATATTTACTGTAAGTTGCGCTATTATTTTACCGTTCTTGGGGTCCCATTACACTTGCAATTATGTGCGGGCCACTCCATTTATATTCTATCGTGTTCGAAATCTTGTCGTATTCCTAATGAGTGTATATTGTTGCTAGTGCGCTGTAATCTTTTAATTATCCATTAAACTCTGTCCTAATATGTATTAATGTGAACAGACTCCTTAATCCTTGATTAATTTTTCCCAATCCTCTCTCGAATTCAGGCCGCATCTTACACTATTGAAGGAAGACATGTAGAATTGTTCTCTTTTTTTTCTCTTATTATCCAAATTGCCACCTCTCCTGTTTCCTGTGATTTTCTCTAAACCACACCACTTGAGATCATCAATGTGGTGTCCTGTGCTCTTCACAACCAAGGACTTGCCTACATTAACTACTGCCTGAATCCACCAACCATGGAGAAGACTACGCTCCCCCTCCATTTACATATTTCCCACATCTATCAAAGCATAAATGGAGGACTCTCCTTTGCCGACATCTCGGCAAGGATCTGTAACAGCATCCCCACGCAACTCGAGATCATCACGTCATCTCCGAAATTCCAAATGGCTTTCAAGACCTGGCTGTTCAAATAAGCCTCAGGGACCTGCAACCTCCTGGATATTGGGTAATTAGCCATGCTTTTTAATTCCTGATTGATTGAATTATTGATTGATTGGTGCATGTGTGATCTTGAAACCTGTTTAAAATTGTTGCTGGTGCTCCCATATTCATTGTTGGGAACTGTCTTAGATCGTTAACCAGTGCTTAATTTGTAAAAAATAAATTAAAACGTGCCAGGGTATTCGTCAGGAGGCCACCCCAGCTTATACCGTACTGATTTCAAATGGGTAGCTAATGCGGGTTCATGTGCAAATTTTAATCCATCCCTGAAATGGGTTTACAGCTCTGGTGCAAACTGTGTGACATATTGGTTTGCACCCTTAATTTATGGCAACGAAAACCTTGCACAAATTGGGCATCAGAGTGCAAAATAATTTTTTGCACACCTCAGAGTGGGTGAAATTATGTGCAATTTGTACTTGTTCCTTATTCTGAGAATTGCAACTCCTTACTGGGTGCAAATTGTGCACTGGCGACTTACCACGCTGCACGTAAATGGTAATTATGGGTTCAAAAATTTGCATTTTTTTTAGTACAAAAGTTTGGTAATTAGGCCCTAAATCATCTTCACTTTCCAACTTACTTTTTATTTTACTCACTATTTTGCCAAGGCAGAATTAGTCATACTTTAATCCAATAGCACTAGCTTCTGTCAGCTAACTACAGCATCCATTATCATTATTTGCTTGGCAATGGGCATCCATAACAACTGAGGAATTTGGTTCAGCACCCTAGTCTTACCCAGTCACCGAAGTTCACAGTGAATCAGAATTGACACCAGCGTGCTACTAATAGCATAACTCTCCAATAATAAATCAGACTGTGGTACGCAATGGAGTGTCATAATATATAATGCCAAACTGTGCTGCAATGACATACAAATACTTACACATTCTCTCCCTCTCCAATTTTTTAGAAATCAATATGTAAATGAAGAAGATGGGAGTACTGTTAAGAACATGTGGAAATGTGTCATTAGATCACTGAAAACTCAAGGATACATTTAGAACCTTTCTACCAGATCAACGGAATAAAACTTTCAGGTTATGTAGACTTCAGTGCTCCATTAGTCGAAAAAATGCTAATAATTTTTTTGTTTGATCTTAAAAAGGTGCATTTTTAGTTTAGTGTTGCATACACAAGGCCCAACAGGTAACAGAGCACTTCACAAAGAGACTGGCAAAAAGCAAGTAATGGACTATAATGTTGTTCTATAATAACCTGGCCCCTGTACAGGGTTTACATGAAAATTGTCTTGCCTCTTAGTTCACTAATGGTTTATGTTTAAAAACTGTCAGTTTTAATAAAGTACTTCTCGGTGCAGTGCTATATTGTGATGTAATGTCAAAGCTTCCACATGTTAAAGAAATAACCTTTTTGAATTTTGTAAAGACTGTATTATATTCTACGTGGTTTGGTGTATATTTTACCTGTTAAATATTTTCAGGGCTCGGCTATGACACGGGCTCTAAGATCCAATCCAAAACCTTGACTCGGCTCTCCCTGTTAATTTGTTGGCTTGCCACCTCTACCAAACTTTGGGGTTTAAAGACACATCCCAGGTAAAAAAAAACTCTGTGGGAATGAAAATTTCTCTGTAGCATGCAGTGAAGTTGAAAGACACCAGCAAATCTTGGCAGATCTCTCAGTGCATACAGTGAGGAATCGTGCAGCTCCTTTTTCAAAATTGTTGCAGGTTAGAACACAAAGACAACGCTTCCAAATATGATGATTACCCCATCCACAGATGCAAATTATTGCTTTTCAGGCTTCAGTAGCTTTGCTTGTTTTTGTTTCAACAGCGGTATTTCCCCACTTAGACCTTAAAGTGCTTTCCTTTGAAATGCGCCATAGTGTGCCCCTTCCGCGAAGATTGTTGTGTGCGCGGACGCCCAGGCATGCACCTTTGATGGAACAGTGGTGGTGGGTGTCTTTCATAACTCTCTTGGCCATCAGGTGAAGTCCCATGGTGAAGTGCTCCTCCCGGAATTTCATGATTTCTGTGTTGTGGGTGTTCAGCTCAAGACAGTTGGCATTCATCCAGTGGGCAATGTCCGTCATGCAGGCAATTAACTTGATACTGGGCATCTTGTTCGTGAGGGAGAGAATGAGCTGTGCATCGTCAGCATAGGAGAGGACGTTGTTGTCATGAGAGCGGTTAATGCTGGCTTGCGGGATCATGTATGCGCTGGTGAGAGCCATGCTCAGGGATTATTCTTGTGGAACTCCACAGATGAAGTCGCAGGTGTCCGTGGTGTATGGTACCAGGCTAACTGACTGGGTCCTTCCAGTTAGGAAGAAGTAGATCCACCAGAGTGCTTTTCCATGGATTCCAATGTCGGGCGGCATTATAGGAGTATGGTGGGAGATCATGTCAAACACTGCAGACAGGTCCAGGAGGATGAGGGCCACTATCTCTCCTCCATCCAGGGTCATGTGGATGTCAGCCATGATGGTGATGAGGACAGTTTTCGTCTGTGGTTGGGTCTGAAACCAACTGAGTTGTGTCAATAAGTTGGTGGTCATTTAGGTATTTGGTGAGGTGTCTGTTCAGTATTTTCTCTAAGACCTTGGCCGGGAATGGAGCTGGGAGATCGGTTTATATCTGGGTAACGTTGGGTCCGGGAAGCGTTTCTGCAGCAATAGGAGAACATTTCCATGCACCCAGCACCTGGGAGGTGGAGGCATTCAGAATGGTGTGTGAGAATGATGCTGATAGCTTGCAGCCCTCTGGAGTAGGCATGATGGGGCCAGGGGTTTGATGGGGCCCATCGGTGGGTGGAATATATCATGGAGGCGGTTTCTTCTGGGGTGATGACAGGCCATGTTGTTAGCATTGGTTCTTTGGATAAGATTGGGAGGTGTTTGGCGACTTCTGTCAAGATCGTTTTCAGGTTAAAGTTGCTGTAAATGGCAGTGATTTTGTTGTTGAAGAATTGAGAGAGGTTGTTGCAGAGGTCCTGCTGGTGGGTGAGCGAGCTGGAGGTGGCTCAGGGTGAGGTGAAATCTTTCACAATGGTGAAGATTTCTTTGCTGCTGTTGGTGCTGGCATCGATGCGGCTTGTCAGAGTGGCATGTTTAATGAACCTGATCATTTGGTGTTAGTGTCTTGAACGTGCTCATGTCTGCATTGTCCTGGTTTAGTCTCCCTTTGCGCTCCATTTGTTTGCAGTGATGTTTCATCAGTCTGAGTTCCTCCATGTACCAACTGGCCTGGGGTCTAGATCTAGTTGTATTGCATTGTTTGAGGGTTCTAGGGAGTAGGAGCAGGAGATGATGTAATCAATGATATTCTTCTTGGCTTTGGGAAGGCAGTTGCTGTGTTCGAGGGTGAGTGTTGATAGTGGTTTTCCAGTCCTTGTCAGTGATGATGCTCCAGTTTCGGCTGGCTGGTCTGGCGGCTGTGCATGTGCTTGGACTTGGACAAGGATAGTGAACTTGAGGAGGGTGTTTTGTGTCCAGGAGACTGGTGTGGGCTTGGATGTTGTCGAAGGTGGCGATGAAATACGGTCTATGAGGTGTCCGGTGACATCGTAGGTCTCTTTACTTGTTGCGTCAGACCAAGGCTTCCAAAGTCTTTGATGAGTGCTTTTGAGTTGGGGTCGTCATGGTCTTCCAGGTGGAAGTTCAGGTCTCCAAATAGGATGTAATTTCTAGGGTTGAGAGCGAGTGGTGCCGGTGAAGTTGGTACGCAGTCCAGGTGGTCTGTAGATGAGAGTGGCACTTAGAGTGAATTTGGCTGTGACATGGAGCTTGAACGATAGGTGTTCGAAGTTGCAGGCTCAATCAATCAGTCAGTCATTACATTTATAAAGCGTGCTACATACCCGCGAGGGTCTCAAGGTGCTGGCTGGTAGGGAGTGGGGGGGACGCTACTGGTCAAAGAGCCAGGTCTTGAGGAATCTTCTGAAGGCCAGCAGGTCCTGAGTCTGTCGTAGGTTGGTTGGGAGAATGTTCCAGGTCTTGGCGGGGAGGTAGGAGAAGGATCTCCCGCCGGCTGTGGTTTTCCAGATCCGGGGGACAGTGGCGAGGGCGAGGTTGGCTGAGCGGAGGCTTCGGGTGGGGGTGTGGAAGCTGAGTCGGTTTTTGAGGTAGGTGGGTCCGGTGTTGTGTTGTGCTTTGTGTGCGTGGATGAGGAGTTTGAAGGTGATCCTCTTGTTGACGGGGAGCCAGTGCATGCCTCTCAGGTGGGGTGTGATGTGGCTGCGGCGGGGGGACGTCGAGGATCATTCGAGCCGAGGCGTTCTGGATTCGTTGTAGTCGTCTCAGGAGCTTGTTTGTAGTTCCTGAGTAGAGCACGTTCCCTTAGTCTAGACCGCTGGTGATGAGGGCCTGGGTGGCGGTTTTTCTAGTGTCGGTGGGGATCCATTTGAAGATTCTGCGGAGCATTCGGAGGGTGTTGAAGCAGGACGCGGAGACGGCATTGACTTGCCTGGTCATGGAGAGGGTGGAGTCGAGGATGACCCCCAGGTTGCGTGCGTGGTCTGTGGGTTCCGGGGCTGCGCCTAGCGATGTGGGCCACCAGGAGTCGTCCCAGGCTGATGGGGTGGGTCCGAGGATGAGGACCTCCGTCTTGTCTGAGTTCAGCTTCAGTCTGCTGTCCTTCATCCATTCGGCTACGGCCTTCATTCCTCTGTGGAGGTTGGCTTTGGCGGTGTGGGGGTCTTTGGTGAGAGATATGATCAGCTGGGTGTCGTCGGCGTAGGAGATGATGTTGAGGTTATGTTGTCGTGCGACGTGGGCGAGTGGTGCCATGTAGATATTGAACAGCGTCGGGCTGAGGTAGGATCCCTGTGGGACGCCGCAGATGATCTCTGTGGATTTTGAGCGGAAGGGTGGGAGGCGGACGCTCTGGGTTCTGCCGGAGAGGAAGGATGTGCTCCAGGCCAGGGCCTTCTCTTGAATTTCGGCGTCATGGAGGCGTGCTGATAGGGTGTGATGGCAGACTGTGTCAAAGGCTGCTGATAGGTCCAGGAGGATGAGGGCGGCTGTTTCTCCTTTGTCCATCAGGATCCTGATGTCGTCAGTGGCGGCGATCAGGGCGCTCTCGGTGCTGTGGTTGCTGTGAAAACCGGATTGGGAGGGGTCCAGGATGTTGTTGTCTTCGAAATAGCGGGTAAGCTGTTTGTTGACGATCTTCTCTGTCACTTTTGCCGGGAACGGGAGCAGTGAGATGGGCCGGACATTCTTGAGGTCCTTGGGGTCCGCTTTGGGCTTTTTCAGAAGGGCCTTGTAGGCAGTGCAGCTGAAGCCTTTCTTGTGGATGATGGCAATTCGGCCTCTGGGATTTTGAAGACTCTCCTTCTCTGCAATCTTGTAGTGGAGGCAATGTCAAGTACCGGTGCAGGGTTCAGGCAGGTTTGCATGCGGAAAAGTAGATCCAGGTTGTTGTCGTTCAGCAAGTCAGAGATTTCTGGCAGGTTTAGTGAGTGAGCGGATGTTTTGGAGCATGCATGAGAGCGTGGAGAATTATGTGGTTGTAGCAGGTCGATATGAGTGTGAGAGAGTGGGATGTTGGGTGCTGTTGGTGCAAGTGCAGTGAGTGTTGGGTGTAGGCAAGTGCATGAAATCTTACAGGTAGCACAGTAGAATGCGCCCTCCGTGTTGTGTGGTGTAGCGAGACAGCAGCATTGGGAGGGGTGGCTGGGCTGAAGGGCCTGGATGGTCACAGTGGGGAACAGCAGGAGGGGGAGGACTAGAGTTCTTGGCACTGGGGGTGGACGGGTACAGATGGGCTTGCCTTTGGCATTCCAGTGGCACGCCCGCTGCACATGGCTGCTGCACATCCGCACTGCACCCACCACTAAGTAGGTGCTGGGAGCATGGAGGAGTGATGTCACGTCCTGTGCAGATGGGTGATGGGAAATCCAGTGATATCACACACCTCCATCGTGTTTGCACATAGTAAACAACTTGCTGCATCAGTTTGTTTTCTGTGCGCCTACTTTCCTGTTCATTCTGTAACCAGTATTCACTGGTGTAAGGAAGTGGGTTTTTATTTATGGTGGACAAGTGTCAACTCAGAGGGTAAGGCCAATGTCACACAAGTTAAATTTTATTTAACACAAGTTAAATAAAATAAAACTGTGCTGAATCCCTGGTAAACTTAGGGAAAGCTATCAGGCTTAAAACTAAGGCAAAGCGTAAAGTATTTAAGCAGTGCATACACAGTAAAAGAAGTCACAAAAACACAATCAAATTCCACAACAACATTTTATTTTAAAATAAAGATAAGCATTTTATGAGTAAATAAGACCAAAACTACAAAATTCAATGGGTAGCCAGAAATACGATTTTAGAAATGATTTTATGTGAAAATACCTCCAACAAGCACAAAATGCTAATGATAACCTATAGAAGCAGTAGATCAAAATGTAGGTGCAATTTGAGGTGGACAGCAAAGAATTATTGGTTGGATACAAAAAGTGGATTAGTCCTGGTGAAAGTTTGGAAGTGCAAAAGTTCCAACTCAGAAAGGGACTTATCACTTTTTGGGGGGAAAAAATCCTCCATGAGCGGGCCACAACTGAAATTCTAGCTGTCACTGTGGAACTGACAGGGGCATGCTTGAAGCAAGTTGCTCCCTCTAAACTCTAGAGCTATGGAGATTTCTCACTGACAATTTTCTAAGTCCCAACAGAGAATTAGATGTAGTTTTTTTTCAGAGGTGCTGGGAGCCTTGACAGGGACGAAGTCGAAAATTCAGTCCGTTGCTGTGAAACTGCCAGTCAGAAACTTTTTGAAGTGGGTCCCAGTGAAGGTCAGGAGTCCTGGAAGAAAAGTTTTTGAAAGTTTCCAAACTTTCTCCTGGTACTCAAATAACCTCAGAAGTACACTTCTAAGACCCACAGGACCTTAGCGGAGGGCACTTAAAAACTTTGAAGGTGCCAGGCAGAGTCCAACAGCAAAGTCCAGTGCAGGTCCATCTGCCACAGGTGAGCTTGGTACTTCCAAGACAGGGCTCTTGCAGCTTTATGTGTCCCCATAGCCACATATGAGGTTAGTCAAAGGACCCTTGAAGTCCACTTCTTGGTTCTGGTTACAAGAGAAAGCAGGTCCTTCATGGCTCCCCTCAGGTCACAGACAGCAGGTCCAGTCTTCTTTTGATTTTCCACTGGTTCAGAAAGTGTTCTGAGGAAGTGCTGTAGGGTGCCAAATGTATGCCTGGCACCAGCTATTGAGTAAAGATAACTGCTGGATACTTCCTAACCAATGGGGTGAAATTTCCCTGGCCACCTTACCCACTTTTTCAGCAAACAATTTCACAGGGGCCCTCACTCTCAAAATCCAAGATGGGGTAGTCCTTAGCTCCTTGTGCAGAGCTTGTGTACCCACCCAGAGGTGTGGCTGGGGTAATTAGCAATCCCCTCCTGTGTGGTCACTGAATACCAGTTTTGGGGGTAGCTTCCCCTCTCTGGGTTTGGTTCCAGCCTGACAATGGGAATAAATATATATAACAAGGGCAGGGGGTATTAGTGGATAGAAATTGCTCCTTGTATTAAAAGTACACACTGTAGTGGGCATTTAATAATACTGAATGTATATTATAAATTACTCTTGAAATGGTGCTTTAAAGGTAATCCCACACCCTACTACCAAAGGTGTGAGTCTACATTAGACCAAGGACCCAATGTGCCAATATAACGGAAAGGAATACCACTAGCATACCATACAAAATGTTCAAGTAACAAATGAGGTCCAAACAGGAAGGACTTATGTTAGATAAAAGGGTTTTCTTTAATGTAGAAAAACATAGTTTGAGTATTTCTCTGCATAGTCTTTTTCCACAAATGAATTTTCTTCAGTTTTCAATACATTGATGACAGCCGACACATGTTTTGTCATGCAGGGACTTTTTCAAGGTTTAGATGCTTAAAGTTCTTGGTGCTGGGAGAGAATGCCGCCCAAATTATGTTCCGTTTCAAAGTGGCACTTCCAATGGTGGCCTCGACCTGCTCAAAATTCCAATAGGTGTGAATAACCAAATAGTCAAACCAAGGCGGGAAGGTGCGTGTTCTATGACACGTGTTTTGTCATGCAGTGATTTTTTCAAGGCTGTATAACATTGATAAATGGAGTTTTAGTAACATTATTCTTTTCAAAATTTCTCAATGTAGTAGATAGAGGTAGAAACAAGGCTCAAAAGGAAAGCTACCATTTCAGAATTGTTTGTAAAAGATTAGGCGCTGTTACGGAGGCAGCTAGAAACCGTATAGTAATGTGACTAAGTGGGATGAGGTATGAAAAAGAAAGTGAATATGATAAGCTTATGCTTAGTATGTTACAAGAAGTGTAATGTAGAAAAATAAGAGCCACTTTGCCTAATTATCTAAAAATT
Organism: Lissotriton vulgaris; assembly: GCF_964263255.1. Taxonomy (NCBI): domain Eukaryota; kingdom Metazoa; phylum Chordata; class Amphibia; order Caudata; family Salamandridae; genus Lissotriton; species Lissotriton vulgaris. The sequence continues at coordinate 617,507,729 of NC_141695.1, read as the reverse complement.
AAGTGAAAAGATGAGAAAATTATGCTCCGACCCGGTGCCCTTCTGTGTTAAAACAATAGATTTTGGCGTTTATCCTTAGATGTTTTAAACTTCTTTGTGCTGGGAGAGAATGCCAAATAAATGATGTTCAGTTTCAAAGTAGCACTTCCAATGGCGGCCTAATGCTGCTCAAAATACAATGGCTGGTTTCGTCAGAGAAGAGAAAGGCAGGTCTGATCAGTATGAACCGATGCAAACTGACCTAAGCCCCATGTTGCCTGTGTAGCTTTTTGCATATGATGTAAAAGTCACTCACATGTGAACAACCAAATAGTCAAAACAAGGCTATAAGGTGCGTGTTCTTTGATGGATAGTAAGTACTCTTGTACAAGTCCAAGGACAGCTCCTATGTATTCTGAGACATTGGTGAATAGAGAGCACATACATATGTGTAAATATCATTCCAAAAAGGGGATAAGTGCTAACAAGGTCACAGTGAGTTGCACAAAACCTAGTGGCAGGTTAATAAACTCAAAATTGAGCTCTGGATACAATTGAGAATAATTTATATAAAGAAACTAGGCAAAGTCACCATGGAGTAGAAGTACATGTTGCATGGGGTAAAAGTATGTGAGCCTGTAATGTATTCTTGGTACAAAGTATATAAAGCTAAAACAGTTAAACACTTATTAGACAATGTTATAGTAGGGCGACCATAAGCCAATGGTGGGGATGTGGTCGTGATAAAAGGCAAAATCTAGGACAATGATAAGTCCCTATCTAGAATAGAGAGAAAGACAATATAGCCGTTGTGCCGGCGAGTTAAAAATATCGGTGCACACACTCTGAATGTTTGGCATGTAATGCGCACTACACTACCCAATATGCTGGTTAAAACTAACCGTATCCATTATTATAATTGCCATTAAGTCGGCAATTATCATGCTGAGCGGGTGAGTAAACCCCTGTCATAGAACACACACCTTCTCGCCTCATTTTGACCATTTGGTTGTTCCCATCATTGGCATTTTAAGCAGCACGAGGTCACCATTGGAAGTGCCACTTTGTAACGGAACATCATTTGTTCGGCATTGTCTCCTTGCACCAAGAAGATTAAAACATCTATGCCTTGAAAAAGTTACTGCATGAATAAACATGTGTCGGCTGGCATCAATGGATTGAAAATGGATTTGTGGAACAAGACTATACTTTATCTCTAATGTCACACATGTTGTACTTTTAAATATTATGAACTCTACCTTGTCAGCAGCAAGGATGCGCCTTGGGGATACTTATTTAATATTTTGAATCAGGTTTTCCTACCTGTCAAAAGGGTGATTTTGGCAGATCTGTGTAATAGGGTTCAAGCTGCTGCGGTTAGGCTACACAGGCTAGGCCTAAAGCCTTATTTTCAAAGCCTCTGTAGTAGATGGCACAATAGATACTGCAGCCCACAAATAACATAAAACTTTCCATGCCATAGCTTTATCCAAAAGTTAAATTGTTCCAATCAGATTTTAAGCAAATTTTGAAATATTTTAGTGGTCAGAGCACATACACGTAGCACTGGATACAATGTCCCAGAGTTAGAGTTCAAGATTACCAGCAGGTGAGTCTCCAAAAAAAATGAAAAACTGGGATGACTTCCCAAAAAGGGGTCACTTTGCAATAAGTGGCAATACTTGCAACATTCATGAGTGTTGCCCCTGTTCCGCCACAGACCTCTTGTAGCAGAAAAAGGAGATCCATCCTTTTAGGACAAACATTTATGGTTTGTTGCAACAAAAACATTATTCCTGTTTACCTCCTTCTGCTGGTGGTATATCCTTCTGCCCTCCTTCCTGGACCTAAAACAGAACATCATTACTTCATTAGATCACATGGCTGTGTATCTGCATTTTACAATAAATCAAGGTTATCATTGTTTTTTATGATTTGTGTTTCAATGTAATAAGTAACCGTTTATGGTACTTCCCATTGGTGGTGCAATCAGTGTCACATGTTTTCAGGAGATCCTCAGGTGCTGTGGAAGGCCTGTGATAGGCCTTGGTTCATCAGCAGGAAACGCATAACTCTGTTTTTTCAGTTTCAGACTCTAGTGGTCTTGGGCTTCAAGTCAGGTGCCCTGTATTTTCAGTGACCATGGGGTCACTACATGTGCCTCTTTATTTCTTTCCTCTTTAGAGATCTGGTAAGGATCAGGCAAGATCAGGTGTAGGCAGTGTTGATAGTGCTAATGTAACCTGGACGATCCCACTGGTGGAGTAAAATAAGCCTTTAGTAATATGAAAACTCCTTGTACCCCCATCTCCTATTCTCTTAAACCTGGTACCCTTCAATGAGGCAGCTAGGTGGAGTTTGGACGTAAATTGGGAGGATTTAATTTAACATTATTTCCAGTGGAGCTTCATTTTAAGTCCCTGTCTCAATTATTTTCTGTGGGAGATTGCTGCAGTACCATTGGATGATCTTGTGTGGTGCTGACTTACTTCAGGTTTTTACATTTGTTTTTGCAATGATAAGTCACATTCAAATATTTGTCTCCACTTCCTTTTTCAGGTGGGTGTAGGGTGACCAGGTGTCCCGAATTTGCCAGACCAGTCCCAGTGTTTCGCCAGCTGTCCCGGCAAATTTCAAGAAATTAAGCTCATGTCCCGTTTTTTTTTAGAGGGTCAGCTTAAAATGGTGGGAGGTATCTTTTTATGTTTTGCAAAGCAGGGATAGTTAGCAGCTGTTTTAAGAAAGCAATTTAATTAACAGGCATGCAACTGGTTTTAAAAATGGACTTTTATGTATGTTCTTACTGCCTTTCTGTAAATCTCTGCTAAGGAGCGCTGTCATTCTGTGTGCTTGGTTGAGGAAAAATTGTAGTCCTTGTTCTATTTTTGGAAAATGTCCCGGTTTTTGGCTTTAAAATTCTGGTCACCCTAGGTGGGTGAGACATGTAAGTCAACACATTTGAGTATTTACTCTTGGATTTTGTGAAAAGCCAAAAGTAATAAAGTTATTTAAAAGTCTAAGAGTAAATTACATGTGTAAATTACTCACAAGTCTGAGTTACCTTTGTGAATAGCCTCACCGGTGTCCAGCCATATGTGCTTTTACGGACTCTTGGAGATTGCCATCTGCAGGTGACGATCGAGTGGCAAGACGGTTGCACTACTTTTAGCATTGATGTGCTCCAGTGCGATAGGCATTTTTTACATTCCATTTGCCCTTCTTCTTTAGGATTTCCAATCTTAACCCTTGGCACTGGTTAACTGCTTTGATGTTGATTTTTTTCCATGAAGCCCATCTTCTGATTATAATGCTCATGAGTGTAGGGGAATTGAATCTTGTTATGCAGATAACTTTGTCAAATGTAGGCCAGGAGAACCTCATGCAAGTTCTTAAGGTCAGGAATACAGTGCTGGACAGTGTGGATAGAACTATGTATTTTAGAAAACCGTCAGCTTATCTGTTAATATTGAGAGAACCAGACTAGAGCAGAATGGCACTGGTGGTCACCAAGGGCAGACGGGTGAGGTCAGCATTTTAACTGACATACAGTGTGGTAGATCATTCACGGTCAACAAGAGGTGTGATACATTTCTGGGCAGAGGTTTGAGGCATTCCAGTGGCTGTGATTTGCCATGCAGGCAACTGGATGATACAACATGTGTGCAATATTATTTATTAGTGACAGATAATGCAGAGCCCCTGGATTTAGGATGGGAGGGTTTGCTGGCATTGACACAATGTTGTTATATGGTTAGCTTAGGAAGACTATGGTCATCAGTTTAAGTCGTGTGTACTGTGTGACTTTGTCTCAATCCCTAGGTTCTTTGGTCTACCTCATGTAATAAGAGACAACATAGTAGTGCTTCATTTACTTACCAGTAATCTTATTTCCACATAGTCACCCTTTTATTTGTCACATTCCTCACACACACCACCTTCTCAATATGTGCTTTCCAGTAGTAGGGCTATAGACTGCATTGGTCTTCTAACTGTGGGTGGGAATCTACTGAGGGGTGTGGATGGTTGTCAAGGGAGTGTGAGGCTCTGGTCCACTTAGCCTGACCCTTAAGAATGCAGAAAAATATCACAATTATAAAGAGTACTTTTATGTAGTGGAAGAAAGTTCAACATCAATTAAGTCACTCTATAATGGGCAATCAATCATGTCTTTCGTCATTTATGTCCAAGCTGGGAATAGGTGTCAAAGCAGGGCTTCCAAATTAACCCTAATGATTCTCCCTCTCACTTCAATGGACATTTTAGGGTGCAATGTCTAACAAAAGCATATTGGCAATCATCTGTTTTAAAAGTGATAAGTGACCATAATTGCAGTGTTCAAAATGTTAACTTCTAGAAAACAGAGGTACTCCTTATTCATAAACATTCTGATCATGATTTTGTGTTTTGGCCCCCTTTTATGGGTAACCAAGCCCTTCCATAGATACCTGTTAATTAAATTTAGATTTAATTTAATTCATTATTCCTTAGGTAGTTACCCATCCTGGAAAAAACCAGAAGAGGGCCCCCCGTGTAAATGTGATGATTTTTCCCATCAGGACACAGTGCATTTTATTATGTTTTGTAGTTTATATTCGGATGCTAGGAAAAAATATCTGATCCCAATTTTAAGAGAGGCCGGCTTTGTCCAAGTCAGACCGGCCCTAGCTTACTTACAGTCCTTGGGCAGTACTATTATCATATTTGGTGTAGCCAGCTTCCTGGCGGCGGCTCATAGAGTGAAATCAAATTTGGTGGCATCGAGGGATCTCGCCTAGCATTTGAGCCTCACCCGAATCATTTTATTTGCTCTGCATTCCTCTTGTGTCCTAGTGTTGTACATAACGTCTTTGCTTGGTCCAAATGTTTTAATGTCTTTTATGATTTTTAACAAATCGAATAAAGTGTATTTGACTGACTGGGTAACACTCCAATGCCTGCAAAGACAGTTAGAAATCTTGGAATCGAGCTTGATCATAATATTCAATAGCCAATTCTCAGCTGTCTCCAAATCCTTTTTTGTCATTTCCTCATCATGTGGGCCTAACCAAAGTTTTTGTTCAAGCTCAGCTTAACTTCTGGAAAACAGTAAACCTTGGTCTACCAGCTTTCCATCTCTGTCACCTCTCCTTTTTGTCACAGAACATACAAAACATAGCTGCTAGAATCTTCTTTTAGGCTAAATAAAAATGAGCATGTTTTTGTCTACTACTATAAGTTGCACTGGCTACCTGTAGCCAAGATAATACCTTTTAAAACAACATTTATCATTATCATGCAATTATTTTCTTTGATCATTGCCCAACAATTCTGTCCAAAATATTTGTTAAACATTCACCAGCCTTCAAACCTCAGAGATCAGGTTCCTTTGTCCTATTGTCTCCCTTTTCCCTTCATACCACCCCTGCCAATGTCAAATATTATTACAGGACCTGAGGCTTCGGATTATGCTTCTCTTTCTATTTTATTGCCACTCACAGCAGCCAATCAAAACGTTTTTTTGTATCCAAAAAACACTACGCATCCCATGATTCTTTATGTATATATCACTTGCTTTATGACCCTATAGGAGCCACCATAACTATTACGTGAGCCTCCTTCTTTGCTGCTCACGCAGGAAGTTAAGTGCCCAAAGTTTTATTCATGATTTATGTGCTAAAATGCTTATATAAATGCATATGCTGATAATTGAAATGACTTAATGTATGTTATGATTGTATGCGTACATCGCGTTGCTGTTCATTTTTCCATTTGCTCTATATTTGCGTATACCGCGCTAATATCTTAAACGCTTCAGTTTGTATGTACGCGCGACTCGTGCTGAGGTTCTCACCTCATTTAAAGATTAACATGTGCATTGCGCTGGTTTCTCAGCCCCCGAGGGCTCTGCCAACTTCCCACGAAGCAGCAGTAATTAAAGTGTATGCGGGCGGCCCGGTCGGGCTGTTGTGTGATCCCACGCTAGATATTTAAGTGCTGCGCTGCCGTCGGCAGTGAATCAGCTTCAAGATTAACATGACAGGCTTTCCCAAATCGCTGGTGCGTTTTTTATGAGAGCTTTTAACTGATTCGACGTGCGTAGCCAATTGGGCTAGTTTTTGGTAGGATTGGGCTATGCATTACGTATTCATCCCTAAACTACTCCAGAGCTCATTTAGCTCGGAGTTCTTTCGGAAAAGAGACCCTGCTTACGCCTGATGTGGCTAAAAGAGTTATCTGGCCTTGTAGTGTGCACAAACTCCTTTGAAATCTTTGTTCTCTTGGCTCTCCCTACGCCCTGTGGGCTGTAAGAATATCTGTACAGCTTGGCTGAGGAGCTAGGCACTTTATTAGTGTGTTTTGTGGGTTGGCTCCCCCTTTTACTTCTCTTTTCTGTCCAATACTATTATAAATCTGCCCTGCCATGCAAGATTGGGTCACATATGAGGATGACAACCTATAGGAAGAGGAAGTGACAACCTCTTCCTTGGAGGATAATATTGTGGAGGCTCTACACGCTACTATCCAGGAGTCCGTGAATAAGGCCGTGGAGAAGTCAGTCCCTGGTGGAACTGTGCAGCAAGTGCTGGCTGCTGCGTTGAAGCCGATAACAAAACAACTAGAGCGATTTGCCAAACATCACAGCTTGACTACCCCTGCTGAACCGGCTAAGGATACCATGACTAGTGGGTCCCAGCCTCAGTCTTGGCCTCATGCTGATGCTCTCTCTTCACTACCTAGTTCTGGTAAGACCAAGTGTCCTGACACTGATACAGACACGGACACTGATACCACAGGGACTGACACCCTGTAGTGTAGTTCCTAGTTTCCCACTAGGCCCTGCGCATTGGAATAACATAAACAGTAGTATCGACGTGGAACTGCTTATATTCCAGGCCTCCACTGACTATGCTAAACTTAATTGGGTTGTGTTACCAACTAGCTCAGAGGTCACTGGAAACTTTCTTCTCTGCATAGGAAGTGATCAGCTTCCTTGGCACAGACAAGAAGGGATTCAGTTTTCCAACAACCGTGCAACATGACAACTTTGCTCCTCAGATCAAGAGTCGATCTCTAGGGTTGTGTGAAACAATAGACATAGATTTCACTCAGTCAGTCTAGTGCAGTTTACTTTCACAGTATGTAGAGAATAGAGAGACGGGCGTTTATCAATAAAGGGTTAACATTTATTGAACAGTCTTTCTTCTCATACAAGAGAAATGTATTGCCACAATTGCAATAACTGTTATTATAAAAAGTACGTACAGTAAGATAAGTATTGCGAAATAGAACTGTAAAAGCATTGATATGGTTTCTTAGCCATACAATGGTTTAAAAGTAATACAACATATATACAGTCATATATACATTAGGCTAACATACTCAACTGGTGCTTCTAACTAAGCCTACCCCAGTGTGCCTGACCTAAGCCTAACACGTGAAAGGGGGAGTAAGTAAGTAGCTTAAGTTAAGTTGGTTTTGCCAAGGTTTGTTTCAAGAATTCTCGTCTAAGGGTTTAGTCAACACCATACCTCTGAATAGAATGATGGAGGATTGGTATCTCCTTCAGGGGTCTCTCTCGATATCCCAGTCACCCGCGAGGGTAAACTGGAAGCGCCGGGACTGGATTTCTCTGCACGAGAAAGGCAGCGGCTTCTCTCAGCGCGTCGAGGAAGGAGGGGTGACAGCGTCCGCAGGCAGCTGGGCTGGATGTCTTCGCAGAGGACGGCTGCACGGCTCCTCAAGCGTACTGCACCATAGGTCGCGCTGTAGCGGCGATAATGGTAATCAGCAGCTTCACCACCACAGGATAGCTGGCTGCAGCGACAGAGTGCTAGTTTTTACCAACACAGGGTCATGCAGGCAGCTGGCATCAGCAACAGGTTCGCTCACTGCTTAAGGCAACGTTGGTAATATTTATACCTGACAGGTGCCGGGTTTGACGCAAGTTTGCTGGACATAAGACGTCAATTAAAGATGTCACTAGGAAGTGACAGTTATCAGTTGCTCATTAGAGTTCCATTACTAATCAAAACATAGCAAGCGGGGATTTCCAGGTTTGCTAAGTTTTTATCTTGTTGAAGAACTCGGAGTGTTATCTAGGAATATCAGATAGTGACTGCTGCTCTGTCATTGCACTAATTGGTCGCAAAGGAAGTAGCAGAGAGTCATGCTGGAATGTGGCTCTGTTCGTGTGAGGCTAGAGATGACTTTTCAGAAAATCGCACTTGAACGGTTATGCCAATATAGGGAATAAATGGATTTATAGCCGAATAGGGGCATAAGGTCACAGTATCGATCAGGAACCTAGATAAGCACGCAACACCCACTCCACGTATACATGTCCATCAAAATTACTAAAACTAAGCAATTAGATGCATGTGTAACATTGCCCACCCCAAAATACATAAATGCATTCGAAATAGGCGTACTTGTAATACATGGAATTTAGGTACTGTACGTTTTTTAAAGCATAGTAATCATTCAAAAAGTATTGCATATGAAATCAATGAACGATTATGCAAAAAGAATTACACATGAAGTATCTCTGACAGAAGAAATGCGAGATAAATCATCACATAAAAATGCATTGTAATAACATGTGTGCTAGAGGCTGGTGTTATGTTGTTATGTCTCTAGATGTGTTTAGAAATAGAAGGGTGAAGCTTCTGTTCTCTAAGAATAGTTTTTACGTTAAGCAAAGAATTGTTCGTGCCAAAAAAGGGTCAATATTAAAAAAATTGTCCAATTCAAAGAAAATAGATTTCCAAAGCTCCTGGCAGTTTTTGTTGATCAAAACTGAAGGCCGAATTCAGAGTTCATGGGAACGCTGTGTGTCGGAAAGCTTCTCAAAAGTTATTGTTTCTCTATGGGTGAGAACATCGTATCAGACAGGCTCGCAAAGAATTGGTCTACAAAATCAGGTGATAGTTCAACCAAATTAGATAGCGCTGTAACTTGGCAGGTGTGAGAATGATTGCTGTCATCGAAGGCAGGACCAGCAATGCTCACAGAACGTTGTACCTGGATGATGTTGCTTTTGTCACTCGCTCCACTGTTACCACTTGGCTGTAGTACAGGAGTCTCCACGAATGCCGTCATCAGGATTGGTAGCCGCTGGGGACAACACAATGCGTGAGCCGTTATTGGACTTAGCAAAGTATCGACGTCCATTGGTACTGCTGATGGAAGTGAAAGACAGATGTCCAACACGCATTCCTCGCCGCAAAGCATACACCGTAGCACAGGTAAAATGCAATTTTGCCATATCGGTCTGAATGAAAGGAACCAGGTCATGTTTAGATCTCTCAGCCTGGCCAATCCGAGGACGTTAGTTATCCTGTCCCTGTAGCGCATTGCTAGGATTGTCTCTTCCATTCCCATGGGAGCTATGTCTGAGCCGAGGCTTGCCATAACGTAGCAGGATGGTCAAAAATAGAATCCCTGCGATGAGTCCCAAAAATAGTGGTATACCACCAAAAATGGAGTGCACAAAATTAGGAAAGATTCCCAAAATTGCCTGGAAGGGTGTTAGCAGTCCCGTAAAGACTGTCTTAAATATGCCTGGGATGCTTGTTGCACTAGACATGTTAAGGAGTTGGCTGAACATTTCTACGAAATGCACGGGGCAATTTGTTGATAAAAGGTCATGGACTTCAGTAGCCGTCCTTGCGACTAGAAGATCATACGTCTCTTTAGATGACGTTATAGGCACGGTTGTCTGTAAAAGCACAGATTTCATTTTGCTTAATGTATCAATTCGTATAGAATAGAGATTCAGACGAGGCCAGAGGGGAGTCACTATGTCTGGAGGCCCGCTCTGGAACAATGCTTGCATACAACATTTGACCATGGACGTTACTTGTACTAGATAACTTTTCCCTGGCGCGAGGCCGCAGCACCTGTGATCCGTTCTAAGAATGTAACTCCCATTTGCGAGTTGCATAAAGAAGGGCTCTATCTGAGTTGCAGGTGTGACTAGCTGGTGGCATGAAAGGTTGTTTGAATTTCCATCACATGCTCCGTGTAAATTAATACCCTGACACAAAAGTATACCGCTTAGTGAGTGTTTACAGTTGTCACCACTAAGAAATACATTTTTGTCGCTGTCACTATAGCAAGAATGAGTGTACGGTAATTTCCATTCGGATTTTACATATCCCTTACCCAATTGTTCATACTGGCCAGCAGGTATGTACTCAAGGCATTTATGAAATCGGAAAGTTGTTATCGGAATTGTGATAATTCCGTGTATTATCCATTCAATGACAGGGCTCTCTGACATTGTCAATGGTAATCTCTCGAGTTTCTCGATGCTCAAGATTGTATAGTCTGCTCCTTTCTGTGCCAAACTGATCTGTTTATCAGTAAGGTTAAAAATGGAAAATAATGACGTTGTGTTGATTAAACGCCAAGGCACATAGCCTGAACGAAGATTTTGCAGCGTCCAGCCTAGTTCTATAATAGAGCGTAATTGAGACTGGCCATGTTGTAACATTAGCAAATCTCTGTCTATCACATCAAAGGCAGAGGATACAATATTGTCCAAAGAATATATTCTGGAAGACAGAGTCATTAACCCATTGTCTACTACAGAAAGTGATTTCTCCAAATTAATACGATCAATTTCTCGTATTTTTTCAGCAGTTTCAATTTGCTTTACTTTCCAAGCCTCGTTGTAAGCAGCATAGATACTGGTCGCTATGAAACGCTTTTGACGCTGTTTGCGTGGTCCAAGAATGAAATCGCGCAAATCAGCACCATCTTTTAATAAAGACAAGTGTTGCTTAATTTCAGCCAGTGTGGACGTAGTTAGCCATTCTAGGCAGAGTTTCCCTACACTGTATGTTGTTATAATCCCTGGATGTTGTCTCTGGGAATATCTTGAGTCTAATCTGGTCATTTTTAAACCCTGTGTTTTATTCAGGAATCTATCTTGACAGCTATTTGTGTCTGTAGGCCAGATTAACCACTTTTTCCAATCAGGATGTGTTCTGTTGAAATGTAAAACGTTCGACACGTCTAACTCAATATCAGCTGTTGCATTTTCAGGTATTGGCTTTGGTATAGACGGTGTTTTCATTTCTTTGATCTTAGCTAGGCCAAGACAAGATGTTTGGTGTACAGTGTCATTTAAAAATAACATTTGTTCTGGTATCATGCAGGTTCTAAATAGTGCTTCTATGCCTTGCACCTGCCAATCTTTTGTACCCCAAATTGTTTTCGTTTCAATATTATTTTTCCAATAATCAAAACCAAATGTCATCATTTTGTCATAAAATGCTTCTGAATATATCAATTTAGAATTTGTCAGCATTGTTTTCATTCCTGTTTTATCTAACAGTTTGTAATAAAACGTTTCTGCATCACTGGTGTTAAACCCTGAAAAGTATTTGAATTTCTCAAAAAATGCTTTAGAACTGCTTTTAGGTGGTGTAGAACAATGTTCCCATTGATTATACATAAAAACATTTCTAGGCTGTGCAGATTTATGCAAGTAATGATCCCCATAGTGGGTGTAACAGAATAACTGCTCATAACTAGATGAACCTTGTAAATAATCATGATCTGTGAATCTAGCTGACATTACTAAATCAGACATCATGTCATTAATACTGTTAAAGTCCCAATCATCAGAGAATGCACTTGGTGTCACAAAGTCACTTAAGGAAACCTTTAGTTGATGAGGATACTTCAGGATTTCGACCGGACCATAGATCTCATAGTCTGTTTTCTCCCATACTACCCCACCAGGTATTGGAATTGCTGTGACATTTACTGTAGACAGTTCTCTTTTCTTCACGTGGGATGATCTGTGTGGTTTCAGGACTAGGTTGATGTTCTGACTTGCTGTGTCCATTGTAATATATTTTCCTTCAATGAATTTTCCCAAACACAGTACCATGATGAGCCAAAGCAGGAGGAAAAATATACCTAGACCGAACCAGAACTCTAGCCAAGGGGAAATTAGGTAGATTTCCTTCAGTTGATGAAAGAGTTCTGTTGCTTTTTCTTTAAAAGACTTTTTTGTTTCTGGCATCACTTCGGGGTCGTTTAAATCTTCAGAGAAGTTGTCGAAGTTGATGAAATAACCAGAGACAGTTCTGTCAATTGATGGGATTGTTCTTTCAATCTGTCTCTCAGTAGCACTTTCTGATGCCACATCATTGTAGACTGGTGTTGTTTCTTGACGAACTGTTTCAATCTGTGTTTCAAGAGGCACGAGTTCCATGGCTGTATTGCATAGTCCTCCATTGTGCACTGCAGGCTGATCGAATGTGATTAGTCTTTCAGTTTGAACCTCTTGGATTGTTGCAAGTTTGGGTATTCTGTTGTTTCTTGGGAGTCCACTGGGCCTACTGTTGATTATAGGCCACATGCTTGTGGTTTTACCAGATCGATGGACACGACTCTGTTCTCCTTTTTACCAGCAAGGGGCGGTAGCACAACTGATCTTGTTCCGGTGACTGCCAAGACAGGTACTGCTTTTCTGTAAGAAGGCCCAAATTCCTTCTTCACCGCGATCTTTTCTCTGACTAGATCCCCAATCTTTGGAATCCAGACAGGCCTTGCTGGGGCTGTTGTGGGTGGTGCCTCGTCAGTGGTACTTGGCTGTTGTTTTAACTTTATGTTGCTTAATGATTTTCTTGTTTCATTCAGTTCCTGTAAAACAGCCAAACGGTCTTTTACATCAAACTGCGTTTTTTCTTCTTGTACCACTGACATCTGACTATCGAGGTCCTGAACGTTCATTCTAATTCCGAACAATAGTTCGTATGGGCTGAAACCTTTTAGAGAATTTCTTGGCATGTTGTTAAGACTAGTCTGGACACTTATTAAATGTTTGACCCACCCAGCGCCTGAACCTAATACCTTCGCTGTTATAGATTGCTTTATATCCCGGCTTTTTCTTTCTACCACACTTGTGCGGCGGACAAGAATACCGCAACCCAATTCCCATGCTGGCCATGGCCTCCTTATAGGCTCGAGAGCTGAAAGCAGGACCCTGGTCAGAATGGAACGTGGTAATTGCGTATGTGCCGATATGGACTCGCAAATCTTTTATAACCGTTCTGGCGTCAGCCGAGCGCTGGAGACCTCATTTTTAAGTGCTTTTCGTCTTAACTATTAATAGGACGCAGGATGGGGTGTAGGCAGCGTTACGCTCTTTCTGATTGGTAGCCGGTAGCAAGGTTCCTTACTGCGATCCCTATTACAGTTTTCACAGTTGTTTGCATATATTTGGTGTTCTACACTCATTCCCGGCCACCAGAATACTGATTGTAATTCAGTCAGTGATTCCTTGATCTCTCTGTGCCGTAGACCCAAACCCATGTGTGCGTCTGCTATTAAAAATATTCTCCTGTTCATGTTTGGAATTACTCTATCCCCCACTCCAGGGATTCGAGCAAAAGGAACAGAGTTTGCATCGATTATGTATGCATAATTGAGTGGATAGTTTACGGGTAGTGCTGCGCAGTCGCCTTTTACGGTCGTTTTTACTGCCAGCATGGTTTCCCCGTCTATGTACTTATCTGTACGCTTTTTTGTGGCTACGGAAGCCGGGTTAGTTGCTTCCGCTTTGGCTGTATTAGCCAATGAATTCCCTGCAACGTGAACGCCATCACGTCGAAGACTCTGTGCGTGAATCACGTGAGACTTTTTAGTTCTTTGTGTAAAAGAGCTACCTCGTTCCAGAGCAATTTATGCTTTATTGTGGCACCTGTGTCATCTTTGTAGTCGTTTTCGATCCAACTCTGCAGTTTATTGTTGTAAGAGTTGACGCAAAAATGAGAATCGCACACTATAAGTGTCGGGAATTCACGTTCTGCATTTTCAAGCGCCATCTTTAAAGATCTGATTTCAGTTCTCTGAACCGAACAGTTTCTTACAGATTCAGTTTTTGTTACTTTCGGTCTGAATTTACCGCACAGCCAACGACCTTTAATGATCGCACATGCTGCATCGTAGGATTTTCTCTCTACGTTGAAATGCTGTACAAAGCTATCTGTATAGGTTATACATGCGTATTGTGGGAGAGGCAGGATTTCGATTGGCAGAGGATATTCTTCTTCATATTCCAAATCATTCAGTTCTTTGTATTGCGGGGCGAAATAGTATTTCACGTCTTCCGCTCCAAGAGAATCTATGTACTGTATCCATTTCGGATCTAGTGACACTGTAGGCAGGTTTACTGGGCTGAATAGCGCCTCGAAGGCGGATTCCGCTGTAAGGATATTAATCCGTTTGCCGTGTGCTAGTTCTCGTTCATTTGCTAATGCGATTTGCACTGCGTTCACAGTTCTTTCTGTGGGACTGAATGTTTTTTCTGCTTGTGTGTACAAGTGAGATTTAATTGAAATTGGTACCTTTTCTCCCTCATTAGAGGTTAGGTACGTGAATCCGCATCTTCCTGGGATGACTCGGATTACAAGATCGATCGTGTTGTCACGTGTATCTAATTTTGTTTTTGCTAACATGTCTGTTTGCAATGATCTCAAAATTTCTGTGTGTTTTTGAGTCCAATTGATTTGTTTCAAATCAGGTTTTATTAGTTCGTAGAGAGGTTTAACCCTCTCTGCGTAATTTAGAATGTAAGTTCTTCAGAAATTCAGAAAACCTAGTATTGATTGTAAATTCTTCAGCGTTTTTGGAGCTTGGAGTACAGCGCACTTCTCTAAGAAGTTGTCCGCTAGGCTTTTCCCTTCACTTGATAACTCGTACCCTAAAAACAGTACTGTCAGATGGGCAATTCGAGACTTTTTAAAGTTGAATTTGTAACCCTCTGCTGCGAACCCAAGTATAATGGTGTTCACTCTTTTCAAATGAGTATCCAAGTCGTCGTCTGTGAGATAAATATCATCTACGTAAGATAATGCTTCATCATCATAGATTTGCAGTAACTCTGTTACACTATCTGAGAATAGTCCTGGGCTGTTCTTGAACCCCTGTGGGAGTCGACAGAATTTTTTCTGTGACCCAAATGCGGAGAAAGCGGTCAAATATCTGCTTTCTGGTGCAATGTTTTGACAAAAAAACCCATTAGAAATGTTTAATGTCGTTTTGTATTTTTTCCTAACTATGTTATTCATTAGGGCTGCACTATGCGAGTTTTGTACTGCAAAAGTTTTGCAACATGTATTAAGGTGTCTGTAGTCCAAAACTAGACGATATGAATTGTCTGGCTTGGAGACAGGAAACAAAGGATTGTTCATTTGAGAGGTGCATGTTTCAATCACCCCCTGGTACTCAAGTTGATCTAAGATCTCCCTGACCTGTTTTTTAGCTTCTTGCTTTATGGGATACTGCCGTTGGGCAGTTGGTTCACTTTTTAGTTGGATTTTGTGAGGCGGTGAATCCTCATCCCATCCTACATGATTTTTATACAATGCAGGTGCCTGGGCTACTGCCCATTTCCTTGCATATGTGTATTTTTTGTGAATCGGTATGTGATTCGAGAAGGCAGGCATAATCACTTCTTCGCCACGAGGGCACTCCCTGACAAACTCCGGGGGCCAATCTTTTTCAGCTAACAGAATATCATAGCCTTTTGAGAGCTTATCCCAAAATAGACCCTTAATTTTCCTAGTCTTATCACCCTCCATACGCAATGTTATTTCGTATATTTTATGGGGCTCGCTAAGTCTGGCGTCGGCAGTTTCAACCTGAATGAATTCATTCGTGTCCACTGTCTCCAGATGACTCATCAAGATCTTGCGCACTATACTGATTTCTGCTGCACTGTCCAACATTGTCAATGCCCACTCCCCGTTTTTCAACTGTGTCCTCAGTATTCTCGGCATGGTTGATTACTCTAATACTGGCTACCTTTTTTTTAGGAAATTGAGATTTCTTATTTTGAGCAGGTTCCTTGTCTTTGGACTTGGTGTGCTCTCCTGGGTCTGACCGTCCTCTTCTTTCCGAATTCTGTGGAGAAGATCGAGAGGGACGTGTATCAATACTTTGATATCTATCCGTTTTTTTTATATTATCCCTATTTCTAAGGTTATATCTTTTCTCAGAGGGCTCCCGCTGGGGAGACTGGCGTTCTCGAGTCGGAGTTCTTTCCCTCCGCCGAGGAGACCTTCCTCTAGACTGGAAAACTTTTTCCTTGGGAGTGGATTGTTTATTTCCATCCCAGCTCTTTTTAGGAGTGTTTGAATTATTTTTAATAAATAGGTTTTCAGGATTTTCGAGCAGTTGGGGCTTAACTGGTTTTCCACCCAAGCTGTCTCTACCTAATTCTTCATAGCATTTTTCTATGATTTTTGCAAGCTCAACAGGATCTTTTATATCTGTTTCCTTCAACTTCTGGCGGATCGCCACAGATGCTGCTTCTCCCTTTATGTTGGCTAATAATATAGCCGTGACCTGCTTGAAATCTTTCAGTAATTTCATACCTAGATTTAAAGCGGGTTCTGGACCGAATTCATTTTGAATCTGTTTTAGCACTTCTGGTATTACCGCCATAGACGGAACACCGTGTGTTTTTGTGTAAATGGAAGCAAAGACCGTACCCCAAGTGTCACAGTCCTCCACGTGTGGTGCGATTCCCATAGGAAGGCAGATGGTCAAGATTCTGTGTTTCTCAATAGGGGTAGTATCAGGAAATACTGCCTCTATTTGAGTTATTTTCTGGGCTAACCAGAAAGGAATTTGTTCCCGTTTTACGGGTGTTTTACCAAGACATGACTGTATGTTCTGTGGTGTAATTTTATTTGTGTTCCCCTGATGAGGGGTCAGCTGTGGTGTATTAACAGCTGGCTGGACTGTTGGAGTACGTATTACATATTGGACTAATTGCCTATGTATTTTTATTAATGTGTTTAGCTGTGCTAACAGCTCTTCTCTAGACATTCTTGCAATGTCAGGATGTGGTGTGTAGCTGGCTAGAACCGGCCACGTGGCTCCTGGTCTACCTAGTGGACCGAGCCTGGTAATGTGATCATTGTGTTTTAGGGCGCCATTAAACCAGAGCAGGTGCTCTTGAAATTTAAGTGGAATTTCAATCTCCTCGAAAGGAGCGTACTCATCCGGAGGTTCCTCTATTTTGTAATAGTGAAACTCTTGTGTTATAGCGTTTACCGCTGGAAAGTTTATCCATGAATAGAATACCTCTGTCTGCCGATACTCGTGAGCCTCTATCACGAAAATTACTGTACCACCTTGAGGTGTCAGTCCGTGTTCTATAAGTTTTAAAGTTATAGATCTTCTTAACTGGACCGGGATGATAATAGCACCCGGGTCTGTGTACTCGGGACCTTGCTGAGTCGCATCTGCTGCGGCCCCAGCGGTGCCGTTGTTTTCTACTGACATTGTATAAATGCAGTTTTTGCAGAGTAGGTCTCCAAGGAGACAAAGATTAGATGCACAATATTTTGGAACACTGTATCCTTCAACGTTGAATAAACCAGAGCTTTACATAGGAATCTCTTCCTACTAAGGTCGGGCGGATTTTAACCTTTCACCCACTCCAGACGTCTATTGGAGTATTTACGGGAGAAAGGGGTGTGAAATATGCACGACTGAGTTACTCTACAAGTCTTACGTTAGTTTATCGCCTTACCAAACGTTAGGGCGCCATGTAGTGTAGTTCCTAGTTTCCCACTAGGCCCTGCGCATTGGAATAACATAAACAGTAGTATCGACGTGGAACTGCTTATATTCCAGGCCTCCACTGACTATGCTAAACTTAATTGGGTTGTGTTACCAACTAGCTCAGAGGTCACTGGAAACTTTCTTCTCTGCATAGGAAGTGATCAGCTTCCTTGGCACAGACAAGAAGGGATTCAGTTTTCCAACAACCGTGCAACATGACAACTTTGCTCCTCAGATCAAGAGTCGATCTCTAGGGTCGTGTGAAACAATAGACATAGATTTCACTCAGTCAGTCTAGTGCAGTTTACTTTCACAGTATGTAGAGAATAGAGAGACGGGCGTTTATCAATAAAGGGTTAACATTTATTGAACAGTCTTTCTTCTCATACAAGAGAAATGTATTGCCACAATTGCAATAACTGTTATTATAAAAAGTACGTACAGTAAGATAAGTATTGCGAAATAGAACTGTAAAAGCATTGATATGGTTTCTTAGCCATACAATGGTTTAAAAGTAATACAACATATATACAGTCATATATACATTAGGCTAACATACTCAACTGGTGCTTCTAACTAAGCCTACCCCAGTGTGCCTGACCTAAGCCTAACACGTGAAAGGGGGAGTAAGTAAGTAGCTTAAGTTAAGTTGGTTTTGCCAAGGTTTGTTTCAAGAATTCTCGTCTAAGGGTTTAGTCAACACCATACCTCTGAATAGAATGATGGAGGATTGGTATCTCCTTCAGGGGTCTCTCTCGATATCCCAGTCACCCGCGAGGGTAAACTGGAAGCGCCGGGACTGGATTTCTCTGCACGAGAAAGGCAGCGGCTTCTCTCAGCGCGTCGAGGAAGGAGGGGTGACAGCGTCCGCAGGCAGCTGGGCTGGATGTCTTCGCAGAGGACGGCTGCACGGCTCCTCAAGCGTACTGCACCATAGGTCGCGCTGTAGCGGCGATAATGGTAATCAGCAGCTTCACCACCACAGGATAGCAGGCTGCAGCGACAGAGTGCTAGTTTTTACCAACACAGGGTCATGCAGGCAGCTGGCATCAGCAACAGGTTCGCTCACTGCTTAAGGCAACGTTGGTAATATTTATACCTGACAGGTGCCGGGTTTGACGCAAGTTTGCTGGACATAAGACGTCAATTAAAGATGTCACTAGGAAGTGACAGTTATCAGTTGCTCATTAGAGTTCCATTACTAATCAAAACATAGCAAGCGGGGATTTCCAGGTTTGCTAAGTTTTTATCTTGTTGAAGAACTCGGAGTGTTATCTAGGAATATCAGATAGTGACTGCTGCTCTGTCATTGCACTAATTGGTCGCAAAGGAAGTAGCAGAGAGTCATGCTGGAATGTGGCTCTGTTCGTGTGAGGCCAGAGATGACTTTTCAGAAAATCGCACTTGAACGGTTATGCCAATATAGGGAATAAATGGATTTATAGCCGAATAGGGGCATAAGGTCACAGTATCGATCAGGAACCTAGATAAGCACGCAACAACCCCTGATGAGGCTACCCCTAAGAAGTAAACTAGGAAGACAAAACACGTGGAGCAAGACCTATCCCAAACTATGTCTACCTCGTTTTCTTTCAAATGTGCCAACATAGTCCATCTAGGTCTTTGAACTGGGCTCCTGCACCAGAAGTGGCGGTGTATCTGCCTGACAATCTCCGATGGAGTTTTGATAAGGAGGTGCGTAATAGGTTATGCTCAGAATGCCCCAGGCCCGATATTCCGGACAATGTTGCGGACAACCCGGAAATCGACGCAAGTCTACCTACCTTCCTCCAGAAGTTTGCAAAGGGCCCAAAGAAAGGTATTGATCGGGCCTCGCGAGGCTGCCAGGACAAACTCCTGGACGTGGCAGGTCCTCTTGCCAAGATCCTAGAAATGGCCTTAGAGGCACAAGAGTCGGGCACCGCGGTGGACTCAGATGTCCTTGCAGGGTGGACCAAGCGGGCCATATGCGCATTAGGCAACGCAAATTGCGCTATATCCAATTTCACAAGATGCATGGATCCTACAGACAATTCAGGGTTTCCATCTAGATTTCTATCAGACTTCCTCTCAGGACAAACGACCCAGACAGCTTTCTTTTTGCCAACTAGAATGTGATTTTATAGATTCCAAACTAGATGAATTGCTGCAGAAACACGCAATAGCGTACTACAACGAGGGCCCTCGCGGTTTTTGCAGCAATATTTTCTTAGTACAGAAGAAAGGCGGATACATGTTAGTATTGAATTTGAAGGAGTTCAACCAATTCATTACCTACAAGCACTTCAAGATGGAGGGCATCCATCTTTTGGCGGATTTTCTGAAAGAAGGAGACTGGATGGTCCTGTTGGATCTGAAGGACGCCTACCTGTCAAAACCTACCTTTTCTCCTCACTGCAGTTTCCTTCAATTTCAATGGCGGAACCAGTGGTTCGAGTACTTGGTCCTTCCTTCCTTTTAGACTCTCCTCAGCACCATGGTGCTTCACCAAGGTGATGAAACCGGTGATAGCTCATTTGCGAGAACAAGGTATTCGCATGATAGTTTATCTGGAAGATATACTCATCATGGCGCAGTCTCCAATGGTAGCTGTTCAGCATTTACACACGCCATAACTACTTTGCAAAACCTGGGGTTTGTGATCAACGAATCCAAATCCGCTCTATCTCCCTCTCAGACTATGGACTTTCTGGGGTTCATCATAAATTCTCAGACAGCCCAGTTGAGTCTTCCCTGCTCCAAACTAAAAGTCTTCAGAAAGGAGCTCTCCACACTGTTGTTCAAGCAAACAGTCTCACTGTGTGTGATCGCCAGGTTCATGGGTATTCTGGCAGTCTCCACACAAGCAATCTTTCTCGGTCCTCTTCACTATCGGGCCCTTCAAAGACTAAAGATACAACATCTTCAGAAAGGTCTCTCTTACACGGACGTTGTCC
Source organism: Lissotriton vulgaris (assembly GCF_964263255.1). NCBI lineage: Eukaryota > Metazoa > Chordata > Amphibia > Caudata > Salamandridae > Lissotriton > Lissotriton vulgaris. The sequence goes on along the minus strand of NC_141695.1, from coordinate 617,487,240 downwards.
CTCTCTCCCAGGAAGTGCAGGAAGAGATACAGTGGTGGCTGAGCCATGTGGAGGCATGGAACGGCAGAGCCATTTCGGGTCTCAGCCAGAGGTAGTTATAGAGTCCGATGCCAGCCATTGGGGTAGGAGTCCGCACTGCGGAGATATATCCACAGGCAGGCGATGGTTCCTGCTCAAATTCGATCTTCACATCAACTGCCGTAGAACTCTTAGCGGGATCATTTGAGATCCGGACACTGTCACCTATACAACTCTCGTGTTGCATTATCTCTGCAGTAAGGTACATCAACAAGTTGGGAGGCACAAGGTCCTCAATCCTTGCAGGGATAGCGAAAGACTTCTGGCACTACTGCCTAAGTCGTCAGATACCAGTGATAGCCGAATATATCCTGGGGCAGTCGAACATAGTAGCGGACTGGAACTCCCGGCACCCCAAGGATTACAGCAATTGGCAACTCCAACCCCAGATAGTCAGTTGGGAGATGAGCTACGACTCCCCCAGGATGATCCCGTCATCCTCAACAATGCTCCAGGGCCCTCATGACGAAATGCACATGATTATTTTATTGGGACAGTTGTCCCTGATGGTCTGGAGGCTTTCAGGCAAAGATGGGAAATGCTGGGATTTTCGGACGGAGCTGCGGCTGTCATCAAGCAAGCCTGGGCTCCCTCCTCCAGGAAACGATATTCTTCGGCCTGGTAGGGCTGGGTTCGTTGGTGCGTGGAACAACACGTGGATCCCGTGGGGGCTGACTTACGCCATGTTGTACATTTTTTGTCTGAGAAAGCGCTGGAAAGTCTGGAGTGCCATTCGGTTAACAATTTTCTTTCAGCCATTTCAGCTGGTCATTCTCTAATAGAAGGCAAGCCAGTAGGTATGCATCCAGTGATTTGTAAGTTATTAAATGTTATTAGGGTAGCGAACCCCCCTAAACCAAAGTATTCCTCTCTATCGGATGTGTCTCTAGTTCTTTCCTTATTTGATAAGTGGCCACATAATAACATGTTGACAAGGAAACAACTATTGTGTAAGTTGCCATGCTATTATACCAGTCTACCTGTCGGCGATCTTCCGATGTGAAAGCCCTGGATCTTACAGGTAGAGTATTTACTCCAGAAGGAGTTTCCTTTTAATATTACGGCCAGAACTAAGACTTTGTCAAGAAGTGTTGAGTACCATGCTTTTCCTGGTAATGCCAAGCTATGTGTAGTTTAATGTCTAAAGGCTTATGAAGAATGTACAAGATCTATCAGACCTGATGGTGTGGCTCAATTGCCAATTGCACTGCAGAAACCTTATAAACCAGTGTCTGCAGCTACTATAGCCAGATGGTTAAAGTCAGTCATGCAAGAAGCGGGTATTGATACCCAAGTGTATGAAGCTCATTCAGTGCATGGGGCCATGGCCTTGAAAACCTTTATGTTGGGTTCTACTATTCAAGATATCATGTGATCTGCTGACTAGTCTCCTGAATCAACTTTTTAACAGTTTTATTATAAACCGGTGGGTGATATAGCTTCAGTTGTATTTGATAAGTGTTAAACTAGCATAATCCAAAGCCTCCAGTCCTGTAGTAGAATAAAAAATTAGCTAGCATTCGCGACAAGAATTTTCAATACTATTAAGGACACGGAGGTGAGGATTATCCCACCTGGGTATATTACAATATTTGTAATGTTTTCCTACCCGTATGTATTGATAATTCTGTTTCAGCAGAAGTTACGGATTTCTAAAATCTCCTTCCTTCCAGGTTCAGGGAAGAAGATGGAGTAGCAGTACTTCTGGTTAAGAAGATGTTAACGTTCCAGTTGGTTTCTTCTACGTTGGAGGATGTTTGTTTGGACTTGTATTATTCTTTGGACTAAAACGTTCGAGCAAAGAAAGAGGCTCACGTAATAGTTATGGTGGCTCATGTAGGTGTCATACAGGACTTGACGTATACCTAAAGCATCATGGGATGTGTAGTGTTTTTTGCATACAAAAACGTTTTGATTGGCCGCTGTGAGTTGCAATAAAATAGAAAGAGAAGCATAATCTTCGCCTCCGTGTCCTTAATAGAATTGAAAATTCTTAGTGCGAATGCTAGCTAATTTTTTATTCAGGAAAATTCTTCAGACTTGCCTGTTAGCCTCTTGAATCGTGACTTACCTTCATCTCTCTACAGCACAAAGAGACTATTTGCAAGTGAACATTGCACTCTACAAATATACATAAATAAATAAATATCTTCATATTTGCGTAGCGAGGATCAATTTTGTGAAAATTCCCCTACATATTTTGGCTCATTGCTTACAACATATTTTTGCTTAGACACGTCGAATTTATTAAAAGAAAACAGTAACAGGAACATTTCTTTTGGGCTATTCTTTTAACCCTCCACTTGGTGATCCCACGTGGTATGTTTGAATTGCTTGCTTTGTATCCTCAAGCTTAATGCTCCAGCTTGCTCACAGTATTAAAATATTATGGAATAAATATGGAAACATATGTTTTTCATCTTCGGGGGCTCGATGAAACCTTTACTTTATTAAGCATTCGGTACAAAACAGAAACGCTCTCATTAAAATACTAAACGGGTGAGAGAGGCATAGGCTAGTTTGGAAAGAGTTGACTGCCTCTTGCTCAAAAGGTCTGTAAAGAGAAGAATGTCAGAAGGGAAGTGGGTGTGACTGAAGAGAAAACCAGATGACATAATGTTCATGGGGGGGGGGGGGAGGGGGGAGGGCAGGAGTGCATCATTAAAAGGTTTTCTGACCGGTGCTACAGAAGCAGGAGATGTGAAGGATATCACTGAAAAGTAGGTAACTGGATTGATGATTTTGTTGCTCTGTCATGATGAATATCGGTGATCATATCATAATGTTCGTCAACCTTTTTTCACGACTATATTGATTGACTTACACTTACCTCTCTGGGATGCTTGTGGACACCAAGGGAGCTGTTTTATCGGGTCCAACTGCACCTCTGCCTTGGGGCCAGCAAGGAGACAGTGAGGAAGCTTGCTCTTCGTGCCCATGTGCTGAACAAAGAAGAAAAGTTGTGACTAGACCAGATGTCGAGACAGAGGCATGTCTGATGTTCGGGACTGACTCGGGCCTGGGTTGAGGAAGGCGACAGGGGGTGTCACACACTGTTTAGTGGCCCATCGGGCAGGCATGGGCTACTGGGCCAAAGTTGTGGGATCTGAGTTAATTTTGCTCTTCTGTCCCACAGCCTATGCACACTAGGCCAAGTACAACTCTTTAAGCTCTTGAGTCTTAGTGACAACGCTGGCAACCTGTCACAGGCTTCTCAGGGAGGTTAGTGTGGGAGTATTGAAGCTCAGCACTCCACACTACTTTCAGTAACTTAATAAGCTATTTCTCCAGTCCAGTTCTTCTCATTGAAAAACTACAAGATATTATTATACCAAAGGGCACACAACTGTACACTACAGTCATGCTACATACCTGATTTACGGGTGTGAGTCTTATGCACTTCAAAGTGGAGCCCCAATCTTGGAACACTACCCACCACACACTCATTCCATCGCTCAGGTCTTAGGGTTTCTTGTGGCGTAGTCTCTAGATTTAGATTAGTGCTCCCCCACTTCTCTTAGCACAAAGTGTCTTATGGGCTGTACTGTTGGGTCCATAGTATCTCACCTCTACCCTTCTTGTGCGGCGCTAGCCATGTTTGATGGTGGTGGGCAAGACCAATGGGCATAGAACAAGGCAGTCCTGCTACAGATGTGTGGCTGCCAGCCACTCACTGAGTCTCTGGAGGGTCATGGCAGGAGCGGGTGCTTCTGACTAAGGCCTGCTTCTGGGTTGGACAGCACAAGTGAGCCACAAAGATTCGGCTAGACCTGTTCTGCCACTCCAGTGAGTCTGTCAGCAGCGTGGGGCCCTCCGTGGGTGAGGGTGGTTAATTCTCTGCTCCAGCTGAGGGCTCTGGTGGGATTAACATACTTATTGGCGCTATGCTGTGGCATGATGGTAGTATTTCCATTGGGCGCTGAGTTCTTCGGCTCCATGGCTGGCAGGCGCTAACTTCAGCAGAGCTTCCACCTGGGCACTCCTGGGGGCAGTGCCAGGCATGCTACTCACAGGGGGTATTTTGGCAGGCACAGCAGGTTTTCAATCTTTATTACTCAGTGGTCGGGACTACAAGGCATGGGGTTAGTAGTGCGCGGTCACACCGTCTGGGTCAACGATATACAGCAGATGCTGCAAAGCAGGTGTCTGCGCCAGCTTCAGTCCGGTAGGCCAATTAGGTACACTTGACACAAAGACCTTGGTGGCGACTATGAGGATAACATGAGTAGGCCACTTGGCATGTTTCAAAAATGTTGCAACTTCTCTGAAGACTGTGAAGATGGATCGGGGATCCTTATCATGCCAGTCCTTCAGCCTGTGAGTCTCTGTTGGGTGGACCCCTGCAGCAGGGTGAAGTGTCTCAGTCCCTTCCAATGGTCAATGGTTAGTTCCTCCTGTAGAGTTGGTGCACTCCTTCCCAGACAGTAGTTCTGAGGAAAAGTCAGTCATTCTTCTCCCACATCGGTCTCCAGGTGATGGTCCTTCACCTCTGGAGAGCTGACCCACTCTCAACCCAGAAGACCACTCCAGCTACCGCCCCATCTCATTACTTCCCTGGGTAAGTAAGGTGCTGGAGAAGTACATAAATACCCAGCTAGTACAATTCCTGGAAAATAACTTGCTCCTGGACCCAACCCAGACAGGATTTAGGCCCAAGCACGGCACTGAAACTGCCCTGCTTGCGATCACCGAAGAGTCACGAAAGATGCTAGATCAGGGAGGATCAGTGGCAGTGATCCTCCTTGATCTAAGCGCGGCCTTCGACACGGTCAGCCACGCCACCTTGCTGAACCGTCTATGCAACATCGGCGTCACAGGCGATGCTCTAAGGTGGTTTGACTCATTCCTTAACAACAGATCTTTCCAGATCTTTGACGGGGACACAGTATCAGCCAGTAAATCCCTGAACTGTGGAGTACCGCAGGGCTCCTCACTGAGCCCTGCGCTGTTCAACGTATATATGAGACCACTGGCCGGGATCGTCGAACCATACGGTATAAAAATTGTATCGTATGCCGACGATACCCAGCTAGTGGTCTCATTGGCTCAAGAGGGTACCAGACATACTTCAGCAGGCCTGATGAAATGCCTTGAGGATGTTAAGGAGTGGATGACATGCTCCTCCTTAAAACTTAACGGAGACAAAACTGAGCTCATGCTCCTGGGCTCAGTATCCCCAGTGTCTCTCACCCCCCTTTGGCCTCCGTGCCTGGGTTCCCCTCCAACTCCCAAGGACAGCGTAAAAAGTCTAGGAGTTTGGCTTGACAAAAACCTCTCCTTTTCCACTCAGGCCACCAAATTATCCGCCACATGTTTTGGCCTACTAAGAACACTAAGGAAAGTTCTCCCCCTCCTACCAATGGAAGCCAAACAAGTGGCAATACAGGGCCTGATTCAGTCCCGGCTAGACTCGAACAACGCCCTGTATGTTGGAGCTCCAGAGATGACCCTGCGAAAGCTACAGGTGGTGCAGAACTGTGCAGCCCGCACCCTGTTACAGATCCCGCGGACTCAGTCGGCAAAACCCGCATTGAACAGCCTACACTGGCTTCCAGTGAGACAAAGAGTGGCATTCAAGGCACTATGTATTGCCCATCGGGCTTTCTGGAAGTCAGGCCCAGCTATCATCAACAAACTAGTCACGCAATACCACCCTAACAGAAATCTTAGATCTACGGAGGCCTTCCTGGCCGTGGTACCCAGAGTAAGGAGAGCTAGGTCCGGAGGCAGGATGTTTTCCTTAAACGCCTCTAAGATGTGGAACTCACTCCCCTTACAGCTCCGGACTAACTCAAACCTACTCTCCTTCCGCAAACAATTGAAAACCTACCTGTTTGCGAGGTCCACCGAATCCTAAACCCTTCCGTCATATTCAGTTCTGTCTTATGCTTCAGCGCTTGGACGCCCATTGGGCAGCAACCGCGCTATATAAATGACAATACAATACAATACAATACTGTCAGGCAGTAGTCCCGTGGGTACTCTGAGGAGTACCCCTCTCCTCAGTTGAAGACAATTTGGAACTGGAATAACAAGTGGGTCAGCAAACCCTACTTTTTCATAAAGGTGACAGATAGGAGATGTGGATTTCTTATCTGCCTTTGCAGAATTAGTTTGGGTCAGTGCCATTTTCATGTGTCATTCTTAGACTGTCTTCAAGACTCAGCCTTTATCTTGAGCAACAAAGGACTGCTTCCTTGCAAAGGACCCGTCAGACCCTGACAACAGATACTGCAGGCCCACCTTTTACCCCTGCCATCCACCAAATTGCAGACTTAGGAAGATTCATCATCAGCCCTTTGAATCAGAAAGGACCTAATGGGATTACAAATGGGAACCCTTTGTCGTCTTTCTCCTCTTTAGTGTGTTGGTTCCTCCCTCCAATCCCAGGAATGTCATCAATATACTTCCACGTTCCGGGAAAGCAGCTGCACCAACAGCTTGTGCACATGAACAGCCCAGTGGCCTCTAAAATGAAACTCCCTGACCTGTGTCACTCTGGTTCCCACAGGCACCCCTACACTCATACCAACTCAAAATACATACATGCATATGTCTAGGTGCATGGGATCTCAGAGCTTGGATTCTGAGTTAATCATTAGTAGCGGAACTTTGGGTGAACGGGCAAGTAGGCTCTCATTCGCATGACATAAGTAATAAGGCCTGGTCAGACTATAACAACTCCAAAATACTGTGTGATGTCGAAACTGTACTACTTGTTTAAAACCCATGACAGGGATAGTAGTCCTGCTGTCACTATGATGGCTCACTTGGTGTCCAGAACAAGTCCAAACCCCAATATAAGTTAAGAGTAGGTCTTCACATGCATAGTTGATTAATGTGAGGCTGGGGCCAAAAATCCAAAACCGAGGATAACAGACACTCACAATTTGCTTATGTAAGTCAACCAGGGCATATGACTGTACACCATGCAGGGGACATTCCCATCCCAACAGATGACCCTCCAGGACACACAGTCCAGATCCTTAATCCACCATTGGAGAAATCTGGTTGTTGTATCGTCAAACCCAGAGGGAAAGTATGTCTACATTCCTGTGGTTTGTTTGTTACAGCCTTATGCTCTACAGTGAAATCTAGGCCTTGCAATGAGATCTCAGCAACTTTTAATTTTTACTCTTCATTGCCATTCACCCATTGACTGGTGTATGATCTGTCTGTACCACAAAAATAGCACCAAACAGATACGGGCAGTGCCCCCTCAACGTCCACACTTGCAAAGGACTCTTTTTAATGTGCTGCCCAGTACTCTCTGACAAATAAAGACTACAGGATGCTTTCTACCCTTGTCAAGTTGAGCCAGTACCGCTCCACCTCCTCTAGCTGAGTAATCTGTGTGTAGAAGGCATCTGTTTGTACAAGGATGAAATGCGTTGCAGTACAGGTGCAATGCTTAGTATTTAATTCAGTTCCTCGAATGCTTTTTAACACTCCTCCGTCCAGCTTACCTTCCTGGGCTGCTTTCTGGATATCAATACTGTCAAAGAGTCACTAAGATCCCATAGTTAGCTAAAACATTTGTTTAGTACAAGGCTGAAAGGGTCTTGCTTCAGTCTGGGTAGCAGACACTCCCCCCCCCCCCAACATAAAATGTATCTTTGCATCAAATAGCCAAATCTTCCCATTCCCCATCTGATACCCAATGTAGACTACAGTGGACTGTCCCACCTGGCAGTTGGTTGCCTTGATGGTTAGTTTCACTTCCTGTATCTTCACCAACATCATTGCCTCGGGTGGTCCCTTAATACATTGCTAAATACAGCAATATCATCCAGATAGGACACATAGAACTCTTCTGACCCTACAAGAATATCGATCACCAGATACTGGATAGTGGCAGGATCCTTTTTTACCCCAAAGAGGATCACCTTAACCTGGAAAAACCCCTGTCAAAAAAGAAATTGCAGTCCTCTTCTTTGCATTTTGTGCTAACGCTATCTGCCACCAGTCAGATCAAAGGTGCTTAAATGCTTTTCAACACCCAGCCAGTCCAAAAGCTCATCAATTCTGGTGATTGGATTTGACTTTGTTGAAGCTGCAACAGTCTAGATGAAAGTGGAAATCAGTGGAACCTTGCTTGGGCACCAACACTACTGGCCTGGCCCAGGGGCTACATGAATGGGCAATCACCCCCCTCCCGCCCAAGTCCAATATCTTGGCCACTTCTGCCATGATGTATTCCTGGGTTTGTCAGTTATGCAATAAGTCTTTCTCATGATTGGAACACTACCTCTTGTGTCAACCTCATGAACACAGACAGGTGTCAACCCTGGAGTCAGTGAGAAGGTTGGAGAATCTTCTCAAAACCTCTGTATATTCTCTCTGGTGTTCAAGCATCAACACAGTGACAAGTTGTTTTTATTTCACAGATCAATCCCTCATGTCGCTATGCAACAAGTCAGGAACAGACTTCCTCTACCATTGACATGATGTTCACTTAATAATCTCTCCTCAGGTAAGGCTTCGGTTGTTGTGAATGGAAGACCCTAATGGGGTCTCTTGTGGCACCGGACTCCACCAAGTAGTTCACACCAGATGCCTTCTGCACTACATTGTATGATTCACACCACTAATCTTCCAAAGCACAGAGACATAATGGCTTCTGCAACACCACCTCCTGACCTTTATGGTAGCCAGTAAATGTCGCTCTCTAGCCATAACACTCCTTCATCACCTCTTGCTAGGTTTTGCTTTGCCTGACTCATGTATTGCACCATCAACATTCTTAGGCAAACCACATAGTCCACAACAGCCTTGTGAGGTATCTTCCCACCCTTCTCTAACCAGAGTGAGTGAGCCACATATTGGGTGTTCAAACAGAAGTTTGAATGGGCTAAACCCAACTCCTTTATGTGGAATATGCCAACATGCGAATAAGAGACATGGCAGGAGAAGATACGATTTCCTCCTGAGGTTCTCTGGTAGAGCTCTTAAGGATCTTGTTAAACTTCTGCACTTACCCACTGGTTTATGGATGGTATACTGTGAAGAATTGGTAAGTCACACCAGCTTACTCCCACAGCTCTCTTATGTAAGAGGAGATAAAACTGATCCCCCAATGAGAAATCACTGTCTTACACTGCTCAACTCTAGAAAAGATCCATAGGAGAGCCATAGCTACCACTTTTGCAATCATGCTCCACACCAACACTACCTTTGGATACCTAGTGTCATGTTCCACCACAATCAAGATATACTTATTCCCTGTTACTGTGGGTGGGTCAAATGGTTCAACAATGTCTATTATCACCAGCTCAAACAGAACACCTACAACTGGTAGAGGCACTAACAGCACCTTAGTCTTACTTCTAGACTTACCACTAGGACAGTCCTTACAGAATCTCTCTGTACCTCTGCACAGCTCTGGCCAGTAGACGAGTGGTATAACCTTCTTTCTAATTCCCAAGTGTTCTTCCAAGGGCTCGTAGTAGGCCAGTAACAACAGGATGTTTCTGTCCACTAGTGGAACCACTAGCCCTTTTCTCAAGAGTTATCAACTCACTATGCAGTAGGCCATCCTCACAGGCAACATAATGCCTCCTCACCACTCCTTTGTTGACCTGCTCCAGGGCTTCCAGATATCCCACAAGCATAGGGCATTCAATCTGTATCTTGCGGAATTCCTCCCATGTAGGTGCACAGCACCTAACAACCCCTGCAGCTCTGGCAGTAGACCACATTCCAACCCCTGCTACACCTGGGGTATTTAACTCTCCTCTCTATCAGGAGTAGGGGCAGTGGAGGCCATGTCCAGTTCCTTTTCAAAATCTGCCCCGATCCTCTGACTACTTTGTCCTGGTCTTTTCCAATCAGGAATGGTGCCAGGTCTCTCTGAGACTGGCATGCTGCGGAATCTGCCTTTTCAATGTAGTTACCCTAGATTTTTCACCTTTTGCTGAACATTATATCTTTTCTGGCAGTGGAACTCTGTGTACTTCATCCCTAGTAACCAGTGGTGTGGTGCAGTGCCTGTGCTCCTCCATTTAACATGATGAAATTGGTATACTCCTAAATGTTATATTTAGCTTGCAGATAAGTCCCAAGTATTAGTACGAAATATACCCAGGTCCTATAAATTTAATATCACTAGTAAACTGCAGCACATTTTGTGGCGTCCACTATAGTGACAGTGTAAAACATGGCTTCAGGCCTACCATGGTAGCCTGACTGTGGCAGTTTAAACACTGTAATTCAATGTGTCAAGGAAAACCCTTTTGACATGTCAAAACCTCCCTTTTAAATATTAATAAGTCACCCTAATGTAGGCTTTGTAATCCACAAGGGAGGATGCATAGTATTTAAAAGTATTCCACGAAGAAATATAATTTTAACATGCCCTTACAGTGACTAGCACCTGAAAGCTATACTTCACTGTGGCAGGTCTAACTTTCCTAAACAGAAAACCAGAATACAGATCAAATTACTAATACTGTATCCCGGAATGACACTATCTAAAAAAATATTTAAACAATTATTTTTTATAGTCATTGAAAATCTAATTTAATGGTGATGTCAGATTTTTTATAAATATTGAGAAAAAGTAACTTTTAGAATACTGACTTTTTTCTGCCTGAAGTTCCTGGAGGCTAATTTCTGTTTGCTCCTAAACTTCTCCCAGCAAGGAATTAACATTTGAAGAGGTGTGAAAAAGGGGTGAAATGCCTCCAAGGAAAAAACAATATGCTGACCGTAAAGGGCAGAGATGACACCATCAGCCGTGGCCCGTGCAGCTAACAGTGGTGGGGCGGAGGGGCCGAGTAGGGGGTATTTTGAGGGATGATGCAGAGGGAAAATAAAAGAAATAATTAATTTTCCCTCTGCATCGGTCCTCGAAATCCCCCCACACTGCCCCGCCGCTGTTACCTGCACGGACTGCAGCTGGACTCTATTGAACCTCCTAGAATATGTACGAAGAGTGGGTGCTGTGAGCATCCTTTTTGCTATTATAGAGTCAAATCCTGATTGAGTGTCAAAGGTTTTTTGGCAGGCGTGCTAGGTTTACATATAATACTTTGGGGAGCACTTTAAAGTCAGAGAATAGGTTTCCAAGATAATTTTTGTGTAGCCACTGACTGGTCGTTGAAGAACCTGCCTTGTCCCACCAGAATTCTGTCTCTGCGTTTTACATATAACACTAGGGGCGCACTTGAAAGGAAGTAAAACAAGATGCCAAAGCAATTGTTGTGTATTTACTGTCTGGTTGCTGGAACCCCCCATTTTTGTTGTACCAAATGTCTGTCTTTGGGTTTATTGTGTGTAGAGTGGCTGCCCCAAACTAGATTTTAGTGTTAGATGTGAAAGGACACTACGCTTACCTCAGTACACTACCCCCAACACAAGTCCTCAGAGCCCAAGCTTAATGTGGCTGAACGCTTTTGCCTTCTTGAAGATGCCCAAAGTAGTGCTGGGAAATTTTACCCCATTGATGAGGGTGTTCCCAGGACTTATTACCACCCACTATCTTGTGCCAGGCATAAATGTGGCATCTCCATGCATCGATGTCAGAACACTGCTGGACTGTAGGAAAAACAGAAGAGGACTGGACCTGCTTTCTGTGACCTGAGAGGAGTCCCAAAGGACTGCACCTGCTCCGTCTTGTACCCAGGACAATGGAATCCAATGTTCGGCTGTTTGGCCTCCAGTTCAAGATACAGGCTTAAAACAAGCTACAAGAGGACTTTCCTGCAACTGCTCAGCTGACTAGTAACAACTGGACTGGGACTGTGTCCTGCTCTTGGACTCTGCCTGACAGTCTGTGAGTCTCTAAGTACTTCCCTTGAAGTCCAGCGGGACTTTGGAAGTGTTCTCCTGTGGTTGATTGGGACTTAAAGGACTAAAGTCATGAGGTTAAATCTTTGACCAGGATTAAACCTGGTTGATGTATCCAACTTGTGCTCGATCATAGTCAGTGTAAAATTGTGCCTAGGTACTGATCTATTGCGACCTTTGAGTTTCATTGGCACTTTATGATTCTTGGTACTCTTCCTACTTAAAATAATTTTTTAATTCATATCTCCGGTTGTCATTATTGGATTTGTGTTGTTGTTTTTTAGTTTTGTTCATTTAAATGTTCTCTATTTTTCTAATTTGGTTTGGGATTTTAATTATTTTCCATTAAGACTATTACTTTTTTGCAACTGTATAATTGCTTTACACATTGCCCTAAGTTAAACCTGTCTGCTCTGTGCCAAAGCTATAGGGGTTTGAGCTCAGATGAATTTAGTGACTTTGGGGGTTCACATTGACAAGAGTTGTGATTAATTTTTGAGGTGGGTAGTTACTTACCACAAATAATAATATAGTTTTTTACATTGGTGTTCAGCAGTTGAATCCAGGACTTGGGTGATGCAGTGCTGCAAGTTAAAATTAAAAATCCCTTTTTAAATTGACAGCAACAAAATTACTTTTTAGATTTTTAATTTGCCTTTGGTCTTCATTGGGTCTTTTTTGTTTTCTTCCTAAATTCATTCTTACCCTCAATGTTTGCCTTTTAAGTTTTTGGGAACATGGCGGTGGATCTGGTTAATGTGGAGAGCCTTTGCATTGCATTGCCGAGGAGCATGTTCAGGCAAAGGGGACTGAAGCTGAAAAAGCAGTCCAAAAAGGAGGATTAATACCTTGCCCATAGAGCCTTTGTGGTGCAGTGCACCACAAAGAATGAGAGTGAGGCTGAAGAGGAAAATGAGGAAGACATTGATAAGGCCCCAGTGCCAGAGGAGTGTGCCTCCCATGTAGCAGCAATAGCTGCCTTGTCCAGTGCACGAAGCAGTGTGTCCTTACACAGCTTATCCCCAACAGAGCTAACAGGCAGGCTGTTGGAGAGGGCCTTGAAATTGCAGCTGGTGACTCTTGCCCTCAAGAAGAGTTAGCCGGCTGTTGAGGAGAAGAAAGCAGAGATGTCACGGGATGAGAAGAAATTTACCTTGGCCTTGAAGGTCATCCAGGCTCATGAGGGAAGCCAGGAAGAGATGGGCCTGAGGGCCAAAAGGGCTTCTGAGTTAGTGAAGATTGTGGCAGAGCCAGTGAAGTGCCTAGGAAAGCTGGAAAGGTAAGAGTCCACATACGAAAGATTTGGTACCTACTTATGTGGTATGGGATGACATACATAAGTGTTTAGTGGCATATGACGTGGCCCTAAGAATGCACAGATTCCCAAGTGGGATTGGGGGCCAGTATGTGGAACCAGGTGCCCACTACAGGATGTGGTACCTTATTGGCCCTTGAAGTAGCTGACCAGATGAAATATGCCACCTTGAAGAAATCACTAAGTTTGGTCTGAGCCCTGAGAAGTATTGCCTGAATTTCAGGAATACCCATAAGCATTCACACCAGTCATGTGTGGCTTTTGTGGATTCTTCAAGTAAGGCACTAAATGGTTGGGTGAAAGGCAGCAGAGTAAACAATTATGATGGACTGTATAGCTTGGTTATGAAGGAGCACATTGTAAGTAATTGTTTTAAAGTTGAACCAGCACCTGATAGACACTAAGCTAACTGAGCTCAGACAGCTTTGGAAGGAAGCTGACCTCTGGATCAGCCCCAGAGTGTCAATAAGGTACCCAGGTGCGATGACAGGAAAAGTGGTTCAGGTATGCCTCCGCAGAGGGAAGGGGAAGGGGAAGACAATACAGAGATGTACCCAAAAGGGCTCAAGAAGGTTAGAGGGGAATGGTTCTCAGACCTCCTCAGAGGACAGAATGGGGGCGGAGGGTTGATGAGCAGAAGCCCATGGCATCCTTTCACGTGCTCCTGTGTTATGACTGTTTCCAATTAGGACATAGGAATGAGGAATATGTATGTCCCAGGAAGCCACCCACAGGTGGGACCACCACATGGGTGGCCAATGTTGCACTTGGTGAGGCTATGGGCTGCAGAAGAGGATAGAGCATGTCCTAGTATCCCTCAGTAGCGAGGTGGGCCCAGAAGGTTAGCTGGTCATCTCTGAGGTTAGCAGACATCACTTCCAAGACGTCAGAATGAACTGAGTCCCTGTCACTGCTATGGGGGATACCTGTCCTTGCCAGACCATGGTGGTAGCAAGGCTGGTTTCTCCAGAATACCATCTCCCAGGACAGGCATTTAGGGTAATGCAGGATTTTCCAGCCCTTTGACTATGGTATCCCTAAAATGGGAGGGGGTAATTGCCATTCACCAGATGGCCATTGAAGGCATCATTGGCAATGAGCTCCTGCTGGTGAGAAAAGTGATTGAAGGGTCAGCAGCCCAGGATGTCTGAAAAACATAGGTTTCTAGGGTCCTGAGGCACAGGAGGAGGACCAGTGCATCAGGGGTTATCTACTCTGGGAGAAGAGCCCCCAGAGACTGGCCTGGATAAGGACACTTCTGACATGGAAGTGCTACCTACTCTGTCACAAAGAAAGAGGGTATGGGACCTGTGCCAGGCAGACCCCTGTATGACCCCTGGAGAGGGATGGTGTCCCCCCCGTAAGTCCAGGACTGCAAGGCACATCTTCAGCCTCAGTGTACAGACTCTGAACTGAAAGGCCATCTACAGGGTATCTAGTACCAGAGGGTACAGCCCCCGCTCTGGGAAACCAAATAGGGTAGAGAGACCTCCAGAGCATGTGGGAAACTCCTTGCAAGCCCCATGGCTGTAAGTGAGGCCTACCCAAGACTTCAGATTGGAGCCTCCACCTGGCAGTGGATGGCCAGGGGCATTTCTTTCTGGCTCTGGCAGCTTTGTATGGCATCTGTTGGTTGCTTGCCTTATTGACAGAATGTTCCATATCACCTTGTTGACCATGATGGTACTGTCCATCTACTGGGATGCACCTGTGAGCCAGCTAGGTTTGGTCGCTTGACAGGCGGAGTCTGCAGGTGAAAAGAAGGGTTCTCCTGGACAGGGTTAGTAGCTAGGAAAGATGGTGACAGAGGGTTACAGGTAGTTTCGGAGGGGATTAGAACAGACAAGTGCCACTGCAGAGGCGGCAAATTGTCCATGTTCTATCACCTGAAAAGGGAGTTGCAGGACTTAGTAAGAAATACTGGGGAATTCTGAAGTGTGACAGCATGAAATATGATCTAATCAGCAATAAACCGAATATCACATAAAGAAAAAGTCGATAGCTAAAAGTTATATTAGTGAGAAGTCACTATGCCTGGTACCCCTCAGGATCGAGTAACGTATACGGCAGATACCTTATACAACCTACGACCTAAGAATACCCTAGCCTGCCACCACTCGCTTATTGCAGGTAAGACATTCTCGACCTGTTCACAATGCAATCTGACCTCCACCTTGAAACCACCCATCACTGCCCTGAAACTAGGACTTCTTAATTGCCGTTCCCTCCCCAAACATGCCACCGAAATGAACCTCCTAATTCAGAACCAGGAGCTTGACCTTTTGTTCATAACAGAAACATGGCTTTCTGACAATACCGACTCGGATGTTGTCACGGCCCTTCCCACCGGGTATATCTGTCAAGCACTTAATAGACCTAGAGGGAGAGGAGGCGGGATAGCCATAATCCACAGGGAACAATTTACCTGCCGTATGACCAACGCTGGTATTGAGGACTGCGAGAGCGGCCAATTCTCCATCCAAGTCGCCCCAGCCCTTACCCTGGCAGGGCTTCTTATCTACCGCCCACCAGGGGCCCCGGGTAATTTCATCAATGCTGTTGTTGAATCCAGTTCACAACTAGCTTCCTCTGCCCCCAATTTCCTCATACTAGGTGACCTGAATGTCCATTTCTTGGACCCCACGGATCGAGCAGCATCGGACATTAGGAGCGACTTAACATCTCTAGACATCCGTCTAGTGAATAAAGAGCCCACTCATGATAAAGGCCATCTATTGGACCCGATCCTCACCAACATAGCAACTATGACCACTGACCCACCGGTGACCTTACCCTGGACTGACCACTTTTTGGTACCCTTTTCTTGGGAAATCCCCACTTCCACTCATTCGATCCCAAAAATCCAAGTCACCGACCGACAATGGCGCAAACTATCCCCGGAGATTTGGGCCACCTCTCTTGCAGAGTCCACCCCTGCGCTCTCATCTGATCCCAATATAGCTGACAGTCAATTCAGCGACTGGATCACTTCCTCTCTGGATACATTGCTTCCGATAACTACCACTCGGAAACAACCTAAAAGAATACCACCAGCTTTATGGTACACTCCTGAGCTTAAAACTCTACGTCAAGAGTGTAAAAAAACCGAACGCTCCTGGAGGCGCGACAAAACAGCAACCAACAAGAACCTCTACTCTATTTCTCTCCTGAATTATAAAACTGCTATTCATAAAACCAAAAGCATGTTTTTTCAGGAGAGAATAGAGAAAGCAGGCTGCTCCAGTAAGGAAGCATACGCAATCCTTAAAGAGCTGTCTAAACCCCAAGGACAAGGAACGGGACCCACGGCCGATCCTAAAGCCGATCTGGAGAAATGCCAGAAACTAGCCAATTTCTTCCACGACAAAATTAGACTAATTCTGGAATCTATCCCCCCCTCCAGCCCTGAGGAAAATATCACCTGTCCACACACCACCACCTGCCTGTCCACGTGGGGCGAGGTCACGGTAGACGAGGTGAGAAATGTGTTCAACTCTATGAAGAGCGGCTCCCCTAGCGACCCTGCTCCCCTCCGTATCCTTAAAGAGGTAGCCCCCACTATCATCCCTTCCCTTACCCACTTGATTAACACCTCACTCCAACAAGGAACCGTACCTTCAAGCTGGAAGAAGGCGGTGGTAAAAGCCCTGCTGAAGAAACCTACGCTGGACCCCGAGAATCTGACTAATTACCGACCTATCTCCCTACTGCCGGGAGTGAGCAAGGTCGCAGAAAAATTGGTCAATAGGAGACTTTCTCAGTTCCTAGAGGCCAAAAATAAATTAAAAAGCTCCCAGACAGGTTTCCGACCTGGACAGGGCACGGATATCGCCCTTCTGGCTGCTGTAGAGGAGGCAAGAGCACTATTGGATGGGGGAGGATCAGTGGCAGTGATCCTCCTCGACCTTAGTGCAGCGTTCGATACAGTTGACCACCAACTTCTTATCAAAAGACTGGCTGGGGTGGGAGTGAAAGGTACAGCCCTATCCTGGCTTTCATCCTTCCTGGCCCAACGGTCCTACCAGATCTGGGAAAAGAACGCCCGCTCCTCCGAAATGCCCCTCCAATGTGGTGTGCCTCAGGGCTCCTCCCTGAGTCCCACTTTATTTAATATCTATATGTCCACATTGGAGGAGGTTATCATCCCTTTCGGAGTGAGCGTCGTCAGCTACGCCGACGACACTCAACTAGTGGTGTCTCTGTCCCATCCCAAGCAACAGAAAGCTGATCTGTTCAACTGCCTTACGCAGGTCCATCATTGGATGAACAGATCAGCCCTAAAACTCAACGGGACAAAAACCGAGGTCCTTATACTAGGCCCGGAAGGAGCCTCACTTCCCCTGGACAGCTGGCCAGCCTGTTTGGGTCCACCCCCTGATCCTAAAAAAGAGGTAAAAAGTTTGGGTGTGTGGATCGATTCCGATCTCTCCTTCACCTCACAAGCAAAGAAGGTGGCAGGGACCTGCTTCGGCCTCTTAAAATCGCTGAGGAAAGTTCTGCCCCTTCTCCCCCCTAAATCCCAAAAACTTTTAGTCCAAGGTCTCATTATATCGAGACTGGACTATAGCAATGTGATTTACCTGGGTGCCCCCGAAGCGACCCTCACCAAACTACAGATAATTCAGAACACGGCCGCCCGGATCATCACTAACACCCCGGCCAGATCATCTGCCAAGCCCGCTCTTAAACTCCTCCATTGGCTCCCCATAAGGGAGAAAGTCAAATTCAAAGCCCTATGTCTTGTTCACAAAACGCTGCAGAATCAAGGCCCTCCTGTTCTCAGTAACATTATCACTCCCTATAGGAACTCTAGGTCCCTCCGCTCCAATGCAGAAAACTTCTCCAACATCCCTAGATTCAGGAAAACCCGAGCAGGAGGAAGACTTTTCTCAGTACAAGCCTCCCGCCTTTGGAACTCACTTCCCCGTAATCTACGCCTTGAACCTCAATACCTGCGCTTCAGGAAACTGTTAAAAACCCATCTTTTTCCCTAAATCTGTACTCCCCCTCCCCTCTTTTCTGCTTCAGTTCCCCCCTTCTTCCCTCGTCCTTCTCAGTCTCTTGCTCCGTTGACCTGGTGAATTCATGGTTCTTTAGCGCTGGGATACCCCCGGGTGACTATCGCGCTTTATAAAAATAAATAATAATAATAATAATAATAATATGAGAAAGACACCACATTCTCACAAATTAAAGTATTTTTCATCTGTGGTAAATACACTCTCTGTATCACTCTGTCCAATACCCACTTTGAGTATCCTATTTCCAAGAATCTACTCACCAGTGCCTTTTTGTTTTGCTAAAACTGTTGTGCTATTATAAGTGTGTTTGGCCCTTAGTAGTTCCCATGTAGAATGCTCCATTTGAGCAGACCCAGATGACAACTATGGGCATATAGGACACTATTACTGTTGTACTTTTGCAATGCAGTTTGCTTATACATTTCTGCTAGTCAATCATTACCTTAACAACCAGGAACACAATCTTAGTTCTACTAACATTACATGTGAATCTTAGATTCAGATCATTGTTGTTTAATCAAACGCAAATTCATTAACCTTGCTTTCTGTTGGGTTCTGAACCATTTCAGATAATGTAGAGATCATCTATATATGTTAACCAGATTTCACATGTTCCATGTCCTCCGTCAGCTCCTGCGATACAAGCACCTACTCCTCCCACCAGCCCAACAGTGGATTCACTTACCAGTGGATAATGCAGGATCCCATCGCAGTTCCGGGCGTTTGTTTATATATTTTGTTGTCGCACCAACGTTTTGTCTTACGTAGCAAATCCGCCGTTGATTCACTTTCTGAGTTGCAAAGGGGTGGGACCCCTACAAGATTTGCCACCAAAGGGGTAGCTTCTGGAGGCAGATCAATCCTACTGCTGGTATGACTTACATTATTATCATATTCCAGGCATTTGTTTATATATTTTGTTGTCAAACATAAAAATGTTGACCCTTCTTTGGCGGAATCGCCTGCTTCCGCAATTAACTGATTTACACGGCTTCAGCGGTTTGGACTGCATTGGCATCTCAACATTAGGGGATCTTGTGAAAGGCATGTTCCTTAAATCATTTGGAGACCTCCAAAAAGAATTCCATATGCCCATATTCAATTCCTTCAGTTTCTCCAACTGCGACACTCTCTTCACCCATACATAAAAATATGATTACCCTCCCAGAATTCAGCCCTCTCGAAGGCAAACTCCTCATGGGGGACCTCGAGGAACATAAGATGTTCAACATATATAAAACTCTAGTTACTAATAGCCCAACAACCTTAGATGTGCTCAGAGTCGCCAGGGTTACTGATATTGGACCACTGGACAAGGACAAATGGGCCGAAGCCCTACGATCACCACACAAGGCCACAGTTTCCTCTGGACTTTGTCTCATCCAATTTAAATACCTCTACAGTGCTTACTACACCCAACACAGGCTGTGGATTGCGAGTTGATTGCTTCCCCAATATTCCTCCAATGTCAATTAGACAAAGGCACTTTCATACATACAACCTGGTCCTGCTTAGTCCTTGACTGGTTCTGGGGAGGGGTTCTCGTATGCTTAGCTGAGGTACTGGCTTGGGACCTACTGAGGTCTCCGACATTAACACTCTTACATAGTACAGAAGGTGTAGGGGGTAGCAGATACAAAAAACACTTACTGTTCTTAGGTCTCACAATGGAAGGCAGGATTGTACTTCATTATGGAGCTGGAGCTCCCAGTTTTTTTATCACTTGTGGATGTCCATAGAAATATACCAAAATATGGGCAAGGTGGGCTACTTATAGGAACCTTCCCCTGCAGATACATGAAGGTGCAGAGAGGCCGATATCAAAACATTACGTAGTAATGATAACTATGCAACTTCATCTATGGATACATCTGCGATGCATGGAATCACTCCTCATGCTTAGCTGAAATGGGACAATGTTAGTATTGGACAATGATAATGTCAGTCAGTCAATCAATCCACTTTATTCGATTACTTAAAATCATAAAAGTACATTGTAGAATTGAACAAAGTCAAACAAATGCACAAATAAAAACAGTTTTATAAATTCATCATACATTATTCAATATCCATAAAATACCATAGATGGATAAAACAGTTAAAATCATAATTAAAAAAGGCTGAATAGTTATACAACTGATAAACTAACACTTCTTTTTCGTTTAATGCGTACGGCTGCTACAAGAAAGCTAGAGATGGCAAACATATCCAAAGGGTTACTCAGCATTTATAGGTGGAGCAAAGCAGGTCTAACTTGCAAAAAACCCTTGCCAATCAATATAGGGATTAAAAACCTCCTACGGATTTCATTAAAAAAAATCACAAAACATCATAAAGTGCATAGTGTCTTGAACGGAATGATTGTCACATTTACAGAGCGCTGCATCCTCTGGATTAGACCATACAGGGAACTCACCCAAAGTGAAGTGGATCAAGTTAAAACGGAACCTAGTCAATAACAGCGATGAAAGTCCCTATTCACCAATTTCAGTTAGGATTCAATGATCAAGGTTGATTTAGTTAAAAAGTGAGCCCTAACTAAGGGCTTCTTCATCTCCTGTTCTTCCTGTTCCATCATCAATAAATTCATAGAATTCACCTTGACCCACTTCACATCTTCCTTACAAATTCTGTCTGGTGATTCAAATAGTTTCGGTCACCCCAATTTAAAAAGCTTGTTTTCAACATAAGACACCCATTTAATTTTGCCGGCTTTCTCCAGTTTGAAGCAGTCCCAGAGGATTTGATGATTCAGGGTCAATTCTGGGTTAAGCCAAGTTTTAAGCCAGCACACAAACACAGGACAGTTCTTGTAATGTCCGAGACATAGCCCTGGCCCAATTCTTGATGTACATAAAAAGTTGGGGTTGACTGGGGTACAGACAAAAGACTACGCAGAAATTTGTTTACAACTTGCTGCAACCCCTCCTGCTGTTTAAAACCCCAAATTGAAGAACCAAGAGGCCATTTAATATAATATCCTGGAATATTGCGGGGCTACTTACGAAGACCAGATCAGAGGACTGGTCTAACTTTATCGAGACATGTGATATGGTTGCGTTCCAAGAGACCTGGCATATCGTACAGGCTTCTTGGCATTTGGTAAGCCGGCAACTTCTAGCAGTAAAGGACGTCCATCTGGTGGGTTATTGTTATGGGTGAGACAACAAGCTGGTCTTCAGGTTAGTGACAGACAGACATTCAGGCTATTAGAATACCTTCTATCCATGAGTCTGAGTGTATATTTATAAACATCTATGCCAGAGGACTGGCAGGTGGAAAGACTTCCCCGACCTTTGCTAGCTTGGATTCTTTTCTGAAAACTTTAAAGGGGTCCTCCAATAAGATCATAGCGGGGGATTTTGATTGAACGTTTGAGCCTCTTGGCTATGAGGATGGGAATCTAACCAGTGACGAAGATGCGGTTTGGGGGGTCCCGTCTTTATCACTTGCCCAGTTAAGAAATGGACTGAAGCTGTGCTTCAGCTAAAAAATCTTACAATGGAGCTCGCGGTCACCGTGCAGTAAACGGTAGATCAAAATCAGAAACAGAAGGCAACTTTAGCTTCAGTATTAGGGCAAGGAAAAGTAGAAATGATTACTTTCTCATTAATTTAGAACTATGGCACAGGTTGAGGGACATGGAAGTTGTCAAAAGGCCAGAGAGCGACCATGAACCTCTTTTTCTGACACTAGATGTGATCTGTACCGCGCACCGGAGTGGTATCTCGGACACGATACCATCAGATGTGATTATGTCCAATGACTTGCGCAGGCTAAAATGGGCGCAGGTTGCCACGGATGAGGCCACTGTAACCCAAATCAAGCTAACAATAGCAGATTCCTTGGTAGTCCTTTCGCAATTAGATTTCTATGAGGATACCTTATTAGCCCTTACAGTAAATCATGAGGCTCTGTTTGCCAAGCTTGGATCCTATCTGGTAAAACCTAGAGCGCAAAACAATAGGGGCCCAGAGCATAAAGCAGCTAAATGGTATGATAGGGCTTGCAAGGCTATGTCCAGCGCAATCAGGGCTGGCTCTGTCCAGGAGGTAAGGACTAGGAGGTCGGAATATAAGACTATCCAACAACGGGCAAAAAAATGCCCATGATGAGAACCGATGGAAGGATCTGCCAGTAGCATGCAATGGTAAAAACTGGTGTTGTTTCTGGCACTTAATTAAGTGGGGAGGTGACAACGCGGGCCCGTCCCTGCTAATAATGTTTTACCAGAAGTTAGGGTCACATATTTTCAGGCCCAATTCTCCTCTCACATACACGACTCAGATCAGTTTAAGTGCAGTGCCTCAGAGGAGATATTATCATTTACCCCGCTAGAAATAGAATGTGCACTTGATGGGGTGGCTGCAGGTAGAGCCCCGGGGCCGGATGGAATTCCGGCAGACATATTTAAATCTGACAGGGAAAATTGGCTGAAATACATCTTCATCCTTGCCAATGGTTTGGCTAGAGGTGCTCCCATCCCAGAATCATGGCATGGGGCAGAGATCATCCCCATATACAAAAAGGGGGACCGAGCCTCCCCATCCAACTACCGGCACATAAATCATATTGATACTATACAAATGTTGGTGGCTAGATTAGTGCTGGGCAGGGTAAACAGGTGGATTGTTGATAACAAGATACTATCCACCTATCAAGCAGGATTTCACTCCCATGTCAGCACTATAGACCAAGTCTTTAGATTTATGATGTTATATTGGAACACAGTGATCTTAGCCGGGGGCACCCTTTATGCAGCATTTAGAGATCTTAAGTCTGCATTTGACTTAGTGCCCCGTAATAAACTCTGGGACACTCTTAATAAAGCTGGGATGCCCGCAGAGTTCCTTTCATTCATCATTAAATGCACAACTCTACTTATGCCAGAGTAAGGTGGGGACAACAAGGGGAGACAACAGAACGTTTTTTGGTTAACAAGGGAGTGCGGCAGGGGTGTGTCCTAGCCCCTACCCTCTTTTCCCTGTTTATCAATAATGTGGTATCCTATTACTCTGATTATCCCACGGACGCTCTGACTCTTGCTGGTTTGAGGGTTCCACTATTGATGATTGCGGACGATACTTTAATATTGTCAAAAACTCGAGTTGATCTGCAAAGAGCCCTCTACCGATGTATTTTGTTCTGCGATGACCATGAACTTATAGTTAATGTCACCAAGACTAAATTTATGGTTTTGCACAAAAGTAAATCAGTGAAAGCAAGAGTAGTAATGAATAATGTCCCCCCCGAACAAACTGAATATTTTACCTATCTTAAAAAGAATTCCATATGCCCCATACCCAATTCCTTCAGTTTCTCCGATTGCGACACGCTCTTCACCTATACATTAAAAATATGATTACCCTCCCAGAATTCATCCCTCTCGAAGGCAAACTCCTCATGGGGGATCTAGAGGAACATAAGATATTCAAGATATATAAAACCCTAGTTACTAATAGCCCAACAACCTTAGATGCGCTCAGAGTCGCCAGGGTTACTGATATTGGACCACTGGACAAGGACAACTGGGCCGAAGCCCTGCGATCACCACACAAAGCCACAGTTTCCTCTGGACTTTGTCTCATCCAATTTAAATACCTCTACAGAGCTTACTACACCCGACACAGACTGTGGACTGCGGGTTGATTTCTTCCCCAATATTCCTCCAATGTCAATTAGACAAAGGCACTTTCATACATACACCCTGGTCCTGCTTAGTCCTTGACTGGTTCTGGGGAGGGGCCCTCGTATACTTAGCTGAGGTACTGGCTTGGGACCTACTGAGGTCTCCGACATTAACACTCTTACATAGTACAGAAGGTGTAGGGGGTAGCAGATACAAAAAACACTTACTGTTCTTAGGTCTCACAATGGAAGACAGGATTGTACTTTATTATGGAGCTGGAGCTCCCAGTTTTTTTATCACTTGTGGATGTCCACAGAAATATACCAAAATATGGGCAAGGTGGGCTACTTATAGGAACCTTCCCCTGCAGATACATGAAGGTGCAGAGAGGCCGATATCAAAACATTTACGTAGTAATGGTAGCTATGCAACTTTATCTATGGATACATCTGCGATGCACGGAATCACTCCTCATGCTTAGCTGAAATGGGACAATGTTAGTATTGAACAATGATAATGTTTTCCTTGTTACTGGCCCTGCAATTGTGTTTGTATTGAAAATAGACCAATAATATATGTACCTTGATAATTCTTATTTAAGCGGTATTGCCTCATGCCACAATGGCCTATTGTAAGAATAAAAATAAAAATCAATAAAATGTGTTATTAAAAAGAAAAACATGAAAATGTTTAGACAGAAACCATCATTTTGATTAGTAGTCCAGTATTTGAGAAATAACATAACGGTCTAGCCCTTAAAAAGTATTTGCCAGCTTCTATCACTTCCCCATGGTGAATACTGCTGTTTAAGGATGTAACATCCAGTGTCAATAGAAGATACTCCATTTCCTATGTTATTCCTTCAACTTTAGAGGAAAAGTCGTTGCTATCCCTGATATTGAAGGGTCGGCTCATCACGAATGATCTCAGGAAATTATTAATGTATAATGAAGTGTTTTCAAGAAGACTACCCCTTGATGTCACTTTAGTCTCACTGTTGTAAACACTATGATAGTCTTCATTTTAGATAGCCCATTTTCTGCTTTATGGCCTGCCTTCAGTCAGTTGTCTGTGATAGATAGTCTGAAGTTCCTAACAGCACACAAACAAATGCTGAGTTATTCATTTCTGATCACAGTCTAAGCTGACATGTTTTGTCACTTTTGCCAGTAACAATATGGTGCCTTACATAAAGCTAAACATGTGGATAGATCAGATCTAGCATATTTTTGCCATGTTAATTTAGTCTGGTTAGAGATACAGTGTCTCTGAGCTGGCCTATATTGTGAGAATATGTGAGAAAATCAGTGTCTAACCCAATTTGAACCCCAGGATTTGACCATTGATTAGGAGAGATCTCCTGCTAGAATTATCGCCAGAGAACACGCTAGATTGCTGATCCAGCCACTCTCAATGCGAGAGCAGATTTCTAACTCCGGCAGGTGCGTTGAAGATGTCCCTGACCTAACGTACACATTCTCGCTCCCCAGGCTGAGTCCTGATTAGGAACAGCTGAACTTAAAGGTATGTTATGTGATCCACCTTGAGAAAATCTAATCAGACAGCAGATTTGCTATTTAATGCTGTAATTATAATTTAGTATAGCGCTTAGAAATCGCGTCAGTGTGTTAGGTGCTAGAAACAGCTCAAGTAAAATGCTAGAAAAGTTCTGCTTGTTTTCATTGATCATATAAATAATATGCCGGACTGCTCTTGTTTTTATATTCTACGTGGTTCCTGTTTTATGCACTAAACTCTACATATCCCTGTTTCCTAGTGCCATCTTTGAGTGTGTTCAGTGTGTGCTTTCTTCTCCCTCTCAGTGCCCTTTTCTGAGTTAGCAATATCACCAGATGCAGACACAACGCTACCTGCAGTTTGACTACGAGCATGCCACACACTCAATCCTTCAGTAACAGAGAGGCCACTGCGGCTTGAAGCCTCTTCACTTTCACTATCACCTATTCCGCCAGCAGCACCTATGTTGTTTGGATGTTTTCTAAAGCACTTGTTACCTGCATAAGGCCAGGAAACACATCCCTGCCATAGAGCCCCATCCCCGCTTGCAGATTAACTGTGCGCATTGATAAAGTTGTAGTTACCTGGGCAGGACGGGTAACTTATCCGAAACCATCCGTAAGCAGTGCCTTAAATGGCCAGGCACTGAGTACCTGCACTTCTATTATTTGAAAGGGTGAGTACCTGCGCTTCTTAGCACCACTGAAATACATTTAATGGGATAGTACCAACACTTCTCAGGAGCGAACAGGTACTCTAAATATTGAGTACCTGCACTTCTATATTTCCATTTAAAGCGCTGTCCATATGTGACACTTATTGGTGATGTCTGCACACATGTCAGACACCTTCCTGTTACACAACAATGGATACATTAGTATCTAAGTAACTGTTTACTAACAACTTTTATGCTTTTAGGTTGTAAGCATTGCACTTATAACATGAATGCCTCTAAACCACAAAAACAAATCTGAGGGTTCTGCATCGACATTAGAAGTTACACGCCCAAGATCTTTACTTTCAAGCACGGCCACACAGCTTTAAAATCTTCCTGCACATTTGACTTTCTCTTAAAGGAGGTTGTGGTATTTCTCTGGGTCTTGTAGTTTTCTCAGATTCTTCTGGAAACGGTTGTTCTACCTCTTGAAGGCACAGGTAGTGGTGTAGCAGGTTCTGGCCCATATTCTTCATCTATGCCATCTTGAGTGTTTTGAGGTGCTTCTACTTCTGTCTCTTTGCCTCTTTGTGATGGCATATCTGTTATAAATAACTTTATATTACTGTGCTGTTATTAAAAAAAAGACACTTTAATGATTTTCTTTAATCAATAAATGGATAAATCAAAACAAGTTTTACATTTGAAATTCCTTTGTTTACAATGTGTTAATATATATTTAATTGTGACAAAACTTGTGTGTATGGATTGCATTTCTCACAATGCAACACAAATTAGTCTGGAGCGGATGTTACAGAGTGTTAATATCCTCATTAACATTTATTTAGAAGTTTAAGTTAACATCAACATTTAAAAATGTTCACTTACTTTTAGACGTAGAGGGGGGTGTTGATGTACCCATTTCTATGACACTTATACTGCCATCTGGTTGAAAGGTTGACTCTAATAATTCCTCCAGAGCTGTCTGTGGTGGCTAGGTGGAGAGTCCTCCACCTGTAGCACATTCCTCATTTAGGCGACTTATAACTTTTAACTTGGTTCGTGACCTTAATTCGTACCATCTTTTTCTAATGTTCTCAATGGTGTGCTACGTTGTGTCAACAGAATACATTTTTTTCCTGAATGGCCTTTCTTAAACGGGCCCCATCTTGCGATTCTAGGAGGTAGTGTAGCGGCGGTAAGGTCGCAGGTTCAGCGGGGTAATCCGGAAGGATATCCCGCATCCCCGCGCGCAAACGAATATAGTAAAATAGCTCAAGGGGCGTGTGGGTTTGCGATTTGAAGAAAAGATCCGCTGTTTTGAAAATGCCATTGTGGAACAGGTCACCCCATAAGGTGACATGGAGCCTGCTACAGAGCCGACGAAACCCTAGTTCCGATAGCAAGGCAAGCTGTGGGTGATAGGTCAGAGGAAGTTTAGGAGAGTAGGGCAGCACACAGAGGAGCCGCCGGGCGATGCGTCGCCACGCGTCTAGTGTGCAGGAGATCGAGGTATTCGCTGTAGGGATGGAAGCCTCGGGACAGTGTATCAGACCGTTCAGTGGGAGTGGGTGTGCTATCCAATCCTCCACTGCTATGTGAGGCATGAAGGGGGTAGGAGTCATCCAGTGGTAGGCAAAATGTGCCTGTGCGCACAGGTAATACGCCTCGAAATCAGGGATGTCGAAGCCGCCTTGGTCATAAGGAAGGGTCAACGTGGACCACTTTAGTCGGGGAGATTTGCCACCCCAAAAAAGTCTGCGCAGTTCGGCGCGGAGCGTCCTGAAGAAAAAAGCGCCTGGGTAATAAGGGATATTTAGGAAAAAGTACAGAAAGCGGGGCAATATCACCATCTTTATGAGGGAGGCTCTGCCAGCCATGGAGAGTGGCATCGTGATCCATCTGTCGACGGAGGCGGTCAATTTGGTTATGGCCACTCCATAATTGGAGCGAAGTGTCTCATCCTTATCTCGTGCCACACGGATCCCCAAGTAGCGAAGATCGTCTGGGCACCACACCAACGGGTAATCCAGTGGGAAAGCACGCACCGCATCGGTAAGGGGAAAAAATTGTGATTTGGACCAGTTTATATGAACACCTGATAGTCCACCGAAAAGGACGAATTCACGGAGTAGGGGGTTAAGGTGTAGCTCCGGGAACTTGACATACAGTGTGATGTCATCCGCATAGAGAGACACATCAATTTGCCTCTGCAAGCATTGAACCGCTCCCTCTCGGTGCAATTGACGCAGGCGGCATGCTAGTGGTTCGACCGCGATGGCGAACAATAGGGGTGAGAGCGGGCACCCCTGGCGGGTGCCTCTCGTGATACTGATAGGTGACGATAGCTTCCCATTGATCAGTACTCTCGCTGTGGGGTCCGTGTAGAGGAGGCGCACCCAGTCCAAGAACAGCTTAGGGAACCCCATGCGTCCCAGGACCGAGAAGAGGTAGGGCCACTCGACACAGTCGAACGCCTTGGTGGCGTCAAGGAAAACAGCCGCCACTGGGACCTCAGGATGGACCGAGCGAAGCAGAGAGAAAAGGGTGCGCAGATTATGGGAAGTGGATCTTCCTGCTACGAAGCCAGATTGGTCAGGCAGGACGATTCTAGTCATTAGCAATGACAGTCTCGTGGCGAGAACTTTGGCAAGGATCTTCACGTCACAATTTAGAAGGGAGAGTGGACGGTAAGAGTCACAGGAAGTAGGGTCCTTGCCAGGTTTCAGAAGGGAGGTGATAACCACTTCACGCATAGACCGGGGCAACCTTCCGTCATCTAACGATTCAGTGAAGACTTCGCTAAGCACAGGTGCCATAATATCAATATAAGCTTTGTAGAATTCGGCTGGGATGCCATCGAGCCCTGGGGCCTTCCCATTCTGTAGGGACATGATAGCCTCGCGAACTTCCTCGAGTTCAAAAGGCGCCGCCAGGAACTCCCTGTCGCCATCACTAAGCCAGCACAGTGCTACGTCGTTCATATAGTCAGCGTATGGAGCATCCGCCTCTGCCTTGGAAGTATATAGTGTTGAATAGTGCGTCGTGAATGCAGTCAGTATCTCATCCGAATCTCTAGTGACAGTGCCAGTCCCATCAGTAAGCTCTAATATGTTGTTGTGTTCCCGTGGCGTGCGTGTGAGCGCGGCTAGCACCTTACCAGGCCTATCCCCCTCACAGTACTTCCTGGCCACCCAGTGTTTACCCCGGTATTTCGCCTCTCTGGCAGCCTCCTCCTCATACTTGGATAGTGTGTCCCTAAAGGTCATCTGTAGGTGTGGGTCATCCCTCGCCACCATTTGGAGCTCTAGTGTCCGCAGCTCACTTTCCAATGTGGTAATGGTACGCAGAATATCCCGCAGGACCCCGTGGCTCTTAGAAATGCAGAAGCCCCTAATAGTGACTTTGAAAGCCTCCCATATGTACTCCACTGACTCTACTGAGCCCTTGTTTCTAGGGAAAAAGTCCCTGATCTCCTCACCCAACTCAGTGCGAAACAGCTCATCAAGGAGCGTGTCTGGGCTCAGCCTCCACTGCGGTCTTGGATCATCCCACCCAGGAGTGCGGAACTGCAGTCTAACAGGGCTGTGATCCGAATAGGTTCTAGGTAAATGGTCGACTTCTAACAGTTCCCTAGTGACGCCCCGGGTTACCAAAAAATAATCCAAGCGCGCCCAGGTCCCGGTGTGATGTGTGAAGTGCGTGCCCTCCCGCCCGTGGGGATGAAGCTGTCGCCAGGCGTCAAGTAGCCCACCCTCCTCCATCACTCCCTCCAAAACCTCCCTAGCTGGGGGCTTGTAAGAGTTAACACCATCCGCCCTATCTAATGAGGGCACCAGGGCCAGATTAAAATCACCTCCCCAGATGACATGTCTCGCCCCAATTGAAGCAATTTTGCCCCACAATGTGGAAAAAAAAACAGGTGAGTCAACATTCGGTGCATACATCGAGACAAATAGATAGGTATCATGTCCCACTCTCCCCCACATCAAAACATATCTCCCCTCTTTGTCCGCCACCTCCCCCATGTGAAGGAAAGGTACATCACGGGCGATAAGAATCGCCACACCCTTGGCATAAGTCGAATAGGAAGAAAAAGCGCGGGTTCCCGCCCATTTCAGTCCAAAAGGGCGTCCCTGCGCACAGGCATGTGTGTCTCTTGCAGCAGGGCTACTTGTATATGATGTCTTTTCAAGTAGGCGATAACATTCCTGCATTTCCGAGCATCGTTCAACCCCCGAACATTCCATGAAAGACATGTTAATCTCGCAGTCAAGTTCACAACAGCCATGAGCCCATCAATATTAAAGAAGAAGGCGCCCAATCGGGCCAAAGCATGAAGTCACATCCGCACCAGAGGCGCCAAGCCCTACACCACACCAGTAGATATATACACAGTTTATGCGATGGTAACCTCATAAAGTCCAAACCCCCCCCACCCACCCCAGCATCCCAAACAGGCCAGCAGCCATGAAATCCCCGAAAACTGCCCCCCCTCAACCCCCACCCCCCCAACTTCAGAGCGGCAAATAGCCAAACATGCAATAGATCAGTGGGGAATACCCAATAAGGGCTCATCTGAAGGTGCGCGCTGCCACTATCCGGCCCGTAGCTCCAGTCTGTACCGCCCTTGGTGGAGGCTAGGGCCGAGAGAGTGGTCCTTGGTATACGTTACCACTGGGGGTGCAATGTCCAGTAAGTCCGATTCTCGTGTTTCTGCCCATCTCCCAACGATGAGTCAGCGCCAACCAGCAAGGAAGTACAATGTTGTCGTAGGTCGAAGTCCATGAAGGCAGTTAATCCTCTTGGCGTTCAGGAGGCAGATCATCATTCTCTAGGTCATTCTCAGGCGCCTGGTCGTCCCTGCGTGCCCTCCGGAGGGATTTAAAGTAATCCTCGGCTTTCTGCGGGTTGGTGAAGAAGCGTTGTTTGCCCTGATGAGTAATCCTCAGCTTTGCCGGATACAAAAGTGCGTAGTCTATCTGGGCTTCCCGCAGTTTCTTTTTTATGGGAAGGAATTTGCGACGCTCATCCTGAACCATTGGTGTAAAATCAGGATAGATTGAGAAGGTGATGCCCTCATATCTCAGCGATCTCTGTGTCCGGGCTGCTCGAAGAGCCGTGTCGCGGTCTCGGTAATTCAGAAGCCGAGCAATTATGGGTCTCGGTGGCAGGCCAGGCTGGGGCATAGGTGCCAGTGATCGATGAGCTCTCTCCACTATAAACTGGGACGAGAAGGCTTCCTCCCCGATAGAGCCCTTGAGCAACTTCTCCACATAGAGCTCCATCCTGCCCGTGGCAGTGGATTCCGGCACATTGGTAATGCGGATGTTGTTGCGGCGGCTTCGCGCTTCCAAGTCCTCATTCTTTGCCGCAATTATGCGGAGGAGGTTATCCATTCTCGCCAACTGTGTCGCGTGGGTCGTGGCGGTGTCGGTGTTGTCGGAGATTCTTTGTTCCGCCGTCGTCAGGCGTTCCTCATGACGGTCCACTTTATGGACCAACGCGTCCAGCCGGGCCGTGACTCCGTCCACCTTTTCCACCACGGTAGCGAATCCCTGCCGCATTTCCTGTAGTAGGTTTGTAATGTCCGCAGAAGGGGCATCAGGTGGGGCAGGCTGCGGGGGCGGCTCGCTGGGTCCCGGGCGCATCTGCGTCGATGTATGGCCTTTGCGTGAGCTATCAAAGCTCAGCTTGGGCTGACGAGTGTCAGGGCGCCCCATGGCGGTGCCTACAAGCAGGCAAGGAGACAGATATCTCGGCAATGGTAGTAGTGGCCGATCGGACGTCCAGCAGCCAGTCACCCGCCAGGAGTGTCTCAGGGCTGGACTTAAGTAGCAGCACACAGTATGTGCAGTGTCACCAGTAGCGCCACGTGGTCAGTAACTGGACGATGGTAGCCACCGCCCGCCTTGCCCCCAGCCGCAGCGCCAGGTACCTGCCAGGCAATGCGTGCGTCGAAGCACCGGTCCACGTGTACAGCCTCCGGATCAATGTCAGGGAGCACGCCTTATCAATCGCTATCAGGTGCTATGCAGTCCACCAGGCAGCACCGTGAAGGAAGGGCAGTCAGGCCTTCCGACTGCGGTCGTCTGCGCTGCCAATATTCGGAGGCTCCGTGGCGTCCTTTGGGCGAGTAGTGCTGGCAGTGGCAAGGGGACTCCACGCAATCACAGTAGCCCCGTCTCCTGGTCGCTGAAGCCGGCGGTCAAGGCCGGCGGGCAGAGTCGCGCAGTCCCGGGTCAGTGGCGGCGCCGGGGACAGGCACGGCCGCTGGTAAGGCCGAGGCAGCAGGCGACCCAGTGAAAGCAGATCGTGTGCTGTGCCAGTAGAGCTGTGTCCAGGAGGGGATCGAGCGTAGGATTATTGGTGCCTCTCACCCTCTCGACCTACACAGCAGTCCGGCTCGGAGAGGTGAGGCAGGCAAGGGGGCTGTGTGGCCTGGTCGCCTCGTGGCAGGCCTCGGGTCGCGTAGCTGCAGCGGCCGGGCTTCCTCCCCAGTGAGCTCCAGGGCAGGCGACGGGCAATCTTCAGGAGTCTGTATCTCCGGCGCCGAGGCTCGCAGCCGCCCCAAACTTTGACTGAGTGTAGGGAGCACACTCGTAATGCAGGAACCGGGCTTCTGGGGGTAACACGGCACCCCGTGGCAGCGGATCAGTGGAGGATTAATGTCCAAGGAGCGGGAGCTGCAGGACTAGGCAGCCATTCCGCAAGCGCGCCCTCTAGCCAATTCCGGCAGACATATTTAAATCTGACAGGGAAAATCGGCTGAAATACATCTTCATCCTTGCCAATGGTTTGGCTAGAGGTGCTCCCATCCCAGAATCATGGCATGGGGCAGAGATCATCCCCATATACAAAAAGGGACCCCGAGCCTCCCCATCCAACTACCGGCACATAAATCATATTGATACTATACAAATGTTGGTGGCTAGATTAGTGCTGGGCAGGGTAAACAGGTGGATTGTTGATAACGAGATACTATCCACCTATCAAGCAGGATTTCACTCCCATGTCAGCACTATAGACCAAGTCTTTAGATTTATGATGTTATATTGGAACACAGTGATCTTAGCCTGGGGCACCCTTTATGCAGCATTTAGAGATCTTAAGTCTGCATTTGACTTAGTGCCCCGTAATAAACTCTGGGACACTCTTAATAAAGCTGGGATGCCCGCAGAGTTCCTTTCATTCATCATTAAATGCACAACTCTACTTATGCCAGAGTAAGGTGGGGACAACAAGGGGAGACAACAGAACGTTTTTTGGTTAACAAGGGAGTGCGGCAGGGGTGTGTCCTAGCCCCTACCCTCTTTTCCCTGTTTATCAATAATGTGGTATCCTATTACTCTGATTATCCCACGGACGCTCTGACTCTTGCTGGTTTGAGGGTTCCGCTATTGATGATTGCGGACAATACTTTAATATTGTCAAAAACTCGAGTTGATCTGCAAAGAGCCCTCTACCGATGTATTTTGTTCTGCGATGACCATGAACTTATAGTTAATGTCACCAAGACTAAATTTATGGTTTTGCACAAAAGTAAATCAGTGAAAGCAAGAGTAGTAATGAATAATGTCCCCCCCGAACAAACTGAATATTTTACCTATCTTAAAAAGAATTCCATATGCCCCATACCCAATTCCTTCAGTTTCTCCGATTGCGACACGCTCTTCACCTATACATTAAAAATATGATTACCCTCCCAGAATTCATCCCTCTCGAAGGCAAACTCCTCATGGGGGATCTAGAGGAACATAAGATATTCAAGATATATAAAACCCTAGTTACTAATAGCCCAACAACCTTAGATGCGCTCAGAGTCGCCAGGGTTACTGATATTGGACCACTGGACAAGGACAACTGGGCCGAAGCCCTGCGATCACCACACAAAGCCACAGTTTCCTCTGGACTTTGTCTCATCCAATTTAAATACCTCTACAGAGCTTACTACACCCGACACAGACTGTGGACTGCGGGTTGATTTCTTCCCCAATATTCCTCCAATGTCAATTAGACAAAGGCACTTTCATACATACACCCTGGTCCTGCTTAGTCCTTGACTGGTTCTGGGGAGGGGTCCTCGTATACTTAGCTGAGGTACTGGCTTGGGACCTACTGAGGTCTCCGACATTAACACTCTTACATAGTACAGAAGGTGTAGGGGGTAGCAGATACAAAAAACACTTACTGTTCTTAGGTCTCACAATGGAAGACAGGATTGTACTTTATTATGGAGCTGGAGCTCCCAGTTTTTTTTATCACTTGTGGATGTCCACAGAAATATACCAAAATATGGGCAAGGTGGGCTACTTATAGGAACCTTCCCCTGCAGATACATGAAGGTGCAGAGAGGCCGATATCAAAACATTTACGTAGTAATGGTAGCTATGCAACTTTATCTATGGATACATCTGCGATGCACGGAATCACTCCTCATGCTTAGCTGAAATGGGACAATGTTAGTATTGAACAATGATAATGTTTTCCTTGTTACTGGCCCTGCAATTGTGTTTGTATTGAAAATAGACCAATAATATATGTACCTTGATAATTCTTATTTAAGCGGTATTGCCTCATGCCACAATGGCCTATTGTAAGAATAAAAATAAAAATCAATAAAATGTGTTATTAAAAAGAAAAACATGAAAATGTTTAGACAGAAACCATCATTTTGATTAGTAGTCCAGTATTTGAGAAATAACATAACGGTCTAGCCCTTAAAAAGTATTTGCCAGCTTCTATCACTTCCCCATGGTGAATACTGCTGTTTAAGGATGTAACATCCAGTGTCAATAGAAGATACTCCATTTCCTATGTTATTCCTTCAACTTTAGAGGAAAAGTCGTTGCTATCCCTGATATTGAAGGGTCGGCTCATCACGAATGATCTCAAGAAATTATTAATGTATAATGAAGTGTCACTTTAGTCTCACTGTTGTAAACACTATGATAGTCTTCATTTTAGATAGCCCATTTTCTGCTTTATGGCCTGCCTTCAGTCAGTTGTCTGTGATAGATAGTCTGAAGTTCCTAACAGCACACAAACAAATGCTGAGTTATTCATTTCTGATCACAGTCTAAGCTGACATGTTTTGTCACTTTTGCCAGTAACAATATGGTGCCTTACATAAAGCTAAACATGTGGATAGATCAGATCTAGCATATTTTTGCCATGTTAATTTAGTCTGGTTAGAGATACAGTGTCTCTGAGCTGGCCTATATTGTGAGAATATGTGAGAAAATCAGTGTCTAACCCAATTTGAACCCCAGGATTTGACCATTGATTAGGAGAGATCTCCTGGTAGAATTATCGCCAGAGAACACGCTAGATTGCTGATCCAGCCACTCTCAATGCGAGAGCAGATTTCTAACTCCGGCAGGTGCGTTGAAGATGTCCCTGACCTAACGTACACATTCTCGCTCCCCAGGCTGAGTCCTGATTAGGAACAGCTGAACTTAAAGGTATGTTATGTGATCCACCTTGAGAAAATCTAATCAGACAGCAGATTTGCTATTTAATGCTGTAATTATAATTTAGTATAGCGCTTAGAAATCGCGTCAGTGTGTTAGGTGCTAGAAACAGCTCAAGTAAAATGCTAGAAAAGTTCTGCTTGTTTTCATTGATCATATAAATAATATGCCGGACTGCTCTTGTTTTTATATTCTACGTGGTTCCTGTTTTATGCACTAAACTCTACATATCCCTGTTTCCTAGTGCCATCTTTGAGTGTGTTCAGTGTGTGCTTTCTTCTCCCTCTCAGTGCCCTTTTCTGAGTTAGCAATATCACCAGATGCAGACACAACGCTACCTGCAGTTTGACTACGAGCATGCCACACACTCAATCCTTCAGTAACAGAGAGGTCACTGCGGCTTTAAGCCTCTTCACTTTCACTATCACCTATTCCACCAGCAGCACCTATGTTGTTTGGATGTTTTCTAAAGCACTTGTTACCTGCATAAGGCCAGGAAACACATCCCTGCCATAGAGCCCCATCCCCGCTTGCAGATTAACTGTGCGCATTGATAAAGTTGTAGTTACCTGGGCAGGACGGGTAACTTATCCGAAACCATCCGTAAGCAGTGCCTTAAATGGCCAGGCACTGAGTACCTGCACTTCTATTATTTGAAAGGGTGAGTACCTGCGCTTCTTAGCACCACTGAAATACATTTAATGGGATAGTACCAACACTTCTCAGGAGCGAACAGGTACTCTAAATATTGAGTACCTGCACTTCTATATTTCCATTTAAAGCGCTGTCCATATGTGACACTTATTGGTGATGTCTGCACACATGTCAGACACCTTCCTGTTACACAACAATGGATACATTAGTATCTAAGTAACTGTTTACTAACAACTTTTATGCTTTTAGGTTGTAAGCATTGCACTTATAACATGAATGCCTCTAAACCACAAAAACAAATCTGAGGGTTCTGCATCGACATTAGAAGTTACACGCCCAAGATCTTTACTTTCAAGCACGGCCACACAGCTTTAAAATCTTCCTGCACATTTGACTTTCTCTTAAAGGAGGTTGTGGTATTTCTCTGGGTCTTGTAGTTTTCTCAGATTCTTCTGGAAACGGTTGTTCTACCTCTTGAAGGCACAGGTAGTGGTGTAGCAGGTTCTGGCCCATATTCTTCATCTATGCCATCTTGAGTGTTTTGAGGTGCTTCTACTTCTGTCTCTTTGCCTCTTTGTGATGGCATATCTGTTATAAATAACTTTATATTACTGTGCTGTTATTAAAAAAAAGACACTTTAATGATTTTCTTTAATCAATAAATGGATAAATCAAAACAAGTTTTACATTTGAAATTCCTTTGTTTACAATGTGTTAATATATATTTAATTGTGACAAAACTTGTGTGTATGGATTGCATTTCTCACAATGCAACACAAATTAGTCTGGAGCGGATGTTACAGAGTGTTAATATCCTCATTAACATTTATTTAGAAGTTTAAGTTAACATCAACATTTAAAAATGTTCACTTACTTTTAGACGTAGAGGGGGGTGTTGATGTACCCATTTCTATGACACTTATACTGCCATCTGGTTGAAAGGTTGACTCTAATAATTCCTCCAGAGCTGTCTGTGGTGGCTAGGTGGAGAGTCCTCCACCTGTAGCACATTCCTCATTTAGGCGACTTATAACTTTTAACTTGGTTCGTGACCTTAATTCGTACCATCTTTTTCTAATGTTCTCAATGGTGTGCTACGTTGTGTCAACAGAATACATTTTTTTCCTGAATGGCCTTTCTTAATTGTTTTCTGGGATTCAGGCACCATAAAGTATATTTTCCTAAAAAGCTCATCATTATGAGCAACACACTCTTCAGTATGTATCTCCAACTCCCTCTCACTAAATTTGAGTTTCCTTTTTCTTTTTTCGACATCCTACTTAGCCTCCTCTGTTGGTGTGTTGGGAAATTTTGGGAATGGATGGAAGAAATCCAATAAATCAATCAATCAGTGGATTTATATAGCGCGGCTAACCACCTGGGCAGGAGTTATCCAGGCGCTGGGGCTGGGAGGGCTCAGTCAAATAGCCAGGTCTTCTAAGCCCTTTGGAGCGGTAGAGAGGATGACGTCTGTCGATGCAGGGACAGGTTGTTCCAAGACTTGGGCTCCTGGTATTGGAAGGAGTGGTGAAAGCTGAGGCACTGGTTGATGTAGGCGTGCTCCTGGTTCTGTAGAGCCTTGTATGCAGCTTAAATGGGAATCCTCTCTGTATGGGGAGCTAGTTGAGTATTCTGAGGTGGGGGTGATGAGTGTTTGTCGTGGGGAGGTCGAGGATGAGTCTTGCAGCCGTGTATAGTACGGTCTGAAGTCTTTGTAGGAGTTATGTACAATGTATGTACATTCACTAATGCCTGCTTTACTCTGTGTTTGCCAAGTCAGTCACCACAGAGCATGCATTTTAGCACTTCTTGATTGTGAGATCATAAACCACTACACGAATGGGACTTTCACAATTTGCAAGTGTATTTGCAATTTACCGATTCAGTGTTTGAGAATTAGTAAACTGCAAATGCAAATCATACCGAATCGTAAAGAAAAGCTTTCTGTGTATGTCTCTATATGTCTCTAAAGACATTGTTAAAGAAAATAAGAAGTAAACATTTTTATTTACATCAGCTCGTGTTAGAGATGGCCCTATTACAATAAAGATCTTGTTTGTGAACATGTTATAAACACTGAAAAACACTGTCCCCAACCAATGTCTGTAGCTGTGTAATGTCTAAAAAAACAATAACTACTGATTTGCAAAAACTGTGAAACACTGGAACATAGCCACTGTACTTCACGAAAAAAAATACTGAAAACAGGAAACTCTACAAATGGAGAGTAAAGTCAGAACTTCAGGTCCGTAGAATCCCATCATCGCACATGGGCCTTAACCCTCTTCCCTCACCACAGATGCAATGTTTAGCAAGCGAAATCATATCTTTTCTAGAATTGGCATACCTAATACTTTCATTAGGTCTAGCAAGGAACACTATAATGTCTCTGGTAAGGTGCCAAACACACAACATTTATGTAACTAGCGCTTCCTATCTGTTATAGCTTTAGGCTCACAAAAGTAGTAGCTATCCCACAGTTCTAAAAACACTGATCCTCTGCAGTGTGTAACAGATTGCCAAGTGGAGCATTAGAATGCAATACAATTTATTTTCCTTCCTAATGACTCCCCAACTCACCCTCAGGTCTTAAATAGTTAAATGGGCCAACAGTCACTACAGCCCTTCGGGTTCTTATCCCAAGGTGATCGACCACTTGTAGCCATCCGGTTACCATCTTGGGTGTCATCTCCTGCCCTAGTACTGCTGAACTTTGGAAAACAACACAGGCAAAAGCACACCACCCGCAAGCTGACCCTCATGAAGACTATGCCTGCAGTGACTGTCTCTCACCCCACACCCCCAGCAGATCGCCATCCACAGGCATCCACAACACAATTTCTTAGGATCTCCTACATTAACTCAATCAGAAAAAGGGTGCCAGCCACCAGGCCTCGCAGAAGTACTCCTTAACTCCATGCTCAGTCCCATAACAGCCCTACATTTACACACCGAGCTCGATGGTTATAAGTCCCAAATCCCACCTAAAAGCACGGTCCAAAGTAGCCAAATTTAGATTCAGTAAATAAAGTTTCCTTGAATGTTTCTCTACAGTCCCTTCTGTATCTGCTTAATGCGACAGGCAACCCAATGAACATGAATGAGCGTGAGATCTCCACCAACAGCCTCGAATGAATACACAGGATCTTTTCAAGTGTAGAAGCCTGAATATAATTTAAAGACAAAAGCCATCTGATCATACAAAGAAATAAAGATGTATTTGCTGTGACACCATTCAATTCAATTCACTTTATTCGATTGCTTTTTAAGACAATCATAAAAGTACATTAAAAAGACAATTCATATAAAAGATATGATAGAATATCATATACAAGGCCTATATACAATAAAATTTCACAATGCAACCAATCATAATATTGAGTTCCATAATTAAAATATGATACTTTTCCTATGGCTATATACTTTTTTTTTAAAAAACATTCCTACTCTCCAAGCCCTGTGTATATCATCCAGAAGCTGTAACAC
The DNA here is from genome assembly GCF_964263255.1 of Lissotriton vulgaris. NCBI lineage: Eukaryota > Metazoa > Chordata > Amphibia > Caudata > Salamandridae > Lissotriton > Lissotriton vulgaris. Next base: position 617,447,624 of record NC_141695.1, on the reverse strand, counting down.
CAGAAAAGCTGGACGGCATTGTCTCAACCCAAGCGCTTTTAGTATTGGGACAATCCAGACTTTCCTTAAATGGCTATAAAATGGACAGAAAAAGATCCCATGAATTGTAGTTTGTTCTGAGTGATTATCACATGGGCACAGGCTTAGTTCTCGAGACCAGTCATTAACAATCAGGAAACTCACAAGCCTGTGAAAGATACTGCATTTAAACCGCGTTAACAAAAACCTATCATAGCCACCAGGTACAAATAACAAGTAAGACTGAATGCTAAAATAAATTAAAACCAGTTGATTATGCATGACCATGTGTTTTACGTTTTCTCCTGCTAGTCTTATTGAGTTTAAGTGAAGGATACCCTCTGATGTGACACAGGGACAGTTGGCTGTCGCCCAAATGCCCAAAAAGAGAAGTTACTCAAAATGCTTTATTAACTCAAACCACAAAGGGAGTAACTAGGCAGTTCATTGAATGTCCAATAAAATGTTAAGCACATGATAATTTTCGGTGAATGTGGACTAATACATCACACGTCCAGTAACCGTCAATCAAGATTTCACTATATATATATAGTGAAATCAATGAAGCAAGGCGACCGGGATCGCCAAAACGCATTTGGTGGAGGACACAGCAATGCACAGTTAAAAAATCAAATGAAGTTACCAGCGGCTGCTGAATGATCAAAGAGTCCGTCTCTCTCGTCTATCTTTGGCGCAAGGCAAATTGCGTAGAGAGTGGAAACTGGATATATATATATATATATATATATATATATATATATATTCGTTTCCCAACAGAACTCCTTCCGGATCCCTCGACCCGTGAAAGGTGGCGTGGACGCCGGCGGAGTGAAACCGACTAAAATAAGTTCTCAATAAGCACAGTCCATATCCCACGCTCTCAGGAAACAACTCGGAGACACCACATTAGAGCCAGTGCTGTTTTAATTCACAACGCGTTTCGCCGACAAACGGCTTGATCACGTGAATTGGTGTTAACAAATCAGTGCCATATATTACAAAACAGTGGAAATAGAGAGAGGACTTCCCTTTCATATCATAGTGAGAGTAAAGTATGTAAAGTAGTACGTTTACAAACTGAAGTATTGATAAAGTTAATTGTCGACATGTTATGAGAACAATGTTACCATCACATGTAAATCAAACAATGCCAACATGTAAATGAAAGCTGCCTACTCACGGCAAAAACGCAGCGGAAAGAGGGGGCAAATAACACCAAAAAGACCGCTAAGTCACATATTGTCTACACCCATGGATCACAACGCGTGTAAGACTCGGGGCTCACTCAGAGGCGCATGGAAATACAAGCGCGCATGCGCACAGAATTTGCAAATGGATAGTGAAGGGAAGAGGAATCCCATATCAGAGGAGCAGAGCGAGATCAATTAATGGCAAGTGCCCAAAAACAAATCTCCTGATTACAGTCAAGTCCTGATGAACGTGATCTTAATGGCAAGTGCCTAAAAAAACTCTCACAAAGGAAGTCGGTCCACTTAAGTTTTCAGTGGTGGCAGATTCTCAACGCAGGGGTGCTCATGTGACAAGAACCGGATAAGGGGAGGGGTCCCGTGAGGTGAAGTGCCAAGGTGAATTGGGCCCCAAATCTCGGTCCTACAACAAAACAAATAACAAAGACAGTTAAAAACAGTTTCATCAAATTGGAAGGTTACATGTAGCTAAAAATTACATTTTCAGACAGTCAAAAACATGGTTAAAGGAGAACGCTATAAACTGAACATATTATTCTTTGAGGTGCACGGCTAACTCCTCATCCTGATTAAGGCCCCCCGGTGTCTTAGTTTGGAAGTCTATGATAAGCTTGGACTCCCTTTGACGTAACTTGAGTACCCTATTACCCCCTCTGGGATTTTTCTTGATCTGTTCCAAGATGAAATAACTCAGATCCTTGACATTAGAGAAGTGTTTATCCCTAAAATGTCGTGCCACCGGGTATTTGGGGTCAAAGTTACTGATGGCTCTGGTGTGTTCCAGTATTCTCTTTTTGGCCATACAGGTCGTGCTTCCTATATACCATTTATTGCAGGTGCATGTAATGGCGTATATAACAAACGTGGAGCTGCATGTTAGGAAAGGTACAATCTTTTTCTGGACACCGTTATACATCACTTCTTTCACAGATTTGCTGTTGGCACAGGCTTTGCAGTGCCCACACGGGAAGAAACCGGATAGTCCCTGTATGTTGCTGGGTGGGTACACAGTGATATCACTGTGCACTAGCATGTCCCGAAAACTTCTTCCCCTTCTGTATGTTATACTGGGTCTAGGAGGTAGTTCCTTCCCTATAACACTGTCTGCTTTGAGAATGTCCCAATTTTTGGCTACAATTCTCCTGATGTCTTGGGAGTCATTGCTATAGGTGAGGATGAGTCTGGTGGTGTCACCTCCTTCCTCTTTCTCTTCGCTATTATCTAGGAGGGTATCGGGTCTTTGGATAGTGTTGGCTCTGTCCTTAGCTTTTTTCAGAACCCAATTGGGATAACCTCTCTCCTTGAATCTGTCAAGAATGATACCACTCTCCTCCAAGTATGCTGTCGCAGTGTTGCAGTTGCGTTTGGCCCTCAACAGTTCTCCAAACGGAATACTCCATTTCAGCTTGTCTGGATGACTGCTCAGGGCATGTAGTACACTATTGCCTGCGGTCGCCTTGCGAAAGAGTGATGTATGGATTTCATTATTCACAATCCTGATTTTAATATCAAGATATTCAATGTCTGTATGGCTTTTACAGCCACTGAGAACAATGTTCCTGGAGTTGCAGTTCAATTTCATGATGAAATTATCTGCCTCCTCAATGGTTCCTTTCCATATAATGAAAAGGTCATCGATGTACCTCAGCCACATCGATACCTTTTTGAAATCCTGCTGTAAAGTGGGATCAGAACGAATGTCACTCTCCCATTTACCCAAAAACAAATTGGCAAAACTGGGTGAAAAACACGAGCCCATGGCTGAACCACTGACCTGTCTAAATAGTTCGCCATTGAAGAGAAAGATGTTATTCTCTAGACAGTATCTCACCATGTTGAGCAACATCCGAGTGTGCTCTCTATATTTTATGTGTCTCTCTTTCAGAAATTCCTCACAGGCTTCAACACCTTGCTTGTGATCAATAATGGTGTATAGACTCTGTACATCAAGTGTTATAAGTACAGAGCCTGTCTCCCAATCATACTTCTCAATTTTATTCAAAAAATCTTTGGTATCACGTACATAGCTTGCTAACGTGATAACATGTTCTCTTAGAAAATGATCTATATATTTTGAGACTTTTTCAGACGCACTGCCACGAGAAGACACAATGGGCCTCCCCGGTGGTCTAGTGGCATTTTTGTGTACTTTGGGTAACAGATAAAGTACCGGCAAGACAGGATAATCGCATTTCAAATACTCATATTCCTCCCACGTCAAAATGCCCCTCTCTTTCCATTCAAACAGTAGGTCCCATAAACCACAAATACTTTTTTCATAAATTTCCATTTCAATGCATTCATAGAATTTTTTATCAGATAATTGTCTGTTAGCTTCTTCTAGATACATTTCCCTGTCAAGGACAACAATATTTCCTCCCTTGTCAGCAGGACGGATGACGATAGAATCATCCTCCATTAGTGATTTAATAGCCTCTCTCTGTTTGTATCTGAGATTCTGTTTGTTTTTTGGTTTGTGTCTCTGTTTGTGTCGTAGTTCATTTAAATTGTTATTGACACATTCATGAAAAGAGTCAATGTTGTCATGAGGTAGGATAGGTATGAACTTGGATTTATTCTTAAACTTAGTGTTGGCTGCGGCGTCTGTGCATATGTCCAAATCTCTAAGCATTTGTGTGGAACTGCAGGGGGTGCCACCCTCCCCCTCGGTGATACCTAATTCCATTATAGTTTCCAAATTTTCAACATCAGCTATGTTGAAATTATATACACTAGAGATGTCAATGATATCAGAAGGGTTTTCAGTGCGATCTCCCTTCAATTTATACCATTTTTGTAGTTTCAACTTACGTGTATATTTGAATAAATCTATGCGATTGTCTGTATACCTGGATGGGAAAGAGGGGCAAAATGACAATCCTAGACATAGGGTTCTCTTCTCATTCATGTTGAGTTTCCTTCTAGATAGGTTCACTATGGTCATATTTACCATTTGATCATCCATCAATATTTCTTTTGGGCGCGTCCCTTCTTGGTTCCCATATCGCCACATCCCTTGTCGCTTTTGCCATCTTTGTCTGATCCGCGTTCTTCTGTTGCGGCGTTGCCCCTTCCTCTTCCTCTTCCTCGAGTTCCCCGTCCCCTGGGCTTTGGTACCGGAGTCTCCCTGGTTGTTAAGCGCCCCCTTCTTAGGGTCCGGTATTCGTCTAAAAAAGTCTGCTTTTTTCCTTTAGGTGGTACAGTTTCACTAACCAAAGAGATGTCAGACTCGCTGCCGCTGGTGATGACCTCTTCAGTGCCCCCTACCGCTCCTACTTCCTCAGCATCTGCTTCTTCAGTTCTGTACAAGTGGTCGTATTTGTGGCTGAATGTGAGAATGCGACCACTATCATAGTCAGCATAATCTCGATCAAGTTTTCTTTCTTTCCTCGCTTTAATATCTTCCTCATGTTTGGCTAATCTCTCCTGTATGGGTTTGAGTTTAGCTTCCAGGTTGTCAGCCGACAAACTCTTTTTTAGGTCTTCCATAACCTCCTTGATCTCCTTCATTATCTCCTCTCGGTCCGACCACGCGTACTTGATTAGTATTTCCAACATTCTGCGCGAGCTGTTAGCAGAGTTGGTTGACCATTCTTCAAGCATTGCTGGATTAGGTTTTTCGTATGTTGGGGTTGTAAAAATGCGTAGTCCCCTGGGTACCATGTTTTGCTCCACATAGTATTGCAGGGATGTGGCTTCCCACCACTTGGTGATTTCTGTTTTTTTAAGTTTTTCGTATAGTTTCAGTTTGACTTCCACAGATTCGGTTTTCTTGGTGACATCACTCACTTTGGTTACAGTTTTGTTGGTGTTGTCTTTCCTAACAAAAAGAGTTTTTGCAGCTCTAGTGCGCTCTTCGTCTTCTTCCATGTTTGACTGAGAAAACAACAACAGCGTCTGTTCTTCTGGCTGTGTGGTAGTTTGAAAGGTATCTCTCCGTTGTGACCCCCCAGTGAATACCGGGTTCCTTTTGCCAGTATTAATGTCCTGAAAGCAGTGTAGTCGTTACGATATAAATGATAAAGCGCTACAACAACGCAAACACTTGAAGAGTGTCTCAGAGTGTGTAGACCCACACAGGCAGCCGTTAGCTAAAGTAGACCCAGGGCGGTATGTACGTAATCTCCCGCTGCCCCGGAGTGTCCAGGTAGCGCCGAGCAACCTCCGCTGCCCGTTGTCCACCCCCCACACAACAAGGACGGAAAGAAAAACGTGCTCCCGCTTACCTGGTAAAGCGAAATGCCCGGGATCACAACTCTCACACTGCTCGCATCAGGAAAGGTTCGCTGGCCGGTCGATGCTGGGATCCTCCATACGCATTCGTTTCCCAACAGAACTCCTTCCGGATCCCTCGACCCGTGAAAGGTGGCGTGGACGCCGGCGGAGTGAAACCGACTAAAATAAGTTCTCAATAAGCACAGTCCATATCCCACGCTCTCAGGAAACAACTCGGAGACACCACATTAGAGCCAGTGCTGTTTTAATTCACAACGCGTTTCGCCGACAAACGGCTTGATCACGTGAATTGGTGTTAACAAATCAGTGCCATATATTACAAAACAGTGGAAATAGAGAGAGGACTTCCCTTTCATATCATAGTGAGAGTAAAGTATGTAAAGTAGTACGTTTACAAACTGAAGTATTGATAAAGTTAATTGTCGACATGTTATGAGAACAATGTTACCATCACATGTAAATCAAACAATGCCAACATGTAAATGAAAGCTGCCTACTCACGGCAAAAACGCAGCGGAAAGAGGGGGCAAATAACACCAAAAAGACCGCTAAGTCACATATTGTCTACACCCATGGATCACAACGCGTGTAAGACTCGGGGCTCACTCAGAGGCGCATGGAAATACAAGCGCGCATGCGCACAGAATTTGCAAATGGATAGTGAAGGGAAGAGGAATCCCATATCAGAGGAGCAGAGCGAGATCAATTAATGGCAAGTGCCCAAAAACAAATCTCCTGATTACAGTCAAATACGTTCATCAGGACTTGACTGTAATCAGGAGATTTGTTTTTGGGCACTTGCCATTTCCGCTGCGTTTTTGCCGTGAGTAGGCAGCTTTCATTTACATGTTGGCATTGTTTGATTTACATGTGATGGTAACATTGTTCTCATAACATGTCGACAATTAACTTTATCAATACTTCAGTTTGTAAACGTACTACTTTACATACTTTACTCTCACTATGATATGAAAGGGAAGTCCTCTCTCTATTTCCACTGTTTTGTAATATATGGCACTGATTTGTTAACACCAATTCACGTGATCAAGCCGTTTGTCGGCGAAACGCGTTGTGAATTAAAACAGCACTGGCTCTAATGTGGTGTCTCCGAGTTGTTTCCTGAGAGCGTGGGATATGGACTGTGCTTATTGAGAACTTATTTTAGTCGGTTTCACTCCGCCGGCGTCCACGCCACCTTTCACGGGTCGAGGGATCCGGAAGGAGTTCTGTTGGGAAACGAATGCGTATGGAGGATCCCAGCATCGACCGGCCAGCGAACCTTTCCTGATGCGAGCAGTGTGAGAGTTGTGATCCCGGGCATTTCGCTTTACCAGGTAAGCGGGAGCACGTTTTTCTTTCCGTCCTTGTTGTGTGGGGGGTGGACAACGGGCAGCGGAGGTTGCTCGGCGCTACCTGGACACTCCGGGGCAGCGGGAGATTACGTACATACCGCCCTGGGTCTACTTTAGCTAACGGCTGCCTGTGTGGGTCTACACACTCTGAGACACTCTTCAAGTGTTTGCGTTGTTGTAGCGCTTTATCATTTATATCGTAACGACTACACTGCTTTCAGGACATTAATACTGGCAAAAGGAACCCGGTATTCACTGGGGGGTCACAACGGAGAGATACCTTTCAAACTACCACACAGCCAGAAGAACAGACGCTGTTGTTGTTTTCTCAGTCAAACATGGAAGAAGACGAAGAGCGCACTAGAGCTGCAAAAACTCTTTTTGTTAGGAAAGACAACACCAACAAAACTGTAACCAAAGTGAGTGATGTCACCAAGAAAACCGAATCTGTGGAAGTCAAACTGAAACTATACGAAAAACTTAAAAAAACAGAAATCACCAAGTGGTGGGAAGCCACATCCCTGCAATACTATGTGGAGCAAAACATGGTACCCAGGGGACTACGCATTTTTACAACCCCAACATACGAAAAACCTAATCCAGCAATGCTTGAAGAATGGTCAACCAACTCTGCTAACAGCTCGCGCAGAATGTTGGAAATACTAATCAAGTACGCGTGGTCGGACCGAGAGGAGATAATGAAGGAGATCAAGGAGGTTATGGAAGACCTAAAAAAGAGTTTGTCGGCTGACAACCTGGAAGCTAAACTCAAACCCATACAGGAGAGATTAGCCAAACATGAGGAAGATATTAAAGCGAGGAAAGAAAGAAAACTTGATCGAGATTATGCTGACTATGATAGTGGTCGCATTCTCACATTCAGCCACAAATACGACCACTTGTACAGAACTGAAGAAGCAGATGCTGAGGAAGTAGGAGCGGTAGGGGGCACTGAAGAGGTCATCACCAGCGGCAGCGAGTCTGACATCTCTTTGGTTAGTGAAACTGTACCACCTAAAGGAAAAAAGCAGACTTTTTTAGACGAATACCGGACCCTAAGAAGGGGGCGCTTAACAACCAGGGAGACTCCGGTACCAAAGCCCAGGGGACGGGGAACTCGAGGAAGAGGAAGAGGAAGGGGCAACGCCGCAACAGAAGAACGCGGATCAGACAAAGATGGCAAAAGCGACAAGGGATGTGGCGATATGGGAACCAAGAAGGGACGCGCCCAAAAGAAATATTGATGGATGATCAAATGGTAAATATGACCATAGTGAACCTATCTAGAAGGAAACTCAACATGAATGAGAAGAGAACCCTATGTCTAGGATTGTCATTTTGCCCCTCTTTCCCATCCAGGTATACAGACAATCGCATAGATTTATTCAAATATACACGTAAGTTGAAACTACAAAAATGGTATAAATTGAAGGGAGATCGCACTGAAAACCCTTCTGATATCATTGACATCTCTAGTGTATATAATTTCAACATAGCTGATGTTGAAAATTTGGAAACTATAATGGAATTAGGTATCACCGAGGGGGAGGGTGGCACCCCCTGCAGTTCCACACAAATGCTTAGAGATTTGGACATATGCACAGACGCCGCAGCCAACACTAAGTTTAAGAATAAATCCAAGTTCATACCTATCCTACCTCATGACAACATTGACTCTTTTCATGAATGTGTCAATAACAATTTAAATGAACTACGACACAAACAGAGACACAAACCAAAAAACAAACAGAATCTCAGATACAAACAGAGAGAGGCTATTAAATCACTAATGGAGGATGATTCTATCGTCATCCGTCCTGCTGACAAGGGAGGAAATATTGTTGTCCTTGACAGGGAAATGTATCTAGAAGAAGCTAACAGACAATTATCTGATAAAAAATTCTATGAATGCATTGAAATGGAAATTTATGAAAAAAGTATTTGTGGTTTATGGGACCTACTGTTTGAATGGAAAGAGAGGGGCATTTTGACGTGGGAGGAATATGAGTATTTGAAATGCGATTATCCTGTCTTGCCGGTACTTTATCTGTTACCCAAAGTACACAAAAATGCCACTAGACCACCGGGGAGGCCCATTGTGTCTTCTCGTGGCAGTGCGTCTGAAAAAGTCTCAAAATATATAGATCATTTTCTAAGAGAACATGTTATCACGTTAGCAAGCTATGTACGTGATACCAAAGATTTTTTGAATAAAATTGAGAAGTATGATTGGGAGACAGGCTCTGTACTTATAACACTTGATGTACAGAGTCTATACACCATTATTGATCACAAGCAAGGTGTTGAAGCCTGTGAGGAATTTCTGAAAGAGAGACACATAAAATATAGAGAGCACACTCGGATGTTGCTCAACATGGTGAGATACTGTCTAGAGAATAACATCTTTCTCTTCAATGGCGAACTATTTAGACAGGTCAGTGGTTCAGCCATGGGCTCGTGTTTTTCACCCAGTTTTGCCAATTTGTTTTTGGGTAAATGGGAGAGTGACATTCGTTCTGATCCCACTTTACAGCAGGATTTCAAAAAGGTATCGATGTGGCTGAGGTACATCGATGACCTTTTCATTATATGGAAAGGAACCATTGAGGAGGCAGATAATTTCATCATGAAATTGAACTGCAACTCCAGGAACATTGTTCTCAGTGGCTGTAAAAGCCATACAGACATTGAATATCTTGATATTAAAATCAGGATTGTGAATAATGAAATCCATACATCACTCTTTCGCAAGGCGACCGCAGGCAATAGTGTACTACATGCCCTGAGCAGTCATCCAGACAAGCTGAAATGGAGTATTCCGTTTGGAGAACTGTTGAGGGCCAAACGCAACTGCAACACTGCGACAGCATACTTGGAGGAGAGTGGTATCATTCTTGACAGATTCAAGGAGAGAGGTTATCCCAATTGGGTTCTGAAAAAAGCTAAGGACAGAGCCAACACTATCCAAAGACCCGATACCCTCCTAGATAATAGCGAAGAGAAAGAGGAAGGAGGTGACACCACCAGACTCATCCTCACCTATAGCAATGACTCCCAAGACATCAGGAGAATTGTAGCCAAAAATTGGGACATTCTCAAAGCAGACAGTGTTATAGGGAAGGAACTACCTCCTAGACCCAGTATAACATACAGAAGGGGAAGAAGTTTTCGGGACATGCTAGTGCACAGTGATATCACTGTGTACCCACCCAGCAACATACAGGGACTATCCGGTTTCTTCCCGTGTGGGCACTGCAAAGCCTGTGCCAACAGCAAATCTGTGAAAGAAGTGATGTATAACGGTGTCCAGAAAAAGATTGTACCTTTCCTAACATGCAGCTCCACGTTTGTTATATACGCCATTACATGCACCTGCAATAAATGGTATATAGGAAGCACGACCTGTATGGCCAAAAAGAGAATACTGGAACACACCAGAGCCATCAGTAACTTTGACCCCAAATACCCGGTGGCACGACATTTTAGGGATAAACACTTCTCTAATGTCAAGGATCTGAGTTATTTCATCTTGGAACAGATCAAGAAAAATCCCAGAGGGGGTAATAGGGTACTCAAGTTACGTCAAAGGGAGTCCAAGCTTATCATAGACTTCCAAACTAAGACACCGGGGGGCCTTAATCAGGATGAGGAGTTAGCCGTGCACCTCAAAGAATAATATGTTCAGTTTATAGCGTTCTCCTTTAACCATGTTTTTGACTGTCTGAAAATGTAATTTTTAGCTACATGTAACCTTCCAATTTGATGAAACTGTTTTTAACTGTCTTTGTTATTTGTTTTGTTGTAGGACCGAGATTTGGGGCCCAATTCACCTTGGCACTTCACCTCACGGGACCCCTCCCCTTATCCGGTTCTTGTCACATGAGCACCCCTGCGTTGAGAATCTGCCACCACTGAAAACTTAAGTGGACCGACTTCCTTTGTGAGAGTTTTTTTAGGCACTTGCCATTAAGATCACGTTCATCAGGACTTGACTGTAATCAGGAGATTTGTTTTTGGGCACTTGCCATTAATTGATCTCGCTCTGCTCCTCTGATATGGGATTCCTCTTCCCTTCACTATCCATTTGCAAATTCTGTGCGCATGCGCGCTTGTATTTCCATGCGCCTCTGAGTGAGCCCCGAGTCTTACACGCGTTGTGATCCATGGGTGTAGACAATATGTGACTTAGCGGTCTTTTTGGTGTTATTTGCCCCCTCTTTCCGCTGCGTTTTTGCCGTGAGTAGGCAGCTTTCATTTACATGTTGGCATTGTTTGATTTACATGTGATGGTAACATTGTTCTCATAACATGTCGACAATTAACTTTATCAATACTTCAGTTTGTAAACGTACTACTTTACATACTTTACTCTCACTATGATATGAAAGGGAAGTCCTCTCTCTATTTCCACTGTTTTGTAATATATGGCACTGATTTGTTAACACCAATTCACGTGATCAAGCCGTTTGTCGGCGAAACGCGTTGTGAATTAAAACAGCACTGGCTCTAATGTGGTGTCTCCGAGTTGTTTCCTGAGAGCGTGGGATATGGACTGTGCTTATTGAGAATATATATATATATATATATATATATATATATCCAAAACACAAGAGTTACCTCATTTGGAAAAGCCCACAAGCAGGTAGGTGCAATTTTCGTTTTTATTTTGCAGTTTAGCAGCACAGTGATAAAGAAACAAAGTCCAATTCAAATGACAGCCTGACGCGTTTCATGCTTAAAGAGCATTTCCTCAGAGGCTTATGAAAAAACACTGCGTGAAGCACACAAATTTGAAACCTGAACACCTGCCAAGTGGGCGTTGGCTCTCCCTGAGCCTGCTGGTGCTCGTAGTCCTGATAAAATTACTCCAGTGAGCTGCTTCATAACAGTGCAAATAGTTCAAAAAGGTGAAAACTCCAAGTGGGTTTGGAAATAATTCCTTAGTCTCTGTGCTTTACTTTCCATATGCAAACACGAACCATCTGCCACTGTTCAGTTTCATAACTGCAGTAAACCCACTTCCAGGTAGTGGGGGGGCTTCTCCTCGACCGAGGCCGGCCGAATTTTATCCAAAACACAAGAGTTACCTCATTTGGAAAAGCCCACAAGCAGGTAGGTGCAATTTTCGTTTTTATTTTGCAGTTTAGCAGCACAGTGATAAAGAAACAAAGTCCAATTCAAATGACAGCCTGACGCGTTTCATGCTTAAAGAGCATTTCCTCAGAGGCTTATGAAAAAACACTGCGTGAAGCACACAAATTTGAAACCTGAACACCTGCCAAGTGGGCGTTGGCTCTCCCTGAGCCTTCTGGTGCTCGTAGTCCTGATAAAATTACTCCAGTGAGCTGCTTCATAACAGTGCAAATAGTTCAAAAAGGTGAAAACTCCAAGTGGGTTTGGAAATAATTCCTTAGTCTCTGTGCTTTACTTTCCATATGCAAACACGAACCATCTGCCACTGTTCAGTTTCATAACTGCAGTAAACCCACTTCCAGGTAGTGGGGGGGCTTCTCCTCGACCGAGGTCGGCCGAATTTTATCCAAAACACAAGAGTTACCTCATTTGGAAAAGCCCACAAGCAGGTAGGTGCAATTTTCGTTTTTATTTTGCAGTTTAGCAGCACAGTGATAAAGAAACAAAGTCCAATTCAAATGACAGCCTGACGCGTTTCATGCTTAAAGAGCATTTCCTCAGAGGCTTATGAAAAAACACTGCGTGAAGCGATCCTGGTATAACGGCACTTCAACCAGCACAAAATAGAGCCCAACATCGACTGAGTGACAAGCTAGACTTTTATTCGTCTCAGAAAGCGAAGCGTGAACACTCATAAATCCTTACGCGTTTCAGCCGTTAGGCCTTGGTCACAGGTGAGTGTTGCCAGCAATTAGAGTCCCAGTGGTCACATGGCTTGTAATGTAACTTCAAGCCCCAAAATGCAATGTTCTTTGCTTTTTAACTCGAAACACGGCATATTTCAATTTTGCTTTAGTAGCATATGTTTAAAATGTCCCAATGAATCATTTTTGCATAGTGCGGTTTGTTCCGATTTCCTGCAATAACCGCTTGTCATGCGATGCCGTCAGAGAAAGAAAAGTCGTCCTCATCTCCCTTTCTCGTCTAGAAAGCTGCCAAATACCAACGGAAGTCCTTAATGTTGGCACTTTCTCGAGCGGATCATGCCCCCTCACTTTACATCACCAGAAACATCTCCATTTTACTGGGGGCACCGGATCCTGCAGGGCGAGCTCTGGAGCCAGGAATGGAGATCCTGGTATAACGGCACTTCAACCAGCACAAATAGTAGCATATGTTTAAAATGTCCAAATGAATCATATATATATATTCCTTAGTTTCCTCTCGCCTTCTCTCCTCTCCGGCGGACGTCACAGCACAACAGCAGGTACGTTTGTAAGTTATTTTATTATTTAGTACACCATGTGCAAAAAGTGTAAAAAAGAGGACGGCCTACGTGTTTCGGCTACAATTAGCCTTCAACTGGTCCTAAACGTCGAGACAATTTTTAAAGTGCTTAGTGCTAGTACCCTTGTTTGTGTTTAAAAAACAATAGACTGCTAACCTCATTCACGAACTATGTCATTTTTCCTTTTGTATCACTGTAAAGTACTATTAAAGTTCAACACGATAATGTTTTTTTTGGCACATAAAACTTCTTTAAAAACAACTTATCGTCATCTGTAAAATTAACAAGGTTGAGTCACAGAAACATATTATTGCGGTTATGATTGAGAGCCACAATCTAGACCAATACTTATCACATATTTTGTTGTAAAGTACTTGTTTAAGATTCGACACAATGTGACTATCTAATCTTTTTCTACAACTGATCTATATACAAAACCCTGCTATTTACATTATTTACAATTCTAGTTGTTCCCTATTCTGGTAAAGAATGTTTTTAAATCCCACATTCTATAGAATATTTCCTATGCATTTCATTTTATAATTAATATTTCTTCCATAGTCCCCCAGCCAAAATTAAATGAAGTATTTATTTTTCTACAATACTATTAGACTCCTCGGTGAAGTACCCGGCCCAACTTTAGTCTACATTCAGTTGTCTTATTTTACATGCAATCATTAGGATGTATTCACGGGGACTTAAATTGGAAGAAATTCAATAAGAAATGCATCAGTTTTTCTTAATCGTATTCATGCAGTACCCTGCCTTGAGTGATACTGTGTAATGAAGATGTGTACCTATTTATGAATTCTCGGAGAGAAAGAGTTCTATTTACACAATGTACATGGCTGTATACAAATAGATGTTCTGTCTTTGACGGAAAACTTCTCAATTTCATTTCAGACAGTCCTTCACAGGTCAGTCATATTTCCAGATGTGCCCATCCGCAAAATTATCCTGGATTCCATTTTGTGCGGCTTCAAAGTACGATTGCCTCCTCTTTCTGCTGGTTTTATGATCTTGATACCAGAATATGTCAGCTGACTGCAGTCACTTTGATGGAACTCATTGAAATGCTTTGCCATTGGATAATGTGGGTCTTTGTTCTTTATTGCACGAAGCTGTTGTAGGATCCGTAATTTTAACTTGTTGATCGTACTTCCTACATAGTACTTTCCGCATGGACACATTAGTCTATAGACCACATATTTAGATTCACAGGTGATGTGGTCTACGATTTTTCCAATCTTCCATTTTGTAATTTGTACTCTGTGATGTTTGAGCCATGTTCACATGCTTTACATTTCGAGCATTTCCAAAACCCTGGTGTTGTTAGCCATGAGATCTTTTTGGGCTGTTTAATTTCAAAGTGGCTTTGAGTCAGGATGTCTCTTAAGGAAGCTGTTTTCCTGTATGTTATGCTTGGATACGGTGTTAAACTCTCTTTCAAGGTTTCATCCAATAGCAATATTTCCCAATTTTTACTTATCACTTTTTTTAGATCTTTACTTTGATTGTTGAAATCCATGATTAGACGTGTTGTACTTTCTGTTACCTCCTCGTTTTTGTCCGTCATTTTGGATGCATCTAAGTTATTTTTAGCTGGGACTAAGAGGTCTGTTCATTGTTTCAAATTGATTCTAGACTTAGCTGTTAGAAGTACTTCCAGTGCGTATCCTCTCTCCAGAAATCGACAACTCATTCTTTCGATTTCTGTCTCCAAATCCTCATTCTCCGAGCAGTTTCTCTTTGCCCTAAGCATTCCGCCATACAGTATGCTCCATTTTAATTTTACTGGATGTCCACTGTTGGCGTGAAGAATGCTGTTGCAAGATGTAGGTTTTCGGTGCCTCTTAGTGCAAAGTCTATTGTTGTTAATGAAAACGTCCGCATCCGGAAAGATGATACTAGTATCACTTATGACTGATGTGAAGTGGAGATTATAGTTGTTCACTTCAAGATTGTCAATGAAAGTCTGTAAGTCTTTGCGACTTCCGTCCCATATGACGAAGAAATCGTCGATGAATCGACACCATGTTTTTATTTTCAAATGTTTTTTATTTTCTTCCTCCAAGATTTCAGTTTCCCACAGTGCCATCAATAAATTAGCGTACTTTGGGGCAAAATATATCCCCATCGCCATGCCTTGTTTCTGCAAGTACAAGTTGCCCAGGAAGAGGAAGACATTGTGTTGTAAACAGTAAGTCAACATGTCTATTAGCAATGCAGAATGTTCTAAGTGATTAATAGATATTTTTTCCAGTAATTTTTTGACAGCTCTTACTCCATCCTCATGTCGTATCGAGGTATAGAGTGATGACACATCTATTGTTGCCATTAAATATCCTGTATTTCACTCTATTCTACTTATCTTGTTTAAGAAATCCATGGTATCTCTTAAGTACAAAGGTAGCATTGTCACATAATTCATTAAGAAGATGTCAATAAATCTTGAGGTGGTTTCTAATAGCGATCCTATGGAGCTCACTATCGGCCTGCCAGGTGGTTTATTGATTGCTTTATGAACTTTCAGCAAAAAGTAGATAGTTTCTGTGATTGGATGATCGGTTTTGAGGTATGAATAATAATCAAAATCAATTAAGCCTCTTTCTTTCCATCATAGTAGGAGTGTGTGATATTCATTTGTCCATTCCTCAATTGGATTTTTCTTCAATGGATCATAGTGATCTTGATTTTCCAATTGTCGCTTCGCCTCATCTATATAGTCTGTAACATTTTGGACCACAATATTTACTCCTTTATCCGAGACTTTGATTATTAATGTAAGATAATGTTTTTGTTCTGTCATCGCCTGATATTCTTTCGGTGAGAGATTCCACTCTTTTTTATTTTGATTCTTATTTTTGTTGCAAACAGATTTTCCTGACATTTTTGTAATCTCTTCCACCATTATTTCATGGAACAAGTCAATTTTATTCCCTGGAGGCAACTGGGGACAGAACCTGGACTATTTTCTGAGTCCACTTTCACCTCCTTTATTTGTGGCTACTCAAATGGTGTTACAGAAATCGATATCTGATGTTAAAGAATTTTGACTGTTCTCAATGTTTGATGTTTCACCTTCTCCCAGTAAGGTTAATGTCCTAAGAGCTGGTAAATCTTTTTGAGCAATTAATGATTGATTCGCATCTTCTAATCTGCGAACATTAGGTTGAGACTCTAAAAAGTATTTTTTGAGTTTGATCTTCCTACAAAACTTATCGAGATCTATACGTGCATTGGGGATGTCCATATCTTTGTTTGGGCAGTAGGATAGTCCTCGATTAAGCAATCTTAGCTGAGCTTCTGTTAATGGTTTATCAGATATATTCATAACCAAGTTCTCATCAAAATTTGTTCTGCCCCTTCTAAGAATTATTTCAGCTTTCCTTTTCCTCTCTTTGATTTTACTCCTTCTTCTTCCCCTTCTGCGTGTGGTTTTGATTGTCCTCTCCCCCACGTGTTGATTCTGCCTCTTCCTCTTTGTCGCGTTATCGTTTGCGCTAATTGTATCTCCCCGCGAAAATCCAGTGGAGTTGTCGCAGCATCTTCGTCTGCTGAGCTGATTTCTGAGCTGTCTACTGTGTCAATATTTGCTGTTTCTGCATACTTGTCCATCACGACTC
Source organism: Lissotriton vulgaris (assembly GCF_964263255.1). NCBI lineage: Eukaryota > Metazoa > Chordata > Amphibia > Caudata > Salamandridae > Lissotriton > Lissotriton vulgaris. Next base: position 617,430,763 of record NC_141695.1, on the reverse strand, counting down.
TACTTCTTATTGTGTCATATTTGCGGGCAAATGTGTAGATGCACCCATTTGCATTATCCATCCTGTCTCTTGTGAATTTATTTGCTTTTCGTCTTTCTACCTCCGTTTCATGTTTATTTATTTTTTTTCTCCATGTTCTCAATTAGTTCTTTATTTTCTTCAGATACCGGGATTTTTCCTAACTCTTGTTCCAATGTTTGGATTGTGCTTGTGATTTTTTCTCGTTTCCTCTCAGCATGTATAATTAATGTCCTCATGAGTTTAAATGGACATTCATTGGTGTCTTGTTGCCACAGTTTTATTAAGTCTGGGTCCACATCATTTAATGTGGGCATAATGAGTATCCGAAGCCCCCTAGGGACTCTTTTGAACTCTATATATTTTATTTTCTAGTGTTATTTTTTCCCACCATTTGTTGATATCCAGAATCCGGCTTTGTTGTAGTTCTCTTAGGACAGTTATTATTGTTCTTTTATCTTTCTCCGTCCCTCCTGCCGCTCCTCTTGTATTTGTGCTTGTTGAGGGAGTGTTTTCATCATCATTGAACAGTTCACCCCCCCTCAGTAGGCAGTTCCTAGATTTGTCTGCCATCTATGTGATTGAGGTTAGAAAATTCTTAATTCTTTGCTTTTAATTGCTTTGGTGTTATTTTCATTAATATCTTAGGATTCTGTTGTCTGCTCCCAGGTTAGACAAGATCATATTAACCTGCTGTTCCTCTTACTTTCCAAGTTAGAGGAATCACGATATGTCATACTGTCCCTGTATTTATCTCTCTCAATTTGTGTGTTCGCTCATTCACTTTAGAGACAGTGTTCGCCTTCGGTCTGAAATCGAAAGCTCGGGGTGCTTTTAAGTATGTTCGATATTTGCAATCAGTGTGCAGTTTAAACTTTTACTTCCTTTCGTTATTGCACACCGCTTGGCTACTATCCCCAGCGGTTCGTGTGCAAGTAGGTCATGGCGAGTCCCTGCTCCTCTCATGCTGCCTCCGCCGCACTACAGAGTCGCGCAGACACCGCCCACCCCCCCGCACTGTGTATTCACTGCTGGGTCTTTGCCGTTCGATTTCCGCACATATATACACAGTCCAAACCGAAGAGATTAATAATGCATGTTAAGCAGCTACACAATGGTGGCCCACATGCCTTAATTTGTGACAGTTGGATATTTCCAAGATTGAGAAATACAGTTACCAGTTGGAGGGGTCCCATCCATAAATAGTATCTTATTGTTGAGCTAGCATGCTGTGATAAATCACTAGTGCTGTTTCACGAGCAAGCCTTGCATCATGCTGCGTTTCTAGCTTGTTAACTGTAATAAGGGAATTACTTACATAAAAAAGGCGACTCATTTCATTGTACAGGCCTCACTCTCATTGTGTATCATAGAACTGAGCAAAAGAAATGGATTCCGTACACGACAGAAACACACAAGTCCACTTTAGGAGTTTGTGTAGGACTCATGCTGTAGTAACAAAGGATGGTGCCAGCAGACGTCTGGTATTCTTCCTTAACTTTTAGCTGAGGCCAACAGAGGCATCTGGTGTTCCATTTCAGTAGGTATGAGAAAGCTTTGATATGTTGGGGACCTGGACCAAAATCTCCTGCAGTATCTCAAAAAGCAAAAAATATCAAGGAAGTGCTGTTTCCCAGGCCATGAAAAACCTCCCTCGTCAACAAAGAAAAATCGTATGACTGCACTTTTCTTTGCTTGGTGCAAATGTTTCTTAGTAAGTATTTGTGCCCAGTGCTCATAACCTAGACCCAATCAGGAAACTCTAACCAAAGAGCCCCACACTCCAAATGGTTTTGCTAAATGCGCGGTTGCACCAAAATTGAGTTAATGTAAAAATATCCACTCTGTGATCTCATTCAGGAAGATTTGAGCATACATCTAAAGTAGGAAACGGATTCATTCAATGTCCAGCCTATAAGCGCTTGCTTCATCAGATTTCAAGGAATATATGATTCAAGTGCTTTGGATGTGTTCTAACCAACCCTTATGTTTATTGTTTTTGTGGATTGAATTGTAGCTTGTCAACGATTGATCCGGCGGGAGAGGTCCTACTATTTAGAGATTTTATGTTTTACTGTACAAAATCTTCATATTGGTTTTTGCATGAATCAATAGTAAATGCGGCACAATAATTTGGATTTTTCGCATGGCATTCTTGACACAGCTAAAAGAAACAAACGTCCGGTTCGTTGGACAGTGCAGGTGCTGTCGTTGTTTTAGTGTAGGACTAATTGGTATCCCCCTTTCCCGCTCCCTCTGATTATTTATTCTTTCTTAGAGGGGCATGATTCCCATGAAGAAGGCAAAAGAACTAACCACATATTCATACAGTAAAGAACAAAAATGATTTAAAGAACAAATATTATTTTCCGATGTTATGAAGATAGAATTATCAAGTGGGAAGACGTGAAGACAGGAGTTGGTTAGGTTGTCTATACCTAGATCCTTGTTTACATACGACAATCAAACAATTGGACAATCTCTTTGACACAAAAGTTAAATCAATAAACGTTTTTTGATTAAGGAACTATCACTACTTTGGTCTGGTAACAAAATACAATTTTATTCCACAATACAATGTTATTAAAAAACAATTCATTAAAACCAATATACAATGTGCATATTCATCAGGGTGTTATTAAAATACAATAAAAAGGTCACAGAATCAAAAAGGTCGACGCGGCGTTTCGGCTTTTTTTCTAGTATGCCTTCATCAGGACTGATTCTAGACAATTAAAATAATAAAACACATAGTTACCAGACATGTCAATATCATCTTTTCACATCATTTATCTGTCCATTGTTGCATTCTAAACCCTTTAGTAAAGATTTCTTTTCTTTTCTTTTTTATGTTGTATTTACAATTTTACTTAACATTCTTACTCCTGTACTGTTCATGCGAATATCTCTTGAAAAAATCTTCTAAAAGTCTACCCACTATTTGCCTTCACCATGGATATATATACTCCATCTATTAAAGGGAACACCATTAGCTCCTTCACTAAAAAAGGGAAAAAAGTACCTCCTATAATAAGGTGCGTACCTTGTTGTTCCAGTTGAGTTTGTTATCTCCCTGGATTGAACTACTTGGTTCTAACAGAAATCCTTTTTTGGAATTTGGACTCTTGCAGCTTTGTTAATTCAATCTGTGCAAAGTTGCTCTGTCTCCTAAATAGAGAGCCAATGATTAATGGTCATTTACTATAAATGCATGGATTTGTTCATTAAGGTTACGTTTCATCACCTTTCTTTACATACCATCTAATGGGTTTAGTGGATTTCCATTACTTTCAGATCAGGTTTGTCCCGTTTTATTCGGTACGAGGTTTGATTCTCTCCTTTACTGCCTGTAGGTATTAGATTACTTATAATCAGTATTATACTAATTTCTCCTTTACTATATCTGAACAAAAAATTCATGTGTCGCTTTGTCCCACATACCTTAATTAGGCTCTATATTCACTGTGTCTTTTGCTGCCAGGAGGAGCCACCGTTCTATATATTGAACCTTCTAGCTCTATCCTCCCTGTGGAAATTAAATTGTATGAAGTGTCTTTCTTTTCTTCTTAAATTCGTTACACTGTTAATGCCATATATTATTAGTGCACTCACCGTGGGAGTCAGGGTTATAGTGCCAAGTTCCCCCTTTCAATTGGGTAACGATATCCCTCGCAGTATTTGTCCTGTGAGGTATCTTCTTCTTTATAGTTGATATCTGTATGGGATATTTGCTAGACATTATATTCTTTCTGTGTCATAAGTTGGTAAGACTCATTTTCTATGGCGCTATCTGCGATTATGTTACAAAGGAAATTACTTTGGGCTAGGTAAGATATGTCTATTTTGTTAAAGTCTGTATTCTATACGACTATGTTTTATTAAGGGTAGTATTCATTTTTACCACGATTTTTGATTATAACCCATTTATAAGGCAGAGACTAAGATTGGACGAATTTTGGAAAACTTTCACCAAACTTAAAAAAGTTTTTTATATATATACAATCTGCATTAACTACTTCCTGTAGGAGATAGTTATTTTCGCTATTAGGGCGCCACACAACTCTCTTAGTATTTTGTTGAAATAACATGCTATTCTTATACACTTTCAAAACGTTTCTATGGTGGACATTTATTTTCCTTGCTCTGGGTTAACCTGCAACTATTTAGGTCTGTTTAGGGCCGTCCATGTGATCTGCTTACCGATATTCATGCAGTCGGCCTCCCTGCTCCTCTCTTCCTGGCAGCACGTCCTTGTTGTCTCACCACAGCGTATTTCTGAAATGAACCGTGGCTGCCGTGTGCGCGTTTAAGTACAATTTGCCGGTTCAATGGGCGCCTTTCCATTGTGCGTGCTATTGGATAGGAGGGGATAAACAAAACTGGTCGCTATGGCGACACCTCATTTCGAATTCCTATTCCTATTGGCTCATTTGTTGCCAATCGGGTCCGCGTTCAAGGACGCGTCGTCATGGTAACTTGTGGACAAGCCGGGTTTAGATTAACCATACTATTTCAATTGCCGCGATCTTGTTATTAAATTATTTTCTTGTGCTTTGCCTGAGTAGAGAGGTCCCTCATGCACTCTTTTGGGTTCTCTCTATTTACTACTTCTTCTTCCATCGCGCGTCTGTTTAAAAACAGAGAACTTTAAACAGACGCGCGATGGAAGAACATGCTGCGAGAACAAATGAGCCAATAGGAATAGGAATTCGAAATGAGGTGTCGCCATAGCGACCAGTTTTGTTTATCCCCTCCTATCCAATAGCACGCACAATGGAAAGGCGCCCATTGAACCGGCAAATTGTACTTAAACGCGCACACGGCAGCCACGGTTCATTTCAGAAATACGCTGTGGTGAGACAACAAGGACGTGCTGCCAGGAAGAGAGGAGCAGGGAGGCCGACTGCATGAATATCGGTAAGCAGATCACACGGACGGCCCTAAACAGACCTAAATAGTTGCAGGTTAACCCAGAGCAAGGAAAATAAATGTCCACCATAGAAACGTTTTGAAAGTGTATAAGAATAGCATGTTATTTCAACAAAATACTAAGAGAGTTGTGTGGCGCCCTAATAGCGAAAATAACTATCTCCTACAGGAAGTAGTTAATGCAGATTGTATATATATAAAAAACTTTTTTAAGTTTGGTGAAAGTTTTCCAAAATTCGTCCAATCTTAGTCTCTGCCTTATAAATGGGTTATAATCAAAAATCGTGGTAAAAATGAATACTACCCTTAATAAAACATAGTCGTATAGAATACAGACTTTAACAAAATAGACATATCTTACCTAGCCCAAAGTAATTTCCTTTGTAACATAATCGCAGATAGCGCCATAGAAAATGAGTCTTACCAACTTATGACACAGAAAGAATATGATGTCTAGCAAATATCCCATACAGATATCAACTATAAAGAAGAAGATACCTCACAGGACAAATACTGCGAGCGATATCGTTACCCAATTGAAAGGGGGAACTTGGCACTATAACCCTGACTCCCACGGTGAGTGCACTAATAATATATGGCATTAACAGTGTAACGAATTTAAGAAGAAAAGAAAGACACTTCATACAATTTAATTTCCACAGGGAGGATAGAGCTAGAAGGTTCAATATATAGAACGGTGGCTCCTCCTGGCAGCAAAAGACACAGTGAATATAGAGCCTAATTAAGGTATGTGGGACAAAGCGACACATGAATTTTTTGTTCAGATATAGTAAAGGAGAAATTAGTATAATACTGATTATAAGTAATCTAATACCTACAGGCAGTAAAGGAGAGAATCAAACCTCGTACCGAATAAAACGGGACAAACCTGATCTGAAAGTAATGGAAATCCACTAAACCCATTAGATGGTATGTAAAGAAAGGTGATGAAACGTAACCTTAATGAACAAATCCATGCATTTATAGTAAATGACCATTAATCATTGGCTCTCTATTTAGGAGACAGAGCAACTTTGCACAGATTGAATTAACAAAGCTGCAAGAGTCCAAATTCCAAAAAAGGATTTCTGTTAGAACCAAGTAGTTCAATCCAGGGAGATAACAAACTCAACTGGAACAACAAGGTACGCGCCTTATTATAGGAGGTACTTTTTTCCCTTTTTTAGTGAAGGAGCTAATGGTGTTCCCTTTAATAGATGGAGTATATATATCCATGGTGAAGGCAAATAGTGGGTAGACTTTTGGAAGATTTTTTCAAGAGATATTCGCATGAACAGTACAGGAGTAAGAATGTTAAGTAAAATTGTAAATACAACATAAAAAAGAAAAGAAAAGAAATCTTTACTAAAGGGTTTAGAATGCAACAATGGACAGATAAATGATGTGAAAAGATGATATTGACATGTCTGGTAACTATGTGTTTTATTATTTTAATTGTCTAGAATCAGTCCTGATGAAAGCATACTAGAAAAAAAGCCGAAACGCCGCGTCGACCTTTTTGATTCTGTGACCTTTTTATTGTATTTTAATAACACCCTGATGAATATGCACATTGTATATTGGTTTTAATGAATTGTTTTTTAATAACATTGTATTGTGGAATAAAATTGAATTTTGTTACCAGACCAAAGTAGTGATAGTTCCTTAATCAAAAAACGTTTATTGATTTAACTTTTGTGTCAAAGAGATTGTCCAATTGTTTGATTGTCGTATGTAAACAAGGATCTAGGTATAGACAACCTAACCAACTCCTGTCTTCACGTCTTCCCACTTGATAATTCTATCTTCATAACATCGGAAAATAATATTTGTTCTTTAAATAATTTTTGTTCTTTACTGTATGAATATGTGGTTAGTTCTTTTGCCTTCTTCATGGGAATCATGCCCCTCTAAGAAAGAATAAATAATCAGAGGGAGCGGGAAAGGGGGATACCAATTAGTCCTACACTAAAACAACGACAGCACCTGCACTGTCCAACGAACCGGACGTTTGTTTCTTTTACCTGAATATTTCCCCACCGTCCTCTACAAAGTTAGAGTGGGGTCCTCCTATTTGTTTATACATTCTTGACACAGCTCAATCACTTTACCTCTTTATCAACCTTTTCTAATGTAATGCAATCCATAGTGTTTTTTTCATCAATCTGTATTTATTAAAATTTCCTATGACCATGCAAATACCCATTCTCTTTATCCTTGTCTTTAGTATGGGTGCAGCATGAACATTCTGACTTATTGTAATGTCCTTTTCGGCTGTCATGATACCATGTGGTAAAAAAAATGAAATTGTATCATCAGTTCCAGTTTCCCAAGTATGTCTGATATTACCAGTTTGGGATCTAATTTAACCTTCCATTGTATATCCCGATGAGTGTTTTTTAAACTATGCCAAACATGTATTTCTTAATATGTCCAGAAATTGTGTAGTATACAAACCGCAACTGTGCCACTCTAGTGTCATGCATCCTGTGAAATAGACTTGCATTAGGCAAAAAACAATTTGTATTGTTATTTTCAACACTAGAGCCTTCCCAATCACCCTCTTCTACTTTCCTCAAGTCAGCTTCCCAGTTCCCCATGTGTTTACTCAGCATGGGAGGGGCATTCTGGGACAATGTTTTGTATATGTTGAAGATCTGCTTGGTGTTAAATCATTTTAGCACCATTGCCACTGGAGGTGTTAATTCAGTGACGACATCTTGTGGCTTTAAGTACTTTGCAATGGCATGTCGTAGCAACAGAAACCAATAACATTCCGTTGTGTAGCCGACTAGCCGTGTGTCCACTATGCCATTTGCCTCATTATAACATTCTATTGTAAGAACTCTCCTAGTTTAGAAATACCAGTGTTCATTTTGTCTAACATCTTCTACATAAGCCTCCATGCAAAAGGCTCTAGGATACCATAAACAACACTCATGGAGTAAGGCAATTGTCTGATAATCAGCAAAGTGGGTCGTCCTGTGAAGCCTGGCTGATCTGGATGTACAAGCTTTGTGAATACAGCACTCCGTGTGGCCACTAAGATCTTAGCTAAGGTTTTTGCCTCTATATTTAGCTGTATGGTGAGCCATCACAACCCACACACACATCTCAGAATTAGAGGAACGAGGTACCAGATTGTTGAATAAAATGCTTTGAAATAATTCTGGTGGGTATTCCTTTCTAGCTTTTCTACATTAATTGCTAGACTGCTGAGCCATAAGAATTGTGTGTGCCTGAAGCTGGTCAATTGTTAATTGTACTTTGTGATTATTAGGGAGGCTGGGTGGGCCTTTAACAACTTCCAGTGGTGTCAAGCGGTCGAGTCTGCTAGCCCTACCCTTGAATCTCTATACATGAATGATGTCTATGAAGAAGTTCTAGTTGCAACACAAGATGCTCCAGCATATGTGGGTCTCCAGATGACAATGTTGCTCTATGTAGATGACTCCATTCTAATTTCCAGACACCAAGACGGCTACGAGCCCAGTGACGTAAATATATAATTTACTCTCTTAATTTCTATGCAGGTAAGTACTTAATCAATAATAACTCAAATCGGAAAGAAAGAACCAGAGTCCGTGGTGTTAGAGTTCTTAGGGGTTTTATTCCTCAAAAAGGAATGGTCAGGACCATAATATCATGTTCTTCCCACCGCAGGGGTGGAAGAAGGGATAGAGCGCTACATTTTATTGACAGTACATAGCTTATATACTTAATTCATGTCATAGGAAACAGTATAGTAGGCGTAACAGCTGAGAGAAGACAAGATAACAGTATACACGTGTTACTAGTACGTAATCAGAAGGCGTGGACTAGGCGTGAACTGGAGGTGTGTGCTAGAAACGTCACAGATGGGTGTCACAAAGGGGTGGCACTAACAGAAATGTTGCAATGTCAGCAGAAATCGGAAGCTTGGATGCGCGCGCAGCTGCATGACGTGTGATACACGTGAAACTGGAGGGGTGCAGGGGACTTGACATTTACACTGACGGAAAGAGACAGAAGTCTGGCATGTCAGATCAACTTGTACTTCTATCATATCTGATATCTGATGTTTAGGAACCATATTATCTGGACGGAAAGGTCTCTAGGGTAGAAGCCATTCTATACTAACTGTGGATGCGTGTATAAGCGCCTAAGTGTCTGCATGAGTAGCGTGGGGGCAAGGGGCCTTCCATGGGAGCATGGCAACAGAAGCTATGAATTACTTGCACTGAGACAGGTCGGCCCTTTGGCTCTGCAGCTGGGGAGGATGTTTACTGAAGCTAGTAGGCAGGAATGCATTTTCGAAGAGCGGAACAGATAACTCGAAGGTTATAGTCAGTCTTGGCAGAAAACAGGCTGAGCTGAGCGCGGTGGGCCGCGCTGGAAGTAAGTCAGAGTTCACGGGTACAGAGGCAGCCTGGGCTGAGGCTGTCAGAGTCAGAAGCCAGAAAAGAGGCTCGATGGCAGAAATTCAGGGCCTACTTTGCCAGAGCAGGAAAACATGTAAAGTACACTACAAAAAGACGTTGGCATAGCATACTTAGGAACGGGTTATTTAATCCATTCAGGGTGGATCTGAAAGAGGACAAGTTAACGTTGGACGCAAATGTATTTGCGTCTTCATAACTGACACAGGAGGGAAGTTACATGCACTTTTAGCTGGTACATGGAGACGGTGGGGTACACGCTAGGGAACACAACATGACCAAAATTTATATTTCCTCATTCCCTCCTTGTTCCCTACGGACCCTTCATGAAATCTCGATCCTCATGAATCGATCAGTTTGTTCTTGCAGCATCATTTGCTCATCTTTCTTTCTTTGACGGCTTGAAAGGAAACTGGAATGTTCAATACAAGAGGTGGCACACAGTCCACAAATCGCTGGCCCGCACTGCAGGCACAGGCAGCAACTGAATACTAGGACTAGGCCAATGCCTAGGAAGGATAGGATCTTCCATCCCCAAGCGGTTAACGTTGTCCAGAACCAACCGGACCAAGTCCAGGTGCCTGGATTCTGATGTATCTGATTTGCAATTTTATGGAGACGTGTAATAGCTTGATATACAGATGGTGCGTTTTGTGGTATGAAAACACAGCAACTTGACCCGATGACCTTACAGGCTCCACCTCTATCTGCCAAGATGACGTCAATAACAAGACGATTCTGAAGGACAACAACCCGCATGGCGGACTGCTCTTCTGTTAAGTTACCTAAGGCGGAGGCAGTTTCATTCACTACTGCTTCAAGTGTTCTAGTTAATCTGCGTATTAGTTTACTATTTTGAACAGGTCCTAAAAAGAAAAAGAATCCTTTATTAAAATCGGTGTACTGTTCCCATGCCGTTTCTGTGTAGTCGACAAGTGGGATATCTCTTCTGGGTCTATTCTTTACTAGATTTGTATTTCTGTGGTAATCAGGAGGAGCTAGGAAAACAGGTGGCAGAAGGAATGCAATATAACAGGTACCATCCCAATCTGGAGGTAGACGTATGTATGCGGTATGACCACAAACAAAATAGGAATGACTGATAGCTTTAAAGGACGATTTTCCATGATCACTGAATTCGACCACAGTAGTGCATTTACTATGACCTAAGTGTACTGAACCTTTCTTCCTGATACATAATTCGCCAGTGACTGGCAATACTGACATAGTGGGTATAACAGGTGCGGCTTCGGATTCAACAGTAAGAATCATAAGGCTAATTGTATAATTACCTAATCCATACACTTCATTTTCTAGATCAGTTCCTATTCTAGTGGGGAGTCCCTCCTTATCAGGGTAACAGACGTCGAGCAGGACCAAGTTCAGGTTTCCCCAAACCCAACCCCCGTCGAAAACAGCAATATCAGGATCTAAGGAATTAATTATTTTAAACCATGCACCACAGGAGCCATTGTGAGTGAACGGGTACGGAAAGAGGGGCAGAGCTCCCTTGTAATTCTGGTAGGGAGGGAGTCGGCCACATATCCAGCAGTCTGTAGCATTGTTAGTTTGATGGGAATGGTGTAGCATACTAATGAATGTGTTGTTGCGCAGCGCAAGTCTGTAGGGGAGTTCATGAGGAGGCAACTCGCTAAAAGTGTGTTCAGCAGAGACATTGTAAACAGATTGTTCACGCCTGAAAATAGGGTAGTAGATAGGGAGAAGTATACTGGCAACTATGATCAGAAGACTTAGAAAAAACATTATTAACAATGTCACTATACAGTGACTACGCAGTGATTTACAGTATGTACGTTTCTTGAATTCTCTCTCTCTGTCTCGATCTAGGGGATACATGTCAGAAACTATTTAACCGATTCACCTAGGGGAGGACTTAAACAATTAAACTGTCTGACTTGCTAGATCGGAGTTTCGATCGGTACTCCTCTTGGGGAGTTTTTTCTCGTTCAGATACTGTAAAGTCTTTTGCCTCAACACAGTCTTTGGTGGGGGTGGACGAGTCTAGGTCTGGTTTCAGTTCATGGAATTTTTTCACATGACTCGTATGGACCCACCCCTTTCTCCCTTCGATCTTCACGGCGGTCCTCGTGGTGAGAAGGACGGTCTTCGGTGATTTCCAGCGGGGCTCCAACGGACTCTTCCTATCAAAGTTTCGCACCAATACTAGGTCCCCAGGACGGACATCATGTGGCTTTACATCAGTGTTGTCAGGGAAGGCTGCGGCAACCTGTGAACGACATGATTGGAGTGCAGACATCAAGGAGGCAAGGTAATCTGTCAACATATTGCAATCAACATCAGTAATTCTTTTCGGAATGGGCGTCCCCCACATATTCGGTGGTCTGCCAAAAACCACTTCGTACGGGGATAGCCCTGATCTCGAATGGGCAACCATTCTCATATAGAATAGTGCCACTGGCAGGGCGACTATCCAGTCGACCCCTTTCTCTTTACATATTTTAGCAAGTCGTATTTTCAATGTCTGATTATGCCTCTCTACAAGGCCTGCGGCTTCGGGGTGTCGGACACAATGGAATTTCCACTGGTATCCTAGCAATAAAGAAACTTCTTTCATTAATGCGGATGAGAATGGCTGACCGTTATCTGAGTACACGACACGAGGCAAGCCGTACCGTGGGAAAAATTCACGAACCAACTGCCTGGCAGTGGTCGGAGCAGTGTAATCTGGGACTGGGTATGCTTCGGTCCAGCGGGACAGGGCACAAACAACTACGAGAACATATTTAAATCCTCGACAACGGTCCATCTGGATATAAACCATCTGGAGGACTTCAAAAGGGTGATCGGGAGGATGAAATCCACCTTGCTCTACAGGGACGCTTTTACCTGGATTGAACTGACAACTGATCATGCAAGTACGCACTTTCTGTTTCGCTGCTGCTCGTAAGTGTTTATTGTTCCAAAGATTTTGTAAACTGTCTAACATCGCTTTCTCTCCTAGATGTGCTGGACTATGTGCTGTATTAATAATGACTTGAACCATAGAGTCAGGGAGAAACCATGTAGATTTTCCCCTCGTCATCCAACCTTGATCTGTCCGGATCCCTCCTAGTTCAATCCATTTCTTTATTTCTTCTGGGGTAGCATGTGTCTGAATATCGATAACATCTAGTGTGGGATCTCTGACTGTCATACAATGTGTCGGTCCGGTTGTCTTTGTCATGTCAATTGTCTGAGTGTGAGTCAATGCTGTATGTTTTGCTGTCTGATCTGCCAGGTCGTTACCCTGGGAAACAGAATCTGTGACTTTAGTATGTGCTTTACACTTCATGACGGATATGCCTGAAGGCAGATGTATTGCTTCTAACAGTGCTTGAATGAGGGGACCATGTTGGATCTTGGCACCGTGAGAGGTCAGAAAACCTCGTTCTTGCCATAACATGCCGAAGTCGTGTACAACTCCGAACGCATAACGGGAATCAGTATATATATTGACATTTCTGTTCTTGGCTAGAATACAGGCTCGGGTCAGAGCAATAAGCTCTGCCGCTTGAGCAGACAGTGTATCGATACGATGTGTTTCTTTAACTTCGGTTTCAGTGGTCACGGCATATGCGGCCACTAATTCCCCTGTACTTGTTCGCATGCATGAACCATCCACATAAAGTGTCAGGTCTGGATTTGTCAATGGAACATCTGTTAAGTCTCGTCTGGGCTTTGTTACTGCATTAATGATCTCTATGCAATCATGCGGGGCTGGATCTGTCATAATTGTAGGTAGCAGTGTTGCGGGGTTCAGAATGCTGCAGCGTCTTATTTCTATGTGTGGCTGGAATAGCGTTAATTCATAACCTGTCAGTCGTGCTATAGTCAAGTGTTGAGTCTGAGTTCTGTTTAAAAGAACCTCTACAGAGTGTGGAACTTGTACTGTTAACTGATGGCCTAAAACAATTGAATCGCTCTGTCTTATTGCTAACGCTGTTGCTGCTACTGACTTTAAGCATGCAGGGAGTGCCTGGGCTACTGAATCCAATGTACTAGAGAAATAAGCACAAGGCTTATGTGAACCTGCTTGATCTTGAGTGAGGACAGACAATGCTGTACCATCACGTTCTGTAACAAAAAGTGTAAACGGTTTGCTGTAACATGGTGTCGCTAAAACTGGTGCTTGGCATAATGCTTTCTTTAATTCCTCAAAGGCTTGTGTATGTTCCTGAGTCCAAGGGAGGACAGTCGAGGTTGCTGCCTCCTGCGTCGTTAACTGGATGAGTGGTTTAGCTAGAAATGCATATTGAGGAATCCATTGTCTGCAGTACGAGGTGAGGCCTATGAAGGCCCGCACTTCCTTTTGTGTCTGGGGTCGTGGCATATTTACAATTAACTGAATGCGATCGGGAGTGAGCTGTCTCCCCACTTTGGACAGCAAGTGACCCAAGTACACAACTTGCTGAACACAGAATTGCAGCTTCGAAGGAGACACCTTGTGTCCCTTGTCTGCCAGAAAATGTAGAACTGTCAGCGATGCTTGTTCACATTCGGGCTCACTTCGTGCGGTGATCAACAGATCATCGACGTATTGCAGTAAGGCTGTGTTAACTGGCATTTGAATACAATCTAGTTGCCTTTTCAGTGCTTGACTATAGATGCTGGGGCTTTCTGTGAATCCTTGAGGTGCGCGGGAAAATTTGAAACTTCGTCCATTTAAACTGAATCCGAAGAGATATTGGCTCTCCGGATCAATAGGTACACTGAAGAAAGCGTTCTTGAGATCAATTACAGTAAAGAACGTTGCTTCTGAATCAATAGCAGTCAATAGGGAAGAGATATCGGGGACCACAGGGTACTGTGGTACAATACATTTATTCAGCTCTCGAAGATCAATCACCAGCCGATATACTGGCGGTGCATTGGGGTCAGTACGTTTAAGAATTGGAATGATAGGTGAATTACAGATATTGGAGTCAGTCTCTACGACCACTCCTTGTGCTATAAGCTCTTCAATGATTTCCAGTAAAGCCACTACAGCATCGGGTGGTAACTTGTATTGTCTAATTCGTGGTAGAACAACTCCTGTCTTGAGTGTAACACGGTATGGTGTGATATGCATACAACCTACATCAGTTGGGCCTTTTGCCCATAGGTGATCTGGTACATTTTTCAATCTGACATCGAATTCTCGCAACACATAATGACCCTTGAAATCCCGTAGAAAGAGTCTAACTCCCTCCGGGGAACAGCAGATTATAGCTCCTAGAGCCTTCAATGTTTTAATTCCTAACAGATTTTCTGGGCATGAGTTTGTAAGTAGCAAATCTGTAACTCGTGATAATGGACCCACAGCCAAGGGTACTGGTTCCGATACTTCATTTACAATAGGCTGTCCTGAAAAACCAAGGGAAACATTCTGTGAGCCTGAGAGGGGTGCCCCTGGGACTTCATTATGGCTGATTGTGGTGCGACTTGCCCCCGTATCAATTAAAAACTTTCTGTCTTTTCCCAATACGTGACTGTGTACATAAGGACCTTCTTGATCTACAGGAATTTCAATAAGAGGCAGGCCACCTTCCCTCTCTAGGCTGTTTCATGTATATCGGGGGTAATCTGGATATGCAGATTGGGCATACTGGTACATCTGTTGTGAAACTTGCTGAGTCGCGGCAATGGGCTGTGGTACTGCTACTGTCTGTGCTGTATGGGATGAAGCATGCATAGGCTGTGTGTTCTGCATGGACTGTACATTTTGTGAGGTCTGTTGCTGGACCTGATCTTGTCTAGGCGGATGCGGTCTCTCTTTAGTTTTACCTGTTGCTAGATTATGTTTCAGGACGGGGCATTCATGTACGTAATGACCTGGCTGCTTGCAATAATTGCATGTCCCTTTAACGGGAGCTGTAGTGTGACTTGTCTGGGTCCCACCCTTCCTTTGACCGTCGGCTGGGACCGTCTGAGCTACTAACATTTTCATCTTTGTGTCTTTCATGCGCTTCTGTTCTTGATCCTGTTCTTCTCTAATTCTATTCTGATGGTATTGTAACATTTGTAACATCTGGGATGGCGTATTTGCCTGCCAAGTACTTTCCACTTTGTACACTCGGTTTTTAACTAATGGTAGGGAGTTCTCGACTAGTTTTGATACAAAAAGGTGTGGATATGACTCGCTACTTGGTTTTAGGCCACTATTAATAATGAAACATTTCTCGAATCTTGAATAGAAGTCACTAGTATCTTCATCATGTTTCTGTTTACAGGACGAGATGGCGTCCCAGTCTTCTTTTCTAGTTGTCAATAATCTTTGCAGGACCTGTACTATTAAACCGGGTAATGCTTTAGTCTTATCCCCAAGGCCTACCCCTGGGACACGTTTACTTTCTTCGTCTTCTATTTCTGCCCATACAATCTTTTTATCCCCCACCTCCCATTCTTTTTCCTTTAATTTCTCGTAGATGCCCGTAGGCAACAGCACCTTCAACATTTTCATGATATCCTCATACGTGTAATCCCCCATTAGTAACATGTCTTTAAGCTCTCTGTGAAAACCTGCAGGGTCTTTATCATGACACGGGACTAGTTTCTTCATTTCTAACAGTTCTAACTTAGTCAGTGGCGTGTGTACATATACACGTTTCAAGAGGTGATCCGCACCCATAACTGGGTGTACTTCTCGTAAGGGGTTCTGGCTTTCAATGCCACTCCCGCATTGCATGTGGTACATTTTCCTTTCTGGAGGCGGGGCGGGAACATATTCAGAGCTTACGAAAGTGTTATATTTATGTCGTTGTTCTAGAATAATTTGTATTAACTTGGTACTGAAACCTCTCCATCTATCCATGAGTAGTGCTTCTAATGTTTCGTGTAAGGGACCTGGATCGGAATGTTGGTTTCTGTATTTCGTGAGGAGGTGCTGAATCATGTATACACCTGCTAATTTCTGTTCGTCTGGGGAAAGGTTCAGAAACGTCTGTGCTAAGGTGTCATCATTATATATGTCTGGATTTTCAGCCCATAATATGGCTGACCGGGCTAGTTCTTGTTCATCCATTGAATTGAGTACATGGTACCCCATTCTTTCTCGTAGTCTTTTATCAGTCTCCTGGAACTGATGTTCAGAAGAATTCGGGTTTGTTAAAGCAGAGAGAAAAACTCTCTTGTTTTCCGGACGGATGCCCTTCCTAAGGTAAGTTCCCTTACCTACATATGCTATAGTATCTGTAGTCCTTTCTGGTTCTTCAAGTTCTTCTTCCTCCTCGGAGGAAGCTTTTTCTTTCTCTTTTTGGTGTACTGCTATCACTGCTTTTCTAATTTTCTTGTACATACTGGCTATGCAAGTCCCCTTGTCATGTTTTCCTTCAGCTATATTCTGACCCCACTTGTTCAATGCATCTAATTCACTCTGATCTGTTCCAGGCCTGTCTCGTTCTCTTATTAGACAATTTATGAAAAATCGTAGTATCTGTGCTTGAACGTCAACTTTCTGTTTCTCCATGGCATCCTTGATACTGTCAGGGTCTTTCCCTGTCTGAACAAACTCATATATTCTATCTAGACGGTCCTTCATTCCTACATAGCATAGCAAGATATCAGTAGCAGATCTTAACCGTAGTGATGCCAATATCATTAGATCGTCTTTTCCGGGTACTGGATCATATCTGCAAACTGAAAGGTTTTCTTTTAATGCGTCAAGGCGGGGTGACCTGAACGTGAGAGGACTCTGCATATCCCTGAGATTGAATCTGTGTGTTAATGGCGGGGTCTGAAGACCCGCGGTCGCACCTCCTGAAGCGGAGGCTTGGGCATTATCTCCCTGTGGAGTCTGTATCTGAACTTGAATTTGTCGTTTAGTAGGATCAGGTAGACGTGGTTTCGGTAGGTCAATTTTGGGTGCGGGAAGTGGTGGGGCTGGCGGAACGGGGGAGGTCTGTCGCGGTACCGGCGGAACATGATCTGGGGGCGGGTTGCTACCCCGTCCCTGTCAGTAGGCAAGGTACGAACAGGCAGATTGGTGTAAGCCGGCGCTACGTCCTCTAGATAAGAATTTAGGAACATGTCTTTAGTAGTCTTATGCATTACTTTAGTTGGAACTAATGGCGGCGGTAAGTTTTTCGGCATTTCTGATAGGGCCTCAGGTGTACCCTCGGCCGCGAGATACATACCGTTCACGAGATTGTTTCGGGCACGATCTATTTGTTCTGTTTTTACTCGGATCCCTTCAGTAACTAATTCGTTTTCTTGGGCTTTTTCTGATTCTTTAAGTCTGTCTTCTCTACGGAGTGCTTTCTCAGCACGCTTGTGTGATTCCTTACGCCAAAATTCTATGGCGTCTTTCTGAGATTGTCTAGCTTTCTTTTTCCATAGCACTTCCTCTACCTTCATGATGCACTCGGCATCCCATGTTCCGGTAACAGGCCATCTGTGTCTTTCGTCTAGATGCTTGGTATAGTCGGCCCATAACTCTAGATACAATATGGCATCTATGCCATGTTTGTGATACATAAAGTTACCTGGAGTGTCCCTAGGGGGAATAGGAATTTCTTCCTCCAGTATCCCTTTCCTAGTTCCTATCTGCTTTAGCTTGTTGAAAAACGGCATCTTGTTTACTTATTACTGAATGCTCAATCCTTACTACTTAATACTGGATACAGCTAGTTTACACAAGAAACACAATGATGCACATTAAAACGGTCACATTCATATCACGACATTAATCACATGAAAAGACATTTGAGACATAGATGACTACCCCCTATACTGGATGTACTGCTAAACAGTACGGATACACTGGTGTAACAGTGCAGAAATTCAGAAATTCAGAATACTAGATATACTGCTAAACAGTACAGATACACTGCCTAGAAACAGTGCAGACCGGACTTGTGTACCCAAACCCGTCTAGATACGTCCCAGCAATGGTACTCACCGGGAAGCACGGAAACAGAAGGCCTCGGAAAACTCGACTGGACTCGACTCGATACTTCGGAAAACTTCGGAAAACTTCGGAAACCTGGTGGGCCTCTTGACACCTCGGACCTTGCTTCTTTCGGCTAGGCTCTGGTCGGGATCCTCCGCACTCCTCACCGCCTCGTCTGGGCACTGATCGCAGTCTTCGTCACCTCCGTGGGTCAGAGGGAGATGCAGGAAATCCTGCTGGTACGCGTAGTTTCCATCTAACTGATGGCAGGGGACAGAGCTTGCAACGCACCAACCGGCACGTGAGGTGGGGGAGGGGTCCCTATTCGGGCGCCAAAATGACGTAAATATATAATTTACTCTCTTAATTTCTATGCAGGTAAGTACTTAATCAATAATAACTCAAATCGGAAAGAAAGAACCAGAGTCCGTGGTGTTAGAGTTCTTAGGGGTTTTATTCCTCAAAAAGGAATGGTCAGGACCATAATATCATGTTCTTCCCACCGCAGGGGTGGAAGAAGGGATAGAGCGCTACATTTTATTGACAGTACATAGCTTATATACTTAATTCATGTCATAGGAAACAGTATAGTAGGCGTAACAGCTGAGAGAAGACAAGATAACAGTATACACGTGTTACTAGTACGTAATCAGAAGGCGTGGACTAGGCGTGAACTGGAGGTGTGTGCTAGAAACGTCACAGATGGGTGTCACAAAGGGGTGGCACTAACAGAAATGTTGCAATGTCAGCAGAAATCGGAAGCTTGGATGCGCGCGCAGCTGCATGACGTGTGATAGACGTGAAACTGGAGGGGTGCAGGGGACTTGACATTTACACTGACGGAAAGAGACAGAAGTCTGGCATGTCAGATCAACTTGTACTTCTATCATATCTGATATCTGATGTTTAGGAACCATATTATCTGGACGGAAAGGTCTCTAGGGTAGAAGCCATTCTATACTAACTGTGGATGCGTGTATAAGCGCCTAAGTGTCTGCATGAGTAGCGTGGGGGCAAGGGGCCTTCCATGGGAGCATGGCAACAGAAGCTATGAATTACTTGCACTGAGACAGGTCGGCCCTTTGGCTCTGCAGCTGGGGAGGATGTTTACTGAAGCTAGTAGGCAGGAATGCATTTTCGAAGAGCGGAACAGATAACTCGAAGGTTATAGTCAGTCTTGGCAGAAAACAGGCTGAGCTGAGCGCGGTGGGCCGCGCTGGAAGTAAGTCAGAGTTCACGGGTACAGAGGCAGCCTGGGCTGAGGCTGTCAGAGTCAGAAGCCAGAAAAGAGGCTCGATGGCAGAAATTCAGGGCCTACTTTGCCAGAGCAGGAAAACATGTAAAGTACACGACAAAAAGACGTTGGCATAGCATACTTAGGAACGGGTTATTTAATCCATTCAGGGTGGATCTGAAAAAGGACAAGTTAACGTTGGACGCAAATGTATTTGCGTCTTCATAACTGACACAGGAGGGAAGTTACATGCACTTTTAGCTGGTACAAGGAGACGGTGGGGTACACGCTAGGGAACACAACATGACCAAAATTTATATTTCCTCACCAGCTATGTGCCATTGAGAATTACTGCGCAACAAATGAACTAAAGATCTATGCCACGAAATCAAAGAAGATAGCCGGCAGTAAAGAAGGGAACCTAACTAGAAGTTTTAACCTGGAGATCTTAAACTGGAACAAGTGCACTTTCCCTTATTCACGAATAACAATGTCCAGGACCTGGAGTTGGAAAGAGCGATTCAACAAAGCAATGCAGAAATCCAAAGCCTTGCCCAACAGGTTTTCTGCACAGCCCAACATTGGCTGAAGCAAACACTGAAAGGCACATCGTTTTATTTGGCTGAACTATGGGGTTTGACCAAGAATACAGAAAGAAATGCACCACATGAGAGGAACGTCAGGAAAAGGTTGTTCCATCTCCCAAGAGACTTTCACCCCATAGCCTTCGAGACTAATGTGAGGTACAATTCCATATAAGAAAGGTGTTGACCGACCACAGGAAACTATGCATGGAAAAGGTAGATGTCACATGCACATTGAATAGTTGATAAGGCATGGAAAAAACATACAGGAATGAAGCCCCAATCAAATTATATGAGAGTGGAAGGCTTTCAGGTGAGTTTGGAGTCTAGCCTCTTGGGGTTCAACCCAAGCCCAGTGACTTTGATTTCTGTGACCAAAACAGGTTTATGACTCGGTGCTAGGGGCCGAAAAGGGAAGCTATAGAAACTACAGACATGATCAGGTGGATATGGATGTCTCACAGCATCCCCAGCCTTACTTGAGGAAGCTGACAAACGTACTTGACAAATGCTACATCAAACGAGCGAAACCCTGCGACCTTAGTGTAGTCTCTCTCGGTCCTAACCCAGAGGGGCATCCATCCAAAGGTCTCATTGTCTAGGTTCCATAGTGGCATGTTTCATCATTGAGTCCTCACCGAGGCAACTAATGTGTCTAGGTGGGCTTGGTCCTTTAAGGGAACTCTTTCTATTGAAGGCGGGAACTCAATTTAAAATTACCCCATGGCACTCTTTGTAAAACCATATGTTTATTAAAAGGTCCTTTGGTTAGATTAAAAACAAAGAGCGGTGCTCTTCGAGGTTTCAATTGTCTGTAGCATCCGTGGGTCACAATCCTTTTGGTGCGTGAGAGACCATCTGGCTGGATGTCCCTCTTGGTTAGGGCCAAGGGACACTAAACTAAGGTTGGGGAGTTTCTCTCTTTTTATGTACCATGTGTACGGACCTGGGAAGTGGAGTAAGCACACCGTACGTCTTCTCGCTGCCTCCATTCCTGTTGACAGATTTACTTGACAGCCTTACTTGACGAAACGTTAGCCAGGCGACACCCCAGTTGGAATCTGGCTTAAAATGCGACCCCAGCCCAGATGCAGAGAGACGACCTGGCACGCTTTGGTTTGTCTTACAGTGCACCATCTTTCCTAAAAACAATAGAAATGACTATTCCACGATATTTACAAAAGAGGCACTCGAAGCGGAGTGGGAGTTTTTATAATCTTTCGTGTGACTATTTTCCTGTTGCAGCTAGACAGATGGCTTGATACTTCGCAGAGAGCGGCTAATAAAGAAACATGCTGCGAGAACTAATTAGCCACTCTCCATGCTGCATCAGCAGAGAATGAAACGGACGTGTTGCACTTTAAGTAGAGAGGAACAAGAAATGTCATTCTTGATTTAAAAATGTTGCTTGTTTTTAATGGTCTTAACCATTTTTGTACTCTGTGTGGTTTACTTTATATTGTTTTATTGGTGAGAAAAGCAAGGCACCAGTAGCGCTTGAATACATATTTTCTTGAATATCACCATATGTACTGAACTGAGAGGTTGAACTCCTTTCCGAATCTCTCGTCACCTTCTACACTCCGTTCACCCACCCTGCATCTCTAGAGGTCCACAGAATAGATGACGAAGAGCTACTGTTTGGTACCTTCATCTCTTCCACATATTTACACTTGCTCTTCTGCCTCACTTAGACAGATTATCATTTTCCATGGCTATGTTCTCATATTCTTAGATTCCCCTATGTCCGTAATTAGGATATTGTATTGCTCTTTAAACCTTTTTCTGGACTTCAGTGTATTTTACTCCACCTGATTCTCCTCAGGTGTACCTTTACTTCCTGTAGCTGCGACTCTACATTTGAAACTCTTACGTCTTTTCCTCTTTCCTTTTGAAGAATACCATATTAGGAAAGGAGAGGCTGTTCGACTCATGGGAGGTAGTGCCGACTGGTCCATTCTTCCTTGCAGGATTACTGGAAAACTTCTACACAGAAGATTATAGATTCTACTGGACATTGATCGTATCTTGCTCCATTGTGCAAGATGCTTGGAAAAGAGATTTAAGACCGAAAGAAATAATTAACCCATTGAATGTTACGATTTACTATAGCATAAGGACGCGAAGGACTAACCAGAACCAGGCCTGGACACTCTTGGAGAACAAAGTTTAATAAAACAATTTTGCAAGCTGAAATATGTGATTTCATGATTTACCTGGGCAAGATCACACTTACCAAGAATTTCTCTTTTTTTTAAAAAACAGATTTTATTGCCATTTAGTATTCAGCAATATTCAGACACATTTTCACCCAAGCATGAAATATCTACAAATCCCAACATAGAGTCTGTCCCATTAGGTTCCTACGTCCCCCCTCCAAGTCTCTGCTTATCCTATGCCTGTTTGCTATATTATGCAGTGCTTGCTGTACTGGATTCTCAGCAATGTTAACAACCTAACAGTACCCCCCTTCACTATCCCCCCACCGCCCCCCTCCACTGCTGCTGCCGACCACCCAGCCACGTTAACTCCTGCTGCGTACATGGTCTGGGTCCCATTCATACTCGTTAAATCCTTGTGCCTTGTTCATAGAGCTCGCCATGTATGTGGATGCTAGGGTGCCATGGTCCAGTTATGTCTCCCCCTCAGCCCTTTCTTGATCCAATCTACCAACTTACCAAGAATTTCTCATGATATTGGGAGAGAATGTGGCCTAACGGCTAGGGTAGTTGACTTTGAGCTAGGGAATTGGATTCGAGTCTCTGCAGGGACGCTCAACATCCTGGGATTCAGAGCAAATCACTTAGGGCTCTATTACGATGTTTGTCTGTGAGCCCCAGATGGAGGCTTGCCGACTGACATCGTAGGTTTAAAGGCTGACCGCCTAATTACAAGTAGGGCTCCCGGTTTTATGGTATTTTTTGTTTTTGACATTTCTGTCTGTATTGATCCATATTTATGGTTTGCAAATGGTATCTGCATTTATCCAAATTTATTTTGGGTTATGTGAAAAAATGAAGCTGAAACAAGTATATTTCTACATTTATTTAACAAATAAATATGCACAAAATTCCTGGCCGCCTGCCCGATTTTAACGATATAAACGCACTTCGATGATAAAATATGCACTTATAGGAAAACATGCAAATATTAGGATCAAGGTTGTATATAACTACTGCTGTTTAAAGTTCTTTGCAAAAATTCCTTTATTTTTTTCAACCACCCCTTACCTTTCAGTCCGCACAGATATTGGGCTGGCAGTCATGGTTTACAGCATTTAGAATTACTCAAAAAACAATCACATTTTCATTTTTATCCTCATAAAAAAAAATACAGACAGGAAAATAAATTGTTTTCTGTCTGTATTCATCTGTAAAAATCAGTCAAAAGGGAAACAGGGAGCGTTAATTACAATGTAGGTGATCTGAGTTTAAACCGGCCGGTCAGACCGACTGCCTTCCGATGGGCTCAAGGAGCCCATTGGCCAGTTAGAGGCTGCACATAATCCCCTATGAACGGTGTTTCCACTGTGGGGATTATGATGTTGGTTTCCGACAGGCTTTTCATGTCAGGCTTTCCAACATGAAAAGCCTGCCAGAAAGCAACTTTTGTGGCCCCTAGCAGGGCCCCCATGCCTGAGCACCCTCTGTTTGGGGGTGAGGGCACCTATGACACCCCTTGGTAATCCCTGCACCACGTGGCAGGCACTTTGAGGTGTTCCGGAGGTCGGTCGGTCCCGAGACCGTAGTGCTGTCGGTCGGAGGCAACTCCAACCGACATCGTAAGGAGCCCCTTAATCTGGTTTGGACTAGGGTCACTGATTAATGGAAGACTGCATTCAATACTCTTTACCATCATTTTGAGTATCTGGTCACAAACATTTGGCATTTATGATACTTCAGCAGCATTTCAACATCAGGAGAATGATATTTTCTATGACATCTATGATACTTACTCCATACTATACCATGACAACATCCTTGTATGTTCTAAAACCATTGAACAGCATCACAAACATATGAAGGACGTTGTCTCTCATCACCAAAGACATTCACTATATGCAAAGCCTGACAAATGCATATTTGAAGTGTCCTCTATTTCCCTTTTAGGCTCTCTGATTTCCTCACAAAGAACACGTATGGATCCCAGTTAAGTCTTTGGCGTGACAAACTGCCCAGCTCCTTCCACGGTAAAAAGAAATTAGGTCCCTAGGGTTTGCAAAAGTCTAATGTTTTTCCTCAAGATTTTTCATCCATCACCGTTTCAATCAAGTAATATAAAAGCTTTCTGATGGGGTTCTAACAAGAAATCACATTTAAAATGCTTCATGATGCATTCACTACTGCTCCCCTCCTTTGTCACCCTAATCTTTTTGTCGAAACAGATGCAGATACATTCGCCTTTGGGGCCATTCTGTCACATCATCCCGAATTATAAGCTTGACATCTAGTGACTGTTTACAACAACATTTTGCTGTCAAGGAAGCGTTTCCTAGAAGGGGCATCTCATGCCACCTGGTTTGGATTGGTCATACAAATCTTTTTTTTTTTTTTTTTTTGGTGTAAGACATTTATTATGCAAAAAGAGATATAAGGTTACACTGCGTCACGCCAACAACCCGGAGGCAGGCCGCTATGAAGTATACATTTCACAAAAAGTAATAAAGCAGTCGGGGGGAACACAACCCAGCGGGCTGCGGAACTCCCAGAAAAAATCATACAGTACAGGAAAGACATGTATTTGAGCAGTGCAACCGTAGCACGTTAAGTGGTCTTACATTTTGTCAGCGCCGTAGACAAGCAAATGGACCAGGAGGTAACAAGGCTGCCTCGGAGCGAGCAGCAGGCCACAACCTGCTGAAACGGCAGATTGAAAGGATACGTCTATCAGCACTGTTTTCACCCAACCTGCCCCAACAAACAAAAAGAAATCGAGAACAACAAACATCGGTGCAAGTACATAAAACCAACCACACAGTACCCCACGCATACATGGGGCTGCACGTTCCTGCTCTGGACAACTGTCAACGAATGTCAAGCAGTGGTAGGGGTTGAGGCGTGGCGGGCCCCAAGTCTCCACCACGAAGATGGAGGGGGAGGGGTAGGGGGGGAAGGAGGATGCTGAAGCAGGGCGATCCACAGGGTCATGTGGCCTTAAGGGAGACGGAGGAGGCTAGGACATGCAGCATGCGCAAAGTCAATAGGGCAGCAGGTCCAGGGCGTGCCTCAGCTCCAGGGCAAACCTGCGCCGGTGCGGAACATCAGAGCAGCAACAACACAACCTCACTTCCAAATCTCTCATCCCATATCATCCGAAACACCCACGTCAGGTGATCCACCAGAGGCGTCTGAGCCCGCACGCTCTCTAGTCCATTGTGGGAAGGGTTCCCATATATCATTAGGCCTGGAGGCGGTGGGCATCGTCTCCCAATAATGAGTCAGTTGTGCATGCCCATATGTCACATCCTTAACCCACTCTGTGAACGAGGGAAGAGCTCTCCTGCCCCAGTGTAGTGAAATCTGTCGTTTGGCATAGAGGAGGAGTAGTGCATGTAGTTTCCTATCACAAGGTTCTGTATCCTTGACATAGCCCAACAAGCCCAGAAGCGGTGATGGTGCATCATTTCTGTGTATGATTTGATTAATGGCTGTGAAGACGTCCGACCAGTACTCGTCCAGTTTAGGGCAGCTCCATGCCACATGGATAAAGGACGCATCCACCCCTCCACATTTCCAGCAGGATGCATCCGTGCGGATACCCATGCGGTGTAGCAGCATCGGCGTGCGATAGTACCGGTGTAAAAATTTGAAGTGGATGAGCCGCAATCGATAATTTGGAGATAGCGCCGTGAGCTGCTTACAGCAGTATTCCCATGTTTCGTCTGTCAAAGGATCGACCAGGTCGGCAGCCCAAGCCTGCGGTCATAAAAATCTTTAATGTCCCATCAGGTGCATCAATTCAAGATGTGTCCGTTGTTCTTTGTTCTGCTCCACTTTTGATTATAACATCTCTTGTCGTACAGCAAATCGACATGGCAAAGCCAATGTCTTTTCTAGCCAAGGAGAGGATGACACAATTAAAATTTCTTCTACCTCCTTCCATTCTCGCTTTTCACAGGGAAAGTACCACAGACTATCAACGTTTCTTATAGAATCTATGACAGGGACAGCATCACATAGACCAACAATACAATGGATACGAGAGATTCTCTGATTACAATATGTGAACCAGGGTTTCCTATATCTTAAGGTACAATTCTTTGTTCCCACCATAACTTTACAACAACATGTGTTGGTCTGGTTCCATGTTCACAGATTCAGGGTTGAAACAAGGAAAGGAGAGAGTGCTAGAGCAGTCAGGCATCCTCCCTTTCTGCAGAGGACATTTCTACTTCCCATGCAGGAAGAGGAGGGCTAACATCACGACTAAAGATGCTGCCATGAATGTTTCGAATCTGTTGGCTCTTTTTTTAGGCGAGGTAGTGTAGGGAAGGGAGGGAATGAGAATTGTGGGTGGCTCAAGAACACCAAAGCAATGTAGAGGTTGCTGATTCTACCACCGTGAGAATGTGGAGAGGGAGGCAGGATTTTCTTATATATAGAAGAAGTTACACATAAGAAAAATAACAGGAATTACTCACCCCCAGTTACCTTACTTAATATTTCAAAAATGCACCGCAGGGGAGGATCCTGAGTATTTTTTAAGCATATTGGGAATCGGTAGCCTGCAGAATGATGGTGACAATATATTGTGCCATTTTTGACAGAGGAGATGCAGGCTATCAGGCTGTCAATTAGGATGAAATTACTCCCTGACCAGCGTTCAAACAAGACATTCTGAAACGACTCAGATTGATGAGGAGACACACTAGACCCAGTTCAAACAGATTAAACTCACACCCATGGAAAATTCTTGACAATAGTATTACCGCATGAAAGACCTTTGGCTGTGGGGACAAGCAGTTAGGCACTACAGCGACCACCCAAGAAGCAACAAGAGTCTAGTTAGAATTGGAGCAATTTGTGGAGGTCATTCCTTCGATTAGGAGGCAATGGTTAAGCAACTTCTGAATACCACCCTCAACAATGGGCTAGACTTGGCTAGTTCAAATAAAAGGGCCACCCCAGCTAGACCACTGGGTAATGTGAATTTATTCCATGCAGGATCTGTACAATGTGACTCCTCTCCCCTACGGGATCGGAAGAAAATATCAAGTCATGGAGAAAGAGAAAGATGCTGCTACGGACAGCACTACACTTTACAGTCAAACAACATATATGAGTCTACAAAATTTCAAGTTTGGTGGGGGAACCACATCGCATAATTCTGTACTCACAAGAATAATCCTGAACTGAAGGAGATTGGTGTAATTGTCCACTACTTGGAAAATCAAACCGATGTAATATTCCTTGTGCATCCCAACAACAATTCCCAGTATGACTGACCTCTTAAAACTGCATTGGAATAGCAATATTAAGGCCTTTGGAGCCTTCATGAAGAGGATATAGGTACATACTGACAGTGGTTGACTACGGCACCACATATCCAGAAGATTTTCTCCTGTGAAGTATTGCAGTGGCAGATATAGTGGATAGCCTGAGCCCTTTCTTTTACAGGGTAGGAACCCCAACCAAGATCTTAACTCACCATGGTCGGAATTTTATTTCTCAAATTATATGCCAGCTGTTAAACAGATGAGAATCACTTTGTATCATCCTCAGACAGATCTATTAGTTGTACAATATAACACAAACTCAAGCATATAGTATAGAAGCTGTCCGAAACATCACATACACAGTGTTGCAGCAGGAACACAAACCAAATATTCAATTGTATCTTCTCAATTTGCTAAACAAAATTATGAAGAACCAGACATTTATTGTCTGATTTGTATCAACCAAATTCAAACCTCGGATGGAGAAGACATGCATCCAGTATGTGCACCTTCAACCTGCAACTGACACAAAAATCAAGTTTCATTTTACAAAAGAAGGCTTAACAGATTTATTGGAGAAAGTTGGTCGAGTATTCTCGAATTTGCCAGAGAAAAGTAACCGGCTTGTCCATCAAATACATACACACCAAATGATACTATTGTGAAAATTCAACCATATCCAATACCAACAACAAGCAGTTCAACAGAAAAATAGCTCTGTGTTAAAGTTGGATATACAATAGAACCGTCATACAGTAACTGGTCCTCCCCCACAGTCCTTCTACTTTCGCAGCAATTCTGCTGGAAAAGCAGAACTGTGCCTTGGAATGACAGGACATCAGCATGTAGGGACTGAGGCTGTTTTCTTACAATTAAACAAATAAAGTATTTTATTTGTTTCACTTTAAATTGCTATTATTTTACAATTATATTTGACAAAAATGGAAATATACAATAGATTAAAATTATGTGTGACAACTACTTATTATACAACATTTTTAGAAAATGTTAAAAACTCAAAGGGTGACATTTTCTATTCCCACTCCAATCTAAACCAACTCGGGGCAGGTGCTGGACACTGAAGTGGTAGCACTTAATATTCCCACTCCAATATAAACCAGTTTGGGGAAGATGTTGATCACTAAATTTACTATTCCCACTCCAATCTAGACTAACCCACAGAAGGTTTTGGCACTAAAGGGATAACACTAACTGTTCCTACTCCAATCTAAACAAGCTCAGGGAAGGTATTGGACTTTAAAGGGAGTAACACTCACTATTCCCACTATCATTTAGACAAGTTTGGAGAAGGTGTTGGATGCTAAAGGAGTGACAATTACTATTCCCACTCCAATCCAAACTAATTCAGGGAATGTGTTGGATACTAAAGGGGTGACATTTACCACTCCCACTTCAATTTGGGGATGGTATTGGACAAAAGAAGAGTAAGATTTACCATTCCCACTCCAATCTAAACCAACTCAGAGACGGTATTAGACACTAAAGGGGTGACATTTACTATTCCCACTGCAATCTAAACCAACTCAGGGAAGGTGTTGGACGCTAAACGGTTTAAATTTACAATTTCCACTCCAATCTAAACCAGCTTGGAGATGGTGCTGGACGCTAAAGGGGTAACACTAACTATTCCCACTACAATCTAAACCAATTTGGGGAAGGTATTGGACGCTAAAGGGGTGACAATTAATATTTCCACTCCAATCTAAACCAACTCAGAGGAGGTGTTTGACACTAAAGGGGTGACATTTACTGTTCCAACTCCAATCTCAATCAATTTTGGGAAGGTGATGGACACTAAAGGTTTGACATTTACTATTCCCACTCCAATCTACACTAACTCAGGGAAGGTGCTGGATACTAAAGGGGTGACATTTACTATTCCCACTCCAATCTAAACCAATTTGGGGAAGGTATTGGGCGATAAAAGAGTAACATTTACTATTCCCACTCTAATCTAAACCAACTCAGGAAAGGTGTTGGAGACTAAAGGGGTGACATTTACTACACACACTCCAATATAAACTAACTCAGAGAAGGTGTTGGATGCTACATGGTTTACATTTACTATTCCCACTCCAATCTAAACTAACTCAGAGAAGATCTTGGATACTAAAGGGTTGACATTTACTATTCCCAATCCAATCCAAACCAATTTGGGGAACGGGTTGGACACTAAACGGGTGACATACCATTCCCAATACAATCTAAACCAATTTGGGGAAGGTGCTGGACAGTAAAGGAGTGGCACTTACTGTTCTCACTCCAATCTAAACCAATTTGACGAAGGTGTTAGACAGTAAAGGGGTGGCCCTTACTATTCCCACTCCAATCTAAACAAACTTGGGAAAGGTTAAAAAAAACATTCAAATTAAATAATTCCAATTCAAAATAATCCTTTTATCTACAATATTATATTTAAAAATACAAAATACACAATCAAAATTACACATTATCATACTTAAAAATATATAATTGTTTCTAAAATGTTATAACACACTAATGTAAGCTACTATTATTTATGTAAGAAAGTAAAAAAAAAATAGTATTGTTAATATACTAAAATATCCAAAATGTTACTTACTATTTTCTACCATTCATGAATTTTTAAAAAGGACAACTACATTTTTTGCATATAAAGAAATTTTATAAAAAATGTTATCAAATGATTTTAAATATTTATCATTATAACAATTAAAAAAAAAGAAAGATCCATTCTAAGGGGCTGATTACGATAAAGGTCGAAAAGGCTCCAAATGGCATTCGGTTCATCTGAATCCGATTCGGAAGTCTTGTTTCTGATCGACTCTGAAACATTTCTGACTGACCGAATACGATGGTCGGAAACCGCTCAGACTGTCCGACTTGGTTCCAACTAGCGTCCGAACGGTATTCGGAGACACTGAGTCGGTCAGTGCCAACGCGTATGTCTCTAGGGTCCGTGTTTCAGAGTGAGCCATTAAATTGTTAGATTTGGACAGCCTTTCTGAATCGGTCTGTCAGACACGGATCGGCTGTCGGAATCTGGAGACCTCTGTTTGGGGCTCAAGGGGGGTACCCATGGGTCCTCTCTTTCCAACCATGGCTAGAGTGACAGGCACCATGCGGTGCCCACCACAGGGTGCAAGGTTTTCTACGGCCACCCCATTTTTCGATGGGAGCCTGTGTTGTCGGTTGGAACACAGGCTCCCATTGAATTCAATGAGAGTCCTACCAAACGATGTTTAGAGACATCTTAATCGGTCTGTTGGACTCCTCGAACCCAAGTCGGTCCGAAACCATTCCAAAACAGAATCCGAAATGAGGCCCTAAATATTTTCTGATACACATTGCCCTATCAATCTCAATTTACCCTTCACACACAAAATCCATGCCTCTGAGATAGACTTTCTTGATGTTTTGGTCAAGACAGTTGATGGGAGAATACAAACCAGCCTATATCATAAGAGAACTGCAGGGAATAACATTCTCCATGCCAATGCCACCACCCACAGGAGCTGAAGTGGAGCATCCCCTATGTAAAATTGCCCACAGCTATATGGAATTGCAGAACCAGACAGGCTTTTAAGGAGGAAGAGGGACACATGATCACTAGATTTAGAGCCAGAAGTTACCCTTGAAAGTTCATGGAAAAGCAATGGATAAGGCTGCACCAGTGACGAGGGAGAGTCTACCCTAATGCAGTCAGACTCATCACTATTGTGTTCGTGTTCTACAATGTTAATGTGGTTACATGTATGTCGGCAGTACAATCTGCCGGTGAAAAAGAGTTTTGGAGCATTACTGAGCTATAAAAATTCTTGATGTGAGTTGCCCCGTGACCAGACACAGGACCAGGGAACATAATCAGAATGCTGATGAGTTGTCATTTTTTGTACTTGACAGAATCATGAAAAGTGCATGAGGAGGAGACAGGGAGAAAAGGCTCAGACTTTTTGAATTGGAATATATTATTGTGCTTGGGAGTAACTCCCCAGGAAGCCTCAATGAGGATGAGGAACTTCATGTTCACATCAACTGATGCAGTAAAACAGCCTTGTTTGTTTGAGATCTGACTCAGGTCCTGGAAAGATAGTGTTGTTGCACCTAGCTTATAATCCTTTATTTCCAAATTTCCTTTTTTAGGTCTCGCATAGCGAAAAACATATTGTTGCCGACTTGCCGGGAATGTTGGACAGGGGATGTGCACGCGCTTTCACTCGGTGATTTCACCTCATGGGCGCGCACGTCCAGCCCTGACCCGTGCACATCTACTGTTCCACATTCCCAGCAAGTCAGCCTCTCGCCTCTCTCAATCGCGCGCGCACACACCCACACACACGCACGCACCCACACACACACGCATGCACACACGCGCACCGCATGCACACACACCCCTCCCCCTCCTTACCTCACCGGGTTCTTGTCGCTGCACTCGATCTGCTGTCCTTTCGTCTCCTCGGTGTTGGCTGTCTTCGGCCTTTAGCTTAGGCCTGCACTATCGAGGAGGGCAGGAGGCGCGCATCCCCGAATGCCAGAATGACTAATGTCCCCTCACTACCCTCCCCAGCCGCTCGTGCCCCTTCCTACCCCGCTCTGAAGAGGAGTCCCCGGGAGGCGGGTTTAATTGCTGTCTGGGGACTGCGCGTGCCGCTCACCCTGCCTGGAAAGATAGATGAGATAGAAAGAGGACAGGCGGCTGGCAAGAACAACACTGAGGCAAAGGAGCAGCGGCTTAGAGGGATTTCCTTCACCTCAGACCTAGCTAATGATGAAGGACCCCGCTGCGTCAGGCATTTCTGTGCCAAAATATCTCCCACACTGACTCTGGGATAGAATGTGGCACATTTACCCAGCTGTTGGGGCGGGGGATTTGTGTGCTTGAAGTTGCTTAGCAGAGCCATGGATACTTAAATGAGCAGAGTACACCATGGAGATATGAATATGTGCCATTGAAGATGCCTAAGGCGCCGGCCCACACGTTCCCAAATACAATGTGCGTTTTGTACATGAAGTTAGTTTCTTCTTGTAATGTGTGCATGGACGCTGGAGTAAAAACAGGATGTGGCATAATGACTGGAACTGCCGACCTTGGAGCTGGGTTACCGGGTTCGAGCCTCGTCTTCGACTCCACATCCTGTGGTTCTGAGCAAGTCACTTAATCTCCCGGTGCCTAGCAACACCGTCAGGTCGAGTTCGTGCTATATAAAACTGCAAAAAGCAAAACAAAGTGTGAGTTTAACTTCATAGGGCTTTTCCCCGGCATGCCAAAGCTGCTTTCCTGTGACTTTAATCATAGGTACCTCTTAGCACCGCTTATTGGATGCATAGTGATTCTCAAAAGAGGCCATGCCGAATTCTAGGCCTGCGTGCTGTATTTCGTGCCAGTGTGGTGCTGGGCCACAGCTGATGACAGGCATCCACTCACGTGTCACATTGTTTGCTCTCGGGTTACTTGGCGCCATGGCCTCTGGCATCACTGATTAATTTCTAGCACACACAACACACACAGGATGCATGGTAATACGATTTATGATTACAAAGTGACGTTATTGCAGAATTCTGCTCCCTCTGTATGAATTCAGGTGCCCTGAAAAGTTCTATTAGTTCACCGAAAAAGCAGGTTACAGACATGGTTTAATCGTTTATGATATGGGCCTGTTTGTAAAATGCTTTCTATGGCTGATGGGCTGCTGAAGTGCGTTGTGAATGGGTAGGTTGCTCGCTCCTCCCTCGAGGCCCAGTGCTAGATTTAACCTAGTTAAGTTTACAAATAGTCGTCCGCTGAATTAGTTTATTGCGAGTGTAGCAACATTGCAGACAGATTTTAAACTATTGTACAAGTTGCACGTGAGTGTTACCCTGTTAGTCGGTTACGTATGTTTTTAGATTGGATAATTAACAGCGTGTGTTAAACATTTACTCTTTGGTTATGATTATTGTAATTATGTGGTTTGTTTCATAGGCCTCAGGGTGGGGGTCCTTTGCATCAGACATGCTAGGATCAGGCAAGGTCCTGGCTGTACAGGTTTTTCTGCAGTAGTATTGTCCGGATTGTTAAAGATAATCTTTTATGACATGCTGTCTGTTTTGTTGGTGGGTAGCGGGATAGTCGTGTAGACACACCTCCAGATGGCGCCAGACACCATGTTTTCTCTTTCCCTTAAGTACTTTTTTAAATACTTAGAAACAGGTGCTGCAATGCACATACAGGTGAAAGTTAAGCATGCACTCTGATGCTCAGGGGCTGGAACATTGTGGGCTGCCTGAAACTGAATTCCTTCAGCTGCTGGTAATGTATATCAGCGGGTTAATGCGCATACTGCAGAGCTCAGCTTGCAACCTTAAAGGAATCTACTGGCTCAGCCTTTCATCCTTCCTTAGTGCCACTAAGCTGGACAAATCCCTGTGCCTAATAATCATTGAGGCAGTACAGCTTCTCCTCTGCACTAGTAACTTAAGAAATCTTATCGCCCTCACTCTATCTATTGCCTTCACTCTTATCTATCGCCCTCACTCTATCTATCTATCGTCCTTACTCTATCTATCGCCCTCACTCTATCTATCGCCCTCACTCTATCGCCCTCACTCGATCGATCTATCTATTTATCTATCTCCCTCACTCTATCTGTCTATCGCCCTCACTCTATCACCCTCACATTATCTATCGCCCTCACTCTATCTATCGCCCTCACTCTATCTATCTATCCCCCTCAATCTATCTATCTATCGCCCTCACTCTAGCTATCTATCGCCCTCACTCTATCTATCTATCGTCCTCACTCTATCTGTCTATCGCCCTCACTCTATCACCCTCACATTATCTATCGCCCTCACTCTATCTATCGCCCTCACTCTATCTATCTATCCCCCTCAATCTATCTATCTATCGCCCTCACTCTAGCTATCTATCGCCCTCACTCTATCTATCTATCGTCCTCACTCTATCTGTCTATCGGCCTCACTCTTATCTATCGCCCTCACTCTTATCTATCGCTCTCTCTTTTATCTATCGCCCTAACTCTATCTATCGATCGCCCTAACTCCTATCTATCACCCTCACTCTTATCTATCGCCCTCACTCTATCTATCTATTGCACTCACTCTATCGCATCACAACAGCATCACTCAGCACCACCACAGCATCACTCAGGGGCAACACAACATCACTATGCGCTACCACAACATCACTGAACGCCACAGCATCACTCTTCGCCACCACAACATCACTCAGCGCCACTACAGCATCAATCTGTGCAACCATTCAACAACAACTGGTTCAAATACGTTCTCTCAATGTTTCAAGCTTTATTACACATGTCACAAAAAAGATGTTAATATTTCTCTTCTGTTCTTGGATTTTCGTCACGATAAAATACACTGAAAATATTCTTCACAAAAGTTATTTACAAAAGTTTAAGCTAATGCCATTATAAATTACAAGAACTTTTATTTAAGTTTTAATTTAAAAAAAATTAAAAGCCATTGTTATTTGTAATATCAATACATCTAAGTCAAGTAAATACAACACATATTGCATTACAAATGCTATAGGTGTCACATTTACGAAAGTTAAAACTATTTGCATTGTAAATGACAAAGCTATTAATTTCACTATTTTCAAAACTAACACATAAATAAAAAAATGTGTCATTTACAATACCAATAGCTCAAACTTTCCTAATGCGAGACCTATTGCATTGCAAATGCTTGTTGATTTTGAATTTATGATCTCCATAAGAACTGTGTTAGGACTAATAGGCCATCTCCCTGGGATGGTTAGTTTCCCTCTCCCAGTTTATGGCCTAGGCCAAAGTGCACCTTTTGTTAACTGAGCTTATTTATCATTATGACACGTATAACCCCTTGTATGTTCCAGTAGCAGGAGACTTTCATAGTGTGCTGTAGTGAAGGATATGTTTTTTTATGTGTGAGTGTTTTTGTTTTTTACACTGGGTGAGAATAACATGCAGTCTAGAAGGGCTTTTGGAGCTTTCTATTCATTGATTAGGGGTTGAGAGATTTGACAATGGGATGTCCAGTTCTACCACTTGGTTGAAAGGTTTCCCTCCCCTTCCCTCTTTCTTTTTTTTCTTTGATACAGAAAATAATTGCTTTCATTGCCATAGCAAGAATGTTATGCCGTGATTTAAAAAAGATACAAAAAAATGTTTTTTTTACATATTTCTTTTGAAATTGTTGGAAATGCACTCGCAATGAATGCTATCACTGTTAAATCAAGACTATGTTGCATGCACTTTATTTCCCATGCTTTCTATTGGGTGATCCTATAAATACATAAGGGGCATGTATTATTTGTACAGTGTGCCACTGGGCACATGTACCTATCTTTCTTATCTTTAGTTCTTATTATATTTTAAAATTTTTCTATAATTTGCTATAATTTGTCTATTTCTGTACGATTTTTTGCCCCTATAGTGTAGGAATACTCTGAAATACTATGACATCAACACACATGTATGTATACATTGCTGGGCACATACCGTATCGCAGGGGTTGTGACTGGGGACAAATTCCAAATTACCGATAGTCTAGGTATATAAATTGTCTAAATACTTTTTCTAAAAATAATTTCGTACATAGATCTAATGTAATATGAGGAGCATGTGAAATTCTAAGGGCCTAATTATGAGTTTGGCGGTCCCTCAGACTGCCAAAGTCACGGAGGAGGTGCAGTGGCAGTCGGGGACTGCCGCACTAGTGGTCCGACTGCCGTATCACAACTACAGCGGTCGGACCTCCAGAGGACCGCTGCAACCGCCAGGGGTTCTCAATACCTGGCGGTGGCACAGCAGTCAGAAGGCTCCAATATGCTTGCTGGAGCGCAGTGCAGGATGGGCTTTGGAGCTACCATAATGGTGCCTTTTAATAGGCACCACAGTGGAAACGCCAGAGGACCACCTGCAAGACCAGAAGGTAACTCGCAATTTGGTGGGTGGCTGGCTGTCAGGTTTGGCGGTGTGGGAGTGGGGCGGGGTTGTGGTGTTGTGGCCCACTCCCACGCTGCCAACCTCATAATCATGCCCTAAGAATGTGTGTCACTTATGAAAAGTTTCCAAAGTGCTCTATGACTGCTTACATCTTTTGAAAATGTTTTCTATGTCTATTGACTTAGTGAGTTTACTTTATAAGGTGATTGGGCAAGTTATGTTTCGATCAGGCCATGACGAAGCCTCTATGCAGGTAAAATGCGTAGCCAAATAAACACTTGTGGAAATCTAAAACTTGGAGTGCGAGTATTTCTGGTCTGTATCTTCGACTAAGGTTTTGTTTTGACATTTTTGAACATATATAACAATTTCATTAAAAAAATAATTTCTTGAAACGTATACAGAAATACAAATATAATAATTTATAAACAATTTCTAAAATATTTCTAATAATTAAAAATATGTAATATTTCATTTGAAAAAGTAAAAAAAATCTTATTTTACATTATTGTGTATAAAAAAATATAAAATACATTTAATAAAACAATTTGCATATAAAAATAAAAGAAAACGTACAATTTAAAATTTTAATACTTATTTTTTGAAAAATCTCTCACCTTTTTCCCTTATTAACCGAACATTCCGCTACTAAAATACATTTCAATTATTAAACAAAATATTAATATAGTTAAAAATTACAAATTAGAACAATTTAATACATTTTAAAAATTCTAAAATATTTTACATTTTAAATATTTTACATTTTATCTAAAAAACATAAAAAATATCTTATTTCACATTAATTTAAAAACAATATTTATAATATTAGAAAATAGCATTTCAAATTAATGAAACAATTTACATATAACATTTGACCTTAAAATTAAAAATTATAATATTTTTTTTAAACTCTCCCCACACTTATCCCTACTAATCCAACATGCAGCTACTAAAATAATTCTATAATTAAAAAAACATTAGAACAATAAAAAATTACAAATGTAAACAATTTAATTTCCAAAAATCGAAAGAAAAAAATAAACATACAAAGAAACAAATACATTACATAAACTAAAGAACGATATTATATCCAATTATATTTACTGCATCGATATTTAAAACAATACTTAAAACAATATTTTTGACATCGTCCTTCCTGTCCATGATATATATAAAATCCCAATATTCTTGACATATTTTTACAACACAATATTTTGTATCTGATATTTTGTCCAAAAACTATTGGAAAGCTGCAGCTGCAGCTGCAGTGTTATGTCTAAAACATTAGGAGCTCTTGCTGACTCGAAAAAAAAAAAAAAACATTATGTTGTTATGTATTCTAAGGCTAAGCCACATCAGAAAAACATCAAAAAGTGAAGTATAAAGAAGTTGGAATTAGAAGAATTGAAAATTAAAATCATATTCACTGTGTTTGATTTATTCTCAGGCCGACATTGGGCACATAGATGAAAAGTTTAGCATTGAACACCTGTAAGATTAGTATTTAGCAAGACCCAAACTAAGCCTGATTCAAATGAATAGAAATGTATTTTGTGATGGATGTAAGAGTATGATGAATGTGTGTTATGGGCTATAGTTGTAATGATTTTAACTATTGTGATATTTTGTTCGAAGACTTGGGGGCCCATTAGGATGGCGGCAAACCCTAGCGGTGCTGGGACTGGCCGCCAGTGGTGCAGTGGCGGGCGGTGCTCACAGCATCGCCCGCCACATTGCTGGGAATGCACTGTTTGCAATGTCATGCACAAGGTGACAGGCACCGCGAAGTTCCTGCCACCATGTCCATGACAATGCAGGGGTCTTTCCGTCCGCTGGGGTCCCCCCACCATACTAATATGGCGCAGGGTAGGATGTAGGGCAGATCACC
Source organism: Lissotriton vulgaris (assembly GCF_964263255.1). NCBI lineage: Eukaryota > Metazoa > Chordata > Amphibia > Caudata > Salamandridae > Lissotriton > Lissotriton vulgaris. Next base: position 617,392,422 of record NC_141695.1, on the reverse strand, counting down.
ACCGCCATGCGGGCGGTGGCGATCCACCCTACATCCTAATGGACCCCTTATTGTCTAGTCTTGCATATAATGGAAAGGAGGAGATTAGTGTATTGAAAACAAAAAATGTATGTACTATTAAAAGTGAGGAAATAAATACATTTTGAAGGTTTAAGAGTTTTGAGCCTTTAGCTCAAAAGTTAGTTTTAGTTTTTTAGTTTTAGTTTGCCGTCAGCAACGGGTTTCATTACCCCCCTTTAGCTCGGAGGAACGGAGAGTGGGACAAGGAGTACCTCAGGGCTCGGCCATCAGCCCTATACTCTTCAATGTCTACCTCCGCCCCCTAGTCCAGCTCATTAAAACCTTTGGTATCTCTGCATTTAATTATGCAGACGATACCCAGCTGGTCTTCTCTCTGGAGGGACAGGAGGCAGTCACATTGGAGACCTTTCATCGGTGCATGCAGGCGACAGCGGAATGGCTCCGGCTGAACTCGTTACAGTTCAACGGAACTAAGACGGAGGTTTTACATTGCTCCACTGATCGAATTCCTCGTGACCTTCCAGTGGACTTCTGGCCGCCGTCCTTCTCAGAGACGGTGTTTGCGGCACAATCAGCGCGCAATTTAGGCGTCACTTTTGGGCCTAACCTGCAGTTGGATCTACATGTGAATAAGATCTCGTCAACATGTATGATGCTGATTCGTATGCTGCGCAAGGTCCTTCCTCTCCTCCCTGTGCAAGCCAGACCAGAAGTAGTGCGTTGTACCATCCTAAGTCGACTTGACTATTGTAACGCACTACTTCTGGAGGCCCCGGTAACACTCTTGGGCAAGTTGCAAAGGGTGCAAAACATCGCAGCCAAACTCGCCCTTTCTCTCCCTTACCATAGTTCATCTACGGCAGCACTGCGAGAACTTCATTGGCTGCCAGTTCATCTTCGAGTGCGCTACAAAGCAGCATGTATTGTGTTCAGGGCTATCCACGAGCTAGGCCCCATTCCGTTGCGGCGAATGTTTGCCTGGTACTGTCCATCTAGAGCTTTACGCTCTTCGTCATCCAGGCTACTGGTAGTCCCACGATTCCAGAGAGTGAGGATGGGGGGCCGCTCTTTCAGAGTAGCGGCAGCCAAACTCTGGAACTCTCTGCCTTTATCCTTGAGAAGCCTTGGAGATCTCCTCTCCTTCAGAAAGGCTTTAAAGACTCATCTTTTCCCCAGGATAGGCTGAGCTACTGTTTTCATTGAGTACGGGTCAAAGCGCCAGGATGCCCTTGGTGGTGACAGGTTGCGCTATATAAGTATGCCACAATACAATACAATACAATAGCACATGCATGTCAAATTGAAGATGCATGATGATCTGTAGGTAAGGTCAGATATGGGTTCGTTCTTCTTATATTTAGCCAGTGTTCCCTGTCCCACTGACCGATTCAAAACAGGGGTCCTTTACTCTTTCAGTGATCACAATCCTTGCCAGGGTGAACCCTCAAAGTCACTAAATGAACCTGAGCGCAACTTCCATGGTATTTATGGCACAGAGCAGACATGCTTAAATTAGGGCAATGTGTATAATATTTATGCAGTACCAAAACAATAATAAAGTTGAAATGCAAAATAATTAAAATCCCAATCCAAATTAGAATCCCAGAGTGAAATTTAATAAAGAAAATGGCACCATAATGACAAAAATCCAATTAAGGGAACCGGACACATGAATGTTCTACGTTTTAAGTAGGAATATCACCAAGAAGCATTAAGTGCCAATGATAGTCAATGATTATGGTAGACTGGAACCTAGTTGTAGTTTGAAGCTGATTGTGATGGACCGCCGGTCGGATATACCGACTAAGATCGTACCGTCAGAGATTTTATCTTCTGATTTATTTCCTTTAAGATGCAATCCTCCACAGGAATACACTTCTAAAGCCCTAGGACCTCCAGGAAGGCACTTCGGGGCTCACAGGCCATATCGTAGGGTCCAGTCTAGATACAGTTGCCAATGGTCAACTGAGTAGTTCCAAGAAGAGCCTCTGGTAGCTTCTTGTGTCCCTGTAGCTTTAGCAGGAGGGGAGCCTTATGACCCTTGGAGTCCACTTCTTTGTCCTGAGTTCAAGATAAGGCTAGTCTAGTCCTTAAGCGTTTTCCTCAGGTCACAGGCATCACGTTCAATCCTCTTCTGATCTTCCTCAGGTCTAAGAAAGTTCTGAGCTGGGTGCCTGAAGACACCACATTTATGCCTGGTACGAGCTAATAGTTGGAAATGACTCCTGAGCATGCACTAACCAATGGAGAAAATGCTCCCTGGGCCAACCGTACCCATATTGGGCATTTTCAAGATGTCGTAAGTCTTCAGACACACTAAACTCTGAGGGCTGTGTGTGGGTGAGGAGTATACAGTGGTAATTCTGCTGTCCTCCTACATTTAACACCAGAGTCCAGTTTGAATCAACCATTATGCCCCCAATAAACCCAGAGACCGAAGTCTTGTAGAATTAAGCAGGGGTTTTCAACAACAAATTAGTAGATACATAATAAATCTTTTAGCATCCTGTTTCCCTTCCTTTTAAGTGCACCTCCTGTGTTATATGCCAAAAGTTCAGAGACAGAAATCTGATGGGACAAAGCAGGTCTTTTAGTGACAAGAATTGCTATGGCATCCTGTTTCCTTTTCTTTCAAGTGAACCCCCAGTGTTATATGTAAGACCCAGACTACCCAAGCAGGATTTGACATTCAATCAGGATTTGACAGTGCAATGTCAAAAAGGAACCCCCCACCTTGCATATACCCCCCACCTTTCATATGCTGTTAGGTTCAGAGGAGTCATCTCTGCTCTTTTAGACCAGCCAATTGTTTGCTCTAGGGAGGTACCTTTTTCTCACCTATTCAAATTCTAATGATTGGCTGGCAGAAGCGGGGGACCAAATGCAAATTTAGCCTACAGGAACGTCAGGCAGGGAAAAGGTACAGTCTAGTTACTTTTCCTTAATATGCCACGATAGGTGCTTCAATTCACTGGTGACATTTAATTTATCAATCAATCAATTAATCAATCAGGGGTTTAAAAAGCTCGCTACTCACCCGTGATGGTCTCAAGGCATTGGGGGGAAGGTGGGTTGGAGCTTCGGATCAGTCGAAGAGCCAAGTCTTGAGGTCCTTCCTGAATGTGTGCAGGGTCTGGGAGTGTCTGATGTTCACGGGGAGCTTGTTCCAGGTCTTGGCTGCGATGTAGGAGAAAGCTCTCCCACCTGTTCTGTTTCTTTGGATGTAGGGGACCTCGGCCAGGGCGAGGTCGGCGGAGCGGAGTATGTGGAAGGATACTCTCTCGTTGAGGTATTTGGGTCCGATGTTGTGGAGGGATTTGTAGGCGTGGGTGAGGAGTTTGAAGGTGACCCTCTTCTTGACGGGAAGCCAGTGTAGGTCTCGTATGTGTTGGGTCATGTGTTCGTGTCGTGGTGTGGTGTCCAGAGGACGAGTCTGGCAGCGGCGTTCTGGGTGGTTTGTAGTCTGTGTAATAGAGTTCTATTGATACCGGCATATAGGGCGTTGCCTTAGTCCAGTCAGCTGGTTATGAATGCCTGGGTGACGGTCTTTCTGCAGTCGGGGGGGATCCATTTGAAGGTCTTGCAGAGGATGCGCAGGCAGTTGAAATTGGTTGAGGCAGCGGCGTTAATCTGGCGGTTTATGGAGAGGGAGGAGTCGAGGATGATGCCGAGGTTTCACGCGTGGTCTGTAGGAGTGGGTGGATTTCCCAGGGCAGAGGGCCACCAGGTATCGTCCCAGGCAAAGGTGTGGGGTCCAAGGATGAGGACCTCGTTCTTCTCTGAGTTGAGCTTCAAACAGCTGTCCTTCATCCAGGCTGCCTCATTCTTCATTCCTTCCTGGAAGCAGAGTCTGGTGTCTCTGGAATTTTTCGTGAGTGAGAGGATGAGCTGGGTGTCATCGGCGTAGGATACAATGCTGAGTCCCTGCTGTCTAACGATGGTGGCGGGGGCCACTTAGATGTTGAATAATGTGGGGCTGAGCGATGATCCTTGGGGCACTCCGCAGATGGTGTCGGTGGGTTCGGAGAGGAAGGGAGGGAGTCTGACCCTGGGTACACTTTGTACTATATACTAGAGGCTTATAGGTACGTTAAATTTACCATTCAGGACTATGTCAATTTGGCCATGTTTAAAAGCGAACAAAGGCACTTACTACTGGTTAGCAGGGGTAAACTGCACATAGTTCTAAAACCAGCAAAAACGTAGGGTCCAGTGAAAGGTGAAAAACCTGGGGTGATAAGCAGAAAAAGCAGATTGCCTACAAGGTATGTCTCAATGGTGGGCTTTATGTGGGTAAGAGGCCCTACAACATGAATCACATTTGACTGGTCCCGCTGGAAGATATAAAACTATTGAATTCGGGAAAAGGCATTTTTGGTGGGCCTGGATGCTTATTACGTGGTCTGCGTATCTGAAAAAGTGTCATGTATGTGCTCAGTCTTTGACCGAACGAAGACTGTCTGGCCTATTGAAATCTCTGCCAACCCCTACAAAGCTCTGCTCAGTGATACCTATGGATTGTATTGTAGATCTTCCAGAATCAGGGACATATAATACCATCCTTGGATCATTTGCTTATTAAGTAAATTGGGACACTTCATTCCTCTGATGAAGATTTTTTTAAGAAAGAGTAAAAATGTATGGGCTGCCTGATGACATACTTTGTCAGATAGTCTCAGTTTATGTCCAGGTTTTGAAAGGATCAATTGACACAGCTGGGGACAGCCATTCAAACCTCTACCAACTATCATCCAAAGAAGAATGATCATACGGCATGTCCAAATCAGGTTTTGGAGCAGTATAACCATTGGTTTTTTTATGTCCCAGCAACATGAATAGTTACAATGGTTACCAATCACAGAATTTGCATATAATAACGTTTTACTCCATTTGTTGGATTTTTCATCTTTCTTCTGCACATTGGGGTTTCATCCACATGTTTCCTACATCTGTAATTTCCAATGCCGTCCTCAGTCACCATGCTTTTAACTTATCTCTTGTCAATCCAGAAGTCTGCTGTCTGACATTTAACTCCATAAGTGGCAAGGCTTCCCTCACCCACCACCCCCACCAAATACTGTGACATTTTTAACATTCAGGGCAGTTCACCCTTAAGTTTGCATAATCTATTTACACAAAGGCACCAAGGCCAAATTTGCGTCCTTTTCTCCACATGTTGGGGTTTCTAAAGGTACTCCGGATTTCTGGATTCTACTTTAGGGGACATTGAAAATAGCCAAAATTCAGCAAAACCAGTTTTGGGTTACTTCTGTTCCTGTTCAAGGGGGGGGGGTGGCCTAGCAGTTTAGGCTGAACTGTTCCCATTGGAGCAGGGTGAAGTCTAATTTGCATATAGCTCAGTTCAAACTGAAGTGACATGGTGTTCAAAATAACGATGGGCTGGGATGTGGCCGGGTAATTACCAGTGACTGCGATTAATTCAAGCCTTCCATCCCTCACTCTTTTGTATACTTCATTGTGACACCCTCAGTTGGACTGGTATGTCAAGACTCTGGTCCAGTGCACGCTGTGCCACTGGAACCAAGCTATACCCGACTGATGAGTCCTAATAAGGGTGAAACTGGGCTTGGGTTGGTTGTGTTGTAGTTCAGGAAGGGGCTGGCAGTTCGGGCGGGGATGTTTCCACTGGAGAAGGGCCAAGACTGAGCTACCTACAGCTAGATCCAAACTGAGGTGGCATGGTGTGCAAAATAACAAAGGACTAGGATGCACCTCTATGTAGTTATCGGGTCTGATTTAAATTCTTGCATTCCATCCTTCACTTTTTTTTATATACTTCAATATGCTATGTAGGGCAGAGGAGCACACAGCTAGCTTCATAGGTAAGACACTCATGTTCTGCTCATTCCCAAAGAGCATATCCTCACACACATGAGTTCCTGTCAGTGCCAGGGATGACTATATCAAAATGTACTTTTGCCATATTGTGTATGTAGCAAGTTGAAGTAATGTTTTTGCTCCTTTTGTACAAGATTTCCACTGGGTTGGTACACAGTCTGAGAGTATATGTAGTGAAGGACTCCTTAATAAATCCTGCATGTTGCCTTTCTGCATTAGTAATTAGTGAGAAGATTGTATGAGAGTTTGCACAATCACTCCTCCATAAAGATTAGAACCTTCATGTGTAGAACTTCTATATAGCAGTCCAACTGTTCAGAGAGCTGAACAAAGCTGACACTGTGGCTTGCAGTACAATTCAAAACAAACTCAAAGGGGTCCCTCAAGAGCATGTTTGTAAGAAGGTAAAAAAAATGCCATTGCCACAAACTGCTCTTTGACAGAATTTTAGATAGGCGTAAAGTGCCTGTGCTCCCTAACTTCACAATGAGAGCAACGCTCTGCTTACGGTCAAGTCCACAAACTTGATTATTTGTACACAGGTGTAGTGGCGAAAAATGACCTAGTACTTCCACCATGTAATGGGAGTTGTAAATATCTCAATTGATATAAGAAGTTTCCTACCCACCTGATCCAGTCGGCCACTTTTGCAGATGCAAAGTTTGTACTCTGCAAGAATCAGGAGAATAGTTATTACTGTCTCACGTGCCCATTTTAGCATGGTCTATGTTTTTCAACATGCCTCACTTTGTATTACACAAAAGTGAAGTGGAGCAAACAGATTAAGAATAAGGGCCTTACAAGTGCAGCATTCCTAGGACAGTCGTACTCACGGTGGCGGTCCGACCTCCACCACCCCGGCAGTCCGAGTGCCGTATTATAATAGTGCAAAAACCACAGGTGATGGACAGAATACAGAACAATGTCATAGATTCACCCCAGTACAGAGATCTGGACCTAAATCCATCGTTTTTTCCTCCCACACCACCCCAGTTCAGACATGGCCATATGCAAATCAGTCTGACCATGTGCCTCAGGGGAACAGTCCAGCCCGAACTGCCAAGCCATGCCTTCCCTGGACCGGAAACAAGCTTCCGAGGACCGGTTTCTGGCATTCCAGCCGTCTTCAGCCCGGCTTGCTTGAATCCAGTGGTGTGGAGTGCATGGAACTCACGTCTGAGCATACCCATCCCACTCGGGGTGACAAATGCAAAAACCACAGGTGATGGACAGAATGCAGAACAATGTCATACGTTCACCCCAGTACAGAGATCTGGGCCTAAATCCATCAGTTTTTTTTTCACCCCACACCACCCCAGTTCAGACATGGCCATATGCAAATCAGTCTGACCCTGTGCCTGCCTCATGGGAACAGTCCAGCCCGAACTGCCAAGCCATGCCTTCCCTGGACCGGAAACAAGCTTCCGAGGACCGGTTTCTGGCATTCCAGCCGTCTTCAGCCCGGCTTGCTTGAATCCAGTGGTGTGGAGTGCATGGGACTCACGTCTGAGCATACCCATCCCACTCGGGGTGACAAATGCAAAAACCACAGGTGATGGACAGAATGCAGAACAATGTCATACATTCACCCCAGTACAGAGATCTGGGCCTAAATCCATCGTTTTTTTTCACCCCACACCACCCCAGTTCAGACATGGCCATATGCTAAACAGTCTGACCCTGTGCCTCATGGGAACAGTCCAGCCCGAAGTGCCAAGCCATGCCTTCCCTGGACCGGAAACAAGCTTCCGAGGACCGGTTTCTGGCATTCCAGCCGTCTTCAGCCCGGCTTGCTTGAATCGAGTGGTGTGGAGTGCATGGGACTCACGTCTGAGCATACCCATCCCACTCGGGGTGACAAATGCAAAAACCACAGGTGATGGACCGAATGCAGAACAATGTCATACATTCACCCCAGTACAGAGATCTGGGCCTAAATCCATCTTTTTATTTTCACCCCACACCACCCCAGTTCAGACATCGCCATATGCAAATCAGTCTGACCCTGTGCCTCATTGAAACAGTCCAGCCCGAACTGCCAAGCCATGCCTTTCCTGGACCGGAAACAAGCTTCAGAGGACCGGTTTCTGGCATTCCAGTCGTCTTCAGCCCGGCTTGCTAGAATCCAGTGGTGTGGAGTGCATGGGATTCACGTCTGAGCATACCCATCCCACTCGGGGTGACAAATGCAAAAACCACAGGTGATGGACAGAATGCAGAACAATGTCATACATTCACCCCAGGACAGAGATCTGGGCCTAAATCCATCATTTTTTTTCACCCCACACCACCCCAGTTCAGACATGGCCATATGCAAATCAGTCTGACCCTGTGCCTCATGGGAACAGTCCAGTACGAACTGCTAAGCCATGCCTTCCCTGGACCGGAAACAAGCTTCCGAGGACTGGTTTCTGGCATTCCAGCCGTCTTCAGCCCGGCTTGCTTGAATCCAGTGGTGTGGAGTGCATGGGACTCACGTCTGAGCATACCCATCCCACTCGGGGTGACAAATGCAAAAACCACAGGTGATGGACAGAATGCAGAACAATTTCATACATTCACCCCAGTACAGAGATCTGGGCCTAAATCCATCGGTTTTTTTCACCCCACACCACCCCAGTTCAGACATGGCCATATGCAAATCAGTCTGACCCTGTGCCAACCTGGGATATGGGGTGAATTGGGAAAACGGGGTCAGGAGGCAAAATGTCAAGCAGAACCATAACATACTAGTTAGATGGTTAACAAGATATGGATACGTAGCTAATTGGAATGCACTAAAGTATATATCTCAGAAGGCACTATAAACCGAGAGCTAATGAAGAAAGCTTCACTGGACTATAGGTAGAGGCCTGTGGACAATTAGTATTTAGTAAATATCTTCAAAAGGAAGAGGAAGGCTGGAAGAGGGTCAGTCAAAGTTAGGACGAGCAGATTACTGAACCCGAGATGGACATGGCTTGAAGTGTGCTGTCAATAAGAATGTGACCTAGTACAATGTGATACTCAACTGGTGTGTACAAAAAGCTTCAAACATTAAACCTAGATAACTTCCTTAGCTTGTACCAAAAAAGCCCTTTCCAACCAGCCAAGTCTTTCACAGTGTACGGCCAATTTCACTCCTTTTTAATAAAACACAAGCCATGTGTACACCCACTGTAATTAACTTTAGGAGTAAAAAGAAACCATCTTATTGGTCTGCATTCTAGAGATTTGGCTAGCCAAGTGTCTACTCCACTACTCTCACGCAGCCTTCCTTAACAGAATACACATGATCTAAGTATGCATTTACGTAAAAAAATACTTATTTTTAATATTGCTAATACTTAATGTAAGGGTTGCTTTCTAAAAGAATAGAGAGGGCATGGTTTGCCATCAGCACCTCCCATTTGTTTACAATAAGAGAGCTGCAGTAGGGGGCCTACCTAAATGTATTATCATAAATCCCTATATGGGGTGAGGAACTGTCCACACGACACACAGGGCACCAGCACTCTTTGGTGCTCCCCTATGTTCTATGGTTAGTTCAACCTTCTGTGTTACTCAGATCAACCCTATGCACCTCTGGCTGACTCCCATAGTGACCGGCCTCCCATGATATTACAGACGAAGAAACCTAAAAGATTTAGGAATAACAAAATATAACAGAGGGGTTTAGCATAGGGTAGCGACAGGGGAAACATTAAGCACTAAGTCACTCCGGTGATTTTTGGAGGGCCAAGGCTGTGTTACAGGCGTTGCAGATGGTTCTGATGGTTCAAGCCTGCTTCATCGTAGGTGCTTCTAGTCCTTATGCACATCTTTATGTGTGTTTAGTGGTTACCTTCTGCACTGCAGCTCCTCGACCCTCTCAATTACTTCAGAAACAAACATGGCTCACTCACAGGCCCAGTGGTATGAGAGGTACCTAGCCAGGCCAGCAACGAGGCTGCTGGGAACTTCTTAGTCTACTCTATATTTAGAAGAGATTGCACAGAGCACAAGAGACCAACAAAAATAGATGGGGGATAAAGCAGAAAGCACAGAAGATAAGTGTGAGGGGGTAGATATAGCACACGAGACAGATCATATAAAACAAAGGCATAGAACGCCTGGGACATTACAAAAATAAAAATCAAAGAGGATGGGCAGAGATATTTCCTTTTTCCTGCTGTTCTCCCAACATGCTGTGCTCCCACCGACAGCGCTCTAGCACCTGACCTACGCTCTAGTGTTCCTGTTTTTCCAACAAGCAGTGGCGCAGATCACCACATATTGACCTGCTGCTCTTTGGGATGCCCCATATGTGCTGTTCTCCAAACCTGAACCTACTGCGTCCTTAATGCAGGGCTATGTACTTCTAACCTTTGTTAAACCAAGCTGGTAGTTGTTGAAATGAGACCAGGAGGTCAATGCACAACTTGACCTTCCTAATCGTGGGGAGAAGGAAATACACTTTTGAGTCAAACGCCTACACATTCAGGTAGGATGGGCATTGCTGGGATTGGAGCTTCTTATACTCACAGGACAAGGAGGGACAGACAAGAAAGTATGACCCTCTGGACATCCTAGGACAGGAAGTTGTTGACAGAACTAGAATTAAATTATCCATGGGTGATGCAGACACTGTACAGAAAATGACTGGACATGCGGCGACTGAAGCCCATGTGTTTTCAGGGGATGGCAGAACAGTGCAAGCAAGTAAACCCATGTAAAGCAAGGGTTTGGCCGCACACCTACGCTTGTGACTCAATGTGAGAGACACCCTGAGGGCCTAAAGACTACATGCCTACATTGTGCCTGGGTTGCTCTACACCTTCTTTTTCAAGTTGAACAAATTGAAGATTGTGACTGTAACAATTGAAACAAAATGCCGAAAGGAGTGAAAGTCATGTGTAGTGAGGTCTGCGCAGACAGGAGCTGAATGTCACAAACATTACTGTCTCCCTGCCACCCATAGTGGAACACAAGTCTCCACCCGCGAATTGCATTCCTGCTCACTCAATGCCTGAGAGCAGGCCGTGACACACGCCAATGCTGCCAAAGATATATACACGTCAAAACCATTTGTAAAGATATGTCCATCAACAACATTCTGGGGTATGAATGCCAGTCAAATTCTGACGGATGCAGATAGCTTATACAACAACCTAAATAGGGGTGTAGGGCAGAGGGCGTCACTGTTGGATAATCACAAAAATGAACTGCTTTTACAGTGACGTTTGCATGTTTGCGTATGCTTAGAATGTGAGCCAGAATCTAGACTTACAAACGAGTGAGGCTGTTGTCCCAAGGCGAGTAGCACGCTACTCCGGGACCCATAGATGATTAGTCTTGAATTAGTATAGTGAAACATGCAAGTAAATTTTCGGTGGTGGATAGGTTAGTCAGTTATTTGAATTCGGAAAGATCTTGAAGCACGCTATTCCGGAAACCCCTAAAGGATTAGTGCTGATTTTTATGGTGAAATATGAAAGTAATTTGAGTGCTGGATATTAGTCAGTTATTTGGAGTGAGAAGGGTAGAGGAGGGAAAAAAGGGAAGAAAGGTTTGCATTCATGTAGCACCTGTTACCCCTGATGGGTGTTGAAGCGCTTTTCTGGTGAGTAGGACGCTACTCTGGCACCTATAAAGGATAAATGTTGAAAAAATGTGTATTATGAAGTAATTGGAGTGGTGGATATGTTATTCAGTTATTTGGATAGAGAAGGGTAGGTTGCGGGATAGAAGAGGGAAAGAGGTTTGTATTTATATAGCACTTACCACCCCTTGATGGGGTTTTGAGGCGCTTCATTGGCGAGTAGTCTGCTACTCTGGACCCCATAAAGGATTAGTGGTGAATTAGTATAGTGGAATAAGGAAATTGAGAAGTGAACATGTTCATCTGTTATTTTGATTGAAAAGGATAGTGGAGGGACAGAAGAACAATATTTATTTATTTATTTTTTGAGGTCATAGCAGTAACAGGAGGCCTTTGGATATGTAATAGGGGTTTTTGAGGGGTAGAGTCAGAGGGAAGAGTTTATAAAGGTTTGTTTTGGGGATCGGTATATTAAAAAGAGGTGTCATGATGCAAGGAGGGGTAGGGTAGGAGGGAGTCTAGAAAGGGTTATTTTGGGGATCATAGTAGTGGTCTGGGGTTTGGGATAAATGAGAGAGTGGATGTAGAGGATATATTGATATATGTATAAGATGAGAGTTAGGGTAGTGCTTTGGAAATAGTAGTAGAAAGAAGTTTGAGATGAGTCAAATGGTTGGGCCAGAAGATATATTGAGAGAAGTATAGGCTGAGAAATAGGGTAGTGCATTTGAGTTTAAGTTTAAGTTTAAGTTTAAGTATTTGTATAGCGCACTACTCACCCAGAGGGTCTCAAGGCGCTTGAGGGAGGGGGGTACTTTATTTATCGAGTATCCAAGTTTTTAGTTGTTTTCTGAAGGAGAGGTGGTTCTGTGTAAGGTGGAGGTGGGTAGGGAGAGAATTCCAGGTTTTGGCCGCTAAGTAGGAGAAGGATCTTCCCCCCATGGTGGATCTATGGATGCGTGGGATTGTGGCGGGGGCTTGATTGGATGATCGTAGTTGACGGGTGGGGGTGTAAAAGGACAGGCGCGTGTTGAGGCATTCAGGTCCTAGGTCGTAGAGGGCTTTGTGTGCGTGGGTGAGGAGACGGAACGTTATTCTCTTGTTGACGGGGAGCCAGTGGAGGTCTTTCAGGTGACTGGAAATGTGAGCTTGGCGGGGGATGTCTAGTATGAGTCTGGCTGAGGCGTTTTGGATGCGTTGGAGTTTTTTCTGTAGTTTGGCTGTGGTTCCGGCGTATAGGGTGTTTCCGTAGTCCAGTCGGCTTGTGACCAGTGCGTGGGTGACAGTCTTTCTTGTTTCGGTGGGGATCCAACTGAAGATTTTTTTGAGCATGCGTAAGATGTTGAAGCATGATAATGAGACGGCGTTGACTTGTCTGGTCATCGAGAGGGAGGAGTCCAGGATGAAGCCCAGGTTACGTGCCTGGTTCGTAGGTGTGGGTGCGTTTCCCAGGGCCGGTGGCCACCATGAGTCGTCCCAGGCGGAGGGGGATGAGCCTAAGATGAAGACTTCAGTTTTGTGCGAGTTCAGTTTTAAACGGCTGTTCTTCATCCACTCGGCTACTTCTTTCATCCCTTCGTGTAGGTTGGTTTTGGCGGTTTTTGGGTCTTTGGTGAGGGAGAGGATCAGTTGGGTGTCGTCTGCGTAGGAGATGATGTTGAGGTTGTGTTGGCGTGCGATGGATGCGAGGGGACTCATGTATACGTTGAAGAGGGTGGGACTGAGTGATGATCCTTGTGGTACGCCGCAGATGACTTCGGTGGCCTCTGATATAAAAGGGGGGAGGCGGACTCTCTGGGTTCTTCCGGCGAGGAACGACATGATCCAGTTCAATGCTTTTCCTTGTATTCCGAAGTTGCTGAGGCGTTGTATAAGGGTGCTATGACAGACTGTGTCGAAGGCTGCGGAGAGGTCAAGTAGGATGAGGGCAGCTGTTTCTCCGTTGTCCAGTAGTGTTCGAATGTTGTCTGTTGCTGCGATGAGGGCGGTCTCTGTGCTGTGTTTGGCTCGGAAGCCGGACTGAGAAGGGTCGAGGGATTTGTTGGATTCGAGGAAGGCTGACTGTTGACGGCTTTCTCAATGACTTTGGCAGGGAATGGGAGGAGCGAGATGGGGCGGTAGTTCTTAAGTTCAGTGGGGTCTGCTGTAGGTTTCTTCAGGAGGGCACTGAGTTCGGCATGTTTCCAGCTTTCCGGGAAGGTAGCGGAGTTGAGGGAGCAGTGGATGACATCTCGGAGATGGGGTGCCATAATGGAGTCTGCTTTGTTGAAAATGTGGTGGGGACATGGGTCGGTTGGCGATCCTGAGTGGATGGAGTTCATCAGGCGGATGGTGTCTTCAGTGGTGATTGGGTTCCAGGCCAGAGGTTGTTGGAGGGGGGTTTTAGTTCAGAGGTGGGTAGGGTGGACTGGTCTCCGGACTGGTTTTCAAAGCTGTTATGTATGTCAGCGATTTTGTTGTGGAAGAATGAGGCTAGGGAGTCGCAGAGGTCTTGGGAGGGAGTGATGTCGTTGGTGCCGGCGATGGGGTTGGTAAATTCTTTGACGATGTTGAATAGTTCCTTGCTGTTGTGGGCGTTGTTGTCAAGTCGATCCTTGAATGCTGATTTCTTGGTGGATCGGATCAGTTGGTGGTGTTTGCGGGTGGCGTTCTTGAAGGTGGCTAGGTTGTCGGTGGTTGGGTTTTTTCTCCATGTTTTCTCGAGGGTGCGACAGAACTTCTTGGATTTCTTAAGGTCATCGTTGAACCAGGGGGCTTTTTTGCTACCTTGCTTGATTTGATGTTTTTTCAAGGGTGCTAATTTGTCAGCGCTGTGGGTGATCCATTGTGTGAGGTTGGTGGCTGCAAGGTTTGGGTTTGATGATTTTGCAGGAGGGTTTTGGTGAAGCGATGTGAAGAGTTGGTCGGTGGTAATTTTGTTCCAGTTTCTGCGGGGAATTGGTTGTGGGTGATTGTGGGTCGTAGTCTTTTTGTAGTTGAAGTGAACGCAGCTGTGGTCTGTCCAATGGAGAGCTGTGGTGTGATTGAAGGAGATGTGCTTGCTGGAGGTGAAGATTGGGTCGAGCGTGTGTCCGGCATAGTGGGTGGGGGTGTTAACAAGTTGTTTGAGTCCGAGATTGGAGAGGTTGTCCAGAAGGGTGGTGGTGTTGCTGTTGTTGTTCTTTTCCAGGTGGAAGTTGAGGTCTCCCAGTAGAATGTAGTCCTCGGAGGGGAGGGCGTGTGGGCTGATGAAGTCAGTGATGTCTTCGCTGATTTGTGTGCGGGGTCCTGGTGGCCTGTAGATGAGGGTGCCTCTGAGTGTGGTCTTGGGGTCGGTGTGGATCTGGAAGTGAAGGTGTTCGGCGGCTGCGAGGTGATCGTCGGAACTGGTCGAGATGCGGATGGTGTTCTTGTGGACGATGGCGATGCCTCCTCCTGTTCGGTTGATGCGGTCCATTCGGATGATTTTGTATCCGTCCGGGATGGCTATGGCGATGTCGGGCGCTGATGAGGCGTTCATCCAGGTTTCTGTGAGAAAGGCGACGTCCGGGGATGTGGTGTCGAGAAGGTTCCAAAGGTCAATGGCGTGTCTGTGGACCGAGCGGGTGTTGAGCAGGATGCACTTCAGGTGGTTAGTGTCGGAGCTCTGTTTAGAGTTGGAAGATTTGGTGTGGTTCTTGATGAAGTCGAACTTGCAGGAGTGGCAGGTGAAGGGTCCATGGGTGTGTCCTGGGGCGGCTTGGTGGCAGTTTGGTGGTCGGCCGGGGTTAAGGGCTGAGAGGGTTGCGGCGTCGTACGTTATGCGGGTGGAGTGGATTTTGCGGGGGCCAGGGGGTTTGAAATTAAATGAAATGAAAAGGGGATTTCTAAAGCGCATGGCTGCCCGGGGGCGTCCCAGCGCTGGGATTGCAATAACAACTGAGTGGGGGAGCGGAGGGTAGAGAGAAGGTACTGGGGTTATTGCGGGAAGGGGTGGGTTTTAAGTAGCTTCCGGAAAAATGACTGGGCACAATCCAGGCGCGGACGGGCGTAGACGGGCTTACCTTTGGCGCGCCTTCGGTGCGCATGGGGTGCGACCCCTGCGCGTGAACGCTGCGCGTAAGTGAATCTGACATAAGTGGGTAGTGGAGGGGGGCGGAGCGAGGGAGGAGCAGCTGGGAGGCGGAAGCAGGGTGGAGAGGACGGGCTCCGAGGCACAGCAACAAAATGGATGACAGCAAAAGCAAAACCGAAACAGGCTGGGGCACAGGCAGTGGCACAATCAGGCACCAACAATTATTTCCTGCAATGCGAGCGCCACGACAATGCAGCAATGAGCTATAGAGCGCCACGAAAACCACAATGCGCAAATGAGCAATAGAGCGCCACGATATTACAATGCACAAGCTACGAAATCCAAGCAGGCAGCAATCTAGGCAGGCAGCAATTCTTTACAGCAACAAGCAATGCGAGCAAGCCCAACGATACCAAGGAAGACCAGGGAGCGTGGTTCCATAAGTACATTGAAAGTATATAGATGCATAGAGGAGGTAAGTATATATAGATTAAAGATATTGATAGAGGTACAGGATGATAAATAGGGTAGTGCATTGGATATGTTTTTTCAGGACAAAGGTAACAGACACACAGATCCAAGTATATGGATGGTACATAGATGCACAATGGAAGGAAGTACATGTAGACCAAAGATGATTTTTATTTATTTATTTACAACAACATAATTATTCTACATGTTTGTACAAAGCAATACACAAAGATAGGTACATATCTATAGTGAAACTACATTCTTATATACAGAGGAATATGCTGTTTGCTTGTGGTGCTTATGTGGGGAAGAGCCAATTCTTGAGTAGTTTTCTTAAAATAAGGTGGTTGTCTGTAGATCTTATGTTGGGGGTAAAGAGTTCCATAGTTTGAACAGAGAAGGATGTGCCACCCATGTTTTTTTTGTATCTTGAGGCGAGATGCCCCTTTAGAGCATAGACTCCTTTGTTGAATGTGTTTAGTAATTTTATTCCTGATGAAGTGGTCCCATTCCATGTATTGCTTTGTGGGGGATACAAAATAGCTTGAATGTGGATCTTCTGGCAACCGTTAACCAATGCAGGGCTTTCAAGGCAGGTGAGATGTGGTCTCACGGTGTGACGATACAGACTCTATGGATGCCCCCTCGGGGCACTTTTCCCCTCATTGCTCTCCCATTCTGTGTTCGCAGAACGACAATGAAGACTGCGGCCCCTTTAATTCCTGTGCCTGGGCCACTCCGCTGGTGGAGTCACGTGGTTCCAGCCTTCTAAAAAAGGGAGACGCCGAGGGAGAACGTCGTTCATGGACCGGTGAGGACCTTCTTTATTTCGCCGCCGGAGAACGGAGGGACGGAGCCTGACACCGGGAAGAGGACAACAACGGCCGAAGACACCTGCGACGCTGAGGAGCTGAGGGCCGGAACAGAAGGGCAGCCAGACCCTACCTGGCAACGCGAGCACGCCAGCCACGGCCACCGGGGGTCGTAGCTGCACAAGGTACGAGAGAAAATTCAACTGTCTTGGGGTCGGGGACCGGAGGACGGGAAAGGAAGGGTGATACTGGGTGGAACCGAGTAGTTGGTGCTGATACTGTGCATAGAGAACGGGGCACAAAAGGACCGCTTTAAGAGCTGCACGCACACTGGTGAAGGTTTTGGTGAACAGCTTCCCCTCACTTCCCTTGCTTCCTGGGCAGATAACAAACGTAAAAACCCCATACCTGACAACCGTTCTTGTTTCTGTTTTGTTTTACGGTATCCGAGGAAGCCTCTCAAGCCTGAAAACCAGGGAACTCCATTTTTGTTGGAAACCTGAGGAGGAGAACAGAGTGGGACAAAGTTGTATTCCTAATTCTACATTTCCTTTGGACTTGAACTACATCTCCCAGAATTCCCCTTAGTTTGGACTTGAACTACTTCTCCCAGAATTCCCTTGTTTAGTTTGGAGTGTATACTCGTTTGACTCTGAATAAATCCTGACAATATAAGGCACCTCATTTGTCTTGGTCTACTTCTACACTGCGCTACACGTGGTGTCAGAAGTGGGATCTAGTCGCCTCACCATGGAAAACCTCATCCAACAGTTAATACGAGGTCAGGAGAAGCTAGAATGGGCAGTAGAAAAGCAGATGACTTCTGCTCAAGCAGACCGAGAACTTATGAGAGATAGTATGGCTAACCATGCAGACTAAATGCAAAAAGTAGCAGATGATAGAAGGGAGTTAACAACACAACTCCAGATAAGGGCAGGGACTGGGCCAAACGTGTCTCTCCAGAAGTATGCGACCGGAGAGGACCCCGATGCCTTCCTTCTTAACTTCGAAAGGGCCGCAAGGGCATCTGGATGGCCTGAAGCTAAGTGGCCTTTCTTCCTAGCCCCACTTCTTACCAGAGAAGCGCAAGCTGCCTACCAAGTAGCTAACCCTAAAGGCAATACTTCCTATACAGAAATAAAAGCCTTGATACTGGACCATGTGGGCCTGGATGCAGAGGCATATAGGGTACGTTTCAGGAAAGAACGCGGCACCACATCAGATAATCCCAAAACCCTATATTTTAAGCTAAAGGCAGCAGCGGACAAATGGCTAAGACCACATTCCCAAACAAAGGATGAAATCATGGACATGATTTATTTAGAGCAATTCCTAGAGGCCTTGCCATACCCCATTCAAAGATGGTTGAAACAACACAAACATTTGAGTCCTGAACAGGCTGTAGAAATGGCCACCACGTTTTATAGGGCGCAACCTAGGGCCTTACCTTGGGACTCTGAAAGGCCCTCAAAACCAGGGAGTGGTCCTGTACGACCTGAAAAGAAACAACTGAAACCCCCACTAGAAACGGTAAAACCAAGAACACCCCGATTAGAGCCACCTCCCCTACGCAACCCCCAGTTTTTTGAATGTGGAGAGTGGGGTCATATAGCACGTAACTGTCCCAGGAAGAAACCTCCTGAAGAACCGATGGACATCGGATGCATACCCCGTTCCATCCTATATTCTGCGGAACTCGGACCCAGTTTTCACGGAAGTGTCCAGGTCAAGGGTGTGCAGGTGAGGGCATTGCTAGATTTGGGGTGCAAACAGTCAGTCATTCTTCAGTCCATTGTATTACCACTCCCTGAAGAGGTGGAAGACTCTGTACCGATTAGGTGTGTTCATGGGGATGTAAAGGTTTAACCTGTTATCAAAGTCCCTGTTGTCCTTCCCCAAGGTCAGACCATAAAGATTAGGCTCGGGGTTGTTCCTAGTCTACCGGAGGAAATGATAATAGGGCAAGACAATCCCTCATTTCTTAACATGCTACGAAACGAGTTACAGAACATCCCTCCCACCTCCAGAACACAACCTACTCTTCTAACCCAAGCTTACAAGCAGCATGGACTCAAGTGCAACAAACACCCGATAGTTTTCCCTCTTTTCACATAAAAAACGAATTGTTATATCGCATTGGGAAACAAGGGGATACTCCCCAATTGTTAGTACCTCAAGCATTTCGGGAACAGGTTCTTTTCTTTGCTCATTCGCATCTGCTCGCAGGGCACAGAGGGACCCAAAAGACGATGCAGATGTTGTTGCAACATTTTTATTGGCCTGGTATATTTTCCCAAGTCACTAGATTCTGCCAAGAGTGCGAGGTATGCCAAAAAAAGAATCCTTACAAGCCACCGCTGTCCCGTTACAACCGTTACCAATTGTGGGTAATCCATTTGAAAGAATCGGTATGGATCTAATTGGTCCAGTACCACGTACCAAAAAGGGACACCTCTACGCTTTGGTTGTGGTTGACTATGCCACAAGATACCCTGAAGCCTTTCCTCTACGCACTCCAACAACCCGAAACATTTCTGAGAAGCTCTTGGAGCTCTTTTCACGAGTTGGTTTCCCTCGAGAGATACTGACTGACCAGGGCACTCCCTTTGTTTCTAAGTTGATGGGACAAATCTGTAAGTCTTTAGACATTTCCCACATCAAAACATCAGTATATCATCCCCAGACGGATGGACTCTGTGAGCGTTACAAGGCCACTTTGAAATTGACATTGAAGAAACTCCTAACTGTTGAGGGCAAAGAATGGGACCAGCTACTTCCTCTAGCTTTGTATGTAATCCGGAGCCAGGTACAAGCTAGTCTAGGGTGTTCCCCATTTCAGCTCCTCTACGGAAGGGAGCCAAGGAGTCTTTTGGAGATTACGAAGGAAGTGTGGGAACAAGAGAAAGAAGAAGATACTAAAAAATTTCTTGAGTATACCCATAGTCTCCACTCCCGACTCCACAAATTAAGGGAATTCGCTGATTCCAACCTAGAGAAAGCCCAGAGACAACAACAAACCCTATATGACCAGGTAAAGAAGTGGCGCCACCTCAACATAGGAGATTGGTGTTGGTTCTGTTACTGTCCAACCTAGGGAAACCACGATCTGGGTGGCAGGGCCCGTATAAAATCACAGAGAAAGTGGGTTTAACTTCGTATAAGGTACAGATCAAACCCAGAAAGACCCAACTATATTATATAAATCTCTTTAAACAATGGTTAGGTCCCCCCCTCAAAACGTACAACATGTAGGAACCCTGTCCCAGGGTGAAACCACCCTGAAGGAGTTAGTTGTCAATCCTGATTTAACTGAAGAACAAGACAGAACCCTTCAGGAGACCCTACAACCCTTTTACCATCTTTTTTCTAACCTACCTGGAAAAACAAGGTTAGCTGAGCATACCATAAACACACAGGTTGGAAAAATAGTAAAACAAAAACCATATCGCATTCCAGCTGCCAGGAGACAGGCCATTGAGGAAGAGGTTAAGAGCATGCTAGACTTAGGAGTCATAAAGCCCTCCAAAAGCGATTGGTCCTCTCCTATAGTCCTAGTGCCAAAACCGGATGGGTCAGTTCGTTTTTGCATTGATTTCCGCGCGGTCAACTCTATTTCAAAGTGTGACTCATATCCAATCCCTAGAGTCGACGAGTTAATAGAGCGATTGGGGGAAGCGCAATACATTACAACCCTTGACCTCACAAAAGGCTATTGGCAGGTACCCCTCAAGCCAGAAGATCAGGAAAAGACTGCCTTTGTTACACCAACAGGCCTGTATGAGTTTACTGTCTTACCCTTTGGGTTACACGGGGCACCTGCAACGTTCCAACACCTTATGAACAAGGTGTTACAACAACATCAGGAGTATTCCTCCGCATACCTTGATGACATTGTCATATTTAGTCCAGACTGGGAAACACATTTACAGCATTGTACTCAGGTTCTTAAGTCCCTGCAAGCAGCGGGGTTGCACATAAACGCAAAAAAATCCAGAGCAGGCTTTAGGAAAGTGAAATATCTTGGGTTCCTTCTGGGAAACAGTGTTATCGAACCACAGTCTGAAAAAGTGAAGGCAATAACAGAAGCCCCTTTCCCTTCGACCAAGAAAGAGGTTAGGGCTTTCCTGGGGCTCCTGGGATATTACAGACGTTTCATTCCACAATATTCTGAACTGGCTACTCCCCTGACTGATCTACTACAGAAAAATGTTAAAAACAAAGACTTCCAAAACCCCAGTGAAGGCACCATAGCTGCATTTGTGAATCTGAAAAAGGCCATAACCTCTGCCCCCATTTTGAGATCTCCTAATTTCTCGAAACCTTTCCTGTTACATACAGACGCTTCTGAACATGGATTAGGGGCGGTATTGTCCCAATTGTCATCTGATGGCACTGAGCATCCCGTCCTTTTCATCAACAGAAAACTCTTTCCTCGGGAGCAGAAATATCCTATCATAGAAAAAGAGTGCCTGGCCATTAAGTGGGCGATTGAGAAATTACGTTACTATCTGGAGGGGGCCCATTTCATCCTTTACACCGATCATGCCCCCTTGCAATGGATGAGCCGCAACAAAGGCAACAATCCACGAATCTTGAGGTGGTTCCTCTCCCTCCAGCCTTTTTCTTTTGAGGTGGTGCATCGGAAGGGAATTGACAATGGAAACGCTGACTTTCTTTTCCGCCTTCCTTTGTTCCCCGAACGTGAACAAACTGGGGTAGGGGGGTGTGACAATACAGACTCTATCAATGCCCCCTCGGGGCACTTTTCCCCTCATTGCTCTCCCATTCTGTATTCGCAGAACGACAATGAAGACTACTGCCCCTTTAATTCCTGTGCCTGGGCCACTCCGCTGGTGGAGTCACGTGGTTCCAGCCTTCTAAAAAAGGAAGACGCCGAGGGAGAACGTCGTTCATGGGGACCACGCATCGGAAGCCAAGAGGAGACACCGGTGAGGACCTTCTTTATTTCGCCGTCGGAGAACGGAGGGACGGAGCCTGACACCGGGAAGAGGACAACAACGGCCGAAGACACCTGCGACGCTGAGGAGCTGAGGGCCGGAACAGAAGGGCAGCCAGACCCTACCTGGCAACGCGAGCACGCCAGCCACGGCCACCGGGGGTCGTGGCTGCACAAGGTACGAAAGAAAATTCAACTGTCTTGGGGTCGGGGACCGGAGGACGGGAAAGGAGGGGGGAAACCGGGTGGAACCGAGTAGTTGGTGCTGATACCTTGCATAGAGAACGGGGCACAAAAGGACCGTTTTAAGAGCTGCACGCACACTGGTGAAGGTTCTGGTGAACAGCTTCATCTCACTTCCCTTGCTTCCTGCGCAGATAACACACGTAAAAACCCCATACCCGACAACTGTTCTTGTTTCTGTTTTGTTTTACGGTATCCGAGGAAGCCTCTCAAGCCTGAAAACCAGGGAACTCCATTTTTGTTGGAAACCTGAGGAGGAGAACAGAGTGGGACAAAGTTGTATTCCTAATTCTACATGAACTACATCTCCCAGAATTCCCCTGTTTAGTTTGGACTTGAACTACTTCTCCCAGAATTCCCTTGTTTAGTTTGGAGTGTATACTCGTTTGACTCTGAATAAATCCTGACAATATAAGGCACCTCATTTGTCTTGGTCTACTTCTACACTGCGCTACACACGGTTTGATATGCAAGAGTAGTCTGGCAGCCGAGTTCTGAATCCGTTGTAGTCTTATCAAGGTTGTTACAGGTGATCCATTTCAGAGGCTATTGGCGTGATTGAGTTTGGACAGAACAAGGGAGATGGTAGCTTGGACTTTGTGTGGAAATCCCAAATGAGGGAAAATTTGTTGCCGGGTTTTTATAGTGACAAAGCTTGATCTTGCTAGTTTGTCCACTTGGGAATTCATCAACAGCTTGGAGTCCTTGGTCATTTTGAGGTTTCTTACTTCCTTTGATACTTTAGGCTGTGATCCCAGTTCATCAGGCGGCAAGTGGGTCATAATCTTTCCAATCGCCACACGTGAGTATTTCCATTTTTGAAGCATTCAATTTGAGATGGCTCCAAGTCATCCTCTGATCCACGGCTCTGAGACAACTGAAAATTGGGGATTTTTCAAAGTCATTGGGGCATTCCAGTTGAAGGAGTATTTGCGTGTCAACTGCATAGTTATAGCACGTGGGGTGAAATTCATTGATCAGTACCGGTAATGACTTCATGTAGATGTTGAAAAGCATCGGCGAGATGATAGAACCTTGAGGGACCTCTGCTTTTGTGGAATATGGTTTGGACGGAAAAGGTGGGGTATGGATGACATTAGTTCTGTTTTGAAGGTAGGACGCGATCCAGTCTAGAGCAGTTCCCTCTATGAGTGTCATGGTCAACGGTGTCAAAAGCAGCCGAGAGGTCCAAGAGGAGTAGCGCAGCAACCCCGCTACGGTCAACTGTATTCTTCAGGTCAATCCAGGTGGCAAGGTGGGCAGATTCAGTGCCTCTTCCCGGACGGAATCCTGCTTGCAAGTCTGAGAGTATGTCATTCTCTTCAATGAATTGCGATATCTGGGCGAACACTGCTCTTTCTATCAGTTTGCCCAGGAAAGGTCCATTTGTAATGGGTCTGTAGTTGTCAGGGTTCAGCGGGTTTAGTTCTTCTAGAAATATTCTGGTAGTTAACCCCTTCGATGCTCATGACGAGCTGAGCTCGTCATGAGGCACAGTGGAGCTGTGCTGATGACGAGCTGAGCTCGTCATGAACAATGATAAATCTGGGAATGCAGCACAGGAGAAAAATATCCCTAGCAGCCAAGGTGTTAAGGAGTCGTTGATGATTCTTCTTACTGGAGTGGCAGCAGAGGTTGTTAGAAGAATTGTCTTGAAGGTTTGTGGTGGGCAGGTGTCAGAAGGGCTGCCGGCAGACCTCCTTGCTTTGACTAGGTCCATAAATTCATTGTGTGAGATGCGTTGGAAGAAATGGAGAGGCTGGGTTAGAGTATTCTTGGATTGTTGTTTTGTACAGGGGTTAGTGCTGGTGCTTTGTTTCTGTTTTAAGTACGAGTCCAATGTGTCTGCTTTGTCTGTGTAATGATTTACCGGTTTGTCTATGAAATCTTGAGTAACAGGATGAGTTCCTTCTAGGCAATTTGGTTTGCGAAATTCATTGAGTATTTTATAGATGTCTTTATTTGTACATTTAGGCCCCGATGTAGGTAAAATTGATTTACCGATTTTAAATTACCGAATTTTACCGATTCGGTAATTTAAAATCGGTAAATCAATGGGTCCGATATGTAGGTATTCCAGATGTGCTGGAATACCGAATCGGATGAATTCGGTATTTACCGATTCGGTAAATACCGAATCGGTAATGCCCATTCATTCCTATGGGCTTTGAAGCCCATAGGAATGAATGGACATTACCGATTCGGTATTTACCGAATCGGTAAATACCGAATTTCTCAAGGGTGCAGGGGGTGTCACTTTGACACCCTCTGGCACCCCCAAAACAGGCACGGGTGCCATGTGGCAGGCATACCTGCCCTAAGGGCAGGTCTGCCTGTCACATGGCATAGGTGTGCATGCACACATGTGCATGCACACCGGAATCGTTATTTTACCATCAAATAGGATTTGATGGTAAAATACCGATTCGTTAAGGCTCCTGGGACTCTGAAGAGTCCCACCTACATATGGGTGGCTCCGAATCGGTAAAATTACCGAATCGGTATTTTACCGATTCGGTAACTTTACCGAATCGGTAAAGTTACCGATTCTGTATTTTACAGAATCGGTAACTTTACCGATTCGGTAAAGTTACCGATTCGGTAAAATAGTGCACCTACATGTCAAATCATGTATACCGATCGGTAACGGCCGAAAATACCGATTTTCGGCCGTTACCGACCGACCTACATCGGGCCCTTAGCATTTTGAATTCTGTCTGAGTAGTACCTTTTCTTGGCTTGTTTGATAAGCTGACTTGTATAATCTGAAATTTTTTTGTAGGTGAAGTTTGTCTTGTTTTGCATTTGTTTTGAGCCAGGTACGTTGCAGCTTTCTAATTTGTTGTTTTATGTGTTTTATTTCTAAGTTTCTCCAAGGGGCTTTTTTTCTTTTGTGCTGTTGTGTGGTTCCTGTAGCCACTCATATAGATGTTGAACCGAAGTTATTGCTTCCAGATTTGTAATTGATGTTAATTGTTTTTAAGTGTTCCAAATTGAGTTTGTTCCACGGCCGACAGGTTCTGGATTCTGCTGCAGAGTCTCTTATGTCGTCGCAGATCTGGGGTCCAGGTCTGGGGAAGCCACTTAAAACTAAATTGAGGAGTTTTAGGGGAGTAGCAGGTAGGACCAACGGCCACCTAACCAGGGGTGACTACACCCTCTGTTATGCCACCCACCTATGGGAGAGGCATAGATCTAGCTCTGACTTGAGGGGTCCTCCGCCCCATCCTCAAGATGGCGGGGACTGAACAGTGTGCTTCTCCCCACTTCCCCCACCTTAGGGTTGGGGTTGGCAGAGGTAGGCACCCCTCCTAACTTTAATTTCCCCCCGACGGTTTTCCCACCCAAAGTGGGGGTGTAAACCAGGGGCTGCCATCTGCTGCTAACAGAAGCTGGGATGGTGCATTACAAAGGTGGCAGGCCTTTGAAGCTTCCCTTCTTCGAGCACTGGCCCATCCTGGGGGGGGGGGGAATCACATCTCTGCCCAGGATAAGCATTGTTTCTGGTGCCAGTGAGCAGCAGCTCTCTACCCAGGGGTCCAGAAACATGTCTGATGACCAGCTGCCTACAGCTGGTCAGAGACCACATCAGGGTTGTTAAGGATTCAGGGAGCACTTCGGAGGTGCCCTCTGGGTACATGGTACAATAAATCTCCCACTGGCATCAATGCAGGTTTATTGAAAGGAGCAGTTTGGTACCAAACACGCCTGTATTCAGTGAAGCCATCATGATGCTGTGGAATTCAAGTTGTCGAGTTCTCAGCCATGTACGCTCTATGGCTTCACTGGCACTTACAATATTAGGAAATGTGTCCAATATTGTAGGGGGATATCTGCTCTTGCATATATGCCCTCACCTGTAGTATAGTGCACCCTGCCTTACGGCAGTGAGGCCTGCTAAAGAGGTGACTTACCTATGCTGCCAAGCACTGTTAGCTGGCATGGCACCCAGAAAGGGTGCCATGTCTACTGTCATTTTCTCCCTCACACTCACTGGTGTGGTCCCAGTGAGTGTGGTCCCAAGGGACCCTCTTTAGCTCTCAGGCCCTAGGTACCCAGGGTACCAGTCACTATGGACTTACAGAGGGGGCAGAAGTACAAATTGGGAGTTTGTTTTAGGGAAGGAGCGCTGGCACAGGGCATCTGGTTAGCAGAGACCCTGTGCACTATGTTTGAAACCTGTTGGAGACTGGCAGCAGCACATCTGGGGTCTGGAGGGGTACATCCATGACCTAGTCCCTGTGGAGTCATGTAGGTTTGGTGGAGGTAGTGCAGTTGAACTAACTGCATGCAGGTGGAGATCGCTAGCTCCCTAGGAGCAATATAAGCCGCCCTCCATTCACCTTCCTCCAGTTTCCCAACCCAACTCTCATCTCTGTCGGAGAGAGTCTGTGTCTCCGGTATAGCTGGGAGATACCCCTTCGGTCCAGTCCCCATCAACAATCCTGCCTCCAAGGGGCTAAAGTCTGGAGTACCCGCAGGCGAGCATCATAACACCCGAGGGCGTGACACACCTGTAAGTATTTATGGAACTGGATGTAAGAGAGCAAACTGGGTCTTGAGAGCGGCAAAGGAATGTACTATTATTTCATGTACTAGTTACAAAAGCTGAGGAGAAGCTATTAAAGTTGTCTCTAGCTAAGAACTACAAGGTGTGCTGCAATACCAAATTCCTATGTCACCACTTATGATGTGTCTTATAAAGAAGAGTCACTGTATTTATTTTAATTGGTATTTGGAGGGGTCAATGGTGGTGTTCAGGTGTCGATAGATGACTAGTCTCTGAACTGCCTTAGTTTTTCCCTTGCGTGGAAACGGTTTAACGACTCATGGCACACAGTTAGGTTTGTGGGTAATTGGTGGATGTGACATTAGTTGAAGTGGTGAGGAGTCTGCCCACCGTTTCCCAGCCCTTAGAGACCATAGGAGCAATCGATCTGTGAAGATGGGACAATCTCCACCCTCTCTGTGCAGGAGGTAACATGCTTGCTGTCAAACAGGGTAAGGCGCAGGCAGAAGCATGGCAGATGGGGCTCCCTGGGCATCACTTGAGACCTTAGGTGTGGCGGGTCCCACCTTAGAGAGCTGTGGAGAAGATTCACACACCTGGCCTTCACTGGAGATCTAGTGGCCTTGGCAGGGAAAAAGTAGCAGATTGCAAACAACTGGAATGGCTACTCAAGAAAGTCCAAATGGGTCTCAGTTGCTTCCTTGGAGACTATATATAGCTGGGAAACACTCTAAAATGTGAAGTCTTTTTTTAAACACCCCAAGTGAGGAGGTGGAGGGAGACAGAAGAAACCTATCACAGAGAATGCTCTGGCAACAGAGACATGGTGGGTACAGTGGAGGGGATTATGAAGCAGTTGGAGGAGGTGGAAATGAATGTGTCAGAAGCCAAAGAGTAGTTGGGTGAAGTGGAATACCAAGTGTCAGGGACAGTAGCATCAGTGGACTCAAAGAGGGTAAAGCTTCAATATACACAGAGGTGCTCCTGGAGGTCTGGCTGGTAGTATTCTTTAGGCAAAGTGTAGTAAAAGGCAGGACTTCTTCAAAAGCCAGTGTATACATGGAGCTCTCTACTGGCAAAATTATTATGGTACTATCAGACCCATAACTGTGAGAGGCCATGGTCATAGGTAATTACTAGCCAAGAGAATCTGAACTACGTGTAACCTAGCCAAACAATGTGGCCTGGGGTAAAGGAGACTATTTTTGGGCCCAGAGGCAGCTTAATCTTTTCATGACAGTGCAGAATAAATACTGTGAATGCTGGGGTGCTGCAGAATAAACACAGAATTCTATTAAGTGTGACAATTGCATGACTCAATTTACATTTCATTTGATTGGAGGGGCCAGTTTTAATTTCTGATGTGGTTTGTTCCTCTTGTTGTTTTTCGGCTCTCACTCTTTGTTCTTTCACATTCCCTTCTTACCTCACCCTCTTGTGCCTGGTCCTGCCCGTGCAACATATTTGGAGAAGTAGTCTTCAATTGCCAAGGTTTGGTGGACCAATACAATAAATACAGTGATGCTGTTCTGGCCTGTGAAATGGATAATTGCTGGTGATATGAAGCCGCGTGTTACTACTGTTCTTACCTGGCCTTCTGCTACAATTTTTTTATTTTAACTTGTTATTGTAGTTTTTTATGGTGGATTGGCAGCAACAAACACGTCGCAGTACCATGTGTTTTTGTGATGAACCACTGCTGGCTTGGAAACCATGGAATATTTAACTACTGGTTTATAGCCACAAAAGCAGAAACATTTGTCTTTAAGAAAACAGAATGTATTGACCTGTTACACAATTGTGGGCTAAAGGCGTTTAACACATATTACAAATATCCCTCAGGTACCTAGAATGGAGAACCACAAGATTTTTATGGAAAGACAGCTGAATGAATTTTCTTTTTTAAATCTCTATCATATTGTAATATTATATGTCAAGGCCTTTTTTTCACAACCAAACTGAGATTTTATAAGCACCCACACTTGTATTCGGCTCCCATGTTAGAGGGAAGTACCTTAACTTCTGGGAGTAGTGGAAACCAGCATTCCAGGTGGTCTAAAGTGCTTTTCTTCCTCAGTACATTATTTCTTTCTTCAATGCTCATTCTGGTGCATTGGAAAACAGATTTTTGTAATGCCTTATTTAAAGAATTTCAGAAATAAAGAGTAGAAGGAGAGGTAGAAAGATAGAAGAGAAGGTGAGGTCCAAGAAACAAATTACAGGCTGTATACTTGATAGTGTTACGACCTATCTATTTATACATACAGTTACAGAGGATGAGAGGGATCAATCACTGATAAGTATATTGTGAGGTTGAATAATGGTCAACTAGAGAGGAAAGGGGTCACCGGTTCTGGGCGGGCTTATTAGTTAGTGAGCTGGCTGGTGGGATGAGGGGCTGGTGCTTTGCTGGGTGAGTGGGGGGGGTGATGGAGAGTATGTGTCTAAGGTAAGTAGATAAGTACAAAGGGTTTGCCAGTTGTCTTTTGGTCATGCAGAGGGGGGTTGTAATGTATAGTAAACTTCACTTGCCTAGTCGCAGTAAGTCATACTACGGAGCCAAGCATTTGTGGTGGGGCATACTCTGCAACCCCACTGTTTTACGATCATCCTCTTCGCTAATAATTAGGCTTTCCTGTTTTCAGTTTCTATTTTTAGTAAATTCTGGTGGGGTTTTTTCAGTGTTTTCAAGGGATTTCAATACCTTAAAAAACAGTGGTTATCAGGGTTTACACATTTTCACGCCATTAAAAACAACAGAAACAGTGTTTTTCCAGAGTTTATGGAATGTTTTGCTTTCATTATTGTTTGCTTTCTACTCTGATAATTCATGATATATAGACAGTGTACATACAGCGTATATGAGGTCCAAATATATTTTTGCAAATCAAACCTATTGCAGTACACCATACAATAATTCGACAGTGAGTATTTGGTCATGTGCACGCGCTTTTTAATTCCCATGTTAACGTTTTCTGGGAAAAGGCCCTCTCAACATTGGCACTTGAGACGGGCAACACCAAAACAGCCAGTACACTATTTGCTAACTCTGGCCACTGAAATAGCTTTCCATGCCAATACTGGTGCACTTGAGGATTGCGATTCTCCTGGTAGGATCTGCAACAGTTGCGTTGAACTGTGCGCTTATACCCTCAGAGTTATTGAAGAGGTAAAAAATGAAGCAGCACTTTTGTACTACAGAGAAAATGCTATGCATCATTGCAAGCCATTTCTCATACATTGTAGAATAAAAGTTCCTGAATTGCTCTTCAACATTGCTTTGTTTACCAAGTGGCAAGCACTCTAACATGGAACATGTTGCAGTGCCAAAGTCACTAAAGGTGTCGCCCAGCCTCCTCTCAAGGAGATGTTTCATATCTACATCAAATATGCTGAACACTTGGCGGACAAGGGTGTTTTCAAACTCTAGTTTTTTTATTATGTCCACTACAGCCGTTATGTTTTCCTGTAAAATTCTAAGAATGCAGTAGAGTGTATCTTTTTTCACATCACTATCAATATGCGACCAAAGACCCTAACATTTCTTGTCTTTGGCATGCTTACTCAGCAAAAATTCTGTAAACGGTTGCCACATGGATAATATAGCATTCACAGCACCTTGCGCTGAAAACCATCAGCTAAGTGACAAAGTTGGGATGACTCTTTTTTTTTTCTTTTCAAAACAGATTTTATTGATGGATCACATAGACAATTGCAGATGTCTGTACCCCAGAGGTATCCGCCAGGTATCAGTACACATATAAAACAACGCAATCCATCATTACTTTTACATTCAGAACAGTGGGATCAATGCAAGTAACCAAACCCCCCCTCCCCCTCCTCCCACCTCCCCAACTAGCCCCAATTCCATCCCACCCGGATCCCTCCCCCCCTGCACGGCGTCTGACAAATCAGACTATTCACGTACACACCTCCTACGGCAGAGCTCACTCAAACCTCCTGTTCCAGGTCTTGTTCTGTCGGGGGCTCTAGCCAGATACCTCTGTAATCGGCCTACATCTTCCAAATCTTGTAATGTTTACCGGGGCAGCCTCAGGCAAGAAATATAGGCTTCTCCATCCCCATACAGAAATCTAGGCCCCTCTTCCAAGCGATGAGTGACGGGGCATGCGGGTCCTTCCAGGCCCTAGCAATGTCTCGTTTGGCCACTGTGAGTCCTAATAATAACAAATGTCTCTTGTAGAGGTTGCCTCCCACTCCCTCCAGCACATGTAACAAACCCAGTCCCGGTGTGCGCGGGAGCACCCGATGACTCTTTTTTTTGATGC
The DNA here is from genome assembly GCF_964263255.1 of Lissotriton vulgaris. NCBI lineage: Eukaryota > Metazoa > Chordata > Amphibia > Caudata > Salamandridae > Lissotriton > Lissotriton vulgaris. The sequence continues at coordinate 617,361,667 of NC_141695.1, read as the reverse complement.
CACAGAAAGCACAAAATGAGAAATATTTGTGTTTTTAAGTTCCCGTGCATAAGGAAATAGTGCACCAGAATGGACTAAAAAGTCAATAGTATTCTTCATAACTCTGAAGATTGTAAAGATCCTTTCAGCATACCATCAAACAAGTGACAAGGATACCTTACAGGAAAGCACTTCAGCTCAGATATCGATTTTGAAGGTTATCACACAACTTTTTCATATACATAGCTGGATCCCTGCGAATACAAACAATATCACTCCAATCTTTGTTGAACTTGGAAAGAACCTTTTTGCAGCAGCATTCCAAGTGACACTGCGTTCCATATTCCATCCAGACGTGTTTTTACCACTTTTCCAGATGCTTGGTGATAGACCTCTTTTCACATATACTGGTCACTAAACCTTGAATTGAACATTTAAAGCCTGAGGTGTTGGCAATTCACCTACTATCAATACTGACTCACTAGAAACTGGGGGCTGATATATGAAGGGTTTTAACCCATTCTCTCTGGGTAAATGTGATGGCACGTATTCGGAAAGATTCTTCTTAAACTAGCCATGTTGCCTATCAATGAAAGAATAAGATGCAGCCAAAATATCAAACATGATTTGATATTTCCTGATTCTAAAAAGTTTATAAAATAATTAAACAAGATCTAAAATAAGCCTCTAAACCCTGCATCTTTAGACCAAACAGGACAGCCTACTAATAATAGAGCAATGAGCGTCTATCTGCGGTAACTCACAAGAACATTTAAGACATTGCCCAACAGTGCCAATGTAGGAGAGGGAATCAAAACTAGGAGAATCATCTGTGAAAGAATGTTAAACACTGCTGTCCAGTATGTGGCAATGATTGGGCAGGTCAGGTGAGCGAAGTCTGCCTTTGGGGAGTGACATTTAAGGCAGTGTGAGGGTCTGGTGGGGTCAATTTTGGTGAGCCTGAGAGATGTAGTGTAAGAGCGATGCAAAAAGCAGAAATGAAGTTTATGACCGTGATATGGGGACACAAGCTTAACTTGTGCACAGATAAAAGCCCATTCTTTCTCAGAAATAGGATGACCCAGGTCCTCCTCCCAGCATCATTGGACCCCACAGTCATGTGTGCGTTTAAGAGCCATACACAAGCTGTAAAGTTTGGTAATCAGATGGGACCCCTTACAATCTGTAATTAAAAGTGTAAGTAGGGGAGAAGTCCTCAGCGGCGAGGGGATAGTAGGGTATGCGGGACCGCAACGTTGTGTAGCCTATTGGGGACAAACCTGTCCACATACGAAGCCTGTGTAATGGTAGGAAGTGTTCGGACATGCCCATCTGGGAATTAATCCCTGAAGGAGTGAAGGGGATGCCTGGTCATGGTGCATTGTTCTAACTTCTCCACCATGAGTGGTTGCCAGGGTTTTGGGGAGAGAAGCAGTTCTGGGGAGTATAGAAGATCAAAGCTTAATGTGCCACAGAGTTCTCGCCATGCCCAGAGTGTCGTGCATAAGGTCTGAAGATCTGTCGGTTCAACTTGAGGTCTTGCGGCAACAGCCCGTTTAGGGGTGTAGGGTCTGCAAAATATTGTTCCGGCTTACTGTAGGGTAGGATGGCTTCTGAATGGAACCAGTAATAAGCAAACTGGGCCTGCACAGCCAAATAGTATATGCGGAAATCAGTGAGAGCGAACCAGCCTTGATCATAGGGGAGGGGGAGAGTTTCCCAAGCAAATGGAGGCCTACAACCATCCCAAGTAATTGTAGCTATAGGCTGAGCAGCTGAGTGAAAAAGGAGTTTGTCAGAGGGATAAGAATGTTTACGAATATGTATTGAAAGGGAGGGAGGGGAAACAGTCATTTTAATAATAGCTATGTGGCCAGCCATGGAAAGAGGCAATTGAATCAAGCGGTCTACCTGCAAGCAGAGTCTATCCACGGCAGAGCCGAGGATCAGACAAATTATCTGCTCTTTGTCTCTGTGGAGGCCGATCCACAAATATTTGGTGGAGGCGGGTGACCACCTGAAGGGGTATTCACACGATAGCGGAGTGGTGGTTTCTGTTATAGGAAACAGTTTGAATTTCACCCAGTTGATACGTATGCTCGTGTGGCCACCAAATCGGACTATCTCCCATACCAAAGGGTCCAGGTTATCTTAGGGACGGCGAACCAACAACAGGCCATTGTTGCCGTACACTGACACTAGGAGATGGCTGGATATAAATTGAAGGCCCGATACATATGGCTCTCCTGTAGATAGCGAATTAGGGGGTCCATGGTTATAAAACATAAGAGGGGCAATAGCGGGCAGCTTTGCCTGGTGCCTCGGTGTAGGAAGGGGGAGGCTCTAGTTGGCGCAGTGCAACACTAGCGACAAGCAGGGACTCTCTCTTCCTCGTCAGGGCTGAGGGTTACCTTCCAGACAACCTCTGCTTACCCTCTAGGTAGTGTGGCTTAAGCAGTCGTAGGCTAATCTTTGGGGCACATAGGGTTAAACACTTGCAACAGTACACCTTTACAACCAACCCACCACACAACGAGACCAGACTGTATTCTGTAAAAATATATATCTTTATATAGATTTTAAGCAGGCTTGAGAATACAGTCAATGTACTTTATGAAAACGGTTGCAGATTACTTAATTCGGGTTACCACAGTTCTTATGCAGTTCTCTTGAGGCCCGTAGGCCGGTGTTACTCAAAGTTCTTGTGGAGCCGGCGGCTTCCAGGGGATCTGTCCCACGTCGCGTTGCCTTCCCGGGGTCGCTGATCGTTGCGGCTCTTCAGCCGAGCAGGTCACTGGTCATCCGGGGCAGCGGTGTTCTGTGGCGGCAGGGCCCTCTCCTCGTCGTCCGCTCCGACCCTGGAGGCGGCGGCTGTGCGGCGGTGGCAAGTGGCAGTACGGTCCCCAAGTGCAGGACGTACCCAGCCAAGTGCCGGTGCAGCTGTGGGCTCACAGCTGGGCTGTCGGGCAGGCTACCGACCTTGCGGATTCTCGTAGGGCAACTGTCCGTCTTTGCAGGTGAGTGACTGCTCGCTATGCAGTCACCTCGAGAGCTCGGACCGGACGGGTCCTCCTTCCCTTTGCTCTCGGGCTCCCGGTGCAGTTGCAGTCACGGTGTTCGGGCCAGCGGCGGCTGGTCCTTACTTTGCTCCCTCTGTTGCTTTGGGCCCCGGTCACGGTGGTCGGGATGACGTTGATGCCTTAGAGGAGATTCCTCTGTCGATACTGCGGCGATGGTCAGCACCCGCAGTCGCTTTCTTCCAAGGGGGTAGCGTCCACTGGTCCTGGGACGCTGGTCAGGGGGCAAGTTCAGTTGCAAGCCCTTGGAGATCTCTTTAGCAGAGTTTGGCACAAGTAGAGCAAAAGTCTTTTCGTAGTCTTTTCTTCTTCCTCTCCTTCAGCAGCAAGGCACCAGACACAGGCAAGAGTCAGCACCCTTCCTTGTCTCTCACGGTCCTTCTCGTAGGGCAGAGTCCTTCTGTGGCCCAAACCGGATCTAATTTTCAAGGAGCAGGGCTCCTTCTTTTATAGGCCAATTCTTTTGTTCTCGCAGGCCAGGGGGGCCTTTGCATAGCCACTCTCAGTTCTGGAGTACCCCGGCGGGTGTACTCCGGCTTCTGCTTTCAGTGTGAGGGGCAGGCGCATCAGACGCCCCACAGGAGGTGGAGCCAGCATTGTCTGGACAGGGGTGGCCAGAGTACCTTGTTGATGGGGGCTTCGCCCTTCCTGGGCCAGGTGCCGGCAGAGTCATCCGCCGCTCCCCAGGAGGGTGGAGCCAGCATTGTGGTGGCCGAGCACAGTGACAGTTCGAGTCAAGAGGCACTCCTACCTCCCACTAAGGTGTAATCTGCGCATTCACCACCTGTCATCCCTCCAGCCCTGTCACTCACACATCCCAGACAGTCAGATACACATACCAGCAGAGGCGGCTGAAATGGTTAAGCAAGCAAATGCTAACTTTCTAAAAGTAGCATTTGCAAACCCAGGATACTAAAATAAACTTGACTACAAGAAATATCTTATCATCCTGAGTTTAGGCATACTAAACATGACTCGCTACCATGCTCCTTGAGCCTGCGGGGATTATAGGGTGTAATAATCCTCGCAGCTCAGTCTGGCCTAATGGAGCAGGTAGCCTTCAATAGTGAAATACGGTCTTCGTTGTAAGTCACTACTAGGACATGCCACGCACATCAGGGCTTGTCCTACCTTACACCTACAACGCACCCTGCCCGCAGGCCTACCATAGGGGTGACTAACATGTAGTCAAGGGAAGGGTCGGTGCTGGCAAGTGGGGACACTTGCCCAGCTAGCGTGACAGTACGAGACCGCACGCGGGTTCTGCGGTCGCAGTTCCCAGACACATCTTTACGGCTGCTTCGGTGGGTGGCGCAACCAGCGCTGCAGGCCCACCAGCAGTATTGGCATCTACAAGCCCCGGCACTCTCTTGTGCACTTTACTAGGGACTAACAGTAAATCCAAAGAACCAATCATGGATACCAATCGCATGTATAATTTACAGTAGGGAGCACTTGCACTGCGGCACGGATCAGCCGTGGCGCAGTGCCCTGAGTATCGGAAAACCAGCAAAACATCGGAGGCACATCAGCAAAAAGTGGAAGGGAGACTCACGCCAAGGTGCCAGGTCTAACATGTGTCCCCTCCAGCTGAAATGTGGGGGGAACTACCCTTCCCCAGGGAGTTCCACATCACTAAGGCGGAAAAATCTGGACAGACCGTCAGCGTTGGCGTGATCGGTGCCAGGGCGGTGTTCCACCGTAAAGTCCATACTCTGTAGAGAAATGGACCACCTCAACAGTTTCGGGTTCTCACCCCTCATTTGCATCAACCATCTGAGGGGCCTGTGGTCCGTCTGAACTCGGAAGTGAGACCCAAACAAGTAGGGTCTTAGCTTCTTCAGCGCCCAGACCACAGCAAATGCTTCACGCTCTATTGCACTCCACCTACTTTCCCGTGGAAGTAACCTCCGACTTATGAAGGCTACGGGTTGGTCAAAGCCCTCCTCAGTCATCTGTGAAAGAACAGCCCCTACACCATGCTCTGAAGCGTCTGTTTGCACAATGAACTCCTTCGAGAAATCGGGGGCCAGGAGCACGGGCGCCGTGCACATGGCAGTCTTCAGGGTGTCAAAAGCCTTCTGACAGGTGTCAGTCCAAATCACATTCCTGGGCTGCTTCTTCGAAGTCAGCTCTGTCAAGGGGGTCACGATCGTGCCATAGCCCTTGACAAACCTCCTGTAATACCCAGTGAGCCCCAGGAAGGCTCTCACTGCAGTCTGGGTCTTGGGGGGTTCCCAAGCCAGGATGGTTTCGATCTTGGGCTGCAAGGGGGCTACCTTGCCACTCCCAACTTGGTGTCCCAAGTACACCACTGAACCCTGCCCAATCTGGCACTTGCTTGCCTTGATTGTGAGGCCTGCTCTGCGCAGGGCCATCAACACTTCCCAGAGGTGTCGCAGGTGTTCGGGCCAGGTGCCGCTGAACACCGCGATGTCATCCAGGTAGGCGGCACTGAACTCGTCCAGTCCAGCCAACACCTGGTTGACCAATCTCTGAAAGGTGGCAGGGGCATTCTTCATTCCAAATGGCATAACCCTGAACTGGAAATGCCCATCTGGTGTAGAGAATGCCGACCTCTCCTTTGCCCCATCGGTCAAGGCGATCTGCCAGTACCCAGACGTCAAATCAAACGTGCTTAGAAACCGGGCAGCCCCTAGCCGATCAATGAGCTCGTCAGCTCTGGGGATGGGGTGCGCGTCAGTCTTCGTGACTGAATTGAGTCCTCTGTAGTCCACACAGAACCGGAGTTCGGGTGTGGCTCCCGGCGCAGCAGCCTTCGGAACCAAGACCACGGGGCTGGACCAAGGACTGCTGGAAGACTCAACCACCCCGAGGGCAAGCATCTTGGAGACCTCCTCCTTGATGCAGGCCCGTACCCTGTCAGTTACCCTGTAAGCCTTATGCTTCACCGGTAAGCTGTCTCCAGTGTCCACATCATGGACGCACCAATCTGTGACACTCGGAACCAGGGAGAACAGGTCTGGAAACTGCCCCAGCAACTGGCGGCAGTCCTCCTGTTGTTCGGCGGTCAGGGAGGGTGAGAGGTTAACTCCATCCACTGACCCATCCTTCTCACAGGCCACCAAGAGGTCAGGAAGAGGCTCCGACTCCTCCTCCATTCCGTCATCGGTTGCCAACAACATGCCCACTTCGGACCTTCGCAAGTGGGGCTTGAGGCGGTTGACATGTAGGACCCGCAAAGGGTTCCTGGGCGTCTTCATGTCCACCAAGTATGTCACGGGGCTCTTGCGCTCCACAACCTCAAATGGTCCTGTCCACTTATCCTGAAGGGCACAGGGCTCCACTGGGGCCAAGACATACACCTCCTGTCCAGGCTGAAGCTCGACCAGAGTGGCATTCCGATCGTACCACCGCTTCATTTCCTCCTGGCTCGCTTCCAGATTTGCCTCGGCAAGTTGTCTGAAGCGTCTGGTTTGGTTTCTGAAGGCCAGCATGTAGCTATATACATTCTGGGGAGGTTTCCTGGGAGATTGCTCCCAGCCTTCCTTTACCAAACTCAGTGGTCCTCTCACAGGGTGGCCGTACAGCAGTTCAAAGGGGCTGAACCCTAGGGACTTCTGTGGTACCTCGCGATATGCAAAAAGCAGGCATGGCAAGAGGACGTCCCACTTACGCCTCATCGGACCTTCCAGGCCCATGATCATGCCTTTGAGGGTTCGGTTGAATCTTTCAACCAACCCGTTACCTTGGGGATGGTAGGGTGTGGTGAACTTGTACGTTACGCCACACTCCTGCCAAAGGGACTTCATATATTTCGATATGAAATTGGTCCCCCTGTCGCTCACCACCTCTAGAGGGAATCCTACTCGTGAGAAAATTCCCATCTGTGCACGCCCACCACGGGAGCCGTCACTGTCCTCAGAGGGATGACTTCAGGGTACCGGGGGGCATGGTCCACCAAGACCAGGATGAACCTGTTGCCCATGGCTGTCTTGGGGTCCAGAGGCCCAACGATGTCAATACCCACTCGCTGGAATGGCGTACCGACCACAGGGAAGGGTTGGAGGGGAGCCTTGTTCTTCCCTCCCGTCTTCCCACTTGCCTGGCAAGTCGGACAGGTTCTGCAATAAGCGTCTGAGCTCTTATGCATTTGGGGCCAGTAAAAGTGGGTGACAAGCCTGTCATAGGTCTTGTCCATCTCCAAATGTCCTGCTAAAGGCACATCATGAGCCAGACCCAGTAGGAAGGCTCTGAACTTCTGGGGTACCACCAGCACACGGGCTGACCCAGGTTCAGCAGCCTTAGGCTCCGAATACAGGAGGTCGTTCTCCCAGTACACGTAATGTGTTTTGGCCTGAACACCATTGGCCTGGTCTGCAGCCTGCTGCCGCATACCCACGAGAGAAGGGCATTCTTTCTGCTCCCTGCAGAATTCCTCCCTGGAGGGTCCTCCTTCTTGCTGCCAATGGGTCAGCTCAGGCAGGTCCCCCAGTTCGGCGATCTGTTCCCCTGTAGGCTCCAGGGCATCCCCCTCAAGGTCTGCCTCCTCCTGGACCGTAGGAACTTCAGGGGCCGGTTTCCCGCGCCCCCTGCGCCTCCTCCCTAAGGCCGGTTCCTGGGCCTCTCCTTCAGGCCCCAGGACCTCTCGATCACCCCTACTGGCTGCCATCGACCGGGTGGTCACGCACGCCCAGTCAGGCAGACCCACCATCCGCAGGTGAGTCGTTTTCTCCACCTTTTCCCAAGGGGAGTGCTCCAAGTCGTTCCCTAGCAAACAGTCAACAGGCATGGTTTTTCTCACACAGACCTGCAGAGTACCAGAGACCCCCCCCACTCGAAGGGAACTTGAGCCATCGGACACTGACTCTCAGAATTATCAGCGTTGATAACCCTACAGTAGGCATGGGGTACAACCTGCTCCTGAGACACCAGGTGCTGCCTCACTGCAGTCACACTGGCTCCTGTGTCTCTAAGAGCCTCGGCTTCCTTACCATTGATGATCACCACCTGCCCATATTTTTTAGTGTTAGAGGGCAGGTAGTTCGTAGGGATCATCTCGCTGTCTCCTAACGAGACCAGGGTCATGTGAACGGGATCTCCACCCCCCGGGACCATCATTTCTTCTCCCAGGTGAACGCTAGTCACTTGTCGGGGCGGAGCACCAGTGGGTGCGGGTTTTCCAAATAGGCGACACTTGGGGTCACTGGATATGTGCCCAGGCTCGCCACATTTGAAACAATTGAAGGGCCCCTTTGGAACAGGTTTACCTGTCGGGGCCCCATTCTGCTTCGGGGGTGGGGGAGGCTGAGAACCCTGCTGCGGATTCCCTTGGGAACTACTTTGGGGGCCTTTTTGGAACCCTTTCTGTTTTCCCCCCTTGTCCCCCCCACTCTTCTGCTGGGGACCCTGCCCACTCTTGGCGGAATCTCCCACGGGACCCTTGTGGACCCTGGTGCTGAGCCAGCGGTCCGCCTCCTCAGCAAGCTTCCTCGGGTTGGACAGCTTGCTATCGATCAGGTGTTGGCGTAACTCAGGAAAACAGTGATCAGACAAGTGCTCCCATGCAATTAAATCAAAGAGACCTTGAAAATCATTAACTTTGTTACCTTTCACCCAACCATCCAGTGCTCTGCAAAAGTAAGTCACATACTCCACATACGTATTCCCAGGCCGCTAAGTACATCCCCTAAACTTCTGTCTATACATTTCAGGGGTAAGCCCGTACCTGTTCAATAAAGCTTCTTTCATGTGGGCATAGGATCTCTGATTCTCAACGAGCAAATCTAGCAAGGTATCTCTCCCTTCGCTAAGGAACCTTCCCCACAACCCCGCTCCCCAATCCTTGTCAGGGACCCGGTGGGAGGACATGGCTACCTCGTATGCCCTAAACCACTGTCCTATGTCATCCCCCTTAAAGAACTCCTTAACTACGTCCTTCGGGATGTGCACTCTTGACTCTACCTGCACTGGCGATGTGCTGCCACCAGAGGGAGGACGATCCAAGTCTCTCTCCTTGAGACTTATCTCCCTCATTTTTATTTCGTAATCCATCTGGTGCTTTCGCTCTTCCAGCGCCATTCTTTTGGTTTCAAGCTCCAGCTGGATTTTCATTTCTGCCAACTTCCTCTCGTGATTCCGGGTTTCCTTCCTGTCCGCCAGCTCCTCTGGCGACAGGCCTTTACCAAAGCTGTGCTCGCTGTCTTGCCTCTCGAGATCGATCAGATCCCCAAGTGCATTCTGCTCCTCCGTTGCATTCTGCTCGGCGAGGACATCTTGCTCCTCCGGGGTTTTCCGGGACTCGATCCAGGCTTTCAGGGCCTTGGAGAGCTGGGTCTTGTTTTTGCAGCCAGCGTGCGGGACCTTGAGTTTCTTGCAAAAGAACTTCAGTTCGTCCCTGGAATATTTATCCACTTTGGTGGGGTCCCACTCCACCTCCAACACCTCGGAGGTCGTGGACTCCGCTCCATCCAGGCTCTTTGTGCCCGGCATGGTTTCTGCACTCGGAATCTTCTTTCGGCAAAATTCAAAAAGCAAAGTCTGTGGCTAAGTAACTGGACCGTAATCCTTGTGTAGTGGTTAGAAGCTCAGGTATAGATATCGCAAGTGTAAATTCGAAATCCTCACCGCTGCGTCCAATGTAGGAAGGGGGAGGCTCTAGTTGGCGCAGTGCAACACTAGCGACAAGCAGGGACTCTCTCTTCCTCGTCAGGGCTGAGGGTTACCTTCCAGACAACCTCTGCTTACCCTCTAGGTAGTGTGGCTTAAGCAGTCGTAGGCTAATCTTTGGGGCACATAGGGTTAAACACTTGCAACAGTACACCTTTACAACCAACCCACCACACAACGAGACCAGACTGTATTCTGTAAAAATATATATCTTTATATAGATTTTAAGCAGGCTTGAGAATACAGTCAATGTACTTTATGAAAACAGTTGCAGATTACTTAATTCGGGTTACCACAGTTCTTATGCAGTTCTCTTGAGGCCCGTAGGCCGGTGTTACTCAAAGTTCTTGTGGAGCCGGCGGCTTCCAGGGGATCTGTCCCACGTCGCGTTGCCTTCCCGGGGTCGCTGATCGTTGCGGCTCTTCAGCCGAGCAGGTCACTGGTCATCCGGGGCAGCGGTGTTCTGTGGCGGCAGGGCCCTCTCCTCGTCGTCCGCTCCGACCCTGGAGGCGGCGGCTGTGCGGCGGTGGCAAGTGGCAGTACGGTCCCCAAGTGGAGGACGTACCCAGCCAAGTGCTGGTGCAGCTGTGGGCTCACAGCTGGGCTGTCGGGCTGGGCTTGCGGATTCTCGTAGGGCAACTGTCCGTCTTTGCAGGTGAGTGACTGCTCGCTATGCAGTCACCTCGAGAGCTCGGACCAGACGGGTCCTCCTTCCCTTTGCTCTCGGGCTCCCGGTGCAGTTGCAGTCACGGTGTTCGGGCCAGCGGCGGCTGGTCCTTACTTTGCTCCCGCTGTTGCTTTGGGCCCCGGTCACGGTGGTCGGGATGACGTTGATGCCTTAGAGGAGATTCCTCTGTCGATACTGCGGCGATGGTCAGCACCCGCAGTCGCTTTCTTCCAAGGGGGTAGCGTCCACTGGTCCTGGGACGCTGGTCAGGGGGCAAGTTCAGTTGCAAGCCCTTGGAGATCTCTTTAGCAGAGTTTGGCACAAGTAGAGCAAAAGTCTTTTCGTAGTCTTTTCTTCTTCCTCTCCTTCAGCAGCAAGGCACCAGACACAGGCAAGAGTCAGCACCCTTCCTTGTCTCTCACGGTCCTTCTCGTAGGGCAGAGTCCTTCTGTGGCCCAAACCGGATCTAATTTTCAAGGAGCAGGGCTCCTTCTTTTATAGGCCAATTCTTTTGTTCTCGCAGGCCAGGGGGGCCTTTGCATAGCCACTCTCAGTTCTGGAGTACCCCGGCGGGTGTACTCCGGCTTCTGCTTTCAGTGTGAGGGGCAGGCGCATCAGACGCCCCACAGGAGGTGGAGCCAGCATTGTCTGGACAGGGGTGGCCAGAGTACCTTGTTGATGGGGGCTTCGCCCTTCCTGGGCCAGGTGCCGGCAGAGTCATCCGCCGCTCCCCAGGAGGGTGGAGCCAGCATTGTGGTGGCCGAGCACAGTGACAGTTCGAGTCAAGAGGCACTCCTACCTCCCACTAAGGTGTAATCTGCGCATTCACCACCTGTCATCCCTCCAGCCCTGTCACTCACACATCCCAGACAGTCAGATACACATACCAGCAGAGGCGGCTGAAATGGTTAAGCAAGCAAATGCTAACTTTCTAAAAGTAGCATTTGCAAACCCAGGATACTAAAATAAACTTGACTACAAGAAATATCTTATCATCCTGAGTTCAGGCATACTAAACATGACTCGCTACCATGCTCCTTGAGCCTGCGGGGATTATAGGGTGTAATAATCCTCGCAGCTCAGTCTGGCCTAATGGAGCAGGTAGCCTTCAATAGTGAAATATGGTCTTCGTTGTAAGTCACTACTAGGACATGCCACTCACATCAGGGCTTGTCCTACCTTACACCTACAACGCACCCTGCCCGCAGGCCTACCATAGGGGTGACTAACATGTAGTCAAGGGAAGGGTCGGTGCTGGCAAGTGGGGACACTTGCCCAGCTAGCGTGACAGTACGAGACCGCACGCGGGTTCTGCGGTCGCAGTTCCCAGACACATCTTTACGGCTGCTTCGGTGGGTGGCGCAACCAGCGCTGCAGGCCCACCAGCAGTATTGGCATCTACAAGCCCCGGCACTCTCTTGTGCACTTTACTAGGGACTAACAGTAAATCCAAAGAACCAATCATGGATACCAATCGCATGTATAATTTACAGTAGGGAGCACTTGCACTGCGGCACGGATCAGCCGTGGCGCAGTGCCCTGAGTATCGGAAAACCAGCAAAACATCGGAGGCACATCTGCAAAAAGTGGAAGGGAGACTCACGCCAAGGTGCCAGGTCTAACACTCGGGATATAGAGAAAGGTTCTGAGATGGAGCCATTGACCTGAGGACGGGCAGTGGGGTTGGAATATAGCAGGGAGGCTAGGGCCGTATATCTGTTAGGGATGCCGAGTTTGCTCAACGTCATGTGAAGGAAGCCTTCTAAACATCCAAAAGAGCAATCACCGCAGGAGTATCTGGGGACACCCGATTTAAGATGGAGAACGAAGCTCGAAGGGTGAGTTATGTGAACCTATGCGGTATAAACCTGGTTTGGACTAGAGACAATATTTGTTGAGGCAGGAGCGACAGATAACCTGTTGGCCATCGCTTTGGCTAGTATTTTATTGTCGAAGTTAAGTACGGATAGAGGTCTATAAGATGAACATTGGGGTGAGTCCATATCCGGTTTAAGCAGTAAGGAGATTGCCGAGTCACGCATTGTGGGGAAAGACCCCAATTTTTAACCGCATCGCTGCTGCGGTGATTTTTGCGCTGTGCGGCTGTTTTCCCTTTTCCGCGTCATCAGCATCGAAGGGGTTAAGGATTCAGAGTAGACTTTTAGGAGATACAGTATCAGCATGTGCTTGTACGCCTTATAAAAAGCACCAGAAAGGCTATCGAGGCCAGGTGCTTTCGTGCCATCTAGAGCAGAGCTTTCCACAGTGTGTGCCACGACACTGTACTGTGTCGCCTCCACTCTGTGGGTGTGTCGCCTGACAATGACCCCCCCCTCGTGTGTGGCAGCCCGGGCTCAGACAGCTCCGGGGCACACACACCGCCGCATCCGAGCACTTCACAGGTCATTAAAAGACCGTGTGCATGTTGAAGAGGCTTTGTTGATGTTTCACCCCTTCTAAGAGCCCCTGCAGCGCCACCCTACCCACTGCTTAATGTTTCAGCCCCCTGCCCCCCCCCCCCCGAATGGTGGCTCTAGTTGCGCCTCTGCGCTGGGGGGTGTCTGCTGCTGTTAATATGCTCTGTGGCGCCTCCCTCCACCCTGGGCCCAGCAGGCACCAGTCTCGCATGCCAAGCACCAGCCTTAGCCAGGGGCACCGGCTGCTGCGAACATGATTCCGGCTCCTTGACCTTGTCGGACACCTGGCAGTGGCAGCTTCCGAGCAGTTTCGGAAGGAGTCTCTGCTTGGCGCACTGGTTCAAGGCGCTGCATCTTATTACTCCGAAAACTCAGGCGTTAGCAGAGAGGTAGGGACTCTGTCCAGCCTCAGGTCCATGGCCTTTTTATCTTATGACCTCCGCATTTATTTATAAACATTATGTCATTGTATTTGTCTATTTTGTTGAATTTATTTCTCAGCAGTTGCAGTAGAAAGGTAACGGAGAAAGGGTGCCACAGAGATATGGGGGGGGGGGCAGAGATAGAGGAAGTGATAGAGAGGGAGTCAGCGAGCGAGAGAGAGGGGAGGGACAGAGAGAGAGATACTGAAGGATGGAGAGAGGGGGCGAGAGACATACCAAGGGAGATAAACAGAGAGAGGGAGAGAGGCTGAAGGATGGAGAGAGATATAAAGAGAGAGGAGGGATAGAGAGGGGGGATAGAGAGGGGAGACAGACTGAAGGATGGAGGGCGAGAGAGATACTGAGGGAGAGAGCCAGAGAGAGTGAGAGAGAGAAAGAGAGGGGGAGAGAGAGACTGCAGAGAGAGGAGGGAGAGGAGGGAGAGAGAGGGAGAGGAGGGAGATAGAGGAAGAGGAGTGAGAGGGAGAGGAAGACGGAGAGGATGGGGAGGGAAGGGAGGGAGAGGGAGAGGAGGGAAGGGAGAGGGAGGGAGAGGAGGGAGAGAGGGAGCGAGGGAGAAGAAGGGAGAGGAGGAAGAGGGAGAGGGAGAGGAGGTAGAGGGAGAGGAGGTAGAGGAAGAGGAGGGAGAGGAAGAGGAGTGAGAGGGAGACGGAGAGGGAGGGAGATGAGAGGGAGGGAGATGAGAGAGAGGGAGAGGAAGAGGAGGGAGTTGAGAGAGAGGAAGTGGAAGAGGAGGGAGAGAGGAAGAGGAGGGAGAGAGGAAGAGGAGGGAGAGAGGGAGACGAGGGAGAGGAGGGAGAGAGAGGGAGAGGAGGGAGAGGGAGAGGAAGAGGAGTGGGAGGGAGAGGGAGTGAGAGGAGTGAGAGGAGAGAGAGGGAGAGAGAGGGAGAGGGAGAGAGGAAGAGGAGGGAGAGAGGAAGAGGAGGGAGAGGAGGGAGAGAGGGAGAGGAGGGAGGGAGAGGAGGGAGAGAGGGAGAGGAAGGGAGAGGGAGAGGAGGTAGAGGAAGAGGAGGGAGAGGAGAGAGGGAGAGGAGGGAGAGGAGTAAGAGGGAAAGGGAGGGAGAGAAGAGGGAGAGGAGGGAGAGGAAGAGGAGGGAGAGAGGGAGAGGAGGGAGAGAGGAAGGGAGAGGAAGGGAGAGGAGGGAAAAGACAGGGAGTGAGAGGGAGACTGAGAGGGAGAGGAGGGAGACGAGTGAGACGGAGAGGATGGAGAGAGAGAGGGAGAGGAGGGAGAGAGGGAGAGGAGACAAAGGGAGAAGAGGGAGAGGAGTGAGAGGGAGAGGGAGAGGAGACAGAGGGAGAGAAGGGAGCGGGAGAGAGACAGAGGGAGAGGAGGGAGAGGAGGGAGAGGAAGAGGAGGGAGAGGGAGACGGAGAGGAGGGAGAGGAAGAGGAGGGATAGAGGGAGAGGAGAGAGAGAGGGAGAGGAGAGAGATGGGAGAGGAGGAGGAAGAGGAGTGAGACGGAGAGGAGGGAGAGGGAGAGAGGGAGACGGAGAGAAGAGAGAGGGAGAGGGAGAGGAAGAGGAGGGAGAGGAGGGAGAGGGAGAGGAGGGAGAAGGGGAGAGACAGAGGGAGAGGAGACAGAGGGAGAGGAAAAGTAGTGAGAGGGAGACGGAGAGGAGGGAGAGGGATGGAGAGGAGGAGGAGGAGGGAGAGGAGAGAGAGAGATGGGAGAGGGAGAGATGGGAGAGGGAGAGATGGGAGAGATGGATAGCAAGGCACAGTGAAGTAAGGATGATGTGCCTTTTGGCGCGCTGCGCTGAGAAAAGCGGTCTAACCTGAGTTTAACGTGCAGAGAACGGCTGATAAGTTGCATGATTGTTCCTGAAAGGATTTTTGTATAACTCATATTCAGCAAGGCATCAGGTGGACTTTGTGCATGGTTGGGAGGGGTGGCAGTACGTGCACTACCCCCCCCCCCCCATTTTTGTGCTGTAAATCAATGGGGCATGTGTCAATGTGTGCATGGTTATATTCTTGTTTCAGGCACACACCTAACCTTGCATACACCCAGTTTTGCTAGTCACTGTCTTTGTTAGAACCTTCCTGCTTTCTCAAATTTGCTTGAAACTGCACCATTGGTACCCCCCAAAACCCCCTGTAGGAGGTTCGCCTCGCTCACTGCGCTCGCTAGCAATACTGTGTCACAAGATGAAGATTGTCGAAAAGGCGTGTCACTGACGTGGAAAGTTTGGAAAGCTGTGATCTAGAGAGTCAATTGCCTGGGTGATCTCCTCCGCCGAGAAGGGCTCACTCAGGAACTGGGACTGTCTAGTAGTGAGCCAGACCATGGCTATCTCTTCGAGGAAGGCCCTACGAGCAGTTAGTCTGATGACAACTGGGTAGTATATAGGGATTTATATTATGAGACAAGCTTGTGGATAATGGCAATGTTGCTCTACACAAGGGTGCCATCATCAAGGCGGAGATCTGTAATATGCCTGACTCCTAGTGGGGGGTGCAAGAGGCACACCAGTATTCACCCGGGGCGTTCCTGCTCGCCGTATCTATGGATGCATGTTTACCCAGTAGGGTAGCTTCTCTATTTGTCAGGTCAGTGAATTCCTCTATAAGGACTGAGCGATTGTGAAGGGATGACAAGGAAGGTTGGGGAGTGGCTTTTCATCGATGGATGACAGCTCGGGCTCCACCTGCTCCAAACTGTTGCAGAGGTCTGGCAATACTCCGGCCCACTTTGAGATGCAGGCGCCATGGATATACGCCTTGAATGCCTACCACAAAGTGGCATACTGACTCACCGATCTTGTATTAATCTAAAAGTATTCGAGCATGGTGCTGCTGAGTTCTGAGCGGAAACACAGTAACAGACTGCAGGCAGAGAGGAACAAGTAGTTCAGGAGGGACCATACTGAGTGTGGGCTGAATTAAAAGTGTAGCCCTGGGAGTTGGGATTACACAGGAGCCAGGCATCCTTGATCATGTGCATGTCAGTCCTGTCCCGGAAAATATTTAAGGAGCGCAGTCTGGGCTAGAGCTTGAGGAGTCTAGAGTGGGGTCCAGTAATAGGTTCAAGTCCCCGCCCAACAATACGGTATCAGAGCAGAATCTGCCAAAGATGGTGGAGACGCTGTGAAAAAAGTGTGGGTCGTCTGTGTTTGGGGCATATATGTTAAGAAACGTAATTTTCCTACCCAGCTTCGTCACTGTCACCAGCAGGTAATGGCCCTGATCGTCTGCCACAGTTGTATGGTGTGCAAAGGGGAGACTTTTGTGAATAAGGATACAAACCCCTCTGGAATAAGTGCAGTAGTTGGCAAAGTATCTGAGTGGTTCCCACGAGGCTGCGAAAGTGGATGTGTTTCTTGCAGAAATGCAACTTCAATCCAGTGGCGATTATAATTTAATATGACCAATTTGCCCTTTCGTGGATTTTCAAACCGCGGACATGCCAAGTGAGAAACGTCAAATCCACAGCCCGTCTATAGTCCCTCATCATAAAAACGATGCCACATGACATCCCTGCCCCAGTCCGCATACCTGTTTACACTAGGCATTGCCTTATACAAAAAAGAGGAAAAGGAAAAGCGAGAGGAAAGACAAGTATGAGGTACAATCTCACTAAACCTCAATTATTCCATATTCCACACCAGGCAAAGAAAACCCAGCGAATCCTCATGACTTTAATCCCAGGAACAAAGAACCCAACAAGGCTTAATACAGAGTCATCCGTGGGGGTCCGCCAACACTTAAGAACTCATACTGCAGAGCGCAAGATAAAGTTGTAAACTTGTGAGGGTAGGTACAGGGAGTAATGAAGAGGAAAATTTTCAAAACATGGTCACAACAGCGTAGCAGTAAAGAGAAGGCAACCCTCCTGCAATGAAGAATGAAGTATACGTGCTTGATGGAGCAGATCAGCTGCAAGGGAAAAGTCTGGTGCTAATTGAAATGTTTAGATCTGGGGAAGAGAGGTTGGGGAGGTGCAAGAACTGCGGTTTTACATTTAACATTACACGGAACCTGGTCGGCAACAGCATACCGTATCTCAGTCCATGTTTTCTAAGCAGTGCCTTTGCATCAGTGAATTTCCGCCATGCTTCCTGCACTGCAAGTGTGAAGTCAGGTTGGATCGAAAGCGTGGTACCCTGGCACTGCAGTGGGGATTTCCCCTGGGCAAGTCAAAGTATTGTGTTACTGTCCCTGTAGTTTAAAATGCGGGCCGTAATAGGGAGCGGGGACGCAGGCCAATGGACCTATGGGCCCTTTCATCTATGAAGGTGGATGAAAAGTGTTGGGCTCCCCATGTTGGTGGATTCCGCCAACAAATAATGTGAATATTGTTTCGGCGGGACCGCTCTTCTAGGTCCTAGTTTTTAATGGCAACCGCATTTAACAGGCTTTCCGTACTCTCCAGTCAGCGAGTAAGTATGGTACTGTTGTCCACCTGGGTTGACACCCGTTCCTCAATGGAAGCAAGTTGCTCCCCTATGCAGTCTAGACGGGCCGCCAGTGTATCAAAACTTGTGTCAATCGCACGGAAACCAGCCTGCAACTCAGTCATAATGGACAAAACACCCCAGAAGGTTCTGAGAGGTCCACCGCCACCACATGGGTTTCATCAACATCTGATGAAGGTCCTGTCTGGTCTGCAGATTTAGACCTGTTGAAAGCAAGTCTCTGCTGCTTGGGGTCGCTACGACTCATAGCGGGAGGGCGCCAGTAAAGGGGTTGAGGGAGGCGCTGGATGTAGTACACCAGACTTTGGGGTTGATGGGCTCCACACAGTGAAGGGCCCAGTGATTGCAGCCCAGTATAGTTTGTTCCTATAGGGTCCCCAGCTGAAGCGCTGCTGCAGTTGCCAGTAGTTGAGGTGTTGGAGGTAAAATGGTGAAGGGGCACCCCACCCTTAATCGAGAGGTGTGGAAGGCTCGAGGGTTCAAATAGGTCATGTGAGAGCGGAGGTGCCGCTAGCATGTACTCACTACAGGATGGTGTGGTCTGCAGGTGGTAGGACCAGTTCAAAGGCAGTGCCGCCCCAGACCATGATGATCAGCCGGATCCAGTCCTGGCCCACAACTGAGGCTTTCACTCAGTCGCTCAGGACGTGGCCCGCAGCCGAGCGGGTGCATGTCGGTGAGGGTAAAATGTCTCGGGACCCAACGGGAGGCTGCCCGCACCATGGGGGAGGAGTACTGGTCTTCCAAAAGCTGCAGGTACAGTGGTGTACGATGGAGGCCCTTGGATACCATTGCTGCAACCCAAACCTGCCTACATCTCTTATTGCAGCAGGGTTGCAAAAACCATATGAATGTTCCTGGCAGAACCGTATGGAAAGGTAGGCCCCACCCGTGGCCCCTGTTGCCGCAGGGCCTCTGAAGCAGGCTGGGCCGCATCTCCCATTAGTGGTTCACAGCTGTCGGGAACAGGCGTGGGAGTCCAGGGATGGGTCACTGCCCATCCCAGGGGTGCAAGTGAATGCTGAATCTCCGTGCTGGTGGGTGGAGGAAGCGGCCCTCTTTATGTGGGCATTTGGTTCCGGAGCTACAACGCCATGCGGCCATGTTGGTTGGCAACTCAGAAAACTGGTTCTTTACTCTCCTCATGGCAACCACATCCATTTTAATGTCACCTGTTTTCTTGGCTCATCAAGGAACATCTCCTTTACCGTGGGAGGACTGGATAGATATCTTTGAGAACTATTTGTTAGCTCTTAATGGTAACAGTTTTCAGTGCTGGATGGAAGAAAGCATTGTTATTAAACGTATTGGGGACTGAAGGTCAACATGTATTCAAATATCTACCAGAGGTGTTAGGTGCTGATAATGAGCCCCTTGAGGATGTACATAAGGAAGCGATATCACACTTTGAACACAGATTGGCAAATGAATCTTATATAGCTATGTTGAAATACAGATTCTAAACTCACCCTCAGAAATAGGAGTCCATTGATGACTTTGTGTCAAGGCTATGTGAGTTGTCCGTGAAGTGCTAGTTTGGTCAAATGATCGATGAACTAATAAGGGACCAACTTAAGGTACAATGTCAAAGTAAAAAGATACAGGAAAGGTTGTGGGCAGCAAAGAATCCATCGCTAAAGGCTGCTATTCAGACCGCGAAATTTTTGGAGGACTCCCGATTTCTTTTAAACTCCATGCCGGATTCTTTTTAAAAAAAAAATATTTTAAAGAGTTTTATTGAAGACATTTTATAATACAGTACAGTGGTAATGCGGGGGCGATACAGGTGAGATACAAATGCCTTGTGGTTACATTAGCATCACCGCTGGGTAGACTGATATTGGTAGTTGATGCATCTGTAGGCCCCAAGAGAAGGGCAGTAGGTACTTGTGACGGGAGATGGGTGGTTGTCTGTCTACGGGGGTTTGTGTGACCCTAAGTGTGCGTCCAGGGCGGCCCACATCTCACTTCTTGCTGTATGACTGGTTGAGCTCCTTGCCGTGATGTTGTCCGGCCCCCTGAGGAAGGTTACCCAGCTCTTAAATGTCGCCTTGCCTGTGTTCTTCCAGTTCGCTAAGATTGTTTTTACTGCCGCTGTGAGTAGGAGGTCAACCAGTTCCCTGTCTTCCTTAAATGCGTGAAATGGGGAAAAGAGACACGGCTGAGGGTGGCTATTTCCACTATACATAAGGATGAAGAGGTACAGGATTGTGTGGGTGTGGTGAACAGGCTTGGGCAAAATGTTTAAAAATTTCACAAGAAAATGGTCACCCAGAAACGAGGCCAGAGGACTTGTTTCAGGTGTGCAAGCAATTACCATTTAGGGGATTCAAAATCCTGTTTTGCCACCAATAAAGAGTGTCTTAAGTGTGGATGTAGGCATTATGATTGGGTGTGCAAGGAAAATGCTAAAGTGAATGTGGCGGTAATGGAGTTGAGAGGTACTAACTGATGGTTCTAAAGATCGTATTTTGATGGTCAAGCTCAAGGATGATTGTGAGGGGAGGACCAGTCTTGTTTCTTCATGTGTAGTAATGGGAAGGGATGTGGATTTGATGGTGGATTTGAAGTCCATGTTTACCATCATTCCCAAAACACTCTTCTTAGACAAGAGGCCGGGAGGGGATCTAGTTCCTAAAGATATACCTCCTATGGGATATCAGGGAATAGCACTGAGGGTATTTTTCAGGTCCCATTAGATTTCAGGTGTGTGGGGTATTGCACAAGGTGTATGTAGCAAAGTGTGGACCTCTAATTTTGAGGTGGGTGAACCAGTTTGAACTGCATATTTTCCTAAATCCCAGGGCACCCAATCAAGTGATGGTTGCAGGAGAGACTTATATTTACTTGATTAAGGAAAGAATGTATTCAGAGACGGGTTCAGCCAACTGAAAGGATATGTCCACAAGATTAAGCTCAAGAAAGAGGCCATTCCCATGAAACAAAGTGAGATGGGTGCCTGTGGTGATAAGGTGAAGAAAATGCTTAATGACATGCTTCGAGATAGTATAATTGAGTCGGTGAAAGCTTCTAGTTGGGCGTCTCCCGTGGTCATCACAAAGAAAGCAGATGGGTGTCTACATTTTTGCGTGGATCTTACGAGCGTAAATCACAACAGACAACTTTCCTTTTCCCAATATAAATTAGATGTTTTTACTGCTCAATAGACAGAAGTTTTTCTCTAAACTCGATTTAAAGAATGCCTACCATCAGACTCCCTCACATGACAAATTAAAAAATTTAACAGCGTTTATTATCATGGAAGGGATATTCCAATTTACCAGAATGCCGTTTGGAACGTCATCTATTTCTAGAATAACAATCTGGTGTTTGGGAGGACGGAAGAGGACTAGGAATGTAATTATGTTCTACAGCTAACTTTAAGGTCTCAATCACCATACTCCACAAGAAGATCAGATTATAAATTGGTAAATTAAGATTACACTGTGTGCGTGTCACTGTGGATACAGATGTGCAGCTACAACTTTATAAGTACATATCTACTTAATGGCTGTGACACCCAAGTAAAATGCCCATGGTGTGTGAGTGTTTCACCATTTTCCTCACAAGCAACCCAATGTAGGTATGCACGTCAATGTTAACTGCTCAAACCATGAAAATTGCTAGCAGTTGTGACATGCATCGCAGTTAATTTGCCTCAATTGGTGTGTGATTCACAGTATAAATAAAATATTGTCAAACACGCTCATTAGATAATAATCAAAGAAGGGTGTGTATTACAGTATGAGGAAAGTACTTTAAGGGGTGTGGCTACGCGCGCAGCGAGACTGGCTGTGCTTTAGTGGAGCTCCGGCGTGATCCTCCACTCTGGGGGTAATTTATCCGTTTATATCTCCGTCTGGCCGGCCACTAATTGGGGCATGTCATTGTAAGAAGGCGGCCCAGCATCGGACCGAGTTTTGGGGTCCCACATGCCCCGGAACCGCACCGGCCCTCGGGAGTCCGCCTGAGCCGACCAGGAGACCACGAAGTCGGCGAGTACCGCCAGGCAAGTCCGGGGTCGGGACCGGAAGTATAGGCCGTGCTGGCCGAAGGCACCCGGTGGCTGAGCAAAGACGGCAGCGCTGGGGTACGCTGCTGACCGTGGCCGATCCTCAACGGAGACTGGGAGCGGCGGTGGCCTGGCCGGGACCACTCCGGCGACAAGTGTGCGGGACTGCAGCAGAGGACTGGAGCCAACGTCCGAGCTGCCGTGGGAGCATCGGAGGCGAAGAGGAGCCCCTCCCCCCTTGGCCCGTAGCTGCGGCACCAACCGGAGTGAGAGTGAGTGGGCCCCGGCGTCGACAGGAGGGGTCTAGCCGCCTGGCGAACCGAGCATCTGCCCGGAACCTTCAGAGCCGACCCTGGCGGGGTCCCCAGAGAGCCCGTAAGCTCCTGAACCGGGGATAGGACCCCCAGCGCCACCTACACCAGGCCTGAGGAGTGCGCGGAGAAGCGTGGACCGCCGCCGAAGGCCCCCCCCCCCCCAGTCAGCTCCGAGCGGGGGCCCCCTTCTCTGCACAGTGGCACTGGCGGACCCCCGGTGGTCGCGGACCTTGACGCCCGACCCACATGCTGAGAGGATAAAACGCCCCTGAACCGGGTGCCCCGAGGGACCAGCGCCGTGCTCCGCACTACCGGGCAGCAGTGATAACCGTCGGAGGGCACCAGGATCGGCCCGGACCCGAGGCCGCCCAGCACCGGAGCACGCACACACCGCCATCATTAGCCGCCTGCCGAGCAGAGCACCGCCTGACCGCACCTACCGCCACTGCAGCGGCACATCAGGAGGGGTCCGCTACGCAAACTGCGACCCCCCACGACATATTGGCTGACCGGGGGGGGGAGGCGCCTGCGGGGGATACTGCCGCCCGAATGCCGCACACACTACTACACCGCTGGGGTTTATGACACGCACGGATGAACACCCGCAGGCGCTGACTCCTTCTAGGTTGCAGTATCGCCAGTTGGATGATGCAGTGGCGGGACAGCGCAAACCCCACGGCACAAGACATCAGAGGCCAAGCTACACAGTATATCACACCCAGCCAAAGACCGGGAAGTGACGCCACCGGGACACTCTGGCCCGCATACTGGTTGGCCCCACTCAACCGCGGACAACTCACGGAGGACACTCCCAACGCCCCTCGCTACGGGTGCACAGGTACCATCCCTGCCTGTGGTACGGACGGCCCGCAGCACCACTAACTATCGCACCGTCCAGGTCATCCGCGCGCAGGACCCTGCCCATGTCTGGGGGTGCGGGGAAGCGCACAGGAGTCGGGAGCACGTCCCAGAAGGGCAAAATGGACAAGTTACAGAAGCCGGCGGACGCAGACCCGGTGACGGCCAAGCTGGATTCGGTGTTGGCGGCCATGGAACGACTGGAGAACTCCATTCAGTCCACCCGGACGTCCTTGGAGGCGAAGATAGACGGAGTCGCCATAGACCTAACTCACCTGAAGGCGGACCACAAAAAACTGGCCGAACGCACCACGACCCTGGAGACCACCGTGACCGATTTGGGGCCACGAGTCAATCAGTCGGACAAGCAGATAAAAGACCTTCTCAACAGAGTGGAGTTCCTAGAAGACAGGGCGGAGGATGCAGAAGGGCGGGCGAGACGCAACAACGTCCGAATAGTGGGTCTGCCCGAAAAATGGGAAGGAAGAGATCCGACAACACACGTGGAGGACTGGCTTCGCACCCTGTTGCCGGAAGGTACCCTTTCGCCCCACTTTGTGGTAGAGCGGGCGCACAGAGTCCCGACCAGGCCCTCCAAACTGGCTCTAACCCGCGCCCTTTCCTCATTCGCATCCTGAACTATAGAGACCGGGACGCTGTCCTGAGAGAAACCCGCAAACTCGGCACCATACAAGTGGATAATGCGAACTAACCTGATGAATAATGATGCCTGAGGTTAAAATCTGTACTTGGAATGTACGCGGTATACACACACCTTCGCGCAGGTACATGATATACTCATACTTGAAGAGACACAAGGTGCAAATAGCACTCCTACAGGAGACACACCTGACAGCCCCTGAAGTGCACACACTACGCAGGCGGTGGCGTGGCCAACTATACGCGACTGGGTTCTCCTCTTACGCAAGGGGTGTGTTAATATGGGTGAGACCGGGGATCCCGTTCGACATTGACGACTCACACATAGACGGGGAGGGGAGACTGGTGGCAGTGAGGAGACGCCTCGATGGGCACCCGTTGGTACTGGCGTCACTTTACGCCCCCAACACGGATCAGCAGAGTTTTCTCGCGACAGTGTCCACGGCCCTATCAAACTGGCACGGGACTCCCTGGATACTGGGAGGGGATTACAACTCGGTGTTGGACACCACACTAGACCGTTCCTTCCCACCATTGCCCAATGCGCCAGTAGTGGGCGCCATGAAAGCCCTTATAGCCTGGGCCTCCCATTGGAACTTGCAAGACGTGTGGCGACACCGAAATCCAACCACCAGGATGTACTCATATTATTCAGGAGCTCACACCCTACACACTCGATTAGACAGATACATGCTCACTGACGACTTACTCCCGTTAGTGACGGAGGCACACTACATGGGCAGGACGCACTCCGACCACAATCCTCACATGCTGACAGTCTCATGGGCAAGCGCTCATCCCCCTATCCCCAATTGGAGACTACAGTAATGGTGGGCGGCCAGCTACGCTCCGTCTGCGGAGTGTGCGTAGTGCCGCCTACTCCGCATTTTGCGGAGCTGGCGGAGCCAGGCGGCACTACGCACGCTCCGCAGACGGAGCGTAGCTGGCCGCCACCCGCCTCCCTCCCGCCCTCCCTAAATACTTTGAAATAAAAGAATCAAATAATTTAAAAAGCACTTACCTTGCCGCCGCTGCCCGCCGCGTCCCCGGGGCTCACTATCTTCCGTCTTCCGTCATCTATACTGATGCGCATGCGCGGGCGGCCGCGCATGCGCATTTTCACGAGAAAATGCGCATGCGCGGCCGCCCGCGCATGCGCATTAGTATAGATGACGGAAGATAGTGAGCCCCGGGGACGCGGCGGGCAGCGGCGGCAAGATAAGTGCTTTTTAAATTATTTGATTCTTTTATTTCAAAGTAGTTAGGGAGGGCGGGAGGGAGGCGGGTGGCGGGGCTGGCGGCCAGTGGTGTTTGCGGAGTGGGGCTACGCGGAGTGCGGAGGTGGGCGTAGTTTCTCGCCCACTTCGCGTAGCTCCGCGAAGCCCCACTCCGCGAACTCCGCCCAGGGTTAGACTACAGCCAGATCTCCTGTTGGACGCACCCTTCCGGGACTCACTATTTACACACATAGTGCATTACTTCGAGGAGAACGCGGGTTCTGCCACCTCCCCACAAATAGAATGGGACGCATTCAAAGTGGTCATAAGGGGACAGTGCCTGGGCACACAGGGTAATCTCAAACGGCGGGTTGAGAGGGATCTTCAGAGGGTAGAAGCTGAGTTGAGCCGATATGAGCAGGATTCAGTTAGAGGGGATGACACTGAGTTACGATCTGCGCAAGCGAGCCACAAAAAATTACCGGAGAGGCTTAGGTGTCTGAATTATGCGGCCCACGCGGCACGCACTCACGATAGGGGGGACAAGCCAGGAAAATTGTTATCGTGGCTCATTAACAGGGAGGAAAAGACAAAACCAGTCACGAAAGTACTGGGCGCCGATGGGACGCCCTTACACACCCAATTGGAGATCGACGGCGCATTCACTGCCCATTATAACACACTGTATCGCTCTTACCTGCCCACCCCCGCCCCGGAGGGCTACCTCATCCAGATACCACTACCGGCACTCCGCGACGCCCAACGCACCGACCTAGCAGCACCCATTACCTCTGAGGAACTCCGAGAGGTCATAGCAGCGCTTTCTAATGGCAAGTCCCCTGGCCCTGACGGACTCCCAGCGGAGTTCTATAAGGCGTATCCGGACCTCCTGATCCCCGAACTCATTAAAATATATGAGACAGCATTCGACGACTCCTCGCTACCTCCCTCTCTGAATGAAGCCACCCTGGTCTCCCTCTTAAAACCGGGAAAGGACGGGACGCTACTGGGCTCGTATAGACCACTCGCCCTCCTAAACACCGACTATAAAATATTGGCATCCACACTAGCGCGAAGGCTAGCTCAGTACAGACCCACCCTGGTCCACACAGACCAGAACGGCTTTGTGCCCACGCGCAGCACATCGCTCAATATCCGTCGGTTGTTTAGGGTGCAGGAATACGCAAGGGAACCTTGGCCACAATCGGGTTGTCTTGTATTAGATCTGGAAAAGGCATTCGATTCAGTAGAGTGGCCGTATCTCAGGGCGGTAATGCAGAAATTCGATCTGGGAGATGCTTATTTGGATATGGTCGGCCTCCTATACCAAACACCTAGCGTCCGTGTCCGGACCGGGAGCCTCCTATCGGACACTATAAGGGTAAGGCGGGGCACACGTCAGGGCTGTCCATTGTCACCTCTGCTCTTCTCATTAGCAATGGAACCACTGGCGGAGTTGCTGAGGGATCAAGGTGCAGAATGGGGCATTCCGCTGATAGACGGCACACACGCGGTCTCGCTGTACGCTGATGACCCGCTCCTCTACATTAGGGACCTCACGCAGATACCGCCAAGGCTCACGAACACCCTACGAGAATTTACAGCCCACTCGGGACTGAGAGTCAATTGGGGGAAATCTGGGGTCTACCCCTTTCACCCTGACATGCAGGAATGCGCAGTGCAATTAGGGGGCGCGACGCTGACCTGGTATGCGGGCACCTTTAAGTACCTCGGTATCCACATATACAGGTCTCCGACGGATGTACTGGAAGGCAACCTGGTCAGGGCTATATCCTGTAACTAGACAAAATTCCTTTCTGTGCTATTATACATTAGGTTTGTGACCAATTGGTCTTACTCACAGGTATTGAATTCCTTGTGTACATATAAGCAATATAGGCATTTATTATTACGCAACTCAAAAGTGAATTATTTCTCTCAACCTTTTATTTTTATAAAGTTAAAAACAATCATATAAAATTCATCTCAAAGCTTTTACTGTCCAACATATAATTTTTCGAGCATGCCCTAATCTAATACAAAGCACAATCCTAATCTTTTTAATGTCCGAAAAAAATAAATTAAAACAGTTTCATCACACATTAAAACATTTCATATTTAAAATAGCAAATATATACTATTGCGGGTAGTCCCTTGTCGACGCATTTCGGTGCGTAGAGGTCTTTTGGGCACCTTCTTCAGGACAAATTTTACAGTTTGCTACTATATATTCTACTTTTTGGGTTGCTTTTGCGTCATTCGTTCCCACTTTATATTAGGTTTAATCAGTCTCAGACTTCATTATTTGTCAGTTTTTTAAAACCAGGAGAATGTTATTCACTGTGTCAATGATGTTTGGTTGCGTCTTTCAAATTTGCGCACGTAATCAAATGGGTGGATTTTTTATTTATCCGCCAGACAGAGTGTGGCTTGTCATCTGCGTTTTAATATATATGCAGGTCATCCTTTGATCCTAATTAATTGCCACTGGATACCGGTATATGTGTAGAAATCTTCTCTTTTAGTGCCTAAGTGATTAGGCACAACACCGTCGACACGTCCTCTCTCCTGTAGGCTGGCAATTATTTAGGATCAAAGGAAGACCTGCATATATATTAAAACGCAGATGACAAGCCACACTGTCTGGCGGATAAATAAAAAATCCACCCATTTGACTACGTGCGCAAATTTGAAAGACGCAACCAAACATCATTGACACGATGAATAACATTCTCCTGGTTTTAAAAAACTGACAAATAATTAAGTCTGAGACTGATTAAACCTAATATAAAGTGGGATCGAATGACGCAAAAGCAACCCAAAAAGAAGAATATATAGTAGCAAACTGTAAAATTTGTCCTGAAGAAGGTGCCCAAAAGACCTCTACGCACCGAAATGCGTCGACAAGGGACTACCCGCAATAGTATATATTTGCTATTTTAAATATGAAATGTTTTAATGTGTGATGAAACTGTTTTAATTTATTTTTTCGGGCATTAAAAAGATTAGGATAGTGCTTTGTATTAGATTAGGGCATGCTCGAAAAATTATATGTTGGACAGTAAAAGCTTTGAGATTAATTTGGTTTAGAGAAATAATTCACTTTTGAGTTGCGTAATAATAAATGCCTATATTGCTTATATGTACACAAGGAATTCAAAACCTGTGAGTAAGACCAATTGGTCACAAACCTAAAGTATAATAGCACAGAAAGGAATTTTGTCTAGTTACAGTCTGTTTACCCAGTCCTTTCTGGTTTTCTGGGACACTCTCTTCTTTTTAAGACAGGGCTATATCCTCCCTGCGAGCCCAGATAACTTTCTGGAACACGCTCCCGCTGAACGTCCCGGTCAGAATCACCCTGACGAAAATGATAGTTTTACCAAAACTCCTTTATTACTACTCGAACATACCGGTGTACGTCCCTGCCCGGATATTTAAAGACCTGGAGATCTTGGTACGAACACTCATATGGAACACAGGGAGACCCAGGGTAGCCCTGAAGAAGCTATATGCCCCGACGTCCTCGGGGGAACTTGCGGTCGCCAATCAAGAACTTTATTACCTCGCGGCGCAACTTCAATGGGTGGTGGCCTGGCTTGCGGGAAAAAACCTAAACGATACAGCCTCAATGACCCCGGCCCTGACCCACGCGGGGGCTCTCGCAATGTTCCACCCCCTCAACGGCGCAGCTCGCCGGGTGCAACTGCACCTTGCGGTGGCACTTAGATGCTACAAACGAGCAATAAAACTAACAAAGGGGATTGCACCCTACGCCCCAGCACTCCAGCTGGAAGGCATGCCCAGGCCTGGGGGAGTGGTAACTGCAACACAATTAGACAGCTGGGTGCAAGTGGGGATTGAATCAATGGCGGATCTGTATAACGACGGCACCCTAGTCCAGTTCAAGAGACTAGTGGAGGACCCCGGCCTGCCGGCAGGGCAGTTCTTGCTCCATGCCTCCATGATCCGGGTACTCACGAAACACTGGGGTGATATATCGGAGGAACCTCAGACACACCTATTGATACAATACCTACACATCATTTTTTTTTTTTTTGCGAAATATATTTTTATTGCAGGAATCAGCAAACTGTTACATATATGACCAGCATCATAAATCCAATAAAATCAATTAACTGCATCCCACTCACCCCCCGCAGCATGTTTTCATATACAATCATTCAGCCCACATTCCAAAGGTCGGGCGACAAAATCCAGTGGGGGCTCAGCAGGAGAGCAAAGCTGGTCCGGATGATCCACTGTCCGTCATCTGCTTTTCTAAACAAGCCCACAAAACCCAAAAGAAAGTCCCACCCACAACACACTAAATTACAAAGAAATCCCTCCCCAACCCACCCCCGCCATCAGTGTATGGTAGCAGCCACAGTAGGATTCATGAGAGGACCCAAGAGGAGCGTATCAGAAACAGTAAACGCAATCGCCTATCGGGACTCGGGGCGCGCTGCATCCTCGCTATCAGAGTCGCTGGGGGCGCAATAGTCCCTGAGGGCCTGCACTAGTGTTTCCCATTCTAGCGCTGCCTCCTGTGCCTTTTCGTTACGCTGTCTCCCAGCTAGTTGGTATCTCAGCGTGCTTTCTCCCGCCGCCCACTTCAAGAGTTCGCTGTGCCACCTGCTCCCAGTCGGACCAGCTCGTGCCTTCCAGTTCCTGGTCACCTCTCGTTTGGCCAAGAGAAGCCCCAAATCAATAAATTTACTGGAAATTTTGTTTTTGGGGGTATGTGGAAACCAATGCAAAAGTCCCACCGCCGCATCGACCGATAGGGGTCTCCCCGTCACCTCCGTCAGGGTCTTCTCCACTTCCACCCAGTAGGAGGACAAACCCGGGCAGGCCCACAACATATGGAGGAGGTCTGCCTCCGGCGCCGGGCATCTGGGGCAGGTTG
Organism: Lissotriton vulgaris; assembly: GCF_964263255.1. NCBI lineage: Eukaryota > Metazoa > Chordata > Amphibia > Caudata > Salamandridae > Lissotriton > Lissotriton vulgaris. Next base: position 617,332,065 of record NC_141695.1, on the reverse strand, counting down.
CCGAGCCTGTGGCGAAGTACTGTTGGATTTTCGCCGGGGTCAGGTATGCCCGATGGAGTATATAATAGTGGACCAACTGAAAACGGGCGTGGCGCGTCCCCTTCCAAGCACGCCGCACGAGTTGAGACCAGGTCGCTTCCGGGATCTCCTTGCCTATGTCTGCCTCCCAACGGGCTCTCAGGGTCGTAAGGGGGGTCAGCCCTTCATTGATCAATCTACCGTAGAGACAGGTGACCGCCTTCACCGTGCCCGCAGACATCATGACGTATTGGCACACCGGAGACGTAGGAGGTTCCTCCTGTCCGCCTTTCCAGTGCGCCTGGATCGCCCGGACCAGGGCCGAGTGCAGCAGGAAGTCTCCACGGGGAATCTCGAAGCGGTCAATGAGCTCCTGAAAGGGCAAGAGTACCCCAGCCTCATAAAGATCCCCCACCAACTGCAACCCCGCGTCCTCCCAAACCGCCAATCGTGACCAATCACCGCCATGGGGCAAGGCCGTCAACATCCCTAATGGTATTTCAGGTGCATACAGTATTCGCAATTGGCCCCGGGCGTGGGCCCGGTTCCAACACAGGCGAATGGTCTTCTCCTCCAGCGTCAGGTCTTGCAAGGTCAAACGTTGGCGTAGAGCTATGAAGGACAGGACATGCCTGGCCATCCCTATACCTCTCCTGACCTCCGGGCCTCGGAATTCCCTGGCAATCTCCTGGGTGAGGGTCTGGAGCTGCGCCGCCAGATAGTATTTCTCAAAATCCGGCACCGCGAGCCCACCCTCGGCTTTTGGCCTCATCAGGGTTTTAAGGGCCACTCTTCGGCGGCCCGAGCTCCAGAGGAATCCGACTATCATCGACCGTAGAAGCCTAAATGTGGCTGGCGGGATCCAAACCGGTAGCGCCCGGAAATAATACAGCAGCCGGGGAAGAGCCACCATTTTGAGGAGAGCGACCCGACCCGCCAACGAAAGCGGTAGCGTAGCCCAGAAGTCCATATTCCTAACGTGCAACTCGTGTAGGCCCGAAAAGTAGGAGTAGTCTCTAGCGTCGGGGTGTTGCGCTCTCCAAATATCCGTCAAACCCCAACGTGTCTGCCAGTCCCTACGACATTTTAGCAACACGGCGGACCGGAGAATCAGGGAGGGGCGGGTGCGAGCGATCGATCTCCACATCCACTACCGAATTGAAGTCCCCACCGAGCAGGAGGGGCCCCGTGAAAAAGTGGGCCAACGAGCCCGATAACCTAGAAAGGAAGGCAATCTGGTCCATGTTAGGTGCGTATACACAGCAAACGTTCAGGTCCCTCCCCCCCAGAGTGCCCAAGATGGCCACGTAGCGCCCCTCTGGATCTACAACTGAGTTTGTGACCTGGAAGGGAACCCCAGCTCTAATCCAGATTAGCGCCCCCCTGGCATACGCGGAGTACGACGTGTAGAAGACCTGCCCCCTCCACCTACGCTGTAGCGCCGCCCCTTCCGCCTTGTTCAGATGGGTCTCCTGCAGCAGCGCCATTTGTATTCCCCTACGCACTAAATAAGCGTGGACTTTGTGCCGCCTAGACATGGTATGAAGCCCCCGCACGTTCCAAGTAATACACTTCACATTAGCAACGTCAGCCGTTGTCCCATACTGTCCGTGCAAAGTCTCCCCATCTGGGTCCCAACAAAGAGCGAACAACAATCACCCCAGCACTGATGGCGGACATTTCCCCCAACCAAAACTCAACAACTCTTATGTTAACCAAACCCCTGCCCACCCTCCCCAGAACAGGACCCAAATAACTCCATCTAGTTCCCATCCAAACCATGCCCTCAGAAAAACCCTTCGTCCCCAACTAATCCTACGGTCGCCACCGTAGGAAGGCCTTAAGGGCCAGGTGCGGGCTGGGTGGTGGCAGTGGGCCCTCGATGCCCTGGCTACCAGGACTAAAACAAGCCCAAAACAGTAACAGAAACCCTCGGGGCAAAGGCAAGGCACCCCACCCCCCGCTTCTCCGGAGATCATGCTGAACCATCGGCTCCCGCCACCCCCGCTACGGGCCCCCACCCAAAAGGATGCAGCTCACCCCGTCAACCCTGTCCATCAAGAAGGTCCTCAACCGATTTCGGCGTGATCACCGGTGTGCTGATGCTATCTGTCACTGAGTTCTCCGAGTCCGTCGATGCCCCCTCGTCACCAGGGTTCTCTGCTTCCGCAATGGTATCATCTCGTGAACCAGACAGTGCAGACAACACCTCCAGTACTCCTTTCCGCTCCGTCGATGTCTCCGCAGTAGAAGGGCCGCCCGACCAGCCCCGGCGACTCCGCACCCTCGTAGATCGCCGTCGCTGTCCCGGCTCCGCCGTTGGCTGAGATGCGGAGGCGAAACCATCCTTCCCAGCTCTATAGAGTTCAAGCCAGTTACAGGCATCCTCCGGGGTATCAAAAAATTGAGTCTTGTCATCGACAATGACGCGGAGCTTTGCAGGAAATAGGAGCGAGTATTGGATGCCCTCGCTCCGGAGCTCGCGCTTGACCGCCAAGAATGAAAACCGCCTGCGTTGGGTTTCATAGGTGTAGTCCGGGAAGATGTTCACCTGGCTGTTCTCCACCTTGAAGGGGCCACTATGTCTAGCGGCATTGAGGATGAGGTCCCTGTCGCGAAAATGCAAGAGGCGCGCCACCACCGGACGCGGTGCACGGCCCTGTTGCGGTGGCCTTGCTGGGACTCTATGAGCTCGTTCAAGGGTGTAGAAAGAGGATAGGCCCTCCGGGGCCACCGTGTCTCGGAGCCAGGCTTCCAAGTAGGCCACCATGTCGCCATCTTCGATCTTCTCCGGCAGGCCTACCACTCGGATGTTGTTGCGCCTGTTACGACCTTCCGCATCCTCCGCTCGCTGCTCCAGGGCAGAGATCCGGGTTAGGGCATCTTTCATTGTCGCGGCCAAGGTTCGCTGCGCCGGCTCCAAGGTTTTCACCGAGCCTTCCACTTCCTTGACCCTGTCCGACAGCTTGCCGTGATCCGCCCTTAGGAGGCCCAGGCTCGTCGCCACCTGGGCAATGTCCTGCTGAAGGGCCGAGCGTGTGGACGCAATCGCCTCCAGGACGCGATCAAACTGTTGCTGCAGCGGCGCGCCACCAGCACTTCCCGGGTTTCCATGGCCCTCCTTGTCCGGGGTCTCCGAGTCAGAGGCGGCCGGGGTTGTCCCCTTAGCCCCTCTCGGCTTCCCCATGTCGCGGGAAGCGCACAGTTGTGATTCAGATGAAGGTGCCACCGAGTGCGGGCGCCGGCTATAACTCTCCCGAATGCTGGCCCTCGGGGTGAGGGCCGGTGATCCTCTTCTCCAGGGTAGGTGGATCTCCACAGTTTCGGCTCGCGCCACCACCGTGTCGTCTGAGAGCGCTGAGGAGGAGGCGGAGACACTCGGCGCCAGGCCGGGCAGGCCCGTCTGGTTGACGAGGATCCGGAGCGAGGGCCACCCACACCACCAGGGACTTTGTGGCGCCAGGGGGTTGTGCTTCCCATGGGATCGGGTCGATCGGGGGATGCAGCCAAGCGCCGCGTCGGGGGTCGGCATCACCGTCAGGACCTCCAGGCATCCGTGTGCCGGGGTTCACTATGGTAGGGGCTTCCGACCGTCCAGGCGCAATCACCAATATCAGAGTCTCAGCAGGGCAAAGTCCAGCTCCTCACTCTCCAGGAAGACAAAAGAGCGGAGGGCACGCTGTGACCAGCGACGTTCTTCCAGTCTAATGGTCCCGTCCAAGGGGACAAAGGGGTCCGGGCGCCATGTTGGGTCGCTCTCCTCGGGACCACAAACTTCGAGTTTCGGGCCGATCACCACCCGTCCAGGCTGTGCCAGGTGTCTCAGTAGGGTCCAGTCGGGCCGAACGACGATTTGCGGGGGCTAGGGTGCCCCGCGGCCTCCGATTAACAGGATAATCCCGGGCTCAGTCCCGGAGCCGAGCTCTCAGGCGACCATCGCCATCGGCGCCCAAGCCACGCCCCCCAATACCTACACATCATGGGGACCGGGTCGCACGCGATACACTGGCTGACACAGGCGCTACAGTCCCACACTACATGCTCACTACAGCCCTAGAGAGACAGGTGGACGACTGACAGAGGGAGGGACTGGTCGGATAAGGAATGGGAGAGAATCCTGGAAAGCCCACGACACATACCCCGCAACTCGAGATTCAAAATAATACAATTTTACATCATACACAGGGCGTATCTGTCCCCGGACAAGATCAATCGCTACTTCGCACTGGATACCTCCGGCTGCCCACGATGCACGCTGCTGGATGCAGACCTCCTACACATGCTATGGGCGTGTCCCGGACTACAGGCGTACTGGCAAGATGTCACTATGTTGACGAAAGGGACGGACATAGAACTACGACACGACTGGGATGCCTGTGTGCTGGGCCTGTTCAAAAGAACAAAACACAACAAGGCTCACACCAGATTCTGGGATTGATAACAGCCAAACGACTCATAACACGACACTGGAAAGACACGAACCCACCACTGACGAAGCACTGGTGCGCCTCTCTCACCTACTGGGCGACAGCAGAGGGAACAGTATTACGCAGGGAGGAGACCGCGGGATGGAGAGCCATCCCAATAGCCCAGATCTGGGAAGACATCCTGCAGGCATTTAACAAGGCCTGCCACGACCAAGGGATAACGTAGGCTGGGCGTAAACCCTCCCCCCCCTCCCGCCCCCCCGTAGGGCGAAGAGGTACATCTGGGGAGTGTAATGCGCAGCAGCAACGTGAAGCCGGACCCACACCCATATAGACATGAGCCACCACTCATACAGACTCTCCTCCCCCCCCTGTTTGTCGACAACTCCCCCACCCCTCCCTTATTGGGAAGGACCGACCACGCGACCGGCCCACACGGAGCACCTCCACCCAAAGCTCGAAGCCTCCGCACACCGCCCAAAACCGTTGATCCGCATATACATGACACCTCCACCCAGCAATGACACGCTACCTGGTCGCGGAACCGGGACAACAGGAGCCACACTGCAGCACCCCCTTCCCTCCCTCGAATTAAGGTTCATTACATCCCCAATTTCTTTTCTATTCCCTCCCTCGGTTCGGAGGTTGTTTCAGCAGACTGTCGCCCCCCAGTTGACTACGCTGCACTTTCACACCTGACAAGTAAGCACATGATCGTACACCACACGGCGACCCATGCCGCAACCCTCTACCACACCACGACAATAATCAGGGTGTACTCAACATCAACGGCACTCACACACAACGCCCAGTGACAGACCCAGTCGGTAAAACCCACCCATGGGAAACAACGCGTTGCATCGCCGGCGGAGGGTTGTGGGCAACACGGGGAGAGTCGACCGGAGGCACACCCGGTTTGATAGGGTGGGCCAGATACTCTGGTGGGATGGATAACGCAAAATACGTTGTCGTGTAATGTAAGAGTGTCATTTACTGTAGACGCTGAGACTGTTCCCATTGCAGCTGATTGCGTGACCCGCTGATGATTGTACTTATTGGGACTTCGGCGGTCATCAGCGTTCTCACAGATATTGTGTGAGTTGACTTACTCTCTGTTTCCCTCTCATATTATGCTCACAGAAATGTAACTGTATGTCAAGTGTTTAAATAAAACATATTTAAAAAAAAAAAAAAGAGGAAAGTACTTTAAGAGAGACACGCAAAGTGTGCGTATCACTGTTCGCTCCGTAAAGTGGGTATATCTCTCACTCTCCGATTTTATGACAGGAAGGGAGGCTTCAGATTATGCTTATTTCTGTACTTAAGCATTACAGCTGCCAATGAAAACTTTAAACTACATAACCCAGTAGTATTTGCCACTCCTTCTCTCCACCAATCACCCTATAGGGTATATATAACGGTGGCACCAAAGTCTATCCTCTTTCTTTGCTGCTGCAGCAGTGATTTAAGTGTACTTATTTTGGATGATGTATTTACTATGCATGCGTTTATTTGTGAGCTCTTAGGCGATTCGATTGTCAGCATTTTTCCACACAAGCGCCACGCTTACATGAGCAAACTAGGATTGTTGATACCCGCAAATATATGTGTAGTGGGAGCAGGACAGGCGTGCATTGCGCGTTCTACAGGAAAAGCCCTTTTTTTAGTTCTACCCTGGTTCGTGCATGCGCGAGCAGGTGATCAGAGATAATTAGAGTCCAATCGGCTCCTCACGCTGTGCTACACTGAACATAGCAATCCTTAGAACGCCTGACAGGGCGCGTAAACAGTGAAGGGCACTACCCGAGGAGAGTTTTGGCGTGGCTCCCTCCACACTCAATATTAATAATAGGGTTACCAGCCTGGGTGCAGTTTCTAGACATTATTTTACCAGACTTGCTGGCTTGAGGCTCTAGGCCTATGACAGTCCAGGATTTGATCACCCATGGGCATACTCTCCCCTGAACCTCTTCCAACCCTCCATCACAATGACGTACTACGCAGAGGAGGCGGATGACTATACCAAATATGCTAAAGAGGTGCCTTACAAGCACCACATGGAAGTGCAGCTTGTGGAAGCTCTGGATTTACACATAAAAACTCTGTGAATAGAGTGTTGATTAAGGCCTTGCAACCTTTTACCCAACCCCTTAAAGAATTATGGCAGATGAGTGTTAGCAGGTCCTTTAGAGTAATCCTCAGTCGAAGGAGTGAAGTTGGGCTTTCAGGGCTTTGCCTGGGAAGTGTCTTCCAGAAATGCCTTCTCCGCAGAAGTGCTGTCGCAGATGGCCTCTTTAGTCCTTGAAGACCATGGGTATGGAAGTTCATTTGTACAGGGTACTTTGGGTACCTCCTTGATTCCACCTCAGGGGTGGCTGATGTTTCTTCTCCTTCCTCACCTTATACTTCAGATTCTGAGGAGGTGCAGGAGAAGCTGTGCTCTGCAACTAAGCGTAAACGAAAGACACATTTTATGGGATCGGAAATTCTGGCCAACAAAAACTTTTTAATTGACCCCAAAAATATTGTACACTCGAGATCTACAAAATGGGTGCCCTACGTAGAGGTCGCGCACTACATGCGGAGGAATATGAGTGTGAGGTGAGCAATACCTTAAAATCAGAGTGCCCACGCCCTACCCTTCTGGGCAAAATAACTGAGACCCCATAACTGAAGCCCTACATGGCCACATTTTTAAAGAAGTTTGCAATGGCCTCAAAAGTATTTATTACTGGTTCTCGCTTGGATGACATAATGGGTGCAGCGGATTGGTCTTCTGATTCAAAATGTAAAGTATTTTATCATAAGCCAATTGTTGCATCTCATGTTGTGGCTCAACTTTAAACTAGCATAATCGGAAGCCTCCATTCCTGAATAGAATAAAAAAATGTCTAGCTATTGCGTCAAGAATTTTCAATTCTATTAATGACATGGAGGCGAGGATTATCCCACCCTAGGATACAATTAGTTGTAATTATGACTGTTATTCATTTGTGTATATTGGATACATGTTTTGTTATAGCAACAATATGATGGTTGTGATTTGATATTCTTCCTTCCCCAGTGTTTGTGATATACTTCCTGGAAGTGGGATATTATGGCTTTTGTTCTCTTTTCAGGATCTGAGACCAAAGCGTCATTTGTTGGTTATTTATTTTGAAGTTTTAATACAACATTTATTTCTTTATATCACAGGGTCTTACTATATCTTAACGACCTGGACCTTTAACTGTCGGATGACCACTATAACATAGATCCAAATTTGTTCCTAGTGAAAGTCTTTTGTGAAACTATGATTTTTGGACCTGTATAGTATTATGAAACTAAATCTTAGTCTATAGTGAAGAGATATTCTTTACCCAAACAGTAATTAAATCTTTCCTTTTATTTCTTGTCACTAAGGAATTTTTTGTCAGCAACTTTACAAAATGGTTCAAATTTGAGTTTCAATAACTAATGAAAAACAAGTCAAGGAGATATTCATTTGACAGTTTTGGGAGTAAGTTTCTCGTAACAGGGAATTAGTCCCAAAAGATCTTTGTTTGAAATATCACAGGACTCTCTGACTGCAAATCTGTTTCAATTAATAGGTATTTGCTGCCCATCAAAAATATTTGAACTCAAACCTCAGTGCCCAGGACACAAGAAAAGAAAGGATCTGAAGCATCTATCACGAGAGAGCTTCTTTAGGTATAGACAATATTGCAGATCCACAACTATTGGCTCTCTTTTGTATGCATATTATAACTGGTACTAATCGAGTCTTTACAGTTTCTTATAATTTCAGTCTGTCCGCCTTAAGTTTCGAATAAGGACAAAGGATTCTCAATATTTCGAGACATCAGAGCCAAAACAAAAGCAATTTCTCAGGCTCCTGTGTTACTACGATACAAGGTTATTATACTTTTGTTTTAACTCTATGACTCGCTTCTGGTGTATGGTATATTCTTATGACTATACTCACTGATTTCACTCATGCGGTTCTCTTTTCAAATCTTTTGCTTGTTGGTGTTTACACACATATGTGTTTTTCACAATGAGACGTGTTATGGTAGGCATAGATTCACAATACTGAAGCTATGTGGCGCTATGTTTCACTCACTTTTTCGGTGTTTCCACACTCTATGGTCCCTTGCTCTGGGTGTTTAACTTAAGGAGCAACTTTGTGGTGTTATATTTTCTTTTGATACATGTGCCAACTATTGTATTCATGCTTATCTTTACAGCCTTGAGGAAGTCATGGTGGTGACGAAACGCGTGTTGGCTGTTTTCGTACTACAAAGACAAGGAACTGGAATTCTAAGCACATCATGGAATCTGTCCTTTGTGAATGTTAAGACTTTGGAAATTAAATGTATTTGTTTTGGAGGAAATAAATCACTGTTCAACAATTCAGTTTTCACATACAAGTCCTGTGACAGAAAGTTTCTCTCATCACTTTATGGTGTTCTCATTGCTTTAGTAATGTATTTGTAAATTGTACACAGAATATTTAGAGTGCCGGGGTTTTGCCTCTTGAGAGTTCGGTTTCTATTGGTTCGATGTTCATGGACTTACAAGACTTGGCAAAGAAAAAGGACAGACTTTGGTGCCATATAACCTATGGGGTAAATGTAAATTGATACTTGTATAGCGCACTATTCACCCGCAAGGGACTCAAGGCGCTTGAACAAATACCGCAGTGGAATCCATCCTGGTTTTCCCTGCGAGGCGTCCACTCCTGGGCACCCCCAAGATGGAGGCCAGGCATCCTAAGCGTTGTGGGGGCCGTTGTGGAGATTAAGCAAGCTATTGCCCAAAGTTGCAGAGTGGGACTCCATGATTGGAATAGGAACCGAGGCGAGAATGATCAGGTTCGTGGAATTTTTAGCCCAAGACCCGCTGAGGCGGGGTATTGAACCCTGGTCCCGGGCTAGACCTCTGCATCAGGGTCTGCCGCTCTAATCATTGAGCCACACTTCTCCACTAGTGACCTGTGATTGGTGGAGAGGACTGGCAAAGCCTACGGGGGTTATGAGGTTTAACGTTTTCATTGCTGTAATGCTAAGTAAAGAAAGAGAAGCATAATCCTCGCCTCTGTGTCCTTAATAGAATTTAAAGTTCTTGATGCGATAGCTCGAACATTTTTTATCCCACACAATGCGAGTACTTGTAAGCCTCTGAAACAACATGTACAACAGAAACTGTATAACAGTGTATCGTGTTCTAACTTTAAAGTTTTGCTGCTCCTAGTTGCTGACGCATAAAACACCTAAAATGGCCGCTGACTTGTAGCAAATCAGGTCAGTCTTGGAGTGACGTGTGTAACAAACAGCCCTCAGTGACGTAGCCTGTACTGTACAAGGGTTGTGCTACAAATGAAGTCTGATCACGCGCAGCTAAAAACTTGCTCTCCCGCTTTACCTTTCCAGGCAGAACTTTAAAGGGCATCAAAACGGACTGTCCTTCGACCATTACAGACACCTGGAAGGGCTACCGTGTACCACTGCTTCATTAGTAGCCCACCCACTGAAACTGCATCTGCGGCGCAGGTACTCTGCTGAAAAATGGTGCGTACTTCAGCCCTCGCACAATTCTAATAACGAGGGCACTGTGGTTGCAGGTTAATACACGTTTATTCAGCATATGAGGAGGCGCGCAAGTAACAGGTCATAACTTCAAGGATTCACTTTCGACTGTCACTACATAGTTGCATAGTGGAACTATGACTATATCCCAGTCGGAGTCCATGACTTTGTTACTAGGTATCCCCAAACACCCCCCACCCCACCCCTAAAGTTTTATATAAAGCAAACTCAACCCGAAACTAGTGGAGGACAGTAAATGACCACATTACACAATGGCACGTTCATGTATAGGTCCGGGGAATTTAAGTTATTTGCGCAGCACCACAGGGTGTTCAGCCGAGACTCGAACTTGGGGTCCCCTTCCCGCTCTCCATTTCTTATCCTGGACGACGAGCAGCATCTTTCTAAGCAGCCAGAAACAAAACAGGTAGCCTCCGCCCAGTCCCATGATAACTCACCTCAGGCTAGAGACTAGACTCCGACCGACTAACTAAACATTGTTCCCTATCAGATGGGCGGTACCCTGAGACAGTAAGAGGCTAAAACGAACACACGCAATCCTCCAAAGCCAATCAGCACTTCCGAATTTTGAAAGCCGCACTAGGATTGGTTAAAGTATCCCTAATAAACCAATCCCATTTCAACTCAAATGTTATACCGCGCACTCCCGGACTATGTTAAACCGTCCGATTGGACGTTTTGCGACCCGGAAGTACTAAAAGTACGTACAAATGAAACCGGTTGAAAGATCAACTGCAGACGATGGACACGAGACTAGATTCACCGGCAGTCCGCGTAAGTAGCGGGCAGGTGTTTACCATACCATCTCTTTCGATTCGAGAGCACTAACCATATTACCGCCCTCCTCCCACTGGTCTCCTTATCTCTTTTCGTTAAGGACTGTCATAACCATTCTGGTCCCGCCATCATTACTGATAAGGCACTATATATATATATATATATATATATATATATATATACATACTACGTTCCTTCCATACCTTCTAAGTTTTCAGATTGCTCATTTGTGTCATTTGAAGGCTTTCATCGTACGTATGTGTGCACTTGATAGAGAAATCTGTTTAGAGCCCATGCTCTAGAATCGACAAGAACTTTCAGCACCTGCGTGGGGTTGAAATACACACATACCCTTCAAATGTCACATATTCACTTAAACTACTGGAAATGAGGCTAGTGAGCACCACTAGCCTTATTTTCAGTACACTTTAAGTAAGTTATCTTTTTCTGATCACTTAAATAAGACAGCTTTAACCTAGATATTAAGATCATGGGGGCAGTTTATTGCTACAGTGCAACTTTATCTGCAATTTGAATAGCTAGCCATTTTCTATAGCCCCCTCTAGCTCCAGTAGATGATGTATCCTGGGCACCACTGTACACAGCGTTTATCATACTTATGGTTTTACACCAGCAACGAAACACTGGTCTTTTTTTTTTCTCCAACTTTGTCACAAAGGTTACTTTTTGACCGATCCTAAACACACACATAATAAAGAAAGAACGAAAAATATGCACCCAGCCTGCCAAACTGAATCTGCCCTATTGACACTAAGAGAACAACAGAACACTCTCCTGACCTGGATACCCATACAATGTTTAAAAGTGTTGGTTACAATGATAAAAACTCTAACAGATGATGAGAAGCAATACACTTATACATGCATTTTAGTATCAAGCTAAGTAGCTCGGGGTGATTTTCATTGAACATACGTAGCTCTTACTAAAGAAAAGGTTGGAGACCATTTTGTAATGAGGTGCCTTGCACTATGTACAAAGAAGGGGGAGTCACTGGGTGGAGGCGGAAAGGTATCTTTATTTATAAAATACCCTGCGGGAGAGCGCCGAGCGTCCAGCGTTCTCACTCGCTTTCACTTTCCTCTGTGCATACACTCATTATTTAGCGTTCTCGCGCGCTACGTCGTGACGTAGGACGTGAGAACTAGAGCGCAACTCTACATATCTCCCCATTTTTATTAACAACTGAAACATGTCCATGGAAGTCCCTCAGGATGCATAACTTCCCCCCAGTTCAAAGTCTCGGAAGCGGGTGGGCCTTACCACCACTCTGCCTGCCCGCGTGCGTCTTACCGGAGTGGAGAGAGCTTCTCCGGTGCCATTCTCTGTTGGATTCCCCACCTTGTCCCTCAGGGTGCCCGGCTCTTCTCTCCTCGGGGTCACACTCTTTTAGTTGTTCCCTCGTCTCCGGCATTCCCTGGTCTCCGAACTCCTCACTGTTTCCTTCCGCTCCCGGATCTCCTTCTTCAGTGGGGGTGCTTCCTTCATTCTCTCTTTGTCTTTGGTCTTGTTGTGTCCTCCTGTTCTCTTCCGAGGACCATTGTAGGATTTTGTTGAATTTCGACATGCGGTCTTAGGACCACACATTCCCATCACTGAGCAGTGCTGCCCTATCGTATACTTCTTTCGGATGACTGTATTTGCGGTCTCCTGTCTCCTTTTCTTCTTAGTACCGCCAATTTGACTCTCACCCATTCCCCTCTCTCAAGGGCTGTTTCCTTCACATTTCTCCTGTGGTTGTAGTGCTCGGTATATATCCTCTGAGCTTTCTCAAGGTTGTGCTGCACCACTGCAGGAGACCACTTGCTAGTGATTGTCTTTTCCCTCCATGCTACATTGTCCATGGTGAAGGGGTGTCTTCCTCTCAAGATTTGGAAAGGGCTGTACCCAGTGCTGGTGGGGGTGATGCGGTAGGCCCACAACATTCTTTGCACTTCTTTCTCCCAGTCTTTACCCATCGTGATGGCAGCTTGGATGGACCCCATTATGACTCTATTGAACCGCTCCACCTGTCCATTGCTCGAGGGATGGTATACGGAGGTATGCTTGATTTTGATCCCGTTTCTCTCCGCATACTTATACCACTTCTCCGAGGTGAATTGCGGTCCATTGTCGCTCAGAGTAGATCTAGGAATCCCTTCCCTGAGGAAGACGGAAGTAAGAAACTTAAGCACTGTTTCGGCGTCCATCTCTTCCTGTATGTGTACCTCTGGCCATTTCGAGTACTTGTCGACGAGGACGCACAGATATTTGGGCGTTCCCAGGGTATCCAGTACAGGTCCCGAAATGTCTTCGGACGCTTCTTCCCAGGGGTTACTCGTTTGGGCAAACTTTCCCAATGCCGGCCTTAAGGGCTTCAGAGTTTTGTCCGCTCTTTGGCATTGATCACACTCTCTCACATGTCTCTCCACTTGGATGTCCATTCTGGCCACCAGTACATCTGCTTCACCCTCATCTTAGTCTTTTTACGATTCCTAGATGTCCTTCGGTTAGTAGCGTCAACAAGTGAGGAACCAGCGTTGTCGGGGGAACTACTTTGTCACCTCGGTACAGGAATATTACACTGTCACCCACAGATCGTTCCTCTCTGACTTCATAGAATTTTCGGAGTTCCTCTCGCAATCGTTTCTTCTCTTGCCATCCATGTATTATGCACTCCTTAACCTCGCAGATGTCCTTGTCTTCTTCGTACGCTTGGGTCCACTCCTGGTAGCTTATCACCCGTTCAGGGTCTTCCATCACTGATACCATCTTGTCGTTTTCTGCCACTGGGTTGGGAACTCCTTCCATTGCTGACGCTCTACTGAGGTAGTCTGCTCCCTTGTTTCGTGTCCCCGGTATGTATTCCACATTATACCTGTAATCTAGCAATTTTAATGTCATCTTGGCAATACGTGGTGTGGCACTCGCATGCCCAATCGAGGTGAGCACTTTGACTAACGGCTTGTGGTCTGTCTTTAGTTGGAATCTCGTGCCCCATAGGAATTGGCGGAACATCCCCATGGCCCATACCACCGCTAGCATCTCTTTTTCGAACACACTGAGTTTCAGTTCAGTGGGTGATGGGATCACGAGGCGAAACTGAGGGTCTCTATTGTCCCGTCTTTTCTCTCCTGCATGAGGACCGCTCCCAGTCCTTTCTCGCTGGAATCCGTCGTTAATATCGACTGTCCAAGAGGGTCGTACCCCTGTAGCGGTATAGCTTGACTAATGTCATTCCTTAAGGCTTCGAATTCCTTTTGAGTCTCTTCTGTCCACTTGAACACAGTTTTGTCCCTTATCAGCTGCCTCAGGTGGTGCGTCTTGGTGGCAAAGTGTTGCACACATTTGCTATAATATTCTGCCATCCCTAGGAAGGATCTCACTTCCTCTTTGTTGGTCGGGGCATTGGCATCAGATTGCTTTCACATTCGCTCGTTTTGGCGTGATGCCGTGTCCTCCTATCTCATGTCCCAAGTAGGTGACCGACGTCATTCCAAGGTGACACTTCACCCATTCTGCTGTCAGGCCATTGTTCTCTAGCACTCAAAGTACCTTGTCTAGCTTCTTGTCATGATCCTTCCGGTCTGTCCCCATCACCAGTATGTCATCCTGGAAATACTGGATACCCTCGATGTCCTTGAAAAGGCGGTGCATTCGTTTCTGGAACACCGCGGCTGCTGAAGCAAGGCCAAAGGGCATCCTGCGGAATTGATAGCATCCGAAGGGTGTTATGAAGGACGTCAGTTTCCGGCTTGTTGGATGTAGGTCTATCTGGTGATATGCGGAAGTAAGGTCAATGGTGGAGAACCACTTCACCCCTTTCGTCTTGGCCAGCATTTCTTCTATGCGAGGCAACGGGAACTTGTCCACTATAAGGCACTTGTTCAGTTCTCGAAGGTCTACACAGAGGCGGGACCTTGCCATTAGGTTTCATAGCTACCACCAAGGGTGCCAGCCACTCCGAGCTGTCTATTGGCTCGATGATTCCATTTTCTTCTAATCGACGCAGTTCCTGCTGTACTGCTTCCCTTACAGCTAGGGGCACGTTCCGGACCTTGTGGGATACGGGTTTGGAGTTCTCCTTGAGTACAATCTTATGTGTGAACTTCTCCAGCTTGCCGACCTTTCCACCAAACTCTTTCGGGAAGCCGTTCTTCATCTTCTTCCAGTCCGGCCATTTCTCGGGGGCTGTCGTTAGCACTTGTATGTCCCCACCTTGGTCCAGTTTTATTCCCAGATCACCTTGGTCCCTCCATCCTAAGACTGATGGGCCCTTCTCAGCTACATACAATTTGCACTCCGCACTCCTTCCTCTGAATTCGAATTTTAGAGTTCTGTGTCTGACCAGGGGAATGAGCTCGCCCGTGTACGACACCGGTCGTATATCAGGTGGTTCTAATTTTGGACCCAGCTAGGCTTGAATTCTTCATCCCACACTGCTCTCTGGACAATAGTGTACGGGGAACCCGAATCCGCAACGATCTTGATTTTCACTCCTCCTATCACCACCTCGCATTGTGGTTTGCAGGACCGCTTACAGTCCATGCCCAGTACTTGTTCTTCCACACATAGTACATTGTCCTCCTCGTCCAGTTCTTCTTCTTCCACCTGTTGATCCTGCATCACGTACTTCACTGTGGGTCTCTTCATTTTTCTGCTACACACTTTTTCGTAGTGACCTACTATGCCGCAGAACATGCATTTTGCTCTGAACGCTGGACAACGCTTGTCTTGGGCCGCATGTGCCAGGCTTCCGCACCTGTAGCACGTGGTCTTGCTTTCTTTGTTCTGTTTCCTTGGTTGTCCAGGTTTCCCCATCCACTTATTTGGCCCTTTTCCTTCCATCGTCGTGGCTTTGCTCCTCCCTGGTGGCTCTGCGTCATCCACCTTGTTCACTATGGTCCTCTAGACAGTCTCTCTTTTAGCCGCATCAGAACACCGTTTCGACATCTCTGGCTTTTTTACCATGGCTATTACTTCCTTTAGCGATGCTTCTCCGTTTACCCACAATTTGTCTTGTACCGTCTTGTTGGTGGTGTGCATGACTATTTGATCTTTTATGAACTCGTCGTGTAGGGCCCCATACTTGCACGTTACCGCCAACTTTCTCAACGCTGCAACATAGTCCTCTATGGATTTGCCGGCCTCTTGTTTCCTCTACTGGAAATTGTACTGGTCAATCGAAACTGACACCGCGGGACGGTAGTTGTTGTCGAGATCTTCTATAGCGTGCTTAAATACGTCATCGTCCGCCTGTGGTCTGGGCGTCTGCACCAGGTTCTGAAAGACCATTATTCCTTCCGGGCCTAGGTTGTGTAGGAGTATCCTTCTCTTCCTCGCACTGGGGAAAGCCTCCCCATTTTTATCTTCTAGGGCTTCAATATAGTTCTTGAAGTACTCTCTCCAGTCCTCTCGCTTCATTTGAGGTTCTCCTGGTTTTGGCAAGAACGGGATCGGCGTAGTGAGTAAAGATGCTTGCGCGCTCATTGTGGCGCATCTTTCTGGTTCCACCCCTGGACCTCTCGAGCTGCCTGGCGTGTTCGTGCTCTCACCTCGCGATTGTTCGGTTGGGGCTCTTCTGCTCCCCCTTCTCTGCGTCTTGCTAGCTCCGCCATGGCCTCTGTGGGTTATCGCTGTACTCTCGCCGTACTTTCTGTTGCTTTGCGCCCTTGCGTCTGGCACTTTAACGTGTGGATGGTGTTCCCCCACTCTCTGCGCGCTTCTGCCACTCTCCCCCGCTGTTCTGTGTTGCTGCGTTGACTGTTCGCCTACCTGCAGCTCCTCGTGATGGCCTCTGGTCGGGCTATGCCTTTCCTGCAGCTCCACGTGCAGGTCTCTGACTGCACTTCGTCTTTCTGTGCTAGTGCTGGGTCCTGATAGGCTCCTTCCTTTATTAGTCTTATAGTTTATTCCTGGTTTAGATCCCAGACCTCGTCGCCACTGTAATGAGGTGCCTTGCACTATGCACAAAGAATGGGGAGTCACTGGGTGGAGGCGGAAAGGTATCTTTATTTATAATCTACCCTGCGGGAGAGCGCCGAGCGTCCCGCGTTCTCACTCCCTTTCACTTTCCTCTGCACATGCGCAGACGCTCATTATCTCGCGTTCTCGCGCGCTACGTTGTGACGTAGGACGCGAGAACTAGAGCGCAACTCTACACATTTCTTTTCTGAGAAGCAATCAGGTATTCAGATAATGCTATGTGTTCATATGTCCATTTCAAGCACATTTTCAAAGTTTGGACCAGTTAGCTGAAATGACGTTTTGAAACTAAAGTAAAAGATGTTGCAATACGTTTTTTATTATCCTCCAGAAAAGCACACTGAAGCAGCCAGGAAAACTGTTTATAGCAAGGATTATCATAAAAACACTGCACAGTTGCCTAACTTAAGAGTTAAAGCAGTTTGGCGTTTCCTGAAGCAAGAGGTGGAATAGAAGCCCATATCTTGTCAAGGAGGGGCCATTTGACCACCCATTTGATGGCGAGAAGAGTGAAAGTGCCCAGTGTGGAATCACTGAAGCGCTGCTGGTTCTTCACAGAGTGGGTCAGGCTATTAGCAAATGTGGCACATTTAAAGCATTTCAGCACTTGGCTTCTTATTGTATTAATGGCAGGAGGGCCAGGAATCGTTATCTGTTCTGCAAAGGTGAATATTGAAGTAACTGAATAAAAGTCTTGGTATTTAAGGTGAGAGAAAATAATACAGGTTTGGGTAATGCAAGTTTCAGCCAGAGAGGGGCTACCTGCGGAAGGCAGAGGGAAAAGATTCTCATTGACGTGCAATACAAAGAGTTTCAAATCCATGCACACATACTTGTTGTTTGCATTCAGTCTATTCCAGGAGTTGCAACGTTTACTGGACAAGGTATAAACACCTCACTTCATACCCGGGCGAGGGCCAGATGGCATGTCATGTTTGTGTTTGGTTTGGTTTGTTTGCCCTAAGTTGGCAGGGTATGCCCAGACATGGGTCCCTTGCTCATTTTGCCACTGGATTCAAGCTAGCCTGGCTGATGAAGGGTGTTACCCAGAAACCGGTCCCAGGTGCTTGTTTCTGGTTTAGGGAAGACATGGCTTGGTAGTTCGGGCTGGACTGTTCCCATGAGGCACAAGGTCAAGGCTGATTTACATATGGCTGGTTCTGAACGAAGGTGGCGAAGTGAGCTAAAGAATGATGATGGATTCAACCCAGATCTGTGACTGGGGGTGAAGTGTCTGAAAAGTTTCAGCGCTCCGTTCTTCATCTACTTGTGTTTGCAATGTGAGAAATGAGTCCCAGATAGAGAGTAAAGAAGCTGGGCTCAGGCCACAATGACTGGTAGCCATGGCAACCATTCACCTCTCCTTGAGCATGGGCCTGGTTCACCCTCTGCCTGGGACATATATACAGCAGACAACTCCCTCTACGCAAGCGGCAGCATCTGGGGTAATTCGCTCTCAGGGAATTGTAATGTGCGTGGCTTTACATTTTTGATTATTTGATTTTATAGAGTGCGACAATTACCCAAGGGCATCAAGCTATAGCTTGCCATTTAGAGCTAAACCCTATCTACAAACCTGCCAAAGAAAAAGAATGCTGCCCATAGAGTTTTGAGCCAGGTTTTGAGTGCTTTTCTGAAAGGCAATAGCTCTGGGATACCCTTAGGCGTTGCAGAATAGAGTTCCAGAGTCTGCTTGCACAACCGAGAAAGCTCTATCCCCCTATTTCTTCTTTTGGATCCTAGGTACAGTTAGCAGGTTACAGCGTGCAGATCACAGGTTTCTACCTGGAATATGCCAGTGAAACGTATCTTAAATGGCCGCCGGAGTGGGGAGAAAAAGGGCCTTCTGCACCATACAGACTGCTTTGAGCATAATGTGCTTTTTGATGGGGCGCCAATGTAAGTCCCCCAACCAGCTGATTGGCACCTGGCAATATCAAGAATTGTTCTAGCAAGCGTATTCTGTACTACTTGCGGATTGTGCTGAGTGCTAATATTAGAGGCCAGATAGATGGAGTTACAATAGTCCAATCTGGACATGACCAGCGCTATTGCGTCCTGCCTTTGTGCTGGCAGGGGGATAAAAGGGAACATTTTCCTAAGCATCCTTTTTTTTTTTTAAAACACTTTTTATTGAGTTTTTGATATCCGATTGCATACAGTTATGTACTAACAATCCATGTGTACCTTACAATTCACAGTGTTACAGAGCACATTGTGCAGCACCTCATAGACAAAAGTATTTGTGCTTCTCATCGCTTATTGTACACTTTCCCCTACAATATTGCTCGGTCACGATATAGGAGAAGATGGAGGCAGGACGCTAAGCCGGTCGTGAGCTCTGTGCCTGTGTCTCCCAATGAGGCTGAAAACGCCGTAGGATGAAGGCGCTACAATCAAAACTCTGTTTGCGCTAAAATAAATAAATTTTGGGAAGATTTACAAAATGGAAGATGGAATCTCCGTGTTGAAGTTGATTTAGACCTTACAGAACCCCGAGGAGCCTCACAGGGGGATTTTCACGAAGCGGAGCGGTTTCCTTTTAAAAAAAGAAAACGGAGCCTGAAGCACTTAAGGGACAGCGGTGTGGTTTTGCGGGCTTACCGTGTGGGTGAGTTCTGCCTCTGCATGTATGGAATGGTGGTGGAAGTCAGGAGACCGGTTTGGGCTGCCTTGGCAGACTGAGAGCTCCGCATACCTGGAGGAGAGAGCGAGGTCGGTGCGGCGAGATTCCCGTGGCGGCAACAGCCCTACACGCCGCTCACAGATCAGCTGGTGGGAGGCGGCTTCGGCTGCACAGCGTAGCTGCAGAAAGGCGGTGGTGAGTCGGATCTCTGTTTTTTTTCAGGGGAAAGCTGGGGCAGTGACACGAGAAAGCCTTGCTTCACACTCGAGTAAACTGAGGTGGTTTTGGAGCGCTTGAAGGATTCGACATGTTTGGAGCATCCGAGGTTCCTGAGACTCTTGCCTACAGCTCGCTTTACCGAACTCCTCCCATCGGAGCTCACAGTCCAAAACAGGAGCAAGAGTGTGATTCTCTAAAAGCCCCCCTGGGTGCAGGATTTAATTTGACATCCTCAAGTTTAAAAGCGCTAGAAGCCGGATATCTCAGCCCTCTTTGCTAGAACAAAGGGAAAACGTAGTAGAGAGGTTTCCCACAGCAAAAGTGAAGGGGTTAAGTCAGACTCCTGATAAGGCAGCCTCCCCTCCATCAACCAGTGTAGATATCGTGGATACTGCAGGGGTGGTGGCCCCAAATCAAAAGAAAGGGCTACAATTAGGGCAGATTTCCCCCAGAGAGGGTGAGGAAAGATCCCAAATATCTAAAAAAAAGAAGCTTACCAAAGTGCTGCTGGGGATACAGCATTAAGTAAAAAAGATGCTGGTCTGGCCTCACTCCTGGTCAATCTCGACGCTAAAGGGAGGTCCTCTTATTGCCTAAGGAATAGGCAATTTCTTAAAGCAAGTCTCCCATCTGTTACAAAACAGCCAGTTGTCCCTAGGGTCACTAAAAGAATCACCCGTAAAGCACTAAAGCTTCAAGTAAATAAAGTTAACAATAAAAAAGGACAACTAGGGGACAACCTGGAGACTGGTAAAGAGGGTAAAGCCCCTAAAATAAAAATCACCCCATCATTAAGGTCTTACTTCAAGATACAAAATCGGGGTAGGAGCCGGGAAATAGGCAAGAAACAAGGAGAGGCAGTAGCATCTAGACTCGAGATGGAAAATTGCCTAGTCACCGCTACAGTTGACGCAGCCAACGGAATAACAAACGGCTTAGAAGTGGAGGCAGTAGAGCAGGATGCCGGTTCCAGTCAGGTTCCTGTCCCCTCTCAAAGCCTGGTCTCCAGCCCAGAGACTAGCCCGGTGTTAGGATTCGGTCCCCAGTCCTCTTTCGATGACCATGTTTTGCTGTCACATGACCCGCCAGTTTCACATAAAGGTTAGTCCTACCATAGTGTTGGTGCTTGTTATTGCTAACCTGTGGGTTCCTGGTATCCTGGTTCCTGTGTATCCCGTTTCTCAATTGCTGGTTCTCACGGGCTCGTGAGAACTACTGGTGTGTCCCTTTTTTGTTACCTCCTGTGAAGCTTGTTCCTGAGTTTCCATTTCATGTATCAAACCTTCCCTTTTCTTTCGTTTTTTCCCACCACAGAAGTGAGTTAGCTGTAGTAGCCCAGTCCCCTGTGTCCCTATTTGCCTTATTGTCGTATTTTTGATCGAGTGCCCTCGCACTTTATTCACCGTGTTGTGGGTATTCAGGGGCTCCTGTTTACCTCCCAACCGGATTACCTTTTTTTCTTTCCCTCCCCGGGGCGCAGTGAAGTTGTATTGGTGTATGCGCTGTGTCGCGTTTGCGCTCGCCATACAGTAATCGCTCCACATCGTTGTTAGGCGGAAATGACGTTTGCGGTCGTTCCGCGAGTGTAATCCCAGCCCGGTGAAATACACTCTGTTTCCCTTGGGACGGTGTTTGTTACCGTTACTAATGCGCTATTGCCCAGAAGTGTAGCGGCACTCGCAGGGTTTTTTTGTTCATGTCATTCACTCAGACATGTTTTTTTCCCTGTAAATAACTAAAGAGCCCCGAGTTTTACTCCCTAGGATCAGTCATATATTACTTACCCGAGAGACGTTATCTTGGAGTTGTTTGTTTCCTGGACTGAAGCCCCCTCGAAGCAAAGCCTGCATTTGTCATTGGTAAGTCCATGTGTTGTAATTGGCTGATATGGTCATCGATGCTATAGAAGGATTGGGGACTGAGTCAATATTGTGAGGTGTTTTGTCTCCCTGTTTATGCAGGTGCGGATGCGAGGAGGAGGGAGTTATTGGTGCTTCGCTCTACAGGGGTGGAAGGCTTGGTGTCTCTACATATTCCACCCCCTTTTCTGGGTCATTTGCTTACTCATTGTTTACATCAAGTGAGTGGCTAGTGAGTCGGGTAAGTGGATTGGGACATACCTCGTTCCTGCAGTGTGTGGGCCGTGTGGGAGCTTAACAGAATAACAAGCCCACGTTATAATACACTGCCCGGACGGGTATGGATGTGGATGCAGGACATATGGCAGGGGGGGGCGCTGATGCCCCTACCATGCAGGATGTAATGGGAGCCCTGGCAGCCTTACAGGCCCAGGTGCATGACTTACGGCAGGAGAATGTGGGGCTGAGACAGGAATTGGGAGCTGTAAGGGCTAGAGAACAGATACAACCAAGGGGCCAGGCTCCAATTATACAGCCTGCAACGTTTCAGTATGGAGGGACGGGACAGAGCACTACTGGAAGTGGGGCTCCCGTAGCAATCACTGTGACATCTTCCGTTCCTGTTCCTTTGGCTCCGCCTGAGAGGTTTTATGGGGATAGTGCGAAGTTCGGGATGTTCATGAATCAGTGTCAGTTACATTTTATGTGCAGGCCTGGTGCCTTTCCCGATGACTCTGCGAAAGTAGCTTTCACTATCTCCTATTTGACCGGTACTGCTGCTCAGTGGGCTATTCCCTTGGTGGAAGGCGGGGATCGGGTCTTGCGTGATTATGAGGCCTTTAAGGAGTTGATGCGGGGGTTGTTTGCTAAGCAAGCATTCATGCAAGCAAGCGATTCGGAATTACTGAAGCTACGGCAGGGCAGGCAGGATCTCCTAACGTATATTGCTACTTTTAACCGGCTGGGATCTGAGACTCATTGGCCGGCGGAAAAGCGGACCTCTTTGTTCTACCAGGGACTTAGTGAAGAACTAAAGGACGTGGTATCACAAGTGGTGGATCCACCAGAGGACTGTGCCGCGTTCATAGACCTGGTTGTGAAATTGAATCGTAGGCTTTCAGAGCGACGTGGGGATCGTGCACGTTTTCAGGTCTCCCGGGGAAGCTTTGTGAAATCAGAAGTTAAACAGCCCGTTGGGGAGCCGAAGTCAGCACCAGAACCAATGGAGATAGGGGGAGTAAGGGGGCCTCTGACCCCAGAGGAAAAGAAAAGAAGAAGAGAGAAGAATCTATGTTTATACTGTGGACAGGGAGGCCATTTCGCTAGAGAATGTCCTGTTAAACCCTCTGGTGTTGGGTATGGTAAGAAGGTGGCATACGTACAGGTAGGAGGCCCCCGACTCACAGATCAGTTGAGGGGTCAGTATGAGGTATTGGGGGCAGTGGATTTGGCACCCCGGCATTTTGTCATTTCAGCCCATCTGTTGTTGTCAGTGCATAGACGAGTACCGGTGTCGGTGCTATTGGATTCTGGTGCCACTGATAATTTTATTGATATATCTCTGGCGGAGAAGTTGGGTGTTCCCTGTCAATATAAAAAGCAACCAGAGCCAGTAAGAGCCATAGATGGGACAGAATTGTCATCAGACTGTATCACTCGACAAACCATGCCTTTGCGGTTGTTATGTGAGAACGGTCACTCAGAGCAGGTGGTTTTTGATTTAATCGATGCGCCTTCTTTC
This sequence comes from Lissotriton vulgaris, assembly GCF_964263255.1. Taxonomy (NCBI): domain Eukaryota; kingdom Metazoa; phylum Chordata; class Amphibia; order Caudata; family Salamandridae; genus Lissotriton; species Lissotriton vulgaris. Next base: position 617,308,828 of record NC_141695.1, on the reverse strand, counting down.
AGTCTAGTGTTAGGGGTTCCTTGGCTCCAGGAACCCAATCCCAGGATCGATTGGGTGCAGCGTTTGGTGACACTGGATTCCCTTTATTGTTTGGGCCATTGTTATAGCGAGGCCAGTGATAAGGTCCCTTCGTTGTCCTGTGCAGCTATGGAGGTAGGCGATGTTCCGATGCAGTATTCTGCCTATAAGGATGTCTTCGATAAGGGTTGTGCTCAGAGCCTTCCACCGCATCGGTCTTTTGATTGTAGGATCGATCTGGTGGCGGGTGTTCCTTTGCCATGTAGCCGTATTTACGAGTTGTCGGAACCCGAAGAAAAACATCTCAAGGACTATCTGGATGAGATGCTGAAATTGGGTTTTATCCGTCCTTCCTCATCGCCTGCGTCTTCAGCGATCTTCATACCGAAGGAGGGGACGTTGAGGGCTTGTGTGGATTACAGGACCTTAAACAAGGCCACTGTGAAGAACAAGTACCCTCTTCCGCTCATCCCCGTGTTGTTGGACCAGCTCCGCAAGGCCACGGTGTTTACTAAGTTGGACTTGCGTGGAGCTTATCATCTGATCCGTGTTCGGCCTGGGGATGAGTGGAAGACGGCTTTTAAGACTAAACATGGCCTGTTTGAGTACTGTGTGATGCCGTTTGGCCTCTGCAATGCGCCGGCGGCGTTCCAGTATTTCATTAACGAGGTTCTGAGCGAGTACTTGGATAGAACGGTCATTGTTTACTTGGATGACATCCTTATATATTCTGAGACAGGAGCTGACCATCACAAGCATGTGACTCAAGTGCTGCAGAAATTGCGAGAACATCGGCTATATGCCAAGCTCGAAAAGTGCCAGTTTGATGCTGTAGAGGTGGAGTTTTTGGGGTTCCTGATTTCAGCAGAAGGGATTCGAATGGATCCAAAAAAGATACAGGCGATCGTGACCTGGCCTGTGCCATCCACTGTTAAGCACATACAGGCGCTTTTAGGGTTCGCCAATTTCTATCTGCGTTTTATTGCTCATTTTTCTGACATTGTGGCACCCATGACTCGATTGTTGAGGAAGGGGGTTCCTTTTGTGTGGTCCCTTGAGACTCAGAATGCCTTCTGGTTGTTACTTAGGACCTTCACGTTTGCACCTGTGCTGGCACATCCTGATCCTGCTTTGCCGTTCTTCGTTGAGACTGAGCTTCGGCATGTGCGGTGGGTGGTGTGTTATCACAGCGGGAGGAGGGTACGGGCCACATGCACCCCATTGCGTATTTTTCTAAGACTTTGTTGCCCGCCGAACGCAACTACACAGTGGCGGAACGGGAATTGTTGGCCGTGAAACTATCCTTTGAGGAATGGCGTCATTATTTATGGGGCGCTAGACATACAATCACGATCTATACGGACCATAAAAACTTGGAGTTTTTTAGATCTGCTCGGGCATTGACTCCAAGACAGATGCGATGGGTTCTGTTTTTCAACGAATATGATTTTATCATAACATACAGACCTGCTGCTCAGCAGATAAAGTCTGACGCTCTTTCTCGGATCCATGTAGATCCGGATGATGCGAGACCAGTGAAAGAGGATAGACCCATGATCGACAGCGAGAGGATAGTTGGCGTTGTAACGATGGATGATTTTCCTTCCATCGTGAAAGATCGTTTACGCCGGATGGATCTGGCTCCGTGTTTACAGCTGCCTCAGGTTGTTTCCCGGGATGGGTTGTTATATCATGAGGACAGGTTATTTATTCCACCTGATTTGAGAGGGAAGGTTTTGGAGTGGTGTCATTCCTCCGCTTTGGTAGCACATCCTGGGATGGGTAAGACGAAGGAGTTATGTTTGAGATGGTTTTGGTGGGAGACCATGGCACAGGATATCCAGAGGTATGTGACTGCTTGTCCCATTTGTGCCATCAACAAGCCCTCTCACAGTAAGCCCTCTGGTCTTTTGCAGCCGTTGGAGGTCCCTCCTTCCCCATGGCATACTGTCAGTATGGATTTTGTCACTGACCTTCCGTCGGTGTCCGGATTCACCGCCATTTTCGTGGTGGTGGATTCGTTTACTAAGATGGCGCATTTCATTCCGCTCATTAAGATCCTGACAGCAAAGGAGATGGCTTTGGAATTCATGACATCGATTGTACGGTTACATGGCTTACCGTCCGTTGTAATATCAGATAGGGGGGCACAATTTGTGTCCCATTTCTGGACGGAACTCTGTTTGGTGCTCAAAATGGACATACGATTGTCATCAGCGTATCACCCACAGTCAGACGGGCAGACGGAGCGTACCAATCAGACTATGGAACAGTTCTTGAGGTGCTTGATTACATCCCTGTTGTGTGATTGGGTGACGGCTTTACCCATAGCTGAATTCGCCTATAACAATAGTGTACACGCTGCCCTGGGAATGACTCCGTTTTATTGTTCTATGGGATACCATCCTCGAGCGTTAGCTATTCAACCCACTGGGCACATGCCAGCCATTGACGAAGTGTGTAAGCGATTGATTGACATCTGGGTAGTGGAAAGGGTTAGGCTGCAAGAAGCTAAGGCTGCTATGAAGCTACAGGCCGACCGTCATAGGGCCCCTGCCCCTGGTTATCAGGTGGGCGATCGAGTATGGTTGGTTTCACGTAATCTGCGTTTGCAGGGGTCCCGAAAGTTACAGCCCCGGTATGTAGGTCCTTTCCCTATAGTAGAGGTGATTAATCCTGTGGCTATGAAGCTCTTATTGCCATCGGATTACAAGATCCACCCTGTTTTCCACACATCGTTGTTGAAGCCCTTTGTTCCCTCTGATCAGGTTTTGCCCCCTCCTGCCCCTGTGATGGTAGATGGTCAGGAGGAGTTCGAGGTTCAAGCGATCCTTGATTCCAGGCGCAGGAGAGGGCGGTTATTTTACCTGGTTGACTGGAAAGGATATGCCCCAGAAGACAGGTCGTGGGAACCCACTGGGGGTGTGCATGCGCCTCGTTTGGTCAGGTTGTTCCACAGACTGCATCCCCTGAAGCCCCGGCCGGTGGGGAGGGTCATTGGGGAGGGGGGGGGGGGAGTGGTACTGTTAGGATTCGGTCCCCAGTCCTCTTTCGATTACCATGTTTTGCTGTCACATGACCCGCCAGTTTCACATAAAGGTTAGTCCTACCATAGTGTTGGCTTTTTTGTTACCTCCTGTGAAGCTTGTTCCTGAGTGTCCATTTCATGTATCAAACCTTCCCTTTTCCTTTGTTTTTTCCCACCACAGAAGTGAGTTAGCTGTAGTATCCCAGTCCCCTGTGTCCCTATTTGCCTTATTGTCGTATTTTTGATCGAGTGCCCTCGCACTTTATTCACCGTGTTGTGGGTATTCAGGGGTTCCTGTTTACCTCCCAACCGGATTACCTTTTTTTCTTTCTCTCCCCGGGGCGCGGTGAAGTTGTATTGGTGTATGCGCTGTGTCGCGTTTGCGCTCGCCATACAGTAACCGCTCCACATCGTTGTTAGGCGGAAATGACGTTTGCGGTCGTTCCGCGAGTGTAATCCCAGCCCGGTGAAATACACTCTGTTTCCCTTGGGACGGTGTTTGTTACCGTTACTAATGCGCTATTGCCCAGAAGTGTAGTGGCACTCGCAGGGGTTTTTTGTTCATGTCATTCACTCAGACATGTTTTTTTCCCCGTAAATAACTAAAGAGCCCCGAGTTTTACTCCCTAGGATCAGTCCTATATTACTTACCCGAGAGACGTTATCTTGGAGTTGTTTGTTTCCTGGACTGAAGCCCCCTCGAAGCAAAGCCTGCATTTGTCATTGGTAAGTCCATGTGTTGTAATTGGCTGATATGGTCATCGATGCTATAGAAGGATTGGGGACTGAGTCCATATTGTAAGGTGTTTTGTCTCCCTGTTTATGCAGGTGCGGATGCGAGGAGGAGGGAGTTATTGGTGCTTCGCTCTACAGGGGTGGAAGGCTTGGTGTCTCTACATATTCCACCCCCTTTTCTGGGTCATTTGCTTACTCATTGTTTATATCAAGTGAGTGGCTAGTGAGTCGGGGAAGTGGATTGGGACATACCTGCAGTGTGTGGGCCGTGTGGGAGCCCAACACCCGGCTCCCAGTTTTGAGCCTAGTCCATTCCAGAGCCCGGTCCAAAGCCCAGTACAGAGTCCCACTGGAAATCTTTCTAAAAAACCGCCTAAAACCACTCCCAAAAGTCAGGTTACTAACCCAGAAACCTTACAGGTTAATCCACAAAGCAATACGGACGCTCTTCTAGAAAAGATGATGGAAGAGATAAGGTCAAGTTTCGAAATCTCTGAAGGGCTATCATTTTATAAATGGTTGGATCTGCCAATTAGCCCTTTTTAGGTCTTGCCTAATAGCGCGCATGTGCTGTCTGTTGCTAGGTATTGTGTTAGCATGTAGTGGGTTTAGAGACTACTCATCGCTTACTATTGATTGGCTTCACTGTCACTCTGATTTAGTTGCCTATTTGTCAACTTCTGTAGGCTTTCCTTCCACTTCTTATGTTTCTTCTTCACTTCAAGCATGGGCATGTTATTTGTGTCCTTACATTGCTCATTTTTTAGGTGCTACTCTTTTGGTTTTAGAACTCTGAGAGTGTGTGTGTTTTACAGCAGTCTCCCATGGGTAATTCTCCCCCTTCTTTCTTGCCCACTCAGATGCCTTTCTTGCTTCTTTCCCACCCACCATCCTTTGCTGTTTTTGCTTTCTTAACCAACACCTCTGTTTGTTTGCTTTATCAGCTCGACCTCCCACCCTCCATTGTCCCTTTGGTTCTCCAGCACCCACCCTCCTTTATGCATGCGTTTCCCCATTCTCTCCTTCTCATCCTTCATTGCCAGCTTCCCCATCCCCTCCTGTCCATCCTGTTCCCAGCATTAGCACTGGCTGCATCATAGAGCTTTTTACATTTTAAATTATCTGACATGGCGGCACAGCATTGCCGAAACCAATAGCTGACATAGATAAGACCTTTTGACTTTGCAAGTTATTGTTATATACAATTGATTTAGAGTGCTAAAGTATTTGTAAGATAACATTAATTAAGTAATGGGTTTAACCATGAAGCCTAGTAACTTTTGTCCGTTTTACAAATTTGGTCATTAAAGCTTGCTTTGCTTAAGCTGTTTATTACAAAATTCTCCGAGCACCATTCCATAAATGGATGCTTGAGTAATGCATACTTTATGGGCAGTATATATTTGTTTTCCCTCAGTGTTTGCTAGGTTATATGCAGTTGGTAGAGTTTGGGTATTCTCAAGTGATAACATTCTTCAGTGATGTATAGAGAATACATAACTTTCACAGTCATATGCTAGGATGTTAATAACTACTTTTGTTGTACAGTTGGTACCTAAAACATATATATAATGGCAACATATTTATGCTCCTTAGCTTTACATATCATTACTAAGGGTACTCATTCATCCGTCTCCTTTTTAGGTCGAGCTGACGTTAGCATTCATGCGAAGCATGAATGCTGTCAGCTCGACAACTAATGCTATCCGTATCTGGGAAAATGGACACCAAAGTGTCACAAGCTTTCCCAGTGTCGGATTTCACCGCGGGAGCGAGCGCGCTTGCGCACAGTAACTCGCAGCCCCTGCTCACACAGACACAGCCAGCCCCCACCCCTCTGCACGCACGCACAAACACACACACACACACACACACAGGCGCGCGCATGCACACACACCGGCATACAGGCACACTGTGAGGACGGCTGCGCCTGCTTCAGTGCGGACCTGTCGGCATGTCCGGTATTGTTTTAAATATTAATGGCTGGTCTACAGCAGTCAGCATAAATATGATTTGCATTAGCAGCACTCCGATCACACTGAGTGCCTCTGATGGCAGCCATTCAGCGCGGTAATGTCTGACATCATCTCCCGGGGTCGCCGGCAGCTTTGACCTCTATTCTCACGCACAAGCTCTGTAGTCTTTGAAGCTCTTTTGAATTGATTTGAAATTTTGACTCTTCCCCTTTATGAGGCTGCAAAATTGATAATTATTCAGATGGCAACTGAGTGCTGAGTGAAAAATCAATGCCGGCCTCTCTCTGCTGCGTATAAAATTACTTCTGAGTCTGCCGGACTGGGCGGATAGCCACGGTAAGAGCAGCAGGCAGGGTAAGGGGGAAGGATTATCTGGACGGAGCTAATAGCCTAAAGGGAAGGCTTTCGAGGCGGAGGGAGAGGCCGGTTGGGGGTTATTATCAGCAATGATGGGACTCATTGATTATCTGTTTACATTATCCTTCTGCCGGGTTATAAATCAACGCTGAAAAGAAGCGGAACCCAAGGCCGTCCATTTTTACCAGGGGACGCGGTATTAGATTATTCTCGTCTTCACTTTCAGATGAAAAGTGAGCCATTGATTATTAATCGGCTGGCCATTAAACACGGGTTTTTCCTAGATGATTTGACTATCAAGGTAGGTAATGAACAAGGTGGCGGCTTCATAACTAGAGGTTTCAATTTCCAGGACATCTGTGTCGGTTAAGTAATGCCTAACCCTATTAAAAGGAATCGCTTACAAATTGCTTAACAGCGCTGAAAAAGTAGGCCCTAATGACTAATTGTGCTTTGAGTTTGGAAAGGTTTTGTCAGCTCTTTAAGCCAAACGGATGCGGGAGGACGGCGCTTATTTACTAGGTTAGGCTTCTTTTTTTTTTTTACTCGGAGCGTCTTTTACTAAAAACTTCTCTCGAGCCACTGCATGCAAATATGGTACTACGTCAAATCTGAATGCAAATAAGAATATCACATTTTAGAGTTACGATTGTCACTGGTTAATACAACTTAATAATTTAAACATGTATTTTACATTTTGATTTAAGGTGATGTTTGCTATCGGATAACACGCATTTGAATTATAAATATTTCACACAACCCCCCACACACATACACAACTACACACAACTACACACACACAAACAAGCACACACAACCACACTCAACCACACACACAGCCCCACAACCACACACACAACCCCAAACACAACGCACATAACCACACACACAACAAACACAACCACACACAACCCCACACACAATCACATCCACACACACAACTATCTATCTATTTATTCATCCATCCATCTATCTATATATTTATCTATCACACTCACTCTATCACCCTCACTCTATCTATATGTCTATCTATCGCCCTCACTCTATTTATCTATCGCCCCCCTCTATCTATCACCCTCCCTCTATCTACCTATCGCCCCCACTCTATCTATCGCACTCACTCTATCTATCGCATCACCACAGCATCACTCAGCACCACCACAACATCACTCAGCGCCACCACAGCATCAATCTATGCAACTATTCAACAACAACTGGTTCAAATATGTTGTCTCAATGTTTCAAGCTTTATTACAATTGTCACAAAAAGATGTTAATATTTCACTTCTGTTCTTGGATTTTTGTCACGATAAAATACACTGAACATAATCTTCACAAAAGTTATTTACAAAAGTTTAAGCTATTGCCATTATAAATTACAATAACTTTTATTTAAGTATTAATTATTTAAAAAAATTAAAAGCCATTGTTATTTGTAATATCAATACATCCAAGTCAAGTAAATACAACACATATTGCATTACAAATGCTATAGGTGTCACATTTGCGAAAGTAATAACTATTGGCATTGTAAATGACAAAGCTATTAATTTCGCTGTTTTCAAAACCAACACATAAATAGAAAAATTGTCATTTACAATACCAATAGCTCAAACTTTCCTAATGCGAGACCTATTGGATTGCAAATGCTTGTTGAATTTGGCTTCCCTTAAATGATGCTTGTCGTTCCTACCCACTCAGACTAAATCCCTTAAAGATAATTCATTCTTAACAATTTTATGTACATTCTTTTTTTCCCATTCTTTCTTTCTTGTGCACCTTAATATGATTCTTTTTTAATCCCTATTAGTGAAGTTATGACTAATGACCTTACATTTGAATACATTTCTCCTGAAAGTAGTTGAATCCAATTTCACCAGAACAATGTAGACGAGCAATTTACCATTCTTAAATTTTAGCTGAAATGTTTATATTTTATTTCAATCTTTAGTCCACACACTCTAGACCAATAATTTAGTACGTCTTAAGCTATATATTTTATTTACTATGCCTATGTGTAAGTTAATCATTATTTCTTGGGGAAAGTGTTCACTTTTAGATCACTTTAGAATTTAAAGCAGTTTGACATTTTGTAAGAGGGAAAAACTAACAATGTTTGTGTACCTGGCTGGCTGGTCTACTAAACAGGTTCGCATTCCAAAGCTATATAACAGCAGCTGGAAGTAGTTTCCAGGTTTACTTGTTTTAGAGGCCAACTATACAAATTCAGGAGTACCTCCTATTTAATTGGGTTTCTAAGAGTTCTCATCCGATTGCTTGGTGAATTCAATATTTAAATTGAAATCACCTCTTTATATTCTGTACTCTCATATTTACATCTGATTTCATTTATTATTTATATAATAATTGTTTTTCTTTTTATTAGAGGAATGCACATATATACAGTTCACAATTACAGTAATTGCTTCATGTAGAAGTACCTTTACAAATGTATTTGATAAAATCTAATTTTGCTAAAATAATTGACAGGCCTCTATGGCCCATATTACATATAGGGCAAACTGTCCTTGTTTGTGTCACCGTACACCTTTAAGCAGGTGCTCAAGGCGCAAACAGGAACACTGCGCAATATTGCAATAAATGATTTACCCCCACGGCCGTTCCAAACTCAGATGGTGCAGTCAGTGAAATACGGAGCAGCAGCTTCAAAGCTTCTCTATGTTTCTCTGTGCAGGCTACAACCTGCCTCCGCTTTAAAGAGATGTTAGAGATTCCCCTGCAGGCGGGTGCAGTGAGTGACTACACTTGTCTGCAGGAGAATGTCTCAACGGGATACATGGGACCCCTTTTCTTTCCTCCAGAGAGCTGACCTCTAGGGGTGGGTTAAGAATAGGACACCTTTTTGTGGTGCGCTTTCAGTGTGCCTCATAAGGGCATGCTTGCCTCTCTGCCCGCATCCTTAAGACTGGATGGGTTTAGAGGCAAAGTGATTCCCTCTTTTGCATAGGGCCACTCTGCCATGTAAATGAGAAAATGTCTTCTAAAGAGAGCGCTGGCCCTACATGTGTGCGTTGGCTAGCAATATGATGGGGGCTACAAAAGTGTATGGCCCATTCTGCATTATCCAAGTTCCGGGGATGTCACAAGTGGGTGCACACACCTGTTGCGCTCGTTTGGAACTATGTATAATATGGCCCCTAATGGTCTACCTATTTTTCCCAAAAGACTTCTGCTGAAGTATGAAATAATTGAAATCCTAGAATAGGCTGTGGTCCAAACACCAAGCTTCCTGACCACAGAAAATGTAGTACGTTTTTACATAATTCTAAACGTTAGCATCATCATTTTATCTTTTTAAACCTGCGACATTCAATGATCCCAAATGGATAGGGTCTGTGAAGTCCAAGAATTTTGATTGCATGATTTTACTAACTGCTGTAGTAAGAGTGAGGCTTTGCCATGTAGGCTAGATTTCCTAGCTGATTAAGTAGATAATGTCCGTCCACTATCTTCTTTTTATTTATTTTACCTTCCAGGATTGTAGGTCTTTGGGGTTTAAAGTTACACAAAACATTTTGTGGTTAATATCCAATTTACAATTTCTCCCCTTTGCCATACTTAGAACTGGTGTCATGCTAGACCCCAAATCTATAGCATGCTTGTCTTTGCTTAATAATAAAGGGAGTTTTTTGAACTTATATTCTTGTATCCAGTCCTCCAAAATGTTCTTATGTTCAAAGGACAATGTTTGTTATACTAAGAAACTGCGGTCATTTCCTTCATTTCCCTGAGTAATGGTGATATAATTGCCACAGAATAAAGTGAATATGTGGAATCTTTTTCTTGTTTCTTACGATCACATTAAGTTTTGTTCTTCAAATTCTTCTCTACAATGCCATTCTGGGTGGCCATTGGAGTAGGACATGGCTCGTTAGAAGTAGTACCTAGATAAGCTGATGAAAGTTTTACTTTATATTTTCGGTAGAACTGTTCCGCTGACTTACATATATGATATTTGCATTTCTTCAGGAGGATCCTTTCTAATGTTCTCTTTTTCTAACTAGATGATCATAGCAAGTGTTTGTGCGTATTGCAATATGTAGAGCTCTCTCAAAGTTTAAATCACTTTGATTTCCTGCTTACAGTTCTAAATTAAAGCAAAATAATCTCTTAATTCTCCCGGTGAAAGAGACGTACTGCTGAGATTAGTTTTTGATGTTGATTATTTTTAAACGAAGCTATTCAAATTAAGTTCATGCTTCATGGTCATCAGTTACCCTCATCAGTCATGGTTTCATAAAACGGAGGTTTGCTAATAGCTGCCATTTCCACTGTAGTGCTCTTTATTTTTTCTGAGCCTCTTCGATAGTACTGTCATGATTATCCTTTGTATTCCTCTGTTTTGTTTCTTTAAATTGTGACGCAGTTAAACTTGTTTTATATGAAGAGTTAATGAAAATGGTTATCCACTTTTGATAATTTATCTTTCACATTTCTTATTTTTCTTGGACAAAACAGGTTCAAGTTTAGACCGATTGCTAGAATTTGATGCTGAATTTTTCCTTTTTTACGTAATGGTAGTTTAAATTTTTAAACATTTTATTTAAACATTTCACAGTGTTACATGCACACGCAGCAATATACAATAATAAAGGCTGGATGCTGTCCCGCCCCATACAGGGCACCTGAAGAGTAATTGTCCTCACAACTAGAGAACTAGTACAATTTAGGCACTCAGGCCCACATGCATCAAGCACTTTTTCATTCGCAAACGGTGCGATTCCTTAAAATCGGCCGTTTGCGAATGCAAAAGTGCTTTTTGGGATGCATGAAGCAATTTTAGAATTCGTAACATTGTTGCGAGTTCTAAAATTGCGGGTGCTTTTAAGAAGTCGCAGATGTGCGACTTCTTAAAAGCAATGCATCATTACTTTGACAAGTGGAAATTCGCAATTAGGGTTCCAAATTTACCGAGTGGTTGAACCACTCGGTAAATTTGGAAAAAGTGTTTAAAATGTTGAAAATGCTTTTTTTTCAACATTCATGTTACGGACACATGTCCTTAGGACATGTGTGTGTGCAACATGATGCGAAAAATACATTTCAGGGGTGCATGGGGGGGTCCTTTGGACCCCCCCCTGCACCCATGAAATTTTCTAAGTGCCATTCGCAATTTGCATTGACTCCTATGGGCCTTTTGGCCCATAGGAATCAATGGGAATTGCGAAAATTAACTTAAGAATTCGGTATTTCTTTGGGATTCGGGAAAAATTGCGATTTTTACCGAATCACAAAGAAATACCGAAAAAAATGATCCATAGCATTTTGCACTTCTTAATTTGAGATTCCTTATTTTTCGCAAATTAAGAAATGCAAAATGACACAATGATGCATGTGGGCCTCAGTGACTTAAAGTAGAAATGCATACATTCAGAATACTTATTATTAACTTCTCAACAACACATTGGACCTCTTCCCCCGAAACTGCAGAAACATTTAGATTGCAATACAGATTACGGTTCAATCAATTTAATTATCCGCATTACCTTCTGGTTCTCCAGTTTCCTTTCCAACCAGATACTGCTGATGTAGCCGCCCAAATCCTTTGGTCCGGCTCTAAGGGGGTAAAAGCTCATTATAAATGTCTGATTGATTGTGTATTACAGTGCAACAGGTCTTTGGACCAATTGTCGGAAATGGACCTTTAGCCCAACACATTGCTACTCTGCGTTTGGCAAGTAGTAGGCCAATTGCAACCAAATGTCTGACCTCCTTTATTTGAGGTCTTTAGTGCATCCCAACAAGGCTAGCAGTGGGGTCAAGTGTCAGCAAGAGGTCAGTGACTTCATTTATTATGTGAAAAACCTTATCCCAGAAAACCGCAATCTTAGGTCAGTACTAAGCAACATGCATAAATCTAACCTCTCCCCATCTACAATGAAAGCAGGCTGCAGATTCACGTAAGCGATACTGATACAGTCTCACAGGAGTGTAATAGACCCTGTTTAGAAATTTGAAGTGGATTAAGCGGTGCCTGCTGTTTAATGAAATATTAATCATTTCACAACAATACTGCCAGGTGTTATCATCAATAACTATACCCAACTTGGTCTGCCAGTCTAGTCTGGCTCTAGTATTGCTCGATCTCCTGACTTCCTGGGTCAATCTATAAATGGTGGTCACTGTCTTTGCGGGGGAGGAGGAGCATAAGATAAAAGAGAGATAGTAATTCAGATGGCTCTTGCATGTCTTCCTTGAGTAGCCCCTGTAGAGCATGTCTGATCCCCCCCCCAAAAAATTGTGTAATAGGTGTGTAGTCATGTCTCTCTGCTGCTACGTCTGCCCATCTACGAACCCTGCCGTCTAAAAACAAATCTCCAATTTTGGTGATCCTGAGTGTAGCTAGTGCTCGTGTTTCTTCCTTGTCTTTATCAATCAATCAATATAAACTTTATTCGGATACAAGTACTTATCCATAAAAGTACAGACCGAACAACATGTGCAAAGAAAATTCCAGCAACAAAACAACAGTTAAAACATCCAATTAAAATGAGTCCTCCAGTAATATAATACACAAAGTGATAAAAAGAGAAAAATTCATTAGAATACATATAACTTACAGATTAAAAGCAACTAAATAAAATGCGATGATTCAGCAGGGGCACATAGAGTTACGAGTGCGTACCGCCGTCTTCAAAAAGGAGCCAACCCGAAAGGTTAGCTCATCGTCTTTCAAGGCAATGACCTTCCCATATGCTGCCTTGTAGTTAATCTCAGGTAGGGCTTTAAAGTATGGATTCAAAAACCTATTAGTAAGTGTTGAGTAATAACAACAGAAAAATAGAAAATGCTGCATCGGTTGTTTATGTTGGCTGTTGCATGGACGTGGCAAAAGATCAAGGTTAGGGGTGAACCCTGCGGGAATGAGAGCATACATTTCATGGTGTCAGTCCTCAGCCGGAAAAGTAGACCCCTACCCCACGACCAATTGGTTTTCATAAATAGCTAGAAGGTGCGCTTAAAACATTCTCAATACGCATATATCTAGCGACTGACGTTTTCTTGCGCTCATTGTCAAGTCTAGCATTCCTATAGGATGCATAAAGGGCTGTCTGAAGGGGTTTATTACTGATGGTGCCATGGTCTAATGGATTTAAAAATAAATGTGCTTAATTCACGCTGATTAAACTTTTATGTGCAGCGGCCAGCCAGGGTATGTCCATCCCCTTATCGCATTTCAGACAGTCTGATATTATCTCTCTAGTAAGTTGGGCTGCGGGGTTTCTCCAAACTCTCAGCCAAAATAGTGCTGGGCGGGCCTTAATGTAATCTTCGATATATGGCAAGTTAAGTTCAGTGACTGGCATATTTAGAAGAGGAAATAGGTGCACCCAGGATTTTGCGGCAGAATCTATTCTCTTCATCCTGGATGCTGCCACTATTAGCATGACCCCAAACTTCAGCACCGTAGGTAGCAATTGGTATGCATTGGAGTCTAAAAATTTTAACAGTGGCAGATACTATCTCTGTGTTCCTCGGCTTTGGAATCCTGAGTATCATATTAGTTGAGTTTGTGAACTTCCTCCTGCAATAAGCCACATGGTCAGCCCACGATCCATTTGAAGCAAATACCAGATTAAGATATGGGAAAGTGCGAGTGCTCCGTAAACTATTGGAATTTAAAACAATTGATGGGTTAAAATACTTCTTTGACCCACACGCCATTAAAAAGGATTTTTTAAAGTTAGTACATAAATTCAGGGCAGCTATTAAATCTACAAAACCACAGACCAAAATGCGCAGAGCTTTTGGGGTACGGCCCATCCGCACCGCATCGTCGGCATATAACAGGTCAGGATGTTATTACTGTTGATGTATGGGACGACCTAGGTCAGTGTTATCAAAGAATTATTCAGGTCATTGATATACAAGATGAATAAGCGAGGGGCCAGTACAAAGCCCTGCCTGACCCCTTTAATAGGCTAAAAAGGATATGAGGGAACTCGTCCAGGCCATAGTTTAAAAGAGTGGTCCACAGCTGAGACCTGTTGACAAAGTCAAAGGCCTACGTAAGATCCATGAATGCTAGGTATATAGGTGTTTTCTTAGCTACATTGTATTTGCCAATAATCAAGTTGAGGTTAAGGCATTGTTCCACAGTGCCGATATTACTCCTGAACCCCAACTGACACGGATGTAGGATCTGACGCTCCTCGGCCCATGAACTGATCTTATTATACAAGAACCTCCCCAGAATTTTCAACGTATTATCGATCAGGGAGATCGGCCTGTAACAACTCTGGTTTGAACGGTCCCCCTTTTTAAAAATCGACACAATAATACTGGAGGACCAAATATGGGGTATAGGGGAATTTGTTAAAATATTAAAAACGTTGAGCAATAGGGGCTCCCAAAAATCCGGGTGACTTTAATGTGGTCAATTGGCAAACCATCAGCGCCGGGGGCTTTACATCCCAGACTCTGGTCGATAGCCTCCTCTACCTCCGATAGGTCAATCGGGACCATGGTAGTCATTGTGTACTCGTTAATAGCTGTGAGACTGGGGCAGAATAAATCTTACTAAAATGAGTTTCCCAAGACTCGCTAGAAATATTACAGCTAATTGTAGACATAGGATTTCCCAGGGACCTCATGCCTTTAAGGGCCAACCAAAAATCTTTGCCATTTTTAGCGAGGTAGCCCGAGCAAGATTGTCCCAGTGCTCTCTTGTGATTTCCTCCTTTCTAGTTGCTCTAGCTATTTTATAGCGTAGTCTAAGTGATTTAATGAAGGAGCTGTCTCTGTGTTTATTAACAAGCGCCCTTCGCAGGGCTCTATTAGCTGAGGAGCAATCCGAATTGAACCAACCTGCGTCCAGGTGAATTTTCTTGTGCCTAGACAACAAAATGTTGACGCCTGTGCAAAGCTGTGAAAAGGCGCCAACTACCTCCGGGTTATGTTCCTTAAACGACAAACAAGTGTCGATTTAATTCAGTGTGAGTTCTTACCATCCTGCGAAATGTGGCTTTGTTGTCTATACCACGCCAGACCAGTCTGAGGTTGTCAATAGAGGGGGACAAATTCCTAGCACCACACTCATTATCGTAGATCAGTCTAGATACGAAACTCAAGGTTAAATTAATAGGGTTATGATCCCCCTTGTAGTGTGGGAAACACCTCAGCTTTTAGCACGCAATTTTCTAAGGGGGGCTTTAATAAAAATATAATCGATGGTAGAGGTCGAGCCCCTGCCTCTATAGGTAGGTTCTATATAGCCGGTTCTTTTCGACATTGCAGAGAGCTCCATTACATCTGAGAAGTTATAAGTACTTAGGAGGTCTAATAATTGTGCCCCCCGTGACATAATGGTGCCATGTTCGCAAGATGGATGGCAGAGTGAATGCCCCTTGGAAGCTTGACATTACAATCAGCACCTAAGCAGATACCCTCAGATTTAACACCACGATTAGCTGTCTGTAGGTTAGAAATCAAATTAAACAGATCAATAAAGTTCATATTTGGAACCTTCTTAAAATCATTGTTATAAAAATGTAATAAATGGAACGTAATCCCCCGTTTATAGATTATGGCCTGAAATTTGTTTTTATTGGGAAAGAGGACCCTGGCACGGCCCCTTGCCCTGATTTTAATCCAGATTGAAAGGCTTCTAGCTGGCCGTCCGGAGTCTGGGGTGGGAGCTACAATATTGAAACATTCAAAACCCTCTAAATAGCTCCCGAGGGGCCCAGGTCTCTTGGAACATTACAATATCTTGTTTATGGACTTACTCCAGCCAGTCTGGCAAATTCATTTTAGACACGAGACCTGCGACATTCCAACTCTGTATTTTAAGAGTAGGTTCTACATTAAGTACGGTTGGAATGTCGGGTCCGCAAGACGGGAATGCGGTTAAGAGGGGGGCTGGCTCTACTAATACTGGTTTTAGGAGGGGAGGAGGGAGTCAATCCTGTCTACCCAGACCTGATAGGGGCAGAAATCTGTTGTGTGGAAAGAGAGGGGGCGGACGGTAAGAGGCGTATCAGAGAATGGTGCTTCTGGGGAAGGTTTGTAAAAAATACCCCAATGGTAAGGCCAGATACTGGTGGTTAAATTAGTCTGGGCCTCCTGGGACGATAATATTGATTTAGGCACTGACGGTCTGCGAAAATTGATAACTATGCTGTCCCCCTTAATACGTTTTAGGGAGTGCCCCACCCAACCAACTCTCCGTACCATGATAATATTGCCCATAAGTGACGCCCTAAACCCTTTGTTTAGATAGCCAGTCTAAGCTCTTGTGGCATAATTCCTCCCATGATTGTCTGATTTGGCCTTAACGGGGGCACGCCTGCCAAGACCACAACATAAGGGCATACCGCTGGTGATAAGTTTAACACCTCCCTGCTGCCCATAGGGTCTGAGATGCAAGTAAAATCAGTGTCAGCCTCCCGTGGTGTACTGCCAACAGCATGATTATTGCTTCGAGCCACAGTAGGATTACTAGCAGTGGGCATAGTACGCGTTACATTCTTAGTAAGCGGACGATTTACACAACCGTTATCAGGGATGCTATTTTCTCCACCATTCCCCTCCGATACAAAACACATCTTAATTTTGTTACACATGTCACAGGAAATAATCGCTGAGTTCAGATTGGGCGCACCAGTCAAAGTATTTGAGCAAATTGACACGTTGTTAAATGGTATAACTGGCATTCCAGAAACAGTAGGCACAGTAGAACTAACTTGAGCGGGGGAAATCGTGTTAGAAGGCGCAAGCTGAGGCATGGGCAAGTGTTCTCTCAGAGTGACAAAGAAACCGCCAAGAGCTCCTTTGATACGTTCAGGGATGATGTCCATAATATTCTATTCTATTCTATCGTTTTGGTAGAGCGCAACAGCTGCCCCAGCAATGAGGCGTCCCGGCGCTAAGAACCCAAGATCCTAACCTGAGCTTTCCGGAATGCCGGTAGGCTGTCAATGGAGCGAATGTGTTGTGGCAGGTCATTCCACAGCTTGGCTCCAAGGAACCTAAAGGAGCGGCCGCCCATGCGCCCATATGGCCAATAACAGCTTCGCTACAGCCTTGACTCTCAAAAGGAAACAAACCAATCTCGGTCTGGGTTCCGATAGAACGACAAGGATCAATAAATGGGGTGTGCACCTGAGCAACAACTGTCGTCGGATTTGGAGAGGGACGTATCCAAGAGCTCAGGGCTGAACGAGATGAACAAGAGCGAATAGGCTGCTTCCTCTTGGCACTTGTTACTTTAGCTGGCTTCCTTTTTGCTTTTCGCCCCAGTGATTGCATCAGCTTGTCGGAATATCTAGTGTAATTGGATCTGGTGAGGGAGCATGGGATATAATACCGCCACTGGAAACAGCACAGTTGGTGATAGAACTGTCTGGTGCACTGGTATTGAGGTTGGCTCCTTCCACAATAGGAAGTGGAAGGAGAGGGGGTACCCCCAAGCCGAGAGAGAGGCGCCTCTCGGTCAGTTCTATCTCGTTACTCACAATACTGACCGCTCTTTCCAGCATGCTGTCAATACTTGTTGTGGCGGGCCTTAGTGCCGACTGGCCCACTTGCTTCCCCATGATCACATTGGGCAAGTATAGGTGAGAAACAAAGCAGGATTATATAGGCTCACATTAGAGAATAGATTCAGCAGAACTCCGGTCTCTGACGGGCACCTCCTTGGAGTTTGAACAGCCATTCCCCTCACGGCAAATGTCTGGACAGGATGATGGCAATATGGAGGTAAGTATTAGCCGTTCCCCTCACGGCAAAACTGACGAAGGATTAGCGTGTCCCCTTTTCTTTACCAACTGAGAGCCAGAGGCAACAATCTAGCGCAGGGGTCTTCAAACCGGTCCTGGAGGGCCGGATCCATGCCAGATTTTTAAAATTACTACATGTATCTCAATGGGGATATCCCAAAAATCTGGCATGGATCCGGCCCTCCAGGACCGGTTTGGAGACCCCTGATCTAGCGGAATCAGGTGAATACATGAGTGCGCCCGTTTGTCTGTTTTAATAAATTATACCATGCGTGTACTGTGGAGTTAATGGAGTCCTGTGTACCGGTTCTCCTAATGGGGGGGCTGAAACAGCTTTTGTGGGAGAGTGTAAGGGTCAGATACCACCTTTTCAATATGTAAGTGCAGGAGGTCTAGCGGACCATGAATCCAGAAGTGTGCATGGGAGCTCTGTGCTACTCCGTAATATAATTCTAAATCTGGTGCATTGAGGCCTCCCGTGGAATAAGGCAATGTTAGTATGTCCCATTGAACTCTAGGTTGTTTCCCAGCCCAGGCTAGCTTTATCAATAGTGACCGGAGGACTTTATACGTATTTCTCAGGAGTATTATCGGAAAATTTTGAAAGAGGAATACAAATCTAGGAAGTATTATCATTTTCTTTAGCAAAATGTGGCCTATCCGAGATAATGGAAGACGGATCCATATGTTCACATAGTCTTCAAGTTTAGTGATCGCCTTCCCATAGTGCTCCTCAAGTACCAATTCAGAGTCTGTGTGCACCTGAATGCCCAAATAGCGAACCAGGTCAGAGGACCACTGCAGTGGGAAATCCATATCAGTAGGTGTCCTGGAAGGGGTAAGTGGGGAAAATGATGAATTTAGCCCAGGTGACTGAGGCATGCTATGGCGCCAAATTTTACAACTTCAGTAAGAACTGGAGTGAGATTCTTGCTCGGTTCTCGAACGTGTAAAAGCAGATCATCTGCATATGCAGAGAGAATGAGATGATGGCTAGAAAAACAAATTCCCCTATGACCATGATACTCTGAGTGCACAAGCCAGTGGTTCTGCTACAATGGCATATAGTGGGGGGGCGCAAAGGGCAACCCTGCCTAGTGCAAAAACTTAATGGTAGGTGCTACAAATGTATTAAGTTCATGGTTGTAATTGAGGTAACTGGTCAGTTTTTGAGTTCCCCTTTCAAGAAGTTTACCTTCATTTCTTTGATGTATTCTTTAATGTATTCTCCGTGGATAAGAACTTGGGGCCTGGTTGGGGGTTTGGCGATCCATTGGATTGCCAAACCAGTGGTGGCGGTTGGGGCCCGCCACACCTGTGGTCCGACTGCCTTATTACAAGTACGGTGGTAGAACTGTTTTGGGACTGCTGCAACCACCAGGGAACCGCATTCTCTGGCGGTGGTGCTGCGGTCTGGGGTAGTAATACGCTTGCCAAGCATATTCTGAGTTTCCCTACTGCCAGCCTTTTCATGGTGGTAAGCCTCCCATGAAAAGGCTGGTGGTTGCCCATGTACATTGGAATGCATGCAGGGTGGGTACATGGTGTCATCCCCCCCCCCCTGTGTTCATGCATGCCCAGTTCCTGCACAGCATGGACTAAACAGTCCATACCGTGCAGGAACTAGCTTTGGTATTCCAATTGTGGTGCCTTTAGAAGGCACACCCGTGGGAATGTCAAAGGACTGTCCGCCAGACCAGGAGAAAACTCATAATCTGGTGCGCCGTTTGCGGTGCCGGAGTGGGGCAGTGGCGATCCGCCTTGCTCCTGCACCGCTAATTCGTAATCAGCCACTTAGTTATAAGACTTCGATCTTGCCAAACGTGTTGAAATCTTTTGCAATGATGTTAGCTTAGCGATTTGTGATTTAAAGGATTGGTTACCCGTGCACCAGGTCTGTTATTTTGAGATGATGTCCTCTTCATTTGCAAATTATGGTATTGCCAGGTTTGCCTTATTTGTATCATTTCTCAACTCCTCAATCGATGATTGCATTGTGTTTGAAAGATCACTTCAGGTGAACAAGTACTTTCTAAGGAACGTCATTGAATTTAAGTGTCTAAATTGGAATCCCTTTAATACGATGAACTTGTATTGGTGTCTGTTTCTATAATTGCTGTTGCTGTTGTTTGAAGTAGATCAACTTGAATTTCTATTTTATAAGATTGATAGGACAAACCACCTATATTTTATTTCTCGCAACTTATTCACATCTTGTCATGATGCAGTTTTAGCTATGGCAGTTACTGGGCTTGCAGTCTGGTCTGGTGTTAATTTGTTATCACCCACGATGTACACCTCAGGGCAGTTTTCTAACTTGTGAGATGAATCCTATCCGCACGTTAAATCTACGTCATCCTCACAGAGGCTCTTGAGAATATTGGCTAACTTGTGATCATCAGAAATGATTAAAGTAAAGTATGGTTTGGGTTGTGAATGAATCTATATTATTATCGCAACCTGATTAACAAGGTCCTATGGAAAAGGTTTGACCAGGCCGAATGATCATGCTGGGGATATTTGTACTCCTTACATTAGTGGCAGACCTTGCTGTTATAAGATGTTTTATTGTAATATTCTTATTACTGTTTATGTTAGAGTGCAAAGCAACACCTAGTATATTTTTTCAAAAAAAGAGCCAAACAAAAAGGGCTCCTAAAGTGTGATGGAAGGCTTCTTTAAAAACTTTGTGTTCGAATTTGAGAAACGTTCACACAAAGAAATATATTTGATTAATAGCCAAAAAATAAATCAAAAATGACAAGTAGCTTAAAAAAGAATTACTTAAATAACATGGGGGCTAGCTCACCTTATTCTCCACTCCTTATGTCTGCAATTTGTTTACGGCACTTGTTTTCATACTTTTCATACTTGCCATTGAGCCATGAAGCAGTGTCTTTCTGTTATTTTCAATCACATAGGAGCAGGAGGGGCAAGAGCATGCCAAAAGCTTAATATAACCATTTAAATTGTATTCTAGGAACCCCACCATCTTTCCTTCGGTGTAGTGGTAACTGCAGTTTGTATTGTGATGTATTGCTTGGTGAAATGTCCTTTCGCAATCTTTACGTTTGTTATCTTGCACATTATGTGAAACTACTTTTCTTTACTGTTTCTTCATTTCATGGGTTACGCTTTCAATTAAGGGTTTGTCCGGGCCTTCCAGATTATCATTTAGATATGCCTAAATATTAACTTGTGGGTTGGGACACTGTAAAATGAGCTTTACTATATGATGCTGTGTGATGTAATGTATTTTCTATTGGTTGAATTTTGGTGCAGGGGCGTGCATTTTAAATGTACCTTTTTGTGTATAAATAGTGATGTCTCGCCTTGGGAAAATTGAGCAGTTTCTTGAGTTGTACACCGTGTTGTATTGCTGGGATTTCTGCTACTAGCTGCAGCTAATAAATTTGATCTCTGACACCACCTAGAAGTATTCCGTGTCTCTGTATACCAAGGCAAGGGAACCCAGATGACTTTGGGCGTGTCCCTGGCGCCGCTGGTTATTTGATTTCCCAGTTCTTCAGTTGGCGCGGCCAACGTGGGGCGACTTCAGTGGTACCGGTCCAAGCCCGAAGATTGCGAGGAGCCACGTGAGGAAATTCTGGAGGAGGGCCCCCACTTAATCGACCCCTGCATGGACGTGGACCAAAGGTCTTTTCTGCGAACCTTCCCGCTTTCCAACGGCTACGAAGGACTGCTGCCTTGTCTAGGACCCTCCGATTGATGTTTGTAAAGCGAGATGATAGACGGTCTTCTGGTGGCGTGACAGATATTTGGTTAAGTATAAGTGGGTCGCTCCCACGGCTTCGTTTGGTTCCTTGGCTTTGATTTGGTTGCTGCAGTACTCCAAGCCGAAGGGCTTGTATATTTACGAGTGTATCATTTTTTGATTTCCTTTGAAGTTTGAAACCAGACTAATGAGCAAGATGCCTGGTCTTGGTAAATTTGGTAATTGGTTTGTTTGTGGTAGTAACAGGAATTCCCGATTGGAGGATTCATGTCCGATACCTCCGGTTGGAACTCCGACTTATGAGCTCTATTCTAAACACAGAGTCGGTCCCATTACTTATAATGAAGTATGGGTCCGCTACAAAAAAAAAGATGGTGTTTTGCAGTGACCCCCACATGGTAGTTTTGAAACAGAGATTTTAGACAATCTAGAAGTTAGGCTATTTAGGAAGAAAGCCCGGCAATGTTTGACTCTTTCCGCCTTTGGGGTAAGGAAGCCAAACAGCGAGAAATTAAGCAAGCAAAGAGAGATAAGAAAGATAAGAATATGTCCAGTACTACAAGCTGCTAGACAGTTTAAGGAAGATGGAGAAGAACGTGCGAGTGAAGTCTTAGATAGACAGCGTTGCATGGCCATAGATAAATGTTATCCGGCCTTGTCATCTTCTCCTCCGAAAGTGATGGAAGACCTTGAAAAAGATCCTTTGATCTCTCATTTACTGAGATTGCCTCCTCCCTATGTGCAGGGTGCTACTGCGCCTCTATTACCCCCGGTTGTTCCACCCTTTGTTGTTCAACCTCCTGCTGTTGTTCAGCCACCCGGTGCTCCACAGATGGCTTTGCCTCCTCCTGTGCAACCCATTCTAGGGTCGCCAGCCTTGCCACCAGCTTTGCCTCAAACTCCTTTGCCTTCTGCTTCTGCATCTTCGACTTCTACTGTTCTTGTCCCTACACCTTCCTTGCCTCAGAATACTTATTCTCCTGTTCTTATGTCTACTTCTTCCCCTTCTGCTCGAAAACGAGTGACCGAGACTGTTGTTAATCTGTTGTCACCATTGTTTGGGTCACTGAATATGACCCCTGTATCGGAACGTAAACAGAGTCGTAGTCAGCTTCCTAGTTCTGAAGAACGGACAGTGTTGGATTTGTTGGCTCGTAGGTGGATTTTAAATGCTCAGAGGTATGATTTGCCAGCAGTTATGGATGTTTTCTTTCAGTGGGAACCGCCTAAGCAAAGGTATGTTTTTAATGTAATGTGTACTTTTCTGCGTCAGGAATGGGAAGGTACTGAGTTGGGTCAGATTCCGCAGGATGTGCTCGATGTTCAGTCAGATTTTGCTAAAGGGATGATAGTTGAATCTGATGTTACAGATGCCGTAGAGACAATACTTGCTTTCAGATCTAGACTTTCGCCTCAGACATTGTATGAACCTGATTCCTCTGTTAGGAGGAAAGTGAAACAGTACCCTATGAGAGAAGTTCCTCCTGTATGGAAAGAAGCAGTTCAGGCTAATGTAAATTTGGGTATTCAGGCCGCTCCGGCTCATTTTCAGCGAGTATGGGTACATGTCCCTTGGAAGAGAGCAGAGGTCTTGGCTCTTAAGCAGACCTTACCTGACCCTCGTAAGAATCCTGCTGGTTATTACAGGGAGTTGTCCCAGACAGTTGAAGCGTGTATTATGAATTTAGCTGACATCGATATGTTGATGGGTAATGTAGTCCCTCAACCCTTGTGGGCGAAGATTCGTCATGAGAATCATGCTGCTGAATTAGGTGATACCTGGGCGAATATTGTTGCTGCAGATGGTAGACAGGAGGGAGGTGCTAAACCTGAACCTTTTAGTTTCAGAATTACCAGGTAGAATTATTAATCTGATGAAAACGATGATGCCCGCTTTACGAGTGAATTGGGATAAGTTAGCAGCATGTAAGCAAAAGAAAGACGAGAGTGTGTCTGATTTCTTTACGAGGTTTGAAGAAACGTTTATCGATCATAGTGGTCAGGATGAGTACGGAGGGTGGTCAAAGGTTGTTTGTGGATACATTTGTTTTTAATTTGCTTCCCGAACTTTCTAATAAGCTAAAGGACTCTGAGAGTTCATGGGCTGTCTCTTCGTCGGCCCAGATATTGGCTACTGCACAATATTACGAGAATAGGGATAAAGATGAGCAGGATAAAGTGGAGAAGAAAACTAAAGAGTTAAAGACGAAAGTTCTTTTGCAGCAAGCTTACCCGGCTCGTCAGAATCAGCCTCAGTTTCAGCAACCTCCACAATTTGAGATTCTTACAGAAGCCTGAGCCTTATGTTCAGCGATTATTTCCTGGCCCTAATCAGTGTGCTTATTGCAGAGAGGAAGGTCATTACAAGAATAGTTGCCCGGCTTTTTTACAGTGTGCGAAAGGTGTATCTGGTCAGAGAGGTCGTGGTAGTTTTCAGCAAGCTCCTAGGGGTAGGGGACGTGGTGTGATCCATCAGAATGAGCGTTCCTCTTCCCTACAGAATTCTGCAAATTATTTTGACAGACAGAATGTTCCGAGTGGTCAGTCTGCCCAGTACTATGTTGAGGATTACTATGTCGAAGGTGAGAGTTCTGGTTATAATGATAACTAGGACAGCCAAGGACAAAGTGAGGGAGTAGTGTCAGTTCCAGTAGATCAGAGTGGACCTTATGTTGAAGTGATTACATCAGGTGTGGCAGAACCTTTTCTTTTGGATACTGGTGCGACAAAGAGTTCTAATATGCACTCTAAATTTCCTGGCGCACCTTTGTCTGGCTTGACCAATGTTTCAGAAGGATTTTCAGGCGCCCCAGTTCGTAATCCGGTTTCTAGTCCTTTGTCCCTTTCCATTGGTTCTTGTGAATTGGAAGCTCCACTTATTCTAACGACTGGTTGTGGTGAGAATCTGTTGGGTTTGGACCTGCTGAAAAGATTGTATGCAACATTACATTGTTCTCCTTCAGGAGTACAACTTACCCTCGGTAAGAAAATGATTTCCCCAATGTATTTGTCTAAGGATTGTTTGCCACTGGAATTGCGTTCGCTTCCTGATACACTTTGGGCTACAGGTCCAAATGATGTTGGTCTTTTGCAGATTCCACCTTATGTTGTCACCCTTAAGTCAAATGCTAGGCTACCTCGTATTCCCCAATACAAGATCTCGAGTGATGGTGAGAGAGCTCTTTTAGCGATTGTCTATGATCTCGTTGAGAAGGGTGTAGTTGAGAAAACAAGAGGTAATGTTTGTAACAGTCCTGTTTTGCCTGTCTTAAACGTACTGATTCTTCTCAGCCACCTGTGTACCGGTTTGTGATCGACCTTCGAGAGGTAAACAAGATTGTCGTGCCACAGTTTCCTGTGGTACCTGATATCACTGCTTTGTTGACTTTGATTCCTGCTTCAGCAGCTTGGATTTCTGTCATCGATTTGAAGAATGCTTTCTTCAATATTCCTATTGCAGGGATATTTTTGGCTTCTCATTAGGAGGCCGAAGCTTCCGGTTTAAGAGAGCTCCCCAGGGTTATTGTGAAAGTCCCTCCATCTATAGTCAGGCGTTGAAAACTCAGCTTGACGGTTTTGTGTTACCTGTTGGTGCTACTCTTATTCAGTACGTCGATGATTTGTTGATTACTGCTGATGATGAAAAGGTTTGTAAAGAGGCTACTCTTTCTTTGTTGCGGTATTTGTCTGACCTTCATCATAAAGTGTCACCTTCAAAGTTGCAATATTGTCGCCAAGAAGTGACCTACTTAGGTCATCTCTTGTCGAAGGAGGGAAGGAGATTGACCCCAGAACGAATTCAAGCAATTGTGCAAATGAATGTACCATCCGCACAGAGAGAAGTGCGTGCCTTTTTAGGTATTACATCGTATTGTAGACAGTGGATCCCCCATTTTTCACTGTTGGCGAAACCTCTGTTAGCATTGACTCTGAAAGATACCCCACATCCTATTCCTTGGTCTGACGTATATGTCAGAAAAGTTTTTCTGAACTACGCGATGCATTGTGTTCGGCTCCTGTGTTGGGTACTCCAGACTATAGTAAGCCTTTCACGTTGTACGTGCACGAGAGAGAAGGTTGTGCGTTGTCAGTGTTAACACAACCATTTGGGGACAAGCACCGTCCATGTGCGTATTTTTCAGCAACGTTAAACCCAGTTGCTAAGGCGTTGCCGAGTTGTCTGAGAGCTACAGCTGCAGCGGCTGTTTCTATCCGACAGTCTGCTGGTTTGGTATTGGATAATACGTTGATTGTGATGGTCCCACATGCAGTGGATACCTTATTAAACAGGACTAAGACACAGCACCTTACTAGTGCACGTCTCTCAGGTTACGAGTTGACATTGTTGGCTAGTCATGTGCACATTAAAAGATGTAATGTGTAACGTTGTTACCGATCTCTACAGAATCAGATCCTCAGGAACAGCATGATTGTTTTCTTCGTACAGAGGAAGAAACTAAGGCTAGAGTTGACCTAAGGGATACTCCCCTTATGGATGTTGATGGTACCCTATGGGTAGATGGTTCGTGTTTTAAGCTTCCGAATGGTGAAACGACTGCAGCGTATGCTATTACAACTTAACATACAGTTGTTGAGACAGCACGCATACCACAGAATTCTGCGCAAGCAGCAGAATTGATTGCACTGACTAGAGCGTGTGTGTTGTCAGAAGGAAAGCGATTGAATGTTTGCACCGACAGCCAGTATGCGTTTGGTGTTGCCCATAGTTTTGGGCGTTTATGGAGAGAACGTGGGTTCCTTACTTCGCATGGGACAAAAATACAGCATGGGCAGTTGGTGAATAACCCTTTGGAATCTCTCACTCTCCCAAAGCAGATTGCAATTATGAAGTGTAGTGCGCATAAGAAAGTTGTGGACGATGTTGGTCGAGGGAATGCGTTTGCAGATGAAGTTGCGAAGGAAACGGTGAAAGACATGATGAGCCGTATGTATGTTGCAGGCCCAGCTAATTGGGTTATGGCTGCTGGAATGTGTGAAGACCCAATAGAAAGTGTGAAAATGATTCAGGCTGAAGCGACTGAGAAAGAAGTAAGTGTTTGGAGAGAGACTACGGGTATGTTGGATTCGACAGGCTGTTGAGTTGTCAGAACACCAGCGATGGCTGTTGCCAGATGCGTATGTGCTCCCAATGGTTACAATGGCTCATGGAATGGCTCACATAAGTTTGAAGGGAATATACAAGTTGTTGGCTCCAGTTTGGCAGAATGCTGGAATTCCGAAATGTGCAGAAAAAGTGGTGAAACATTGTATGATTTGTCTGAAGTATAATCCTGGTAAGGGAACTCCAACTCCAGCTGGTCATTTTGCTCCTCCGACGTATCCGTTTGAGGTGATACAGCTATACATATGGAGAGATGCAATAATTTGAAGTATGTCCTTGTGGTTGTTTGTGCCTTTTCCAGGTTGATAGAGGCCTACCCCCTAAAGGATAATACTGCCTTGTCTACAGCCAAGGTTTTGCTGAGAGAGTACTTCCCTAGGTATGGTTTGCCGAGAATTGTATGGTCGGACAATGGGAGTGAATTTGTGGGTCAAATCATGAAGAAATTGTGTTCTGGTTTGGGAATAAATCAGAAGTTCCATGCAGCGAATCACCCCCAGTCTGCTGGACTTGTTGAATGTTACAATGGTACCTTGAAGCTGAAATTAGCTAAGATACAAGCGAGCACTGGTCTTACATGGCCGGATGCCTTGCCGTTGACTCTTTTGTCAACAAGGACGACTGTGCATTCTCGAGTGGGACTTAGTCCGTATAAAATTGTGTTTGGTCGTCCTGCGAATGTTTGGGGTGTGCCTCGTCCTAAAGAATACAGCAGTATTGAGTACCCTATGTTGGTGGATTACTTTGTCTAACTTTGCTATACCACTTTTGTATTTGCCACAAGATTTTAGTATTCAGGTATTCCTAATTTTTTGCCCTGAGCTGCACCCTCAGAGCAGCAATTCTGCCATTCAAAATTACGACTTGTCAGACGTTACTAAATATACTTGGGGAATTTATAACTTTCCCCAGAATATTCCAGAACTGGAGTTGGTATACTAAATAAGCCTCCTAGAATATTTGAGGGAAAGTTGCTCTTTCCCCAGATATTCTAGGATTGGATTAGAATAGAAATTTGACCTTCAAGTGTCCAACACACCCTTTGCTGCCCTGAAGGCACAGTTCAGGGGGGGGAGGGAAAACATGGATATGATGGTACATAGTGTACTGTGATGGTACATAGTGGACTCTTGGTTCCAAGCAAAAGTCTTTGGTACTTTGCTTTCTCCCTGCAGTAACCCTAGTCTTCTGTCTGGCAAGTTACCACAGTGCATGCCATTTCCAAGTGTTCATGGATATTTTCCAAATCCAGGAATATTCTCCATCCGTTCTTTCATTTCTACAACCTCCACTTTCATGATGGGCCTACAGTAGGATGACCATATCACAGTGCAAGTGGAATTGACAACATATGTGCCCTTCTCAAAGTGCAAGGGAGGAGAGACTCCCCTGCCTAGTACTGATTGGCATCTCCAGGTTGATTGCAAGCTTCTGTATTCATGAGTTGAGCTTGGCTAACCACATATACCGTGAGTGGTGACAGGTCGAGAAAGTTCGAAATCAAGCCATTCGCCCATTTGGAGAAAGCACAGTTTACAACTTGCACTGATCGTTTGCTCATACCTTTGAACTCTATGGGGCTTAGCACTGACCCCGCTTTGGGTATAACAAAGAGGGAATGGGAGGAGGCCTCCTTACTTGGTGGCGGGTGGCTCTGTGATCTCCTGTCTTGACTGCTGAGACATGTAATCAGAGGTCTTCAAACTTTTGTCGGCTGAGCCCCCCCATCTAAAACTTTTTACACGCCGAGCCCCCCCCACCATCGCCACCGCCTGACAAAAATGTTCTGGAAGGTGGTACTCTGCATCATTGATGGCCCTTCCCTCCTGCAGAGCCCGGGTCGCATAGGGCAAATAATATTAAATAAATTAAGAGTATTTAGTAAACTGAAGTCTGCTTGCCGGTAGATGTCTGGAGGACCCATAGGACATCTTGAGTTCCCTACAGAGGGCTGTCTTTAGGAGGTGCACTGACCGTGCTGCACCACCTTTTGTAGCCTCATGATGGCTTCTTCGCCTTTTTAGCCAAGTCCATTTTATGGCACAGGTGGAGAGGCAAAGAGATTCACCCTCCTGCAAATGAGGAACTGCGGTCTTGAGCACTCTGCCACCCCAGTTCAGACATGGCCATATGCAAATCAGTCTGACCTGGTGCCTCATGGGAACAGTCCAGCCCGAACTGCCAAGCCATGCCTTCCCTGGACCGGAAAGAAGCTTTGGTTTTGCTTTGTTCGCCATAAGTTGGCAAGGTATGCTCAGACGGGAGTCCCTTGCAAACTATGCCACTGGATTCAAGCAAGCCGGGCTGAAGACTGCTGAAATTCCAGAAACCAGTCCTCGGAAGCTTGTTTCCGGTCCAGGGAAGGCATGGCTTGGCAGTTCGGGCTGGACTGTTCCCATGAGGCACAGTGTCAGACTGATTTGCATATGGCCATGTCTGAACTGGGGCTGGCAGAGTGGACTAAAGAACGGTGATGGATTAAACCCAGATCTGTTGACTGGGTGTGAGTGTTTGATTGGTTCAGATTCTCCGTCCATCACCACCCCTTTTTGTACCATTTTGTACTCTTGAATTGAGCACTAGCACAAGCAAGGGATTGAAAATCTTCACTAACCACTAGCAAACTAATACTGGATTTGCTAATCAAATTACAACAGCCAGCTAAGATAACCTGACCGGACCACACCTCTCACTTTTAATTCCTCCATCACACGGCTAAGCTTTCAAACCCACGAGGCAATAAGACACATCTCTGGGCATTCTCACAAATGACACAAACCACCTGCTTGAAACGGCTCACAGCACCTATAACACTTTTCCAACCAAGCACATCCCCATAGCGTGCCACCCCTCTGGTAAAGCGCTACGGCACTCTGGAGTGGGGCATATAGCGCTAATAAATGCATCATCATACATAATATAAAAGGCATTTGCATGCACAATCTGTGAAATTAGTCTTTTGTCTTGGAAGAAAATTCAACTTGTTGTTTTACTTTTCTTGTAACTAAAATACCGTAGGAGGAGCAGTAACATAGATTTTTATTCTGGGTGTTATGGACTTTAAACAAAAAGGCCAGTATAGGATATTTGAAATATTAGGGAGCTCAAACTGGAGATGGCAATTGAATACCTTCTCTAGGCCACTGTATTTGTCTTTTAAAGCCTTTTGTTTTTATTTAGGATGGTTTGGTTAAGAGAACAATAATACCACTAGACCCTTTTTGAGCTTCTTTTTGAGCTTCTTGCTCTCCTTTCTGCACTTTCTTCTTCTGGGTCCAAGCCTTATGAGGAAAGAACCCCCCCCCCCCCCACCTTACCAACTTTTAAATAAATGAGTGGAACCCAAGATATTTATTAAACTATACTTACCACACATTCGCTCTCACAGGGACATTATTCCACATCGTGGCGGAGGGGTCGGGCGGTAGCCCACACCCAGGGGTTACACAAAACAGCAGCATGGCGCCTTTCTGTTACTAAGCGTACAGCCATGAACTGTAGGTCTCTGGAGAGGTAGCTTCCTATGGATAAAAGGAGGAGCACTTTCGGTGTTCCTGAACCTGACAGAGTCTGCCTTTGCGCAAGGGCACCTATCTGGAGTCTGCTTCAAAGACCATCAGGCTACCTCTACTACAGACAAGACACTGCAGAACAGCACATCTGTGAATCGGAGCACTGGGCCTTCTCTTTGCAGCCCATACATACAGTCCTATTAGATAGGAAAGGGCGCGCAGCATAAAGCACACTCGGCACCCTGACTTTTGCTTGTGCACTGTTTTGGGTATAAAATGGGTCAAATCGCTGGCACGGTACCCCACGCAGCTGCCACTGCAGCATCACCCGTATCCCATTTCATTATTGAAGTTTGCAGACATCAGCTCGCTTTCCCGAATTCCCGGGCACCTTTTTTGTGCGGGTCTTACTCTTCAACGATTTGATATAAGGCCCGCATGAGGACGTCAATAGCTTACCATAACTTTTCCAATACATTTTATTTCGGGTGACTTTCACACAGATTAAGTTTAGATCATAGAAATGTAGCTACCTAAAACTCCCCAGCAGCCTCCGTATTAACATAGAAATAACCTACTTAAAATTGCAGAAACAGGGATTGTCTTATTGTAAGGTATTTTTAAACGTGACCACTGTAATCGAAGGTCCTGTGAGCTTGTGGCGTGCTTTGATGGAATTACAGTGATTTATCAGAGTTTGCAGTCGACATCACTGGGAGCTGCCATTAAATAAAAACATATTCCCTCTTATAATCTCTGTGCGAGAGGTCACCGCTCCTTCGTGCTACAGAAATGTTCTGCATTTTTGGAAAGTTCTCATTGTCTTGTCTCATTGATGCGTCCACCAGGACCCTTTATTTATCTAGACGAGTAAACTAGAGCATCCCCAGTGCTGTGTTTTTATTTCCCTCCCTCTTGATTTTCCTTTGTCACTAGAGCAGAGGCCAGCTGCACCGTGTACTTCACAGGTCGTTTAAAAGACCATTCCCGTGTAAACGAGGCTTTGTTGTTTTTTTACCTCTTAGCACCCCTGTATCTCCAGTCTGCCTACGGCTGAGACGCACGCCTGGAGGCAACAATGAAAGATGAAGTGGTGGCGTGCCCCCCCTGAGGGGATGCTGCGACCCCCAGGGGGGCGCGCCCCACAGTTTGAAGACCTATGCATGTAATGAACACCAGAATAGTTTCAGACAACACGGTGCGAGAAGATACGGCTTCAGATCCAACCAGGGCTGGGATATAAACCAGCAGTTGGATGCAAACTATGTTTTACTGGAAATGAGTTGCACTACAGTGCAACAGTGCACCCATCCTGGATTTCAAACTAGAACTACTTGGCACCAAATATTGCCTTGAAGTTGAGTTCAACTCTAAAGATGCCGGTGTGACTTGGGCCACTCTGACAAACCTCCAAAGCAAAGTTCCAGGCCATAGATAGACGCAGTACACAAGGAAAAGCACCACTGCTTGGCTCTGCCACAACCAATGGCTTTATTCAGACAGTACGTTTCTAGGTATGTAACATTCAAAGGTAATCCTGCCTTTTTTTCAGAAGAGGGCGTACTGTGCTCCCTATACAGAGGTGCTGGAGCCTCATGCTTTAATTAGAAAGGCTCGGAGCAACAGGCACTGCACCTCTCCATTTGTATTGTAGTCTCCTCGATCCAGAGGACTAGTAAGCCCCACAAGGTTCTAGCTCAGCTAAACATCAGCTCGCCATAGCGAGTAGGTGAGAGGAATTTTTGAGGCCTGAGTTGTAATGTAGTTTACTAGTGGAGAGGTCTTCAGTACCTGCACCCAAGATAGATTCTCATTATAAAAAAACAAAACAAAAACCTTTTGTTTATCTTAAAGAAAGAATTGAGGATTTGCTTGAACCAGAGGGCTTTAAAAATCTATCTTAATATCTGGTTCTGGAAATGGGTTCCCCCATTACTGTTTATTCTGTGATTTGTTATCATTCGCAGTATCCGCACTGAAATGCATTGTCACGCATTTTTGAAAACTCTGCTGACAGCGCAGAGACGCAAAAAAACCATAATGTCAAGGGTGTAGGTAGCGCGTGCTGTCTGGTGGTGCCTCTGACCACTGTGGCATTGCGGCGGCTTCTCAGCTCCGCTTCTCAGCTCCGTAATTGACAATATTGATGCTCTCAGCCATCATCTCGGACTGTGCTGCTACAAGCCTACAATGTTGCAAAATTAATGGGTCGCGGGCGCCGGGCAGGCAGCAGGCTGCTGGCTGAATGATTTCCCGGCGCCCACGACGCACTGCAACGTGATCCCACACGACTGACTCACCACCTGCCCAATAAGACCCGGCGGCGGGCCTGCCCTCAAGTGGTCGTGCCTTTTCCTTAACTGGGTGGTTTGTGCAGCGGCGCGGCCTAGCGCCCATGTCAAGTCCTGTTACATACAGGAAGTGAGGCTCGAGTCCGAATGCCGTGGGCGGGACATGGAGGCGACTTCACGTGTGCTGCCTGCAGTGTGTCTCACAGCGATCATCATGTCTTCCAAGACCGGCCCGTCCGCCGCGCCACCCATGGCCGTCTACCAGCCTGAACTGAGCCTTGGGCCTAACTCAACATCATGCCGAGGAGGTGAGGGGACTAGGTACGCCTCACCGAACCTGAACCTCGGAGGGAGCTTGATCACAGAAAGCCGCTGGTGGACTGTAGCTGCACAGAGCGTGCACTGCGGCTGTGAGGGCCCCCCACGTTGCAGACTCTGAGCTTTATTTGTCTGCTGCCACCGTCTGACTGCCTCATCCTTTTGTTAGTAATCGCCCACATGGCCCTGGCTGTCTGCAAACGGCTGTGGCAGCTTAATGTCTGTCGTCATCACTTTCCTGCTGCCACTGCTTCTGTTCCTTTTCGCCGTTACCCCCCAGAGCAAGGTGAGACTTTTTATTAAAAATTGGTCAAAAGACCGGGGGATCTCTGTCACCTTAGTGCTCTTTTTATTGCTGGTGGACGGGAAGGGATGGGCTGGAAGACACAACAGGCTGTGTGCGGTGTACCCTTACTCTCTCCAAGATGCCTCTTTTAGCAATGCTGCACACATTAACAAACGTAGTAGCTTCATAGTCAAGACATGTTGCATTTGTTCAGTTTGTTTTGCTTTCCTCTACTGCTAACGGAGCGCTTGATGTGTTATTGTAGCCTGCTATAGTTTGGTTTCCTTTCTCTAGCAGTGATGGCATGTTTGTGTTCTCTTGGTCGTCTGTAGCTTGCATATTCTTCTGCTAACGGAGTGCTTGCCGCCTTACTGTGGCCTTTTTTGGTTTGTATTGCCTTCACCACTGTTAATGGAATACCTGCCATGTTATCGTGGCCTACTTCAGTTCGTGTTGCCTTCCTCTCTTACGGGGGTGTGCTTATTGTGTCATCTAGCTTGCGTTGTCTTCTTGATCGGCTAAAGGTTTATGTACTTTGTGTGGTATTGTGGCCTTCTTCAGTTTGTGTTGCCGTCCTTTGCTGCTAACGAAGTGTCTGCTGAATTTGTGTTGTCTTCCTTTCCAGCTAATGGCACCCTCGTTGTATTACCAAAGCCTCCTTTCATTTGCATTGTCTTCCTCTCCCACTAGTGACGTGCTTGCAGTGTTTTTATGGATTGCTGTAGCTTCCACTGTCTCCCTCTCTTGCTATTGAGAATTACAGGCACAGTTCTGAGCTGGTTCAAGTCTTATGTAACTGCTTCCAAGAAATATGATTGTCCAACCCTCTCAGTAGTCTAACCTTAAAATAAACGTTACGTGCACAACTGAATTCCATGTAGTGAATTTATGTATCTCATGCAGTGTAGCAAGTTCTCAGTGCTAAGCGTTTCAGCTGTGAATGTCATTATTTTTAGCTTCCTGTAATTTTGCCATTTGATATGAGGTTACAGGAGGGAGCACTAGGGTTAGCATCCTTCCATTTTTGGTGCTCTGCAGCAGTTTCAAGAACTTCTTGGAGTTTCTTGTTGCTCAAATGGCAGTAATTTCTGATATTTTGAAGTTTCCCTCGTCTTCATTGCATGATTTTTGCTCGCGAGAAAGTGTCACTCGTAGTCGATGAAATGTCACTCATAATTTCGCTGAAATTATAAAAATGTCACACATGGCAATCTGAAACCTTGGCAGCTATGAATTTTTAGTACCGGATCACGTCAGGATCTAGAGAGGGTGATATGACCTGCCAACAGAAGTAGTGTCTCATACAATGACCTGCCAACAGAAGTAGTGTCTCATACTTCGTGAGACAGGCGTTTGACGTTGGCTTTTAATTTTAACAGTCTGGTATAGTAAGGTATTTGGGACAGCCACATTTATATGGATCAGAGTACAGAAGTGTCTAATAACTAACTGCTGCTGTGGTCACAGCTCGCAAGCACGGAGGCAGTCCTGCTGCCACTGGATCAAAGGCAATACTTAAATAAGCCACCAGATGGCATTTGGATTAGCATCCCAAGGGTGAATTCCACTTTTCATGACCGAACAAAGTGAATGGCTTCTAATAATCGGGGAGACTTAGAGAAGGGGCTCGGGCCAGAGCTTGTTTTAACGTAGTGAAGCAGTCTTATCCATGTGAATTGGGACTCTAAAATGTGAACGCAAAAATTAACTGACTATCAGGATGAATAGGTTTAGAAAAGAACACCGGTCTACCACAGTGAAATAGTTTACTATAGCGGGATGCGAGAAAGAATTGGTAGGATTAGGGACCATCAGGAACGTACAAAGAAAAACTGTATTAGCTGCAGTATCTTGTACAAAGCAGTGACAATCTTTTCCGGACATTTTAACAGGTAAAATTGGAGTACTGCATTAAGTGATAACGGGGCGCTAATTCACTGGGCTGTTCAGAGTGACATAGGTCAAATACCGCTCTGTTTCCTGCGCAATTGCATATTGGGGTATCCTCACCTGTGTTTTTTTCAGGGTTTCACCAAATGTACATCAGTCAAAGGGAAATCCCTGGGTGCACATACATCTAGAGTTAATAATATCCTTACACGCACAGTTCATGCATGCCAACTTAAACACAGGGAAAATAATAAAATCACTCTATGATAACCTAAAGTCAATTTCCACACCAAAGTGTTGAACGTTCACAATCTTATTTTAATGAAAATATAAAAAGAATTATACACACAGTAGCAAGTTAAAATTTCAAAGGACAATCTTTGAAAGTAAGGTTAAAACGACAATAGTTCATTACATCAGTCTAGTCCTAAAATCAAGGAGGTTCATAGACACAGCAATTTTACAAACATATAATTCATTAAGAAACAGTTTTAAAAAATACAAAGCAACAATACAGACTTTTACACGAAAACAACCCCCTCTATTCGTTGTGGCCTATTGCTAAATTTACCACTTCCGATATCTGATCCAAAGGTCATTCATAGATACGGGTGTGGGAACAACAGTAGCATTGGTGTATGTCTGTCAGTTGCTCACTTGACCCTATTTGGATTCAAAGTTAGAACACAAAGCGTTGACGCGTTTCGGTGCAGGTAACAGACTGATATTGTAGCACCTTCTTCAGGACTTCTGTAATTAGGGGTCACCGGCTGAATAGTATATATAATTCGCCCTCTCCCAGGAGGGACGGGCGAATTGACTTGCGTGGGTGGTTCTATGATCCTTTCTGGGCTTTATAGGTTATAAATCAGGTTGATCCTTTTTATGCCGTAGGACTCAACAAGTATCCACCCTCTTCTCTGTTTTCCAAGTCTTAGGTTCACTTGTATCGGTATCTTAAAATTTATAAAATCTTTCTCGAACGGGCATATGACGCTTTTGATTCCGTCTGGGAACTGGATATGCTCTCGCGGATAGCTCCTTCACGTGTCTGCCTCGTTCTTCTCTCCTAGTCTTATCCATGTGAATTGGGACTCTAAAATGTGAACGCAAAAATTAACTGACTATCAGGATGAATAGGTTTAGAAAAGAACACAGGTCTACCACAGTGAAATAGTTTACTATAGGGGGATGCGAGAAAGAATTGGTAGGATTAGGGACCATCAGGAACGTACAAAGAAAAACTGCATTAGCTGCAGTATCTTGTACAAAGCAGTGACAATCTTTTCCGGACATTTTAACAGGTAAAATTGGAGTACTGCATTAAGTGATAACGGGGCGCTAATTCACTGGGCTGTTCAGAGTGACATAGGTCAAATACCACTCTGTTTCCTGCGCAATTGCATATTGGGGTATCCTCACCTGTGTGTTTTTCAGGGTTTCACCAAATGTACACCAGCTGGGCAGATTGCATTGGTCCTACTTCATCTCCTTGAGGGGAGCAAACGAAAGTGCATACCAGAGACAAAAGGTTTTCCAGTGAGTTAAGGATCACTACAGGGGAAACTTGATCAGTGAGATACATAAGAGTTAAGACTGCAAATTCATTTTTGCGGGGATGAGAAACTTCCAATCTGCGGTGTAATGAGTAGTACACACAATGTACAAGCAGATTCCTTCGTAATAGATTGGCAAGCGAAGACTGGCTAAGGATGAGAGGTACCTGGTCAGAAATTGAGCCTAAAGTGATTGTATCCGGTTGGGAAACTGGGTGAGGTACATCATTATTTGCTATCCCTGTTGCGTTACAAAGCACCTTTGTAAGGGGCAGGACAGGGAAATCAGAGGCTTTCAATGCGGAACAGATGGAATTCATATTAACCATTTTTTTTTTTTTAAATATATTTTTATTGCAGGAATCGGTAAATCAATACAGTAGCGACCAGCATTGTATTATGAACAACATATACAAAATAAAGCCCACCGACCCCCCTCCATAACGTTTGTACACAGCCAATTAGCCCATATCCCTGGGGTTGGGCGGCAAATGCAGCTGGGGTCAGTAGAATGCTGGAGCCGGTCCGGATAACACACTGTCCGTCATCTGCTTTTCTAAACAAACCCAAAACCCCCAAAATAAACCCCCCCCTCGAAACACCCATTAATTATGAAACCCCCCCTATCCCCCACCACCCCCGCCCCCCCCCCCCCCCACCATCAGCGCCAGGGAGCTCATCAACATAGGATCCACTGCTTGACCCACGGGGAAGGTAATAGTGCTGTCAATGCTAATGTTTAACGGGACTCGGGGCGAGTTGCTTCTTCACTTTCGGAGTCGCTGGGGGTACAATAATCCCTGAGGGCCTGCACCAGTGTTTCCCACTCCAACGCGGCCTCCTGCGCCTTCTCATTACCCTGCCTCCAAGCCAGCTGGTATCTTAGCGCGCTCTCACCCACCGCCCATTTCAGAAGCTCACTGTGCCATCTGCTGCCTGCAGGACCAGCTCGTGCCTTCCAGTTCCTGGTCACCTCTCGCTTAGCAAGTAGGAGCCCCAGGTCGACAAATTTACTGGAGATTTTATTCCGGGGGGTATGGGGGAACCAGTGCAAGAGCCCTACCGCCACATCGAATGATAAGTGCCTCCCCGTCACCTCCTCCAAAGTCGTCGCTACCTCCTGCCAGTAGGACGTCAGTCCTGGACAGGCCCATAGCATGTGTAGGAGGTCCGCCTCCTGAGCCGGGCACCTAGGGCATTCCGCTGAAGCCGTGGCAAAATAACGCCTGATCTTTACCGGGGTCAGGTACGCTCTATGGAGAACATAATAGTGGACCAGTTGGAAACGGGCGCTACGTGTACCCTTCCAGGCACGCCTCACCAACTGAGCCCAGGTCGTCTCCGGGATCTCTCTACCAATGTCCTCTTCCCAGCGGGACTTCAATGTGGTGAGAGGAACCAACCCCTCGGTTATCAACCTGCCGAATAGGCAAGTGACCGCCTTCACCGTGCCCGCCGACATCATTACGTACTGGCACACCTGAGACAATTGGGGTTCCTCTAGCCCGTTCTGCCAGTGCGCCTGAATCGCTCGCACAATGGCCGAGTGCAGCAGAAAGTCGCCCCGGGGGATCCCAAAGCGGTCAATGAGATCCTGAAAGGACAGGAGCGCTCCGTCCTCGTACAGGTCCCCGACGAGCTGTAAACCGGAATCCTCCCAGTCCGCCAATCGTGACCAATCTCCTCCGTGGGGGAGGGCCGTCAGCATCCCCAACGGTATTTCAGGCGCATATGGCGTCCGTAGGTGGCCTCTGGCGTGAGCCCGATTCCAACATAGTCGGATAGTCCGCTCCTCCATCGACAAGTCCCGTAGGACCAAGCGTTGTCGCAGCGCGATGAAGGAGAGGACGTGCCTGGCCATACCCGTCCCTCTACCGTCTTCCGGGCCTCTGAATTCCTTGGCTATCTCCTGGGTGTAGGTCTGGAGCTGCGCCGCCAGATAGTACTTCTCAAAGTCCGGCACAGCGAGCCCCCCCTCATCCTTCGGCCTCATCAGGGTATTGAGGGCCACCCGCCGCCGGCCCGTTCCCCAGAGGAACCCGACCACCATAGAACGCAGGCGACGAAACGTGGCCGGTGGGACCCAGATCGGCAAAGTTCGGAAGTAATACAATAGCCGGGGGAGCGCCACCATTTTGAGCAGGGCGATGCGTCCCGCCACTGAGAGCGGCAGCGTGGCCCAAAAATCCATGCAACCTCGGAGTGCTCGCATGCAACGGGCAATGTTCTCATCTAGGAGGTCGGGTTGGTCGTGGTACACAAATACCCCAAGGTATTTAAAGCAGTCGGGCTCCCATCTGATCTCCTTACTTAGCGCAGGAGCGGGGGTACCCCTGCGTACCGGGAAGAGGCAGGTCTTAGACCAATTCACTTGGAGGCCTGAGACCGCTCCGAACTCCGTTAGCGCTAATTCCGCTCCCCGCAAAGCGTCGACCGGATCCTCCAGGAAGAGCAACAGGTCGTCCGCATATAGCGAGACATATTGCGGGCCCGCCGCCGTCCATAAGCCCGTATAGTGGGCTCCCGAGCGAAGGTGCATCGCCTGTGGCTCCACCGCTAGTGCAAAAAGAAGCGGGGATAAGGAGCACCCCTGCCGCGTGCCACGCTCCACCGGATATCGCGATGAAATCAAAGGGCCCGATCTAACCCTGGCCGAAGCGGAAGCGTAGAGGACTGCAGTCCATTTGACAAATCCCTCCCCGAGGCCGAATCTCCGTAATACCGTGCATAGGTAGTCCCACTCTAGGCTATCAAAAGCCTTCTCCAGGTCCACCGACAAGACTACCGGGGACGGGGCATCCACGAATGGTTCCCCAAGCAAGCGGACCAACCTTCGGATGTTCATAGTCGTATTCCGCCGTGGGATGAAACCGGCCTGGTCCTCGTGCACTAGGGAACTCATATGTCCCAGCAGCCTCGAGGCCAAGATGCTGCTCAATATTTTGTAGTCCACCGTCAACATTGATAGAGGACGGTAGGACCCCGGGTCAGATGAGTCTCGGCCCGGTTTGAGGAGAGGAACCACCAACGCCTCACACATCGAGCCAGGGAGACGACCCAACCTCTTCGCCTCCCTGTAGACCACCAGTAACCGAGGGGCCAAGAGGTCAGCGTAAGCTGCATAGAACTCCACCGGAAGGCCATCTAGGCCCGGGGTCTTGTTCCTCGCCATCCGTTTGATGGCCCCGCGGATCTCCCCCAAGTCGATATCAGAACCCAGGGTTTCCGCCACTGCCTGTCCTACTG
Organism: Lissotriton vulgaris; assembly: GCF_964263255.1. NCBI lineage: Eukaryota > Metazoa > Chordata > Amphibia > Caudata > Salamandridae > Lissotriton > Lissotriton vulgaris. Next base: position 617,269,016 of record NC_141695.1, on the reverse strand, counting down.
TGCGGAGTTCCAGTGGGCTAAGATAGTTATCAAGCCGGTCTGGGTCATGTGCGGAGCGACTGCGGTATAAACTTTCGTAGTAATGCCGGAAGCAACTAAGAATCTCCGGTTGGGTGCACACCTCGGTTCCATCTGCCCTACGCATATTTGTCGTCGTCTGGGACTGGCGCGTAGGGTTGGCCAACCACGCCAGCAACGCACTCGACCTGTCTCCCTCCGCAATGGACCGGACCGTATAGGCCTTATAATCAAAACAGCGGAGCCGTTCGACCTCCACCGCTACCTTCTCCCTCGCCTCTACCGTTTGTGTTTGCAATTCCGGGTGTCCGGGGCGGCTAACTTCAAGCTCACGGAGTGCCCGGTCCGCTGTGTCTAAATCAGTCAGGATAACACGCCTCATGCCCACCTTCTTAGAGATACAGTAGCCCCTCACCACTACCTTAAAAGCGTCCCATTCGAACGCCCTAGTACTCGCGGAACCGCCGTTGGACGCAAAATAATCCGTGATTCTCTCCCCTAGGTCCGCCTTGAAGACACTGTCCTCGAGGATCTCGGGGCGCATCTTCCAGGTGGGTACTGCCGGCGTCCCGGGGAACCAGCGAATGTCCAGCAGGAGGGGGTTATGGTCCGAGATGGTCCGCGATAAGTACTCTGATCGGACCGCTGCCGAAACTAGTTCGGGCGAACCAAGAAAGCCATCTAGCCTGACATGCAGCTCATGGAGGCTCGAGAAGTATGAATAATCTCTAGACGCGGGGTGATGCGCCCTCCAAATGTCCGTTAAACCCCAGCGGGTCTGCCAATCTTGACGACCCTTAGCCGTACGCCGGATCGGGGAGCGGGGGATGCGAGCGGTCTATGTCCACATCCACTACGGAGTTAAAGTCTCCCCCCAGCAGGAGGGGCCCGGCGAAAAAGTGGGCCAGCGAGCCCGATAACCTGGAAAGGAAGGCAGTCTGGTCTACATTAGGAGCATACACACAGCAAACGTTCAGGTCCCTCCCTCCTAGAGTGCCTGAGATGGCCACGAAACGCCCCTCTGGGTCCAACACTGTCCTCGTGACCTGGAAGGGGACTCCTGCCCTAATCCATATTAGTGCCCCCCTGGCATAAGCAGAGTACGCCGTGGAAAAGACCTGCCCTCGCCACCTACGCTGAAGCGCCGCCCCTTCCGCCTTGTTCAGATGCGTTTCCTGCAGCAGCGCCATTTGCACTCCCCTACGCACTAAATAAGCATGGACCTTGTGACGCCTGGACATAGTGTGAAGCCCCCTCACGTTCCAAGTAACACATTTCAAGTTAGCAACATCAGCCATTGTCCCAGAGTGTTCTTGCACAGTCTCCCCGTTCGGGTCCCCACAAAGAAAAAGCATCAATCCTCCCAGCGCTGATGGCGGCCATTTTCCCCAACCAAAACCAAACCACCCAAAAACCAACAAGGCCCCCCCCAACCACCCCAGAACAGGACCCAAACTGCACCATCTAGATCCCATCCAAACCTCGACGTATATCAACCCCAAAACCCCCACTAGTCCTACGGTCGCCACCGTAGGAAGGCCTTATGGGCCAGGTGCGGGCTGGGCGGAGGCAGTGGGCCCTCGTCGCCCAGGCTACCAGGACTATAGCAAGCCCCCCCCGGTGTCACAACCTTCCGGGGCAAGAGCAGAGGCCCCCCAACCCTCTCTCCTTCGTTGTCAGCAATAAAGAACGGCAACCGCCTCCCCCCTGCCGGGCCCCGACCCAAAACAAGGCAGCATACCCCGTTACCCTTGTCCGTCCAGAAGGTCCTCCACCGATTTCGGTGTGATCACCGGTGTATGGGTACTGTCTGCCACTGAATCCTCCGAGTCCGATGGTGCCCCCTGAGCACCCGGGTTTTCTTCCTCCTCCTCGATGGCTTCACCTCTTGCTCCCGACAGCTCCGACAGAACTTCCAACACTCCCCTCCGCTCCGATGATGTCTCCGCAGTCGAGGGCCCTCCCGTGCGGCCGCGGCGATTCCTGACCCTCTTGGATCGCCTCCTTTGTTCCGGCTCATCCTCCTGTTGGGTCGAGGCGCCAAAACCATCTTTCCCTGTCCGATACAGTTCGAGCCAGTCACAGACCTCCTCCGGGGTGTCGAAGAACTGGGTTTTGTCGTCGACAATGACGCGGAGCTTTGCAGGAAATAGGAGTGAATATTGGATGCCCTCACTCCTGAGTTCGCGCTTAACCGCCAGGAAGGAGAACCGCTTGCGCTGCGTCTCGTAGGTGTAGTCAGGGAAGATGTTCACCTGACTGTTCGCAACTTGGAACGGGCCATTGTGCCTGGCGGCATTTAGGATCAAGTCTCTGTCCCGAAAATGTAGCAACCGCGCCACCACCGGCCTTGGGGTACGTCCCTGCTGTGGGGGCCGTGCTGGGACTCTGTGGGCCCGTTCTAGAGTGTAGAAGGAGGACAGACCCTCCGGGACCACCGTGTCTCGGAGCCAGGACTCCAAGTATCGCACCATATCGCCATCCTCGACTTTTTCCGGCAGGCCCACCACTCGAATGTTATTCCTCCTGTTGCGGCCTTCCGCATCTTCCGCCCTCCGTTCGAGGGTCTCGATTCGGGATAAGGCATCCTTTATCGTCGCAGCCAGGGTTCTCTGCGCCGGTTCTAAAGTTTTCACCGTGCCCTCCACCTCCTTGACCCGGTCCGAGAGTTTACCATGGTCCGCCCTAAGGAGGCCCAGGCCCGTCGCCACCTGAGCAATGTCCTGTTGGAGGGCCGACCGAGTAGCCTCTATTGCCTCCAGTACACGGTCGAACTGTTGCTGCAGTGGTGCGCCACCAGGTCTTTTTGGGTCTCCATGCTCTTCCTTGTCCTGGGCTTCAGAGTCCGAGGTAGTCTGGTTGGATCCCTTGGCTCCTTTAGGCTTCCCCATGCTGCCAGGGGCTCTCCGTGAGGGTCCCGGAGTAGGCGTCTCCGTGTACAGGTGTCGATCACGACCTTCCCGGGAGTTCGTTCTCACGTCGGGCATGGGCGATCTCCTTCTCCAGAGCCTGTGGAGACTCCGCCGCTTCGGCTCACGCCACCGCCACGGCGTCCGAGGGCACCGATGAGGGGGCGGAGACAACCGTCGCCGGGTCAGGCAGGCCCGTTCACCCACTATAGCTCCGGGGTGAGGGCCACCAACTCCCTCGGTTGATCTGTGGCGCCAGAGTGTCGCGCCTCCCATGTAGTTGGAATGGCCAGGAAATCGTAGCTAGTTGCGGAGTCGCAATGCGGACCACCGCCTGGATCAGAGGGCACCCGCACTCGGTGCCCTCTAGTACGTGGGCACCCGCCCGGTCGTCTAATCGAGTATGAACCCGTTGCAGAAGGTCCGAGCCTGTCAATGTCCAATGTCTCAAACAACCGAGGATGGTGAAGCCGGGTGCCAGTCGACACCCGCGAGACCACTTCAACTCAGTAGTTTCGATCAAGGGGACAAAGGAGTCCGGGCGCCATGTTGGGTCGCACTCCGCAACTCCGCAAACTTCGGCATTTCTTCGGAGTAACCCCCGTCCAAACTCCGCCAAGGCCCCCGGCAGGGTGTCGTCGTCTCGCTCAACCGAATGCGGGGTCTGGGGTGCCCCTCAGCCTCCGATGTTCAGGATAATCTCGGGCTTAGTCCCGGAGCCGAGCTCTCAGGCGACCATCGCCATCGGCGCCCAAGCCACGCCCCATGGAATTCATATTAACCATGACCCCATTGAGGTGCACTATTTTGTCCAAGACAAGGGTTCCTTCTTGGGTCATCCTTGTAACACCACTAATTTCTCCAAATTCACACTGCATGCTCATTCAGCAAGACTCCTTTAGCCGGCTGAGATGATGGGCAGTACTTTTTTTCCCACGCTGTTCGCTTGCTAAAGAGTTGTAACACTAGGTATAAATCTAGACTTGGCTCAGTCATATTTCATTGAAAAAGGGAAAGAAGGACAATACAGAAACAGGAGGAAAAAATGCAATGCGCTTCATGAACCTCTGTATTCCACATGATGTTTTTGCTTTAAAAAAAGTGTGAGTATCTGTGCTCTAGGACTCCATTTAAGGCTGAAACGTGGTCAACGATTATATACATTCATACTCCTCACACTCAAGACACTCAACGCACCATTCCCCTTTGTAATATGCATTATTGAAATGTCCCATACATTCCTGGTGCATCCTGTCAAATCTGCCTGTTTCCTGTTCGAGTGGTGCCAGCTTATGCCAATATTAGAGCATGACATCCTACCTACTATTCCCGCTATAGAGACTTAAAAGGTAACCTCTCTTTGTTTAGAGTGGCAGTGTGGCACCTCCGATTTGGGAAGGATAGATACTGTTACAGCCATTCAGTGTCTGGCGTAGCCATCTGAAGTCGCAGCACCAGTCAGTCAAAGAATGTCACTAAACAGCAGCTCTGTCAGGAACCACCTTTATTGAAAAACAGTTGGAAGGTGACGATTGTCATATCACTACCGCAGATCAGGGGTCAAAGAGGAAAGTTTATAGACCAGTAGGTCTGTGTTCCCTCATTAATAACTATATATACCAAAAGACACACCTATAGTCTCATTCATGTGTTAGAAAAATTCATATGCAGTGAAGCCAGACCTCTCTCGAAACTGACTCCCAGGGCGAGCTCTCTTTCGAGTCGAGGTACCGACGGACAGAGCGGGGCCTCCTTCCTGAGCAGCCTGTCAGGTAGAGGTGAGGCAGGGCTATCCTACAATTGAGGATACCTTGGGTATAACCTGACAAAAGAAGGATAAACAGGAATACCGGTGTTGTATAAACTTTATTATTTTCACATTTTGCAGCAGCAATAGCACGATTATATCTGGTCCTGAAGAAAGCCACTTATACAAAGGTTTGATCAACAGGCTGAAACATGTTGACCACAAAGTGACAGTGGTTGTATATCCATACCACTGTGCTGTCTCATTTTAACCCTGTCAGGTAGAACACATTAATAAAACAAATGTCAGTGATTTCTATCTAGGCAGTTTTAACTCACCTTCTATTCTTTTTTCACACAGCGCTGCAAATCTCACTACACTCATCATCTCGCATATGGGATTAGTATCCGTCCCCTTACCAACAAAATATCTCTGAGCTCCTTCCTTAAACTCCGAAGTAGCAGCTCCCAGTGTTGACTAGGTTTTCTACACTGGTAAGGAGGACCCATATGATTAAGCATGTCACCCTCGGGTGAGTGAGGGTTCTAATCCTTAAGGTATGTCTCCCCCTTAATGATAAACATCACTTAAGTCAGTTTCGAGAGAGGTAGGGCTTTACTGCATATGAAGTTTTCTAACACCTGAATGCGACTATAGGTGTCTCTTTTGGTATATGTAGGTGACGATTGTCACCAATGTCGAACACTGTGTAAACAGTAGGCTGGCTTGTCATTACTTTTAGTCTATTTACGTACACGTTTATGATTAGTTGGCAATCTGCTCCCCATTTAGAGGTAAAAAGTGTGAGGTTGAAGATGTCTTATTCAGAGAAGAGCTGTTTCTCTGTTTCTCATGCGTCAAAAACTTATCACTAAAACAGACAGCCTGCCTTTTTATTGAAATGCGTACAGAGGGTCTGCTATGGCTCTTTAGAATGTTTTTCTTTCCCTTGCCCTACTCTCATTCCAATTCAAACGTATACATTATTAAAGTAACGGTGCATAGTCTGGTTTTGGACCTAGTTTCTCGACTTCCACCCCTTCCCTTCCTTGGGATTATACACTGTATTCCTTGACGTCCTGTTGCCAAACACTAGCAAAACACCCACTCTCCAGATACTGCCTCCTGCCCTTCCCCTTGCCAGACACTATTTCCTGTAATCAGTTTCCATATGCAAAAACGTTGGGCCCATGTTTTTGGTTTCCACTCCCCCAACCTACCTCCCCAGGCACCACCCATGGAGCCGCATCTACTTTCTGGGCTCTGGTCCCATAACCATTCATTCACCAGAACATTTAACTCCTCTCTATCCACAAACACTGTTTAATAACAAATCGTCCTTCAAGACTTTGCTGTCTTAACTATCCCCCTCGCCATACTGTTGAAATATCGCACTCGTGTCCTGACACTGTCCCATAATCAACTCCTTCCCAGACAGTGGCTCAAAACCAGTTCCTGGTCACCAGTCTCTAAGCCTTGTAAATTGCGCCTCCTCTCCCATATTGGCCAGCATAATCACCCTCACTTTACTCATAACCACCACCATAACCCAGACAGAATGCAGGTTCCGATTGTGCCATATGACATAATGACCCACTCTACAGATTCTCCTGCCAGGAGCTATTGTCACCAAAAAAGTACCCTCCACAACCACTTTACATATTTGAATAAATTACACAATTTTGCCTTCCCCGGAAGTATGATTACTTAACCCATGTACCACACTCTTTTTCTGCAGTTGATTCCTGGAGTAAACTCCAAGAGGCGGCGTCTGGGTTTTGACTGGGGCCCTGGAGAGCTTCTGCTATGTGAGACATGGTTTTCCAAAAAAGGTGAGATTGTTTGCAGAAACTTAACTTAAATTGTATTTGGCATCTAGAAATTCTTTCAAGCCACACTCCAGACCTGCCAAGAGAACTACATCTTCAAAAAGCAAAAATCATATAAGCACATATTAAACTAATAAGATACTAGGGCAATGGAAAAACACAACACATTCTGAATCCTAACTGTTGCGTAGCAGGAAGACTGACTTGCTGTTATATTAAGTTAACCTCTTCGCTGCTGATGACGAGCTCAGCTCGTCATCAGCCACGGTAGTCGTGTGCTGATGACGAGCTGAGCTCGTCATGTAAAAACGGCTCTTAGAATTTTGCCCCACACAGCGGGAAAAGCCGCCGCAGCGATGTGGTTAATTAAAACAAATACATTACTAAAAGCACAAATTATTTATTAAGCGTCAATCAGATTCTTGTTTACTCTTACAGATGCTAAAATAACATTACTTCCAGACAGCTGTGTAGACCATTTGATACTGTACTTCAGAGTTCAGTTGAAATTAAGACCATAATTAATTCATTTTGCACCAGAGCGCCTCAGGCACTTTATTTCCCCTTTTCTGGCTTGCTTGCGAACTGCAACTTCAATTATATTCCAGAATGTACATAACTACCACTGAAGCAGAAAACGTCTTATTGATGGTCGAGTTAAAATTCCCTCTAATAAAATCAGATTTTAATAATTTAGGCTCGAGGCCCTTTCATTTTAGTGCACAATCTTAGGTTTATCATAACTTCTCTGCCACAAGCTCAGAAAGCAGTGTCAGCAATATGTTGAGCAGTACACACACTGAAGCTGAATTCAGCTGCTTCTACTTGCATAAATCTGAGGCACATGAACCCAATTCTCGCTTTTAAGTGGAGATTATAGGTAGCGTTGGATACCAAGGGCCCGATGTAGGTCGCCCAATACCGGTCGGTAACGGCCGATTTAGGCCGTTACCAACCGTTATTTGGCTTCTGACATGTAGGTGGCTCTGAATTTACAGAATCGGTATATTTACCGATTCTGTAAATTTACCGCTTCGGTATTTTTCCGAATCTGTAAATATACCGATTCTGTAAATCCATATGTAGGTGGCACAGTTTGCAGTGCCACAGGCCTTTAGGAATTCTTGGTAAATTACCGAATTCCAGTGTACATGCACATCTGTGCATGTACACCTATGCCATGTGACACACGGACATGCCCTTAGGGCATGTATGTGTGCCACATGGCACACAAGCCTGCAATTGGGGTGCTACAGGGTGTCAAAGTGACACCCCGTTCCCCCTGCCAGGATTCGGTATTTATCGAATCGGTAAATACCGATTTGGTATTTACCATTGATTCCTATGGGCTTCAAGGCACATAGGAATCAATGGGAAATACCGATTCGGTATTTACCGATTCGGTAAATACCGAATCTTACAGAATCGGTAATTAAAAAATAAAAATTACCTACATCTGCCTACTCCCAATTTACCTACTCTTAAATACCGAATTGGTATGATTCGGTATTTAAGAGTAGGTAAATCGGAATTGCCTACATCTGGCCCCAAGTATGCTATAATTTGCGCTTGCCTATTAAAAATCTTTCTTGGTGGCAGATATATATATATCACACACTCCTGGTTTAAATCCTTCCTTGATGAAAAAACCAGAGTCGAAGCCCCAATATTGTACGGTGCTTTCAGATTTAATAAGCAGAACAAAACACCCAACGCGTTTCGAGATCAGCCGATCTCTTGCTCACGGGTGGAGCTTGCCAGTACCATCATTCATTTAAAGTGACATACTTTGTTTTGAATTACACCACGTGATCATAGACACAGAGAAAACATTGAATTAATGCAGTGTCCCCAATAGCTCAAATAAACGTTTCCTGTAAACATTCATAATATATCATTATCCAGGAAAGGAAAATTACAGTGAAAGTCACATATCATTTGGCAACCGTATTTACAAGGCAACCAGTACCGTCAAGGTATATTTAGTGTTCAACAAAAGTTCATATTGGAGCCGTGTGAAATTACACAATGCCATCCTGCTCGGGCTATTTGTTCCCCGGCAGCAGTTGCTATATTTATGTTAAGGCACACAAACAGTGAGCATATATATAGTCCTTGGTTAACAATACCGCCCCAGTGGGCTTATGCCTAATAGCTCGATTTTGCCATTACAGTGGCTTCCCAAATTCAGCCCAAGTGGGCGAAATCATGATAAGGTTCCAATTCCTGCAAAAAAAGAGAAAAGGGCATTGCTGTATATAACCATTGTTTCTGTACAGATCTGTGTACCATTAAAAACTTTTAAAATACCAGAATTCAGTTACCCAAGAAGCAGCAGCTATTTCAATACACCAAGTATAACTCATTTCAGTTCGAAATTATAATTTCTTCGTCTTCGACAAACCATTGTTTAAACAAACCAGGGGGGTGGCGATGGGTACTTGCTTCGCCCCCAGCCTGGCATGTCTTTATCTGGGCTGGTGGGAGGAGCTGGTGGTGAATAAGATCTCCCACTTCAGTACCCACGTCATCCTCTGGAAAAGATATATTGATGACATTTTCTGTATTTGGAAGGGCACCCTCCACCAGATACATGAATTTGAATCCATCCTGACCCAGAATTCCCTTAACCTGAGGTTTACCAGTGTTATCAGTAAAGAACAGTTGGAATTCTTGGACATAAAACTTGAGGTCATTGAGGGGTCTTTAAAAAGTTCCTTATTTCGGAAATCTACCGCAGGAAATAGCCTTCTTCATGCGGGTAGTTGTCATCCCTCTAGCCTAAAACGCAGTATACCAGTAGGCGAGTTGATCTGATCCAAAAGAAATTGTAGCTCGGCTGAAAGCTTTTCCAGAGAAAGTAAGATAATGGTGGAACGGTTCTCAGAGAGGGGCTACAATCAAAAGGTGATCCAGCAGGCCTTAGCAAGGGTCAACACCATGGACAGAGATGGGCTGTTAGTCCCCAAACACCACAAAACAGATGAAAGAATATGTTTCATCACTACATACAATAGCCAATCTTGGAAACTGCGTAAATGTTTAGGCAAATATTGGGACACACTTAAACTTGATAAAGATATAAAAGAAGTCATTCATGACATTCCCTCTTTAACCTTCAAGAAGGCTAAATCCTTAAAGGATGTATTGAGCACCACATTGTTAAAAGAGAATCACAGGACAAACACAATACACGGATTTTATCCGTGTCGAAGGTGCAAGGCTTGCAAATTCGGCAATAATTGCAAAACAATACAACTGTCTAAAGAACGCTGTGCACACAAGATCACTAAACATCTCAGCTGCACTACTAAATATGTTATCTATGCACTGGAATGTCCGTGCAATAAATTCTATATAGGGTGCACCACTAAACAGGCCAAGTTGAGAATTTTGGAACATCAGCGAGCCATCAGGAATGTAAATGAACAATACCCTGTTGCTAGGCATTTTGCCGAGGAACACAATAAGAATCCCAACTTGATGAAATTCTGTGTCCTGGACAGCGTAGAGAGCAATGAGAGGAGAGGTAACAGGTGGTTGGAGTTGAGAAAATTGGAATCTAAGTACATTATAATGTACAACACAATGCAGCCTGTAGGACACAATTTGGGGGAAGAGCAAGCAACTTCACCTCCAGAACTGAAATGAGTCATACTTGGTGTATTGAAATAGCTGCTCCTTCTTGGGTAACTGAATTCTGGTATTTTAAATGTTTTTAATGATACACAGATCTGTACAGAAACAATGGTTATATACAGCAATGTCCTCTTCTCTTTTTTTGCAGGAATTGGAACATTATCATGATTTCGCCCACTTGGGCTGAATTTGGGAAGTCCCTGTAATGGCAAAATCGAGATATTCGGCATAAGCCCACTGGGGCGGTATTGTTAACCAAGGACTATATATATGCTCACTGTTTGTGTGCCTTAACATAAATATAGCAACTGCTGCCGGGGAACAATTAGCCCGAGCAGGATGGAATTGTGTAATTTCACACGGCTCCAATATGAACTTTTGTTGAACACTCAATATACCTTGACGTTACTGGTTGCCTTGTAAATACGGTTGCCAAATGATATGTGACTTTCACTGTAATTTTCCTTTCCTGGATAATGATATATTATGAATGTTTACAGGAAACGTTTATTTGAGCTATTGGGGACACTACATTAATTCAATGTTTTCTCTGTGTCTATGATCACGTGGTGTAATTCAAAACAAAGTATGTCACTTTAAATGAATGATGGTACTGGCAAGCTCCACCCGTGAGCAAGAGATTGGCTGATCTCGAAACGCGTTGGGTGTTTTGTTCTGCTGATTAAATCTGAAAGCACCGTACAATATTGGGGCTCCGACTCTGGTTTTTTCATCAAGGAAGGATTTAAACCAGGAGTGTGTGCACTATTGAGGGGCTGGCGAACCCAGTCGTGAGCCCGCCGTCACAAGTGGCTGAAGCACGCCATCCTAGCGTGTGTATATATATATTTCAATACTAATGTGGGCTTAAGAAATTGATTTATTCAGTAGAAAACTGCTTTAAGCAAGTTAGATTGACTAAGAAAGCTATTAAGGTTATCAAGTTTATAATGGTACAATACTGAGCTAAATATTAGTATGGAGCAGAGTTTTTCTTCTATTCCTTGTAACATTAGATGGGTTGAGAGACTGGGGTCGTGCTTATACAAGGTAACCATTGCATGAGATAAAATCAATACTTTTGTGTTCAGTTAGGATAAGTGAGCTTTACTTTATATAGGCGCTGATAGCCTTTCCCCTATATAATCCTATTTTTCCAAGGTAGGTATGCCACGACCCCCTTAAACTACTTTATCCGAATTTCTTCTTCCCAAAAAGAGTTTTTTGTGATTTTAATGGTATTTACAGTATGTTTATTTTGGGAATTTAAATTGATACTGCCTTCTAACAGTCAATGCAGCTTCACTGCAGTATGGTGAAGCTGAAAGTGGCTTATAATTCCTATATGATTGTCCCTAACGTTCGTGGCAATGAGCGTACCTTCTGCAGTGATGACTCCTGCTCTGCCATAGAGGCAGAAACCTGAGAAGGCTAATTGGCACCCTTATTCCACACCCTGGTTGGTGAGAAGTTTGAGAGGTACACATTTCCTTTCTCACAAACAAATCCTCACCATTGTCCACGTATACATTTGTTAAACCCCCTCTTACACTGCCATTCAGTAGTATCCGCCCAGGGTTGCTTTACAAGTAATTAATGGTGCTGCAGATCACTAGCAGGATGTTAGTAGACCTGCTTAAAAAGTGAATGAGATATACATAATTAGAAAGCAATGTATAGACCAACCCAAAAGGAAACCTACAAACCCAATAACCTAAAAGGTATAAAACATTACTTTGAGGGATAACCTAAAAAAATGTACCTTAACTTTGAACTCGTAAATGTAGCATGAAACTTACCCAGTAGTGCTCCCCGTTCACATCTAGCAATATCAAGCCGTAGAAGCGGTTTTAAATGCAACATTAACAGAGGGTGGCTTGTTTCACCAAGCTTTGTGTTATAAGTTTCAAGCAATAGACTTCTAAAATCCAGATTTGTTTTATTTTGTAATGTTTATATTGTTTCTAATGTTGAAGTACATCATAAAAACCCAACATGACAGTGAAACATAAATTGCAACCATGTGTGTTAGTAATGAATTGCCATATTGCTATTAATAGCCAGCACCAAAACACAGACCATGCACAAATTATAATTTCTGCATATATAGACGTTAAGGGTGGGTTTGTTTTTCACCAAGGTTGTTCATATCTTAGGTAAGGTACTTGTTTTTATGGTATATATTTTCTTAACTTTCCTTCGGTATTTGACTATATTTTCTATCAGAGGATGCATTCATAGTTATTTGTATTCCTTGGTGCAAAAAAAGTACGACTAGTATTTTCTACATTTAACTATATGAAAATGTACGTAATTCAGAAGTACATTTTTGTTGTAGCCCTGTGATCTACACATCATGTTATTTATTGACTTTCTGTAACATTTTAATCATGACAGTATTACTGTTTTGTTAGCATTGTTATAGTAGGAGCACAGGAAATTGACTTGGTGCACAACTGTATATGCTTCATTATACTTCAACCAGTATGCTAATACTCTCTATCACTAGGGTTGAGACCGTAGTTAAGTTTACCTGGTGGGATCATTTGTTCCATTCAGTCCTTATTAGGATCAAAGCATGCAGTCAGCAAAATTGCGTTTTTCTATAATTTATGTAGCTCTTAATCACCATACCTACTCACACTGTCACTTGCTCAGAACTGGGACTGGTTCAAACGAGGGCTAGGTTACATGACGTGGCATATGCTTGTTGTCTTACACTTTCCAAACTTCTAAACTATACAACTGTTTGCCCGAGGGCCTACAGAGAGCAAAGCAAGCTAATCAAATATCTATTTTCAGTTTTCCTACATTTATTAATGGATACATGTATTGAAGCAAATTCATGGTTGTCTAAATTTATGTGGAGAAATTGGTGAAATCTGATAATAGACATTGAGAGCATGATTGGATTTGCTGTGAGGTAACTCCAAAAAACAGGTTGATGCTTGCCAGTGTATAATTTTATGTTTTAAATAAATAGTCCATAAGTCCTTTTCGCACACCCCTTTACAATTGTTACAAACAAAAAAAAGAAATGAGGAGAGTTGCTATAGGGAATTCATAAACCACATGTTCACCGGGCAGCCCTGACCCCATAAACACAACGAGAATACCACCTCTAAAAGTCCTTCCTAAGCTATATACAATAATACCGTGTCTAATGCTACACTGCCCAATATTTTCCGGGTTTACATGCTTCCAGCTTCCCACAGAAAAATATGCCTCGTCTCCTGTCACTTATAGGTTACATCCTTTTGTGCCTTTCCTCTCGGAGGGTGTTCTAAAAGTAGCAACTGTAGTACTTAGTTGGTCTCTGATTGGTAGGTGGGTGTTTCCAAGAACCGGCATATTTGCTCTGGTCACGGATAATTAGCATATGGCATTAGGAAACAGTGCTGCACTGTTATGAAGATGTTTCTTTGTGTCCTTCCAGGCATTTTTTATGGGGTCTGAACAAATCGCAGTGATGGTACCAAAACACAAAAAAAGATAAAAAAAATTATAAGATAAAACGGCCATTGAAGGATAGTATGATTGAGAGCATAATAAATGTATGCCCTTTTTTGGCACCTCCTTGAAGAAAAAGCAAAGGTTGAATGCACATTTTCCCTCATGAAATATTTGATGGTTTTCAGTCATATGATGCTTCTTGCTGGCACTGTTATTGACTGGTTCTAAAATGGATAGGCTAAAAAGGCAACTTCAAAATGGTGTCTGCACAACACGCTTTCTAAAGCCGTGCAGAAAAGGGTTGTAATTAAAGGTAGAAAAGACCCATTATTCGTCAAAAGTTTATATGTTTCGAATACCAGTTCAAAGGGGCTTTTTGAGGTTTTACCAAGAAACCTATTAAAGATGTATTTGTACTTTCAAAACACATTGCAGCCAAATACTCTTTAGTAATAACTGTTTCCGAAGCTCATCATTATTATAAACTTCCCCTAGGCTCAAGAGAGGCAGCCAGGACCATTCTTATAAGGACCAGCTTTACATAAATAAGGGTTCACTGCCCAGATATCCTGTGCAAGGTATCCTTTAGGACCCTCTAAGAGATCAACAGTGTCCCAGACTAACTACATTAGACTTTTGACAGGCAGATGTTAGGGATTTGCCGTAGTCCCATATGCAGTTGACTTTTACCTCCATGTTTGGCGTTAATCCCCTGGTTCTGCATTATAGTATCTTCATTGGTAATCATTAACATTCTAATAATTCCCTGCTATGTGTCTGACTCTGGAGCACATTTCATAGATGTATTGCCCATTGAAATATCACACAGTGTCGGTGTCCATCTGCCCTTATGATGAACAACAACTGGGCTATCAGGGCTAAGCTTTTTATTGGAAATCCATAGATGTACCTTAACGAGCAGTTTGAAGCCTGCCTTGCAGTGCCTCATATGCAAGAAAGATGTGAAAACCCACAAACGAGAAGGAAAAAAAGCAGAGCTTGATAGGCTTTTATTGAAAGGTGAAAAAATCAATCCTGTCTTAGGTGTTTCTCCTACCCACCGTTTACTTTACTGGGAGTTCCCGCTCAGAGACAGTTCTTTTTTCCAGGGTCTTGGAATAGGATCTCTGTCCACATCTGAAGTTTCACCTCTGAAATCATCCTCGAATACTTCATCTGGAAAACAGGGTGCTCCTTGAGAAGGACCCCGACAGAAGGAGATCCAGGTCAAGGAGATCTGAAGGAAACATTGTCAACATCATTCTCAATTTATACACAATAAATTACCCCTCTGTGCTTCAATTTATTAAAGTAGTGTCAATCAAATAGTATCCACTGAACCAAAACCTTCACTTTAATTTCCTATACACTGTATAATATTTCCCTACCGTAACAATGATTTGCCATGAGAACTGGGGGCGTTTGTGGTTGTCGGTGATGAGGAGTACCAAGTTCTAGAATTTTTGTCAGGAGGGAGTCCTCAAGCCTGAGAATTTTGACAGGGTGGTCTCGGCATCCAAACCATTGAAGACCACTGTTCCAGAGGACCTACAACCAAGAAGTTCTGTTATTATAGAAACTTTAAAAGCTTAGAACTCCATGCTGCTTTTAGTGCCAGGTTTACTTGACATTGCAGAGTAAAAGTTCCTTTCACATGTCAACTTAAAAAGTACCACACTGTGCTGCCTGGAAAGTTCAAGGTGCTGGAACAGTATCCAGACTTCCTGAAAACTAAACTGTATTCAGTTATAGTAACCTGGGTGAAAAGGAGACCTGCTTCAGCTCCGGAAAATAAAGTTCCATAAGAGAGGGGAAAGGACGTCTGGATGCTGCTGGAAGGAAAGTGCATGGAACGACCCTTGCACTTTTAAAAATTGCAACACAACAGCATTCATTGGGAGGTACAAGGGAGAAAAAAAGGTATGAAATGCCTTATTGATGACATGCCAAAATATTGTTAACAGGACTTCAAAAGCGCTTCAAACAGTAATGCAGAGCAAAGAATAGTAGGTATTACCAAAACAGGATCCAGCCTCCTCACTGGCCTTTACAACTGCAGTAACAACAGTATTCCCAAGTTCAGAGATCCTCATATTGGAAGAAATCGTTGAAACAAAATTCATAATCTATAAAGCCTCCCAGAGGAAGGCACTGGTCTGGTAACCTCAAATTCACAAAAGGGGATAGGAGAAATGCTTGCAAAAAGACCAACCTCTAGCAATCGCTGTGGGTTGTATACCAAACTACTGTTCTTTTGGCCTCCATGCCTCCTCAGTTTGTACCCAGCTACATGGAAATCAGTCTTCACCTTGCTCCAATAGGAATAGTCCAGTCCAAACGTCCAGTCCAGATCCTCCCTGACCTGTAACACTAGCAACCCAGGACCGTTTTCGTCTGGTAATAGACAGTGAAGATTAATACTCCCCTCTGTTTCCCTCACTTATAAAAGGGAGATGGTATCTTTCATCTGGCAGAATGGACTTCAATTAAAAAAGAGAGAAATATGTGCTAAATATTGTAGCTCATATATACGTTCTATGTAACAAATCAATTCCATCGTTGGTTCCTCCAGAGCAAACTTCCTCAGGTAAGAAACATTGACCTATTTTTTATTATTATTTTTAAAGGCAATTAAGCAATTTTTACTGGCTCAAAAAAGTCACGTGTTCTACTCCAGGTATGGAAAAGGGTCCAGAGGAAGAATACAGGCAGGTTTTAGACCCACAGTTCTCGAACCAATTAATCAAAAAGGTAACAATTCTAATTTTGGCCTTGCATCACGTCTGTTTGCGTCTGTAGCAAAGGGAATGGATGTGTACAACAGATCTGCAAAAGCCACATTTTTACATCCCAGTAGCAAAGCCCCAAAGATCAGAACATTTCTCTGATTCGTAGTAGGAAACAACCACTATCCATATACCTTCTGGCTCCAATCTGCTCCACGCACATTTTAAAAATGTATGGCAGTAGAAGTAGCACACCTACGGCGGAAGGACATTTTAATTTACCTTTACAATTGGCTAAAGAAAAGTTTATAGTCTGGAAAAGGGAAGCAGGTCTTTGCAACAACTCTTCAGATAAACTGTCTACGTTTTTGGTTATTTAGGGGCATTGCTATACAGTATACCAAACAATGTGATTTCTTCAGAGTATAGTGTGTCATACATCCATGACAAATGCCAAATCCTGCAGAAAACCCCCAACCCAACATTGAGACAAATAGCCTTCCTCCTAAGTTGTGTGTGTGTGTGTGTGTATGTATGTATGTATGTGTGTGTGTATATATATATATATATATATATATATATATATATATATATCTATATATATATATATATATATCCCGACTGCAAGGTGGAACATGACACCGCTTTAAGAATGCCTATATCACCAATAGTGTGAGAAACGGAACAATTGGGAAGACGATTTGATCATTAACCTCTGCAGCAAAACATCACTAGCATTGTGAAGCAAGAAGGCAAACTTAACAAAGGGAATGTCTTTTTAGAAAGACGTTTGCATCCTAGTGACAGATTACTTCCTATCGCAATGGAATGCTCATTTGCAGCTTTTGACAGTACATGTGAAGTGGGCACTCTGAGAAACCTCATGCTATATACCCTATCTGGAACCCAGACTGGCCCACTTGGCTGGAAAAACTCTTCTACAATCTCTGAAAATGATAAATAACCATTCGGACTCAGTTTGAACAAGAAGGCACCAGACCGAGACGTCTTTCTGTGGAAGCACACATATCTGGCACCGGGCTGTAGCCATGGAACTGACTGTCAGTGGTACCCATTCCAGGAATATGGCTTAATAAGCAGACTTTCTCAGCTGCTATTAAGAGGAAACTTACAAAGGGATTCTTGACGACTGAGTCTTAAACATTTTCTTCTGAGTAAGGAATACTTTCTATACAGACCTTTTTGTAATGGTAAAAAACAAAATAAATGCTGAAACTTTAGGTCCAGGTAGCCAGAACTGGTTCTCTGGGGAATGCACATTTGATCAGCTGATAGAGGCCACTTTATTATGCTTTTCCTTGCTTTGGTTAATCAAAAAAAAAATCTGATATTGTACCAATTTCCAACGAAAATTATAATAGTGTAAAATTGGCAGTGGCAGTGGCTTCTGGACCTCCTCCAAATGTCCATGGAACCATCCGGAAGGCTTCTGTGTAAGCTGGATCTGCTGACCAGACTTCAGAGACAATTCAAACACACAACTTTAACACCTTTGGCTGCATGGCTTCTGAAATCAGAGTACAGTCATTTAAATCTTTCACCAGCTTGTGCAGAAATATTGAAAGAAGCTAAACGTCCCTCCTGAAGACTATGTTCTGCCATGAAATGGAAACTATTATTTTTTTGGTGCCAGAATAAAGGGAACAATCCGATCACTTGTCAGGAGTATGTGATTCTGATTTATTTACTTCAATTGGCATAAGTTAAGCTGAAAGTTGCCTCAGTAAAAGTTCATCTAGCCGCCATTACAGCTTACTCTGTATCAACTATTTTTTTTAGATGCCAGACGTTCAAGAATTTCAGGAAGGACTTTAAAGTGTTTCTTTCAACTAGACATCCTTTTCCACCTTGGGATTTGTCAAAATTCAATGGCTCTCCTTTTCTGAGCCAAGCACAAGGGTACATTTCTTAGTTGCCATCACCACTGCTCAAAAAGTGAGCGAGTTGCAAGTCTTCTTTGAAGTAGAGTCCTACCCTGTTTACCTCCTAAGGTGGTGATGAGAACACACCCTTCAGTCCTCCTGAAAGTTGTTTCGGACTTAAGTATTATTGTTCAAGTGGAGTACATAATGGGATAGGGGAAACCCCTTGATTCAAGAGACAGGGCGTTGTTTCTCTCCTCATTGAAAAGCTGAGTTTTGTTTTGTTTTCATAGTTTTCATAGTTTTCTGTACCTGAATTGCACATAAGATGCTGCATCGCAGGTTTAAAACGGCTCATTATGATTCATACATTGATTTCCTGGAAAAAGACTTTGTCCAATAGATAAGATAATGTTTATTTTTGCTAGATTAATTACAATCTTTGCAAATACATAACAATGAAAATTCCCATTGTAAACAAATTATTACATTTAAAGACCACATTAAATAAGATCATCAATAAAATATTCTCAGTGTGTCCAATCGGCTGTTTTAAAAGACAGTGCTCATAAATTCTTGTATTTCAAGTAGTGCTGAAAAGACAATAACTACCATTAATTTCCAAGCCGCATGACACCTCTTAACCAAGTCCATTGTTCAAATTAAAGGCTTGATAATTGAAAGTACGAGTGCAACTAAAGTAAGATATTAGGTTAATTTTACATTTGAGAAGCATAAACCTTTGGGCAATAAAGTATTATTCATTTTTTTCATTGTTAGGGAGCTCCCTCCTGAGGCCCTTGTACTCTTATCTATAAGGTATTTCAGATAGTGACAGGATTTTAAGTCTCTTGGTTACTGTCTCAAAGAAATTTGTTAGCTGACAGTTAAGATGGACGTCAAGAGGGTTGAAGCAGAGCTTCTTTGCCTGCCTGCAGGACCGGATGCCGTAAAACCTGAAGTAGGGACGTAACAAAGTGCATCTTATATCCTTTAAGTTAGGACAGTTGCAAATTACATGAATAATGTCCTCCTTCCCGCTTCCACATAAACGACAAGTCGGAATACCTCCTCTCCTTTCCCATGTTGGAGATGGGGTTTAATCGCAATTACCCCCAAACGTAGCTTTAGGAAGTTTTCCTTCATTCTTATTTTGACTCCTGCACTCAAGTAGGCTTGGGGTTTGGGCCTTGCGTAGTCACTGAGCACTATCCAGCCATGTGCCTTTTTAGTAAGAATTGCTTTGTCTTCTATGTTTTTTCTCTGCTTTTTTGAAGGCAAGATGATCTGTTGGAACGGCCCAGAGTTCGACAGGCCCAGTAGATCAATGGAGTCGAACAAGTAATCCCTGGCTGAGCAGTTTTCTTGATGAAGTAAGGCACTCCAGAGGTGGGAGTTTAGAGATGCCAACTTTTAACATAAGCACTCCTTCTTTCCACCATTTGTCTTTGGTCCCCAAATTCCAGTCGTAGTTGAGCCGGAGAGACATATTTTAGAAGATGGAAAATTGCTCTATAGGAGCAGTGCTTAATTTGTAAAATATGAAGTGCAGGTGCTCAAATCTTTGTCGGAGTCCACGCCTACTTTTTTCTGGCTCCACCCACTGGCTCCACTCACTTCCTCTATTAGCTCCACCCACATCCTCAAATGGCACTGCAAAAAGTCAGATGAATTTCAGTAAGGGCGTCTTCCTCATAGTAAGGTTTTGATAGGAGGTTCCCCTGCCCTGTGAACATTTTGAAAAAGATTATATAAAAAGTGCATTTAAAGCACAATTATGGAATAAATTAGCTAAAATCACTAATGCATTGAAAAGGGAGAATTCCAGTGCTCTAAGTGCAATGTCTGATACTTGTATGTTTCTCTTGTCTTCATTTTGCTAGCCAGAAGGTGTCATTCATAGTTGTTCAAATTGCCACTCATAATTACACTGTCTTCTTTAATACATATTAAGGAACGATTACAATACTTTACAAGCACAAATGGCACGATTAAAGAGCATTACCTATGTCTACTCTATGGGCTCATTTATTGTGTGGGCCAGCCGGGGGTGAGCGCAACTACTTACTGGTAGAAATAAAGGCAATCAACCAGTTTATTTAACATCTTTTCATGGCACATTTGATTTACTGGCCACTCTAAGGTAAGAAGAACTATTAGGGAAGGAATAGAGCCGGAGGAGGATACTTCAAGCCTAGTGCAGGGCCTTTAACTTCTTAACTCCACAGAATCCCGGCTGCAACACTACCAGTCATGGTTAATTGGCCATTGTGAATAATTTTGCAAAAATGACGTATTGAGCAAAGGTAAATTATGTCCGTGTGCAGCTGCAATTTTACGGTATATACATGCATCTACTTTTTGGCGCTAAATATTTTTGCAAGCAAAAGTTGGTCGGCACCACAATAAGTGTATCTGCAGTTCTGCACTGACGCAAAATAGAGGTGTAAATCTGACCCTAAAGAATATTCCAGAGCTTTGATAATTATAGTGTGTATGTCAAGCAGGGGATTGAAATGGAGATCACACCCAGTGGCAGAGAACATGAGGATCTCAAGCAGGACAGGCAAATCACAAAGCATGCGTAGGGGCAATAAAACAGAGGTACACACATTGGAAGTAAAACACACGATAAGCAGGACAACGAACACTAGCAGAAGGAGCAAATCAGAGAGCACAGGCATGGATCATGAAACAGAATACAAGTTTTGGATGTGAAACTGAGGTTCGCAAGTTGGAGAACTGAAAGAGAGTGCCGAGGCAGAGTGGGTGAAAGAGAGAGAACAGACAAGTGTGGGGAAACAGAGAACAGAGGTAGGGATAATGAAACGGGCAATATGAGGACAGTGAGGATGAGACAGAGCACAGGCAGGCAGGAGCAGAAGAAAGAGCATATTCAGTGGAAGTGAAAAAGAGCACAGGTATGGGCAGAGGAACAGTACACAGACATAAGTGAAATAGCACAATCAGGAGAAGTGAAGTAGAAAGCACGGTTAGGGGCAGCAAAAAGAAGAGCACCTTTACAGGCAGTGAAGTAAAGTACACACACATTGCGGTGAATAAGATTACTCTGTCATGGACAGTGAAGTAAAGAGGCTAAACGGGCCAGTGAAACAGGACACATGTGGGAGAATTGTGACGGATTAACAGGCAAGATCATTGAAACACTAAACGATCTAGGGCAGTGAAACAGAATAGTAAAATGTATCGAGAGAGAAAACATAGACACAGGATGTGAACCAGAGAGCAAAGGGTGTGACTAGAAAGCACTGGCACGAGTGAGAAACACATGGCACAGGCAAAAGGCAGTGCGTCATAAAGCTCATGTAAAAGGGGGCAGTGGAACCCTGAACACAGGTCGAGGAAGTGAAAGACTGCACGGATATGGGCAGTGGGACATAGAACACAGGATGAGGAAGTGAAATAGACTGCACTGGAAGGGGCAGTGGGACATAGAACACAGGATGAGGAAGTGAAATAGATTGCACGGTAGTGGAGGTAGCACACAGGAACAGGACGTGAAATAAATAGCACAGGGAGAAGCATTGGAACGCAGAGCACTGCCTGGGTAGGAGTGCATAAAGAGCACGAGCAATGAACTTGAAACATACGACACTGGCAGGGACAGTGAGACACATGGCACATGGAGGGGTGGATAAAAATTGGGCACAGGAAGCGGATGTGAAATAGACTGCACGGGCAGGGGTAGTGGCACGCAGGGCAAGGAAGTGACCGAGTGCACGGGTAGGTAAGTGTAACAGATTGCACAAGCAGGGATAGTGAAACACTTGACACTGTCAGAGCAGTGCAGCAGAGAGGACAGGCAGTGTGGCGGTGAAGAGCACAGATAGGGGATGGGAGACAGCACAGGCAGGGAAGTACGCCGGAGAGCCCATGAAGGGAAGGGAAATAGATTGCACGGGTAGGGGCAGTGAAACACTTGGCACAGAGAAGGTCAGGGGAGAACAGGGCGTGGCAGTGCCACCCCTATCCCACGCATCACACCCATCAGATGACAACATTACAGCGGGGCAGCCGCAGGCCACCTGCAGCACTTGCTTTCATGCAGACGAATGTGCCAGCCAAGCTCTGCCTGTGTGAAGGGCACTCACAAAAGAGATATAGTTTCGATCTGCCGCGTTTATCTAATATTTAAAACAATATCACACAAGGGCTTTTCATGGCCGACTTATACACACGCATATTACCCACATATGAGCGTTGATAGTGTCAAATCAGGGGTCTTCTCTTGTCACGTATAGACACTTTGCATCATTTAATGAACAATAAGGCCTCTTTCACAAGTATCCTTTATTAATTAATGGGCCATTAGCAGGAGGCGTAAAAGGAAAATATGAATATATTGGTAAATAGCTATCAAGCATGTGTGATATCGAAAGAAGAGTGTGTATACTCCAACCCGCATTTGTGTACCCTATATAGGTAAGTATACGTGTTTATGTGACCATCCATAGGAGCACCCACAGTCTTTTCTTCCCGCACTGTAGACCCCTCTCCTTGCGCGACTCCTCCAGTCCCAATCGCAAGTGCCATCTAGGTCAGGGAGGGCAGGCATCATCGAATCTTGTGGAGCCGCCACAGGAGATACCAGTGCCCGACACCCCCCATGCTCAAACAAAAGGAAGCACCGTTGGTTTTGAATGGGCATGGAATGGCGTCCTTAGTTAGTAAAGTAGAATATTACTTGTGGTGGGCCAGGTGTCCGGGGCGCTGCTTTATTTATTTCACCGACTGACTGGATTACATAGCTAGGTAGGCCTGCCTGGTGCTGCTGCTGCCTGCCTGGCCTGCCCCTCGCCCTGGGGCCGACCATGGCTCGTGGGGTGCGGCCGGGTGTTCCGACCGGGCCTGGCAATCAGAAAAAAATCTGTGCACACTGCGCTGCCTGCCCTACACAACAACATCCTGCTTTTCATGGCATGATTTAGTGAAAGCGGAGCCACTTTTAGTTTTACCACTGAGGGAGGATATCACACTAAGCTCAAACATGGCAGGGGCCGGTCAGGGCCTCACCACCTTTAACTTTAAACCCGCCAAACGGGCCGACCGCCGGCCCTATATCGTGATAATACTACATCAAAGCTTCTTTAACAACTTAACCTCGGCCGGCCCTCTGATATACATAAATATATATAATAGCATTAGGTGAATCATTCCCGTACTACCATGGGGCAGCCGCAGGCCAGGCACACAGAGGTGCGTCATCAAATCTTGCCCGAGTCTGACACGCCACCACGCTGAAATAAAATAAATGAAGGCATGGCATGATGACTGATGCTTATAGCGCGCGCTGCGTACTACTTACGATTACGCTCCGGGGCACTGCCTTTTTTAACTACTGGGCCAGCAGCCTGGTGCTATTGCTGCAGCCTGCCCTCAACATGGTAGTGCTGATGACTCGTGAGGGTGCAGGGGTGCTGCCGGGCGCGGCAATTGGAAAAAAGTCCGAGCGCAGCGCGCGCAACCAAATCCAGTCTAGGCCCAGCCCAAATTGTCCAATCAGTGTCTGACTCCCGCCCACCACCCTGCAACACTGAACTAACGGCCGCCATCACCATGACGCACCACCATCACACATGATTAATGCACTGACTGTCTGAAATTATGCAGTAATATTTGCTCAATCAGTCTCCGAGTCACAAGAAGCACTCACTGGGACCCGCGAGAGATCGAGAAGTTACAACAGCACTCTGCGTCGAGTCCGTTAGCTTTAACAGCATGCAAATTGTGACGTCCTGTCATGCCGACTTGTCATCTCGCGTAGACCCGGCCCTGAAAAGTAAGTGCCGGTGCTAAGCACCGGCAAGCACCGGCACAAATTAAGCACTGTATAGGAGGTGGCTATTATGACATCTAGGACTGCTGCGTCTTTGCCTTTTAAGAGCCACACTCCGGTATGTCAGTGTTGGCAATAGTTTGGCCCTCAAGACCTGTAGAAAGGGATCAAGCTTGAGGTCGGGAAGCCGTCTCTACAGTGACTTCAGTGCTAAATACGTTGTAGTTCGCTTTCTCCGCATGGACTCTAGTTGAAGTTTGAATGAGCTTTTATGATCCATTAGTATTCACAGATATTTATAACTCTGTTCTTGATCCAGGCGTTGGCCATCTAGGAACCAGCTATTATTCTTCTTTTTGTGATAGTTAACTGCCATAATTTTGGTTTTCTTGAGGTTTATTTTGAGGGTGTTCCGGTGAGAGAAACTAGTTGTAGTATTTAAAAGGTGCTGAAGACCAATTGGTGTCCGACTAACTAAAACCAGGTCATCAGCATATAGCAGATTAGACAATAACTTGTTTCCCAATTTTGGAGCGTGGGATACGCAGCTGTCTGGCTCCCCTGGCAGATCAGCTAAAAAGAGATTAAAAAGAAGTGGAGCAAGGACACATCCCTGCTTGAGGCCTTTCGAGGTCATCATTCGTTTTGAGATAGGTGTCCCTGCGCCTAATTTGATCCTGATCCAGGTATCTGTGTGCAGCTGTTTTAGCTGATCCAAGAGTGTGTTTGGTATACCCCTGCTTTCCAGTTTCCCCAAAGTTTGGCACGATCGACATGGTGGAAGGCGGCTGTATTGTCAATAAAACAAAGGAAGAGGGGCATTTTTGATTCCTTGGCTGCATCTATTAACTGTGTAAGAGCCAAGATGTTGGTTGTTCCTTGGCCACTGCAAAACCCGGTTTGATTGATGGGAATAATGTAGATTTTTGAGGCCCAAAATGTTCTCATCCAAGATTGTTCCTGTGTAGTATTTGGCATCTACGTCTATGAGGGCGATTAGTCAATAGTTTGGATGATTTCTATTGCCTTGTTTAAAAATTGGACTAATAATGGATTTCTTCCAAGATTCCGGGATGGTGGCTGTAGAGTTTAAGCCATTTGAAGACTGGTAATAGAGCCTTGCTCCAAAAATTGGTGTTGTATTTGTACAACATCGGAGGGATCCCATTAGGGCCAGGAACTCCCATAGCTCTACCCCTGGCTATCTGACCTTTTATCTGTTTTTCCGTGGGTGCTGCCATTCCTCTTTAGTGGAGGCTATTGGGTCTAAATCAGCGGCCAAGAGGATCCCCTGTGGTTTATGGGTATCGGAGCTATCGGTCAAGTGATCTTTGATAGTGCAATTTTGTGTCACTTTTACCTTGTTAGGGGATTTGCTATCCGGTAGAGCAATACCAGGTTCCTTTTGTCTATTGTTGTTGGAAATGGGTGGAGAGATAGCCTACCCATTCGGCCGCTGTTATATTGGAGCTAATTCCTGGATAGGTAGGTTGCTGTAACTTGTGGATTGTTTGCCAAAACTTAGCGCTGTTATGTTGCTTGGCATCATGCAGTAGCTTGGCCCACATTTCATCATTCTCTAGTCTTATTTTCCTCCACTTCCTCCTTTTCAATAATGCCTTCATTTGTCAAAGGGTCGACTGCAACTCCAAGTTCCGTGGTGTTTTTTGAAGTTGTCGTAGAGTTTGGTTTATAGTGCATTTTAAACTCTTAGATTACTGGCTAGATTTCGCTTTTGTTAGTTCGTCTTCCGGTTGTCTTGGTTTGGTCCTAGTCGCAAATCTCCCACTGAAGGTCGTGATAACATTTTCCTATGCTGTTACCGTTGGGACGACTGTTTCTTTTTCTCTCTCGAATAGGATTATAGCAGAGGCTGATAGTGCTTCAGTATTGTTAGGATTGCACCTTATTCGCTTTAGATTGCAGATTTGTTTAGTTGCAATCGGGTTCCAAATGTCTAGTACGTTAGCCGGCCTCGCTTTCAACACCACTTCCTGGGTAGGTGATCACACTGAACAGTTGCTATTTTGTTGAACATGGCTAGAGTTGTAAAAGTTAAGTCTAGGTAAGAAGTTTTTGAAGAGTGAGATGTAGCAGCTGATGGAATATCCTCCAAAAAGCGGCCGTTCAGTGCTCTTAAATTTAAATGTTTTAATTCCTGTAGCAGATGTTTGGCCCATCTTGACGGTTTGTTAATATTAGCTCGGCCCTGATTCGGTATCCCCCATATTGCTGTGAGTTTGTGTACAGGGCCGTCATCTTGGCCTGACCCAAAAAGGTGTAGATTGAAATCGCCAGCAAAGATTATGTGGTCAGTATCTTACTCATTCATAATCCATTTAAGTTATTTATTTTTATTTTAATAAAAAAAGAAAGAAGAATGCTATACAGTTGCCCATTGTAATCACTTTAAACACTTCCCACAGCGTCCCCGGGGAGTCCACCGACCACTCGTTTAAAGTAAAATATTCGATAAGTTTTCCCCGTAATTCCTCTGTGAAAACTTGGTCCAGTAAAGCACTGGTTGGAAATCGCCAGGTGAAAGGTTGCTGATAAAGCAGAGGAATTTTCAATTTTATCAGCGTAGGCGTGTGATCAGACAAGGTGCGCGCACAATGTTTTGCCTCCAGCACCCAAATGTGCAGGTCTCTAGAGACCAGACAGAAATCTAACCTGGACCATGCACTACAGTGGTATGACATGCACGTCCCTTCCCTAGCCACCGGATTAAGCATTCTCCAGGAGTCTATGAGATCAAGATCCTCTATTATGCCCGCCAGCATTTCAGCGGCCCTTGGATGATGTTCTCGTGAAGCACCCTGTTTATCCGCTGTGTGTGACAGTACAACATTGAAGTCTCCTCCCCATAATAACGATATATCCCACAAAGTTTGGATTTTCTGCCATAAATGTTGAAAAAAGGCAGGGCTGTCTGTGTTAGGGCCATATACGTTTATAATTGCCACAGGAGTGTTGTATAGTGAACGTTGTACTATGATGTAACGTCCCTCACTGTCTAGAATTTTGCGATGTGTTTCCCATTGAAGTCCCCTGCGAATAAGGATCGCCACTCCCCTCGCAGAGTTCAAACAGCCCGCTTCTACCACCTCACCCCATCTGTAATGTTTGAGCGTTAAATGAGTTTCTTGCAATAGACATATGTCGACTGCATGCCGTGACAGGTAGGAGTGCACCAGCCTGGCCTTCCTGCGAACGTTAAGGCCTCTAATATTCCAAATGATACATGTGAGTGCTGTCATACAGAACGTAGATTGTGTAGACAAATCCGGGGCATCATAATCACACCTGTAAGCAAGGTATGAGCGAATGTGCACTGTGTAGGGACAGTGTGCCAGAGGACGAACTTAAATTCTAAGTCCACCCACATTAATGCATTGGAATGTATCAAACAGTGTTGGGTCATGAAGTGTGGTATTTGACAAGGCATAACATATAGACAAAACCCTACCCTTCCCTCCCACACAGCCCCCAAATCAGGTTGTGTCTCTTCCCCTAAGCCCCCCCTCTCACACCCCCCATAACTGCAAACATACGGTCCACAGTGGTGAACTCAAGGGAGTCATCCCAGTGGGGTACGTGAGTCCGCCGGCAAACTGCCCTGCACTCATGGCAGGGTGGCCAAGAGCTAAACACATCTCCGCAATCCCATAAGACCAGTCGACCACCTATTCCTATAAAGCAACCTGTGGGGCAACCTCAAGGTTACAGCAAACAGACCAAACATGTCTAATAGCATTGTACATAGTCCATGAACAGTATCACTACAATCACAATAAGGCACTTATCTGCGTATCCAGCATGTAGGCACATGTCCATCAATCATTATCCCTCAGGTTGTTCTCAGTCTGTGAAGTAGTGCTCAACGCCAGTTGCTTATGTTCCTTCGCCATCTGATTCGCGAAAGTCAGTGCTGCTTTAGCGTCCGTAAAGAAGGTAGGTTTCCCTTGTTTCTGAACTCTCAATTTTGCAGGATAAATCAGGGAGGATTTGGTCCCAATTTGCTGAAAGATTTTCTTGGCGGGGATGAATTCCCTTCGGGCTGCCTGTACCTGGAGTGTAAAGTCTGGATATAGTGCTATGTTATTTCCTTCATATTAAATGTCTCTTTTCTCCCTGGCCATCTGTAAAATTGTGTCGCGATCTCTGTAATTTAGGACTCTCACCAGAATTGGCCATGCCGGTGCACCAGGTCTTGGCTGGGGGCCCAACGTGCGGTGTGATGTGATGTGAAATGGCACTTATATAGCGCGCTACCACTCCAGGGAGTATCTTGGCGCTTAGATTCCTGATTGTCAGTTTGCAGTAAAATGTCGTGGTAAAACTACCTCTCTGCAGGGAGGATCATAGAAGCGCCATGCATCCGGAGTCTGGCAGGGAATAAATCCATGTTTTTAATAATTTTCTGAATTTTTGCTCTGTTGCAGATTGACGCAGGGATGGAGATAAATTATTCCATGCCTTCGCGCCAATAACTTCAATGGATTTTCCTCCTCTTGTCGTCCTTTTAGTTTCAAAAGTGTTTTTATTGAAATTTTTAACAGGCATATAGTAAGACATCTCTGTGAGAAAAGTAAGCTCAGAGCATACATTGCGGGCGGGACAGACAAGCATGTCTTCCCTTGTGCAGCAGAATAAGCAATGAAGATATGCTCAATGAGCGATTTGACGTCATGCTTGGAAGGGCAAAAGATTGACATGGAAAAAACAACACGAACCAAAAACCCCCACCCCCTCCCCACAAAATCCCCCTTCCCTCCACCCCGACCAGTGTGCCCAGGAAGGTCAGTGGCATCTGCAATGTGTCGCGGGAGTACGACGATGCCAAGAGTAGAGTCACCGGGAGTCATCGGTGGTGCTAGTGAGACGTAAAACCCTAAGATATTTGGGGCAGGTAACTTCATTGAACTCCTTGGATAAGAGGGTCAGAAAAGGAAGCCACGTTTTGCGAAAGGCGTCTGTGGAGCTGGTGAGAGTGGCGTGGATACGCTCCATCCCAAGGGTGAACCACAGTTTGTGGAGCCATCCCGTGTGTGTAGGTTTAGTCGTAGTGCCCCATAGTGACAAGATGTGTTGTGTGGCTGCCTGCATAGCGATGCCCATCTGTCGACCTCGCAGTGATTTGAGGGGAAACGTTAAGGCATTGGGCAGGCCTAACACGGTGTATGCAGGGAATCTCGGGACTTCAGTTTCGAAAGTGGAGTCTGTCATCCAGGACCTGTTTCCAAAAGTCTCCCAGTTCGAGGCACTCCCAGAGGATGTGAGTTAAGGTACCACGTTCCCCGCACCCTCTCCAGCAAAGATCGCTGCGCTTCGGGTTTCCTTGGTGTAATCGGGCTGGAGTAAGGTGCCAATATATGGCGAGTTTGACTGCAGTTTCTCTTGCTTTGGTGTTTCGTGTAGTGTGTGAGGCTCTGTGGTAGATGTACCCCCATTCTTTGGATGACAAGGTTCTCCCAAGTTCAGCCTCCCAGCGCCGTTGACCGGGTGATTTAGCCTGGGAGGGTGAAGGGGCAAGCATTTTATAGAGTTCGGAGATGAGGCGCTTGTCTGTGGTTTTAGTAAGCAGCCACTTCTCGAAGTCCGTCATGGGGCGGCCCACTAGGGTAATGACGTTCGGGTCAGTGAGCCAGTGTCGGAGCTGAAGGTATTGGAAGAAGTGGGGGTGTTCTATCCCGTATCCTTGTTTAATGTCGTCGAAGGAAAGAAATCCGTTCAGGTCAAAAAGGTGACCCCCAGCTCGGCACGCTGAGCCCCGCCACTGAGAAAATGCACCCGGGCCCTCACCTGGGGGGGAAGTCAGGGTTGTCCAGAAGGGGAGTGAAAGGGGAAGGGAAAGTAGTCAGTCTGCGTTTAAGTGCTACCCGATTCCACACCTGTAGGGTCGTGCGAGTGATTGGGGACCGTGACATGTATTTGGGCCTGTGGTGTTTGGCCAGGAATGGAACCCGCCACAACGGTGTCTGAGCCATGGCTCTATCTTGGAAGAGCCATCTCTTCTCCGATTCGGGTCTGTACCACTCCACCAGGTACCGGAGTTGGGATGCCTGGAAGTATCGCACCAAGTCCGGGATTCCGAGACCGCCCTCGTCCATGCTCCTGTGCGCAAGCAGTTTGTGAAGTCGGGCTCTCTTCCCCTCCCAAATAAAGCCAGACAGTAAGTCTTGTAGGGTTTTCAATGTGCCCGTTGGGGGCATAATGGGGATTGTTTGAAACAAATATAAAATCTGCGGCAGGACTGACATTTTTATAGCGGCCACCCTCCCCAACAGAGAAAGAGGTTGTTTGGACCATCTCGTCAGGTCTGAGCGTATCTGGGTGATGAGAGCTGCGTAATTAGTGGAGACCGTGAGGTCGGTTGAGGGAGTCAGGGTAATACCTAGGTATGGTATCCGGTCGGACACCTGTAGGCCGCTGTGGTGACCCACTGCCGGGGCCTGCGGGTGCGAATGTTTGCCTAGAGGTAAGATGAGGGATTTTGCGATATTGATGCGGAAGCCTGAAACAGCCCCAAACGAGTCAAGTTCCTCCATGAAGGCAGGTATAGAAGTATCAGGACTGTGTAGAGTGGCTATGACATCGTCCGCGTATAAACTGATAGGATGGGGTTCGCGCCCGAAGTCGATGCCCTCTATCCTCGGGTTATCGCGGACTCTCTGTGCCAGCGACTCTATATACATCGCGAATAGGAGGGGGGAGAGGGGGCACCCCTGCCTGGTGCCTCGCTGGATCTCAAACGGGAGCGAGCGCAGGCTCCCCAGGCGAACCGTGGCCTGCGGGTGATGATAGCAGCTCGCTATGCGCGAGCAAAAACGGTCACTGAGACCGAACCGGCGGAGTATGTGTTGTAAATAATCCCAGTTCACGCGATCGAACGCTTTCTCCGCGTCGATGGCGAGAAGCGCAGAGTCCGAAGCTCGAGAATGTGTCTTATCAATAAGGTGGAGCACCCGTTTACTATTGTCTGCACATTGGCGGCCTGGAACAAAGCCAGATTGGTCTGGTTCCAAAAGACCAGGAAGGCACGGGCCAAGGCGGGCAGCAAGGATACCTGTAAAAAGCTTTAGGTCTAGGTTCAGTAACGAGATGGGGCGGAACGCAGAGCAGTGCGTGGGTTTTTCCCCGGGTTTAGGAAGCACCACCACTTCAGCGGCTAGCATGTCCGGAGGTATGGCTGCCGCCCCCTCGAAGGAGTTGAAGAGGCGAGCAAGCACCGGGGCCAAACGCCGATGGAAGAGCTTATAGAAGCCCGCTGAGAAGCCGTCTGGTCCTGGGGATTTAAGTGGGCGCAGTCGAGAAATGGCAGCCAAGACTTCTTCCTGGCTTATGGGGGCATCGAGAGCTTCTGCAGTAGATTCAGGGATCGTGGTGATAGCCGCAGTATTTAGGTATGCCTCAATATCCCTGGATGAGACTTCCTCCCCCCCATATAGGGAAGCGTAGTATGAACGAAACGCCTCGGCCACTTGGGCGTCGTCTGTGAGCGCTTCACTATTGGTGCCAACCAAAGTGGTGATTTTGGCCCGTTGGGTCTTGGCTTTTAGAGCACTGGCCAGTAGACGCCCCGTTTTGTTCCCTCCGACATAGTAAGTATGCCGTAGGCGGAGAGCTGCGAATTCCGCCCTGTCTGTGTCCAGACTGGCGAGTTGGGCCCGAGCAGCCTTTAGCTGTTTCCACACTCGAGGGGCACATGTGCGACTGTGTACCCGTTCCAGCTCCGCCACCCGCGCCGTAAGGTCCTCCCTCTTGAAGGCCCCAGTATCTCCATAGCGGTGGCCAGACCGATCGGCATGTGTATCCATAACAATGTTAATGTCCCCGCCCAGGAGTAGGGGTGTATGTGGGGTTTGGAGGGTTTCGGATATGGCGCCTTTTAAGAAGGCTTCCTGACCTGTGTTTGGGGCGTACAGGGAGCCGATTGTGAGTGTTGTGTCACCCACAGTAAGGGTGTACGCCAGGAGGCGGCCTTTGATTTCCCTCACCTTGCTACCCACCCTCCCTCTAAAGGAGCTAGAGATTAGGATCGCAACCCCGGCATTCTTTGTTGGAAGGGAGGAGAAGAATTGCTGTGGGAAGGCTCGCGAGCGCATTCTGTGCCAGTCCTTCTGGAGGAGATGCGTCTCCTGTAGCAGGCAAATAGCGGCTTCAGAGTTTTCCAAGTAAGAGAGAACAGCTCTCCTCTTGATCGGGTTGTTAAGCCCCTTCACATTAAGCGTAATGACCTTAAGGGTGTTATCTGTCATCGCGCAAGGGGTGTGTGATGCAGCGCTGATTGGGCTATAGGCATGCCAAAGGAGCATGTGTCTTGGCGAATAGTGTATGGTATGGCCTCTAGTTGTGTCTGGGTGTGAACCTTTTGTGTGGGTGAATACTCCAAGTCGACACATGCATCTTGGTGAAGGGTCTCTCCACGAGAGAGCTGAATTAGCGTGGCACACTGGTCCCCACCCTGGATCCCTCCCTAACCCAACATCCCCCCCAAAAACAGCCCACAGCCACCAAAGTATGCAACGTAGTACATGCAGATAAGGACAGTAGTAGGCAGCAGCATAATAACAAAACCCCAAACCCAGCTCCCCCCAACCCAATCCCAACAAAACTGAAACCTGTAGTCCCAATCCTGTCAAGGCACACAGGATCGTGGTAAAGAACAATGAAGGAGTCATTTCCGGTGGCGGCTCCTCCGGGCCCCCCCGCCCGACCCACCGGCCGTCAGGGCTGAGCAGGTGCGATACACAATCTCCATAGCAAGAGTTATTGTCACTCTGGGGAAGAGGTTTCCTTGATCACCTCTGCCACTGCAGTCTCACGCTCCCGGGAAATGACCGAGGCATCGGGCCTGAAGCGCTGAGGAGGGGATCGTTTGCGGTGTACAGTCTGCCAACCCCCTCTGGAGGAGCCCTGCGAGCTCCTGAAAACCGGTTCAGTATCCACTTGGTCTAGACCCAGGAGATCACAAGTGTCTTTAAGAGATCGTAGCTGCTGTAGCCGTCCGTTCCACTTGAATATGATCCGAAAGGGGTGCCCCCAGGAGTATGAAATTTCTTTTTCCCGCAGGAAGTCCGTGACTGGCTTGAATTCCTTCCTTTTCTGGAGAGTTGTGGCGGAAAGATCTTGGTATAGGGCAATGGAATGGCCTTGGAACTGGATGGGCTGAGCTCTCCGGGCTTCCCGGAGGATCCGTTCTTTTAGCGGGAGGTCCGGAAGAAAGGCCAATATGTCCGGCGGCGGGGCTGGGGCTCTGCGGGGCAGTCCTACGCGATGTGCCCTGTCAATGCGGATGTGGAAGTCGCCTGCCTCTCCCAGAATGCTTCTGAAGAGGGTCTGCAGGTACGCGGTGACATCAGCCCCTTCGTCTTTCTGAGGGACCCCCCGAACCCGTATGTTCCGTCTGGAACGGTTTTCCAGGTCCTCCGTATGGGCCTGGAGGTCAAGGTGCTGGTCCGTGAGCCGCAGGACTTCTTGCTGGAGCAGTTCGATCTCGGAGCTTCTGGCTTGATCAGCCTCCTCGACTGCGACCACCCATTCGCCGAGGTCCTCCACATCCCGCCGGAGTTCCTTTACTTCCCCCGCCATCTCCTGTTTCAGGGATTTGAAATCTTCCCGTAGCGAGTTGAAGAGCGTCTCCAGAAAGGCTTTGGTGATAGGCACTTGGTCATCCGTGGCCGCAGGTGATGCCTTCCCAGTCCCAGGGGACGGTGGGTCTTTGCCAAGCTTGGGCTGCGATTTAGCCAACAGTTCAGGGAGAGTTTGTGATCCTTTCTTGCCTCTTTGCCCCGTCATGGCGTGTGAGGGGGTAGGGCCCTGACAGGCAGGAGGGCAGTGGAGCGCGCGTCCCAAGAGGGACCAGTGAGGAGGCGGGCGGGGAGTGGAGGGGATGGCAATGTCCAGGCGGCTATATATGTCTGTGCACGGGCAGGGGCCAATGTCTTCAGATGACCGCAAGCCCAGGGGGGGGGGGGGGCAAGGAGGTGGCCTCTGCCCAGCCGGCGACAGACCGCAGTGAGTCGAGTGCGGCCTACCCCCCCCCCCCGGAGAGGCGCTTCAGAGGTACCAGTTAGGGTTCTGCGGTGGGGGCCCACAGGGATGTCCGTTCGCCGGGGACTCGATTGCGCCCCCGAGCTCTCCCACTCCCTTCTCCACTCTCCTCACCTGTGGTAGGTCGGTGCGCCCAGGGTCTCCTTTCGCCAGGCCAAGTCAGCAGTGTTGCCCTGGGTTGTTGGGGGCCATCTGGAGATCCAGGGGGCAGCGTCCAGGGCCCCTCCGGTTGCGGGGCCAGTCGGGGCTCAGGTGGGCTCTCGGCAGGAATCTGAGGTAGGTGGGGGAGTAGATTAGGCCCAAAGCCGGGGCCTCGAGTTGCACGGCCACCGGGCCGCCCACCGGGCTGCTTGGGCGGCAGCCGCCCTCTCTCCGGCGACAGGTGTGGCAGCCCGGAAGGTATTCTAGGAGGTCCGCTGCCGAAGGGACGGGCCGGCGCCCTGCTGGACTCGCCGCCGGTCCGATGCACAGGCCCCTCGCGGTCCGCGAGTAGGCCAGAAGCCGGGGTCTTGCGTGTGCCGCCGCCGGATCAGGGCGGCCCGGGCAGAAGCGTTGGTGCAGCGGCAAGCCCCCAGGGCCCGAGCGGGCGGTGGCGGGGCTCAGCAAAGCCTCGCCGGGCGTTCAGGAGTGTCCCCAACTCACAGGGGGACAGCGGGCCTCCGGTGGCCGCCAAGGGGACCCCCTCCGGTCCAGCGGCGCGGCCGTTGCTTGATGGCGCCAAGTCCGAGTCTCCGGCGATTCCCCCGCAGCAGGCGCAAAGTGCAGCCGTATCTCGGCTGGTCGTACACCGGCGGTCGATTCCTCTGACCTCTGAGTGCCGATTAAGGGAGAATCGCGGCTATTATTGGCGAAGTGGCGGGATCGGACAGGGAGCTCCGGAGACCTGCGTCCGATCACGCCGCCATCTTAGACACGCCCCCCCTCTTGTCGTCCTTTTAAACCCTGGGACATAGAGCAAGTTTGCTGTGGAGGACCTGAGTGTTCGGGACGGATGGTATTGTCTGAAGTACTTACGCAAATACAGTAGGCCTTGGTGGTGGAAGGCTCTGTATGTGATGGTAAGAACCTTGAACAGGATGCGCTTATGTACTGGGAGCCAATGTAAGGCATCCAAAGCTGTAGAGGCCGAGGACTTTCTAGGCAGTATGAGGACCAGCCTAGCGGCTGCATGCTGGACCATTTGAAGTCTGTGCAGGGCTGATTTATTTAGCTCTGCATACAGACGGTTGCAATAGTCCAGCCTGGATGTTATTAGAGCTACAGCAACCGTACGTCTGGCACTCAGAGGGAGAAGATCAAAAAATGTTCTGAGGCTCCTGATGATACCAAAGCATACCCCTGCTACTTCTTTGGCTTTCTGATTAAATGACTGGGTATTGTCAAACTTAATGCCCAGATTTCGAGCAGCATTGATAGTCTTTGGGGGAGCTTCTACCTTTTCAGGCCACCAATCTTGTGGAGAAAAACAGTTCTTAGGACCAAAAGGTATAATCTCTGTTTTTGCCGAATTACATTTTAAGTGGTTGTGTGTCATCCACTTGAAGGTTGCTGACAGGCATTCTTTCAATGTCAGTTCTGCATTAGATTGATTTTTATCAAGGGTCAGAACAAGCTGGGTGTCGTCAGCGTAGGCGATAGTACTGATGTTAACGGAAGAGATTAATTTTAATAGGGGGACCATATATAAGTTGAATAGAGTGGGGCTCAGACTAGAGCCCTGCGGAACCCCTGTTTTCATAGTTTTTTCTTCCGAACAAAATTCGCCCAACATAACAATCTGGCGCCTATGTGCCAGATAGTTTTTAAACCATTCGAACACGGTTCCTGCTATGCCTGCATTAGCAAGGCGATGTAAAAGGATAGCATGGGATACCGTGTCGAATGCTGCAGAGAGATCTAATAGGATCAGGACAGCCAGTTTGCCCTGATCCAATGCAGCACGGATGGTTTTGGTGGATGACAGAAGTGCAGATTCGGTAGAATGGTGGGTCCTGAAACCTGCTTGACAGGGATGTAGAATGTCATTTTCTTCTAGGAATGCCATCAGGTGTTTATTAGCATAGGATTCTGTAATCTTGCAGATGGCAGGGAGAAGAGAGATGGGTCGTAGGTTGGACAAAGTTGTGGGGTCTGGTAACGTCTTTTTCTGTAACGGTCTCACTGCCGCTACCTTCCACTGTGGGGGAATCTCCCCTGATTGAAGGGACGAGTTGATGATGGAATTAATACGTGGATTAACCTCCTGTATTATGGATTTAAGTAGCGTAGGGGGGCAGGGGTCGAAAGGGGATCCTGATTTAAGGGCAGAAATTCCCTGAAGAGAGTTTGCAGACTTTACTTTCACGAATTGGGGAAAGTCTTTTGTGAGCGTATCTATTTTTTGGGTGAAATAGTTGGCTATATCGTTACACAAAGTCTGAGACGGGGGAATCTCTTGGGTTAAAATTTTAGGCTTAGTGAAGCTATTAACAATTTAAAAAATGTCTTTTTGTTTGTTTGATGCTTCAATGCGGGAAGTGAAGTACTTAATTTTTGCAGCTTTAATAGAGGTATGATATGATCTCCTAGCATTCTTATATATCTCCTTTGCATCATTCTCATAGTTCCGTCGCCATTTCCGCTCTAAAAGTTTAACTTCCACCAATTGTTCTTTTACTTTATCTAGGAACCAGGGAGCGGAAAATCTCCTTTTCCCTATGGAATCTTTAGTTCTTTCTGGATTTCTAATTTTATTTCCGATCTCTGACATCCATCTCTCAAACCTCTGATAGTCTATGGCGGTATTCCCTAAAAGGGTTGGTTTACTTTCCTTGGCCCAACTACCAAGATCAGGGTGTTCCATGATTTTCCCCAACTAGGTAGGGTTTTCCCTTTATTTGCTACCTCCTTTGCCATCATTTTATTCCCTTTTAATTCAATGAAATAATGGTCCATCCAAGTTTGTGGTATGGGGTCTTTTACCGTCATTTCATCTAGATTGGAACTAATACAATCAAGGGAGTGGCCCGCCTTATGAGTAGCTTCTAAAGTCCTGAGCGTTAATCCCAGAACCTGCAAAGTTTCTTTGAAACTAGAGGCGTAATGGTCATTGGGGTCGTCTAAGTGGAGGTTCAGATCCCCACCAATAGTAAAGTTGGCGTTTCTGATGATCAGATCAACCAGCACTTCCCCCACGCTAGCAAGAAACTGTGTGGGTTGGCAGGGAGGGCGATAAAGCAATGCTCCCGAAAAGGTGAAAGTGTTGTGCACTTGTAGGCAGAAATTTAGGCTCTCCGCTCCTTCAATATCTGGAAGCTCCTTAATTGAACATTTAAAGATGTCCCTATAAATGATGGCCAAACCACCTCCACGCTGTTCTCCGCGATCTTGTCTGCAAATAGAATAACCAGGGGTACAGCATGAACTATGTTTGGGTTAGACCACTCACGAAGCCACGTTTCTGTAAGGAATAGGCAATCCAACTCATTTTCGTTGACCAAATCAAATATGTGGAGGGAGTTTTTGCACATTGAACGTGCATTTATCAGCCCACATTTCATATAGTTGGGTTTCTCTTTCTTAACAATAGGGTGGTAGGGTTCTAATGTGTGTCTACAGGCAGGATAGCTGATGGGGCCAGCCCACTTATCTACGTTGAGAGCATGGTTGCAGTTGGTATGAGCATATTTATTCAGGGCTAAGATATTCTCTCTAGATAAATAAGTCACCTGTGCATAGTGGTTGGCCCTTGGCCCGTCCTCGGCGCGGACGAGCGCAGACGGGCTAGACTCAGGCTCGACTCCGGCGCGACTATGGCGCGCTCGCTGCTCGCTGCGCGGAGAGGTGGCCATCTTCCTTTGTAGTCCCTTCTATAGCGCAAGGGCGCTGGGACTTGTAGTTCTGACCTGAAAACGTGAGGGGGCTGATCACGCGTCTCCGGCCACAGCACCTAATCGTCTGTGAGCTCGGAGTGACACGCGCAGACAATGCGGTATGTGAATTAACGATTGGGCAATATTAAAACACAAATTACGCAGCAAATAAAAAGCAATGAAAACACAATATTTTTAAAAACACGAACAGGCTATCACCCGGCTTCCGCCTCAGGTGCCAAAGAATATTTATGCGCAGTAGGCAGAGGCAATCTGGTAGAGTTTTGCCAGGCTTCTGCCGCAGATGGAAATAGGAATCTCGCGACTCTTAGTGCACCTCCTCCCTTTGTAGTCCCTTCTATAGCGCAAGGGCGCTGGGACTTGTAGTTCTGACCTGAAAACGTGAAGGGGCTGATCATGCGTCTCCGGCTCGGCTCCAGCGCGGTGTGCCCTTTCAAATAAAAACATAGCGGATAGCCCGGTCCGTCATCATAGTCTCTATGTACTTCTCCATATTTTGAATGTCTGTCGTTTCGGCAATTCCTCTAATGTGTATGTTATTTCTTCGTGATCTGGCTTTCAAATCCTCGTTCTTTTGTTGTACAGCATGTAGCATGTCATCCATGGCCCGGAGTTTCTTGTCCATTTCAGTTTGACCCTCTTCCGTTTCAGTCACTATTGTTTCTGAGACGCTAACGCGGCCTTCTTGTTTATCCATTCGTTGCGTGATCCTGACCATCCTCTCTGCAGGTGTTCAGGCCCTTGAGACTGGACTTTAGGTCTTTGAACATAGTTCGAATATTGTCTGCTGGTAGTTGGCTGGCAACTGTCTCGTCAGATTGATCCTGTTGGCTGGGTTCGCCGTCTGCCCACTTAGCTGATTTCTTATCGAAGTTGATCTTTGGTTGACGTGTGTCCGGCTTGCCCATTGTGGCCCTTATGCTCACCACCTCCTATTCCTTATCGTAGATTTCGCAAGGCAGTACTTGCAGATCTTGATCCAACGGGCATGCCCAATCCCTTCCTGAGCAGGATTTCCCCTATGCTGCCCTCCATATTCCTTGCGGGGGCCTCTGGCAAATTATGCGATTGTTGTTGTCGCGAAAGTCTGTCTCAATGCTTGGGGGGAGAGGAATGGTCATCGCATGTCACATGCACTGTTATGGCCTGTCACTCCCCAGCTGGAGATCTATGATCTTCCAATGGAATGCCCCCTACCATGGCGATCTTCCTCCCATGTAAAGCGCCTTCCCGTCTCCACCTCCAAACTGCGGTCTTTCATCTTATGCTGGTTTTATCCCAGTGAAAGCGCGTGAATGTTCTATTGGCTAGCTTCCACCTCCAGGGGTACTGTCCTAGCGTGCAGGTGAATGTTGTCATATAGTTTTACCGCAGCCCTTCGGATCTGGTGAGCCACTCTGCCCAGCTGTGAGCCACTCTGCCCAGCTGTGTTTCAGGGGAACCCCCTACGGCAAGAAAATGCTGCTATATACATTCACCAGCCCTGTTCACACTTACTTTGATCTCCGGTGTGGCAGCGTTTGTGTCTGGTTCTTTCATTCACTCCTTTTGTGGGCTTAACAGCACAAGAGAGATCAATCGCCCCCAAGTCAGGTCCCCCACAGCTGCCAAGGCAGGTTAGCTCCACAATCGGAGCACTCAGACGGTACCGGCCCAGGCTCCTCAAAATGGCGGCCCGGCTTACAATATACCTCCGGTGCTCACCGGAGGGCTGCTTGGTAACTGGCTCCTGCTCCTCCTTCGCAATCCGTCACAAGGCCACTCAAATCTGTGCTCCTCCGATAATTCTGGTCTGCCAATCGACCCGGTGCATATTCTGAGCAAGTCGGCACTGTCCTCGCACATGGGCTCCAGCTGTTGGGTCACTCCGCCGTCTGTGTCCTACCGCCAAAAGAGTCACTACTGCCTGCTGACCGGTTCTTTCCGTTGTGCTCCGCTGGTTACCCTCACTGCGGTCTCTGATGTTCTCCGCCGATCGCGTTTCACTGTACGTCTTCTCGCCTGGCGCCCTCCTACGGAGCCCCCGGGCTTCTCCAAGCTCCAGAACCCGGCTTTGCTGCGCAGCGCTCCACAAGGCTACAGACCTCCCGGCCAACATTTCACCTTGGAGCCCTGTGGAGGCGTCTGATCAGAGGTCACTCCGGGCGACACACCGGTTCTAGTGGCGGCTTCCTGCGGCTGGGTAGCGGGGAATTTGTTTCCAAGGCTCGAGATGGAATTTAAGTCGTAAAACATTCCCTCTGTTTAATATTTCATCTCTTCCCCATGATTCATATTCAGGAATGAGAATGATGATGTTGACCAATTCTTCAGTAGTGCTCTCCTTTATTCCGTGAATAGATGGTGACCCCAAGGTTTGTTTTTCCTTGATTATGGTTTGGAGTTGCTAGATCTTTTGCTGATAATGTTGACTCCTGCCTCTCGTTCGCTTTTGGGGTGTTCCGTCTTGCTGATCTCAATGGTGGCCCCAAAATGGCAGCTGTGGTTGTGGGAGGCCCTGCGATGGAATGATCCAACCTGCCAGACAAGGTGGAGAAGGGATCGGACCCAGTTTCTTCAACATCGGAATCTGGTACAACCACAGTGACTTGTGGTATACTCGAAGCGCTAAGAGCAAAGGCTAGTGGCTTCTTATTTCGTCCCTTCCTTTTTTGTTTGTGAAGGGCTTTCCGAGGTATGGAGTTTTTTTGTCAGGAGTCTTTTGTATTGGGGCCATTATTGGCATTGCATCTTTACCTACAGGAGTGTTGGATACGATAGTTTGTGTTGGATCCTTTTTTTGGGATTCGGACAGAGATGTTCCTTGCTTATGCTGTCCATCTGTAGATTTGAGGTACATC
This sequence comes from Lissotriton vulgaris, assembly GCF_964263255.1. Lineage (NCBI taxonomy): Eukaryota > Metazoa > Chordata > Amphibia > Caudata > Salamandridae > Lissotriton > Lissotriton vulgaris. Next base: position 617,228,247 of record NC_141695.1, on the reverse strand, counting down.
TGATAGGAGGTTCCCTAACATAAATGGTAATGTTGTTAGCTTATCAATTATTGGGGTGCATGTGCATTCAAGATGGATGGTTTGTCTTCCGTGTAACGCTCCTTGTCGCCGCTTAATTAGGCTATTAAGCTCTGATAACTTTTTATCAATCCCTGACATAAGGTCGGCCATGGTCTGAAGTACCATGAGCTGTAAATCCATTTGATGCGATTGGTATTGTAAAGCTGTGGTTGAATATTGCACTGTGTTTAAAATTGCCACCCAAATCGATTTGGTGGTCATGGCATTGCTAAGGTTGCATCTTTCCTGCAGTGGTGTATTAATTAGTTCAGGAGATGTGTGGTTTTAAATTATAAGAAGCACCAAGCTCCTCCCATTCCGGTGAGGCCAAGAAAGACATGTCCGGGCTTGATGTGTGGGAGTCTTCATAAGGAGACCTCGTATACCGTTCTGATGGTTTGCTGGCTGTTGCTCGGCTGTTGGTGGCCGCCAGTTCTACTGGTGCGCCTGGTGGTAATTCTTGGTGCTGTAGTGGGGGGCTGTTTTTTGGAAGCAACGGGGGAACCGTTTCCAATTGGTCAGCGGACTGGTTTGGGGCCAGTGTGTGACCCTGAGGGTCTCTCATGCCCCCAAGTGCATCAATTCTGACTCTTGCCCCTGTTGTCTCTTCAGAGTCTCTTCCAGCCAGCCTGATGTCTGTAGTGTTTTTTGGTGGAACCTGGTCGCCCACCGTAGGCGAATTCCTTTGATGGATTTTAACTTGGTGGTGGGATTGGGGTTCATGGGACGTGGTAAGAGACTGATGAGTTGGTCCAAACTTCTCTGGCTGTGGTGGCGATTGCAGCCTTTTTACGTTCTCGCTTTTGGAGTAAATTACTGTTCTAGGATCTTTCAAGAACGAGAATTTTGTGTAAGTTTTAGGTTGGAATGTACAGGGGTTTTTCCTTTGAGATGCCCCGTCAATACTTATGAGATAGTTATCCATTAGGGTCCCCTGGTAACTGCGTCGAGTCGACTAATTGATGAGAAGTTGTTTTTCCTGTTCTTAGCATGCCACTGGCGTCTTCGCCATTGGTAGAGGAGTTTGTGCCATAGCAGATGCTGGTGTTGCTCTTGGCTAGTTTTCTTTCTGTACTTGTTTTAATAGATACTGACCCCAGTCCAGGCCCGCTTGAGACTTCCATGCTCGCTTTTCCTTTTTTAGGTCTCGGCTAAAAGACGCGCGTAAGCGCGTCTCCGCCGAGATCTTATGTCAGCGAGTAGCAGTCCCAGGAGACAGTCCTGGCCACGCGCATCCTTCCAGGCGATTTGTAACTGGAACGCGCGCTGTGGCCAGGCGCTGTCTCCTGGGAAGCGCAAGCACCACACACGCATGCGCATACACACACACACGCGCCCATGCACGCACGCACATACATACATACAGAGACACCACCCCTGACTCATACACACACGCGCGCACACACACACGTGCACCGAGGCCCCCCCTCACCCTGCACCGAGCCCCCCCCTCCCCCGCCGTCACCGTCGCACACATACATACACACACACACACACACACACACACGAGCACACACACACAAGCATACACACACGTGCACCTACCTTACCTCAGCACGCGGCGCCCAACCTCCTGCTGGCGCGGCCCCGGGGCTCTACACCGCTCACAGGAGCCCCGGGCCGCGAGACGCTACGACTCCGCCTGCCTCCTCTTCCGGTGTGAACGTGGCCCCGCCCCCGTCACAGGCGACCGTGCCTGACTTCCGGGGCGGCCGCGCAAGAAAACTGCAAACAGGTTGGGCTTAAGCAGGGCTTTCACTTATCTGCCCCCACACCAAAAAAAAATTAAAAAATTGCAGCCACAATAATTTATTTTAGACATTTACGAACTATATTAATTCATGGAAAACGTATGGCCTATTGGGAATTTCTCTTTAAAAACTTATCGGGATTTTTTTTCTTTAAAACTCTTGAGCATTTTGCGTCACATTAAAATGCGTTAAGGTATTTCTCCAGCACATTTAATGCTTTTGTCCATGTGAAACAAGGGCTTCTGTGTTTTCCCACGTTCTGCACCACGTGTACCAGTTACTTTAGGGGTGAATTTAAAACTGCGTTGAGCGTGGGAAAGGCATGGCGAATATTCACATAGCCGTGGTGTTTTCCCACGTTCTGCACCACGTGTGCCAGTTACTTTAGGGGTGAATTTAAAACGGCGTTGAGCGTGGGAAAGGCATGGCGAATATTCACATAGCCGTGACCCTTTGTGGCGTGTCCAACACAAGCCCAGGAGAGCGGGATGCAGGCTGCATTTTAACGCTGTCCACTTAAGGCACATACAACCAACCTGTTGTGCGAGTGGCCTTTTATGTTTAAAGTTTGGACTAGATCCGCCCCCGGGCCTGCTGTGCTCGACACCCCACCCATAGTGCCTCAGGACCTCTGCACACTTCAATTTATACTTATTTTAGCGTTTTGCAATCATGCTGAAGTCGAACTCATAGCTACAATGGAAGCATTTGGCCCGACGAAAAAGTACGTCTGCTCTGTGCAGTTTGTATGCAACATGCACAGTTAATTGAGGGGGTGGGTGGGGGGCGAGGGGAACGGTGGATAAGTGGTGAGTGCAGAGTGGTGAGTGCAGAGTGGTGAGTGGTGAGTGCAGTGTGGTGAGTGCAGTGTGGTGAGTGCAGTGTGGTGAGTGCAGTGTGGTGAGTGCAGAGTGCAGAGTGCAGAGTGCAGAGTGGGCAGAGCAAGTGTGCAGTTGAGTGCAGAGTGCTGTGTATTGGCAATGTTAATGACAATGCCCATTTATTTTTGATTTAAAGAAAAAAAATGTCATGAGCAATGCCAATAGCTCTACCTTTAATGATGCCGAGACCATTGCATTGCAAATGCTTGTTTTGTTTGGGTTTTGGCTTTAAGGGAGCCTTCCTTACTCTGCCCAACCTCATGGCTGTATTGGCACTGTGGTCCAAGTCTGTTGTAACCACACCAGGCTGCTCCAGCGACGCGTGGCAGAGTGTGATAGAATACGGGTGGGATACAGATGGTGTACAGGTAGGATGCAGGTGGTGATTGTTGCTGATTTTCGACACTAAGACTGGTGCAGTCTGTACTGATAGGTGTGAGAGTGACCGCGGTTGTCGCAGTTACTTGACCTTGATGAAGTCGTCTATGAGGAAGAGGGGCACCGAGGGAGGACAGAGGCGGGAGGGGGAGCAGAAGGCACAGGGAACAGTGGCGATGCACACAACCAGGTCGCAGGCTCGCCTGGCACTTCACTCGGTGGCCACGATAGTCACACTCTCTCTCCAAGTGCCTTCAACACCCCCTCAAGCTCTGCCAGAGCTCCATCCTCAAACCTTGGGGCCCTCCTTGGGAATCACCCTGCCTCCGAACACGCTCCTCTCTACTCCAACCTCATTGATCCCTTAGCGGCTCCAAGGAGAGGCTCCAAAGCAAGCAGTCCGACAAGAAGAGAGGGCCTCCGCCTCGGTGCAAGTCCTCTGAATACCACACTGCGGACTGGGGGGGGGGCAAGGAGCTGATGAGGGCCAAGAAAGTAGAGAGGCTGGGGGGGCCAGGCGGGGGACTGCAGGCGGGCTGGTTAATTGAAGAGGCCGCCGCCTGTGCCTCACTGCACCAGAACTCTCTGTGAGACGTGACCGCGAACTGACTGAAGCTGAAGCCGCAGCCTCCACAGCGGTCACACCAGCAGGCTGCGATGCCTACGGCAAGCTTCACCGCTGCACCACTGCCCCGCTGGGAGGTGAATGGTAATGGGGGCCACAACGGGGTGGAGGAAGCCTCCCAGCCGACGGCCCAGTACAGCAAGCAGCTAGCGGCAGGAAACGGGACACTCCGAAAAGCAGGACTGGAATCTCAGACACTAGAGCTACTGTTCAGGTTAGAGAGTACAGCCAATAATTGTCGAAGTGTTGTCGCCGCTGGCACCACCAATCTCAGAGCTGCAAGGGAGAGCGCAAAGGTAAAGGACGGAGTTAGGGAAACCAAGAAGACGTAGAGAGCACCAGGTCGAGAGAGACTCTGTCGGACAACGAGGAGAGACCAACTGAAGAAGCCTGCCTGAACGGTATGGAGAGCAAGACGTCGAAGCTCCAGAGGACTGAAGTCGAAGCTCCAGAGGACTGAAGTCGAAGCTCCAGAGGACTTTGACCAATAGGCTGTGTAATATTTCAATGACAGTATATCAATGAAAAGGGCCTGAGTCCGTGCATGCAGCAAGGAAATATTCTTAAGTTTATGAATTCAATGAAGATTTTTACGATGTAGAAGTAGGACTACAAGTATTGAAACTTTTCTAATCGAATATTTGTTTTAAGCCACATGAAAATGATGAGCAGAGACACCCGGTGCAGGAAAGAAGCAAACCGCATTTGGAAAGCATTGCAATCCCTGGCAGTTAACCATATTGGAGCCCACTCTCTCAACCCTGCCACCCACCAAATCACGCAACACACGTCCAGGGAAGGATACGGTTATTCCTTCCACAGTGGGAGAAATTAACCTTAAGCAAGTGAGTTTTATCCATTATTAAGCAAGGATACTGCTTGGAGCTTCACTCCACCAAACATTCCACATCGATAGTTCCGAATCAGTCAGGAACACCAGCAACCCTTTTGCATGGAAGTACAAGCACTGCTAAGTAAGTTTAGTTTAGTTTAGTTTCTAAATTTATAGTGCGCGACAGCTACCCAAAAAGGGTTTCCCGGCGCAAAGCGAAACAGTGCTCAGAGGGAGAAAGGGAGTCAATTACACAGTTTTTGTCGAAAAACCAGGTTTTTAAGGATTTGCGAAACTGGGTGTAATTTGTCTCAGTTTGGAGTGCCAGGGGTAATGAGTTCCAGAGCGAGGGGCCAAGGTGAGACAACCATCTACCCCCCATCCGGGCTAATTTGAATTTGGGGGTGATGAAACTCCCTTGAGTAGCAGAGCGGAGATTTCGATGAGGGACGTAAGGACTGGCCAAAGACTGAAGATATCAAGGAGCACAACAAGATTTGATTTTGTGCATATAGCTCATGGCCTTGTATTTTATTCGATTTTCGACTTTTAGCCAATGTAACATACGTCGGTAGATGGAAACAGACGTGAATTTTGGGACATTGCACAAAAGTCTAATGGCAGCGTTCTGTACCATCTGTAGTCTATGGACTACAGCTTTATTTGAGCGAAGAGTACATTTCCATAATCAAGCCTAGATGTGATTAAGGCATTGACTACGGTTTTCCTAGTGGATTCAGGGAGCATCCAACAGATTTTCCTTAACCATTTAAGAATGGTGAAGCACGTAGCTGCGACCTTGACCGATTGCAGATGCATACTGAGTTGGTCATCAATCATGATGCCTACATTGCCGACTTGGGGGGAAGGGGATGGGAGATCGCCCATTTCACATGGCCAATGCAGGGAGTTCCAGAGATCTTTGTTTTTTCCTAACTCCACTATCTCCGTTTTTTCTCCATTTCACTTGAGAGAGTTTTGTTTCATCCAAGACGCTATGTTTTCCAGACCAGTTTTAAGGATAGAGGGAGTGCTTGAGTTTGCGTTGTGTGAGGAAAGGGAGAAGATGATTTGAGAGTCATCGGCGTAGGAAAAAAGGGATAAGGCGGTAAAGTAAGGTAAGTAAGGTAAGTAAAGATACCTTCGAGCTGGTGCCCCCACACAAGTGGAGGTCTAAGAGTTCACTCCCTGTAATTTTTTTTATTCCATTCTATCTATTCTCAAACTCAGCCCACTAAATCAATACATACTGTCAGTGTACTTCAAAATAATAACCTGTCAGGCCATCACTCCTCTTTTTGGCACAGAGCGACCCTTGACCAGATAGATGCCAACTTCCACAGCACATCACCTGCTACCGGCACTTTGTGATACGTGGAAAACACTACCAATTCACACTTATACCCTTTGTGGTCAGAACATTCCTGAGCGTGTATACCAAGTGTCCATTGGTAGTAGTAGCACGTTTGAACCGCAGTGCTGTTTGTGTCTTCCTATACCAGGACGATTGGCTGATTAAGAGCAGCAGCGGAGAGCAATGCCTAGCACACCAGTGAAGTCTTGTCTCCATTACACAGACTAGAATTCAGTCAATTCAATATAGTCTCTTTTCGAGCCACCGAATATCCAACTGTTTCTGGGAGCTATATTAAACTCCTTCAAAGGCAAATCCTACATACTGTGATGGCATTCCAGTGCTGCTACTACTTCTCACACACTGTGAACCACTAACTGTGAGGATGATATTTTAACTATTGAGTACGATGGCTTTGTGTACACCTATAGTACCGCATGCAAGAATGTGCATGCACCCACTACCGGAGTATCTCGAGTGGCCTTAAGCAGTGGGCCAGTGGAAAAATATTGTGTTGGTGGTGCCCAGCATTCAACACAGTCTGAAACAATGGCATGATAACAACTTGTCACTTGGCAGGCCATTACACACACATGCTTCTCTCGTTGGCTGGTAAGGACATCTCCGCCACATGACTGTTGAGGGTACCTGGACGCTGGAACAAATGAATGGTCACATCAGTTACCTAGACCTGACTGCAATTGATGTTCACAGTGTTTGACATGCTTATTTGAGGGAAACCGTCATGGTAAAAACAGACAACAACACATATACTGTATTTAGAAACGGGAATATTTGCTTACCCCAGCTGTCGGGTCTACTTCTAATGATCTAGAACTAGGCAATTCGCATCCTAACGTAGCACCTGGCCAATGTGGACAACAACCTTACAAACCTACTAAGCAGTATACAACAAGAAGTACCTGAGTGGGAGACTAATCCCCAGCTACTTCTGCATACTTTCCAAAATGGTTAACACCTACAGTTGACCTTTTCATCTCCATGTACCCAAACCCACAGTCCAGAGACAATACGGAATCAATGAATTCCTTCGATTCTGCTTATAGTAGGCCAGATGAGTCAAACATCAATGACTCTCATTTTAGTTGCCCCAACATGGGCGAGACAGCCATGGGGTGTGAGTTGTCTAGAAATGTCTGTTCAGTCACTGAAAAAGTTACTCATCAGATCAGACGTTCTGACTCAGCACTAGCTTCAGCTCAGACGTCTAAAGCTTAGGGAAATGTACCCATCAGTTTAGCACTTGGGTGCATAGAATTTGATGTTATTAAACTGCGTCAGGAGTACAAGCAAATCCAACATGAAGCACACAAACCAACTACATGTTTGTTCCTTGCCTCAAAATAAATAGAAAATATTTGTCCATTAATTAAGCAATGTGGTAGAGCCTCTCACAGCCTCAGTGCACTGTATTTGTTACCTACTTCACCTTCAGAAAGCTGGGTTATCCTGTTCTTCCATCCGATTACTTCTAGAACACACGTCTTTGTTCAAATTAACTGTCATTAAAGCTTTTATGAGTGGCCTTAAACAATTATTCCTTTTCAAACTCTGCTGGTTCTTAGTTGGTATGTAAATGTTGCTCTGTGAAGACCATAGGACTTCGATTTGAGAAGCAATACTCTTCATTCAATGTATATCTTAAAAGGTAGCATTTCTTATTACAATTACCTCATGGAGGAGAGTTATTGAATTGCAAGCACTTACAGTCAAGGGGTCCTTAATTCAGGTTCATACGGATACTGTTCTGAAAACAAATCCTCTAAGCAAAAGGTGGTTTTCCTTTTCATGTAATTCGGACTGTTGAGTTACCTACTGTTTTTGCAAAAGACTTAAAACAGAATAGAAACCACATTACACACATTAGAACTTAAGAAGACTAATGTATTACATTTACAGAACTGGATCCATCCGCAGAACAAAGCAACTATTTGTGGGTTATGCAGATCCCAACCTAGTAAATGCTATTTCTATGGAGGGTCTAGCAAATTGGGAAATGAATACAACATGCTATGCCCAGGCAAAGCACACACTGCATTCTGTGCCTATGGTAAATTTTGCTAAAAAGAAGAAAGCCACTATGGCTTTCTTGGAGAGCATAGTAATAAGATATCTGCAAAACTGCTACATGGTCATCACCACACAAGTTCACTAAACGTGTGGATATTCAACCCTGGCAAGACTCTTTGGTTGACCAAACAGTATTAAAAACGTTATTTTAAACATCTGGATCATCTGCTTACTATTCACAGCTTTAGGGGAGAGTACTTCTTTACATTGTATGTGGAGTGTTAGACCTGACACCCTTGGCGTGGTTTCCCCCCCATCTTTTTGCCTCTGTCTCCTGTATTTTTGATGCTGTGCTGGATTTCGTTTTTGCTGGTTTAGATGCTTTGGACACTCTGCCACCGCTGATCAGTGCCAGAGTGTAAGTGCTCCCTATGTAAATTGTCATATTGATTGGGTATACCTGATTGGCATTTGTATCACCATGAAGTCCCTAGTAAAGTGCACTGTGTGTGCCAGGGCCGGTGATGACAGATGCTACTAGTGGGCCTGCAGCGCAGATTGCTCCACCCACATAAGTAGCCCTAAAATGGTGTCTCAGGCCTGCCAGCGCAGTGCCTGTGTGCAGTCAGTGGACTGCCATGTCCGCCTGGCCAGTGTCCCCACTGGCTGGGCCTAACCCTTCCCTGTCTGTGCACATCAGTCACCCCTATGGAAGGCTCAAGGTACCCCCCTGGGCAGGGTGCAGTGTATGGGCCAGGTAGACCATGTACTAGTGCAGGTAACATGCTCTGGTAGTGAGCAGCAGCCATTTTGTGTGCTCACTGCTGCAAGGTTATCTTGCTCCATAGACTAACATGGGGGAGGCTGGTCCCAAAGGATACCAGCCTATCTTCCCATGGGAACAAGATTGGACATAAGTGATTGATATCCCTGAACTCAGAATTTAATAACACATCTTTTAGGCAAGGTTGTTTTTAAATTCTGTGTTTGATAATAGTACTTTTAGAAAGTGGCTGTTCTCTTGTCTAGCCTGTCTGTGTGCCTGGGCCTGCTTGTGGATTGACTGTCTGGTTTGAGGGTGACAGGGGCTGCAGAGCCCCAGGAGGTTGTCTTAGTCAGCCCGTGGTTGAACGGATGCATCTGCTGCCAGGGAAGTGGGAGGAGATAGCACCTGGGGGTGAATAGGGCGGTGCCTGCCTGACCACAATCCTGGCTCCATCTCCCGCTGGGCGACTGTCACCTCTGTCCCTCACACTGAAAGAAAGCAGGAAGCCAGGAAGCCCAAGGGCTCCAGCAACACCCAGAACTGGTTTGAACCGGGCTCAGGGCCCACTTGCACAAAGACTTCAAAGACTTTTAGGGGTATAAGAAAAGGACCCCTGACAACAGAAAATGAGATTCTACAATCAAGAGGAACCTCTGCTGGAAGGACCGCTGGAGAACTGAAGGAAGATTGCCATGCTGTGTGCTCTAAGGGCTGACCTGTTCTGCTGACCAACTGAAGCTGAGGAGACGAGGGACTTTGCTGTGTGCTGTGACCCTGCTTGCTTGATCTCCAGAGACTTTGCTGTGTGCTGTGTCTCCTAACTGAATCACCAAGGGCCTGAGAAGAGCTGGCCTCCTGTTCTGGAACCCAGGGTTAAAAGTTTCTTAAGCATTGCCTTCTGAGGAGATCGCGTGGTGTTTTGCCCCAATGCGTGTTTCTTCTTGCCAGCTGTGGGAGAAGATCGCTGTGCTCATCGGCACAAATTCAGGGGTGAGAGGAGGCCCGTGATGCCTCCCTGCGTACAGAATCACCCCGACGATCTGCTGGCTTGAAACGGTCCAGCCGCGACCTGTGGCCCCGAAAATCTCTTGCCCCCAATTCACCGTCGCGGCCCGGGGCCAGAAACACCCTCCAAAGTTGCCGTCCCTGACCGGAGCTGCGGTAGCGAAGATCGAAGGCGCCGCGCTCCCATTGGCCCAGAAGAACGAGCCCCCTCGGTGATCGCCGCGCTAGGATTGGCCTAGCGCCGCCGCGTCATCACTGAGGCTGCGTCCCGATTGGCTGATTGTGTTCGTGTCAGGAAGGGCCTGCCCCGGGAGCCGCGCTGCTATTGGCTGACTCCCGGGCGGCTGAGGAGGCTCGTCGCGAAGGCCGCGACAGGATTGGTCTACGTGACCGGGACCTCAGAGGCAGCCGCCGAGAGCCGCGTTGCGATCACCGGAGAGTGACCTGACCTTGCCGAGGGAGCAACGCTACTGATTCCTGCCCCTGGCCTGTTTGTCCCAGCTCGGAGCGCCGAGCTAGCTCCCCGCTGCTCCCTGAAGTGCTGAGAGCGGGCGGAGGGCTGCCGGGACCGGCCGGGGCTGGGAGCGAGTCTGTTCTGCTCTGCACGGCGGTGCCTGATTAATCATCGGTGAGGCGCGCTAGCATTGCTTGGGCCCATTAATTCGAAGGGCTGATTCTTGAGGTGATAAACACGCTGGCATTGCTTTGCCTAACCATTTAAAGTGCTGATTTGAAATAGACCAGTGATATTATTTTTAAACCCTGATTTAAAGAGACTTGAGACTATACTTTTACAATAAGAACTTCCTAATGCAAGTGCAACCATCAAGATTAAGTGCAACCTTTTACTATAGAAGCAACCATAGTGTACTGTTGATTTTTACTGCTGCAACTAGATAAAGTTATATTTTTATAAATATACTTACTCGTGTGGTCTCAGTTTGTGGTGGATTGGGGGTCATTGTCTGTGTTAAGTGTATTTATTATACACATTGCCTTGGGGAGTAATTAATTAAATTAATTAATTGTGGGTTTGTAATGCGTTAGAATCGACTCCCGAAGGAGTATCTCTGCGCAGTAGACCGCTGGGGAACCCGTCCTGGCTATCCCTGTGAGATGGTCCCTACTGGGTATCTCCAAGGTGAAACCAGGCGTCCCCGGCGTATGTGGGGGGCCGTTGTGGAGATGAGGCAAGCTAATGCCCAAAGTTGCCGAGTGTGATCCCTGGTTAGAGTAGGCATTGAGATGAGAATTATCGAGTCCGCTGACCCTGGTCCACGACCCTGCCGTGTCGGGAATTGATCCCTGGTCCCGGGCCGTCCTCTGCTCTTGGGTCTGCCACCTCTAACCAGTGGTCCACACCACTCCACAGGGATAAGCCTGTCTGCTCGAGCCAAGCTATCTAGAGGGTGATCAGGGGTTATCTACTGTGTGTATTCCTTCACCCTGACTAGAAGCAAGGGTCCCTACTTGGTCTAAGGTACTTACCTCTGCCAATTAGAAACCCCCAGATCTGACATGGAGTATGTGCTCTACAGCAGCACATACTTCAAATGGTAAATGTAGAACCTATAACCACGTGTTTGTTACTTGTAGTGCTATAGATTGACATCCGTCCTCTTACCTCCCTGGATGCAAGCAATTTTCCAAAATGTGTTTTTTCATCACATTGTTAGTCACATGCATCATTCACATTTCTTGTCCTGCTTCATACATTACATCACTTACATTACTCACCCACCGGGGAAAAGCAGTATGAGGTGGAATCTTTGTCTTGGTGTATTGTGGGCTTAGGGATGTTTTGCAAGATACCTTGAGACTCAAAAGTCCTTAAAGAAAAATGACTTGCAAAGGACCGGGTTCAATACTAATTAGATGGGAAGAATATGTACAGGGTGAAATTATGCAGCACAACATGCTACAAACAGTTTGTACAAGGGTAACTTTCCTTCTCTTCAAAACCCCTCCAGCACCTGTCAGAAGGTTAAACCTAACCGGCCTATAATGCCATGGATCCACTGTTTCAGTTTATTTCTGTGCTGTTGAACATAGGATTCTATTATAAATCCATTTCCATTTCTTAAACTGGATTTTGTCTTTCTAGGCCCTTCTCTCAAGCCATCTTTAGAGGTGGCACCAACCTTGGCTAGCTTGCTACAAAAAGCATACATCAATTAAGTCACCCTTTTAGTTGCAAGACAAGCAGCTAATGCCGACCCAATAGTTGGTCCAATGGTCTTGTCGCCCCTAAATTAAAATACTGTTTATTTATTAATTATTTATTTTCAAGGTTTTGTATATGGCGAATAAGATCCTTAACAGATATCAGAACGCTTTACATAGATATGAAAAGATAAAACTGTTTAATACAGGGGAAAGAAAAACAGTTAAATAGTATATCCAAAGTTTGTTCAAGTGAATTTAGCCAAGAGGATCGATTTTACTTCCTTTTTGATGGATGCAGTGGATGAGATAAGTCTTGTTTCTGGAGGGAGGGCATTCCAAATCCTGGGAGCCATCCCTGAGAAGGAGCGTTTGTATGTTTTTATCTTGTGGAATTTTTTTTGTTTCAGAAGGAGAGTTTGTGCGCTTCTTGTTGTTCTTGAACCTCCCGAGATGTCAATTTCTGAGCAATGTAACTGGGCGAATTGTGGTGTAAGGCCTTATGAGTAATGCACGCGATTTTCAGGTGTATTATGGCTTCGAAGGGTAGCCAGTTCAGAGATTTTAAGTCGGGAGAGATGTGTGAGCGTTTTTTTGATCCAGTGATGTGTCTTGCTGCAGCATTGATAAAGGCTCTTAATGGTGCGGTTGTAGATAGGGGGAGGCCGCAGAGGGCAGTGCTTCCATAATCAATCCGAGGGATAACTAGCGCTTGGACCGCAGTTCGGAAGTCGTTGGCTGTGAGAAGGGGTTTCAGCTTCCTCAAGGTGTTGATTTGGAAATTAGCTCCCTTCGTTGCATTGCTGATATGTCGTTGCATATTGAGATTAGAGTTGAGGGTTATACCTAAAGATTTTGCGGAGTCTACAATGATAGGTTGGACGTTGACTGCATTGAGGTGTTAAAGCCAATCCTGAGCGATGTGGATTTTGGCGGGGGGAGCTATTAGTAAGAACTCAGTTTTTAGGTCTCGTCTGTCAATGCGCATGCGCATTGAGCTTGCAAGACTATAGGGGCTTAAACAGACTTTAACCAACTTGCGATTCCATGACGATTCCTTGCAGTGCCCATCAAATTTAAGCTCAATGCGCAAGCGCATAGACATTAAAAGCGCGTGCACATGAAAGCGACAAGGCTCCCTCCCACGGCTATCCCCACCCCCAGCACCTCCCCTCGCTCTCCCCGCACACAGCCAGGCTCGCATTTCTCCTCCCCCTCCCCAGCCGCCAGCACCTCCCCTCTCTCTCCCTGCACACAGCCAGGCTCGCATTTCTCCTCCCCCTCCCCAGCCGCCAGCACCTCCCCTCTCTCTCCCTGCAGTTTCACGGCTGTGTCTCGTCTTAAACCTCATTCGAGATCTTCGCATTGAATACTAAAACCACCGCCTCAGCCTGCACAACTCATTTAGCAGAAAGGAACGGGCTGCAACTTGCAAAACTCCACGACTCCAAGCGCCACCGCCTCAGCCTGCACAACTCATTTTTTTCCCAGTGAAACAGACTATTTTTTTTAAAAAACCGCCAGCCTTCGCCATCTGTTCCCCAGCCCTCAGCCGCCAGCACCTCCCCTCTCTCTCCCCGCACACAGCCAGGCTCGCATTTCTCCTCCCCAGCTGCCAGCACCTCCCCTCTCTCTCCCTGCAGTTTCACTGCTGCGGTGAGCAGGTTGACACTACAAGAGCAAACCACTACCAACCGAGCAAAGCTTGTTTGTATATGTAAATAAAAAACGAAGTCGACGTTTTAGTGCAGGCATGCCAATAGCGCCACTTCCGTGCTGTTCCCTTACAATGGGCCAATTAACAAGTGTCAGAAGTAAACAGAACAGCGGAGCCAGAAGAGTACAAACTAGACATTACTCCTCCTTTAATCCTGCATCCTTTCGGCGGGGCGCGCGCCACGCTCTCTCTCTGTTGCCACACGGATTAAACTGCCCAGACAGCCCACCCCCTCCCTCTCCAGCGTGTGCAGCGCTCTCCCTCTGTTGCTAAACGCATTAAAGTGACCAGGCAGCCCACCCCCTCCAGCGCGCTCTCCCTCTGTTGCCACACGCATTACACTTAGTAGGCAGACCACCCCCTCCTCCCTATGCTCCCTCGAGTTGCAGGCATCCCACCTCCTCCCTCTCCATATGGTCGCTCGACTTTACTTTGAGCTTCGCTGCACGTTCTCCCTGGCTCCTTTCTGACCACGCACTGTGCCTTTTCCATGTACTTCCATGCCCCATAATTTACGGTCAAATACTCTTTCTTTTGTTTTGATATGCAAGCATTTAGCATTTGCTTTACTTTTATTTACTTACATCCTTTTTTTTAAATTTGAAATTTACGCGCCCAAACTCGTTTCTACTTTTTTATGTAAACATACTCCTATTCTCACTCACATTTTAAAAATCACTTTCTTGACAAACAACACTCTGGGGCAACACTCATGGCCAACACCGCATTACTTAGGGACACCCCAACTTCACTCATGGACACCGGCACACTACTTAAGGACACCCCCACGCATCACTCAGGGACACCACTGCATCACTCAGGGACACCACTGCATCACTCAGGGACACCACTGCATCACTCGGGGACACCACTGCATCACTCGGGGACACCACTGCATCACTCGGGGACACCACTGCATCACTCGGGGACACCACTGCACCACTCGGGGACACCACTGCACCACTCGGGGACACCACTGCACCACTCGGGGACACCACCGCACCACTCGGGGACACCACCGCACCACTCGGGGACACCACCGCACCACTCGGGGACACCACCGCACCACTCGGGGACATCACCGCACCACTCGGGGACACCACCGCACCACTCGGGGACACCACCGCACCACTCGGGGACACCACCGCACCACTCGGGGACACCACCGCACCACTCGGGGACACCACCGCACCACTCGGGGACACCACCGCACCACTCGGGGACACCACCGCACCACTCGGGGACACCACCGCACCACTCGGGGACACCACCGCACCACTCGGGGACACCACCGCACCACTCGGGGACACCACCGCACCACTCGGGGACACCGCCGCACCACTCGGGGACACCGCCGCACCACTCGGGGACACCGCCGCACCACTCGGGGACACCGCCGCACCACTCGGGGACACCGCCGCACCACTCGGGGACACCGCCGCACCACTCGGGGACACCGCCGCACCACTCGGGGACACCGCCGCACCACTCGGGGACACCGCCGCACCACTCGGGGACACCGCCGCACCACTCGGGGACACCGCCGCACCACTCGGGGACACCGCCGCATCACTCGGGGACACCGCCGCATCACTCGGGGACACCGCCGCATCACTCGGGGACACCGCCGCATCACTCGGGGACACCGCCGCACCACTCGGGGACACCGCCGCACCACTCGGGGACACCGCCGCACCACTCGGGGACACCGCCGCACCACTCGGGGACACCGCCGCACCACTCGGGGACACCGCCGCATCACTCGGGGACACCGCCGCATCACTCGGGGACACCGCCGCATCACTCGGGGACACCGCCGCATCACTCGGGGACACCGCCGCACCACTCGGGGACACCGCCGCACCACTCGGGGACACCGCTGCACCACTCGGGGACACCGCCGCACCACTCGGGGACACCGCCGCATCACTCGGGGACACCGCCGCATCACTCGGGGACACCGCCGCATCACTCGGGGACACCGCCGCATCACTCGGGGACACCGCCGCATCACTCGGGGACACCGCCGCATCACTCGGGGACACCGCCGCATCACTCGGGGACACCGCCGCATCACTCGGGGACACCGCCGCATCACTCGGGGACACCGCCGCATCACTCGGGGACACCACTCGGAGACACCACCGCATCACTCGGGGACACCACCGCATCACTCGGGGACACCACCGCATCACTCGGGGACACCACCGCATCACTCGGGGACACCACCGCACCACTCGGGGACACCACTGCACCACTCGGGGACACCACCGCACCACTCGGGGACACCACCGCACCACTCGGGGACACCACCGCACCACTCGGGGACACCACCGCATCACTCGGGGACACCACCGCATCACTCGGGGACACCACCGCATCACTCGGGGACACCACCGCATCACTCGGGGACACCACCGCATCACTCGGGGACACCACTGCATCACTCGGGGACACCACCCGGGGACACCACCGCATCACTCGGGGACACCACTCGGAGACACCACCGCATCACTCGGGGACACCACTGCACCACTCGGGGACACCACTGCACCACTCGGGGACACCACTGCACCACTCGGGGACACCACTGCACCACTCGGGGACACCACCGCATCACTCGGGGACACCACCGCATCACTCGGGGACACCACTGCACCACTCGGGGACACCACTGCACCACTCGGGGACACCACCGCATCACTCGGGGACACCACCGCATCACTCGGGGACACCACCGCATCACTCGGGGACACCACCCGGGGACACCACCGCATCACTCGGAGACACCACTCGGAGACACCACCGCATCACTCGGGGACACCACCGCATCACTCGGGGACACCACTGCATCACTCGGGGACACCGCCGCATCACTCGGGGACACCGCCGCATCACTCGGGGACACCGCCGCATCACTCGGGGACACCGCCGCACCACTCGGGGACACCGCCGCACCACTCGGGGACACCGCTGCACCACTCGGGGACACCGCCGCACCACTCGGGGACACCGCCGCATCACTCGGGGACACCGCCGCATCACTCGGGGACACCGCCGCATCACTCGGGGACACCGCCGCATCACTCGGGGACACCGCCGCATCACTCGGGGACACCGCCGCATCACTCGGGGACACCGCCGCATCACTCGGGGACACCGCCGCATCACTCGGGGACACCGCCGCATCACTCGGGGACACCGCCGCATCACTCGGGGACACCGCCGCATCACTCGGGGACACCGCCGCATCACTCGGGGACACCACTGCATCACTCGGGGACACCACTGCATCACTCGGGGACACCACTGCATCACTCGGGGACACCACTGCATCACTCGGGGACACCACTGCATCACTCGGGGACACCACCGCATCACTCGGGGACACCACCGCACCACTCGGGGACACCACCGCACCACTCGGGGACACCACCGCATCACTCGGGGACACCACCGCATCACTCGGGGACACCACCGCATCACTCGGGGACACCACCGCATCACTCGGGGACACCACCGCATCACTCGGGGACACCACCGCATCACTCGGGGACACCACCGCATCACTCGGGGACACCACCGCATCACTCGGGGACACCACTGCATCACTCGGGGACACCACCCGGGGACACCACCGCATCACTCGGGGACACCACTCGGAGACACCACCGCATCACTCGGGGACACCACTGCACCACTCGGGGACACCACTGCACCACTCGGGGACACCACTGCACCACTCGGGGACACCACTGCACCACTCGGGGACACCACTGCACCACTCGGGGACACCACTGCACCACTCGGGGACACCACCGCATCACTCGGGGACACCACCGCATCACTCGGGGACACCACCCGGGGACACCACCGCATCACTCGGAGACACCACTCGGAGACACCACCGCATCACTCGGGGACACCACCGCATCACTCGGGGACACCACTGCATCACTCGGGGACACCGCCGCATCACTCTGGGACACCGCCGCATCACTCTGGGACACCGCCGCATCACTCGGGGACACCGCCGCATCACTCGGGGACACCACTGCATCACTCGGGGACACCACTGCATCACTCGGGGACACCACTGCATCACTCGGGGACACCACTGCATCACTCGGGGACACCACTGCATCACTCGGGGACACCACTGCATCACTCGGGGACACCACTGCATCACTCGGGGACACCACTGCATCACTCGGGGACACCACCGCATCACTCGGGGACACCACCCGGGGACACCACCGCATCACTCGGGGACACCACTCGGAGACACCACCGCATCACTCGGGGACACCACCGCATCACTCGGGGACACCACCCGGGGACACCACCGCATCACTCGGGGACACCACTCGGAGACACCACCGCATCACTCGGGGACACCACCGCATCACTCGGGGACACCACCCGGGGACACCACCGCATCACTCGGGGACACCACTCGGAGACACCACCGCATCACTCGGGGACACCACTGCATCACTCGGGGACACCACTGCATCACTCGGGGACACCACCGCACCACTCGCGGACACCACCGCACCACTCGGGGACACCACTGCACCACTCGGGGACACCACCGCATCACTCGGGGACACCACCGCATCACTCGGGGACACCACCGCATCACTCGGGGACACCACCGCATCACTCGGGGACACCACCGCATCACTCGGGGACACCACCCGGGGACACCACCGCATCACTCGGGGACACCACTCGGAGACACCACCGCATCACTCGGGGACACCACCGCATCACTCGGGGACACCACTGCATCACTCGGGGACACCACCGCATCACTCGGGGACACCACCGCATCACTCGGGGACACCACCGCATCACTCGGGGACACCACCGCATCACTCGGGGACACCACCGCATCACTCGGGGACACCACCGCATCACTCGGGGACACCACCCGGGGACACCACCGCATCACTCGGGGACACCACCCGGGGACACCACCGCATCACTCGGGGACACCACTCGGAGACACCACCGCATCACTCAGGGACAAAACCGCATCACTCGGGGACACCACCCGGGGACACCACCGCATCACTCGGGGACACCACCCGGGGACACCACCGCATCACTCGGGGACACCACCCGGGGACACCACCGCATCACTCGGGGACACCACTCGGAGACACCACCGCATCACTCGGGGACACCACCGCATCACTCGGGGACACCACCGCATCACTCGGGGACACCACCGCATCACTCGGGGACACCACCGCATCACTCGGGGACACCACCGCATCACTCGGGGACACCACCGCATCACTCGGGGACACCACCGCATCACTCGGGGACACCACTGCATCACTCGGGGACACCACTGCATCACTCGGGGACACCACTGCATCACTCGGGGACACCACTGCATCACTCGGGGACACCACTGCATCACTCAGGGACACCACTGCATCACTCAGGTACACCACTCAGGGACACCACTGCATCACTCAGGGACACCACTGCATCACTCAGGGACACCACTGCATCACTCAGGTACACCACTCAGGTACACCACTGCATCACTCAGGGACACCACTGCATCACTCAGGGACACCACTGCATCACTCAGGGACACCACTGCATCACTCAGGGACACCACTGCATCACTCAGGGACACCACTGCATCACTCAGGGACACCACTGCATCACTCAGGGACACCACTGCATCACTCAGGGACACCACTGCACCACTCAGGTACACCACTCAGGGACACCACTGCATCACTCAGGGACACCACTGCATCACTCAGGGACACCACTGCATCACTCAGGGACACCACTGCATCACTCAGGGACACCACTGCATCACTCAGGGACACCACTGCATCACTCAGGGACACCACTGCATCACTCAGGGACACCACTGCATCACTCAGGGACACCACTCAGGGACACCACTTCATCACTCAGGGACACCACTGCATCACTCAGGGACACCACTCAGGGACACCACTGCATCACTCAGGGACACCACTGCATCACTCAGGGACACCACTGCATCACTCAGGGACACCACTGCATCACTCAGGGACACCACTCAGGGACACCACTTCATCACTCAGGGACACCACTGCATCACTCAGGGACACCACTCAGGGACACCACTGCATCACTCAGGGACACCACTGCATCACTCAGGGACACCACTGCATCACTCAGGGACACCACTGCATCACTCAGGGACACCACTGCATCACTCGGGGACACCACTGCATCACTCGGGGACACCACTGCATCACTCGGGGACACCACTGCATCACTCGGGGACACCACTGCATCACTCAGGGACACCACTCAGGGACACCACTGCATCACTCGGGGACACCACTGCATCACTCGGGGACACCACTGCACCACTCGGGGACACCACTGCACCACTCGGGGACACCACTGCACCACTCGGGGACACCACTGCACCACTCGGGGACACCACTGCACCACTCGGGGACACCACTGCACCACTCGGGGACACCACTGCACCACTCGGGGACACCACTGCACCACTCGGGGACACCACTGCATCACTCGGGGACACCACTGCATCACTCAGGGACACCACTCAGGGACACCACTGCATCACTCAGGGACACCACTGCATCACTCGGGGACACCACTGCATCACTCGGGGACACCACTGCACCACTCGGGGACACCACTGCACCACTCGGGGACACCACTGCACCACTCGGGGACACCACTGCACCACTCGGGGACACCACTGCACCACTCGGGGACACCACTGCACCACTCGGGGACACCACTGCACCACTCGGGGACACCACTGCATCACTCGGGGACACCACCGCATCACTCGGGGACACCACCCGGGGACACCACCGCATCACTCGGGGACACCACTCGGAGACACCACCGCATCACTCGGGGACACCACTCGGAGACACCACCGCATCACTCGGGGACACCACCGCATCACTCGGGGACACCACCCGGGGACACCACCGCATCACTCGGGGACACCACTCGGAGACACCACTGCATCACTCGGGGACACCACTGCATCACTCGGGGACACCACTGCATCACTCGGGGACACCACTGCATCACTCTGGGACACCGCCGCATCACTCGGGGACACCGCCGCATCACTCGGGGACACCGCCGCATCACTCGGGGACACCACTGCATCACTCGGGGACACCACTGCATCACTCGGGGACACCACTGCATCACTCGGGGACACCACTGCATCACTCGGGGACACCACTGCATCACTCGGGGACACCACTGCACCACTCGGGGACACCACCGCACCACTCGGGGACACCACCGCACCACTCGGGGACACCACCGCATCACTCGGGGACACCACCGCATCACTCGGGGACACCACCGCATCACTCGGGGACACCACCGCATCACTCGGGGACACCACCGCATCACTCGGGGACACCACCGCATCACTCGGGGACACCACCGCATCACTCGGGGACACCACTGCATCACTCGGGGACACCACCCGGGGACACCACCGCATCACTCGGGGACACCACTCGGAGACACCACCGCATCACTCGGGGACACCACTGCACCACTCGGGGACACCACTGCACCACTCGGGGACACCACTGCACCACTCGGGGACACCACTGCACCACTCGGGGACACCACTGCACCACTCGGGGACACCACCGCATCACTCGGGGACACCACCGCATCACTCGGGGACACCACCGCATCACTCGGGGACACCACCCGGGGACACCACCGCATCACTCGGAGACACCACTCGGAGACACCACCGCATCACTCGGGGACACCACCGCATCACTCGGGGACACCACTGCATCACTCGGGGACACCGCCGCATCACTCTGGGACACCGCCGCATCACTCGGGGACACCACCGCATCACTCGGGGACACCACCGCATCACTCGGGGACACCACTGCATCACTCGGGGACACCACTGCATCACTCGGGGACACCACTGCATCACTCGGGGACACCACTGCATCACTCGGGGACACCACTGCATCACTCGGGGACACCACTGCATCACTCGGGGACACCACTGCATCACTCGGGGACACCACTGCATCACTCGGGCCACTGCATCACTCAGGGACACCACCGCATCACTCGGGGACACCACCGCATCACTCGGGGACACCACCCGGGGACACCACCGCATCACTCGGGGACACCACTCGGAGACACCACCGCATCACTCGGGGACACCACCGCATCACTCGGGGACACCACCTGGGGACACCACCGCATCACTCGGGGACACCACTCTGAGACACCACCGCATCACTCGGGGACACCACTGCATCACTCGGGGACACCACTGCATCACTCGGGGACACCACCGCATCACTCGGGGACACCACCGCACCACTCGGGGACACCACTGCACCACTCGGGGACACCACTGCACCACTCGGGGACACCACTGCACCACTCGGGGACACCACCGCATCACTCGGGGACACCACCGCATCACTCGGGGACACCACCCGGGGACACCACCGCATCACTCGGGGACACCACTCGGAGACACCACCGCATCACTCGGGGACACCACCGCATCACTCGGGGACACCACTGCATCACTCGGGGACACCACTGCATCACTCGGGGACACCACCGCATCACTCGGGGACACCACCGCATCACTCGGGGACACCACCGCATCACTCGGGGACACCACCGCATCACTCGGGGACACCACCGCATCACTCGGGGACACCACCCGGGGACACCACCGCATCACTCGGGGACACCACCCGGGGACACCACCGCATCACTCGGGGACACCACCCGGGGACACCACCGCATCACTCGGGGACACCACTCGGAGACACCACCGCATCACTCAGGGACAAAACCGCATCACTCGGGGACACCACCCGGGGACACCACCGCATCACTCGGGGACACCACCCGGGGACACCACCGCATCACTCGGGGACACCACTCGGAGACACCACTGCATCACTCGGGGACACCACTGCATCACTCGGGGACACCACTGCATCACTCGGGGACACCACCGCATCACTCGGGGACACCACCGCATCACTCGGGGACACCACCGCATCACTCGGAGACACCACTGCATCACTCGGGGATACCACTGCATCACTCGGGGACACCACTGCATCACTCGGGGACACCACTGCATCACTCGGGGACACCACTGCATCACTCGGGGACACCACTGCATCACTCGGGGACACCACTGCATCACTCGGGGACACCACTGCATCACTCGGGGACACCACTGCATCACTCAGGGACACCACTGCATCACTCAGGTACACCACTCAGGGACACCACTGCATCACTCAGGGACACCACTGCATCACTCAGGGACACCACTGCATCACTCAGGTACACCACTCAGGTACACCACTGCATCACTCAGGGACACCACTGCATCACTCAGGGACACCACTGCATCACTCAGGGACACCACTGCATCACTCAGGGACACCACTGCATCACTCAGGGACACCACTGCATCACTCAGGGACACCACTGCATCACTCAGGGACACCACTGCATCACTCAGGGACACCACTGCATCACTCAGGGACACCACTGCACCACTGCATCACTCAGGGACACCACTGCATCACTCAGGGACACCACTGCATCACTCAGGGACACCACTGCATCACTCAGGGACACCACTGCATCACTCAGGGACACCACTGCACCACTCAGGTACACCACTCAAGGACACCACTGCATCACTCAGGGACACCACTGCATCACTCAGGGACACCACTGCATCACTCAGGGACACCACTGCATCACTCAGGGACACCACTGCATCACTCAGGGACACCACTGCATCACTCAGGGACACCACTGCATCACTCAGGGACACCACTCAGGGACACCACTTCATCACTCAGGGACACCACTGCATCACTCAGGGACACCACTCAGGGACACCACTGCATCACTCAGGGACACCACTGCATCACTCAGGGACACCACTGCATCACTCAGGGACACCACTGCATCACTCAGGGACACCACTGCATCACTCGGGGACACCACTGCATCACTCGGGGACACCACTGCATCACTCGGGGACACCACTGCATCACTCAGGGACACCACTCAGGGACACCACTGCATCACTCGGGGACACCACTGCATCACTCGGGGACACCACTGCACCACTCGGGGACACCACTGCACCACTCGGGGACACCACTGCACCACTCGGGGACACACACCACTGCACCACTCGGGGACACCACTGCACCACTCGGGGACACCACCGCATCACTCGGGGACACCACCGCATCACTCGGGGACACCACCCGGGGACACCACCGCATCACTCGGGGACACCACTCGGAGACACCACCGCATCACTCGGGGACACCACCGCATCACTCGGGGACACCACTGCATCACTCGGGGACACCACTGCATCACTCGGGGACACCACCGCATCACTCGGGGACACCACCGCATCACTCGGGGACACCACCGCATCACTCGGGGACACCACCGCATCACTCGGGGACACCACCGCATCACTCGGGGACACCACCGCATCACTCGGGGACACCACCCGGGGACACCACCGCATCACTCGGGGACACCACCCGGGGACACCACCGCATCACTCGGGGACACCACCCGGGGACACCACCGCATCACTCGGGGACACCACTCGGAGACACCACCGCATCACTCAGGGACAAAACCGCATCACTCGGGGACACCACCCGGGGACACCACCGCATCACTCGGGGACACCACCCGGGGACACCACCGCATCACTCGGGGACACCACTGCATCACTCAGGGACACCACTCAGGGACACCACTGCATCACTCAGGGACACCACTGCATCACTCAGGGACACCACTGCATCACTCAGGGACACCACTGCATCACTCAGGGACACCACTGCATCACTCAGGGACACCACTGCATCACTCGGGGACACCACTGCATCACTCGGGGACACCACTGCATCACTCAGGGACACCACTCAGGGACACCACTGCATCACTCGGGGACACCACTGCATCACTCGGGGACACCACTGCACCACTCGGGGACACCACTGCACCACTCGGGGACACCACTGCACCACTCGGGGACACCACTGCACCACTCTGGGACACCACTGCACCACTCGGGGACACCACTGCACCACTCGGGGACACCACTGCATCACTCGGGGACACCACTGCATCACTCAGGGACACCACTCAGGGACACCACTGCATCACTCGGGGACACCACTGCATCACTCGGGGACACCACTGCACCACTCGGGGACACCACTGCACCACTCGGGGACACCACTGCACCACTCGGGGACACCACTGCACCACTCGGGGACACCACTGCACCACTCGGGGACACCACTGCACCACTCGGGGACACCACTGCATCACTCGGGGACACCACCGCATCACTCGGGGACACCACCCGGGGACACCACCGCATCACTCGGGGACACCACTCGGAGACACCACCGCATCACTCGGGGACACCACTCGGAGACACCACCGCATCACTCGGGGACACCACCGCATCACTCGGGGACACCACCCGGGGACACCACCGCATCACTCGGGGACACCACTCGGAGACACCACTGCATCACTCGGGGACACCACTGCATCACTCGGGGACACCACTGCATCACTCGGGGACACCACTGCATCACTCGGGGACACCACTGCATCACTCGGGGACACCACTGCATCACTCGGGGACACCACTGCATCACTCGGGGACACCACTGCATCACTCGGGGACACCACTGCATCACTCAGGTACACCACTCAGGGACACCACTGCATCACTCAGGGACACCACTGCATCACTCAGGGACACCACTGCATCACTCAGGGACACCACTGCATCACTCAGGTACACCACTCAGGTACACCACTGCATCACTCAGGTACACCACTGCATCACTCAGGGACACCACTGCATCACTCAGGTACACCACTGCATCACTCAGGGACACCACTGCATCACTCAGGGACACCACTGCATCACTCAGGGACATCACTGCATCACTCAGGTACACCACTCAGGTACACCACTGCATCACTCAGGGACACCACTGCATCACTCAGGGACACCACTGCATCACTCAGGGACACCACTGCATCACTCAGGGACACCACTGCATCACTCAGGGACACCACTGCATCACTCAGGGACACCACTGCATCACTCAGGGACACCACTCTGGGACACCACTGCATCACTCAGGGACACCACTGCATCACTCAGGGACACCACTGCATCACTCAGGGACACCACTGCATCACTCGGGGACACCACTGCATCACTCTGGGACACCACCGCATCACTCGGGGACACCACCGCATCACTCGGGGACACCACCGCATCACTCGGGGACACCACCGCATCACTCGGGGACACCACCGCATCACTCGGGGACACCACTGCATCACTCGGGGACACCACTGCATCACTCGGGGACACCACCGCATCACTCGGGGACACCACCGCATCACTCGGGGACACCACCGCATCACTCGGGGACACCACCGCATCACTCGGGGACACCACCGCATCACTCGGGGACACCACCCGGGGACACCACCGCATCACTCGGGGACACCACCCGGGGACACCACCGCATCACTCGGGGACACCACTCGGAGACACCACCGCATCACTCAGGGACAACACCGCATCACTCGGGGACACCACCCGGGGACACCACCGCATCACTCGGGGACACCACTCGGAGACACCACTGCATCACTCGGGGACACCACCGCATCACTCGGGAACACCACCGCATCACTCGGGGACACCACCGCATCACTCGGGGACACCACCGCATCACTCGGGGACACCACCGCATCACTCGGGGACACCACCGCATCACTCGGGGACACCACCGCATCACTCGGGGACACCACCGCATCACTCGGGGACACCACCGCATCACTCGGGGACACCACCGCATCACTCGGGGACACCACCGCATCACTCGGGGACACCACCGCATCACTCGGGGACACCACTGCATCACTCAGGGACACCACTCAGGTACACCACTGCATCACTCAGGGACACCACTGCATCACTCAGGGACACCACTGCATCACTCAGGGACACCACTGCATCACTCAGGGACACCACTGCATCACTCAGGGACACCACTGCATCACTCAGGGACACCACTGCACCACTCAGGTACACCACTCAGGGACACCACTGCATCACTCAGGGACACCACTGCATCACTCAGGGACACCACTGCATCACTCAGGGACACCACTGCATCACTCAGGGACACCACTGCATCACTCAGGGACACCACTGCATCACTCAGGGACACCACTCAGGGACACCACTGCATCACTCAGGGACACCACTGCATCACTCAGGGACACCACTGCATCACTCAGGGACACCACTGCATCACTCAGGGACACCACTGCATCACTCAGGGACACCACTGCATCACTCGGGGACACCACTGCATCACTCGGGGACACCACTGCATCACTCGGGGACACCACTGCATCACTCGGGGACACCACTGCATCACTCGGGGACACCACTGCATCACTCAGGGACACCACTCAGGGACACCACTGCACCACTCGGGGACACCACTGCACCACTCGGGGACACCACTGCACCACTCGGGGACACCACTGCACCACTCGGGGACACCACTGCACCACTCGGGGACACCACTGCACCACTCGGGGACACCACCGCACCACTCGGGGACACCACCGCATCACTCGGGGACACCACCGCATCACTCGGGGACACCACTGCATCACTCGGGGACACCACTGCATCACTCGGGGACACCACTGCATCACTCGGGGACACCACTGCATCACTCGGGGACACCACTGCATCACTCGGGGACACCACTCAGGGACACCACTCGGGGACACCACTGCACCACTCGGGGACACCACTGCACCACTCGGGGACACCACTGCACCACTCGGGGACACCACTGCACCACTCGGGGACACCACTGCACCACTCGGGGACACCACTGCACCACTCGGGGACACCACTGCACCACTCGGGGACACCACCGCATCACTCGGGGACACCACCCGGGGACACCACCGCATCACTCGGGGACACCACTCGGAGACACCACCGCATCACTCGGGGACACCACTCGGAGACACCACCGCATCACTCGGGGACACCACCCGGGGACACCACCGCATCACTCGGGGACACCACTCGGAGACACCACTGCATCACTCGGGGACACCACTGCATCACTCGGGGACACCACTGCATCACTCGGGGACACCACTGCATCACTCGGGGACACCACTGCATCACTCGGGGACACCACTGCATCATTCAGGGACACCACTGCATCACTCGGGGACACCACTGCATCATTCAGGGACACCACTGCATCACTCAGGGACACCACTGCATCACTCAGGTACACCACTCAGGGACACCACTGCATCACTCAGGGACACCACTGCATCACTCGGGGACACCACTGCATCACTCGGGGACACCACTGCATCACTCGGGGACACCACTGCATCACTCGGGGACACCACTCGGAGACACCACCGCATCACTCGGGGACACCACCCGGGGACACCACCGCATCACTCGGGGACACCACTCGGAGACACCACTGCATCACTCGGGGACACCACTGCATCACTCGGGGACACCACTGCATCACTCGGGGACACCACTGCATCACTCGGGGACACCACTGCATCACTCGGGGACACCACTGCATCACTCGGGGACACCACTGCATCATTCAGGGACACCACTGCATCACTCGGGGACACCACTGCATCATTCAGGGACACCACTGCATCACTCAGGGACACCACTGCATCACTCAGGTACACCACTCAGGGACACCACTGCATCACTCAGGGACACCACTGCATCACTCGGGGACACCACTGCATCACTCGGGGACACCACTGCATCACTCGGGGACACCACTGCATCACTCGGGGACACCACTGCATCACTCGGGGACACCACTGCATCACTCGGGGACACCACTGCATCACTCGGGGACACCACTGCATCACTCGGGGACACCACTGCATCACTCGGGGACACCACTGCATCACTCAGGGACACCACTGCACCACTCGGGGACACCACTGCACCACTCGGGGACACCACTGCACCACTCGGGGACACCACTGCACCACTCGGGGACACCACTCGGGGACACCACTGCACCACTCGGGGACACCACTGCACCACTCGGGGACACCACTGCACCACTCGGGGACACCACTGCACCACTCGGGGACACCACCGCACCACTCGGGGACACCACCGCACCACTCAGGGACACCACTCAGAGACACCACTGCATCACTCAGGGACACCACTGCATCACTCAGGTACACCACTCAGGGACACCACTGCATCACTCAGGGACACCACTGCATCACTCAGGGACACCACTGCATCACTCAGGGACACCACTGCATCACTCGGGGACACCACTGCATCACTCGGGGACACCACTGCATCACTCGGGGAGACCACTGCATCACTCGGGGACACCACTGCATCACTCGGGGACACCACTGCATCACTCGGGGACACCACTGCATCACTCGGGGACACCACTGCATCACTCGGGGACACCACTGCATCACTCGGGGACACCACCGCATCACTCGGGGACACCACCGCACCACTCGGGGACACCACCGCACCACTCGGGGACACCACCGCACCACTCGGGGACACCACCGCACCACTCGGGGACACCACCGCACCACTCGGGGACACCACCGCACCACTCGGGGACACCACCGCACCACTCGGGGACACCACCGCACCACTCGGGGACACCACCGCACCACTCGGGGACACCACCGCACCACTCGGGGACACCACCGCACCACTCGGGGACACCACCGCACCACTCGGGGACACCACTGCATCACTCGGGGACACCACTGCATCACTCGGGGACACCACCGCATCACTCGGGGACACCTCCGCATCACTCGGGGACACCACCGCATCACTCGGGGACACCACCGCACCACTAAGGAACACCACCGCATCACTCGGGGACACCACCGCATCACTCGGGGACACCACCGCATCACTCGGGGACACCACTGCACCACTAAGGAACACCACCACATCACTCGGGGACACCACCGCATCACTCGGGGACACCACCGCACCACTAAGGAACACCACCGCATCACTCGGGGACACCACTGCACCACTAAGGAACACCACCACATCACTCAGGGATAACAACCACATCACTCAGGGACACCACCACCCTAGACGCCAACACCCTAGATGCCAACACCCTAGCCCACACCACCCTAGCCCACACCACCCTAGCCCACACCACCCTAGCCCACACCACCCTAGCCCCCACCACCCTAGCCCCCACCACCCTAGCCCCCACCACCCTAGCCCCCACCACCCTAGCCCCCACCACCCTAGCCCCCATCACCGCTAACCGCCAACAACCCATCACCCTAGCACCCACCACCCTAGCCGCCACCACCCTACCTAACTGATCACCACTACATACAATAACAGTAGTCGCATTCATGTGCTACATTCACTTGACTCCATGTCCAGGAATTTCTACATCCAAGTAAAAAATAACAACATTTCTACAGGACAAACAAAAAATGCTGCCAGCTGGTGTAGGAAAGGGAATGCACAGCTCTAATGCAGAAAATGCAATATATAGGTCTCTTCCTTTAGTTCACCTAATGCAACACATATCTTCTTTCTGATCAAAAATCAAATAAAGTACTAGGAAAAATAACAAACGTCGCTGAGCACAAATGCAAGAAAATTGAGGGAAACTCAAACACATACATGTAACAATCATCTTATAGGGAAAATTACTGCAGCAGATCTAGTCGAGGGCACAAGATAACAAATAACAGATTCTAAACTTAAGGATAGGCAAAGAATATGTTTATTTGCAGATTTTTAAAAAAATGTCTTGGCATACAAAAACATACACACCAACTTACTTACACACACACACCCACACACCCACACACACACCCACACACACACCCACACACACACACACACACCCCCACTCACTCACCCACTCACTCACCCACTCACCCACTCACTCACCCACTCACCCACTCTCAACCACCCACGCACCACTCTCACCCACCCACACAGACACACGCACCCTCACACACCCACGCACTCTCACCCACCCACGCACACGCTCTCTCACGCCCTCGCACACTCTCTCACGCCCTCGCACACTCTCTCTCACGCCCACGCACACTCTCTCTCAAACGCCCACGCACACTCTCTCTCAAACGCCCACACACACTCTCTCTGACACGCCCACGCACACTCTCTCTCACATGCCCACAAACCACCACTGCATCACTCGGGGACACCACCGCATCACTCGGGGACACCACCGCATCACTCGGGGACACCACCGCATCACTCGGGGACACCACCGCATCACTCGGGGACACCACCGCATCACTCGGGGACACCACGGCATCACTCGGGGACACCACCGCATCACTCGGGGACACCACCGCATCACTCTGGGACACCACCGCATCACTCTGGGACACCACCGCATCACTCTGGGACACCACCGCATCACTCTGGGACACCACCGCATCACTCGGGGGCACCACCGCATCACTCGGGGACACCACCGCATCACTCGGGGACACCACCGCATCACTCGGGGACACCACCGCACCACTCGGGGACACCACCGCACCACTCGGGGACACCACCGCACCACTCGGGGACACCACCGCACCACTCGGGGACACCACCGCACCACTCGGGGACACCACCGCACCACTCGGGGACACCACCGCACCACTCGGGGACACCACCGCACCACTCGGGGACACCACCGCACCACTCGGGGACACCACCGCACCACTCGGGGACACCACCGCACCGCTAAGGAACACCACCACACCGCTAAGGAACACCACCACATCACTCGGGGATAACAACCACATCACTCGGGGATAACAACCACATCACTCGGGGATAACAACCACATCACTCGGGGATAACAACCACATCACTCGGGGATAACAACCACATCACTCGGGGATAACAACCACATCACTCGGGGATAACAACCACATCACTCGGGGATAACAACCACATCACTCGGGGATAACAACCACATCACTCGGGGATAACAACCACATCACTCGGGGATAACAACCACATCACTCGGGGATAACAACCACATCACTCGGGGACACCACCACCCTAGATGCCAACACCCTAGCCCACACCACCCTAACCCCCACCACCCTAGCACCCATCACCCTAGCACCCATCACCCTAGCACCCATCACCCTAGCACCCATCACCCTAGCACCCATCACCCTAGCACCCATCACCCTAGCACCCATCACCCTAGCACCCATCACCCTAGCACCCATCACCCTAGCACCCATCACCCTAGCACCCATCACCCTAGCACCCATCACCCCTAACCGCCAACAACCCTAGCCGCCAAAAACCCATCACCCTAGCACCCATCACCCTAGCACCCATCACCCTAGCACCCATCACCCTAGCACCCATCACCCTAGCACCCATCACCCTAGCACCCATCACCCTAGCACCCATCACCGCTAACCGCCAACAACCCTAGCCGCCAAAAACCCATCACCCTAGCACCCATCACCCTAGCCCCCATCACCCTAGCCCCCATCACCCTAGCCCCCATCACCCTAGCCCCCATCACCCTAGCCCCCATCACCCTAGCCCCCATCACCCTAGCCCCCATCACCCTAGCCCCCATCACCCTAGCCCCCATCACCCTAGCCCCCATCACCCTAGCCCCCATCACCCTAGCCCCCATCACCCTAGCCCCCATCACCCTAGCCCCCATCACCCTAGCCCCCATCACCCTAGCCCCCATCACCCTAGCCCCCATCACCCTAGCCCCCATCACCCTAGCCCCCATCACCCTAGCCCCCATCCCCCTAGCCCCCATCCCCCTAGCCCCCATCCCCCATCCCCCTAGCCCCCATCCCCCTAGCCCCCATCCCCCTAGCCCCCATCCCCCATCCCCCTAGCCCCCATCCCCCTAGCCCCCATCACCCTAGTCCCCATCAACGCTAACCGCCAACAACCCATCACCCTAGCACCGACCACCCTAGCCGCCAACAACCCACCACCCTAGCACCCACCACCCTAGCCGCCACCACCCTACCTAACTGATCACCACTACATACACTAACAGTAGTCGCATTCATGTGCTACATTCGCTTGACTCCATGTCCAGGAATTTCTATATCCAAGTAAAAAATAACAAAATTTCTACAGGGCAAACAAAAAATGCTGCCAGCTGGTGTAGGAAAGGGAATGCACAGCTCTAATGCAGAAAATGCAATATATAGGTCTCTTCCTTTAGTTCACCTAATGCAACACATATCTTCTTTCTGATCAAAAATCAAATAAAGTACGAGGAAAAATAACAAACGTCGCTGAGCACAAATGCAAGAATATTGAGGGAAACTCAAACACATACATGTAACAATCATCTTATAGGGAAAATTACTGCAGCAGATCTAGTCGAGGGCACAAGATAAAAAATAACAGATTCTGAACTTAAGGATAGGCAAAGAATATGTTTATATGCAGATTTAAAAAAAAATGTCTTAGCATACAAAAACATACACACCAACTTACTTACACACACACACACACACACACACACACACACACACACACACACACACACACACCCTCACTCACCCACTCTCAACCACCCACGCACCACTCTCACCCACCCACACAGACACACGCACCCTCACACACCCACGCACTCTCACCCACCCACCCACGCACACGCACTCTCTCACCCGCACACGTACTCTCTCTCACGCCCTCGCACACTCTCTCTCACGCCCACGCACACTCTCTCTCAAACGCCCACGCACTCTCTCTCTGACACGCCCACGCACACTCTCTCTCACATGCCCACAAACCACCGCCACCCACACACTACAGCCGCCCACGCACCACAGTTTGGGGTCCAGCATACTACTGTCAGGCATCCGCTTCGAAACATGTATGTTTGCTATAGACATGGGCAGGAAGAGAAGCAGGTGAGGCAACAAGTACTATGAAAAAGGTTTTTATGGTCAAAGAGGGAGGAAAGTTGTGATCGTTTAGAAGTGTGCACCCAAAAAAAAGCAAAACACCCATGTTCTATCTCCACCAATCTTAATGGTGGCGCTTTCCAAAAATAAAACTTCGCTAAGTATACAACATACTCATAGCTGAACAAAAACAACACGATTCTGACCGATGGTGGCGCAAAATACATACAATGTTACAGACTCACAAAACAAACAGAACACTAACTGGAATCACTCATAATAACAAACAAATAATCACTTCTCTAAATGTTTTTACGCCCTCAATTTATGCTGCAGAAAAAATAAACAAAATTTGCAAATTTGAACAACACAATACTACCCGAACAAATACGGCAGTTACAAATACAAATTGCTAACAAAAAAAACAAAACTTTCCCACTATAAAAGGTAAGTCACGCACTTATGCAACATGTTGCACTATTACGTCAAAATAATAACATTTGCCAATATATTCAATCGAATAGTTCACAATACAATAAAAATATTAATATGAACATCCAAAAGCTATACATTGCGTTCATACGCAGCAGAGACACCGTCGACTAATAAACAATTTACTTTAACAAAGACTTTTTTTTTTACCGAAACAAACACTAAACTAGAAAAAAATATACAAGTCAACAAATACATACCAAAACACAAAACAATATTAAAAAAAAAAAATAATTACCTGTCAGGCGACGCAGCACACAGACAGCAAACCTGGCACGCCTTCCAAGAACGGCGCAGTCGCCAATCAGGGGATTTCCAAAGTTACGCGCTCCAATTAGGACGCTACGTTACACAACGTACCCATCTCATTGGCTGTGAAACATGTCAATCAAAAAAAGAACATAAACACAAAAAAACACTAGACCGCTACACTAACAAACGTAAGTAACGTTAGGGAACATTAGCACATCTGCCATTTTCATTTAATACACACACACAACACACACAAAAGAAAAACAACACACATTTATATAAAAACACATACACAACACACACACCCAAAAAAAATAGAACTAAAACTCCACAATAGCAAAAATACACACACACACCAACACACACACACACAACAGCCTCACAACCCTCTCACCCTCACCCCCTCACACCCTCACACAGTCACACCCCCTCACCCTCACACACCCTTGCTCCCCTCACACCCTCACTCCCCTCACAACCCTCTCACCCCCCTCACAACCCTCTCACCCCCCTCACAACCCTCTCACCCCCCTCACAACCCTCTCACCGCACTCCGCCTCACACCCTCACCCTCACACACCCTCACCCTCGCACCCTCTCACCATCACCCCCCTCACCCTCACACACCCTTACCCTCATCCCCTCACCCTCACACACCCTCAGTCACCCTCACACCCTCACCCTCACACCCCCTAACCCTCACTCCCTCACACACCGTCACACACCCTCACACACCCTCAGCCTCACACCGTCACACCCCCTCACACCCTCACTCACCCTCACACCCCCTCACTCACCCTCACACCCCCTCACTCACCCTCACACCCCCTCACTCACCCTCACACACCCTCACCCCCCTCACCCTCACCCCTCACCCCACTCAGTGCTACAACACATATTGTGTTACAATAGGTGTCACATTTGCGAAAGATAAAACTATTGGCATTGTAAATAACAAAGCTATTAATTTCGCTACTTTCAAAACAAGCACATAAATAAAAAATGTGTCCTGTACAATACCAATAGCTCAAAATTTCCTAATGCGAGACCTATTTCATTGCTGTGCTTCTCTCCCCTGCTGCACTCTCCTGCTCTCTAGAGATGTGGCCTAACGACCAGATCTACCATCTAAGTCATGTAAATACAAAACATGTTGCATTCCAAATGCTATAGGTGTCACATTCGCGAAAGTTATAACTATTGGCGTTGTAAATGACAAAGCTATCAATTTAGCTATTTTAAAAACCAACAAATAATAAAATATTTGTCATTTACAAGACCAATAGCTCCACTTTTCTAATGCGAGACCTATTGCATTTCCAATGCTTGTTAGAGTATTACGTTTGAGATGGTTCTCTGCCAGCCATGTCTGTGTGTCCTTAAGCATTGAGTTGAGAAGTTTGATGTCATCCGGGGATTGTAGTTTGAGGTAGAGTTGGGTGTCGTCAGCATACATGTGGAATTGCACATTAGAGATTGAACAGTGTAGGGGATAAGGCTGATCCTTGCGGGACACCTAGTGTTATTGGGACAGGGCTGGAAAAAGCGTTGTTGATTTTGAATTTCTGAGTCCGATTATGGAGGAAGGAGGTGAACCATTTGGGAACTGTCCCTGAAAGACCCATTCTGGTATTCAGCAGATCGAGTAAGTTCTCGTGTTTGACCGTGTCAAATGCTGAAGAAAGGTCGAGAAGGATGAGGAGGCAGGTACCGTTTTGGTCACGAATTTGAAGCGCGTCATCAATTATGTGTGTCATGGCTGATTCTGTGTTGTGGCCTGCACGGAAGCCGGATTGATGTCAGTTGAGGAGGTCAAAGTGATCGATGTGTTTTGTCAGTTGGAGGTGAACACATTTTTCTAACAGTTGGCTAAGGTAGGGATATTGGAGATAGGGCGAAAGTTATTAGGTCAGTAGGGTCAGCTGTGGGTTTCTTGAGTATGGGTAATACTTGTCCCACTTTGAGGGAGTCTGGGATGCATCCTTGTTGGAGAGAGCTGTTGATAATTTTGGTCCAGAGCTGTAGAAGCCATGGGATAAGATCCTTTACAGCATTTGCAGGTAGAGGGTCCGAGAGGTGGTTGGAGGGCTTCAAGGTGCCAAGGATCTTGGCTGTGGAATCTTCCGTGTAGGTATCAAAGAATGACCAGGAAGTATTGTTTTTTAGTTTAATGGGTGTTTTACTGAGGGGGCTAGAGTATAGGTTTAGATCAATGAGGAGATCATTCTTGATATTGGTTGTTTTTAGATTGAAGAAGGTAGAGAATTCTTCACAGGACGGTAGGGTGCTGGATGTGTTCAGTAATCGTTGTGGTTCGTCCTTGGATTGCGATTTGATTAGTTCAAAGAGTTGGTCGTTTTTTTGCTTGGTCAAGTTCAAGGCTAAAGAAGTCGGCTTTCGATCATTTGATTTTCCTGAAGTAAGCGTTTCTCTTTTTCTTTAGTGTATTGAGGTGAGAACCTGACTGGGTAGATCTTCAATTACGTTCAGCTAGTCTCATAGCTCGTCTATCATAGTTAAGCAGACCGTCGTTCCATGGTTTAGAGATTTTGGAGGAGACTCTCTTTAACTGAAGGGGTGCAACTTCGTTGACTATTGTGGTCATTGATTTGAGGTAGTGATCGGTGAGCTCCTGAACATCGTTGTTTCCGGTGGGGGGTAGAAGAAGGTTGTAGCTGGGAGATGGTGAGGAGTTGGGAATGAGTTTCTTCAGGTGTCTTTTCCAGGTCTTGGGTTTGGTGGATTGGGCTGGACAAAGCTTCACATATTCATTGATGAAGAATGTGATAATGTGGTGGTCAGACCAGTCACAGGGTTGGATCGAGTCTAGTTGGGTGGCATCACCTTTGGAAATGATGAGGTCCAAGATAGAGCCTTTGTTGTGAGTGGGGATGTTGCAGATTTGGGTGAGGTCTAAGGTGTTGAGGAAGTTTTTGAGACTGTTAACCACCGAGTCATTGTGATCATTCCAGTGAAGATTGAAATCACCGAGAAATATTTGTGTATTTTGTCGACCCGAGTTCGTTGTGATAATGTCCATGAGGTGTTCAGTGAAGGTGAGGTTGTTTCCTGGTGGGTGGCAAATGATATGTAGAGAGCATACTGGATTGCCCTCACTGTTGACGTCAAGGCATATGTGTTCACAAGAGGAAAATATAGGGGAGATGGATCTGGTTACTGAGAGGTTACTCCTGTGAATACATGCTATTCCACCTCCTGTCCCGTCGGCCCTGTCTAATCTGATGATGTGATAGTTAGGGGGAATTAAAATGTCAATGAGGGGGAGGAGGATTCTGTTGACCTAGACCTTCTCATACTTACCGAAACCTGGTTAAGTGCGATAATGAGGTCGGCTATGTCCGATGCGTGTCAGGGGGGCAGATCTACAGTTAAGTAGTGTGCATTTCAGCTGTGGGGTGATGATGGAGGCGGAGGGGTCCAGAGTGAGGGTGACTTTTGTGAGATTGTTAGAGATTGTGCCTCTATTATTTTGAGGAGGGGGCCTGTGAGGGTTGGCATAGATAGTAGGGATGGGGAGGTGTGTGGTGGCTGTGTGGGCCTTGGGGGGGGGGGGGGGGGGGGGAATCATAGGAGTGTAGGAGAGGGCATATGTCATACCGTGTCAGTGTATTGATGCATTGTATAATTCGGGCGGAGGAGTTATGGGCAGGGATAGAGGTCCAGAGAGGAGGGTTGTGTATGTGTGAGCATGTATATGGGGTGGAGGGTTGGCGGGATAGGAGGGTACCGGGTAGAGAAGGGTGTCTAATTTGATTTGTAAATAGCTCTTTAACCCCTTCCCTGCTGGCCCGTTTCCGCCGCTGTGCGGTAAACAAATGAACAGGGGCGGGCCATGACGAACCCCAGCCGTCATCAGCACACGAGCACCGTAGTGCATGACGGCTGGGGTTCGTCATCCACATGGAAGGGGTTAAAGGTATGTAGCTCGTCTTTAATTTGGAAGAGGGTGGACATAATCTTGTCCAGAGTGGAGTTAGGAATGGTAGTCGTGGGGATGGTAGAGCGAAGTAGGAGTTGAGGTGTTATGACTAGATTTGGTGTGAGAACTGATAGAGGCCGGAAAATAGTATGGGGCGGAGGTTGGTAGAGAGTTGGGTATGTGTTGGGCGTGGGTATAGAGGAAATAAGGGAGTGTGATGGAGGAGTTTCTGTGGTGGGTACTTGTGTGAATACATTGATAGTGTGCGGAAGGAGTGACAAGGTGGGGGATGTTGTAGGAGGAGGGGGGATGAGGGTGGTATAGGAGGGGGGCATAGTAGTGGTATGGGAGGAAGGGGGAATAGAGGTGCAGGAAGTGGGAGTGGTAATGAGGAGAGGGTTAGGTGTGAGAGGAGGAGGGGGGGGTGGTGTGCGAGGAGAAGGGGGGACTAGGAGTGAGTGGGGGGAGGAGAAGATGTGAGAGGAGGAGGGGGGACTGGGTGTGAGAGGAGGGGGGTGGCGAGGGAGGGGGACCAGGTGTGAGAGGGGGAGGGGTGGTGATGGTGTGAGAGGAGGGGGGACTAGGTGTGAGAGGAGGGGAGGTGGTGAAGGCAGGGGCGGGAATAGGTATGGAAGGAGGAGGGATGGCGACGGAGGAGGGGGGGCTAGATAAGAGAGGGGGCGTAGTGGTGGTGTGAGAGGAGGGGGGAGGGCTAGGTGTGGGAGGTGGCGGGGTGGAGATGTAGCAGGAGTAGGGTGGACTTAGATGTAAGAGGAGGGGGGCTACATGTGAGGCTATGAAAATACATCTCTCTTGGCAAAAAGTTCTCTGTCTAGGTGACACAAGTATCCTTCTATTCACTCTTACGTTCTTGCTCTCTCCCAAATAAAAGTTGCAAATGTTGCATTTGTTATAACGCCTGTGTTGGTATTCCTATATGTAGATTTGAAAATGATTCAATAATTTAGACAAAATCACCATTTTAATAACCACTATACTACTCGGGCACAAGATATGAAACCCTTTTCACATGCTTAAATCCATTTCTATCGCCCCAAGTCATCCAGCGTAGTTCCACTTGGTTTTCCTTAACGTTCGAATGATATCACTGGCAAACTCAATTTACATTATTCTCTGTCAAGCGAGATCCTTAGTTATCTTTTATTCTACTGCTCTACTATCAACCTTGTATCATACTTAAAAGGATCAGAGAGAGACCCATTTGCCAAACCTCACACTATTTGTTATATATAAATAGGCTTAATCCATGTGTGTATCCTTGTCCTCAAGCCTGCTTTAATTAGAACCCTTTCTATATAGGTCCAATCATCATGATTGAATGAGTTTTCTATTTTAGGGAGACCAGCATCCCAAATCTCTCATTCTGAACCAGATATATCACGTGTGCTGAGTTTCTTGTATGCCACTTGCCTGCCTGTGGCGTATAGACTCTAGTTTGTCCAGCTCCTAGAGAAAAGGCAATGTTTAGTTCAGCCTTGTCCCTAAGACCTTTGTAAACAGTTCGACCTCCAAAGTCATTAAAGCAATGGACTAGTATATAGTGCAATATGCAAGATAATTCCCCTGTTTGAGAAAAACTGTGGTTTTTGCTTCTGATATGGTTCTGATCACTGCCCCTGCTTAACAAAATGATTTACATCGTTTTTATAAAGGACCACAGGATGATGTCATCAGTGATGTCAGTCACCATATCATGAGTGATGTAATACGTGCGGTCATAAGCAGTGCATTGAGCAGGCATAAGTTATAATTAGCTACGGTAACTATAACTGCTTAATTCCTGTGCTTTTGTGTGTGTAAAATCAGTTCGGGCTGGACTGCTCCCATGAGGCACAGGGTCAAGACTGCTTTGCGTACGCGCATGTCTGAACTGGGGTGGATTGGTGAGTAAAATAACGATGGATTAAACCCAGATCTGTGAATGGGGGTGAATGTTTTGCCATTGTGCAACATTCCGTCCATCTTGTGTGTTTTGCTGTTCACCGTATGTGGGAAGGGTATGCCCAGATGTGGGTCCCTTGCTCGCTAAGCCACTGGAGTCAAGCTATCCTGGCTGAAGACGGCTGATAGCCAGAAACCGGTCCTAGGATGCTTGATTCCGGTCCAGGAAAGACCTGGCTTGGCAGTTCGGGCTGGACTGTTCCCATGAGGCACAGGGTCAAGACTGATTTGCATACGACCGTGTCTGAACTGGGATGGCTAGGTGAGCAAAATAACGATGGATTAAACCCAGATCTGTGACTGGGAGTGAATGTTTTGCCATTGTGCAACATCCCGTCCATCATCTGGTGTGTTTTGTGTGTAAAATCTGAACCTAATTATAACGTCCCTGTAGCCTTTGGCTTTTCTGTGAATTTCTAAGGCTCTATTTCCTAGCTAGAACGTCCATGTAACATTTGTTTTTTTAGTGCATTTCACCGTTTGATTTTAATAATGTGCTACAATTTTCACCTAGAAGTTCTATTTAGTAATACACACTTTTACAAGTTTAAAAGTACATTTTATTCACACATTTATTCTTATTATACATATTAAAAGTAACAATTAACAAATAAAGCAAAGCTAACTTACGTAGTCCTTCTATAAATGCAATACATCAAGTCTGTCTTTTTTTTATTAATTCATTTTATGGATCTGCAGATCTGCCGCATTACCATTGTGAATCTGCAGAGATTCCAGGAACACACTAAAACCTCATATTCTCATTGACTACAGTAAGTCTCAAGCCATGCATCTTGCAAACCACACCCTAAATCAGTTAATTAGGTTTCACATCTCACTGGAGTTGGACTAAAAACCACAGCTCCATCCTGTTTTGTTTTATTAAATTTTTTAGCTTTCGTTCAAAAGTACCGAATTTTACAGTTAGGAGGTCTTAAGATCGAAGAGAAGTGGAAGAGCAGGATGAAGAAGACGACTTGCCCGTTACAACAAAGTCCTCCGATGTTTGGAAATGTTTTTCCATTCCTTCAGGAGAAAAGAACGTTGCTCCAAAAATTGCCCAATGCTATATATGCAGGAAAAAACGGTCTGGAGGTATGGGGAAGTAGTATTAACTTGGCACTTACTCTGTGTGGAAACACCTGAAAATCAGAAGTACAAGGATGTATCACAGGATTATAAGAGAGAGGGGAAGGTGGTGCATCATCAGCATCGTATTCATCAGCGGCTGGACTTTTTGTGTGACCCTTACCTCCTGGTGAGATTATCAACATCCCCGTTTGTTCACTGAAGCTTAGAGATGCTGACTCATTGTGGCAAATTCCATATGATAGTTGCACTAAATATTTCATCTATTGCCCTGTTTATGGATGCTGTCTAAAAGCATAATTGTTAATTTAGTTTAACCTCACCTTCCATTCCTCTTTAAACACAAGAAGATATCTGAAAAGGAACTTTACATTACATACTATTAGACTATATACTATAAGCAAGTGAACCGCTATAAATGGTTGGCAGTGTGTTGGAGGCTGTGTAAGTGTCTGACTTTGGGTGTATAAATGTGTACAGAAGTGGCTGACTGAGTGAGTGGATATGTGAGTGAGTGAATCAGTGCCTCTGGGTGTGTCACTGGACGTGTAAGTGGGTGTGTGACTGGGTGTGTTAGTGACTTTATGGGTAAGAGACTGTATGGGTATCTAAATGGGCATGTTCGTGGCTGTATGGATTGATAAATTACTTAGTGGATGTTAGGGTGTGTAACTGTGCAAGTGGCTCTGTTAGTGGTGAATACAGAAGTGCTGTGTGAGTGGATGTGTAAGTACCTCTGTCACTGCCTTACTGGGTGTGTGAGTGGTTGTATGGTTTTATAAATAGGTATGAAAATGGTGTATGGGTGGGTGTTTGGGTGTATGACTTGGTTCATGGGTGTGTAAGTGTGTGTGTAAATGACTGGGGTCTGGGTACATGAATGATTATAAATCTGTGTGAGTGGGTGTGGCAGTGCCTTGTGGGTGTGTGAATGACTATGTGGGTGTATGAATGGGTTTATGTGTGTGGCTGTGTGTGTAAGTCAATGTCTGGCTATATGAGTGGTGGGCACAAATGCTTTTTTGGTAGTGTAACTGGGTGTGTAAGTGCCTGTCTGACCATGTGAGTAGCTGCACATTACATAATATTAAATAACATACCATAAGCAACCACCCACAACAAATGTCAAACACATTCACACTGGCTTAATAAAATAACTATAATTTCAGTATAGCAATGCCTCATCCTCCTGCTCACTTTATTTTTAGTTAATGTTCTCATCTAACCTATGTTTTATTTTGCCTTTTAGTGTGGTGTGTAGAAGCTACACATTTTCTTTCTGCTTATATAAACTCATTTTTTAAAATATATTTTTGTAATATTATAACCTAATTAACATACCTGTGAGATGTATTTGCTGTTGTCCAACCTTTATTTTAATGTCGGGTAATATCTGTTTTTCACAGCAAATCTCAACTCAGAAATATGGCAGTCCTCCTCCACTCTCAGTGGAAAAGTACCAGTAATGGCTACCCTTCCCACTGTGCTCTCACTCGTACTCCTACTGTACTTGGCAATTTACAGACTTTCATCCTTTATTTTTGTTATACCACGTCTAAATGGTCACTATTTTTAACCCTGTCCTTGTTTCTTGTAAAGAAGCCCAATTTGGTATTTTTTTTTTGCAGATCAACTGTGAGGCTTACCGCACCCCCCTCCCCGTATACCACCAACACACCAGAGTGGTTCGCGCCAAATCCAGAGATCCAAACGAAAGCCCCTTCTCTTCAAAACTGCCTCACTGTGCTGCTGCCTTTTCCATTGACCATTTTGGAGAGAAGCGGGAGTGGGAGAGAGTCTGGATTATGGGCCATTGTTTTCTTTTTTGAGCCAGAGGGAGAGTTAGGGAGAGTTAGGAAGAGTGCCATTTCAAGGACCTAGGTTTACCTAATGTAGAGTCCAGACATTACTTGGGTTAGCCTGAGAGCGTTAAAATTGCATAATGCGGCGTTTGGGTGAAAGTGTTGTGTATTGTCAAAATCCAGACCTCCTGTTTGTGCACTGCGGTGGGAATGACCTAGGCACAATTACTGGGGTAGGATTGGAAATCATAATGAAGGGCTCTGTATACTAAAACGGCTTACGCTTCAACATGGACGAAATATGTCGAAAAGACTGAGTCCATTTCATAGATACAGGCAACAGGGTGTTCTTCAACAACTTAAGACTGTATACTGCTCTATGTATAATTATCATCTTCTCACCATAAACACAATGGCTCTTTTCAGAGCCAACCGTTTTCCCAAACACTGGTTCTTCTTTTTCATTTTTCTCACTCTAATCTTCTGCAGATTCTCAGCCAAATAAAGGAACTGCTGGGTATGTTGCTGGCAGATCCACGGATCCGTTGCCAAACGAAAGCACACATTCAATACAAATCACATTACACATCCTATTACAATTTATATAAATGTATTACTGCCTGTGTGTGAGGGGTTTTATGGTGTGTGTATTGGGTATGTTAGTGGCCATGTGAGTGTGTAAATGGGTGTGAGTGCCTGTGTGGGTGTGTGGCTGGGTGACTGGCTGTATGGATGTGTGGTGGGTGGGTGTATGAGTGTAAGTTGCTGTGTGGGTCTTGGTGTGTGAGTGGCTGTATGGGTCCATGAGTGGGTCAGTGTTTTTTCTGTATGGGTGTGAAAGTGGGTGTGTAAGTGGCTGAGTGGGTGTGTACCTAGGTGTGTGTGCCTGTGTGGTTCTCTGAGTGATATGAGTGGTTCTCTGGGTCTCTGAGTGGATGTGTGAGTGACTGTGGGTGTGTGAGTGACTGTGTGTAAGTGAGTGTATGGATGTGCAAGTGGTTGTTTGAGGGTGTATGTGTTGGTCTGGATCAGCGGATCCACCGCCGGTTCACACAGAGCAGTGTATGAGTGTCAGTTTTTGGGGTTTGAGTCAGTGTGTGAGTGGCTGTATAGGTGTGCGAGCTTGTGCGTGTGTACTGGGTGTACAGTGGGCGTACGAGTGGGTGTGTGAGTGACTGGGCATCCTAGTGGTGTTTGAGTGGCTGACATTTGTTTTGCTGTATGGGTGTGAGTGGGTGTGTGACTGGGTCTCTTAATGGGTGTGGAAGCAGCTGTATAGGTGTGTATGTGGCTCTGGGTCTGAGTGTGTGTATGAGTGGGTGTTTCTCTGGGTCTCTGAGTGGATGTATCCGTGACTGTGTGAGAGTAGGTGTGTGAGTGGGGCTGTG
The DNA here is from genome assembly GCF_964263255.1 of Lissotriton vulgaris. Taxonomy (NCBI): domain Eukaryota; kingdom Metazoa; phylum Chordata; class Amphibia; order Caudata; family Salamandridae; genus Lissotriton; species Lissotriton vulgaris. The sequence goes on along the minus strand of NC_141695.1, from coordinate 617,183,602 downwards.
TGGGTGGGGGTTTTTTAAATGTATTTAATTTTTTTTATTTGGGTTTGACTCCACGAATCCACCGCAGATTTACGCGGGCGGTGTGTGTATAGGTGAGTGACTGTATGAGTGGGTGTGACTGTATTGGTGTGTAAGTGGGTATCTATGTGTAATGGGTAGATGCATGAGTGAGTGTGGAAGTGACTGTCTGGGTCTCTGGGTGATGTGTGATTGGCTGTATGGGTGTGTGAGTGAGTAGCCTGCCTGCAGCTGAGATAGGGAGGAAGTATGCATGGCCCTGTGGGAGGAGATACTGATCAGGAGGAGAAGACCAGTTTTTTCCCGGCATAAGGAACAACCATAAAAGGTACTCTAAATGATAGGGAAGCCAGAAGTGACCCTTATCATGTGTGTAAGCTGGTTGGTCAATGTAGTCACGTGAAGAACTGCCTCAGAAACGTCATCACAGCAAGTGTTGCTGATTCGTCAGCCCCACAACACTGTGCGTGGCATTACGTTATTGTGTCTATTGGTTGATTATTTAGTTCTGAGCTCTTGCTCCACACACTACTACTCTGAGGAACCTGTGACTGCTTGCTCCTGCAACCCTGAGAGCGATAATAGGATGGATACAAGAAGCCCAGTGGCAAACTACCTCAACTACCATGACTCAAGCCTGTAGCCTTTGGCCGCCTCCAAGTACTGAAAAATATTTTTCAGAATTAAGGCTTTTAGAATCATAAATGTTATATTCATTAAGAGCTTCCAACATTTGTTTTATTGCAAATACCATATTGACCGTATAGATTTACTTTTAAAGGAGTGGTGCTAATTGTTCGGTCTGTGGATGTCTTGACACTTAAATGCAATTTATTGCCTTACAAATCACTCACTTAGTCTACTGGGTTTGGTCTATCGAGCTGTGGCAACTACTGGCTCATTATGTTATTGTTGAGATTGAAACTTTTTAAATTGTTAATTTGTTCTGTTTACTAGTAGACCACTGTGGTTGGGTGCGCACGTGTGTGCTTTGCACACACCCATTGAACTACAATATATAGGACTCTCAACTTTTGAATTGAAAGTGACCACGAAAGAGGGCTTTCTCTAGCTAACTTAAATAGAGACTGTGCTTGTCTTCATTCTCCAGTGCTCCTGTCTGCTGGTCTCTGTTGGTTGTTATTTCTTGCTAATACATACTACTCCCAGTTTGATGCACAGGCGCAGTAACCCTTTACTATGCATGCCATTTGCAGCACAAACTGGTTGAGAACAGCAGCAACAACATGAAAAAGTTGTTCTTGGCTATCGTAGAAAACCGTAGCATGTGTTGTCATTACTGCCCACATTTTGTGCCTTGCTCCATTGTTTTTGTGCTGTGTAAGCCTTTGTAAATGTAAAAGTTGCACCTGTTCGTTGAAACGTATAACCAGTGTATTTGGCAGATAGCTCAAAAGAAGCACATGTGGTGTGCATACAGTTTAGGTGACTGGTAGGAGCATGCCGGAGTAGTGGCTAGCTTAACTTGCTGCTTATTGCTGCCCCATACCTACCTGTACTATGTGAGGTGAGGGGTCAGGCTGAGGTAGGTGGTCGTGGCTGAGGAGAAGTTTTAACCCCTTTAGCAATAGCCGTCAGACTAGGTCCGGATGTCGGACAGTCGTGGGCCATCACAGTTCAGTGATACATTGGCTTCTACTTGCTCGCACCAGGGCATGTGCTTTAAATCGAGTATTTTGGGTAACGCAGAAAGGCTTGTGATACTCTTAGTTTGGCAGTCAGGCGTGCATCCTCCCCATCTTCCAGTTTTTTTTTCTCTTCTTTTTTGGTACCCTTTGTTTCCATTCCTTTCATTCATTATTTGAAAAATACAAAAAAAGTATAAACTTTCAAAATACTCAAGTTGGCAAACGATAGTTAGAAAGGGTAAGAGGATTAAAAAGCCAATTTATTCTTCATTGGTGTCTCAACATAACTATCGGTTGCCAGCTGAAGCAGTAAAAGGCTAAGTAACATTTTTTTTTTCTTGTTCAGTCAACATTGCACAGTACTTAGTAATGCTTTTTAGACACAGACATTAATTGTAAATCGCTCATCAAGAAAATGTGACCTTGAATCTGAAAATACTTCATTAAAAAAAGCTGTGATAGTCCCACTAGTCAAGAAAATAGGCACAGACTCTTAGCTTCCCCTTAAATTATCGCCCCATCTCGCTGCTCCCCTACCTGGCTACGGTGTTGGAAGCCCATGTCGCCAAATGTATCTTCTCTTCTATCGAACAGTCTAAATTTCTTCACTCTCACCAAGTAGGCATCCGCCCCGGTCACTCTACTGAGACGGTAATCCTGACTGTATTAGATTAAATGAAGAAAGAAGCAAACAAATTGATCTCTTGCCGGCTTTTGACATGGTCGACCATGAAATTCTAGTGGACCGTGTAAGGGATGCATGGGTTTAGGGAACTGCCATCCAGTGGCTGACGTCCTTTTTAGATGATTGCTTCCAATCAGTCCGCCTCTCCCAATTCACAGCCCCCAGAGTTAAACAAACTTGTGGGGTTCCGCAACGTTGTTCCCTGTCCCCGCACTTGTTAAATTTGTACCTCCTACTACTTATTCAGTTCCTGGGTGAAAGGTGTGCGCCTTCAACTACGCAGATCTGCAACTGATTTTCACCATCAATAACACCACTGACTCTATTCCGACATTTCAGACCACTGCTACATATCTGCATTTGGATGAATAATATTCACTCAAAATTAATTCATGATAAAACAGATCTGAACCTAATTGCGGCTCCCAAAACTCATGGACCTCGAATTTCTGCCCGGCAGAGCTGGGAGTGCCACCACTCCGATCTTCTTCAGCCAAGAGCCTTGTTGTTACAATTGATAGCAACCTTTCTTTGAATACCCAGATCGGAACAGTAGTTTCTACATGTTTTTCTCAACTTCAGAAGATCAGGAAAATCAGCAGATTTCTTACGATGGAAGCTGTTATTCAGGCCATTTATTTCCAGTCTTATACGGAGGTATTCCCCCACCTGGAACCGGATGTCATCCCATCAAAACTTTTTGCCCATCCCCACCTTCAAATGGAAAAGACTTGGCGGATCCCATTTTGCGGACTTGGCCCCTTATTTTTGGAATTCACTTCCCATTAACATTAGAGCCTCAACAGGCAACTCTCAATTCAGGAGACAGATACAAACTTGGTTGTTCTCCCATGCATACAAATGAATGATCTAACTAGCAGCTGGCTACCTCTCTTTTTATACTTAGCGCCAAGAAACCATAAGGTGAACATGCGCTCTATAAATATTTTTAACATAACCTGTGTATTTGTTTCAGTAGGGGTTTTGGTCTGCACAGTTGCTAAAATAACGGTGCGCATTTCATTCCTCTATGATGGAAATCTTGAGTATGGTGCACTAAACTGTCCTTCGATAGGGGGCGCATACCTTTCATAATTTTGTACAACCTCTATAATCAATACGTGGGTGACAGGCTCACTATGTTGGAATGGAAATCCTGAGCATGGCTTGGTGAAACTATGGCGCCTAGCCTTATCCATTTCCCCCCACCTAGGTTGATAAACTCTTCCCTGTGTTCTTGAGTATCAGCAGATACTTGTGTTGCGCAGTCTACTTAAAAGAATGTTGCAGGCAGTTGTTTAAATGACCACTCTCATTACTATCAGTTTCACCACCACCATTAGTACTTCCACCACCTGTAATTACTACCACCACTGCATTACAGGCACCATCATACATAACCCAACCACTGCCATATGTTAACACAACTAAAAATATATGCCAAAACACCTATCATACGTCAAAAAACGAACACCGGGGGGGCGTGGCCAAGATGGCGGGGTGAGCGGACGCTTCCTCCCGTAGCTCCCCTGGCCCGGCTCAGCTCGAGCCCCGATTCCTGCGCTTCTCTCCCCCCGCGGCCGCACTGCGGGCGAGAGAACTGTGCCGGAGTTCTTGGAGCACATTTTGATACCACCTTGACTTTTGTTGCCCCGGGGGAAGTCCCCGAAAAGTTCGCTCAACGATCGCTCCGGGGAGCAGAGCCTGGGTCGCCCCGAGGAGAAGGGCCTGGAGGCGGAGCATATCGCGGCGCTGTCCGCGCGCCTCGGCCGGGCCGAGTGCTGAAAGGCTGGAGACCCCGGGGAGCGGACTAGACGGCCTCCGCGGAGTGTGGAAGATTCCTGGCCGGCGCCCTTGTGGCGAGAACCATCGCTGGACGACAGACCCCAGCTAGGCGACGGCGATCCACCCCCCTGCCATGGATGTCGGTGTGTGACGCCCTGCGGACCCCGAGTTTGGCAGTGAAGGACGACGGAGTCTGAGCGGAGATCGGCCGGGCGTGCTGGCCGGTGCTCATGGGAGGCATTGGTTTCGCTCCTTCCCGACCCATTGCTGTTTGGGGGTCGCCCATAGACTTGCTGGCCTCGGCTGCCCTCCCGGGTCCCGCCCTCCCGCCATCTTGTCTTTGTGGGGCTGAGACTGGTGGCCCTCGCCCGTGCCCTTATCATATGGGCGCTTTGGTTCCTCCGCGTGCCTACACATCTGCTGTCCTCCCTGGGAGCACACAGCTGAAAGCCTCCGTTTTGAACATTGCTGACCACCCTGACTGGCTCGATGGTCGTTTCGCCCTGTCCCGGGCCGCCATTTTGTCGCCTGTGACGCACCACCCTGGTCCTCGGTGAGGCCTTCACATCTGGTGCCCTCGAGCAGTTGGGCACATCCACAGCGGCCGGCTCTAGGCCTCACCCACCGCGGAGGCGAGGATGGCTGGGAGACGAGGCGCGGCACGGGGAGATCGCACTCTGCCGGAAATGCTCGGCAGGTCCCAGCAACTACGCGACAGGACGCAGCCGTCCCCGGGGTCCTCCCGGGCCTCAACGGACGCGACCGGAGGCGAACCCCCAGTCACGAGGTCCTTTATGGAAGACTTATTCAGCTCCCTCAAGGAGGAATTCCAGACTCTCAAGACCGAGGTGGCTGGAGAGGTTCGTGAAGTGCGTAGGGAGGTCGAAGGCCTGGGCGAGCGGGTCGACACTGTGGAAACGGCGGCCCAGCGTCGCGACGAAGAGATAGTCCACCTCCAGCAGGACGTCCTCCGCCTACGGGAGCAGTGTGTCGAGCTCCAGGCCCACTCGGAGGACCTCGAGAACAGGTCCAGACGGAATAACATCCGGGTGCGAGGCGTTCCGTCCGCGGATGAGGGTGCGGACCTAGTGGCCTATCTGCAGGACCTGTTCCGCGACATCTTGGAAAAAGGAGCGGACTTCCAGATCCGCATCGACAGAGCACATAGGGTGGGCCGCCAGCGCCAGTCATCGGCGCCCCCGCCTGATATCCTGGCATTCCTGCCGGATTTCCCCTTAAAGGAGCGCATCATGACGGAGGCCCGCAGGAAGCAACCGCTGTCCTTCCGAGAACGTCCCGTGGCGCTCTATCAGGACCTGTCCGCCATCACATTGCAGAAGCGCAGGTCTTTCCGCATCGCCACGGACTTTCTGCAGGAGCATGAGACGGCCTATTCCTGGGGTCACCCCTTCCGTCTTATCCTTCGATGGAATGGGGTGCTACATCAGCTACGCTCCCTACAGGATGTCTGTGGGGTGCTGGGACTCACAGCCACGGAGGAAGAAGGAGCTACGCCTGCATGGAGGCGCCCCGAGCGGCGAGGCCGACGGAGATCGAGGAGGCGCCAATCGTCGGCGACAGCGAGTCGTCCTGACTCTCCTACCATCAGGGCGGACATGGCGGAGGCCCTGAGGACTGCGGCCAGGAACTTGCCTGAAACTAACGGCGTGGCCCAGACGGCCTAACTTTACTCCGGGGGGAGAGATTCTTAGCTGCTTTGAAGCTGGGCTGGGGCTGGGGGTTGGGGGGGAGCGGTTGGAGGTGTGTGGCTGGACGTCCACTTGACTCTTTTCTGCAGACTCGCCCTCTTGGGCTGGACTGAGACAATGGGGTGTTTTTTCTTGTTTTTGGTTTTGGCTGGTTGCCATGGGTTGGTTTTGGGGGGGCTTAAGAACTGGTTTGGTGCTGGGGGGGTCCCGTCCGATACTGTCCGAACACTTGCGAAGCCGATCCTGGCCTTCCCTGCTCCCCTGCCCCGCGCGCCCCTCCCGCTGATCCCTCGCTCGCTGTTTAGCGCTTTGCTTCCCCGTGAGCGATGCCGCCCCTGAAAGTGGTGACCCTTAATGTTAAGGGTCTGAATAACCCTGTAAAGCGTAGGGCGATCCTTTCCCTGCTAGAGGGGTTGCAGGCGGATATCTGCCTCCTGCAGGAAACCCATTTACTCTCCAAAGACTGCCATAGGTTGCGCTCTGCCAAGTTCCCCACGCAACTCTTTTCTTCGGCTGCGACTAAGACTGCGGGGGTGGCCATTCTTCTAGCTAGCTCCTTCAGGGGTGAGGTGTTATATAAACATGCCGAGCAGAAGGGGAGGCTTCTAGCGTATCGCATGCGTCTGGGTGGTGTTGCCTTTACGGTTGGTTCCGTTTACAGCCCGAATGACCACCAGGATCGCTTCCTGGACTCTGTGTTAGTGGACGTTACTGCCTCGCCTGACCGCCATATTATCTTGGGGGGAGACCTGAATATGGTCTTCGACTCCAACCTGGATAGGTCTGCCCAGCGCTTTCCGCAGACGGGAGAGCTTTCTAAAGCGGTGCAAGACCAGATTGCTGAGATGGATCTACATGACCTCTGGCGCGCCTTGCATCCCACTGACAGGGACTACTCGTATTTTTCCCACGCACCCCGCATTTACTCGCGGTTAGATTATCTTCTGGTGAGCGGCCCGCTTCGCTCGGCCGCCACGGCGGCGGACATCGGGGTCTTGTCCTTGTCCGATCATGCGCCGGTTTCCGGAGTTTTTGCTTGGCCGGCGGCCCCCCCCCCCTCCAGAGGGATGTGGCGGCTTCGGGACACGCTTCTCCATAAGAAACTGGTGGTGAAGCGAATAGAGGAGGTCATCCGAGAGTACCTGACCCACAATGACAACTCCGATACGTCCCTGGCGACGCAGTGGGCGGCTTTGAAAGCAGTCATCAGGGGGGAGTTTATCTCCATTTCCTCGGCGGAGAATAAGGAACGCCACCGCAAGAGGGAGGACCTGACGGCGCAGGTCAGGGAACTTGAACAGGTTCACCGCCGGACGGGGGCTCCTCGTGTTTGGAGGCAGCTGAAGGCGGCGCGGAAACTTCTCTCTGCGTTGGACCTGGACCGGGCGGAGTATGCGGCGTTACGCTTGAAACATGCTTATTACACCGGCGGAGATAGGTGCGGTAAGCTCCTGGCCCATCGGCTCAGAGCAGCGCAGCAACGCAACGTGGTAAAAGAGCTAGTGGGAGTAGATGGGGTCCCGGTTTCCGGTGACGCGGAGGTGGCGGATTCCTATCGTGCCTTCTACGAGGCGCTGTACGCTGCAGAGCCCTCCCCACCGGGAGAGGCTGAAGCCTATCTGGACTCCGTCACCCTTCCGACCCTGGATTCCGCCCAGGCGGCCCACCTAGAGAGGGATATCCACGTGGAGGAAGTCATCTCCGCTATTGCTCGGCTCAAGCATGGCAAGGCTCCGGGCCCGGATGGCTATACGGCCTTGTTCTACAAGACCTTCTGTCCCACTGTCGCGCCTCTCCTGGCTCGCTTGTTCAATTCCTTCTCCGACCCAGGAGCTATCCCGCCGGACCTTCTCTCGGCGACTGTGTCGGTTATCCCGAAACCGGGAAAGGACCGGACTCTGTGCGGCTCGTACCGGCCCATCTCGCTTTTGAATGTGGACCTCAAGCTCTACACGGGGATCCTGGCGGCCAGGCTGGGTCTGCACCTGCCAGGTTTGGTGGAGGCGGACCAGGCCGGTTTTGTACCCGGCAGGCAGACGGTCGACAACACCAAGAGGGCGACGCACGTGCTAGAAAAGGCCTCACGCGTCCCGGGGGAGCGGATGCTGCTATCGGTTGACGCAGAGAAGGCCTTTGACAGGGTTCATTGGCCGTACCTCGAGCTGGTCCTTGGGAAACTGGGGATCGGCGAGAAGTTCCGCACTATGGTCTTCAATTGTTATAGGAGACCATCAGCATCTGTGCGTGTCAATGGACACAGCTCTAGCAGCTTCGCCATTGAACGCGGCACGAGACAGGGTTGCCCCCTTTCGCCGCTCCTGTTTGCCCTCTATATGGAGCCGTTTGCCCAGAGGATTCGCGATAACCCGGACGCTATTGGGGTGAAGATGGGGCAATACACGCATACTGTCAGCTTATATGCGGATGATGTCTTGCTGACCCTGGATGACCCCAAACGGTCGCTCCCTGCCTGCGTCCAGGAGCTGGACTCCTTTGCCCGCGTGGCGGGCTTTAAAATGAATATGACTAAGTCGGCTGCCCTGGACGTGTCGCTGTCTGTCGACACCAGGCGGGACCTCCAGCGTCTTTTTCCTCTGCAGTGGTCCTCCTCCACGGTGCCTTACCTAGGTATTTTGCTTGCTCCCTCCCTGCCTGCAATGGTCGCCGCTAACTACTCCTCTCTGGGCAAAAAAGTCAAAGACGAACTCGGCCGATGGAACAAAGGCCTGCTCTCGTGGCTGGGCCGTGTCGCAGCGGTGAAGATGACGATACTGCCTCAGATCCTGTATCTTTTCCGCGCTCTGCCTCTCCAGCCTCCTGTAGGTTGGATACGGCAGACGCAGGCGGACATCTCCCGCTTCGTGTGGCAGGGTCGTAAGCCGCGGATGAAGCGGGTCCTCTCCATGCTTGCCCCGGAGGCGGGGGGTCTCGGGGTCCCGGACCTCCGGAAATACTTTCAGGCGGCGCAACTTCGGTACTTGGTGGAATGGAGCCGGTGGGAATCGGACAAGCATTGGCTCTTTCAAGATCAGGCAGTTGCGGGCCGAACCCTCCAGGAAGTCCCGTTCCTGCGGCGCACTCACCGCCCGCCTAACCTCTACGCCTCCTTTATCCCCCGGGTTCCGCTGAGAGTGTGGGACGCGGTGTCTGAGCTCCGTGAACTCACCACTTTTCCGTCGCCATTCACTCCCATTGCTGGCAATCCAGACTTCACTCCGGGTCTGGAACCGGGAGCCTTTTCCCACTGGGTGAGCGCGGGTTGCAGGGCGCTTTTCCAGATTTACGGGCCGGAGGGTGTGATCCCCTTCCAGCAGCTCCGACAGGAGTTTGGCCTGACGGAGGGGGACAGACTGCGTTATATGCAAGTCCGCCACTGGGCTCTTCAACCCTCAGTACGCGACGCCGCTGCCCGCTCGATTACGCCCTATGAGCGGTGGCTGGTAACCCGGGCCTCGGATGCCAAGCTTATCACCGACTTGTACAAGTTTCTCCAACCCCCGCCGTTTCATTACCATAACCCAGGGAGGGAGCGTTGGCACAGGGAATTGGGCAGGACCTTGAGCCACAAGGAGTGGGACAAGATTGCGTATCGGGCGAGGCACTCTGCGTACCACACTGGGCTGACGGAGACCTTTACTAAGGTATCCACCTACTGGTATTACACCCCGGAAAGGCTTTACGAGATGCGCAAAATCGGTGATAAAGGTTGCTGGCGCGGCTGCGGACAGGAGGGCACCCTCACGCATATTCTCTGGGAGTGCCCGGTGCTGTCGGCCTATTGGAAGGAGGTCCTGGATGAGGTAGATAAGCATTTTGAGATCGAGCTCCCGCGCTTCCCCGCGTATGTTTTGCTAGGCCTCCCCAATGACCTGATGTACCCGCTGAAGTCCCGTAGGGGTAGGCAGATTGCGATTGCGCTAGGTTCCGCGGTCCAAAACATCCTTGTACTCTGGCGCACCCCTACTGCCCCCTCCATCACTGGTTGGCTACACAGGCTCTGGCAGGTACTGGGCATGGAGAAGATGTCGCTCACGGTGGCTGGGAATGTTGACCAGTTTGAAGAGCTCTGGCTCCCCTTTTTGGCACTGCTGTCCACTGAGTTTCGCGAACTCACATGTCCACGGTACCTGCGACTCCTTAGGCTGACACCGCCGGCGGCTGCGGCGGAGTGAGCGTGCGGGTTTGGGGGTCTGGGGCTGGGGGTGGGGCGCGGAGTTATATGCTTTTAATGCTGATTATCGGACGGGGTTGTTGGGGTACTGTTTTCTTCCTTTTCCTCCTTTGCTTCTCTTTTTTCTCCTTTTCTGGGGACGGGGGGCTGGAGGGATGGTGTGCTTTCCTTTTTACTGTAATGCGGGACGTTATTCCAGCTCTGCCTTGCTTAGGGAGTGGGGGTCTCCTGGGGGGTCATTCACAATACCTTATTGCTTTATGACTTATGCCTTGCTACCCTCTGGGGCTTCCTGCCTCCCTTCTTCTCTTCTGACCCGCTGCAACGTTCCGCTTCTTGTACTGTGTATTCGCTTGACCTCCTATTCCCTTCCCCATGCTCTTTTTGTACTTTAATAAAATACTTTAAACCTAAAAAACGAACACCATATTCAAACACACTTCTGATCATGCATTTGCATAAATAACATAAAACACATCACTGTCATATAAACGCACATCATCACCAGTATGTATATGAGACTCCTTGGTGGCTTTTGACTTACTAATAGGATGCATGCCAAACAAAGTAACTGGATTTCTGGCGACCCTGTTGGGAAATTCTGGATATCATATGTGATGTAAAGCAACTTCTTGTCTCAGAAGAGCTTGTTGGCTTGGTGCAATGGACCTCCTCCTCCCAGTGGAATCGGGAGAATAAGAAGCTTCGGAATCCTTGACGCAACCCGCAGTGACTAATATAGTAATATTTTCCAATCGCACAGTTCACTCAAAACACTGTTTCTCACATCGTATTGGGTATCCTTTAATATCTGGATGATCATCCTGTGATACTCATGTTTTCCAATGATGAGACCCCTTTCTTTTTTTCAATTTGAAAACATGTTACTGAACATGCAACAAGTGGTGAACTATGCTTCCATCAAATGAACGTTCCTAGCATGTGCTTCTGTTCTGTAAATGTGTCATGAAGTTATGATTTTCAAGATCATGCAAAAACACATTTGGGGATTGTTTAGACTATGATCGGCCGTCTTCATAAATCTGTTATTTATTTTAATAACGTGTTGGCTTCTTTTTTAGTTTTAATGTTCTTTAACACATACAGGACAGATTATTTTTAGCTGCAGTTTCCATTTAGTTGGCCTTTATGCACTTTGGTTCACATTTAGCATATTATATTTCACAGAACTCTTGAAAATGTCAGGTCATCTAAATAGTGACTTTGCTAACACACAAGTCGAAACCACTCTGCTACAAGTACCATGATATGTCTTTCAAGGTCTGACCGAGAATGTTGAAAATAAACATGTAGCCCAGGTTGACTTATTTCAATCATGCCAGTTCATATTGGTTCTGCCTTGATTAAATGGACTGTCCCCCAATGTAGGTGAAGTCGGTCAGCCCTGTATAAGCTCCAACAATTAACCACTGAAAGAGAGCAACTCCCCCATGCCTCCTCCCCACCGGGCTCAGTTTGAGAGGCAAAATCATGAGCACAGCACCAGATTCCACTGCCTTCACTGGAGCTGCTACATTTCTGCAAAGTATTCTTCCTTCACTGAGTGGTGCCAGGATTGTGGTCTCACACAGGCACAATTTCCTTGTCCTTGTGCTTGAAATAACTGACAATCTATTTAAAACAAGAAACAGATCTTGTTGTCCTAGGCATGCACATCACCTCTGAAGCGCAGCAAATAGGCTTTATTCATTTGCTAGAACTAGCATAGCGCCTATAGATAGCAGAATGAGGGTGTTAAGGTGTACAAATTGCGAGTTACAGTTTTTCCTTTGTTTTCACTGTTCATTAAATACTTAGCTGCTTCTTATTTATCGTATGTGTTGTTCCCAACAATATTGTGTCATTAGCCTTGCTGGCACTCATGAGTCATGGTAGGTGTGTCCGCACGACAGCCGGGGGCCGCCCGCGCCGCCCCAGGATTGGAATTTGCGCCGAGCGAAACGGCTAGAATGAGCAGTTATGTTTTTTTAAATTAATGTAAAAATTCATATACAGTTTCTAGTGATCCTTGAGTGTGTAACTCATTAATAAATGATCTTTTGGATTGCCACTGCTCCCCTGTTAGTAACAAAAGTACGGACCTACATCAGCAAGTATGCTCAATGGGTTATGTTGATCTACAATAACCTTAAACTCCCTACTCCTGGTTAGTGCACAGAACGCAGTGTCCCTGCATCTGTAGCTTGGGAAACCAACCATGTAGAACTAGGCCAGAGTCCAAGTTTACTCAACAATCCTTGTTGCAGGCATTTTGTTTTCAAAGCAAACAACGAATATCAGTACAGCCTGCTTCACTGTGATTGAATTTTGTTGAGCCACTTGACCATCCCACATGAATGAATGAATACACATTTGTATAGAGCATGGCTACCCATGGGCATCCCAGCGCTTACTGTGGCGCCTATTTAAACTGTAAGCAGATCAAGGGAAAAAAGGTTTTAAGGTGCTTTCTGAATTTAAGGTCATTAGATTCCAGCCGTATCTGGACGGGGAGTCTGTTCCAGAAGTTAGCTGTATTATATGAGAACCGCCATCCACCAGTTTGTGATGCTTGATCTTGGGAACTGCGAGTAATCGTTTGTTGTCGGATCTCAATGCCCTATTAGGGCGATCGAATTGCACCATAGAGTGAATCATTGGAGAGCCTTTTCCGGAGATAGCTTTATGGTAATGCACATTGCTTTGAATTTAATTCTTTCCTGGATGGGCAGCCAAAGCAAAGCAGTAAGGGCTGGTTTGACTGAACTACGTTTGGGAATGTTCAGTAATAGGCGGGCTGCACAATTCTGACTGTTTGCAGTCTCTTAGTCGTGCCCTGGGGGCTCCCAGATAGACTGCATTAGCATAGTCCAGCCGTGAGAGTATCAGTGCCTGAACTAATAACCGTCTGGCAACAAAAGGAAGAAGAGGAAGAATTTTTCTGATCATCCTTAGGAGTCCATAGCAGTTGGCTGCGACTTTGCGAGCTTATGCCTTAACGTCCAGATTTCAGTCAAGCCACACTCCCAGACTCTTGATCTGTTTTTTAGGGACGGCTGGAGGGCCTAGGCAACTGGGACATAGAGCATCTATATTAATGGGGGCAGCGTGACCAAGGAGAAAAGTTCTGTCTTTGCTCCATTCAGTTTTAAAAATGACTTGTCCATCCATTTGAAAATCTTCTCGAGACACAGGGTTTAACCAGGGTCAGATTTGTCCTCCAGGGTCAGATTTGTCCTGCTGGCTGAGGGGTACCACCAGTTGAGTGTCATCAGCATAAGTGACGATCTGTATCCCCCATGGACACACCATTTCTGCCAGAGAACTCATGTAGATGTTAAACATGGTAGGACTTGGGGAGGATCCCTGAGTGAACCACGCATAAGAGGAATCTGCTTTGAAGCAACATCCTCTTCATAAACTGTGAATAGTCTATTTTCAAATAAAGACTGAAGCCAGTTCAAGGCAATTCCTGCCACTCCCACCTCGCTGAGTTTTTCGATCATTGCCCCTCATGCCTCTTTTTTCTGTTGGCTCCCCACCCGCCATACAATTTTTTTTTTAAGAGCTGGTCATAGTACTTTTCTTTTGTACCTTCTCTGCATTCTTCTTATCTAATGAAAGGCTGTGGCTGATCCGTAACTCTGTGTACCCGGCTCGCAGCTGTCCTAAGCCTCGGGCTCCGGCTGGTGTTAGAGCTCAAACAGCTAAGGAATGTGGAGCCGCCCCAAAAGCAATAGCTGCACCCAAAACCACTGTCTCTCCGGCCCCTTTCCCTGGCCAGCCTCCTCCTTCCCTCTGTCGCTCCGTTCTCAATCCCAGCTCCCTCCCAATCCCAGGTCCACAATGGAGAGTAATGATCAAAGAAGACTGGCGGAATGCCCTCAAATGAACACCAATTTTTTTACAAAACTCCAGGCATTTTCTGCACAAAATGTAGTTGTTTAGAAACTGCCATTTGCAAATGTCTTTGGCAAGACATTTGTTCAATTTAATTAACACAACATGTGATTGCCTGCATGTGCTGTTTGCTTCTCGTGTGGATCCATTATGCTGTCATCTAATGAGTTTTCTGCAATTTGCCCATGCTACTCCTGATCTGGATGTGTCAGGAGTCTGCGTACCCGGTTAATAATCTCCACAGCACAAAACGTCTGCAGCAGCCGGCACGGATCGGAGGTGGGAGGGGGAGACACGGGCAAAGCGGGTATAAAATAATAAAATTAAAACTTACCTTTTCGCTGCTTCCCCACCACGTCTCTCCTCCGCAGTCCTCCCTCGCTCGGCCCTAACAGGAAGCACACCCAGGCTCCCAGTTATCCAATCACAATGTTTCTTTAGCAGCGGTGCGATTCGTATGAGCACTGAAACAAGGCGCTCAGACGCTGACTGGGAGCCTGGGCATGTTCTCCACGCAGGCTTTAATGCAGCCTGCATGGAGAACATACAAAGAATGCAACACTGTTTGGGTGGCCCGAGAGTGCTTGCCACTCAGTCATTGCGCACTTAGGAGACCACTACCTGGCCTACCCCGCCCCCTCACACAAAGCTACTGAAGAAGAAAATAAAATTACAGCACAAGTTATTTTATTTTCCCTAACTTTCACTGCAAGAATGCAGTGGGGCGATCCTCCTCTGCCTTAGCGGAGGAGCCGCCAGTGCACAACGTAAACCTTGGGTCACAGTCTTTGGGTTGTCTCGACTCTTGTTTGTTTCCAGTTAATCTCAGTCCGCTAGACAAGCTGTAGGAATTGCTGTGCCCGTGTTACAACGTACACATATCTGCACGATTTAATATGAAAGCTGCCCAAGGCCAAGAGTGTTCCCCCTGCCATGGACCTCAAACTGTCTTGTAGAGGTGGAGCTCAAATAGGAGAGATATTTGTGTCGCACCTACTGTTCCTTCTGATGATGACCCATTGTCTCCATGAATGTTTAATTTGTAAATGTGCGGAATTTAAATTCTAAATTTCTGTAACCTTAAGGAAATGCCATGTTCAGCCATGCATATTTTTTATGACCATGCACATTTTTATTTATGTGTTGGTTTTGAAAACGGATAAATGGCATTGTCATTTACAATGCCAATAGCTTAATCTCTCGCAAATGCGAGACCTATTGCATTTGCACCCACACACAGACACAGACTCACACACACACACAGACTCACACACACTCACACACAGCCCCCCCCACACAGAGCCACACACACACAGAGCCCCCCCAACACACAGAGCCCCCCCAACACACAGAGCCCCCCACACACACAGAGCCCCCCACACACACAGAGCCCCCCACACACACAGAGCCCCCCACACACACAGAGCCCCCCACACACACAGAGCCCCCCCACACACAGAGCCCCCCCACACAGAGCCCCCCCACACAGAGCCCCCCCACACAGAGCCCCCACACACACAGAGCCCCCCCACACACAGAGCCCCCCAACACCCCCCACACACAGAGCCCCCCCACACACAGAGCCCCCCCACACACAGAGCCCCCCCACACACAGAGCCCCCCCACACACAGAGCCCCCCCACACACAGAGCCCTCCCCACACAGAGCCCTCCCCACACATAGCCCCCCCCCACACAGCTCCCCCCCCACACAGAGCTCCCCACACACAGAGCCCCCCACACACATAGAAAGCCACACATACACACACACGCACAGAGAGCCCCCCACACACACACAGAGACCCACACACACACACAGAGACCCCCACACACACAGACCCCCCCCCCCCACACACACACACAGCCCCACACACACACACACACACACACACTGAGACTACTCCATCACACCAATAAAATTCTATTCAAAGCATTATGCATTCACGCTATCTACACTGCTGTTTTGCAGTATAAGGCGTTTCAACACGGTAATGCTCTTCATTCCTCTGTGGGAAACAACAAACACAGGATGTAAACAATGTCCACGTTCAAACAAACCCATTTCAGGTTCCTGTGTCCTATAAAATATGGTTTTGCAAAGTTCCTTTCCAGGAACTTGGATGCAATAGATCTGCACAGCACCCCTCAAGACATTAGTATTTAAGAGATCTGCCAATCTTCCTTTCATGTTCTCAAGCCCCTCCAACCCTGTGATCTCCACAACTCCTCTGCATGGACCTCCGTACTCTGGATCTACGAAGTTCTGGTCCGGTCGTCGATCAGAACACTGGCCAACACAATTCAACTCCAGGCTGCAATGCTTCAACACCCCCAGCACTAACTAGTTCCTGCACAGTTTCCAACCAGGCCTCTGCACAATCTTATGTCTGCTCACAAATTCCCCATTCAACCCCAGAAGTTTATACTTTTGCATTCAGCCTTCCATGACGCACCAGAGCCTATACTTAGGTCACTTGCTCGGGAAGATATGTGGAGGAGAATGAGCTCCAGAGGTGTACGGTGTACCCCAATACTCTGCTCTCTGACACCGCCGCCATCTTACCAGCAGCAGCACCCCTGCCAGACTATCGAGGCAGAGAAAGGACTAAGATCCAACGCGCAACGCAGTGCTACGGGTGAAAAATGTTTCGTAGGCGGCTATCTTGAAAATAAGACATTAATCAGATATACGACGTTACAACGCGTACTTTTACAACGCGTGCCGTTACTACGCAACTTTTACAACGCAAGTCGTTACAACGACTTGCGTTGAGGGGTGCTGGATAGTAAATATTTTAATTTACTATTCCAACTCCAGTCCCCTTGGATAGTAGGGAAGGAGTTGGATGGTAAATTAAACTAGTTACTATCCTGGAGCGCCCCCCAGCGCAAGTCGTTGTAACGACTTGCGTTGTAAAAGTTGCGTGGTAACAGTACCGCGTTGTAAAACCTTCGTTGTAAAGGTTGTTCCCCCATTAATCAGCTAGTGACCAACATCTGTAATACAACAGCAACCGATTCAGAATCTGTTTTTCTCGATTGAGTAATTTATTGAGTTTTTACTTATGGATATAAAAATGTATTGTTTTAGCAACAATGTAACTATGGAGTAAATGTTTCCCCTTACTAATAAGTTACTTTTAAGTGTGTTTAAAGTATATAGAAATGCATCGAATTTCAAAAACATCAAATGTTCTGTTATGTAGTGGAAAACAAATCAACGCGTTCGCGTGTGCTTTACTAAAAGATGGCTGTTTCCGGAATTAAGAGGTACAAATACCCACACCCACGATTTACTCTTTGAATCCCAACTGACACCTTTTTCTGTAATCATCTCAAAAACTATAGAGCGGATTATCAGCAAACAAAAAAAGATCTGTTCATAGCAAATTTCTAACTTCATACCAAGCTTAGTGTAAACCTGTTCAATGCTCTACTTACGTATTGAAGAATTAAAATCCATATTAGGCTTGAAAAATGGGCAGTGCTTAATTTTGGAGACCAAAAGGGGGTGGTGGCACTTATTTCTCTGTGTCAGATATTTCCCTGGAGTATTCAGATATTTCCCTGGAGTAACAGAGCGAACAGTATACAAAGGAGAAATAAACAGGAAGAGCAAAACAGAAAAACAGTCGCCAAATGAGACAGCTGGCATCAACCTGCAAGAGTGAGGTAACGGGCTGGGAGTGTCTGGCAACGGAAAAATGCTGAGGTGGATTCCGGACTTCGCAGCTTTGCTATTCGTCACTGGCACATTTTATAACGCCGACAACGGATGTGCGAGCAGAGTTTTGGGCACGAGCACTTATTATTTTACAAAGAAAGCACTGGTATTGGGAACCATTTGGATCGATCACATGTGGCCTAACGGCTAGAGCGAGGGGAAACCAGGTTCGAGTCCGGCAGAGACGCTTAACGTCTTGTGATTCTGGGCAAATCACCTAATTTCCCCGCACCTAACTAAAAGGAGCGTGTCTGTCTGTACCGCAACTGGTGCTCATGTAAAGCGCTATTCTACCCTCGGGTCATGTTCGCGCTATAAATTAAATCTCCAAAAAGCACCTATATTTTAACCAAGTACATGACATTTAATCGAAACAGTTGGAGGTGGATGGGATAAACATTTACTGAATTGTATACGGATTCTTTGTATGCAGGTCCCCGAAGCGGCCACTGTGGTGATCCGCGAGGGGGGGCGGGAACGAGGGGGGGTGGGGCGGGCACAAAGACACCTTGCCCAAGCGGCGACTGTAGTGATCTGCGAGGGGGGGGCGGGAACAAAGACAAGGACAGCGGGAGGGGGGACGGACAGCGGGAAGGTGGTCAGGATACAACCACGCGGGACAGGGACAAGGTTAACAATGAAGAAACATTGGTGTAAAAAAAAAAAAAAGTAAACACCCACAACTTCATGATGGAAAAAAGGGGCGGGGCTTAAAAGAAAGACAGGAACGCCCACGAATCTGCTCCGAGAATGATTGCCACATCTCTCTTCCAATGGCTAGCCTCCATTGATGGAGCTAGCCAATGGAAGAGAGAGGTGGGTTAAAGCCCCATACTGGAGATCAAAAATTTTTGCCTGCGCGACACTGCTGCGCAGTGAACGCCAGGCGAAACCTAAAGACTCCTGATTTTCGTGCTAAAAACAGCGTTCCTCTAAACTCAAGAGTCTGCAAATGGGCTGCACAGCGTTCACCTTCTTTTCCATTCCACTCAAATGTTGCTTATTTTGTGAAAAAGCGCTTACCAAATTCTCCATTTCACTAAAACATTTGAAAATTTCTACCATTGCTTGTGGCGAACTGATACAAGAATTGCCCAGATGTGGTGCATCCAGGTTCCTAGCTTTAGACTGCTGCGGGGAATGAGGGAGAGGTCAAAGGGCTTTCCGCATGGTTGCACAGCTGTTGCTGCAAAACTGATGTGCTTGTACATTTTATTGTGGCACAAGCTGGCTGGTTACTTGGGAGGTTTGTGTAGTGCTACACGTATACTTGACCACTTCAGTGTGCTAATGAGAGAAGTAAGACCGACATTACAGAGTTAAGTCAAGAGCCAGACTCTAGCTGGGACTAAAGACACCATGGTCCAGGTGACTATGGATTGGCTTATAATGTTACTAACCCATTCATTATGGTCTGATTTTGATTAATACTTCTAGCAAAGAGCAATGTATGTTTGTGAATCTAGCTTGAATTCTAGATTTGACTCAAACCGTGAATACTTCTTCTTATACCCTTCATTTCTGTCATCCGCTGAAGTTCATAGCGGGCCCCGATTTTTGGACCTTCCCTATCTGTGTCCATAGATTGGTCCCTGACTGCTCGTCAATGGACAGTACATACATATGGTGTAAATGTGAATTTGGGAACTTTCTCGAACATCTGTGGGTATGCTGTGCACAGGCAAGATTGTTGCTAGCTGTTAACCTGTAGACTGCCCTGGTGGACGTTGGAAGACCATCCTCATTCCACGGACTATACCTGTATTTACAGTGTGAGTCTTAGCATATTTCCCTTTCAAAACTCAAGCCTGATTTTTCCACTAATAATAGATAGAATGTTGCTGTGCCATTCTTTAGGCAGCGCCAACCACAGCTTTTTTCTGTGACCCTCTTAATTGATGTTAAGTAGTTTTTATGTATGCTTGAGCAGGATGTAATATTTTAGAGGTTGGTAATAAAGGCAACTGTCCTGTTTTCTTGAAGAGTCCAGAGCTGCAGTGTGTGACCATGGAGTTCACCATATCGAGTTTCCTTTTAAACTCGTAGGCTTTCGGGAGTGGGCCCATTTTTCCCCTTTCATTTCCTGCTCGCCATTCGTTGTGCCGAGGTTAAAGTGAGAACTTAGGTTCCCAAATTGGGATTCATTGTTTTTTTGAGGGGCAAAAAAAGCGTAGAACTTTTATACTGAGTACTTTGGTACATTTCGGTAAATAAAATACATTTTTAAATGTCCTCTTGTTCTGAAACCGTTCTAAAAACGAGGCAACTAGAGCACTTACTTGACGTACCCGCTGGTTACTATATTTTTATTGAATATCGCTATTTGTTATTGGGAGGGCGACCCCGATTTTAGAGAGTAACGATGCCTGTAAACTATTATAGCCATCCATGTTTGCGTGTATTTGGGTACTCCACACTCGTGGTTTCTATTGGTTCATCATTGTTATTTCTTCATTTCTTTTTTACATTAACCTTGTATTTCCTTTCTTTTTTCCAGAGATACGTTCTCAAGGCCCAGGGTGCCCTTACCTTTATATCGTTCGGAAGGATGAGGACATATATTCCCCAATTCTGCGTAAACTCTTCAGTGAGTCACATGGGATCTTTGTCGCCCTTCAGAGGACTGAAGAAGAAACAGCTGGAAAGTCGCAAAAAAGCCAGTGAGTACCTGGCGGAATCCGAAATGTGCCTTTTCTTAACTCTGCACTGACCGCAGCAATGCGTCACAAACATCCACAGCTCAGTCATGCTGTCACCCCTTAGTATTACAGAGATAGGGGTCCCAGACTATAGAATTTATGTGCACAGAAGAATTCACAGACTTTAGATACATATTACTCGTACCCTGGTTTTAAGAGGAATGCTGTTTATTCACATCCTCTTAGTCATACATTTCATGTGCAATGCATAATCAACATTTACATTTGTGCCCATAAGGAAGGAAGAAAGGGGGTTTTTAGGAGAGAAGGTTTTGTGAGGTTAAAGGTAGTGAGTGGACAGTCGTAGAAGTTGCATTTGATAGAACAACAGTCCGTTGGTTTAAATCACATGGGTGCTGCAGTCAGTCACCCCATACATTGGTTCAATTACGTTCAATCATATCCCATATATTTTGGAACACAGTATTAATACATCGTTGCAAGCTGGGTAGGTCGCATGTAAGACAGTCGACGTTTCGACCCCTGTTGTGTGTAGGTTGATTGCACCTTACAGTGGGGTTTTCATCAGGACGTGATGTGAGTAGGGGCACCAAAAGGGGTATGAAGTTAAGGATATTTCTCGAAAGGGCCGGCAGGCTCCTCTTGGGGGTGAGCGTGGGGTAGTACCTATACACTGCCCGTCAGTGGCAGTGTTCACAGGGTGAAGCTCGGTGATCCCCACGAAGTGAGCAATTCTTGTATCAATCGCAAGGAAAGGTAGATCATCCCAGCGGCTCAGTCGGGGGAACGCTCAGTCATGCTGTCACCCCTTAGTATTGCTTCACAAACATCCACAGCTCGGTCATGCCGTCATCCCTTAGTATTGCTTCACAAACATCCACAGCTCGGTCATGCCGTCACCCCTTAGTATTGCGTCACAAACATCCACAGCTCAGTCATGCCGTCACCCCTTAGTATTGCTTCACAAACACCCACATCTCGGTCATGCCGTCACCCCTTAGTGTTGCTTCACAAACATCCACAGCTCAGTCATGCCGTCACCCCTTAGTATTGCTTCACAAACATCCACAGCTCAGTCATGCTGTCACCCCTTAGTATTGCTTCACAAACATCCACAGCTCGGTCATGCCGTCACCCCTTAGTATTGCGTCACAAACATCCACAGCTCAGTCATGCCGCACCCCTTAGTATTGCTTCACAAACATCCACAGCTCGGGCATGCCATCACCCCTTAGTATTGCTTCACAAACATCCACAGCTCAGTCATGCAGGCACCCCTTAGTATTGCTTCACAAACATCCACAGCTCAGTCATGCAGTCACCCCTTAGTATTGCTTCGCAAACATCCACAGCTCAGGCATGCTGTCACCCCTTAGTGTTGCATCACAAACACCTGCAGCTCGGGCATGCCGTCACCCCTTAGTGTTGCTTCACAAACACCCACAGCTCAGTCATGCTGTAACCCCTTAGCTTTGCCTCACAAACATCCACAGCTCAGTCATGCTGTCACCCCTTAGTATTGCTTCACAACATTCACATCTCAGTCATGCAGTCACCATTCGTATTGCATCAGCAGTGAGTTTAGCACTGGATTAATAACTATAGCATAGATATGCAGGGACTCCAGGCTCGCCTTTCCAATAGTACCACAACTCTTAGCACAGGACTTCATATACATCCTTACACGGCTCTGCGTTGACTTTAGCACTGGATTATCACCCTAGTAGAGCGATACTGTGTCTCCTCCCCTACAACGCTATCTTTAGCACATTTTGGCTAATTATAGCTCCTGAGCTTTAGTGCCATGCACAACCTGTGTGCTCTGCAGTAACTCCAGTCCTGCATCGCCTTAGTTAAAATACTGTACAGTGATTCTAGCACAGCACATCCATGTTTACCACAGTCTGCTGTGGATTCCGCACTGTATAACCACCTTTAGCAGCTTCCAGCAGGTTCGCTAGAGTTAGTAAACGCTACTGTTTTGCAATCTGAGCCTAGTGGAGGAGATGCACAAGGTAGCTTATTAGTTAGGGCCTTTTACCATTTCATTGTACAAACTGCAGACAGTCTGCGACAACTAAATTAATGTTGTTTGCACACAAATTGCCCCTTCTTTATGCCATTAATCGTTTGTCCTTTTGACTCCATCACCGTATTTAGCAGATTCCGAAGTAATTGTAGCACCTAGTCACAATACTTCACCTAGCTCAACTGGGCCTCCAATTCTGAATAGTGAATTAATTCCTTAGAACAGATGTGCAGTGACTCATTTCATCACCATTGTAATCCCAGTAATGCAGTGGCCCCAACACTGCATGTCCCTAATTGCACACTTTTACATTGACTCCACTACTGAATTGTCTTGTTTTCCACAGTCTTTATCCTTTTATTAGCCCCACAGTGGTGCCT
This sequence comes from Lissotriton vulgaris, assembly GCF_964263255.1. Classification (NCBI taxonomy): domain Eukaryota; kingdom Metazoa; phylum Chordata; class Amphibia; order Caudata; family Salamandridae; genus Lissotriton; species Lissotriton vulgaris. Next base: position 617,160,893 of record NC_141695.1, on the reverse strand, counting down.
CTATGTTCTAATCATTGTCTACATTGTCCTGCAATGGCCCATCACTGTATTCATAAAACCTTGTAATAGCTTCCTCACTTAAGTACCATCTTTGGCACAACTCTTAACTGACTGCCCCATTCTACATGAAACGCTGCATCCCTACATCTGGCTTCGATGGGTAGCATCAACGTTTGCTTCAAACCTTGCCATTTAATGCAGTGCACAGTGGCCTCTCTACAAATGTTAATAGAACCCTATACTAGTCCTCGCCGCTGATACCTAGCATTTCTCTTCCAGGGGATCCTCATCAATAGTCATAAGCATTAGAATATTCCCGCCCATGTGCGGGACCCCGGAAACACTATATTATATGTGCCCCACATATATATATATATATATATATATATATATATATATATATATTATCACAGGATCTCCCCGGTCCCGGGGAGGGATGGAGTCGCTGAAAGACGGCACTGACACGCTTTTTTCAATGAAGGTGATTTATTTCATCAATCCGTGTGGGGGATTTTACAACAAAAAGAAACCAACGCGTTTCGACAGCGTCCGCTGTCTTGATCACGGTCAGTAAGGAAAGTGAAGCTCACAGTTTTGTAAAACAAACAAAGCATTTGGTTACACCCCTTTGGTAATTGGTACCACCCCCATCTATAGGTGTTATGGGATATGTAGTCCTGTTTCAGATTATGTTACTTTTACATGAGTATTTCGGGATACCTGTTATTTTACTTTTACATGGCTGTCGGATTTAGTATTATCACCCTTCGTTTTTATACAGGAGCTGCATTACAGTTGTGTGGGTGTTGTAAGAACCTTCGTGAACTGGAAAGTCCCGCCCCCCAGTGGGCTTGGGTTGTACCTCTGTTTTAGGGTAATTATTTCATGCCCTCCTATGTTCAGCTTTTTGGTCATGCTACCCCGACTATGATCTATGTTCTTAATAACATTTCATATCATCAATCATGGCTGCAAACCAAAGGCTTTGTAAAATGTTACAATTGTAAGATCTGCGAAATAGCCAAGCCAACTACAGAAATACCAATGCCCAACAATAAAACCTGGAAAATCAAAGAATGTATTACCTGCAACAGCAAAAACACAGTGTACATGATCGAATGTCCATGTAAGCTCAAATATATAGGCAGCACAATCTGCGAGCTAAAAAAACGTATATTGGAACACGTCAGAGCCACTGTACATAAGGACAGAAGCAACGCTGTTGCCAAACACATGGAGCTGAACCATGAAGGAGATTGGAAGAAACTGCGTTTCTGGGGAATCGAAACCCTAAGCCTCTCAATAAGGGGTGGACACAATGAGAAGGAACTCCGACGAAAAGAATCCAAACACATCCTGAGTTTCAGGACCATGACCCCTTTTGGGCTCAATCAGTCGGAAGAATTATACATACACCTATAATCAAATAGACTCTCAAGTAACTTCCCGCCAACCATGAACTATTTTAACCTATTAATTTTGGTTTTATCACTTCACTCCTTTTTTCACTTGAACTATGCTCACACATAAAACATCAAGCCTTGCCAATGGACTAATCAGCCCACCAGAGGGCAGCACCACACCAATGTAAACCTGAATATAAAGACTAAGGACGGCACCCGCATACCACCTTGTATAAATGAATTGGACTATATGAAATGTTATTAAGAACATAGATCATAGTCGGGGTAGCATGACCAAAAAGCTGAACATAGGAGGGCATGAAATAATTACCCTAAAACAGAGGTACAACCCAAGCCCACTGGGGGGCGGGACTTTCCAGTTCACGAAGGTTCTTACAACACCCACACAACTGTAATGCAGCTCCTGTATAAAAACGAAGGGTGATAATACTAAATCCGACAGCCATGTAAAAGTAAAATAACAGGTATCCCGAAATACTCATGTAAAAGTAACATAATCTGAAACAGGACTACATATCCCATAACACCTATAGATGGGGGTGGTACCAATTACCAAAGGGGTGTAACCAAATGCTTTGTTTGTTTTACAAAACTGTGAGCTTCACTTTCCTTACTGACCGTGATCAAGACAGCGGACGCTGTCGAAACGCGTTGGTTTCTTTTTGTTGTAAAATCCCCCACACGGATTGATGAAATTAATCACCTTCATTGAAAAAAGCGTGTCAGTGCCGTCTTTCAGCGACTCCATCCCTCCCCGGGACGGGGAGATCCTGTGATAATTTACAGCGGTTGGCTCAACCGCAGGAGAAACGCGACCGAGAACCAAGGAGCGCCTAGCGAAGGGAAAGCGAGCCAAGCAGTGGAATATATATATATATATATATATATATATATATATATATATATATATATATATATATATATATATATATATATATATATATACAATAGCAGCCAAATAACATCAGAGCTGAAATATGCTGTGAAGAATTTCCACCATACATGAACAATAAGCATTAGAAACTTGAGAAACAACACCAAAGATTGTTTAGAAACTGTTTTAATGCTCAGAAAGCAGTGGAAATTCTCATAACTCACTGGAAGCATAGGAAGCTCCCAGGCTGCATTGCAGACACACAGTCTACAAAGACTGAAAAGCTAACCTGTAGCTGAATAGCAATAAACTGACACGTGCCTTTAAGGCACCCCTGACCCCCTGTATCCCATCATGCCCCAGGGGTGACAGTTAGGTCAGTTGTTCTTTCCGGCTCCTTCAGGAAGGATCCTGGTCAGACAGCTCCACTAATTTCTGTTTTCTGACAGAAAATTACTCACTTTGAACAACTTTTCTCACTTACTTTGACATTTTTCATCTCGTCAAGTAAGGGACTGCCTTTTTAAGTCAGTTTACTGGGCATTTTCAGTGGGGATGCCTTCACTTTTTGATAAGTGTCCTTGTGGTAACAAGAAAGCAAAATCAGACAACCACGATGTTTGTATCCTGTGTTTACCTGAAGAACACCTGTCCTCACTGCGAGCACCTGTCAGGAAGAACTCTCAAAGACAGGGAGAGAATGCGCATCTATGGCCTGGCTCATCGGTCATCCAGAGGAAGGTCTCCGGGGAAGAAGGGTTCCAAGAAGACAAAAACATCTTCAAAGCACAAGTCTTCCATCCCTTCAGCCTCAGCGTCAGGCTTGGTGCTGAGGAAAGAACCACCGGTGGATCGTTTGGCATCAAAAAGGCCGTCGACGGTGGGCTCGCCGTCGAAAAGAAGAACAGGTACGTAGACGACGTCGAAGGATCCAATTCAGTTGCCGAAATCCCCTCCGCCGTCGAGATCCCCTCCGCCGTCGTCAACCGGGCAAAGATCGGCGTCGAGAGATGTGACTCCGCTGCCGTCAACCGGGCGACGGTCAGCGTCGAGATCTAAGGCCCCTCCTTCGTCGTCAACCAGGCGACGATCGGCGTCGAGGGAGGTCACTCCTCCACCGTCGTCATCCAGGTGACGACCGGCGTCAAGAAGTGTGACCCCTCCGCCGTCGTCCAAGAAGCGGCGTTCGGCGTCGAGGACCAAGACCCCTCCGCCGTCGACAGGAACTCGTCGATAGGCGTCGAGGACGCAGTTTCAGTCAGTGTCTCGTCGACGCTTGGCGTCGAGTGTGTCCAATACCCCTCCGCCATCATCGCACAGGCACTAGTCGTCGAGACAGAAGACTCCGTCGACGGCTGGTCATCGCCGTTCGACATCGAGGCAGAGAGCTCCGTCGACGGCCGGTCATCGCCGTTCGACATCGAGGCAGAGAGCTCCGTCGACGACTGGACATCGTCGTTCGACTTCGAGAGAGAAGCCTCCGTCGACGACTGGACATCGTCGTTCGACGTCGAGAGAGAGGGCTCAGTCGACGGCCGGGCATCGCCGTTCGACGTTGAGGCAGAGAACTCAGTCGACGGCTGGTCATCGCCGCTCGACGTCGAGAGACCATAGATCCTCACATAGACATTCGAAGTCGAGATTGTTTGACCCGCCGACTCCCCGAAGGCGTTCGGCGGCGAGGGAAGAACGCTCGACATCGAGGCATTCAGATGTGATCATGGTAACGGAGTCAGCTTCCCGTCATTCCACTTCACGGTCCTCTGGCTTCTCAAATGCATCTTCAAAGTCCAGAAGTCCTGTGCGCAGATCTCCTGAGCGTCGGCCAGATCCTTCGGCTGAGCAAGTCACTGTCACCTAGATGGTACAAGCCTTTGGACTATTGGCGAAATTCTGGGGCTACCAAACGTATGCAAGAATATGCCAGCCCACAACACAGGTCTCCTCTACAGAACCTGGTAGAGGAGATGAACAAGCGTAGTCCTCCCAGGCGCAAATCACCTGTGAGAACACCGACCAGATCTCCCAGAAGATCCTGATCTCCCAGAAGAAGACCTCGGTCAGAAGATCGGGTCAGATCTCGCTCTCCTAGACGGGAGGAGCGTTCAAAAGGATCGCGGGAGCGGAGGCACAGTGCTCACCGTAGACGTCGACGAACTCCGTCTACTTCATCTACCTCTTCTACCAGGTCTTCCAAGAGGGTCTACTCCCCTACGTTGACGGACAGTCCTACGTCCAGATCCTCCCCAGTGGGTGACATTGGCATGTATCTGGATGTCCTACAAAGAGGAGCACTGAAACTGAACATTGAAATGTCTGTCCCTCGGGTAACAACGACAGTCATTTTTGAGACTTTACACAAAAAAGCCACCTCCCGCCCACTGCTGCCTTTAGTCCCGGGGATTATGGATCCTGTCAAAAAGGTTTTCCTAACTCCAGCGGCTATCGGAGCGGTGCCAGCCCGCATTCAGAAGAAATACAAACCAGCCTCTTCTGACCCGGTTTTTGTAAAATCTGACCCTCCAGCAGACTCTGTAATTGTGGCAGCGGCGAGGAAGACGCACGCAGTTGCCGGTTTCTCTTCAGTCCCACCAGACTAGGACAGCAAATCTCAAGACTCCTGGGGTCGCATGGTTTGCAACTCAGCTGCATCCACTCTTAAGGTTTCTAGTGCGGCTGCGCTTCTGGGTCGATACGACAGAGCCTTATGGGACTCCATGGAAAGGTTCAAATCCAAACTGCCAAAGGAAGACCAGCAGGATTTTGAAGAGACTGTGACAGAAGGATGTCTGGTGGCGAATCGGATGATAAGCACGGCTGCGGATGGTGTAGAAATTGCGGCGCATTCCTATTCACATGGGGTTTGTGCCAGGAGGTCGGCCTGGTTGCGCCTTACAGGTCTGAAGCCGGATGCTCAGCATCGCATCCTTAATCTCCCCTTTTCGGGTTCCGCTCTCTTCGGGGAACATGCTGATGAAGAAATGACCCGAATGAAGACTGAACTAGATACAGTGAAAGCGGTGGGTTTGGAAAAGAAAAAAGAATTCAAACGCCGCTTCAAGACCAACAGGGGGAGAGGGGCTCAACAGAGGGTTCAAACCCCTCAGTTGTCCCAAAGTAAGAACGAGGGTAAATCCCAGTTTTGAGGCAAAGCCAACAGAGGTAGAGGAGGTCACCAACAATCCTCTAACACCACAAGAGGAGGAAATGCCTGAGCAGTGGCTTCCTCTGGCGCCGTTACCCACTCCAGTGGGAGGAAGTGCTTCACAACACCTGGCAGAGTGGGTCAGCATCACAAAGGATCAGTGGGTGCTGAATATACTGCACAATGGATACAAGCTACGTTTCCGTGCGCCTCCGAAGAGCATTCCTCCAAACAGCTCTTGTCCTCACCAGCTAAGCTTGCTCCGAAGAGAGGTGTAAATCCTACTGCAAAAAAGAGCGATAGAGGAAATTCCTCCCGCTCTAAGAGGAAAGGGAGTTTACTCCAGATACTTTCTTGTCCCCAAAAAAGATCAGGAGGACCAGTTCAGACCAATACTCGATCTGCGACTATTAAACAAAGTCATCGTCAGAGAAAAGTTCCGCATGTTAGCGCTTCACCAAATATGCCCACATTTTCAAGCCGGAGATTGGATGTGTTCGGTGGATCTGCAAGATGCGTACTTTCACATCCCTATTGCTCAACAACATCGCAAGTACTTGAGGTTTGTCGTAGGGAACAAACACTACCAGTACAAGGTGCTACCCTTCGGTCTCAAGTCCGCACCACGAGTCTTCACCAAATGCATGGCAGTGGTGGCGGCTTTTCTTCACAAAAAGGGACTCTTCATCTACCCATACCTAGACGACTGGCTCCTAAAAGGCCCATCTCCGTTACGGGTAACGCACGATCTACAACTGTGCCTGTACCAGTTGCACAGGCTCGGCCTCCATGTGAACCTTGGAGAAGCCAGTCCAGCTGCCTACACAGTCCATCCACTACCTAGGCTCCGTTCTGGACACAAGCTTGGGAAAAGCGTATCCTTCGGAGGAGAGACTTTTTTCCATGAGTCAGAAATGTGGGATTCTGCTAGAGTCTCGGCTTCCAAGAGCCCGACAAGTAGCATCCCTGCTGGGTTCCATGGCGTCCTGCATTTTTCTCATCCCAAACGCCAGGCTGAGAATGAGTCCTCTACAGCAGGCTCTAGAGGACCAGTGGGACCAAGCGACAGGACGTTTGGAAGATCGTATCACTCTTTCCCAAGCGACGAAGGATGCCATCAAATGGTGGACTCTGAGAAAGAATGTACTGGTGGGGTACCGTTTCATCAACCTCTTCCATCCCAGTCTATAGTGACGGATGCCTCTCTGCAAGGCTGGGGAGCGCACATGGGTCCGCTTCAAATTCAAGGCCAGTGGTCTGCGCAGGAGCAGACGTACCGCATCAACATGCTGGAACTCAGAGCGGTATTCCTGGCCCTCAAAGCTTTCTTTCCAGCGATAGTCCAACTCAGTCCTAGTTCAGACGGACAATACGACCACCATGTTCTATCTGAACAAACAAGGAGGCACAAGATCTCGCCCACTCTCTCGAGTGGCGCAGACAATCTGGCATTGGCTTCTCTCTCGAGGCCTCACAGTAGTGGCAGGGCACCTTCCAGGCGAGTTGAACGTAAAAGCAGACACACTCAGCAGGCACTTCGAAGATCAGCCAGACTGGGTGCTAAACGATGAAGTAGTAGAAGAGCTTTTTTGTTGCTGGGGTCGTCCAACCATAGACTTGTTTGCAGACGACGAAAACGCCAAATGCCACGCCTTCGCGTCCAGGTTCCACCGACCAGGAACGCAGGGGAATGCTCTACTGATGGATTGGTCAGGGACATTCGCTTATGCGTTTCCTCCCCTGGCTCTGATTCCGAGAGTAGTTTCCAAGCTCCTCAGGTCGAACATGGAAATGATCCTGATAGCTCCGTATTGGCCGCGGCAGTGGTGGTACCCGGACCTTCTACATCTGTTGAGTCCACCCAAACGACTCCCTTGCAGGCCGGACCTGTTGAGCAAGATGAACGGGAGGATAATGCATCCCAACCTCCCATCACTGAACCTAACAGCATGGCTCCTGAGGTCCTGCAATATGGACATTTGAACTTGCCTCCCGAATGCATGAACATTTTAAAGGAGGCTAAGAGGCCTTCCACGAGAGCGTCCTATGCGTTCAAGTGGAAAAGATTTTACTTATGGTGTAGGGATCATCACTTAGATCCGACTAAAGGGGAGGAGGACGTCATCTTGCCATACCTCCTTTCCCTGGCAACTGCTGGTTTAAAGTACACTTCTATTAGGGTGCATTTGTCAGCCATAGTAGCATACAGAAAATCTCCTGATCAGATTTCTTTCTTTCAGGTTCCAGTGGTTAAGGACTTCCTCCAGGGGTTGGAAAAAGTGTATCCCCCTGTGGGAAACCCTTCTCCTCCATGGGAATTGAATCTGGTTCTATCCAGATTAATGTCACCTCCTTTCGAGCCCATCCACAAGGCCTCCTTGCAACATCTCTCTTGGAAGGCGGCCTTTTTGATGGCGATTACCTCTGCGCGCAGAGTAAGCGAAATACAAGCGCTCTGTGCGAAAGAACCATATACTGTTTTCCATCACAATAGAGTAGTCCTAAGGGCAGTGCTTAATTTGTAAAATATGAAGTGCAGGTGCTCAAATCTTTGTCGGAGTCCACGCCTACTTTTTTCTGGCTCCACCCACTGGCTCCACTCACTTCCTCTATTAGCTCCACCCACATCCTCAAATGGCACTGCAAAAAGTCAGATGAATTTCAGTAAGGGCGTCTTCCTCATAGTAAGGTTTTGATAGGAGGTTCCCCTGCCCTGTGAACATTTTGAAAAAGATTATATAAAAAGTGCATTTAAAGCACAATTATGGAATAAATTAGCTAAAATCACTAATGCATTGAAAAGGGAGAATTCCAGTGCTCTAAGTGCAATGTCTGATACTTGTATGTTTCTCTTGTCTTCATTTTGCTAGCCAGAAGGTGTCATTCATAGTTGTTCAAATTGCCACTCATAATTACACTGTCTTCTTTAATACATATTAAGGAACGATTACAATACTTTACAAGCACAAATGGCACGATTAAAGAGCATTACCTATGTCTACTCTATGGGCTCATTTATTGTGTGGGCCAGCCGGGGGTGAGCGCAACTACTTACTGGTAGAAATAAAGGCAATCAACCAGTTTATTTAACATCTTTTCATGGCACATTTGATTTACTGGCCACTCTAAGGTAAGAAGAACTATTAGGGAAGGAATAGAGCCGGAGGAGGATACTTCAAGCCTAGTGCAGGGCCTTTAACTTCTTAACTCCACAGAATCCCGGCTGCAACACTACCAGTCATGGTTAATTGGCCATTGTGAATAATTTTGCAAAAATGACGTATTGAGCAAAGGTAAATTATGTCCGTGTGCAGCTGCAATTTTACGGTATATACATGCATCTACTTTTTGGCGCTAAATATTTTTGCAAGCAAAAGTTGGTCGGCACCACAATAAGTGTATCTGCAGTTCTGCACTGACGCAAAATAGAGGTGTAAATCTGACCCTAAAGAATATTCCAGAGCTTTGATAATTATAGTGTGTATGTCAAGCAGGGGATTGAAATGGAGATCACACCCAGTGGCAGAGAACATGAGGATCTCAAGCAGGACAGGCAAATCACAAAGCATGCGTAGGGGCAATAAAACAGAGGTACACACATTGGAAGTAAAACACACGATAAGCAGGACAACGAACACTAGCAGAAGGAGCAAATCAGAGAGCACAGGCATGGATCATGAAACAGAATACAAGTTTTTGATGTGAAACTGAGGTTCGCAAGTTGGAGAACTGAAAGAGAGTGCCGAGGCAGAGTGGGTGAAAGAGAGAGAACAGACAAGTGTGGGGAAACAGAGAACAGAGGTAGGGATAATGAAACGGGCAATATGAGGACAGTGAGGATGAGACAGAGCACAGGCAGGCAGGAGCAGAAGAAAGAGCATATTCAGTGGAAGTGAAAAAGAGCACAGGTATGGGCAGAGGAACAGTACACAGACATAAGTGAAATAGCACAATCAGGAGAAGTGAAGTAGAAAGCACATTTAGGGGCAGCAAAAAGAAGAGCACCTTTACAGGCAGTGAAGTAAAGTACACACACATTGCGGTGAATAAGATTACTCTGTCATGGACAGTGAAGTAAAGAGGCTAAACGGGCCAGTGAAACAGGACACATGTGGGAGAATTGTGACGGATTAACAGGCAAGATCATTGAAACACTAAACGATCTAGGGCAGTGAAACAGAATAGTAAAATGTATCGAGAGAGAAAACATAGACACAGGATGTGAACCAGAGAGCAAAGGGTGTGACTAGAAAGCACTGGCACGAGTGAGAAACACATGGCACAGGCAAAAGGCAGTGCGTCATAAAGCTCATGTAAAAGGGGGCAGTGGAACCCTGAACACAGGTCGAGGAAGTGAAAGACTGCACGGATATGGGCAGTGGGACATAGAACACAGGATGAGGAAGTGAAATAGACTGCACTGGAAGGGGCAGTGGGACATAGAACACAGGATGAGGAAGTGAAATAGATTGCACGGTAGTGGAGGTAGAACACAGGAACAGGACGTGAAATAAATAGCACAGGGAGAAGCATTGGAACGCAGAGCACTGCCTGGGTAGGAGTGCATAAAGAGCACGAGCAATGAACTTGAAACATACGACACTGGCAGGGACAGTGAGACACATGGCACATGGAGGGGTGGATAAAAATTGGGCACAGGAAGCGGATGTGAAATAGACTGCACGGGCAGGGGTAGTGGCACGCAGGGCAAGGAAGTGACCGAGTGCACGGGTAGGTAAGTGTAACAGATTGCACAAGCAGGGATAGTGAAACACTTGACACTGTCAGAGCAGTGCAGCAGAGAGGACAGGCAGTGTGGCGGTGAAGAGCACAGATAGGGGATGGGAGACAGCACAGGCAGGGAAGTACGCCGGAGAGCCCATGAAGGGAAGGGAAATAGATTGCACGGGTAGGGGCAGTGAAACACTTGGCACAGAGAAGGTCAGGGGAGAACAGGGCGTGGCAGTGCCACCCCTATCCCACGCATCACACCCATCAGATGACAACATTACAGCGGGGCAGCCGCAGGCCACCTGCAGCACTTGCTTTCATGCAGACGAATGTGCCAGCCAAGCTCTGCCTGTGTGAAGGGCACTCACAAAAGAGATATAGTTTCGATCTGCCGCGTTTATCTAATATTTAAAACAATATCACACAAGGGCTTTTCATGGCCGACTTATACACACGCATATTACCCACATATGAGCGTTGATAGTGTCAAATCAGGGGTCTTCTCTTGTCACGTATAGACACTTTGCATCATTTAATGAACAATAAGGCCTCTTTCACAAGTATCCTTTATTAATTAATGGGCCATTAGCAGGAGGCGTAAAAGGAAAATATGAATATATTGGTAAATAGCTATCAAGCATGTGTGATATCGAAAGAAGAGTGTGTATACTCCAACCCGCATTTGTGTACCCTATATAGGTAAGTATACGTGTTTATGTGACCATCCATAGGAGCACCCACAGTCTTTTCTTCCCGCACTGTAGACCCCTCTCCTTGCGCGACTCCTCCAGTCCCAATCGCAAGTGCCATCTAGGTCAGGGAGGGCAGGCATCATCGAATCTTGTGGAGCCGCCACAGGAGATACCAGTGCCCGACACCCCCCATGCTCAAACAAAAGGAAGCACCGTTGGTTTTGAATGGGCATGGAATGGCGTCCTTAGTTAGTAAAGTAGAATATTACTTGTGGTGGGCCAGGTGTCCGGGGCGCTGCTTTATTTATTTCACCGACTGACTGGATTACATAGCTAGGTAGGCCTGCCTGGTGCTGCTGCTGCCTGCCTGGCCTGCCCCTCGCCCTGGGGCCGACCATGGCTCGTGGGGTGCGGCCGGGTGTTCCGACCGGGCCTGGCAATCAGAAAAAAATCTGTGCACACTGCGCTGCCTGCCCTACACAACAACATCCTGCTTTTCATGGCATGATTTAGTGAAAGCGGAGCCACTTTTAGTTTTACCACTGAGGGAGGATATCACACTAAGCTCAAACATGGCAGGGGCCGGTCAGGGCCTCACCACCTTTAACTTTAAACCCGCCAAACGGGCCGACCGCCGGCCCTATATCGTGATAATACTACATCAAAGCTTCTTTAACAACTTAACCTCGGCCGGCCCTCTGATATACATAAATATATATAATAGCATTAGGTGAATCATTCCCGTACTACCATGGGGCAGCCGCAGGCCAGGCACACAGAGGTGCGTCATCAAATCTTGCCCGAGTCTGACACGCCACCACGCTGAAATAAAATAAATGAAGGCATGGCATGATGACTGATGCTTATAGCGCGCGCTGCGTACTACTTACGATTACGCTCCGGGGCACTGCCTTTTTTAACTACTGGGCCAGCAGCCTGGTGCTATTGCTGCAGCCTGCCCTCAACATGGTAGTGCTGATGACTCGTGGGGGTGCAGGGGTGCTGCCGGGCGCGGCAATTGGAAAAAAGTCCGAGCGCAGCGCGCGCAACCAAATCCAGTCTAGGCCCAGCCCAAATTGTCCAATCAGTGTCTGACTCCCGCCCACCACCCTGCAACACTGAACTAACGGCCGCCATCACCATGACGCACCACCATCACACATGATTAATGCACTGACTGTCTGAAATTATGCAGTAATATTTGCTCAATCAGTCTCCGAGTCACAAGAAGCACTCACTGGGACCCGCGAGAGATCGAGAAGTTACAACAGCACTCTGCGTCGAGTCCGTTAGCTTTAACAGCATGCAAATTGTGACGTCCTGTCATGCCGACTTGTCATCTCGCGTAGACCCGGCCCTGAAAAGTAAGTGCCGGTGCTAAGCACCGGCAAGCACCGGCACAAATTAAGCACTGCCTAAGGGCTCATCCATCTTTCTTGCCTAAAGTCATTTCTGATTTTCATATAAATCAGTTCATTTCCCTCCCTTCGTTTTTTCCAAATCCTACGATCCCAGCCGAGCGGTCACTTCACTCCTTAGATCTTAAGAGAGTGCTCAAGTCCTATTTGGAAATGACTAAAGGGATTAGGAAAACAGATCAACTGTTTGTGAACTATGGTTCCATGCGGACAGGTTTTCCAGCGGCCAAGAGGTCTATCTCCAGATGGATTGTCTCTTGCATTAAATTGGCCTATCAGCTTGCAGGCACGCCTTTGTTGGGGTTACCCAAAGCGCATTCCACGAGAGGGAAAGCCGCTACAGTAGCTTTCTTGTATGACATTCCAATGTCAGAAATATGCAAGGCTGCAACCTGGAAATCGGTTCATACCTTTACGAGGCATTACTGTCTCGAATCTGATTCCAGGGCAGATACTCAAGTAGGGCAGGCCTCCTTGAGGAATCTGTTTGGGTAGTCTACAGCCTACTCAGACTTGTTGATGAGATTACTGTCTTATCATTCCTTTGCTCGCAGGGAAGAGGAGAGGCTCGCTATTCTATTCTAATGCTTATGACTATTGATGAGGATCCCCTGGAAGAGCAGGATTAGTTACTTACCTGTAATCCTAGTTCTCTTCCAGGAGTATCCTCATCAAAGTCATAAGCAACCCTCCTGCTTCCCCGGGCAAAGGATACTCTTTAATATGGAGATATTGTTAACCTATTTGTTACTGGGTTTGTTTTCAGTCTCCGAAAAGAACAACTGACTTAACTGTCACCCCTGGGGCATGATGGGATACAGGGGGTCAGGGGTGCCTTAAAGGCACGGTGTCAGTTTATTGCTATTCAGCTACAGGTTAGCTTTTCAGTCTTTTTAGACTGTGTGTTTGCAATGCAGCCTGGGAGCTTCCTATGCTTCCAGTGAGTTATGAGAATTTCTACTGCTTTCTGAGCATTAAAACAGTTTCTAAACAATCTTTGGTGTTGTTTCTCATGTTTCTAATGCTTATTGTTAATGTATGGTGGAAATTCTTCACAGCATATTTCAGCTCTGATGTTATTTGGATGCTATTGCATGTTTTTATATATATATGTTTATTTATATATGTTTATTTATATATATATATATATATATATATATGTATATATATATGTATATATATATATGTGGGGCACATATAATATAGCGTTTCCGGGGTCCCGCACATGGGCGGGAATATTCTAATGCTTATGACTTTGAGGATACCCCTGGAAGAGAAATAGAATTACAGGTAAGTAACTAATCCATCCCATTTCTTATGCTGACTATGCAACGCTGACAGTGGAAACGCTTTTGTGGAGCCCTTCTGGTCACTTCCACTAAAGGGAAGAGTTCTAGAACCCTGCCTGGCAGTGTCTCATTAGGGGAGACTTGCAGGAAGCTTGTCAGATTAAGTATTTTATTGCAGTATGCACAATGAATAATTTGCAACTACTTAGTTATTCTCTGCATTTGTTGAACCTAAGACCTTGCCAGCTTCCTCACACTTGGTAGGCGGTTTCTGTACTAGAAACTGAGCAGCCTCGAGGATTAATTGATAGTGCTTTGATGTGATGCTTGGTATTCCCAAGTCCTGTTTCTAGTGTCTGCTTTAGAAATTTGCTGGCCTAAAGTCTTGGCTAAAATTATCTGCTTGTGCCGCTTTTCTCTGGCTTCCAGTATTGGCACTGGAAACTTGCACCCTTTGAAACTTTATTGGCAGTGACTGCACTTGATGCTGTGTACCCATGTGCATTGGCTTCATAGTCTTTATCTCTGAGACTAGGCTGACAAAGTCTACAGTGCAAACTTGGCACCCCTCAGATTTGGCTAGCAAATTTCTACCACCGACGCTGGCCTTGCAGTGTCTACAAAGTTTGTTGTCTATTCCAAGGTTTGTCTTGGATTAGATTATGAACAGCGGAAGCTTTGTACAATTGAAGATTGGCAAGCTGTCCTATGCTTAAGCAGTGTGTCGCCACACCTCCTTACCACTAAGACTCCCCTAGCTGTGTAAGTACTGGCATCTGGTTGTCATTTGCTTGGATAGCTATTTCTTACAGGAACTGTGTCCCTGAGACTTGCCTGGGCATGTTTGTACTTAAAGATTGCTGCCCTTCAGTCATATCTGGCTTCTGCTTAATTCAACTTATTTTTTGCTGCTGTAGATCGCATGCTCTCCTTTGGACACTCCTAACACCTAGTGTTGGGTTTGGACGTTTGCAAGTCATTTTTCTTCAAAGAAGTCCTCTGCCTTGAGATCTCCTGACTCGTTTTTGTTCCCACAATGCATAGGGGCAAAAACTCCACCTGTGATGGTTTTTTAATGTAGTTAGATTGGGACTTTTCATTTCGAGTTCTGGGACCATGAAGTCCTTCTCTGTTCCAAAGATTGAAGATCCTGATCCATCAGTGGAGGACATAATCAATGGTTTCACCACTTTAGATTCTAACTGACGGAGTGGTTCCAAGACTAAAGTCGTATGAGAATAACTCTATTTATTGTGTTGTTTCATGGTCCTTTGTGTCAACCGAATAAAGATGTTATGATGATGATGATGACGACTGAGAGAGGAAGAGGATCAGAGAGGATTGAGAATACACCTTTCCAAATCTGCTTCAAGTTCCCATAGTTGGACTGACATCAGATCTGTGACTTTTGCCTCTCTCGAGACCACAAGGAGTCCAACTGCGCAACCTGCAGGGCATTAAAAAATAAGGCTACCGGAGAACATGTTGCGGGGCACACTTAAAAGTGCTGCATCGACACCCCACCAACATACTAGCCTCTGCGATGGTGAGGGCCCATCTGAAATCCTAGCTGTTCTCTCTGATAGAAAAGCAGAGCCCAGAGATCCTCCCTTGCAAGGGCCCTGATGTTGGGTAACAGCCTGCAGATATGTAGAAAACACTGGCCCATGCGAAAGACCACACCTAGAGCCGCCTTTCCACTATTTGCCCCCGAAGATTGACCTTGAGAAACCGTCCCGAGGAAGTTAAGCATTGAGCACCGAGACTGCCCACAAGAGACATTGACCTTTGTGTTTGACCTCCAGCGCCAAGAGTCTCCCTCTGCTCTGAAGAAGTTTCAAGCCAAGATCTCTGTGCCTCTGCACAAGCTGAGAACCCTGAAGCCCAGACAAGCTACCCTCCAAAAACGAAATAGGCTCCATGACTGACTCAGAGGAAGACTTCCAGGCTGATTTTGATGCTTGCGAACCTTCACCAGTCATCAAGCTCCCAGATGTCAAGGCGTGCAAGATCTGTATTCACCCGTTATAGTTGAAAATTCCTGCTCACTCACCTCAACATGAGCCATTGACAGCCCCCTGGAAAAAGAGGCATCAGCCTTTTACAAAGGGAATTTCAAAGGAGTTGGAGTTTAATTCCTTCCCAAAGAAGAGTAGAGAGCAGGCCACCAGAACTGTGCCACCCCCTCCACACACACTCCTCAACCCTCACCATCACACCATAATATACCACTACCTTAGTCACCCCACAGACCACCACCACTGTAAGTCTCTCTTCACTCTTTTCATACAGATTCTGATAATGAGTTATTATGACCCTAAGGATCCCTACTTTGATCCTGCACCACCATGGGATGAAGATTATCCATGGGAGGACTACATTGTAGACTCTCAGGATGATGGTAGCCTGAGCCATTTCCCCTGAAGGACTTCCCTCTGGATGATGCCACTCCATAATACAAAAGGCAGCTGACCATGACAATGTTAAACTTCATGTGGTGGAAGGGGAGGATGACTTCATTGTGGAAACACTTTTGAAGAGGTGCAATATTTACCAATACTTAAAGCATGACAAAAAAACACATGAAAACGTTATGGAACCCGTCACGATTTGAGTTGTGACCTTGAGGGATGAAAACAATTATAAAAATAGAAACCATGCCCAGATGACCCTCTGTGCATCACAGTACATGTCCCACCAGACACCCTGATGTCCACAGAGCCAGGAAGAGAATATGTGCCCAAGCTACTGGGATGCCCTCCGTCTGGGAGGGCAAGAAAATAGATACCTCTGGGAAGAGCAATTGCTTCAGGGGCAGCTACACAAGCGCGCATTGGCAACAATGTAGGCCTCCTCTTCGCCTACATCTGTTATCATGGGGAAGCAACACCTGCCAGTGGCGTTCAACAAGAGACCGAAAGAGCTCATACAGGAGGGCAAAATAATATCCAGTGCCAGTATTCAGTGTGTCCTACATTCAGGTGACACCACCTGTAATGAGGATAATACAAGCTATCTTCTTCGATGTTATGCTTTGCTGAGAGTATGTGGGTTTTGCCCTGGTGTCTAACAGCACCTCGTTAGAGAAGCATTTGGTCAGACAATATGCTTGAGAAAATTAAAAAGACTTGTAAGCGACAGACAAGGCGGTGCCAAGACTGCTACCACAACGGGATTCCAGTAGCAGTAATCTTTCAAGGAAAGACAACTCTCCGAGGCATGCAGTTGATGTTGGTTACCTAGGCAATGGCTGATGGAAGGGTCGAGGGGGTTGACCAGTCGTCCTCCCATTAACTCCCCTATACCGCCACGCCTTTTGGGGGTAGAATAAGGATTTTCTTACCAAAGTAGGAGCAATAACTGCAGACAAGTGGGTCCTATCAATTGTCGGCAGGGATACTGTTCAGAGTTCCACACTACCAAACATACCACCTAACAGCACGCAATCCAGAATACCAGCAACCATTGCGGGAGGAAGTGCAAGAACTTTCAAGCAAAGGTTTTTACCACACTAGTGAAGTCAAGGAGTTTACTCCCTTTACTTTCTCATTCTCAAAAAAGACAGTATCCTGAGGCTTCTCCTTGACTCCGGCCACTGAATGGATACATTCTGTTGTAGCACTTCAAAAGGACAGCCTTGCACGATTCCATCCGTCTGCTCAGCGACAGAGACCACACAGTGACCCTTTACCTCCTGGATGTCTTTCACACTCCATGGATCCTGAATGTTTTCCGCTACCTACGCTTTTTGTTAAGTGAAAAACACTGCCAATTAGTACGTTTTAGTCATTGGGGTCTCCACATCCCTGATGTTGTTGACCAAATGCATAGTGGTGGTGACATCACATTTGTGTTGCAATGTTGTTCATGTCTTCGCATACCAGTGTGATTGGCTAATAAAGTAGCAGCCGACAGCGGTGCCTAATACACACTCTGGGAGCAGGGTCTCTATTACAGAGATTAGGGCTCAGAGTCAATACAAAAAAGATTCATCTAGAGCCTCAGCACATCCATCCTTTTTTGGGAGCTGTTTTTAACTCCTTCACAGGCAAAGCCTACACAAACCGTGAGAGGATGATGGCATTCGAAAGGCTGCAACTTTTTTTTCAGACAGACACCACATGCTGTAACTGTGAACAGTAATAAAAATGTTTGGTATGTTGGCTACATATCTAGCTATAGTATCTCACACAAGATTGCACATGCGACCACTGCAGACGTGCTTATTTTAATTATTTTATTTGTTTTATATTATGCCGATTTAGGCAAAAGAAGCTTTACAATCATTAAACATGAAACATGAATTCACAAGGCTATATGTCTTAAAAGTGATACAAAACATGATCTACTAAAACATTTGGACAACGGGTCAACAGTGTATGGCTAATAGTCCTATGAAAGTCAGAACAAGTAAAGATAATACAGCACTGCCTAAAAATTATATAAAATTCGGACTACTAAAATATCTGCTCATCCGGTCAAAAGTACATAATGTATCCTCGATTTATTTTTAACAAGGAGCAGCGATAACCAAATTCCGTAGTGATACCAACATGATTTTTGGTAAAATGTATTATGCAATTTACATGTGAAGTGTTTTTAAACAAAAGCAGCAAAATCAAAATTCAATAGTAGTAGAGAAAAAGGTTTCTATTAAAGTGTGGAGTGTGATTTATATTTGACTTGATATTACATTAACTTCTCTATACATGTCTCTGCGAGTCTTCTTTGAACTGAGGGAAAAGGCAGACTAATGAATTGATATTTCAACCAATAGATAGAATTGGAAGTAAAAATATTCAATGATAGTATTAAAAGACTTTTGTTTAAAATGCCTTCTGCTAATTTCTCATGTCCAGTTTGTGTGTCAATTTCCCAAGTCTAACATAACAGGGGTACATTTTGTTATGGGGGACCACAGATGTTATTATTATTTCAGTGATATTTTTAGCTTGCAAGTTAAGAATGCTTTATTTCAGTTGGGCCAATGAGTTCGTCACAATATCAAAGAATGAACCTAGCCTGTAGCAGCGTCTTATGTTGTTGCATCTCTGTACTGAGATCCTCCGTTCCTTTACTCAACAGATCAGCAGTTCTCTATAAACGGGAAGCAGCATTTCTCTCCTGTCTTTATCTAAACATTGTGGAAAATACAAGTAAAGGAGAACGTAACAGTGTGAATTGGCAAAAGCAACACACAATGGGGACCCTGTTCTTTATCCCATTATTGTCCGACTTCTTCCACTGTATAAAAGTCGGAACGTGGCCCAGTCCTAACTTCAGCTTCCACTTTTTTATTTATAATACACCATTTTATATTGTTCTGATAGGGTTGTAAATCAAATGTATAATCTGTAAGTATAAAATGAGTTAAGGTCTTGCACTACAGTTCACAAGCTCCTTTTTCATGGATTCTGTTTTAACCCATTGTTTTATCAGTTGCTTTCTTTGGTGTACTGTTCCTTTTCCTACGTTTTCTGCTGTATGTATATATAAGGCCCCCATTGTTTTTTTGTAATTTATACATCTTTAGGGTGGGGTATTGGATTGTAGGTGCAGTTTAATCAGTTGTCGTAACAAACCTTCCACTGCATTAGAGATACTAAAATACTTTGTTTTGTCGAATTTTTCATGCATACAGCAGTCGGTTACTTATTTTTGCATTATAGGACTCCCTGAGAACTTCAGATGACCCGTGGCCCAGCCCTCGCATCTTCTTTAATGATCTTGAAACTACTTTTGCACCATGTTCCTGTTGGTCAATATGTGAATTAAAATTTTAATTATATTTAAAAAAAGATCTAAATACCTATACTCAGACTCTCTCTAGTAGTTCACCTCTAAGCCACCAATGTGGGTTGGCTTCCCTATTTTCTGTTTGAAAATATAATTGTTTTTGAAACCATAATGAGTAGTTCGTTCGTTGCACAATATTCTGAGAATGCATTTCATTTTCTCTGTAAGAGAACTGAGATAAGATCACATCGAATTGTTTTGTTGGTGTGGAAAATTGACAAGATGAGTTTTGGAGAGACTGGTGGACCTGTCTTTGTGCCCCTAGGGCATCTGCAATATATATGGAAAAGAGAAGAGGTGTTAACAAATAACATTGCAGGTGTAGATTTTACAAGTCTGGATCCAATATTTCCAACTATCATTTGCGTCCAAGCACCTTCAAGTAATTGCCTTACTGCTTGTGGCATTTTCCAGTTTAGCATTTTTTCCAGAGATTATCTCAGTTTATGGTGTCAAAGGCCGTGGATAAATCAATATGCACTACATAAAATACCATTCTTTTGAAGTGTATTCCTCAACTGTCCATTTGAATGCAAATCACATGTCCACCGTTGAGAAGCCGTTCCTAAAACGCAATTGGTTCATTGGTAGAACCACTACTTTTCTAACTATTCATCTAGCGATTGCAGCAAATACTTAGCATTTATTTTGCTATGTATGTCTAATAGTGGTATCATATGCTAATTGTTTTGCGATGTCCGTTAACCTGTATAATAGATGGGGACCCTTATGCTGCCCTCCCAAGACTCTGGGATATCCTATCCAGTGTTTATAGTTGCAAAAACTGGAGATATATTTTGAGCATATTCCCTTGGTGCTGAATTTATTATATCCGCACTCAATCCATCTGGACCTTGGACATGAGATCTTTTAAAATGTTTGATATTTATTGCCTTCGTTTACAGATAGTATTAACCCATCCAGATCTGATTGATTAATATGGCACTCAAACTTTCAATATTGAACAATGAGCTTTGGTTGTTATCGTTATGGTTTGATCTATATATTTCTGTTATATAGTTATATAGTTGCACCATTCTTCCTCTGCAACTGGAGGTGCTTCAGTGTTCTTCTCCTCTTCCCACCCCACAAAGATTTACTCACGATGCCTAAGAAGAGCTTGATTTTCCATTTGCTTCACAATTGCTTTGGTCCATATTCTCTTTCTCTGTCCAAGTGATCTCGCTAAGTTTTTTCCGCTAGTCTTTTCTATGTTTTATTAAATGTGCTGTAAGAATTGACCCACATTTGAATGCCTCTCAAGTTATTATTCAACTGCACTCGTGCTTTCTCTTTTTGTCACAATAAACTGATTCCTTCACTGGTCGGTGCAGAGGCAAATTGACTGACAGCGCATATCAATTTTCCATACTGCCCCAAAATACTTTTTTGATTCAGAGTAAGAAGTCAGAAGGTCACCTATCATTTGAGATATTGCCCTTTTCACACCTGAAGACATGATGATCTATCGGTTATTCTTACATCATATTTGTTGACGATTATTCCAATTTCCCTCATTTGCAAAGTATTGAATAATGTTACATATAGGTACTTATGGTCTCTCCTCATTAAGTTTTGTATCTCCATGTTGCATATTAAATGGGAATCTTCAGAGGAGATTGCTGCATAGTGTAGGATGGAGGTGCCTCTTCTATTGTCAAACATGTCTGATTAATCCCCTTTAGTTCTTCCATTTTCAGTTGAGAAATGTAACATATCTATCATAGTATTCAATGTTTTCCCTTTGCGGTCTCCCAGAGCTTCTGTTAAGGTCCGGCCTCTCTTTTTCTTTTTGGAACTCATCCAAGGACGGAGAACATGGCAATTTTGCATTAAAATCTCCTAAAAGTAAAATGGGGGCCTTTGGACATACTAGAGATTTTAGATGTTTCTCTTAAGATCGTTTTGGCGAAAACATGTGTGTTCAATTATTTAAATCTGTGCTATTGCGCGCCGTACTGCTGCCTTTAGGGATCTGGGCACCTGGAATTGCAATTGTGATAACATTTGTGAATTCCTGAAATATTCTCGAGCTCCTTAAGCCTTTTTCACAGCTACCAAGAACATTGGTCCACCTGAAGATTTGCCATACTTACTCTTTGCTGCCTTCAGACTGTGAATAACGAAATCATTAATCAGCACCTCCTCTGACTCCCATGTTTTTTGCAGTGCTACAATTGTGATGTCTTTCTATTTTTCTCGATTAGTAGCGTTGTTCAGGATTTCCAGTTTCCCTTCATACCCGCTATGTTCCAGGAAATAATTTGCAACGGTGTAATCAGGACCTCTAAGGCAGGGTCGTATTGGGATCACAATTAGGCCTGGGCACTCCCAAAAAAAACAGCCCACATTCCCTAATCATCCCTTTAACCCCTTCGATGCTTGTGACAAGGTCAACTCGTCATGGGTGTTACCTGCACTGTGCTTATGACGAGCTGACCTTGTCACATAACAAGGGATTTTGAAAATTGCAGCACAGCACGGGAATATGCAGCAGCAATGATGCGGTTAAAGGATTAGTTAGCATCAGGTTAGTCTCACTGGAATCTGGCTGGTTATTTTTTTATATAGTTTTGTATAGCGGAAAATAGGGCCAAATGGAGACATGAGCACCAGTTACATCACACAATATCAAATTAATTTTTAGTATGGAGATTAAGTAATGTGCCTAGGATTTGTTACAGAAGCCCAATGCGGCTGACCAGGGTTCAGCACTTCTATTCCAAAGTGAAAAAAGTCCTTTTTCCGTGCACACCCTTCCGGAGCTTGCTGCACTTTCACTCCACTGAGAATCAGACAAAAACGTGAGGGTAAGGACGGTGCACCAGGAATTGGTATAAAGTATCAATTCCCATTCCTCCATTCAAGACTGGACGTTTGTTCAGATCACCCCAACTTATGCATGTGGGTGACTAGACCAATATTACGGCCTGTTATCCTCCGTAGAAATCCGGAGGTGTAGTCTTAGGGGAAGGGGTCATCCCAGATAGTAATTAGAAATGGTGTAGGCCAGATTAGCAGCCTACCGTCCGGTATTACAGAGGCACGATCCAAAGCCAGTAGATTAAAAAAAAGATTTTGAATATATATATGTGCGGGGATTCGCTGCATGATCCGGTCCACGCGCTGAAACAGAGCCCTGACGAAGTTCGAAAGAACGAAACGCATTGGCTGTGGTTAAATTTAAAAAAAATTAACTTATGGAATAAAGGATATTTTGGATACATTTGAAGCCCTCTTTAACTTTGTTCTTGGTGCACCGTCCTTACCCTCACGTTTTAGTCTGACTCTCAGTGGAGTGAAAGACGGGTGTGCACGGAAAAAGGACTTTTTTCACTTTGGAATAGAAGTGCTGAACCCTGGTCACCGTCCTTACTCTCACTGTAATGTGCCTAGAATCACTGGATGTTAAGTTGACGCTCGGACTCGAACCTAGTGTCAAAGTCTGCAGCTCTGACCATAGCGCTATGTTTATTTATATGCAACTCTCTCCTCTCCACCAACAAGGCCTAAAAAACACTGGCGCTGAGGTGGCAAAACCTGGCTGCTATGGAGGCCACTTCTCTTATCTCCTCCCCAGCCCATTATAGACTCGGAACATTTAGCTGGCAAGGGAGGTGCCAAAATGCACATTGCTGCGGCTCAGGATAGGTCGGCTATAGGTGAGAATGACCCAATATCACCTGCACCCCGGCATTCAACACACCTTCCTTGCACATGGTCTTACACTCCCCATGGTCTAAAAGTGATGGCCCAATGGGGGATAACACTGCTTCTGGCTGAGCATGCGAGTCAGTGCGCCGAGGTGGGAATGCACCAAAGGCTAAAGCAACACCTGGGCCCCAGCCTCAGTTTACAGCATGTCAGGGGAATTTATTACTGCATCTACCCAATTCCAGTCTTGTGAGTTGAGGCACGCACGTTCCTTAATGTTGGTGTAAATCTGTTGGGATAATGCAGATTTTGTGACTAATATTAGTTCCGCTGGAGGCAGATTGCTGTTCCTTTAGGAGATTTTATTTTAATCCATTACCGGTTGACCACCTTGCTGTTTGTAGTGTGTTTTTTTTCGTAAACATCATATCAAGTTTCTTAGTTCATCTGCTGAAATGGATACTTCATCAGCTCTATCTCTAGTATGGAAATGGACGACGGTGTATGGCCAAGATACCAACTGCTCGCTCTCCTGTGGATGATAGACAAATTTTATGTCATTTGAGGTATTTTTTTTAAAGCCTTGCATGGGAACTTTACGATTTCCATTATCTACCACCTATTGAAGTATGGATCTTGGCCCCAGTCTGCAAAAATGTCCAGAATTTGGATATCTAATTCTTCTTTATATTAGCTACCTGGATGCATTCTACTTAACTGACTCTCCCGCAGATTCCAGAACTTCAAGGGTGTGAATCGCCAATGGGCCCACCTTTTTATTCATCTGAATGATTGATGATATACCGGGAGCTTGAGTAGGCTCAGTTGGCGAAGGCTTGTTCGCTGTAGTCAACATTTCCTCTTTTGAGATACACGGAGAATGTGTGTGCTCTATTTCCACCCGATACATTTTATGTTGTGGAAGACGTAGGTTGATACTCAGCCTGATAAGGTCCTGATAGTAAATGGTTAGATACTTGTAAATTAATCACTGATGTTGGGCTAATGGGATGCAGGGGGAATTTTAGATTATCGTTCGTGACCGTGTTATTGCTCCTTTATTCTTATGCTTACTGGGGATAATTCAGTAGCAGTAGGGTCCAACATATTTAATTCTTTAGGATTTGCTTTCCGATTCAGAGATATTGGTACACGGTCAGGAGTGATTTGCTCTTCAGCATAGCTTATGGGTATCGTATCAAACTTGACTACTCTTTTTGCCTTTCATTGTCATATTTCTACTTTTCTTTTCTCTAGCGAAAAAAAACTATTTCCTATTTTGGAATTCAGACTGTTATGTTATTCCTGAATCATTATTCTACATTTCATCTTTGACAATTGGAAAGGGGACTCCTTTATTACTTGTCCCATTGTCAATTGCACTGTTATCGCCAGCCCCTCTCCTGTCCTACAGCTCTCAATCAATGTACTACTGTGGTGAAAAGTACCCATAAATTCGGTTTTCATAATTTTCTCTGTTTTTTGTTTTTAGATGAGGAATCTCCCACCAGAGTTAGGTAAACTTTTTCATTATTCATATTCTTCTAATTATCCGGAATAAGCCTCTCCTCTGTAGTCTTTAGCTTGAGTAAATGCGGTCATACCAAGAGGTTTGTATCTAGATATATGTTCAGAATCATTCATTAATTTAGTCAGTAGTTGGACAATAGATTCGAAGGTGTTTTATTTTTTGAGGAACAAGCAAACTTATATTCCATACTCTCTTTTCTGGCCAGCCCAGCTTGTTTTGTTCTATAGACTCCTCTCCCAGGGTTGCACCCTTATCTACTGGTATACTGTTCTCACAGGATGAGCCACTGACAACATATATAAAGAAATTATCCTGCAAGTGTAGGATCGCTGTGTTCCAGGCTACTTGTGGGATTCGAACACTTGTTAATATTCCATAGCCTTAGTTTAACAGACAGTGTTGAAAATAATGGCATGTCTTCTAAACCTTTTGAAACTAAGGCACCAGCAGTTGATAAATTTTTTGAATTAGACTTGTCACTTCAAATTTGAGTTTAACATGTTAAATCTCGAATCTGCTATTTTCTACTACCCCTGTGTTACTCTTATTTGGACTTCAATCTGGTATATCAGGTGCGAGATTAAATAGAAGCATCCTCCTTACCCTTGCTATTACTGTCGGAGGCAGTACGGGTTACTCTTATTTGGACTTCAATCTGGTATATCAGGTGCGAGATTAAATAGAAGCATCCTCCTTACCCTTGCTATTACTGTCGGAGGCAGTACGGGTTCAAGGAAAATCTTTGCTTTCGGATAATGCTGACACTAATGAATATACTGTTACTGCTGTCAATTAGTATATATGCACTAGGGAATGAACCTCTTCCTGAACTACTTGTTTATTGTGGATGGGAGAAAAGGTGGAAGTCTCCTCTAGTGCACCAGCTCCATCGACACAATCCCCCTTGACCCCTACTGGAGCACTTACAGTGCATATTTGAATGACATATTCTGAATATAACAGCATCATTCTCAGAAATTTACATCGGATAATCTTGTTAAAACCATTGTGTATACAGTTAATTTTACACTGGTTTACTGCCCTTAGCATCTTTGCAGCCAGTGTCTTCTGTGTAGAACTATGATACTAGGTTTGTTAACCAATTTCCTTTGACTCTTTCCCTTACTCATGCACCCTGCACATGAGCACCTTTCCTTCTCAGTCTTTTTCGAGCAACTGTCTATTGGTATACGCTTGACATTTGTATGATTTATGTACTTTGCAATAGCTTTAAAAAAGAGAGAATTTCCAAAGAATGAGAATTTAAGTGAAATCTTATCTACAAATTAGACTATTTTTGTCTTTCTCTCTGATGTGTTGGTAAGAGAATATGTTTCTCTCATGTATATCTAATTATGTGAAAACTTGTCTCAGTGACTTGGCCAATTGATTTGAAAAGACACCACCTTTTATTTTTTCCCTTTGTTTAAAATAAGGACGTCAGGACCGTTTTTTGTCTTTATCTCAAAACAGACAGCAAAATGGGCTTAATTGTTTGACAATGTGTGTGGGTAATTTTAGAAAATGACGATTCATAATTTTTCCAGTACATAACATGCAGTTAATATTTGACATCTTTTTTTGCTGGGCTATTGTTGACGGCTTTTTGATCTTTCATAATTCATGAGGGCAGCATCGGTACAAGACAATGAGTGAGCACAAAGAGGAAAAGACTGCTGCGAGCTGAATTTCCAGGACAATGAGCAGATCTTGTGAACGCCTGATGAAGTAGAGGTGAATGGCATCCTAAAAGGGGTAAAGGAAACAAGAGATTAATGCTGAGGATTTCACTCACACCCTGGACCATGGTGCCTTCACTGTGATAGATGACCTTAAACTCCACAGATTTACTTATTCGAACAGTGACTTGGACAGTAATTGTAAATTAGGATTTTATAAAATTATTCACTTACATTGTCAAACCGTCTTTGTTTTTAGGTTTTGCCTATTATCATTCGCTTGCGAATGTAATAGGCGAAAATTCAAGGGCTCGATCCACTCGTCAAACCACTGCGGTTTCTTCACAGTGCATGTGAGTCACGTGACCACAAAAGCGGGTCACGTGACCACACAAGCACGCGCATCACCCTAATCCGCAAACAGCATTCATTCAAAAACACAGAAACCCCCGCCCCCATCCGGCTTCCCTCCGTGCATCTGCCTGCCACACTTCTCCTCCCCTCGCTCGCATTCCCGCCCCCACACCAGGCTCACCCGCCCCCATCCGGCTTCCCTCCGGCCATTTGCCAGGAGCTCTCCCCCACCCGCAGCTTGTTGTCTTTGCCACTTCTTGTTTTCTTTTCCTGTTTCTTGTTTCCTTTGAAGCCCCTGGGACACCGTGCTGCCAGGCGAGAGAAACGTGTTACATGTTTTCCAGACAAAAGTGTTCTTTTTACAGAATGACCTCGTACTGTGATTGTTTAGTGAATGTTGTAAAAAGAAGCAAAGTGCGCCAAATACGTCTCCATCTGCTGACGTGAGCATTTACAATGCATTGAAATCCCAAAAGTCGCATGGAGACTCTTGACAGCTTCGCTTTTTGATGAAACGATAGTGCCTGAAATAGCCACAGTTTGGGACAGTCCCGCTGTGTGTTAGAAGGTTACTTCCCTGGCGCCCAGCTCAGCGGTTCTATGGAGTGAGCAAGCCTCCAACACAACTGTGAATACATGATCAGTGCGTGGATGGAGAGTTCTAGAGAAGTTACCACACGCGCTTGCTAAAAAATAAAAAAAACACGAGCAGCAGCACACATAACAAAAACGTGTTAAGCAGCTTTCTCCACTGTTACGGTGGCGCCGAGTGTCTTGTTTAGTGTTACCCAACTCAATGGTACTCAGTTTATCGACTTATGAAGGATAACATACTGAGTAGAACCGCCGAGATGTTTGTCCATACGGTCTAACGCAGACAAATAAAAAGGTTGCATTAATCCACTGAGCAAGGAGGCCGAGCCTTACCTACTCGTCTCACAGTGTGCGCCCAGAAGCTGCCTACAGCACAACAAACGCACTCATGTGCTAACCGGTACATGTAAATATATATTGTGTGTACGCGTTTAATCTGTATATGTAGCCATTTCTCCATAGTTTTAACTACTCGTGATGTTTTGGTATTTCAGTGGGGCGTTTACTAATAAACAGTGAAGGCACCAGTAAATCTTGGGGTACCTTATACCTGCTCCAGGGCATACTTTGAGGTACAAGACCCTGTCGGAAAGCGACCTCATTCTATGAATCGATTTATGTAAACTATGCAGCGGGTCTCTGAAGTCGTGCTTTTCACGGCTCAAACAGCTCGGTATCTCCCGCCGCCCCCCTCGAACCCCCTCCCCTCCCCCCGTAAGACAACGTTTCAACACTTTATGTTTTGGACTTTCTAAAGTGACATCTCCCCCTCCTTCGGCAAGGCCAGTGTGTTTGTTTGCACGTTATTGCACCTTCTTACTGGTTGGGGATCAGGCATCGGCCATAACCGTCCAAGGAGAAATGTTATTTCAATGTTAATAAACACTTGTGATGAAGCCCTGGGCCCCTCCCTATTTTCACCTTCACAGAGATGCCTCCGAGTTACGGATGTGACTATAAATCGACTTTTTGGGGGGTGGGGCTGTGGGGCTGTGGGGGTAACAACAAACGCCTTCTCTTTCCTAACAAGCACTGGCGTTGCCAATAGGTTTCGCATTTGGAAAGTTGGAGCTATTGGTTTTGTAAATGACATCTTATATTTATATATCGTTATTGGCATTGTCAATAACAATATATAAATATAAAATGTCATTTACAAAACCAATAGCTCCAACTTTCCAAATGCGAAACCTATTGGCAACGCCAGTGCTTGTTCTTTTTTTATCATTTTGCGCCGTCCACACAAGTTTTTTGAGTACTGTATGTTCATCTTGCACATTGAGCACTTATCTTACAGTTGATTTTGATGCTACCAATGATTATAGAAAAAATACATTCCTGGTGTTTTTTGACCACATCTTTTTTTTTAAATAGATTTCTTGCACACAAAAAAGTATTGTAAGATTGATTTTACACCTCAGTGGAACACAGCCACCCGGTTGAAGGCAGGATCTAACGATTCTTACTGGGTTAGCAGGCCATAACACTGGTCAGGTGGGCCCTGCAACTTATTCAGAAGGGGTATGTTGTACAATTTCTTGCTTCTCAGCTGCACCTTCCACCATTCTTGGAAAACCTTAGTACCATCTGTCCATATTATGGCAGAAACTGCAAAACATTTTGGACTACAGTGCTAATTATAAGATGCCTCCATCTCAACTGGGTTGTGGTTGTTACTCCTGCTACTTGCTGGAGCAAGAGAAGGATTGAGTCCTTTGTCTTATTTTAGAACTGCACCCTCTCAATGCTTTCCTACAGAAGTAAGAATTCAAGATGCTCACCGTGTCCTAGGTCTAGTCTGCATTGGAGATTGTATGGAAGTGATGGAGCTGCAGGGGGCTTATTTTCACACCCCTCGTCCTGAATCGTTTTCAGTTAACTGTGCTCTCCTTTGGTCTCACCAACGCCCCCCCGATGTTCATGAAAGTAATGGTAGTGGTAGCAGCACATCTTCGGAGGTCAGGGTTCCCATTCTTGCCCTACTTCAGTGACTGACAGTGGTGACAGATGCATTGTTTCTGGGCTTGGTTGGCCACCTGGGAGAGGTGGAGACTAGAGGCCTTTGGTTCCGTATCGGCCATCTGGATCTGAGAGCCATCTGCTTTGTGATGAAAGCCTTCCAGCCATCCATCAAGGGACAGCTGGTACAGGTGTTCTCAAAGACCAAACAACAATACTGCCATGAAGTACTGCAACAAACCGAGGCGGAGTGGTGTTGTACCCTGTGCCCGGAGGCACTGTGCTTCAGGAAATGACTGAACCATTAAGGAACCTTCCTATTGATGAACCATCTTGTGGAATCTTTGAATTCTAGGGCAGACAAGCTCATCTGTTAGCTCCTTGCAGATTATGGGTGGTATTTACACCCAATTGAGGTGTATGGTCTCTTCCACCTATGGCGAGTTCCTTGGATTGATCCCTTCACCACTGCTGAGAACACGCATTGTCAGTACTTTTGCGCTTTGGAGTTTCCAAGGCATCTCTCTAAGACATGTTCCACCAATAGGGGGCCTTGGACCTCCTGTATGCTTTACCATTAATACCGCACCGGCCCTGAATTCTGAAGAAGACCAAGAACCGGTCCGAAGTCATCCCAGTGGCCACGGATTGGAAACGGAGTGTATAGTATATGATTTACAAAGAGGCCTTAGACACAGTACCGCACTTGTTATGTTATTGGGATCTCATTTATGTGGTGCAATGATTAATCAATTAATCATAGCATTTGTGTAGCGCACTACTCACCCGGAGGGTCTCAAGGCGCTTGGGGGAAGGGGGTCTGCTATTGCTCGAACAGCTAGGTCTTGAGTTGTCTCCTGAAGGCGAGATGGTCCTGGGTCAGCCGGAGGTGGGTGGGTAGGGAGTTCCATGTCTTGGTCGTCAGGTAGGAGAAGGATCTTCCTCCGGTTGTGGCTCTTCGGATGCGTGGTACGGCGGCGAGGGCGAGGCTTGTAGAGCGTAGCTGGCGGGTGGGCGTGTAGAAGGTCAAGCGGTCGTTGAGGTACTTGGGGCCCAGGTCGTGGAGGGACTTGTGTGCGTGGGTGAGGAGTCTGAACGTGATTCTCTTGCTGATGGGGAGCCAGTGCAGGTCCCCCAGGTGTCCGGAGATGTGGCTGCATCGGGGGATGTCCAGGATGAGTCGGGCGGAGGCGTTCTGGATGCGTTGGAGTCTTTTCTGTAGCTTGGCTGTGGTTCCGGCGTAGAGGGTGTTTCCGTAATCCAGTCGGCTTGTGACGAGTGCCTGGGTGACCGTCTTCCTGGTTTCGGTCGGGATCCATCGGAAGATCTTACGGAGCGTGTGTAGGGTGTTGAAGCATGATGAGGAGACGGCGTTGACTTGTCTGGTCATCGAGAGGGAGGAGTCCAGGATGAAGCCCAGGTTGCGTGCGTGGTCTGTTGGCTTGGGTGCGCTGCTTAGGGCCGGGGGCCACCAGGTGTCGTCCCAGGCGGAGGGTGATGGTCCCAGGATGAGGACTTCCGTCTTGTCTGAGTTCAGTTTCAGGCGGCTGTTCTTCATCCACTCGGCGAAGTCTTTCATCCCTTCGTGTAGGCTAGTTCTGGCGTTGGCGGGGTCACTGGTGAGGGAGAGGATCAGTTGGGTGTCATCAGCGTAGGAGATGATGTTGAGGTTGTATTGGCGTGCGATGGCTGCAAGGGGTCTCATGTAGACTTTGAAGAGGGTGGGGCTGAGTGATGATCCTTGCGGTACGCCGCAGATGACTTCGGTGGCCTCGGATCGAAACGGGGGGAGGCGGACTCTGTGTTCTTCCGGCGAGGAGCTAGATGATCCATTCCAGAGCCTTCTCTTGGACACCTGTGTTGCTCAGGCGTTGGACTAGGGTGCGGTGGCAGACAGTGTCGAACGCTGCGGAGAGATCCAGGAGGATGAGGGCCGCTGTTTCCCCCGTTGTCGAGCAGGGTTCTGATGTCGGTGGCAGCGATGAGGGCGGTCTCGGTGCTGTGGTTGGCTCGGAAACCGGACTGCGAAGGGTCAAGGGATCCGTTTGTCTCGAGGAAGGTGGCAAGCTGGCTGTTGACGGTCTTCTCGATGACTTTGGCAGGAAAAGGGAGGAGCGCGATGGGGCGAAAGTTCTTGAGGTCGGTGGGGTCCGCTGTTGGTTTCTTCAGTAGGGCGCTGAGCTCGGCATGCTTCCAGCTCTCCGGGAAGGTGGCGGTGTCGAAGGAGATGTTGATGATGTCCCGCAGTTGGGGTGCGATGATGGCGTTGGCCTTGTTGAAGACGTGGTGGGGGCAGGGGTCGGTCGGAGATCCGGAGTGGATGGTGTTCATCGTGCAGGCTGTGTCTTCGGTGGTCACCGTGGTCCAGGTGCAGAGGGTGGCGGTGGGGGGCGTTGGTTCGACGGTAGGGTGCGTGGATGGTGCGCCGAAGCTGTTGTGGATGTCGGCGATCTTGCGGTGGAAGAACGAGGCGAGAGAGTCGCAGAGGTCTTGAGAAGGAGTGATGTCGTTGTTGCCTGTGCTGGGGTTGGAGAACTCCTTGACGATGCTGAAGAGTTCCTTGCTGTCGTGGGCGTTGTTTAGTCGTTCCTTCAGTGTTTTCTTCTTGGTAGTGCGTATGAGCTGGTGGTGCTTGCGGGTGGCTTGTTTGAGGGTGGTCATGTTGTCTGTGGTCTGGTTGAGGAGCCAGGCTTTCTCGAGGGTGCGGCAGTTCTTCTTGGAGTCCTTGAGTTTGTCGGTGAACCAGGTGGCTTTCTTGCTTCTGGGTCTGCTGGGAGGGTTCTTCAGTGGCGCAAGGCCGTCTGCGCAGTCGGTCAGCCACTGTGTGAAGTTCCGGTCTGCTTCGTTGGGGTCCGTTGTGCTTGCGGGCGGGTTCTGGCTGAGGGAGGTGGTGAGCTGCTCGGCGGTGATCTTGCTCCAGCTCCTGTGAGGAACCTGTTGCGGGTGGTGGTGGATCGTTGTTCTTCTGAAGCTGAAGTGGACGTAGCTGTGGTCGGTCCAGTGAAGTCCGGTAGAGTGGCTGAAGGTGATGTGCTTGCAGGATGAGAAGACGGGATCAAGCGTGTGGCCTGCGTAGTGAGTGGGGGTGTTGACCAGTTGCTTGAGTCCGAGGTTTGCGAGGTTGTCCAGCAGGGCGGCGGTGTTGCGGTCCTTGTTGTTCTCCAGGATGAAGTTGAGGTCCCCTAGGAGGATGTAGTCCGCGGAGGGGAGGGCGTGCGGGCTGATGAAGTCTGTGATGTCTTCGCTGAATTGTGTGCGTGGTCCCGGGGGTCTGTAGACGAGGGTGCCTCTGAGGGTTGTCTTTGGGTCGGTGTGTATCTGGAAGTGGAGGTGCTCGGCGGCGGGGAAGCTGTCGCTGGAGTCGGTCGTGATGCGGATGGTGTTCTTGTGTATGATGGCGATGCCTCCTCCAGTCTGGTTCACGCGGTCCCTCCGGATGATCTTGTATCCGTCCGGGATGGCGATGGCGATGTCGGGCGCTGAGGAGGCGTTCATCCAGGTTTCCGCGAGGAAGGTAACGTCTGGTGATGTGGTGTCGAGCAGGTTCCAGAGTTCGATGGCGTCTCTGTGGACGGAGCGGGTGTTGAGCAGGATGCACTTTAGGTGGTTGCCGCGGGTGCTCGGCTTGGCCGGTGCGGTGCAGGTCCGGATGCAGGTGAACTTGCAGGCTTGGCAGGTGAAGGGTCCGTGGGTGGGTTTCGGGGTGGCTCGGCAGCAGGCGGGGGTTCGGCGTGCGTTGAGGGCGTCTTAGGTCTGTCGTGTGGGCAGGCGTCTTCGGGGGCCAGGGGTTCTGGCGCTGGGCGCGGTCCAGGCGCAGACGGGCTTGCCTTTGGTGCACCCTCTGCGCGTCCGTGCGGTCGCCATTTAAGGCTAAGTGGGAGGGAGGAGCAGCTGGGAGGGGGGAGCTGGGAGGACACGGAAAAAGGGGGCGTGGCCGGCGGCGGGAAGAAGAGAGCGGGGCAGGCGGCAGAACGGGAAAAGGGCACACACTACAACAGTATTAAACAGAAAATAAGCACAAAATACAACCAGATTAAAAGAAAATTAAGCAAAACAGCTGGTGGGACAGTACAGTGAGGCGGCAGCTAGGGAGGCAGGCAGAACCGCAAAAACGAGGCTGCGAGCAGCAGGTGGCACACGAGGGGGCACACACACAGCTGGGGGCCTTGCGGCGTGGGGGTGTCCTAAGAACAGGTTACCCTGTATGGTATAAGGACCTCCTATTTCCCAAAATAGTGAATTAATTCACATATACAATTGCAGAAAGATGATCAGTACACACTATAATCATAGACCCAAATTAAATCATAAGAATCATTATTCTCATTGCAGTCAAATTCGAGAAATTTCATAAAGACCTATAATCACATTTTCGATAACCCTTTAATCTTTTTAAATTCTTCATGGCGTAGCTTACGCCCCCTATAGTATCCAAAACTCCTGGACTTAAGCATCTGTCCTTCATTCGGGCTGCCCATCCAGGAGGATCTGTTGTCTCACCAACAGGGCACAGTCTTACACCTAGGCTTCCACTCTCTCCACCTTCATGTTTGGAGATTGAGCAATGACAGCTGTACACTTTTGACCTTCCTCTGGAGGTTGTTGAGGTCCTCTTGGCAGCCACGTATCCCTCGACGAAAACTGTATACGCCTGTTGTTGGGACAACTTTGTAGTTTGGTGTGGCACACAACCCCTTAACCTGGTCCTCACATATCTGATGTGCACTCTGAGTCGCTGCACATCTGTTCCTTGCTGCCTTGCTGCTTCTCAATCTCAAAACGATGTCCTAGTTGCCATAACATTGGAACAGTGA
This sequence comes from Lissotriton vulgaris, assembly GCF_964263255.1. NCBI lineage: Eukaryota > Metazoa > Chordata > Amphibia > Caudata > Salamandridae > Lissotriton > Lissotriton vulgaris. The sequence goes on along the minus strand of NC_141695.1, from coordinate 617,126,939 downwards.
GTGAGTGAGCTCCAGGCTATGTGTGATAACCCACTATATATCTCCTTCTTCCCAGACAAACTAGTTCTGAGGACTCCAGCATTCTTACTTCCAAAAGTGTGATTCTGTTCCATGATGGTCAAACCATCACCTAAATGGTGTTCTGTACTCTGCCTCACACCTTGGAGGAGGAGAGACTCCATTGTTTACACCCCATTCTAGAGAACACAGAGTGGGCGATCAGCTCTTCGTGGGGTTCAGGGAAGCAGAAAAGGTCTAACCTTTGCCCACACAGACCATCTCTCGCTGGATCATGCTTCGTATTAAGATCTGCTTTGCCCTGGCCAAGAAGAAGCCATCAGAAGGGTTATGGGCTCATTCCATCAGAGCCTTGGCTGCTACTACGACAAAGACAGATGGAGCCCTGTCCTAGACATTTTTCAGACGGTGTGTATGCTTCTCTATACGTTCATGATGTATTACTGCCTGGACGGCCAGGTTTGCCGTGTGGGGCATTTCGCCTTCTCAGTCCTGCAGGGCTTTTTGGTTTGAGCTCATACACAGGCCCACCTTCAAATAGATACTGCATTGGTATCTATTCAAATGGTTAGGGATGTGCGGGTAGATTGATTCTCTACCAGAAAGAGTGTTACATATGGTGAGTAATGTATTCTTTCCTTTGTTTTGTGTATCGCCAACCTGTGATGTTTTCTTTTTGTTTCTCGGCAGGTTGGTTCGAGTAAGCAAAAACTACCGTTCAGTTATCCGAGCCTGCATGGAAGAGATGTACAGCATAGCTTGTAAGTACTGAACCCCAAATCTTTGATAGCACAAATGACCGCTTAAATAGTATCGCATTCAACCTCTGAGAGACATGTATATTTGTTTCCAATGCTTGGCTTTTGTTCGTGCACAAATATATAATAAATCATTCATTCATTATTTTAAAAAAAAAAAGCAAAAATATGTAGCTGGCACACACACTGCCCACACTTTTTGAAACTTATCTTCTACAACAAAAAGATTCTAAGCACCTACTGCTGACATTGCTCAACATTGTCTTCATCTTGCTGCTCATCTAAATAAATAAAGAGGGTCTACATCGGTGAACTGAACTTGTGAAACCATTAATATTTAAAGGTTATCTATTAACATGTTCAGAGTAAAAACATGGGATGATTCATGGACTCTGCTGTTCTCTAATTCTGCCTAAAGCCCTGTTTTGCAATCTTGTGATGATCTTAACATTAGACTTTCAATCCTTCTAAAATAAACTTTTTAAAAATGCGGTCTTCCAGTGGCTTCTGATTCCCCATCTTCTTTCCTTATTTAATAATGTTCCTTCACAGAGGCACCATATAAACCAAAAAAACGAAGTGCTCCCTTAATATTTATTTTAAGATTTTTGGAAATGTGACTTCTTGCTCCCCTGAAGATGGAATCCTGTATCCTGTTTCACGTCTGCGGCATTTTTAATAACAGTCTATGCTCTAAGGCGCTCTTGTGTTTCTCATTAATCAGACTGATGTACTCAGTTTAGTCTAGCACGTGTTGATCTTATTTCACATACCATCACTGGCTTCTGGTGTTCCTGTGGTAGACATTTATAATCTGACATAACGAAATTTACTACTAGTGACCTTTCAATAACAAAACCAGGTTTCTTCTTTTATAGGTTGCCTGAAAAGCATTTCTGTATTGGAGGAACGTATTTATTTTCATTTTCACATGTTTAAACTATTATAATGCTATTGATTAAGTATTAGCAAGGTGGTAACATTTGTATTCCATGTATATAGTTTATTTGCTAGGTTTCGTGAACAGCTTAACACAAATAAGACAGATTAATCAAGGACTACTATGGCAATGTGTGCTTTTTTTCTCTAGACCAAAAGCATATTTTTGGACTTTAGTTGTTTTTTTTGTATAGATTGATAAGGACTCGAAAACTTCCCCAGTAATAGTTTTGCAAAAAAAAATGGAAAAAACAAAACAAGCTGACAAAGCCAAAGGGGTTGTGGACCACACCAGAACTGTTGGCTTTCCCAAAGCTTGTTTATTAAGCAGATTAAGAATGTCCTTGATGGAATCTAGGAAATCAGAAATAACTGGCGGGCGTCAGAAACCCGAATTTGCTTTTAGTGTTTAGAATTCGTTGAAGTGTTTATGCTGGTCTGACATCACAGGAGTCTTGCAATATGAGTCAGCGGTACATTTAGTTCCCGTTTCATATGGCACTTTATCTAAACTCTGTCAGTGCACTTTTCGGAACAATAGATATGTTGAAGACTTTGGTGGAATTATCTGTTTATGTGGGGGGGAAAACTGTTTCATGTATACTGAAATATTAGTGCCCGTATTCCACCGCTCCTAGGCAATCCTGTGTTGCTCTAGTCGGGTAAAGATGGTTTTAAACACATGTCTGATTCAGGGAAAGGGTTTTAATGTGATTCCTTTGTTCAGAAAGCTACTTTGTTACAATAGGAATGTTCTGGACCCATCTCACCGACTTCTCACACAGACCTTTAAAGCTCACATTCATCCAAAAACCTGCAGTTATTGTCAAACGCATGTAAGATAATCACAAATTTAGTGTTAGTGCAATTTTAAGAAAGTTCTTCTACCAAGATGAAAAACTACGTTTTAAAAATGTTCATAATTCAGGAAAACAGTTTCTTGGGTCTTGCCATTCACTTTCTTTCATATATCTAGGCCAACAAAAAAACATACAACAAAGGGATATTATTTAGGCACTGGTTCGAAACTGAAGGGTTACGTTTTATCGTATCGTAAAGCGCGTCCAGGATAGTTTCTCATACCGCTCTTTTCGGCTTGTGCTCCTACAGATTCATCCGGTGTCTAGTTGCACCCACGAGAGCCGGAATCCGTCTTGGGTATCCCCTCCCGGTTTGACGCTTGATGTACACACTCATCAAGGTACTTATAATTGTATTTTGAAGACGGACTTTATCTTATTTTCGGAAACGTTTGAAATACTAATAAAACCACATTACACGCCATACTAGAACCACTATTATTTTCTGTGTTCTAGCACGTCCGACAACTGTTGCATATTTAATCTGCCTGGGATAACCGAATTGATGACTGTCACCACGCTAAATTCAGTACTATCCTCTTCGTGCACTACTCCTTATTACGGTGAGTGGTTATTTGAGTTGCTATAAACTTTAGAATATCGAATAGGAGATTAGTTAATGAACCAATAATGTTAAGAGGATTTCTGAGACTCAGATTCCTTAATTCTGCTTCCGCATTCCTTAATAGGAAGGCACTACTACTTTTTGGAACCTCTCTAGAGGACAGAAGCATTTCTTCTTTCTCTCTCCTACAAGACCCACATGCAATCAAAACAGGTCGGATCACCTCCTGTTCCACGGTGAGATGTCAATGTATTTTTCACTTATTTGTATGCACAAACCATGCTAGACATTTGGAATGGTTTGGCAATGAATGAGCAGGGACCTAACACGAACATGTTCGGTTCCCTGGCTTATTTCTCCCCTCCCAGCCACCCCTATTTTGTAACCCTTGCCCTCGTATGTCTTCTTCTCCACCACAGCAATCTGACTACCTAGACACATCGCTCCAGACCTATAGGATACTAGGTCGTGTCTGAAGGTATGCGACTTACTGAATTCGCCATCAATTTCTCTATTATTGTTGGCTGATACGGGTTTTGCATGCACTAACTCTACAGTCACAACAATGACTCACCAGGTGCATGTCACGCCGCGACAATAGGCCTTTTTTGTGGTGTTTCTTTTCTTCGTCTTTGCAATCTAGGCATCACATTCCTTTACCTGTGAAAACTCACAACCTTGTGGTACTTCACTAACATCTTTTATGAATAGGTTGAAATGGAGAATGAGATGTTGTTTAAAATAAGTTTCAGCTGATAATACGTTCTCTGTTCTTCATACTGTCACTCTTGTCACAGATGTGGTTATGTTAAACTGATGTACTAGGGAAACTCTTTCTTTTCTTTCAACACTCTGATCATTATTCATACCCACTTTTGTACCTTGCGTATCATATCACTAAAAATGCTTTAAAACTCTTTATATGTATCATAACAGAAGTAGTGTTCCATTCTATACTATTGTGTTTCTTTCCCATCCCTGACGAGTCGCAGTGGATGTTCCCACGCGACGAAACACGTGTCGGCTGGTTGTGAAACCAATAAACCTACTCCTATCTCATTAAGAAAGTGAACAGGATTGCAATTGTCTTATTTGGGCTCTCTATTTTGAATCTTATTTCACTCTTGCATAAATTGTTATAACACTGTGATTGTGGTGTGCGAGGGCATTGCAGTTTTTCATTGTTTCGTAGGTTAGGTGACTAACCTACAATTGAACGGTTAAGGGGTCTCATCCGCTCGCCCTTCCGCACCACACCCTGAACTCATTCACCTATACCCAAACGTATACACTAGGTAGTGCGCCCTTCTTTTCTGAAACACTAAAATCCCCAATTGCTATGTTTCAAAGGCACTTATTTGCCATTATTTTAGGTATGTTGGTGCATTCTTGAAGGTCCCACTTCGTTTGGATTTGAGGAAAGAAGTGGCACCAAAAAAATACCAGTTTCTAAGTGGTGGACAGTTTAACAGAATATCCATTTGAATAAAGAAGCCTTTTCTTCCATCTGAAAGTATAATTTTTATTTTTACACGAATCATCTTATCCAAAAAGATCCTGGACATTTGTTTAGGCAGGGCAGTGTTCATCTCCCTGTTCATTTAATGCTGTGTTATAGTTCATTGATTACTTAATTTTGCATGTTCTCTGCTAGATTAGTGTAGTTACAGGCCTTCACATATTGGAATCATTCGTTTGTTTACTAATATCTGAAGTCTTATTGCTTCTTGTGCAGAATCTTCTGTTGGCTTTGTTATTGGCACATACAAGACCTATTTCTAGTTTGCATTGATTGAGGAGACTTTTTTGCCATGAAATAGGAAACCTATTTCAGATCATTGATCTGTGAATGGGGAGTCGAATAGAAATGCACTAGCTCAAAAATCCTTTGTGGCTCTTTTAGTGTTCTTGTTGCCATGAGTAAATGACTTGTCTGGCTGCTGTGAGCCACGATCGTTACATCAACACATTTTGATTATATTCTTAACCGAATTTGCGGGGACCAATCCACAAAACATTTTCCACACAACTTGGACTTGAGTACAAATAAAGTCGAACATTTTACACCCAAAATACAGAACGTCCGCCGCGTATGCCAATGTTTTGCAAAGGTGTAAATTATTCCTGGGAGAGAGCAGTAAGTACTTGTTCCTTATTGGGCAATGCAAATGAGGTGTTTATCCACAGATCTATAATATTATGAGGTTTCAAAAACCATGTGTGATGCCTTTCTCTTGCATGTGCATTTCTCGAACTTTCAGCTAAATGAGCTACGAGGAAGCGCAGCAAGTAAATGTGTGGAAGTGTGAAGAACACCCTAATTTCTTTAGGGTGTTTGAAAAGAAAAGAATTTTTACAAAAATGTTGTTGATGAACATCTAACCAAAACAGGCATCCGAATGCTAAAATGTGTTTATTAATTTGGTATCTAACAGCACACTATTTAAGACCTGTTTTAATATAATTTAGAAGATCTGTAATATATCAATCTGATGAGTTTCCCTCTTGTATTCCACTTATGGTGTTTATGCAGTCTGTAGCAGTTTTCATGTGAATATTTCAATGCTTTTTGACGCTATCTGTAATGTTGTTGTAGGAGTTTGATTTGCCCCTGCAGAAGGGGCTTTCAAAATGGGCGTGTATTACTAGTCAATGTCATCCTTCTTTGAGGAGGGTGCAGCATTCCTTAGTTGTCAGTTGCCTTATCTGTCTCTTACTATTCCTTTTTTTTTTGGGAAAACCTTTATTGTTCATTTCAGCAACAGTACAAGCGACAACCACAGGGGCCTGCCGTCACAAAAATTAGACAGAAACATAGTATTGTAAAAATAAACACAGCTCTTCAGCCGACAACCCAGGGGTCTGGCAGCGATTCAGCGTACAGTTCGTATGAATCATAGGATATTCGCACAGGATGAAGTTAAGGTTTTACATTTTAGGTATATATAAATCTAATTATAAACAATACATAAAAGACTAACAAGGCAAAATAGGCGATGTAGGTAGGTGCCTGCTCCGGGGGGAAAGAAACCACGCCGTGAAACATTGTACACTTCAATAATAAATGAAAAAGTGGGGGGGGGCAGGGAGGAAGCAGACTACAGTGTCAACAAGGATCTAAACAGTACAAGGAATGCTCGGCTATGGGGACTGCGACATTTCCGGAGTATCCACAAAAGGAGGAGTACACACCTCCCCCCGGTATGAATTCCATTGGTCCTATATTTTACCCCATTTCCTTGGTCTGCCACGAGCAACATACACCGTTTTTTCCCTGAACATGCACCAGTCCATGTTTTCTTTCCACGCTAAGAACGTAGGTGCTCTTTGGGACCCCCACAATTGTGCTATGTCTCTTTTAGCTACCATATTCCCAAGGGTAGCCCATTGAGTCTGTGCCACATTATAATCATTCGGTTCCCATCGGCAGACTGGGTCGGGCTTCAGGTAACAACGAAACTCCCGTAACCTCTTCCATAACTGCATGCACACGGTTCCAGAACACAACCACCTCCGGGCATTCCCATATGATATGGGGGAAAGTACCCATCGAACCACACCCACGCTTACGCAATCCATCCACAGAATAACCCATACGGAGCAGATGGGGACCCGTTCTATAAATCCGGTGTAGGATCTTTAATTGCACCAGCCGGAGACGGGCCGGGATCGCGACCTCTTTAGGAGAGGATATCGCAGCCTGCCAATCCTCATCATCCAATTCCAGTCCATCGCTGGTCCAAGCCTCCCGGAGCTGCTGAAGTAAATCCGTTCGGTCGTTAATTAGTTTTTTGTATATCAAAGAAATGGTGCTGTCCGGAACGTGTCCGTCTAGCACTCAATCTTCGAGAGGAGAGGATTCCGGAATCGTGGCCCCGGCCTGGAAAACCAAACAAAGCGCATGGCGGATCTGCAAATAGCGGAAATGCTCCTTATCACTAAGCGCATATTCCAACTGCAGCTCCTCAAAGGTCTTAATCCTGTCCTTGATCCAAAGATCTCCGACCCTACTATTACCTATGAGATCCCACTTCTCGAAGCCCTTCGTTTTCCACAAGCTACCCAGTCTTTCAGCGACGTAGAGCGGGGTCGCCCGAGTCAATGTATCCGACCACCCCATTGCTGCGTTTGCACTATGCCACACTTGTACCGCAATCCTAGTGGGTCCCAGTAGCTTCCTACCGACGGATTTAGAGTATAACGCCCTGTTGTAGTTTCCACCCGGTAACTGCCACTTATCCATTTCAAACGCGGGATTTGGCATGGGGGCCATACATGGCATGATTGATTGCGCACAATTGAGATGCCCAGTAATAGCGCTTGATGTCCGGTAACGCGATGCCCCCGTCGTACCAGGGCAGTGTCAATTTCGCCAGGGCAATACGAGGACGCCCGCCCCCCCCCCATATCAACTGCCTCTGCAAGCTCTCTAACTCACGGAAATAACTCGCTGGTACGAGATCAAGTGTGTTTTGAAGGGCGTATAGAAATCGAGGTAGAGACATCATCTTAAAAAGTGCCGCCCTCCCGACAGGGGACAACAGCAAGCCACACCAGGCCGCTACGTCGGATTTCAGCCGCCGAAGCGGGGGAAGCAAGTTACGTTCATATCGGACAGCGGGGTCAAGTGAGATGAAAATCCCCAAATATTTAAAACCAATCTGATACCTGTATCGGGCAGACACGTGGCAGGGGGGGGTACATCCCCAGTGAGGACACAAACACAGGATTTAGCCCAGTTGATCACGAGACCAGAGTTCCTCCCGAATGAACTAAGCACGTCAAATAATACTATTAGTGACTTCCGGGGGGATGTGAGGTATAGCAGAATATCATCTGCATACAGCGATATGCGATCTTCAAAGTCAGGGGTCCACCTAATACCCTTAAGCGACGGCTCTCACCGCAGCCAGGCGGCTAGGGGTTCCAAAGCAAGGGCGAAGAGCAAAGGAGACAATGGGCACCCCTGCCGCGTGCCCCTCCCGAGAACAAAGGACTCAGAGACCCTGACATTTACCACAACCTGGGCCAGTGGTTCCTCATAAAGGAGTTTAACCCAACCAACAAACCCTGGGCCAAAACCGAACATTGCGAGAGCAGCCCACAGATATGGCCATTCCACTGTGTCGAAGGCCATCGTGGCATCCAAGGAGACCAAGATGGCCGGTTCACGCAGCAACTCCGCTCTCGCCAGGACGCCACGAAGACGACGCAGGTTCAGTGCGGTATTGAGGTGTGGAATAAACCCAGACTGATCCGGATGGATCAAATCACCGATCACTTTTATTAGCCGATTTGCCAGCAGTTTTGCCAAAATTTTAGGTTCTGCATTTAAAAGTCGGTCTGTAAGACGTACATTGGTCCGGGGTTTCCCTTCTTTATGGATCACAACAATGATGCAAGTCTCTGATCACGGGGAAGGGACCCAACGTCTCGCGACTCCAGAAACATCTCACGGAGATACGGCGCCATTTTGTCTGGACGTAGCTTGTAGAGCTCAATGGGGATACCATTCGGGCTCATAGCTTTTCCAGAGCGGATGGAGCGGATAGCGAGCGCTACTTCATCGTCGGAAAACTCCGCATCCATCAGCTCCCTGTCAGAATCGGATAAACAAGGCAGCGCAATATCTCTCAGCAACAAATGCGAGTCCTCCTCCGGTCTGTCTGAGGTTGGCGCACATACCTTTTGAAAGTGGTGTGCAAAACTTTCCACTATCGCCACAGGGTCTACAACTCTCATTCCATCCGCTCTCTCAATCACAGGCACCACATGATTCAATTTATCCTTTCTATCCAACCAGGCAATCAGCTTCCCCGCTTTATCTCCAACATCATACAGCTGTCCCTGCTGCTCACGACTCATGGCTTTAGCCGCATCAGTCACCAGTCAAGCTGTTTGAGGTTGAGAAAGTGCAACTAGACTCCAACTCTCCCTCCAGTGCAGTTATTTCAGCCTACCGCCGTACTACCTCCTCATTCTTTCTTTTCTTTGCACAAACAATCAATGACAGAGCTTGTCCACGGATTACCGTCTTGAAGGCTTCCCACAGTGAGATTGAGGAGGATATCGACCCCACATTTTCGGAGAAATACTGATCTATAGACTTGACCAAGCCCGCCCGGGTCTTAGGGTTACGTAGATGCCAGGGATTAATCGGGCCCACTCGACCTTCCGCCCCCAGCTGTATATCACTAGAGAGCCACAGTGGGGAGTGGTCCGAAATACCCCTGGCCAAGTGCCTGATCTCCCTCACCGAGACTGCCTGCGCGGCCTGCGCTGCCGGCGTAAGGACATAATCAAGTCTAGCAAGGCTACCATGTGCACCTGAGTGAAAAGTGTATTGTGCCTGCCCAGGGTGCATCAGTCTCCAGCAATCCACCAGACCCAGTGTCTCCAAGAAGTTACCCAACCAAGACTGCGATCTCGCAAGATCCCTAGAAGGTCTGCGGTCCTCCCTACCACAAACAACAGAGTTGAAATCTCCACCTATAACTAAAATGCCCTCGGGGAGTCCCAACACTATTCTCCCCAAATCAGCAAAAGTCATTGTTTGCAAGCCTGGCGGAACATACACAGAGAGTATGGAAATCGTCTTCCCCTCCCACCTGCCCGTGATGGCGGCATAGCGTCCCCTGTCGTCCAGAATCGTATCATCTAATTCCAGGGGAGGGAACTCCTGACTAGGATACCCGCCCCCCTAGATCCAGTAGTGAATCCCGAATGTGCAACTAAACGATAACCTCGCCGATTCATTGCATGGCAGGTGTTCCCTATCAAGTGCGTTTCCTGCAGTAATACTACATCAGGGGAAAGACGTCTCAAAAGCTGTAATACTACCCCTCGTTTTATCCTGTCCCCCAAACCGTTAACATTCCAATTTAGTACCCTCAACCCCCTACCCCCATCCCAGAAATGAGGGCAGGCTCCACCCCACAGCGAACAGGTCACCAAAATCAGAATATACAACAATGTATTGCCTCTAAACAAAAAGGAATCAAACAAAGCCCCCCCCCCCCACCCCCAAAGAAATCCCCTGAACACACACCCCCACCCTGCACCCCTGCGTTAGACCAAATAGCCACCCCAACTTGCAGTGTGCCTGTCGCCCTGACATAAAACTAGTCTACAAGAAGAAAAAGAACCCCGGAAGGAGGGAGAGTCCCGTCTCCCCTACCGCCTCTGGGTATATACAGTTGTATGTACAAACACAAAAGTCATCAAACCACTGCTGTGAAGTCCGTGTACTGCTCGGGCCGGTCACCACTCCTCACTCTTGTTCCAACGGGCCACCCTCTGCGCCCCCCGAGTGCTCCGGGCGGTCTTGATGCGTCGGCAGAGTGTCGAGCCAGTCACTAACGTTCTCAGGCCGATCAAAGAAGAACGTCCGTTCGTTGTATTCAGCACGAAGCCGAGCAGGAAAAAGCATTGCGTACTTCAATCCCATGTCTCTCAATCTCCGCTTCACCCCCAAGAATCCCATCCTTTGCTTCTGTATGGATTGAGTGAAGTCTGGGTAGAAGCTGACAGTCGCATTCTCAAATTTCGTGGGGCCATTGGCCCGCGACGTCTGCAGGATAGCGTCTCTATCTCTAAAATTAAAGATTCTAGCTATTATGGGCCGTGGAGGAGCGCCTTGTTTATGCTTCCCGCCCGGAACTCTGTGCGCACGTTCAACAGCAAAAAAAGTTACTGAGGCCCTTCGGGGCCAGATGATTCAGAATCAGGTCTTCCACAAGGAGATCCGTGGTCTACTCCGTGGACTTCTCCGAAACTTCGATGATACGAACATTATTGCGCCTTGTTCGACTTTCAAAATCTTCCAGCCGGCGGGCAAATAGGTCGTTGGAGGACCGTAGATTGCGAACCTCTGTTTGCAGATCGGACATGTCGGTCGTGAGGCTGGCGGTCTTTATATCTAGAGACTTGACCCGCTCGTTGGTCTTCGCCAGGTCAGTCCTGATCAGGTTGACGTCTATAGCCACAGTGTCAAGCTTTAGAGCCAATGTCTCATATTGCTGGCCCATGGACATCTTCATGCTCGCAATGGCACCCATGACGTCTCGCAAAGTCAAATCATCCGTTGCAGCGGAGCCATCTCCGGCCTCTTCCAGGGTTTTACTAGCCCCACTGGGGGATCCTTTAGGCCGGGTGTAACGATCCATAACATTTGATTGAATGGTGCCCCCTCGGTGTGTGATTTTGGTCGTCCGCCTCTCGCTGTCTGGCTTGCCCGCCATGTTGAGCGATATACCCCGAAGGGGCTTCTGAGACCTGGTAAGAATGGCTCCTCACAAGTCAGTCGTGGGAGAGTCTTAATATGAGACGCAGCAGGCGACCATACAATCCAAAGTTCAGTCCATGGGCCACCAAAGGTGGGCGGTGGCAGGTTTTGATAGGAAAAACCCAAAAACGAAACCGAAAGTACACCCAAGGGCACAAGTCAACTTCCACTGGCCGTTGTTGTTCAACTACCACCTGGGTATCACGGGGACTCGAGTCCCTGGCTGCTCCATGGTGTAGGCCGTCAACATTCGGAGTGGAATAAGTCCGGTTCCCTGCGTCCAAATCGATTCCTGAAAACAGCTTTTATGTCAGCAGGGTTATGTCCTTAATAACCCGCCGTCGTCATCAGGATTAGTGACAGGATATATGCGGGAGGCGGCGAGGGTCTCGGGAGCCCTGTGCTCCCGCGACCATCTTGGATGCGCGCTAAGCTCCTTCCCTACTATTCCTGATTATGGATTTGGTGTTTAATCTTCATGCACCCGTTCTCCATGTAGCAGACACAGTTGATTATTTTGTGAATGTAAAATAGATGGAGAGATTCTGAAAACTATTAAAACATAAAACGTGGTACACTGTTGTGTGTGGCAAGGGTCGACACAAGCCCATTTTAAGCTCAATAGGTGGTGTTTTCTCAAGCTGTGCTCAAAGTTTTTCTCTTGTTTCATTGTACCTGTAGGTTTGGAGCAATATTATGGGTAACCCGAGAAAGTAAAATTTAGTATCTTAGTTGTTTTGCTTTTCTTTTCTTGTTTCAGTGTCAACCCCAGATCCAGCGATGAGCAGCCAGTACAGCAGCCAGGTAGGAAAGTTGAAGCTGGGTTCTGATAGAGACTTAGTTTTCTCACAGTCTATACAAGAATATTTTCTTGAGGAGAGATTTGAAAGTTCTTTCAGTTGGCAATTGTGATGGTCAATCCGTTGAAGTATCGGTCGCCAGACGTCTAACAAGTACTTGAGACCCATTCTTAAAACCCTTGGTATACAATGCAGCAGTGAACAAATCCCAATTCTGTATATTCGATCACAATATAATCATTCCAGACAGAAGTAAGAGTTCAAAGTTCAAGTAGTCCCCTGTGTAGTTAATCCACATGAGGATCAGACAACCACCTCCATTCACTCTCTAAACCTTGAACATATATCTGTTGGTTGATCTGTAACTAAGGACTTTGTTTGACTCTTATTTTCTGGTCCTTGAAAGGTAACTTGTTTGATCAGTCTAAATAGTCATTGTTGTACACATTTAATATGGTTTTGAAGTAGACCTGACTGAGCATATAGTGGGGCTGAGAATCTTCCTGAAAGCAGTTGCACAGCGATTCACTGGACTGTGGTTACATACCTGTGATAAGATCATGCTGTTTTATTGCTGCTATTTGCCTGACATGTATTCCCAATTTTGTGACTTGTGAAACTCTAAATAGTGCTCCCTCAAAGGGGATATCTCAGAATAGTTAGGGGTGGTGCTTGGACTATTTATCAGGATTGCTCAGAATTCCACTTACTACTTAATGTCTGTGCCTTTTTCTCAGGTCTCCATTCTCTCGGCCATGGAACTGATCTGGAATTTGTGTGAGATTCTGTTCATCGAAGTAGCACCAGGTGAGAGCTATGTGGGCTTATGCAGTTGGAAATCCTTCAGGAGTTTAAGATCCTCATTATGGTCTTTCTCCTACCTAGGAATTCAGGTGGGCAGGTGCGTGTTCAAACTTCAAATTAGTGCTGGTTTCCTGAAAAAAGTTGTAACTCACTCATATCTGGGTTAACAACCCACCTAGAGTTTCGCAGATGAAGTAGTATCTTGGGTGATTGTGGACAACATGACCTCTGGTAGAATGAGGGTACTCCACCTGCCAAATTTGGAGTGGTCTGCCGACCCAACAGACAATTCTGCCCACTGAAAGGAACCCTCACCAAGGCCGTTGCATTCCTGGTCCGTCCGTTGTTTGCTTTGACAGACTAACACCAAACTTTTCAAAACGTTTTGTTTTTGTTTGTGGGGTTTTTTAAATTGAGAAACGAAAAACTAATGACGCCCATGCCCTGGGAGTTTACTGCCATGGTTTGGGAGTCATTTTGTTTCTTTCCCTCATTGCTGGGTGTTACCTGTTGGTGAAAGACAAAAATATTCTTTCTTAAATGGGGTGGACATCCAGACCAATGCAGTTTCATGCCGGGCCCCAGCACCCAACACTGTATCCGATGCCTTCAGTTGGCTGTCGCCGTTTTAGGGGAGTTTTGAGACCCATGTTCTCTCCTGCAGTTGGACTTTGAGAGCGCCTTTGATTTTGATTGACTGGTCCTTCCGACATATGGTCCTTAAGGTTATGGGTTTTGGTCCTTCATTTTGTAAATACACCCAGCTTCTTTACTCCGAAACCTCAGCGCGGCTGTTAGTCAATGGAGTACTAGCAGACACCTTCCCCCTTTATCCCACTTCTTTGCACTCTGGCCATTGCACCCCTTGCATGTTTAATGCGTTGTGACGCAGAAATAACCAGCTGCAAATGAGAGACGGGCCAATAGAAAGAATATCTCTCTATGAAGATGATGTGCTACTATTCCTTGTGAATTCTCACCTTTCGGGCCTGATGTATGTGAATCTTAGCAGCATATGAGTAGGCCTCAAACCTAATCCAGAGAAGTCTATTGGTCCACTTCCATGGAGACAACAGCACTATATCCTGGGATGAAAGTATTCTAATACGGAGGCTCAGTTTCCCTTACCTCAGGGTCCACATTGCACTGGAGCCGGCCCTTACAGGGAACCTAAATTTCTTCCCTTGTGAATAAGATGAAACCGTACCTCCAAAGGTGGACACAACTCCCACTCAATATACTGGGCAGAGTGTCCCTTTCAAAAATGATAGTGCTTCCCCGTTTCCTCTATGCATTCCAGCACTTTCTGTTTTTCTTTTTTTATATTTCTTTTTATTGAAAAAGAAAAAACAAAGCAAGGCATCAGCAAAGTACAAAAGTGCATAGACTGTACGAGGGCAGTGCGACCTTCCGTAGATATTACAATAAGCAACGCATTGATGGGGGAAGGGGGGAGGAGAAGATGGTGCAGCAGTAACATGAAAGCAATCGGGAACACCAAGGGGTCAGGGGAAAAGCGGGACATCAAGGACCGCAGTCGCTGGTGGTACACATATGTCCCCTCTATATCGATTCCAGGGACCCCAAACCTTATGCCATTTTCGGGGCGACCCAGAGCCAAATATACAGTTTTTTCCCTGAACATGCACCAATCCATGTTTTCCATCCACACCTCAAGAGTAGGAGGCCTCTGAGACCCCCACAACTGTGCAATGTTCCGTTTGGCAATCATGGCCCCTAGAGTCACCCACTGGGTTTGTGCCACATTATGATCCGTGGGCTCCCAAACATTCAACAGGCAGCGCCTGTACTCTGGCAAGAGAGCCACACCTGTAACCTCCTGCATCACCTCGTGTATCCTACTCCAATAGTCAGTGACTTCCCGACACTCCCAGATGATGTTGAGGAACGTCCCCAGCTGTCCACAAACCCGTTGACACAGACCCTCCTCGGCAAAATCCATCCGGACCAGACAGGGACCCGTGACATAGACCCTATGCAATATCTTGAGCTGAACTAATCTGAGTCGTGCCGGAACCGCGACCTCCTTCCGTGAGGAGATCGCAGATTGCCAGTGTTCATCATCAAGCTCAAGACAGTCACAGGTCCACTGATCTCGTAATTGCGACAGAAGGTCCGCCCTGTGATTAATCAGTTTTTTATACACCAGGGAGATGGTACTATCTGGCATATGGCCATCCAACACACGGTCCTCCAAAGGGGTATATTCCGGTATTTCTTCCCCTTCCGGGAAGACTGACATCAGTGCATGACGGACATGAGCATAACGGAAGTACTCCGTCCCTCCCAGTTCAAACTCAGTCTGCAAGGCCGCGAACTATTTCACTTGTCCCTTAACCCAGAGGTCTCCCACCCTGGAGATGCAAATGAGATCCCACCTGTCGAACCCCTTAGTGTTCCACAATTTACCAAACCTATCAGAGCTGAAAAGCGGGGTCGCCAAGGTCAAACGATCCCTCCACCCTAACGAACTAGTAGCATCTTGCCAGATCCGTACAGCCGTTCTCGTCTGCCCCGTAAGTTTTTACCACAGATTTAGAATATAACGCTCTGTAATAATTACCGCCGGATGTAGCAACCTATCCATGGCGAAACCAGGATTTAACTCGGGGCCATACATACCGTGGTTGATGGCACCTAACTGCGACGCCCAATATTATCTTTTAATGTCGGGGAGAGCAATGCCCCCGTCATACCACGGGAGCGTTAACTTGGCAAGCGCAATGCGAGGTCTGCCATCTCACAACAATTCCCTTTGCAGACCCTCAACTACACGAAAGTAACTAGCTGGAACAATATCAAGTGTGTTCTGAAGGGCATATAGAAAACGAGGGAGAGACATCATCTTGAAAAGAGCCGCTCGCCCGAGCAGTGACAGCGGGAGCCTCCGCCAGCCCGAAACATCTCGCTTCAACCGACTCAAAGGAGGGAGAAGGTTCTTTTCATATCGAACCACGGTGTCCATCGATACATTGATCCCGAGATATTTGAACCCCTCTTGCGCTATCTGGATGGGGCAGTTACGCGGTAGGATCGGAGCATCACCACAAAGAACATAAAGATAGGATTTCGCCCAGTTGATAACCAATCCAGAGTTTCTACCGAAGGAAGCCAAAACATCACATAGTACTATCAAAGATTTCCTAGGCGAAGTTAAGTAAAGCAAGATGTTGTCCGCATATAATAAGATGCGATCTTCGAACTGTGGAGACCAATGAATGCCCCTCATTGAGGGCTCCCAACGGATCCAAGCTACGAGAGGCTCTATGGCCAATGCGAACAGAAGAGGAGACAGCGGACAACCCTGGCGAGTACCCCGCCCAAGACAAAATGGCACTGAGACACGTCCATGAACCACTATCTGGGCGAGAGGGTCCGCATAAAGAAGCCGCACACAGTTAATGAAATCCGACCAAAGCCAAATTTAGCCAACACCGCCCACAAATACGGCCATTCCACCGTATCGAACGCCATAGTGGCATCTAATGATGCTAAAATGGCCGGCTCACGCAGCGTTGCGGCCCTCGCAAGAGCCCTGTGTAGACGCCTACGGTTCAACACCGTATTCCTGAGCGGGATAAAACCAGACTGATCCGGATGGACCAGATCACTAATGACCTTGATCAGTCTATTAGCCAGCAGCTTGGCCAGAATTTTAGGTTCGGCATTTAGCAGTGAAATCGGTCGATACGAAGCACACTTATTCCTCGGTTTTCCTTCCTCATGTATTACCACTATCGATGCTAACCGCTGATCGCAAGGGAGGAGACCACGATCTCGGGACTCCAGGAACAGGTCTCTTAAATACGGAGCAATCTTGTCCGGACGAAGCTTGTAAAGCGTTCCCTACACTCGGGTAATACGATGGGTCCCGTGGGGACCCATCGCTTTACCAGAGTGTAGGGAACGCATAGCTAACGCTACCTCATCCGCTGTGATTTTACAGTCCATGAGGTCTCGGTCCGCCTCAGAAAGGCTCGGGAGTGCAATATCTCGCAACGGCAAGCAAGAGTCCTCCTCCGGCCTATCCGACATGGAAGAGTACACAGTGTGGAAATGATCGGCGAAACATGTCACTATCCCTTACGGGTCAGTGATCAGTACCCCACTCTCCATTTCGATTTCAGGCACCACACGACTAGCTCTATTTTTCCTATCCAACCATGCAATTAATTTGCCCGCCTTGTCCCCAACATCATAGAGACGCCCCTGCTGTTCCCGACTAAGGGCCTTCGCCTCATCCGTTACCAACGTTTTATATTCCAGCTGCTTCAATTGCAGGACATGCAGTTTAGAGCGGGTTACCTCTTGTTCTAGTTCCAGTTCCAAATCAGCTATCTCCGTCTCTACCCTTACCACATCCTCCTCCTTCTGCTTCTTAACTCCAGTAATTAACGAGGGAGCTTGACCCCTAAGGACAGTCTTGAAAGCCTCCCACAGAGTTATCGAGGAAGAAACCAAACCCTCATTCTCCCGGAAATAATGATCAAAAGCCTTTACAAGCTCACTGCGAGTCATAGGATTTCGAAGATACCACGTGTTAATAGGGGCTATCCTTCCCCTGGAGCCCGGCACCAATTCAAACCGAAACCACAGCGGGGCGTGATCAGAGATACCCAGAGCCATAGGCCCGACCTCCGCAACATAGGACGCTTGTGCAGCCGGCACCAAAACATAATCAATCCTGGAGAGACTACCATGGGCGCCCGAATGAAACGTATACTGCCGCTGAGTAGAGTGAAGAGAACCCAGCATGTGCCACAAGACTATATCCCTTCCTGTTCATGGCATGACATGTATTTCCTATCAAGTGGGTCTCCTGAAGTAGAACAACATCAGGGGAATGTCGTTTTAAAAGTTGCAATACCACACCGCGTTTAATCTTGTCCCCCAACCCGTTAACATTCCAGCTCATCAACCTCAACCCCCTACCCCCCATCATAAAAGAGAAAGAAGACCCAACCCCCGCCTGAGTCCAGCACGTCAATGAGAATGTCTTGCAATATAGCGCCTTGTGAAAACAGTAACCTGAAGACCAACACCCCCCCGAACAACCTGTTGCAATACCCCCCACCCTGCACCCCTGCTTACGACTATAAAGCCACCCCAACTCGCAGTGTGCCTGTCGCCTCCACATCTAAACTAAGCTACAAGAAGTAAAGCTGAGGAGAGAGACCCTCCGATAGCCTCGCAACCCCCATTCCATCTGCAATTAACCGTACATCAAAACTCGAACCACCACAATAGTAAACCCCCTAGTGTCCCCAGAAACCAGACAGTCGGTGCTCATTCCTGCTCCATAGTTCCTCCCTCCTCTCCGCCAGATTGTCTCTCTGGTTTTTGTTGGGCCGCAGAGTGTCCAACCAGTCGGCCACCACCTCAGGCCTATCAAAGAAGTGGACCCGTTCGTCATACTAGATCCTCAACTTGGCCGGGTAAAGCATGACTTATTTGAGACCCATATCACAAAGTCTCCTCTTCATCCCCAGAAAACTTAGCCTCTGTTTTTGGACCGTCTGTGTGAAATCTGGGCCGCCTCCACGATCTTGGGCCGATGTTGTTCAATTACACCCTGGGCACCATGCCAACCCAAGCGCCGGGCATCCATGAGACGAAGGCCGCAAACTTTCCAGCACCACAGCTCCGACACCCGGGGTCCGATCGGGATACAAATTTCAGCTTTCGCTTCTCCCGTGGTTTATCTGCACGAAGATGTCGACAGCAAACAGGATAAACTACAGGATATATTCGGGAGGTTACGAGGGTCTCAGGAGCTCTGTGCTCACGCGGCCATCTTGGTTGCGCGCAAAGCTCCTTCTCCAGCACTTTCTGTATTTGATGTCTAATTGCTGACTCAAGGACCTAAAGTTCCGATTCACACCTAATTATGGGGTTGCTGTCCCCAGCCTATTCCCCCTCACCCGCCTACATAGTGATGGCCAACTGCTCACAATCTGTTTACAATGGTGGTATGGGTGTATGGGCGATGGCTGATAGCCAACTGTATTACTGAGTAACTCAAATCCTGGTGATCCATGACTGGCTGAGTGGGGTGGGGGGGAGTGACCCAAGCTGAGCCTCATGAGCCCACTTTATGGGAACCTTTTTTCTCATTCCCACCAACAAATAACTAGAGTAAGACACTTGTACTAGTGAGACGCTTTGTGCACAGTGGAATGGGCCCTAACAGTGGACATACATTCCCTTTTGGCTGGGTCTTTACCTACAGCACAACTTGAAGGCTTTTCTTAATGGGATTGGATTGGGATTACTACACTCTGAGATGTATGTCTGAGATATATTGCGCACCTTTCAGGATCTGCACACACAATCTAGCTTATCGCATACCCAATTACATAAATACCTCCAACTCAGACATACCATCCTTAAACATAAGGATGAAATGGCAAATCTACCTTAATGTAATCTTTTGGAAACCAAATTCACAATGGGATGCCTGGACAAAGGCGTTTTTTCCAAAATGTCCTACCCTTAACATTAACGTGACAGATATGTTTGTACCACTGAAAAAGACTTGGGAGAAATGGGTTGGACTGCTTGATGATGTGGACAGGTGAGAGGCCTGCATTGCCCATAAGGAGCATACCATATCCTCCTGATTCCGATTGATACAATTACACTACCTCCGCGTCACCTATCTGTTCCCTCGCTGGCTATGACATGCTGGAAAGCTTCTAACCCCAACTTGCTTTCCATGTATCCAGATGCTGATTTTTTTTTTTTACATTACTTTGGAATAACCCAGTATTGCTAGTAATGGGGAACGCATTGGAAGTGCATTAAATTTAAAATTGGGATATAATGTCGACCTGACTCTTAGTGTGGCGCTTCTGGGGAAGGTGAGAGAGATGAGGGGTGACCGAGGTCAGGTGGGCATGGCTTACTTAGTGGCAAGAAAGGCATTGCCCGGGGCTAGTGAACTCTGGAGCCCACCTCTGTAAATTCCTGGTGTGAGGGGATGGAATGGTGCACAGCGGGAGAAGCCCTTCTACCTAGCAAGGGGTTGCCCCGCTGAACATGGTAGAATTTTGGATAAGTGGTGACACCACTATGGACGGGACTCTGGGATGAATTGAACTTGAGGGGTCAATGAAATTCCACTCCGAGTTGTATGGTTCAGGCCCTGTAGGGCCGTCCCTGCTGTACCTGTATGGTTGTTCAATATCTCTGAAATTAATTTTAAAAAGTTTATGAAAAAAAATAATAGGATGGACTCCGTTATGTCATTCTTCCCACGGCTCCTACTCCATCTGAGGAAGTAGGAGGGGCTGTTGAAAGAAGAAATCTTTCACAACAACAGACTCTAAATGAGGCGGGTGGGCCGATGGTTTGGAGGGGATGTACGTCGTTACAACGCATGCCTTTATGACGCAGGTTTTACAACGCAAGTCGTTACAACGACTTGAGTTGGGGGGTGCTGGATAGTGAATAGTTTAATTTACTATTCCAACTCCAGTCCCCGTGGATAGTAGTGAAGGTGTTGGATAGTAATTTAAAACTATTCCCTATCCTAGAGCACCCCCCCCAGCGCAAGTTGTTGTAATGACTTGCGTTGTAATGGTTGCGTCGTAATGGTAGTGCGTTGTAACAGTTGCGTTGTAAAGGATGTTTCCCTTTGGAGGAGAGGGCACTCCCGCACATTTTAAATGGAGGACCTAGTTCTCCAAACTCTGAATTGTTCTTATGTCCTGTTTCTCATTTAGGTAGTCGGCAATATCAGGTTTCTGAAATTCGACCTGACCCCATGCACACTTACAAGATCTGTTTAGATAGTACTTTAACTGTATTTTATATGGTCTTATTTGGTTCTACTTCTGAATGCTGCCATTTCTGTGTAATGCCTGGAGGTAACTGTTTTTCTTCATGCTTACAGCTGGCTCGCTTCTCCTTCATCTTCTTGACTGGGTTCGCCTGCACGTATGTGAAGTGGACAGTATGGCCCAAGAAGTTCTTAGTTCTGAAAGTCCGACGAAGCATGACAAATACTGGGATGTTGTAAGTTGCATTCACTGGGAGGCAAAGGGAGCAGAGGACTGGTAATTGATCTGATATGGGAGATGGGATTACTAAAAACCTCTCACTACAGCCATTATTGCCTTTAGAGGTTCTAGCTTCCTTCCTCTCTGAAAATGTCCTTTGTACCTTTGGGCCCTGGGAATTTCTTTAATGGTATAACATCTGTATTATCTTTCAGATTCACTAATGGAGTGGCATGAAGCCCCTTGACTCTACATCTTCGTTTTGTGTTAATTTCAAACGGCTCCTTGTTATGTGTGGATTCTCTGTAAGCCTAGGGACCCCCCTATATAATAGACACTTGTTTGTAAGCCCACACCTCCCTCTCTGTGTTGGAAACCCATTTGTAAGTTGCGATACCTCTAAAGCTGACCTTCTTTTTGTAAGCTGTGAAATTCCTTTGTGTGTCTGCCACATATTTTAAACCTCAAGATCCAAATAGCTGTGTGACTTTCACCCTTCTGTAAACCTTGGTTTCCTGACTATAAACGTGGGTTGCTCCAGTATCTGTGCAGGTGACACATTTGTAAGTTTAGGCACCCCTTTAGTTTTTGGTGGTCACACATTAATCAGTTTAGAAGGTCAGATTACTTGTTGTATCAATCACATATAGTAGGGCTTTGTATCACAATAGCGCTATGCTGATCACCTGTTTGTAAGGATAGTTACCTGCTGTACTCGTGCCAGTCACTTATTGTAGACCTAGACACCACAAAGCCAGGTTTTGGCCATGTGTTTGTAAGCATAGCTACATCCTTCGCTGTATGATAAGTCTGTATGTAAGTAGGCCTTACCATCTCCAATCTGTGCTTCTCATCCATTTGTAATGGTGGCCAGTTCCTTATCTATAGGTCAGCCACTCATTTGTATGACCAGGATGTCCCCAGAGTGGCAAACTAGAACCCCCCCCCCCACCCCCCCCAACCTTCAGCGATAGTTTTTTTTTCTTCACAGGTAATCAGCTATGTGCTGCAGGGGCGGATGGATGAGGCGCAGCAGATGCTAGCAAAGGAAGCGTCTGCTAATCTTTCTGCCAGGAGCATGTGCCGTGTATTGGATGAACTGATGAAGAAGATGCCCATCTTCAATGTAAGCCGCAGCTGTAAACTAATGGGAATGTGGTAACTATTCAGTTATTGTTGTCCTGCTTGCAGTCTGCTCATGAGCTGGAAGCCCATATATAAAGGAGATGTCCCCAAGATGTTCCTCAGCCTGGAGGCAAAGGATAATCGTCTACCTGCTATGGCCTTCAGTCTGATAAACTCATTGTTCTAGGCATGTTTGCAGTAGATACATCTAGTGTTGGGCTTGGATATTTGCAAGTTGTTTTTGTTCCAAGACCTTTTCTTCGAGTCACAAGCGTGTATGACCAGTGCTTTAAATGGAAAAAAATAAGTGCAGGTACTCACCAAATTGATGTGTACTAGGGGGGCGGGGCTATGGGCAGTGTAATGGGATCCAGCCAGGGGCACACATTTAATGCGATTGAGATTTAATTGGTGTGCAGATGTGCATAATTATACGAAAGCCTTTCTGGTATATATGTGAATATTGCATTTCCCTTATACGTACAAAAGGGTATATTTATTATTAAAGTGGGCTTCTAATGGTGCAACACCTAGATCACCTATGACTTGCACAAGATATTTTCCTTAACATTGTTTGGAAAGGTTTAACTATCGTTAACCCTCTTATTTTGTTGCCACTTAACAGACATCACCCAGCCCCACCCAGGTGGCACAGCTGGCCTCAAAGCACCTTACCTGCTGTAAAGTCTGATTCACCCGTTCTGGAGTTGGGCAAGCTGCTGAAAGCTCGAGCAAGGATGCCTGACTTTGGCTCAGTTCCAGGTCCTCTTGCACCCCCAAGCCAAAAATGAACTGAACTGTGATAGTGCATGTGCCTGCCAAACTCTAATCTCATGTGCAAAGATTAAAACAAAATAGTTACCTTAATTGCAATACAGGAGAGAAAGAAATATACAGCCATCTAGAGGCTGAATTGCACAATGTGAAAACAGAAACTCTGGGATCAATCCCAGCTTCCCCACATGACCAAATTTTGTGAAATGCTTCCACATGAGAAAAATACACTTTTATGTCACTGGTAATGTTTTCAGGGCTCGACTTCTGTATGAGCTTTTAAGGCCAGGCCAGACTTCCTGGTCGGCTCTGACTGGGCTCTTCTTGTTAATTTGTTGGTTCAACCATCTCTCCGCCTCCCAGAGCCCCTCCACTTACACAAGAGAAAATGGCATGTACAAGACAAAATGCAATTGTGTTGAAACACTGCGGAGAGAGCAGATCTGCACTAGGGAGAGAGTGGCAATGCACTTGCTAAAAGCGCACCCTTTCCCGTGTGCTTCAAGTGCAGAGTGTGGTAATACAGGGCTTGTTGGGCTTGCAGCTATACATCTGCTATGCTGGACACTGCAGACAACACTCACTCATGCAAGAATACGCACAGTGTCACAGAAGCATTCATGCAGATAGGGCATTCAGTACATGCGTTTTAGAAATGCTTACATTAGCTCCTGCCCACATTACTAAACCTTAACTCCCCTGGCTGTGCACAGCATCACTATCAACACTTTCTTCCTCAGTTTGGATCCAAACATTTGCTGCCCTATTCTGCTATGCAAGCAGGAAGTTTTCTCTTCGATTTCCTGAGAGTCACAAGATATGCCTGTTAGCCGGCCCACTCTCACACCTACAGTGCTATGGACTCCACAGTGCCCGAGTACACACTGCAGGTAGTTGCAAAGGTTTTATGTGTGACATTTTCATAATTTCAGTGTAAATATGAGTGACATTCAACGACTATGAGTGACACTTTCCCACAGGCAATATCAAGCAGTGAAGATGTGGGAAACCTATACATTTTTGAGCAACAAGGAACTCTAAGAAGATCTTAAAACTACTGCAGAGCACCTGAAATGAAAGGGTACTTTGGCACCAGACTGTACCAAATGGGATGTAAGAGGCCCTACCTACACACATGATCTCAGCTGCCTACTAATACAATTTCATGATTATTCACGCTTGCTTTCAAATCAATCAGCCCCTGCCTAGTTTTCTGGAGGGCACCAGAATATTCTGGATATGGAAGACTCTTGCACTAAACTCTCGAACCAAAGCTAAAGAGTGTCTTGATTAAACGCACCCCCAGCAGCCCTGGTGTAATGCACCCCCAGCAGCCCTGGTGTAATGCACCCCCAGCAGCCCTGGTGTAATGCACCCCCAGCAGCCCTGGTGTAATGCACCCCCAGCAGCCCTGGTGTAATGCACCCCCAGCAGCCCTGGTGTAATGCACCCCAGCAGCCCTGGTGTAATGCACCCCTGGTTAAATGCACCCCCAGCAGCCCTGGTGTAATGCACCCCTGGTTAAATGCACCCCCAGCAGCCCTGGTGTAATGCAGCCCTGGTGTAATGCACCCCCCCCCCCAGCAGCCCTGGTGTAATGCACCCCCCCCCCCAGCAGCCCTGGTGTAATGCACCCCCCCCCCCAGCAGCCCTGGTGTAATGCACCCCCCCAGCAGCCCTGGTGTAATGCACCCCCCCAGCAGCCCTGGTGTAATGCACCCCCCCCCCAGCAGCCCTGGTGTAATGCACCCCCCCCCCAGCAGCCCTGGTGTAATGCACCCCCCCCAGCAGCCCTGGTGTAATGCACCCCCCCAGCAGCCCTGGTGTAATGCACCCCCCCCCCAGCAGCCCTGGTGTAATGCACCCCCC
The DNA here is from genome assembly GCF_964263255.1 of Lissotriton vulgaris. Taxonomy (NCBI): domain Eukaryota; kingdom Metazoa; phylum Chordata; class Amphibia; order Caudata; family Salamandridae; genus Lissotriton; species Lissotriton vulgaris. Next base: position 617,102,122 of record NC_141695.1, on the reverse strand, counting down.
CCAGCAGCCCTGGTGTAATGCACCCCCCCAGCAGCCCTGGTGTAATGCACCCCCCCCCAGCAGCCCTGGTGTAATGCACCCCCCCCAGCAGCCCTGGTGTAATGCACCCCCCCCAGCAGCCCTGGTGTAATGCACCCCCCCCCAGCAGCCCTGGTGTAATGCACCCCCCCCCAGCAGCCCTGGTGTAATGCACCCCCCCCAGCAGCCCTGGTGTAATGCACCCCCCCAGCAGCCCTGGTGTAATGCACCCCCCCCCCAGCAGCCCTGGTGTAATGCACCCCCCCAGCAGCCCTGGTGTAATGCACCCCCCCAGCAGCCCTGGTGTAATGCACCCCCCCCAGCAGCCCTGGTGTAATGCACCCCCCCCAGCAGCCCTGGTGTAATTCACCCCCCCCCCAGCAGCCCTGGTGTAATGCACCCCCCCCCCCAGCAGCCCTGGTGTAATGCACCCCCCCCCCCCAGCAGCCCTGGTGTAATGCACCCCCAGCAGCCCTGGTGTAATGAACCCCCAGCAGCCCTGGTGTAATGCACCCCCAGCAGCCCTGATTAAATGCACCCCCAGCAGTGTCATGTTGTGCTGTCAACGAAGTGAGGGCTGAGCGAAGGTTCTGATTAACTTCACCCCCAGGGACCTAGGTCGAAGGGCGGCGTCTGTGTCTTTAATAAGGCACATCTGTGACCTCGAACCACGAACAAACCCTCATCCAAGGAAATTACAAGAACATTTATCTGACGTGAGCTGAACAAAAAACAGCAGCTTCATGTGTAAGTGAACAAACAATATCGGCAATAACACTGTTCTCTGCTCAGTGCACCAAGCCCAAGGCCCGCTGTACATCAAACATACCACAGAAACAATTAATATACGTGCCTTTATCTCGGGGCAGATGCTCTTAGTGGAAGAGATCTGCTTGGCGCAGGTTCCTCCCCCCACCAGCACTGCACCCCGTTATGAGCCTGTCCCAGTCTGACTCTGGTCAGAGCAGACAGAGAGTCACAGACTGTGTCAGTAATCACAGTGTGTGTCCGCCCCTCCCAAACTTCCTGCTATCTCCCTGGCTCTTGATGAATGCCTCATGGCAGCCGCTCAATTAGCACATTGTGGGGGGTAGATTAGCACTCGATCAGAGTGCTTCACGAAAACGGACGGACCCACTCGTTGTCAGCTGTGTTGTGCTTCTTTTTGTAAATGCCAATTTCACAGAGCTTGGTTTACATTCCCGTGAGTACCGGTACTCGCTTTTGGACAAAGAGAAGTTCCGGTACTCAAGCGCCGAAAATGTAGAAGTGCCGGTACTCAGTACCGGTGAGTACTGGCCCATTTAAAGCACTGTGTATGACTCTTTCTCTGGGTAATACTGCCCATGATAGACTCCATTTCCGCAGATTGGTTTGGATGTAATCTTTTGTGCTTTGGTTCGATACTCTTTCGGGCTAAATTTGGTTCTCTAGTAGATCCCCACTCGATGGATATGGTCTTGATCGTGTGGTTTGATTGCGTTCCGAGTGATCGGTTCGCTTCCTCAGCCCACGTGCCACACCCGGCTGGGCCTCCTTTCTCCACTTCTATAGTCCTTTGGAGAATGACCTGCTGCATATGGAACGAACTCCATTCTTCTTCTCTCCAAAGTATCACTCGAAGTGTCCTAATAATGACCAATACTCCGTTTGCAACCAATACCTCTCGCCCGATCATCAGGAGGAAAGCTGTAAGGCCTGGCCTGCAAATCTTTTTTTTATCAAAAAAGACTCTTCGAGATCGATGCTCTCGGCTCAAAGAAATGCGTCCTTAACAAGCAGATGATGTACCGGACATCTTCGGTTGCCAACCAGAAGAAGACTAGGAAGCTTCAGCAGCACAAGAGGAACCACGATCTATCCATGATTCCGATTCAGAGTCTCAAGCCAACCAGGACGCTGTCATTCCTCAGCAGGCACAGGAATATTGGACAGTGAGTACTTTTACCCCTGATCCAAAGCCCAAAACATCGGCTCAGACAGGAAAGACTGCTTACGGTCCCCAACTGCAAAAAGGCCATGGTGCACACCGAAAAACTGACGCTGAAGCCCCGTCCTGATGTTTATAAAGCAAAACGTGGTCCACCCCATCCACATTCACAAAACATTATTTTGTGGCTATCTTAGCACGTCAACAAGCCCATGATGGCCAAGCAGTTCTAAGAACTCTCTTTCAGACAACTTCAACCCCCACAGGTTAACCGCTGCCTACAGAGGAACTGCTCTACAGTCTATGCAAAGCATGTGTATCTGCAGCAAACAAGCCCTGAAAGGATAATGTTATTGGTTATGAAAATGGGGTGCGCAGATCAAAGAGTCCAATAGCCACATAGTAATGTATAAAATCAATTTCTTTATTCCAAATTCTTTAAAAGCTCTGCAAACTGAGAGAATCAGCCAACGCATTTCATTCCCATACTGGGAACTTCATCAGGGCAATGAGAGAGTGATGACTGGAGTGAGCTCTCTCACAAATGCCTACGTCAGGCGTTCTGTAGTGTCAAGATGTGCAGGTGCTCCCAAAATCAGCGAGCGTCCGTGAGTAAGTCTGAATAAACTGATGGTGTTCTTAGAGTAGATGTACTTTTCGTGGTCTCACACGGAGACAGTACACTACGCGGACGGCGTCTAGATTTCATTGGGCAGGATTTACTATACCTATCCTTGTGACAGAGTGACAGACCTCCTTTTAGTGTAATGTAACCCTTGACATAGATATTCAAAAATAGAAACTAAAATTTTCAAAAAAATGGAGATACCCATACCAGTTACAACAACCAATTCAGTAATTCCACCATCTATATACACATCCACTCATTTACAAACAGTTCTATATAGTCACTCATACATGTACATCCTGTTATACACCGACAGTCATCCAAAAGTTACTCACACACATACTCACACATGCAAATAAATTATTGAACATCCATTTATTTGCATATAAAACTATACACACACTACCTCTTTACTTCTAAGGAAACTTACACATACTTACTCTCTTAAACAATCACTTATATAAACATATACTTATTTAAACAGGAACTCTTACAATCTCTTACTCTCACATATACTCACTTATATACATCAAAACTCACATACACTAGATTAAAATATATGTCGTTACTAAAAAACACAATAATGAGACAGTCATTCACTCACTAACACACACATATACACACTCATCCACCCATACAGTCCTGCACATATGCTGTCTTCAACTCACATACAAACAGTGAGTCAGTCACCAACCCATGCAGCTACTTATACACAAAGTGAAACACTGATACATATATTTCAATATTTAAAAGTTACTCGCTAATATATGTATTAAATAAAATACACTTAATAAGGCAGTTAACCAGTCATTTTTTTTTAAACATCCATTTACACACTTATTTAACCATTTATTCTTCCATCAACCTTTACAAATAAAAATATTAAACATATTAATTTTAAAGAAAGACACACATTCACTGGCTGGTGTCATCAGTGATGTCATGAGTGATGTCACTGACAATGTCATGAGTGATGTAATATGTGACGTCATCAGCAGTGCATTGCAGGCGCGCTTGTTATAGTGAGTCCAACTAACTATAATATTGGAATTTCTATGGTTTTATGTCAGTAAAATTTCCAGCTAACTATAACTGGTGTAAAACCTATGGTTTTTTCAGTGAAAATATATATATATATATATATATATATATATATATATATATAACCGCAAACTCACAACTGCTTTGGACGCAGTTCAGGCGAGCGCAGACCTCGAGCAATCTCCTCAATCAGATCACAATAGATGAGCCAGAAACCAACGATGTTTTAGTTGAAGCAGTGCATTTAATAGGCAGTGAATAGTGCAGAGCAAGTGCCCTCCATGACGCGTTTCGCCCCGCGGACGGGGCTTGGTCACATATATATATATATATATATGATATTATGCTTGATTTTCAAGTTGTATTACATGATTATGAGATACATCAGAGAAATGTGTTTTGTAATCTCACTGCTCGCTATTCTGAATCAGGCATGTGAATCTATGAAAGTTCCAATACTGGAGTAAGAAAACAAGTTACTTACCTGTAACTTTAGTTCTCCAGTATTGGAAGCTTTCATAGATTCACATGCACCCACCCTCCTCCCCAGAGAGGCTCACCTTGGATTTAGCACCACAAGTGTTCTTGATCCACAAGTGCGCGAAAATCTGAGGGGCAGAAGGTTCTCTCAGGAGTGTTCTAGAGGGTCAGGAGCTCTGATTGGTTCAGGGAAAAGTTTGGGCCTTTTTTACATAACAAAGGCTCTGGGTTGCAAAAGGGAAATGGGCCTAGGCCTCTTTTCAGTTTGCTATACTACTAAGCATTGTTTTTTTATATACCGGGGACTCGACGACTGGGAATGATTGAGGCATGTGAATCTATGAAAGCTTCCAATACTGGAGAACTAAAGTTACAGGTAAGTAACTTGTTTTCTTCCTGGCTACGCGCAGTTACGGATGAGGCCTCTCCTGGGTTAGCCCAGGCCGCACTCAACCCGCCCCAACTTGCTCCTGACTTAGGCGCTCCCACTGTGATTTGGTCTCAAGTCACACTCTGTGGCTGTCACGGCTGGCATGACTCGGGGGATGGGGGTTGCACAGGGAGGGGGAGTTTAGTTTAAAAATAAATTAACTGGCCTTCGCCGGCCCGGTCCCGCGTCGTCTCTGCTCTTCACAGGATGCAGGCAGCCTCCCTTCCCTAAGCCAATCACAACGCTTCAATGGCAGTGTTGTGATTGGTTGAGACACCGACCACACAGGCGAGACAACGACCACACAGGCGTCTATGGGAAGGCCATTTTCTCCATGTAGACCGCATGCATCCTACATGGAGAAAAGGGAGAGTGCATATGACCCTGGGCCAACCAAAGTGTCAGCACCCTCAGAGTGGTCAAACCACTCCTTCCATGCGCTAGAGCAGGACCGCCCACCCCCAACCAAACCCTTCTGCTTTCTTGCAGTGCGTGAAGCAGAACATAAAATGGTATTTATAATGCGAGAAAGCAGTGGGCGACGCTCCGAAGTAGCCACCCCTGCTCAGTGCTCTTGCGATCTCCCCCTGAATTGTAGCAGTGGTTTAGTGCTGGTGCTCCTAGGCCGAGGGCCCACCATGTGGACCGATGTACGCTGCATGAGTGGCAACTCACTCACTGGTTGTGTAGCAAGTGATCCCATGCTGCAGAGGTTACTAGCAGCCGGCTGGTAGCTCTCGGCTGCTCAACGTCTGTGTTGGTGCAGTTCCAACTGGAGGGCTGGGCAGTTTAGCCAATGATACAGGAGGCTGTGTAGGGAAACGAGGAGAGTCACTCCTACTTCAACAGCGTCTTGGCCACCTCCTTATTTTTGTTTTCAAGTTCACAGGAGGGCGGGGGTACTTGATTACTCCCCAAAGAAATCTTTTTGGCAATCTTAGAATAACAGATTAAGAAAATAACAATACGAATCTAAACCCATGATTTACAATGTGTGTGTAGCTCCTTGCTGCTGATAAATTGAGCACTGTGCTGTATTGGAAGCATTGCAACTTATGAACTGGAAGTAACAAACTGATTTCAGTGCAAAAAGCAGTTGCCCACTTACCTATCTAAATAGAAAAATATGTTCACTGCATGTTACACAGGCACATTAGCCCTCTATACTCTGTCATGAGTCTAAACTAACTGGACAACGCAGATAACTCTCCCAGAACTGTGTTAACCACTAGAGTTATCTTACAGCTATTATAATCCCCTCAAAATGCTGGGCATACAATGATCCCTGCAGCAGGTGTCTTAACTCTGTAAGATATTTTTAAATGCAGTCTCTTTGTGGCCAAATAAGTAATGTAGAACAGATATACTGCCACACATGTCCTTGTTGCCAATTTCTTTGCAGCAGAATTCATTTTAATTTAAAATCGGAGTTGACTGTCAGTCTTTGCTTTTCATGCTGCTCCCCACATGATTCCACCCCCTTTCCTTTGCTACACCTCCAATCTATATGTTTCCAGGGTAAATGTTTTCCAATTCCAGCACTGACCGGGAGGAATATGTTGCTGGGAAGTTTAGCCCTGGCTTAAATGTTGAAGCACCAGAGTTGGGAACAGATGATTGAACCTTGGTCACATTTGTGTTATTGTTACACATACTATAGAAAAGGAAAGATATCCTCTTTCTCTATGGTGATTAGTTATGTTTGCCGTACTTTGACGAGAATATATGGATAATCTTGTGTGTTTGCTCAGCCACCATTGTGGCTCTGATGTGACTAACCCAATATGAAATCTATCCTGTTTTAGCCTGGTGGCACCCAAACCCTGACAGAATTTGAGTTGAAGTGGCAGCACTGGCATGAGGAGTGTGAACGGTATCTGCAGGATGGCACATTTGCCTCAAATAGTAACCTGGAGTCTATTTGCAAGGTGAGCGCCTTGTGCCCCAGTTCAGTGAGTGCAAATACTGTGACTTGGTGGAGAGGTCAGTAGCTTGCTTTATTTTTAGTTTGTTACACTGTGTTGTCCTTTTCTTAGATCCTTCTGGGGGATGAGACCACTTTACTGAAGAAGAAGGACCTGCTAAGCACATGGTACCATTTAATGGTGTCACGGCTGTTGTACGCACATCCAACAGTGAAGCCCAGCGACCTACACTTCTATGCACAGGTGTGTCCAGACGTTTGTTAAGAGCCTATTTTCAGAGCTCCTGTTTCACCTTGTATATGGGGTCAAACCTGCGTGGAACAGTGGCTCAGATGCTGCAGCAGTCCTTTCACTTTGAGCAAGTAGACTCCCATTCGCTGCTTACTGTTTGCTGGTCTAGGTTAATGCCCAATTACTTAGTGACTAGTCTGGTAACTGATCATCCACTTTGTGTGCTGTTCCTGTCGTTTTATGCGCTGTTTCTGCAGCTCCTTACTACCAAGGCAAGGGTGTTCAGTACCTTGCAGTCGACAACAAACTTTGTTTACCCCAGCATGGTAAATGGGGAAACCAAGAAAATGTTTGATTTTAAAGTGACAGAATTCTATGCATATGTGCATTGTTTGTTTTATCTTCCCATTCATCTTTGTCTCCCACAGTCCAGTCTGGATCTGTTTCTGGGGAGCGACAGTGTGCCAGAGCCTCTTGACAGCATCCTATTGGCCGCGTTTGAGTTTGACATCCATCAAATCATCAAAGAGTTCAGGTAGAGTTCTGATGTGCAACTGGGATTGATGAGATTGGCCGGAGATGATGTCATAATGGTGAACAAAAGGGCCTCTTGCCGCAGCAGTTTGAATGCAATTAAAGGAAAATACTGCATGTGCTTCTGCAAAAGAGTATAAAGCACTAAGATCTCTACATAACTCTTGGCACTTCGAGAGTGAGCACTAACTTCATGCTAATAATACCTTAAGTCATATTACAGATGTCTAGGAGATTGGCCTCCTCCGCTGAAAGACCTAATCTTGTACAGGTAAGAACGAATACCTCCCTCTTCAAAGTGTGTGTGCATGACGGGAAGTGGACCACATGTGACTAGTGCTCCCTCCTGCAAACCCACTGGCCACCAAAAACTAGAGTGTATTTCAGTTGGAACGCCTTGAGTGCCTGGCATCTAGTAGAAGTGAGCAAAGGCAGGAAGCCAAAAATGCCAGCGAACATTTAAAAGCTATGCTGAAGGTACCAGGAGTGGAAGATCGTACAACTCTGCGATTATGCAAGGCCTGTGAGCACTCCAGAGACTAGGAGAAGGGAGTACCAGCCTGGATGCAAGGCCCACTGAAGAGCACGAAGAAGAGATACAAAGCAGAGTCAGACAGAGAAGGCACCACTGACCACCTGCACTGAGGCACATCTGGGAAGACGCTGTGTTGCTTCCTAGGCAGGTCAATGCTGTCTTGCTAGTATTGAAGATGATACCCTGTCTATCATTTCAAATATAGCTGGACCCAGCTGTCTTCGTCTGTTTGTCACTATGGATTTCTGCCTTTTTGTGAGTGTGCCCAGGCACCATTTGGAAAAGATGTGCATAAAGAAGTTGCAAAAAACACAGTTGATGGACAGAATGTAGAACAATGTCATACATTCACCCCAGTACAAGGATCTGGGCCTAAATCCATCGTTTTTTTGCACTCCACACCATGGGTATGCTCAGACGTGAGTCCCAGGCTCTCCACATCACTGGAGTCAAGCTATCCAGGCTGAAGCAGGCTGATAGCCAGAAACCGGTCCTTGGATGCTTGATTCCGGTCTAGGAAAGACATGGCTTGGTAGTTCGGGCTGGACTGTTCCCATGAGGCACAGGGTCAAGGCTGATTTGCATATAGCCAGTGTCTGACCTAGGGTGGTGTGCAGTGCAAAAAAATGATGGATTTAGGCCCAGATCTTTGTACTGGGGTGAATGTAAGACATTGTTCTGCATTCTGTCCATCAACTGTGTTTTTGTGCATAAAGAAGTGTCACCCTCTTTAAATGCATGTCTCTACCAATGCTTATGGTGCCTCTCCTGTGGCATATGGTCCCCACTAACTTTTGAGCATATCGACCCAACAGAATCTTTTCTCTTCATTCCTTCCTGATTCTGAGAGTAATTAGCTGACCTCATGTTTATTGTGCAGCACATGATCAGCAGAACTTCATAATATGAGACATGAACACTTATCCACCCTCTTCATATCCGTTCAGAACTGCAGCATGTGGCACTAGGTACTCCCATTGCTTCCGCTCAGTTCTTCAGCCACCTCAGCTCAGCTCTGGGTCCTGGTTCATTTTCCACTTTGGCATTGTCTGACATGGAGAACACTTCTACCGGTCCTACATTCCTGCTCGGATACTAATCCCTCCCTCGCCCCTCATCACTCAGGCCCCAGATTACCTCACATTGATCAACCAGATAGGGAAGGGCAGAAGCTTTAGGAGCGTTATTAGACAACAGTTTCTGATCAATACTTCAAACTGCAGGTTCCTCACCTCTTGAATCTCTCCACGTGCTCGACCGGATACAAACATTTGCAATATCACTTTTGTTCTGATAGCATCACAACTCCATTTCGGCAGGGTCGGATTGGGAGGGCGGGCAATTGGCCTGTGCCAAGGGGCCTGTGGCAGAGGCCAGCTTATGGGCTTATTTTTTTAGACTGTGGATCAAGAAACTCCATGTTCGAGGCATATGGGCTGCAGATGGTACATTATGAATAGATCGCCATCTGGTGTTGGGCTCGGATGATTGCACTTGTTTTTCTCTTGGAGAAGTCTTTTGTAGTCACAAGGCTGGTGACTCCTCCCTTGGGTGATAGTGCGCATGGGCATCGGCTCCATCCTTAGATTGTTTTTTTCCTCCATCGGGTTCGGATGAGGATCGAATCGCTCCGGATCGACTTCGAGAAAAAGTTATATTTCGGCGCGCATTCCCTTTCCAATTCGATGGTATTGTTTATCGAGCGCGAGTTCATTCCCATTTTGACGTGCTTTGACGTCAACACCGAAGATTTCTAACTCTACATCGAAGAGACCGTGAGGCCTATTTCGACGTAGTCCAGCCCGGAGTCCATGGAAAGGACGCCATTCAAGAAATGTCCAACGTGTGGTGCTAAATTCCCACACAAGGACCTACACGAGGTGTGCAACCTCTGTTTGTCACCTGACCACGAATCCAGGGATTGTGAAGCCTGTGCAGCTTTCTCCTCCAAGTCGACGATTAGAAACCGTCGAGCCCGAAGACACGAGATATCGAGGATGGAGTCAAATGCAATCCCAGAACTGTTCGAGGTCGAACACTCTGAGGAGGAAGAAGATGAGGACGGGTTGGGGTCGGAAGCGGACGAGTCTGATGTTGAAGTCGATGTTAATCAAACCGTGAGTGACCACGTCCCTTTGCCAAAAAAACGACCCAGATTAGTGTCGACCCTGCCTTCGAGCCCGGTCAGACAACCGAAAAAAGTTTCCGACGCCCCGCCTTCTGGCTCGGCAACGAAACCGAAACACTCGGTTCCTCACTATTTCAGATCTGAGAAACGGTCGACATCGACACCGAAGCTCCACACCAAAGAGAGCTCGAAGTCAAGACATTCCATGACGAAGACTCCCTCGACACCGAAAAAATCGGACTCGAGCAAACTATCGGTGCCGAAAACACATAACACCGAGACACAGAAGCAAAAGCACCTATCGGACCCAAAGGCTTCGGTACCGACACAGGAGCAGTAGATAGATCCAAAACAAAAGACTTTGTTCATTGATCCACAAACTGGCAAGGTGGTGGCAAAACCACCTAAAAGGAGGAAGACTCAACCGTTGGAGGGGAAAGCTCCTCCTCCTAAGAAGAGAACAATGGGGACAAATACAACTCCTCCCCTTTCTCCACAGCCTATGGACACACCCTCTTTCTCATACTCTACCAGCTATCCCTCGACCTTTTACACCACGCTCATCTACACCTCAAACAGATGTAGAAAGTGACACAGGGGATGGGGACCTTCCTGGGGACGATAACAATTCTATCCCAGAGGACACAGACACATGGGAAGATTATGATGCAGTAACAGATAATGATAATGACCCTGATCTGTATCCCTCAAAACCCTCCCCACCTGATGATAATTCTGCTTTTGCGCAATTAATTAATAGGGCAGCAAAATATCACAAGGTACATTTACATACTTAACCTCAGGTAGAAGATTTTCTTTTAGAAACACTACCAGCTAAACAAAAATCTTCAGGGACCCTACCAATGCTTAAAGGTCTCCTCACTCACACATCAGATATATTTAAAGATCCTGTGAGGGCTAGGGTGTTAAACCCAAGAATTAACAAAAAGTATAAGGCAGCCCCAAAAGACCCAGTATTTATTAAGGGCCAAATACCTCTAGACTCGTTAGTAGTCTCAAATGCTCGTAAGAGGGCGAACTCACTAACAGGAGAAGCTCCTCCTCCTGACAAGGAGTCTAAGTTAATAGATGCATCTGGCAAGAGAGTAGCATCTCAAACAGCAAACAGCTGGCGCATAGCAAATACTCAAGCGCTACTTGCACGCTATGATAGAGCTCATTATGATGAGTTAGAGAAACTCATTACACATCTCCCTAAGGAACATCAAAAAAGGGCAGAGCAGCTGATACAAGAAGGGAAGATAATAACCAACACTTCCATTAAGTGCGCCTTAGACGCAGCAGACTCTGCGGCAAGATCTATAAACACCAGTATCATGTTAAGAAGACCTGCATGGCTCAGGGTCTCAGGGTTCAAACAGGAGGTACAAACTTCTTTATTGAACCAGCCTTTTGATGGGAAAGCACTTTTCGGCTCAAGCACAGATAAGGCGTTGGAGAAAATGAAGAAGGACACGGAAACGGCTAAGTCAATGGGAGCATTGCAACACTCATCTCAGAGAGGTTCCTTTCGTAGATCCACCTATAGAGGCGGATCAAAAAATACAGACACAACCCACCAATCAACCTCTTTTACACCAACATCACCTAAAGGTAATTCAAGAGGTAGTTACAGAGGTAACAACTACAAAGGTAGAGGTAGCGGAAACAACAACAACTGCAACTCTCCTACCCCAAAACAGTGACTTCATACAGCTCCCCCCAGACCATGTAACACCGGTCGGGGGATGCCTATCACAGTTCCTGCCTGTCTGGGAACACATCACATCAGACAGGTGGGTGAGACAAATTATCCAACATGGTTATTGCCTAGAACTTACTGCTACCCCACCAAACATCCCCCCTAGACAGCGTCCAATGAGTCAAGATCATCTGACATTAAAACAGGAGGTACTATCGCTGCTACAAAAAAAAGCGATAGAGGAGGATCCACAACATCAGCAAGGAACAGCAGTGTTCGAGGCATGTGGGCTGCTGAATTCATATCTGTGCATAGATCGCTGCCTAGTGTTGGGTACGGATGATTGCACATTGTTGTCCTGGAAGAGTCTTCGAAGTATCACGAGAGAGGTGGCTCCTCCCCTGGACTACAGTGCGCATGGGCATCCTCTCCATCCTTAGATTGTTTTTTTCCGCCATTGGGTTCGGATGTATATTTGTTAACTCAAGTTCGGAATCGATAAAAAACTTTATATTTGGCCAAAAGGCCTTTAGTTATCGTCGGTATTGTCTTTGCGATCGGTGCCCAGTACTTGTTCCAGCTCTATCCTCGAGCCGGACGTCAAGAAGAGCCGCGTGGCTTTTCAGCACTAAAGGCCCGGTCGACGCCAGAGGCCTTATCGACGATCCATTATGGAACAGAGCCCGTTCAAAAGATGTCCCGTTTGCAACTCCAAGTATCCTCACATCGATGTCCACCCGGTGTGCAACACGTGCCTGTCTCCGGATCACGATGAAGCCAGCTGTATGGCTTGTTCTCGGTTCCGCTCCAAGAAGACGATTCGCCTCCGACGCGCAGCGCGAAAGGAGGCCCAGCAGACGGCACCTGACCCGGTGAACATCTTCGATGCCGAGGAAGATGAGGGAGTCGAGCAGGAAGTTCGAGAGAACCTGTCTGATCCTGCATCGGAGATCGACTCCAGTTACGACGCAGATGTGGAAATGGTCGATAATGAAGACGTCGTCGACGACGTAGGAGACGACGACGAGGCCTTTGGGGCCTGGAAGATAGCTCGAGCAAGGAGCTAGGCCCAACCGTTGGTACGGGGGCCGAGACTAAAACACTCTATAAGGCTCAGGTCGAGGGATCGCCACATGGCCTTATCCGAGATCAAACGCATAGTTCTACAGCCTCGCCTCAAGGCCCGGCTACGGACATTTCCAACGAGCCATCAGTTGAACGATTGAAACCAAAAGCATCGCTGTCTACAAAACCGAAAGCACCGGAAACTAAATCAAAACCGAAAGTACGTATTACTACAGGCTTCTGAACCATCGGGACCGACGAAACAGAAGAGTGTTATCGACCGGGGGAGGTCGCTAAAGGGTGTCGAGCCGAAGGCCGGGGCACCGAAGAAAATGGTCAAGGACATCGACCCGAAGAAGTCGGCGCCGAAGGCCGTAGACACAAACAAGGGACTCTAAACTCAGAACGTTCTCGATCCTAAACGTCGACTCGACAAGGCTAAGGGCAGTAAAGACCTCGAGTCCACGACTAGCAGTGGCTCTAAAGACGCCGTCGAGTCAACACAGCCATCCGCCTCTTTTCGAAGCAGGTGTCGGACTCGCTGCAACGCATTAAAGAGAAGGCTGTTGCTGTCGGACCGAAGGCCACTCCACCCCCGAAGCCAGTCAGTAAAACTCCGAAGTCGTCGGCACCGATTAAGTTCACACTGCCGCCGACAGTAGTACCTAAGGCGTTCGCCCCTAAGACGGGCGTCGAAGCGGTCAAAAAGGTGTCCATGGGGCCAAAGCCTACAACTACGGAAGGGGCCACCAAGCATCGCCAGCCTCTGCAGGAAGATCAGTCGAGGCAATTCATCGACGCTGAGACTGGTAGACTTTCCATTTTCAAGCGAAAGATCGCCCCAGAACAGCCTATGGAGTCATATAAAATTCCATTGAAGAAAAAGAGGGATTCTGCTACGTCACCTCTTCTTTTTGAACCTCTACAACCATATGGACAAGACCCTGCTACTATTTCACCCACAGATTCAGATGTGGATGTAGGGGATGGTGACAATGAGGATTACAGTTATCCTGTAGACACCGATCCAGAAGATCAAACTGAACCCTGGACAGACGCTGTTGACCCAGGGGATCCACAAACTGCCCCGGACAGTCATGTCTATGCTATTAAAACCTCACCTACAGTAGACACGGCTGCGTTTAATGCACTTATTGAGAGGGCAGCAAAAAATCATGATGTCCAGGTCCATGCTGACACTATTGAAGAGGACTTTTTGTTTGACACCTTCTCAGAGAGAACTGTCAAGACTCTACCCATGCTAAAAGGTGTCCTGAAACACGCTGGAGACATCTTTGAGACCACAAGGGCAAGGGTAGTAAACCCCAGAATTGAAAAAAAAATACAAACCAGCACCTGTGGACCCTACGTATATCAAGGGACAGTTGCCGTTGGACTCTCTGGTTGTTTCCAATGCTCATAAAAGAGCGAACTCGCAAACAAGGGGTGATGCTCCTCCCCCTGACAAGGAATCTAAAGTGCTAGAAGCATCAGGAAAAAGGGTGGCAGCTCAAGCGGCCAATGTCTGGCGAATCTCCAACACACAGGCACTCTTAGCCAGATATGACAGGGCTCATTATGATACACTCGAGACCCTGTTACAACACTTGCCAGATGAGTATAAGGAGGCAGCAGAGATGCTAATACAAGAAGGGAAACTTATATCAAACGCATCTATTAAATGTGCGCTAGACGCAGCAGACACTGCAGCCAGGGCGATTAATACAAGTGTTATGTTACGAAGACACGCCTGGCTGAGAATCTCCGGCTTCAAGCCTGATATACAAACCACCATACTCAATCAGTCGGTTAACCCTGATTACTTATTTGGCCCAGAAGTGGACACCACCTTAGAAAAAATTAAGAAGGACACAGAGACTGCAAAGTCTATGGGGGCTCTACAGTCGCAGCTGTTCAGGGGTGGTTCTTTTCGTCGCTCCAACAGTAGAGGAGCTTCCAGAGGCCAGGTGTCAGACACAATACAGTAAAGGAGGCACGCAGACCACCTACAACAAGAATAGGGGTGGCTATCGTGGAAACAGCACCAAGGGCAGAGGTCGTGGAAACAACAACTCCCGATCCTCCGCCACTAACAAACAGTGACGTCTTATCACTGCCCCCGACCATATCACACCGGTCGGGGGGAGACTACAACAGTTCCTGCCGGTCTGGAAATCCATCACTACAGACAGGTGGGTGAGGCAGCTTATCCAGTACGGTTATTGTCTGGAGTTAATATCCACTCCACCCAACATACCCCCAAGACACCGTCCTATGTCCGCAGAGCATTTACAGTTATTGCAGCAGGAGGTAGTCAGCATGCTGCAAGAAGGAGCCATGGAGCTCGTGCCTGTGGAACAAAGAGGTACAGGGGTGTACTCGCTGTACTTCTTGATCCCAAAAAAGGACGGGTCCCTCAGACCCATACTGGACCTCAGGCCCCTAAACCAGTACATCCTATCAGAACACTTTCACATGCTCACATTACAGCAGGTTCTACCGTTACTCAGGGACATTTCCTCGCAACACTAGATCTGAAGGATGCATATTTCCATATACCGCTACATCCGTCACACAGAAAATATCTCAGATTTACCATTCAGGATCAGCATTATCAGTTCAAAGTCCTCCCTTTCGGAGTGACGACAGCACCCAGGGTGTTTACCAAGTGCCTGGCGACAGTGGCTGTACACCTACGGAGACAGAACGTTCACGTCTACCCTTATCTGGACGACTGGCTTATCCAAGCAAAGTCGGCCCAGCAATGTGCCACCCACATGTCCCACACCATTCACCTTCTTCACGATCTGGGGTTTTCACTGAATTATCCAAAGTCCCACCTTCAGCCCGCCCACGTACGGCAGTATCTGGGCGCGACAATAGATACTCTGGGAGCCAAAGCACAGCCAAATTCAGTGAGGATCAACAGCATGCAATTGCTGATACGGAAATTCAAACCACAACACTCGCTTCCAGCACGAGTGTTCATGCAGTTGATAGGCATGATGGCCTCCTGCATCTTCATAGTCCCGCACATGAGACTACACATGCGTCCGCTTCAGGAGTGCTTGGCACGTCAGTGGAATCAGGCTCACGGACAATTGAAAGACCTAGTAGTGTTGGCGACCGGTCGCGCATACAACTCTCTGCATTGGTGGAACCCACTAAACCTTTGCAGGGGCCGACTGTTCCAAGAGCCTGTGCCACAGATTATACTGACGACTGACTCATCTCTCCAGGGATGGGGAGCTCATGTACTCCACTACACAGTGCAGGGACTATGGACAGCACAGCAGAAGAAGATGCACGTCAACCTTCTGGAACTGATGTCTATCTTCATGGCAATGAAAGCATTCAAAGTACATTTGTGCAACAAGGTAGTGTTGATCCGGACGGACAACATGACGGCCATGTACTGCATACAGAAGCAGGGTGGTACACACTCTCCACAGTTGTCTCATCTGGCTCAGAGCATGTGGAAGTGGGCCATTCAGAGAAACATCTTCCTCATGGCAGAACACCTCCCAGGCAAGGACAAACGGATGGCGGACCTGCTCAGCAGGCACAGCCACCAGATGCACGAGTGGGAGATACATCCATCAGTACTCCAACCGTACTTCCAGCAGTGGGGTCATCCAGAGATAGACCTGTTCGCTACAAGGGAAAACGCAAAATGCCAAAGCTTTGCCGCCAGGTTCCCACACCCACAGTCGCAGGGAAATGCGATATGGATGAACTGGTCAGGCATATTTGCGTACTCTTTTTCCCCCAGCACGGCTAATACCGTTAGTGGCACGCAAACTGAAGCAACACTCGATGACTCTCATCCTGGTTGCTCCGAAGTGGGCACGCCAACCATGGTACACCACGTTTCTAGAACTCTGTGGTACCGCATCAAAGGCTGCACCTCACGCCCAGGCTTTTGACGCAGAGCCATGGCGACATTCAGCATCCAGATCCGCAACAGATCAACCTGGCGATCTGGCTCCTGAGGTTTTAGAATTTGGCTACCTCAACCTGCCTCCTGACTGTATGGATATCATAAGGGAGGCAAGAAAGCCCACCACTAGAGCATGTTATGCGGCGAAATGGAAGCGGTTTGTCATTTAGTGTGCCAACAACGACATTAATCCGCTAGATGCATCTACTCACAACATCATCTGTTATGTTACATCTATACAAATGCAATCTGGCCTATGCTTCCATTCATATACGTTTATCCGCAATAGCAGCTTATCTCCAAAACAGGCAGCATCTCTCACTTCTCAGAGTGCCTGCCATCAAAGCTTTTCTGGAGGGACTCAAACGAGTTATTCCTCCCCGACACCCACCAGCACCTGTATGGAACCTGAATGTGGTCCTTACCAGACTGATGGGACCACCTTTTGAGCCTCTACACTCATGCGAGATACAATTCTTGACGTGGAAAGTGGCTTTCCTAATAGCAATCACATCGCTACGACGAGTTAGTGAACTTCAGGGACTAACTATCCAGGAGCCATTCTTACAGATTCACTCCAACAGGGTGGTACTACGCACTAACCTTAAGTTTCTGCCTAAAGTGGATTCACAGTTCCATATGAATCAAACTATAGAACTGCCAGTGTTCTTCCAGAATCCGGATTCAGTGGCAGAGAAAATGCTCCACACACTAGACGTCAAGAGAGCTCTAATGTACTACATAGATAGGACAAAAGATTTTAGGAAGACAAAACAACTGTTTGTTGCCTTTTCACCACAACACAAAGGCAACCCCATTTCAAAAGCAGGTATAGCCAGGTGGATCGTTAAGTGCATACAGATTTGCTATCAAAAGGCTAAGCGCACATTAACGGTTCCCCCAAGAGCCCACTCAACACGAAAGTTGGGGGCATCCATGACTTTCCTTGGAAACATTCCTTTAGAGGAAATCTGTAGAGCAGCCACATGGTCTACCATACACACATTTACAAAACACTACTGCGTAGATGTGCACTCCAAACAGCAGGCAGCTGTAGGGCAGGCTGTTCTAAAAACACTTTTTCAGACTGCTGCAGCTGGCACGGGCAGCCGCTGCTAATAGAGGGACTGCTATATATTCTATGCACAGATATGAATTCAGCAGCCCACATGCCTCGAACCGAATATGCTACTTACCAGTATGCATCTGTTCTTGGCATGTAGGGCTGCTGACATTCATGTCGCCCGCCCTCCTCCCCGGCGCCTGTAGCGGCTGCAGCACTCAGAATTACTCTTAGCATGGTCATCACTTACTGTACTACACTCCTGCCACAATGGCGAAAAACAATCTAAGGATGGAGAGGATGCCCATGCGCACTGTAGTCCAGGGGAGGAGCCACCTATCTCGTGATACTTCGAAGACTCTTCCAGGACAACAATGTGCAATCATCCGGACCCAACACTAGGCGGCGATCTATGCACAGATATGGATGTCAGCAATAGATGCATACTGGTAAGTAGCATATTCGATACTCTCTATACTTCCTAATTCCCAAAAAAGATGGATCTCTAAGGCCTATACTAGACCTCAGACCTCTCAATGCATACATAAATTCGGAACATTTCCACATGATCACGCTACAACAAGTACTTCCTTTACTGAAGAAAGGGGACTTTCTTTCTACACTGGATCTAAAAGACGCCTACTTTCATATCCCAATTCACAAAGCTCACAGAAAATATCTCAGATTTGTAATAGAAGGACGACATTATCAATTCAAAGTCCTTCCGTTTGGAGTCACAACAGCACCAAGGGTGTTCACAAAATGCCTAGCAGTGGTTGCAGCACACCTAAGACAGCAATACTTGTCTTCCCTTACTTGGACGACTGGCTAATAAAGGCCACGTCACAAGAAGAATGTCTTCAAAACACACAAAAGACAATGCAACTGCTGCACCAGCTAGGGTTTACGGTGAACTACACAAAATCCTACCTGCAACCAAGCAAAATTCAACAATATCTAGGGGCTACTATAAATACAGAAAAGGCTATAGTATACCCCAATCCAGTCGGGATTCAGACGATTATCCTAATTCAAAGATTTCAACCGCAACACTCATTACCAGCTCGAGTGTTCATGCAGTTATTAGGGATGATGTCCTCTTGCAAACTGTTAATCCCATATGCCTGACTACAATTGCGTCCGCTTCAAGAATGTCTAGCAACACAGTGGAATCAGGCTCGAGGTCAGATTACAGATCTGATGTTGGTAGACGACTGCACGCATCGCTCTCTGAAGTGGTGGAATACAACAAACATTTCCAAAGGGCGGTCGTTCCTAGAGCCAATTCCACAAGTGATACTCACAGCGGATGCATTGCTCACCGGATGGGGAGCTCATATGGAGAGATACACAGTACAAGGGAGATGGAGTGTACAGCACAAACGACTGCACATAAATCATCTAGAACTACTAGCAGTGTTTCTAGCATTAAAAGCTTTTCAAATGCATGTTGTCAACAAAGCAGTCCTGGTCAGAACAGACAACATGACAGCAATGTATTATATTCAAAAACAGGGGGGACACACTCTCTCCAACTATCCAGACTATCGCAGGAAATTTGGAGATGGGCCATTCCTCAAAACATCTATCTGTTAGACAAACACCTTCCAAGAGTTCAAAATCAGATAGCAGACATCTTAAGCAGAGAGTCAGAACAAATACACAAATGGGGAATGCACAACCAAATACTGCTACCATTCTTCCAAAGATGGGGACAACCAGAGTTAGATCTCTTTGCCACTCATCAAAATGCCAAAGCTTCGCATCCAGGTACCCACACCACCTGTCGCAGTGCAATGCATTATGGATAAATTGGTCCAACAAATTTGCATACGCTTTTCCCCCTCTCCCACTAATTCCATTAGTGGTTCTAAAACTGCAACAACATTCAATGACCATGATATTGGTAGCACCCACGTGGGCACGGCAGCCGTGGTTCACCACGCTCCTACAACTCTCACAGGTGCCACACCAAAAATTAAGAATCTTACCCAGGCACCTTACACAGAACCATGGAGAAATAATGCACCCAGATCCCAAACAACTGAACCTAGCGATCTAGCTCCTGAGGTCTTAGAATTTGGATACTTAAATTTACCTCCAAACTGTATGGAAATTATTAAACAAGCAAGACGTCCCACCACTAGAGCCTGCTATGCAGCAAAGTGGAAAAGGTTTGCTGTATACTGTAACGGTAACAACATCAACCCTCTGGACGCATCTACACAAAATATTATTTGCTACTTACTACACATACAGCAATGTAACCTTGCTTATACCTCCATTAGAGTACATCTTGCAGCTGTAGCAGCATACCTACAAAACAGGCAACATTTATCCCTGTTTAGGGTACCCGCAATCAAGGTTTTCATAGAAGGCCTCAAAAGAGTTATTCCACCAATACTACCACCTTCTCCAGTCTGGAACCTCAACATAGTACTCACCAGACTAATGGGACCACCTTTTGAACCTATGCATAGGTGTGAAATGCAATTTCTTACATGGAAGGTGGCTTTCCTTATAGCCATTACCTCCCTCAGGAGAGTGAGGGAGTTACAGGCATTAACAATACAAGAACCATTTCTACAGTTACACCAGAATAAAGTGGTTCTTAGAACAAACCCAAAATTCTTGCCTAAAGTAATTTCAGCATTCCACATCAATCAGCCAGTGGAACTACCAGTCTTTTTTCCAAAGCAACAGGCGGTAGCAGAAAGGGCCCTACATACACTAGATGTCAAATGGGCAATATTATATTACATAGAAAGAACACAAACTTTCAGAAAAACTAAACCACTATTTTTAGCGTTTTCCCTAACACATAAAGGCAACCCTATATCTAAAGCAGGTATTGCCAGGTGGATTGTTAAATGTATACAGATATGTTACATAAAGGCAAAAAGAACACTAACTGTTCCCCCTAGAGCTCATTCTACACGCAAACTAGGGGCATCTATGGTATTCTTAGGGAACATTTCCCTAGATGACATATGCAAGGCAGCAACTTGGTCTACACCGCATACCTTCACAAAACACTGCTGTGTTGACGTGCAGGCAAGACAACAAGCAAATTTGGGCCAGGCTGTATTAAAAACTTTATTTCAAACTGTTGCAACAGACACCGGTGACCACCGCTAGGGAGGTAACTGCTGTGTAATCTATTCATAATTTACCATCTGCAGCCCATATGCCTCGCACGGAATATGCTACTTACCAGTATGCATCTGTTCTTGGCATAGAGGGCTGCAGAGTGGTACATGCCCTCCCTGTCTCCCCGGAAACCCGTGTTTGTTCCAACATTATCTTATTTAGATACACTTACATGGGCATCTCTTTCTGTATTCTATCATACTACTCCATCTTACCCTACTATGGCAAAACAATCTAAGGATGGAGCCGATGCCCATGCGCACTATCACCCAAGGGAGGAGTCACCAGCCTCGTGACTACAAAAGACTTCTCCAAGAGAAAAACAGGTGCAATCATCCAAGCCCAACACCAGATGGCGATCTATTCATAATGTACCACTCTGCAGCCCTCTATGCCAAGAACAGATGCATACTGGTAAGTAGCATATTCCATACCTGGGCTGGTTTTCTAGTGTCAGGTGAGAGGTAGTCTGAGCAGGCCACATATTAGCCCATTAATTGTATATTTGCAGAATGACAATAGTCCGTCAGGAGGATGCCATCATGTGGCGGTCCTCCTTCCGTGCTGGGCCCCAGGAGGCGTTCGTTGAGCCTTTGAGAGAGGTGTGTCTTTTGAGCAGTGCAATTAACAAGTCGTTGGTGTGAGGAGGAGGCTTTTGTCCCACACAGCAGGTCACAACGACCAGACAGACAAGCCTCAGGTGCCTGCTGCCAGTTTTCTCAGATTGAGGTTAGGACTTTCATTCAAATACTTCGCAATGAAATTAGAGAAAAAAAACAAAACGCAAAAGTTTAAAATAACTTTGCAATTAAAAAGTAAAATCTGACAAACGGATAAGAAATTACCTTTTTCAGCAGGAATGGTTGAGAGCTGCAATTATGGTCCACTTTTGTTTTGAGTGCCCCGGGCCGAATTTCCATCGCAATCCAACCCTGCATTTCGGCTACAAAAATCTCTCCAGACATGTCTCAGCTGCCTATGGTGCCACCTTGGCGCACCACGTGGGTTCCTGGTTTCCCCAGGCTCTATAATGCTTATCCAGATTTGCTCCCAGGGAAAGATTTCCGAAATGTTTTGATCTGCAGTGTGAAATTATGAAAAGTTATTGGGAATTCAGGGGTGCCACTCTTGTGGCAGACATATGCCACTCTCAGACCCACAACATGCGTTTGTGGTGCCTGGGCCCCTATAATGTGTCAAAGTCCTGCAATAAATTCAGCCACAGTCACACAACGTTTATCAAAGAACATGAGGATAAACTTTTCATGGTACATGCCCAAGATGATTACAGAGGTAAGCCTCACCACCCTGGTCCCACACCAAGTCCCACTCCATCTTGCCTTTGACAGGCCTATACTTAAAGCCCTTTAAGAGAGGGGACCAGAGGCCTAGGGGGGAACCTTCACTTATCCAGTATTGGGGTATCTTTCATAGATTCCCATGCTTAGAATCATCCCCGCCGACGAGGTGGGAGTCTCGCGGTTCCATAAAACATATACACTATAGTCATAATAACATTATACCATAGGCTACAGTGTATAGCAAAGTCACTACAATAGCCTATCTCTGTCTTTTTGGCTGATTTCCAAGTTTGGTTCTTTTTACAATCAGGCAGTAGCATCCCCTAGAACCTTCCCCACAGAGAGGCAAACCCTCAGATTTTCTACCTTCTACCGCACCTCGTGTGTTAGGGAGTCTCCCTGAGCTCTGCTCAGTTTTTTCCTTTTACCTTTCTTCCTGAGAAAAGAATATGTCTGATTCGAAGAAGAGCTTATTTTTGGCCTGTTCTTCCTGTGGGAAGAAAAGACTTCACTTTGAGGACCCACATAAAGAGTGTATTTATTGCCTCTACTCAGCACACAGTCAAAGACTGCAGGATCTGCAGAAACTTTCCTGCCAAGACTTTGAAAGATCGTGAAGGATGCCTGCTGGTTTGGTTGGAGAAATTGAAATCATCTGAAGGGGTTTTTGAAGGTGAAGGAAGTGCTACTTCTCAAGTGTCCACCCCCATCTCCAAGAAAAGAGATAGATCTGGAGATCCTCCTGAGAAAATGAGTAAGATCTTGAAAACTTCATCTTCTGAAGCAGGTCGCTCCTCCTAAAAAAAAAGAGAAATTCTCTTCTGATGAAAAATCTAGACATACGGTGAAGGTTTCTCAAAAAACTACCTCAAAATCTCTTCAGGTCCCTCCGTCGACAGCTAGAACATCTTTGTCGACAAGGAAATCACTACAAAAGTCGAGTGGATCTTCAGCGTTGAAGAAAATGACTCTGTCGGCGAAGTCTTCGTCGACGGCGCCGTCGACGAGAATCCCTACGCCGTGTATAATTCATATCTCGTCGACGCCTGCTTCGTCGTCGAGGATCCCGCCGACGAGCCCACCGTCGACGAGCCAACCGTCGACGACGATGCCGTCGATGACCTCACCGTCGACTATCATTATTCCCTCGTCGGCGAGTCCACCGTCGACGCGAGTCCACCGTCGACGACGACTTCAACAATGATGTTGACTACCACATCGTGGACGATGTCTTTTCCGTCGACGACAACCATGATCACAACGTCGATGATTTTTTTTTGTTTTTTTTCGATGATGACAAATGTTGCATCGATATCCGCAAAATATGAGTCAGCGTCAACATATATTTCTGCTACTTTAAGGCGTGAAAAACCCTCGCCTTTGCAATTTACGCCTACTCTGAGTTCTAAATTGTCGTCTAAGAGACAATTTTATCGTGTCCCACATTTCACCTTTGGCTCCCAGTCATTATTTGGAGGAATCTGAAGTTGATGATGATTCCTATGGGCAGGCACGTGACCCTTCACAGCTCAGGATAAAGTATCAAGAGGAGGATGAAGAGGAAGAGTACTATGAACCATGTGAGTCGTTGAGAGAACCTCAAGAAGTTTTCCATCAAGACCCAATGGTTCAAATGCCAGCATCTTTGCTACAAGACCTTCCAGCAATGCTTAAGGACTATAATAGTCGTTTCCTCCCCTCCACCTCATACTACGCAACAAATTTCTGCTTCTGTAGAGATGCAAACTGTGACACCTGCAACACCAGTTTCTGAGCCCCAGGTGACAATACCTTCACAGCTGTTGCAAGACGATGACAATAACACGGTAGCAGAGGACGGAGAGATTCCTAATTCGCCTACTGCCGTAGATGAATGGGACGAATATCTGATCCCAGATCCAGCTTCACCGATTCCACCGGCTGCAGACTCTCCTCCTGAGAACATAGGAGGGTTTGATGCCATTATGGAGAGACCATCTACAAGATTTCATCTGACTATGCCAGTGCAAAAGACTGAGTGTTTTTTGCATGATTTTAAATTTCTATTCCCATAATTGATCACATATGGGAAGAGGGAGTAAAGATCATGAAAACTCCATTCTCTATTCCTGCAATTCTGCCTCGGATTGACAAAGTACAAGGCGCTGGATGACGCTCCTGCCTGCCTTACGGGTCACCCTAAAGCAGACTCTGTAATTTCTCAGGCAGCAAAAAGAAAATCTCTGAATCCTTCCACTCCTATAACAGCTCCCCCTGACAAGGATGGGAGGCACCTGGATAACATAGGAAAACGTTTTACAACCATGGCAGGTGCCACGGTCCGAGCTACAAACTGTTTGGCCATTTTGAGTAGATATGACCGACAATTGTGGTCCGATATGTCGCCATATATGGAATATTTGCCTGAGGACAAAAAGATGGAGGCAAGGAAGATCCTTATGGAAGGAGAGATTGGCTTCTGAAATCATAGATATTTCTCTTGGTTCCTGGACTCACAGATTTCAAAGATGTAAACTTGCCATAGGAATGCAGAGACATTCTGGATAAAGCAAGAGCCCCTTCTACATTGCGAACCTGTGCCTTAAAATGGAAACAATTCTGAAACTGGTGCTCTAATAATAATCTACATCCACTGGAATGTTCTCCTGATAAGGTTCTGCCTTATTTGTTATCACTCTCTAAGTCTGGTCTAAGGTTCGCTTCAGTTAAATTGCATTTGACCGCTATTTCTACATACAGAAGGTCTTCAGGTTTGGAGTCACTTTGTTCCAATCGTCTCATTAAACAGTTCCTGAAAGGACTTTTTAGGACTTTTCCACCTATTAACCCCTTCGATGCTCATGACGAGCTCAGCTCGTCATGAGGCACAGTGGAGCTGTGCTTATGACGAGCTGAGCTCGTCATGAACAATGGTAGTCATAAAATGACAGCACAGGAGGGGAAAAGCCACAGCAGCCAAGGTGTTAAAGCTCCTCCTCCAGAATGGAGGCTAAATGTAGTGCTACAGCAGCTTATGAAACATCCATTTGAACCCATTCATAAAGCAGATATTACATTTCTCATGGAAGACCGCTTTGCTGTTGGCACTCACCTCTTCCCGACGGGTCAGCGAGTTACAGGCGTTCACTATACGACAACATTATTTGAAATTCACTAACGATTACGTCCTTTTGCGAACTAATCCCTCATAACTAAAGTTCCAATGTAATTTCATCTCAATGAGCCTGTAGTATTTCAAACATTCTTCCCCAATCCATCTAAGTGGCGGAGAGGTCTCTGCATACTTTGATGTCAAAAGATGCCTGAAATTTTACATATCTCGGACTGTGTCCTTCAGAAAATCTGACCAGTTATTTCTCTCATATGGGGGCCCTAAAAAAGGATCAGGAATCTCAAAAACTACCATCTCAAAGTGGATTGCATCTGCGTTTCAGTTCTGCCATTGCAAGGCAGGCGGTCCTTTGTCAAACAAGCCGAAAGCTCATTCTACCAGGGCAGTGTCCTCATCCACGGCATTGTTTGCTGGTTTCTTTGGACAAGATTTGCAGAGCTGCAACCTGGAAAAGTATACATACTTTCACTCTGGCAACAGAAGCTGAGTCATCAGTTGGACAAGCATTGCTACGAAACCTTTTTAGGTGAGTTAAGCCTGATGGCAAGAATATATTATTTTTTGGTATTGTAAAGATTTTCTATTTCATATGGCCATTATTGTGTATATGTATGGTTTATTTTTACAGACAAAATAGATGCTTGTATATTTTACATTGGTTTGACATGGTATCTCTTGAACGTCTTATGATACCCACCATTCACTATGTATATAAGTATTACTTACTGCTAGCTACTCTGATTCTAAGCATGTGAATCTATGAAAGATACTCCAATACTGGATAAGAAAACGAGTCACTAGTGCTACGAAAATCTGAGGGTTTCCCTCTCTGTGAGGAAGGTTCTAAGGGATGCTACTGCCTGATTGGCTGATTTCCAAGTTTGGTTCTTTTTACAAAAAGACTGAGATAGGCTATTGTAGTGACTTTGCTATACACTGTAGCCTATGGTTTAATGTTATTATGACTATAGTGTATATGTTTTATGGTACCACGAGACTCCCACCTCGTCGGCGGGGATGGTTCTAAGCATGTGACTCTATGAAAGATACCAATACTGGATAACTGACGTTGCAGGTAAGTAACTCGTTTTCAACTCTCAACCTAGAAAAACCAATTCCAAAACCATTTCAAAGTCTAACATACTTGGGAGCAAAGATGGGCACAACAAGGAGGCTATCTCTTTCAGAGGCGAGAAGCTCATCCATCCGCAATTCGTCAAGTTCCATCCCTTCCGAGTTCTATAGAATATTACCTTTACATAGCATTGAATGCAAGATTGTTAGAGACATCTCTGACAGTGTCTTGAAGATTAGTGGTTTCGGAAGAGAGAGTTCTATTTAATACTGCAAGCAAAACCATCTCTTGCATGGTTGATAAAGGGCCAGAATCTTTTAAAAGGAGCATATTTGCAAAGAAAACACTGAAGCAAATCATAGTACGAGCAGGGGGAGGGCGCTTCTTGGTCACCTCACAAAACCGGGCCTTTGTATTGCCGAAGAGAAAATATTTCCCATCCACATATTAAAGCGGAAGGCAGTTTTCCTAGCCCTCAAGGCTTTTCTACGCTCTCTAGAATAAATGAACATCATGATTTGACAGACAGCACTACCATGCATTACACAAACAAGCAAGGAGGAAAAAGACAAAGACAACTATCTGTAAACAAACGCAAGCATGTGGCTTTGGGCATTGACTAGAGGTATATCTCTAATAGCACTACACATCCCAGGAAGTCCAAACCTGCAGACCCAATTTCTCAGAATTATTTACCAGGGCAAACAAAGCCAAGACTTCACGTCCAGGGCACCAGAACCCAACTTAGTGGGGTTTGGCCTTTTCTTTTGATCAACTTTATTAACTGGTCAACACCTTTCAGCTTGATCAATCGGTCAAAATAATTTGTCTAAGCTTTTCCTCTGATACAGCTTATTCCAGTAGTAATTGCCAACGTGTGCAAATCCACATCAAATTTATCCTAATTGCTCCAGATTGACAGAGACCGTCGTGTCACTCATATACTCATTGTAGGCCGAATCTACTGACCAGGCCCCACGGTAAAGTCCAACACCAGAGTCTCCAATTTTGTTATAGTTTACTGAGCGAACTATAACTTGCTCATCTGCCATGTAGTGCTTGTGGCATAGCATATTACATCACCCATGACATGTTAAATGACAGCATAACTGATGACCGCTCAAGTGACCTAATTAATTACCTCAATGATAAGACCACTGTCATATGCAGCGTAGGTTCAGTGAGTTTACATTTGTGGGTTGATAAAATGGAAATAGCATAAGCCCGCGAGAAAAGAATAATTGTGCATTTTTTAAAGTTATATGATGCATTATTTGAAAATCACTAAAGGTTTGGACAGAGGAAGTACTTCGCTAAACAAGGTAAAGCTTTGTACCACTGATGTGAATTGCAGTGATATGTTTGAAAATCGGTTGTGACTTAAAGTCAAAGCCTTATCTTTAAAAATCTGTGAGAAAGGACAGAGCTGCTGTTGACAATATATCACCCAGCAATTGATACCACGGTGTTTGCCCCTGTAAAATAGTTATAATACGTCTCTGCCAGGCGTTTTTCATCCACAGGCCCTCCCTGGGCTACTCGATGAGAATGGGGTGCCGTTAACAGACCCCAGGGCCATAGCTGAGAGCTTTGCCACCTTTGATGCTGATCTGAATGCTTCGCGGGAGTGTCTCCCCGAGGAGACAGTCAACAAGTTTATTGCGGATCTCCCGCCTAAAGCGGTGTCCGATGATACGCGCCAACGGCTTGAGCTTCCCTTATCGATGGAAGAATTGGGCAAAGCCCTGGGAGAACTCAATACTGGGAAGGCCCCAGGTCCTATCGGGTTTCCCGCCGAGTTTCCTCGCCAGTACAATCTACAGCTGGCTTCTTACTATCGGGCAGCGGTGGAGGAGGCTAGGGAAACTGGTCGCCTCCCCCCAGATTGGCCCCACGCGGAAGTAGTAGTATTCCATAAGCCGGGTCGGCCTCTGGGTCAACATGCCTCCTACCGCCCCATTTTTCTCCTTCATGTGGAGGCGAAGGTCCTGGCCAAGGCTCTAGCTAACCGCTTCTGCCATATATCTCCGCTTTGGTCCGCCCAGACCAGGCCGGGGTTCATGCCCGAGAGGGCAACT
Organism: Lissotriton vulgaris; assembly: GCF_964263255.1. Classification (NCBI taxonomy): domain Eukaryota; kingdom Metazoa; phylum Chordata; class Amphibia; order Caudata; family Salamandridae; genus Lissotriton; species Lissotriton vulgaris. The sequence continues at coordinate 617,073,756 of NC_141695.1, read as the reverse complement.
CAGCACAACATAGGACAGGCCCATGTGGCTCTGGCAGCGGTCCGGCAGACGGGTGCAAGCGGCGCTCCTACTGGCAGACATGGACAGGGCGTTCGACTCCCTGAGCTGGGTCTACCTGGTTGCCCTTCGTCGGCTCAATCTTGGGCCCCGATTTTTGTCGAATGTGAGGTTGCTATACAATGATTTGACAGCGTCGGTCCGCGTGGCGGGTGCAGTATTGTCTGGTTTCTCCTTTCATCGTGGCACCAGGCAGGGGGGCCCCCTGTCGCCCTATTTATTTGCCCTGGCTATGGACCCGCTCGCGGCCTGGGTGCGCATTGACGCACAGCTGGAGGGATTTGAGTGGGCTACTGGTCTCTCGGATAGGATCGCACTGTATGCGGATGACGTCCTCTTCTTTTTAACGGCCTTGAATAAGTCGGGGCCGTGGATACTGGAGATCATGCAAATCTTTGGGGAGGCGTCCGGGCTCTACATGAACCCTCGTAAATCTACGCTATGGGTACTGGGGGTGCGAGATGGGGTGGGTGCATGGGCGTCCACGGGGGGGGCCTGGTGGAGGGGAACGGGGGGGTGGAGGGGAGGGGGGGGGGAACGGAGGGGGGTGGAGGGGAACGGGGGGGGGACAGGGGGTGGAGGGGAACGGAGGAGAGGGGGAACAGGGGAGGGGGGAGGGGGAGGGGAGCGGTGCATGTTGCATTGCAGATGTGGAAGGATGCGCGGGCGCCCTCGGTGGCAGACTGGAAACATGGTTTGAACTTCTGCATGGGGCTGGAGGAGCCAATCTTTGTGGTGCGGGGGTGCCCGCGTAAGCACGACAAAATTTGGAAGCAGTGGGCTGACTATAGGGGCTTGTGGCTGGAGCCCCCGGCCGAAACAGATGGTATCTCGGTGGAATGAGGGTGGGGATGGGGCAGTTGGGCCTGGCGCAGGGGGGGGGGGGGGGGGGGGGGGGGGAAGGTATGGGGCGTGTGTGTGTGCTCGGGTGGGTGGGTCTCGGTGGTGGTTGCGCATCCTGGGGGGGTTGGGGGCGGAATAGTTGGGGTACGGGGTTGTTATTCTCAATGATACAAAATGGAGGTGATAAGGACTAAACAAGAGTATTTTACCTCTCTTACCTCCTCACTCTCCTCGCCGAAAGAGCTGTTTAAGATCGTAGACACGCTCACATCATTGAAGGTGCCGGATCCTGTTGTTAGCTCACAGCAGCTCTGCAATGATGTTGCACAATTCTTTCAATATAAAATTGTGGACATATATTCAGCTCTAGAATCTCAGAGGTCGGCACTATCTTCCTCTCCGTGCTTTCCTGTCCCCTCGTTAACATCTTCCGAGGAGGTACCGTCAGGGTGTTTGTCCAGCTTTCCACCCCTTTCCCTCCAGGAACTTGAAGTTCTCCTGCTCAAGACTAGGTCGGGGTCTCCCCTAGACCCTTGCCCCTTGAAACTTCTTAAACAATGCAAGGAGACTCTCCTGCCTCTGCTATTAGAGATCATGAACAGGGCAATGAGGGATGGGACCTTCCCTCTACAATGGAAAAGAGCGTTGGTTAAACCACTGTTAAAAAAGCCTACATTGGACCCGGGTGTTCTCAAAAACTTCCGCCCCATTTCGCTGCTCCCAGCCCCGGCAAAGATGCTGGAAACACATCTCAACCAGCATCTTGCTGCCTTTCTGGAAACCTCTGGCCTTTTAGATCACTCGCAGCATGGATTTCGGAGAGAGCATAGTACGGAGTCGGCCCTTACCACTGTGCTTGATAACATCCGCACTAGAGTGGATAAGGGCCAGACTACCCTCCTCATCCTGCTAGACCTCACGGCTGCGTTTGATACCCTGTCTCCCTCAGTGTTAACATCTCGACTGAGGGAGATAGTGGTTGAGGGGTCCGCACTTAGTTTGCTGACCTCTTTCCTCGGCCAAAGGGAACAGAGAGTCAAGCTGGGGGAGTTCCTATCTCCATCCCTTCCTGTGCAGTGTGGGGTCCCCCAGGGGTCGGCATTAAGTCCGACCCTTTTTAACATCTATGTGACCCCACTTGCCAGGCTCATTAGATCTTACGGGATGGAGGTAGTCTCCTATGCCGACGACACGCAGATATTGATGTCTCTCGCCCAACCTGTCATCTCGGCTGCCTCCAATTTTAGACACTGCATGGAGGCAGTGGCTCAATGGATGATTTGCAATTCATTGAAGCTCAATGGCGAGAAGACAGAAATTCTGGTGTTCGGAGGTAAGGAGGACATTTGGTCGGCGGAATGGTGGCCTTCATCCCTGGGCGTGTGCCCGACACCCACTGCCCTGGCCAGGAACTTAGGAGTCATGATTGACCCTACTTTACGGTTGGGTCAGCAAGTAAATAGGACTATCTCCACATGCTGGGGCATAATAAACATCTTGAGGAAGATAAAACATTACCTGTCCCCTCAAGCCAGAAAGCAAATTGTAATAGCATTAATAGGCTCAAGACTTGACTATTGTAATGCCTTATATCTAGGCATTAACAAGAGTCTGATAATGCGACTTCAAATGGTGCAGAATGCCGCCGCAAAGTTTGTGCTAGATCTCCCTAGGCGGGCCTCTGCCACGGCTGCCGGAAAAGCATTGCATTGGCTTCCGATTGAGGCCAGGATCTCTTTTAAGTCCCTTTGTCTGATCTACGGAGCACGGAGCTTTGGCCACAAACAGATCTGGAGGCCTGAGGGATCTGTTAATTCCGTATACCCCTGCCAGATCTTTGCGCTCTGCTTACAAATTCTTGTTATCAATCCCCCGTGTCCGTAGAGCTAGGTGGGGTGGCAGAGCCTTTTCAACTTTGGTTTCAAGGTTTTGGAACACTCTGCTGTCTGAGATTAAATCCCTTCCCTCAAAGCAAGCCTTTAGGAAGGCTCTTAAGACGTGGCTATTTGCCAAAGCCTATCCTTAGCTCTGGATTTGCCTTTTTATGATTTTCTTTGGTTATGCGCCTTGATGCCTACGGGCTTAGTTGCGCGGTACAAATTTAATTTAATTTCATTCATTCATCCATTCATTGTACTGCTTGTCTTGTTTTCTTAAAAAGGTCAATTGCTGCCATATAACTGTGTAATGTGATTCTGCAGTGGACTCTGGAGTACAGAGCCATGCACTTTTTGTGCAACTTGACAAAGTTTGTTTTAAAACAAAAATTGTTATAATGGTGTCTTTACAGTGGTAAATGTATACCGGTCACCCTATTGACTTAAAATTGAGGGTTATGTGAAGCTTTAAGGGAATAGAAATGTGTCCATTGGTGTAGCATGTTTTGTCACTTAAATTCCACAACACCTACTGGGCAATGTGTCAGTGATTGAATGATTAATTCACTGGAGGGTAACTGTTCCTGTAGAAGGATGCTAGCCTAATGGGCTGCAGGAAGTACATAAACAGGAGATTGGTAGTGATTCATCTAAAATAGATTAATATTAGGTTAAATGGAAAAGAAATATAGATATAGCTGGGAAATTCCTCGAATTTGAATAGTTGCCTTAACACCTGTTAAGGTGTCCTGCTTCATCATAGGGTATTTTTTCTCCTCGTGGGGTTGACGCTGCAGTCCCCCGCCGGCCCTGCGAGAGGGCTCTCTAGCCGAAATCTTTTAAGAGGAACACAGTAGTGGTGAGTGCGGGTTTGTGGGGTAAATGTGCAGGTGAATTAAAAATATTGTAACGGTACCTCAAACAATATGTATTCTTTGATCCGTTCGGTATGATTAACAGCAGGAAAAAAACTCTCGCAACCTTCCACCAATGAGGGGGCTTAGTTCGATTTACAAACAGTGATTAGTGAAAAGGTCATGGGGTCGACATGTTTCACGCCCTAATGGTCCTCCTGGATCCCTGGTGTTTTATCAGGACCGGACAAAAGTGTGAAAAGTGCAACATTAAATATAAAATTAAACAGGGGTCAAAAGGTATTATACACACTGTTGAATAAACCTGAATCAGGTGACAGTGGTTCAGAACCACTCCAACCTCAAATAGTGCATGGGGTTGCCTCAACGGGGGAAGCCGCTGTCTCAAAAGGTTAAATTGACCATCGGAGGTCTGGCATTCACACCATCAAAAAGTTATCCTCCAGTGAATTTGACGTTTGGTCTTGGGAGCACGGGTACTGAACCTCCTTTCTTAGCTCCCCTTCCCTCTCTGTGCAATGGAGTGATTGAATGATGTCATCAGTAATGTCCTCAATTGTTAATTAACATGTTATGAGGGATTTAATATGTGAGGTCATAAACAGTCCATGTCGAGTGCGCTATTATTAGGTCGGTAAGCTCTTACTGGAATTTCAGAGGTTTCTTGACTTTATATATATATATATATATATATATATATATATATATATATATATATATGTGTGTGTGTGGTGTATGTATGTATGTATGTATATATATTTATATATATATTCACTAAAAAAAATAGGTTTCAGGGACGTTAGTTATTTGGACATTTGACTCATATAAAACCAGAGAAGTTCACCCTTTATAGTTAGTTGAGCTAACTATAACTTGCACACCTGCAATACACTGCTGATGACGTCACATATTACATCACTCATGACCTGGTCAGTGACATCACTGATGAAATCTCAAATGACATTACTGATGACATCCTCCAGTGAATGTGTGTTTCTGTAAAGTTTAAATATTTTTCATATACATCTATGCCAAGGTGTATTGAAGAATGAGACATCATTAATGTCCTTTCCAGCAATTTGTGTCTTAGACCCCCCCCCCCCCCCCCCCTTTATTCATATAAAATTGAGGTCTCCTGATGATTTTTTGCCTGCCAAACTGGTTGCTCCCCTGAGCACCCTGCTTGGACCTTTGATCCAATCAGTAATACATTTCTCGCTTAGGGAGGACAAGTGCCCTCGGAATGAAAGAGCGGTGTGAACCTATCCGGAAGAATGCGGCACTCCCATGGACAGACCTCTCTAATCTCCGGCCCATCTCCCTTTTACCATACCTCAGTAAGATGACCGAGAAGCATGTGAACACCCATCTATCTAAATAAATCGAAGCGGCGGAAGGTCTGGACCATTCTCAATCTGGGTTCAGACCTAATCACAGCACCAAATCAGCCCTCCTCTCAGTGATCGACAACATCAGGATGCAACTGGATGGGGGGAATCTATGATTCTGGTGCTGTTAGATCTGTCCGCCGCCTTCGATACGGTGTCGCATGCAGTACTTCTCAGTTGTCTAAAGGAAGTGGGCCTAGGAGGTACGGCGCTGTCCTGGTTGGAGAGTTTTCTCTCAGGCCGCACACAAGAAGTCAGGCTGGACTCCCATCATTCCATCTCTAGGGAGCTCACCAAGGGAGTGCCACAGGGCTCATGCCTAAGCCCCACACTGTTTAACGTGTATGTGGCCCCCTTGGCTGACATTGTAAGATCTTATGGGTTCACCCCGGTGTCTTATGCTGAAGACACTCAACTTCTGTTCCCTTGTAAGACTCTTACGCCCGCATTTAAAAAATCCTTTGCGGATGGAATGAGGGCAGTATCAGACTGGATGGCCCTAAATTGCCTCCAGTGCAATGTAGGCAAAACAGAGGTCATGCTGTTCTGGGAGGCCACGCTTCTGTGGTCCCCTGAATGGTGGCCTCTGGAATTAGGACCAGCACCAAGCCCTAAACAGACAGTGAAAAACCTGGGAGTGCGACTAGATCAGGCACTACTACTCAAAGAACATGTAGGTCAAGTGGCCGGATCTTGCTTCCGTGTCATCGGATTACTACGGCGGGTCTTTCCTTTCCTGCCTGATAGCCACAGGAAAACACTTGTCCAGACTTTGGTGATCAGTAGATTGGGCTTCTGTAATGGTCCGTTCTTCTCAGCTAATGAGGATCTACTCAACAGACTACAAGTAGTCCAAAACACTTCGGCGAGACTTGTCCTTAATGTCCAGCCCAGGACTTCCTCTTGCCCCCTTCTGAACAAACTCCACTGGCTGCCGGTGCGACAACGCATCAAATTTAAAATCTGTTGCACTATACACCAATGTTTGTTTGGCACTGGCCCTAAATATTTGTCTGAAAAATTTAATTTCTATACTCTAGGACGTTCTCTGCGTTCCAATAAGCTACAACTACTTCAGATATCCAGGATTAGGAGATCGAGGCAGGGAGGACGAGCTCTTTCCTACAAGGGTCCCATCCTCTGGAATTCCCTACCCCCCACGCTGAAACAAACCACGAATTACCCATCCTTTAGGAAATCATTAAAAACATACTTATTCTTGACTTCCTAGGAAAAGAAAAAATATATAAATTATCAACCATCCCATAGATCATGGACCAATTGGGCAATTCTTATCTAAAAGCGCAAGCGCGGAGATACCCCTTCGGGGGTCGAGTCCTGCGCTATATAAGAAAATAAACAAATAAATAATTAAATATATGTGAGTAACTACATATGTTTTAAGGCAGTATATGTGAGTGTTCGAGTATATAAATGACTATACGTGAGAGTAAGTTATTTGAAGAGTGGGTGTATAAATGAGTGTCTGCTTCTATCAGTAATTGTATAAGACATTAAGTATGTGTTAGTATCTGCATAAATAAGTGATGTGGGGTGTGTATAAATAGCCGAGTTGGTGTGTATAACTGTATACATGAGTAAATAGATATGTGATTGATTCACTGCATTACTGACTAGGTGTGTGACTAACTATGTATGAGTGGCGGAGTGTGACTGTATGTATAGGTGTATGAGTGCATATTATAGTACTGTATTGATGTGTGACTGCATGTGTGAGTGACTGGATATGCGTGTGTGTGTGTGTGTGTGTGTGTGTGTGTGTGTGTGTGTGTGTAGACCTAGGAAATAGTGGGTGGTATGTATTATATGGCATTGTTGTGTCTATGGATTCACAAATAGTAGTCTGTATTCTAGAGTGGGTGTATCAAAGTTTATATTAGGGCATCAGTATGTGGATCAGATTATCACATGGATGATGTCATCAGTGATGTCATTTGAGATGTCATGAGTGATGTAATATGTGACGTCATCAGCAGTGCATTGCGGGCGTGCGAGTTATAGCTCAACTAACTATAACGGGTGAATTTCTCTGGTTTATACGAGTCAAATGTCCAAGTAACATAACGTCCCTGAAACCTATGGTTTTTTAGTTAATTCAAAGGTTTTGTAAATGCTAATTCTTAACTATAACTGTAAAACCTATGGTTTTGTCAGTGAATTTCGAAAGTTTAAATGTTAATTTCATATTTTTATATTTATAAAACCTATATTTTTTCTAATATTTTGGAACTCTATTATCCATTTTTTTTTTCACTTTGAAAATTATGTAATGCTTTATATCTTCCCCCCCAAAAATATGTATATGATTTTTTGGGGGGGGGGAGAGGAAACTAGAGTCCCGTACCGGTAGTGTACCCAGCTCTATCAGCACGCGAATCCTATCCGCCATATTGCTAAACTCGTAAATGATGCGCATTTCGGATCCGACGGGTTCGTGGCACCGCGTCCCGCGTAACAACATATACATATGAAGTCGCGCCAGCTGCTACTTTGGTATGCTACGGCTACGCAGTACCAAGCCACGTGTTATGTCATGTACGTATGGGGTCGCGCTCGCTGCGAATGCGACGAGTGCACGCTGCCAGGCCCTGTGTTACGTCAGACGTATAGTGTCGCTCCGGCTACGCCATTGCCTCATTTTCTTTTGTCTCAAAACAATAAATAACTTTAAAGTGTATATGAACGCAAGTGATCTAAAATATTTTAAACATTTATATATTTCTAACTGTAATAAACTTATATTATAGTAAATTTATTTTCTCAATCGCGTTGGTGCAGTCTCCTTGCACGCTGGTTGCACGATTTCCATGTGACCTTAAAAAAAAAAAAGCATTTAATCAGTTCATAACATTTCCCATTGTAACAGTTGGAGAACACCGCCCATTTTAGTCATTCCCTCTACAGCATTTGATGAGACACCTCTTATGCTTGTAGAGCTTTTTTGAAAACTTTGCTATGTTCACATATCTTACACTACACACAACATGCAACCATCATCTTCATCAATATTCATGATCTGTAAAGTAGCCTTCCACCTGTGATAGCCATGCACCTAAAAGTTACATTACCAAAGTTTTCCCCACTGCCAGAGGTTACATGGTTTTATACGCTGTTCAGAGCACAATGTAATGTGGTACGGCCCAGGGGCAGTATCATGCATAGATAATGAACACATAGACACAGATAGTTAGTGGAAGTGGGTACGGGCACGTGCGCTCAACTCCCTTTTTATTACCAGGGTCACATATCCAGTGGCGTCTGTGCTGGATGCGTGTGGGGTGAGTGTAAACCAGCCCTCAGGGAATGGTTGCTGCTAGCATCAACTACAACAGTAATCATTGGATTACACACAGAGATTCAATAATAAAAGGGTCAATAGTTTGTGCTGCAGTAAGGAAGGGACAGTAGATGTGAAATAATACAGAAATAATTCTACCGTAAAAGAACCACAACTTGTGGTATACTGAGACACAGGCAGTAGATCTGAAATAATACAAAGGGTCCATCAGTTCTAGGGCACTCAGATAGCCACATCAAAAGCATTCAGCATGTGCACAGCCAACAATGATGTGTGCAGTGGGCGGGCCGTACTAGGAGCAATGTCTTTTGCCATCAACGCAGCATCATCTACAATAGCGACTCAATCTGAATTGTAAACACTGGTGTCTGCAGCGTAGGCCAGAGAGAGCGGTCAGCTAGGGCCCACAGCCACGTGGCGTTGGCTTGAGCTGCCCAGTTTGTAATACACAAAGCAACAAAAAGCGTGTGCGCAGCCTGCGATTATGCGTGGTGTGGACAGAGCACATTGGAGCAATGTCTTTTGCCTAAAGGACTGTGTTATCTACAATAGCGACTCGATCTGAATTGTGAACACTGCTGTCTGCAGTGTAAATTGAAGGCAGTAGTCACACTGACATCCATGAATACTTTTTCTCACTTCCTCTTCACAAAATACGACAACATAAATTATAGAAAACTCTGCAATAAATCAAAACGATTCGAATTGCGATCTCTGCTGTCCACAGTGTAGATTGTTGTTCAGTGTTCTTTTCCACTACCAAGAAGAACTTGGTCATTGTACTAAACCTATAACTCATCTAAAAAAAAGTTCTTCAAGCAAGTGTGCTAAAAGGATATTGTGTGTATTTCAATAGACGTTGTAGTTACTTGACTAATGGATTCTGTAATTAAACAATCACCACTCGATCTGAATTGTGAACCCTGCTGACAGCAGTGTAGGCCAGAGGCAGTGGTCATTAACACCTCACAGCCACGTGCCGTTGGATTCCAAAACACAGAGTTGATTGCACCTGATCGGAGGGGGTACACAGAAATCATCACATACTTTAACTCCTCAATCATAGAAGACCCCATTTCACTGTTCGGACCTGCTGTACCCCGGTGTAGTCCAGCCACTGCAGTCAGCCAAGCCCAATAATCATGTGCTGCAGTTAACTACGGAATCACAGAGTGTGATGCACCTCAACAGAGGTACTTCTATGAAAACCATTTAAGAAAACGTAGTCTTTTAAAGCGCCCCGGGTCGCGCACCGGGGAGCGTCCCGTTAGCGCCAATGCCGCGGCCGAAACCATCATTGTGACGTTCCGCGTCCACGTGATGCGCACGGCGTAAACGCACCCGGAAGCACTCGAGCGCATACGATCGCGCAACATAAGCATCCGACGCGCTTACGCGACGCCCCCGCCCCCCCCCCCCCCCTGTAAGCGCGTCGGGTCATGTGACCTGAAAATAACACTTTTAATTGGTGCAGAACAGTTTTGGTTTCATAATGATGAAACCCCTGGTCTTGTGACCTGAAAATAGCACTTCTCATTGGTTCAGGACATTTTTTTCCCCAAATGATGAAAGCCCCCACCTTTTTTCCTTATTCTGACTTTGTCCTTTGACTGAGGAAGACCTGTTTTGAAATATTTGAGGTATATTTTGTACTTTGAAATGGCTACAGTAGCAGCATCAGCTGGAGCATCTGCACCACCACCACCACCACCAAGAGGACCACCACAACATGAAGAAGAAGAAGAAGAAGAAGAAGAAGAACCACCACACATTGTATGGGAGTTATTTTTCCATCCCTGAGGGGAAAAAAGAAAGTGAATGCGGCAAAGGTGACTTGCCTTATCTGTGACGTGGAACGTTCAAGGGGTACCCAAATAAAAAATATTCATTTGGGAATAATACCATGATTGGGCACATGCAGCGCAAGCATCCGAACAACTATGCTGCCGCAGAGATGAGAGAACTGGCCAGCAACCCTCCCCAATCTACACCCAGCACCTCCAAACGAAAACAGCCCACTCCATCGGGATCAGAGACAAGGGAGACAATCCCCTGCATACAACCACGGTTTGGAGAATTTAGGGTCATGTATTTTTTGTGGTAAGACCATCTCCTATGGTGAGCAGAGCCTGAAGCTCATCCTCCTTGCTGGTGACAACCACAATTACCCCAAAAAACCCTAATTTTTTTCAAATTTTTTTTTAACTCCAGTTGAGCCATTTTCAATTCCCTGTTTTTTGTTTCTCCACATAAAAATAACAAAAAAAATACAAAATAGTTCATAAAAGACAAAAAAAGTACAAAATGTTCAAAAACATAAAAAAAATATAAAACAACAAAAAGAAGAAAAAAATCAGTTTTTTAGCATAACCTCCAAATTATTAAAAAAAAGGCTACATTGTTTTAAAACCCTATCATTCTTTTTTCCCCATGGAACGCTCTGCGGTGTGCGTACCGGGCGCTCCCCCCGCGCAAATCAAAAAAAAAAATTTTTTTTTTGCCCCGCGGGGGCCCTTTCATAGCCCCCACATCAAACCTAGGGGGTCAGGGGGGGTCTACTCTGCCCCCTTATGGTCCTTTCCCCTTTGTTTTTGCCACCTCTTGTGTCTCGATCCTACCGAGACACAAGATGGCGGCCGCTCCGGACTGTTTCGAATGTTTACAGACACCCGAGAGCCAATCAGCTTTCCGTGCGCGCCCGGAGCGAGCCCCGGTGTCCGTACCGGGGCGCGGCAATAGATATATATATTTTTTTTAACCTAAATTATTCAAAAACCACTGGAGCACATTTCTTGAGACATAGCAAAGGCACATTGGGCTACCAGTCCCTACAATTTTGCCAAGTTTGGTGGAAATCCATTCAGCCGTTCGGGCTAAAAGTGAGGTCGACCGCCCTATGGAAATTAACATGGGGAAAACACATTTTGGGACCCCCCTTTTATCTCGGCCCCCGCTTGATGAATCCCCCCCCAAACTTTCAAGGAAGGACCGGAGCTTCGCGAGGCAAATTTGAGGAAATTTTCAGGCGGATTCGTCAACCGGCGCCAAAGTTATTCACAATAGAATTGTGAGATTTTGCATTGAAAAAAATCCTAACTATAACTACCTACTGGCGACCGCCAGTAGGATATATATATATATATATATATATATATATATATATATATATATTACCTACTGGCGATAGCCAGTAGGTATATATAGTTAGGATTTTTTCTCTATGGAACTTTTGAAAATTCTATGTCTAATAACTTTGGCGTTTGTGGACGGAATTGGCTGAAATTTTCAGGAAAATGGCACATTTTGTTTCTGAGCAGCCCCTGAAAATTTGGGGGGGGTTCGTCAAGGGGGGGCCGAGAAAAAAGGGGGGTCCCAAAACGCGTTTTTCCCATGTTAATTTCCATAGGGCGGTTGGCCTCACTTTTAGCCCGAACGGCTGAATGGATTTCCACGAAACTTGGCAAAATTGTAGGGACTGTTAGCCCGATGTGCCTTTGCTAGGTCTCAATATATGTGCTTCAGTGGATTTTGAGAAATTAACGTTTAAAACAAGATATATATCTGTAACAGCGCTCCGGGTAGCGCTCCGGTTCGCGAACTTTTCGCGTATCGGAACTTTGCGAAGCTGATTGGCTCTCCGGTGTCTGTCAACATTCTAAACAGTCCGGAGCGGCCACCATCTTGTCTCTCGGTAGGATCGAGAAACAAGAGGAGGCCAAAACAAACGGGGAAATGAAGGAAAGGGGGCAAGGTAGACCCCTTCTGACCCCCTAGGATTGATGAGGGGGATATTATAGAGCCACGCGGGCCCAAAAAAAAAAAAAAAAAAAATCCGATTTTTTCGCCGTAGAGACGCGTCTTGGTACGCGAACCGGGCAGCTAACCGGGAAGCTAACCGGCAGTGTAACGGGAGTCTGAGGAGTAGCTGATTGGCTGTCAACATTGTAAACAGTCCGGAGCGGCCGCCATCTTGTCTCTCGGTAGGATCGAGAGACAAGAGGAGGCCAAAACAAAGGGGAAAATAAAGGAAAGAGGGCAAGGTAGACCCCTTCTGACCCCCTAGGATTGATGAGGGGGATATTATAGAGCCACGCGGGCCCAAAAAAAAAAAAAAAAAATCCGATTTTTTTCGCCGTAGAGACGCGTCTTGGTACGCGAACCGGGCAGCTAACCGGGAAGCTAACCGGCAGTGTAACGGGAGTCTGAGGAGAAGCTGATTGGCTGTTATCATTGTAAACAGTCTGGAGCGGCCGCCATCTTGTCTCTCTGTGGGATCGAGAGACAAGAGGTGGAAAAAAAAAAGGTGTAAATGAATGAAAGGGGTAAGGCAGACCCCTCCTGAACCCCTAGGATTGATGAGGGGGCTATTAAAGTTCCCTGCGGGGCAAAAGAAAAAAAATTTGTCATTTTTCGCGGTAAAGGTGCTTCCTGGTACGTTAACCGGGCAGTTAACCGGCAGCGTAACGGGAGTCCGACATATTGTGTTTTTTGAACGTTTGTGATATGTGCACGTGTGGATTTTGTCTAATTAAGGTTAAAAAAATATATATATATCTTTAAGCGTGTTCTGGCGCGCTTACGTTTTGGGTTTGGTTTGCGCTGCAGAGACGATACGTCACGGTTATGCGATGCATCATGAGGCGTCTCACGGGCTACGTGATATGTCACTTAATAAAGAATATATTTTACAGCTATAGATATTAGCTTTTAAAAAACCAATGAAATTCACAGAAAAAACCATAGGTTATAGACCATATATAGTTAGGAATTTGCATTTACAAAACCTTGAAAATTCAATGAAAAAACCATAGGTTATAGACCATATATAGTTAGGGATTAGCATTTAAAAAACCTTATTTTATTTGCACAAAACCATTGAAATTCCATATATAGTTAGTTGCACTAACTATATATCGCGGACCCGCAATCCACTGCTAATGATGTCACATATTACATCATTCATGACATGGTCAGTGACATCACTGATGACATCACTGATGACATCTCAAATGACATCACTGATGACATCACTGATGACATCTCAAATGACATCACTGATGACATCACTGACATCTCATTTGACATTACTGATTACATCACTGATGATATCATTTATGTGATAATACATCTTCAGACTCTAATATAACCATAGATACACTCAGTGTAAACAGGCACTCACAAACTGTCACACATCCATGGAGTTACTCACACACCTAGTCAGTCATGCAAAGAATCAATCACATCTCCATTTCCTCAACTATACAGTTATACACACCTTACTTATTCAAACATATACTAACACATATTTACTCTCTTATACAATCCTTGATACAAGTTCACAATGATTCATACAGCCACTCTCACATTCACTGGCTCTTATGTTCAGTTATTTATATATGTCAACTCTCACATGGAGTGTGTTTTACATATGTACTTACTTTGACATGTAGCACTGAGATATCCATTCACTCACCAATATACTCATGCACACAGTCAACTGTCCATACAGCTGTTTCTACATGCACTTTTGAACCCATACACCTAGGGAATCAACTGCTCACACATCTATGCACAGAGTTATACACCTCCCAGCCACCTACACACATACTCAGTCTCCCATACAAATACTTGGGCAACCATTCAATAACCCATATAGTTTCTGATATAGCTACTGATTTAAACATGCAGCAGTTTACAGAACAACATAAATAATGATTGCCAAATTAAGACACTTTAATCACTAACCCATGCACTCAGTGAGACACATTTAATCATTCTCTCATACAGTCAGTCATGCACCTACTAAATCCTTCATCCAGACACTTATACATCCACTCATTCTTCAATATGTAAGACATATTTGAACTTTACAGAAACATACAGTCACTGGGTGTTGTCATCAGTGATGTCATCAGTGATGTCATTTGAGATGTCATCAGTGATGTCATCAGTGATGTCACTGACCATGTCATGAATGATGTAATATGTGACATCATTAGCAGTGGATTGCGGGTCCGCGATATATAGTTAGTGCAACTAACTATATATGGAATTTCAATGGTTTTGTGCAAATAAAATAAGGTTTTTTAAATGCTAATCCCTAACTATATATGGTCTATAACCTATGGTTTTTTCATTGAATATACATATATATATATATATATATATATATATATATAATAACGTTTTAACCCCTTCGCTGCTCATGACGAGCTCAGCTCGTCATGCAGTACACTGGTCGTGTGCTCATGACGAGCTGAGCTAGTCATGAACAATGGGGATCCTGGAGTAAGAGCACTCCAGGGGAATTCCCTTAGCACTGATGCGGTTAAACAAAATAAAACTCTGAAATTCACCAGTTAAAATTATCTCAAGTAACTATAACTTGTGCTCTAAAGTAACTTTTTTCTAACTTCTTTAACTGGTGGAACACGTTTGCCATTTACCATGACTAGATTTCCACTATGCAAAGTTCATCAGCTCCATTGCTAAAAGCTCTTTGCCAACCTCGTACAGATTTGGAATGGGTGCATCCTTCAAGATACTTTTTTACCAAGTTCAAGATTTCATCCTTCTAATCAGTCCTTTTACCTTCTATTTTATCCCGTAGTGAGTGATCCACAATCTCTTGTATAGAAGAAACTATTCCAATTTTATCATCTTCAGTATTGAGAAGGCAATGTAGATCACCAATGGTTAATTTTTGTTTTCCTGGGGCGAAATACATTTCAAATCATTACTCCTGTAATCATATAATGCTTAAAAGGGTTAATGGCCCAGACACATGCAGTTCCTTTTCAATTAGTGCATGCTTGCTTTCTGTTTGACTCAATGCCCTGAATGCAAAAGCAACATTCCACTCATTTATTAGTATTGCACTTTGACAAGACCGCACCAAAGTCATAGGCACTGGTGTCCACAGTAGTAACATGTTTTGCTATGTCAGGCGATTTAAGGATTGTGGCATTAGCAAATGCCTCTTTATCAGATTCCAGAGCTTTTTGTTGATGTTCACTCCAAAATAACTATTGATTTTAATTACTAATTCTCAAAGTGACTCCATTATTTCTGCAAAGTTTTCTACTACTTGCTATGATACTCACCCAAACTGCATAGAATTTTGAGATTTTGCATTGAAAAAAATCCTAACTATAACTACCTACTGGCGACCGCCAGTAGGATATATATATATATATATATATATATATATATATATATATATATATATATATATATATATATATATATATATATATATATATATATATATATATATATATATATATATATATATATTATAACGTTTTAACCCCTTCGCTGCTCATGACGAGCTCAGCTGGTCATGCAGTACACTGGTCGTGTGCTCATGACGAGCTGAGCTAGTCATGAACAATGGGGATCCTGGAGTAAGAGCACTCCAGGGTAATTCCCTTAGCACTGATGTGGTTAAACAAAATAAAACACTGAAATTCACCAGTTAAAATTATCTCAAGTAACTATAACTTGTGCTCTAAAGTAACTATACCTTGCACTCCTGCCATGCACAGTGTTTTTATCAAAGATGTAATTTTAAAGGTTGCAGTGATGCTGTGTAACCGCCATAGATCATGAGTGCTGTAATTTGTAAGTTAATTAGCAATGCATGGCGATGGTGCGTCCAACCTGCCACAGACAGTCAACCAGGGAGGAGGTCAATTGGTGCACCCCCCAGGGCCCGCCACATAATTTCTTAGGGGGGAGGAGGGTAAGTAGCCCCCCTCCCTGGGCCTTATTTGGTCCCAGGCCCGATCACTTTGAGTCCCACGCTTAATTTAGGGGGGAGTGGGGCACGCAGCCCCCCTCCATGGGCCGATTTTCTGGTCTTTTGGTAAGTGTTCTTATACTTTATTCCAGAAAACATCACAGGGTCCAGCCAACACGTGTTTCCTCGTATGGGTAATGTCCCTCGACTTCTTCAGGGCTGTATAATTACCCAATCAAAGATTAAATGTGTAATTCCCGGTTATATTTCCAACCCAGCTAGGTCATTTCAATCCAAGTGTTTTAACTCCAAATGAGTCAGATTCGTCAATCTTTGAAATTATATCGTTTTCTAATCAAGGACTGTGACCATGTAAACGGTCATACGCGTCCCAATACCGGCAAATCGTTCTGACCGGCGGCCTTCGGTAAGAACGCTTCGCCGGTATTGGGAGAGCGATCAGCTTACTCGCTACAGATCTCGTGGCACACTTCGTCCGGATTTACATGAACAGCGTACTCGCTGCCGTTTTTAAAAGCAAACTCTGTTTGGTTTTATTCTCACACGCACTGGCGTATGACCGTTCAAATTTGGATTGAAATGACCTAACCGGGTCAGAAATATAACTGGGAATTAGGCATTTAATCTAGCTCAAAATGCTATTCCCCCAGGAAGGAGACATTTTTTCATCCGTTTTCCTGCCCGCTTAAGTGTGGGCAGGGAAACAGATGAAAAAATCGCTTCCAGCGGGTGGGAGCATTTTTAATGCTCCTAGCTGCTGGGAGTGGCGTGAGCTTTAAAGTTGCTCCCCGCAAACGAGAACAAACACAGATTTCAGGGTGGGGGAACTGCTATGTCTCCAGGGGTGGGCTGTCCGGCTTATAGCTGGAACCAGCCCAGGGGGATGTAGTCCCCAGTGCCATTAATGGCTCAGAGAAGGGGGCCCCTCCAATTTGTTTGTACAGCCAGATCCTGGGGGTTGGGGTCCCTGGGATCAAAAATGGCCCAGGGAGGGGCGGCTCGTTGCACCCCTCTTTTGTTTTATGGCCTGGCCCCGGGGCAGTGGTGGTCCATAGGGATAATATCGGCTCAGGTGGGCCGCATGCCCCCCTCCCAATATTCAAGGGATGAAGTCCTTGGAGCCCAAATCAGCTCAGCTGGAGAGTGGGGAGGGGGCCACATGCACCCCCCTGCCCAATTAAAATTAGAAATAATTTCCCCTGGGACGTGACCCTCCTCGGGCACTATTAACAAACGTGGGAAAACACGTTTATTGGTGTTTTTTTTTAATTTTCCTCTTGATCCAATTTGCGGGGAAATGTAAAAAAAAAAAGAAAATGCACATTCTTGGACCCCCGACGGGATTCCTATGGCACACCACCACCAGGCTTAGGGGTGTCAAGGTATTCGTACTCTGCCCCATTTTTCTTGTGCGGAGTAGTGTCATCCAAACTTCTCACCATGAGATGTGTCGGATCCATGGAGAGTAGGCGTCCCTAGATATCTAGAGATCTATTTTCTTTAATAACCCCAAAACTACTGAACGGATTTACACCAATTTACAAAAAGCAAAATAAAAATCTAGCTTTCTGCCCAGTTGTGAGTAATTCCGTTCAGCGGTTTGAGCTGTGTTAGTGTCTAAAATCCATATGGGAATTGGCATTGGGAAAATGCATTTTAGGACCCCCTCTAAATCTACAAAGTGGGTGCCTAGAACATATGTGCCTAGGAGGTGCTATGGTTGGATAGAAGGGCTGTGATTTTACTGATCTTTAAGAGGAGTATGAGGCAACTAGACTATAGAATCTGGCACTTGGATTACTTTTGGCCTACTCTGAATGTGACATTTGGATGAATTGAGTAATAACAATTGTAGTTCGTTCTGAAGGTGGATGAAAAATATCTTGTCTTTTAAATATTTCCCCTCCATTAGTTTGGTAGCATAGAAAAATGAAATTGGGTCCTGTGATGCCCAGATGTTAAATCACTGGTGGCGGGTGGTACAAATTGAGTGACTATGAATTGAATGGATCGTTTGGTATAGGGGTGGATGAGACCTGTACCAGCTATCACATTGACTGCATATGTTATTTTTCTACAGTTTAATTTTACATGACATAGGAGTTAAATTCAATTGATTATGATACTAAATATTTGTTTTGCCATTTTCGAATTACTGTTGCAAGGTCTTTTCACTAAAATGTATGCATATTAATGAAATGAGGAATTTGAAGAACTGGATGACAAACTATTTTCAGTATAGGAATTTCTCTGCACAGAGCATTGTATGTCTGTAAGTCAACAGTAAATTAGAGCAAAGCGATACTTAATTTGCTATGATATAGTATTGAATGGAATTTTATGTCCAAAACCAGTTTGACTACACATTGAAGGCCAACTGACAGGTGACTCGGTTAAAAAAATAAATAGAATTTGTCCAAATTAATACATACATCACATGCTCTCACCCACTTGTCAGCTTCGAAATCTATGATGGACCACCAAGAGTGCATTTTCAAGAGATTGTTTGCAATGCTGATGTACCCATATTTCCAAGTGTTCATTTTCCGGTAACTTTTTTCTAACTTCTTTAACTGGTGGAACACGTTTGCCATTTACCATGACTAGATTTCCACTATGCAAAGTTCATCAGCTCCATTGCTAAAAGCTCTTTGCCAACCTTGTACAGATTTGGAATGGGTGCATCCTTCAAGATACTTTTTTACCAAGTTCAAGATTTCATCCTCCTAATCAGTCCTTTTACCTTCTATTTTATCCCGTAGTGAGTGATCCACAATCTCTTGTACAGAAGAAACTATGCCAATTTTATCATCTTCAGTATTGAGAAGGCAATGTAGACCACCAATGGTTAATTTTTGTTTTCCTGGGGCGAAATAAATTTCAAATCATTACTCCTGTAGTCATATAATGCTTAAAAGGGTTAATGGCCCAGACACTTGCAGTTCCCTTTCAATTAGTGCATGCTTGCTTTCTGTTTGACTCAATGCCCTGAATGCAAAAGCAACATTCCACTCATTTATTAGTATTGCACTTTGACAAGACCGCACCAAAGTCATAGGCACTGGTGTCCACAGTAGTAACATGTTTTGCTATGTCAGGCGATTTAAGGATTGTGGCATTAGCAAATGCCTCTTTATCAGATTCCAGAGCTTTTTGTTGATGTTCACTCCAAAATAACTATTGATTTTGATTACTAATTCTCAGTGACTCCATTATTTCTGCAAAGTTTTCTACTACTTGCTATGATACTCACCCAAACTGCAAAAAATAGCAGTTTTTCTTTTGAGTTTTTTGTAGGAGCATTCTTAATCCCCTCTGCAATGTTCATTTGAGGAACAATGCCCTATTTGCAGATTGTGTCCCATGTAATTCACCTTTTTTACTAACATATCACATTTATAAGCTACAAGTTTCAAGAATTCCGAAATAAAAATCATCATGTTCTGTGATGTCATTGCGGACTTCAAATGGCATTCTCTTGAAGCAAAATATTTCAAAGTGTGTTCCAAAAGTGGTAGGAATCATAGAATCGGGTGCAACTTCCATTATACTTGAAGTGCAAAACTTGACATTGTTCATCTGCAAATTTAACCGTCTTGAAGATCAGGTAGGACACAACACCCACTTCTACACCCCAAAGAAAGATACTAGTTTGTTAGAAGCTGCTGTGTGATGGTGCTGCAGTCAGAAAAAAACACATACTTTGAATTTGGGGATGGACTTTGCCCAGGAGGGAGAACACCTTTACCAGCTTAAATAAAAGCTTCTGCTTGTGGTAGGGTAATACATTTGAGAACAGGTCAGAAGTAGAACCTCTGTGCAGGCCTTAAAAACTGAGAGCAACAAAGACGGTAGGACAGACTACACTTGCATGTAGTATGCAGTTCTTTTAGGTACCAGGTAGCCCATTTACAAAACGTTGAATGCAGAAAAGAGGTGGTGACACTCAGCTGTGTTAGATATGATGCGCTGCTGTCCTCTTTCACTACAAATTGTGATTGTGGGGCTTAAATGTGAAAAGTGGGATTGGCATGTGTGGCATCACATTGAATGCTTTATTTTTTCTTTAGCATAACATCCAGCAATTGGTGGTTCGTGGCTCACCTGACTGACCTGCTGGATCACTGCCAGCTGCTCCAGTCTCACAATCTATAGTGAGTCTTCTTGGTTTTTCTTGCTTTGTCAGTGTGTGTTACGTGTTTTCCTTGTTGCTAAATCCCTGGTATTTGGAACTTATGTGAGTACTGCATGCCCTTCTTTGTAAGCATTTGTTGTCTTGACTCTTAAACTGTCTCTTTGAGACACATCTCAACATGCCCTAAAGTAAAGACCATTGTAATAATGTCAGGCTGTGTCTGTGATTAGTCTTTACAAGAGTACAATTAAGGGTATAGCCAATGAACATATGGGTTCTAAATCTTTGCCTCTAGCTGATACTGTTTTTAATAAATCCCCCTCTTATGCAGCCCGTTTCTCTTCATTTCAGGGTATTTACTCCCTTCTCGCCTCTAACCCTCTGTTGTACTGCAATATTTGGTGAATGCCTGGTTTTGTATTTTCTTTGTAGCCACACCTCTTTCCTATGTCTATCTCATCCTGTTTTAGGTTTAAACCTCTAATAACTGATATGACCCCTCAGGAAGGGAAATAAACATTTATAGACACCGGCACAACTAAAGGCCAAAATACCAGTCAAGGAAAGGGAAGTGAGAGAGGAGGAGTTATTGTTGTTATTTTTTTCTGGATGAGCAAACCCAATCTAACTTTGATATACAAGGCAACAGTAAGAAAGACTAGTCTAAAGATATTCTGCTTTAATTGTGTTTAGGGTCACTAAAATATTTTCTTCCTCTTTTTGTTTCCTCCAGTTTTGTGTGCCTGGATTAAAGGTACAGGGTTTAGAAGTATGTTTTAGTCTGATCCAGTGGTGTAATCGCAACACCGGAGTGCAAGGGCCCAAGCTCCAGGGGGGCGCCCTCAGCACAGTACACCTTGTCCGGGACCAGAATGGTTGGCAGTTGGCCATAGGGCTGAGGTAGGGGAGGGGGAATGTCCCTATTCTTTGCAGAGTGCCCCCTCAAGTTTCGTTAGACCACTGATCTGATCTAATTGTATACACTGTAGAGAATGTCTGATTCTTAAAATCCTATTTGATCTTTTGGCAGTGCTAAATTCTTTCACTGATTGGTGAAATAGCTGGCTAATAAGTGTATTGGCCAATATGCACATTTACCCACAGAAACGAATGTATGAATGGGTAAAACCCTTTCATACATCAGCCCACTCCTTTTTTTTTTTTTTTTTTTTTAACTAATAAGTCAGCATTGATAGCAGGTCAACTGTCAAACACTCCATGCTTTAAAGATTCAGTGCAAGGTGTAGCCACAGGTACCTGTGAAAAGAGTGCTTCACCACGCACATGGCATACTGGTGAAAGCATGACGTACGATTTTCCACATACCAGAAAAATTCATAGCTGCAAGATGTTAAATTGTTGTATGATACCTTCAGCTAATCCCAGCTTTTTACCCAACTGCGCTTTGTTGCTAGGGTTTTTGAGCCCATATCATAATAACAGCAAAATTGCAAGTCCCATATTACAAAGTGATGTCAGCTAAAAGGTCAGGACTGACTTATAGTGAGACACTTGCCATTGGGGCATGTGACAGCTATGAATGTCCACACAACAGCATCGCCACCTTTACATAGTTAGGCAGGGTGCACTGTACCACAGGTGAGGGCATATCTGCATGAGTGCATAAAGAAGTGGTGATCTTGAATAAAGTATCAAGCTTCTGTTGCCTTAGAATGCAGGGCTACCAATTACTCTGGTGTAAGTCAAAATATTAAAGGTTACACAAGGTACGATGTTGTTGCCAGGGTTGACCTCCCCTACAGTGTCAAAATATTCAGAATGGAGTAGGTGAATGACCCCAAACTATGTCCAGTTATATGGTTACTAAAATATTTAAATACAGCTTTCTTACATTCGTAATCAATGAATAGTACTGTGTATCAGAGAAAGAATCCCAACGGAGTAAATGTGAGAGGTTAGACACGGTAACCTGTTTAGAATGCAATACACAGACTTTCTATGCTTAATGCAGTCTAAAATAAATCAGTTGGACACACTGCTAATGGAAAGGAACTATACACCTCGCAATACTTCTCCTTTAAATTAAATATGTGCTTGACATCACTCACTGCAAGGAAACGGCATGTTTTGTGAACTGTGGAAGAACTGTTTTTGTATCTTTCGAGGGTTAGGCTACTGAAAATATGTTTATAAGCATTGATTTGAAAAGGTTTGGAAAACACTGAAAACAGTATTGAAAGCGTCGAACTAAAAACACTGAAAACAAGATACCCTGACTGTCATTATGAAGTTCTCACCTCAATCAAGGTATTTCTGTGTTACAGCTTTGGCTCCAACATGAGGGAGTTCCTGCTGCTGGAATATGCATCCGGTCTCTTCTCTCATCACAGGTAGTAACTCTCACTCTGCAATAGTTCCTCTCTATTTTTTGTCTAGTTGAGTGATGGCTTCTCAAACTACATCTTGAGTCCCTTCACCTCATCCCCAATAGTTCTTAGGGCCTTTTGGTTCTGAAGAGACTTTTGTGTAGAACAAGTCGGCCAGTATTCTAGCTTGTCTACTGTTGATGCATCCTGCAGTCTATCATTCGCAAATAATTTTATAGCAGCACAGGAGAAGTGCAAGATGATGGGTTTTGCCAAAAGGTCCCAAAAGAAAGTGGCTTAGAATATTATAACTCTCCGCAATCCTGGCACAAGAAGGGAGACACTGTACATTTTTGGCTAACTACATTCACTCAGTCCCTTGGCCCGTACCAAAAAGGGGCATGCAGTCGAAGCACCATCTACATCACTTCAGCCTACAGCTTTCTGATGCTTCTCTTGTGTCTCTGGAGCTGCTAGAGGATCAGTTTTGTGGTATAGAACTGGCTCATCTGAGTGTCTCCTTCTTTTCAGCCTGCTGAATTGTATTAAGAATCTGAACATTTGTAGGCTTCACGGATGAGGTGTATGTGGATGACAGAAGGATGATTTCTATCACTCTTTTTCAGTATGACCAGAACAAAATGATTCCAGTGTTGTTTTGGCCCGTGGAATGGCGAAGTGTAGACTGACTTTCACTATGGAGAATTGGGTAGGAATGATGTGTGTATTTTCATTGTTCTTTCACTGGGAGAGTGCGAGAAAATTAGGTTCTGTTGCAATAACCCCCCACTGTTGCCTGGCCTTTTAATCAACTTTGACTTTGGAGTACTGGGTCCCTGCCATCTACTGGGTCCCTGTTGTCCATGTGATCATTACCATTGTTTTTCCCTAAAACACATCCACAATTGGTACTTCTGACCCCTCTCAGTCCTTAGTAAGTTGTACCCTGGGTCCCCATGGGCCTGGAACCTCAAGGGGGTCCCCTGGGACCCCCTTCACTAGGACCATGCCACTGCCATTGCAGCTTGCATGCCCTTGTGAGGGGAAAAATAAGTCAGCTATGCCTGTAGCCATAGGTAAGTCACCCATCTAGCAGGCCTTTCAGCCCTAAGGCAGGGTGCACTGTACCACAGGGGAGGGCATATCTGCATTAGTAGATATGCCCCCTACAATACTTAAGCCAAATCTTAAGTATTGTAAGTACCAGGGAAGCCATAAAGAGTACATGGGCTGAAATCTAGACAACTCTAGTTTCACAGCACAATGATGGCTTCACTGAAACCAGAAGTGTTTGTTACCAAAGAAGCTCCTTGTAATAAATCCGTACTGATGCCAGTGTGAGATGTATTAAAACATACTCCGAGGGAACTTCAGAGGTACCCCCTGACAACCTACCGACCCTGGTGTGGATACAGACTGGCTTTAGGCAGCCTGTCACACACAGACATGTTTCTGGACCCCTGGGTAGAGCACTTCTGCTCTCTGGTGCCAGAAACAATGCACATCCTGGACAGAGGTGTTGTACCTCCTACCCCAGGATGGGCCAGTCACAAAAGGAAAGCTTCAAAGGTCTGCCGCCTTTGTAATGCGACCCCCCAGCCTCTGCTGGTAGCAGCAGATGGCAGCCCCTTGTTTACACCCCCACTTTGGGCAGGAAAACTGGTGGTAAAACCTAGAAAAGCTTGGAGGCATGCCCACCTTTGCCAACTCGCCCCTTAGGTAGAGGAGGCGAAGTTAAGCACACTTTTCAGTTCCCTCCATCTCGAAGAGAAGGGGACTCCCACACTTCCCACAGGATGGTGGCATACAGTTGATGTAGTCACCCCAGGTAAGGTGCCCATTGGCTCTACCTACTATTCCCCTAAACGTCCCCTAAATGTAGTATTTAGGTGGCTCCCCCATACCTAGAAACTAGATTCCTGCAACCTATAAATAAGGGTGAAGAAGAAACTGCAGCAAAGCCTGAAGAAGACTACTGACGTGGCCCCAGCCCTACCAACCTGTCTCTAGCTTTAAAGATCCTGCACAGAAGACCATGCCGGTCTTGTGGCAATCGACTTCCAGAACCCCGATTGCCTGCTCTACAACAAAGAACAGATTTCCAGAAGAGCGCTGCCCTGTCGAGAACAATTCAACTACAAGGACTCCGGCTCAAGCTGGAACCACGACTCCGGACACCAACGGCCCGAGTCTGAGTGGCTCACCTTCCAGTGAAGTCTCCCCAGCTAGCCTGACCTTGAGTCCAGCGTTGGCTGGCCTCTCCTTAACCCCTCGACAATGCCTGTAGCCTGAATCCAGAGACTTCTGCTGACTGCGACCGGCTTCTGTAAGAAGACTCAGATGTCGAAAGGTACCCCAGGACCTTGGTGAGCTAAATCAACAGTGCCCATACAACCCCGTACAGTTCTACTTACCTCTGCTGTCATTTGTCTCTCTCCTGCTACCTCCTGTGTGATGCCTGCAACCTATTTCATTGGACGTCTGACACTGAATTTGGACCCTGCACCCGGTGCCCCTGTGCCACTGGTGGTGTATTTTTGGTGCTGCTTTGTGCCCCCCAACAACCCTTCCATGTGCTTAACCTAACCCCCCCCCCCCCCCCCCAAAGTTTGGCCCCTGCAACTGATTTACTTACTTGCTAGCAGTATAGCTTTGAGCACCTCCAGTCTCCATGGAAACACATTAGACCCAACTCAAATTTTGACCTCCGTGCCCGGCTGCCCCTGTGCCACTGGTGGTGCAGTTTTGATACTCATTTGGTCCCGAAGGCTGGAACTGTAAGTCCGATACTTACTCATATAAGCGCATTATTGTTTTCCTCCATAGGATAGCATTGAACTGTGCAGACATTTTTTCAACTGCAGACTTGTGAAAGTGAAAAGAATTTATATTTAAAAACGTACTTACATTATTGCAAAGATCTTGCTCTTAAAATAAAATACAGACAAAGCATATTTTTCTGAAATTGGTGTGAATCTCCTTTTAAGTTTTGTGTCCAATATTGGTCAATGTTTTGCAATCATTGTCTTGCACTCCTCTGTGTTAGGCTTAAGGGTGCTTGCCCACCCTACCACTAATCAAGCATTTTGGGTTCTGCATTAAGTCCTGTACACTTTTCGAGAACTCCTGGACTCTGTGCAGAGTATAACCACCTAGTAGCATACCATATACAGAGCCAGGTTCCAAAAGAGAGGACGGTGGGATGGCTTCCACTGCTCTCTCCAGGCCAGAACACCATTTGAGCTCCCTTTTACTTCCTTGAATGTCATACATTCATAGAAACACAAAAAGGTGTTGCGCCATTTATCCTGCAAAGCAAACTAATGGCAAAGATTGACTCGAAGGATGCTTATTGTCGGAAATTCAGTGTTACTTGCAAAGGCTGGTGTAATTATTTCTTCACCTAGTATTTACAGTTAACCAAAAGCCATCACATTAAAAAAATTGTGTTCCTTTACAGATACTTGGAAGGTGTGAGCAACCCATACACAGGATAGCTTTCTTCCTGCCGACACCTGCCCTCTACCTGACATCACAATCTCTGAGAATTGTTAGCAAGATCTCAGAATTACTCCAGTATTGGAACTTTCATAGATTCCCATGCTTGTATCATTCCCCGTTGTCGGAATGGGAGTCCCCACTATACATAAAATAGCAATCGAAACCATTACCAAAACAGGAACTAGGCCTAGGCCCAATCTAGTTTAGCAACATATCCACCTCTTTTTGTAAAAGAGACCAAATAAAGTGAACAACCAATCATATCAGCCTCTCCCCTTAGAACCCTCATGAGAGAAGCCCAGAGCCTCAGATTGTATACCTCACGTTGTATAAGGGAGTCTCCACTGAGCTCTGCTAAGTTTTTTCCTGTTAACCTTAATTCTACAGTTTTTTCACCAGTTTTTCATCAAGACAGGCTTAAAATTTGTGTCATGATGTCTGATAAGGAGAAGAAAGCCCGCTTTAAAGCCTGTGCAACTTGTGCTAAGAAGAGGTTGTATGTGGAGGAAAATAACAAAGATTGTATTTACTGTCTGTACCCAGATCACAAGGCAGCAGACTGTAAAATATGCTGCACTTTTTCTACAAAAACTCTGCGAGACTGAGGGATGCTCCAGAAGCTTAAGTCAAGAAGGAAACCAGTATCCAGTGACCGTGATGAAGCATCCTCGGCTACATCTTCCAGAAGGTCTGTAAAAAGGGGTAGAGCCTCTCCTGTGCCTTCTGAAAAACGTCCTGGTAAGGCCTTAAAAAAGACCTCTCATTGGTCTGAAGGGCGTAATCTCCTCACCGAGGTGTAAAGGAGAGAGAAGGACTGTCAAAAGGAGTGATATCTGAGAGGAAATCCAGCTGTGTTCCTCCATCTTCTCCTCCAAAGGCTTTCAAAAAAGCCTCCTCACTCTCTTCTGAGGTAAAATCCGTGAAGAAAGTTCACTCGTCGATGATCCTGTCAACGACTCCCTCAACGAAATCATTCAAGGTACAGTCTAAATCTTCAATTCTGGGTACGTCGACGGTGATTTTATCGTCTCAGACACTGACACTTCATTCCGCGTCGACGACTTAGACGCCGGTGGTGGCTGTATCGTTGTCGATGGTGTCGACGACTAGGGTGACTACAGCGACCACATCTGAAAGAAACAGGTTAGTATTAGATTCCTTACCTTATAATATCCCCAGGCATCAGACTGGATCCAGAAATTTTTGCGTAGCAGTAACCTTGCGCGTCGGCAGGCATTGTGGGCGACGTGATGACGTCGTCGGAGTACTTAGACGCCGCCTCCGCGCGCTGATGTCAGTTCTTCTTATTTTTCCGTGCCAGCAGCGCAGATCCGGAAAAAGTGGTACCTTAGTCACTTTTTGACTAAACTTTTTTACGATCCCTTTTGATCCTTTTCAAATCTTTGACTTCGAACGGTGCCGGTAGGGATGC
Organism: Lissotriton vulgaris; assembly: GCF_964263255.1. NCBI lineage: Eukaryota > Metazoa > Chordata > Amphibia > Caudata > Salamandridae > Lissotriton > Lissotriton vulgaris. The sequence goes on along the minus strand of NC_141695.1, from coordinate 617,046,240 downwards.
CAGGTTTCCAGCCCTTTGAGGACTGCGACCCACTGATGTCGGTCAACGACCCTCACCGCCGGTGTCTTCACTGTCTCGGCGTCGACGACGACAAGTCCTGCCCCGACTGCCGAGCCCTGACTTCGAAAGCTAGGCGGGAGCGGTCCCGCAAGCAGCTCGAGCTCAGGCAGTCGTCCCACGCCGCGAGAGGTCCCGTTCCTGACTGAGGTCGAGGGACCGGTCGCGGGGTCGGAGCCATCATAGTTCCGGGAGTCCACATCACTCTTCAGGCTCGAAGTTGTCAGGTAAGCTCAAGAAGTTGGAGAGACGGCATCGCTCTTCCGACTCCCCCCGACGATCGCTCAACGCGGCCGGGGTTTCGGGTGACACCACCCACGCGGCTCCGTCTGAGTCGCGGGCGTCGCGACCTGCCCCATACCCTCCGGTCCCTGGGCAGCAAGCGATGCCGGAGGAGATCGAGTGCTTCCTCCTGGCCATGAGGTCCCGCTCTCTTCCGACGGGCTCCGCGGCACCTTCGGTCCCAGCGGACCCGTCTGGTGGCTTTAGCGGGTCGGGTGCTTCGGCCGCCGACGCCATCGGGCACCGCGCCGCAGGGCCCCGCTGGATCCGCTTCCGGATCCGGGTCGTCGCCGGTTGACCTAACAACCTCATCGGTGCCGGTCCCTAGGGTGTCACCTTCGGGCGACGCCGGCCCCGATGCCTCCCTCGATCCGGTTCCGCTTTTGACGCCGCTTGAAGAGTTTTACTTCGATGAACCGGCCCAATCCTTTGACAGCCCTGAATTTCAGGACATGGGTGATGAGGAGTATTGGGAGAGGTCTGAGGACCCTCTGACACGTGAGTGTCAGTCCCAGCAAGACTCGACAGGTGAACTTGGGGATGCCAGTGGTCTGGACACTTCGCCAGACACCGGTTTTGTCTCACCCCCTACCGTGGCTACAGAGGAAGGGGCAACCTTCAGTGTGGTGTTGACGCGGGCCGCCAAAGCTTTGGGCCTTGAGCTCCCCGTCGCGGCTGTGAGGACTAACCTCCTCACTGAGGTCCTTAAACCGCAGTCAAGCTCGGCCGAGCCTCTGCTGCCGTTTAATGAGGCCTTGACTGACGTTCTTTTGTGCACTTGGTCCAGGCCCGCTACAGGTGCTCCTGTAGATAGGAACGTGGCCAGACGCCACCGCCCTGCCCCAGGCGACCCTTGTTTCCTGTCCACCCATCCCACCCCCGAGAGCCTGGTCATCCAGGCCTCCAACTCCCAGAACGCATTCCCGTCGGCTCCACCCGATCGGGAATCCAAGAGGTATGAGCAATACGGCAAGAAGGTATTCTCCTCCCTGAGTTTGGGACTGCGGTCTTCCAACACCGCATGCCTCTTGGGCCGCTACACCCACTCTCTGTGGGACACGGTCGCTGCCACAATGCCTGGTGGAGGTCAAGGCTAAACTCACCCAAGCCCTTGTGGAGGGTCGAGATGCAGCACGCTATTCCATCTGGTGTGGGCTGGATACCACTGACTCACTGGGCAGAGCGATGGCAACGACGGTGGCGATTCGTCGCCACGCCTGGTTGAGGTCCGCCAACTTTTCGGCCGATGTCCAGAATACCCTCATGGACATGCCATTTGATGGCCGTTGCCTTTTTGGCGACAAGGCAGACCATGCACTTGAGCGCTTTAAGGACTCCAGGGCTACGACCAAGTCCTTGGGCCTCTCGGCCCCGCGCCAGCAATCGGGTGCCTTTCGCTCCTTTCGTGGCCAAGGAAGGGGCACCCCACACGTGCTGCCAGCCACGCACTTCAGACTACTTACCAACGCGGTGGCGGCCGAGGAAACAGCCGTGGCGGCGGTCGGACAACAGCGAGGCCAGTCCACACCTACCCCTGCAGCATCTGCCTCAAAACCCTCCTCGTCCGTGCTTTCAGGCCCAAGTGATGCCAGTGGGGGGCAGGGTTCGCCATCACCACTTCCACTGGCGCACTGTCACATCGGACAGGTGGGTGCTGCAAATCGTCCGAAGGGGCTACTCCCTCCCCTTCGATGCGATCCCTCCAGCCATGCCACCGCAATTTCACCGCGTGTCGGGGGATCATTTGCGACTCCTGCAGGAGGAAGTTACGGCCCTCTTGGCCAAGTGGGCTGTCAAGCGCGTTCCCGGGCCAGAAGTAGGGTGTGGTTGCTACTCCCACTACTTTCTGGTACCCAAGAAGGGCAAAGGGGGCCTACGTCCTATCTTGGATCTACAGAACGTCAACGGCTTCCTCCGGAAGGAGAAGTTCAAAATGCTGACACTGGCTCAGGTCTTAGCTGCCCTGGACCCAGGAGACTGGATGGTAGCGTTGGACTTGCAGGACGCTTATTTCCACATCCCCGTCCTGCCGGTCCACCGGCGCTATCTGCGGTTCACAGTAAGCACGAGCACTTTCAGTTTATTGTGCTCCCCTTCGGCCTTACCAGCGCCCCACGGGTGGTCACGAAGGTGATGGCGGTGGTCGCAGCTCATCTGCGCAGGTTAGGGGTTTCAGTCTTCCCCTACCTCGACGACTGGTTGTTGAAGGCAGGCTCGCCCCCCTCCAGATGACGGCAGACCTCCTGCACCTGCTGGGGTTCTCCATCAATGTGCCGAAGTCACACCTGTGTCCTTCTCAAAAGCTCCTCTTCATCGGAGCGGTTCTCGACTCAACGCAGTTTCGGGTTTATCCTCCCGAGCAGCGGCTTGGGTATATTCAGGCCTTTCAGCCTTTATCCCGACTCTCGGTCAGGTTGACGCTGCAGCTTCTGGGGCTGATGGCCTCCTGCATCCTTCTGGTGCATCACGCCCGATGGCGGATGCGGGCTCTGCAGTGGCACCTGAAGTTTCAGTGGGCTCAGCATCAGGGCAACCTGTCCGACCATGTCCTGATCTCGGAGGGCACTTTGAGACAGCTGCAGTGGTGGCTCACGGACCACGATTGGGTCAGCGGCAGATCCCTCTCCCTTCCCCAACCGGAGCACGTAGTTGTGACGGAAGCGTCCCTCCAGGGCTGGGGAGGCCAAATGGGAGAAGCTGAGATTAGAGGCCTCTGGTCTCCGGCGGAGTCCCGGCTCCATATCAAACTTTTGGAGCTGCGGGCGATTCGTCTTGCACTGAAGGCATTCCTCCCCTCTGTCCGGGGGAGTGTAGTGCAGGTATTCACGGACAACACCACCGCCATGTGGTACTGCAACAAACAGGGCGGGGTGGGGTCGTGGACCATCTGCCAGGAGGCTCTGCTTATTCACGGACAACACCACCGCCATGTGGTACTGCAACAAACAGGGCGGGGTGGGGTCGTGGACCATCTGCCAGGAGGCTCTGCGCCTCTGGCACTGGCTGGAACATCAGGGCGTGACCCTGGTGGTTCAACACCTGGCAGGTTCTCTGAACGCCAGGGCGGACGAACTCAGCCGCCAGTGCATGATGGATCACGAATGGCGTCTGAACTCGGACGTGGCGCAAGTTCTCTTTCTGCAATGGGGAGAGCCTTGGTTAGATCTATTCGCCACCGAAGAGAACGCGCAATGTCATCAGTTCTGCGCGTTGGAATTTCCAAGGCGGCACTCGCTCTGAGACGCTTTTCGTCGCGAGTGGAGTTGCGGTCTGTGGTACGCCTTTCCGCCTATACCACTTCTGCCCAGAGTGCTGAAGAAGATCAAACGCAACCGGGCCCAAGTCATCCTTGTGGCTCTGGACTGGGCACGAAGGTACTGGTATCCCGAGCTACTCCAATATGTCAGTTGATCCCCCGGTTCGTCTGTCTCTTCAGGAGGACCTTCTGTCGCAGCAGCAGGGGACGTTCTTCCACCCGAACCTGTCCAGTCTCCACCTCCATGCTTGGAGATTGAGCGGCGACAGTTGAGACCTTTTGACTTGCCTCCTGAAGTCTGTAATATCATCTGGCAGCCAGGCGTCCCTCCACAAAGTCGGTATACGCCTGCAGGTGGAACAGATTTGTGGCATGGTGCACAGCAAAGGCTGTGGATCCTCTCTCTTGCCCCTCTTTCGCAGGTTCTTCTCTTCATTTGTTCTCTTGCCCAGTAGGGCTCTGCTCTGGGCACTATCAAGGGCTACCTTTCTGCCCCTTCAGCCTTTCTAAGGCTGCCTGATCAACCATCTTTGTTTAAGTCCCCTTTTGTAACTCGTTTTCTGAAAGGCATCACACACACGTTTCCACCTGTTCCTTTCGTGATGCCTCAGTGGGACTTGAACCTGGTTCTTACCTATCTGATGTGCGCTCTCTTTGAGCCACTTCACAACTGTCCTATCCGCCTTCTTACTCTGAAGACTGCTTTCCTGGTTGCCATCACCTCTGCCAGGAGAGTGAGTGAGCTCCAGGCTCTTTCATCCAAACCTCCTTTCCTTTCTGTCCATCCGGACAGGGTTGTGTTGCGGACTAGACCCTCTTTCATGCCCATGGTTGTCACGGCCTTCTACATCGGGCAGTCTATCACCTTGCCCACCTTCTTTCCGCCTCCGCATCCCTCAAAGGAGGAAGAGCAGCTCCACCGTCTGACCCAAAACGTGCGCTCTCGTTTTTTCTGGATCGCACTCTCCAGTTCCGGGTGGATGACCAATTCTTTGTTGGTTACGTGGGCGCTAAGAAGGGACAGTCGGTGCACAAGCGGGCCATCTCTCGGTGGGTCGTCTTGTGTATCAAGGCTTGTTACTCCTTGGTGAAGAAGGAGCCTCCTGTTAGGCTGAGGACTCATTCCGCTCAGGCCACGGCGGCTACCACTGCCCTGGGCCGGGGTATCCCCTTGCAGGACATCTGTCAGGCAGCTACGTGGGCCTCGCGGCATACGTTTGCGAGACACTACTGCCTGGACAGCCAAGTCCGGAGGGATGGCTTCTTTGGCCGTTCCGTCCTCCAGGACTTTCTGGTGTGATTATTGGTTCGCAGACCCACCTCCGGGGTTGGTATTGCTGGAGTATCTATTCTAAGGTAAGGAATTTAATAGTAACCGGTTTCTTTCAGATGAACAAGTTACTTACCTTCGGTAACGATATATCTGTAAGAAACAGTATTTAGTATTAGATTCCTTACCGCCCCACCCATCTTCCCCGTTCTGCGAACCGATATCTAGGGTTAAGGTCATCCCCTTTTAGGGCCCTAGTTTCAATGGCACCAGTGTTGGTTTTTAGCATGGCGCTGCGTTTCTGGCGCGGAAAAGCTGTGTCTAAGAACTGACGTCAGCGCGCGGAGGTGGCGTCTAAGTACTCTGAGGACGTCATCCCCGCAACAACGACACCGACGATTGACGCGAAGCCGCAGACGACGCCTAACGACGCGCAGGGGTACTGATACGCAAAATTTTCCAGATCCAGTCTGACGCCTGGGGATATTGTACGGTAAGGAATCTAATACCAACTACTGTTTCTTACAGATATAACGTTACCGAAGGTAAGTAACTTGTTCCTCAGGGTCTTTCCTTCAGGATCACTCCTGCTCCTCAGATTATAACTACAGACGCCTCACTGGAGGGCTGGGGGGCAGTCTTGCAAGACCTTCATGTAACCGGCCGTTGGCTGCCCCAACATAGTCTTCTACACATCAATCTGCTGGAGCTCAGGGCTATTAGCCTGGCCTTGCAGGCTTTTCTTCCGCGACTACAGCAGTCTGCAGTTCTAATACGGACAGAGAATACGACAGCCATGCATTATATAAACAAGGAAGGCAGCAGAAGATTACGACTTTTGTCACAAGAAGCCCAGACAATTTGGGAATGGGCGATTCAGTAGGGGATATCACTCAAGGCGGAGCACCTTCAAGGCGTTCTCAACAAGACAGCGAACACGCTGAGCAGACTAAAATTGGTCAGCCTTGGATGAGAACTGGACCAGTCCTCTCTAGAAAAGGTTTTTCGTCGATGGGGCAGGCCTTCCATAGACCTCTTTGCCATGTCGGAGAACAAGAAATGCCGATTTTATGCAAGCAGGCTTCACTATTCGGGATCATTGGGGAATGCGCTTTCGATGACCTGGTCAGGCGCATTTGTTTATGATTTTCCCCCCCCATTCCTCTGATCCCCAGGCTTCTCAGGAAGCTCAAAGTGGAACCTTGCAAGATGATTTTAGTAGCTCCTTTGTGGCCCTGACAGTTTTGGTTCACAGAGCTGCATCTCCTCTCCTTGGACCTTCTGCTTCTGTTGCAGCTGATTCCTTTGCTGCTGACGATGTCCCAGGGCCACGTCGGGCACCCAGATTCTCAATCAATTCACAAAAAGATCCCTGTACCAAGGACAGATAGTATTATCTATCTACTCAACATGAGTATACACTATTCTGGAAGTATTACTACAATTTGCCAGAAAACAACCCCCTTTCTCTTCACAGTGGGGTGTGTTGTCTCTAATGTCTTGCTGTCCACAACAAACCAATGCTTGTATCTAAAAGACCTAAAACAGTTTCAAGGTGGCTCTCAACTCAACGTGCCCAATGATGTCTGCCCTCAATCAGACAGTACATCCACCCACAATCAAACAAATAAAAAATGAAAAAATGTGTGGTGGGAAGGAAGGCACCTCACGGGCGAACAACCCTCGGGGAACTTGGCAGATGTTACCAATTCTATGCCCCTTTCTCATCATCGGTTGCCATTCCAATCCCAAAAGAAATGAGTGTACAAAACATAGAAAAAGTACAACACAAAAGCACAAGATGCGTGCAAAGAGGTGCTAGACAGAAAGCTTACATCAATAGCTCACTGATGTGACCAACATAGAAGAGTGACATAAAATCATCAGACACACTCACTATATATCTTTATTCTTTGTGTTAGTGTGTGCTGGTGAATTAAAACGGCTGGTAGCCTAATAGTGCATACCCCTACCTGATACCGACATGTTTCACTGCCCCAATGCTTTTGGCAGATTCATCAGGGTATTAACACTCGGTCACTGCACCGATTTTGGACACCTCTTTTTGGACACTGTTGAGTTGAAAAACACACCCATAAAAGACCATTAAAAACCTTTTCTGAAACCAATCTGGACATCTTATTCTCTAGAAAAAATGAGGTCGGAATGGGGGACATTTACCCTGAGTCAGCCCTGTCCTCTCATACCGGCTGATCAAGCCACCGTCCACTTCATTTCCTGTCGATTGATGCATCAATCTGAAAGAAATGAAACCACAAACCAATGTTTGGAACCTGCACCGGTTTAATGTTAAGGTGCTCGCTGCAAGGCATGTGCCTAAACCGATTGGTTCACACTCGGCCCTGCTATAAAACTAATGTCCCTCATCCAGACAACAGTCCGGGGCAATACCAATGCATACCCCTGTAGGCGGACTGGTTTGCTCCCATGAGGCGGCGGTGCTGCGAAGGGTTCAAAGCGCCGGCGCTAAAGTCCCTCAAGCGTTAACAGTAATCCCAGTATCTCTACCTGCCTTACTGGGCACGATTCCTTACACCCTTAACCCTTCTCCTCACCGTACAGCTTCGTAACCCGGACCTTCAATCATCCCAGGAACGCCGTGTACTCGCTGCTGCTGTAATTTAACTGAATGTTGATCGCAGCGAGACCGGGGGAGAATAAGATGTCCAGATTGGTTTCAGAAAAGGTTTTTAATGGTCTTTTATGGGTGTGCTTTTCAACTCAACAGTGTCCAAAAAGAGGTGTCCAAAATCGGTGCAGTGACCGAGTGTTAATACCCTGATGAATCTGCCAAAAGCATTGGGGCAGTGAAACATATTGGTATCAGGTAGTGGTATGCACTATTAGGCTACCAGCCGTTTTAATTCACCAGCACACACTAACACGAAGAATAAAGATATATAGTGAGTGTGTCTGATGATTTTATGTCACTCTTCTATGTTGGTCACATCAGTGAGCTATTGATGTAAGCTTTCTGTCTAGCACCTCTTTGCACGCATCTTGTGCTTTTGTGTTGTACTTTTTCTATTTATTTCAAAGTTTTATATAGCGCGAACAAGATCTTCTCAGATATCAGAGCGCTTTACATAGAAGGGTACATGAGGGAACAAAGTCAAATAAGTAAATCAATAGATCACACAGTACAAATAATACAAATAGGTGACTGCAAAGCAAATCATGTGAGTAATAAGACAGCTCATACAAATAAGTAAAGAGGTCAAGCATGTAATACAGATCGGTGCAGGGTGTTAATAGGGTTCGAGATAGTAGTTCAAGTGTATTTAGCCATGAGGATAGCTTTTACTTCTTTTTTAAAGAGTGTAGTGGAGGAGATAAGCCTGGTTTCGGGAGGGAGTGAGTTCCAAAAACCTAGGCGCCATTCCTGAGAAGGAACGCTTGTATGTTTTTTCCTTCCGGAATCTTCGAGGTTTCAGCAGAAGATTGTTTGTGCCTCTCGTGTTTCTGATTCCCCCAGAGATTGTCAATTTCTGAGCAAGGTAGCCGGGTGAGTTTAGGTGTAACGCCTTGTGTGTCATGCAGGCGATTTTCAGATGTATTCTGGCTTCAAAAGGCAGCCAATTCAGGGACTTCAAGTCAGGGGTAATGTGGGAGTGCTTTTTTGACCCAGTGATGAGTCTCGCTGCAGCATTTAGAGTCGCTTTTAGTGGTGCGGTTGTAGTTAGTGGGAGTCCGCAGAGGGCGGTGCTGCCGTATTCAATTCGTGGGATGACTAGTGCTTGTACTGCAGTTTGGAAGTCTTTGGCTGGGAGGTAGGGCTTAAGTTTCCTCAGAGTATTGATCTGGAAGTTCGCTCCCTTTGTTGCCTTGCTGATATGTTGCTGCATGTTGAGATTGGTGTCGAGTGTTATGCCTAAAGATTTTGCTGAGTCCACGATGGTGGGTTGGACATTGAGTGCGGTTAGGAGTTTAAGCCAATGTTGAGTGGTGGATATCATCGCTGGAGGTGAGATCAGAAGGAACTCTGTTTTCAGGGCATTGAGTTTGAGGTGATTGTCGGCAAGCCAGGATTGGGTGCATCTGATCGTTGAGTTCAGGAGCAGGATGTCATTGGGTGATTGTAATTTGAGGTAAAGTTGGGTGTCATCGGCGTACATGTGGAAGTGTACATTGGATGCTTGTAGCAAGGTGGTGAGAGGTTCCATGACTAGGTTGAACAAAGTTGGGGATAGAGAGGATCCTTGGGGGACGCCTGGCGTTACAGGTATTGGCGAGGACATCAGGTTGTTGCTCTTGAATTTCTGCGACCTGTTGTGAAGAAAGGAAGTGAACCATTTGAGGACAGTTCCAGATAAGCCCATTCTTGTGTTTAGTAGTTCTAGTAGATTCTCATGTTTAACGGTGTCGAATGCTGAGGAGAGATCAAGAAGGATGAGGAGGCATGAGTCGTTTTGGTCTAGCATTTGAAGTGCGTCGTCAATTATGTGAGTCATAGCAGTTTCTGTGCTGTGTCCTGCTCGGAAGCCTGACTGGTGAGGGTTGAGGAGATCGAATTGCTCAATGTGTTTAGTCAATTGTAGTTGTGCGCATTTTTCCAGCAGTTTGGCGAGAGTGGGGATATTGGTGATGGGACGGTAATTGTTGAGATCAGAGGGGTCGGCTGTTGGTTTCTTTAGTAGAGGTGTGACCTGACCAACTTTGAGGGAGTCAGGTATGCTTCCTTGTTGGAGAGAGCTGTTGATGATTTTAGTCCAGAGAGGGAGAAGCAGAGGGGTGAAGTCTTTTACTGCGAAGGCAGGGAGGGGGTCCGTGAGGTGATTGGATGGTTTCAGGGTGCTGAGTAATTTGCCAATTTCTTCTTCCGAGTATGTGCCAAAGGTTGACCATGTAGCATTGTTTTTTGGCTCAGCCGGTGCTAGGCATTTGGGTTTGGAGTAGAGGCTTGCGTCGATGAGGTCGCTTTTTATTTTGTCAGTTTTTTGGATAAAGAAAGCAGCGAAGTCTTCACAGGAGGGTGCCTCACGCCCAGTGTTGAGTGGTTGTGGTTGCTCCTTGGATTGTGATTTGATTAGCTCAAACAGTTTTCTCGGGCGGTTTTTTGCTTGGTCAAGTTGGAGGCTGAAGAAGTCAGATTTTGAGCGTTTTATTTTCCTGAAGTAGGCGTTTCTCTTTTTCTTCAAATCTTTAAGGTGCATTGCGGAGGGGGCTGATCTCCAGGTCCGTTCAGCCATTACACTGTAATGTAATGCCATTACAATGTAATGTTTGTACACTCATTTCTTTTGGGATTGGAATGGCAACCGATGATGAGAAAGGGGCATAGAATTGGTAACATCTGCCAAGTTCCCCGAGGGTTGTTTGCCCGTGAGGTGCCTTCCTTCCCACCACACATTTTTTCATTTTTTATTTGTTTGATTGTGGGTGGATGTACTGTCTGATTGAGGGCAGACATCATTGGGCACGTTGATTTGATAGCCACCTTGAAACTGTTTTAGGTCTTTTAGATACAAACATTGGTTTGTTGTGGACAGCAAGACATTAGAGACAACACACCCCACTGTGAAGAGAAAGGGGGTTGTTTTCTGGCAAATTGTAGTAATACTTCCAGAATAGTGTATACTCATGTTGAGTAGATAGATAATACTATCTGTCCTTGGTACAGGGATCTTTTTGTGAATTGTTTGATTAGAGTGGAGGGCGATCCCTGTGTACCTTTTTGTTCCCTCTGGGCTCCTTTGTGTTATTGCACCCAGATTCTCAATGCCTGCAGTTGTCGGCATGACTCCTGTGCACAGAGAATTTCTTTGTTTCACCCTGTCAACAGAATGTAGAGATGTGCTTTCTCAGGCAAGACCCCCAAGTACCAACAAGACATATAAGTTGAAGTGGAAGCGTTTCTGCATTTGGTACCAATAACATGGTATCCATCCTCTTTCTTCTGAGCCGCTTGAAGTTCTTCCTTACATTCTTTAATTAGCGAAATCAAGGCTGGCTCACTCTTCCATCAAAGTTCATCTTGCCGCCATCTCTCGCTTCAGAAGCACATCTTCTGGTCCTTCCCTCTTGTCGGCAAGGATAATTAATCAGTTTCTCAAGGGCCTTTTCAGAGTCTTCCCTCCAGTCAAGCCACCGCCTCCTCTTTGGCACCTTAACTTTTTGTTCTCAACCAGCTCATGAAGCATCCCTTCGAATCTTGTCACCAAGCGGATTTGAAATTCCTCTGCTGGAAGGTAGCTCTTCTACTAGCCTTGACTTCGTCCAGGAGAGTGGGTGAATTGCAGGCTCTCACCATTCATGAACCTTTTCTCCAGTTTAAAAAGGTTACAGTGATACTCCGTACTAACCCAGAGTTCGTACTGAAAGTGCCTTCAGACTTTCATTTGAATGAGCCGGTCATACTCAAAACATTTTTCCCTCAGCCTTCTACTCCGGCAGAATAGGCACTCCACTCATTGGACATTTAGAGATGATTAAAAGTGTTATTTGCAACGTACTAAAGACTTCAGGAAGTCTCCTCAACTGTTTGTGTCCTTTAGCGCTCCTCATAAGGGGTTTCCCCTTTCCAAGCAAGGGATTTCTTGTTGGATTACTAGTGCTATCCAGTATTGTCACAGAGCAGCGGGTAAGCCCCTAGAAGAGCAGGTCCGTGCTCACTCTGAGGGAGATTTCTTCAACAGCCCTCTTTGCCGAAGTTCCTATCCGGGAGATCTGCAGAGCAGTGATCTGGAGCTGTACTCCTATATTTACAAGACATTACTGCCTAGACCCTGCAACACAGAGTGACACAGCAGTGGGACAGACAGTCCTGAGGCACTTTTTTCAGTAGTGGTAAGCTTTCCCTTTCATCCCTCCCTCCATGTTTACTGTTTTTAGTTACCTCATGTGTTCATAATTTCTAATGTTTCTCAGAATGTTTATTGACCATTGATGTTGTCATTAGGTGAATTTGATGTTGCTTTGTTCTTCGTTTCATAATGATTATGATTCTAAGAATGTGCTGATAACTGCTAGCTGCTCGGTTATAAGCATGGGAATCTATGGAAGTTCCAATACTGGAGGAAGAAAGCCAGTTACTTACCTGTAACTTTGGTTCTCCAGTTATGGAAGCTTTCATAGATTCCCAATCAACCCACCCTCCTTCCCTGGGAAAGCTCAGCCTCTAGCACCTTCAGTAATATGATTACACACGGCTACGAAAATCTGAGGCTCTGGGCTTCTCTCATGAGGTTTCTAAGGGGTGAGGCTGATCTGATTGGTTGTTCACTTTATTTGGTCTCTTTTACAAAATGAGGTGGATATGTTGCTAAACTAGATTGGGCCTAGGCCTAGTTTCTGTTTTGGGAATGGTTTCTATTGCTATTTTATGTACACCGGGGACTCCCATTCCGACGACTGAGAATGATACAAGCATGGGAATCTATGAAAGTTTCTAATTCTATAGAACCAAAGTTACAGGTAAGTAACTTGTTTTCTTTCTAGGCATGATGCCTTCATGCATCCAGCAAGTTCCGAATGACTGATATGAAACAACGTCTGTAGTGGTTATGTAACGAACATCCACAAGTAGAGGCGGGACAAAGAGATTTTGGAAAACGACTTTGTTGTTGAGAAATGTCAAATTTGCCATGAGAGAAAACAGAAGCCAAAACTACTTTTCCTACTGAAACAAGGATCACTGGGAACAGCAGTGTTTATAAACTGCTACCAGGCATTTGTGCACACTTTTCCACCAATTTCACTTATACATCATCACCTTTATAACAGCCCAACATGCTGGGTTGCTTTGATTGGATGGCACCCACAGACGTACAGTAGATCTAGTCTTTATAGAAAGTGCCAATGTCCACTGCACCACACAGAAAAATTATGGTTTAGCACTTGTACTTTAGCTAATAATCAAAGGGATCCAATCAATGTTGCTTGGTTTTAATTGTGTATGTAAAGACATATTTTATTTTTTGGGAAATTTGTAAAGATTTTAATGAATCATATACAATAAACTGACTATGACAGAAAATTGCAAGTACATCCGAAATAATTTCTATAAAAGGGGAAATCTGTACATGCCAAGCTGAAAATGGCACTACCTGGAACGTCGAACGTCGGTCCACTCTAGATCTGAAAGCTGGCAACCACTGAGTTGAGAGGAAATTCTCCGGATGTTCGCTAACTACCTAATATTCAAGATGTGTACTTAGACATTCTTATATACAAACAGCACAAACAATTCATTAGATTCCGGTAGAAAGCTGCCATTATCAATATAAAGTTTCCCCAATCAGGCTGAAATCTTCCCTGTATTCCTTCTAAATGATGAATAGTCTCCCTCTCCCTCCCTACCTGTATGGTTGAATAATCCAAGAGTCTGACACAAAGGCTAAAGCAAGATTTTCTGACAACTCACACCCTAATTCATTAACAGTGAGGCATTTCTCATCTCTTCTGGGAACCATGGCAAAAAGGCAATTCATTCCCGGGCATGTTGGTGTAGGACAAATGCTTTTTATATATGGAAAAAAATATTTTAAAACTTATTCTGTGAAGCATCTTTGTGGAAACATTTTACTGTGTATGAATTCAGAACTAGGTTTCAAGAACCAAGATTACAAGTAAGTAACTTTTGCATCATGGACATATGAAGGCAACTGACCTTGTCCTCCTTCCAGAATATGTAATACATCTATGTTCCTCTAACTTCTTTCCACCAAACACTCTTCCCGTTTGCTATTGTCCCTTTTCTTTATCAATTGTTCAAGTTTTCCATTCAGCCTGGCCACCTTTTTGTTAAGTGAATTATTTTACTCTCTGTTTATTTTTATAGTGGTGGTACCCCATTCAAGGAGAGCATTTGCTATGCTGGTGCATGCTTGGTCAGAATACTCAGCCCATCTGCCATCTCATTCATTTTTGCTGTTGCTTCCTTTCAGATAGATGCCTGGTCTCTTTCTTGCTTACTTCTTTGTGCTGGCCACGTTTCCATCTCCTGCTGTAATAAGGTTTCTTATTCAAGCACAGTGTGTGCTGTGTCAGAGTGTAACTATCTTGTGAGCTTCCACCAAGCTCAGTCCTTCTGCCTTGTAATTGTGCTTTTGATGTAAAAAAATAATCAATTTAATAAAATGTAAAAAGTCCTGAAGGTAGCTTCAAGTTTCTGCCCACATGGCTCACAATGTACCCTTTTATTCCCTTCTTCTAGTCCATTTGTTTCTGTAAAGAAGGTACTGGGATGGGTACTTTCTGTCATAAGCAATCTTCCTCTAAGTGTCCCATATTCGCTGTGTGGTTGCAAGACCACTTCTTAGTTTATCAGTTTCGCCTCTTTCACGCTTGAGTTTCTCTTGCTTCTTTTTTAGGTTTCTCTCTCTTCACCTTTCCTCCCCTTTTCTTGGTTGCTCATGGTGGCTGATGTTACTCTGCTCACCTTTGTGGCAGTGATACTGAACATGACTTCATGTGTATGTCAAGGAAATTGACTTTCGCTTTTGGTCCCTATCTTTTAGCTGAGCGATCTTGGTCACCTTCGCTAACCGCTCTAGAGCTCTAGTATTGCCTTCCCTTGCTCTCACAGAGTGTGCCTGACTTAGTGCTTGTCGCCTCAGTCATTGACAGGTGAATTCTGGGTACCCCAGATGGGGGTGCCTTCAAGTAAGAGTAGACTCCCTCTGGCTACAGTTAGCTCTTGGGGCTCAGATGCTTGTGTACTTCTTAACGTTTGTGCCTTCTACATCCATCAGTAAGCATCAAGATGTAAAATGTAAATTTCCAGATATCTTCCCACTCATAAGTTTGTAGCAAAAATCACTTCTGGGGTTTTAGGCATCGTTGCATGAGCATCTCCAGTTAGATTTCAGTCCTCTTTTAGATACTCTACTTATGTTTGATTTATATTTGAAGATCCTGGTTAATACATTCTTAGAAGTAATAAAATGACCAAGGCTATCAACAAACAATCCTGTGGCTACATGGTAATTTGAATACTGTATGTTTCCAATTAATGTTTGTAAGGAAATGCCTCTTTTTGCATGATCACCCCCAAGGTTTTGGACTGATGCGGTTATTCACTCTGAGTGCACTGAGGCCTTCTGACCAGGCCTCTGTGCCAGTTCTTTGACACTTGAAAGTGTAATGGTAAAACACACAATTGGCATAACTTTACTTTCTTGTAAGTCCCTAGTGTATGGTACCAGAGGTCCCCAGGGCCTTTAAGTTAAAGTGTCCCTCCAGGGCTGCAGCACTGATTGTGCTACCCTGGATGTGAAAACATGAAACATGTCTTCACATCCATTTCAATATCTTTGAAAGTTGTGTTTGTGACATCTACCATTCATGGCATTACTTTGAGTAGCTGCGTGAATCTTCAGCTCACTTAATTTCCCTGCTTTGCACATGGTCTACCTTCAAATGTGTTGTGCTTTCTTGGATAGTAGTTGTGGTCTCATTTCCTTTGTTTGTTTTAGTAAAACATTGTAGTTGTGTTTTCCATTCGAGCCAGCGCTGCAGATACTTTTATTTTTTGGAGAAACACACAGACAGATCCCCAAGGCCACTGCCCTTGCTTCCAGGAAGTTTGTCTTTTCTCTTCATTGCACAACCATTTGCCCCTTACAACCAGGTCCTGGAGATGAGCTCCCCAGCCCTCCATAGGCACATCAGTTGTCCTCATGTAGTGTTGTGACTTGGTGGGAAATGTCAACCCCATAAAGATGTCTTTTTTCATCCACCAATTTATTGCCATTAACATTTCCGGGGTTACCTTGATGACTTAGTCGAAATATCCAGTTTCCAGCTTCCTCTGTCTATTTGTTCATGCAGCGATCTCGTTTATTTCTGCAGTTGTCTCAACAACAGTTTGGAATCAATGAAATGCAAGATACAATTATTCCCAGGAATAATTTGTACTGTCTGACTGAAATTGACTTTTTTCTTAAGAGGGTAGAGGCTAGTCTTTTTATCTTGGAAACACTGTCCTTTGTGGGATAAACCCTGCAAACGTTTGTGTTCACAATGAACCCGACAAATTTAATAAACTTGCTTGGATTAAGGCAAGATTTTCATTTGTTTAGTGAGAGCTAAGTTCTCGAACGTTTGAAGACAGTTTCTCGTAGTGCATGCCATGGCCTGGAATGAAGCGGTTTTTTTTGTTCTCTAAATATGGGAATATTTGATACTCTCTTCTTCTCAGATACGTCGCTACGGGCGCCATACATTTGGTAAATTTTTTAGGGGCAGACTTTAACCCGAAAAGAAGAATTGGTAATGACGTCCGGCCGCCTCGAGTCTAAGATACCTCCTGTGTTTGACATGGATGAGGACCTAGAAATAAGCATCTTGCAGTTCTTATGATGCTGCATGATCCCCTGGTTTTATTAGTTGCAGAATACTCTGCAGCATAACCATCGTGAATGATTGCTTTTTAAGGTATTTGTTGAGCTGTCTCAGATCTGATACTTGTCTCTACTTCACATTCTTTTTCTGTCGTCGTAGGAAGTTGGTATAGAGGCCTTTGTTTCTGGGGTCCTATGGAATTTCTTTGATTGCTCCATTGAGCATAACAGAGTTGATTTCTTCTTAACGGACAACTATGCTGATGTACCCTCCTGAGAGGTGGATTCTGAGGAGGCTTTTGTGTACATTCTAGGGTGTGACACGGTCTTAAAATGTCCAACATCCATTGATACGAAAAAATTTCTCTCTAATTGTTGTAAAAGCTGTAAATCGTGTCTCTTACAATCATGGGAGCAGCCTGTATAGAGGCAACACGAATCAGTGTTGTCACTGTTTTCTGGAGGACTTGTATCCTCATTCTGTACCTACCGATTTTCTTCTGTTAGGCTGTCTGGAGTAAGCTGCAGCTTGTGGTATTCTATATTGCTGCAGAGGCTGCTATTGATATACCTGTTGGGCTTGAACATAAGGTTGATAACTGTTGGATTGAAAACCTCCCGTGTATTGACTTCTACCTCTGGCACCATTAAATGTCTGAATCTGGTATTTTAGTACTCCTAATGATCTTGCAGTCTCTGTATCAGCTTTAGTGAATTGGAGTGCATCATCTGTTTTCAAAAAAAGGCTTCTCCATTATAAGACGTATCCAGTATCTTTGAGTGCACCTATGGGTGAAAAGAGAATGCCTTCAGCCAGCTAAGACTGCTGCTCCAGCCATTTGTCTGAAGCCATTCAAAGATACACCCATTGGTGTGTCAATCATTTCAGAGGTTGTTCGTTCTCCTTCCTGAAAAATGGAGTTCGAGGCATGTGGGCTGCTGAATTCATATCTGTGCATAGATCACCGCCTAGTGTTGGGTCCGGATGATTGCACATTGTTGTCCTGGAAGAGTCTTCGAAGTATCACAAGATAGGTGGCTCCTCCCCCGGACTACAGTGCGCATGGGCATCCTCTCCATCCTCAGATTGGTTTTTTTCCGCCATTGGGTTCGGATGTACTTTTCTTTACTGAAGTTCGGAAACTTTCTATAGGCCAAAAGGCCTTCGGGGTCGTCGGTATTGTTTCGATCGGTGCCGAGTTCTTGTTCCAGTTTTCTTGAGCAGGACGTCGAAGAGAGCCGCGTGACCTTTTCGACACCGGAGGCCTGATCGTCGATGGAACTGAGCCCGTTCAAACGATGCCTCCTCTGTAACTCGAAGTACCCGCACATCGATGTACACCCGGTGTGCAACAAGTGCTTATCACCGGAGCACGATGGGAACAACTGTCTAGCTTGTGATCGATTCAGGTCGAAGAAGACGCTTAGACTCCGACGCGCAGCGAGGCAAACAATGTCGAAGCCAGCGCCTGACCCGGTGAATATCTTCGACGAAGACGCCGATGAGGTCGTCGACACAGAGGATCCAGAACAGCAGTCGGATCCCGGTTCGGAGCATGACTCCAACTATTATGAAGAAGACGAAGACCACGTTGAATATGAAATAGTCGTCTAGGTAAGGGACGACGTATCCCCCATCGGAGCCGTTGATGACGACTCAAGCGATGAAACAAGCCCAACAGTGGGTACGGGGCCCGAAACAGACACTCAAAGACTTTCAAAGGCTCAGGTCGAGGCATCGCCAGAAGGCCTTAGCCGAGATCATGACGAACATTCTTTAGCCCCGCGTCAAGGCCCGGCTAAGAAAACATCACAAGAGCCATCGGTTCCACTACTCAAAACGAAACCGAAAGCCATCGAGTCAATAACAAAACTGAAAGTGCTGAAAACAGTCTTCGGGTCGAAAAGCTCGAAGCCATCGGAGTCGACGAAGAAAACCGGTGTGGACGACCCTGCGGGGTCAAAAGTAAAGAGTGTCGAACCGAAGATCAGTGCGCTGAAGTCCGCCATTAAAACCAAGCACGTCAAACCGAAAATGTCGACGTCGATGGACAGCGACACAAACAAGGGACTCTAGTCTCGGAAGGGTCTCGATCCGAAGCATCAGGTCGACAGACCACAGCTTGTCAAAGGCCTCGAGTCGAGAGTCAAAAGCGCCTCGAAGGACCACGTCGAGTCGAGGCAGAAAAGCACACCTCCGACGCCACAAGCACCGAAGTCGGCGCAGGCACAAAAACTTATTGGCCAAAAGGCAAAGTCGGTCGGGCCTACCTCGGCGCCGAAGAAGGTCAGTCTGTCTAAAGACACTATGCCACCGATAAAAATCGGACTACCACCGACTGCACGCCCAAGGCGTTCGATCCAAAACCTGGGGTCGAAACCCCCAAACAGGTGTCATTGGGAAAAAGGAGTCATCCTCTAGAAGAGGACGTTATGTACCAAGAGCCCTCATATGATGACCAGTCGAAGTTACATATCGACTCAGAATCTGGTAGACTTACTATTTATCAGA
Organism: Lissotriton vulgaris; assembly: GCF_964263255.1. Taxonomy (NCBI): domain Eukaryota; kingdom Metazoa; phylum Chordata; class Amphibia; order Caudata; family Salamandridae; genus Lissotriton; species Lissotriton vulgaris. The sequence continues at coordinate 617,027,560 of NC_141695.1, read as the reverse complement.
GGAAAATCAGGTCGGAAAATACTTTGGAATCATACTAAATTCCACTCAAAAAGAAAAGAGATTCTGCAACATCACCTGTCCTTTTTGAAACTGTGAGGTACCATGGCCTAGACACTTCGGCATATTCACCCACACCCACTACTGAGGATATGGGGTATGATGATGATGATGATGAACAATATAATTACCCTGCGGACACTGATCAGGATGACCAAACTCAAGCTTGGACAGACCCTGCTGACCAGGGGGAATCACAGACTATTCCTGATACTCCCTCTTATCCTGTGAAAACTTCACCAACGGAAGATACAGCTGCGTTCAACGCTTTAATTGAGAGGGCAGCACTAAATCATGATGTGGACATGCATGCTGACCCAGTTGAAGAGGACTTCCTGTTTGACACTTTCTCCACTTCAGAGAAATCTGTTAAACTTTGCCAATGCTAAAGGGTGTCCATAAACACGAAGGGGACATTTTCAAGGAAACCACTAGAGCAAGGGTTATTAACCCCAGAATTGAAAGGAAATACAGACCGGCGCCTGTGGACCCTACATATATTAAGGGACAGCTGCCGTTAGACTCTTTGGTGGTCTCAAATGCTCGTAACCGCGCCAACTCACAAACTACGGGTGATGCTCCTCCTCCAGACAAAGAATCTTAAGTACTAGAAGCTTCTGGGAAAAGGGTAGCTGCTCACGGTGGATACCGTGGCAACAGCAGCAAAGGCAGAGGACGAGGGAATAACACCAAATCCTCCGCCAATACTAAACAGTGACGCCTTGTCACTGCCCCCGGACCATGTAACACCGGTCGGGGGGCGATTACAACAGTTCCTGCCAGAGCATTACCACAAACAGGTGGGTGAGACAGCTTATTCAGTACGGCTATTGTCTAGAGCTAACCTCCACTCCACCCAACATACCCCCAAGACACCGTCCTATGTCAGCAGAGCACATAGCCTTATTGCAGCAAGAAGTCATCAGCATGCTGCAAAAAGGGGCCATAGAACTCGTCCCTATAAAGGAACAAGGTACAGGGGGTATACTCGCTGTACTACTTAAGCCCCAAAAAGGACGGGTCTCTCGGACCAATACTGGACCTCAGTCCCCTAAACCAATACATCTTGTCAGAACATTTTCACATGCTCACTCTACAACAGGTTCTGCCATTGCTCACTCAGGGAAACTTCCTCGCAGCACTAGACCTAAAAGACGCGTACTTCCACATACCAATACATCCTGCACACAGTAAGTATCTCCGGTTTACCATACAAAATTGGCACTACCAGTTCAAGGTACTACCTTTCGGGGTGACAACAGCCCCCAGGGTGTTTACCAAGTGCCTAGCGACGGTAGCAGCGCACCTGAGGAGAACCCATGTCCACGTCTACCCCTATCTGGACGACTGGCTCATCCAGGCAAAGTCAGTCCAGCAATGTGCCAGCCACATGTCGCGCACTATTCACCTCCTGCACAGCTCGGATTCTCATTAAACTACGCAAAGTCTCATCTCCAACCCGCTCACGTACAACAGTACCTAGGAGCGACGATAGACACTCTGGTAGCAAAGCAACAGCCAAACTCCGCAAGAATCAACAGTATTCAGCTTCTCATTCAGAAATTCAGACCCCAACACTCGCTCCCAGCACAGGTGTTTATGCAGTTGATAGGCATGATGGCCTCCTGCATCATCATAGTCCCTCACACGAGGCTACACATGCGTCCACTTCAAGAATGCTTAGCACGGCAGTGGAACCAGGCTCAAGGAAAATTAAAAGACCTAGTGTTGGTGACCGGTCGTGCATACCACTCTCTGCATTGGTGGAACCCACAAAACCTTTGCAGGGGACGACCGTTCCAAGAGCCTGTACCACAAATAGTGCTGACGACGGACGCATCTCTCCTGGGCTGGAGAGCGCATGTCCTCCATTACACAGTGCAGGGACTATGGACGACACAGCAAAGGAAGATGCACATCAACCTGCTGTAACTGATGGCAATCTTCATAGCAATGAAGGCGTTCAAGGTACATCTGTGCAACAAAGTCGTGTTGATCCGAACGGACAACATGACTGCCATGTAGTACATACAGAAGCAGGGAGGGACACACTCTCCACTGTTGTCACATCTAGCACAAAGCATTTGGAAGTGGGCCATTCAGAGGAACATATTCCTCATGGCGGAACACCTCCCAGGCAGGGACAACCAGATAGCGGATCTGCTAAGCAGACACAGCCACCAGATGCACGAGTGGGAGATACATCCCTCGATGCTACAACTGTACTTCCAGCGGTGGGGTCACCCAGAGATAGACCTGTTTGCCACAAGGGAAAACGCAAAATGCCAAAGCTTCGCCGCCAGGTTTCCACATCCGCAGTCTCAGGGCAATGCGATATGGATCAACTGGTCAGGCAGGTTTGCGTACGCTTTTCCCCCAGCCCCGCTCATACCACTAGTGGCACGCAAACTGGGACAACACTCCATGACACTCATCCTAGTTGCTTCAACGTGGGCGAGGCAACCGTGGTACACCACGTTCCTAGAACTTTCTGTGATGCCTCATCAAAGGCTGCGATTAACACCCAGTCTTTTAACGCAGAGCCATGGAGACATTCAGCACCCAGATCCGCAACAGTTGAACCTTGCGATCTGGCTCCTGAAGTCATAGTTTGGTTACCTAAACTTGCCTCCTGAATGTATGAACATCATCAAGGAGGCAAGAAGACCTACAACCAGAGCTTTCTATGCGGCGAAGTGGAAACGATTTGTCATCTATTGTACCAATAATGACATAAATCCGCTAGATGCATCTACTCAAAACATCATATGTTACCTGTTACATTTACATAGATGCAATCTAGCCTATAGCTCCATATGTATACACTTAGCTGCGGTGGCAGCTTATCTTCAGAACAGGCAACACCTTTCACTCTTCAGAGTACCTGCTATTAAAGCTTTTATGAAGGGACTCAAACGAGTGATTCCTCCAAGACACCCACCCTCACCTGTCTGGAGCCTGAACGTGGTTCTAACCAGACTGATGGGACCACCTTTTGAACCTCTACACTCGTGTGAGATACAGTTCCTAACGTGGAAGGTGGCTTTCTTAGTGGCGATTAAATCACTTCGAAGGGTTAGTGAGCTACAAGCCCTAACTATTCAGGAGCCATTCATACAAATTCATGCAAATAGGGTAGTACTGCGTACGAACCCTAAATTTATGCCAAAGGTGGTATCCCAGTTTCACATCAATCAAACTATCGAACTGCCAGTGTTCTTCCCAAATCCAGATTCAGTGGCAGAAAGAGCTCTACATACCCTGGACGTTAAAAGAGCTCTCCTGTACTATATAGACAGGACAAAACCTTTCAGAAATACTAAACAACTGTTTGTTGCCTTCTCACCACATCACAAAGGCAACCCTTTTTCAAAATCAGGTATAGCCAGATGGATTGTTAAGTGCATACAAATTTATTATCAGAAAGCAAAACGCACATTAACAGTTTCCCCAAGAGCGCATTCCACACACAAGTTAGGGGCATCCATGGCTTTCCTAGGTTACATTCCTCTAGAAGACATATGTGTAGCAGCCACATGGACTACCATACACACATTTACCAAACACTACTGCGTAGATGTACACCCCAAACAGCAAGCAGCTGTAGGACAGGTTGTACTCGGGACTCTTTTTCAGGCTGCTGCAGCTGGCACGGGCAACCACCGCTTGGGGGGAGACTGCTATACATTCTATGCACAGATATGAATTCAGCAGCCCACATGCTCAAACGGAATATGCTACTTACCAGTATGCATCTGTTCTTGGCATGTAGGGCTGCTGACATTCATATCTCCCTCCCTCCTCCCCGGTGCCTGTCGCAGCTGTAGCACTCAGAATTATTCTTAGCATGGACATCACTTACTGTATCATACTCCATCCCTGCCACAATGGCGAAAAACAATCTGAGGATGGAGAGGATGCCCATGCGCACTGTAGTCCGGGGAAGGAGCCACCTATCTCGTGATACTTCGAAGACTCTTCCAGGACAACAATGTGCAATCATCCGGACCCAACACTAGGCGGCGATCTATGCACAGATATGAATGTCAGCAGCCCTACATGCCAAGAACAGATGCATACTGGTAAGTAGCATATTCCCTTCGCTTTCTGCTTTTTATCTTCAGGTTGGTACTCGATAAACTGTGTTAAGTCTGACCACATTTGTCGATCATATGTGCCAAGTATTGCTAATGTTTAGGTTGTTCTTATGGTCATAGCACTAATAGCTGAAAAATGTTTCCCTATGTTGTCCAACGTCCTACCCTCTTTATCAGGAGTAACTGAGCATGGCGTGCTAGGATTTTTAGATCTATGTTGCAACGCCAGCATCACTATTGAATCCAGCTTCGAATGCCCGGTTGGAGAGTTGTCAGGGGCCTTCTATTTTTTGTCTGGTCTGGAAATTACTGCTGCCACGGTAGTTGAGTATTTCATGACCTTAAGAACCTCTGCCCAGACACAATCAACTATGGGTCACTGCTTTTCTTGCTGTTTTTTTTTAAATTGTAAAGGAAGAGGTCAGTTTGTTGTACAGTTTACTGGCAGGTCAAATCATTTAACAGCCCTTTCTAAGAGAGCATGGAAATCTCCTATGTCATACAGTTGTGACCTGGCTGCGGGAGGCTTTGGAGGAGCTGATATTTGTGCAACATAATTGTCCCATTCACTCCCCTTATTTATAGCCTGATTCAGAGGTATTTCACCTTCCTCTGGTTCATCATCACCGTGATCCACATATTTGTCTTGAATGGTAATTAAATCTAGCTGTCTTGGTTGGAGATTAACTCTTTGCTGTGTAGCAGGGCTTTTTAGGTCTCGGCCTGCGTAGGCTGCGCTTGCGCAGTCTCGCTGGCGAGATTTTATGTTTCTAGAGTATGGGGCTTAAACCCGCCCCTCTTCTCCATTGGCTGGCCTCCTAAATGATGGCCAGCCATTGGAGAAGATCCATTTAAGCCCCGTCTTTTTTGGATTCGGGGGGTGTTTTTTTTAGGTTCTTTCTCTCCTCTTCCCATTGGCTGGAATTTTACATTCCGGCTAATGGGAAGAGGATAGAAAGAAAAACACGCCCCCCAGTCGGAAAATGACGGGCGTTTCTCCGGGCCATTTCTGCATGACCTCGGAGAAAGATGGTGGTGTTCGTGGCGTCATCCCCCTCCACCATGGTACCCCGTACACTGCACCCTCATACACCTACTGCTCCTCTACAGCGAGTTGTGCCCCCCCCCCCCTCCCAGTCACCCTACTCCCGCGGGGCTGACGGTGTGTGGAGTTATGCCCCCCTCACCCCGTCCCTTTCAGTCGCAGTTTGTCTGTGTTTCCCGGCCGTGCCGCGCCCCTGCCTTGGCCGTTGAAGGGGCGCCTACCAGAGGCAGTTGGTAGGGGGGCTCTTCGGAGCTCAGCTCCTCCTCTGGCCCGAGCCCTTCACAGGAGGAAGTTAGACCCTTCCACACAAGAGCTACGAACACGAGAGAAGGCAGGAATCGGGGACACTCCCAGCCCCCCGGGGCCGCTGACAGACCCTCACGGAGGGGAGGGGATCCCGCAGAGAGCGTCCCACGGAGGCCCCCCACCCCCCGGCTGCCAGGGCGACAACGGCGGCGCGAGGGCAGAGACACACGCTCCCCACCAACGGCAAACAGGCCCTGGGAGAGGCACACTGACACCCCCCCTCCCGAGCACGGAACAAGCAGCCCGCCCCACGGGAGGCATTACACTCTTCACCCCCCCCCCCCCCCCCGCACGTCTCGTGCAACCCCACTCACAGGGGGACAGTACACACTTTTCCCCCGCAGCTCGATCCAACTGCCTCTCACATACATCACAACACGAAAGGCCTGTGAACCAGGGGGCAGTACACACTTCCCCTCGCCGAAGTCACAACACGTAATGCCCCACACGGGGAGCTTGCACTAACAGCCCCTAACTTAAACAAGCACTCCTTCTGTTGGGGGGGGCAGCATCTCTCCACAGAAAATGACAGACATTCCTTCATGGAGATTGAGAGTGGGCACTGTCGTGGGGGGCTCTGCTCCTCACAGACACACCGCCTGCCTCTGTGACACAGACACCGCCTCTGTCAGAGACACACACTGACAGACACGGAGCTCCTCGCGGCCAAGACAGCTAACAGGGCTTCAGTGAGGGGCACCCGGCCTGTGAAGGGCACCGTACTGCCCCCTCCAGGAGAGCTCCCACCCAGGACCCCCAGTGCCCCTGACTGAGGCAGGTCCCTGGAGCTGTGGGACGCCTGCGGCCCCCACCTCGAGGCAAACAGACAACGCTTCAAAGAGAACCAGTGCAGCCCCTTTCCCCCTTGAGGGCACTGTCAGACTAAGGACAGCTGCGTGGCAACACAAACACCCTGGGGGGGACAAACGCAGTCCCCGCCAAGAAAATGAAAACAATTCTTCAGAAAGCACTGAAAGCTGCGAGGGAGACGAGACGCAAGTCCCCCAGTGTGTGTGTTACTTTTTTAATTTCACAACAAACACACATATAATGATTTTTTAATACTTTGAGCGTAATAATACTACTGCTACTACGCGACTCTTCCACGTGTCAATTATATGCTACTAGCTAAGTAGATGTGCACTCTTTATCGGTTGGACTATTGTGAACACTTCGCCAGCACACTGACTTGAGACCTGTAAGCACTAGAAGAAGTGCTGCGGCAGTCCAAAAAGTCTGTTTTTCGTGTCCATTGTTTTAGCCTTTGTCCTCTTTTCATGATTTCGCCACAACATTGCAGACCTGCGTTCGGTGATTGGCTGTTTCTGGCGACGGAAGACTAGTGGTACCGGAAAGGGCGGAACGACCGAGCAACCCCCCCCCCCCCATCCCCCCCCCCCCCCCCCCCCCCCCCGCCTGCGGAGAGAATGGAGGAGCCTGACCCGGCTAATCGAGGTATACGGGAGTTGGAGGGTGTGCCGTTGTGCTGCAGAAGAGGCCCAGAGAGATGGGCGCGTTGGTGCTCAGGGAAGGACGAGGGCACCTTCGAATAGGCGGTTTGCTTTCCTGCGTGAGGCAGTGAAAGGAATTCACGGGCTGTCTTTTCCTATTAGTGCGGCAGACTCCGTAACCTGACACAAAGCATTGTGTTCGAGCCCACTTCCACGGTACCTCCCATTGTTAACACCTAGAATTCAGCCCCCAACCCCACACCGCATCCAGTTAACGGCGAAGACCTGGTCCTTGGGTTTGTCATCACAGTGCGGTGTGTTTAATTCAGAAGAAATTGAGCCTGCCATTGTCTAGTCTTATACTGCTTGCAAATGGGGTCCTATGCTCGGGAATTAGAGGACTTGGTGAGGTGTGAGTGTGTGTGTGTGTGTGTATGTGTATATATATATATATATATATATATATATATATATATATATATATGCAGACACAGAAACCCGGTACACGCTAGTACCCGCTCACGAGTGGGTCGTCTCTGGGGTCCCGGAAACCCAAATATCTCTCACCACGTTCTCCTCTTTCAAAGTACGTAGACGACACACCAGGAGTTTGCTGTGATGTGGAAGTTTATTGGCAGCAAAAGAAAGCAAACAACGCGTTTCACCTCACGGCTTGTTCACGTTTGCCGAGGTTTCAAAAACAAAGTCCTTTTACATTGTTTAACCCTCATCATAGAGGTAGGACTACTCCAAGCTCACCATTCGTGCACAGTGTGGGGGACATATTGGAACGAGAATTAGCAACCTTTAGATCCAATGTTATTCACAATGTTAACCAAAATAATTCTTTTAGTATAACAACACAAAGTATGGAGAAAATAAAAGTGATTTAAATTCTCTAAATTACTTCTTTACGACATGTGATTTAGTTGGAATTGCATGTTTACGAATGACTGAAATACCGCCCAAGTGGGCATAGTCTGATAATTGTACATATATACATATATATTGTTTTGTAGAAGACGCTCCTGCCAGCAACCCTTTGCCTTCAGTAGGGGTGGCTCGAGCCGGCGGAGCAGCCGGAAATAATATAAACACAAGAACGGCGTTCCTCACGAGCACTCGGGCAAATAGGCGTACAGATCACAATCCACAGATTAGTCCAAACAAGGGAGATTTATTCCATCATAAATCTTTACTTGACGCGTTTCGCACTCCACAGAGTGCTTGATCACACAAATTGCGTCTCTCTGAATACATCTTTTATGTTTACAAAGTGTATAGCCAGAAAACATGGAAAACGGACATTGGTAATGGGACATTCAGACATAATAGGTTACTCAGTCGCCATATTGTAGCGGTGTCGTATTCACCTAGTGTTGCACGTTATGTCAAGATACACTTATTAGTTATGTATTAAAAACATGACATTCCAACATATTGATTCACATGTAATTATACTGTCGCGTAATCATTAATGCCCTTCGTGAGCTCTATTTAACTAAATACACTTATGTGACATAGATATGGTCCGTCATCATGAATATATCTAATGCTTCAATTAATGAGGTACTTAGTCTGTACATATAACCCAGAGTTCAAGTGTTATGGTAATACCAAAAGACAATAATATATTCTGCAAAACGGGGAAAGGGAGAGTCGTGGCGTAATAGTGTCACGTGTCTAAGCTCCACCCCTGGACGTCATTGCCCGGTCGTCAAGGAGACCCTACACAGTAAAGTAAACACTGACAAACGCGTGGCCCGGTGAATAACCAAAATAATATAATTATTATTATAATTTAAACACCACCAGATATGAGATGCTTTGCCTTTAGCTTCATATCTCTGTGTCACATGGCCGTTTCGCATGTTCCGGTTTTTATTATCAAAAGTCCACTATTTAGGATTGTATTGGTAAAAGATGTGCGATCAAGAAACTTAACTGTAACTGAATTCTTGCTCACCATTTGTAAGAGTGCATATATTACAACACTCAAGATTATTATTTTGGTTAGATATATAGATATATATATAAATATATATATAGATATATTCATTCATTCATTCATTCCGGGGCCTGGTGTTTTTTACTTTTATTAGTGTAAGATTAAACGTGCCAGAATGTGGCAGTAAGGGTTGGAGTACTTCCCATACTTTTAATGTACAATAGAGGTTGCTGCAACCTGCTTAGCACAAAGGGACTGGTGTTGCGATCCGGAAGAATAACGAGACAGCAGAGTCCAGGGGAGGGATAGGCTTTCCCTCACTTGGGGTCTGCCGTCTAGTCATTGATCCAATCTCCAGTCGGCATCAACGAACAATAACTGAGGCGCTCTCATGGAATCCTCAGAGCGCAGTGTTCGCTGAGGAACCAAGAACAAAAAGGGGAAAAGGGAGGGTGTGGCTCTGTGTGTGTGTGGGGGGCTCGTGTGTATGTGTGTGTGTGTGTGTGTGTGTGTGTGTGTGTGTGTGCGCGCGCGCGGGGGGGCTCGTGTGTGTGTTGGGGGGCTCTGTGTCTGCTAATACTCTACTACTCTCTAATGCTCACCTATTGCCATTGTAAATGACAATACCATTTATTTATGTTTTTAAAAAAACAAAAAATGAAAAAATTGCCATTTGCAATGCCAATAGCTTTAACTTTAACTAAGACTAGATCATTGCATTGTAAATGCTTGTTACTTTGGCCAGTAGCCTAGGAGAACATAATCCTAACATAACAGAACATGTGTAATTGTAAAGCACACATTTACCCAGAAGAGTATCACGCACTGAATAACAGATGTTTATTGTTAGTCCACTCAATGGTAGCCTTTCATCCTTCAGAGGTCGATAAAATGACTGAGTGGACCCCTGGGATTAGAACCTGTGGTCATGAGTCCGAACACATGCCCATACAATGGATTCATTGGTTCACTAAGCCACAATACTCCGCTAATGGATAATCAGCGGTGAAGTCTACTGTGTGGTGCAGTGGAGTTCAAAGGTGGACAGGTGGTAAAGATGAAACCTTACTTGGTAAGGTTTGATCTTGTCTGATTTCATCATTCAAAATAGCCATAAACACGCCGTCTGTAGTGCTTACTTTGATAGGGCAAACAAAAGTATGAATGTCATTGGAGGGGCAGTCAACGGAACGGTCATCGATGATGGCTCTGACGGATCAGTGGTTGACAACAACTGAACAGCCTTCATTGATTTCGCAAATGGAGCTGTGGTCAATATTTTCGTCAACAACGAAGATTTTGCCAATTAATAGCTCGATGAGGAAGTAGACTTTGAGGCGGTACTTGTCATCTAAGTCATAGCTGTCTACGGTATAGTTGAAATTCTCGACAATCGTCTTGCCATCGACGCATGACTTTTGTGAGGAGGACCGGAGGTATATTTTTTTAAATATCAGCAGAAGTTAAGGCAGATTGAAAAGGAGTAGAGGGTTCTGACCTTGTTTTCTTTAATTTGGATAAGCCCTGAGGATTTTAATGGCTCGCCTTGGGCTGGCCTGGACTCATGTCAACCCTTCTTTTTTCATTTGACTTTTTATTTAGTGGCTCCTCACCTAATCTAACTCGTATTATTAAGACTTGAGGTCTTTTTGGTTGGAGTTAGTGAGCCCCTTCTCCAGATACTTGAGTTTCTGTGGTCGTTTTTCTTTTCAAGCCACAAAAGGAGTCGCGCCTCTCTGTCCTTGAGTGTCGTAGCAGACCTGGTTCTGCAGTATTTGCAGTCCTTAGCCTAGGCCCCACTGACCAGTAACGTTTCCTGAAATCAGAGACCTATGATATGCATAGAGGAAGCTCTGCTCCCCTTCCTTTAGTATATGCTCCCACCCCAGCCCTCAAGAATGCCAGCAGTACACATTTCCGGTTTGGGGGTTTCGGTCCTCATCTCTCTTAGCCTGTCCAGGTCTGGTTTTTTCAGAATAGAATTCCCAAACCTCAAATTTATCTACCATATGCAGGCATACACACACCCCGAAACGCACACGCAAGTATCACATGCTGTCAGGCATTGCACAAAATCCATGCAGCGCAAAAGTCAGTTAAGTGCACAGCCTTGGAACTTCATGCCTGGGTCAGGTTGCACTGCTCTATGACACAGGGGAAAAAGTCAGTTTAATACTACTGATCATTATGGAATACAGAAGGAGCCACCTCCATGCTTGTGTCGTTTAATGCCTGGGAAGGACATCACGAGGAAAGAACTCTGGTCGCCTTTCCTGGTACAATCAAACTGCATTGCCATGAGGCAGACCTAGGTCATGGAGCACAACCATGCTCCTAGTCTTCCCATTGCCAAAATTCATTACAAGGGGCCAGAGATCCATGCAGCTGCAAAGCTCAGGGCAAGGATGCACTTCTGTCACCATGTAGGGGACTAGTCCATACAAACAGGCATTCTCCGTGTCACTTGCCCTGCAACCTGCTGATACTTCCTGATGCTGTGCAACATATGGCTAGGAAGCTTTCTTGATATTTTTCCCCAGACCTAATGATGTCTTCTGTCATTTTAAATTGGAGTGGAAGTGTTCTACAAGATGAGAACGACAAAGAGGTAAAACATAAGAGCAGAATAAAGATAGATTCATAGAGACTGAGTTACTGTTATTTCTTAGGCTCTTTGCCGCTGATCCCTCAGCCATCAGACAGAAGAAGAGCTGGTGACAGTGTTTGTATCCACATGGATATAGGGTGTGCCAATTAGCACATGTGTGTATGACACAGAGACGTAAAGCTCTAAAAAAAAAAAAACACATACAAATAGTGTTTGTAGCATTTGCACTTGTAAAACACATGCTCGGGCACTCCTGCCTTCTAGTGTTGGGAGTGGACATTACAAGTAGTTTTTCTTCGATGAGGTTTGTGTTCTCAAGATATCTTGTGACACCTCCCTGACCTCAGAATGCACGAGGACAAAGACTCATATCAGATTGATTTTATTGTACCATCTGGCCCAGCCGTTCATTGCGAGCTTCTGGATGATCAAGCCACAGCCAGAAAGCTTTTGACCCCAGGAATCAGATTTTTCTACGAAGGGCATCTGAGAAATCATCCTCAACCTAGCTGCTTCAACTTAGCCCAGTTTGAGCTCAGAGGCCATCTATTATATGGCAAAGAGCCCTTCGCAAAGAGCCATTCAGTCAGCTTTTAGTGAAAATCTGCTGCGGGTGGGCAACAAACTGCCAAGCTAGACACTTCAACAAGTACATGAATGGAAGATGAGGCTGCACATACTTCAGCACTACTTCCAGAAATGGTGGAACATCTACAATCAATCTGTCCGCCATGGTAGAAAACGCAAAATACCCAAGCTTCCCCTCCAGGTATCCCCCCAGCCACATTCCATGGACAGTGCAATGTGGTGGGGCTGGTCATGCATATTTATTTAGTTTTCCTCCACTGCCTCTGCTTCCTTATGTATTTAGGAAACTCTGGGACATGTCTGACACTCCATTCTTGTGACACCAAGATGAACAAGACAGCCTTTTTTTCCGTTCCTCATGAAATGTCAGTCCATCCACACAAGAAGCTTCCAATCAAGGCATTTCTTCTAACACATCATCAGAGACTGCGGAGGCATCCGAACATAAGGAAGTAAACCTTCCGATTTCGCACCTGAGGTCATAGAGATCGGATATCTTGAACTGCCTGAGTAGTGTGTGCTAATCTTGAGGCATGCAAGCCTACTACGGAATCATGGTACGCAACAAAGTAGAATCACTAAGTGCATTACTGTTGCCTTTGCTAAACCTCACTTGGGAAACCCCATTTTAAAATTCTGGTATGGGAAGATGCATAGTTTAATATATACATGTCTGTTATTCAATGGCAAAACTACTTTTGTACACTGCTGAGAGAACGTTCTACGAGAAAGGAAGGAGCTACAATGGGTTTCTTACGGAATATACCACTGACTGACATATATTAACCCTGCACTTGGTCAACACCACATGCTTTTACTAAACATTACTGTGTGGTTATTCCGGCCAAACAAGAGGCCCAGGCAGGCCAAACTACTCTGTACTTTAATCCACACATCTGTCTGCCTCATATGCTCGCTAGCCACCGCTTTAGCGGCGTGCACTGCTTTGTAGTCTATGCAGAACACGTGCTCTACTGCAGCACATGCTACAAACTGAAAATGTTGCTTGCCCTGCAACTATTGGTTTGTGTCTTGTAGTGCTGTAGATTAACATGTGCCCTCCTGCCTTGCCGGAATTGAGCAGATGCCTCCGAATATAATTTTCCTTTGCACAATTTACCTGTGTACTTTTACGCTCACCCATTGGGGGTGGGGGAGCAATCTCAGGTGTTGTCTTTGTTGTGGTGCATTGTAGGGTTCAGGGAAGAGTTGCAACATAACTCAAAATTAAAAAACTTCTTAAAAGAAAAGCAGCTTGCATCATGCGTGTCCTACGCTAGATGGCAGATCTGTGGAGAATAGGAATCTACAGTGCTGCATCCTACAAACTGATATCTAAACTGCAAGTAGAACCAATAGTAAGACACAGTAATGTTATTTCATCATCTGTAACTTGACAAAACATTCATGTTCTCCCTTGTTATGTACATTTTGTTGCATTGCTTTAACATTCTGTTTTCTATAGTCTTTGGCACTAGATTTCCTTTTTTTTTTTTTACAACCAGCTACTGTACATAAAGATGTTCTTTTCTATTCTGTGTATCACTGTAGATGGATATTCTCCTTTTTCTCACCAGTCTTTGCACTACATTCACATTCCTGTCTATTTTTCACAGTCTATGGCAGAATATTTAGTCTTGCTTTTTCTCTCAGTATGTGGCAGTTGGGAGTGGACTACTTTGATCATTGTCCAGAGTTGGGACGTGTGTATCTGGAGTTGCACATTGAGCGAATCCCCCTGAACACTGAGAAGAAAGCACTGAAGGTGCTGAGGATCTGCGAACAGAGACAGATGACTGATCAAGGTAATTCTCCCCTACTGTTTTGTTAAAGTAAGATAATTGAAGTTTGAATTGCAACCACCATGCTGGGAACTGTGATATAAAGCTAACCAGTTTTGCTCTGCCCCCCTCAGTGCGAAGTATCTGTAAGATAATGGCCATGAGAGCAGTCCGCAATAATCGCTTGGGTTCCGCCCTGTCCTGGAGTATTCGAGCAAAGGATGCAGCCTTCGCAACTCTGATATCCGACAGGTAAAGGCATTCGCACCTTTCTAGTCTTCTGTAGGTGCACCTCATTTTTAGGCACCTTATTATCACATAGGAAAGGATACTCACTCGTAAGCATTCATGGACATTGCAGGTGCCCCTATTATAGTCCTCATCTCCTCACATCCATCCTAATATTAGACTGAATGAAATGGTGGTATCAAACGTGTAAGGACTCGTGCACACATTTAACCTTATATCGGACAGGAAAAGGCCTGTTTTTAGCGACAGCAGGTCAGGTGGTGTGTTTTAATGACAATATAATTGTAGGTCCCTTCATACTACTCATGATTTATTTGGCATTGTATTTGCTACTGCTGTCATGTCTTAACAAAGGTACTGTATCTGTTGGCCATCCTGTAAGTGCACCACTTCTTTTCACTGCGTTCTGCTGTTGATCAGGAGTAGTGTGAATGAATTATTTGTCAATGGTTGGTCAGTAGAATCCTGGCAAGTTTCTAAAACTACTTGAATCACAATAAGTTTTATTTGGTCTATGGGGGACTGGTGAGTTATCTAAGGAAATCAAATGCTAGAAAATAGATAAAAGTGCTGCAGTGATTTCAATCTGGGAAAGATTATTGCTTGCCATGATCTAACTGATGTTGGCAAAGTATTTCACCACAGGTTTAAATCAACAGGATACCAATCCTCAGTCAGTCACATTTTTCGATTATCCTGGGGGATTGTTTTGCTATTAAAGGAAGGAACATGGTTCTGTGTAAAACAAAATGCAGCAAAGGGGATATGTGCTTAGCTACCTCCAGTATTTCCAAATAAATTTGGCTTCTTTGAACAAATGAACTCCTTGATTGTCCTTCAGTTCATAGCTTTTGTCTAATATTAGATTTTTTATTTACTGACACAAAAGTCCTTACTGAGGCAGGCGACGCCAATGTCCACTTGCAATATAAATTCAATAAATAAAAAACATTTACACTATTACAATGTTAATTTAAAGGTGACAGATGTGTGCAACATTTAGACATTCTACTCGTCACTAGTACAAAGTTGCACATGCACAGAATGTTTAAAAGCACGTTAGTGATCAGAAATCTTTCAGTGCTGACATTGGCTAAAGTCATCATCTTTCCCACCCTGTCCTCACATATGTGTCCTGGTACAAAAGCAGCCCACAAGTCTGAGCTGATGAATGTCGCCAGCAGGGATTGCTGTGGGGGAAATCTGCTCCCAGCACCACCATTTCAGCCACCTCTTCACAGACTAAGCAAAGGTTTCTAAACATCCTGCATGTTTCAATCCATTCCAGATGCCGTCTAGGTCCATCAAGTCCCTCAATGGTTTTGTACCTGAAGCGTCGTAACAGCTTCAGATACTCCCAAACCTAAGAATCAGTTGAAAGAAAATGCAAGGCCATCTTGGACATGGTGGGATCCCAGCCCCTGTCCTCATACATAGGGTTTCCAGCTAAGGCCTCACTTGAAAGAGTTCCTTTTCCCTGTTAGGTTCTGGTTAAGCTTGTTCTAGCAAACGCAAAGAGATGATGGACGGAGTGCTGAGACACTCCTCCCCCAGTCACAGATCTGGGTTGAATCCATCTTTGTTCTTTAGCTCACGTTGCCACCTCAGTTCAGACCCAGCCATATGAAAATCAGTCTTGACTCTGTGCCTCATGGGAATAGTCCAGCCCGAACTGCCAAGCCAGGTCTTCCCTGATATGAAGCAAGCATCCTGGGACCGGTTTCGGGGTTATCACCCCTCAGGCTAGATTGAGTCTAGTGGCAAAGGGAGCAAGGGAACCACGCCTGGGCATACCCTCTCAACTTAGGGCAAACAAAGCAAAGACAAAGAGATGATAGACTGAGTGCTTAAACTTTTTAGACACTTGCACCCAGTCACAGATCAAGGTTAAATCGATCATCCTTTAGCTCACTTCGCTTGTTCTAGACCAGAGGCCCTGGCTATGCAGAAACTACAACACATCAAACAAGCAGATTTAAACTCCCTCTGATCTCTGTTCAATTGCTGGGTAAATTCATTTAAATATGAAACAGTGGAATCAGCCTGCTCTACTAAGAAACTTGTACTGCAATATGACTCTGAAACATATTTCTTTCAGCCCAGCCAGTCAACATATGAAACTGTTGCCTAGCCCTTTTGAGCTAATCTGAGTAACCGCACTGTACAAACATTTACATGTCTTGATGAATCCTCCATCTTGCATATTAAATTGAGTTATTATTTCTCTGAGACTAACTTTCAGGTGCATAATCCTAATCTGGGGCTTTGTGGGAAGTAATGCTAGATTACACTAGCCTACACTGTTGCATAATGTGTTACTCTTAAATGGTCAGTCTAACTTGTAATGTTGACAGTGTATTTTTCTTCAATTACATACGTATGTGGATATACTCAGATATGGCAATGAATTGATAAAATATAAAAATATCGGTGTTCTAGTTCATTCCATGGAGTTGTTAATCATTGAATTGCCTTCCAAACAATGCTCCTCCTTCTGTTACATATACTACCCTTACCGCCATAACTGAACCTTGTTCTTTCCCATAATGTAATACGTAGCGCCCCCATCACCATTGTCATTCTTGCCACCAACATGCCTTCATCCATGACTACTATAACATCACTTGATACTCCTGAGACTTCACTCTCTGACTCCTTTTCAGTAACCACCAACTCCACACCTGCTCTCCAGATATCTGCAGACGCTTAGCCCAAAATGCTTTAAATTTAGATTCATCTTCCCCATTTTGTCTCCACTCCTTTCCAATGGATCCTCAGTTGCATCTATTATCCTAGCAAGACAAATATACACCTTATCACTTCCAGCAACGGTCACTAGTCATGCTACCCCAATGTCAGCCTTTACTTATTTTAACATAGTCCCCCTCCTCAAAGAGTGAGGAGGTGGAATTCCATGACATGCTGGTACTTTTCTCTCTCACTCATCCCAATCCACAAATCTTGGAATTAAGATAAAGTTCTTGCAATACCCCTCGCATGTCTGCTTTACAATTACCTCATACATCCCATAATAATACACAGACCTCATCAACAGTCTGTTTTGTGACTCTTGCACCTAGCCTCTTCGACGCGGCGCAAATTCTGCCGCATGTGCAGGACGGCCCCTGGCCGTCTGACACACACTAGCACCTTGACTTCGGGCGGCCAGAGGCCATCCGACGCATCGAAGAGGTTAACAAGGTGATTGGAGCTTCCCCAGTAAGCAATACTCTGTAAATCACTAATTGATAGCAACCAAATACCCTATACTAATCAACAGTACAATTAATGTATTTACAGACTCCAACTACTTCAAGGAGCATACACCTATACTCCTACAATATGTGTGTGTGTTGAAATTTGTTTAGCGTGAACCGAACTAGAGAGCTACAGAGTCCTGAAGAGGGCAGGGCCTTTGGGGGAAAAGATAAAAGAGGAGGTAGGTCACGAAGTAGAACTATTGTGTCAAAGGTAATGTTCCTTAAAGAGGCATGTCAGATTTCCTGAATTGAAGGTTAGTTGGTACAATTCTGATGTCAGTGGGAATGTGGTTCCAAGTCCTGGGTGCATGAACAGAAAATGCCAGCCTTTTGCTTTTTCCTCCTTGCAGAGGGTTGTCTTCAGTCTGGTAATGTTCAGGTACAATTCCTGTCATCCCAGTGTTAAACTTGTTAAACTTGAGGTTAACCCACCTGCCTTTACAAACCAATATGGAATACTGCAATCCATACTGTAAATAACCTTCAGTCCTCCAGCATTGTCATAAAATCACATCCTTGAAACCTTTACCATTGTTGCCCTGGGTATCCCTTGTAACTTAAAACAGCAGTAAACCGTGTTAACATGGCTTTAGGCTTCAACAACAGTGTTAGTTTAGTAGCACATCACCTCATTTGCAACAACCAGAACTTCAGCAAATGAGGTGCAAGTGCTGAGCACTCTACTCCAGATTTCTACTACATCTTTTGTTACAATGTCCCTGGGAAGAGTTCTGCTCTTAACTGTGTTTGACTGCGCATATCATCAGCTTTCAGCAATCTTTAAGTTGCTTTTAGAGGTTTTCTGAGATTTACACCTCATTACTGACCAAGTAGGACTGATAACTGTCACCAGCTGCTACTATGGCTGATAGAGACAAAACCTTCTGTTCAAGTCGTGGTGAGACTGGGGACAAAATATGTTTTGAACTGATGATTATCATTATTGGGATAAAAAAAAACATTTATTGTCTTTATATCAGTCCTAAAGCCTATTGCTGTGGCATTTACAAGACCTTCCTTTCAAAGGTGCACAAAGAAAGGGGTTTAGATCTTAATTTGCTGTAGAAAAAAAGATTCCCCCCTCATTAAGGGGATGCCATCTCATTTGAGAAATAAAATTCCATGAAAAATTCACCACTGAGTATTTCCACTAATGTGGTGCAAAGAGGAAGCCTATCAAACTTCCTCTGCTGGAATTCACCTTTAAAGTGTCCTCAGCCATATCCGTATCTCCTTTCCAGACATCTCCCAAGTACTCAATGCCTATCAATGTTCACCCCTTGAATCCCGTGAGGGCAGCTTCGTCGCGTAGCGGATCACCCACCCACAATGGAGTTCTGCTAGTCAGTTTCCCCGTCCAGCCAAGTAATGTATTAGCCTCTCTCCAGCACTGTATCACCACTTTAGTATGTTTCAGCACCTCAGAACGTGGTTTACGGGAGTAAAAAAGAGGTTTGAAATTTCCTCCCTGCTCTGTATGCTGGCTATCAACATCTGCATACACCCAGTCATTTATGATCTCGAGCTGCTAGGACCAGTAGTGTAGCCTGACATCTGGAATTTCCAGTCCCCCGATGACCACATCATTGATGACACTTTTGACGAAAGAAATTCCTTTTCAATGTTTAACTTTCCTGCACTTGCCACTAATGTTTTCTACACAACTCCCAGTGCACATACTAGATTCATAATTGGAAGCTGATGTCCGTGACCAGGAGTAAGCATCTGACACATCTTCAGTAATGCACAGATGGATGTATTCTATATACCTGAATGTGAGGAAGAACTATACGAGGAAGAGGAATACCACCAAGAGTATGAATATCAATCTCAGACTTTTAAAAGGAGGGAGCCCATGCTTTTATTCCCAGCCTTCACCCAGTTCCTGCAGGGACCAAACCATGATGCAGGCTTCCATGGCACGCATGACTACAGTTTAACAGATCATGGAAAGTGGTAATGAGGACAAACCTAAAGTTCATACCTAAGGTGGTTTCAGAATTCCATGTTAACCAAGCTATTAACCTTCCGGCCTTTTTTTCAGCAGCCTAAGAGACAGACAGAGAGACCATTGCACACACTAGATTTCTAACGGGCAAGTATGTGTTATTTGGATTGAGCAAAATACATCAGGAAAGGAGAACAGTTATTTGTGTCCTTTGCACACGAAAATAAAGGGCTTCCGGTCGCCAAAAGAACCATCGGGAGATGGATAGTGCAAACAATCTAATATTGTCAGAAAAGCCAAAGAAGCATTCATCAAGGTAAAAGGGAGCAATATGGCTTTCTAATGCATTGTAGCTAGGCCTGGGTATAGTTCGCGGAGTCTTGCGTAGCAAAACTCAGTGAAGTTACCCAAAAACTCCGCGAACTTCAGCGAGTGGCAGAGTGCAGTGAAAACTGCAGTTTGTGCTGGTATTCCTGCCAATCGGGCAGAAAACCTACCCGAGCGGCAGCTCACGCTCGCGACCGGATTTAACACTCCGCTGCACATCGTGAAGCGGAGTTTTCTGCACTCCGCAAGCTCCGCGGAGTGCAGAAAACTCCGCGAACGGAGCGAAGTTCACCGCCCAGGCCTAATTATAGCACTAGAAGACATTTGCACAGCTGCTACATGGTCATCAGTACATACCTTCACTAAACTGCGTGGACATTCAGACCAGCAGGGAGACAGAAGTGAGACTAAGAGTACTGAAACACTTGTTTGTAAACACACTCTAAAGAACCCACCCAACACACTCTAAAGAACCCACCCAACCCACTGGAATAAAATTGCTCTGTAATCGATGCATCGCATGTAAATCCAGAAAAGATTCATACTGCAAAAAAAAAATGGTTACTTACTTGTAGGATGAGTTTTGCAGCTTTAAGAATTTTCTGGATTCGCATGTGACCCAACCACCTCCACCGTTTGAGGTTTTTTTACAAGCTCAATTCAAGGGAACACTAACACACAAATAAAGAGAGAAGGATCTGAGGATGGCGTCTGCGTTGAGGGATTTCTAGGACATACGTCTGACGTCACAAGGAGGGGTTTAAACACAAATGGTTGACGAGTAAGTAACCATAATGTTACCAGAGTTCCCAGCCTGATGGTGGGTAATGATTCAAGCATGTGAATATATGAACAATGCTAATCCTGGGGAACTGGAGTTACAGGCAAGTATCTAATGTCATGTAATTCCCAATGACAACCTTATTTCACTAGCGAAGTAGCAGATCTAGGGGCATTTGTGAAAACGTTGAAGTGTAATTCCTGCAGAGTTACTCACTTTTATAGATCTGAGAAGGATCGAGGAAATTAAGTTGGTGCCTCAATTAATGCACATATAAAATGTAAATACACTTGAATACCTGCAAACATCATCATCATCTCACTAACCACTCTCCCAGCTATCCTGTTCCATCATATTCATGTTAAAACAGCACATTCACTGAGAAACAGATTGCCTACTTTTCAAAACAGCGACCATTGTTCAATGAGTGTCTTATGCTCCTCTACATCTGTGTCCAAGTGCAAGATACTATTCCCTTTGAATGGTCAGACCCTCTCCAAATAGCAGCCGCCACTGACAGCGGCATAGGATAGTAAGGATCGGGGGTGGTTGGAAAAAATCACTTCCCTGGTACGGCTACTGCCTCTCCTCCATCCTCTTCGCTTCCTCGTGACTCCCGAAAGCACCCAAGCTCCCCTAAGCCAATCATGACGCTGCTGTTACAAGCATGACAGCAGAGCCGTGATTGGCCTTAGCGGCCTGTTTAGCCGCTCAGACAATGCCTGGGAGCTTTGGGACAGCCAAACCATCATGAGCACTTAGTGTCCATACCACTCCTCCTCCTGTGAACCGGCCCCACACTCCCCCAATCTGGCTCAGTCCAGAAAATTAAATTATTTTATTTTTACTTATTGCACTGCTCTGAGAGCAGTGGGGCGACTCCTCCGCTGGCTGCTGTGCATAACTCATTTAAAAACGACAACCCAAACCTCAGTGTGCGTGGAGCAGAAATACCAAAAATCTCTCATCTCTAAAAATTTGGCCTCCTTACTTACAAGCTTAAAAGACAGACTGGCCCAGATTATCTGACTACTGCAATACTACATTAATGCGGCCGGGTATTAACTAGCCCGCAGTGCAAAGTCTAGAATCAAAACTCGGAAGGCCACAAATTGGTGAATAAACCTGAAATAATATTGACCAAATTCCTAAAGAAACTAGATAAAGATACATTGCCAGATTCTAAGAACAGATTCTAAATTCTTAGAAAACCAAACTAGAACGGTAAAACAAAAACTTTGGGAATCACTTGCTATCATAAAAGCACAGAAAATGGATATACATAACATCATGCCTTTTAATAAAAAATATCTGACCCCCTTCTCTCAGTGCAGTCTAACATCGGCCCCACATTATTTGCTAACCACTGAACGTCATTTTTAAGTCTCGCCTAGCCAGCGCTTGCACTGCATTTTCGAGACCTGCTGTATTCAGGTATGGACTTTAAGCTCTGCCCATCTATTCAGTTGGTTCCTATATCTGTCCTATGTAAATGGTGGCTTGTAATTTGACAATAGGCTTAGTAGTCCCTCCTTTCCTCCTTTTGTAACCTCTCATGAGGACTGCCCTGTTACACGTGATGTTACTCTGTATGTTTTATTTACAGTCTGTGAGCACTATTTTCTTGAATGACTTTCCCTGCTGTTGCAGGCAGGCACGAAGCACCCTCCCCAACCGCCTTTTCTTTAAGCAGAGCGGCACGCCTCGCTTTATCTTATGTTTTTGCTTCAGCTCCAACAATGGCGGCCGCGCCTTTCTTTTCTTATGTGCTGCTCGCCCAATTCAATCTCTGCACTGGACACCTATTTTTTTTTTTTAAACATCACAGCACGAAGAGCTTTATCTTGTGTTTTTTCAGCCAAGCTTAATCTTATGTGCACGCTGCTGCTGAAAAAATAAAGTATGGCTGAAAAAGCATAAGATACAGTGTGCTGTGCCGCACTGCTTCAACAATGGCGGCCCGCCTTGGTTCTTCTTGGCTCGCCCAACTCCATCTAAAATATACCAATTTAACCTACTCTGTAAGTTGCAGCATACTAAACTTCAACTTCCAGAATGTAATGCATTATATTGCCACACAAAGTCCGGTGTGTGAAAGAATGTGTTGTATTGCTACGGAGTTTTGTGTTCACCCTACAGGTAAACCGATTTAGAGAGCTTGAACCTGCCCATTAAACCCATTTAGAGATGTTGACCAAACCATAAACTGGTTTAGAGTTCTTGATCCTAGCCATAAACCGGTTCAGAGATCTTTTCCCCTTACCTACCCATAAACAGGTTTAGAGCTCTTGAACCTTCTCCCCCTGAACCAGATTTTAATCCCAGGAGTTTTTAACGCTCTGATGAACCTACTGTCATCCACCCTTCGTCACCTCAGCGTGTCTGAACACAGGACTGTGTGTGACTGCACCTTTCTGTTGCTCATTGTAGCTGTCTCTACCCTCCTCTCCCTGTCTTTCTGTACCCTACCTCTCTCACTATATTACCCTTGCTTTCTTTATTCCTCTACTCATCTCCTTGTCTTTCTCGTTTTCAATCACTTGTAGTCTCTCTACTTGTATCTATCTTGCCCTCTCCGTATCCCTACCCCTTCTCCTTGTCGCTCTTGCTTTCAGTCTACTCCTTCTCTTTGTGTCCATCTGTTGCTTTCTATGTTTGTTCTGCTTTTCCTTGTCTGTCTTGGCCGTTCCCTAGTCTCTACCTTACCTCTTTATCAGTGTATCCTGCGCTTTCACTATCCCGTTTCTTCTTCTTGTGTCAGTTTGTTGCCTTTTTGCCCTTCTGTTGAATTCTCTGAATCCAGCTCTTGCTTTATCTCTCTCCTTGTATCTTCTCAACACCTTCTTCTTACTCCTTGCATCTGTCTCTTGCTCACTCTGAGCTTTTGTCTCACTGGAATCCCATCTGCTGTGTACACCTTGCATCTTTCTTTTTCCTTTTAGCGTTTTTTCTTTCTCTTGTATCGGTCACTTGTTCTCTCCTCCTTTGTCTCCTTCTGTCAGTCTACTATTTATTCCCCCTCTTCCTGGTTCTCCTTTTGTAAATCTCTCGCTCTGCTTCTTATTTGTTCTCTCCTCCTTTTTTTATTTCTCTTTGTATAAATACGCCTCTTACTACCCAACGTTTCAGTTCTGTCCGTCTCCTCCATGTCCTCGGATCCATTGGCTCGATCTGTTACTGTACACGGAGATCTTTCATCTATTAATTGCGCTGGTTTTAGATTGAAATCTCAAACTAATTACCCCCTATCAGGGAAGCAGCTGAAACCCTCACCCTGAATACCCTCGCGCTGTTCATTTCTGCTAAGCCTCCTGGGCTTCCGTTCTCTCTGCCATGCTAGTACCAGTAAGATAGCCCAGTGTGTTAACGTGCCTACTGCAGATACGCACGGACCAAACTACAGCATATTAAGGTAAGTAGTAATAATGTTTTTAATTGAAGCACACTAAATAAATAGGCAATCGTCTCATTAAGTCATCATGCCTCGCTGATATGAATTGCTTTCAGGTCGTTACAAGTGTGTTAATGCTTTATTTATTAAGCACAAAGAGTGCCTTCACATGGAAAATGATGTAAGGCGCTGACAAACTTCTTCGGTCAAAGTGTAATTTTGTGAAATGTTTTTTCGAAACTCATGAAAAATATTTAGCAGTTTCGCACACTCCATGTGAATCGGAATAAGCACTGAAAATGCAATAGGTCTCGCCCTTGTTTAAGTTAAAGCAATTCTGTTTGTAATTAGGTGGCTTTTTAGCTTTGCTTTTATTAGTGTTTTTCAAACTTTCATGTACATAACATGCATATGTATGCATATATGTATCTGTATGCATGCATTCATATTTGTATTTATGCAGATATATATATATATATATTTACGTATGTAATATATATACATACATATATATAAATGCATATATATATATACATACATATGTATGTGCTTAGGTGTACGCGTGGAGAGTGAGTCGTGGAGTGAGTCGTGGAGAGTGAGTCGTGGAGAGTGAGTCGTGGAGAGTGAGTCGTGGAGAGTGAGTCGTGGAGAGTGAGTCGTGGAGAGTGAGTCGTGGAGAGTGAGTCGTGGAGAGTGAGTCGTGGAGAGTGAGTCGTGGAGAGTGAGTCGTGGAGAGTGAGTCGTGGAAGATAGAGAGTGAGTCGTGGAAGATAGAGAGTGAGTCGTGGAAGATAGAGAGTGAGTCGTGGAAGATAGAGAGTGAGTCGTGGAAGATAGAGAGTGAGTCGTGGAAGATAGAGAGTGAGTCGTGGAAGATAGAGAGTGAGTCGTGGAAGATAGAGGGAGAGTCGTGGAAGATAGAGGGAGAGTCGTGGAAGATAGAGGGAGAGTCGTAGTAGAGGGAGAGTAGTCGTAGTAGATGGAGAGTAGTCGTAGTAGATGGAGAGTAGTCGTAGTAGATGGAGAGTGGTAGTAGTAGATGGAGGTGGATGTGTGACAAAGTAATGGATGTGAGAGGAAGGTGTGGATGTGAGAGGAAGGTGTGGATGTGAGAGGAAGGTGTGGATGTGTGGGGGAGGAGACAAGCTGGCGGGTTGTTGCCGTCTGTGAGCACCAGCACGCGAGGAGCTCCAGACGCTCTTCTTTTTAATTGAGAAAGTTTTATGCTGACAAACTGATGGTGGATTAAAGATTAATAAGGAGTACCCCCGATATTCAGATACATTAAAACTTGGAGCAGGAGCTTTGAAGACGAGGATGGAGACAGAGTTGCGAGCCGCCGGCTTACCGCTGGGTGTTTTGAGACTGCGGTGAGAGCAGGAGAAGAGAGAGAGATACTTGCCGGATTTAGCAGTTGACCAGATATCGGACCAGCGCCGAATGCTGTCGGTGACGCGGATTGACATCCAGCGCTTGCCGTCCACTCGAGTGGCTGAGTGTTTGGTGGCTCAGCGGTCGTTGCTGCGATTGTGTTGCCGTGCTGTACTTTGTCGGCAAACTCGAGGGCTTTCCATGGTGCCTCCTAAGAATTTGGCGAGAAATACCAGAGCAGTGAATCGCACACTGATAAGTGCTGCTGGCGCTTCGGATGGCGATTCCGGTGTAGGGAGCCAAAAGACCGATAATGCTGGCCAAAAAGCTGCGGGGAAGCTTGGTAAACCGATACTGCGTTTTTACAAACCAACCAGTCATTGGATTTGTTTTTGACAGAGGGGGCAGTGAAAGCGAATGCTAGCAACAGACTAGCGGAGGTGGTGAAACAGGCAATGGAAGCTCAACAAAGTATCTCTATGCTTCCAGGCTGTAGCAAGGCAGACACAGTGCGGGGAGAGTGTGATGTTGAAAATGAGCTGCTTCACAAAGGAATCAATTGCCCTGAAGATGCTTGTAAGGAGAGGCAAGAACAGGCGGTTGTGGATGGGATAGATAGTAACACTACAACTAATTGCATAGATATAAATATGGATACTCTTTCAAGGGCTGAAATTGCAACTAAGCTGGCTGCTGAGCCCTCTGAGGGTGGTGAATATACAGAGACAAACATGGTAAATGAAGAGCACTCCCCTGTAATATTTCTGGAAGGGTTTAAATTTACAGAGCTAACCGCCCAGGAATCGGAATGAGACACTACCAAAGCGCTGAATTTAGCAATAAATGGACAAGATATAGAGGGCAGTATTTTGCCTATCCTGGAGGAGAACAGCACTATAGTCCCGACTATAGTCCCGACTTCAGGTATAGATCTCATGAACGATTCTGTACTAGCTAATAATTATAATGAGAACTTAGTTGGCAGGGGGATTGGAGGAGACCCAGACATATAAAACAAGCATTTGCAATGCAATAGGTCTAGCATTTGGAAAGTTTGAGCTATTGGTATTGTAAATGACAATTTTGTTATTTATGTGTTGGTTTTGAAAATAGCGAAATTAATCGCTTTTACAATGCCAATACAGCCAGTGATCAAGGGCGGGATGACGCCCGAAACGCGTTTGGCATGTAAATGGACGGATGTGCTGCAGGCTGTTGTGGTGCTGCCGGCGGCAAGTGTGTGTTAACCCCCTCGTGAGTGACCTTCCAACTTGGCAACTTTGCAGCACATCCGTCCATTCTAGTGAACACTATGTATCAGTCCAGCAACCCTTATTGATGATTGGTTGTAAGTCAACCTTATAGACCAGCTATCCTAGTAGCGTGGATACGAGCAGTCTAAGGCTAAAGACTCGAGAGGGCGTGTTAAGCCAGCTGTTTACCACACATATACCCCTTGAATACCCAGTGAAAGGACACCACACAAGTGTTATGAAAATAAACAAGATATTTATTAAGAATCACAACAGCCCTGTACTCTTTATGAGGACAGGGTACTAAGCACAAAACAAAACTCTTATGAAAATACTTAAGTTAGCACAGTATATACAAATGCCCGAGGGGCACGGAAAACCATATACTCTGAAAGTGGAATGCGAAATTACTAGCAGGTAAGTACAGTACTAATAGGCTTTGGAATCGCTAGGACTTGACTATAGAATCTTCAGATTACTTCTAGGAGGCCTAGGGGACTCTGGTGCAGAGTGTACACTCTCACGCGTGATGTGGGACAAAGTCTATGGTAGCTAGTAATGACAAAGTTAGTGTTCTCGGGCGAACCCGACCTGGTAGGAGGAAAACGAAAGTGGATCCTGACCCTTGGATAGTGAGGCTATGCTGGGGCACCGAAATGCCGAAGTTACCTAGCCCAGGGGCTGCAGCTGCATATGTCTCAAAAGACGTCGGGAATCCTCGTAGACGGACCAGGAGCCTGGTAGAAAGAAGTTGCTGGCAGGCGACCAGTGAAGAAAGTTCGATGGATCCAAGCCTGGATCGAAGGAAGATGACACCTGAAAGCAGAGGGGACCAAGTTCGTGACTACTAGCCAGTAGTCAGTGGGCACCAGGAGGGCACCGGATGGTAGTCACCTCGACTAGGTGAGTGGGTGACGCTGTGCTCGCAGATCTCACGGACCAGGAGGCGTTGTCGCGACCAGGATGGAGGAGCGAGCCGTCCCACGATGGATGAAGCGGTCGGCGTCGCTGGACCCAGGATTGGGCAACAAAGCCTTGGCAAATTCAAGCCCACGCGGTGGACTCAAAATGGCGTCTGGAGTGGACCAGGAGGGTCCGGAGTGCCTCTCTTGAAGAAGGAAGCAAGGGCCAGTCTGGAGCAACCAGACCAGCAGCAGTGATGTCGTCGGGCGTCGTGAAGAAGGCCACAAGCCAGCCGGCTAGTAGCCACACAGCGCGGTGAGCACGCAAAAGCAGAAGGGCCCCACGCAGATCGTGGAGATGCTGGAGGGCTGATCTTCGGTGCTGGAGCTGCTCAGGGTTGGGGCTTCTCGGACCCCAAAGCACTCACCAGTGGAGCACACGGTGGGGAAGTCGTGCAGTCTTGGCGATCGTCGGTCCCTCGAGGTCTCGTCGCACTCACGGTTCTCAGCTTTGCTGTAGAGGGGAGTAGAGGTCAGAGGTGCCAGGGAAGCCGGGTCTCGTCGAGCTGGGTCGTCGGATTCGTGAAGAAGGACTTGCAGCAGACCGCAGTATTCTTAGGATGGTGCCTGCGGATGCAGGGTGACTACTCCTTAGCCACAAGGGAGAATCTTGAAGAAGGAAATCTTGATGTCTTTCGCAGAAAGTCGGGTCTTGATTCCAAAGATGATCTAATTTGAACAGGGGGCCCGCTCCTATCTTTATACTAAAAAAGGGGGCTGACCCGGTGACTAGGTCCTGCCTATGGGTGGGACTAGGAGGGGGGTGGTACACCCCTCTGCCATGCCGGACTTCCCCCAGGCCAGGGGCTGGTGTGCCCCTGGAACTGGTTCTGACCGGCCTATGCGTAGTGAGCACCGGGGTGCCACTCAGCAGTCACCTTCCTGAAAAGCACTGCCTACCCAGGATACACAAAACCATGTCTGGGACGGTGCTAGCACCGCCCCTGACAGGAAACCCTTTGTCCAGGCTCCCCTCGCAGGAAGGACTCCCAGCTGTAGGGGGTCAGACTCGTGTCTGTGGTGGCAGCATCCATTTTGTGGAGCTGAGGCTTCATTTAACTTTAACCGGGGTTCACAGTTACATACATGTTGTGTCCCTCTAGAAGGGTGGAATGCTAACCCCGTCGCCAGAATTGGCGAGGGGTTAGTATTCCAATTCGTATGACACCTTACTCGACATGTTTTGATAAAGCAATACCAAAGTTAGCATTTAACCGCGAGGATTATAATGCACTTAAGAGTATATGGTATGCGATATCATGGAACAGCTATTAGGACTTGATTCCGCAAGCTGCAGACAGGCTCAGCTCATGCCAGAGCACCATCTCACACGATTCCAAGCACTCTGCCTTCAGGATTGTTAAGGCCTGCCATAGGAGTGACTGATAGGAATCTGTGTGTCCATTTTAGGGTTAGATATAGGTATACTATATCTACAGCAAAGGGTGATTACACGACTTTGCTCCAGCTGTCATGCAGCCAGTTGTCAAATTTAGGAGGCCAGCCAGGGGTGGCATAATACATGCTTCAGCCCCTGGTAGGCCCTGGGTACACCTATGCCCTGAGTTACAGGGTCTGATAAGGTGGCCCAGTACCAATTGGTAAATGCACCTAGGGTACACGTTGTAATTTAGAGAGAGAACAGCCAGGCTGTGGGTCTGATTGGCAGGCCCACAGCCAGAGAAAGTTGTAAACCAGTGAAACAAAAGCAAAAAATCTGGGTGATCATAGGATTGCAGACCCTACTCTCCTACAGAAGCCATGTCCACAAGTCTCCTTCACGACAAAAGGAGGCTCCTTCTACTGCTCGGTTTCTCCCAAGATGGAAACTGCCTTTACATCACTGGCAGGATTCAGGGGCGACGAGGCGAATGCAGGAGTATGCCAGTCCTGTTCTCAGGTCTCCTCTTCAAAGACCGGTGGAAGAAATGGCCAGGGAGAGCTCTCCCAGACATAGAGCCCACACACAGAGGATCCTTGAGGGAAAGCACTATAGATCACATTCCCCCAGACGGGAGGAACGCACAGTTCGATCACGGGAAAGGAGGGACAGTGCTCATGGCAGAAGTAGAAGAACGAGGAGGACGACGGCGGGAAAACAGGTAAAAGGCAGGCACTGACATGAAAGACTGGTCATCCCCTTACCACTTCCCTCCAGGAAGCCTTGGCTAATAACCCAAAGCGTATGCATGAGAAGGGAATCCCCTCTCACATATAGAAAAACGCCTTAGTGAGTGTATCACATAGTCTGTACCACAACACTAAGTCTGTTTTATTTCACCACACCTTTTTAAAAAACGGTCCTGAGGAAAGCCAGAATACTCTAAGACACTGGCTGAAACATGTCGACCATCTGAAGGACGCTGGGGGCAGTAACTCGCCACCCTCACGCGTCCTGTAGCCTTACTTTTAACCGCTGGTGACGGCCCAGTTATTAAAATTTAATTTACCCTCGGGTACTGGGACCACCACCAAGCCGTTTTAAATCACAACTCACCCAACCTCACTCACTGCACTCTCAGCAATATACCAGCTCCGCTGTAATCAGGTGTCGTAGCACACCCGGGACATACGAGGTGTCACTGGGTGGGCCCGATGATGAAGCATGCCACCAACTAGGTTGGTGGGTGAGGGCTTCATGAATACACCAACAAGGTGCCCGTGACAGAACTAATTAGAGTACTGCAACACTTTGGTCAACTTAAGCTAGTCCTCTTTGTTTAATCTCATATAAACCCTCAGGGACTCGGACTAGCTATCTAGTCCTCTCTCTCCCTCTTGTTACACGCAGAAGTAGAAGAACACCATCTACTTCCTCAACCCACTCCTCAAAGAGGGATTATTCCCCCTATCTCTAGGGTCTCTCCAATAGATGACAGTAATACCTACCATGAGGTTCTGCAGAGAGGGGCTCAGAAACTCAGCATCGAGATGTCTGTCCCTCAAATCACAACAACAGTGATTTTCGAGACGCTTCATCAGAAGACTTTGTCTCGACCATTGCTTCCCTTGGTTCCAGGAATTCTTGACCCTGTCATGGACACTTTCCTGTCTCCAGCAACCATTAAGGCGGTGCCGGCTCACATCCAAAAGAAATACAAGCCAGCTGCCTCAGACCCGGTCTTCGTTAAGACTGATCCACCTGCAGACTCGGTGATGGTAGCCACAACACAAAAAACACACGCGGTCACTGCTACTTCCTCGGTTGCACAGGATAAAGAAAGCAGGTCCCAGGACTCATGGGGTCGCAAGGTCAGCAATTCTGCGGCTTCTACCCTAAAGGTCTCCAGCGCAGCTGCGTTGTTAGGCCGTTTTGACAGAGCTTTATGGGATTCCTTGAAACGCTTCAAGACCAAGCTGCCAAAGGAAGACCAGAAGGACTTTGATGAAATAGTAACCAAAGGATCTCTGGTGGCAAACCAGATGATTAGCACAGCGGCGGACGGCGCGGTGCTATCGGCGCACTCATACGCGCATGGAATATGCGCCAAGAGATCATCCTGGTTGAGATTGACAGGCCTCATACCGGATGTGCAGCAGAGAATCTTGAACCTCCCATTCTCTGGTTCCACTCTTTGGCACGCACGCAGACGAGGAGATGAATAGAATGAAAACCGAACTGAAATCTCTCAAGGCAGTCGGCTTGGAGAAAAAGAAAGAGTTCAAGCGTCGTTACAGACCCAACCTATGCAAGGGGCCTCAGCAGAGGGTTCAAACCCCTCAGTGGTCCCAGAACAAGAACCAGGGCAAGTCCCAGTTTCAAGGAAGAAAGTCAAACAAAGGTAGAGGTGGTCCCCAGCAACAATCCTCTACCACAGCGAGAGCAGGAGGGAAGTCATGAGCAGTGGCTTCCTCTGACGCCGTTGCCCGCTCGAGTGGGAGTAAGTGCTTCACAACATCTGGCAGAGTGGTGCAGCATCACAAAAGATCGTTGGGTGCTGAATATACTGCGCAATGGATACACGCTACATTTCCGTGCACTTCCAAAGGACATACCTCCGAAAAAATCTCGTCCTCACCAACTAAAGCTGCTTCGGAAGGAGGTGAAGGCGCTTCTTCAAAAGCAAGCTATGGAAGAAGTTCCTCCCTCTCAAAGAGGAAGAGGAGTTTACTCCAGGTACTTTCTTGTCCCTAAAAAAGATCAGGAGCACAAGTTCCGACCTATCCTGGACCTTCAACTTCTGAACAAGGTCATAGTGAAGGAGAAGTTTTGCATGTTGGCCCTTCACCAAATATGTCCACATCTAAAAGTAGGAGATTGGATGTGATCGTGCACCTCCAAGATGCGTACTTCCTTATTCCGATTGCACAATGTCATCGCAAGTACCTGCAGTTTGTGGTCGGCCACAAACACGACCAGTACAAAGTCCTGCCCTTCGGGCTCAAGTCGGCTCCGCGAGTCTTCACCAAGTGCATGGCAGTGGTGGCAGCCTTCCTGCACAGAAAAGGTCTCTTCGTCTATCCATACTTGGACGACTGGCTTCTGAAAGGGCCATCCCCTCTGCACGTAAGAAACGACTTCCAAGTCTGTCTGCAACAGTTACACAATCTCGGCCTCCATGTCAACAAGGAGAAGTCAGTGCAACAGCCCACTCAGAACATCCATTACCTAGGCTCCGTTCTGGACACAAGCTTGGGAAGAGCGTTTCCTTCGGTGGAGAGACTTTCTTCGATGCGGCAGAAGTGCAGGATTCTACTCCAGACGCAGAATCCAACAGTCCGGCAGGTGGCATCCCTGCTGGGATCCATGGCTTCCTGCATCTTTCTCATCCCCAACGCCAGGCTGAGAATGCGCCCGTTGCAGCAAACTCTGGAGGACCAGTGGGATCAATCGACAGGTCGCTGGGAAGATCAGATCGGTCTCTCCCGGGCAGCGAGATCCTCCATCAAATGGTGGACTCTGCTTCGGAATCTGTTGGTGGGAGTCCGCTTTCACCAGCCGCTTCCGGTGTAATTGGTGGTGACAGATGCGTCTCTGCAATGCTGGTGGGCACACATGGGGTGCTTTCAGATACAAGGTTGATGGTCGGCAAAGGAACAATCCTACCACATCAATATGCTGGATCTGCGAGCAGTTCACCTTGCTCTGAAAGCTTTTCTACCTGCAATCAAATCCAGCTCGGTCCTGGTCCAGGCCGACAACACGACCACCATGTACTATCTAAACAAACAGGGTGGTGCACGGTCACACCCTCTCTTCCTGGAGTCCCAGGCGATCTGGCACTGGCTGCTCGGCTGGAACCTCTCAGTGGTGGCAGTGCCTCTTCCAGGAGAGCAAAATATCAAGGCAGACGCACTCAGCAGACACTTCGAAGATCAGCCAGACTGGGTGCTAAACGACAAGGTGGTGGCAGACCTTTTCCATCGATGGGGTTGTCCAACAATAGATTTGTTCGCAGACGACGAAAACAACAAATGCCACGCCTTCGTGTCCAGATTCCACCGTCCAAGGACACGGGGGAATGCGTTTTTGATGGATTGGTCAGGGACATTTGCCTACGCCTTTCCTCCCCTGCCTCTGATCCCAAAGGTGGTGTCCAAGCTCATCAGATCCAACATGAAGATGATTCTGATAGCTCCAGACTGGCCACGGCAGTTGAGGTACCCGGACCTTCTTCATCTGTCTGTATTTCCACACAGGAGACTACCTTGCAGGCCGGACCTACTGACTAAGATGGGCGGGAGGATCCTTCATCCCAACCTTCCTTCGCTGAACTTGACAGCATTGCTCCTGAGGTCCTGCAATACGGACATTTGAAACTGCCTCCTGATTGCATGCACATTTTAAAAGAGGCTAAGAGACCCTCCACAAGAGCGTCATATGCGTTTAAGTGGAAGAGGTTGTTTCTTTGGTGTAGAGAGCATCAGCTCGATCCTACGAAGGAGCAGGAGGATGTCATTCTTCCTTACCTTCTGTACTTAGCAAGATCTGGGTTGAAGTATGCTTCTATCAGGGTGCATTTCTCAGCAATTACGGCGTACAGGAAGTCACCTAGCCAACCCTCCTTTTTCCAAATGCAGGTGGTCAAGGACTTCTTACAGGGGTTGAAGAAGGTTTATCCCCCTGTTCGAAACCCTTCTCCTCCATGGGAGTTGAACCTGTTGTTATCTAAGTTGATGGGCCCACCTTTTGAGCCCATTCACAGAGCCTCTTTGCAGCATTTGTCATGGAAGGACTCTTTTCTGGTAGCCATTACATCAGCGCGCAGACTAAGCGAAATCCAAGCGCTGTGTACAAAAGAGCCTTACACTGTCTTCCACCACAACAGAGTAGTCTTGAGGGCGCATCCGTCTTTTCTCCCGAAAGTTGTGTCTGATTATCATATTAATCAGTCCATTTCCCTTCCATCTATTTCCCAAACCCTGCGATCCCTGCTGAGCGTTCGCTGCATTCCTTGGACCTCAAAAGAGTGCTTAAATTCTACTTAGAGAGTACCAAGGGCATAAGGAAGACGGATCAGTTATTTGTCAATTATGGCGCCATGAGAACCGGCTTCCCAGCCGCTAAGAGATCCATTTCCAGATGGATCGTTTCCTGCATTAACTTAGCTTATCAACTGGCGAAAAGACCCTTACTGTTGTCGCCTAAGGCGCATTCCACAAGGGGGAAAGCGGCCACAGTGGCTTTCTTGCATGATGTCTTTAAGTCAGAAATTTGCAAGGCTGCAACCTGGAGTCGGTTCATACCTTTACGAGGCACTACTGCTTAGAATCCGATTCCAGGGCTGATACTCAAGTAGGCCAGGCCTCCTTGAGGAATATGTTTGGATAGCCAACTATCTGTCCAAGCTTAGTTCTTCTAAGCTTATTGGTTATATTACTGTTTTGCTCCTTTGCCAGCAGGGAGGTGAGGTGAGGCTCGCTACTCTATTCTAATGCTTATTACTATTGATGAGGATCCCCTGGAAGAGAAGGATTAGTTACCTGTAATCCTAGTTCTCTTCCAGGGGTATCCTCATCAAAGTCATAAGCAACCCTCCCCGGGCAAAGGACTTTTCATTTTTGGAAAGATTGTTCATTCTTTGTGCCATGGCTTTTTTCAGTCTCCGCAAAGAACTGACCCAACTGTCACCCCTGAGGCATGATGGGAAGCTGGGGGTCAGGAGTGCCTTAAAGGCACAGTGTCAGTTTATTTCTATGTTGCTATGAGTTAGCTTTTCAGTCTTTTTAGACTGTGGTTTGCAATGACCTGGGAGCTGTCTATGCTTTTAGTTTTTTATGGGATTTTCTACTGTCTGCTGAGCATTAAAACTGTTTTAAAACATGTTTTATTGTTGTTTTGTCCCTATTTCTAATGCATGTTTCTCATGTTATGATGTGAAGTCCTTACAGCATGATTCAGCTCTGATGTGTATAAGGCTGCAGTTGCGCAAATATATATATATATATAGCACATATATTGTAGTGTTTCCAGGGTCCCGTGGGCGGGAATATTCTAATGCTTATGACTTTGATGAGATACCCCTGGAAGAGAACTTGGATTACAGGTAAGTAACTAATCCATAGAGAGTGAGGGCGATGGATAGATAGAGTGAGGGCGATGGATAGACAGAGTGAGGGCGATGGATAGACGGAGTGAGGGCGATGGATAGACGGAGTGAGGGCGATGGATAGACGGAGTGAGGGCGATGGATAGACGGAGTGAGGGCGATGGATGGACAGAGTGAGGGGGCGATGGATGGACAGAGTGAGGGGGCGATGGATGGACAGAGTGAGGGGGCGATGGATGGACAGAGTGAGGGGGCGATGGATGGACAGAGTGAGGGGGCGATGGATGGACAGAGTGAGGGGGCGATGGATGGACAGAGTGAGGGGGCGATGGATGGACAGAGTGAGGGGGCGATGGATGGACAGAGTGAGGGGGCGATGGATGGACAGAGTGAGGGGGCGATGGATGGACAGAGTGAGGGGGGCGATGGATGGACAGAGTGAGGGGGCGATGGATGGACAGAGTGAGGGGGCGATGGATGGATGGACAGAGTGAGAGGGCGATGGATAACAACAATTAAGCATATGGAAAGCATACGCAAATAATAGTAGCTTTTACCACATAAATAATTAACTGCAAAATAAAGCGTTACTGTATTAATAATAAAAACGGTGGTCATTACGGGCAAATTTGTAGCATAAGGCAAACGTTTCCGGCTTTGAAGTTTGCAGAAAGCTGGTTCTAGTCACAGCGCTAGACGTAAGCTCAAAATCAGTGTTTAGCATAGTGTACCGCACAAGTGACATTTTGCTGCTACTGTTAGTACCAAACATCTAACCAAAGTAACATTACATGTACAAAAAGCCATAACTATTGCCTTTATAAACATTTGTAAGCACACATATATGTGGTCAAAATAAATACATTAGCCTAAAAGTAAATTAATATTTACAGTGCTTTATGTATATGCTAAATGTCGCTGGGCAAAAGACTAAACCAAAATACCAAACTAAAACAATGTGTAGCGTACCTCAAGTTAACTTACAAATTATTTCCTATGCTTAGGAAAGCCTAAAGTGTTCCGTCTGAAAACGTTGTGTTGAGGGGCCAAAAGCAGACCGAAAGTCTGCAATAGTGTGATGTTTTGGAGTGAAAATCTACACTTTAGAAAGGAAACAAGGGCAGGCTAATGAAGCGCTAACAAGCCGAGAAAGACAGATTAAAATCTACTCGTAGGCAGCATCTGTGGGACACAAAACAAGCACAGCAGGCTGAGAGATCCAGGAGAGGAAGGAACATAAATGATACCTTTTGTGGTAAACTGACACAAGTGGAGTACACCAGACACAATTTTTGCAGTCTGCATAGATGTTTTGGGAACACAATTACAAGTGCACAACACAGCAACACAGAATTTTTTTTAACTGTTACACTAAATGGGCTAGGGAATATTGGAACATGCCAGTAGCTAAGAGCAACCAAACATGCTAAGCTGCTCCATGGCAGTGAACAGGATGAATTACATATTTGTTGTGGATAAACTGAAGCTGAAGCAAGCGTCCGGCTCGGAACATAAGGAATGTGCACAATATAGAAAGATGGCTATTGAGATGCATGTGACATCTGGATTGAGTGTATGGCTATTATGGCTTGTGCTAGCACATGGTTGCTGTACTGTGCCTAGTATTAATGGCAGCCAATGTCGCCTCTTAAAAATGGGAAGTTTGCCTATGACCCTAGCATGATGTATACGAGGAAGCACAGTACTGCTTTCACTGGTCTGATGCTGCAGAGTAGCGTGTGGGGCTAGTATGTGTATTACTGTAGGACAGGTGCTGGTAATGTGACAACAGTAGGGATGTGGTTGTGTTTTTGTGATTGTGTGTGTAGTTCTGTGGCTCTGTGTGTGTGACTCTGTGTGTGTGTGGCTCTGTGTGTGTGGCTCTGGTTGTGTGTGTGTGTTGTGTTTGTGGTTGTGGTTGTGGTTGTGGTTGTGTGTGTGACCTTAAAAGAAATCAGTCTTCGATGCAGGGTAGTCTAGATTTAAAGCATGCCTTTGCCACAGGAAAATCTCCCACCCTTGGTTCTGGCCTAAGGTGTGTACCCAGAACAGTACAAACACAAAATCACTACATAACCTGCCCCAGGAATCACTGTCTGGACATTGCCATTGCGGCCACTTATAATTGTAAGCCTCTCCATAGCATACTGAAAACGCCAGAAGCACTATACCTGAATGTCTCGCCTATTATTGCAGGTTAAAGTGTGTGAGAATTCTGAAACTGATCATTTTTGACAAATGTGTGTTATTACATAACCTGCTAAGAAATTGCAAGTGCTAGACAACATTAACAACACTTTTAAACATAGGGCAATGGAGGATGTCATTGCACCGTTCTACTGTTGTTTGAACTCCCCAATACATTACTTTAATTGCTAGGAGACTACAAGCCTCCTAAAATCTGCTCTTTCCTGGATCTGCTTTCTATTGGCTCATACTCCGGATTCAATGGATAACCCTAGTCCTTTCAATCACAGCCTACACCGACTGTTGAAGTTATATGCATTTAGTTCTTTTAAACAATATGCACCCAATAAAGGTTCAAAATGCACGATTTATGGCCCAGTGCCCGGATAAACAATTGAGAAGGACTTTTTGTGGATTTCTTAAAGGTCTCAAAATCTGCCTGCTTCTGTCACCGTCCAAGTCATTCACGTGGTTTTGCAGAGAGCAAACATGGCCTTCCAGCATCAGAAATTTTACAGTGAAACCGTTCCAGTTATAAAAAATAAATTAACAAAAACAAATACATGAGGGCATGGTCAGTAGTGTATAGCAAGCATGTCAGCAAAACATACATGAGAAAACAAACCCTAATCGGTTACCATCAATGCAGAGATAGACAGCCAGTTAAAACCAGTAAAAGAGAGACGATAGCGGATAGGAACTAATGTAAGGTCCTATTAAAAATGCTGAGATTAGGATTGTGACTACTGAGCACAGTGAGTAGAAGCAGAGACTGGGTGGGGGCAATAGACAGTTACAAAGTCCGAGAGGTAAGTGTAGTGAAGGCTACAAGGAAATCGAAGTTTAAATACTGAAGTGGAGCCTCACTCCCGACGTTAAACAACTCATACTGGTTTGCCTTCCCGGCCTTCGTCCCCTCACAGGAGAAGTGCATCATAGATTATAAATTTCAGAACGGAGGCCCTCATTCTCAATACCTGTATTTCATTTAGAATTGCGGTACAAGTGCACAAATAGCACAAGAAGTAATTAAAGTCCTGTAATTTTCTCCATGTCCAAAGATGCACATTATCACAGCAGGTTCCAACTAA
The DNA here is from genome assembly GCF_964263255.1 of Lissotriton vulgaris. NCBI lineage: Eukaryota > Metazoa > Chordata > Amphibia > Caudata > Salamandridae > Lissotriton > Lissotriton vulgaris. The sequence goes on along the minus strand of NC_141695.1, from coordinate 616,989,369 downwards.
GAAGTTTAAGAATTAAGAATTACGAAGGGTAAAACTTGGGCATGTTAAGTTCACTTAAAAGTCTCCTACCTAGCCAGTTAGCAGCTTTGGATGTGCTGTGAACCAACATTTAGAAAGTGAATTGAAAATGGAAAATACAATTTGTCTAGTATGTGTTTAGCATATTGACAACTGGTACAGTTGCATTTGTAAAATTGGACACAAAAGTGAACTAGATTTATAATCTTTTTTGTTGCTCAAAAATGAAGTCCATGATCCAACAACAAGCTTACACTGTTTGTCCATACACAGACATTTTTTATGACCCCCCCCTTTCTCTTCCCCACCCCACTCGCCGAAAATAAAAAGGATATTGTGCTGTATACCTAAAATACTTAGTATGTCCCAAAAGCGAGACCTATTGGCTATGCCAATGCTTGTTAATTCGTGGGGCAAGTAACATGAATGAACGCCAAAAAGTAGTTGTGTGTGCCTAGAGTATATAGAATTAGTAGCTGCTAAAAGTGTTTACATGTTGTTTGTATTGCATGTTTTGTTCATATCTAATATAAAATAAAACACAAGTAAGAACAATTTACCAAAAACTGCAGGGTAAAATAAAAGCACCGGCACGGAGCTATAGAAATACGCTTAGAGAAAGATAAGGGGGCTGTAGCTAAAACGAAAACCAAAACATTGACTGATGTGAAAGCTAAGCTTTTGTTGCACTGCAATAATCATGCCGTTACATAAATGCAGGGAAGTTGTGGCTAAAATAAAAACAAACACATTGCCTTGGACAGAAAAGAAAGCAGTTGCTGAACAGTTTTGGTAATACGAAATATAGTGCTAAATTAACCCACCACTTACAAAACGAAGTAAGCAAGTGTGCAGCAGCTTGGTTCGAGTGGCTGGGTTCCAAAACTAAGAAAATACCTGGTTAAATCAGTCCAGTGAAATATTCTCGTAAAAGCTTGCTTTCTTGATAGTTTCCCAAAAAAGTGTTAGTGTTGTAGCTTTGTTTCCTGTTTCCAAATGCGGGGAAGCTAGACCTAAAACGAAACCAAAAACATCGCATCACTCCGAAAGCAAAGATGTTGCTGCGACGGGGGTGCTGAAGATAAAACTAACAAAAACATTGCCTCACGAGAAACGTTAAGTTGGTAATGCAAAGGCACTGAGCAAGAATAATGCGGGCTAACAAATGGGGGGAAGCTAGACTAAAACAAAACCCAAAACATCGCCTCACGCCGAAAGCAAATCTGTTACTGCGGGGGTGGGGGGGAAGGGGGCTGTAGCTGAAACTAAATAAATGTGACTTCATACATTATGGGTATGCTTGCATGTTGATTAAAGCCCAGACCATGGTTGAAAAACAGCACAGACGTGCTACTTTCATAGGAGGAGTGGTTCTGCCTTTTGTTGCCGACACCGTGCATTGGCCACAGTTAATGTGTGGTGCAGAGTGGCAGCACGTCGTGGAGCATCAGAGCAGAGTCAGCTCTCGCTAATAGAAATTCCTCAGTTGTCTCTGTGTTTATTTCGGTTGTAATGCAAGGAAAACCTCCATTTTAAAAGTTTAAGATGGAAAGACTAGCGCATTGTCGCATGTACCTATGTGGGCACTAATCAGGAAATACGATAAAAAATGTAAGTGATCTGGTGTGAAAGATGAAGCGGGCGGCCGTGCGCTGCGCTGATTAAGGGAAAGGAAACACGAACATTTGCATGCAGAGCTCTTTCAGATGAAAACAAAATGACCCTGAGCCAGTAACTATAATGGGAGAAGTGGTATGCCACAAGTAATCATGGTGATCCATGGGGGTGAACAAACAACAACAAGCTCTCAGCATTGCTCTGGCGGGGGAGCAGGAGCGCATTTCTTTGAAGTCTGATACGGGGGCGGGAGAGCGGCAGCCTTTGAAGTCTGATGCCGAGGCACAGACAAATGGTGGTGTGTGACGTGGCTGGCGTTGTGCACGCGCCTGTCTCACATGAACTGTGTCTAATCCGCCGCTTTGGTAGACTTTTCGGACCGCTTACTATAATCTCGCCGGAACAATGCGCAAGCGCATTGGCTCAGGCGAGGCCTAAAAAGGAGGGTAAAAGCGGGTAAGCTGCTAAGCCTCCCGTCGACAAAGAAGCAAAACTCTAATTCTTCTATTGGCAAAAAGAAAAACATAAGGGCTATGTCAATAAGTAAGACACCTGAGGGAGCGAAGCCAGAAGAATTAACTAAGATATCAACCGGATCAGTACAGCAATCTGGCAGCCAGGAAAGGCAACAGTCTATAAATGTAGAAACAGTGAGCCCAATTCGACGATTGGTGCAAGCAAAAGGAGGGGTTAAATCTCTATCTGGGTTGTCGGATGCTTGAATAGTGGATGATGTGTGTGGGGCACTTAGTCTCTTAGTGGATGGGACTCCAGTGGAGGAATCGGAGGATATTTGTCAACAGCTAGGGGAGAATACGATGGGGGAGGAAGTGGAGGATGAAGAGATATGTGATGAGAATCCCCAAATAAATGAAACGGAAGCTTCAATGCTCACTCTAATCTTCCAATCTCTTAAAGAACAAAGAGAGGAGACACAGAAATTTTTTGCCCAAGTCAAGGCTGATAACCAAGGTATACAACAAACCATGAAGGAAGTGACCTCAAAAATTACGACTCTTACAAATGAAATAACGATGCCAGCCCACCTGACGGACTTACAACGCCGCCACCCTCCACGCCGGCCGGTACCCCGCCTGCTACCGAGCCACCCCGAAACGCACCCAAGGACCCTTCACCTGCCAAGCCTGCAAATTCACCTGCCTCCGAACCTACACCGCTCCCACCAAGCCGACCACCAGCAACAACCACCTCAAGTGCATCCTGCTCAACACCCGCTCCGTCCACAGGCACGCCATCTAACTCAGGAACCTCCTCGACACAACATCACTGGACGTCGCCTTCCTCACGGAGACCTGGATGAACGCCTCCTCAGCATCCGACATCGCCATAGCCATCCCAGATGGCTGCAAGATCACCCAAAAGGACCGCGTCAACCAAACCGGAGGAGGCATCGCCATCGTCCACAGAAACACCATCCGCATCACGACCAACTCCGAAGACACCCTCACCGCCGCCGAGCACCTTCACTTCCAGATACACACCGACCCCAAGACCACCCTCGGAGGCACTTTCATCTACAGACCCCCGGGTCCACGCGCCCAATTCAGCGAAGCCATCGCAGACTTCATCAGTCCACACGCCCTCACCTCCTCTGACTACATCCTTCTAGGGGACCTCAACTTCCACCTGGAGAACAGCAAGGACTGCAACACCGCCGCCCTGCTGGACAACCTCCACAACTTCTGACTCAAGCAACTGGTGAACACCCCCACCCACTATGCCGGCCACACTCTTGACCCCATCTTTGACCCCATCTTCTCCTCCAGCAAGCACATCTCCTTCAGCCATTCCACCGGACTACACTGGACAGATCACAGCTGTGTCCACTTCAACTTCAGGAGAACCACGACTCACCACCACCCGCAACAGGGTCCCCTCAGAAGCTGGAGCAAGATCACCGCCGACCAGCTCACCACCGCCCTCAGCCAGAACCCACCCACCAACACGACCGACCCCAACGAAGCAGCCCGCAACCTCACACAGTGGCTCACCAACTGCGCCGACTACCTCGCACCACTGAAAAACCCTCCCAGCAGACCCGACTGCAGGAAAGCCCTGTGGTTCACCAACGACCTCAAAAACTCCAAGAAAACCTGCCGCACCCTCGAGAAAGCCTGGCGCCATGACCAGACAACAGGAAACATGACAGCCCTCAAGAACGCCACCCGCAAACACCACCAGCTGATCCGCACCACCAAAAGGACAACATTCAAAGAACGACTGGACAACAAAACCCACAACAGCAAGGAACTCTTCCGCATCGTGAAAGAGCTTTCCAACCCCAGCGCCTGCAACAACGAGATTACACCCTCGCAAGACATCTGCGACTCACTCGCCTCGTTCTTCCACCGCAAGATCACAGACATACACAACAGCTTCGGAGCACAGACCACGCACCCAACCACCGAACCAACGCCCCCACCACCACCCTCTGCACCTGGACCCCGGTCAGCACCAAAGACACCACCCACCTGATGAACACCATCCACTCCGGCTCCCCAACTGACCCCTGCCCACATCACATCTTCAACAAAGCCGACTCCATCATCGCACCCCAACTCCGGAACATCATCAACAGCTCCTTCGCATACGCCACCTTCCCGGAGAGTTGGAAACATGCCGAGCTGAGCGCCCTCCTGAAGAAACCCACAGCGGACCCCACGGACCTCAAGAATTTCCTCTCCATCTCGCTCCTCCCCTTCCCGGCCAAAGTCATCAAGAAGACAGTCAACAGACAACTGTCCGCCTTCCTCGAGTCCAGCGGATCTCTCGACCCCTCGCAGTCCGTGTTCCGAGCAAACCACAGCACGGAGACCGCCCTCATCGCAGCTACCGACGACATCCGGTCCCTGCTCGACAACGGGGAAACTGCCGCCCTCATCCTCCTAGACCTCTCAGCAGCCTTCGACACCGTATGCCACCGCACCCTGATACAGCGCCTCAGCAACACCGGAATCAGAGGAGCGGCCCTGGAGTGGATCATCTCGTTCCTCGCCAGAAGAACCCAGAGGGTCCGCCTCCCCCCGTTCCGCGGCCACCAAAATCATCTGCGGCGTTCCACAGGGATCCTCACTCAGCCCCACCCTCTTCAACGTCTACATGAGCCCTCTCGCAGCCATCGCACGCCAACACAACCTCAACATCCTCTCCTACGCCGACGACACCCAGCTGATCCTCTCCCTCACCAACGACCCCGCCACCGCCAGAGCCAGCCTCCAGGAAGGAATGAAAGACGTCGCGGCATGGATGAAGCTCAGCCGTCTGAAACTGAACTCAGACAAGACGGAAGTCCTCATCCTGGGACCATCCCCCTCTGCCTGGGACGACTCCTGGTGGCCCCTGCCCTGGGCACTGCACCCAAGCCAAGGACCATGCACGCAACCTGGGCTTCATCCTGGACTCCTCCCTCCAGATGATCAAGCAAGTCCATGCCTTCTCTCGTCTTCCTGCTTAAACACCCTGCGCATGCTCGGAAAGATCTTCCGGTGGATCCCCACCGAAACCAGGAAGACTGTCACCCAGGCCCTCTTCACCAGCCGGCTGGACTACGGGAACACCCTCTACGCTGGAACCACAGCCAAACTCCAGAAAAGACTCCAGCGCATACAGAACGCTTCTGCACGACTCATCCTCGACATCCCTCGCCACAGCCTCATCTCTGCCCATCTGAAAGAACTGCACTGGCTCCCCGTCAGCAAGAGATCACGTTCAGACTCCTCACCCACGCAAACAAGGCTCTCCACGACATGGGCCCGAAATACCTCAACATTCTACACACCCACTCGCCAGCTCCGATCCGCCGGCCTTGCCCTCGCCTCCGTTCCACGAATTCGCAAATCCACCGCCGGATGAAGATCCTTCTCCTACCTGGCGGCCAAGACATGGAACTCCCTCCCCACCCACCTACGGCTGACCCTGGACCATCTCTCCTTCAGGAAACAACTCAAGACCTGGCTGTTCGAGCAGTAGCGACTCCCCCCCCCCCCCAAGCGCTTTGAGACCCTAGCGAGTGAGTAGCGCGCTTTACAAATTTGACTGATTGATTGATTGAATAATGGATCTACAGTCTAGAGTTGCTGAAGGCGAAGAAACAACATTAAAAACTACTGGCAGGGTACAACAACACGACAAAATGCTTGAAAATGCAATGGAAGATAGAGGATTTGTAAAATCGCCAAAGGAGACAGAATTTGAATTTGGGATTCCGGAAGGCTCAGACCCTAGAGCGTATATTGTGAAGCTATTGCAAAGTGCTTTTCCGGACCTTGGGGATTGGGATTGGGACTGCCAGATTCAAAGAGCCCATATACTTCCATTGGTACAGCGAAGACAGGATGCACGTTTTCCATGTCCTTTTCTTATTTACTTTGGGAATGTTTCGCTCCGGCAAGCTATTTGTTTGAGGGCAGGTCCCAGATCGCCTGTTATGGTTGACTCTTTTGTCATTTTTTTCGTTCAGATTTTCTGTAAAGCCACAATGGATAGGCGCTGGTATCTTAGACAGCTGATAGATCCATTCAAAAATAGTGGGGCACAAGCATATTTGCAGGAGCCAGCACACCTGAAAGTTTTACAAGAGGGGCATTCACTGTTTTTTATGTCTGAAAGGAAAGCGAAAGAAAAACTTAACAAATGGCAGAAGCATGGGAGGGGAAGCAGCTACAAAAAACTAAGTATGGCTGTAATTATCTTTAAGTTTAAGCTAGGGTTAAAATCCTTATCTTTCTCATGTAAGGGGTATTTCTTGTTTTGATTGGCACTTAGTCAGCAATGGGTTATGAGCCTCGGGGACCACCGCAGGGACTGGTTCTCATTCAGCTGCCAATTACAACAGCAGCCGTGAAAGAGGATGATTCCTCATTCTAGTTGTAGGTGGGTGGGTGAACCTCCAGTGGAGGTTAAGAGGGTGGGTAGGGGTGTTTAAAAAACAGAAAAGTCAACTGGAGGTTAATAAAAAATAAAGGAACAGGAAACAGCACTGGAATGAAAGTGTTAAAAGTGATAGGTAATAGATTTTTATTTTTGTTATAAAAGAGTGGACCCTCGAAGGAGGTGTTGGCACCGAAAGCTGCCTTGGTGGTGTCGAAGCTTCGACTCCAACCGCTTGCTGAGGAGGAACGTCGTGAGGTAACCATCGACGCCAACACCGGAAAACTGTCGCTCCTCAAAAGGAAGATCACGACGGAGCCGGCGTTGGAACATTTTAAGATCCCTCTCAAAAACAAAAGGGACTCCGAGGACTCTTCGACTTTGGTGGAACTTGTGTCCCCACAAACCCTGGGGCACTCGCCGACGCATTCCGCCGCAGCCGGTGCGGACGAGGAAGATGCCGAGTACGACTATCCGGCGTACTCGGATCCGGAGGAGGAGCACGTTCCGTGGTCCGCCGGAGGCGACACGGAGGACCCGCAGTCGGGTCAGGACACCCAACTTTTTGCGGCCAAGACGTCCCCGACTGAGGACTCGACGGCCTTCAATGCTCTAATAGAGAGAGCTGCTGCTAACCACGACGTCGAGCTGCACTCGGACCCCGTGGATGTGGACTTCTTATTCGACACCTTCTCGGTAGCCGAAAAGTCAGTCAAAACGCTACCGATGCTTAAGGGGGTGCTTAAACATGCAACAGAGGTTTTCAAGGAGCCCACCCGAGCGCGTGTGGTCAACCCTCGCATCGACAGGAAATATAAGGCAGCGCCCACGGATCCTACATATATCAAGGGACACTTGCCATTGGACTCCTTGGTTGTTTCCAACGCTCGGAAGAGGGCGAACTCTCAAACTACTGGTGACGCTCCTCCCCCAGACAAAGAGTCCAAAATCTTTGAGGCCTCAGGCAAACGGATTGCTGCACAGGCAGCTAATATCTGGAGAATATCTAACACCCAAGCCTTACTTGCACGTTATGATAGGGCCCATTATGACACATTAGAGGCCATACTGCAACACTTGCCTGACCAATACAAGGAGGCGGGGGAGATGCTGATTCAGGAGGGTAAACTCATTACGAATGCATCCATCAAATGTGCACTGGATGTGGCAGACACAGCCTCCAGGGCTATCAATACCAGTGTGCTGCTTAGACGCCATGCCTGGCTTAGAATTTCGGGGTTCAAACCCGACATCCAAACTACGATACTGAACCAAACAGTGAATCCTGACCACCTGTTCGGCCCTGAGGTGGATGCCACACTGGAGAAAATGAAAAAAGATACGGAAACTGCCAAGTCAATGGGGGCTTTACAAAGTCAGCAGTTTCGGAGTGGTTCCTTTCGCCGCTCAAACTCCAGAGGCACCTCAAGGGGACAGGCATCCCAGTCCACCCAATATTACAAGAGTAACACCCAAGCCTCGTATAACAACAAGGGTAGAGGTGGTTACAGAGGCAATAATGTCAAGGGCAGGGGACGTGGCAACAATAGCTCCAGGTCCACCGCCACCAACAAACAGTGACGTCTTGTCACTGCCCCCGACCATACAACACCGGTCGGGGGGAGACTCCAGCAGTTCCTGCCGGCGTGGACGTCCATCACCACGGACAGGTGGGTGAGGTCTATTATCCAGTACGGGTACTGTCTAGAGCTTACGTCCATTCCGCCGGACATACCCCCAAGGAGCCGTCCTATGTCAGGCGAGCACTTCACCTTGTTGCAGCAAGAAGTTCTAGTCATGCTGCAAAAAGGGGCGATAGAGCTCGTTCCATTACAAGAGCGGGGAACAGGGGTTTACTCCCTGTATTTTCTGATTCCCAAGAAGGACGGATCCCTCAGGCCGATCCTGGACCTCAGGCCCCTGAACTGGTACATCCTCTCGGAGCACTTCCATATGCTCACGTTGCAGCAGGTGCTTCCCCTGCTTCAACAGGGGGACTCCCTGGCTACGCTGGATCTGAAAGATGCTTATTTTCATATCCCCCTGCATCCTTCCCACAGGAAGTATCTCAGATTCACGCTCTTAGAACAGCATTACCAGTTCAGGGTTCTGCCGTTCGGGGTCACCACGGCACCGAGAGTGTTTACCAAGTGCCTAGCGACTGTGGCTGCGCATCTCCGTCGCCAGCACGTCCACGTCTTTCCATACTTGGACGACTGGCTCATTCAAGCAAGGACAGAACAGCAGTGCGTCGACCACGTGTCACGCACCATTCATCTCCTGCACGATCTGGGATTCTCTCTGAACTACCCAAAGTCCCATCTCCAGCCCGCCCACGTGCGACAGTATCTGGGCGCGACAATAGACACTCTGGCAGCCACTGCGCAGCCAAATTCAGTGAGAATCGCCAGTATCCAGGCGCTGATCCAACGATTCAGACCCCAGCACCCGCTTCCAGCGAAGGTGTTCATGCAGTTGATAGGCATGATGGCCTCCTGCATCTCCATTGTCCCACACGCGAGACTTCATATGCGTCCGCTTCAGGAGTGCCTTGCACGTCAGTGGACTCAGGCTCATGGGCAACTGACAGACCTAGTGTTGGTGAGCGGTCGGGCATACAACTCTCTGCATTGGTGGAATCCACACAACCTTTGCAAGGGCCGACCATTCCAAGAGCCTGTCCCACAGATTATTCTGACGACGGACGCCTCTCTCCAGGGATGGGGAGCGCATGTACTCCAGTACACTGTGCAGGGACTATGGACACTACAGCAACGGAAGATGCACATCAATGTGTTGGAACTGATGGCAATCTTCATGGCCTTGAAGGCGTTCAAAGTACATCTGTGCAACAAAGTCGTGTTGATCCAGACGGACAACATGACGGCCATGTACTACATTCAGAAGCAGGGAGGCACACACTCTCCACAGCTGTCTCATCTGGCTCAGAGCATGTGGAAGTGGGCCATTCAGAGGAACATCTTCCTCATGGCAGAGCATCTCCCGGGCAAGGACAATCAAATGGCGGATCTGCTCAGCAGGCACAGCCATCAGATGCACGAGTGGGAGATACATCCATCAGTACTCCAACCGTACTTCCGAAGGTGGGGTCATCCAGAGATAGACCTGTTCGCCACAAAGGAAAACGCAAAATGCCAAAGCTTCGCCGCCAGATTCCCACACCCCCAATCACAGGGCAATGCGGTGTGGATGAACTGGTCAGGCAGATTTGCGTACGCTTTTCCCCCAGCACCTCTGATACCGCTGGTGGCACGCAAGCTCAGGCAGCACTCGATGACTCTCATCCTGGTTGCTCCAACGTGGGCTCGCCAACCATGGTACACCACGTTTCTCGAACTGTCCGTGGTGCCGCATCAAAGGCTTCATCTCACTCCCAGCCTTCTGACGCAGAGCCATGGCGACATTCAGCACCCAGATCCGCAACAGCTCAACCTGGCGATCTGGCTCCTGAAGTCCTAGAGTTTGGCTACCTCAATCTTCCTCCCGATTGCATGAACATCATTCGGGAGGCAAGGAAGCCCACTACCAGAGCTTGTTATGCGGCTAAATGGAAGAGGTTTGTCATCTACTGTGCTAACCACAATATTGACCCGCTAGATGCTTCCATTCAAAACATCATTTGCTATCTTTTCCACCTGTATCAATGCAATCTGGCATACTCTTCCATCCGCATTCACCTGTCTGCTATGGCAGCATACCTCCAGAATAGACAACACCTGTCACTCTTCAGGGTCCCTGCTATCAAGGCTTTTCTGGAAGGACTCAAAAGGGTCATTCCACCAAGGACCCCACCAGCTCCAGAATGGAACCTCAATGTGGTTCTTACGAGGCTGATGGGTCCTCCCTTTGAGCCACTGCACTCTTGTGAGCTTCAGTTTCTGACTTGGAAAGTTGCGTTCTTAGTAGCAATTACTTCACTACGGAGGGTTAGCGAGCTGCAGGCGCTCACCATCCAAGAACCTTTCTTCCAGGTACATGCTAACAGGGTGGTGCTCCGCACTAACCCTAAATTCCTACCCAAAGTGGTATCCCAATTCCACTTAAACCAGACAATCGAATTGCCGGTGTTTTTCCAAAACCCAGATACGCTGGCGGAGCGCATGCTCCACACCCTTGATGTTAAGAGGGCCTTGATGTATTATGTAGACAGGACAAAAGATTTTCGCAAAACCAAGCAGCTTTTTGTTGCTTTTGCCACTCACCACAAGGGAAACGCTATCTCTAAAGCAGGGATTGCTAGGTGGATAGTGAAGTGCATTCAGATCTGTTACGCTAAAGCTAAGCGCACTCTCACTATCCCACCGAGGGCCCACTCCACCAGGAAGTTGGGGGCCTCTATGGCTTTCCTAGGTAACATTCCCTTAGAAGATATCTGTAGAGCAGCCACATGGTCTACCACACATACTTTCACTAAACACTACTGTGTAGACGTGCATTCCAAACAACAGGCAGCTGTTGGTCAGGCTGTTCTAAAAACGCTTTTTCAGACTGCTGCAGCTGGCACGGGCGGCCGCCGTTAATGGAGGGACTGCTATGTATTCTATGCACAGATATGAATTCAGCAGCCCACATGCCTCGAACTGCAAATGCTACTTACCAGTATGCATCTGTTCTTGGCATGTAGGGCTGCTGACATTCATATCGCCCACCCTCCTCCCCGGCGCCTGTAGCAGCTGCAGAATTCATTCATTTACATACATATGCTCATAGCATGGTCATCACTCACATTCTTCACTCCATCTCTGCCAATGGCTAAAAACAATCTGGGGATGGAGGCGATGCCCATGCGCACTGTAGTCCAGGGGAGGAGCCACCTATCTCGTGATACTTCGAAGACTCTTCCAGGACAACAATGTGCAATCATCCGGACCCAACACTAGGTGGCGATCTATGCACAGATATGAATGTCAGCAGCCCTACATGCCAAGAACAGATGCATACTGGTAAGTAGCATTTGCATTCTGCCATGAGCTTGCTTTAACAAATGAGGTCAATAGGTTTTTGTACAGGATAACTGACCCAAACTATTTTAAAAGGGTCCAATTTAAGACTATTTGGGACAACGTATTCATATGGCATGCTATTATGCTTAAAAATAGCATTTCTGTGTATCATGATAACTTTCCATTATGGCACAATCCAGGCTTGCCAGAGATATTTCAGGAGGCAATGGGCAGCAAATGGGATAGTTGTGGGGTCAAAAGCCTGGGGGATTTATACAATTATAATGGTTTTATTTCTTTTGAGAAGCTGCAGATTGTATATAAGCTGCCTGACCATATGCTGTTCAAATACTATCAGATTCTGGATTATTTCTTAGGAGACATAAAATTGGTAAATACAACTAACTCTGAGATATGGGATTTTTTAAATGCAGGAGAATCAAAGAAATTGATTAGAAGGGTCTACAAGTGGCTAAGTAGCCATAGAACAGACGAGTCTGGGAGATTAGCGGAACAATGGAGCAAGGTGTTAGGGGAGCCTGTAGCGGCTGTTACTATCGCTAAAGCTTTTAGCATAATCGATAAGTCGGTTCATTCTATGAATTTACGATTGCAACAACACCGTATTTTATGTCTTCTGTATTATACTCCGGAAAGAATAGCTAAATGGTCAAAAGACCACACTATGATTAGTGATCGTACAAGATGCCCCAGGTGTAAATTATACGCAGCCGACATAACACATGTTTGTAACCTGCCCAGTATTGGATATTTTTTGGTCTGACGTTGGAAGGGTTTAATCTCAGAAGCTGGGGATAGGGGCATCTCTACCACTCAGGGAGGTCATGATGGGATATAGTCCCGAGTATCCTAAAAACAATAGCTTATTTTCTATAATACGGTTTTCGGCTAGATTAACTGTAGCCAGAGAATGGATCACACCAAAGACACCATCTGGTATGGATTGGTGGCAGTTTGTGAGACAAATGTACGATATGGAACCGGCATTGGCTAAAGTAAGAGGTCCTCGCTCAATGGTAAAGTTTATGACAATTTGGAGGGTCTTTGTTTTCGACCGATTGGGGTCCTGTGCTAAATCGTACTATGCTGGAAGGACGTATATAAATTCTGTATGTTTGCTTTTTTTCCGTTCTTGTTTTTTTGTATACACTGTTGTGTGCTTCTGTACTAACTTCCAGTTGACAAATAAAAATTTAACAAAACAAAAAAGGAGTGGATGTGATGTGTGATGAAGGAGTGGATGTGTGATAAAGTAATGGATAGGTGATGAAGGAGTGGATTTGATGTGTGATGGAGTGAATAGGTGATGGAGTGGATGTGTGATAATGTAATGAATATGTGATTGAGTGGATGTGTAATCCAGTAATATCAAGCTAGAGCAAATGAATGGAAGGGTGGCCTGAGGAATGGAGGAGTAAGTGAAGAATTGCCCAGTGATTGAAAGAATGGAGGTGTGAGTGAAGAAATGGATGAGTGGACTTGAAGGATGGATAGGTGAAGTCAAGTAACAGGTGGGTGAGTGAAGCAATGTATAAGAGGGTTCACTTCCTGATATACTGGAGAGTAAAGGGTGCTAAGAGGCTAGAAAGTTGGTGAAGGGGCTGATGGGCTTTTGGAGCACAAAAGCCACAAAAGCCACAAAGTAGCTCATAAACAGAAAATGGCTACTGCAACACACAAACTTGAAATCGGTTTCAGGGAGACTTCTTTCTTGACAGCTTAAAATTGTACGAATTAGAGTATATTTATTTAAGGCAGACGAAGTGCTAAATTAGAAGTATGAATATTTTTTTGCACATGCCTTCTGATCTTTTGATTCCTGTTGTAAAGATTGAAGTTATGCTGGAAATCTGCAAGTTTGCTCTATATCCCACCAATTGTTTTCTAAGAACACTCTTACTCATTCCATAAGTATACACTGTTTTAAAAGTTATAAAAGTACTTTGTGGGGCATGGCTGGGAAGTACTGATGGCTGGGAAGCACCGATAATCCCCTGGAGGGAAGACGTGCTTAAAATCTACTGTGCCGTATTGCAAGCTGTGGCTATCTGCGACGCAGCACGGATCCGGGCCTGCTGACGCTGCAGCCGCCTCCACGGCCATCCGCCGCCCGAGGCGAGGCCAAAGATATGGAGAAGGACGCCTGCATTCCCCAAAGGTGAGCCTGGGCAGTGGTGTGGCCGGTCCGATTTGGGAGAGGGCTCCGCAGCTCTGAGGGGCAGGCATATGGCAGGCCCGTATCTGGATCGGACCGCCTGGCAGCAGGTGCTGTATTCCATCGGGAGCCCTCCTGCCACACAAGAAGAGGTACTGAGCTTCGCCGAAGGACCCGGTTGGCAGCATGTGGGCCCTGTGGTCTGCGGCAGCAGGGTCAGAGGCTTATCACGAAGGTCACGCGGCGGAGGGCCACGGTATTGCGACCGGCGCGAGAACCCCTACAACTTGGCGATCTTGCTGAGCAAGGCTTAGCCCGGTGAACGTGGGCCCCACGGGGTTAAGTGAGGCAATGGTAGTGAGGGTGGCTAGAGCGTCTCTCCCCTGAGTCTGCAGACTAGTACTTCAGCAACATCCCACCCCATTGGAACCCTACATTGCTGTGGTGAGGGAGGGTAGCTGCGCAGGTCTAGGCTCACCTTAGTCCCCGTTAGGGTTAGAGGTGCGGCCTCTCCTGACGCCGCTTGGCTCATGCCCTTTCCCTCTCTGTGAGCTGGGCTCGCACGTCTCTCTGCTGCTGCCGCCTCTCTGCTCCTGAGACACCAAGATGGCGACGCTGCTGAGGCTGCAGGCACAGGGCCAGCGGCGGAAGCCACTTTCACTCACTGAGAGAGCAGGGACATGGGGAGCCATGGCGGGGGGAGAGACGCCATTGGCCAGGTCAGAGCAATCGAGTGAGCACAAGAGCTAAACACAGGAAACCTGACAGGCACCCAGAGCTCAGGCAGGGGTTCTGACCCTGTGTAGTAGGTCATGGGACGGTAGTTTGGAGAGTGCCGATCAAGATTTAACACAGTTAGCGAACCCCGGTTCGGAGACTTAACTATCGATGCACTCGGCAGCATGACTAGTTGAGACTGGGAAACAACCCGAGGCCCACTGGTAGAAATCCACATCTGTGCGCTGTGCAGGGAATGGAGGAGCGCAAAGACAGCCTGTCTCACGGTGCAGCTGTGGCATGGCTTCCGCAAGGGAAGATGGGTGTGTTTAACTCAAGAAAGCAACGTTGGGCAAACGCGGAGCTTATCTTTATGGGGCCATGTGTTTGAAACACATGGACCCATAAAGATAAGATTCCTTTTGGATGGGAGTAAGCCAAGTGAGCCAGTCCAAGTAGGACGGCTCAAAGAGAGAAAATAAAAAGTCACTGGAAGCTCTTTTCCAATGGCTGGCCACTGTTCAGCCTAAACGGTGACGCCGGCCAATGGAAAAGATGGGTGAGGCTAAAGCCCGCTAGTGAAATCTACCCAAAAACATGAGATCTCGCAAGCGAGACTGCGCACGCGCAGCCTACCTTAGCCGAGACCTAAAAAGCATGTTTTCTCGTTAACCCTTGCAAGTTTTGTCCTATGTTGACAAACTGAAAATACTCTGCTGGATTGTGTACGCGCTTGGACTAGTGAAGTGTGTAGTCATAATTTTGAGGTCTTTAATTCACAATGTTTGAGGTCCTGATCTAAGCTTAGGAACCTCTGTGGAATATTTCAAACGTGTTGCAACCAGATCAGTTAAGTTCCATCTGCACCTAGATCCCAGTGGTTCCATATTTAATGCACAATCTCACTACATAAACACCACAGGACAAAGTGCACTTTTATCTGTAAACTAGCAGCCCGTCCCGACCTTGTCCGGGAGCAATCAGGCTTCCCCGCCCGCTCTGACATTGTCCAGCAGCCCGGGACCCCGCCCGCCCTGACATTGTCCAGCAGCCCAGGCCCCCGCCTGCCCCGTCCCCCGCCTGCCCCGTCCCTCGCGTGCCCCGTCCCCCGCCTGCCCCGTCCCCCGCCTGCCCCGTCCTCCGCCTGCCCCAGCATTGTCCGTGGGTCCCCCGGAGCCTTACCTCAGCTGCCACTCCTCCCCCGCGCTCCTCAGTTCACCGCTTCTTGCTGCTCGTCACCGCTCCTCCCGCCTGTCCGCCGGTCCTCACCGCCTGTCCGCCGCTGGTCACCGCTCCTCCCCCACGCCATGTCCGCCGCTCCTCCTCGCACTCCTGGACGCCGCTCCTCCCCGCGCTCCTGACGCAACGAGGTGCATTTTTTTACACCGCTGGTGCGATGGTGCTTTCCCCTTGTGAAAGGACGCATTACTGGAGTTGCGTCACTTTTGTGACGCACTCCATCAATGCGTCACTTTTATGTTTACTTTTATGTCAGAAATACTGACGTATCTGTAACTCCTTGCGACATGATTCGTCATACATTAAATATGTCACATCTGGAATGTCGTAAAGAGCGCGCACAGAAAAGTGACGCATCGCACCAGCGGTGTAAAAAAATGCACCTTGTTGCGCTATTTTTAAAAAGTGACGCATCTAGGTACATGTGTCACTTTTTAAAACTCTGCGCCACATTATATCTGCGTCAGGTATAATGTATGCAGAGGGGGCATTCCCCCGCAAAAAGCTTGGTAATAACGACGTACTGAAATCTGAGATTTCACTGCGTCACTTTCAGGATGCTGTTGCGTCAAAATCTTGCGCCTGCCTCGCGTCACGTTTATGTTTACAGATATGTCAGAAATACTGACGTATCTGTAACTCCTTGCAACATGATTCGTCATACATTAAATATGACACATCTGGAATGTCATAAGGAGTGCGCACAGAAAAGTGACGCATCGCACCAGCAGTGTAAAAAAATGCGCCTCGTTGCGCTATATTTAAAAAGTGACGCATCTAGATAGATGCGTCACTTTTTAAATATAGCGTAACAAGGCGCATTTTTTTACACCGCTGGTGCGTCACAAAAAGTGACGCACAGGCGGCGCAAAACTGGCAGCGCAAGGCCTTCATAAATATGGTCCTGGATTTTCCCCGTGCTTCGCTTCCCGGAGCGCGTACCAGGCGCTTCCCCCGCGCAAATCGAAAAAAATAAAATTTTAATGCCCCGCAGGACCCTATTTTAGCCCCCACATCAAACCTAGGGGGTCAAAGGGGGTCTACTCTGCCCCCTTATGGTCATTTGCCCCTTTTTTTTTCAAACCCCTTGTGTCTCGATTTTACCGAGACACAAGATGGCGGCCGCTCCAGACTGCTTAGAATGTTTACAGACACCCAAGAGCCAATCCGCTTTCTGCGCGCAAGTCGCGTGTCGCGCCTGGAGCGCTCTCCGGTGCGCGCACCGGAGAGCGCCTATAGATATATATATTTTTTTTAACCTAAATTACTCAAAATCCACTGGATCACATATCTTGAGACATAGCAAAGGCACATCGGGCTACCAGTCCCTACAATTTTGCCAAGTTTGGTGTAAATCCATTCAGCCGTTCGAGCTAAAAGTGAAATCGACCGCCCTATGGAAATTAACGTGGGGAAAACGCGTTTTGGGACCCCCCTTTTATCTCGGCCCCCGCTTGACGAATCCCCCCTAAACTTTCAGGGAAGGACCGGGGCGCCGCGAGGCCATTTTGAGGAAATTTTGAGGCAGATTCGTCAACCGAAGCCAAAGTTATTCCAAATAGAATTTTGAGAATTAACATTGAAAATAATCCTAACTATAACTACCTACTGGCGACCGCCAGTAGGTAATATATATATATATATATATATATATTTTCTCCTATAACAGCCAGTTAAGACCCCTGTTAAATCTTATCTCAAGTAGGAAATTTCTCTGCTTTCTGGTCGATATGGAACATGGCTGTTCCCCATTCAAAGCAGGTCCACGTTGTGGACCTAATGTACTATCCAACTTCAGGGTCATCTCAGATGAGTATCTCAAAGTATGATGCTTCCTGAGGTCTGCCAAATTAATTTTGAAATCTGACGCAGTATTGGAAACTACGTAAATGACAAGTTAATAATGTGGGTGGTTCCCAAAATTTGTTGAATACCTGTTGGTTGACAAACCAAAGGTTAAAGTGATATTAGGATCCCAAAGCACAGCCTTAAAAACCCTGAAAGCAATCAATTGTGATCTGCTAACAGGAACCATAACTATTCCCCATTCCCCCCCGATTACTCCCCCCCCCTGGCTGTCAGAACTCGTATGTTTTGTGCTTGCAAGTTTAATAGTCAAAATGCCTCTAAAGTGTACCCCTTGAACGCCTACCCAACACATTTCCAAAAGCCGATAATAAAGTTTTTTTTAAAGCTAATAAACGGGTTTACACCCCACCCCAAAAACACATACTTTGAGTGAAGTTTTGCTTCCGTGACAGTTATGATGTAAATCATTATTTGGTTTTTGCTAATGTAGAGAGAAAGATTTCCAATGGGAGCTTAACTGGGAACTGCTTCTTTGACCCACCTCCTTTACCTTTTCCACCACTGGACAGACCCACATAAAACTTACATCCTGGAAATTAGACAGGGATGCTAATTGAGGGCCATAATTGATCCAGATTTGTCAAAAGGCAACCGTTACTAGCAAACCCCAAATGCCCTTTTTCAATGGAACTGTAGTTACAGTGCAACCAGAACTAGTCGCTATCACCAACTCTATATATACCTTATGTAATCATTCTGGATATATTATACTGGGGTCGCACATCTGCTATGTTCTTAATTTACTCACTTAATTACTGCATGTTTCAGTGTTCTTGTACAATCGATCTGCTATGTTCTTAATTTGATCACTTCATTACCACATATTTCAATCTTCTTGTACAATGCTTTTACTTCTCTTTGGCTTAGTTCGTGCTATGTAGGAATCCTGTGTTGCCCTCAATTCAGAAGGGTATCTTTCGGAAAAATGGAGATTGGGCAGGTGCCTCTCACTCTTCCCTCCAATGAGTTATGCTGCGTTGGACAGAAAGTAAAACCTGATGGAGGTACTCATCTGCACAGGAGTATAGGAGGGACCCACGCCCTGGTTCCTGCAGACCTATTGCACACACAAGGATTGGCATTCTACAATGATTAGTTACTTACTATGCACAAGTCCTCTATAAAACGTGTGAGAATAATAATTCTAATAAAGATTTAAGCAGTTATAACTAAAGTCCGAGCCAGCCCATCGAAATCCCCGAAGTTCATAAATCCGCACTATGTTAATGTAAAACCTACCTAACTCATTAGCATCTTTAGCCATAGAGTTGCCTGGCTGTTTTGTCTAACTAAATTATAATATGTCAAGTTACTTTGTTTTCCCCGCATACCTTATGTCAAAGCTAGACCTGTAGTTGGAATTCGAACTTTCAAAATGTCACCCTCTGTAACTGGTCCATGTGTCTAACTCCTCCCTTCTCTGGCATCTGGTTATACCTTAGTCCCCAATTAATCTGTGTGCAAATGAGAGGGAGCAATCCTGCTCAGCTCATATGGTGAAAAGTTTCAACAGTCCGTCCATCTCTGTGTTTGTGCTTTGTTCACCCTAAGTTGGCAGGGTATGCCCAGACGTGGATCCCTTGCTCACTTTGCCTCTGGATTCAAGCTAGCCTGCCTGATGAGAGCTGTTCGCCCAAAACCGGTCCCAGGATGCTTGTTTCAGGAACAGCGAAGACTTGGCTTGGCAGTTCGGGCTGGACTGTTCCCATGAGCCACAGGGTCAAGACAGATTTGCATATAGCTGTGTCTTAACTGGGATGGCAAAGTGAGCTAAATAATGATGATGGATTCAACCCAGATATGTGACTGGGGTGAGTGTTTGAAAAGTTTCAGCGCTCTGTCCATCATCTTTGTGTTTGCTTTGTACCAAATGTGCTCATCATGCGTCATATTTGCATCCATGATGCATTTTATTCTACAACTAGTCCCATAAACGACTATTGAGACGCTTTACATTATTTTCCAATGAGTGTTTTCACTGGTTTCTAGATTAGTCTAGGCTGACTTCCCTTATGAATGCCTATGGCATTTTGATCCCTAGTGGGATGTATTTAAATATTCTAAGCTAGTAGGTGTTAAAAACTTACTTTTTGTCTCGCAGTGTTACACTCACACTTAAAAGATGACGATTATAGTTGGATCAGTATCCGCTACACCGAAGGTAATTTCGAAGTTTGTGCTGCCCCTGTACATCAAGGGGACTTCAGATTTTATTTGAATCTTCAAAACATCAGACGTTACAGTCAAAGTTTGATCGTTTCATCTAAATATGAAAAACAGACCCAACCCTGAGGAAGTCCATGTTGTACGAAAACCTTTGGCTGGGCTGATGTATACATTCTCGCACTTGACTGTGAATAAAGAAAAATTGAATACAAGAACTTTCAAGACTTCTTGCTCTATACGTTTCTGGATTTTGTGGATTCAAAGATATTGATTGTACCTTACAGTTTAATTGTATAGATTTGTATGCTCCTTTACACCACTTTTACTCCCACAATAGCAGGCCATTTAATGTTCATCTCTTCAGTAAAGATTCTCTTTATGGAAAACCACGATTAGGGGCAATTAACATTTGCTTCTGTCGTGTTTTTGCTGGTGATCTTGAATGGGCAGGGCTTGTAAATTACCCTTGCCTGTTTGTAATGGTCAGATTGTTGTAGAGCGAGTGCTCTGTGTGGTGAGTCTCGTTCAAATTAAGCTGCTGATTTCTCATGGGACTTGGAGTTGTCGTCTTACAACAACAGGTGCAGGGAAGTTCACCCTTTATTAGAAAAGTGGAGTATCTGCTATGCTTCAGTCATGGTGCAGGATGACTCAACGTGCGCTTTGAGCTGGCGGCCCTGCCTGTTAATAATGAACATTACACATGTATACATGCGGTTGCTGGGTGTAGGACTAGGGGAGCAGATCTTTTGTTTTTTCTTCTGCTGGACCTTTATGCCTTAAACCACCAAGCTGCACAGAATAGCGCTCGCCTGTGACCCTAATCGGCTCCAAGCACTGTGTGGACATTCTTTCCCCTGATTTGATAAGAGAATTTCACACATTTATTAGTACTTTCTCTGCATAAAGGTAAAGCTGCCTCTAGTAGATTTCAACAGGTAATATAAGAGGAATGCGTGATTGAGTGGAGAAAGTGCATAAACGGATTCTCAGGGAAAGGGAGGGAGATTGAGATTTTGAGATTATGTATTGTATCCAGCTCATGGTTCATGTCCATGACTCATGGGTCGACTACATGATTAAAACCATAAACACTGCAGATCTCGTAACATTTCGGAGGTTTTGTGGAGGTCTAATGGGGCACGGATTTGCTCGGTTTAATTTAGCTACTGGTCTACATATTCCAAATTAATGTCTCCAAGTTGACTATTTTTATTCTGCTTGTCAAAATTATTTGTTCAGTAAAAAAAACAGCTCGCAATTCCTTTTTAGGTCTCACCTACCAGACAGTGCAAACAGTCTTTTGGCAAAAATACATTTTTTCGGCTTACAGTGGGCTTAGAGCCCATCCATTGCATACCATTGGTTGGCTTTTATTGTCACTGTCATTTGCTTGATTTTTTTTCGTCCACTTGTGTGGGCTTTACTTCATCTTTTCATGTTGCCCCTCCCCTTGTGCATGGACGTATTTCTTGTGTTCTTTCTCTTCTCACTTTTTAAGCACTACTTTTTTATTTTTGGTTGAGCACTACAGAAGAGTGCATATGTTTTGCAGCTTTCTACCTCATTTAATGCTCCCCGCTGCGCCTCTGTTGCTCAGTCATCTGTGTGCTTCACCCAACGTCTCCATGCTGTGTGTCCCCCGTTGTTTTCTCGGCTGTGCTTTCCCACCAACAGCTCCAGGTTCCTCTCTAGCCCATGTGTTCCTCCTCTCATGCGCTCCACGTTTTTCACATGCGTTGCTTTCACCACCTGTGACCTCTGTGTTGCTCTGCCCCAGGTATTGCCGAGCAAACTGAGATCGGTAAATGAAACTGAAAAAAAGTGGAAGCATAATTTTGTAATTGTGTGCATTTTGTTATTGTTTACTAATAACCCCTACCCAGCCAGGCAGCACAGCATCGCTACAAATCACTGGTATGGCTAATAGGTCCAAAAGGGGCTAGACCAGTTGGTTTTGCCAGTGCTTGTTTTGCATATCTTTACTTCGCTTGCGTGCTCACGAATGATGCCCCCTTTTTTTCATATTTTTTTCCCCCAGGTTTCTGAAAGATTACTGTGAGCGAGGAGTCTTCTCGGACCTTGACCTGATTGATAATCTGGGGGCGGCCATGCTGCTCAGTGACAGACTCACATTTCTCGGTGAGAAGCTTCGGAGTGGGAATTGCAAATGTGAATAGAGCTGGGGATCTAGTTCTGGTTTAATTTTTTACTCCAACCTCTTGTCTCTTCAGGAAAGTACAGAGAGTTCCACCGCTTGTACAATGATAAGCGTTTCCCGGAAGCTGCGAGACTTCTGTTGTCACTGATGACTGCTCGGATAGCCCCATGTTCCTTTTGGGTGACCCTCCTCTCAGATGCCCTGCCCCTCCTAGAACATAAGGAGGTGAGTGTGCAAATCTCAGTTTTGCTCTGCCACTCGACAACCAGTGTTTTTTTGTTGTAGTTTTTTGTTTCACTGTTATTGAAAAAAGATCTGGGTCTTCTTGTTGATTCATGGGTAGGTGCGAAGATATCTTGATAAAACCGTTTATTCTCTGTGTTGTATCCTAGAGACTCTTGGGGGAGTACTGAAACTAAGTTTTCTTATACATTTCCTAACCTTATTCTACACATAGACTTTTGCAAAAGGTCTACCTTATTTTTACATTATACGGGCATAATTATTTTAATTATTTTTGTAAACTTTTGTTTCTATTAATAAAGGTAATCTTTTCAGTTGAACAAACGTATGAATTGATGCGATGTCTGGAAGACCTGACAGCAATGAAAAACAATGCAGGTGGACAGCCTCCTGAACTGAATCTCCAGGTAACAGGCATTTCACTGTGGTAAATAAACCTCGTCTTTTGTAAGAGGAGTAAAAAGTTTTAGTACTCCGGATAGCTGGAAAAAAAAGACTATACACCCTCTGATGGCCTAAGCCAAATGGGTGTTGTATGTATTTTTGACGCAGGTTGTAGGATTTTCTGAATTCTTTTTTCCTTTTGCAGGACGACAACCATGAGACATCGAAAGTGGAAATGTTGAGACTGGCTCTTGCACGAAATCTTGCACGAGCGATTGTGAAGGAAGGGACAGTGGAGACTTGAGAGTGGAAGTGTACTCACTGTAAATAACTGATTATTTTTTATTAAACATCTTGTTTTGCAAAACTGTTGGGTTTATGATTTGTGTTTTTTTTTTCTTTCCAGCTCGAATGGTAACTGGACCTTTCATGTTTCATTTATTCTGAGACTAACTCTTCTGTTATATTATGGTTTGCAGCATTCTCTGCTGTATATATACATGTTCTGCATCCTCTCGCTATGTGGTATTTGGGGCGGAAATTTTCAAATTGTTTTCAAAGAATCGTCGGTCTCTAGATAACTCTTCTCCTGTAGCCCACAATGCACCTGGAGAAAGACTCGGATTGTGTTTTTTCCCCACCATCTGTTTTGGATATTTCAGCTCGAGCCCAGGAACCGTTAATGAATTTTCTTTTTTCATCTCCAGCCGTCGAAGTTCTTTGAAAGCCTCACCTTCATATGACACCCCTGCATATCATGGGGTAATACAAGGGTAGCTGGAAATTATAAAGTAGAGCTACATGTAGTGGAGGAGGAGGAGGATTTTTCCGTAAAAACGCTGTCAAAAACTGAAATGATGGAGCTGTATGTACCAGTGCTTGGAAGCATAACAAGATGGGCCACTGAAAACTCTTTAAATAACCTGTAGAGGTTCCGGTGGTAAATCCAAGGGTGGAGATAAAAAAATGTTTGCTCCTAACGATCCTCCTTGCATCAGAGGCCATGTTCCACCTGACTCGTACACCAGCTCATCCATTCATAACTTTCCTCCTTCATACCACATTTCCTCACTCACTGTTGAATAGTATGAGTGAGGAAATGTGGTATGAATGAGGAACGCCTGCTACACAGGGATTGCAGCTCACCTCCTCTGACAAATACGGACCATATAAAACGATGCAGTCAGACTAGTCTTTAATCTCCCTAGACTAACCCACATCACACCCTACCTCGCGTAACTCCGCTGGCTCACTGTATCGAAAATATACCAGTTCAAGCTCCTGGCCCATGTATACAAGGCCCTTCACAACAGTGGACCCACTTACCTGAACTTCCATCAGCCAACCAGACACTTCCGCACTGCGTCCCTTTCTTTAACCTTCACCCCCGCATTGAACATACAAGACGCAAAGGTGACTCCTTCTCCTACTTAGCAGCGAAGACATGGTACGACCTCCCTTTTCCTCTACGGACCTCCCCATCTCTTCCAGGCTTCCGAAAGTCCCAAAAGCCCTGGCTATTCAGCTAATCAACTGACAGTGTCTGGATACCATCACAGATGACAAGAAGTGCTCTACAAATGTAATGATTGATTGATTTACAGAACACCTCTAATGCTGTTCACTCTGCAGTGGGAGGAAATAACCTCGGATAAGTGGGTTCTGTCCATTGTCCAGTAAGGATACTGCTTTAAGCGCCACTCCTCCAAATATACCAATGGATAGCACACACTCAGTCAAGACCTATAATCTACTGCTGTCTCAGGAAGAGGTACAGGCACTTTTCAGCAAAGATGCCATGAAACTAGTACCCCATTAATTGTTTCTCAGTATCGGCCATTGAATTGTATTTTTCAGTTCGAGCCTCCCAGAATTACAAGCCTGCAAGATGTTATCCCATTGCTCTGCACAGGAGACCGCATGGCAGCCCTTGACCTAAAAAAATTCTAGCTCCATAAAATCAGCACAGTATGACTAACTGCGCTTTGTAGTTGGTGGACAGCACTACCAATTCAAAGTTCTGTCACAACAGGCACAAGAGTGATTAGAAAATGCCTAGTGCTGGTGCCTACACACATCAGAAGAGCTGCCATTCAAGTCTGCACATCCTTAGACTACTTGCTGATAAAGAGCAACAGTCGAGAACAATGCTTAGCACACACTCAGGCAGCAGTGTCCCTGTAAACAGACTAGGATTCACGGTCCATGTGAAAGTCACATCTAGGGCCACATCAGCTACAACCTTTCCTAGGAGCAGTGTTAAAATCTATTACAGAGAAAGCCTACCTAAATAAAGAAAGTGTAATGGCACTTCAAAGGGTTTTACGACTTTTCAGACTTTGTGTCCACTTACATTAGAGACAATAATTGAATTGTTGGCTTCATGTATAGCAGTACTGCCGCACACAGGTGACTATCCCCATCAAGCCTCACTCATGGGTTGGGTAGCATATCCTAAACCACATTACTGTTGAGGGAATTTGAAAGCAACACAGGATCTTCACAACAATCACCTAGAACTGAATGATTCAGTTGCTACTTAAGCATTTTACTCATTCACACAAGGGAAAACAGTCACAGTAAATACCAACAACATGAAAGCCATATACAACAAGTTAGTTAAGTAAGGGAAGATGGTCCTGAAGCTATTTAGTTGTTACCCACTAGATGGTGGGGAAAGAAATCATTCCTTTTCTTTATACTACACTCACACACTCTAGTAGTGTCATGCTTCATCATCGGGTCACCCTGACTCCTAAAAGTCAGGGTGGGCTTGACCGTATTTCAGGGAGCTCCTAAAAAGATATGGCCAGGGGGTATTAAAGATTAAAAGTCCGCAGACAGATCACAGTATTCCTTTATTCGTGGAACTGTTAAAATATTAAACTAGGGGGATCACCAGGAGTTTTATGGTCCTTTGGCCCAAGTGCCAACATGTTTCAGTCCACTACTGGCCTGTGCGGTCCAGGACTTTCTGAAGGGCAAAAAAAAGTGGGGGGGATTCCCCCTGGTTTCTCAAAAGGGCAGATAGCTGCTCCTTCTAAAAACTAGAAACAAAAATTATCTCGCTTCTAAAGTTCTTTTACTCCATCTGAAATGAAAATGAAAGAAAGAGAAAGGAGATCATAGTGCAACATTGTGGTCATATAATCAACACTTCCCATTTGTGATGGGCTATTGAATACACCCATGCTTGTCAACCAGGTAGGGTGTATGGACGCCATCTTTGTTCACACCAACTTGGTATGCCAATCAAGTACTATACATCAATGCCTCGATTGGCTCTGTGGTGTATATATAGTGATGTGGCGATATATATTGCATATCGCTATTTTCGAAGCTGCAAAGTTCAGCGAAGGGTTATGAGAGTGTTCAGAAATGTGGAGGCGCTCAACAGGTAGTGGTCAGTTGGTAGTTTGTCAAGTTGGGTGGTTGGTGCTACTTGATCTGAGAACTCTTGTCTCAGAGAAAAGAAGGGGAGAAGATCTCAACCTTCTGTGTACATGAATGCAAAGTCAAGAACACACAACCTGCATTGGTATCTCAATTGAGTTTGGTAATCATTCAATGAAAAGGATAAGAATCAACTCCAATGTTTTTGACTTGTAAGATGTTTATTCATCCAATATGGGTATTAGTTTCACAAGAAAGACCAGCCGACACGTGTTTCGTCAAAACCGGGGTAAACCCGTGACTCTTCAGGGCTGTGGAGTGAAAAGAAGAAAGCTGTGTCGTCGGACCGGTGATACTTCCAACCCGGTCCTAATCGGGTGTCTAAAGAAGACGCGTTGAGGAAATGCTACTAGCGCCTCAAGTTGTGTAAAGTTGTGAAAATAAACCGACGCCGGATAAGAGGTCGGTGAGAGCAGGGCAGCCAATCCGCTCGCCCTTGCTAGGAGCTTGTGCTAGGTATGTCGATGTGGAAGGAAGTCAGTGAGTGTTCCGGAACACTAATACCCATATTGGATGAATAAACTTCTTACAAGTCAAAAACATTGGAGTTGATTCTTATCCTTTTCATTTGTGGTTGTGTGCGCTTGACTTTGCATTCATGCTATTTTCGAAACTGTTGTGCATGTGCAGTCAGAAAGACCGTTCCGGTGTCACTCTCCCCTATCCGTACAGTACTACACTCGTTCAACAAAGTGTCACACTCACACTCTCGTCATTCATAGCATTCTCCATTACCCCACTTTGGGAGAGTATATGCATCACTGGGGACATTGGAAGACATAGGGCAAGACTGAGCATGTTCAATTGCCGAATGAGAACATCGAAGATCGGCGAGGGAAACAAAAAGAAGAAACAATGGCAACGCTTGTACCATAAGTAACCTATGTCAAAAATACACGGTTCAAGAACATACCTGTTGTAATTAATTTTAGGTCTCTGCCAACTCGCTTTTACTTACACCGCCAAGGGTCCTGCCCCATAGCTGCACCTATTTGGTCCATGTTCACGGGCTTGCTGCGCTAAGGATAGTGAGGACCCGGCTTAAGAAGACTGCGTTTCTGCTAAAAACGCTAGCCGCCACGCCTACGGGGGCATGTGAATGTTCCCAGAAGTGCGAAAACTGGACGCCTGTGTACTGCAACGTGCCGGGATTCTGGGAATTGAAGTCTAAATGGAACTACAAGTACTCGTTAATGCCTATGGTTCTCTAAATACTGATGTAAATAAAATTCCAAGTACAGTGCTGCCGATGGCCAATACCAGTATAGTTTGTGTTATGTAAAGGCTGTGAAAACACATTTATTTGGAATGATTGTTACTTTTATATGGTTCCTAAAGGATATTCGATTAACCTTGAACACGTCTAGCATAGAACATAGTTGTGCGAGATGAACACTCTTTGTTACCCGTCCCGAACTGAAACATAGTTCAAATACCCTACGTGATTTACTTAGTTTATGCTTTTATGGGACACGCTCATTTGATGCTATTTAGTAGTGATAACAGATCAGTAATTCCTAGGGTTCAACAAAAGGGATGAGCCCTATTAAGAATGTTGTAATCGGAGGTAGAGAATGTCTGCGAGCCCATGTTCTATGTTGATTCATTTTTGATTCAATTGATTCCATGGGATGGAATCATTTAGCCCTTTCTCGTGGGTCTTGAGCCGATAGACCCAACATTGTTCACGTTCTAGCAGCCTTTTGGTCAGATTCCCAGTACCCTTGACTTCCTCAATAATGGTCCACTTTATTTCACCATCATTGTGGCCCTTCTCCAGGTAGTGGGCCGAAAGTCGGGTTGCTGCAATGGCTCGCCTGATTGTGCTGTAATGGCTCGCCTGATTGTACTTCGATGCTCGCTTCTCCGTACCTTTATTTTGCTACTAGTCATTCCCACGTGCATTAGTTGACATGGGCACTTAAATATACCACGTTGGGGGGGCGTGGCTAGCAGCCGACGATGGCGGCAGCAAACTAGAGAGGCTCCCGTAGCAAGGCGGCTTCCCGCATCAATCCGCATGCCTATCCGTTCAAAAACGAACCCAGAAGGGGTGCCCCGGGTCCGGTGACCGAACGACATTTGGAGGAAAAGTTTGGGGGCATCGACGCCCCGGGAACGGGAAGAAACAACGACCTCGGTGTGCGGCCTGGTGGCGTGAGTGCAGCCGCGGTGGCTGGGTTGGGACCTGCCCGGACGAAAGTGGAGCCTTGTCGGCACTGTAAACCGGAAGTGCCCGCAGCGAGCGCAGACCCACGACAACGGCGTTGGAAGCCTGCAGATCCTTCCAGATCGAATAAGGATTTGCATTATCGCTCCAACGTCAAGACACTACAGTGGACGACGGCGGCACTATGTGCAACTGAAGTCGGGAAAGTAAGTGCGTAGTCACCGCCATTTTACATCCCGTCTCCCATTGTACACACAAACTTTCTCGCCGAAGGGACCGGACGCCCTCTTTGGAGCTAAATCCTGAATAACTAGTGCGTCTGTTGTACAGAGTGTGCGCCTGACGGTGGGAAGTCTATCTAACAACTAAGAAGACTGGGCACTGCTGAAACTCGGGCGGCCTAAAAGACCATCCGCTGCGAACAATCCACCGACAACCCGCCGCGGCTGGCTGAACGCACCAGCGTGTCACTATGGCGGGGAAAGGACTCCGAAATACCACCACTCAAGCTAAGCTTGATAAATTCGCTTATGATAGACAATCAGTCTCCCAGCCGGAGCAGCGCAAATCTATGGGCAAAGGCACGGAAGGAGACGGTGCGAGGAAAGCTACCCTGGAGGACGTCTTACACGCCTTGGCCCAGGTACAGGCAACGGTGGGAGTGACCGCAACAGAAGTGACCCTGATACGGGCAGACCTCCAGAAGATGAGTGAAAGAGTGAAGCAGGTGGAGGTAGTAGCTAAATCATTGGTGGAGGATGTCTCGGATCTACAGGTCGCAATGGAGAAATTGCAGGCCGACTATAAGCTGCTCAAAGAAAAGCTGGACGATCATGAAGGTCGTTCCCGGCGGAACAACGTCCGCATTTTGGGGGTCCCGGAATCTGAAACCACAGGAGCCATGGACTTATATGTGGAAGACTTGATAAAGAACCAATTAGCCCCCAAGGGCCTTTCAAACTTCTTCACCGTGGAACGGGCCCATAGGGTACCTGGGGGAACGCCTAAGCCAGGGGCCTCACCGCGTCCGATCCTAGCGAGACTTTTTAACTTCAGAGATCGTGACACCATCCTCCAGGCGGCCAGAGTGGCACCAGCCATTCAAATTCAAAACTCGCGAATATCCTTTTTCCCGGACTATACAGCGGAGGTAACAAGATGGAGGAAGACCTTTTTGGAAGTGAAAAAGACACTGCGCGAACAGGAACTGCCATACTCTATGTTGTTCCCAGCCAGGTTACGGGTGGTCGCCGATAAGAAAGTTTGGTTTTTTGACTCCCCCGAGGCAGCGAGAGACTGGCTTGAAGGATGGCGCACAGTGGAACGCAAATCTGATAGACTGCGCAATAGACACCGGAACGATAGCCGGCCTGGCTCACAGACTTCAGTTGGAAGAAGCGCGAGTGCATCACCGACGCTGGAACTGTCTGGGGCTGCCGGGGGCAAATAATGTCATCAGACCGTGAATTGTTTAGACACTGACTCCCTGACACACTGTTTGCTCATGCAGGTCGTTAATGGACACCGGCCTGGGTACTCCGAGGGCAGCAAGGGAGCCGCCTGCTTGGAGAGACACTCTCCCCCAACGTGCAAGTACTCTGTTTGTGGGATGGGTCAAGCGCTCTGCTCAGTTGGGGTGGCAGGCAGTTGAAGGTCCGTTAAGCAGGAAGGAAGGGAGGGAAGGGGTGGGGGGGTGGTTGTTATTTTTTTCGTTGGAAATTCACTAAGTCGGTCAGAAACTGGTGCTTACATTGGGTGTGGTGTAACTAGAAAGGTGTACCTACAGGTACGATTGATCCTTTTTGGGCGGTTTGTATGTGGCTGCGTGATTGAAAATGGCGGATGAACAACTAGTTGACACGGGGAACGCTGAGTCACGATCGAGTGGTTCCTCCCTTAGAATACTTTCATGGAATGTGAGGGGACTAGGGGATAAGGTGAAACGCGGCCTGGTACTAAACGAGCTGAAAAGGCACAAACCCCAATTGGCGCTATTACAGGAGACACACTTGACAGGAGGGGCCACTAAGGCCTTGGATAGGAAAGGGTACAAGATGATGGTGCATTCGGAGTTTTCATCAGGCTCCCGGGGAACGGGTATTTTGATTAAAAAATCCTCACACTTCATTCCAATAAGCACGAAAACTGATAGTCAGGGCTGCTTCGCAGCATTGCAGGGGCAATGGGATGGTCGTCCCCTAACAGTGGTTTCAGTATATATCCCGCCATCCCTTCACTCGATAATGCTTCCAGCCCTTGGTGATTTTTTGTTATCTCTCCCCGAGAGTGATGTCATTTTGGGTGGGGATTTTAATGCAGCAGTAGATTTACAGCTTGATAGGTTTCCAGCGACAGCTTCATCTGGGGGACCCTCTCGGTTTCAGCGATTCCTAGCAGCAATGGGGTTAGTAGATATTTGGCGTCACGTCCATCCTCAGGACAAACAGTACACGTTCCATTCCACAGTCCATAACAGTCTTTCCCGGATAGATTACTTTCTGGCTTTAGGAGAAGGACTACAGCGCGTAGATACTGCAGACATACACCCTCGAGGCATCTCAGACCACTCCCCGATAACTCTAACCATTTCCTCCCAGACAAAATCGCGTATCCGCATATACCCCATTCAAGCACCATATCTCAAAGTCCCAAAAATCAGGAAAGCTCTCCAGAAGGCTACAACGCACTATTTTGATGAAAATGTGGCAACTGTGACCTCCTCCGAGGTGCTATGGGAGGCCTACAACACAGTACTAAGGGGGCAAGCTATAAGCTCTATCGCGGTCCATAAAAAGGAACAGGCGGCTGAACAGACTACTCTTGAGCTAAAACTACGTGAAGTAACAACTTTACACGAGGCTACCCCTACAGATGACACGGCACATACCCTTGCACTCCATCAGCGATTATACACCGAACATGCTCGTCTCACGGTGCAGGGGCATATCACTGATACACAGAATCGGATATATGATGTAGGCGATAAGGCGGGAAAGATGTTGGCCTGGCTTGATAAAAGGGGGGTAGCTCCAGAGGAATTCAACAGGTGAAAGATAGAAATGGCGTGACGCAAACCAACCCTGAACAGATAGTAGAAGCACTGGCGGCACATTTCGAACAGGTGTATACTCCAGAGAGGGAGGTGACCGCGGTCATGGCCCAGGATGCATTGAGTAAAATGGACATCCCAGTATTACAACCGGAGGCAGTAGCCGACCTGGATGTGGCCATAACCAGCGATGAAATACAGCTGGCCATACGAGCGCTCAAACCTGGAAAAGCTCTCGGTCCAAACGGCATTCCAGTGGAATGGTACCAGTCCCAGTCCGAAGACCTTAGTCCGTACTTGCTCGATATGTATGAAGAATGCCGAGAGAAGGGTGCGCTTCCACTAGACCAGAGAACGGCCACTATAGTAGCAATACCCAAGCCCGGTAAGCCACAGGAAGAGTGTTCCTCATACCGCCCCATCTCCTTATTAAACGCAGAAAGCAAAATCCTGGCTAACCGGTTGATGGCTCATCTGCCTGATCTTATCCATCCAGATCAATTATGCCTCATAGGAACACGACACTAAATCTTCGCAGGGTTCATGGGGTGCTGGCGAGGGCAGACCAGATTCACGACAGCGCAGTTATACTGGCCCTGGATGCGAAAATGGCTTTCGACCTGGTGAAATGGAACTACCTTTTTGAGGTGTTGTCCTGCATGGGCTTCGGCCCGAACTTTATATCGTGGATTAGGCTGTTATATGCGGAACCGATGGCACACGTGGTGGCGAATGGCCACATTTCACGTACATTTTCGCTAGGGAGAGGCACCCGACAAGGCTGCCCCCTATCTCCTTTGCTTTTCGCGCTAGCCCTAGAACCACTGGCTAACCTAATAAGACAAACACCCTTGCATAAAGGGATACAATGGAAGGAGGGGTGGGAAGATCGGCTATCCCTCTATGCA
The DNA here is from genome assembly GCF_964263255.1 of Lissotriton vulgaris. Classification (NCBI taxonomy): domain Eukaryota; kingdom Metazoa; phylum Chordata; class Amphibia; order Caudata; family Salamandridae; genus Lissotriton; species Lissotriton vulgaris. The sequence goes on along the minus strand of NC_141695.1, from coordinate 616,957,345 downwards.
GATGACATGCTGGTGTACTTAACAGATCCCGAACAAGGCGTGCCGGCTCTTTTGAACCTGTGCGACGAGCATGGCAGAATTTCGGGATACACAATTAATTGGAACAAATCGGAGTTATATGTACTGAGAGGCCAGGTCCCGACGCTCGGGCCGGACTGTCCCCTGAGATTAGCTGGTTCCTCTTTCAAGTATTTAGGGATCCATGTCACGCGGGATCCACTGGAATACATGAAATTAAATCTGGCACCACCATTGGAACGTCTTAAGCAAGACGTCAAATTCTGGGCGGGGTTACCATTGACCATGCTGGGAAAAGCAGCATTGTATAAAATGATGTCGTTGCCCCGCTTTCTGTATATCCTAGATAACACGCCCTTCTCGGTGGCGCTGGGATACTTTAAAAAGGTAGCCGCAGTTTCTGGGCTGCTGTGGAGCAATCGTCCGGCACGCATAGCGCAGGCCAAACTACACAGAGGCTGGTACGATGGAGGCATTGCATTGCCGAATCTGCACCTATATTACTGGGCGGCGCAGCTTAAGCCCATTAATCAATGGATACATGCCTCACAATCTGATCCAGCTTTTCAAACAGATAGGGCGCAGCTGGGCACCAACAACATGCTCGCCCCACTCTATGACCGACGTAAAATAAGACTCTTAACAGGACCTACCAAACTCACTGTGGAACTATGGCATGTGGCGACGGCCGCGTTGGGCTGGAAGGGGAAAATTACCAAACTCGCCCCGCTCTGGGACACACGTGCCTTGGGGAACCTGAGATACAGCAAAGGCTTCTCTCACTGGGATTCCATTGGAATATCCACGGTGGGTGACATGTGGGAGCGGGGCGAAGTCATCTCATTCACCTGCCTGAGGGAATTGTATGACCTAGGGCCACACGAGTCATATCGTTACGTACAAATACGCCATGCTTTGCTTGCAGCCATCCCCTCCGGGTCGACTCTACCAGAGTCCTCCCCGTTGGAGGATCGCCTCCTAACTGACTTTATGATAGAAAGAGCGACATCACTGATTTATCGTAAACTCCTGAACAACTTGCCTGACCCACTGGTTCCCCTGAAGGAAAGATGGGAAAGGGAAGTAGATGCCTTAGATGAACACGAATGGAACGAGGCATTGGCGTCGCCAAAAGAGGTAGGCATCTCAGCTAGGCTGAGACTCGTCCAACTCCAGGTCCTACACAGAGTATACTATACAAGAACACTCCTACATCGCATCCACAGAATACAGCAACCTTTCTGTCTACGTGGCTGTGGGGAGGAGGGTTCCTTTTTTCACACGCTCTGGGACTGTCCACGCATACAAAATTACTGGCGGCAAATATTGCGCACTGTATCACAGACCCTAGAGACCTCGCTCCTCCCAGAACCAAGGCGATGTCTCTTAAACGTGTGGGAACCAACAGACTTATCCAGACATAGCCAACTCTGGGTGACACTAGGCATGATTGTGGCAAAGAGAGATATGTCTCAGTGTTTGGGGGGGGCAGAACTACCAACGAAGTCGCAGTGGTGCATGAATACGGACAAGATAGTGATAACTGAGAGGGCGGTATATTTAAGCCGTGCGTGCCCAGGCAAATGGAATAAGGTATGGTCCCCATGGAATGTGTATCGTGGTGACATATGTGACCCTCTGCCAGAAGATGACCAGTTAGAGTCTGATGATGAGGGGGGGTTAGATTGAGGGGAGAGGAGTGGGATAGGAAATACCACACGGATGAAAATGGGGGTGGAGGTGTCGTCCTCCCTCACTTCGGGTAAGGTCTCCAGACAATCAATAGCAACATATACTGCCATATGAATCTTTCGTACAGCTAAACTGCACTGTTACTTTTAATTGACCGCATTGTGATTTCCTGATTGTTCTTTTTGTTATTTTCATAAAAATCAAAAAACAAAACCTTACTTAACTTGCAACGTGATATTGGCTAAATACCTTTCACTCGATTTCGTGAAGTGCCCTTTTACAGCAGCAGCGTGACTACAGTGTGGACTTCTTTTATGCATGGCTATCACTGCTCTTTATTAGCGGCCGGCCCCTCGGGGTTGTAGGCGAACTGCTGTGTAACTATGTGAAGGTACAATAAAGGTTTTAATAAAAAAAATATATATATATACCACGTTGTCTGTGTTGCAGTTTGTATGTGTTCGAGGCATGTGAGCATCTGAATTCATATCTGTGCATAGATATCCGCCTAGTGTTGGGTCCGGATGATCGCACATTGTTGTCCTGGAAGAGTCTTCGAAGTATCACGAGATAGGTGGCTCCTCCCCTGGACTACAGTGCACATGGGCATCGACTCCATCCTCAGAATGTTTTTTTCCGCCATTGGGTTCGGATGTATATTTGTTCACTCTAGTCGGAATTGATATAAAGTTTTCTTAAGGCCAAAAGGCCTTTAGGTTTTCGTCGGTATAGTCTTGCGTTCGGTGCCCGATTCTTTCCAGCTCATTCTGAGCCGGATTTCTAGGAGCCGCGTGCTTTTGGACGCTGAAGGTCCGGTCGACGCCAGAGGCCCTATCGACGAACCATCATGGAACGGAGCCTGTTCAAGAGATGTCCCGTGTGCAACTCCAAGTATCCCCACATCGACGTCCACCCGGTGTGCAACAAGTGTCTCTCGCCGGATCATGATGAAGCCAGCTGCATGGCTTGTCCCCGTTTTCGATCCAAGAAGACTCTTCTGCATCAACGCGCTGCGCGCCAGGAAGCCCAGCAGACTGCACCGGCGCCTGTGGACATATTCAATGCCGGGGATGATGATGGAGCTGACCGGGAGGAGAACCTGTCGAATCCAGCGTCGGAGGTCGACTCCAACTACGACGCGGATGTTGAAATGCTTGAAGCGGAAGAAGTCGTCGACGAGGTAGGAGACGACGACGGGGCCTTTGGGGCCATGGAAGATACCTCAAGCGAGGAGCTAACTCAAACTGACATTGGGGCCGAAACGCTTCATAAGGCTCAGGTTGAGGGATCGCCACTAGCCTTACCCAAGATCTTCCGAAAAGTTCTACGGCCCCGCCTTCGGACATTACTAAGGAGCCGCAACCTTCGAATCCGAAATTGACAGCTCCGGTCTCGACGCAAGTGAAAGCACTGCTGCCTCCATCGAAGCCAAAAGTGCGTATTGCTTTGGTCGGTTCAAAGTCCTCGGACCTGTCGGCACCGACGAAGCAGAAGGGCATTATCGACCCGAAGAAACAGCTCAAGGGCGCCGAGACGAAGTCTAGCGCGCCGAAGACAAAGGTCAAAGCAGTCGACCCGAACAAATCCGCGCCGAAGACGGTCGACACCGACAAAGGGCTCGGCGATCCGAAGGTTCTCGAGCCTCCGCGTCGACAAGACAAGGCCAAGACCGGACCAACCCTCGAGTCCACGTCTGGTGGTGCCTCGAAGGATTCTGTCCAGTCGACGCAGCCGTCCGCCTCCTTCTCCAAGCAGGTGGCTGACTCCCTAAAGCGCATCAAGGACACGGCCTCAAGTGTCGGGCCTAAAGATCCTCCACCTTCGAAGCCTGTCGATAAACCTCAGAAGACGTCGACGCCCCTCCACTTCACGCTGCCGCCGAAAGTGGCGCTGAACGCTTTCGCCCCTAAAATGGCCACCAACGTGCCCGAGAAGGTGTCCTCGGTGCCGAAGTCGACGACAGTGGTCCCGGCCATAAAGCATCGACCATCCTCGTTGGAAGAGCAACAGGAACAGTTTATCGATGCCAAAAGCGGCAGACTTTCTCTTTATAAGCCGAAAATCGCCCCGGAACAACCCATGGAGTCCTATAAAATTCCACTGAAGAAGAAAAAAGATTCTACTTCGACACCTGTTCTTGTGGAACCGGTATCTCCACGGGGACATGATGTCTCGCCCACTTATTCAGATGTGGACACTAGGGAAGGTGATGATGATGAATACAGCTATCCTGTATAGACTGAACCAGATGATACCAATGAACCCTGGGCAGCTGCTGCTGACCCAGGTGATCCTCACTCTACCCCGGACACTCAAATGTATGTTGTAAAGACGACTCCTACGGAGGATTCGGCAGCGTTTAATGCCCTCATTGAAAGGACAGCTAAGAATCATGACGTTCAGCTCCATGCTGACCCCACTGAAGTAGACTTTCTTTTTGACACCTTTTCCGTCTCAGAGAGAACTGTCAAGACTCTGCCTATGTTGAAGGGTGTCTTGAAGCATGCTGGGGAAATCTTTGAAGGAGCCTACAAGGTCCGGGATGATAAACCCCAGAATTGAAAAAAAGTACAAACCGGCGCCTGGAAACCCTACTTACATCAAGGGACAGTTGCCGTTGGACTCTCTTGTTGTTTCTTAGGCCTAGAAGAGGGCTAATTCACAAACAACTGGTAATGCTCCTCCCCCAGATAAGGAATCTAAGGTGTTTGAGGCATCAGGGAAAAGGGTGGCAGCTCAAGCGGCCAATATCTGGCGCATTTCAATCACTCAGGCACTTCTAGCCAGGTATGACAGGGCACATTACGAAACACTTGAGACCCTGTTACAGCATCTGCCAGATGAATACAAAGAGGCAGCTGAGATGCTCATCCAAGAAGGAAAGCTCATATCAAATGCTTCTATCAAATGTGCACTGGACGCAGCAGACACCGCGGCCAGAGCTGTTAACACTAGTGTCATGCTGAGACGACATGCCTGGCTCAGAATCTCCGGGTTCAAGCCAGAAATACAGACCACCATTCTCAATCAGACAGTAAACCCTGATCATCTATTTGGCCCAGAGGTGGACACCACCTTGGAGAAAATCAAAAAAGACACAAACTGATAAATCCATGGGGGCTCTACAGTCCCAGCAGTTCCGGGGTGGTTCTTTTCGTCGCTCAAGCACTAGAGGTGTTTCCAGAGGCCAGCTCTCACAAACCACACAGTACTATAAAGGCGGCACGCAGACCACATACACTAAACAAAGTCGAGGTGAATATCGTGGGAACAGCGCCAAAGGCAGAGGTCGTGGAAACAACAACTCCAGATCCTCCGCCACTAACAAACAGTGACGCCTTGTCACTGCCCCCCGACCACGCAACACCTGTCGGGGGGAGACTTAAACAGTTCCTGCCAGCCTGGAAGTCCATCACCACAGACAGGTGGGTCACACAGCTTATACAGAACGGTTATTGTCTGGAGTTAATATCCACTCCACCCAACATACCCCCAAGACATCGTCCTATGTCCGCCGAGCATTTGCAGTTATTGCAGCAGGAGGTCCTCGTCATGCTGCAAAAAGGGGCAATCGAGCTCGTGCCTGTAAAAGAAAGAGGCACAGGAGTTTACTCACTGTACATCTTGATACCAAAAAAGGACTGATCCCTCAGACCCATACTGGACCTCAGACCCCTCAATCAGTACATTCTATCGGAGCATTTTCACATGCTGACCCTGCAGCAAGTACTACCGTTGCACAGTCAGGGGGATTTTCTCGCAACTTTAGATCTAAAGGATGCGTATTTTCATATTCCGCTCCACCCGTCACACAAAAAATACCTCCGGTTCACCATCCAAAACCAACATTACCAGTACAAGGTTCTACCTTTCGGAGTCACCACGGCACCCAGGGTGTTTACAAAGTGCCTGGCGACGGTGGCGGCACACCTAAGGAGACAAAACATTCACGTCTACCCTTATCTGGACGACAGGCTCATCCAGGCAAAGTCAGCCCAGCAGTGTGCCGCCCACATGTCCCACACCATTCACCTTCTTCACGATCTGGGATTCTCACTGAATTACCCAAAGTCCCACCTGCAAGCCGCCCACACACGGCAGTATCTGGGGGTGACGTTAAACACTCTGGCAGCGACAGCACAGCCAAATTCAGTGAGGGTCAGCAGCATTCAATCGCTGTTACAAAAATTCAGACCTCAACACTCGCTTCCAGCACAAGTGTTCATGCAATTGATAGGCATGATGGCCTCCTGCATCTCCAAAGTCCCGCACGCGAGACTACATATGCGTCCACTTCAGGAGTGTCTAGCAAGTCAGTGGACTCAGACTCACGGACAGTTGAAAGACCTAGTGTTGGTGACCGGTCGTGCATACAACTCTCTGCATTGGTGGAATCCACAAAACCTTTGCAAGGGACGACCGTTTCAAGAGCCTGTGCCACAGATCATTCTGACGACGGACGCTTCTCTCCAGGGTTGGGGGGCTCATGTACTCCACTACACTGTGCAGGGACTATGGACACCACAGCAAAGGAGGATGCACATCAAAGTTCTAGAACTGATGGCTATCTTCATGGCAATGAAAGCTTTCAGAGTACATCTGTGCAACAAGGTCGTGTTGATCCAGACGGACAACATGACAGCCATGTACTACATTCAGAAACAGGGAGGAACACACTCTCCACAGTTGTCTCATCTGGCTCAGAGCATGTGGAAGTGGGCCATTCAGAGGAACATCTTCCTCATGGCAGAACACCTCCCGGGCAAAGACAATCAGATAGCGGACCTGCTCAGCAGGTACAGCCACCAGATGCACGAGTGGGAGCTACATCCATCAGTACTCCACCTGTACTTCCTAAGGTGGGGTCATCCAGAGATAGACCTGTTCGCCACAAAGGAAAACGCCAAATGCCCAAGCTTTGCCGCCAGGTTCCCACACCCACAGTCGCAGGGCAATGCGATATGGATGAACTGGACAGGCAAATTTGCGTACGCTTTTCCCCCAGCACCTCTAATACCGCTGGTGGCACGCAAGCTGAAGCAGCACTCGATGACTCTCATCCTGATTGCTCCGACGTGGGCACGCCAACCATGGTACACCACGTTTCTGGAACTGTCCGTGGTACCGCATCAAAGGCTGCGCCTCACACCCAGGCTTTTGACGCAGAGCCATGGCGACATTCATCATCCAGATCCGCAACAGCTCAACCTGGCGATCTGGCTCCTGAAGTCTTAGAGTTTGGCTACCTCAACCTACCTCCTGACTGTATGGACATAATCAGGGAGGCAAGAAAGCCCACCACCACAGCATGCTATGTGGCGAAATGGAAGCGGTTTGTCATTTATTGTGCAGACCACAACATTAACCCGCTGGATGCATCTATTCAGAACATCATTTGTTATCTTCTACATCTGTACAAATGTAATCTGACCTATGCTTCCATTCGTATACATCTATCCGCAATGGCTGCTTATCTCCAAAACAGACAGCACCTCTCACTTTTCAGGGTGCCTGCCATTAAAGCCTTTCTGGAAGGTCTCAAAAGAGTCATTCCTCCGCGGACACCACCAGCTCCCGAGTGTAACCTAAATGTGGTCCTCACCAGGCTGATGTGTACCCCTTTCGAACCACTGCATTCCTGCGAGATTCAGTTCTTGACATGTAAAGTGGCTTTCCTTATAGCGATTACGTCGCTACGACGAGTTAGTGAACTCCAGGCACTAACTATCCAAGAGCCATTTATTCAAATTCATTCCAACAGGGTGGTGCTTCGCACTAACCCTAAGTTCCTTCCTAAGGTAGTTTCTCAGTTCCATATCAACCAGACTATAGAACTACCTGTGTTCTTTCAAAATCCAGAGTCAGTTGCGGAGAGGATGCTCCACACACTTGACGTCAAAAGGGCCTTAATGTACTACATTGATAGGACCAAAGATTTTCGGAAGACTAAACAACTATTTGTTGCCTTTTCGCCACAACACAAAGGCAACCCCATTTCCAAGGCTGGTATAGCCAGGTGGATCGTTAAATGTATTCAGATCTGCTATCAGAAAGCCAAGCGCACTCTCACCATTCCACCGAGGGCCCACTCCACCAGAAAGTTAGGGGCCTCCATGGCTTTCCTTGGAAATATTCCTTTGGAAGACATATGTAGAGCAGCCACATGGTCTACCACACATACGTTTACAAAACACTACTGTGTAGATGTGCACTCCAAACAGCAAGCAGCTGTAGGGCAGGCTGTTCTAAAAACACTTTTCCAAACTGCTGCAGCTGGCACAGGCGGCCGCCGCTAATGGAGGTACTGCTATGTATTCTATGCACAGATATGAATTCAGCAGCCCACATGCCTCGAACCGAATATGCTACTTTCCAGTATGCATCTGTTCTTGGCATGTAGGGCTGCTGACATTCATATCGCCCGCCCTCCTCCCCGGCGCCTGTAGCGGCTGCAGAATTCACACATACTTCTAGCATGGTCATCTTTCACATAGTTTCACTCCATCTTGGCCACAATGGCTAAAAACAATCTGAGGATGGAGTCGATGCCCATGCGCACTGTAGTCCAGGGGAGGAGCCACCTATCTCGTGATACTTCGAAGACTCTTCCAGGACAACAATGTGCGATCATCCAGACCCAACACTAGGCGGCGATCTATGCACAGATATGAATGTCAGCAGCCCTACATGCCAGAACAGATGCATACTGGTAAGTAGCATATTCTTTCCATTGTTCCCATGGGTATTCTAAGACTAGATTAATTTGTTTTGTGTGCTCAGTAAGAGGCCACACTACACATGACCCACATGGGTAATGACCCATGACTGGAGGTTGGTTCCACAGAGTGAGTTGGTTGGTTCTTTTGGGGTTATGTGTATCTGGGTGTACCAGTGTGTCTGTAAGGCTTTTGTTTCTTTTAATGGAAAATATCGGGCTCTGAAACATAAGTTTATTTGAGGTAAGGATTATTTGAGGTAAGAATTGGCCATTTTTTATTTGATTTTCTTGAACTCGTTAGACGAGGAATTGTATGTTGTGACGCATATCAGTGAGTCTTTTTCTGACCTCTGGTGGGTTTCTAAAAGAGTTGTCCTTGGAGTGTTCCGTGACCCTTTCTTTGCCTTATCCATGATCTTTTTCGGTTAGGCCTTATGTTGTAATTTATTAGTCAATTTTTTTGCTTTTTTGTAGTCCTCTAGGTCGGCACAGTTCCTTAAAATCCTAAGGAACTGGCCGACAGGCAGATTTTCCTTCAAGGCTCGCCGATGTGTGCTGTCAAAGTGCAACAGGCTGTTTTTACCTGTGGGTTTTGTATACAGGGAGCTAAGCAGGGTACCTCCCTTTGCTATCAGATTTATGTCAAGGATTGATACTGTCTCACTGTTAGTAGTCCCGGTAAAATGTAGGTGTGGATTAAGCTGGTTTATCCACTCTGAGAAGCCCATCAGACTGGGCTTATCTCCTTTCCACGTGACAAGGATGTTGTCTATATATCTGTACCACTTGCGGATTTTGTCAGAGAACGGGTTGGCTTGCCAGATGTATTGGTCCTCGATTGGCCCATGTACAAACACGCTAAGCTTGGCGCAAACGTGCTGCCCATGGAAGTCCCATGGACCTGGAGGAATAGTTGATCTTCAAATGTGAAGAAATTTTCCATTGGAAAAACTGACACATATAAACTGCAACACAGACAACGTGGTGGATTTAAGTGCCCATATCCACCAATGCACGTGGGAATGATTTGCAGGAAAATAAAGGTTCGGATAAGCGAGCATCGCAGCACAATCTTGCGAGCCAGTACAGCAACCCGACTTACAGCCCACTACCTGGAGAAAGGCCACAATGATGGTGACATAAAGTGGACCATTATTGAGAAAGTCATGGGTACTGGGAATCTGACCAAAAGGCTGTTAGAACGTGAACAACGTTGGGTCTATTGGCCGAAGACCCACAAGAACGGGCTAAATGATTCCATCCCATGGAATCAATTGAATAGAAAATGAATCAACATAGAACATGGGCTCACAGACATTCTGGACCTCTGATTGTAACATCCTTAATAGGGCTCATCCTTTTTGTTGAACCCTAGGAATTACTTATCTGTTATCACTACTAAATAGCATCACATGAGCCTATACCATAAAAGCTTGAACTAAGTAAATCACATAGCGTATTTGAACTATGTTTCAGTTCGGGACAGGTAAAAGAGTGTTCCTCTCCCTCAACTATGTTCTATGCGAGATGTGTTCAAGATTATTCGAATATCCTTTAGGATCCATATAAAATGCACAATCATTCCAAATAAATGTGTTTTCACAGCATTTACATAACACAACCAATACTGGTATTGGCCACGGGCAGCACTGAACTTGGAATTTAATGTTCGAGGCATGTGGGCTGCTGAAGTCATATCTGTGCATAGATCGCCGCCTAGTGTTGGGTCCGGATGATTGCACATTGTTGTCCTGGAAGAGTCTTCGAAGTATCACGAGATAGGTGGCTCCTCCCCTGGACTACAGTGCGCATGGGCATCGACTCCATCCTCAGATTGTTTTTTCCGCCATTGGGTTCGGATGTCTTTGAATTCCCTCTTGTCGGAATCGATAGAAAACTTTCTTGAGACCAAAAGGTCTTTAGTCTAATACGTCGGTATAGTCTTGCGTTCGGTCTTAGTTCTTCCAGCTCGGTTCCGAGCCGGATTCTCTACACCCGCGTGCTCTCGACGCGGAAGGCCCAGTCGACGCTCCAGACCTATCGACCGTCCATCGTGAACCGAAGTCCATTCAAGAGTTGTCCCGTCTGCAACTCGAAGTATCCCCACATCGACGTCCACCCGGTGTGCAACAAGTGTCTGTCGCCGCACCACGATGAAGCCAAGTGTATGGCTTGTTCACGCTTCAGGTCCAAGAAGATGCTTAAGCTTCGACGAGCTGCGCGCCAGGAGGCCCAGCATGCTGCACCGGCGCCTGTGGACATCTTCGATGCAGGGGATGTCGAGGACGAATCTATCCAGGACATTACTGAGTCGAACCCCGCGTCGGACGTCGACTACGACGCGGATGCAGAGATGTTCGAGGCCGAAGAAGTCGTCGACGAGGTAGGAGACGATGACGGGGCCCTCGGGGCCATGGAGGATAGCTCGGACGAGGAGCTTCCTCAAACTGACTCTGGGGCTGTGCCAATTCATAAGGCTCAGGTCGAGGGATCGCCTTCGGGCCCTATCCAAGATCTTACTATGGGTTCTACGGCCCGCCTTCGGGCTCGGCCACAGACATTGCTGTTGAGCCACTCCCTGGCAAAAAGAAACCGAAAGTGCGCATCGCTTTGGTCGGCTCCAAGGCCTCGGAGCCGAAGAAGCAGAAGGGGGCTGTCGAGCCGAAGGCTCAAGTCAAGGGCGTCGAGACGAAGTCTGCTGCGCCGAAGACTAAAGTGAAGGTGGTCGAGCCGAGCGCGTCGGCGCCGAAGACGGTCGACGCCGGCAAAGGCCTCAGCGACCCAAAGAAGGCTATCGGCGACCTGAAGAAAGCTCTCGGTGACCCGAAGAAACGGCTGGATGACCCGAAGGTTCTCGCGACTTTGCGTCAGCAGGACAAGGCCAAGGGCACTGCACCCCGAGATTCGACTCCAGGTGTGGCCTCGAGGGATTCCATTGAACCGGCGCGCCCATCCGCCGCGTTCACCAAGAAGGTGACGGACTCCCTGCAGCGCATCAGGGACGGGACCGCGTCAGTCGGTCCGAAGGATCCTCCGCCTACAAAACCGGTGGAGAAACTACTTAAGGCGTCCACGCCCATCCATTTCACATTGCCGCCAAAGACGGCGCCGAAGGCTTTCGATCCTAAGGCGGTCGCCAGCGTGCCCGAGAAGGTCTCCTCGGCGCCGAAGTCGTCAGCGGTGGTCCCCGGCCCACAACCTCGACGACCTTCAGTGGACGAGCATCAGGAACACTTCATCGATGCCGAAACGAGCAGGCTTTCCCTCCACAAGCGGAAAATCGCCCCAGAAAGCCCAATGGAGTCCTACAAGATCCCTCAAGAAAAAGGACTCTGCTTTCACTCCCGTCTTGGTGGAACCACTTTCCCCACAGACTCATAATGTTTCGCCCACTTACTCTGATGTGGACGCTGGAGAGGGGGATGATGAGGATGAGTACAGTTATCCATCTATACAGACCCGGAGGATACCAACAAACCCTGGGCCGCTGGTGGTGACCCGGGTGATCCTCAATCAGGACAAGACCCTCAACTATTTTCTGCAAAAACGTCCCCTACAGAAGACTCTGCAGCTTTCAATGCCCTCATTGAGCGGGCAGCTAACAATCACAACGTCCAGCTCCATGCTGACCCTGTGGATGTCGACTTCCTTTTTGATACCTTCTCAGTCTCAGAAAAAAACTGTTAAGACTCTGCCTATGCTGAAAGGTGTTTTAAAGCATGCTGCCGAGATCTTTAAAGAACCTACCAGGGCGAGGGTGATAAACCCTATAATTGAGAAAAAATACAAGTCAGCGCCTACTGATCGTACCTACATCGAAGGACAGTTGCCTCTGGACTCCCTTGTCGTCTCGAATGCCCGGAAGAGGGCTAATTCTCAGACTACAGGTGATGCTCCTCCCCCAGACAAAGAATCCAAGGTCTTTGGTGCATCGGGAAGAGGGTAGCAGCACAGGCAGCCAACATCTGGCGCATTTCTAACACACAAGCGCTTCTGGCGAGGTATGATAGGGCACACTACGACACACTGGAGACCCTGTTGCAGCACCTGCCTGATGAATACAAGGAGGCGGCTGAGATGCTGATTCAGGAAGGGAAACTGATCTCTAACGCTTCAATTAAGTGCGCTCTGGACGCGGCTGATACCGCTGCCAGGGCTATAAACACTAGTGTTATGCTACGGCGACATGCCTGGCTGAGAATCTCTGGATTTAAGCCAGAAATCCAAACCACCATCCTTAACCAAACAGTCAACCCAGATCACCTGTTTGGCCCGGAGGTTGACACCACCCTAGAAAAAATTCAAAAGGACACGGAGACTGGGAAATCCATGGGTGCCTTACAGTCCCAGCAGTTTCGGGGTGGGTATTTTCGTCGCTCAAGCACTAGAGGCATTTCCAGAGGCCAGCTCTCCCAGTCCACGCAGTACTACAAGGGCAACACTCAGTCCACATACACCAACAAGAGTCGAGGTGGATATCGTGGTAACAGCGCCAAGGGCAGAAGTCGTGGTAACAACAGCTCCAGATCCTCTGCCACCAGCAAACAGTGACGCCTTGTCACTGCCCCCCGACCACACAACACCGGTCGGGGGAGACTCCAGCAGTTCCTGCCGGTCTGGAAGTCCATCACCACAGACAGGTGGGTCAGGAAATTTGTTCAATACTGTTATTGTCTGGAGTTAACATCCACTCCACCCAACATGCCCCCAAGAAACCGTCCTATGTCGGCCGAGCATTATTGCAGCAGGAAGTCACTGTTATGCTACAAAAAGGAGCAATAGAGCTCGTTCCTATGCGAGAAAGAGGCACAGGTGTCTACTCCCTGTACTTCTTAATACCAAAAAAGGACGGGTCCCTCAGGCCCATCCTGGACCTCAGGCCACTCAACCATTACATCCTGTCGGAGCACTTCCATATGCTGACCCTGCAGCAAGTACTCCCGTTGCTCAGTCAGGGGGATTTTCTCGCAACTTTAGACCTAAAGGATGCGTACTTTCACATTCCACTGCACCCTTCACACAGGAAATACCTCTGGTTCACCATACAAAACCAGCACTACCAGTTCAAGGTTTTGCCTTTCGGGGTCACCACGGCACCCAGGGTGTTCACAAAGTGCCTGGCGACAGTGGCGGAGCACCTCAGGAGACGGAACATCCACGTCTACCCTTATCTGGACGACTGGCTCATCCAGGCAAAGTCAGCCCAGCAGTGTGCCGCCCACATGTCCCACACCATTCACCTCCTGCACGATCTTGGATTCTCACTGAATTACCCAAAGTCCCACCTCCAGCCCGCCCACATACGGCAGTATCTGGTTGCAACTATAAACACTCTGGCGGTCACAGCACAGCCGAATTCAGTGAGAGTCAGCAGCATTCAATCGCTGATACAAAAATTCAGACCTCAACACTCGCTTCCAGCAAGAGTGTTCATGCAGTTGATAGGCATGATGGCCTCCTGCATTTCCATAGTCCCGCACGCAAGACTACATATGCGCCCGCTTCAGGAGTGCTTAGCATGTCAGTGGACTCAGGCTCACGGGCAGTTGAAAGACCTAGTGTTGGTGAGCGGTCGGGCATACAACTCTCTGCATTGGTGGAATCCACGAAACCTTTGCAAGGGCCGACCGTTCCAAGAGCCTGTGCCACAGATCATCCTGACAACGGACGCTTCTCTCCAGGGATGGGGAGCTCATGTACTCCATTACACAGTGCAGGGACTATGGACACCACAGCAAAGGAAGATGCACATCAATGTTCTCGAACTGATGGCAATCTTCATGGCACTCAAAGCCTTCAAAGTACATCTGTGCAACAAGGTCGTGTTGATCCGGACGGACAACATGACAGCCATGTACTACATTCAAAAGCAGGGAGGAACACACTCTGCAGCTGTCTCATCTGGCTCAGAGCATGTGGAAGTGGGCCATTCAAAGGAACATCTTCCTCATGGCAGAACACCTCCCGGGCAAGGACAATCAGATGGCGGACCTACTCAGCAGGCACAGTCACCAAATGCACGAGTGGGAGATACATCCATCAGTACTCCAACCGTACTTCCAAAGGTGAGGTCATCCAGAGATAGACCTGTTCGCCACAAGGGAGAACGCAAAATGCCAAAGCTTCGCCGCCAGGTTCCCACACCCACAGTGGCAGGGCAATGCGATATGGATGAACATGTCAGGCAAATTTGTGTACGCTTTTCCCCCAGCACCTCTGATACCGCTGGTGGCACGCAAGCTCAGGCAGCACTCGATGACTCTCATCCTGGTTGCTCCAACGTGGGCTCGCCAACCATGGTACACCACATTTCTAGAACTGTCCGTGGTACCGCATCAGAGGCTATGTCTCACACCCAGCCTTCTGACACAGAGCCATGGCGACATTCAGCATCCAGATGCGCAACAGCTCAACCTGGCGATCTGGCTCCTGAAGTCTTAGAGTTTGGTTACCTGCACTTGCCTTCTGACTGTATGGACATCATTCGGGAGGCAAGGAAGCCCACCACCAGAGCATGCTATGCGGCAAAATGGAAGCAGTTTGTCATTTATTGTGCAGACCACAACATTACCCCGCTAAATGCGTCTATTCAGAATATCATTTGTTACCTTTTCCATCTGTACAAATGTAATCTGGCCTATGCTTCCATTCGCATACAGCTATCTGCAATGGCCGCTTATCTCCAGAACAGGCAGCACCTCTCACTTTTCAGAGTGCCTGCCATTAAGGCCTTTCTAGAAGGACTCAAACGAGTCATTCCTCCGCGGACTCCACCAGCTCCGGAGTGGAACCTCAATGTGGTCCTCACCCGGCTGATGGGTCCTCCCTTTGAACCACTGCATTCCTGCGAGATACAATTCTTGACGTGGAAAGTGGCTTTCCTCATAGCGATTACATCGCTGCGGCGAGTTAGTGAACTACAAGCACTAACAATCCAAGAGCCATTTATTCAAATTCATTCTAACAGGGTAGTGCTTCGCACTAACCCTAAATTCCTTCCTAAAGTTGTGTCTCAATTCCATATTAACCAGACTATTGAATTGCCTGTTTTCTTCCAAAATCAGAGAATGCTCCACACCCTTGACGTCAAGAGGGCCCTGATGTATTACATCGATAGGACCAAGGATTTTAGGAAAACTAAACAACTCTTTGTTGCCTGAGCACCACACCACAAAGGTAACCCCATTTCCAGGGCTGGTATAGCTAGGTGGATCGTTAAATGTATCCAGATCTGCTATCTGAAAGTCAAGCGTACTCTCACCATTCCACCAAGGGCCCACTCCACCAGAAAGTTGGGGGCCTCCATGGCATTCCTTGGAAATATTCCTTTGGAAGACATATGTAGAGCAGCTACATAGTCTACCACACACACATTTACAAAGCATTATTGTGTTGATGTGCACTCCAAACAGCAGGCAGCTGTAGGGCAGGCTGTTCTAAAAACACTTTTCCAAACTGCTGCAGCTGGCACGGGCGACCGCCGTTAATGGAGGGACTGCTATGTATTCTATGCACAGATATGAATTCAGCAGCCCACATGCCTCGAACCGAATATGCTACTTACCAGTATGCATCTGTTCTTGGCATGTAGGGCTGCTGACATTCATATCGCCCATCCTCCTCCCGGGCGCCTGTAGCAGCTGCAGAATTCACACATACTTCTAGCATGGTCATCATTCACTTAGTTTCACTCCATCTTGGCCACAATGGCTAAAAACAATCTGAGGATGGAGTCGATGCCCATGCGCACTGTAGTCCAGGGGAGGAGCCATCTATCTCGTGATACTTCGAAGACTCTTCCAGGACAACAATGTGCAATCATCCGGACCCAACACTAGGCGGCGATCTATGCACAGATATGAATGTCAGCAGCCCTACATGCCAAGAACAGATGCATACTGGTAAGTAGCATATTCGTTATATCGGTATTTAGAGAACCATAGGCATTAACGTGTACCTGTAGTTCCATTTGGACTTCAATTCCCAGAATCCCAGCACGTTGTGGGACACGCATGTCCGGTTTTCGCACTTACCCGAACATTCACACGCCCCCGTAGGCATGGCTGCTAGCGTTTTTGGCAGAAACGTAGACTTCTTATGCCGGGTTCTCACTATCCTTAGCGCGCAAGCCCGGGAACACGGACCAAATAGGTGCAGCTACGGGGCAGGACCCTTGGCAGTGTAAGTAAAAGCGAGTGGGTAGAGATCTAAAATCCATTACAACAGGTATGTTCTTGAACTGTGTTTTTTGACACTGGTTACTTACGGTACAAGCGGTGCCATTGTTTCTCCTTTTTGTTTCCGTCGCCGATCTTCCCATTCGGCAATCGGACATGCTCAGTGTTTGACTAAAGGGTTACCCGATGTCCCCAGTGATGCACATACTGTCCCAAAGTGGGATAAGGGAGAATGTTATGAATGACATAAGTGTGAGTGTGACACTTTGGTGAACAAGTGTAGTACTGTACGGTTAGAAGAGTGACACAGGAATGGTTTTTGTGACTACATATGCACAATAGCTTAAAAAATAGCGGTATGCGATATATATCGCCAAATCACTATATATACACCTGTGAGAAAGTGCCATCTTTCTTGCATGGCATGCCCCCACTTTTTGCTGAATTGCTGATGTGCTTTGACTGAGTGTGCCCTGGGCTCCTGCCAATCAGGTGCCCAGGGCCTGTGTTCCTTCCCTAAAACTGTGTTGAAACCTAAACCCAATTGGCATCTCTGGCCACAGGTCAGCCCCTGGTAAATGGTACCATAGGTACCCAGGACACTGTGACCAGAGAAGACCCCTAAGGGCTGCAGCACTTATTGTGCCACCCTTAGGGGCCCTGTACCCTGACACACACACACTGCCTTTGCAGGCTGAGTGTCTTGGTGCAGAACTAAAGAGAGTCGGCATGACACACATCCCTGTGTGCCATACCCACAAACACACTGCCCTGGCATAAATCAGTCACCCCTCTAGCTGGGTGCACTATGCCAGTGGTGTGGGCACAGGTGCACGAGCCCTGTGCCCCTACAGTACCCAGGGACATTCCTGGGCACTGTAAGTGCAGTGATGCCATTAAGAGCATATGGTTTTGGGAGGTTGTCATTACGATCTCCACAGCACCATGATGGCTACACTGAAGACTGAGAAGTTTGATAACAAACTTCTCAGCACAATAAACCCACACTGATGCCAGTGTGGGATTTAATACCAAATGTACTACAGAGGGCACTTAGAGATGCCCCCTGAAACCTAACCAACTCCCAGTGTCCTGACTGCGTGGCTACCGAGGCTGCCACCACCAGACATGTTTCTGGACCCCTGGGTTGAGAGCGTGCCGCTTTCGGGGGCCTGAAACAATGCACATCCTGGGACAAGGTGCCAACCCTCCTCCCCCAGGATGGGCAGAGGAAGCTTCAAAGGCATGCCACCTTTTGTGAGCTTCCCCAGGCCACTTGCTTTACTCAGCAACTGGCCCCCACTCTGGTGGGTATACAGGCAGGAAACCCTAGGTGAGGGAAGGGGGTGTGCCAGCCTGTTCCAACTCCACCCCTCAGGTGGGAGAAGCAAGGTGCAGCACATCTCCGGGCTACCGATATTTTGAGGATGGGGAGCCCGGCCCAATCAGAGCTAGGCTCCTGCCCCCCCTCCCACAGAAGAGGAGCAGGATAGGGGGTCTATTCGCCCCAGGACAGGGACCCATTGGTCCCTGCCCTTATCTTACCTGTAACACCCCTAAATTTAGTATTTATGGGGCATCCTGAACCTTCCTTCCTCAGATCCCGATTTGAAAACAAGAAGTCCTGCCGTTCAGCTGCTAACAAGAGGACGACACCAACTGATTTGGCCCATGAACCCTACAGGCCTGTTGATCCTTGTACCTGCTCCTGCTAAACCCTGGCGTCTCCTGCGGACAGCAACCTCGAAAACCCCGGAGGACCTGCCTGCCTTGCTCATCTAAAGGTTGGGATTTCCATGAGCAGTGGTTCTGCTCAAACAGCAACAACCCCTGCTGCCAGCCAAAAACCACGAATCCATCCCACTCTGCACCCGTGGAGCCCGGCTTGTGCCTGAGTGGACAAAGACCAAGAGGACGTCCCCCCGGCGACTGTGTCCCGGAATCCAGTGCCCAAAGACCCTCCTTGACGATCCTGACGACGCCTGCAGCCTCACAACCAGGGACCCCTCCAACCGCGACCTGCTGAGGGTAAGATTTCCCTACGTCCAAAGACACCCCGGCGCCCCACAGCCCCCTGTGCCCCACTCCTGGGTGTCTACCTATCCTCCAAGATCCCAATTTACCTATCGAAGTGGTGGTCGCACCTGAACAATCTCCGTCCCCGGACCTGCAGCCTTTGTTCGATTTCCAAGTCTCCCATTGAATAACATTGAGTGCCCGACGGATCAAAACCACCCTGCACACAGCTGCCCGAGTGCCGCTGGGAGTGCAACCTCTGTCATAATCTACTTTCCCATTTGCCCTGAGCAAGTGACCAGGAGCCCAGCTCCCACAGCCGTGTGGCCTGCCTGCTAGCAGCCACCTACCGAAGGCCCCTTATCCTCCATAGAATAACATTGGGCCTACTCTTCCTGAACCCGGCTGCCCCTGTGCCGCTGAGGGTGTAACAACTGTACCTACCTGACCCTGGGAGACCCCTTAGTCTATGCCCAGAACCTTAACTCTGCCAGTCAAGTACTTACCCAAAAGCCGATAACTCACTTTTCTTCCATAGGGTAACATTGACTGGTTTCACTTGGAAATTTTAAGTGTGGAGTTTTGAAACTTTAAAATATTCATCTAAAATCAGCCGAACAACTAATTCCGATTTACTCACCTGTAATCAGGAGAGATCAGTGCTATATCTTTCAGACCAGCACTGAACCTGAAAAGTAAATATAACTGTGTTTGAGTTAACTCAATTTTCCTCCATAGGAAACTATTGTCTGGTTTTCACCAGAAAAACATCTAAGTGTCCAATTTCTAAAACTACAAATATTCCTTAAAAATCACCTGTATGACTTAAATGCATTCTTTCAATCCACACCAGTGCTGGATCCAGGATCCAACACTGAGTACGAAAAAGTAACGATAACGTTACTTACCTGCTAATTGAATTTCCTCCCATATGATAATATTGGTGATTCTACGTGAAAAAGTTTCTAAGTGTTAACTTTTAAAATACAATAAAATTCCTTAAAAATCACAACTGTAACCAAAACGCTTTTACCCAATTGTTTACAGGAGATGTCCCAGGACTGAATCTAGGATCCAGTCCTGTGGCTAGAAAAGTAATCTATAAAGTAACAAATTGCATTTAACTAGAAATTCCCATTGAGCTCAATGTTGCATTGTGTTTGAAATTGTGTTGCCTATTGCAGCAACTGTAACTATTATATTCAAAAGTCTATTGCCTATTTGAAAAGTATTTAACTAAATTACCTCTTGCTCAGAAAGTATATTTTGATACCTATTGTTGGTTCTAAAATAAAAAACTATATATTTTTATACAAACAATTGGCCTAGAGTTCAGTTCTTGTGCGTGAAATCATTTGCTGACTGAGTGTGTGCAACAAATGCTTTACACTGTCCTCTGATACTGCCTTACTGCTTGACCAAGCTACCACTTTAGAGAGTAAGGTTATATCTAACTTTAGCCTCTGCTAAACCTCTGGGGACTGTGGACTCTGTGCACACCGTACCTTACTCTGATCTAGTTTATACAGAGCCACTTTCTTACAATACCACAGAACCAATCGAGGCATTGATGTACAGTACTTGATTAGCATACCAAGTTGGTGTGAACAGTGATGGAGTCCATACACCCTACCTGGTTGACCAGCATGGGTGTATTCAATAGCACATCACAAATGGGAAGTGTTTATTTCATGACAACAATGTTGCACTATGATCTCCTTTCTCTTTCTTTCATTTTCATTTCAGATGTTTCTAGTTTTTAAATGAGCAGCTATCTGCCCTTTTGAAAAACCAGGACCCCTCTCTCTGCCCCCCCCCCCCCCTTTTTATGCCCAGAAGAAAGTCCTGGACCACACTGGGCATTAGTGGACTGAAACATGTTGGAATTAGGGTCATAGAACCCTAAACCTCCTGGTGACCCCTCCCCCCCCCCCTTAGTTTAATATTTTAATATCCCTTACAGTTCCATGAATAAAGGGATACTGGGATCTGTCTGCGGATTTTTAACTTTTAATACCACCTGGCCATAACTTTTTAAGAGCTCCCTGGAATGCGGTTGAGTCCACCCTGACATTTAGGAGTAAGGGTGACCCGTTGATGAAGCATGACACTACTAGAGTGTGTGAGGGTAGTATAAACAAAAGGAATGATTTCACCCCCACCATCTAGTGGGTAACAACTAAATAGCTTCATGACAATCTTCCCTTACACAACTAACCTAATTTAATTTAGGCACTCTTGAACGGAGATAGCGGGCTTATGGGGTACTTTATGTGGAATAATATTAAACATGGGAGGGTGTACTCCCATTAGAGACCTCCTATCGGCCCTTAAAGCATAGGAGAAGCTTTCTCTGTATGCCATAGTTTCTTTGCCATATACAACATCCAAAAACAAGCTGGCATTTCGCAATTCAATGTATTGCCAAGCATCAGCTGGGAGAACAGCTTTGCAGACCTCTTAAGCAGAACTCATCAATAAGTCCACAATTCTGGGATCAATTGACCAGGTACAGGCACATTCAGAAATGGTGCACATCCACAATCAATCTGTTTGCCACAGCAGAAAGTGCAAATGCCCAAACGTCGCCTCCTGGTACCTAAAGCTCATGGGCAATGCTCTGTGGATGAATTTTTAAGCAATATTTGCCTATGCTTCTTCTCCACTGATCCCATCCAGTGTAAGAAAAATGAGGCAAACATCCATGGCACTCATTCTTGTTGCGCCAACTTGGGTAAGACAACTGTTATTCGATACTGCTGGCATTGTCTTTGCACTTGCAAGAAAAGCTACGACTAAGACCAGACCTCCTTCCTCAGCATCAGAGTCTGCTCAGACATCCAAAAGTCCGGAAAATAATCTAGCGATTTGGCACCTCTGTTCCTGGAGTTTGGAAACCTCAAACTCCTTTCAAGTCAACATTATACGGTTGTATTAAAATAGACCATAAAAGTAAAATACACAAGAAGTATATAATGAGATTTTAAAAAATCGCAAGTTAAAGCAACGCCCCCAAAGATAAAATCAAGGTACAAACACTGAGGTCAATACATGGTGTAGTGCTAAAAAGATTAAACATCTGCCATTAAAGTGTTGGAAATACATCTATTAAAGTACAACACAGCAATAAAAAGTATTTTATTAGTATATGAAACAAGATAAAAATTAGTCTAAAGCCAATCAGCGTAAAGTTATCCTTATGGACAGAACTACCCATACGATTTCCTTGCCTTGAGCATCAACCTCATGAAGGCATAAACAGTAAAGGAAATCTCCTCTGATCCCAGTGATTGTAAAAAGTGAAAGGCTTCTCGGTAATGGCTTAGGGAGTGCTTAATTAAGAGAGGGCTGAGAACCATTGTGAGAAGTTGGCCTGATATACAATGTTCACTATTCTAGTGAGCACTTTGTATCAGTCCAAACAACCCTTATTGATGATTGGTTGTAAGTCAACCTTATAGACCAGCTATCCTAGTAGCATGGATACGAGCAGTCTTCGGGCTAAACTCTAGAGGGTGTGTTAAGCCAGCTGTTATACCATCACATATACCCCTTGAAAACCAAGTGAAAGGACACCACACAAGTGTTATGAAAATAAACAGTGTATTTATTTAGATCACAACAGCCCTG
Source organism: Lissotriton vulgaris (assembly GCF_964263255.1). Lineage (NCBI taxonomy): Eukaryota > Metazoa > Chordata > Amphibia > Caudata > Salamandridae > Lissotriton > Lissotriton vulgaris. The sequence goes on along the minus strand of NC_141695.1, from coordinate 616,935,094 downwards.
TACTCTTTATGAGCACAGGGTACTAAGCACACAACAAAACTCTTACGAAAATACTTTAAGTTGCACAATTTACACAAATGCCCGAGGGGCACGAAAAACCATATACTACAAAAGTGGAATGCGAAATTACTAGCAGGTAAGTACTGGACTAATAGGCTTTGGAATCGCTAGGACTGGACTACTGAACCTTCAGATTACTAGCAGGAGGCCTAGGGGACTCGGGTGCAGAGTGTGCACTCTCACGCGGGATGCGGGACAAAGTCTATGGATGCTAGAAATTGCAAAGTTAGTGATATCGGACGAATCCGACTAGTTAGGCTGAAAACGAAAAGGATCTGGACCCTTGGATAGTGAGGCTATGCTGGGGCACCGAAATGCCGAAGTTACCTAGCCCAGGGGCTGCGGCTGCATAGGTCTGGAAAGACGTCGGGAATCCTTGTTGCAGTCTATGGAGCCTGAAAGAAGAAGTTGCTGGCAGGCGACCAGTGATGAAGTTCGGATGGATCCAAGCCTGGATCGGAGATGGAAGACACCTGTAAGCAGAGGGGACCAAGTTCTGAATCACTAGCCAGTGATTAGATGGGCACCAGGATGGCACCGGATGGAGTCCCCTCGACCAGGTGAGTGGGCGACGCTGGGCTTTGCAGTCTCACGGACCAGGAGGCGTTGTCGGCGACCAGGATGGAGGTGCGAGCTGTCCCACGATGGTTGCTGCTGTCGACGTCGCTGGACCCAGGATTGGGGCAACAAGTCTTGGCAAATTCAAGCCCACGCGGTGGACTCAAAATGGCGTCTGGAGTGGACCAGGAGGGTCCGGGGTGCTCCTCTTTTGGAAGGGAGCAAGGGCCAGTCTGGAGCAACCAGACCAGCGGAGTTGAAGTTGTCGTTCGTCGTCGGGAAGACCACAAGCCAGCGGGCTAGTAGCCAGACAACGCGGTGAGCAGCAAACAGGCAGAAGGGCCCCACGCAGATCTCGTGGAGGCTGGGAGGCTGAACTTCGGTGCTGGAGCTGCTCAGGGTCGGGGCTTCTCGGACCCCAAAGCACTCACTCGAGGATCCCTCGGCAGTCGTGCTGGGTAGAAGTCGTGCAGTTCTGATGATGGCCGGTCCCTCGAGGTCTCATCGCACCTATGGTTCTCAGCTTAGCTGTAGAGGTCAGAGGTGCCAGGGAAGCCGGGTCTCGTCGTGCTGGTCGGTCGGATTCGGAGGAAGGACGTGCAGCAAACCGCAGTGTTCTTAGGTGGTGCCTGCGGAGGCAGGGTGACTACACCTTAGTCACAAGGGAGAAATCTTAGGAAGAAGTCTTGAGTTCCTTTTGTAGAAAGTAGTTTCAGGATTCAAAGATGATCTAATTTGGAAGGGGGCCCGCTCCTATCTTTATACTAGTAAAAGGGGCTGGCACGCGACTAGGTCCTGCCCATGGGTGGGACCAGGAAGGGGGGTGGTTACACCCCTCTCCTATGCCGGACTTTCCCCAGCTCAGGGGCTGGTGTGCCCCTGGAACTAATTCTAGCCGGCAGATGCATAGTGAGCACCGGGGTGCCACTTGCAGTCACCTTCCTCTAAAGCCCTGCCTACCCAGGATACACAAAACCCTGTCTGGGATGGTGCTAGCACCGCCCCTGACAGGAAACCCTTTGTCCAAGCTCCCCTCGCTGGAAGGACTCCCAGCTGCAGGGGGTCAGACTTGTGTCTGTGGTGGCAGCATCCATTTTGTGATGCTGAGGCTCGAGTTAACTTTAACCGGGGCTCACAGTTACATACATGTCGTGTCCCTCTAGAAGGGTGGAATGCTAACCCCGTCGCCAGAATTGGCGAGGGGTTAGTATTTCAATTTGTATGACACCTTACTCGACATGTTTTGATAAAGCGATACCAGAGATAGCATTTAACCGCGAGGATTATAATGCACTTAAGAGTATATGGTATGCGTTATCATGGAACAGCTATTAGGACTTGGTTCCGCAAGCTGCAAACGGGCTCAGCTCATGCCAGAGCACCATCTCACACGATTCCAGGCATTCTGCCTTCAGGATTGTCAAGGCCTGCCATAGGAGTGACTGATAGGAATCTGTGTGTCCATTTTAGGGTTAGATATAGGTATACTATATCTAAAGCAAAGGGTGATTACACCACCTTGCCCCAGCTGTCGTGCAGCCAGTTGTGTCAGATTTAGATGGCCAGCCAGGGGTGGCATAATACATGCTGCAGCCCCTGGTAGGCCCTGGGTACACCTATGCCCTGAGTTACATGGTCTGATAAGGTGGCCCAGTACCAATTGGATAATGCACCTAAGGTACACGTGTCAATTTAGTGAGAGAACAGCAAGGCTGTGGGTCTGATTAGCAGGCCCACAGCCAGAGAAGTCGTAAACCAGTGAAGCAAAAAGCAAAAATCTGGGGTGATCATAGGATTGCAGACCCTACTCTCCTACATGACCCCCCCCCAAACTTTGGGACAATAAACTAACCTTGACCAGGTGAGTCTTCTTGCTCTAAGTGGAAATACCTGGAGAGCCCATCTGCATTGCCATGATTCGTGCCAGGTCTATGCTCCACTGTAAAATCCAACCCCTGTAGGGAAATGGACCACCTAAGCAGTTTGGGGTTTTCACCCTTCATCTGATTTAGCCACAAGAGGGGCTTATGGTCGGTCTGAATCTTCAAATGAGTGCCAAACAAGTATGGCCTCAGTTTCTTCAGGGCCCAAACCACAGCAAAGGCCTCCCTCTCAATAGCTGACCAATTTTTATCTCTGGGGGTCAGCCTTCTGCTTATAAAAGCAATGGGCTGGTCATGACCATCAAAATTCAATTGATATAGAACAGCTCCCACACCCAACTCAGAAGCATCTGTTTGGACAATGAATGGTTTGGAGTAGTCTGGACTCTTTAGGATAGGTGCTGTGCACATGGCCTGCTTTAGGTCATCGAATGCTTTTTGACAGCCTGCTGTCCACTGAACTTTCTTTGGCATCTTTTTACTTGTCAGTTCATTAAGTGGAGTCACAATTGATCCATAATTTCTGACAAATTTTCTATAGTAACCAGTCAGGCCCAAGAAAGCTCGAACCTGAGTCTGGGTGGTTGGAGGAGCCCAATCCCTGATGGATTGTATCTTGCTCTCCCGTGGCTAAACCTGGCCTCCACCTACAAGGTGGCCCAGGTATACAACCTGTGTCTGCCCTATCTGGCACTTTGTGGCCTTGATAGTGAGACCTGCTATCTGCAGAGCCTCTAACACTTTCCTCAGGTGGACCAGGTGATCCTCCCAGGTGGAACTAAAGACAGCTATATCATCGAGATAGGCTGCACAGAAGTCATCCAGCCCAGTGAGAACTTGATTCACCAGCCTTTGGAAGGTGGCAGGTGCATTTTTCAGACCAAAGGGCATTACCACGAATTGATAATGTCCACCAGGGGTTGAAAATGCTGTCTTGGGCTTGGCTTCCTCAGCTAACCTGATTTGCCAATACCCAGCTGTCAGGTCAAATGTACTTAAGTAGTTGGGAGAAGCCAATCTATCTATAAGCTCATCTGCCCTTGGTATTGGGTGGGCATCAGTCTTAGTGACTGCATTGAGGCCTCTGTAGTCTACGCAAAACCTCATCTCTTTCTTACCACCCTGGGTGTGAGGCTTTGGCACTAGAACTACTGGACTAGCCCAAGGGCTATCTGAGGGCTCAATGACTCCCAGCTCCAACATTTTCTGCACCTCTGTTTTGATGCAGTCTCTAACATGATCAGGCTGCCTGTAGATTTTACTCTTGACTGGCAGGCTGCCACCAGTGTCAACCTCATGGGTACACCAATTGGTTTGACTGGGTGTCAGAGAGAACATATGTCTGAAGGATTGAAGAACCTGTTTACAATCCTTCTGTTGATGGTCAGAGAGGCTGCCACAAAAGACAACACCATCTACTGATCCATCATCAGGATTCTGAGTGAGCAGGTCTGGGAGAGGGTCACTCTCTTCCTCCTGTCCCTCATCTGTGGCCATGAGCAAGCTCATGTCCTTCCTGTCAACATATGCTTTGAGCCTGTTCACATGAAGCACCCTGTGGGGGCTCCTGGGAGTTCCAAGGTCCACCAGGTAGGTGACCTCTCCCTTTTGCTCAAGGATTGTGTGGGGCCCAGACCATTTGTCTTTGAGTGCTGCTGGGGCCACTGGCTCCAACACCCACACCTTCTGTCCAGGCTGATACACAGTCAGGACAGCCTTTTGGTCATGCCAAGCTTTTTGGAGTTTTTGGCTGGCCTTAAGGTTTTCAGATGCCTTTTCCATATACTCAGCCATCCTGGAGCGGAGACCAAGTACATAGTCCACTATGTTGGTTGCAGGCTTTTTGAGAGGTTTCTCCCATCCTTCCTTCACCAAACACAGGGGTCCTCTCACAGGATGCCCATACAGAAGTTCAAAAGGGCTGAAGCCAACCCCCTTCTGTGGGACCTCTCTGTAAGCAAACAAAAGGCAGGGTATCAGGACATCCCATCTACGCCTGAGCTTTTCAGGTAGTCCATGAATCATCCCTTTTAGGGTCCTGTTGAACCTTTCAACAAGCCCATTGCATTGTGGATGATAGGGTGTAGTGAACTTGTAGTTGACACCACATTCCTTCCACATAGCAGTCAAATATCCTGACATGAAGTTTGCACCTCTGTCAGAGACAACCTCCTTAGGGAAACCCACTCTGGAGAACACTCCAACTAGGGCTCTTGCCACAACAGGTGCTGTAGTGGTCCTAAGGGGAATAGCTTCAGGATACCTGGTGGCATGGTCCACCACCACCAGTATAAACTTGTGCCCTGATGCTGTCTGGGGTTCCATTGGACCAACAATGTCAATCCCCACTCTTTCAAAGGGTACCCCCACCACAGGCATTGGTATAAGGGGGGCCTTTGTTGTGCCACCTGACTTACCACTGGCTTGGCAAGTGACACAGGAGCGACAAAACTCCCTGGTATCTCCATTCATGTGAGGCCAGTGAAAGTGTGAGACAAGCCTGTCCCAAGTCTTTGTCTGGCCTAAGTGTCCTGCTAAGGGAATCTCATGGGCCAAGGTAAGAAGGAAACCTCTCTGAGACAAGGGGATAACCAGCCTCCTGGTTGCACCAGGTTTGGGGTCTCTTGCCTCAGTGTACAGGAGTCCATCATCCCAGTATACCTTGTGGGTACCTGTGGCGTTCCCTGCAGCCTCAGCAGCAGCCTGCTGTCAGAGGGGTTCAAGGGAAGGGCAGTCTAATTGTTCCTTCCCCAGGTCTTCTCTGGAGGGTCCCCCTGAGCCCAGAAATTCAACTTGATCAAGTTCAAATTCTTTAGGCTCAGTTTCCCTCAGTTCCTGTTGGTCAGCCTCCTCTGAGACTTGATCCTCTACCTGGGGCAAGGGGGAAGGCAATGCCTTAACCCTACTGCTCTTCTTCTTGGAAGGTGTCTGGTCCATTGTTCCAGGATCCAGCACCTGTTCAGTGGGGCATCTTCTGGCCTGTGACCTAGTCACAGCAAGCACATGTGCTGGCAAGCCTAACATCTCCATGTGAGTCCTCTGCTCCACTTCTGACTATTCTGAAGGCTCCAAATCATTGCCCAACAAACAATCCACTGGGAGGTCTGAACTAACTACAACCTTCTTTTGTCCATTTACCCCTCCCCAGGAGAAAGCAACAATCGCCATACTATGACTGGTAGTGACGTTGCTGGCATTATTCACCAGGAAATCTGTACCTGGCATGATCTGTCCAGGGTCCACAAAGTTAGGTGTCACCATGGTGACACTGGCACAAGTGTCCATATAGGCCTGAGCCATTTTGCCATTTATCAAAGGTGTCTGCCTGTATTTGCCCAAAGTATTGGGACTGACATCAGGGGATATATCCACATCCCCTGTACAGACAAGGACAGCCTGAGTGAGTGTGCCAACTAAGTTGTCATACCCCTCAGAACCCAAGGTTAACCCAACTAATCCCTTGGGAGGTGCACTACCACTGCTGGCTGTACTAGGGGGTGTAGTTGCCTTAGGGGCTGCAGTGGCAGGAGTTTGCCCTCCTTTCTTGGTGCACTCACTAAACCAGTGAGTTTTACTTTTACAGTATTGGCACCACCTTTTAGACTGGCCTTCTTGAGTCTTCTTCTTCTGGGAAGCCTGACCCCCACCCTCTTTGGTTTGTTGGGGACCTGTCGAAGACTTCTGGTCATTTTGTTCACCTTTGGTATCTTTACCCTTCTGGTCTGCTTTCTTCTGACCACCCTGGTTCTGGCCCTGGTTCTGCTTAACCCTTGTTCTGACCCATATGTCTGCCTTCTTTCCCAATTCTTGGGGAGAGGTCAGATCTGAGTCAACAAGGTGCTGATGCAACAACTGGTTCTGACAATTGTTTAAAATCTGTTCCCTCATGATCAGATTGTACAATCCTGTATAATCAGTAACCTTACTGCCCAGCAACCAGCCCTCCAAAGCCTTAGTGGCACAATCTACAAAGTCAGACCAATCCTGAGACTGAGTTTTCTGGGTATCCCTGAACAGCAACCTGTACTGCTCAGTGGTTAGGCCAAACCCATCTATCGGTGTACTTTTCAGGACTTGGTAATTGTTCGCATCCTCAGCTCTAGTAGTGAGGAGCTTATCTCTACCTTTACCTTCAAAGGAGAGCCACAAGACAGCTGCCCACTGACTCTGGGGGACGCACTGGACAGTGCAGGCCCTTTCCAAAGCAGTTATCCATTTGTGGATATCATCCCCTTGTTTAAAGGGGGGCACTATCTTACTCAGGTGTCTAGTGTCTAAACTCCTGTCTTTTTCTCTTGGGAGAATGCTGTCACCAGTGAGATCTAACCCACTTAACTTTTGCTCTCTAGCAAAGGCAAGCCTCTCTTTGGCCAGGGCAAGTTCTTCCCTTTCAATCCTCAGATTGGCTTCCCTCATCTTAGCTTCATGCTCCCTTCTCTTAGGGGAAGACATCCCTCTATGAGAAGAGGTCTGAGACCCATTGGTTCGAATGGATCTGTTAGAGCCTCTGGATAGAGACCTATCTCGTCCATTCCCAATTTTAAGTCTGCCTGAGAGTGGCCCCGGGGGTCCCCCAAATCCATTCTCATGCCTACTTAAGTTGGTCCTAGTGAGTCTACTGACTTCTACCTGACCTTTGTCTGCCCCATCCCCTGATAACTCCTCTTCCTCCTCCTCAGCATCATCTGCTGCCTGGAGGTGGCGGTCAGCGTCACCAGTGGTTCCCTCTAAGGGGGGCATATTCCCATCTGGATGAGAAGGATCTGTGTTAGCAGCCCTCCTAGCATCATAAGTCTCTCATAGACCAATCAGAAAAGGAATGGTAGGGTTAGAACCCTGTTTTAGCTTCCTGGAGGTACACACTTGTCTCATCTCCTGGAAGCTAAGAGCAGCATATCTGGAAGGGACCTGTGGAGGGTCCACAACCACAAGAGGGGTCTCTGAAGACTCTCCGTGGTTAGACATGCTTCTAGTGTGGTGTAAGTGATGCACCTACCTACACTATTTTTTTTGCCTACTGATCCCTTGCTAAGAGTTGTAGTCAAGGTGTGCTAAGCCTTGTTGAACTACAACAGCTGGTTCAGTAAACTCAGAGTATTCTAAGCTAAGTTATATGTACCTTAATACTTATGTGATCTTTCACAATGATATTCTTAGGATACGTGTGGTAAAACAACAGCAAGCTCAAATCCCAACCGCTGCTCACCAATGTGAGAAGTTGGCCTGATATACAATGTTCACTATTCTAGTGAGCACTTTGTATCAGTCCAAACAACCCTTATTGATGATTGGTTGTAAGTCAACCTTATAGACCAGCTATCCTAGTAGCATGGATACGAGCAGTCTTCGGGCTAAACTCTAGAGGGCGTGTTAAGCCAGCTGTTATACCATCACATATACCCCTTGAACACCAAGTGAGAGGACACCATACAAGTGTTATGAAAATAAACAGTGTATTTATTTAGATCACAACAGCCCTGTACTCTTTATGAGGACAGGGTACTAAGCACACAACAAAACTCTTACGAAAATACTTTAAGTTGCACAATTTACACAAATACCCGAGGGGCACGAAAAACCATATACTACAAAAGTGGAATGCGAAATTACTAGCAGGTAAGTACTGGACTAATAGGCTTTGGAATCGCTAGGACTGGACTACTGAACCTTCAGATTACTAGCAGGAGGCCTAGGGGACTCGGGTGCAGAGTGTGCACTCTCACGCGGGATGCGGGACAAAGTCTATGGATGCTAGAAATTGCAAAGTTAGTGATATCGGACGAATCCGACTAGTTAGGCTGAAAACGAAGAAGGATCTGGACCCTTGGATAGTGAGGCTATGCTGGGGCACCGAAATGCCGAAGTTACCTAGCCCAGGGGCTGCGGCTGCATAGGTCTGGAAAGACGTCGGGAATCCTTGTTGCAGTCTATGGAGCCTGAAAGAAGAAGTTGCTGGCAGGCGACCAGTGATGAAGTTCGGATGGATCCAAGCCTGGATCGGAGATGGAAGACACCTGTAAGCAGAGGGGACCAAGTTCTGAATCACTAGCCAGTGATTAGATGGGCACCAGGATGGCACCGGATGGAGTCACCTCGACCAGGTGAGTGGGCGACGCTGGGCTCTGCAGTCTCACGGACCAGGCGTTGTCGGCGACCAGGAATGAGGTGCGAGCTGTCCCACGATGGTTGCTGCTGTCGACGTCGCTGGACCCAGGATTGGGGCAACAAGTCTTGGCAAATTCAAGCCCACGCGGTGGACTCAAAATGGCGTCTGGAGTGGACCAGGAGGGTCCGGGGTGCTCCTCTTTTGGAAAGGAGCAAGGGCCGGTCTGGAGCAACCAGACCAGCGGAGTTGAAGTCTTCGTTCGTCGTCGGGAAGGCCACAAGCCAGCGGGCTAGTAGCCAGACAACGCGGTGAGCAGCAAACAGGCAGAAGGGCCCAACGCAGATCTCGTGGAGGCTGGGAGGCTGAACTTCGGTGCTGGAGCTGCTCAGGGTCGGGGCTTCTCGGACCCCAAAGCACTCACTCGAGGATCCCTCGGCGGTCGTGCTGGATAGAAGTCGTGCAGTTCTGATGATGGCCGGTCCCTCGGTCTCGTCGCACCTACGGTTCTCAGCTTAGCTGTAGAGGTAGGTAGAGGTCAGAGGTGCCAGGGAAGCCGGGTCTCGTCGTGCTGGTCGGTCGGATTCCGGAGGAAAGACGTGCAGCAAACCGCAGTGTTCTTAGGTGGTGCCTGCGGATGCAGGTTGACTACTCCTTAGTCACAAGGGAGAAATCTTAGGAAGAAGTCTTGAGTTCCTTTCGTAGAAAGTAGTTTCAGGATTCAAAGATGATCTAATTTGGAAGGGGGCCCGCTCCTATCTTTATACTAGTAAAAGGGGCTGGCACGCGACTAGGTCCTGCCCATGGGTGGGACCAGGAAGGGGGGTGGTTACACCCCTCTCCCATGCCGGACTTTCCCCAGCTCAGGGGCTGGTGTGCCCCTGGAACTGGTTCTAGCCGGCAGATGCATAGTGAGCACCGGGGTGCCACTTGCCGTCGCCTTTCTCTAAAGCCCTGCCTACCCAGGATACACAAAACCCTGTCTGGGATGGTGCTAGCACCGCCCCTGACAGGAAACCCTTTGTCCAAGCTCCCCTCGCTGGAAGGACTCCCAGCTGCAGGGGGTCAGACTTGTGTCTGTGGTGGCAGCATCCATTTTGTGATGCTGAGGCTCGAGTTAACTTTAACCGGGGTTCACAGTTACATACATGTCGTGTCCCTCTAGAAGGGTGGAATGCTAACCCCGTCGCCAGAATTGGCGAGGGGTTAGTATTCCAATTCGTATGACACCTTACTCGACATGTTTTGATAAAGCGATACCAGAGATAGCATTTAACCGTGAGGATTATAATGCACTTAAGAGTATATGGTATGCGTTATCATCATGCCAGAGCACCATCTCACACGATTCCAAGCATTCTGCCTTCAGGATTGTCAAGGCCTGCCATAGGAGTGACTGATAGGAATCTGTGTGTCCATTTTAGGGTTAGATATAGGTATACTATATCTAAAGCAAAGGGTGATTACACCACCTTGCCCCAGCTGTCGTGCAGCCAGTTGTGTCAGATTTAGATGGCCAGCCAGGGGTGGCATAATACATGCTGCAGCCCCTGGTAGGCCCTGGGTACACCTATGCCCTGAGTTACAGGGTCTGATAAGGTGGCCCAGTACCAATTGGATAATGCACCTAAGGTACACGTGTCAATTTAGTGAGAGAACAGCAAGGCTGTGGGTCTGATTAGCAGGCCCACAGCCAGAGAAGTCGTAAACCAGTGAAGCAAAAAGCAAAAATCTGGGGTGATCATAGGATTGCAGACCCTACTCTCCTACAACCATGGACCTATAACCAGAGTAAAAGGTGAGGAAAAATATTACATGGAAAGTGCTTTTTGCTGGCAACTGATCACAGGGCACGAAATTATGCATCCAGTCATTACACTGAGAAAAGCTAATCAGTCTACGAAATATGTTAAGGCGAAACCTGAGCAAAATAAAGTGCTGATGGTGCTGTATATCATATAATAGAAATAGTGGCATGCACTTAGGGGGGTCAAGCTGCAAATAACGGATAACAGAAGGGAATACCCATCTCGCTTCCGCACCAAAATGTGTCGTATGTGTCCCTCGGTGGGTTTTTGGGGATATTATGGGCAAGGATCGTAAAAAGTCCTCAAATAAGTCACCCGTGCCCAGGGCCACTGCCATGTCCCTAACACTCATCAGTGAGTGTATTCAAATCCTGCATGACTTGTACAAGTGCACCACATGGACTTGCAGTACGCAAAGTGGAAATGTTTTGTCTGTTTTAGTTTAGAACAGCTATTCGATCCAATAAAAATAACATCAGATAGTATGTGTTACTTACTACACATTCAGCGCGAATTGGCAAAGCCAATAGGTCTCTCCTTTAGGACACGTTAGTTTTGCCTGTGGTTTTTAGCATACTGCATAGTATCACCAATATTGTGCATCATAGCTAAAGATTTGTTTTTAAAGAGTTTGACACAGCTTGCCACATAATTTTGTAGGGACATGCAGTAAGCAAGCACAGACCTATAAAACACAGCAGCAGCGTTTTTTTGTTAGTTACTGGTCTGAGTTGGATGAGTAATCATTTTAAAAAAATGCTTTTACATTAAAGTGGATAGGGGTAGGAATACAGAGTTGAAGGAAACACTACGGGGGGAGGTGCAGAAGCAACATAGTGGATAGAAGGAGGAACACTGGGTGGGGAGGAAGCGACACAGAGTGGAAGCAACACAGGGGCGTGGTTGGTGCAGAAGCAACAGAGGAAAGTGCCTGTAGGAAGTGGAAGCAACTCAGGGGCATGGGTCGGGAAAGCAACACCAATGGTGAGGGGGTGGGGTGGAAAGCAGATGACAAAGTGGAATGCTAGGGTAGGAGCAAACAGCAGTGTGGAGCCAGTGGGGGCAAAGCACATAGATGAGAAAGCAAACAAGGGGGATAGTTCATAAAGCCAAGCACAACGAGGAGGCGGTGTGGAGAAGCACAACGGCAACAGAGAGCAATACGTACTGAAGTGGAGGAGAGAAGTATACAAGGGAGAAAACTAGAGAACACATGCACTTCCATTGAGTGCTTAACTCAAAATGACCATGTAGTGTTTGGAAAGCAAGCAGTTGAAGCATAGAAGCCAGCTGTCTAAAGAGATGCAAAAGTTGCTATAATCGATGGTAGGGTCAAACACAAGATTGATAAGCCAGGACATGAATAAGAAGCAGGCAAATAAGTGACCAGAAAACTAACCAATGATCATCAATGGGCGGGCACTAAGCGCCTGTATGTTCTTGTTAAGGCCACAGTATATCCTGCAACAGACCGCGCATGTGCTGTCTTTTAGGGGAGCCTAGGAATCCGGGTTAACACACATCTATTCAACTTACACTTAGCTGCAGTAGTAGCATAAATGCAAAACAGAACACTTGTCCCAGTTCAAACTGCCTATTGTCATTGCCCTTGTTGAAGGTCTCTAGTTGTTCCTCCTAAAATTCCTTTGGCCCTTTCCTGGAATCTTAATGCAGTCTTAAGATGATTTATGTGGCCTCGGTTTGAGCCACAGCATTTTTGCAAAGTGCACATTCTATTGCAGAGGTAGCTTTCCTAGTTGCAATCCCCTAGCTAATTTCAGACTGTGTGCTGCAAGTACTTGCAGTGCATGAAGATGATACCTGCCTTTTGATATTGCTGGACCTCTAAGCTGCCTTCGACACAGTCAAGCATCCCACGCCTTTTCACCCTGGAGTCTTGAGTGGGACTCCCTGGCAATGTCTTTCACTGGTTCTTCCTCTACCTCTTCCACTGACACCAGTTTGCTCACATGGGCACCTTCAGGTCATAAAAGTTCAGTAGTAGGGGATCTCTGTTATAGTCATAATCTAGTGAATAGTCCCGCCCATGTGCATGGACCCCGGAGCAATCAAAAATAATCTCTTAAATTGTCAAAAAATGCAGACCTGCACAGACACATAAGAGAGAATTTAAAGACAGATATAATGCAGCCTATATCCACAGGCTACACTGTCCAGTACTTCAACTAGATGTTCCACCCAAAACCCACAAACAGCACAGCCTGTCCAGTGTTCTTCACCCTTCCCCTATCAGCAAAAGTCTCTGGAATGATAGAGAAAGTAGTGGACAGACAAGCCCCATAGGCTGCCATTATGTGGCTCAGAACAGGATACTGTGCCTTTAAGAGAACTTTCCAGCACACTCTCAGTATCCCAGAATGCACAGCAGGTCCCTTTTACGTTCAGTTCTTTTTTCCGGCTCCTGCAAGCCGGACCCTGGAGCATTGAGCTCTCCCTTTATTGGGTTTCTTTTCAGATTTTTTCACTTTTCAAGTGTTGGAGTGCTTTCATTGAAGTACTTTGGTGCTTTCTTCCTTGTGTGTGTTTTTCAGCACTCTTTTAATTGTCACAATGCATGCTTTGTTTGACAAATGCCCAGAGTGTTCGAGGAAGAATGCCAAGTCGGACCCACACGAGGTGTGCATCATCTGCCTTCCCTCATCTCATGTCCCGAAGGAGTGTGACATTTGCCAGTCCTTTAGCAGCAGGACCCTGAGGGACAGGATGAAGATCAGGCTCCAAGGCCTGGAAGAGAAAAGACTGAAGGCACAAGGTGGGTCTGGGCATGCTTCGTCTGCCCATGCTGAGGCCTCTGGAGGGCTCTCCAGGGTCAGGAAGGCCAGCAAGCGTCCATGTTTTCCGCCGGCATCGATAGCACCGATGACGGCGTCGAGAGGGATGACAGCAGTCTGTCCCCGTCTCCCCAGGGCTCTGGGTCGAGGCGACGTCGACGTTCGGCGTCTAGGGAACTAACCAGACCGCCGTCAAGATCGCCGTTGACAATATCTTTATCGTCTGCCTCGTCGTCTAGTCATCGACGTCAATAGGCGGCCCGGTGGCGGCGCTCGCCGTCGAAACAACACCGCTGTTCGTCGTCGTCGGCGAAGAGGAGGAGGTTGTCGTCGAGGGGATCCTTGACGTCGAGGAGGATGTCGAAGTCTCGAAGGAGGCGTTTGCCGTCGAGGAGGAGTTTGCCGTCGAGGAGGAGTTTGCCGTCGAGGAGGAGTTCGCCATCGAGGAGGCGTTTGCTGTCAGGGAGGCATTCGCCGTCGAGGAGGCGTTCGTCGTCGAGACGGAGGCGTTCGTCGTCGAGACGGAGGCGTTCGTCGTCGAGACGGAGGCGTTCGCCGTCGAGACGGAGGCGTTCGCCGTCGAGACGGAGGCGTTCTCCGTCGAGACGAGGGCGTACGACGTAGACAGAACGACGGTCGCCGTCGAGACGGCGTTCCTCAACTCCAAAGAAGCGCAGGAAGAGTTCTGGCGCCAGGAGTTCTTCGGGGGTCGCTGGGACACCATCGCCTCCGCCTAAGAAAAGGGAGTCACAGGGCTCTGTGTACTCTGAGGTATATACACCTCCTAAGCCGAGGACACCTTCTCCTCCTCCGTTGCCGAAGGATCCTCCACCGCGGACTCCCACTCCGCGCCCGCTTCCACCACCACCCCCCCCCCTCATGTTCATCCTCTGCTTCCTCCTTCGGACCGCCTGTGGTTCCTCCGAGGTCGGTTTCACTACCACGGTACCTGACGCCGCCTAAGGGGACTCCTGCTCCCGTGAGACCTGTGGAGCGGCCGAAGTCGCCTGCTCCTGTGAGGCCTGTGGAGCGTCGAAGCCAAGGAGATCGTACTCTCGCTCCGACCGAAGGGGGAGATCGCGTAGTCGTCGCCGGTCGTCAAGATCAAGACGACGCCACAGGAGACGCAGATCCAGATCCCACACAAACTCTTCTGGGACCAGGGAATACTCGCCGACTTTGTCTGAATCCTCAGGGATGAGGGTGTCGCCTGTAGACGACATCGTCTCATTCCAGGATGTTCTACTGAGGGGTGCGGCTAAGTTGGGCATCACGGTGACGATGCCTACGCCCACGACGTCCGTGATTTTCGAGATGCTACATAAAAGCACCTGTCTCGACCGTTGCTGCCTCTAGTGCCGGGATTGGTGGAGCCCGCCTAGGAGTTGTTTCTCACTCCGGCGGTGACAAAGGCGGCCCCCTCCAGGCTCCTCAAGAAGTACCGGGCTCATGATTCTGACCCGGCGTTTCTTAGGATTGATCTGACGCCGGACTCGGTCATAGTGACGGCGGCTAGGAAGCAGCATTTCACCACCCCATCATCTACAGTACCTCCTGATAAGGAGAGCCGTTGGATAGACTCGATGGCAGGAAGGTCTGTGGGACTGCTTTTACCACCATGAAGGCAGCCAGTGCCGCTGCCTTACTAGGGTGATACGATCGAGCCCTATGGGAGTCCCTCCAGCAATTCGCTGAACTACTTCCTCGAGAGAAGAAAGAAGATTTTCAGGAGATCCTGAACGAGGGGATGTTGGTTTCGAACCAACTCATCATCGTGGCTGCTGACGTGTCCCTTCTGGCGGATCATGGGCAATGCCATGGTGTCAACCAGCGGCGCCACGCTTGGCTTCGACTGACGTCTCTCAAGCCAGAGGCTCAACAACGGGTGGCCAACCTGCCTTTCTCAGGGGAAACCTTGTTTGGCAAGCATGCGGACGACGAGATGGCCCGCATGAAAGCGGAGGCTGAGACCCTGACGGCTGTCGGGTTGGAGAAGCCTAAGAAGAAGACCTACCGCCCATTCGAGAGACCGTTCGGGGCGCAAGCCAGGGGGCGAAGAGAGACTTCGGTACAGCAGCAACAACAGCAGCAGCAGTTCCGGAGGCCCTTCCAGAAGCGCCAGAAGGGCAGAGGTGGCCAGCAGTCCGCAGCGGCGAACAAAGGCCCGACTGGGTCTCGTCCCGGAGCGGTTACTTCCCCTGCAGCCGTTACCCACTCCGGTGTGGGGAAGCGTTCAATTTTTTCTGACGGAGTGGAGAAAAATTACTCCGGACAAGTGGGTGCTGAATATTGTTTGCAATGGATACAGTCTTCGGTTCACCAGCCCACCTCCAGCAATTCCACCGGTCAGCTCGCAGTTTCAGCTGCACAAGCTCCAGGCGGAGGCCGATACCCTGTTAAGGAAAAGGGCGATAGAAGACGTGCCTCTGTCTCAAAGGGGAAGAGATCTGTACTCACGATTCTTTCTGGTTCGCAAGAAGGACAAGAACGAGTTCAGGCCCATTCTGGATTTGCGACAAGCAAACAAGTGGATTCGCAGAGAGAAATTTTGCATGCTGTTGTTGCATCAGATTTATCCCCAGCTGCAACGGGGAGACTGGCTATGTGCTATAGACCTACAGGATGCTTACTTCCATGTGCCCATTGCACACAAACACAGGAAGTTCCTGCGATTCCAAGTCGGCGCCAATCATTATCAGTACACAGTACTGCCATACGGGCTTAGGTCAGCGCCCAGAACATTCTCGAAGATTACTTTATGTTTTACTTAAAATAGTCAAATCGTTTGATTCTGCCTGAATTCGAATTGTGGTTTGATTTCAGTCAATCCCTCCAAAAAAGGCATCTGATATACAGCTAAATCAGAGGTGAGATGACAGAACTCCACTGGAAACCACATAGTCGAGCATTCCATGCACGATCACGAACACGCATGGAAAGACAAACAAACAAATAGTCCGCGCTCTATCCGTTCGGTGCCTCCCCAGTCAAGCGCAGAGGAACGCCTGGAGACACCGACGGATAGGTGAGCGCAGTAACGGTTTTGTCTTTCTCTTTTGTGTGACTGTTTGTTACACGCGCTCCACGCAGAGGGTCTGAATGTTTGAATCGAGCGAGACAATACGAGTGATGTTTCAATATTTGTCATAAGGGAGATAATAGCCGCTCGTGTGTTTGTCAATTACACGCGCTCTGCGCAGAGAGTTTGAATGTTAGAATCGAGCGAGATAAGCACAGTGATGTTTCAATATTTAACAAAAGGGCAGAAATAGCCGCTAGTTCGAATGGTGACCTACTTTAATACACAGTCACCTGGTCGAATACTAACCTTTATGTTTTCAAGTACCCATAAGTTTGCAGCGTTGCGTATTGACATGATTCGCAACAGAGTCACTTTTGAGCTGCAACAATGAGATCTGTTTGTAATACTGCCTAAACCACGGTCAGCCCTTTTACTCCTTTCTGCTGTTTCAGGTTAGATCTTTGAAATGGAGGTGGTAGGGCTAAACGTGGAAGGGAAGCAGTGATGATATTTTATCATTCGCTGATAAATGAAGAGATCATGTATGTCATGATGTATAACAAGACACCATATACAATCTCAGTGTCTTGGGAATTTGGTCAGTAAGGCTGATTTTACTCCTCTATGGGATAAACGGTGGAATGCTTATGTATCTATTTGTCTTTTCGAAACAGAGCAGTGCTCCTCATTACCTGAGCTGCAGCCAGGTGAGGTGAGGCGCGGTCCCCACACGAATTGGGTGAGTGACAACATGTTGATATATATGTGTTGACATGATTACAAGCTTATTAATTAATACATGTCAAAAAATACAACTACTGATGAGTGTATTTTTCACAAAATTGTTTGTCTCTTTTCACTTCCTTTTCTTTTGACGTGACTATATTTTAGATTGTGGCAGAGTTTCTGAACCTGAAAAACAGGTGATATGATTCCTTTTTATCTTTTTCACTAAACTCAACAGCAGTAGCAACATCTAGGTCCTGATGAATGCATTGGTACTTTCCTTTTATGCAGAAACATGTTGACCACTACTCGCTGAACAGATATTCTGTCAAATCTGTTAATTCACTATTGTTTTTATGCTTAGGGAGCTGAGAGAAATTATTAAAATTTCCACTTCTACTCAGTTTTACCTAATTTTATTCTATCACTAATCACTTTTTTGCACTGCTTTTTTCAGTTGTCCTACTACACTGACACTACCTACTAGATAAAAACACAGGGTCTTCTTACTCTCATAATCTTTTTATACTCCTGTGACTGTGTTTGCACTAACTCCTGGGTAAGGAGAACCCATATGATGTAAAACTGGTGGAACAGGTCTGCAACTGATGGGAAAATTATCACCTATCCTTGGGTATGTGTCTCCTAATAGAGTAATCACGTGGATTCTGTTATATCATATCACGTGGTGTTACTGAATAATTTAGTTCACAATACTCGTTTCCTGTCATGTCAATGGTTGTTTGTGATTAGAGCTTTTTTTTTACTCCTAGATACTTCTTGTGTAATTCATGTTAGTGTTAGGGGCGCTTTTCTTGTACTGAGTCTTTAAATTAGCCCTTGGACCCTCTTCTATGTAGTGTGTTTTTTCAGTGGTAGCGGCACACCTGAGGAGAAACAAGATGTTTGTCTACCCGTACCTGGACGATTGGTTGATCAAGGCCTCCTCCTTCTCGGAAGCTCAAGCGCACTTCCAGAAGGCGTGCGTTCTCTTGAACAAACTGGAGTTGCACATCAACATGTTCAAGTCTGTCCCGACTCCGGTCCAGTGCATACAGTACTTGGGAGCCTCTATCAATACGCTGTCAGCAAGCGTGCCTCCTTCGGGGGGAGACGGTTATCACTCCTTCGGCAGGCTCAGGCTCTTATGACCCCTCCATCTAAAACAGTGAGGATGGTGTCTTCTCTACTGAGGTCGATGGCCTCTTGTATCTTCCTCACGCCCCACGCTCGGCTGCACATGAGACCATTGCATGAGTGCTTGGAGGATCAGTGGGATCAGAGGAAAGGGTCTTGGGATGACAAAATACGACTGTCTCTGCATGCTCTTCAGTCTCTGAAGTGGTGGTGTTCAGCGGAGAATCTCCTCAGAGGGGTTCCTTCCACAAGGACATTCCCACACAGACTATTGTGACGGATGCGTCTCTCCACGGCTGGGGGGCGCACTCCAGAGACTTACAGATACAAGGTACGTGGTCCCCGACGGAGTCCACGTACCACATCAATTTCCTGGAACATTCGTCCTTCCAGACCAACTCTCTGCTTGTACAGACTGACAATACGACCACGATGTATTACCTCAAGAAGCTGGGGGACTTGAGATCACGCACTCTGTCTCAAGAGGCGCAGGCGATCTGGCGCTGGCTTGTGGCCAGAGGACTGACGATAACGGCTACCCATCTACCAGGTGTGCAGAATGTTCAGGCGGACGCACTGTGCAGACTGATTCAGGAAAACCACAAATGGGTCATAAACGACAAAGTACTAGGAGAAGTCTTCACAAGGTGGGGGACTCCAGACGTAGATCTGTTTGCCACTGCCGAAAACAGCAAATGCCGAGACTTTGCCTCCAGGTACTACCAGCAGGTGATGCTGGGGAATGCGCTATGGATCAACTGGTCGAACAGCTTTCTGTACGCTTTTCCACCCATTCCCCTGATTCCGGCGGTGCTCATAAAGCTGTCCAAGTCCAGGGCGCGGATGATCCTGATTGCCCCGGAATGGCCCAGGCAGTGGTGGTTCACGGACCTGCTTCACTGGTCTCTCCTTCCTCACATACGGCTGCCGTGCCGGCCGGACCTTCTCACGAAGTTCGGGGGGCAGATGGTGCACCCCAACCTCTCGTCTTTGAGATAGGCGGCATGGCTCCTGAAATAGTGCAATATGGCCATTTGAATCTACCAGAAGATTGTATGGACATACTGAAGGAGGCTAAGCGGCCTTCCACTAGGACTTCCTATGCTTACAAGTGGAAGAGATTCTGCATCTGATGCAAGTCCAAAAACTATGGTCCAATGACATGTAAGGAAGATGTCATCCTTCCGTATCTTCTACATTTGGCGCAGTCTGGCCTTAATTTCCATTCCATTAAGTTTCATCTCGCTGCGCTGACTGCCTACAGGAAATGCCCTTCACAGACTTCCTTCTTCCAGATCCCTGTGATCAAGGATTTTTTGGAAGGCTTGAAGAAAGTGTTCCCTCCTGTCCGGCTTCCTTCGCCTTCATGGGAATTGAATGTGGTGCTGTCCAGATTGATGAACGAGCCTTTTGAACCTATTCATAAGGCTTTGTTGCAGCACCTGTCCTGGAAGGTGGCGTTCCTCATGGCCATCACATCGGCCCGCAGGGTGAGTGAAATTCAGGCGTTGTGTTGCCAAGAACCTTATACTGTATTTCATGCTGCTAAGGTTGTTATGCGTACTCACCCTAAATTTCTACCAAAGGTTATCTCTGATTTCCATGTTAACCAGACCATAACTTTACCTACGTTTTTTCAGAATCCTTCGTCTCCAGCGGAAAGGTCTCTGCATTCCCTGGATGTTAGGAGGGTGTTGAAATTTTATCTGGATAAAACCAAAGATATTCGTAGGTCAGACCAATTGTTTATCAACTATGGATCAGTCCGGACCGGTCTTGCTACCTCAAAACAGTCCATCTCTAGGTGGATTGTGTACTGTATACAATTGTGTTACCAGAAGGCTAATAAGACCTTAGGGGTAAACCTAAGGCTCATTCCACCAGGGGCAAAGCTGCCACGACTGCTTTGCTCCGTAATGTTCCAATTGCAGAAATCTGCAAGGCGGCCACTTGGAAGTCGGTCCATACCTTTGCGAAGCATTACTGTCTGGACACTGATGCCAGGACAGATGCTCAGGTTGGGCAGGCTTCGCTGCAAAATCTGTTCGCACAATAGTGGTGTTATTTATCTTCTCTCTGTAGGAAGGTAGATACCTGACTATGGTTACCCCCAACTTTTTGCCTGGTGTTTTGCTGGTTTTCCGACTTAGTGACCTGGGGCCCTGCCAATCAGGACCCCAGGCCTACTGCTCTCTCTCTAAAATGGATTCCATGTACCCTAGGTGCTTTACCCAATTGGAACTGGGCCACCTTATCAGACCCTGTAACTCAGGGCATCGGTGTACCCAGGGCCTACCAGGGGCTGCAGCATGTATTGTGCCACCCCTGGATGGCCAACTAAATCTGACACAACTGGCTGCACGACAGCTGGGGCAAGGTGGCGTACTCGCCCTTCGCTTTAGATATAGCATACCTATATCTAACCCTCAAATGGACACCCGAATTCCTATCAGTCACTCCTATGGCAGGCCTTGACAATCCTGAAGGCAGAGTGTGTGGAATCGTGTTAATTGGGCTCTGGCATGAGCCGAGCCCGGTTGCAGCTTGCGGAACCAAGACCCAATGGCTGTTCCATGATAACGCGTACCATATATTGCTAACTCCGGTATCGCGTTATCAAGACATGTCGAGTAAGGTGTCATACGAATCGGGATACTGACCCCTCACCAATGCTGGCGACGGGGTTAGCATCCCACCCTTCTAGAGGGACACGACATGTACGTAACTGTGAACCCCGGTTAAAGTTAACTGAAGCCTCAGCTCCACAAAATGGATGCTGCCACCACAGACACGAGTCTGACCTCCTGCTGCTGGGAGTCCTTCCAGCGAGGAGAGCTTGGACAAAGGGTTTCCTGTCCGGGGCGGTGCTCGCACCCTCCCAGACAGGGTTTTGTGTATCCTGGGTAGGCAGGGCTTTACAGGAAGGTGACTGCGGAGTGGCACCCCGGTGCTCACTACGCATCTGCCGGCTAGAACCAGTTCCAGGGGCACCTGGGGAAAGTCTGGCATGGGAGAGGGGTGTAACCACCCCCCTTCCTGGTCCCACCCCTAGGGCAGGACCTAGTCGCGTACCCACCCCTTTCTTTAGGATAAAGGCAGGAGCGGGGACCCTTCCAAATTAGATCATCTTTGAATCAAGAATACTTTCTACGAAAGGACCTCTCGACTTCTTCTCAAGATTTCTCCCTTGTGGCTAAGGAGTAGTCACCCTGCATCCGCAGGCACCATCTAAGAACTCTGCGGTTTGCTGCACGTCCTTCCTCAGGAATCCGACTGCCCAGCTCGACGAGAACCTGCTTCCCTGGCACCTCTGACCTCTACCCACATCGTCAGCTCAGCTGAGATCTGTGGGTGCGACGAGACCTTCAGGGACCGGCCATCATCAGAACCTGCACGACTTCTAAACCAGCACGACCGCCGAGGGATCCTCTGGTGAGTGCTTTGGGGTCCGAGAAGCCCCGACCCTGAGCAGCTCCAGCACTGAAGACCAGCCCCCCTGCATCTCCACGATCTGCGTGGGGCCCTTCTGCTCTTTGTTGCTCACCACGTTGTCTGGCTACTAGCCGCTGGCTTGTGGCCTTCTCGACGACGCCCGACAACCAATGCTGCTGGTCTGGTTGCTCCAGACTGGCCTTTGCTCTCCGCTGAAGAGGAGCACCCCGGACCCTCCTGGTCCACTCAAGACGCCATTTTAGGTCCACCACGTGGCCCTGAATTTGCCAAGGCTTGTTGCCCCAATCCTGGGCCCAGCGACGCCGACAGCATCAACCTTGGTGGGACAGCTCGCACCTCCATCCTGGTCGCCGACAACGCCTCCTGGTCCGTGAGACTGCAGAGCCTAGCGTCGCCCACTCACCTAGTCGAGGTGACGATCATCCGGTGCCCTCCTGGTACCCTCTGACTACTGGCTAGTAGTTACGAACTTGGTCCCCTCTGCTTTCAGGTGTTATCCATCTCTGATCCAGGCTTGGATCTCTACGAACCACTGGTCGCCGGCCAGCAACTCCTTCCTTCCGGCTCCTGGTTCGTCAGCGAGGATGCCCGACGTCTGTAAAGACTTGTGCAGCCGCAGCCCCTGGGCTAGGTAACTTCGGCATTTCCGTGCCCGCATAGCCTCATTATCTAAGGGTCCCGAGTCACTGTCGCTTCCGACTTACCTTATCGGGTCCGCCCGAGAACACTAAACTTTCCGTGCCCTCGGGCATTTGTGTAGATTGTGCACTTGAAGTATTTTCCCAAGAGTTTTGTTGTGTGCTTAGTACCCTGTCCGCATAAAGAGTACAGGGCTGTTGTGATTCTAATAAATACACTGTTTATTTTCATAACGCTTGTGTGGTGTCCTTTCACTTGGATTTCAAGGGGTATGTGATGGTATAACAGCTGGCTTAACACGCCCTCTAGAGTTTAGCCCGAAGACTGCTCGTATCCACGCTACTAGGATAGCTGGTCTAAGGTTGACTTACAACCAATCACCATAAGGGTCGTTTGGACTGATGCACAGTGATCACTAGAATAGTGAGCACTGCATATCAGGCCAACTTCTCACACTCTCCACTGCCGCTTTTGTGTGGGGATGGGCTTGCATTTCTATTCACTAGATTATGACTATACACAGAGATCCCCTACTACAGAAGGAGTAGTTTCTGTCCTGTAACTCCAGTTCTGTAGTAGGGGTATCTCTGTTATAGTCATAAGCACCCGCCCTCCTCCCCGGTGGAGAAGGATATTCATGTAAGAAATGCTACAGGTCTGGTGTGTTGTGCCTTCAAAAAGAACTGAAAGTAAAAGGGACCTGCTGTGCATTCCGGGATACTGAGAGAGTTCTGGAAAGTTCTCTTAAAGGCACAGTATCCTGTTCTGAGCCACATAATGGCAGCCTATGGGGCTTGTCTGTCCACTACTTTCTCTATCATTCCAGAGACTTTTACTGATATGGGAAGGTTTTTCTCTGTGGAGAACACTGGACAGGCTGTGCTGTTTGTGGGTTTTTGGTTGAATTTCTAGTTGAAGTACTGGACAGTGTAGCCTGTGGATATAGGCTGCATTATCTGTCTTTAAATTCTCTCTTAAGTGTCTGTGCAGGTCTGCATTTTTTGACAATTTAAGAGATTATTCTTGATTGCTCCGGGGTCCACGCACATGGGCGGGACTATTCACTAGATTATGACTATAACAGAGATACCCCAACTACAGAGCTGGAGTTACAGGACAGAAACTACTCCATCTCAATCACCTGTCGCGTCCCCCAGTGTACCATACTCTCTCTTGTTCTCTTCATCATTTACATAATGCCAATTGGTGCTTTACTCACAGATAACAGCATCTAAGTTCACCAATATGTCAAAGATGCACAACTCTGCTTGAAAGTCTCCTCTACTTAAGACAGCCAACACCTCAAACACTGTACATCATCCAGGCTTGATGTCCAGTTCCTACTTGAAGCTCAAGCAAGACAACATTCCTATTTGCCAAAAACAAGAAACACTACAACCCTGGCTCATTTACATGAACCTGGACGGCTTCTGACCCCAACTTTCAGCAAATGGCAAGACAAATTACCACCAACTTGTAGTTGGTGGTAATTTGCGATTTCTCATAATAATGCCCTATTTGGCATTCGTGAGGGTGGTATGTGACACACACACATGCCCATAGGGCATGTATGTGTGCCACATGCACACACATGTAGATTTGAGGGGTGCAGCAGGGTGTCTTTGAGACAACCCAGCACCCTTGTAATAATTCTCAAATTGCGATTAGCAAATTGCGAATTCGCAATTTGAGAATTATTGCACCATCATTCCTATGGGCCTCCTGGCCCATAGGAATGCATTGGAAATCATTCTTTATTTGCGATTTCGCAAATTGCGAATTCGCAAATAAAGAATGATAAGGAATCGCTAAAATATAGCGATTTTGTACATACATACTGTTTGCGATTTCTAAATAGCGATTCGCAAAAAATCGCTATTTAGAAATCGCAAAACGATATCTTGATACATACGGCCCGACATCCTGTAACCATCCGGGCAGCCACAGTCCTGCTTCAATTTAGGAAAGAGTTAGACTCATCTCTACAAAGAACACTACATCACAGTGTATTAACATCCAAAACCTAGCTTCCTCTGCTATTATTAAGTGTATGCCTGTCTTTGACCACATACATTATTTGTTTGCCTTTTATACTGTATTACTGTGACAGAACTAAATCCATCAGTAAAAGAAAACCGCTTTTTGTTGCTTTTGAAAAACCTCGCTTGGTTAACCCAATTTCGAAGGCTGGCATTGCCAGATAGATTGTTAGGTGTATACAAACATGTTATGCCAAAGTTAAGTGTACACTGCTTGTAGTGCCTATGGCACAATTCATTTGAAATTAGGAAGCTGCATTAGAAACCTGCATTGTTTAATATGTAATCCACTGTTTAGTAGAACTAACCTGGCTGTATCCTCTATAGAAATGGAAAACGCATTCGACTTTCTGAGGTGGAATTAGGCATTCACTGCATTAAACAAGCATTTGCAATGCAATAGGTCTCGCATTAGGAAAGTTTGAGCTATTGGTATTGTAAATGACACATTTTTTATTTATGTGTTGGTTTTTAAAATAGCAAACTTAATAGCTTTGTCGTTTACAATGCCAATAGTTTTAACTTTCGCAAATGTGACACTTCTAGCATTTGTAATGCAATATGTGTTGTATTTACGTGACTTAGATGTATTGATATTTCAAATAACAATGGCTTTTACATTTTTAATAAGTAATACTTAAATAAAAGTTATTGTAATTTATAATAGCAATAGTTTAAACTTTTGTTAAAAAAATTTGTGAAGATTATGTAAATTGTATTTTCTTGTAACGAAAATCCAAGAACAGATCTGCCTGAAATGCGACTTATCAAGATCACAAATAAGGAATAAAACGGGGAGTAACATGTTTAAAAGGATTGGGTCGGTCCTTACCTGCACCAATCGGGCCAATCAGAAGTGAAAAAGTCAGCCAAAGAGCCATTATATTCCTCACTTATGGAGCTGCTCAACCACAACAAACAGAAGCAGATTTGCAAACAATCTGCCTGTGATATTCATTCCTTCACAGAGCGGAGACGGCCTATCATGGAGAGCAGTGCAGGCGGTGGATCCAAACAAGGTCCCGGTGTTGGCAGCACGGTGGTCAGCCTCGCCAAGGGATGGAGCGGGGACATGCGGGTACTAGTCCGGCTGTATGTGAATTCACTGGACCGAAGCAGGCCACCGTTTATCCAAGCTGCCGCCTCTAGACCCACCCGGAGACCCGACTCATGGCTGCAACCACAACGGAGCAAACTTTCCCACCACAACGGAGCAAACTTTCCCAGCCGCTGCCAGCCCAGGCAAAGAGCAGGCACGTCCCTCGCAGAGGAACAAACGTGGCGCTGCGACTACTAGTCAAACAAGCATTAGATGAGTTATTTATTTTGAATTTTGTACCGTAAATAAAATATCTACCGTTGTGTCATGTAAGGTACATTTTGCTAAATAAAACGCCCTTCGAATGTTCCAAAACGGTAGCGAATTAGGCTATGTATACAGTTGCTTCTGTTCTATCCTCTTTCTGCTTCACATACAGCAGTGGTTCCCAAACTTTTTCAACCCGCGCCTCCCTTGACCTATTGGCCATTGGCCGTGGCTTCCCATTATGTTTCTTTTTTTGGTGGGTGGGAGGATGTAAGCCCAGCCTCAGGAGTACTTCCATTTTTCCCCCTGAAAATAAATTGGCTGAAGCTGATGAGGTATTATGATCATAGATGTAATTCTATACCATTGATTGTGGATCCCCATGCAGTGTCAACAACTGATTGAAGGGGCACAGGGTTCTCAGAGAAGTGAACTATTACTTCATTGTGATGTAGTGTTCTTAAAAGAGGTGTGTCTTTAGTTCATTCCTGAGCAGTGTTTGTGAGGCCCTGAGAGATACAGGAATGTTGTTTCAGATCCTGGGTGCATTGATAGAGAAGGTCTGCGTTTTCTTTTATGCACATTATGGCATCCTGTCTGATGGTACCAGGCTGTCCTTGTTTCCTTAGCAGTGTGGTCCTTGAGTCTGAAGTTGGTGTCCAGGGTGAATCCAAGTAACTTATTTTTGTTGGGGTCTGAATTGTTCCCAGTTCATGCTGCCGACTCCTGTTTGGAATAATTACTGGTTGTTTTTCTCTGTATAAAAACAGCCCCTTGAAGGGCTGGGCTTCAGGTCGGTGCTGAGCATCCCCTTCTGAATTAGGGGCTGAAATTGCTTGTGGTGTAGAAGGCCTGGGGCAGAGGACACTTTCAAGTAATATACCTTTCCCCAGCAGTGCCCTGGGAGTACTAAGATTGTGGCAGTGACCTGTCCCTGCAGTGGACTCCATGATATACGTGAATATACACCCCCTTCCGCCACTAATGATCACACATAACTCCTATTAATCCGCCATGCAGAAAAGGGAGTCCAAAGGTCCTCAAACAACTGATAGCAGATGAAGTTAATCAGATTAAGTCCCATTGTGGGAAGTCTGACTTCAAACACTATATGATGGAGGCCCATGAGAAGTTATTCTGTAAAATCCAAAGTTTCTTTATTAAAACTGTAGTACCCAATAAAAAGAAAAAAGACCAAAATAGACAAGGATGGTACGACAAGAGCTGTAGGATAGCACGACATAACCTAAGTAGGGAATTGAGAACTGGAAATGCATTAGCAGTGAGGTTGGCAAGAAATCATTATAGACAGACCCAAAAAAGGCCAAGAAACGCTGGGATGAGGATTGCTGGCATGAACTAAAGGAGGCCTGTGCCGCCAAGGACTCTAAACGTTTTTGGGCCTCAGTAAAATGGGAGATGGGCGGGATAGCTGCCCAGCCTTCGAACCATGTTGCGAAAAATGACTGGATAGAGTTTTTCCAACCACAGTATGCCTGAAATCCTGCCTTCATAGATGACCAACCCCCTCCACATGTGTATTTTAAAAATCCAATATTTGTTGAAAAGGATGTAAGTAATGTATTGGATTGTGTAGCAGGGGGAAAAGCGCCGGGCATGGATGGAATTCCGGCTGACATATTTCTATCGGCCCGGAATTCATGGTGTAATTACTTTACAATGTTGGCCAATGCTGTGGCAATGGGAGGGGAGGTTCCTGCTTCATGGAAGGGAGCTGAAATTATCCCTATATTCAAAAAAGGTGATAAAACTGGCTAAAAACTATAGACCCATTAGTCTGATTGACACAGCCCAAAAACTGATGGGTCGCTTAGTCCAAAACAAACTGCAGCAATGGATCGATGAAAAGAACATACTTTCATCATACCAGGCAGGGATTCGCCCCTTAACCAGTAGCGTAGACCAAGTCTTACACTTCTTAACCATCTATTGGAGAAACGTTACACTAAAGAAGGGGACATTGTATGCAGTGTTCGTGGATTTAAAAGCAGCTTTCGACCTGGTTCCCAGAGAAAAACTGTGGCAAACCCTGGCTGAAGCAGGCCTAAGTCAGGAACTCCTTACTCTCCTTGTTCGTCTCCATGAAAATAATTTCGCTAAAATCAGATGGGGCAAACAAGGAGAAGTAACAGATCCCTTTCCAGTAGAGCGTGGGGTGAGACAAGGGTGCGTCCTAGCGCCGACACTATTTTCAATTTACATAAACGGCATAGTTGAATACCTCCAGAAAACCCCTAGTGACGCCCCATTCATAGCAGGTTCCCGCGTCCCCGTTCTGATGTTCGCGGACGACACGCTCTTACTTTCACGCACCCCTAGCGGTCTCCAAAAAGTGGTTGATGCCTTTGGGGAATTTTGTGATGGTCGGGGCCTTGAATTGAATACTACTAAAACCAAATTCATGTGCCTTAATCAACAGTCCACCTTCAAAGGTGTAATAAAATATAAAGGTATTCCCTTAGAAAGGGTGGACTCTTTTTCCTACTAAGGCATCATCCTACAGGAAAATATGAACTGGAAATCGCACATTAATACAACAGTACTGAAGTTTAGACAGCTAGCAGGCGCAATTGCTTTAAAACATCGAGCCTCGCAAACTAAGCCGGTAAATTGTGTGCTTGAAATTTATAACATGAAAGTATTGGGGGCCTGTTTATATGGATCCGAACTATGGGGGTTCTCAAATCTGGGAGAACTGGGACGTGCAGAAAATAGATTTTTGAGAGGGCTTGTAATGGTCCCACAAAGCACACCCATATCTCCTTTAAAATTGGATCTTGGTAGAAAAAGTATAGAGGACATAGCTAGGCTACAGCCTCTCTTATACTGGAGACGTCTTATGGTGACCCCTGAACTAAGCCACTATGCTGCAGCCCTGAAGGATGTTGTTAAGTTTGATTGTTTTCATTGCATCCCTTGGCTAAAGGAACTTCGGGGACTTCTTGTAAACTTGAAACTGGAACATCTGTGGGATACTAATGATGTGGCTACTTTCCCTTCGAAGGCAAAGTTAAAAGAACTGTATTGGGAAATGGTGTATTTTACAATGGTTTGTAATGGATCCAGGTCAAAACTAACAAATCGTTTTCTGGATATAAAAATGTACCCCTCATGCGAACTATTTTGGGACGTAATTGAACGACCGTACGATAGAAAACTATATTTCCAATTTCGCATAGGTACATTACCAGTGAATGCTTTTAAGAAACACTGGTCCCCAGCTTGGGATGAACATTGTCACCATTGTAAAGAGCAAACTGAACACATATCCCATTTGTTGTTCTGTTGCCCACTGTACTCGAGTCCAAGACGCAAATGGATAAAGCCAGTGTGTCTAAACATGGGCACTCGTAGCCAATCGGTAGCCCTCAGGATACTTGAATCCGATTCTTCCACTCTGTTTGTGGTTGGTGTAGCAACATTTTTGGCTTGGGCATGGGCAATCCGCACTCGTTCGCTAATGTCAATCACTCCATAATGAATTATGTCTATTACTATTCCCCCATTTCGTCATATGAATTATCATATTTTTTAAGAAAATATCTTATATGAATTGTGGAAATGTTTTTGTATTTTAATATGTATTTTATTCGACTAGTTATGTTTAATATGTATTTTAGAAAGTATTTTATCTGTAGTATTTATTGTAATAGGGTTAGGCGATGCTTTTATGACAAATGTCGAATAAAGCTTTGTAAAAAAAAAAAAAAAAAAGAGTAAATGCAAGTATCGTCTTCATTGAGGGCTGAAGATGAACTTGAATTCATACAAACTGTGCCTCTTATTCTACACATGTAAATCAGCTATATACACATCAGTGCATAGATGTGTGTGTGGTGAACTATATACCTTGGTGTACAAACATACTTGTGATAAGATGAGCTATGCATTTGAGTTCTTGTACTAAAAAGACAAAAGGTGCACATTCCATCATTCACATTGCCTCTGTGAGGTTAGACTTTTTGTTAAAAATAGACACACTTGTGTCTTGTTTCACCACTCTTTAAAACCTGTATCCAGCAGGTAACCACCAAAAGCGTACTCTACCTATCAGGTTTGTTACCAAGCCCCAACAACTCCATAGGTTAAAAGAAGAGATTGAGGATCAATCAGAAAGACGTGGATAATAGGTTAAACCTTCATGCCTTGAACCGTGTTATATACAAGGATGAGTGCGTCAGGGACATTTCTGATTTGTTTCATGGTAATGGCATCGGACTTCACAGCCGCATATTGTTTGGTAAACACCTCATTTTACAAAGACATGCATGCGTGGGTCTAAAATTCGAAAGCTTGCAGAGTGCACATTGAAAGGCTTGCATTAGTAACTGTGTGAAATTAAACATTTGAACTGGGGAGCCACACCATGAAAGGAATGCGAACTAGATAATACCGAGGGCCCAGGCTCCTCAGGACATTTGCAAAATAAACAGTTTTCTCAATACAAAATAATGAAAACTATTTTAACCAGGTTTTCTTCGGTAAAACGGAGCATTTTTAAGCATTTCTAAGCCATGCCAAAATAAACATATACCTGACCCAAGCCATTTCAAAGTATATATTGGATTACATATGGAGGAAGATGAGTATGAAAGGTGAGGGAGTGAGCGCTGCCCCCTGAAGGGATCTTCTTAGTAAAAGAGAAGGGGTGAAGGCTGGGCCTGAGTTCTGAAGGGAAAGCATACAACTGATGGCTTTCCTGTGCCACGTTTGCATTTCACATAGCTAAAGAACACCCATCGCCAGCTGAGCTCTGCTTCCGAAGCTTAACGGAACCTGAAAAGTGATTCTGTGTGTTAATGCGGTGCTCATCCTGTTTGCCAGCGCACAAAATGCTGACCTGATCGAAACTAACTTTTGAACAAAACAAGAATACACGGCTAAGCAGGGCACGGTTTGTAGCAGTAACCAAAGAAAGTCTATAGACTTTCTAGATGAGCATCAGACATACAGCTGTCCAGGATCACAAAATGCATGACTGCCCTCAAAGCTACCAATTCGGGCCTCGCCATCTAAGACAAACTTACAATATCCTTTTCCAGGCAAACTTCTGTTTATTTAGAAAACATGGCTGTCTGAAATAAAATGAGACACATGCAGGCGGTTTTGTCCAGAGACAGGATCTGCAGGCACGCCGCTGTTCAAGGTTCCAGCAGAGCCAGTGGCTTGCTGCAGAGCCACAGCGACCGAGCCACAGTGGCAAAAGTAGCACTGCAAGGCACCAGAGAGGTTATTATAAACATAACCTGCATTGTCTTTGAAAAAAACACATTGGTGCAGTTTGATAAAGTTCAGAAAGTCTGTTCTCAAATATAAACGACTTTTGAAGAATAGAGCCTTCCAGACCGCTTTATTACCGCACTGTGCTAACCTAAGCCTATTTGCATATTTATCTCTGAGCGAGAGCCTGAAGAAAACAAAACCGGTGGTGAACTTGACATAGTGGTTCCTAAACTGTGTGCTTTGGTGCACGGCGCCCCTGGCAGGTTTTGCTGGCGCACCGGGGTGCCGCGGCGCACAGATTGGGAACCACTGACATACAGTGTAATCACGCAACTAAAACAGTCAAGTAGGATTAATCCCACAATAAAGTGTATCCATACATAAAACTACATTTCTAGGATTTCTCTAGTTTCGTTGTCCATGAAAGCTTCCCCAGCTCACGGGGAGGGCGGGACGGCAGAATGTATCCGAGTCGTGATTGGTCCACTGCTGTTTACGCCTCGCTTCCATTGGCGGCAGCTGCCTGACGCCCCTCTGGGTAGGCTGCACCGCAAAATCCGGCCGTGGGAGTGGAAGAGACCCGTATGTGTCAGGCTGGGCACTTATACCCATGGAGGACGCCGAGGGGGCTGAGGCAGGGTGGCAGGTCGGAGACTTTCATGGTGACGAGGAGATCATCGAGGTGTTGGAGCTGAATGACGACGGCCAGGACCCGGGTACTGAGGGGCGCAGTGGGTTCAGGGGTACAAGATGTGCTGGCGGGGGCGGGGGGGGGGGGTCGGGTCTCTATGTATGTGTGTGTGTGTGTGTGTGTGTGTGTGTGTGTGTGTGTGTGTGTGTGTGTGTAAGTGTAAGTGCGTGTGCGTGTGTGTCTGTGTGCATGCACGTGTGTTAGGCTGACTTGCTGGGAATGTGGACGGAGCCGACGTGCGCGTGCACGAGGTCAAATCCACAGGAAAAGCGCGTGGCACCCTCTTGTCCGTAATCCCCCCCAAGTTGATAACTATAGTTGTCGAACTGGACTGAAGCATCCTACGGATGCTTACTCCAGCTCGACCTAAAAAGATGGGGTTCGGATTGGTGCTGCGCAGCTGAGAAGACAATTTATGAGAGCAGAGGTTGCCCTAAAAAATGGGACAACGTGTGGAACCATTGGGACGCATACAGGAATCCATAAGGGTAGTTGGATTTATGAGGTGGGAGGGGGTTGTGGACTAGAGATATGCAGGATTGGGGCCCTCTTAGAACTGTTTGTTAACACACAAATGTTGCCGCACCAAAATAATACAAAGTATGATGCAAGGGGGGGTTGCACATATGTATTCTCAACCATTGATTGAAGTAATGCTGTATAATATCGCTGACGTCTGTTTAATATAAAGAAGTTTTGTTTTTTTAAAAAGAGAGAGAGATGGAGTTTGGAGGCAAAATCACCTCCTGGATAAAGTTTCTCCAAGTTAGTTTAATTGTACAGGTTAGACACTATAAGATGATATCTGAGGCATGAAATGTAGATAGGGTAACTAAGCAGGAGTGCCAATTTTTACCTCTGCTGTTCACGCTGGCCATGGAGCCCAATGGGCAGGCACAGTCCGGAGGGGAGAGATGACCGGTATATTATATTATTGTACTCTGTGATTACATCTCTCTTACCTTAAAGACTGAAATGAGTGCTTGCCACGACTTGTCAGCCAGCTGGGTAGATTTGGAGCACACACTCTAATTTTCCAAACCTTCAACACCATTGCCCATCCAAGCCTTACGCAACAACTGTACAAAGCTGACATCCAAGGTCCTGCAGTTCGCTGGATTTGCTCCTTCCTGAGAGACCTCACACAGTCGGTTTGCCCGGTTAGTCCCCAACAACCCCCCTTCACCTCGGAAACCGCCAAACTCATCTGTCGAGATCCTCATTTATCCCCACTCGCCAACATCACCTGCGTTCATGTATTCAACATCATATATTAACATCCTATCCTATGCTGATGACACCCAGCTAATACTCTAGCAGTCGTACCTTTTTCTACCTCAGTTCAACAGCATGTAATAACATGCCCCTGACTTCGGAGCCTCCTCAGTTCTTAAACTCAGCAAGAAACTGAAGATCTGGCTCTTCACCTACCCCCACCTCGGCTCAGCCCATACAGACCCAGCTCTAGGGTATCTTTCTAGTACTCCTAGGTAATTAAACATCCTTTCACATAATCTTCAATCACACTTTTACTCTTTTGCCACCCTTGCACACTTTACTAAAATGTCCCATTCTGTCACAGTGTCTCATGATGTATGTACCCTACCTTAAAGAGGCAGTAAGGAAGGCCTCAGTCGTGCCTTCAGAAAAACATGGGCTGTAGTCTTAAAGCTCGTCTCCAGTTATGTTGTGCCCGACAGCAGTGTGAGACTGAATCCATCGTGTCCTTCTCCATCGACTCGCGGCAGCAGGGCTCTCCGGGACGGCACTCAGCTGGATAGAATCCTTCCTCACCGGGCGCACGTTCCAGGTCTGGGATGGCAACCACCACTCGTCCACCCTCCCCCTCACGAGCGGGGTCCCTCAGGGATCCTCCTTGAGCCCGACGCTTTTTAATGCATATATGGCCCCTCTTGAAGACGTAGTGACACCATTCGGCATAAAGATAGTAAGCTACGCCGATGACACACAACTGGTCGTCTCCCTATCCCAACTAGACGACCACCCAGACAACCTGGCTAACTGCCTCACGGAAATCCACGGTTGGATGTGTGACTCATCATTAAAACTTAAGGGGTCAAAGACCGAAGTGATGCTCCTGGGAAAGCAATGGGTGACCATCCCCCCAGCAGTCTGGCCAGACGTGTTCGGGGAAATTCCTACCCCAAAGCGCGAAATTAAGACCCTCGGAGTATGGCTTGAACCCGAGCTTTCTATGAAGACGCAAGCGGCCAAAACTACAGGCACCTGTTTTGGGCTCATGCGCACTACCCGCAAGATTCTTCCCCTACTACCACCCGCATCCAGGAAACTACTCATCCAGGGGCTAGTACTGTCTCGGCTGGACTATAGTTACATGGTCTACCTGGGAGCCCCGGAGGCCACCTTGACGAGACTGCAACGGACACAGAATGCAGCAGCACGCATGCTCATGAACCTTCCATCTAGAGTGTCAGCCAAACCTGCCCTCAAGGCCTTGCACTGGCTCCCTGTGCGCCAAAGGGTGGAATTCAAAGCCATATACACGGCATACAAACTAATCAACGGATCTGGCCCTGCGATCCTCAGTAACATGGTCACTCCCTACAAAGCACCCAGATCCCTACGATCCGAGAATGAGCACCTAGCTAATATTCCCAAATTCAAAAGGACACGCACAGGAGGCCGACGATTTTCTGTACAAGCAGCTACTAGATGGAACTCCCTCCCACGTACCCTCAGACTCGAACCCAGTTATTTGGCTTTCCGCAAAAAACTGAAGACACTTCTATTCCCCAAATAATGCCTCCCCTCTTCCTCCCCCTCATCTGGATAACAATCCTTTACAGCGCGGGGATGCCTTTGGGTCACCAGGCTCTTTACAAGTCGCTAAATAAATAAATAATAAATAATGAACCAGGAGACAGATTGTGTGCGCAATAAATCCTTTAATGGAAGCACGACAGGTAGCAGCAACAGATCCTCCATGTCTCCCTTTCTCTGTTAGACTTCAATCCATTTTAACAGTAGATCTCATAAGATTCCACACTGTAAAAAGCCAGCCTGGAACCTTAGTCATTACAAATGGACTACCAAGAGTTCAAACGCTGCTGTCGGGGGATAGTTCATGCAAATGAATATAGGATAAATCTAATGCTGAAGAATTGTTTGTGCACAAATAACTCTGGAGCAAAGTAGCCTTACAAGTAACATATAAAAGCATTAAAGTAAGAAGCAGAAAAAACGTGGTACTACATCAATTTCACACCTAGGAAATTTAGACCATACTTTTGCATAAACAAAAAGCGCAAGGGGTGATAATAGGGACAGCTCCTTGGCATGGCTATTATTTAGCTTCTTTTTCTCTTCTACTGTTTATTGATCTGAGGGAGAATCCTCAGACAAAGAAGGAAAAGTTACTTCCCCGTAATTTTTCTTCTTGTTCTTTATGAGGCCATAAATCTCTCTTCCACCTTCAATTATTTCTTAAGCATACACTTACAAGTTACTTGCATTCTGTAACACTCTTTCAGTTGGATTCTTTTTCTAACCACAGATTTATCAACTTGCGAATACCCCTGGGCCCCAGACTGGATCCATAAAATTTTCTCAGCAGTTCCATGACACAATAGTAGGTCGCTTGGAACGGTTCCACACCTATTCCATCCTGCCCAGGAAATGACTCTGGACCTACATACAGTCGCCATCCGTGCACGCTGACGTCTGTATCTTTTTTTACACTCTCCGTACTGTTGCCCATTGAGATCTGCACAATGTACTCTAATTTGGTATATTTTTAGGTGCAACAAAGAGCCAATTCTACAGAATAGGAACTGGGTGTGTCTGAAAGCAATTTGCGGTTAAATAGAATATCATTACCGAAGGTTAGAAACGTATTCTTCTGATGGATACTTCTTGTTAGACGGACCGGGAGGGTCGGCCGAGTATAAGGGGAGAGGTCTCCAGGGAGAACCGTCTCCAGCGATCGTACAGACAAGTAACTTCCCCCCCACAGACGGACACCACACAAGGATAAGGTTAAACGATACTTTATCAGCAATTCTTTGAGTACGGTCAAATGATACAAGGAGGTCTGGACTCAGGGGTCCCCTCGGTTCGGGTCTCTGGTGGGGAAAAGGGGTAGCGGGACAGTCTTGTTACCAATTGGGTGGATGGATAGCTCTCAATCCTCGAGCTCGGCGTTCTAGATGGTCGGGCCGCGGCGGAGCCAGCAGGTCCCGAGATGGTTGAAGGTAGCGACGGTCCGCGGCGGAGCCGGCAGGTCCCGATGAAGATGGTGGTACAAACGGTCCGCGGCCACGCCAGCAGGTCCCGACGACGATGAAGGTTTACGAAGGTTGCGGCAGCGCCAGCAGGCAAGACGATAGTTCACAAGGTAGGGCTACGGCAGCGCCAGTAGTCCGTCAAGGATGAGTTCTTCTCTGCGTCTCTCGACTCCAGGATACAACTGCCTTCCTGCTCTGGAGCTGCCTCAGTTATAGGGCTGTTGCCCTTTGATGTCCGGGCCCTCGCACTTGGAGGTCGGGGGGTCCAGGATGAGGGAGTCCAGACACCCAGCAGGGGGGTGGAGCCAGCGCCCGGGGAGGCTGGGGGCGAGCGGTACCTGGCGGGGAGAGCCATCGACACCTCTTTCTCCCATTGACCTGCCAAGTAGTCCGCTCACCTCCTGGGTGGATGGTGGTGCCGGGATGTCTGAGGCCTGGCCAGGCCCAGGGTTAGGGTCGATCGGAGGCCACGCGGCCTCGTGGTGCAGTGTCCAAGATGGCGCCCAGGTCGGGCGCGCGGGCCAGTAGTGGATCGGGCCCAAGAGGTCGAGATGTTCAGAGGCAGGGGTCCCGGAGGGGACGGAAAACGTGAAGTGGTGGGGTGTAACACTTGAGGGACCGGGCTCGGGCCTGGTCGGGCAGAGGGGGAGCGGGCCCTTCATGTGGCCTGTCCAACACTTCTAATTACAGATTCCTCACTTTGTGAATGGATACAAAGCAGTTCCCTCCCAGGTAGTGGGTCTGTGGAATGGTTAAAAGACCAACAAGTACAGCACAACTGAATGGGCACACTGTCCTTTCCGTTACATCTGTCTGTCAAGGAAGTAGTCCTTCATGAATGTGTATACACATGCCAGTGTAGCAACCTGACAGCTGTCAAAGAAGGGTACTCCACGTGCCAGTACCATCGTGGCAGTCTTGGCCCTGGTGAAATGGGCCCTCTGGAAATTGCTTCATCAGTGCGTAGCAGGTCTTTTTGCAGCGAACTATCTATTTAGGAGTATTTTTTTTTCTTCAGTGCTTTACCTCTCTTTTTTAAGTAAACCCCACAAAGATTTGATTGTCCTCACTATATTCTGATACAAGCAGCATAGATCCAGGTGATATAACCTCTCCTTCTTGGATGAGGTGGAGCATAGAAATACTGGAAGGTTAATACTCTTTCTGACGTAGAACAGTGTCACAGCTTTTGGGAGGCATGCCACCCTGGTCCTTAGTACCAGTTTGTCTGGGAAGAAGGTGATATGAGGTTGCCGGACAGACAGGGCTTGCATCTTACTCGTGCAACGAGATAACGTTATTGCCAAATCAAAACTGTCATTATGGAAACTTGGAGAGCACTATGTCTTGGCGCAAATGGGGTGCACATCAAGAATGATAGGAGCAAGGTAAAGTCCCACTGGCATCACAAAGACTTTATGTAGAACCATAGGAGTTAGTCCCTTTAAAAATACACATCACAACAGGTGACTCCAATAACAATGGTTGGTCAGGCAACCACACAGAGGCCGAAAGGGCCGAAAACAACCTTTAACAGTAGTCACAGCAAGTCCTTGCTGTCCTAGCGACAGAACAAACTGCAACACATTGGATCACTTGGCTTGTAAAGTTTGGCAATACAAACTTCCTAGCGTCCGTCATAAATGGTTTTGGTGGATGTATACCTAGCAGCTAAAATAACATCTACTACCCCGGAAGGAGATCAAAAGCAGACATCCCCTCTGATCTTCACTCCTGGAAGTGTAGGTTGTGCAGACCCAGATTCAGGACTCTGCCTTGTTGTTGCAACAGGAGATCCTTCTGAAGCGACAGCCCGATAGAAAGGTAGCAGGAAGACTTTCAATGCAAAGTTAATGGCATGCATCTACAACAGATGGATCTTCACGGTTGAGCAAAGTCCTCTGATCTCCACATATTCAAGATGACCTCCCCTACCCAGCAGTGGCCTAACCAGAATCAATGTGCCCCCTGGCATTGGCTAAAAAATCACTGATGAAACAGTTTTCATCCCACACTGGCGTTGCAGCTACTCTGCTTCAGTTTTAATCAAGTGAGGTTATTGGTATAAAACCAGATGTGCCCCCTCCATTTGATTACTAGGTATTTTGAATTTTTGGGAGATCGACATCATTCTTCTAACATTCTACGTAAGGAATGTGTAATCAATTATTGTGATCATCAACTTATCAGACCATCAGTTGGATTGCCTTGTGCAGTGGAACCTCCCATTTTGTTTGCCAATTAATAAGACTTCTCTGCCCCTGCATCTGACCGAGACTTCTAGCCACAGATTCCTTACCTTAGAATTATCCCCAGACGTTAGACTGGATCTGGAATTTTGTGAGTATTACCTCTGCTTGCTGGTAGGTGGTATCATTCAGGTCCACATGGCGTCATCTGTGCTGGAAGTGACGTGTGCAATGTTTATATAAGCGCCACCCTAGCGCACTGACGTCTGTTCTTTTCTTTCCGCAGCAGTCAGCGCAGATCTGGAGAGAGCTGTTCTTAGTCACTTTTTGATTAGCCTTTTGTCCAACTTTTCTCAGTCTTTTAAAGAGGTTTTTCTTCTGGTGTGGCAGGAATGTCCTCTAGGAAGTCCGGCTTCAAGCTTTAAGGCGCCTGTCATCACTAGATGTCAGGGACGGGCCTGCACCTTGTTTGCTTCTGGTGCCTCAAGAGCGACTACAACATGAAGGACTGCATTGACGGTCGCAGTATTAATCCGGAAGGAATTATGGAAGCGGTCCTGGTGGCTCGACGTGCAAAGCTGTGACGGTCTCAATCCCGGTCTAGGACGCCGAGCCCTAAATCATCTTCGCACTCAGTGATGGGGTCACTCTGGTAAATCACGCCACAAAAAAGACTGTCGGCCAAAGAGACGAAGGGCGTTGCCATTTAAGGCCTGGCTCCTTACTTGAGCCAGCCCCTTGGTCGGCTCCAGAGTGTCTGGGAGCCAGAGCAACCCCCGCTCCACTCCACGGGTTTTATGAGGCCATGTGCCTCAGATTTAATTGACCTGTTTCCACTGGTGCACCTTTGGGCCCTGTGGGTTCAGGAGAGGCGCTTAGTGTTTCCATGCCAACAGCCCCAGGATTTAGACCGTGCTGGTCGTACCACTGTCCTTTCCTGGCATTGGTTCCGATGTTGACGCTCCCAGCGCCGCCTCACCCATTCTGATCCCCGACTCTGACATGAACCTAAGGGGCATCGTTTGAGGCTGACTGCAGCCTTGCCTTCCAGGCCAGAGCTTGAGCCCAATACTTATGGGCTAGGACACCGGAAGGATTAAGAGGGGTCACTGGACCCTGAAGAATACCTGCCTTCAAATCCACAAATGGACTGGTGTGAAGGATTCCTGGAAGCCAGAGGACTGGACACTTCCCCAAATACTGGCATGCTTTCTCCCCCTACCGTGGCTATGGAGAAGGGAGCGTCCTTTGCAATGGTGGTGAGAAGGGTGGCCAAGGTCTTGAAACTTAGCCTGCCCTCAGTGGGAGTGAAGACGAAGGTCTTGATGAAGGTGCGTCAGTCAAGAGTAGAACTGCTTCTTCTGTAGTAAGGCCTTTACAGACGTCTTATTTAGGACTGGATCCAGGGCCAGCACAGGACAACTGCCCGCCACCACTGTCTGCCACAGGGGACTCCCAATTCCTCGCAAAATACCCTACCCGAGAGCTTGATTGCCCAAGCCTCTATCTCCTATGTATTCCTGGTCCATTCCCTACCACCCCACCCGATAGGGAATCCAATAGTCTGTACACCTTTCTAGAGGTCAGGCCAGTCCGAACCCCCTCTCCCCCTCCAAAATCCCCCAGCAGCCGCAGTCTCCAAAGTCTGCCCTTTTACCATTATGTATACCCAGTGGGAGGCTGGATACGCCATCACTTGCCCCACTGGAGGTCCATAACAGCAGACCGATGGGTTCTCCAAATACTCCCTCAACCTATGCCACCCACTTGCAACAGGTTGACTGAGGACCATAAGTCCTTGCTCTGCCAGGAAGTGATTGCTGTCTTGGCCAAGAGAGCCATAAAGAGGGTGCCATCACCAGAAGTAGGTTGTGGTTGCTATTCCCTCTTCCTTCTGGTGCCCAAGAAGGACAGAGGCCTTCATCCTATCCTAGACATGCACCCTCTGAATTTCTTACTTGATTTCGATGACAACAACATGCGGTACCATCACCAACCATTTCCCACAATGTGCAGCCGACACTTGACCGCTGGCCCACCCTCAGCATTGTAGACACCCTGAAGACTAAGATGCCAGCCTACTCTGGGGCCTCCACAGACCCCACCCCCACCACATCTAGCACAGAGCTGCAAACATCATCGCCCTTGAGCTCCGATGAATTATCAACTGCTCCTTCAAGACTGCCTCCTTCCGAGACAACTGGAAACGCGCAGAGATCAACCCTCTCTTGAAAAAACCCTCGGCGGACCTCAAGAACTTCAGACCGATCAACCAACTCCTGTATCTGATGAAAGTAATTGAAAAATCTGTTAAATCAACTTGCCTCCTTCATAGAAGAAAACAACATCCTCAGCTCCTCCCAATCAGGCTTCAGGAGGAATCACAGCACGGAAACCACCCTCCTCGCCGCAACAGATGCCATCCGCTCCCTCCTCGACATGTGGCCCTCATCCTCTTAGACCGCTCTTCTACCTACAACACAGTCTCACACCGCACCCTAGCCCGCAGACTCCACAACGCAGGAGTCCTGAACAATGCCCTCGACTGGATCCGCTCATTCCTCTCCGGCAGTACGCAGTGGCTCAGACTCCATCCTTTCCCTTCAGAACCCACACCGATCACCTGCAGAATCCCCCAAACATCCTCCATCAGCCCCACGCTGTTCAACGTCTACATGGCCCGTTCGCATCCATCATCAGAATACACAGTCTCAACATCGTATCGTACGCAGATGACACCCAACTCATCCTCTCCCTGGCCAACGAACACAACATCTCCAAATGCAACTATCAGGAAGGAATGGAAGCAGTCGCCAGGTGGATGAAGAACAGCTGTCTTCAACTCAACATGGACAAAAGCGAAGAACTCCTCATGGGCCCACACCCCGATGCCCGGAACGACACCTGATGGCGCACCGTCCTCTCCACCCCTTCCTCCACCACGGACCACACACACAACCTCAGAATTATCCTGGACTCAGAACTCAAAATGGACCGCCAGTTCAACGCTGTTACCTCCTGCTACCACACCCTCCGCCTCCTCTGTAAAACCTTCAACTGAATTCCCCTCAAACACAGGAAAACCATCACTCACGCCCTCCTCAGCAGCAGACTGGACTACGGCAACGTACTCTATGCCGGGATCGACAAGAACCTCATCTGCAAACTCCAGAACGCTGCCGCCAGACAAAATCTCAACCTACCACGCCATTGCCACAACTGCCAACACCTACAGATATTGCAGGGGCTCACCGTCGGGAAGAGAATCGCCTTCAAGCTTCTCACCCACGCCCACAAAACCCTCCACAACACCGGACCCGCCTACATGAACCTCTGCCTCTCGTTCCACGCTCACCAAATATTCCTCCGCTTAGCCCAGCTCTCTCTCTCTCTCTCTCACGCGCGACGGTACCACGCATCAAGAAGACCAAAACAGGAGGACTCTCCTTCCTCACGGCCAAGGTATGGAACACCCTACCTCTCCACCTCCGACAGACACCATCACTCTACAAGTTCCTGAAGGACCTCACGACCTGGCTCTTTGACAAATAACTGATCTCCCAGGAGCTGCGCCCCCCCACGGCGCCTCAGCGGCTTAATTGATAGATTGAAGAAGTATAACATGCTTTTGCTCACTCAAGTCCTGTCTGCCCTGAATCTGGGAGACTGGATGGTTGTGTTGGACTTGTAGGACGCATATTTCCATATTCCTGTCCTGCCTGCCCAAAGGCGTTAATTGCAGTTGTAGGTGGCCCACAATCACTTTGTTTGCCCTGCTCTCCTTTGGCCT
The DNA here is from genome assembly GCF_964263255.1 of Lissotriton vulgaris. NCBI lineage: Eukaryota > Metazoa > Chordata > Amphibia > Caudata > Salamandridae > Lissotriton > Lissotriton vulgaris. The sequence continues at coordinate 616,893,389 of NC_141695.1, read as the reverse complement.
TACGAGTGCCCTTCGTGTGTTCACTAAAGTGATGGCAGTGGTTGCAGCTCATCTGAGACGAGCAGGGGTGCCAGTCTGCCCCTATCTCAACGATTGGCTGTTAAAAGCAGGATCGCCCCAGGCTGTCCTCTCTCACCTCCAGACTACAGCGGGCCTCCTGCATTCCTTGGGGCTCATGGTCAATGTGCCAAAGTAGCACTTTACTCCCTCTAAGACTCTCCCTTTAATCTGAGCTGTTCTGGACAGTTTTGAGCCTATCCTCCCGATTGGCGAATCCAGGATATTTAGACTGATACCGATGTTTCAGCCGCTATCTGAATTTTGGGGGGATGGCTTTGAGGCTGCAGGGGCTCATGGACTCTTGCTAGTGAACACATGCCAGATGGCATATGCATGCTTAGCAGTGGGACCTCCAGTTCCAGTGGGCGTAGCATATGGGGAATCTCTCGGGTATGGTCCGGATCTTTGAGGGAGCTGCAAAAGATAGACATTGGTCCTTAATGAACCGCGGGTAGGCATCAGGGAAAGGCTAGTCCAGGTGTTCACGGAAATACCACCACTATGTGGTATTGCAACAAACAGAGCGGATGGAGTCATAAACCATTTTTCAAGAAGCCCTGCATCTCTGGACATGGTTGGTACATTAGGGCATATCCCAGGTGGTTCAACACCTGGCGGGCTCTGAACGCCAGGGAAGACTATCTGAACCAAAGATGCCTAGACTATCAAGAGTGACCAGATAGGCTGTTCTACCAATCTTAAGCATCACCTAGCCAACAAATCCTAAGTGAACGCTATTTGCTTTGCATCGTTTTTAATTTTTCATATTAATTTTCATAACATTTCATCATGTCTTAAAAGCGACACAGGTATAACACTTTTGTCACTTACAATACATACAAATCAAGAAATTAAAAACATGATACAAACGATAAGTGATCAACATCTATTCAAAACATGAAGACCATGTAAAAAGTCAAATCCCTCCGAACATCTTTAGAGGGCACCAGTCCTTGTGTAATACATATACATAAACAAACAAGCGGACAGAAAATGATTCAAACAGGCCCTGCTTGTTTACTGAGCTGAAGACTCTTCGATATAAAGGGTCGATTCAACAGGGGGAAATAAATCTCATTAATAGTTCCCTGAAGCACCCCACTACTATTCTTGCTTCAGCTCAGAGTCAACGCGTTTCAAACCCAGAGTTATTTAAGGGTTCTCTCCTCGGGACGTGGACTGGAAGTGGCCTTGACTGTGAAACATAGAAAACAACAAAGGGGTTGGTGACAGTGATTATGGACCCTTATATTCAAATTATTATCTCTCATCCTCCACGTGAATCACCTGGTTGTACCTGTAAGTATTTGTTGCTTCAAAAACCTATGAACTTTTCATAAGAGGACATTGGAACTCTGTGGGTAAATGAACACATAATGGGGAGGAGTCAGCACACGTAATACTAAGGAAACATCACTCAATGTATCACCAATGTACCGAAAATAGGTGTGTTCCTACCTCACAATGTCAATAACGTATCTCTGTGTTCCCAAATCATTCAAACTGATCAATGCGCTGGATTAAAATGAACTGAAGCTCTGATGGAGAAACAGAGTTTATGTTGAGTCATTGTTTATCTGAAAGAGACACGTTAGTGATAGATTCCTTACCTTAGAATATCCCCAGGCGTCAGACTGGATCCGGAAAGTTTTGCGTAGCAGTACCCTTGCGCGTCGGTAGGCGTCGTCTGCGGCTCCGCGTCCGTCGTAGGCGTCGTGGGCGCCGCGATGACGTCGTCGGAGTACTTAGACGCCGCCTCCGCGTGCTGACGTCAGTTCTTCTTTTTTCCGCGCCAGCCAGCGCAGATCTGGAAAGAGCAGTTCCCTAGTCACTTTTTGACTAAGCTTTTTGATCTTTTTGATCCATTTCGAAGTCTTTACGACTCCGACGGTGCCGTTAGGGATGCCCGGCTTCAAGCATTGCGACGAGTGTGACCGTACCATGTCGGTCACGGATCCCCACCGCTTGTGCCTGATGTGTTTGGGCGTCGACCATGACGACGAGGCCTGTTCCGACTGTCGGGTCCTCTCGAGAAAGGCCAGGCGGGAGCGGTCCCGCAGGCGACTCGAGATCCGCCAGTCGGCCCCGCGCCGTGTGAGGTCCCAGTCCCGGTCCCATGGGAGGTCCAGGTCCAGGTCGCGGGGACGGAGCCGTCACAGCTCCGGGAGTCGGCGCCACTCCTCCGGGTCCAAGTCGTCAGGTAAGAAGCATAAGAAGTCGAAGAGACATCATTGCGCTTCTGACTCCCCCCGACGCTCGCGCGACGCGGCCAGGGGTTCGGGTGACATGCCCACGCGGCTCCTCGCGAGTCGCGGGCGCCGCGTTCGGCCCCATACCCCCCGGTCCCTGGGCTGAATGAGACGCCAGAGGAGATCGAGCGCTTCCTCATGGCCATGAGGTCCCTTTCTCCTCCGATGGGTTCTGCGGCGCCTTCGGGCCCAGTGAACCCGTCTGGGGGCCCTAGTGGGTCGGGGGCTGCGACCCCGACGCCGTCGGGTGCTTCGGCCTCGCCGGCGCCTTCGGCCTGGCGCCGCAGGGCTCCACGATCACGACGCCGCCGCTGCCCTCGGGCTCGGCGCCGCAGGATGCAGCGGCCCCGGCGTCGTCGGTGCCTTCGGGCCCGGCGCCGCAGGGCACCGCTGGGCCCTCGTCGGGCGATGGATCGTCACCGGTGGACCTTACGACCCCCCCGGCGTCGGTCCGTGTGGTGTCCCCTCCGGCGCCGTCCTCGGGCGGCGCCGTCCCCGATGCCTCCTCTCACTGGGTTCCGACGTCGGGTCGACGCCTGCCGGCGCCGCTCTCGACGCCGTTGGGAGAATTTCAATTCTATGAACCCACCCCATTCACTTATGACTCTGAATCTCAGGAGATGGGGGACGAGGAGAATTGGGAGGGGTCGGAGGACCCTCTGACAAGGGCATGTCAGTCTAACATGGACTGGACAGGAGACCTTGGGGAGGCCAGTGGCCTGGACACCTCTCCAGACACTGGATTCGTCTCTCCTCCTACCGTGGCTTCGGAGGAGGGCGCGACATATAGTGTGGTGTTGATGAGGGCTGCTAAGGCCTTGGGCCGAGAGCTCCCCGTCGCGGCCGTTAGGACTAACCTCCTCACTGAGGTCCTTAAGCCGCAGTCATGCTCCATGGAGCCTCTGCTGCCGTTTAATGAGGCCTTGACGGACGTTCTTTTGGGCACTTGGTCCAGGCCCGCTACAAGTTCGCCTGTAGATAGGAACGTGGCCAGACGCCACCGCCCGGCCCCGGGCGACCCATGTTTCCTGTCCACCTACCCCACCCCCGAGAGTCTGGTTATCCAGGCCTCTAACTCCCAGACTGCCTTCCCGACGACTCCCCCCGATCGAGAATCCAAGAGGTACGAGGCCTATGGCAAGAAGGTGTTCTCGTCCCTTAGCTGTGGACTGCGGTCTTCCAACACCGCATGCCTCTTGGGCCGTTACACCCACTCTCTGTGGGAAACGGTGGCGGAAGTGCTGCCAGAGTGTCCGTTGGAGGTACGGGCCAAACTCGGCCAAGCCCTACTGGAGGGCCGGGACGCAGCGAAGTATTCAATCAGGTGCGGACTGGATACTACTGACTCGCTGGGCAGAGCGATGGGTACGACGGTGGCGATACGACGCCACGCCTGGCTGAGATCCGCCAACTTCTCGGCAGACGTCCAGAATACACTCATGGACATGCCGTTCGATGGCCGTCGCCTCTTTGGCGACAAGGCAGACCACGCGCTTGAGCGCTTTAAGGACTCCAGGGCTACGGCCAAGTCCTTGGGCCTCTCGGCCCCGCGCCAGCAAGTGGGTGCCTTTCGCTCCTTTCGTGGCCAAGGAAGGGGCGTCCCCACGCGTGCCGCCAGCCACTCGCCGCAAACTGTCCTCCAGCGCGGCGGCGGCCGTGGAAACCGCCGTGGAGGCGGTCGGGGGAACAAGCGGAGCCAGTCCACACCTGCCCCCGCAGCATACGCCTCTAAACCCTCCTAGTCCGTGCTTTTCGGCCCATGTGACGCCAGTGGGAGTCGGGGTTCGCCATCACCACTCTCACTGGCGCACAGTCACTTCGGACAGGTGGGTGCTGCAGATCGTCCGAAGGGGCTACTCCCTCCCCTTCGAGACGACCCCTCAAGCCATACCACCGCGTATCGGGGGATCACTTGCGGCTCCTGCAGGAGGAAGTTTCGGCCCTCTTGGCCAAGGGGGCCATCGAGCGCGTTCCTGGGCCAGAAGTAGGTCGTGGTTGCTACTCCCACTACTTCCTGGTACCCAAGAAGGGCAAAGGGGGCCTACGCCCTATCTTGGATCTGAGGAACGTCAACGGCTTCCTCCGGAAGGAGAAGTTCAAAATGCTGACATTGGCTCAGGTCTTGGCTGCCCTAGACCCAGGAGACTGGATGGTAGCGATCGACTTGCAGGACGCATATTTCCACATCCCCGTCCTGCCGGCCCACCGGCGCTACCTGCGGTTCACGGTAGGCCTCGAGCACTTTCAGTTTACCGTGCTCCCCTTCGGCCTTACCGGCGCCCCACGGGTGTTCACGAAGGTGATGGCGGTGGTCGCAGCTCACCTGCGCAGGTTAGGGGTATCAGTCTTCCCCTACCTAGACGACTGGTTGTTGAAGGCGGGCTCGCCCCAGGCAGTCGTCAGCCACCTCCAGACTACGGCGGATCTCCTGCACCAGCTGGGATTTTCCATCAATGTACCGAAGTCACACCTGTGCCCCTCTCAGAAGCTCCTTTTCATCGGAGCGGTTCTCGACTCGGCGCAGTTTCGGGTTTACCCGCCCGAGCAGCTGGTCCGGGATATACAGGCTCTGATTCCGGTCTTTCGGCCGTTATCCCGGGTTTCGGTCAGGTTGACGCTGCGGCTTCTGGGGCTGATGGCCTCCTGCATCCTTCTGGTGCATCACGCACGGTGGCGGATGCGGGCTCTGCAGTGGGACCTGAAGTTTCAGTGGGCCCAGCACCGGGGCAACCTGTCCGACCATGTCCTGATCTCGGAGGGCACTGCGAGACAGCTGCAGTGGTGGCTCACGGACCGCGATTGGGTCAACGGCAGATCCCTCTCCCTTCCCCAACCAGAGCACGTAGTTGTGACGGACGCGTCCCTCCAGGGCTGGGGAGGCCACTTGGGAGAGGCGGAGGTCAGAGGACTCTGGTCTCCGGCGGAGTCCCGGCTCCATATCAATCTGTTGGAGCTGAGGGCGATTCGTCTAGCACTGAAAGCATTCCTCCCGTCTGTCCGAGGGAGTGCAGTGCAGGTGTTCACGGACAACACCACCACCATGTGGTACTGCAACAAACAGGCCGGAGTGGGGTCGTGGACCCTTTGCCAGGAGGCTCTGCGTCTCTGGCAATGGCTGGAACATCAGGGCGTGACTCTGGTGGTTCAACACCTGGCAGGTTCTCTGAACGCCAGGGCGGACGAACTCAGCCGTCGGTGCTCGATGGATCACGAATGGCGTCTGAACTCGGACGTGGCGCAAGGCCTCTTTCTGCGATGGGGAGAGCCTTGGTTAGATCTATTCGCCACCGAAGAGAACGCGCAATGTCATCAGTTCTGCGCGTTGGAATTTCCAAGGCGGCACTCGCTCGGAGACGCTTTTTGTCGCGAGTGGAGCTGCGGTCTGTTGTACGCCTTTCCGCCTATACCTCTTCTGCCCAGAGTGCTGAAGAAGATCAAGCGCGACCGGGCACAAGTCATCCTTGTGGCTCCGGACTGGGCACGAAGGTACTGGTATCCCGAGCTACTCAGCATGTCAGTCGATCCCCCGGTTCGTCTGCCTCTTCAGGAGGACCGCAGCAGCAGGGGACGGTCCTCCACCCGAACCTGTCCAGTCTCCACCTCCATGCTTGGAGATTGAGCGGCGACAGTTGAGGCCATTTGACTTGCCTCCTGAGGTTTGCAACATCATTCTGGTAGCCAGGCGTCCCTCCACGAAAACGGTATACGCCTGCAGGTGGAACAGATTTGTGGCATGGTGCACAGCAAAGGCTGTGGATCCCCTCAATGCCCCTCTCTCTGAGGTTCTTCTATTCCTTCTTTCTCTTGCCCAGCAGGGCTCTGCTCTGGGCACTATCAAGGGCTATCTTTCGGCTCTTTCAGCCTTTCTGAGGCTGCCTGACCAACCTTCTTTGTTCAAGTCCCCTATTGTTAATAGATTCCTGAAAGGCATCACTCATACCTTTCCTCCTGTTCCTTTCGTGATGCCTCAGTGGGACTTGAACCTGGTTCTGACCTTTCTGATGTGCGCTCCCTTTGAGCCACTTCATAACTTTCCACTTTGCCTTCTTTCTTTGAAGACTGCCTTCCTGGTAGCCATCACCTCTGCCAGGAGAGTGAGTGAGCCCCAGGCCCTCTCTTGTAAGCCTCCTTTCCTTTCAGTCCATCCAGACAAGGTTGTTTTGAGGACTAGGCCCTCCTTCTTGCCTAAGGTGGTCACGGCCTTCCACATTGGGCAGTCCATCACATTGCCCACCTTCTTTCCGCCTCGGCACCCCTCGAGAGAGGAGGAGAGGCTCCACCGTCTGGACCCAAAACGTGCGCTCTCGTTCTATCTGGATCGCACACGCCAGTTCCGGGTGGATGATCAACTCTTTGTTGGGTACGCGGGAGCTAAGAAAGGGAAAGCGGTGCACAAGAGGACCATCTCTCGATGGATTATCATTTGCATCCAGGCATGTTACTCCTTGGCTAAGAAGGAACCCCCTGTTGGGCTGAGGGCTCATTCCACTCGAGCCACGGCCACTACAGCTGCCTTGGGCCGAGGGGTGCCCTTGCAGGACATTTGCCAGGCAGCTACGTGGGCCTCGTTGCACACGTTTGCTAGGCACTACTGCTTGGACAGTCAAGTCCGGAGGGACGGCTACTTTGGCCGCTCCGTTCTCCAGGACTTTCTGGTGTAACTATTGGTTCGCAGACCCACCACCACGGGGATGGTATTGCTGGGGTATCTATTCTAAGGTAAGGAATCTATCACTAACGTGTCTCTTTCAGATGCACAAGTTACTACTTGTGTAACGATATATCTGTAAGAGACATTAGTTAGTGATAGATTCCTTACCGACCCACCCATCCTCCCCGTTCTGCGAACCGATATCTAGGGTTAAGGTCATCCCCTTTCAGGGCCCTAGTTTCTTGGCACCAGTGTCGGTTTTTGTCATGGCTCTGCACTTCTGGTGCGGAAAAGCTGTGGCTAAGAACTGACGTCAGCACGCGGAGGCGGCGTCTAAGTACTCCGACGACGTCATCACGGCGCCCACGACGCCTACGACGGACGCGGAGCCGCAGACGACGCCTACCGACGCGCAAGGGTACTGCTACGCAAAACTTTCCGGATCCAGTCTGACGCCTGGGGATATTCTAAGGTAAGGAATCTATCACTAACTAATGTCTCTTACAGATATATCGTTACACAAGTAGTAACTTGTGCTTTAAGTTCGATGTTTTTTTATTGATAAAAGGCAATGCGGCGACACAATTACATGTCGTACCTTAAGGTCGTCTGAATGATTCAAAGCTTTGGCTGGATCCTGCAGGGGAGCTCCCCTGCAGAGCCTTGTTGGTGCTTCCCTTTCAACCGGTGCTATGGGGAGACAAAGCGCGTATGCCATATTTTGCCGTTGGCTGCTTTTAGCAAGGCAAGAGAGCTGCCGCACATGTGCTGCCCCAACCTGCCTCAACTAATATGAATACCGCAGTGCGAAAGCGTCTTTCACATACCGATCTCGGTTACCTCCGTCTCTTCAACTCCTTACTTCGTCCGCCATCACGCATCTGAATGTCACGTATACGCCTCTTTGAACTGATTTAAAGAGACAGCTTGTTCTAAAAGGTGGAGTGGAATTCGCGCACCCAAGGATAATGGATCTTGTAGTTAGGATGACAAATTCCAATGTTGGAATGAGAACATTGATTCAAAGTGCATAGATTGTTTCATGAGTCTCTATTTCTTTGTATGACAGCAATTGCGGATTCCTCGTACCATTAATCCAATATTCATAAACCTGCCCATGGTAAGCACAGTAATGAACTCTGGATATTAAAATGGATTTCACAGGTTGCTCAATTCAGACAGTTCATTCAAACCTCTGATCGCCCTGTCAAATTTCATGATCAAGAATGCCTCTTTTTGCGATAACCGGAGGTCAGGATCACCCCCTCTTGGTGAAGTTTTTATGATCTCCAGAATTGTCCATTTGATATCATTCGGGGTATGATTCATTTGTAGAAAATGAGTCACAAGCGGGGCAGTCATCACTTTGTTTTTAATGCGTGAGCGGTGTTGGGTAATTCTTTGCCGTACTTCCTGTGTGGTTTTTCCCACGTAGACTTTTTGGCAGGGGCACACAATGGCAGAAATTACGTTTTTGGATTTGCAATTAGTGAACTCATGTCGCCAAACATTTTTCCCACTCTTGGTGAAATCTATGATTTTAGTCTGCAAAGCATCTGAGGCAGGGTTCGGTTCTCAGATAGTATCTTCAGTGTTATTATTCCTCTCTGTGAGTTTTCGTTAGGTCACTCCTAAAAGGCCCATGTCTTCAGCGACCTTATCAGTTTTGCTTCCAATTTCTTTCGGGTGGCTTCAATAGCTGACGAAAGGTCATTTAGCTTGTCTGAAGGTACAGCTTTGCAATTCCATGAGGGGAGGGGATGTAATCGCTGTAGACCCAACCAGTAATCAGAAGTTCCCCTATCATAGACTCGTGTTGTCCCTGTTGTCAATGTTTCTTTTGGCTCCTTTGGAATGTTCCATTTGATGGCCTCTCAGTTAGTCTGCAAAAAAAGAATCATCAGGAAGCAAGGAAGTTTTGTTCTAGTAGTCTATGGACCCATGGCCTGAGTGGACTTGAAGGATAATGCCTAGAGCAGAAGCCAGAGAAGAAAGTGGTAGACCCGGGAGTTCGCTTCACACTCTGGCATATTCAGATATGATTCCAATATCACCTCCAGTCAAGAAGGGGTCCCACAACACAGTGATTTCAGGCCCATCCCGCCAAAGTCATCAAAAAGGCTGTCGAGACCCAGCTAGCATGCTTCATAGAAACCCACTACCAAAGAGGATGATGGACGGAGCGTTTGAGCAAATCAAACACTCACCCCCAGTCAACTGATCTGGGTTTAATCCATCACCATTCTTTATCTCACTCCACCACCCCTGTCCAGACATGGCCATTTGCAAATCAGTCTGACCCTGTGCCTCATGGGAACAGTCCAGCCCGAACTGCCAAGCCATGTCTTCCCTGGACCAGAAACAAGCATCCTGGGACCGGTTTTGGATTCATAATCCTCATCAGCTAGGCTATCTTGAATCCAGTGGTAGAGTGAGCAAGGGCCCCATGTCTGGGCATACCCTGCCAACTTAGGGCAAACAAAGCGATACCAAAGGGGATGATGGACGGAGCGTTTGAGCAAATCAAACACTCACCCCCAGTCAACTGATCTGGTTTTAATCCATCACCATTCTGTAGCTCACTCCACCACCCCAGTTCAGACATGTGATGGATTAAACCCAGATCAGTTTACTAGGGGTGAGTGTTTGTCCATCATCCCCTTTTGTATAGTTTCATAGAAACCCACAGCATCTTAGACACCTCTCAGACTGGATTCAGCAGCAACCACAGCACTGAGACTGCCCGCCTCGTCGCCAATGACGACAGCCGTACCCTCCTCGACCAAAGCCACACAGCAGCCCTCCTCCTCCTGGACCTATCAGCAGCCTTCGACACTGTCTTCCACTGCACACTAGCCACCATACTCCAAGACACAGGCATCCAATGAAAGGCCTTAGACTAGATACTTTCTTTCCTATCAGGTAGAACACAGAGTATAAGACTCCTGCCCTTCCTTTCAGAACTGACCGAGATCAGCAGCGGAGTACCCCAAGGATCCTCCCTCAGCCCACACTTTTCAACAACTATTTGGCCATCCTTGCAACTATAGTCAGAAACCACGGTCTCAACATAGTCTTCTACGCTAATGACACTCCGCTCATCCTCTCCTCACCAAGGATCCCAACATCACCAGGCACAACTTCCAAGAAGGGATGGAAGCTGTTGTGACCTGGATGAGCAACAGCTGCCTGAAGCTCAACTCTGAGAAAACAGAAGTCTTCAGCCTCGGCTCCACCCTCTCTGCGTGGGACAACATATGGTGGCCGCCCGCCCTCGGACACCCACCCACTCCAACAGACCATGCACACAACCTCAGCATCATACTTGACTCTTCACTCATTTTAAACTAAATTAAAGCTGTATTCTCCACATACTTCAACAACCTCCACATACTTTGCAAGACACTCAAGTGGAACACCCCCAACTCCAGGAAAACTGTCACCCAAGCACTCATCACCTGCAGACAGACTACGGCAACGCACTCTACACCAGAATCAACAAAAACCTCCTCCGCAAACACCAGACTGTCCAGAATACCGCAGCCAGACTTATCCTCCATAACCCCACAACACAAACACATCACCCAACACCTCGACGACCTCCACTGCCTCACCGTTGAAAAAAGAATAACCTTCAAGCTGTTCACACATGCCTACAAAGCCCTCCACAATACTGGACCCCAATACCGCAATAACAGAATCTTTTTCCACGCCCCAAAAGAAACCTCTGCTCAGCCTACCTCGCCCTAGCCACCGTCCCTCGTTTCTACAGGACCAGAACTGGTGTAAGAACCTTCTCCTACCTCACAGCCAAGACCTGGAACAAGCTCCCCCTTCACCTCCTACGGAGCCGGACACTGCACCAATTCAGAAGGGACCTCAAGACCTGGCTCTTCAAATGACTGTAATGCAGCTGCTCACCCGCACCCCAACAGCCCCCCTCCCCTCATCTCCTGCGCCTTGAGACCCTGAGTGAGTAGTGTGCTATACAAAACCAAATTGATTGATTGAATGATTGAAGCTTAACCGAGCCCCTTGAATCCTGTCCTACTCTCAGCATCTGAAGACAATGGAAAAGCCCATGGCTCTGATCTGTGGCCTTTTTCAGTGCAAGTATTGGTCCTGCATTCCTGCATGCTCACACTGCAGCCTCGTCCTCTGGCCCCTTCATCTCCTTTGATTGGGGTATCTCAGATGCACGCCTTAATTTTTAGCTTGCGTAATATTGTCTCCCTGCCTTTCCAATTCAGTGCCACCACAGTACTGCATCATTGGGGCGGGGTAAGAAATGCAAATTCCCAAACAACCTGCCCAGTTCCCGATCACCAGTCTCCTCTCCTGGCAATAAACTCTCAAGCAAGAGACTGACTCTCCATTCCCCTCACAGGACCGTCATTGATCTCCAGCTCAATGCCGGTAGTATGCTTGTGTCCCCTAGTCCTCTACATATGGCATTTCAAGGGCCCGCTCCTCATCCACAGGCATCACAAAAGCCTCCAAATCCAGCAATGACTCGGCCCTGGGCGCCACTAGGCTGCTTCAACCTGTTGTAAGGTATCCACCCAGTTAGACCCCCAGGCACCTGACAGAGTCTGAAAAGACTCCTTTCCTTAAGCTCCTCGCTGGACCCGTGCGGGCAGTTGGGTTTTCAGCAAACTGGAGCCATGTACAGCCACAGCTCTTCCGCGGGACTCGAGGCTTCATCAGATACACCGTGGCTGCCATCTGGTATGCCACAGAGTTCCGACTCACCACCTTCCCTGCACCTCGGCGATACCACCAGAACTGAGGCATCCTCTCTGCTACCCTATTCACTCATTCTGGGAAGAGCGCCGGCCCCCAAAGTTCCAGATGAGTGGGGAGAGCGACTAGCAGGCTAAGCGAAATGCAGCTCATTAAGAACCCCGACCGGTCTACCTAGATATGTGTAGTCCCCAACAACCCTGGACTACGGCTGGACTACGGAAACGCACTTTACCTAGGTCTACCAAAGGTACTAACGAACCAACTGCAAGTGGTATTAAATGATGCGGCACAACTTATTTTTAAACTTCCAAGAAGATCACGTGCATTCCCTTTGCTGCAGAGCCTCCACTGGCTGCCAGTAACGCAGAGATCCATATTTAAAAGCCTCTGCATAGCCCACAAGGCCATCTATGGACAAGCCCCAGCCTACATTACAAAAAAACTAGAGATCTACCGACCTGAAAGAAACCTGAGATCCTCGGAGGCCCAATTATTGGTATGCCCCCGATTTAGATTAGCAACAAAAGGTGGGAGATCTTTCTCGACCTTGCTGCCAAAGATCTGGAATGAACTACCCGAAGCCTTACGTACAGGAGGAAACCTGCTCCGCTTCGGAAAATCCCTTAAAACCATCTTATTTAGAGCAGTGGTAAATCAGGTCTAGCTCCCCCACCGTTGTGCAATCGTCTAGTTTGTTGTGTCTGACAGTTCAAAAGCGCCCTGAGACCTGCAGGTGATTTGGCGCTATATAAGCTGACTATAACAATAACAACCCAACTTATTTTTTTGGGGGGGTGGGGGGGTGGGGGGGGGTAACATGTTTTTTAATCTTCATGTCAATCCCAAAACAGCTTTCTCTGGTGCCTTGATACCTCTTGGCCAACGTATACTTTTCTGTGGCAGACTCGCTGATCTTATCTGCTTGTATTCAAAACCTCGGCTCTATGGAACCCTCTTCGGATTGGATCCCAACCCTTGCACCAAATCGGGAAATCTACTGTGCTCCATTTTTACCAACCTCCACTATGGCTCACGCTGCTGCTATCTTGAACTGACCATTATGCAGCCCTTTTTCCCTTGCCAGTGCCTCCCAAAGGAGACTTCCCTACAGTCAGGTGAATTCATTCATCTATCGCTCCTGTTGAAAAGACTCACCTGAATTTGTCAGGCACCCTTAAAATCACCCTGTAGTGAGAGCTCAAACTGCAGTCAATTTTAATGGGGTCACGTCGTCATAAACACTATAATCCCACTCAAATGCCACTGTTCCTGGTGGAAAATCTCCTTCAACCCCTTGATACACTGAGGTAATACACTACACCAAAAGTGAATGTAAAGCACTAGACCTTAAATGGAGAGACTTTTATGCTATTGAAGACAGAACTAATTACAGCACTGCCATCAGCAATTATAAGCGCCTTATTCGCTCTCCCATTTCTATAACAAAATTGATAATGCAGACAATTGAGCCCAATAAATCTTTAAAAAAGTGAAATGTATCACTAAACCAGATGCTTGTAAAAACACAATAACACTCTCACAGAAATCTTCCCCTATTCTTTTCTGAAAAGATTGTAAAATTCCACAATAATCACTTACATCATTTGACTTTTTTTTACTGCAATTCTGCTGCTCCTAACGGTGCTGCTTTAGCAGCTTTTAAACCATTATCAGAATCATTTTGGCAACCGTCTTCTCTAATTACTGGGGCTCACCTTCAGACCCTTGTCCGCTCTGCTCTTTCCTGCTAAATTCTCATATTTCAGGTCCCCTCTGTATGACCCTATCCAATAAGTCTCTTCTTTCTGCATCTGTATCTGAGGTTTGGAAGCATACCTCTTCTAGAAAATCCTTCCAACTATTATTCCATCTCACGTTTACCCCTGCCTGCCAAACGAAGCTAACAGATAACCTAGATCGAATATAACAGCCTGAACTTTATTTATGATTAAACTGAAATTATTATGTTTGGGGAAACTCTGCCACACTTGGTGGCCATTTGATCTTATGCATGTGCACGATTCAGTACTCTCCGCTATGCATCTAAGTGTTCTTTTTAGGTCGAGGACCGGAAATGCTGGTTTGCCAGCTTCCGGTAGGAGATCTTATGTCTCTTAGTAGTGTAGTTTAACCCGCCTCTCTCCTCAATTGGCTGACTTCCTAAACGGAGGCCAGCCATTGGAGGAGAGGGCCGTCACTCCAATTTAGCCTCGTCTCTTTCGGATTCGGGGGCGTACATTTTGCTGTTCTTTCGCCAGTGACGTCATCCGTCACTCAAAACAACAAATACACGCCCCCAAATCCGAAATTTTTCGGAAGCTTGCTGCCGCCATTGTTTCTGGGAACAGCCTCGCTGCCACATCTTTCCGTGTATGCGCCTCCTTGTGTGAGTGTACAACTGTTACATTGGAAACATTGTCCGTTTATCGTTTATGCAACGCACAGATCCCCGAGTCTTTATGTAGCGCAACCGGTTATTATGAAAGCGCTCTGAAATCTGCGGGTAATGATGCGCGAGTGCAGCGAGTCAGGACCATTCCTGATAAGATAGAAAGATATTGGTTCTAAATTAACTGGTTGACCTTTTACGATTTTCGCCTCCACTGTGTCCCACGATGGCAAAGAACTTTGTGTTACAGTAGTGAGCAGAGCGGGTGTGGCCCAGCGCCCGCGGTTGCCGACTCGAGAGCTGAGGATCCCGGCTCGAGTCAGCTTTGTGGCGTCCCATTTCTCCTGGCGGCGGTGCACTGTGGCACAACGTGGGTGATAGTGTGTCTTTGTGCGTCCGCCCCTCCTTGCATTTGATGCTCAAGGCCAGCTTGCACATGCGTAGCCTGAGATCAGTGCTTGCGTTTATTCTTAGGTGCTTTGGCAAGGTGTGCGTCTAAGCGGAGGCATGGTGCAACATATACCTACTTGCGGAGCGCTTCCCTCCATAAAGGTACTTGCACGAGCTTGTCCTGCTAACTGTTTTCGTTGGTGAGTGTTGCTCCATTGATAGATTCTTCCCCCTGATTGCACTCGTGTTTTTCTTGCCTTCTGCCCCACTGTCCGTGCATGATTGCACTCAGGAGATTAGGGTCTGGTCTCCTGCTGGTCACCTTCTGCACGGCCTCACTGGCACGCCGCGGAAACTGTGATCATCGAGGCATAGGAACTAGGATCAAGGTAAGAGATCTGTGGTCACCTGCCTGCCACCCCGGGTTCCACCCGCCTTTGCTGCTCCATCTGCTTTATGCCACCCTCCTCGGCTCGACCCCCCTCCCCAACCACTCCCCGACGGTCCCTATGTCTACTGACTCACTTCACATCTATTGCCCCTTTGCTTTAACTGCCCCATGGCCACTGCTCATTTCCTTTACTTGACCCTCGTCTCTCCTCGTTTACTTCTGACCCCCCCCCATTTACTGCCCTTCCCAGTGCCACCCAACCAGTTCGCCACCATCTATCCAAGCCAAACCCCTCCCTTACACTGCCACCCTTTTCTTCGGTCCCACCGCAACGTGTAACACTCACTGTCTGTGTCTTTGCCTTCTTCCAAGACAACCTCCTCAATTTACTGCCCCCTCTCGATCATAGGATATATTCTCGCCCCGCCCCCCCACATACACGTTCTCCCTTCAACATTAATTATCACTAACATACCCTACCTATTCACTGCCCGTCCCCTGCCTTTACAGACCTTCCAGCCTTTAGGTCCACTGCCCCTAAGCATTCACTGATTCCGTCTCCTACTCGCATTCCACATTTTATGCCCTTCGCCCCCATACACAAACAAGGTCTTCTCCATCCATTGCCCTTCATTCTCGACCCACTGCTTTGTGTTAGTGATTGGCCTTCACTTCCTCCTTTTATTGCCCTGGCACTTCACTGGTCCCCTGCCCCCAGCCTTGCTGAGGTAACGCTTGTTGACACTCTGTTCCATAGCTTACACCACCCACACTATATGGGAGGAACCAACCTTACTTACAGAAGAACGCATGTTTTTTAGCGATTTGGGGGTCTTCCAGAGATTTACCGCCCCCAGTATGGAAAAAAGAGCGGAGACAGAGGTCTTACTTATTTCGAGAAGGAAATGATTTCACAGTTTGGGGTGAATGATGGGTACACAGACAGCATTAATTGCATCTTGTAAGGGTGCCCTCTGCAGTAGGCCAGCGTGTTTTCAGTTGATAGGAGATGGAGGCTGGCGGTCATTTTGCTGACTGGCTCCAGATCACAGTTCTAGCCCGTCCTGCCCCCGCTTGAATACATGCATTGCTAATAGGCAGATTATCACTTTCTGATCCACTTTGCAGGTCTACCAAAATACTGTAGTGCTCAGAAGTTAGCTCAGTGCTATCGCAGGTGCTATGTAAACAGCCGTAGATTAGTGCAAGCAAAGGTGAGTGACATGCAGGTTACCCTATTGTGAATAAATTATATTTGACCTGGCAAAAACTAAAGACCGCTGTTTAGAATTCACCAGTTGAGATTTCTGGTTAAAGAAAAAATCAGTTTACATTTGCATTGGGAGCATAATAGGAAACTTGCATTCATGTGTGTCCTAGATTGTTTCCGCATCTTTTGCATTGCCTGGTGGTTGGGGGCTGGTGGCACGATGATGAAAGAGTTTCCGGTTGGGAGACATGACATCAATTCTCCTCAGTTTAAATTAATATGCACTGCAATATTTTGACTTAATCGGTATTCTGTTACTTCATGTATTGCAATTCCCTTTGTAAACTGAGGATGTGTGTGTGTAAGTGCCTCCGTTTTTCTTGCCTCTGCCCCCCTGTTTGTGCCGTTTTTCTTGCCTCTGCCCCGTTTGTGCCGTTTTTCTTGCCTCTGCCACCCTCTTTGTGCTCCTTTTTCTTGCCTTCTGCCCCCTGATTGCACTTGTTTTTCTTGCCTTCTGCCCCCTGATTTCACTTGTTTTTTCTTGCCTTCTGCCCCCTGATTGCAGTCGTGTTTTTTCTTGCCTTCTGCCCCCTGATTGCAGTCGGTTTTTTTCTTGCCTACTGCCCCCTGATTGCAGTCGTTTTTTTTCTTGCCTTCTGCTCCCCAGATTGTGACATTTTTCTTGCCTCTTCCCCCCTGATTGTGATATTTTTCTTGCCTCTGCCCCCCTGATTGTGCAATTTTTCTTGCCTCTGCTCCCCCGATTGTGACATTTTTCTTGCCTCTTCCCCCCTGATTGTGATATTTTTCTTGCCTCTGCCCCCCTGATTGTGCTCGTTTTTCTTGATTTCTGCCCCCTGATTGCTCTCGTTTTTCTTGTTTTCTCTGTTACCCAGGAGAGCATCTCTGTGGCCCTCCACGGCCCGAGAGAGCAGAGGGGAGGGGGGCAAGCCCGTGCCTTGGGCATCCATAGCTACCCTGTGTGTGCTGACAGAGATGGGTGGTTGTCCTGCATAGAGGGATTGTTTGAGAAATGTTGTGTTTACGTGAATTTAAAAGACTTGCCGGGAATAGGACTATTGATTTAGGGGCATGATGAGCATTGAGCAGGCCAGGGTTTAATACCTATTATTAAGCACTACATTATTAGTTCTACCACACAGAATGTTTTAGTAGATGTCCGCGCGGCCCCACCGGACTTTTGTCATCCTGTTTCCTCTGCTCCGCAAGCCATGGTGGAGTTGGGAAACGACCTCCTGCAGCTGCAGGCCGTGGGTGCGTGGAGGGACCTGACGACCAGCCACAAGCTGCGGGCCGCCACCATGCTGCTCGACACCGTGGAGGAAGGGGCCTTCGTGCTGGCGGAAATAGTCCCGGAGAACACCGACAACCACCGTGAGTACCACTTTCGTCCCCTTTTAGAGTCACACAGCACGACGGAGGGCACAAGCACACTCCTGCCTAGCAAAACTTAAACTGCACATTTTCTGACGAACTGAAAAACAGCAGCTTTATAGTTTTTGTGAAAAATCTATATTGTGTAGGTAGCAATAGCGTTTATTGGTCCCACAAATTAAACAAAACGTTTCTTTTGGGGTCTAAAGAACGTTATCAAACCTCTTCCAAGTAGAATTCGTCCCTAAAGCACTACAGCTGAATGAGTTGATTAAGTGAAACCCTCAACACATTCTTTGACTCACTTATGCAGTGATCAGCTAACACATACACACTGCATTTATGTTGTCTGTGTGTGTGTGCGTGGCTCTGTCTGTGCGTGGCTCTGTCTGTGCGTGGCTCTGTCTGTGGGTGGCTCTGTCTGTGCGTGGCTCTGTCGGTGCGTGCGTGGCTCTGTCGGTGCGTGCGTGGCTCTGTCTGTGCGTGCGTGGCTCTATCTGTGCGTGCGTGGCTCTGTCTGTGCGTGGCTCTGTGCGTGCGTGGCTCTGTCTGTGCGTGCGTGGCTCTGTCTGTGTGTGCGTGGCTCTGTCTATGCGTGCGTGGCTCTGTCTGTCCGTGTGTGGCTCTGTCTGTGCGTGTGTGGCTCTGTGTGTGCGTGTGTGGCTCTGTGTGTGTGTGTGCGTGGCTCTGTGTGTTTGTGTGTGTGCGTGGCTCTGTGTGTGTGCGTGGCTGTGTGTGTGTGTGCGTGGCTCTGTGTGTGTGTGTGCGTGGCTCTGTGTGTGTGTGCGTGGCTCTGTGTGTGTGCGTGGCTCTGTGTGTGTGTGCGCGACCATGTCTGTGTGTGGCTCTGTGTGTGTGTGTGTGTGTGTGTGTGTGTGTGCGCGCGCGTGGCTCTGTCTGTGTGTGTGTGTGGTTGTGTGTGTGGCTCTGTGTGGATAGCTTTTTTTGTAGGTGGCTCTATGTGTGGGTGGCTCTGTCTGTGAGGGTGGCTCTGTGTAGGTGGCTCTATGTGAATGACTGTGTGGGTGGCTCTGTATGTGTGTGTGTGGCTCTGTGTGGGTGTAAATGCAATAGGTCATGCATATGCGAGCGATTAAGCTATTGGCATTGTAAATGTCAATGCCATTTATTTAACGATTAAGCTATTGGCAATGTAAATGACAATGCCATTTATGTATGATTTAAAAAAAAATGTCATAAGCAATGCCAATAGCTCTACCTTTAATAATGCCGAGACCATTGCATTGTAAATGCTTGTTTATCAGGATTCATCAATATTTCAGTCAGTTACCCAAGTTGCTGCCGCCTGACTTATCACGCTCACAATACTGAGAAATGTTTTCAGCGTTCTACCATCCTCTAGTCGACGGGCTGTTTTTTAAGTTCCGATCGCTTCATGCACTGATAATGGAACTTTCTTTTCCCACGTAGTGGTCCAAACTAAAACCGCCTTCCACCTTCTCTACTTTAGCTTACAAATCTTTCTCAATTAAAAAACAAATAATTAAAAACATTGCCATCTCACCAGCCATGAGTTGTCCATTCGTCAGTGCCAGAATTCCCTTGTCTGGGTAGTCGTCGTGTTGTATAAACTCTGTAACATAACTCAGCCCAGTGCTTACAAAAGCCTTGCACAGTTGTGCTCAACTATCGGATGTTTTAAAAAAATATATATATTATTGTGTGTATATCACAACTAAAGAAATAGATTAAGAAAACCTGTTCAACCCACCCCCTCCCTGCCCTTCCCAGGTGCTGCGAGCTACATCCATGCGAACCCATTTCGATATCATTAATAGATATGGAGTGCAATGATCTTGCTAACATGGGGGGAATATCCCCATACAAGTGCTCTTAATTGGGCATGTGCACCCCTTGGTTTTTCCCCACCGTAGTAGAATGCGCCCTCGGAATCAAGATACCGGGGATTTCTCCCCCTGTCCCCACTCTCTATCCATCGGGCCCTCACCTTTGTGAACTCCTGAAGGCACCCCCCTGCCTGGTATATCGGTTCTTCAGCTTACCTACATCACTCAACGTTGGACATTCAGCTCTTCACAGACAAATCAGTCAGACTCCCCCAACCTCTTATTCATTATAATATCCTGTCAAGGAGCCGTCAGAGTCTTGTGGCAAAGGAGGAGTGGGCATCTGTCATGGGTCACTTCTTACCAGATACCCAGGAGTATTATTCGGGGAGGAATTCTCATCACTTCTTCAAGCCTCTGTTGGACTCCCTTCCAGCACCCTTCACTTTTGTGCAACCCCACCCCCCATTGTGTGCAACAATGTGCCCCTTTGCCACACCCTCTCCTGCATATGTTCTGCCCATAGCCTTGTGCGAGTGAAGTCTGCCCAGATCAGCCGGAATCCTGCCCTGATAGCCACTCCTCCGGAATATCTACACACCGGTTCCCGCTTGTCAGGCTCGATTCCACCAGGTCTTCTTCCCATCTCTCCTCTAGTGCTTGCAGTGGGCCCTGACTATTGGTAAGAAGTGTAGTTTATAACTGAGAGATGAAGTGTCTGTGCAGTGCGGTGCCCAACAGCCTATATTCTCGCATCAGAATCGATTGAACTTGCAGAGATCGGGGTGATTGCCCCCAACATGGTGTATTGCCTCTGTGGGTCCTCGAAGGAAAGCCACCCCCTTGTCATCTCTTAGGTCTCCTAGCTTAGAGATACCAATCCTATCCCACTGTCTGTGACGGACACTCCCTGGAGCACTGCTAAAGCTCGAGTGGCAATGGCATCTCCAGCATCAGTTTGTCTGGCCAGCCTAGTCTGCGGGTTGCACGTCTGTCGATCTGGACCTCTGGGGCCCACCTACGCCATATAGTCACCTAGTGTAGCCATGTGGATCCACTGCCCTCTTATCGGCCATCAGAGATGGGTCCCGCTGGTCAGCAAAGGACCAGTCATTAACCACCAGTGGCATTGTCAGCCAGTAGTACAAGCGCAGGACTGTGCCTCCATCCACTGTTTGTCTAGCCCCCCCCCCCCCCCCCCCACCCCCCAAGCCTCACAGGTGAGTAGCGTGCTTAAAACTTCCCTGAGTGATTGTCTAGCCCGTGTCCCTATGGCTATCCGTGGTGTTCACCCCTGTACCACAGAAGAGTCCTCACCTCAGGCTCCACCGCTCAGAAGAATTGATGAGACCTCGAACATTGATTTCTGCTGGGCCTTGAGGAACTTCGGCAAGTAATCATTTCATACACTGTTGCCCTCTCCAGCAGAGAACCCCTTTCTCTCCGCCAATGAGACGCATCCCAATAGAATAGAACAGTGTGCAATCTTTGGTCACAAATATATACAACCAACAAAATAGACCTGACTGGTTAGGACATGTTAATAATTTTTATTTTCTTAAGAACCGGGGATAGAGCACTACTAACTCCACCCAACTGCTAGCTTTAGTCCATTACCAGTCAAATCCAGTCCTAAATGTCCCACAATCTTCCAAATACAAATTTATCAGTCCATCCATGCATGTATACACCTTTTTACAAGGTGTATACAGAAAAAAGTGTGTGAAAGGGAGAAAATACCTCACGTACGCATCACCAGAGGAGCTGCTGGTAGGTATTCACCAGTTTGCCCACATTTCCGTTTCTCATCCTTGGTAACTTTCTTAACCGTGAAAAGAGAAAAAAGGAAATATCCAGTGTAGAACACACAAGGTGAATAAACTAATTTAGAGAAGAATATGCACAATATGCACAGTAGCGTGTTTGTGTTAAAACCAAGACCCCATAATTGGAGACAAAGAAACCCCTTTTCTCAAACTAAATTAGAGATATGACTCACATAGGATAGGATAGGATAGGATAGGATAGGATAAACATTTATAAAGTGCTTGATTGCTGAGGCATCTTGGCGCTGATTTGTGTGAGCAGATCCAGATCCAGAGACTGCAGACTTCAACAGCTTATGTGACAAAAAGAAGCGTCTTCAGGTCCTACCTAAACAACCTCCCGTCAGCTTGGAATCTCATGGCCAGAGGTAATCTATTCCATAGGTGCGCTGCCCCGTTGGATAATGTTCTACCTCCCCATCTTACCCGCTTAACCCTAGTCGTCTTGAGTAGACCTAGGTTAGTGGATCTTAGAAGGCGTGCGGGGGTATAGGGCGTAAATAGTTTGGAAACCTCATCGGCGCCACCTCCATAAAGCGCCTTATGAACCAAGCATAAGGCCGTAAAATCAACACACTGCTGCACTGGAAGCCAATGCAATGATTTAATGCCCGCTGAGGTTGAGCAGCCCATGGGAATGTTCAGAAGCAACCTTGCTGCTGCATTCTGAAGAGACTGGAGCTTTCCCATCTGTGTTTTATCTATGCTAATAAAAAGGGCATTAGAGTAGTCTAATTTGGACAGGAAGAGACTCACCATTACTGTCTTCTGAAGCTCACATGAGATAAATGGGACGATCTTTCTTAGTGTTTTTAGGAGAAAGAAACAAAATGATGTCAGACTATTAACCTGGGCAGAGAAATGTAACTTGTTATCAAAGATGACCCCAAGGTTCCTAACCTTAGAGACGGGAGCCGGACACTTCCCAGCCTCGACTGGCCACCATGAGTCATTCCACACAGGGGATCCCCCACCAAATTCTATCACCTCCTTTTTGTCTGTATTGATCTTCAAAATATTATGGTTCATCCAGGTAATGATCTCGGATAGGCAAGCATGAAATTTAACGGCTGTGACCTCAGGCTGCTTGCAGATGGAAATAACAAGTTGTGAGTCATCAGCATAGGATAGGATACCAACGCGAAGCCATACCTTCTGATGAGCCTAGCCAACGGGGTGACATAGATATTAAACAGTGTGGGGGATAGAGGTGATCCCTGTGGAACCCCGCATGGAAGATGAAAACTCTTGGATTTCAGGCCTTCCCAAACCAAATTTTGTTGCCTATCCTCCAGAAAGGAGGAGAGCAGGGCAAGGGCGGTATCCTCAACCCCTAGATCCTTCAGCCGCTGCGCTAACACCGTGTGATTCACGGTGTCGAATGCTGCTGATAGGTCTAGGAGAATAAGGACCGCCCTGCCGCCCTCATCTATAACCCTGTGTATTTCCTCAGTTGCAATAATCAAGGCAGATTCGGTGGAATGACAGGCACGAAAGCCATGTTGTGTTGGGTCTAGCAAATTATGTAAATTTAGATAGTCACTCAGCACCTTATTCAATGATTTCTCAATGACCTTTGCCACCATAGGTAATCCAGCAATCGGACGATCATTCTTTAACACCTGAGGATCCAGATTGGGTTTTTTGAGCAAGGGTCTAAATGCCACTTGTTTCCCTAATGCAGGATATGAACCAGTCTCCGATACTTGATTAATGAGGGGCGTCAGCCTCTCACAAATCTTCTTGGAGGCAAATGCATAATAGCAGGGGGGCATGGGTCCCTAGGTGAGACTGATTTTATCGAAAGGAGCAGTTTTTGCACCGCCTCATTTGCCATCTCTGGAAAGCAGGACAACCTGCACTGCGTTAGCGGAAGATCCTCCTCTGAGTATCGATTGGCATCGCAGGATCCCTGCATATTTAAAATGCCCTCATCTATTACTTGGACCTTTTTTTGAAAGAAAAGGGCCAGATTGTTGCACATCTCCTGGTCTGCCTTAAAAGCATTTTCCTGCTATGGTTTTGCTAGGAGGTTAACCACTCTAAAAGGTTCTTTATTAGAGTTAGCCGCATCTCTAATTTTAGTAGTAAAATAGTGCTCTTTAGCCACAATTATCTTGCTCTTGTATCGCTGCAATGCGCGGTTATAAATTACTTTCCTGCTCACACTGTAGTCTTGTCTCCACAAGTTGTCTGCTCTCCCGCATTCCACCTTTAGAGCTTTGAGCTGAGGACTGTACCAAGGTGAGGATATCCTTGGCCTCCTTGCAGTTAGCACTTTCTCAGGAGCTACCTGCCTGGCCGCCACCTCAAGCCATTCATTAAACAGGAATGCTGCAGCATTATTGTCCGATGAAGGCAATTCAGGACCAGCATCCAGCACCGCCTCAAAGTCCATACCCTGAACATATATGAGAGCCTAATTTTATACCATGTAGTGAGCCTACTCAAGGTTAAAACAAACTGCATGTTTCAGACCACTTTAGGATGGGCCAACATGTTTCATTGCCAAGCTTCCGTTACGGCAACTTCATCAGGGCAAGGGGCCAGACTTTATCTCACTGGATTTCAAGTTTGTACCATGGGTGACTGATAAAGAACACAAAACAAATTAAAAGTGCCAACCAAGTAGGACATGCTTCAACACATCTACTACCAGACTTATTAGAGGTAATCTGTATGACACAACGTTCAAAATATTTTTATCAGGTGGTAGCTCACAATGGTCATACCGGCTCCCCACCGCTTGAGGGGGTATCCTTCAATTGTAAGTCCTCCTATGGCACAATCCATAGCCGCTCCTACACGTGTGGACATATGCAAATCAGTTTAAACTCATTCTCAGCCTGTGCTAAAAATGTGGAAACTGTTAAAATCAATTCAATTCAATTCAATTCCATATCAACGGTGGCACTGCACTCCAGCTCATCCCGTAGGCTACCAATAAATGCAACCTGATTGATTGGTACACTCTTACTGAGTTGTTGTCCCCTCAATTTCTCGAGGGGGTACCCATATCAAACACGCCCAAACTATTTTAGCGTAAGTACGGACAGTGGACATCACCTGCAATCTTTACTTCCATATCAGCCCTTGGCCCATTCTCTTTTCTTGGCCAGTGGTTTGAGTGGGCACACGCTCTCTGTATCCTTGTTTTGGTCTGGGTCTCTGACCCCTGTGACTACAGCTTTGCTGAGGGGGTTGAACTTCTTTTGAATTAAGTGTGCTATCAGGGCTGACCCTCCCCCTTGACCCTCCTTGTGGCTGGACAGTGTTCAGACGAACCTTGAGTGCTAACTTCACTGAAGTGCATTTTAGATAAACCACACCTGCAATGTCGGAGTGGGAGTAATACAATGAGGAGTATGCTGAGGAGGAGGTATATGATGGACGGCAGGGAGCGGTCCTGGAGGACAATTTGGTCAACGCTTTGGACGCCTCTGTCCAGTCTTCAGTCAATAGGACTATGGAGACAACTGTCCCACAGACAGTGCAGCAAGCCCTAGCCGCAGCCCTTTGCCCTATCAGAAAACAATTGGAGGGCTTCGTCAAGAGGCATGGCTATGACAAGCCACAAAAGAGAAAAGCTGAAACATCCACTTCAGTGTGTCACTTACTCTCGGCACAACGTGCAAGACGATGACTTGCACATCACATACTGTTGTACCTTTACATTTATTCCTGCATCAATTAACTTCATGCAAGTCGGTGATTTGCACACCTGGTACTGTTTCTACATTTACGCTTCAACATTCAACGGATGTACGGCTTTACGATGCGTACTTTTACAACGCGTGCAGTTACAACGCGTTTTTTTCAACGCAAGTCGTTACCGTGACTTGCGTTGGAGGGGGTGCGGACTTAGGAATTTTTTAATTTACTATTCCAACACCAGCCTACGTACAGTAGGGAAGGTGTTGGATAGTAAATTAAAAAATTCCTTGTCCTGCAGCGCCCTCCAGCGCAAGTCGTGGTAACAACTTGCGTTGAAAAGACCGCGTTGTAACGGCAGAGCGGTGTAACAGCCGCGTCGTAAAGGCTGTTCCCCACATGCAACAATCAGTCTTACCCCCCCCCCCCCCCCCCCCTCCATTTCTGCCATCTCCTGGTAATCTTCCCATCGAGTGGGAATCATGATTAGAGGGATTCAAAGAAGCCTATTTAGAGGCTATTGAGGCAGAAGTTTTCACCGAAAAGAAGAAACTTGACTCACTATGCCATTCTTTGGGCATGGAAGGGAGGAACGTTTTAAAGCAATTACCTCCAGCTCTAGTTATGGATGAGGGTGATGCAGTGGATGAATATGCTTCAGCCATAAAAATGATGAATGCTAGATTTAAAAAGAAGCGTAATGTCACTATGGAAAGACACAGGTTCTACATTAGGAAACAGTTACCTGGTGAACTAGTGGATGTTTTTATGAATGATTTATGAGTCTTAGCAGCAACTTGTGACTATGGAACCTTTGAGGATCAAATGTTAAGGGATTAATTGGTTGAAAAGACCAATTGCATGAAAGTTCAAGAGAAGCTTTTGACTGCTGAGAATTAAATTTTTGATAAAGCTTTAGAAGTAGCCCAGAATATTGAAATCACTACACTGTATATGGATCAAATGGCTTAGGAATCTAAAGTTCTTGCTGTTTCTGCGGAGAATATGGTAAAAAAGAAAGAAAGCAAGTCAGATATGCAAAGAATATTAGACTGTTACAGGCGTGGCAGCAAAAGCCATTTAGCAAATGCATCTTTTTGTCCTGCCATTGATAAGCAGTGTGCGAAATGTAGAAAGAAGGGTCATTTCTCCAAAGAGTGTAAATCCAAGCCGACACAAAACAAATCTTTGTCCAACCGGGTCCTGCCTTTGGACAGTTTGTCTAATGTTGAATCTGATCCTGACAGTGATGAAGGAAACAAGATTATGATAATCTCAGATGTGTGTGACCCAATGTTTCTGGGAATTTGTATGAAGCGTGTGTATCTGCCAAATGCAGTGATTCCACATTATGTGGTAATGAAGCCGATGTGATGAAGTTGGACTACTCTAGTGTTATCAGACCTGTGTGTCAAGTGGTTGTCAATGGTGAAGTCATTTCTCTGATGGCTGATTTGGGTTCTTTCTTTGCCCTCATTGGTCCAGAGGAATGGGATAAATTAGCCAACATTTCTTTGAAGAAATCTCTGGTCAAGCCTGTAGCTTATGGGGGGGAAACCAGTTCAAGTTCTGGATGAGTTTGATTGTCTCCTAACTTTCAAAGGACATTCCACCCCAGCCACCGCATATGTGGTTAAGGAGGGACCTTCTCTTCTAGGGTGCTTAGAACAGAGGAATATGGGCACCATCTTAGACCCAAACAGTCCTGAACAGGTTTTGGTCGAGGAGGATTTCAAATATGTTTGGGTTTTAAATTTGTGGTTTTCCCTGCCCATTTAGTGTGTTGAATTTTGGGATTCGCAGTCCAACCTCTGTAGTTTGTCCCTCTCATTCCTTGGTGACAATTCTGTTTTCCCTCCAAATTTCTCCTTTGCTCTGTGCTAAGACCTGTATGTTAAAACAGTGCACTCCCAGCCACCATTTTGTGTTCACAAGCCAGTGAAACCAGCCCCCCTGCCTCACCCCAGCAACAGGGATTTTTCTACATCAGAGGGTGCTTCTCTGAGCTGTTTAAACTGTATTTTACTAGGGCCAGTGCACTTCGTTTTTTGGCCAGCAGGGGGAGTAAAGTTTTATTCAAACAGTATTGTTAGATTTCAAGTTAGTAATGCCCTTACCTGCTGAAGTCCAAAGTGTGGATTGAGCCTGTCTGTCTCCTAGGAGATTCTGAACAGGAGAAGCAGCTTCCAAAACCCTGGCCAGTAAACCTTGTCTGAGGTCGCTGGGACCTTATATGGTCTGCTAGTGGTTGGTACATGTCTACACTGATTGGTGGTTGTATCTTGTGTTTCTATTGGATTAGGGCTAATGTCCTCATTGGTTGGGTATCTGAGGGTTCTGATTGGTTTCTGGGTCTGTGATTCAATCATTGTAGGGTTGGGACTAGGGCTAGGGTTAGGATTTCTATTGGAAGTAGGGACTAGGGCTTCCTATGTTATTGGTTGTTGGGAGTAGGGTGGGACTAGGGCTAGGGTTAGACCTTTAATTGGAAGTAGCGATTATGGCTTCTGGTGTGATTGGTTGCTGGACTAGGTGTGGGATTTAGAGTAGGGTTAGGCTTTCTATTGGAAGTAGGGACTACGGCTTCCTGTGCCATTGGTTGCTTGGACTTGGGTTGGGACTACTAGTAGGGCTAGGGCCTCTATTGGACGTAGAGATCAGGGTTTTTGAACTGATTGGGTGTTTGGACTAGGGCTAAGATTGGCTGTAGGGTCCTGGTCTCCTATTGGTTCTAGATTTTTAGGGCTAGTGTTGTGATTTGATAGTGGTAGGGCTAGGGTTCCCATTGGCTGATGGTGTCACCTGATTACTAGGGCTATAAAAGAACCATGGTTAGGGCGTCTCAGCCCGGGCGTCTCAGCTAAGGGCGGAGAGGACAAGGGCAGTTGCCTGTTAAGGGCGGAGAGGACAAGGGCAGTTGCCTGTTAGGGGCGGAGAGGACAAGGGCAGTTGCCTGTTTGAGCCTGTTCGAGACTGGCTAGGGCCAGAAATGTTGCCCATTTTCCATTTATCAATACCCAGCCCACACCATCAACATCAACAAACAGAGCAACACACTCACACAAAATGTACACCACGCACAACACTATGCACAGATTAATGTACCAGCATGCACTGCAAACCCAACCAAACCACATCTACACATCCTACTATCCCAACTACCACACATAGCAACCATCACTTTCAAACAGTACACAACTCTAACCTATACCACTAACCAATACACTCATCACCAACACAACGCCAATTAACACCATACATAACTACATCCCATTCAGACACACTCTCCCTGCTGTAATTCCACCTAACAGACCACCTTTTATCACTAACAAACATATAATCATCCTTCCATCAGTTGTCCAACAAACACCCTCCTCTCCCTTCTACCATTATAACATTAACTCACAACACACACTCTGCACACCACCACACTTTGTAACTCTTGCAACAAACCAGTCTAAGATAAACACTGTCACCTCTACTTCATTCCCTCCTATACATAACATACACTCTACTCATACACATCACCACCCCCTCTACGTCACATCCTCCTCTCACAAACAATACTACACAGCCAAATCCATTGCATGAAACATATACATCAGCACCCTTTTTCTCTACTCCTCAAAAGCAAAACATATCACACACACCAGCACAACAAGATCTTCAAAGCGCAGCACATCATAATACTTACCATCACAAAATACAAACATATACCCATCTTTCAAACCACAAAAAGGAACAAACTCCAATGCCAAGCTTACACTCTTCCACCACACCTAACACAGATACAGCAATACAGCACTTCTCTTCTAACTGCCTCTAATCCATTGGGCAATTTAGAACATTACTACATGACCCACATGCTGCACCACCTCCCCTGACTCATACACCTTCTGCCTTAAACACACACAAAAATATAAGCAACATGCCACACGTCACAACTTTACTTCCCCATGTCTACTTCACAACAAAGTTACACCACAAAAGCAACACAGCACTTCAACTCACTCTCAAACACCATCTCCAACACATACACATGCAGACCCATCAAAATGCCTTCTTAGCATGCTGGATGAGGAACACGATACAGACAGCTACACGATTGCTATCCTAATACAGCTAATACCAGCACTAAAGACACGCCTGCTACAAACCCACACAATACTGATCACTCTTCCACCAAAAAAAGTCTCATGCAAAATCAGACATACTATTCATAACCGAATCATGGTTGGGAGAAGCTATGGCTCCAGTCCTGCATGAAGCAATTCCTCTAGGCTATCAAATAATCACCCAAAATCGTACAGCCAAAAAAGGAGGTGGTCTAGCTGTTGTATTCAGGCAAACAATACATATCACTAAAATTGACAACATCTCCATAAAGAATTATGAGACTCTTCTAACAAGATGCAATCCTACACCGTCTTCCTCCTGTAACTTCCTGCTCCTTTACAGACCTCCACCTAGCAAGGCAACGTTCCCAGACACACTTCTAGACACAGTTTCAAACCTGATAACAATACACGCCAACCTATGCCAATCTGGGTGACCTTAACATTTGGTTTGATAAACCCAATATGACCCATCCAAAAACTATAATCACCGGCCTAGACGCATTGAACCTGCATCAGATTGTCCACAATCCGACACACACCGCTGGGCATATCCTAGATGTCATTTTTGCTAATAATGAACTAGATACCTTTCAAACTATAACTCTAGTCACATGGTCAGACCACCACTTGCTTGCCTTCCAACATAAAACAACGCTAAGCGACTCACCTAAAACTACCTTACATCCATCCACCTATCTGCCATGGAACAAACTCAATTTGGAACACTTGGAAACACAACTAACATCGAGTACAAATCTGGAAAGCATAAATTCTGTTCAAAATATATATGAGTGGCTACAGGAAGCTTTTGACATACTGATACCACTCAAAACCACACAACAGAACAAAAGAAAAAAAGCGCCTTGGAGAAACATAGAAATAAGAAACATAAAACAACAAATTAGAAAGCTGCAACGTACCTGGCTCAAAACAAACGCCAAACAAGACAAACTTAACCGACAGAAAATTAACAGATTATACAAGTCTGTTAAGAAAAGGTACTATTCAGACATAATTAAAAACGCCAAATGGCCAAATAAAGAATTCTATAAAATACTCATTGAATTTCGCATACCAAATTGCTTAGAAGTAACTCATCCTGTTACTCATGATTTCACAGACAAACTGGCAAATAATTACACAGACAAAGCAGACACATTGGAATCATACTTAAAACAGAAACAAAGCACCAGCACTAACCCTTGTACAAAACAACAATCCAAGAATGCTCTAATCAAGCCTCTCCGTTACTTCCGACACATCTCACACGATGAATTTGTGGACCTGGTCAAAGCAAGCAGGCCTGCCGACAGCCCTTCTGACCCCTGTCCGCCACAAACTTTCAAGGCAATTATTTTAACAACCTCTGCTGCCACTCCAGTAAGAAGAATCATCAACGATTCCTTAACTACTGGAATATTTCCAGAAGAACTCAAAAAGTCATACATACGCCCTTTACTGAAGAAAACAAACTTGGACCAGCTGAACCCTGACAACTACAGACCCATTACAAATGGACCGTTCCTGGGCAAACTGATAGAAAGAGCAGCGTTCGCCCAGATGTCACAATTCATTGAAGAGAATTACATACTTTCAGAGTTCCAAACAGGATTCCGTCAGGGAAGAGGCACTGAATCTGCCCTCCTTGCCATCTGGGATGACCTAAAGAATACAGTTGACCGCAACGGGGTTGCTGCGCTACTCTTCTTGGACCTCTCAGCTGCCTTTGACACGGTTGACCATGACACTCTGAAACAAGGACTCTATGAAGCCGGCATAGAGGGAACTGCTTTAGACTGGATAGCGTCCTACCTTCAAAACAGAACTAAT
Source organism: Lissotriton vulgaris (assembly GCF_964263255.1). NCBI lineage: Eukaryota > Metazoa > Chordata > Amphibia > Caudata > Salamandridae > Lissotriton > Lissotriton vulgaris. The sequence goes on along the minus strand of NC_141695.1, from coordinate 616,862,675 downwards.
GTCATCCATACCCCACCTTTCTCGTCCAAACCATACTCCACAAAAGCAGGGGTCCCTCAAGGTTCTATCATCTTGCCCATGCTTTTCAACATCTACATGAAGTCATTACCAGTACTGATCAATAAATTTCACCTCACGTGCTATAACTATGCAGATGACACGCAAATACTCCTTCAACTGGAATGCCCCAAAGACATTGGAAAATCACCAATTTTCAGCTGTCTCAGAGCTGTGGATCAGTGGATGACCTGGAGCCATCTCGAATTGAATGCTTCGAAAACTGAAATACTCATGTGTGGCGATTGGAGACATTACAACCCGCTTGCCGCATGGCCTGATGAACTGGGATCACTGCCTAAAGTATCGAAGGAAGTAAGAGACCTCGGAATGACCATGGACTCCAAGCTGTCGATGAATGCCCAAGTGGATAAACTAGCAAGATCAAGCTTTGCTACTATAAAAACGCGGCGACGAATTTTCCCTCATTTGGGATTTCCACACAAGGTCCAAGCTACCATCTCCCTTGTTTTGTCCAAGCTCGATTACGCCAATAGCCTCTACCACGGATCACCTTTAACGACCATGAAAAGACTACAGCGGATTCACAACTCGGCTGCCAGACTACTCTTGCATATCAAACTGCGAGACCACATCTCCCCTACCTTGAAAGCCCTGCATTGGTTACCGGTTGCCAGAAGATCCACGTTCAAGCTGCTTTGTATCACCCACAAAGCAATACATGGAATGGGACCGCTCTTCATCAGGAGTGAAATCACCAGGCGCGTTCAACAAAGGAACCTCCGCTCAAAAGGAGCATCTCGCCTCAAGATCCCACCATGCAGGAGGGGGACCATGGGTGGCACATCCTTCTCTGTTCGGGCGGCCAGGCTATGGAGCTCTTTGCCCCACTACATGGGGTCCACCGACAACCACCTCGTCTTCGGAAAACTACTCAAGATTTGGCTCTTCCCCCACATAAGCACCATACGCAAACAGAAATTTGCAGCGTGTCCTTCTGTATACAAGCATTTTTTTTCACGATAGATATGTACCTATCTTTGTGTGTTGCTTTGTATAAACATGTAAAATAATTATGTTGTTGAGAGAAAAAATAATAATATATAAATAAATTAAAATCATCTTTGGTCTACATGTACATGCTTCCATTGTGCATCTATGTACCTTCCATGTACTTGGATCTGTGTGTCTGTTACTTTTCTCCTGAAAAAGCATATCCAATGCACTACCCTATTTCTCATCCTGTGCCTCTATCAATATATTTAATCTACATATACTTACCTCCTTTATGTATCTATATACCTTCATTGTATTTATGGATCTACACATTTATTACTTTCTTCTAATTTAGCATTTCCAATGCACTACCCTATTTCTCAGCCTATACTTTGCTCAATATATCTTCTAGCCCAACCTTCTGACTCATCTCAAACTTATTCTACTACTCCTTCCAATGCACTACCCTATCTCTCATCCTATACATCTAGCAAAAAATCCTCTACATCCACTCTCTCATTTATCCCAAACCCCATATCACTACTATGATTGCCAAAATAACCATTTCTAGACTCTCTCCTACTGCACCCCTTCTTGCATCATATGACACCTCTTTTACTATACCGATCCCCTAAAACAAACCTTTCTAAACTCTTTCCTGAGTCCTCCCCTCCAAAACTCCTTTTTACTCATCCAAAAGTTTCCTCCTATTACGAAGACATAAAAAAAATCTTACACTTTTATCCCTCCACTATCCTTTTCAATCGAAATTAACAGACCAACATGTTCAATTCTCAAATTCCATATTAAACTATACTGATATATACAGCCTGATTCATGAACGGGCCGTTTTGCGAGGCTCAAATAGCGAATCATAAGGAATCGCTATTTGAGACTCGCAAAACGGTAATCATGTAGGAATCGCAATATTAATTGCGATTCCCACTGATTCCTTATTGGCGATTAGCTAATTGCTAATCGCAAATAAGGAATAACTCCCCATGCATTCCTATGGGCCAAAAGGCCCATAGGAATGCATGGGGAGTCATTCCTCATTTGCGATTAGCAATTAGCTAATCGCAAATGAGATTGCGAGTACAAGGGTGCCAGGGGTGTCCAAAGGACACCCTGTAGCACCCCTGCAATGGAAATTAACACAGGTGTTGCAGACACACATGTCCAAAGGACATGTGTGTGTGTAACGTCAAACTCAGAAAAATGCATTTAAAAGCATTTTTCTGAGTTTTCGCAATTTACCACGAGGTTTGACCTCGCGGTAAATTGCGGCCCGAAATTGCGATTTCGCAATTGTAAAATGGATGATGATTTACATTTAAGGAATCTCAAATAGAGATTCCTTAAATGTAAATCCTCGCAAATATGCGAATTAGCAAATAGCGATTTTTGCATTTGGGATGTTGAATCCCAAATGCAAAAATCGCACTCGCAAAGGGCCAGATTCTCAGAATCTGGCCCTTTGCGAGCCGATTTGGCCTTGATGAATAAGGCTGATAGTACCCAAATAACTGAATAACATATCCACTACTCAAATTACTTTTTACTACACTCATTTTCAACAGTAATCCTTTATGGGTTCCGGAGTGGAGTGCTAATCGCCAGAAAAGCGATTCAACACCCATCAGGGGTAACAAGTGCTATATGAATGCAAATCTTTCTTACCCTTTTATCCCTCGGCTATCCTTCTCACTCCAAATAACTGACTAATATCCACCATTGAAATTACTTCATATTTCACCATATTAATTCACCACTAATCCTTTGTAGGCTTTCTGAATAGCGTGCATCAACAAGTGCTATATAAATACAAACCTTTGCCCTCCTCAATCCTTCTGCTATCATTCCAAATCCAAATAACTGACTAACCTATCCACCACTTAAAATGTACTTGCATATTTCACAATACTAATTCAACACTAATCCTCTATGGGTCCCGGAGTAGTGTGCTACTCGCCGAAAAAGCGCCTTGACGCCTCGTATGGGGTACGAAGCGCTATATAAATGCAATTACAATACAATACAATACCCTTTGCCATAAGGGAAGAGTTATCTTCCGAACTGCAGTCTCTTTGTCGGCAAGGTATCATTGAGTCCATTGAAAGCTCAGAATGGTTATCTTCTGTGCTAGCAAAGGCAATGAGGCCCTCAGGATGTGTATTGATTTGAATGAGAGGATTTGGGTTGACAGACACCCTCTTCCCAATAGCACAGAGATGTTGGGTTCCTTGAAGGGAGCCCAGATTTTCACCACTTTGGATATGTCCTCTGCTTATCACCAGATTTGTCTGAAGAAGGAAAGCCGCCACCGTACATCTTTTGTCACCCCCTGTGGTGCTTATAGGTTCAGAAGGATGCCTTTTGGGCTGGCATCAGCCTCTGCAGTATTCCAAAGAGTCTTGGAAGCCATGTTTGCAGGAATTTCTAATGGCAATTGCTTCCAGGATGACATTTTGGTTTATGGTAAGAATGTGGAATGTCGTGACAAGACCTGGGCCATTAAATGATTTCTCTGCATCTATACATTGAAGAACCACCATCGTTTGATTTTATAAGCTATCCCATTGTGTTATCTTGCATTGTACATATTCCATAATCATTGTGTTGCTGTCATTTGGTTTAATGTGTCATGTTCACCATTTCTCACATGATTAGTTAATAATTGTCTGTCAAACAAAGCCATTTATCTATTTAGTTTTTCATGTTGTTATTGTATTCATAATGTCTTTGTATAAAGAATCTTAGTAACTATTTGCCTTTTTGATATTTTATCATTTCATAGTGTCCTCGAAGAGGTTGACTGACTCAGATAGGTACGTCTCCACAAGAACTTAACAAGGGCAACCTAGCGGAGGGTTTTGCAACAAAGGAAAATATTTTACCCTCTGTTAACGGAGAGGATCCCTGTCCTAATAAAATTACGAGGAAGGGGACTAGGGCAGAGCAGAGTTTGGACCAGGGACTCCCTAAAGAACAAGGGGGTGTGCAAGGTATAGAAAGGGTCGTGGAAGGAAGTATAAAAATCCTTTCATGGAATGTAGCTGGGCTAAAGAGTAAGCTACTTGTACCGGAATGGTCTTCTTTTATAGCCACACACAATATTTGTTTGATGCAAGAAACTTGGTCCTTAGAGGAGAGTGTTAGTCCCGGTTTCGCGACCTACGATATTCCTGCAGTCTCTGGGGGGGAAGGGCCGCCCCTCGTGTGGTCTTTCCATATGGGTAGGCGTACACTTAGGTGTGCAGGCTACCCATGTTGACACAAAATCCCCAGATATCCAATGTGTCTTACTAAAGCCCGTTGATAAATCTCGAGTGGCTATCATAAATATCTACTCTAGGCCCACTGTGAATGGAAAGGAATCAAGCACTATTAAAGCACTCAACCTTTTCCTTCAGTCTCTTGACCCCACAACTTCGATAATTCTTGGCGGCGATTTCAACTGCCAGTTCGAGCCCCTGGGTGGGTCTGAGTTGTGTGAGGAGGATGAGGTCGACTCGCTTTGGCATATCCCTGCACCAAGGATTGCCCCTGTAAAAGCCTGGATCTCGTTAGTATTACAAATCAAATCTTTGACCCTTGCAATGTCTCTGCGGGCATGCAACGGAAGGGCCAATAACGAAAGTTCTGGCTTACCCACATATAATAGGACAAATCGTACTTCCACCATTGATTACCTCATGTTGGAAGCCAACATTGGGACAGGTTTAAAGACTTTAGGGTTGTTCCAAGGCTTGATAGAGACCACAATGCGTTGGTCCTGATGTTCAAGCCTGGTGCATTTGGACTAACTAAGCCTGACTCCAGCCCTAACTTGGTAGTTCCACCCTATATTATATCCAACAACAGGAGAAGGGTTAAATGGCCTTCCTGTTTGGATTTCCCTACCCGTCTTGCAGAAATCTACCTGATTGCTACCCCACTAATAAGTGATATGGATAATACCACCTCTCATGGGCAGATTATAGAGATTTACAGAAAGTTAGTTGTGAGTCTAGGGGACGTATTTTATCCAGTTAGTGGGACTAAGTTGCGTAGGACCAAAACACACCCCTGGCATGTCCACGCCTGTAAAAAAATCCAAGAAAGACCTTCTTATAGCGATTAAATCTAAGGACATCCTAAAAATTCGAGCATCAAGACTATTGTATAAGAAGGTACTCATCAGGGCCAAGAGTGAATGGGAGGAATCCAGATGGAATGAGCTGAGACAGGCACTCCTCCTAAAAGATTCTAAGACCTTCTGGGCCATTGTTACCTCCTCGGCGGGAGGTGAGAGAGACGCTGGGGTCTCGAATATTGCTCCCATAGTGTGGGAGGCACATTTTAAGTCACTTTACACAAGTCCTGAGATAGAGGGAACAGCGTGTCAAGGTCGGGACCAGTTGTCCAAAGTGGCTTTGGTCCCTCGGACCTGTATGGCCCAGGATCTCCGGCACGAGAATCGACTGCCGGGGGTCCCGGGGCCCGAGGTTTTGGTCCCCCAGACCTGTATGGCCCAGGACCTCCCGCACGAGCATTGACTGCCGGGGGTCCTGGGTCTTGGGGCTTCCTCCTGTCAAAATCAGGACACTATGCGAGTTCCTAGGATTTCCACGGCCCCAGACCCCCTGCATGAGTATAGACTGCCGGAGGCCTTGGGCCCTGGATTCCAGATAGGGCAACTGGATGCCCACAATAGGACCACCACTAATAGTTTAGACTCCATCTCCCTCAGGGAAGTTGAAATGGCAATTGACTGCTTCCGAATACAGCCCCCGGTCTTGACAAGCTCCCGGGAGATCTTTTTCATTCCCAGCCAAAAATCTGGGCTCCATACCTGGTGGTCTTGTTTAACGCGGTTCTACAGGGTTCTGAACTGCCTGAGACCTGGCTGGGAGCTGAGATTGTTCCGATTTTTAAAAAGGGCTGCCCACTCGTCCCATCCAACTACAGACCAATCAGTTTACTTGACACCACCCAGAAGCTGATGGGCCGAATCCTACTTGATAGATTACTAGGCTGGATGGAGGAGAATAAAACTTTGACCACCCTCCAAGCCAGATTTAGAACAGGGGTCTCGACCTTGGACCAGATCTTCCGGCTCCAGGTCCTATACTGGAAAACTGCAAGAGTAGAGGGTGGCAGCCTCTACCTTGTCTTTGTGGACCTGCGGGCCGCATTCGATCTGGTTCCTAGGGAGAGGCTCTGGGCGGTGTTGGAGGAACTTGGTCTCCCTCCCTACTTATTAGATGCCTTAATCAGACTTCACACGGGGAATTACGCACAGGTGAGGTGTGGGAGGAACGGGGAATTATCAGCTCGCTTCCCAGTTAACTGGGGCGTACGCCAGGGTTGCGTACTGGCCCCCACTCTTTTCAGCCTGTATGTCAATGGTCTGATAAATAAACTTAATTGCTTTAGGGATAACGATGCTCCGGGCCTGGCCACTGGTAGGGTGCCCGCGCTGATGTTCGCGGACGACACTTTGTTGTTGTCGTGGACATCATCGGGCATCCAGCGGGTCCTGGACGGGTTTGTTTCCTTTTGTGCCTCACGGGGATTGGAGGTCAACTTGGAGAAAAACAAGTTTATGATTTTCAATCCCCCGAGGCACACCCGCCCAAATCCCACATTGAATGGAACTCCACTAGAGCGAGTCAAGACTTTTATATACCTGGGGGTCACATTGACTAAGCACTTTGCATGGGACCATCAAGTTTCCAAATCTTCCCTAAGACTTGCACAGATTATGGGAGGCATAGGCAGATTTCACAGAGCCTCAGCTTTTAAACCAGTTACCCCAGCCCTTGAGATATATAAAACACAGGTCAGGTCTGCAGCTTTGTACGCTGCAGAACTTTGGGGACACACGAACGTATGCAACTTACTGAAGGTTGAACAGGCCTTCATGCGACATCTGGTTGCCCTTCCCCAAAGCACGCCCCTCGTACCATTACGCTTGAATCTGGGATTGGAACCTATTACCGAACTGGTAGCTGCACGACCTCTGCTCTACTGGAGAAGGCTCTGGTCTGTGCCGGAATTCGCATCCTTTAGAGCAGAGTTCAATACAATTTGGGGGCAGCTAAAGAATAAGAACATACCCTGGTTGGTACATACAAAGGCTCTCCTCTACAAAATTGGCCTACCCCAACTATGGGACACACCAGAGGACAGCTGCACGAGGATGCAAAGGTCTGTACTAGTGGCGGCCGTAAGGTCATATAACCTCAAAATGCTACACTGCTCGACTTCCCTGGGCAGGCTGTCTACTGAGTTCCTACTGATGAAAGCCGAATCCAGGACGGAGGTGTTCCTGGACCTAGTGCAGCCTCCACTTGCAAGAAAACTATACATTCAATTGAGGCACTGCTCTATACCAATTGGGGCATTGACATCTAGATGGGCAAAATCGATGGAGGCCAACTGCCCTGCTTGTAACTACTGTAGGGAAGACATTGTACATGTCTTCTTCTTTTGTCCGGCATATAGCGAAATTCGGAAATGCTGGATTATCCCATTGTGCAAAAACCTGGGTTTCAGACAATGTGTACAAGCTTGCAGAGTTTTAACTTACAATACCGCCCCTCCCATTGTCTTTGCTGTCTCCCGATTTTTACTTGGCATGTGGCGGAGAAGATCTGTTTTTTAATAAGAAATAATGGACTATTGCTTCTCATTTCTTCTCATCTTTGATAACTAACGTTTAATAACTTTTTAAATTTTTATGTATTCATGGTTTTATCTCTGTGCTTGTATATATCTTATTGCACTTTTATGGTCATTGACCGAAATAAAGTTATCAAATGAATGATATTTTATCTGATACTATTTTGTATTAATAAAAATAAATTTGTCATAGTTCCGTGTGGTACATTGAGTTCATGGTTTTAGATTCTATGTCTCACAATCGTTAAGACCATCCAGTTGCCTAGAGATTGTTTATATGTACGATTCTCTGCGTCTAGTGCCAGGAGTATCGCCCGGTCTTGCACATTCGCTCTATGGCCCAGGCACCTAAATAGGCGTTGGAGATTGTGTTGTGGATCTATGAGGCATGAAGCCGGACTGATCTGGGGCCACTATACTGTCTCATCCCAGTAGGCCAGCACTTTGGCTAGTATTTTCGTTTCAATGCTTAGGAGAGAAATCAGTCTGCAGGAAGCGCATTTTCAGGTGCCTTCTCCAGCTTGAATGAGGACAATGGTTGCCTGCCTAAGGTCTCCAGGAATTGTGCCCCATGCATATTCCTCTTTGTTTATTTACTTAAGGGGCTTCGTAACCTTGCTCTTCACCCACTAGAAAAACTCAGGGGGGAAGCCATTAGCGCCCGGAGCTTTCCCACTCCTAATTTGAGATAGTGCCTCTGCTATCTCCTGCTCCATAATTTTCAGGTCCAGGGAAGTTCTAACTTCCCTTTCCAGCTGGGGTATCAGGATGTCCTCCAGAAATCTATGCATGTCACCTGCCGCCTACTGAGAGAGATGGGAGGTGTAGAGGTCTGTCAAGAACCACACAAATGTCTGCACAATTTCCCCGCCTGCCATTGCTAGCTTCCCCGGTGCTCACATATTGCAGAGACCCACCTCAGGCCGACCACTTTCTTTGCCAGCCAGGAAGGCATAATTCCTGCCTCATACATATGGGACTGCTGTGCTCTATACAGTGTTCTGGCTTCCTGTGGAACACGTGCACATAGCTCTCCCTAAGGTGGGCAAGATTCATAGCCAGATCCATGTCTTAGTGTACCAGGCCTCACCGTCCAATAGCTCTTCCACCATTTTCAATATCGTTCTCACCCTATCGGCTCTTTTGCCCACCACATGAGATGCGTTGGCCCTGTGGGCCTGCCAAAGGGCCCTTTTGGTCTTGGAAGTCACAGACCCATAGTTTTACTTAAAGTACTTGGTGGTCATTTCATGGATGTTTCTCTGTATGCCCCAATCTGTCAACTCCAAGTGGGTCAGACGTCAACTTGCATCAATCTGGGGCCCATGGGCTCACAGCTCCATGGACAGCAGGGAATAGTCAGAGATACCCCTTGGCAAGATGAGCCGTTCCTATATCTGTGCCTTTGGAATCTCTGCACTAGGACAATGTCCAGTCATGCCAAGGAGTACATCACATTGGCTGCATGGGAGAATTGCCTGACCCTTGGGTGCAAGGCTGAAAAAGTCATCCACCCCCTCCATTCACAGGAACGTGAAGAACCTTGAGTCGTCCCTGGGTGTCATCTGATTGAAGCATCCTGTGAAGGTCTACCAGCAGTGTCAGGTTGAAGTCTTCCCCTACTATCAGCAGCGCCTCTGGGCACTCAGCCACCCACCTACTTATCCCCTCCCACTCTGGCCCCTAAAGGCCCAGCAAGAGATACCAGGAGGCTATGATTAGGTTTTCCCTATTCCACTTGCCCCCCACTGCCTCCCAACAGCCAGAGGGATACACCCATTTTTTAGTGATTTCAAATGGTAAGGACTTATGTGCCAGGATACTGGACCCTCTCAACCCTTAGGAAAATCCTGTATGTATCAAGGTTTTGCACTGACCTTAACCCATGAAGCCACATTGTGTACTCTTCAAATGCGTTTACTGTAGTAAAATCAAACCTGGGGACTGGCATGCCAGGAATTTCATTACTACCACATTTTCAACTTGTTGCCAAGGCCATTCACATTCCATATAATGATCTTCAGGGAGGTGCCCCCACCCCCACACCTCTGGGGATTAAACTTTGTCATTGTCTGGGACCGCTAGAGTGCCTCCCGTCTCGTCCAGTTGGCCACTGTGTATAGTGGTTACGTCTCGCAGCCCCTCCTAACAGTCCACACCCTCCCCCATCACCTTGTGCTGTGAATATAGAATGACCCGTCCCCTCAATTTGCAAGACTGTTGCCTCCTCTAACAACTTGTATATCTTATCACCATGTCCAAAGATCCAAACTAGCAACAAATCCCTGTTGGCACCATCTCCGACTTGATCTAAGCAGTATGGGTCTTGGCAGCCTCTCTGTCTCAAACAAGCTTGTCTGCAGTTATGGGGGCACCACTAGGATACCCAGATCCTTTGCGTCTTCTTCAGAGGCCACTGAGCTTCTGTCTGATTTTCCAGAGTCTCTGTCGAAGACCTCCCACTGTTTCCGGTGGGCCGTCCAAGGGTTTGGTGTGTAGTTCCTCCTCTATTCTGTTCCTCTCTGTACATTTTTCGTTCTTCGTGTGAGAAACTATGGCCCGTCTGCGTGGGACACCTGCAATCATACAGCATTCTTAATATTAATGTGTTTCAGATGATTCTAGACCCCCAGGAATGTTTCAGGTTGCAAAGCCGTGGTATAGTCAGGATAGATGCTCCCTGGGATGACCACGATCTGACAGGATCCATGGGACCTTCCGATTTACTGGATATTGTCCCCGTCACTGAAGTTGAGCAGTCTTGCCACTATGGGACTAGGTAGCGCTCCTTGTGCCGGCCCAGCAATTTGTGTGCCGGTTCCACTGTAAAGAAGGTTGAGCCCTTTGCCCCAGCACCAATGTCGAAAACCATTGTTCCACATAGAGTTCTGCGGAGGGTCCTTCTGCTTTATCTGGCACTCCCACTAAGCCAAAAGCGGAACCAGGCGTCAACTTACCCACCATAAAGTCCACTCCCTTATGCAGCTGTTGAATTCTGGCGTTGTAGTCAGGGACAGTGAGTCTGAGTTGCGCTATGGTTGTCTCCGCTTCCGGCAGTTTTTTTCTGGTCTATTTGGAAGAGGATGTTATGATGTTTATCAAGACACAATTGTAGTGTGTCTTCTACGTTTATCTGCATGTTCATTAGGTTCTTTTACGAATGTTATTTCCAGCGCGGCATGTGCTGAAGTCCACATGTATATGCTTGAAATTGCATTTCTCGTGCTGCGGCTTCTCCTCAACAAAGACAGAATGCATGCAACAGCCATATGCACCCTGATCTTCGCTGAGGAGAGACACACTCCAGTGGATTACGCCTGTAGCTTCAATAAAGTACTTAAAGGTCATCTGGAACTTCGCCCATTATTTACTGCCACCATTTACATACTTTACATCTGGTGATGAGAAGTGCTGGAGGATTCTCACCACTTTTGTGCTATTTCTCTATAAAGAAGAGATTTTTGGAACTCTCACATTAGATCTTCACCATCTGCCTTCCCTGCAACTTCCTCATGGATTACTTTTCTTCCGCTGCAAGCCGCAGGTTCTGGCCTATTATTGGTATTTTTGGCAGGGCATTCATTGGCAGCTCCTTCCCTGTGCCGCGTCTCGAGACTCGTAGGTCTCTTCCTCACATGATGATGTCATCAGGCATCACACGCACAGCGGACATTTTACTGAGTAGGAAGCTTATTTTATTGTAACGCTTCATCATAAGTTTGGTACACCATGCTTCAACATACATTTCATTTAAAGTTTCAGCAGATTTCCTGGAAGAACCAACAATAAGCTTTCGCATTCCTGTGGCCTAATGCTGTGTGCTTCCGGTGCTCATTGCAACCTCCTATGGTTATTATCCTCTAAGGGGAAACATTGGTGAGATTTTAAAGCGTATTCCTTTGTACGTTATTTACATCTAAGTATGGCTTCCAATCAGCAAATTGTTCAATTGAATAATGTTTTACCATCTCCTAGGAAACCAAAAGAAATGTGGAAAATATTGTTTTTCTCCTTTGAAAATTTTCTGGTGGCCATAGATGCAGAAGAATATTCCCCTTCTAAGGAAATTGGCTATCCTCTTCAGCTATTTGGGCAGTGCAAGCCAACAAATGTATGATAACCTCCCAGTTTCTTTACCTCCAGCTGGGGATGCAGATGGTTGGACTGTTAATACAGATACCATACAGAGACTTTATAAGAAATTTCTGAGTGTCATTCTGGAAAGATTCAACTTCATGAAGAGAAAACAAGACCCCACGAAGCTGTTGAGAACTACATTTCGACTTAGAGAAACATAACAGCTAATTGTAACTTTGGCCCTTCCTTAGACACTTACCTTAGGGATCAATTTGTTTATAGCTGCTATTACAAAAAAATCCAAGAACACATATTCGGATGTAGAGACCTGTCTCGAGGAGAGGTTGTTGATATGGCGTCAAGTATTGAGAGAGCGATAGTGTCGTCAAAATGTATTTCAATTATAACTTTTCTTCTGTTACTTTACTTCATGTAGATTCTTCTATTGATGCAGTTTGTTTAAAAAACAAAATCCCTAAACCTTTTCAGAAAAAAACCTAGTGCAATTTGCTATAGATGCGGATCCAGGTCTCACATAAGCAACAGCCCCATTTACTGTGCTTTAGGTAAAAGGTGTGCAAAATACAATAAGGTTGGTCACTTTCATTCAGTATGTAGAGGTAAAAATGTAGTTCAGGTCAGTACTGTTCAAGCTCATGATCGCATTGATTCTAATGTTACCAAACGTGATGTTTCTTTACAAAATGATTTTAAAAGACAAATTATTTCCATTGATGCTGATGCCACCCTTCTTCATTCTCATACAGCTAAAGATCCTACCTGTCAGGTCATTGTGGGGGATATTGAGCTTGACATGATGGCAGACTCAGGTGCTCCTGTCATAATAATTTCTGATCTTTTATTTAAGAATCATTGGGCTTCTCATATTTCTCTCGAGCACACTGATATACCAAAAGTTTAAGGTGACAAAGAAATTGATATGCTTGGATTTTTGTGTGAAAATGTAACTTATCTAGGGAGGTAGATATTCACAAAAATTTATGTTGCCATACAACGTAAGAATATCGTAGGCTGGCAAGATCTGACTAAAATGTGCCTCAAATTGGTACCTGGTTCGGACACACCTGTGCAAATTAATGATCTGACGGTATCCATGATTTCAGAGTATGTGGATGATGATATTCAAAAACTTTACTGAAGATTATAGTCCTGCTGTAGGTAAAATATCCATGTTTGAACATGTGATCAAATTGAAACCTAATGCAATTCCCATCCCTCAAGCCTAGGTCGATTCCTTTTGTATGTCAGAGAAGATCTCAAAAATCTTCTTAATAAATTGGTGTCTGACAGTGTCATTGAGGCCACTGATTCTTCAGAGTGGGTCCTTCCCACTGTAATTATTCGAAAGAAGGATGGAAATATTCCCTTGTGTGCAGATTTATGCAGTCTTAACAAAAGATTTTAGTAGACTGTCATCCTCACCCCAAAAGCCAGGATTTGATAGCAGGTATTAGAGGGTCAGTGTTTTTTTACGTTATATTTACGCTCGACATACCACCAGATTTCACGGTCTTCCCTATCCACTGATTTAACTACTTTTGTTACTCCGTTTGGAGCTTACAAATTTTTAAGGTTAACCTTTGGATTGGCCTCTGCGACCTTTGTATTTCAGGAATGTATAAACCACATTCTTAAGGGGATTGATTCTCCAAGCATACCAGGATGATGTTTTGATTTTTTTGTAAAAGCAGAGCAGAACACGATTACACTAAAAAAAGTGTTGAACAAATTTAAGGATGTTGGTATCACTTTAGGCATTGAAAAATGCAATTATTTTCTCAATCTATCGAATATTTAGGTCACACTATTTCATCTTCAGGTATCAGACCAAAATTGTCGGTTTCACAAGCAATTTCTCTAGTCCCTATACCTAAAGATAAGGACTCATTAAAGTAGTTTCTGGGCATGACAGAAAATTACTCTAGATTAATTGCAGGTTATGCCCAGGTAGTGCAACCGTTATATTCTCTACTTAAAAAGAATTCACATTTTGTTTAGAACCAAGAAGCATACGTAGTCAAAAAATGAATTATTGATGCCCCTGCTCTTTCTTGTTTTGCTACAGGCCAAAAGTGTTTCATTTCTGTAGATGCTAGTCCATATAGGTTAGGTGCGGTATTATGCCAATGGGTAGGTGATACAAAGCACACCATAGGCTTTGCCTCCAGATCCTTAATGGTTGCTGAATACAATTATAGCACCATAGAAAGATAGGCTCTTGCTTGTTCCTGGGCACTAGAGAAATTGAAAATGTTTATAAGGGGCACACCTTTTGACGTGTTCCGATCATAAACCTTTATTACACTTATTAAACAGAAATGGTACAGGCAAAGTCTCTGCGAGGATAGTTTGCATTTTATCGCGTTTACATGAATACAACTTTATTATGAAATACATTCTAGGTGGCCATGTCAGGGCAGATTGTCTGTCAAGGTTATTACTAACAGACAATTGCACAGAAACTGAATTTGATGATATTAAATGGGCTGTTGCTTCTATTGAAGACATGTTTAGTTCCACAACGTTGCTTATTCACAAAGACTTGCTTAAGGTTTCTGAAGAAGACAAAGTCCTTCAGTCAGCTAAAAAACATGGTGGTCACTGTCTGGCCCAAAGAACATTTGTTAACTGCTCCTATAAAATCCTTTGCTCAGGTCTCAGAGGAACTTTCCATTGTAGAAAACATACTTGTGTGCAGATCTTTGTCCCTCCAGTTTCACTTTGCTTTGAAATATGTCAAGCAGCTCATGAAGGCCATGTAAGCGTAGGAGGCACATCTAGGAAGTTGAAAGAACATTTTTGGTGGCTTGCTATGGACAAAGATGTATCTCAATGCATAGGTAATTGTCAGACCTGTCTAGTTTCTGATAAACATTGGAAAACAGTCAAAACACCTTTACATTCCATACCTGTTCCAGAAGAAGCTTGGTTAAAACTAGCTCTTGATTTTGATGGTCCCTTTGAATTATTAAACAGTGAAAAGAGATGCATCATAGTTTTCATAGACTACTTTTCTAAATGAGTAAACTTTGAGTTCTGTTATTCTGCTAATACATTGTCTGTAATTAATTTCTTGTCCATAGTGTTAGACCTGTCTGCCTCTGGGAGGGTCTTTACTATTAATTATTTATTTTGTCTCCTTGGGCCTACCTATGTGTTATTTTTTCTTTTGTGTCCACCAGAACAGTGTTGTCGTAAGGGGGGGAGGGGGGGGGGGGGCGGCGGGGGGGGCCTAGGTGTTCCTTAATCCTGTAAACCCATTTTGTGAGGCCTAGTCACCCTCGTGAAAATCCTTCAGGCTGCTAATACCTAAAATGGTGGCCTGCAACTGACATAACGGTCATCTCAGCAATGCTGACCCATTGGTTTGAATGTAGAAGGTTCTGGAACCCTCCAGCATATTCCGTTGACCAGGGTCCAGCTTATGAATAGGGAAGTTCAAGGACAGCCGTTGGTGAGGTGAAGAAGTTGTTGGGTTGGAGAGGGAGCGTCTAGGAGTGAGGCAGGAGTGTGAGGAGGAGGCGCAGTGGTTAGAACGCGACTGTCCCACGGGTCAGCTGTTTGGCACTGACGTGACCCTTGCCTGTTGACCAAGCCCTGGGTCGTCTCACCTGGAGGAAACTTTAGAGCCTGGAGCGACATACAAATAAGAATTAACCTACTTAAGTCGTGGTGTAACAGTGAGAAACACGACTGGAAGGACGCCGAAGTACTGACCCAACCAACAACGTAACTGTGACTAGAGGAATACCAATTTTCATCCATTAGAAACAAAGAAAGTACTGAAGAGATCGGCGGCCCGCCGATATCCTACCGTGGTGTGAGGAGTCGCCCGAGCTGACTGGAGGGCGTAGTGGGTCCCAGAGTGGTCGGGACATTGGAGGAGACCGGAGGTTCCCCGTCGATGCCAACAACATCATCCAGAGGTGAGCGCCGTGCCCGAAGTCCCCCGCCGTGTGACGACTTCCGAGGAGGAGGAGAGCTGCCAGAGAGGCCGGACCTGGGCGGAGTTTCCCCGACACGCGTCGACATTGGAGGAGACGCGGAAGCGCTGTGAGGAGCGCCCGAAGGCCAGCTGTCTGAGGTATCGGAGCAGGGGTAAAGACTTCCTCCGAGTAGCGCGACCGGAGAGGACTCTTATCCGGACTGCCAGTGCTCAACAGAATAAAGTAAGCAGGGAGTTGAGCGGTGGGCGGGAACGAACGACCAGCGGCAACCAGGGCATAGACTGAGGGAAGGAGCGGCAGACATTCCCCCCTCGTTGTCTGAAACACCTCGAACTGGGTGCCTCGGACTGAGCCGGGGGTTCTAAGTTGATACCTGGGGGAGGTGGAAATCATCCTGGAGATGTGTAGACTGCCGTAACACCTCCAAAGCCCTCTAGTGAAGTGACAGAGCATTTAGGCCTATAGCGAGTGTTCTTCCTGAAGGGGAGGGAGACAGCCGGTGCTTATGTAAACCTAATTGGGGTCAGAGAAGATCGGCTGCAATAAGCTAAACTCGAAAAGAAGGGTTTTTGGTAACCAACCGTCTCTTTGATTGAACAGTGATATTGAATCTGTTATCTATCTCTATTTATTCTGCTGTGTGTATGGAACCAGCCAGTATAGAGTTATGGAGAGGTGAACTAAGGAAATTGTCATATCTAGCCAGTGTTGACCCTGTGAACTGGGGAATAAGGTACCGTTCTAACACAGCAAAAAGTGAAGTGGTTCTGTAAAGCCTTAATTTGTACCGTGTTATCTTTTTTTAAGAAAGTCACAGGAAGTTGTGCATTTATGAATTCCTTTCTTTACAGGAGGAGAAGAGATTACGCAATTGAAGTACTGTAATATGAATTGTAATTGTAATAAGTGCACATCCAAAAGTAACTGCATTGAATTTGAATATTGCGAATAGAGTGGGGTGCAATTTCACAAAATCTTTTATAAAAGGAACCCGTATTTTTCTAAATTGGTGTGGTGTCTTTATTTTTAGTGGTAAGACATTGGGTTACTGTGAGTGAGTTTGTAAGCACTACACAATTGTCTTGGAGATTAGCTGTTTCCACTCTGTGGCAAGCTACCCTATGTAGTCTAGGCTCCCTAGGTCTAACATAATTGGTGTTTTAGCGGTGGGATCGAGGTTGTGCTTACAGCCACTTGGGAGTAACACAGTGCATACCACAGGCACACACCTGGAGTTTTCTCCAAAGCGGACTCCCGAATTAAACTTTTGTTTTCCAAATTTACTCCTGGTGGTGGGTGGAGGTTATCCTTACGATACACCCTTCCTTGTTTTCTTCTAGGCACCTGTTTGATACTCTGTGACAAAATGGAATTTGATCTTGAGGAGCTAGAGACCTACAATGTGGCCCAACTCAAGGATTTTTGTCAAAAGAAGGGGGTATTTTACAAACGGGGTGCGAAGAAAAGTGAGCTTCAGACAAGTGTGAGGGCCTGGATGGAAGCTCACTTAGAGGAGGAACTGGAGAAGGAAGAGGTTGATAGAGACACTGTCATTGAAGCAGAGATGTTGTCCCAAACTGACGGGGGAAACCTACTGACAGGTCCTCTGTCATTTTCCAGGGAGGGCAGCAGTGTCTCAGTGAGGAGTATAACTGAAGCTGAACTGGCGGACAGGAGGGAAGAGAGGAAGCTAAGGTGGGAGTTAGCTAGATTGGAGTTGGAAAAGGAGGAAAGGAGACTAGCTCATGAAGTAACTCTTAAGGAGCTGGATCTCAAGGCCCTGCAAATAGGGACTCCCAATCCAAATAATGGTGGCAGCGAAACAAAGGAATTAACCAGGGAACCCAGACCCTATTTACCCAAGGATGTAGTTGCTAGCTACAGCGCAGGTGATGATATTGCTAAGTGGCTAGCTGCCTATGAGGTCTCCTTAAGAGCCCATGGTATACTGGAAACTCACTGGGGGGGTGGATTGTACAAATACATGCCACCTGCTGGTAGGCATACATTGTTGGCCCTAGAGCAGGATAAGCAAACCCACTACCCCACCATGAAAGTGGCGCAAATAAAGAAGCTTGGACTAACCCCAGAGAAATACAGGCAGAAGTTTAGGGGTAGTCACAAATTAGGCACACAAAATTGGGTGGATTTCCTCGATTACGCAAAGAAGGCCTTGGAGGGTTGGGTGAAAGGCAGCGAGGTAGGGGACTATGAGGGACTGTATGATCTCATACTCAAGGAACACCTACTCGAGAAATGTTTTCCCGAGCTGCGACAAAACCTGGTGGACAGCAAGCTGACCAGCCCCAGGAAGCTTGCTGAGGAGGCTGACATCTGGGCTAGTACCCGGGTGTCCTCAAAGGGGACTGGAGGAGATTCCCAGAGATCCGAACAGGGCGCCCCCCAGAAGAAAGAGGGGGTAGATAACAAGAGGGAGTTCTCAAAAGGTCCCCAAAATAATTTCCAGGGAAGGGGAAGAGGATTCATCCCTAAGGCTAACCCACCCCGAAACTCTAATCCTGGCCAAAGCCAGCAGCCAAGGGTTGTCCATTGCTTTGAGTGTGGTGGTGTTGGACATTATAAAGGAGACGTGAGATGCCCAAAAAGACCACCCCCTCCCACTGGAGGAAAAGCCCCGGGAGTAGCTATTGTAGTGCTCGGGGAGGAGTTGCCTATTTAAGGGAGGGGAGTGGGCGGGTGTCACCTTAGTGTCCCTGGGAGATCGGGAGATGGTTCCAAAGATCCAGTTGCCCTAAAATACTACTAAGTATGAGCAATGGGTCACCATCAATGGCCAAAGAGGGGAGGCTCTGAGAGACACAGGAGCCAGTATGACTATGGTAAGGAGTCATCTGGTGTCTGCAGAGCAGATACTTCCATGTGTACTCCACCCCGCCGCGATGGCTGACGGCAGAATGGGTCACTATCCAGTGGCCGAGGTTCCATTTGAGTGGGAAGGGGTTGCAGGTCTACTTCGAGTTGCCGTAAGCCCTGCCGTGCCAGTTGATTGTTTGTTGGGGAATGACATGGAGCACAATGCTTGGAGGGAGGTGGAATACCGGACTCATTCTGAGATGCTGGGTACACCTGACTGGGCCTGTGTCAGCTCAAGGTCCGCGACTACCCGGAGGGTGAGTTCGCTTACGCTGGAGCCTTGAACAATGGCCGAGCCAGCTGCCGGAAAGGGGAAGGACTGTAGGCAGGAGGAGCCTGCCTCAACATCCCCACCTCGTGAGATGGATAGGCCACCTGCGGTGGTGGATCTGGAGTCCACAGAGGAGGATGTTACTCCATTGGAGAACCTACCCATCCCTGCTGAGTGGCATGTGGAGGGAGGTCCTACCAGGGAGGAATTCTGTAAGGGCCAGAAGGAGTGTCCTACCCTTGAGGGACTGAGGCGTCAGGCCGAAGCCCAGGCAGCAGGAAACGTTACAGGGCACTACCATATTTACTGGGAGGATGGACTCCTCTACAGTGAACCCAAGGCACCCGTGCACGGTTCATCACAGGCCTTGGTGGTCTCTAAACGTTACCGAGCCTTTCTTTTAGAACTGGCTAATGAGATACCCTTGGCAGGACACTTGGGTCAGGACAAGACCGTTGCCTGGCTTGTCCCCACTTTTATTGGCCTCAAATGAAGGTGGCGTCCGACACCTACTGTCGGACATGTGTGTCTTGCCAAGCCAGTGGGAAAACAGGGGTGAAGCTGAAAGCTCCCCTGGAACCACTCCCTGTCGTTAGCACCGCCTTTGAGAGGGTCGGCATCGACATTGTGCGGCCATTGGATCCACCAACTTCAGCTGGTCACAGGTTTATCCTGGTTCTGGTGGATCATGCCACACGGTACCCAGAGGCGATTCCTCTGAGGACCATTACTGCACCTGCAGTGGCAAGGGCCCTGATGGGGATCTTTACCCGAGTGGGTTTCCCCAAGGAAGTTGTGCCCGACAGGGGGACCAACTTCATGTCCGCATACATGCGGGCTATGTGGAAGGAGTGTGGAGTTACCTACCGGTTCACCACTCCTTACCACCCACAGACCAATGGTCTCGTGGAGAGGTTCAACAAGACCTTGAAAGGCATGATAAGAAGTCTGCCTGAGAGTCTGCGGAGGAAATGGGACGTCCTCCTACCCTGTCTATTGTTTTCCTACAGGGAAGTGCCACAGAAGGGAGTGGGCTTCAGCCCCTTCGAGCTTCTGTATGGGCACCTTGTACGCAGACCTCTCAGCCTGGTGAAAGACGGATGGGAAAAGACTCCCAGGAAGCTTCCCCAGGATGTGGTGAGCTATATGCTGGCCTTCCGAAGCCAAATGGCTAAGTTGTGGAAGCAAGCTTCTGACAACTTGGAAGCCAGCCAAGCAGTGATGAAAGAGTGGTATGACCACAATGCTCACCCAGTGGAGTTGGAGCCTGACCAGAAAGTGTGGGTGATGGATCCTGGAGAGCTAAGTGCCCTCCAGGATCGCTGGACAGGCCCCTTTGAGGTGTTGGAGAAGAAGGGTAAGGCCACTTACTTGGTGGACCTTAAGACCCCTCAACAGCCCCTACGGGTGCTCCATGCCAATCGCCTCAAACCCCACAATGAAAAGCCCGAGGTCATCTTAATGATGGTGACTGATGGAGCAGAGGAAGAGGAAAGCGAGCCTCTCCCCGATCTCTTCTCGTCTCATGAAAAGGATGGGTCGGTGGAGGGAGTGATTCTCTCACCATCCCTGACTCCTGAACAGCAGAGGGATTGCTGCCAGGTCCTGGAGCAATATTCCTCGCTGTTCTCCCTTGTCCCGGGAAGAACCCACCTGTGTACCCATGATGTGGACACAGGAGACAGCCCACCTGTGAAGTCTAAAATCTACCAGCTGTCAGACAAGGTGAAGGCCAGCATCCACAGTGAAATCACTAAGATGCTGAAGCTAGGAGTAATTGAACCTCCTAGTAGCCCCTGGTCCAGTCCGGTGGTTATGGTACCAAAAGCGGCCCCGCCGGGCGCCACTCCAGAACTGAGGTTCTGTGTGGATTACCGGGGACTAAATTCAGTGACAAAGACTGATGCTCATCCGATCCCAAGGGCGGATGAACTCATTGACCGGCTGGGAGCTGCCCAATACTTGAGTACCTTTGATCTTACTTCCGGGTACTGGCAGATCTCCCTTAAAGATGGAGCAAAGGAAAGGTCAGCCTTCTCCACACCTGAGGGTCACTACCAGTTCTGTGTGATGCCCTTTGGGCTCAAGAACGCTCCTGCCACTTTTCAGCGGCTGGTGAACGAGGTCCTCTCTGGAATGGAATCTTTCTCTGCTGCCTATCTGGATGACATTGCTGTCTTCAGTAGCAGTTGGGAGGATCATTTGCGTCATCTGCAAGCTTTTCTCCAGGCCCTGAAACAGGCTGGCTTGACAATCAAGGCCAGCAAATGTCAGATCGGGCAGGGGTCAGTGGTGTACTTAGGCCACTTGGTGGGCAGGGGAACGGTGCAGCCCCTCCAGTCGAAGATCGAGGCTATCATGGCCTGGGAGCCCCCCAAGACCCAAACAGAGGTCCGAGCCTTCCTGGGCCTCACAGGATACTACCGTCGCTTTGTGAAGGGGTATGGCACTATTGTGGCACCCCTCACTGAACTTACATCCAAGAAACAACCCCGACGGGTAGTCTGGACAGAGGCTTGTCAGCGAGCCTTTAACACTTTAAAGCAAGCAATGTGTACTGCTCCAATTCTCAGGGCCCCTGATTTCTCAAGAGAATTCATTGTCCAAACAGACGCATCAGAACATGGCATTGGGGCAGTGTTATCGCAACTCAACAAAGAGGGCTTGGATCAACCTGTTGTCTTCCTGTCCAGGAGACTGCTTCCCCGGGAACAGAGGTGGAGTGCAATTGAGCGGGAAGCCTTTGCGGTGGTTTGGGATCTGAAGAAGCTGCGTCCATACTTGTTTGGCTCGCACTTCCTAGTTCAGACCGACCACCGGCCCCTTCGTTGGCTGATGCAAATGAAGGGAGAAAATCCCAAGTTGTTGAGGTGGTCTATCTCCCTACAGGGAATGGACTTCAGGGTGGAACATAGGCCTGGAGTGGACCACGCCAATGCAGACGGTCTCTCTAGGTATTTCCGCCTTAGTGATGAGAACTCCCAAGGGGTTGGGTAGCTTTCCCCACTTTCAGCTGGGGGGGACGCGTGTTAGACCGGTCTGCCTCTGGGAGTGTCTTTACTATTAATTATTTATTTTGTCTCCTTGGGCCTACCTATGTGTTATTTTTCTTTTGTGTCCACCAGACCAGTGTTGTCGGGGGTGGCGGGGGGAGAGGGGGGAGGAGCTAGGTGTTCCTTAATCCTGTAAACCCATTTTGTGAGGCCTAGTCGCCCTTGTGAAAATCCTACAGACTGCTAAAACCTAAAATGGTGGCCTGCAACTGACATAACGGTCATCTCAGCAATGCTGATCCATTGGTTTGAATGTAGAAGGTTCTGGAACCCTCTAGCATGTTCCGTTGACCAGGGTCCAGCTTATAAATAGGGGAGTTCAAGGACGGCCGTTGGTGAGGTGAAGAAGTTGTTGGGTTGAAGAGGGAGCGTCTAGGAGTGAGGCAGGAGTGTGAGGAGGAGGCGCAGTGGTTAGAACGCGACCGTCCCACGGGTCAGCTGTTTGGCACTGACGTGACCCCTGCCTGTTGACCAAGCCCTGGGTCGTCTCACCTGGAGGAAACTTTAGAGCCTGGAGCGACATACGAAATAAGAATTAACCTACTTAAGTCGTGGTGTAACAGTGAGAAACACGACTGGAAGGACGCCGAAGTACTGACCCAACCAACGACGTAACTGTGACTAGAGGAATACCAATTTTCGTCCATTAGAAACAAAGAAAGTACCGAAGAGATCGGCGGCCCGCCGATATCCTACCATGGTGTGAGGAGTCGCCCGAGCTGACTGGAGGGCGTAGTGGGTCCCAGAGTGGTCGGACATTGGAGGAGACCGGAGGTTCCCCGTCGATGGCAACAACATCATCCAGAGGTGAGCGATGTGCCCGAAGACCCCCGCGGTGTGACGACTTCCGAGGAGGAGGAGAGCTGCCAGAGAGGCCGGACCTGGGCGGAGTTTCCCCGACACGCGTCGACATTGGAGGAGACGCGGAAGCGCTGTGAGGAGCGCCCGAAGGCCAGCTGTCTGAGGTATCGGAGCAGGGGTAAAGACTTCCTCTGCGTAGCGTGACCGGAGCGGACTCTTATCCGGACTGCCAGCGCTCAACAGAATAAAGTAAGCAGGGAGTTGAGCGGTGGGCGGGAACGAACGACCAGCGGCAACCAGGGCATAGACTGAGGGAAGGAGCGCCAGACATTCCCCCCTCGTTGTCTGAAACACCTCGAACTGGGTGCCTCGGACTGAGCCGGGGGTTCTAAGTTGATACCTGGGGGAGGTGGAAATCATCCTGGAGATGTGTAGACTGCCGTAACACCTCCAAAGCCCTCTAGTGAAGTGACAGAGCATTTAGGCCTATAGCGAGTGTTCTTCCTGAAGGGGAGGGAGACAGCCGGTGCTTATGTAAACCTAATTGGGGTCAGAGAAGATCGGCTGCAATAAGCTAAACTCGAAAAGAAGGGTTTTTGGTAACCAACCGTCTCATTGATTGGACCGTGATATTGAACCTGTTATCTCTCTCTATTTATTCAGCTGTGTGTATGGAACCAGCCAGTATAGAGTTATGAGTGGTGAACTAAGGAAATTGTCATATCTAGCCAGTGTTGACCCTGTGAACTGGGGAATAAGGTACCGTTCTAACACAGCAAAAAGTGAAGTGGTTCTGTAAAGCCTTAATTTGTACCGTGATATCTTTTTTTAAGAAAGTCACAGGAAGTTGTGTATTTATGAATTCCTTTCTTTACAGGAGGAGAAGAGATTACGCAATTGAAGTACTGTAATATGAATTGTAATAAGTGCACATCCAAAAGTAACTGCATTGAATTTGAATATTGCGAATAGAGTGGGGTGCAATTTCACAAAATCTTTTATAAAAGGAACCCGTATTTTTCTAAATTGGTGTGGTGTCTTTATTTTTAGTGGTAAGACATTGGGTTACTGTGAGTGAGTTTGTAAGCACTACACAATTGTATTGGAGATTAGCTGTTTCCACTCTGTGCCAAGCTACCCTATGTAGTCTAGGTTCCCTAGGTCTAACACATAGTATTCAGTTCTGAAGGATATCACAAGGAAATAGTTACAGACAATGCAACAAATTTTACATTTTGTACCATGCAGGATTTTATTTTACGTCATGAGATAAAACATCTAAGAGTAGCTTTGTATTCTACTTCTTCTAACTGTCTAGTTGAAAGAATGAATAGATTCATAAAGGAGGGAATACAATCTGCTTTAGCATGCAACTTGCCTGTTGAAGAGTTTTGAAAACAAAAAAAATGTTGGTCTTACGCAACCACTCCCTATTCTACCACAGGGATTTCGCCCTTTAGGCTTCTTAGGAAAAGAGATCCCAATGGTAACGTGTCCAGATTGGATAAAAGTGTTGCAAAAGCAGAATGATGCATGTTTAGCTTGTAAGGACAAATAAGGAATGAGAAAGTGTATCTATTCAACAAGACATACAGAAAAATCTCTTTGACTTGAAGTATGGCAATGTTTATCA
The DNA here is from genome assembly GCF_964263255.1 of Lissotriton vulgaris. Classification (NCBI taxonomy): domain Eukaryota; kingdom Metazoa; phylum Chordata; class Amphibia; order Caudata; family Salamandridae; genus Lissotriton; species Lissotriton vulgaris. The sequence goes on along the minus strand of NC_141695.1, from coordinate 616,838,318 downwards.
TGAGGCGATTGGGTCATGGTTAAAAACCCAAATAGAGAGGGAAAAAAAAAAAGCTTCAACGTTTTCCCTCCCTGTACAAACTCTTGAGACTGCAAACGGACCCCTCTTTTTTAACAAAATGGGGTGGTGGAATAAAAAAGTGGTTGTCAAGCTGACAAGATTGACAACTAAGATTCTTGCTTTCAAGAATACATCTGAGAAATATAATTTAAATGTTTCTCATTTTTCGCCTGGGTTCGTTGTCTGATGATGTAGTAACACGTTTAACTAATCAATCGACTTCTCATGACATACTTGCTCATATTCCACTTATAAGTTCATACTCGGATGAACCTTCATTCCAACAAGATGTTCATTCTCAGCAAGGTGATTTAAGTGAAGAAGTTTGCTCTGGTGACTCCAGGATATCTCATAATTGTTCTTTACCTTCTAGGTTTAGAGATTGTTATATACATTAAGTTTTCTTTAAAAGGAGGGGATGATGTGATGATGGTTATCAATACGCAGTTGTAGTGTAGACACACTGTAGCTTCAATAAAGTATTTAAAGGTCATCTGGAACTTTGCACTTTATTTACTGCCGCCATTTACGTACTTTACAATGGCCCACGTCACTCGCCACTGCTTCAAATATTATTATTTTTTTGTGTGCAAGTTGTTCCTGGTATCGCAAATCGCTGCCCTCTCGGCCCCTGCCCAGCCTCACCTTTGATGACACCTGTTCCTCCATTTTTGTTAAGGCCTATATTTACCCCAGTGATCCGTCACCCCAGTACTTCCCATGAAGGATAGCAGGAGTGCTGTTGGGGCGGGCTGTCAAATCTGGACTTCACCGGATCTCCTGGGGCAAGCAGTTAGCACTACTGTCCTTGGTCCCCCACCCTGAGTCAATCTCCAAATGCTGGGTAAAAATGGTGGGGGATGCCTCATGGCTGGCAGATACGAACTACTTGCACACTACCATTGCCTGGCTGACTTACCGAGGGTGTCAAAATCCCCCATGATCTTGCGCAAACCCTTGCTGCACTCACAACAGGGGGGCGAGATCTAATCTCTCGTCTATTCAACATCACCCATGCCAGAGTCTGGGTATGTGCAATACCAAACCACTGTGCCAGTAAAGATGCACATTTGGGGCAATAAACAGCGAACAACCTGGCTTTCAGCCAATCCTAAACAGCGAAATAATTCATTTCCGAGACCACACAGCCCAAAAGCTTTTCCAGCCAATCCCATGGCAACGTTCCTCAAACTATTCGAAGGTCACACCCTTTTCAACTTTAAAAGAATACTTTTCCACCAACCTGATTGGTGGGTGTCAGTAGCTGCGACTGCTTGTTATTTATTTTAGGCCTATAAACACACTTCTTTCCTTTACTGCTGGTCACGTGCAGTTTTTTTATTTGATTTTAATAATTAACCTTTGTCACTTCCTTTATGCACTTGATTTGGATGTGTTTTATAATTTAAACAATGTTTTGCTAACACAGCTTTTAACTTGATAACCTGTCTTTTCTCCCTCTGTTTCGTCACAAGTTACATATGCATCCATAAGGCAGGCAGGTGTGTACCCCAGTAAGGACACTCAGCAGCACATAAAGTGTTTGAGTCATGCTGTGATGTTTGCATTCCACGCGTGCTTACCATGGGCAAAGCATATTTTAGCCCTCTCCGCGGCCTCGTTTTGAGATGGCTCTATCATACGTAATTTTCACGCACTTTTAGGACTGATCAGCAGGTGTTAGAGGCCACGTTGTCTCCTTCATGTCCAAGGAGGGATAATGTGAGTCTCTGGGGGTGTTTCTTAAAATTGCTCCATCGTGCAACATCTGAAATAGGGCCCCTCTTTTTTTAATTTAGAAAGTATGGCTATAGATTTTTTTATACTGTAAATCAACTTGACCGAAGTACCACCCCTGAGCAACACGGTTTAAAATACATAAATGGTCGCTCACTATCCCGCCAGCTCCATTGATAGCATGCTATAGGAATTAACAGAATTTATAGCAATAACCCCAGCCTAGGGGGTAGCGAACAGTGGCTCTAGGTGTGTGCCACTAAGGGCTATGAAAAGCTATGAAAGTAATTTTGGTTCCCCAGTATTGGTAACTTTCATAGGTTCCCATAGCTTGGATCATTCCCCGTCATCGGAATGGGAGCCTCGGTAAATAAAAAATATCATAGCCGTAGGTAAAAAGAGAAAGAAAGGCCTAGGCCTCATCTCATTTTGTAGCATATACACCCCTTTTTGTAAAAGAGACCAAAAACTTGCAACAATCAATCAGATTAGCCTCACCCCATAGAACCTTCCTGACAGAACCTCAGAGCCTCAGATTTTCGTAGCCGTTGTGTAACAGTAACCACATCTGTTGAAGGCTGAGCTTTTCCAGGGGAAGAGGGTGGGCGCATGGGAATCTATGAAAGTTACCAATACTGGGGAACCAAACTTACAGGTAAGTAACTTGTTTTCTTGCCCCAGTATTGGAACTTTCATAGATTTCCATAGCTTGTATCAGAATAGCTAGCAGTAAGCAATAAAAAAGCACATTTTGTGATATAAGCATCAAAATACATTAGTATCCATACTGTCATAAGAAGCAAAAACGCCATTGAAACAGTAGTCAGTAAACATTATCAGATACAAAATGTGCAATCATAGGAAGGAGGGAAAGCTCACCGCTTATTGGAAGAGATTCCTCAGGACCGCTTGTCCAACTGCCGCTTCATTCCTTGTGGAAGAGTCCAAGCAGTAATGCTTTGTGAACGTGTGGGCACTGCTCTATGTAGCTGCCCTACAAATGTCTCTGATTGGAACTCCAGTGAAGAGAGCCGCAGAAGATGAGACTGATCTCGTGGAGTGAGCCCGTATATGTCTTTCTAGCGGCTTACCCGCTGCTTGGTGGCAATAATGAATTGCACTGGAAATCTAACGTGAGATGCCTTGTTTTTGAAAGCGGAAAACCTTTCTGAGGAGCACTATAAGCAACAAAGAGCTGTGAAGATTTCCTGAAACCTTTTGGCAGTTTAAGATAACATTTTAGGCATCTTTGGACATCCAAGGAGTGCAGAGACCTTTCTGCTGGAGACGTAGGTCGAGGAAAAAAAGATTTCAGAACCACAGGTTCGTTCAAAAGGAAATCCGAAGGGACCTTTGGAGTGAATTTCGGATTTGTTCTTAGGATTAGAGTGTCTTTTTTGAACTGTAAAAAAGGTTCAATAATGGTAAGAGCTTGCAGTTCCCCAACCCTTCTAGCCAATGTTAAGGCTAAAAGGAGAGCCACTTTCCATGATATAAACTTAAGATCCGCTCTGTGAATAGGCTCAAATGGAGGTCTCATGAGATGAGCCAGAACCAAATTGAGCTGCCAGATTGGAGGTGGAGGCCGAACTGGAGGGAAAGCCCTGAAAAGACCTTTCAGGAATTGCTTGACGATCTTCGCGGACCAGAGAGAAGGACCTGAAGCTATCCGCCTGAATCTAGAGATAGCCCCCAGGTGTACCTTGATGGAAGAATGTGCCAGGCCTGACTTACCTAGAGAAAGAATGTAAGGCAATATTTGGTGAGGAGCAGAAGAGAATGGATGGAGATTCTGTCGGTGGCACCATAAGCAGAAACGTTTCCATTTAGCGCGATAGGTCTTATTCGTACTTGGTGCACAGGCTTGAGATAATAATTCTTTACATCCCTGAGGGATATTTAAACTCTGGAATTCCCAGTGCTCTGGAGCCACGCTGTCAATTGGAGAGAGCTCGGGTCTGGATGCAACACTTAGCCATGGGACATTGTCAATAGAGATGGAATGGGCCGTAGGTGAATTGGCTGATCCTGAGAGAGCAGGAGAAGCTCTGTGAACCAAAATTGGCGGGGCCACGCTGGTGCGATCAAAATCATTCTGCAGGGTTCCGTCTTGAGTTTCCTGATTAGCCCCGGAATCAGGGGAATTGGAGGAAAGGCGTAAACAAATGCGCCTGACCAGCCTATCGAAAGAGCATTCCCCAATGAGCTGCGACGGTGATCTCTGCTTGCATAGAACCGGCATTTCCTGTTGTCTGGGGTTGCGAATAGGTCTATGGAGGGAGTGCCCCAACATGTGAAGACTTCGTCTAGAGTGTACTGATCCAGTTCCTACTCATGACAGACTGATTTCAGATGACTCAAGGTATCCGCTGTCGTATTCAGTGTACCGGGGAGATGTTCTGTTGAGAGAGAAACTCGGTTGAGAATTGCCCATTCCCATATCTCTTGGGCCTCCCTTGAAAGAACTCGAGATCTTGTTCCGCCTTGTTTATTCGCGTAATGCATGGCCGTCGTGTTGGCCAAACGAACCAGTACTGTGGAATTCTGAATTCTCGGAAGGAAAGCCTGCAAAGCTAAATGAACTGCCTAGAGCTCCAGAAGATTGATGTGGAAAGTACGCTGCTCGGGTATCCAATGACCGTTCACTTGTAGGTCTTGTATAACAGCTCCCCAGCCTTCCAGCGAGGCATCCGTGGTCAGAACCAAGGGAGATGGAGCAATCTTGAAAGTGAGACCCTTTGAGATGTCGTCTTTGTCCGTCCACCAATTGGTCGCCTTCCTCATGAGAGTTGTGAATAATATCTTGTCATAGAATGAGCCTTCCGCCTGGCGCCATTGCCTGTATAGCTGCTCCTGCAACAGGCGCATACGCAGTCTGCAATGCGGAATTAAGGGTATGCAGGATGAAATCGTTCCTAGGAGCGATTTGTACAGACAGACCGATAGCGATCGTCTCCTTTGCAATTGACGAGCCGAGATAATGAGCCTTTTTTGTCTTACCAATGATGGGTAAGCCTTGCAGCATCTTGTATCCAGAATGGAACCTAGAAATTTGGCCGACCTGGATGGGTGAAGGATCGATTCGTTCCTGTTGAGTTGTAGACCCAGATCATCGAAAAGCCGAATGCAACTTGTGACGGCTCTTGTAGTTGCTTGAGAAGATGGAGTTTTTATCAACAATCGCTTAGGTAGTAAAAAAAATTCTAGAGATGGTCTTCTTAGAAACGCTGCCACCGGGGCTAAAACCCGAGGAGCGGATCTGAGCCCGAAAGGCAGGATTTTGAATTGAAAATGGCTCTTGGCTACAATGAAGAGTAAGAATCGTCTGTGAGCTGGGTGGATTGGCACATGAAAATATGCGTCCTTGAGATCCAGAGTTGCCATGTAATCTCCTGGATTGAGAAGGCGCAAAATATCGTGAAGGGATACCATCCGGAATGATAGCTTTATAAGATAGGTGTTGAGCTCCCTCAGGTCTAAAATTTGGCGCCATTTCTCCTCCGTCTTACGAACCAGGAAAAACCTGGAATAGAACCCTTCTCCTCTTTGAGATAGAGGCACAGGCTCTATCGCTCCCTTGATGAGCAGTTGGTGGGCTTCGAGACGTAGAAGCTGTAGATGTTTTGATTCGGTGGCGCAAGGGGCTCTGGAAGGTGGAGGTGTTGAAATTCCAATGTGTGGCCAAACCGAATGATATTGAGGACCCACCGATCTGATGTTATGATCTTCCAGCTGCGCAGACAGTGTGAAATTCTGCCCCCTACTGATGTTACCAGGGGTGGAGGAACAGCAGACAGAGCCAAGGGGCCGCTATTGACGTTTAGAAGAATCTCTCCCTTGACACCCCTGTCGACCTCTTGCAGGTTGGTGAGAGAAAGTCGCCGACTGGCCCTGGCGTTGAGAGTATTGAGGCTTGTAAGTCTGCGAAGATTGTGAATAGGAGGAGTAGCGTTGTTGATATTCTCCTCTGTAGTTTGAAAAACCTTTACCGTCTGCCCCTCAGAAAGGTACCTTGTGATATTGTAACATACCTAAGGACCTATCTGTTTCTGTGTCCTTCTTGATGTCCTGTAAGGCGTCATCTATATGCTTACCAAAAAGCATGTCACCATCAAATGGTAAATCCAAAATCTTATTCTGTACCTCAGGGCAAAATCAGGTAGCCCGAAGCCAACCATGCCTCCTCAGGACAGAATAACCTGCCGAAGCGAAAAGCAGTTGTGGCAATGTTCCTGGCACAATCAATAATCTCCCCCTCTTCCAGGATCTCTTTGCATCCGCTTTGGAAGTATCCGCTAGCTGATCAACGAAAGGAGACAAATTGCACCACATTTGGAGATCATATCGTCCCAAAATTGCCAGTGCATTGGAGGCTCGAACCAGGAGGCTGGACATAGAAGATAATCTCTTGCCCACGTTGTCAAGTCGCCTGCCTTCTCTATCTGGCAGTGAGGCAAGAGGAGCCGATGGGTTCTTTGACTTTCTCTGAGCCGCCTGGGAGATTATGGAGTCCAGCCTCGGTTGGCCAACCAGGCAAGCAGGACTACCATCAGGAGCCTTATATTTTTTCTCCAGCCGCGGTAGAACAGGGATAAGAGTAGCTGGAGACTGCATAACCTTAACACCGTCACTCCATACATGTTCTATGATGGGGATAGAGCGGATGGATTTCCTATGAGGCTCTTTAAAATCATAGAGAAAGCAGTCCGATTGATCAACTGGAACGGGAAAACCGAATCTTTTTGAAGCGCTCTCCATAAGATTATGGAAACCTCTGATGTCTGCTGGAGGAGAATCTACAGGATCCGGTACAGGTGAAGCGGGATCTGGTATAATATAGTTGTCCCGTTCTCTATCCGGGTTTGGGACCTCTCTCACATTTCATCAACTGAGGAATGATCGTCTTCATCATCATCATTCGCCTGCCCCATGGTCATATTCTGCCGTTCCTCCAAAGGTTCCGGCTCTGGTTCGTGAACCGTAGAAGTCGATGGAGGAGGCGGTGGTGGTGGCGGAGGTGGATGCATGGATTCAAAGGGTTGGGATGGAAATCCCCTATAATCCATCAACATGATCTGTAAGTCACTTATTAGGGAGGAAGGCATAGAAACCATACCCTGATGTGACAGTTCTTGAGGCTTTTTCCAAGGAGGGGGTTGCAGCTGTTCCTAATAATAGTCCTCAGAATCTGAGTCCTGGTATTTCACCTGGAGCTGAGATGGACTGTACACATCACCATAAGGACTATCTTCGTCATCAGAGTAGTCTTCATCAAAAAGTAATGCAGGAGGCAAAGGCATCACCCTTCGCGGAGATGTCATCTCCAGTGTAATTTGGCGTTTCTAATTGAAATTTTAACTTTTTGCACCGTCGACGGAGTCATCATCAATAGAATCGTCGTCGGATACAGGATCATCAGCGACGGTGGAGAAATCGTCGACGAGCTCATCATCAGTATCATAGTAGCCGTCGTCATCGTCGAGGTTATTAATATCGTCGACGACACTGAGATAGGAACCTGCATCATCGACAAAGTCGTCGTCAAAGCCCTCGACGACGGGACCGTCGACGGAGCTGTAATCGATGCCTGATGAACTTTAGCAGGCGTCGTCGACGTACCTGATGATGCCATCGCCGACAAACGGGATTTCTTCTCTGATTTTTCCTCCTGAGGTAAAAAAGCTGGCTTTTTTTTTAACCCTTTTGTCTTCTCAGATGGTGGAGAGACAACAGAAGGTACTTGAGTCACCTTCTGTGTAAAAATTACCTCAGTCACAAGTCCCTCCCTCTCCTTTGCACCTCGGTGAGGAGATTTTCCGGGACAGGGCCTATTAGACCTATCAGAGGTCTTATGAGAGGCCTTAGCAGGAGGTTCAGTTGAGGTTGAAGGGGAAGACTTACCCCTCTTTTTAGATCTCCTTGATGAAGAAGCTGAGGAGGAATCCTTGCTGTCACTAGAAATCATCTCCTTCCGTGACTTCATCTTCTGTAGCCAGGTCAAAAGTCTTCCTTCCCCGTCTCTCAGTGTCTTGGTGGAGAAGGTTCTGCAGATTTTACAATCAGTGGCTTTGTTGTCCGGGTACAAGCAATAAATACAATCCTTATGCTTGTCCTCCGCATAAAGACTTTTCTTAGAACACGTAGAACAGGCCTTAAATAAAGCCTTCTTTTCTTTATCCGACATCTTGAAGAAAAAAGTAGCGGAAATTCAAAGTTGTAGAGAAAACTGAGCTGAGCTCAGAGGAGACTTCCTTAGCACAACGTGCGGTAGAAAGTCTGAGGCTCTGAGGTTCTCTCAGGAAGGTTCTATGGGGAGAGGCTAATCTGATTGGTTGTTGCAAGTTTTTGGTTTCTTTTACAAAAAGAGGTGGATATGCTACAAAATGAGATGAGGCCTAGGCCTTTCTTTCTCTTTTGTACCTACTACTATGGTATTTTTTATTTACTGAGGCTCCCATTCTGACGAAGGGGAATGGTACAAGCTATGGGAATCTATGAAAGTTCCAATACTGGGGCAACTATTGTTTCCAAATTTAGTGATATATTGAGGGCTTCAGAATTCATTAGGTAGAGGAGCGAGCAAAGGAGAGCATTTTCACTTCATATGATGAGGTAACTCAGTTTCCTTAACCTTGGAATGATACAGACAGAAGAGAGGTGGAGTTTGCATGTGTAGGGTGGCAGCATCTTTATTTTTGAGTCTGGCAGGGAGTTGAGCTTGCTGCCACTTTTGCTATTGGTAAGCAGGCGTCTTCCAATGATGATTTTACAGTTTCTTCTATTTTTATCACTTTTGGAAATGTAATCTGTTTCACTAAGCACACAAAGTCTATGTTGGTTCACTTTTTAAGTCTTGCCTGAGACAGGGCATGCACTGGCACAACATTTTGGAGTTTAAAGGGGGCTTAGATCCCACCCATTACTTACCATAGGTTGGCTTCATTGTCACTCTGATTTGTTGACTCTTGTATGGTCAGTGCGTGCCAGCTTTACTTCCTCTTTGTATGTTTTTCCCTCCTCTGGAGATCGGCCCTAATGTCCTTCCGCTGCTGGTGCTTTGTGGCTAGAGCTACATTTTTCTTCTACTTTCAGCACTCACTAACAATACATGTGTTTACGAACAGACTCCACTTCTCCCACTATCCTGCTCTACGTTGTTTCCTGCCCCCTCCCTCCCGTGCTGTTGCCACATTGTTATTGTTTGAACTGTCCATCTCCCCTTCCCGCGCTGTTTCTTGACCTTGTACCCCCACCCCCATCAGTGCTTCCACCTCCCTCTGATACCCTACCCCTTATTGTTGCTTGCACTTTAATATTGCCCCAACCCATCATCCCCCTGTTGTTGCTTACCCTGACCCACTCCCCTCATTGTTGCTTGTTTAAATCTGAGGATGGGATTCCCTACAGATGCAGGTAACTTTACATTCAATGGCAATCTGCTGCCAGTGAGCAGCACTGCCTCAGTGCAAGTAAGAACATGTGTACAAATATAAAGTGACACTTCTTCTAGAGCTCCATGTTGAGCCAATGAAGATACTTTCTGATATGTATCTTATTATAGGAATTTTTCTCGCAATTATTGTTCATGCTAAGTGTCACAAAAAAGGCATGAAGTGTCACTCTTAAACATTGGTAATGTCACACATATGCAATCTGAAAACTTCGCAGCTATGCTGTCAATAGACTACTTCTTTGATTAGATCTAGTAATAATTTGATGACATTCAGAAGAACTGCTATCTATGCTGGCTTTTCTCTATTATGCGTAAATGTGCTTTTATCAACTTGTTTAACAATTTGCTCCTGCTGCCCTGCTCTCCCTTCTAATGCAAAAGGCACAACAACGCAATAGACAAAGCACTTTATTCAACATGCAGCAACAAACATTTCCGACACATATTTACATTACGGCAGCTGTCACAAAGCAACAATCTAGAATTGGGGACATGTAACATTCATAAATACCAGACTAACGTATTTCTCAATTAAGACGTTTCTGCAGATCAACAGGTAGCGGCTTGTCCTGTTTCCCCTAAACAGAAAAGAGAGAATAGAAGGCCCAGCTACATTATCTACAGCCAATTCCATCTGCTCTATGTCACAGTATTGGCTGCTCAAGGCTCTTCCGACAATGCAAGCTGTTCAATGAAAAACCGTAAGGGTCTTCCATATCACAGACTTCATCTGAGTAATGAACTTCACACACTTCATCTGAGTAATAAACTTAACTGCTAATTTCCCAACTACAAATAGACCCAGCCTTACGTGTATCTATTTCCTGGAGAAGGAAGCATTACAGCTCGGTACAAATATTGCTCTTGGTGAAAGTTTAATGGAAAGGTATGTCCTAGGCCTTCTGCTATGGGACAAAAATGGTGTAGTAAGATGCATGTTTGGTTTGGGTTTTCTCGAACAAGTGTACAGTCACCCTTGGTCTCCTCTCAAGATGAGTTTGGAAATTCTGAGAAATGTTTATCCAGTTGTTACAATTGGGGTGTGTGAGAGAGAGTGTATGTGAATACATTGAACAGTGCAAAAAGTGTGCACGCTGAATGTGTGCGATTACACAACTGTATCTTAGAAAACAAATCCTATTGGAGCAGAAAAGCATGCCACGCCTATGGTGCTACTTTGCATTTATAATAGGCACCTACGTCTTCAGACCTCCAATTATCCTCGGTTTTAGAGCCTAGACCCTTTGGATGGTCAAGCCTATGCACACAGTATTTCAACAAAGTAAACTGCCTGGCCACCAAGTGCTCCAGTTGTGAGTAGGGCGTGGAACCAGTTTTTAAAAACTTAAAAAGCTAATTGCCTCCATTTTAGTAAAAGACAACTGCAGCATACTAGGTTCTATGATTAGAAACCAGAGCTGGGTTTGTGAATTGCTGGAGAACAATTCGAACAGAGATCTTACAGGGCATGCTGAGCACCAAAGGGAAGACGTTCTGAACTCCTTTATGCCAGTTTGCAATAGCTAGCATCTCATCTCGTCTGGTCATCTGGCCACTTTCACTGTGCTTCCCTTGATCCTTTACAACTCTACCTGGGAGCTGCTATGACTGGCTGCACAACATGAACAGCTTTTCCAGAGGCTAGATTCTTGATAGTTATTGATTTCCTCGCACCACTAATCTGAAATTACACACCAGAGAGAATGAGCTTGCTTGGGATAATGAGCCTTTTATTTGTTATTCCACCGAGCTTGGTCTTGGACAGTCTTAGAATACTCTTAATATTTGGTCTCTGACTCTTGCAGGCCCATAACGGTAATACAACTCGCCCACAAGGACAGCCATTTCTATGGGCTTGAGTGCCAATACTATTTGCAGGAGTTTGGCAGTGCCCATGTACAAGTTCTTTAGCTACTGGAGCAAACCACAATATGTAGCTTACTCCTGAACATAGCTGAATAGAATATCTTACAGGCCACGATAAATTATGACCTAGACTGTTAATCACCTGCAGTGAGCAAGAAAATACTGATACCAGAAGAAGGTAACCATGACCCAGACTCTGCAGTACAAAGGAAACGTCGCCAATGATCCTTGATCAACATCTTGTAGGAAACCGCATGAAACACTTTTCTACATGGCACTAGTGTCCACCCTCTGTAACTCCGCTAGGGAGTACTCATAGCAACAGTCCTGAGTGTGCACAGGTGGGTTTATCAATGGAAGATTGTGAGAGGAAGATTTCGCACATGCGAAACAGATTACAACATGGTGATGAGATGCATGTGGACATTGAGTAGTACGAGGAGAAGTTTTCTTACTCCTAAATCGAAAAAGACAAATTGCAGCACATACTCCAAAATGGTGGATTGGCCCAATCTGTGACGGGGATTGTACTGAAGCACTGCCAGCATTCTTAAAACAGTGTCTGCAATAATCCAGCTACACAGAGGAAAATATTTACATATGCTATCAAGGGTATTTGTCAAGAATTTTAAACCTGACATTTGCCATCAAAGAATCTATGAATTATGACACTGTGTATGTACCCTATTAATTATGTGTCCCACAGCCCAAAGTTCATTGCTGGCATCATAAAACTTTTAAGTGAAAGAACCTGAACATAACAGTGCTGCACGGATGCATATAAGTTTAAAAGTTAAGAATGTTTGTTAATTTATTGGAAGAAAAATAGTTGCAAACAGTGGAATACAAATTTGTAGGCGGGACCGTTTTCACAGGTGAGATACATGGAGGATTGGGGCCTGGATGTGTTCCTCACAGTATTTATATCCTTCATGTACAATGGAGGACCTCGGTATCTCCACATGTAAAAATCCATGTTTTTGCAGTTTAATCACGAGATATGGACCAAATTAGTTCTATCCACTACTTGCTGAACACCCCTCATTTATGATTCCTATGTATTACTAGTTGATTGATGGAGCACTCATTCACCAACACAGGCGTCTTGGCACTATAGAATAGGAGAAGTGACGGTACCCACACAATTAAGGAATGCCTTGCAGAAGACAAATGTTGTAGGAATCATTTGCCGAATGTTGTCCTTTTGAGGAACTCGCAGTGCATGCCCCCATTACACCTGTGGCACTTTATCTTGCAGCAGGTACTGAAACTGAGCTGTCAATCACTTGAGTTCATCTTTATACAGAAATTTGGTAATGACGTTAGGGAAAAATTGCTGCTCATATTTATTTGATGCAATCCATTTAAATAGTTAACATTTTTAACAAAGGGCACCAGAAAACCTAACTGATTGTGATATGTAGACGATGAAGCTGGAAGTTATTACATTGAAATACTAAACTCTTTTTGAAGCATAACAACAATCTGATTTTGAAATACAATTTGTTCGACTGATTTCTTAAAATAAATAAGGATTGAACCAAGTCAGCACCTTAAAAGACCAACCACTGACTGTTTTTTCTTTTTAAAAAAACATGTAAATTTTAGGGCTAGTGCATATTTTGCATTGAAAGGTGAAGGAAGTCTTGCTAAATAATATGATAGGTTAAACAGTCCCAGTCCCAGTTAATGGCATCGGATATCCACATACCAGTCTTAGAATGGTCAACTGCCTGTTTTATCATCAATTAATGCAGAATCACTAACTCAAGTAAACTGGACTTTGAATGAGCTTGTTTTGAATAGAAATAAAAACTTGCCCTGAAAATACTGATATGATTTTTCAAAGGAGACTTTGCTGAACATTTACTTTAGCAGGTAAGATATCTGACCAAACATACTGAAAATGTACTTTCCATACTGAACCCTCCAATGAGTTGGGAAAAAATGGGTTCCTGCAACTAGCACATTACTTCTCCCAGTGTGAGTTTGGAATGCAACAGCAATGTCTGAGCCTGTGTATAACACACCTGAATGTAAGTTACATTTCTGTGACAGACCTGATGAGACTGATAAACCCACTCTCGGCCAGAACGTTTTGACCACCTGAGTAGTGAAAGAGAAACTAACTCAAATTAGTTTTGTGCAGATTAAATGAGTAAATACCAGTGAAGCTAAATGTCCATACAAGAAGTTTTGACATTTAGAGGTAAAACATCTTTGCATGAATGTACATGCTGTCCACTGCACTTTAAGACCATATGGAAAATGAAGGCACCACAAAACAATATATCAATGTCACGGCACGGAATGTACAATGGAGTATGTTCTGTAAAATAAGTTTTCATGGTTTAGACATTTTAAACATAAAATATGGAAGAGAATATTAAACATTTCTCTTAGTAACATCCTATTGTGCTCAAGTCATGGGTTAATTTTCCTTATCAAAGCCGTTTCTCAGTTGAACTGAGAAATCTGGGGTAGAAGAGATGATGTTTCCGGCTTCCTTAGCCTAAAAGTGAACGTTTAATCTGGCATCTGAATCATATCTTATTAGCTTTTACTCCGTGTGAGCGCACAAGTAACAGCGCATAAATCAGTGGATTACTGCTGTGTATTAAGGGCAGCAGTCAAATGTAGTTGTTTATCGGTTCTTAAATACTTTGACTTAAAACATGCTCATCTTGTGTGCAAGAAGAAAGACTATTCTATGAAATGCCATACTTTGCCACCCTTTCCACTCGCCCTCAATGACAATCTCGGAAACCTAGGCTCACTCCTGCCCCACTGAATACGCACCCACGAGACTCTCCGCTGGCCTAGTGACTGCTCCTAGTTTCTAATGCCACATTAAGGTAGAACACTATGATGGGTACTGGGTTTTCATACTGTCATTTTCAGTAGAATATCCATGTAGGAAAGGTTACATTTGGCCTTATAATAGACAGCAAAACACGCCTGTGTCAGAAAGACCCACTTCTGGTATATTACATGATCTACATTCTTGTAGTCCATCAAGAAATGACGTCTGCACAGGTGAAGCTCTTTCCTAAGATGTGAAAGGGAAATGGGCCAAGTACATCTGATCACTGCCAAACACCTCTGCGAACCATGAAAGGCTGCATGAATGGGTGGACGGAAATGGGTGTTCTTGTGGGGTTTGGAGACCACATGAAAACCCAGATAAAGTGCTTATAAGTCACTATTGTGCTTCATAAAAAAGTTCATCCACAGCAGACTATTCTTTGCTACAGCTACAAGCAAAGTGGTCAGGACATGTAAACAAAGCTACACAGGGCCCAGTGAGTACAGCATGGCGTGCTCTCCATCCTCCACTTGTCGCAGAGCTGCTGGGAATAGCTCAGAATTCCTTTCACTCCATAGCCCCATGGCTGGACGAGCTCCTGTCTCAAAGTCTTTCCGGAGTAATGTTAGGTCAGAGCTTTCCCCAGGTCTCTACGGGTGGAAACTGATCCACTTCCCCCACCTCGCTGTTGGGCTGGTCTCCAAGAAAGAAGGTCAGTTTGTATCTCAGCCTCACTTTCTCCTGCAGAAGGGAAAAAGACACAGTGAAAGCACACACTTTAGTACTGTGACCTTGCAGAGGGCAATGTGCACATGGCTCTGCACTTAAATTACAGTGACAACATAGTTTGCACACCCAATAGTCTAACAAACGAGTTTTTCAGAATTATGTCAATATTACCTTGGAACAACAATGGTACCACTCAAGGTGCACAGCCTCTCCAGAGCTCAGTGAAGCATTCTAGAAACTAAACGCTGCAGTGCAGGCTGGGGCTCTCACAATCCTCCGTGCAGAAAGCATCATAGGCAATAACCCAGCTGCAATCCAGAGAGCACGTCACAGGCTAGGTCCCAGATGCTGACACCAAATGGTGTTACATGCTGGGCGCCACCAGGTGTACACACAAGACTTGAGGACATTGCAAGCTAGAGAGGGAATTGAAGACTGAGCACTATTTATACAACACACAGATGGTATCCCAGGATGTGGACAAGCTACACAACAGAGGACATCACAGTCTTTTCATCAACTACTGAATGCAGAGGGCATTACAGTCTGGGTACAAGCTGAAGAACAAAAGATGACTTCATAGACTGTGCACTTTCTGCAGAACAAAGATGACATCCCAGGCTGGGCACAAAATGATGAACACAAAGCTCCTGACAGAAATTATGTGCAGGTTAAGTTACTTACTTTTAGAGGGTTTGCCAGCAGCATGACTTGAGTGATGGACGCAGGGGGCTGAATGGGATTGAAAGCACACAATTCTGTTCCCGATGGCGGTTGAAGCTTCACCTTCATGGACTGTAGATTACAGATGAGATGGTCAGACCCACGTCAAATTTTGTTAAAACAAATATAACTATGTAACATTTCTGACCTGTAACCACAGTGCTCCACTTAATTTTTTCCAGTTATAAATATTCTGCTTGTTCAAACGGATCGCTGAAACACATTTCTTTTTTTTCATCAGTAAAAAGAAAATGATGGTTGTCCTGAGTCTATAAAGCTGGATTCTACTGGCTGGGTCTTCTACGAACGCTTGCCCCAACTCAGGTATCGCAGTTCGATTTTGTGGAGAGATGATGGAGATCTGAATTGCTTCTCCATTGTACACAGAATAATGGGTGAACTGAACATAAATCTGATGAAACTACCCAGGAATCTCAAAAGACTCTAGATACCGCACCTACAAATCTTAAGGATCCAGTCTAGTGCCTGAGGATAGTCTAAAGGAATCTGAAGTTAGAAGTATCTATCAAAACTTTACCTATTCATTTTGTGCCTGGCACTTCAGTTCCATGAAGAGGAATATTCCAAAATATGAACAATTACAAAAGAGTGGCGGCGTCTCAATTTTGAAAGAAAGTGAAAGAAAAATAATCTTTAACATTGGCTCGCCAAACTGC
The DNA here is from genome assembly GCF_964263255.1 of Lissotriton vulgaris. Classification (NCBI taxonomy): domain Eukaryota; kingdom Metazoa; phylum Chordata; class Amphibia; order Caudata; family Salamandridae; genus Lissotriton; species Lissotriton vulgaris. The sequence continues at coordinate 616,822,267 of NC_141695.1, read as the reverse complement.
ATCAGTACTGGATCTTGCATTCTAAGACATATGTCTAGAAAGAGAGCACACAACAACATTAGTATAATTCGTGCATATGGCCCCAATTACAACAGGTCCCTCAGAAGCCATACAGACTACATTACCCAGCGCCATAATGCCTGCTTTATGGGCAACAGTTGTGCTTTAGAAACTAATCAACATAAAATAATTTAGCAAGCACTTCATTAGCAAGCCGGCTTTCTATGGAGGAATGCATTAAATGGAGCAGTTCTTTCGAATATATAGATCTATATAATTTGCTTTAGACACCTTACTGGCAACTTTACCTGCATTAAAAACTCCAATGATAACAAACCCTCTAAAACTCTTGTGACAATCTTTAATTTGATAAGATATACATGAAAGGCCAATTTATCATTCAAACAAGGCAACGTCCTCTTAACTTACGATGTATAAATTGGAAATAACGTATGCAAACAACTCAATCGCAGTCAAATCAAATTCAGAAACAAGCTTAGACAGGAAGGTAGGATGAATCAGCATAGCAAGTTTTTACTTCATATCTATACTATATTCCTCACCTACCAACGCATGTAACATATCCACAGGTTATAGCTTGAAGACGGAAAATGTTACTTAGCTTATAAGCATCTGTTTGTAGTGTGTAGTGCTGTAGATTCACAAGCTCTGCATCTAGTGTCAGGCACAGATATTTGCAAGTTGTTTTTTTTCTAAAGAAAATCTTTTAAGTCACAGGAGGAGGAAAATCCTTATTCCTGGTGTGACAAGGATATCCACCAAACAACTGTCTGGTTTCAAAAAATGTGACGCCTGTAAAAAATGGGTGTCTGTGACAGATCCCCACTTGGTAAGTCTTTGGTGCCTCAAGAGAGACCATGACTCGAAGGCCTGCGAGGACTGCTGTGCCTTCGACCCAAAGGCTCTGAGGGAGCACTGCCTTAACCTCCAAGCTGCTGGACATCGGACAACCCCACGACAATCAAGATCCCGGTTGCGTGGAAGGTCCCGGGCCAGCTCGTGGAGCTGCACCAGACAGTCATTTACAAATAGCTGTTAATAATAATAATAGTAACCACAAGAAACGAGGCGTGTCGCTACTGTACCTGCATGGTGTAGTCCGGGAAGACAGCCACTGAGCCCAGTCTCACCCGGTAGTACCATGCCCCATGTCATTCTGCAGAAGAAGATCCCTGTCCCGATAATTCAGCTGGCAGGCTACCACAGGGCGAGGAGGGGTTCCAGGTGGCGGTGGTCATGCTGGTACCCAGTCCGCATTCTCCATGACAAAAAACGGCGAGAGCCCCCATGGCGCCACTTCATTTGTCAACCAGTTCTCCAGGAAGGCCACCATATCGGTCACCTCCGATTTGTCAGAGAATCCCATTATCTGCACATTGTTGCGGCGGCTGAGGCCCTCCGCATCCTCTGCCCTATGGTCCACATGCAGCAGCAAGTTGGTCACCTTGGCCTACAGACCTTTCTGCGTGGGGTCCACTTACTCAAGGCCTCAGTACTGCATTTCACTTTATTCGCTAGCTTGGGGTGGTCATCTCTGAGCAGTCTCAAATATATATCTTGTCAGTTTGGCCCTCCAGTGCCTCCAGGGAAGCATTCACTGCATTCAGGATCAAGTCCAATTTGTTCAAGGTGCCCAGGTTCTGGTTGGGTCTCTCACCCCGCAGGAGGTCCTGGACTTGTCACCGCCAATTTTTACTTCTGTCCATAGTGCGCCCTATGTTGACCACTCCACAGCAATGCTCAAATGTCCGCAAGGACAACAGTCGAAAGTCCCAACCACCCAACAGACAAAGGTAGCCAAATTCGCACTGGCCCTCAGGATACAGTAAGGAGATGTCCTTTTCTTAGGTGAGCTGACTCCAACTGCCACCGTCACTCAGTAACTGTAGCTGTCACAATACAAGTGCACTCACCTTCTCCTTCTAAGCCTGATCCCCAGGGTTGGGGGTGGGGGCAGCAGTCAATGGCCTCCTCACCTCACCAATGATGGGTATGCAGCCCCTCTCGCTCATTCAGTGCAGTAGGGTCCCACCCATTTCGGGAACCAGCAAATAACCCCCCCCCCCAACACAGAGATCACCATTATAAAGGGATGCCCACATCCTCAAGCCAACCACGTCCTCAGCCGTCTCAGCGCCATGCAGAGCCAATGTTGGAGCCAGTAGTTGGAGCCAATCCTGCTCACAGCGCCTTCAGAAGCCCAGAGTTATGCCACCCTGTTCCAGGAAGTCACACCAGCAGCATCCGGTCCGGGCCCAATGCCGGTTTTCGGGCATCCTTTTCAATACTCCGAATGCCCAGGAGTGGTCAGCCGTGGTCCAACTCACCACCTTACGGTGAGAAGCTAGGCACCGGTAAGGGTCCCTCCCTCCCACGTTGCGCCAACACGACCAAGAGTCGGTCCGTGTTCGGCGGATGGTCAGCGCTCATGGGCATTTGTCCGGTCTACTACAATGAAAGCCAAGAAGCCTCAGAGCCACACTCCCTGAATTCCAGGAAAGAGGCTAAAACATCGGGATCACAGTCCAAATGTCCTAGACTAGTTGGTCTAAAGGAGAGGTTCAAGAGCAAAACATATCCAGGACGGCTATGATCAAAGCGAGCCTTTGCAAAGGAATCATGTGCAATTTCAGCAGGTTGATTGAGTATCCTAATGAGGTTAAGAGCTTTGCTGTCATATAGAAGTGGTTCACAACTAACTGTGGCAAGCCCACCTTAAACAGTCAGTCATTAAGGTAGGGGAAAACTGGTACTCCTGACCTCTGAAGTTTCTTTATTTATTTATTTTTAAAATTTATAAATCCAGCTTATACCCGTGGGTGTCTTGGCGCTGTGGCTCAACTTATTTTCTCATTATGAACATTAGCGAAATCCAAAGTGGAGAATGATATCATTGGTCAAACAACCAAGTCTTCGGCAACTTTCTAAATTGAAACAGTGAATGGGTAGATCTAAGCGCCAGAGGAAGGGTGTTCCAAAGTCTGGCCACGGTGTTTGTAAAACATCTGTCTCCCCAAGTAACAGTCCTTGTCCGCCACACTGTCAGTTGGTGCAAATGTTCGGATCTAAGTGATCTGTTCGGATGATAAAAGATAAGCTTCTGTTTAAGAAACATTGGCCCTAGACCGTGTAGTGCTTTAAAGGTAAGGCATAAGGTTTTAAATCTGATCTGATTTCTGACAGTTAACCAGTGGTAGTTCCTGATTACATGCTTAATTGGTTTGAATTTGGGGGTGCCAGACAGTAGCCTTGCCGCTGCATTTTGGATAAGTTGAAGTTTGGCCACCACCCGAGATTGTGCATTCGCAAATAAACCATTGCAGTAATCCAGGGAGGAAAGTACCAAGGAGCTCACCACTGTCTTCCCAGCATTGTCTGGAAGAAATGGCAGGATTTTCTTTAGGAGTCTAAGTTTATGGAAAGCTGAAGATGCCACCTGATTGGCATGGTTAGCAAAATTCAGCTTTTCATCGAAGATTATCCCTAGATTCCTAACCTTTTGAACGGGAGTTGGTAGAGCGCCAAGTGATGGGGGCCACCAGACTGAAGACCACAAGGGAGATAATTTTCCGAAGATAATTACCTCAGTCTTCTCTGAGTTGAGCCTCAGGCAATTCCCGGCCATCCAGTCCTGGATTGCCAACATGCCTTCTTGAAACTGAGCTGCCACCTCTTCTCCGTCATTATGGATGGCGAGAACCAACTGGGTATCGTCGGCATATGTGGTAAGGTTCATCCGGTAGTTTTTGATAACCCTAGCTAAGTCCGACACGTAGATGTTAAAAAGTGTCGGACTTAGGGATGAGCCTTGAGGAACACCACATGGCAAGGCCAACTCAACAGATTTAAAAGATCCCAGAGTAACTGCCTGCGTTCTGTCCATCAGAAAAGAAGCAAGCAAAGCCCTGGCCATCGAATGGATACCCAATTCTTCGACACGGTCAAGCAAGATGGAGTGGTTGACCGTGTCGAAGGCCGCAGATAGATCCAACAGGACCAGTACTGCTGTACCCCCTTGATCTCTAATGGCCCTGATGTCGTCAGCGGCCTTAATGAGTGCGGTCTCAGTCCCATGCATTTTTCGGAATCCAAATTGGGAATCGTCAAGTAGAGTATTTTGTTCAATATATTCTGATAATTGAGTGTTCATTACTTTCTCAACCACTTTGGCTAAGAAAGGCAAGCTAGCAATGGGTCTATAATTTTTCTGCATCGTTTTATCTAGACCAGGTTTTTTAAGGAGTAGCTTTAGTAAGGTGTTCTTTAACCTATCCGAGAAAACCCCTGATTTAAACATCCCATTGCAGATACGCGTAATGACTTCACTAATTAAATCAACTACCGGAGGAAAAATTTTAGGGGGGCAGGGGTCTAAGGCTGAAGAACAAGTTACTTACCTTCGGTAACGCTTTTTCTAGTAGATACTATATCTGCCTGTGGATTCCTCACCTTGTGAATATCCCCTGCGTCAGCAACATTCGGAAATTCTTTTGTAGCTTCGCGCCGACGTGGACCCGGACGTCATAGAGGCACGGCATCGCTCGCGACTCCGCTGACGTCACCGACGCCTATAATAGGCCCACGCCGGCGTGATGACATCAGTTCCGCCCTTTTTTCCGTGCCTTCGAGGCACACGGACGGACCAATGACAGTAGACATAAACACAGCAAAAGCAGTACCAATATCAAGGTAACACACACAGTGTGAAGTAAATACAATAAAACATTTGACAATAAAATAAATACATAATAGAAACACTGGCATAGAAGAGTGGACAACGGGGAGGCGGGTGGGTCAGTGAGGAATCCACAGGCAGATATAGTATCTACCAGAAAAAGCGCTACCGAAGGTAAGTAACTTGTTCTTCTGATAGATACATCTGCCGTGTGGATTCCTCACCTTGTGAATAGAGTCCCACAGCAGTCCCCACTCCCGGAGATGGGTGTCCACTCTTCTAAACCTGGAAATCCTGAAGTACAGAGCGCGCAAAGTGGCCGTCCCTCCTCACCTCAGAATCCAAGCAGTAATGCTTCGGGAAAGTGTGGAGGAAAGACCAAGTAGCCGCCCTACAAATATACTCAACAGGAACACCTCTAGCTAATGCAGAGGTAGACGACTTAGCTCTTGTAGAATGAGCCCTTATACCCTCTGGAGGTTCCTTACCGGCCAAAGAGTAGCAGATCTTTATACAGAGGACAATCCATCTTGATAAAGTTCTTTTATGGACCGCTCTTCCTTTCTTGCAGCCAGCAAAGCCAACGAAGAGCTGGTCATCCAGCCGAAAGTCTTTAGATCTGTCCAAGTAAAAGGACACCGCCCTCTTGGGATCCAGACGGTGCAACCTCTCCTCCTCTTTGGAAGGGTGTGGGGGAGGATAAAAGGTAGGGAGGGTAACAGATTGACCAAGGTGGAAAGGAGTTACCACCTTAGGCAGAAAAGCAGCCCTGGTCCTAAGAACCATTCGATCAGCATGAATGGACAGGAATGGGGGTTTGGAACTAAGAGCTTGAAGCTCACTAACCCTCCTTGCCGAGGTTATTGCAACGAGGAAAACTGTCTTAAGGGTCAAAAGCCTCATAGGACATTTGTGGAGAGGCTCAAAGGGAGTACCCATCAAAAAAGTCAAAACAAGATTTAAGTCCCACTGAGGCACAATGAAAGGAGTAGGAGGGAACTTATTCGTAAGGCCCTTCAAAAACCTTAAAACCACAGGAGACTTAAAAAGAGAAGGCTGGTCAGGCATGCAGAGAAATGCCGACAGCGCAGAAAGATAGCCCTTCACCGTGGCAACAGCAAGCCCCTGTTGCGCCAGAGAAAGAGCAAACTGTAGAAAATCAGATAAATGGGCTCTCAATGGATCCAATGACTTCTCACCACACCAAGTGACAAATTTAGACCACCTATATGAATAAATGGACTTAGTGGAGTCACGCCTGGCTGACAAGATGACATCTACCACGTCAGGCAGGAGAGAAAAAGAACTCAGGTTGCCCCGTTCAATCTCCAGGCATGAAGGTGTAAGGTCTGGAGATGGGGGTGTAGAACCTGCCCCTCCATCTGGGAGAGGAGATCTGCCCTGAAAGGGAGACGGAGCGGCTGGTGAGAGGAGAGGTGGAGAAGGTCTGAGTACCACACCCTTCCTGGCCAATCCGGGGCAATCAATATGACTTGGGCCCGGTCTTGACGAATCTTCCTCAGAACCCGAGGAATAAAAGGTATGGGAGGAAACGCGTAAAGGAGTCGTCCTTCCCAACTCAACTGAAACGCGTCCCCCAAGGCCCCTTGCATCGGATACTGGAGACTGCAGAATAACGGGCAGTGAGCATTCTCCAGATTGGCGAACAGGTCCACCTGAGGAGTCCCCCACGTCTGAAAGACGTGAAGAACCACCTCCGGATGAAGCCTCCACTCGTGATCGGCCGAAAACTGCCGACTGAGACTGTCTGCACGAACGTTCTGCACCCCGGCCAGATGATTCGCCATCAGACAAATCTGATGGTCCTGTACCCAGGACCAGAGACGCAGAGCCTCTCTGCAGAGACACTGCGACCCCACTCCTCCCTTCTTGTTGATGTACCACATCGCGGTCGTGTTGTCCGTTAGGACCTGAACCGACCGACCGCGAAGGGAAGGGAGGAAGGCCTTGAGCGCCAGACGTATCGCCCGCAACTCTAGAAGGTTGATATGAAGTAACCTTTCCTCTGGAGACCAAAGACCCTTGACCTCCAGATCCCCAAGATGAGCACCCCACCCTAGAGTGGATGCATCCGATATTACCGTGGCCACCGATGGAGGAAGTTGAAAAGGCTTTCCTTGCAACAGATTGCCTTCCACGCTCCACCAAGATAGATCCGCTGCAGCTTCTCTGGAGATCCTCACTGACTCCCTGAGATCTACGTTGTGCTGATACCACTGCCTGTGGAGGCACCACTGGAGCGCCCTCATGTGCCAGCGTGCATGGTTGACCAATAGAATGCAAGAAGCCATCAGACCGAGCAGGCGAAGGACCTTCAGGACTGGAACGACCGCTCCATTGTGGAACAAAGGAATCATTTCCTGTATGTCGCGAATCCTTTGAGGAGGAGGTAATGCACGACATACAGTTGTGTCCAGTACAGCACCTATGAACAGGTTGCGCTGGGAGGGCACCAGGTGAGACTTGGGTACATTTATCGAAAAACCCAACCTGTACAACAACTGGGTTGTCTCCTGCAGATGATGGAGCACCCTCTCCGACGACTCCGCTTTGATCAGCCAGTCGTCCAGATACGGGAAAACAGGTATCCCTGACCTTCTGAGATGTGCTGCCACCACAGCCATCACCTTGGTAAAGACTCGAGGCGCAGTAGTAAGACCAAAAGGAAGGACCGCAAACTGGTAGTGCTGCGACCCAACCGTGAAACGGAGATACTTTCTGTGCGACTTCAGGATTGGGATATGAAAATACGCATCCTGCAAGTCGAGCGACACCATCCAGTCTTCTTCCAGCAGCGCTTGAAGAACCTGAGCAAGGGTGAGCATCTTGAACTTCTCCTGTTTCAGGTAAAGGTTCAAGATCCTGAGATCCAGAATCATCCGAAGCCTGCCATCCTTCTTGGGGATCAGGAAATACCGGGAGTAGCAACCCTGACCCCTTTCCTGCTCCGGAACCACCTCTATTGCACCTTTTCGAAACAGAGCCTGAACTTCCTCTTGCAGGAGAAGCAGGTGGTCCTCTGAACAATAACCCTGGCAAGGAGGATAATTCGGGGGAAACTCCCGAAAAGGAAGCGCATACCCATTCTCCACAAGATTGAGAACCCAAAGATCCGATGTTATCAATTCCCAATCTTGAAGAAAATGGGTAAGCCGGCCCCCTACTGGGCCCACATGAGCCGGAATGGCAGATCTAGGGCTGCTTTGCTGCGGAAGCAAAGGGCTGGGAAGGGGAAGAGGAGGAGGAGGAGGAAGCATTACGGCCCGAGCCCGGGACCTCTGCTTGCCTCTATAAGATCTATACAGTGTATTTTGCTGCTGCTGCGGCTGCTGCTGGGTTGACTTATAGGCTCGAAAAGAAGATCTGCCAAATCCCCTTGAACGTCTACCAAAAGTGCCCCTGGACTGAAGGCCCAAAGACTTCGCAGTCGCCCTGCTGTCTTTATAGCGTTCCAAGGCAGTGTCCGCTTTTTTCCCCAAACAAACCAGACCCGTCAAATGGAAGATCCATCAATGCTGCCTGGACATCTGTTGAAAACTCACTTGACTTCAGCCATGCAGCTCTTCTTGTGGCTACGGAAGAACCCATGACCCTAGCAACAGAGTCTGCCGTGTCCAAACCACTTTGAATAACCTGCCTTGCTGCAGCTTGAGTATCAGAGATTACCTCTTGGAAGTCTTTCCTACTCTCCTCAGGCACCTTAGGCACCAACTGCTTCACAGTGTCCATAAGAGCGTGGATGTAACGCCCCATCAAGCAGGTAGCATTCGTGGATTTCAAAGCCATACTGGCAGAAGAGAAAACCTTCTTAGCAGCCTGGTCCTGCTTCCTCGACTCCTTATCCGCTGGGACCTGCGGAAAAGCACCCGTAGATCTTTTGGAACATGCAGCCTGCACCACCAAACTCTCTGGAAGAGGATGAGAGGATAAAAACTCAGGGTCTTCAGGAGCTGTCCTATATCTCCTAGCTACTGCTCTAGACACAGCTGGAGTCGAAACAGGTTTTTTCCAAATCTCCAAAATTGGATCCTTTAAGGCATCATTAAAAGGCAACAATGATTCAGACACTGAGGAAGGAGAATGAAGGACCTCCGTGAGCAGATTAGATTTAAATTCTGCAGTTGGAAGAGCAATGTTCAACAAACCCGCAGCCTTCTTTATCACCACATGATAAGGCGTCACATCCCTTGAGGGTTCATCAGAAACCGAAGCAAGGTCCCAATCAAGTGACAGCTCCAGGCCACTAGCAACAAAATAGGTCCTCAAAAGGATCCTCAGAATCCTGCAGTTCGCCTTTCTCCAGATTCTCTTCACAATATCTTTCTTCCTCCATCAACCTCTGGGTCTCACGCCTTGATCTTTGCTTCACAATCGAAGCCGACGGATCCGCAACCGACTCCGACGGAGCCGGTGCCGGAGTCGAACCCGACGTCGGACGAAGAATAGATCCACGATGTCGATCAGGGTTCGGCTTCAAAGATGAAGGGACTGGCGTCAACGGAATCGGAGACGTCGACCTCGGCGTCGAAGGCCTCGCCGGATTCGGATAATGCCAATGCGGCGTCGGAGCCGGCATAAAGGGCATAAAGGGCGCAGGTGCATAGGATTGAGGAACACCCAGACCATATGCCATCGGACCCATAGGACCAGCAGGAGCCCCATAGGAATACATAGCACTTGAATAAATTCCGAACATCGCATTCAGAAAATGCGAAGGATCCTGACCTGGACCTGGGAAGGCTGGATCCGAACCCCCAGGCGGATCTCGAGGGCGCGGAGTCAATGTGACGTCGACCTCCTCTTCAGGCTCGTGCACCGGAGTCGACAGACCTTCGGGCAACGGAGCCTCTCCCTCTCCAACCACCTCGTCCTCACCTTCATCCTCCCGACCTGAAGGATGGGATGGGTCCGGAGATGGAACAGCTTTCTGCTTCGGCGAACTCGGCGAATTCGCATGCGACGCCTCAGCCTCGGCATCCTGTTCCTCCGAAGTTGAAGAAACCACCTTCTCGACCAGCTTCACCTGCGACTTCGGCTTGGAACCCGACTCCTTCCTCGATCGATGTCGGAATTCATGGGTTCTCTTTTTATGCTTCTTCCTCGAAGACCTTGAAGCATGGACTGAGGACGAATCCGATCGCGACCTCGAGCGAGACCTTGACTTCGAGCGTCAAGTCCGCGATCTTGATTTCTTCTTTTCTTTACCCTCTTTAAACTTGGCAACCAGAAGTTTTGCTTCCCTTTCCCGGAGGGCCTTTGGTGTCATCTTCCTGCAGGATTGGCAGTCCTCGACGTCGTGGTCGGAGCTCAGACACCACAAACAGCATTCATGCGGATCTGTAATGGACATCATCTTGTTACATTCTCCGCAGGCCTTAAACCCGGTCTTCTTCGAAGACATGTCGAAAGAAAGAGAAGACAAGAGACTAGAAACAAATAGCAAGTAACAAAGTTACAGCAAAGGCTACAGACGATCCCAGAAAACCGTTAGCGTCGACGACGCGGAAAAAAGGGAACTGATGTCATGACGTCAGCGGAGTCGCGAGCGATGCCGTGCCTCTATGACGTCCGGGTCCACGTCGGCGCGAAGCTACAAAAGAATTTCCGAATGTTGCTGACGCAGGGGATATTCACAAGGTGAGGAATCCACACGGCAGATGTATCTATCAGAACCCGTTTTTATAAGCCTTATGATATCAGCTGTTTGCTCCTCCTTTATCTCTTCAAATTGAGCAAGTGAGCAATTAGTGGGTTTACATGAGGAAGTGGATTTCCGTTTAGTAGGGGTTTTCATTACAGAAAACTCAGAGTAAATATCATTTACTTTTGAAAAGAAAAAGTTTGCCAATGCGTCACAAAATTCCTGCGAAATGGGAGGGCCCAAGTCTGGAGTTTTCCCAGCCAGTGATTTTACCACCTCATACAATTGTCTGCTTGAGTTTTTAGAGTTGTCGATTTGTTCCCCAAAATATTTCTTTTTTGCCTCCTGAATCATTTTTTGTAAACAGCTAGTGTTTCTTTATATATAGATTTACTTTCATCATCGTAGGTCTTTCACCAGTTTCTTTCATGGTTCCGACAGACCTGTTTTTGCTTTCTTAAAATGTCTGAGAACCACGGTGCCGAAGGCACTTTCCTGTTTTTTTAAATAGATTTGAGCGGCACAAGTGCCTCCACCGCATTGTTCAACCAGGGGAAAAACTGATCCAACGCTACCTTGGAGTCTGTCGAAATAACGGGACTGGATTTAGCCAGCAGAGTTCTAAAGACCTCATTATCAATGTCCTTCCAAACTCTGAACAGTTCCTGAGTTGGAGAAGCCCCTTTAGGAGTTGGAGCCTGAATAATAGGAATATGACACAAAATGGCGTGATCAGACCAGGTGAGGGGCAATATATCACAAATTACTAACTCATTGATGTTAGAAAAAATAGCGTCTAATATCCGGCCTCGTGTGTAGGTACAGTTATAAACTGAGTAAGTCCCAGCATTTCACAGTCGGCCAGTAAGGATCGAGTTTCAGAATCCTCCGTTTATCTAAATGGAAATTTAAATCGCCCAAGGCTATGAAGGTGTCATCAATTGCTAGTGGTTCCATCAATGACATGAAAGAGGAAAGAAATTCGGATCGTGCACTCGGGGGTCTATAAATGAGTACTCCTTTCAAGTTGTATGAAGGAGTGATCTTAATGGCAAAATGTAGGGCTTCACATGTGGATGAGAGTATAGGTAGTATTCTGACCGAAAAAGTGGTCCTGGAAATAATTGCCAAACCCCCTCCTTTTTTCCCCGGTCTGTCTAACCGGTGAACCGAGAAACCCTGCGGCACTGCCACCAATAGATCAGGATCGGACGCTTCGTCAAGCCATGTCTCTGTGATAAAAAGAATATCTAATTTTCTGTCCAAGATTAAGTCAGCGATCTCCTGCCTATGACTGGCCAGAGAACGAGCATTAATAAGAGATATTATAATGTTCTCAGGTTTGGTGATGTAAACATCTGAGAAACTAGGTTTCAGAGTAACAAACGGGATAGCAGACTTACAGTTCGAACAACAGATGCGTAGGGTTAATGATAGATTCAGGGTTGTGTTGTATGCAGGCCTCCCTATAGGCTGGTCTCAGCTGCGTGATCTCTTCCGATGCATATGTAATCCTATCTGAGTTGAGCAACAACCACTGCCATCACCTTAGTAAACATCCAAAAGGCACTGGTGAGGCAATAAGGGAGCAAGGCAAAGTCCTTGTGGCCCACCTTGAACCACAGGCGGTGTCTGTGGCCCTGCATGTGCAAATAAGCATCCTGCAGGTCCAACAACACCATGCAGTCTCTGGGATAAAGGGTAGACAGAACCTGAGCCAGGGTGAGCATTTCGAATTTATACTTGTGCAGGAAGTTGTTGAGAGGGTGAAGATCTAAGATAGGACTGGGGACTCTGTTCTTCTTTGGCACAAGGAAGTAGTGGGAATAACACCAAGTCCCTTCTTTTGACGTAAGAAGACTCTCTATGGCTACTTTGGCCAAAAGAGCCTGCACGGACCAATTGCAGGAACCATTTATCAGATGTAATGTTTTGCCACCTCCGTAGGATGTGGCTGATCCTGTCTCCTACGCAAAGGCTGTGTCATAAGGGCTCCCTAAAGGGGCTTGGAAGTTGTGGCTCGAGGTCTGGAAGATTTATTTATTTATTTATTCATAAAGTTTTATATAGCGCGAACTTGATCCGAAATGAGTAACTCCACTGGAGGCCAGGTAGTCTGTTGGGCACACTACCCTGACCTTGAAAGGGATCCGAGACATGTTGCTCATAAGCCAAGCCCCTGGCATGTCCCCGAAAATGGGCTTGCCTCACTGCAGAAGAAACACCTAAACAGCATTCCATGGCTAAATTCTCCTTAACCCCTTCCATGCTCATGACGAGCTCAGCTCGTCATGAGGCACGGTGCTTGTGTGCTCATGACGAACTCAGCTCGTCATGACCACACCCATTAACATTATGGCCCATTACAGCAGATGAAGACCTTCAGCATCCTTGTGGTTAAAATGCTCCTGGGCCAAATTCGCCTTTCCACCAAACAGATGGGAGCATCTCCATCAAGGACACTTGGACGTCTCCAGAGAAGTCAGTGGAACTCATCCTGCTGTGGCGTCAAAGCACCACGCTGGGTTCCATCACCCTACCAAGACAATCTGTGGTGTCCATGCAGGAACTTGGCCACATTCCAACTTTCTCGAATAGTTTGGGCTAAGGAAGCGTGAAAGTCTTCTGGAACTGCCGGTAAGAACTTACCCATCATGTCCAAAAGTGTGTGGGTGCAACAGTTTGTAGAAGGCTTGGATTAACTGACTTCGAGGCAAAGCTGGCCGAAAATAATCTTTATCTATCCGTTTTCCCTGTCAGAGATAGTGGTTGGAAGGCATCTGTCATGTTGGCAAGGCTCAGTTGGTCATTGGAGTTCCCTTCTGAATCTGGAAGGCTGGATCTTCACAGATTTTCTCAGTCAGAGGTAAGGGCGAACCTTTCTAGAAGCCACGGTTCTGGCAAGACAGATAAGCACCTAGCAGTAGGTGCCTGTCAGTAGGATCCCTTGGGATGAAAAGCCAAACTGGAAAAAAACCACCAGAGGTTTTAGAGAGTGGAGTTAAGGCTGGACCAGCTTGAAAATTTGGGACCGCCAAGGTGGTGGTTTCAGAGAAGGCAACAGACAGGAGGTGACTTGGACTGGAAGAACTCGCCCCAGAAGCAGAAAATCCAAGGAAAATTCAGGGTGCCTGGAGTGAAGATACACTACGAGAAATACTCAAAGCATTACAATGCAAGAGATAGCTCATTTCTTCCCCTTAAACAACAACAGAACAAGACGTGAGTAAAAAGGTAATGTGGGGGGCAGCTATAAGGGTTTGGGAAGACATATGGAACTGAATGGAGATGGCCATCTTGGATTGGGAACAAACATCTTACCCAGAGAATTCTGGGAAGAGGACTCAGTAATGGACAAAGTCCTTCATAGTCCCTTGGAAGAAGAACGCTGTGGAAAAGGACTCTGCCGAGAGGGAAGGGGGGGCGGGAGAAGGAGGGAGGAGGGAGGAGGGAGGAGGAGGGAGAGGGCTAGGGAGAGGGCTAGGGAGAGGGAGAGGGCTAGGGAGAGAGAGAGAGATAGATAGATCGATAGATAGATCGATAGATAGATAGATAGATAGATAGATAGATAGATAGATAGATAGATAGATAGATAGATAGATAGATGTTCCACCAGCCAGATGGAAGGTGGAAGACAGGCAGGTTGGCAGCCACTGAAGCAGCATAACAACATTAGGCTTCAGCCTAATGGCTGACGGCCTTGCCACCAACCTTCCATGGGTTGGATGCGGAGTTAAACAGAGCTTCATTGATTGTCTGCACCGATCCAAGTGCCAGTAATGAAATCAAAGTGAGTTCAAGGGTCCTCAGCACCACGGAGGGCATACGTACCAGCATAACCTGACTGGCAGGTCTTGAGGATCTTTCAGGCCAAGGTGGGGCAGAGGGACCTGGAAGTAAGCCAGAAATGTGAAGCATGGGCTCTCAAAAAGCCTAAACCTGCTGCACCGTCACCAATGGATCTGAAACTCGGGGTGCATCGGGACCAGGGATGGAACTTGCTTCTGATAGAAAGGGAGCCAGACTTCGAGGCATGATGATGCCTTGTGCCTTCTCTGGAGAATGAGAGTAGTTTGGACTTCTTAAGTTTTTTCATTGATTTACCCGAAGAGTTTGCAAGGAAGTTTTACCTCTGAAATTACTTCAGGAGTGAGAGCGGGAACATGTCCTTGCTTTTGATGGACTTTATTCTGGATTGGGACCCGTGTGGAGCCATCCAGTGTTTTAACATAGTGCTTCACCTCACACTCGGAGATGGCTTCAGGGTTTATTTGGGCGGAGTTACCGTGGGCCTTGGAGTTGTGGTCTGAACCCAAGCACTCAAGGCACATCTCGTTTGGATATATCACAACAGTCCCTATAAAATGTAAACCCTTTTGTTTTAGGGCTGACATCCCTTAAACACAGAAAGAATTTATAGGAAAATCTCTTCACAGAGTAAAGAAAGAAGGAGCAGAGCTTCGGATCTGCTTTCGGAAGGTGCAGAAAGAAAGAAACTGTTGGCAGCATCTCTAAATTTGGAGGGAGGAGTAAAGGAAGAGTGGCAAATGTAAAGTAATCTTCGACCATGTCTGCCTTTACTCTGTCTCCCAAAACCCTAAACCAGGCCCTGAATCTAAAACTAACTTGCCAAAAGCACAAAGATTTTTCCAGTACAGGGAATTTATGTATTTCTTTAGATGACAACTGCATTCTCTGGACATCAGCACATATTACATTTGTATAAATTATCTCATCAATCAAACCTATCCCAGAGACGTATCTTGCCCCACTACTTCCTAACACCTATAAGGGTCTCATGAAGATTATTTTTATAGGCTACCATTCCCCACTCAATTAAGCTATTTCCCCCACTGGTAGATATTTCAAATTCAAAGGATTTACTTGAATAACAAATGTCCCACCTATGTAGCGAGTGCCACTAACATGTGACCCGGCCCAACACTGTGTCAGTCTGAGTTCTTGGTATAGGTGCAGATGGCAGCCCATATTTTTTCAAGTGTACATATTCTGGGCCAGATGTAGGTAAATCAAATTTACCGACTCCTAAATACCGAATTTTACTGATTCGGCATTTCGGAATCGGTAAATGAGATGTAGGGAAAAAGTCGGTAAAAAAATTCTGTAAATATTTCCGAATCGGTAAATTTTTCCGAGTCGGTATTTACTGAATCGGTAAATACCGAATCGGAAATTCAAAATACAAGCAATTGAGGATTCAACCAATCATGTGCATCCACCCCACCCCACAACCAAGCATCTGAGGAACCAACCAATCCTGTGTATCCACCCCACCTCACTACCAGGAAGTGGCCACGCCCATGCAGGTGCAGACAATCAGAACATTCTGGAGAGCTGTGAGCAACTGAGCTACTGGCTGTACTGAGCTGAGCAGAACTGCAGGATGGCATCCCAGGAGTCACAGAGGGAAAGATCAGATAGGAAAAGAAAATTGAAGTTCAGCACAAGTGAGCTTCAGGTGCTCGTGGAGGAGGTGACCAAAATCCACACCCAGCTTTTTGGGAAACAGACCCTGCAGGTTGCAGAGGCTGTGAAACTGAAGACCTGGCTGGAAATCCAGGCGAAGGTGAACGCCATAGGGGTGAGCCCATGCGAAATTGATGATTTAAAGAAACGCTGGTATGATCTCAGGATCATTACTAAAAAGAAGCTGGCAGCAGAGAAGAACGAGGCCAGTGCCACTGGGGGAGGAAGGAGCAGGGCACATGCCCTCACAGACCTGGAGCTGCTGGTGTAGTCCACCCTGGAGCCTGAGACTGTATTTGGGATCGGGGATGCTGACAGCTCAGCCAGAGCTGCAGCAAAACAAAATAAGGAGCATGCCCTGCCACCCCCCTCCCCCCTCCCTGTCCCCCTTCCCCAATGTGGCTGTGTGACTCACACTCCAGTCCAGGTTTTGGGATACACCAGCAATGCATCATGGAAGAGGTAGTCATTGAAACACCCATCATGTCAGTCATCACACAAAACAACAAGGTATGCCACACACATAATCCAGAAGCAGTTGAGGACATTGAGATAGTGTGACAGGATAGTAATTTAATAGCGAAATACAGGTTTGCAGCACCACTGAGCTATTGTCCATATCTGTCCACAGGAGAGTCATCGCGCAGGACAGTGCAGGAAAAAGTGGGAAAGGCACCCCGTAAAGGAAGGAGTGAGGATGCCCGCACGAGTCCAGGCCCCAGCACTGAACAACCACCCGCGCCAACACCACAGGCAGCTTCACCACCAGAGCAAGCCTCACTAGCACAGCCAGCATCACCACTGCTACATGAATATCCACTAATAATATCAACAATGGTCCTGTCGGGTGTGAACCAAATTACTTCAAATTCTGTACATATCTCTCAAAATGTTTTATGACATAATTGTACTAATTGTACTACTTATTATGACATCTAGATTAGATCATTAAGTGCAAATCCAAACAAAAAGAAGGGTCAGTAAATGTTGTAATCATTGAATTATTTTTCATTCATGATTTGTTTTTTGTTTTTAACTGATACCCTAAAGTATGCATAGAAATTACTTATAAATACGGCGCATCAATTCAAGTCAGTGAAAATGTGACATAAAGTGAAATATTGTGACTAAGTGACATAACAATTAGTGATCTATATACACGTGAATGGGGGATATTGAAGGGGGAAAGGAAATTAAAGATTTAGAAAGCCGGTCTCTGGTTTGGTGGTTCTCAAATCCAACACGCCATATTAGTTGGCTGTGGTATGCTGGACTCGGTTAACTGGTCCTTATGATATTTTTGTCGACGTTTCGACCCTATTGACGCCTTAGTTGTGGGTCTCTGGCGGGTCTTCTTCAGGATGGGGGCAGGGGAAGTGATATTGCGCCTGTTGGTTAAATTTAAACACCATCAGGTTTGGATTTTGCACAAGACTTCCATTTAAAAGGATAAATCCCGGTAACTTGCGATTTTTAACCTCAACATCCAATTTTATGCTGCAGTATCTATCAGGGTGTGTCACAGTGATTTACCTAGCAGGTATCCTTCCCCAAATTCTCCAGCAGCAAGGCGTGTGTAGATCCCACTGTTCTGGAATATGGAGGAGTCGTGTGTGCTCCCAGGGAATTTGGCCACAATGTCAGTAAGTATGTTGCCAGCGTTGCATATCACCTGCACATTTATTGAGTGGGTTGACTTTTCTCTTCCTGTAGATGTATTCTGTGGCTGCAGGAGGGCAGATTGGAATGTGTGTCCCATCAATACAGCCTATGACGTGAGGGAACTGTGCCTGTTGATAGAAGTCAGTCTTGTCTTAAGCAGTTCCGCATGTGTGTCAGGGAAGCTGATGTAATGATGCATTCTCTGCATCATGGCCTCCCGGAACTTCCGGAAGAAACGGGACAGGACAGCTCTGGGACACCCCCACCCACCGCAGCTATCACCCCTGGTAACTCCCAGATGCAAGCCGGTGTAGGTTACAGAGCACCTGCACATGGGGTGGGATGGCGTGCGCCCAGGAGTGGGTGCAGGTCCCTAATCAAGTCCAGGATGGTGTGGGGGTGTAGCCTGTACCGTTGCAGGATCTCTGCCTCTGTAAGTTGAAAGAGCGTGATCCGCTGTCTGTTGACTTGCTCCTCCCGTCTCCATATCCTCTCTCCTGCTGCCTGTAGCCGTAGACGCCTTGCTATCACGTAGAATGCCGCAATTCTGGTCACACTGTTGCATTTTGGGGCCTTTTTTATAGCCTGCACCTGGTTGCTACCTGCTTTCACTCCATGGTAATTACCGACTCTTAATTACCGAATTTCATTAAATTCGGCATTTTGGGAGTTCCTACATCACGATTCACATTTTTTACCATTTCTTATTTTCCGATTCGGTAAATATGAATTTGTTAAATACTGAATCGGGAAATTACTGATTCGTATTTACCGAATCAGTCTTTTTTGGGCTCCTACATCTCAATTTCACAATACCGGTTGGTAACGGCCTAAATTACCGAATTTCGGCCGTTACCGACCGGTATTGGGCTACCTACATCTGGCCCTTAGTCTCTTACAATTTATGTAAATATTTCCATATAATAAATTGACCACAGTTTGGGCTACCACATACTTAGTGGTGGGTGGAGGGGATTGGAACTGGGAAGTTTCCATAAGTATGATATGGCGAGCCTTGCAGCCAAGAGCATATGAGTGAAGCGGTTCCCATGTACCGTTTTATGTGGATATTCAGAATTCTCTCAAGTTTCACAAGACAGTACGGTCAGAGGTTCCAGATCAATCACTGTTATTATGCCGATTTGCTCTAATGTGTTTTTCTAAAATGATTTGATGATGGAGCATGACCTTATGTGTGCCATTATCAATCTTTCTGTGTACTCCTTCGAGCAGAGCTCATAAGACTTAGCATGTAAACGAACGGGGGTTAACTACCAAAATCAGAATTAGTTAGCGATAACTCTGTGCTGACTGCCTATAGACACTTTAGCTGTGGTGGACCATTGTTTAGCCATGAATATTAATAATAATAATACATTTGTAAAGTGCATTGCTACCCCAAAGGAGTTTCCCAGGGCTACAAAATAGAAGCGACAACAGAAATCTTAAAATAACCTTAAAACAGCCAGGTTTTTAACAATTTAGGAAATTCCAAAAAGGAATGGCACACCCGGATTTTTAGAGGAAAAGTGTTCCAAAAGGATATCAATGGAATATATAATATGTTATTTATATTTCTAATTCTGTTTAGCATGTGGTATATGTATGGGTTTAGCTGCTTGTTGTATATTGCTTAGTAGTGTGTATAACACAGAAATATTCTTTCTTATGCAGTGTAATTTTTTAAGACAGTTGGCTGCTGTCCTGTCCCTAGTGGCTAAGATTTTTCTCTCTCTTTGTGTCATCTAACGCACTGCCTAAATGTATCTAAATGGGTAGCTATATGGGAGCTACCACAATTGTTGACATGATATTAATGATGTAGGCTTATCGAAGAGATAATCTAATGTTACTGTTGTGGTTTTATCTAGGACCCTAATTAAATATTTCATAAAAGCCAATGCAAACCAAATGCGGCAAGGCTACTTCCTTAGACTCCTAGAAAGCATAACGAGTTCTTGCAACATACCAAACATCCAGCAACCTGGGAATTCCCCGTGCTTTTGTTTTGATTTGTCCTAGAACTCCTGCGAGCACTGAAGGAACGACCCGTTCTTAGTGACATCTTTTTATTGACGTCTTATGTCCAACCTTACGTCAAACACGGCACCTTCCAGGTATAAATATACCATTGTTTACCTTAAGCAACACACGGTGGTGTGGAGCAGAGCGGCTATCTACTTATCCGAAGCCCAGCTGATGCGAGTGCCGAAGGAAGCCGTCCCTCCCATTTGACACACTGAGAAAGACGCTGTCTTTTTCTCCTGCCGAGAAAATTCAGCCCCAGTGTTTCCAGTCACCCCTGCGGGTTGCTGGGAGATCGAGTCCTGAGAGCGAGATACAAGACCTCCTCCATTCTAAAACCAAGGTACAGAGCTGATTAGATCCCTAGAGAATTCTTGAGTCAGAATCTTGGCAAAACTAACTTAACTTAAACTGCAACTAATTTAAACCTTCCCACATACTAGGCTTAGGTTAGGTACATCGAGGTAGGCGTATTTAGAAGCACCAGTTTAGTCAAACTATTATTGTTGTATGGAACTGTATATATTTTATACCTTTTAAGTATCATATGGCTCAGAAACCATATCAATGCTTTTACAGTATTAATTCATAATACTCCTTTTACTGTACTCACTTTACTTTATAACAAGTATTGCAATTGTGGCAATTCATTTCTCTTGCATGAGAAAGAAGACTGCTCAATAAATAACACCTTTTATTGAAAACGCCCGTCTCTCTATTTCTCTGCACTCTGGTGAAACTAAGTATGCACGATTGACTGAGTGAAATAGCTATCTATTGTTTTCACACGACTCTGGAGATATACTCCTTATTCTGGGGGAGCAAAGTTGTCATGTTTCTGCAGTTGTCAGAAGCTGAATCCCTTCTTGTCTAATCAGGGAAGTTCACTCCTCCCTGTTCATTCAAGAAAGTTTCTAGTGACCTCTGAGCTAGCTGGCAAACCTAAATTAAGTCTAACATATTCAATAGAGACCTAGTCGACCTCAGTCCTACGTCTAAACTATCGTTTATGTTATTCCAATGCGCAGAGCCTATTGGGAAAATAGGAACTACTCTAACTGCCTGAAGTCTCTGTCCTGTTGACCAAGTGGAAAATTCAGGTTACAGAGAATTGGGGTCTAGGGTGTCTGGTATGCAGTAAAAGCTCCCCTTCTGACAACTGTGCTCCCGTGTTGCAGTCTTGTGATGGATAAGTATTTAAAGGACACACATATATATATCTAACCACAGATTCCTTACCTTACAATTATCCCCAGGCATCAGACTGGATTCGGAAATGTTTCGTGAGCAGTATCCATGCGCACTCATAGGTGGCATCATTCAGCTCCACGTGGCGTCATTCGCACCGGAAGTGACGCAGAGCCATGCAAGAAACTGATCACTGGTGCTATCAAACTAGGGCCCTGAAAGGGATGACCTTAACCCTAAAAATCAGTTCGCAGAACGGGGAGGATGGGTGGGACGCTAAGGAATCTATCACTAACTAATGTCTCTTACAGATTTATCGTTTCACAAGTATTAACTTGTGCATCTGAAAGAGACACGTTAGTGATAGATTCCTCACCTTAGAATAGATACCCCAGCAATACCAACCCCGGTGGTGGGTCTGTGAACAAGATTACACCAGAAAGTCACGGAGAACAGAACAGCCAAAGAAACCGTCTCTCAGGACTTGGCTGTCAAGGCAATAATGCTTGGCAAACAAGTGCAGCGAGGCCCACGTAGCTGCCTGACAAATGTCCTGCCAGGGTACGCCGCATCCCAAGGCCGTAGGGGCTGCCGTAGCGCTGGTAGAATGGGCATGCAGCCCCATAGGAGGCTCCTTCTTAACCAATGAGTAACACACTTTGATGCACAGAACGACCCACCGAGACATGGTTCGTTTGTGCACGGTCTGACCTTTTTTTGCACCCACTTAGCCAACAAAGAGCTGGTCATCCACCCAGAACTCTTGTGTGCGCTTCAGATAAAACAAGAGCTCAAATTTTGGGTCCAGACGGTGGAGCCTCTCTAACTCTTTCGAAGGATGCGGAGGCAGAAAGAAGGTGGGCAAAGTGATGGTCTGCCTGATGTGGAATGGAGTGAAAACCTTTGGCAAGAAAGATGGACGGGTCCTTATTAATTTTTTTATTTATTAATAAAGTTTTATATAGCGCGAACTTGATCCCAGAACCACCTTGTCCAGATGAACAGAAAGGAGGTTTAGAAGAAAGAGCCTGGAGCTCACTCACTCTTCTGGCAGAGGTGATAACTACCAGGAAAGCCGTCTTTAGAGTGAGACGACGTAAAGGACAGTTATGAAGAGGCTCAAAGGGAGAGCACATCAGATAGGTCAAGACAAGATTTAAGTCCCACTGAGGCATTATGAATGGCGCAGGAGTAAAAGTGTGTAATGCCCTTCAGGAAACGGTTAACAACCGGGGACTTAAAAAGTGAAGGCTGATCTGGAAGCCGTAGAAAGGCGGAGATGGCCGAAAGATAACCTTTGATAGTGCCCAGAGCGGAGCCCTGCTGGGCCAACGATAGAATGAACAGAAGGACCTAAGAAAGAGGGGCAGAAAGGCGATCCACAGCCTTTGCTGTGCACCATACCACAAATTTGTTCCACCTATAGTCGTATACCGTTTTAGTGGAGGGACGCCTGGCTGCCAGAATGACATCACAGACTTCGGGAGAAAGCTGTCAATTGTCGCCGCTCAATCTTCATGCATGGAGATGGAGGCTGGACAGGTTCGGATGGAGGACCGTCCACTGCTGCTGCGACAGAAGATCCCCCCGAAGAGGCAGTCGGATCGGGGGATCGATCGCCATACTGAGTAGGTCGGGATACCAGTATCTTCGTGTCCAATCCGGAGCCACAAGGATGACTTGGGCCCGCCTTCAACAACCAATCGGTAGGGGAAGACTGACACCCCTGACCTGAACAGATGAGCGGCGACCACCTCCATCACTTTCGTGAATACCCGAGGGGTGCTGTTAACGCCGAAGGAGAGCACGGCAAACTGAAAATGCTCCTGGCCTACCGGGAACCGCAGGTAAAGCCGGGGGGCTGGCAGGCCGGGGATGTGAAAATATGCGTCCTGCAAGTCCAACGCTACCATCCAGTCGCCAGGGTCGAGGGTAGCCAAGATCTGAATCAGAGTTAACATCTTGAATTTCTCCTTAGGGAGGAAGCGACTGACATTCCTGAGGTCCAAGATGGGGAGCAGGCCCCCTTTGTTCTTGTTGGAGACCAGAAAATAGGGAATAACTACCACAACCTACTTCTGGCCAAGGAACGCGCTCGAAGGCCCCCTTGGCCACGAGGGCCATGACTTCCTGTTGGGGAAGTGTCCGGAATCCCGGGAAAGGGTGGAGGTGGGACGAACGGGACCCATTGCAGTGACAGAAACAGAGCCGCAAGGGGCGCCGGAGCTGCCAGCGGCGCCGGCAAGCAAGGGCCTTCAACTGGGACCGCAGGACCGAAGGGGCGCCGGTGGGAGCCTTAGGCCTGAAAAGGCGGTCCATGGCAGCAAGAAATTCTTGGACTTGGGCCGGATCACCCACGGACCCGGATAAGGTGGGTGGGCCACAGGACTCTCAGGCTCTGGTGGAGCAGCGGGGGAAGAACCCCTGGCCCCCTCGTCCACGTCCGTAGACCGACGGGGGAAATCGGAGAGCGTAAACGCTTCTTCGACTTTTTTTTGTGACGTCTCTTACTCGATTCCGAGGGTGAAGACGTCGACCAAGAGGAGCGATG
This sequence comes from Lissotriton vulgaris, assembly GCF_964263255.1. NCBI lineage: Eukaryota > Metazoa > Chordata > Amphibia > Caudata > Salamandridae > Lissotriton > Lissotriton vulgaris. The sequence goes on along the minus strand of NC_141695.1, from coordinate 616,798,996 downwards.
ATGATGGGGCCACGGTCAGTCTCTCGAGCGACCCCTGGACCGCAAGCGGCGCGGAGACAACTGCCGGGCCTCCATCAGCTTTCGGGACCGCTCCTGCAAAGCCTTTGGAGCCATGGCTAGACAGTCAGAACATGACCGGGAGTCATGGTCGCGCTCCAGACAGTAGAGACAAATGCCATGGGGGTCAGCCATACATCGATGTCGGTGGCAGGCCCCGCAGGATTTAAACCCAGGCATCCCTACTCGGCACCAGGAGTCAAGACTCAAAGAAGTAGAAAAGTTAGTCAAAAAAGGACTAGGGCACGTGCTTTAACTGGATCTGCTCTTGCTGGCGTGGAAAAAGAAAGAACTGACATCAGCGCACATGGGTGGTGCCTAAGTAGTCTCCGTGGCGTCATCTCGGCGCTTACGACGGTAGCGACGGACACGAAGACGCACAACGCCGCCTACTGACGTGCAGGGGTACTGCTGACGAAAAACTTTCCGGACCAAGTCTGATGCCTGGGGATATTCTAAGGTAAGGAATCTATCACAAATGTGTCTCTTTCAGATGAACACTGGCCACTGGTGTGTAAAACTAAGGCCTTGAAAGGGGTACATTCCTGTCCCTAGAAATCCATTCACTGAACGAGGAGGATCAGTAAGGATTCTGCAGATAGATTGTCTCTACCAGATAAGGCATTACTAAAGGTAAATAACTTGTTCATCTGATAGAGACTTCTAGCTGCAGATTCATTACCTTAGTGGAGATACCCAAGCAATACCTTCCATGAGGTGGGTCTGCAAAACAATTTCACACCAAAAAGTTCTGCGGGACCAAATAGCCAAATTGCTCGTTCCTACAGACCTGACTAGGCAGTAGTGCTTGGTAAACAGGTGCAGAGATGCCCACGTTGCAGCCTGGTAGCTGTCCAGGACCGAGACATTTTGTATTAACGCAATGGTCGCATCCTTTTGATCTGCTGGAATGAGCATGCAAACCTTCTGGGGGTAGCTTTTGAAACGTGCAAAGCGCCTTTTAATGCAGAGCAAGATCCATCGGGAGATGGTCAGTTTCTGCACAGCCTTGCCCTTCTTGGCCTTGACATCCCCATAAAGAAGAATGACAATGCTCTTTTTGGTTTCAGCTGGTGGAGTTTCTTCTCTTCCTTAGAGGGATGAGGCGAAGCGGACAAAATAGGCAAAGTGAGGAACTGGCTTAGGTGGAACGGGGTGACTACCTTCAGCAAGAAGAATGTTAGAGTCCGAAGGAGCAGTTTTTTGGGGAAAAACAGATGTAGGGAGGATGAGAGGGCAGTGCTTGTAGCTCACAGACTCTCCTGGAGCAGGTTATTGCCACCAAAAAGGACATTTTCGTGGTAAGGAGCCTAAGAGGGCAAGTATGAAGCAGCTCAAAGTGAGTTCACATTCAGAAAGTAAGAGCCAAGTTAAGGTCCCTTTGAGGCATAACAAAGGGAGCTGGGGAAAAGGTGCTTAGACCTATAAGAAATCTATTTACAACAGTTGACTGGGAGAGAAATTAAAAGACACACAGATGATGGGCGGAATAAAGAGCAAATTAAACATTCACCCCAGTCCAGAGATCTGGGTTAAATGCATTGTTCGTTTGCTCACCATGCCACCCCAGTTTAGACCCAGCCATATGCAAATCTGTCTTGACTCTGTGCCTCACGGGAACAGTCCAGCCTGAACTGCCAAGCCAGGTCCTTCCCACAAAAAGAGGATGTAAAGTCATTGGGATCTGAGACTCCATTGTTGGGTAGCTGTTTGACCAACTCTGCTACTTTGACTGGGATGACTGTTTCTTCCAATTGTTCCAATACCTCCTGTACTGTCTTTTGGAACCTTACACCTTCTAAATACTCATCCTGTTCCCTCTTTTGTGGTAGTTCTGCACAGTACAGTTTGGAGGAAAAGTTAAAGAAATGCTTGCACTAGCGTTCAATACTTTCATGTTTCAACCTATTAAGCCTCTAATGGTAATGCAAGTTTGATGGATTTTTAAGTTATGGGCCAAGCCTTCCTTTTTCTCCTCTCTTTTATTAATTTGGAGCATCTTCCTGGCTGTTGTCCTTATAAAGCCCTGCTTCAGTTATTTTATTTATTTATTTATTTATTTATTTATTTATTTATTTATTTAACGACTTGTAAAGCGCCTGGTGACCCAAGGGCATCCCCGCGCTATAAAGATTTGTTATCCAGATCAGAGGGAGGAAAGAGGGGAAGGACATTATTTATGGAATAGAAGTGTTTTCAGTTTTTTTCTGAAAATCAAATAACTGGGTTCCAGTCTAAGGGTACGTGGGAGGGAGTTCCATCCAGTGGAAGCTTTTACAGAAAAGCGTCGGCCTCCCGTGCGTGTCTTTTTGAATTTGGGGATGTTGGCTAGATGCTCATTCTCGGACCGTAGGGATCTGGGTGCTTTGTAAGGAGTAACCAGGCCGCTGAGGATCGCAGGGCCAGATCCATTGATCAGTTTGTATGCCGTGCACATGGCTTTGAGTTCCACCCTTTGGCGCACAGGGAGCCAGTGCAGGGCCTTGATGGCAGGTTTAGCTAATACTCTGGAGGGAAGGTTCATGAGTAGACGGGCTGCTGCATTCTGTGTTCGTTGCAGTCTCGCCAGGGTGGCCTCAGGGGCTCCCAGGTAGACCATGGTACTGTAGTCCAACCGTGACAGTATGAGCCCTTGGACTAGTAGTTTCCTGGACACGGGTGGGAGTAAGGGAAGAATCCTGCGGGTAGTGCGCATAAGCCCAAAACAGGTTCCTGCAGTTTTGGCCGCTTGCGTCTTCATTGAAAGCTCGGGTTCTAGCCAGACTCCAAGAGTCTTAATTTCGTGTTTCGGGGTGGGAATTTCCCCGAACACGTCTGGCCAGACCGCTGGGGGGATGGTCACCCATTGCTTTCCAAAGAGCATCACTTCGGTCTTTGACCCGTTTTGTGATGATTCACACATCCAACCGTGGATTTCCGTAAGGCAGTTTTCCAGGTTGTCTGGGTGGTCGTCTAGTTGGGATAGGGAGACGACCAGTTGTGTGTCATCGGCGTAGCTCACTATTTTTATACCGAATGGTGTCACCACGTCTTCAAGGGGGGCCATATACGCATTAAAAAGCGTGGGGCTCAGGGACGATCCCTGAGGGACCCCGCTCGTGAGGGGGAGGGTGGACGAGTGGTGATTGCCGTCCCATACCTGGAACGTGCGCCCGGCAAGGAAGGACTCTATCCAACTGAGTGCCGTCCCGGTGAGCCCTGCTGCCGCCAGCCGATGGAGAAGGACACGATGGTTGACTGTGTCGAAGGCTGCGCTAAGATCCAGGAGGATCACTGCCACTGACCCTCCTGAATCCAAAATGCGCCTTGCCTCCTCGATGACGGCATGAAGGGCGGTATCTGTGCCGTGACCCGGGCGAAACCCAGTTTGGGATTGCTGTAAGATGTTATTTGCCTCGAGAAACTGAGACAATTGTCTGTTGACCAATTTCTCGGCTACCTTGCTAATGCCAGGGAGGAGTGAGATTGGCCGGTAGTTTGCCATATCTGCTGGGTCGAGCTGGGGTTTTTTAAGGAGTGCTTTCACCACCGCGCTCTTCCAGCTAGCGGGAACAAATCCCTGGGCAAGTGAGCTGTTAATAAGCTCCGTGAGCGTGGGAACGATAACGGGGGCTACGGTTTTAAGGAATCTAATGGGTGCAGGGTCCAGAGGTGATCCGCTTTTCATTTTGGCCATGGTTACTTCTACCTCGTTGCAGGTCACTGGCCTAAATGTCGCAAGTTGGGGGCGTATGCTGCTTCCAGTCTGGCTAGGGGTAAGTTATTGTCCATGTGGCTAGAGGGACAGGGAGGGGGAAGGGATGCTAAGATGCGGGCAATTTTGTCATTGAAATAGGTGGCTAATTCATTGCTTCGGTCCACAGGGGGAGTGTTGGAGGAAGGAGTGGTTGGTACTTTCAGTAGCTCTTTTACGATTAGGAAAGATTCCCTGGCTGAATTGGAGGATTCTTTTATCCGAGTATCGTAGTGGGAAGCTTTAGAGCGCCTAATGGCAGTTTTGTAAAATCTAACTGCGTTTTGGTAGGCTTCCTTGCTGGCGTGCTGCCAGTCTTTCCTCCATAGCCGTTCGTCTCTCTTACAGTTTTTACGTAGTAGTCGAAGTTCAGGGGTGTACCACGGGGCGGAACCTGGTTTCCCGTTTTTGTCCTCCCGAGTTCTGAGTAGGAGTACGGAGTCCAGGGAGGTAGTAATCCACTCTCTAAATTTACTATCGGCGGTAGCCGGGTCTTCTGCGTAGGCAGGGGTAGTTGACTTTAGGGTCCTGGCCCATTCTTCGGTGGGAAGTTTGGACCAGGTCCTGTCCCTGGTGTAAGTGGGCGGTTTTTGAGGTTTCCTAAAGGTTCCTGGTAGTTGGAAGGAGACTAAAAAGTGGTCCGTCCAGGGGAGGGGAAGGGACTCCCTAGCTTGCATCGAGGGGGTGCTCGTGAACACCGGGTCCAACAGGTGACCTTTGTTGTGAGTAGCTCCAGAGTTTAGGAGGCGGATGTCGAGGGCCGCCAGATCGGTGATCAGGTCGGCTGCCCCAGAGTCTACAGGGTCATCGAAATGGATATTCAGGTCTCCTAGTATCATGAAATTGGTGATGGAGTGGGCCTGTGTCGCTACTGTGTCCAGGAGAGTACTAGCAAAAGGACCTGGATGACCGGGGGGCGGTACACTAGGATCCCTGTAAGTGAGTTAGTCTGGTCTAGCTTGATTGTAAACTGTAGGCTTTCAGAGTCTGGAATCTGCGCATCATTGGATTTGCAGGGGAGATAATCCCGGTGGATAATGGCGACACCACCACCTCTACCTGAGGGGCGAGGTAGGGACTGAATGAGGAAGCCCAGTGGGGTAGCTAGCACCATATCTGACTCCGAGTGTGGGGCAAGCCACGTTTCCGTCAGGAAGAGGACGTCTATCTCATGGTCTTCTATGAGGTGGTTGATCAGCATCGCGTGTTTGGGGAGAGAGCGACAATTCAGCGAAGCGAGTTTAAGGGCTGAGGGCTTGTGGGGTCGTATAGGGAGTTTGAGCTGGACTGGCTGGCAGTGAGTACAGCTGATGAAAGGTCCATTCAGGTCATGAACATATTCACAGGAGGAGGCGATGGGGGGTCTGAGACTTAGGAGGTCCCGACGTGAATAGCTTACCTTAGGTGCAGCTTTGTCCAACAGGGGTTCTGGCCCTAGGCCCGGTCGTGCGCGGACGGGTGCAGACGGGCTTTCCTTAGGCGCTCCCGCTGCGCTCGTCCGCTGCGCTGGTATGGCCGGCACATTTGTAGAGAGTGTTATGGGCGTGGCCTCGCAGTGGGCGTGGCTTCCGCCTTGGGACCGCGCTGGCAGTGTGGGCGTTTCCCCTGTATCAGCGCTGGAAGCCGCTGTGTCAGGGGTGGTCTGGGAGGGCTGTTTTAGCGCGTGAGAGCCGGCGCTTCAGTGCAGGTATGCTCAGTGTTTTTTTAAAATCAAACACAGAGAAAAGTGACAATTTTTAAAATCAATTGTGAAGAGCAGTCCTCCGGCTTCCGCCTCAGAGGATAAACAAAACAATAATGCGACGCGCTTTCTGACAGCGTTTTGTAGTAGTCTTTGGTGGGCGTGGCCTCGCAGTGGGCGTGGCTTCCGCCTTGGGACCGCGCTGGCGGTGTGGGCGTTTCCCCTGTATCAGCGCTGGAAATCGCTGTGTCAGGGGTGGTCTGGGAGGGCTGTTTTAGCCCGTGAGAGCCGGCGCTTCAGTGCAGGTATGCTCAGTGGTTTTTTAAAATCAAACACAGAGAAAAGTGACAATTTTTTAAATCAATTGTGAAGAGCAGTCCTCCGGCTTCCGCCTCAGAGGATAAACAAAACAATAATGCGACGCGCTTTCTGACAGCGTTTTGTAGTAGTCTTTGGTGGGCGTGGCCTCGCAGTGGGCGTGGCTTCCGCCTTGGGACCGCGCTGGCGGTGTGGGCGTTTCCCCTGTATCAGCGCTGGAAGTCGCTGTGTCAGGGGTGGTCTGGGAGGGCTGTTTTAGCGCGTGAGAGCCGGCGCTTCAGTGCAGGTATGCTCAGTGGTTTTTTAAAATCAAACACAGAGAAAAGTGACAATTTTTAAAATCAATTGTGAAGAGCAGTCCTCCGGCTTCCGCCTCAGAGGATAAACAAAGCAATAATGCGACGCGCTTTCTGACAGCGTTTTGTAGTAGTCTTTGGTGGGCGTGGCCTAGCAGTGGGCGTGGCTTCCGCCTTGGGACCGCGCTGGCGGTGTGGGCGTTTCCCCTGTATCAGCGCTGGAAGTCGCTGTGTCAGGGGTGGTCTGGGAGGGCTGTTTTAGCGCGTGAGAGCCGGCGCTTCAGTGCAGGTATGCTCAGTGGTTTTTTAAAATCAAACACAGAGAAAAGTGACAATTTTTAAAATCAATTGTGAAGAGCAGTCCTCCGGCTTCCGCCTCAGAGGATAAACAAAACAAAACAAAGTTACCCAGTTGATTTTTTGTAATTCTCTGTATATTGTGCACAATCATTTTTGTTCATGCTCCATATTCCATTTCAAATGGCAGTATTAGCTGTTCTAACTTATTTAGACAAAACAAGGTAATTGTGTGTTGTACGGGCTCGCTTCAGATGACTGCTTTTGCTGCATCCCAGGTGGTTGACCATGATGTTTCCACCCTCTGTGGTGTCTTGGAAGTAATGTTCCCCGGCTTCCCTAATGGAGCGTTGTCGGACAGGCTCTCTGAATGCTATTTTATTCATGCTCCTTTTTTGGGTAGGCGTCTTAGATCTGATGTTGCAAATTTAAATAACGTTGAAGTGGAGCCTTCAATCCTAGCCCCAGGGCTTCGAGCAAGGATTCTGCAGTTTCTCGACCTGTGTGTGGAAGAGTCATACTGATTGTTGGATCTATTATTCTTTTGCAGTTTTACTTTGTGTTTGCTTTTTAACCATCTCTGTACTTGAACTAATGCAGAAAAAAACTGTGACCCATTTTAACAATTGTTCTAGCCTTGTAACCAAAGTTGTTTAGGCTAAATTGCCATGTTACCCCTAAGGGCAACTTTTATAAATAAATATAAACTGGTAGTTGTCGTGGGCCCAGAGTGCAGAGTGTAGGTCCCCAAAAGCAAAAGTATTTTAAAGTCAAATCTAAGTTGTTGTGTTTACACTATAAATCACTCCTTTTGGTTTAGACTTGTTTATACAGTAATACTCTTTAGAACCAAAAGTCTGAGTGAACAGCAATAAGAGCTGTGCGTGGGATTTCACCTTGGGCAGGAAGGGCTACAGGAGGGCAGAACACCCACGGTTATATATTTATTTATGGTGATCAGCATTCATTTGAGGATGCTGCAGGTGTTTCTTTGTTACTTACTCAATTCTAAGGTACGTTATGATTTCTTTGAACCTGCAGCTCCTATTGAGAGTTTGCACTGAAATGTACTGGAAGATCAATGTGTTGTTCCCCTCGTATTGACTGATGTCCATTAGTCTAGCTGTGGCACTATTTCTTCTTTGATGCATCAAAAGTGAACTCTTATTAATACATCTGGATGAAGGTCTTGCTGTTTCTGAAAGGTTGAACGGATGATGTGGCTGTAGTCCACGATTATCTTTCGGTCTTCTGGGTTTTTCAGTATGGCTTGGAAATGTTCCTAAATTTATGCTCCCAGGTCAGATTCAGCAATGTCTAGTGGCATCACCCTAATTTCCAAGTTGTTCTGCCTCAAACAGTTGCTGATTCCATTGTTATGTTTCATAAGGTATCCCAATATAGGCCTGAGTATCCTCCTAACCTTTCACCTACATTTGCTGTACCATTACACTACATAACAGGTTTTTGGTAGTGACCTTTTACCTAGTTGAATCGTAAATCATACGTTCTTATATAGCGCCTTTCACCGTAAGGTCTCAAGGCACTTGCTTTGGGAACCCGTCCTGGCTTTCCCCTGCGAGATAACCCCTACTGGGCATCCCCAAGGTGAAAGCCAGGCATCCCATCGCGGTAGGGCCGTAGTGGAGATTAAGCAAGCTATTGCCCAGAGTTGCAGAGTGTGAACCCATGATTCGAGTAGGCACCGAGGCGAGAATTATTGAGTCCGTGGACATTTTGAGCTCAGGACCCTGCCGTGTCGGGGATTGAACCCTGGTCCCAGGTCTGACCTCTGCGCCTGGGTCTGCCTCCTCTAACCGGTGAGCCACACTTCTTTAATGTTAATAAAATGTTGTGTGGTTTTCTCCGAAAACTAGCCTCATTAATTATGTATCAAGATTCCCAAAATCACAGCAGGATTACCATCTTCTGCATAAAAATTATGTATAAGGAACATCCCGTACGTCATCCTTGACTGACATGACACAGCAAGGTGGAATCCCTGGAGGGTACCTTTTGGGTATATATACACCACATCTTTGCTCAGGCAGGCAGAGAAAGACTTCCATGCTGACGCACTGACGTGAGACGCTGAGGTTCCTGCATGCAGACACTCCAGCTCGTAGTGGTCTGACATCCCTCGTGGGGTGTCCATCTCGAGACCAAGATGGAGTCCCACAGTCTCTCACTTCAGGTAATGGGGTTGGCTTCAGCCTAGGGGAGTTCTTGGCTATACACCTACATACATGCTAGTTACCCTTAGGTACACCTAGTTAGAGTTGCATCATAGGAGTACGCTTTATTACTATCAATTATTTATGTACCTGCCTATTAGATTTGGCATCTTTTGGTGTGTTCCCCCTGAGTTTTTTGCTTTCTGACCTCCCGGTTTTGACTTTGTTTTTGCAGGCGTAACATTTCTGAGCACTTTTCGCACTGCTGATCAGTGGTAAAGTGCAGGCGCTCTCTGTGTCAATTGTTGGTGTTTCCTCGATTGGATATTTGATTTCCTTGTTAGTCCCTAGTAAAGTGCACTGACTGTGCCAGGGCCTGTGAATCCAATGCTACTCGTGGGCCTGCAGCACTGATTGTGCCACCCACGTGAGTAGCCCTGAAAAGGTACCTCAGACCTGCAATTGCAAAGTCTGCGCGCAGTTTGTAACTGCCATGTCGACTTGGCCAGTGCACACACTTGCCAGCCCCTAACCTTCCCTTTTCTTGCATGTCAGGCACCGGATGTGTGTGGCATGTCCTGTTAGTGAATAACAGCCAATTTCGTTATTCACTATTGCAATGCTATCTGTTCTCATAGGCCAGATTAGGCAGTTTGATTAAAACATTTTAGATTCCTAAACTGACCGCCTTGCTTCACGCCGAAGCTTTGGCACTGCAGAGAGCACCGCCGCAACGCGACCTTGGTCTCACCGACGAGGCCTGTTGACGCCGCCACCGAGCCACTGCTCGCACCGCGACCTGTGAGCACCGCACTCCACACCACCTTGCTTCACGAGGACGCCTTGGCCTCCCCGATGCCGCCGCTCCACGCTGAAATCGACGCCAAGTTCAAGTTCAAGTTCAGGGATTTGTATAGCGCACTACTCACCCAGAGGGTCTCACTGCTTGAACCCTGGTTCGAGGGCACCGCTCGAAAGTCACACGAAGCACCGCCCTCACCCCGCAATGGCAGCCTTGGCCCAGCAACGCCTGCACCATCGACTCCCACTTGTCAGCCGACGACAGCGCTTCAGCAACGACAACGCAGCTGCTTGCACCGTAACCTGCTAGCACCGTGACGAGCACTACCTTCATCTCGCACCGCGACCCTGGTCTCACCGACGGCACCATCCGCCACCGCCACCGAGCCGTTGCTCGCACCGCGAACTGGGGGCACCGCACCGCTGCACTTCGCCCCACAGCACCCGACGCCAGTGCTCCTGATTCCATCAGAGAGGAGCTGGACCTGCAACGCGAGTGACTTTGAGGCTGCATCGCCCTGCATTTCATACAGGTACTGTTTGTGGGTTTTCCGACACCGGAGCTGGCCCGCGACCAGCCAGAACTGTTGGATTTTTTGTTCACGACACCATGGTAGCCCCGGACGGAGCTATCGACATCGAGGAACTTTCTTTGAAACTTATTTTGATAACTACAGACTTTTTTTTTACATATAGTGTTGTGGATTTTTGTTGTTTTTGGTCTTGTTTTAATTATATAAAAATATTGGATATTTTTCTAAACTGGTGTTGTGTCCTCTTGTAGTGCGTACACTGTATTACTGTGGGTTATGTGCAAATGCTTTATACACTGCCTCTAAGATAAGCCTGACTGCTCATGTCAAGCTACCAAGGGGGTGAGCAGGGGTTATTTTAGGAGTGTAACTCCCTTATCCCGACTAGAGTAGACATTTGTGCCTGGCTTCGGCCCTTGCCCTAGCCTACCAGAAATACCATTTCTAACATTGGTTGTCAGCGATGAGGATAGGACTTGCGTTTGCACTTGACTTACACTGATTGGTGTGCACTACTACCATATCGCAGACCATTACATGCCACATACTAGTCCTTTTTATTTTTTGCCTATTTTCTTATCTTGCCAGTTTGAACTTGGTACTTCGTCATGCCGGAATCAAGAGCATTATTTGTTGCATCCCTGGAAATTGCCTTTGAGGAGGATAGGTTGGAACACTACCATGTTAGGGAATTACAATCCATTTGCAAGAGCCTAAAAGTCCAAGTCAGAGGCCTCTCTAGGAAGGACGAGCTACAAAAGGGGCTGAGGGCCTGGGTAGCAGCCAGAGATGCATGTGGGCAATCTGGCGATCTTAGTGGAGAGGAGGAGGGGCCTATTCCTAGGGTGGATAGTCTTTTGGGAGGGGTGGAACCCTTCCGGCCAGGCAGCAGTAGCCTGTCCCCAGAAGAGCTGGAGGTCAGGCGGGAAGCAAGGAAGTTCGAGTTGGAAAAACTCAGGCTAGAAATGGAGGAGAGGAAGATGATATTAGATCATGAACAAGGTCCTAAGGAGCTGGAGCTAAGAAGTAGGCCCGGCTCAGATGGTGGCAGCAACTTGTCAAGACAAGCAGACAGAATCGTGCATATCCCTAAAAATGTGGGCAAGGAATTCAAGAAGGGGGATGACATACAAAGGTGGTTTCAGGGGTTGAGGCAGCAATCCACATGAATGGGGTCCCTGAGGAGAATTGTGGAGCAAGATTGTGGCCTCTCTTCCCTGAAGGACACTTTAATACCTTTGGGTAAGGGGTTCACCTCACCTATCCAGACATGAAGGACACCCTCACCAAGTATGGTCTTACTCCTGAAAAGTACAGGTATCAGTTCAGGTCCAGTAAGAGGTCTGATGCCAACACTTGGTTGGAATGTGTGGATGATGTGTTTTTACGGTCACTGGATGGCTGGGTGAAGCGCAGTAATGTAACAGATTATCAGGGGTTCTACAATTTGATTGCATGGGAGCACTTGTCCAGTCTATGTTTTGGAGATCAGCGCCAGCACCTAGTTGATAGTAAGCTGACTGACCCTAGGAAGCTTGCTATGGAGGCGGACCGCTGAGTGAGTACCAGGGTCCACAAGAAAACATTTGGAAGGTGGACAGGGTCCCAGCAGAAAAGTGGGGGGGATAAGGGTAAAGCACAGGAGTTCTCTAAAGGGCCCCAAACTAACACCAAGGGTAAAGGTTCCCATCCCCCCCGGAGATAAGAAACAGGAAAGCCTGCTGAGACCGGCCCTCGCAAATGTTTTGCCTGTGACCAGGTGGGGCACATGAAAGGGGACCCAAGGTGCTCCAAGGGGCACACTCACCCACTGGTGGGAAGTCCAAGGTGTTGGCTAGTGTAGTGCTTGGGAAGGAGGAGGAGTACCCACAGGAGGGTGGGGACCCGGAAGAAATGTCCCTCGTCTCACTAGGGGACAGTGAGATGGTCCCAGGGGCCCAGGTGCCCCCTAACACAAAGAAATACAGCACCTGGGTGACCATCAATGGGAAAAGGGTAGAGGTTCTCCGGGATACTGGAGCCAGTGTGACCTCAGTTCGGTGTCACCTGGTCTCTTTTAGAGGCAGGTAGTCCCTGAGGCATTTCACCAAGTAATTGCAGTCGACAATTCAGAGCGCCAGTGTCTGGTGGCGCAGGTTCCCTTCGAGTCGGGGGTGGTCTCAGGTCCTTTGAGGGTAGTTGTGAGCCCTTCCATGCCTGTCGATTGTCTGCTCGGTAATGACCCGGAGCAGTCCTAGTGGGAGGATGTGGAGCTCAGTTCCCACTTGGCGATGCTTGGTTTGCCGGAGTGGGCATGCGTGTCCACTTGGTCCATGGTGGCCAGAGAGGGTGATCAGAGGGACCCGAAGCCTGAATCAGTGGCCCAGGTCCCAGCCAAGAGAAAGGGCCGGGGCGCGGGAAACCGTCCGGAAGTTCCCACGGCCCAGGAGGAGTCAGACCTTGAAGGGGACGCCCCGGTGCCTACATGGGAACAGGTAACCGAACTGGAGGATATCTCTGAGCTGACCCATTGGCAGCAAGCAGGGGGTCCCACCAGGGAAGAATTCTGTTAAGAGCAGAAAGAGTGTCCTTCTCTGGAGGGAATGCAGCGGCCGGCCACAGCCCAGGCGACTGCTGATCAGTCCGGGTCACATTGGATCTACTGGGAGAATGATCTCCTGTACAGCAAGCCTAAGGTCGCGGAACCTGGGTCAGCCCGTGTGCAGGTGGTGCCCCAGCACTTCCGGACCTTCCTACTGGGTCTGGCTCACGACGTGCCTTTGGCAGGGCATTTGGGGCCGGACTAGACCTTTGACAGGCTTGTCACCCACTTCTCCTAGCCTCAAATGCGAAGGCAGTCGGATGTGCATTGTCGGTCTTGCCAAACTTGCCAGGCAAGAGTGGGAGGATGGGCAAAGCCCCTCTCCAACCGTTCCCCGTTGTTGGGACACTCTTTGAAAGGGTAGGGATGGACCTTGTGGGCCACTGGATCCCAAGACAGCCATGGGCAACAGGTACATCCTGAGCTTGGTGGACCATGCCACCAGGTACCCAAAGGCAATCCCTATCAGGACGATGTCGCCAGTGGTGGGCCCCGCGTGGGGTTCCCCAGAGAGGTGGTTTCTGGCAGGGGGACCATTTTCATCTGGAAGTATATGACATCCCTGTGGAAGGAGTATGGTGTTACTTACAAGTTCACCACTCCTTACCACTCCCAAGGTAACGGTCTGGTAGAAAGTTTCAACCAGACCTTGAAGGGCATGATCAAGGTTCTCACCGAACCCATGAGGTGTAAGTGGGACGTCCTCTTACCGTGCATTCTCTTTGCATACCGGGAAGTACCCCAGAAGTCTCTCAGGTTCAGTCCCTTTGAGATTCTGTTCGGGCACCCTGTGCGAGGACCTCTAAGCTTGGTGAAGGAAGGCTGAGAAGTCGCTCGCAGGAAAACCCACCAGGATGTGTTTAGCTACATGCTGGCCTTCCGAACCAAACTGCCTGCTTCAGGAAATCGCTCAGGCGAACCTCGAGGCCAGACAGGAAGAAATGAAGAAGTGGTATGACCAGAATGCCACACAGGTCGAGTTTCAACCTGGACAAAAAGTGTGGGTTATGGCCCCAGTGGAACCATGTGCCTTGCAGGACAAGTGGACTGGGCCCTTTGAGGGGGTGGAAAGCAAAAGTGAAGTCACCTACCTGGAGGATTTGCAGGCTCCCAGGAACCCTTTACGGGTCCTCCGCGTGACCCGCCTCAAGCCCCACTTCTGGAGGTCTGAAGTGAGCATGCTCTTGGCGACGGACGACGAGGAGTAAGCGGAGAGTGAGCCTCTCTTGGACTTCCTGTCTGCCCACGACAGGGATGGGTCGGTGGATGGTGTGATCCTCTCCCAGACCCTGACCGCTGAGCAACAAAGCGAGTGTCGCCTGTTGCTGGGGCAGTTTGCCCCGCTGTTCTCCTTGACCCCAGGTGTTACTCACTGGTGTAACCACGATGTGGACACCGGTGACAGCCCCCCTGTGAAACATAACATTTACAGGTGTGCTGACCGGGTCAAAGCCAGCATCAAAGAGGATGTCTTGAAGATGTTGGCTTTAGGGGTGGTTGAGCAGTCCATGGGCCAATCCTGCAGTCTTGGTCCCGAAGGCTACAACACCTGGTGCTGCACCAGAACTGCGATTCTGTGTGGACTACCGGGGGCTCAATGCCGTCATTCAGACGGACACACACCCCATCCCCTGAGCTAATGAGCTCATCAATCGGTTGGGAGCTGACAAATTCCTTAGTACGTTTGATTTAATGTCGGGTTACTGCAGATTGCTCTAACCGAGGGGCCAAGGAAAGATTCGCATTCTCAACCCCGTAAGGGCATTACTAGTTCTGTGTGATGCCCTTCGGGTTGAAGAATGCCCCTGCCACCTTTCAGAGGTTGGTCAACCAGGTGTTAGCCAGGCTGGAGGAATTCAGCGCTGCATACCTGGACGACATTGCAGTGTTCAGTTCCAGTTGGGACGAACACCTAGCACCTCGGGGAAGTATTGAAGGTACTGCAGAAAGCAGGCCTCATGATTAAGGCCACTAAGTGCCAGATTGGGCAGGGTTCCATGGTGTACTTGGTACACCAGGTAGGGAGAAATCAGATGGCACCCCTGCAGCCCAAGATTGACACCATCCTGGCTTGGGAGCCCCCATGACCCAGACAGAGGTAAGGGCCTTCTTAGGACTCATCGGGTACTACAGACGGTTTGTTATGGGATATGGCAGCATTGTTGCCCCTTAACGGAGCTGACTTCCAAGAAGCAGCCAAAAAAGGTGATCTGGACTGAGTCCTGCCAGAAGGTATTTGATGCCCTGAGGGCCGCCATGTGCAAGGCCCCTGTGCTCAAGACCCCAGACTTCTCAAAGGAATTTGTCGTGCAGACCGACTCGTCAGAGCATTGAGTGGGAGCATTGCTCTCACAGCTGAACGAAGAGGGCCTAGACCAGCCTGTAGTCTTCCTTAGCAGGAGACTACTCCCCAGGAAACAGAGGTGGAGTGCCATAGAAAGGGAAGCTTTCACTGTGGTCTGGGCACTGAAGAAGTTGAGGCCCTAGTCTTGAGTCTATTGATATATCTAGCCAGCTGTGACTGTCTGGCGTTGTGAGTTGATAAGAAAATTGCGTGGTGCATTCAGTGATAGTGTTGCCAATCTTGTTGAAGGACAATTAAAAGTGAGTCTCTCCTTGAAATAGTAAACCTGCTTTTTGCTCTTTTATGCGCATTGTTTGGGGTTTGTAATCCTCATGATTCCTAATGCGAAAGTTGTTGTCAAGTTATGTGCAATATCGAGCCAGCCGAAATAAATTGGAATATTTCTAGACAACAATGTCAAAATAAAGGAGCAAACTTTGAGTCTTTCTTCCGGAAAAATATATCTTTGTTCCATTCTTTCTGTCATATTTTAACGTTTCGTATGCCAGCTTTAGAACCATAATCCCCACAATAGGGGGATGGGAGCACATTGCTTTACCTCCCAGCACAGTTCGCCCCTATGCATCCTGGTAAATGCAGTTCAATTTAAATGCTTACTTGAAATTTTGCAGAGTGTTTCACCAAAGTTGTTGAAGGTTAGTGCTGTGAATCTCTAGACACATGTGTTTCTGGATCATATCCTTCATCAGTAGAGATAAAATGAAATTCTTCTGGGGTTTGCTAAGAAAGCTGCCACAATCCTCTCAGGTCTCTGTACCTCTCTCTGGCGCACAGGAGCATCTCCAAGAGCTCGTCAGCCCAGTGGCTCAAGGGAACCTTTATAAACAGAAAGGGGATCAGAGCACACTGCTTTACCTCCCAGCACAGTTCGCCCCTTTGCATCCTGGTAAATGCAGTTCAATTTAAATGCTTACTTGAAATTTTGCAGAGTGTTTCACCAAAGTTGTTGAAGGTTAGTGCTGTGAATCTCTAGACACATGTGTTTCTGGATCATATCATTCATCAGTAGAGATAAAACGAAAGTCTTGTTGGGGTTTGCTGAGAAAGCTGCCACAATCCTCTCGGGTCTCTGTACCTCTCCATGGCGCACAGGAGCATCTCCAAGAGCTAGTCAGCCCAGTGGCTCAAGGGAGCCTTTTTAAACAGAAGGGGGATGGGAGCACACTGCTTTACCTCCCAGCACAGTTCGCCCCATTGCATCCTGGTAAATGCAGTTCAATTTAAATGCTTACTTGAAATTTTGCAGAGTGTTTCACCAAAGTTGGTGCAGGTTAGTGCAGTGAATCTCTAGACACATGTTTCTGGATCATATCCTTCATCAGCAGAGATAAAACGAAATTCTTCTGGGGTTTGCTGAGAAAGATGCCACAATCCTCTCAGGTCTCTGTACCTCTCCTTGGCGCACAGGTGCATCTCCAAGAGCTAGTCAGCCCAGTGGCTCAAGGGAGCCTTTTTAAACAGAAGGGGGATGGGAGCACACTGCTTTACCTCCCAGCACAGTTTACCTCCCAGCACAGTTCGCCCCTTTGCATCCTGATAAATGCAGTTCAATTTAAATGCTTACTTGAAATTTTGCAGAGTGTTTCACCAAAGTTGGTGCAGAAGAATTTCGTTTTATCTCTACTGATGAAGAATATGATCCAGAAACACAGCACTACCTGCACCAACGGACAGGTGAGCATGCAAGTTTGGCATGGAGATATAGTGTGAAATTCTCGGCTGACTAGATTGTTTACATTACGTAAGGAAAGCTATTTCTGCGTTGTGGTAGGGTTTCTGGCATTCCGTCTGATTGATCACGGGTACAAGTACAGCTTGGATCTTGAAACACGAAGTGAAGTGCGCATTATTACGGAGCACGGGCAGGGCAGCAGCGAGGTGTAGGACTGCTGAGGTGGTCCATCTTCCTTCAGGGAATGGACTTTGCGGTGATACACGTCCCTGGCACAGAGCACGCCAACTCGGATGGCCTGTTCAGGTTCTTCCGTCTTAGTGAAGAGAACTCCCAAGCGAGTGGGTAGTTCTCCCTACTTTCAGCTGGAGGGGACATGTGTTAGACTTGGCATCTTTTGGGCTGTTTCCCCTGAGTTTTTGCTTTCTGACCTCCCAGTTTTGACTCTGATTTTGCTGCCATAACGTTTCTACGCACTTTTCGCACTGCTGATCAGTGGTAAAGTGCAGGAACTCAATGTGTCAATTGTGTTATGGATTGGTGTTTCCTCGATTGGATATTTGATTTACTTGTTAGTCCCTAGTAAAGTGCACTGAGTGTGCCAGGGCCTGTGAATCAAATGCTACTCGTGGTCCTGCAGATTGATTGTGCCACCCACATGAGTAGACCTGAAAAGGTGCCTCAGACCTGCCATTGCAGAGTCTGCGCGCAGTTTGCAACTGCCATGTCGATTTGGCCAGTGCGCACACTTGCTAGTCCCTAGCCTTCCCTTTTCTTACATGTCAGGCACTCCTAAGGTAGGCCCAAGGTACCACTGAGGGCAAGGGGCAGTGTATGTGACAGGTAGGACATGCCCAGGAGCGGTGGCATGTCCTGATAGTGAATAACAGATAATTTAGTTTTTCACTATTGCAAGGCTATCTGTTCTCACAGGCCAGAATGGGTAGTTTGATTCAAACATCTTATAATCCTAAACTGACCCAGGAAAGAAGGTAGAAGTTCGAGTTTAGTATGCCTGCACTCAGAATGTTAAAACACATCTTTTAGTGAAGGTGATTTTTACATTCTGTGTTTGAAAATACCACTTTTAGAAAGTAAGTATTTTCTTGCTCAGTCATTCTGTGCGCCTCTGCTGGAATGTGGATTGCCTGTCTGGGTTTCGAATGACAGAAGGCAGGGGAGCAGGAGGGCTCCAGATAGTCTAGGTAGGCTCCGGAAAGGGCTGAATTGAGCTGGGCTACAATGGGGGAAGTGGTAGGAGATTTCCTTACACTTCAAAGGGCCTGGTCTGCCTCTGATAATGCAGTCTCCACCTCCTGCCAGGAATTCCCACCACAGAAGGCAGAACTGGCTCTGGCTGGGCCCAGACACCCTCTGCCTAGAGGATCAAAGGATTTTTAGATACAAATACTGGGGCCCAGACCCCTGACCTTTAGAACTCATCCGGATCAAGAAGACGGCCAAGAAGACGAGCTGGAGAAGCTGTGAGGAGGAACTACCACTTTGCTGTATGCTTTGCTGGGCTGACCGGCATTGGCTGCTTCTGTCTTGGGCAGTGAAAGGCATGGCCAGGACTTTCTGCAACCTATTTTGTCACCTGTTCAAGAAGTCTCAGGAACAGCAAAGACTTCAAGCTCTCCTGCTCGCAGCACTGGGAACTGTGTGTTTTGTGCTGTATCAGAGGAAAAGCAACTCTACACCGTCGTTGCCGACTCCATGTCCTGAAGGCACCACCGCAGCGCTGCACCGCAACCTTGGTCTCACCGACAATGCCGCCACCAAGCAGCTGCTTGCACCGCGACCTGTGGGCACCGTACTCCGCACCGCCTCGTTTCACACCAAAGCCTTGGCACCGCAGAGAGCACAGCTGCACTGCGACCTTGGTCTCACCGTCAATGTCTGTTGATGCCGCCACCGAGCCACTGCTCGCACCGCAACCTGTGGGCACCGCACTTCGCACCGCCTTGCTTCATGAGGACACCTTGGCTTCCCCGACGCCGCCGATCCACGCCGAAATCGACGCCACTGCTTGCAATGTGGTTCGAGGGCACCGCTCGTAAGTCACACGAAGCACCACCCTCACCCCGCACCGCAGCTATGGCCCACCGCCACGGGCACCATTGACTCCCACTCGTCAGCCAACGACAGCGTTTCAGCAATGACGATGCAGCTGCTTGCACCGTGACCTGCTAGCACCGTGACGAGCACCGCCTTCATCTCGCACCACGACCCTGGTCTCACCGACGGCGCCATCTGCCGCTGCCACCGAGCCGCTGCTCACACCGCGACCAGGGGGCACCGCAAGCCGCACTTCACCCCACAGCACCCGGCGCCAGCGCTCCTGATTCCATGAGAGAGGAGCTCGACCAGCAATGATTGTTGTCGTTTTTGGTATTGTTTTAATTATATAAAAATATTGGATCTTTTTCTAAAGTGGTGTGGTGTCCTTTTGTAGTGCGTACACTGTATTACTGAGGGTTATGTGCAAATGCTTTACACACTGTCTCTAAGATAAGCCTGACTGCTCGTGCCAAGCTACCAAGGGGGTGAGCAGGGGTTATTTTAGGAGTGTAACTCCCTTATCCTGACTAGAGTGGAGATTTTTGCCTGGCTTTGGCCCTTGCCCTAGCCTACCAGAAATCCTATTTCTAACACTGCCTGTATTCATTGTTTTAGCAATATGGTAGGAATGTGCCATCCTTTTACTCTGTTGGGTGCTTATAATAATTTATATCTGTTTCTGTCTAATGGTTGTTTCAGCACACCTATTTTACACTAGAATGACGCTGGTTCAATGAATCCTTATTGAAAAACGTTCCCACCGTTTATTCGGTGTATCTCTCGATGAGAAAAAGTGAGTATGAGTGACTGAGCGAAAAGTACTGTACTGTTTCCATGATCCCTGATGGGACCGGGTTGTCATGTTTGATAGTTGCCAAGAACTATTCTCTCTTTAGTAAGGGGAGTTTGTAGTGGCACTGTGAGCTAGCTGGTATACAGCAGAACATACCTATTGGGGGTGTCTGGAATCCGTCTGGAAACCAATCCCACAGTCTATGTTGTTTAAACGCGCAGATCCTATATAGGTTTATAGGAACTACACAACACCATTGTTGATCTAACAGTTCATTCTGCTCCTGTGACCTTACTGTGGCCTTAGTTTCCAGGTGGACAATTCTCATTATAACTTTTTGCATATGGCTGTCTAATTCAGATAAGGATTTATTGATTCTGAGAAAATGCCCTTTATGAATAGTCAACCTCCCCACGATGTGCTCTTTATTTATTTATAAAGTTTTATATAGCGCAAACTTGATCCCGAAGGATATCAGAGCGCTTTACAATTTGAGGCAATTAAATAACTTCCCACCCTATTCCCCTATAAACCCACATCCCACTATGGAACTAAAAATGCCAAATTAGAACAAACAAATGTAATAACTACTACAATTTTTACACAGATAATAAATTCAAGAACAAATCTTATACCAAAAATACATGCATCACACACATACAAAATAAATACAAACATAATTACATTAATACAAAATCGATATTTTTAACATCTATATTTTTTCAAACGATATTAAACACTTCAATATTTTTAACATCTGTTTTTTCAAATGATATTTAACACTTCAATAGTGTTTACATCAATTTTACTTACCCAAAGTAGATATTCTGTACCACGATATTTTGTCTGTCGATATTCTTGAGCCGCGCACCTTTGACTGTCGCTGCATTGGCAGCGCGGCCTGACATTCTGGACACTGGGCATTTGAGCCCCTTTGGAAATGGCCAGTTAGATTTATAGGGCGCCAGGCCCTAATGTGATGTGGTGCTAGGAAATGTAATGTGCTTAGTATGTTTTACGCACCCTGTGTTATACCTCTAAACTGTGGTTTATGATTATGAGGTTGTTATGCATATCATGGTTTATGCTAGTGAGATTATGTTTCACTGTGTGATGTACACCCCTAATGTGATGCTTTGGTAATAGAACTGAAAGTGTATTAGGACCTGCTAACCAGGCCCTAGTGCCAGTGCTCCTCCCCTCAAAGGTAATGTGAATTAGTACACCTAGTTGGAAAGATGCTTTAACACCCTCCACCCCCTTATAAGTCCCTACTATATAGTACCAGTGGTACCCAGGGAAAGGGTGTTAAAGGGGTCACCAATGCTGCAGCACTGTTTGTGCCACCCTGAATGACTGAGTATAATTAAGTTCTGAAGGTCTGCTATCGCAGCCTGCACGAGCAGCTTCCCTGCTCAAGATCGAACCTGAACCCACCATGTGTGACAGGGTCACCTCCCTGCCTTAATATAAGTAAGCCACCCCTAAGGTAGGCCTACTATATCCCAGGAGGCAGGGTGCATTATATTAATGGTGTAGACCTGCATGTGCAAGCATACATGTCCCTACTGTGATCGGAGTCCATAGGTTAACATGGACTGGCTACCAGGCGACCTTGAGTTAGCCAGCTCCATTAAGGTACCTCCCAATTCAGTTGTATTTGGCATCAAACACTGTGCTTTTTTACCCATGTTACCATCCTCATGTTAAGAGTGAGCTGCCATGTTCCAGGGTGGCATCCTTTAAGGTTGCCCCCATGCTGCCTCAGTCTCCCTGTGCTTTGGCTGGATTTCCGAGCCAGTTGCCGCCAAGGCAGAAGTCTGCCTTGCTGCTAGGGAATGCTATCACTCCCATAGGATGGAGAAAAAAGGCCTGGGAAGGAAAAAGATCACACCTCCACCTTCCCAGGATGGCTAGTGAATTACACATCAGGGCGGTGAGCCTCAAAGGTCACACTGCTTCTGATATGAAAGTGACTTGTCTCTCAGTGGAGACAAAGATCCCTCCTACCCCTAGGCAATCGTGTTGGCAAGCAAGCGGGAAATTAGAGATTCAGGAGGCATACAACCCCCAAAGGCTAGCCACACCTCTGGGGTGGGCCAGCAGGTCTGTACAGCCAAGAATGCCTTGTGTCACCTTGAAAAGTCCCATAAATAGTGGGTTCTGGTTAATTTGGCGACATGCACCCTCCAAATGCTGTCATCTCAGATGCGAATTAGCCGCAGGACTAGTAGCCCATTGGCTACTAAGCCTCACACCCATAAACACCCCCTAAATCTAGGATTTAAGGACCCCCCTGACACCAGAACTACAGATCTGGTCTGAAGGGGAAGTGACCTGTGTCTGCACAAGCCAGGACTCCACGTAGAGCAGGCGTGAAGCTCTGCACCTGTGGGAGACCCCCTGGACCTGCTGGACTACGACTCTTCCCGGACCAGACCGGAGAGCTGTTTCAAAAAGGTGAAACCCTCTGCAACCGAAAGACTTCTCCAGGATACCCTAGGACTAGAGGTATTAGTCCCCTGCAGTCGGCAGGCACAAAGCGTACTTCCACGATCCAAAGGAGGACTGTCTGCCGAGCTCCTTTAAGTACCAGCCAGAAAGTAACTGACCAGGTGGCTTCTGGGAAGAATATGACACTTTACTCCGCACACGTTTATAACGCGTGCCATTACCCCACATTTCTTACTCTGCAGCAACTTTTACAACGCAGGGCTTTACACGACAAGTCATTTCAACGCAATTTACTATTCTAATTCCACTGGGACGATGTAATGGGGAATATGTTGTAATGGCTTGCGGTGTAAAGCCCTGCATTGTATAAGTTGCTGCGGAGTAAAAAATGGGGGGAAATGACATGCGTTGTAAGACAGTCGGTGTAAAGGATGTTTACCTTCTGGGAAGCATAGTCCTAAATCTCACTGAGTTTCAGACCTCTAAAGCGTTCCCAGTACTGCTGTAAGAAGATCTGCTTCATCGCTGCATTTGCATTGGCCAAGGTTTGTTGGTGGTCCTGCTGACTCCTGACTTCTTTACTTGATGCTCCAAGAAGAGGGAAACATTCTGCATTGTCAACCCTAAACATCTGTGGCGCATTTGTCAAGTACTTGCATACCAAACCTGTCTACATTGGGACACTTGGTAAAGTCAGCCCATGCAGCTCCAGTTCAGCACCACGAATAGCCAGATACACCTCTGCACCCAACACGCCTGAGCTCGGTAGAGCTGTTCTGTCTTTGTGATATTTGTTTCTGGGGGCCCTCCAAGCTTAATCTCCAAGCAGCTCCACTGAACCCATCTGCAAGTGACTGAATGTCACAAGTATGTTTTTTGACAGCTTCCATGGCTCCTTGTTCAGCATCAAAGACAGCCAAGCCACCTCTGCACCAGGACTCCCTGAGCAATGTAAATTGTTCTGACAGTTAAGACTATGTCTGAGGACCCACACAACCTTAACTCCAAGTGGGTTTCGTTAAACTCACCCAGTAAGTGACCGAGTGTCACTTAATGTTTTCACCATTGATGCAATGGTATAGTTTGACAGCTCTGCAAAGTACCTATTTTCTGAACACTTTAAAAACAATAATTCTGATCCTACGCCTTGTTTTGATTTTGTTTTAGTGTTTACATTTATATAAAAATTAGCTCAATGTTTATGAATTGGTGTCGGATTTCTTTTGAGATGTCCCAATTACATGAATTTCTTAACATTTGTTCCTTTAAGTAAGCCTGACTGCTCTTTGCCACTCTACCAGGACTGAGCTAATGATTTACCCAGTAAATCTGAAGTCCATTTTTGGGTATTGTGTTAATGTTACATGGTAAGGCTCCCCAGCCATACCACATAATATGTTCACCTTGCTACAGTGATGTATTGTATCCTGTTGCAAAGCGTGCACATACTGTTTAAATTTCCACATGAGCAACTGAATGTCCCCGTTAGTCACCGGAGCTGCAAGTCTCAAGTGATAATAGCAGTGGCTTGTTCCCGCTCCAGTGTATTCGAGTTTGGCTGAGCCTTTCTTTTATAAGGGTATGTTGCCGAAAACCCATCCTTGACCAAAGGCATCTTGATTGCCTTGTGCTTTTGAAATGCAATGTTACCTCTGTTGCACCATGGTCTTGTCTGTTAGCAGGTTTGTTGTCTTAATTACTTTCTGCCTTTATATTTTCCCCATATTGTTACATATTTCTCGAATACCTGCATGCCCATTCGAATTCAGGTGTAACTTTCCATCTCACAACTGCTCCTCAATGCCTGTAGCTCATATTTGTCATTCGAAGAGCCCTGCTCTGTTGGGCCTGACTCACAGCCCTCTCCAGCTGGTTCTCATTCATCTAGTCAGCCATGATGTCAAATTAATTTGAAGACCCGAACAGCTCCCAGGCCTCATATTAGTGCAAAAGAAATCTCTATGTCCACGTAATCTTCCAGATTTCTTGTCCAAAATGTTATACCGTATGCCTGAGTCTACCATGACCACCACTTTAACTCCATCTAAAAAAATCTCACAATATTGGAACGTTTTACTTTTACTACATTCTCCACCCACATAAATCTCAAGGATAGACTGAAACCTTTTCATCTTACACAAATAAGAAAAGGGAATGGGGTACACATGTAGCCACATTTGATGTACCCGAAGGTATCAGCTGGAGACAAAGGTCAACCTGAGGGTAAAGTATAGGCCTCCCTACATATTTCAACTGAAAGCCAAGCCTGTTCCCTTTACCTGACGGCTGAATACTGGCCTCCTTTTTCAGGCTCCAGGGACACTCATTTTTCGTTTAGGTCCCTGATTGAAGTTTGATCTCATTTAAAATAGGTGGTACAGGACCAGTTGTAACTACCTCTCTAAGGGCCTGATCTAGACTTTCGTGGAAGGATTACGTATTACGGATTACTCTTCAGCCAGGCCTTCCCCACTTAAACTCCCTCAAATATCCCCTTCATCTCTCCCTGGTCATTTCCACCTCAGTTGCTGATCCCCCCAGCGCCAAGAAACCGCAAGGTGTACGCTGCGCTCTAGAAGTATTTTAAATTAGAAATTAAATTAGAAATTACGTACCATTGGTATGTACTTTTCACCTGTCATGACATGGGTAAACTGTCCTCCAAATTTAGAGATGTCCCTCGCCCAGCGGACATCTCTTCAGGCAGTTCCTGTATATGATCAGAAGGTTTGACGTACAGCTCCGTCAACATGTTGGAGAAGTATGTCAAACTTCAACTTCTTTTTTATTTTCAAAAACATAACCCTAAACGGTGTTTTTTTGTTGTTGACAATACATTTTTTTTAAAAGCAATGAACCCCTTGCCATGGGAGTTTTCTGCCACAAAGTGGAGGTCATTTTACAGTTTTCACAGCAATTTATCGCCAGGTTACCTGGCAGTGACTGACAGTGAAAACGTGCCATTTATCTACTCACTCAAAATACGGCAGGCGGGCAAATAGCATAACCTCCGACAGTCATTATTCTGTTGCGCTGTCAGAGGTGTATGAGCATCTACATACAGAAGGTCCACCTCACTCGAAATGAGGCAAAAGGAACTTCTGTTTGGCAGACAGGGTACTCTGTCGCCTTTGCAACAGAGTACCCTCTCCGCCCAAGTTTGAATCGAGCCCTTTGTTCTATAAGGCATCCCACAACAGTGCAGGGGTCCCAGATTGGGTTGTGTTTGTGAGATATTTGAAAAGTACATTTTCTTATGCCATTTGTAGTACTTTAAAAGAGGAATCGTGACTTCTAAAGAGAACAAGCATTTGCAATGCAATAGGTCTCGCATTATTTAAGTTTGAGCTATTAGCATTGTAAATGGCAATTGTTTTTTGCTTTATGCTATATTTTTTTTTTACATTAAAAGCTTCATATAAAATATGTTTTATTAAAGTTATTTATGCAGTATCTAAATTTTGTTTGCATAAAACAGTATAATAATATCTTAGTAAAAAAGTCAAATATTTTAATGGAAATTCACCAAACGTTCATTTATGTGTTGGTTTTGAAAATAGCTAAATTAATAGCTTTGTCATTTACAATGCCAATAGTTATAACTTTCGCAAATGTGACACCTATAGCATTTGTAATGCAACATTTGTATTTACGTGACTTAGATGTATTGATATTACAAATAACAATGGCTTTTAATTTTTTTTAATACTTAATAAAAGTGATTGTAATTTATAATGGCAATAGCTTAAACTTTTGTAAATAACTTTTGTGAAGATTATGTTCAGTGTATTTTATTGTAACAAAATCCAAGAACAGAAGTGAAATATTAACATCTTTTTGTGACATTTGTAATAAAGCTTGAAACATTGAGAGAACATATTTGTGCTGTGGTGGTGCTGAGTGATGCTGTGGTGGTGCTGAATGGGGCTGTGGTGATGCTGAGTGATGCAGTGGTGGTGCTGAGTGGTGCTATGGTGGTGCTGTGGTGGTGCTGAGTGATGCTGAGTGATGCTGTGGTGGTGCTGAGTGGTGCTGTGGTGGTTCTGAGTGATGCTGTGGTGGTTCTGACTGATAATGTGGTGGTGCTGAGTGACTGTACTCACTGTCACTCTGCACTCACTGTCACTCTGCACGCACTGTCACTCTGCACGCACTGTCACTCTGCACGCACTGTCACTCTGCACGCACTCTGCACTCACTGTCACTCTGCACTCACTGTCACTCTGCACTCACTGTCACTCTGCACTCACTGTCACTCTGCACTCACTGTCACTCTGCATGCACTCTGCACTCACTGTCACTCTGCACTCACTGTCACTCTGCACTCACTGTCACTCTGCACTCACTGTCACTCTGCACTCACTGTCACTCTGCACTCACTCTGCACTCACTGTCACTCTGCACTCACTCTGCACTCACTGTCACTCTGCACTCACTGTCACTCTGCACTCACTGTCACTCTGCACTCACTGTCACTCTGCACTCACTGTCACTCTGCACGCACTCTGCACTCACTGTCACTCTGCACTCACTGTCACTCTGCACTCACTGTCACTCTGCACTCACTGTCACTCTGCACTCTGCACTCACTGTCACTCTGCACTCACTGTCACTCTGCACTCACTGTCACTTCGCACTCACTGTCACTCCGCACTCACTGTCACTCTGCACTCACTGTCACTCTGCACTCACTGTCACTCTGCACTCACTGTCACTCTGCACTCACTGTCACTCTGCACTCACTGTCACTTCGCACTCACTGTCACTTCGCACTCACTGTCACTCCGCACTCACTGTCACTCTGCACTCACTGTCACTCTGCACTCACTGTCACTCCGCACTCACTGTCACTCCGCACTCACTGTCACTCCGCACTCACTGTCACTCCGCACTCACTGTCACTCTGCACTCACTGTCACTCTGCACTCACTCTGCACTCACTGTCACTCTGCACGCACTCTGCACTCACTGTCACTCTGCACTCACTGTCACTCTGCACTCACTGTCACTCCGCACTCACTGTCACTCTGCACTCACTGTCACTCTGCACTCACTGTCACTCTGCATGCACTCTGCACTCACTGTCACTCTGCACTCACTGCATGCACTCTGCACTCACTGTCACTCTGCACTCACTGTCACTCTGCACTCACTGTCACTCTGCACTCACTGTCACTCTGCACTCACTGTCACTCTGCACTCACTGTCACTCTGCATGCACTCTGCACTCACTGTCACTCTGCACTCACTGCATGCACTCTGCACTCACTGTCACTCTGCACTCACTCTGCACTCATCATTACTGTTCCTTTTGTGGCATAAAACGGGTACCTCTTCTGCGTGCACTGGTTTATGTCAGAGGAGCTAAGCTTGGTCAATGTCTGAACAAAATGGCAAAATGATATGTTCCTGCAACAGCACAAGGCCGTAGATTAGAAGCTACGAGGTAAGAGACAAAATGTACCCGCAATACCAAAGTACTAAACGCTTCACTGTATCTTGGAGGAATGTACTTACAAAAAAAAAAATCAATCACCCATAACAACGAACCCACCCGACCCGTCCTTATCAAAACAGATCAGACGAAGACTTGATGGAGAGGGCCAGGCACACAACCCGGCCATCGGTCGCCTGGGAAACCAGATCCATCCACGGCTCAGGAGTCCTCTGTGCGTGGACAGGGTGTACTCCAGGAATCAAGTCCGTGCAATTGTACCTAATAATTTTCTCATAAAAAACTCACTGCGCATTCCACCCTCAACGAACAACACGCTTGGCAAAACAACATGCACGGCAAAGGAAACCGGCCGCTCGCACACTCTCCTCTCCTGCCTCCTTGTATCATACCAAGTCACGGACATGCGCAGACGTCGTGATGCGCATTTGATTCAAGTATTTTACAGTTTTATAAAAAATACTCACTGCGCATTCACCAATCAACGCGCGCGGCAAAGGAAACCGCCGCGCACACACGCTCCTTTGCCCTAAGGTAAGCAATTACGGCGGACTCCCGCTTTCGTTTTCCGCCGGCCTGCGAACAGGAAGTCAGGCAGGCCGGGCGGGACAACCGGAAGTAGGAGGGCGGGAGCCTACCCCGCCTCCCACGGAAGAGCCGCGATTGTTTGGCGCACCGGAGCAGGCAGGAGCCTACCCTGCGCCCCGGTGCCGAAGAAGGGAAGAAGAGTCTTGCTGCCGGTGGGAGCCGCTGCACTGAGGATGCCGGTGAGTGGGGCTTCGCCTTGTTGGGGGGGGGGGCATCTGTGTATGTGTGTGAGCGTGCATGTGTGTGTGTATGTGTATGTGTCCTGGAGTCTGTGTGTATGCGTGTGTGTGACGGGGGGGGGGGGGTTGCCTGTCTGGGTGCCTGCGTGTCTGTGTAAGTGTAAATGCGTGTGCGTGTGTGTGGAGCCGAGAGGAGAGGGGCTGGTGTGTGTGGAGGGGTCTCTGTGTATGCGTGTAGGTGACGGGGGTGTGCCTGTGTATGCGTGTGTATGTGCGCATGCGTGAGTGCTGTGTATGCGTGTGGCTGTGATGTGCGCATGCGTGAATGTTGACGCGCGTGCACGCAGCTCAATCCAGCCGCTCGTCACAGTTTTGTGTCCCTCATTCCCCCGTGTCAGACGACTATAAGTCTCCAGCCTGGACGCATCCTTCGGATGCGATGTCCAGGCGAGACCTAAAAAGGACAGCAAAAGGTACTAAAACTCAGACAGAATCCTGTCAAAAGGAAACTGGCAATTGCTCTACTGTAGGGTAAGAAATCTAAGTCATGAATGATGAAAAAGATCCCATGTTGAGAAATCAGTAACAACATAAAACACCTCTTACAATTGTAAAATACCCTACAAAAAGAGCTGCACAAGTGCAATCAGAGTAGTAAAAACTAATTAGGACTTCTTGGTTTTCTTAATGGGCAAAATGCTGCGCCATTTATTTGGCGATCTACTGTATCAATCTTTGGTCCTCCGGGCCAATTTCAGGCCAAAAAAATCCAATAAAATCTGTTGTGAAAAAAAATCTAAAAAGAGCAATACTGCACAACACAGTAAGTCCCAATAATTGATCACTTGACTTAAACAAGCATTGAAAATGCAATAGGTCTCGCCTCTGATTAAGTTAAAGCCATTTACTTTGCCAATGGTATTGTAAAGCAAAGCAAATGGCTTTAACTTAATGAAAGGCAAGACCTATTGCATTTTTAATGCTTGCTTTATTTGTCCTCGGGGCTCCAAATATGGTAGGCGGAGGTCCCTTAAGATGGAGTACCCATAAGTCAGCCCCTTAAATCACATAGTTAACCATAGTTCATCAGTCCGTACAGTATGGGGTCTGGTAAGTCCACAAGTGTACCCCGAGTAACTTGGAGGGTCAGAAGGCCCCAGTCCCCACTGCAATGCACCCCACCAGGACAGCCCAAATGTACAGCAGCTCCACATGGCAGACTGCAAGACCTATTCCCCTTGCAGACTCCATCTAGAGGCAGAACACTACTCTCATTGCACTTACTCATTGGGCCAGGCATGCAAACGGGCACCCCTCTCCCCCCAGAACCCCTGCTGAGCGAGCAAACCTACAACCAATCTGCCCCAGATACCAAATAGGGCAAATAATTTGGGAATGTGCGCAGTACAAAAAACAGAAGACATAACATAACATTTCTTGTCCCTTCCAAACATGTATTACGGGTTACAGCTGAACAAAGTGAGCACAAGTTAAATTATATCGGCGCTTCGCAAAAAGGTCCTATGTGATCAGTACGAAAACAATAGACTAGAGAAAATCCGCCCTTAAAAAACGTTCGTGCCTCACCTAGTTCCACCAGTTTTGTAAAATCACTGTTCTTTCTGAATAAAGTTTGCCTAATCCATTTTTCTTCTGAATCATACAGGTTCATACCTCTCCCCCACTTTTGATTCAACGGCGAAAAAGGGGGGAGGGGATGGAGGGGGTTCTACTCCTCTTCTACCCCCTCTTTTCTCATCACCCCTGCTTTTCTGACACAAGCCTGGCCCATCACGTCAATAGAACGAAGATGGACATCAACTACTAAAGCTCCTGGGAGGGACACCATCTTCCATCCTTGGGCAGGATTTCTAATCCTCAGTTCATTCCTGGGTGCTGCCACGGCTAGACTGAGGACACTTGCACCTCACTGGTATCAGTGCACCTTGGCCCTCTGAAGGCACCCATGTCTGCTGCGGCCTGCCTGCCATCCGTCAGGCAACGCTTTACTAGATGAGCCCCGTGTTTAACATCTTTACGTGGCCACAGGAGATGGCAGGTCAGGTGCACTTCGAAAACTACCTGTACGATGCCTGGACTACCACGGAGAGAAGCCAAGTATCACGAGCCCCCGTCCTCTAAGAATCTCAGAGACACTCCTTAAAGAAACCATGGCCCTTCCTTTCTCATGATACTAATCTGGAACTTCCACTGCCTCCCACAAACTCTTACTCCAATCTCATGCTGAATCTACAGTGCAAGCCACTGCACACGATACTCAGTTTAAGACTTATAGACCTGCAAATCTGTTTACCCAATTGTTGTCATTTGATTCCCCAGTAATACTAGGGGGGGACTTTAATTTAATCCCAGACCCTAAGTTAGACCGTCGGCCCCCAATGAAAATGGAACAAGTACATTTACCTAAAATGAGGGATTGGCTGGGAATCTATAAAAGAGATCTAGGACAGTTGGATGTTTGGAAGGAGAAAGGGGATAAAAGATACCCCTTCACATTCAAAAACAAAAGGTTAAACATACAATCTAGATTTGATTTCTTTTTGATGGATAAAATGCTAGTCGATAAGACACACAAAGTAGAAAACTTGGCAGCCTTACTGTCGGATCATTCCGCCGTTCTACTCAAAATTTA
The DNA here is from genome assembly GCF_964263255.1 of Lissotriton vulgaris. Classification (NCBI taxonomy): domain Eukaryota; kingdom Metazoa; phylum Chordata; class Amphibia; order Caudata; family Salamandridae; genus Lissotriton; species Lissotriton vulgaris. Next base: position 616,768,305 of record NC_141695.1, on the reverse strand, counting down.
CCTGGGCGAGGGACAAGTGACAGGGAGATGGACAGTGGACCGCACTATTTTTAACGACCCACAAATCATGGAAATTCTTAAATTAGACTTGGATGAGTATTTTGAGAACAATAAAGAGGGTACATCCTCGCAAATTAGATGGGATGCCTACAAAGCAGTAATAAGGGGGAAAATACTTCGCTTAGCGGCACACAAATAAAAAAAAAATAGGAATGCTGGAATCTAACATTCAAAACATAGAACTTTTAATAGAAGCTGAGCGTGACCCTGAAAAAAAGAGAAAGTGGGTAGCGGATAAGGAAATCCAAGAGGAAAAGTTAAGAGGGGTATTAAGAGACTAAAGTAAGAGAGATGTTAGACGGACCGGGAGGGTCGGCCGAGGATAAGGGGAGAGGTCTCCGGGGAGAGCCGTCTCCAGCGATCGTACAGACAAGTAACTTCCCCCCCACAGACGGACACCACACAAGGTTAAAGTTCAACGAGACTTTATAGGCAATTCTTTAAGTTTACGATGGAATGGTACAAGGAGGTCTGGACTCAGGGGTCCCCTCGATTCTGGTCTCTGGTTTGGGAAAAGGGTAGCGGGACAGTCTTGTTACCAAAAAGATGGAAATAGCTCTCAATCCTCGAGCTCGGCGTTCTAGATGATCGGGCCGCGGCGGAGCCAGCAGGTCCCGAGATGGACGAAGGAAACGACGGTCCGCGGCGGAGCCAGCAGGTCCCGATGAAGATGATGGTTACAAACGGTCCGCGGCCACGCCAGCAGGTCCCGACGACGATGAAGGATATGAAGGTTACGAAGGTTGCGGCAGCGCCAGCAGGCAAGACGATGGTGCACGAGACAGAGCTATGGCAGCGCCAGTAGTCCGTCAAGGATGAGTTCTTCTCTGCGTCTCTCGACTCCAAGATACAACTGCCTTCCTGCTCTGGAGCTGCCCCAGTTATAGGGCTGGTGTTCTTTGATGTCCGGACCCTCGCACTTGGAGGTCGGGAGGTCCGGGATGAGGGAGTCCAGACACCCAGCAGGGGGGTGGAGCCAGCGCCCGGGGAGGCGATGGGCGAGCGGCACTTGGCGGGGGAGAGCCATCGACACCTCTTTCTCCCATTGACTTGCCAAGTAGCCCGCTCACCTCCTGGGTGGATGGTGGTGCCGGGATGTCTGAGGCCTGGCCAGGCCCAGGGTTGGGGTCGATCGGGGGCCAGGCGGCCTCGTGGTGGAGGGTCCAAGATGGCGCCCAGGATGGGCGCGCAGGCCGGCAGTGGATCGGGCCCACGAGGTCGACATGTTCGAGGGTAGGGGTCCCTGAGGGGACGGAGGACGTGTAATGGTGGTGTGTGGTACCTGCGTGACCGGGCTCGGGCCTGGTCGGGCCGGGGGAGAGCGGCCCTTCATGTGGCCTGTCCAACATGCGTCCCCCCCAGCTGAAGGCGGGGAGAGTTACCCATCCTCTTGGGGACTCTCCTCGTCGAGGCGGAAGAACCGGGACAGGCCATCCGCGTTGGCGTGATCTGGCCCAGGCCGGTGTTCAACCGTGAAGTCCATCCCTTGAAGGGAGATGGACCAACGTAGTAACTTCGGGTTTTCCCCCCGCATCTGCATCAGCCACTGCAGGGGTCGGTGGTCGGTCTGTACCCGAAAGTGTGTGCCAAAGAGGTAGGGCCGGAGTTTCTTGAGGGCCCATACCACGGCGAAGGCCTCCCTCTCGATGGTGCTCCAGCGTTGTTCTCGTGGTAGGAGTCGCCTGCTGATGAAGGCCACTGGCTGATCAAGGCCTTCGGTGTTCACTTGAGACAGGACTGCCCCAATGCCATGGTCGGAGGCATCCGTCTGGACGACGAACTCCCGGCTGTAGTCGGGGGCCTGGAGCACAGGGGCGGAACACATGGCGGCTTTCAATTGTTCGAATGCTGTTTGACACTCTGGGGTCCAGTTGACTTTCTTGGGTTGATTTTTTGACGTGAGTTCTGTGAGGGGCCCCACTATAGTACCATAGTCTTTCACGAACCTTCGGTAATAGCCCGTGAGGCCCAGGAAGGCTCGTACCTCGGTCTGGGTGATGGGGGGCTGCCAGGACTGGATGGCGGCAATTTTGAGCTGCAGAGGGGCCACCAGGCCGCTTCCCACCTGGTGCCCGAGGTAGGTTACAGACCCTTGACCAATTTGACATTTGCTGGCCTTGATCGTGAGGCCAGCTCGCTGAAGGGCTTGTAGCACTGCTCGGAGGTGGTGGAGGTGCTCGGACCAATGATGGCTGTATACAGCGATGTCGTCTAGGTAGGCGGCGCTGAACCCTTCGAGCCCCGCCAGGACCTGATTGACGAGCCGCTGAAATGTTGCTGGGGCATTCTTCATGCCGAAGGGCATGACCTTGAAATGGTAATGGCCATCGGGGGTGGAAAAGGCAGAACGTTCTTGGGCCCGGGGTGTGAGGCCGATTTGCCAGTAGCCCGCCGTCAGGTCGAAAATACTGAGGTAGCGGGCAGCTCCCATGCGGTCGATTAGTTCATCTGCCCGGGGGATGGGATGTGCGTCTGTTCTGGTGACCGCATTCAAGCCCCGGTAGTCGACGCAGAACCGGAGTTCCGGTGTGGTGCCAGGGGCGGCCGCTTTGGGGACCAGTACTACAGGACTGGCCCAGGGGCTGTCTGAGGGCTCGATGACCCCGAGCGTGAGTATTTTTGCTACCTCTTCCTGGATGCAGGCCCGTACCCGATCTGGCACGCGGTAGGCCCGGTGGCGGATAGGGGGGCTGTCCCCCGTGTCCACATCGTGCACACACCAGGAAGTGACACCTGGGGCGAGGGAGAACAGGCTGGCGAACTGTGACAGGAGGACTCGACACTCCTGGCGTTGCTCTCGGGTGAGGGCCTCCGAGAGTCGGACCCCATCCACGGAGCCGTCTTTCTCCCGAGTCCGTAGGAGGTCAGGGAGGGGCTCGGAGTCCTCTTCAGCCCCATTGTCTGTGGCCATCAGGAGGCTGAGTTCTGAACGCACAAAGTGGGGTTTCAGTCTGTTAGCGTGGAGGACCCGGAGGGGGTTCCGGGAAGATTCCATGTCGATGAGATAGGTGGCAGGACCCTTGCGCTCGACTACTTTGAAGGGCCCTGTCCACTTGTCTTGCAGGGCGCAGGGTTCGGTGGGGGACATCACCCATACCTGTTGCCCAGGTTCAAATTCGATGGAGGAGGCATTCCGGTCATACCACTTTTTCATGTCCTCTTGACTGGCCTCTAGGTTGGCTTTTGCCAGCTCTCTGAACCGCCGGGTCTGGTTGCGGAGGGTTAGGAGGTACCGGAAGACATCTGGTGGGTTCTTTAGAGGGGGCATCTCCCAGCCTTCCTTGACTAGGCTGAGCGGCCCCCGCACTGGGTGTCCATATAGCAGTTCAAACGGGCTGAAGCCCAGGGACTTCTGGGGAACCTCTCGATATGCGAAGAGGAGGCACGGCAGCAGCACGTCCCACTGGCGACGGAGGGGCCCTTCCAACCCCCCGATCATCCCTTTGAGCGTGCGGTTGAACCGCTCAACGAGTCCGTTTCCTTGAGGGTGATAGGGGGTCGTGAATCGGTAGGTAACCCCGCACTGTTGCCAGAGGGACTTCATATATTTAGAAATAAAGTTCGTGCCTCTGTCGCTGACGACTTCTCGGGGGAAGCCCACACGGGAGAAGATCCCCATTAGAGCCCGGCCGACTACCGGGGCTGTCACAGTTCGCAGGGGAACAGCCTCGGGGTAGCGGGTGGCGTGGTCCACTAGCACCAGGATGAATCGATGGCCTTGTTTTGTGCGCGGGTCCAGGGGCCCCACGATGTCTATCCCGACCCTCTCGAACGGGGTGGTGACCACGGGAAAAGGTTGCAGGGGGGCTTTTAGTTTGCGGCCGCTCTTTCCACTGGCTTGGCACGTGGGGCAAGATCGGCAATGCTGGTGTACATCGTTCCTCATTTTGGGCCAGAAGAAGTGGGTCACCAGACGACTGTAGGTTTTATCTTGACCCAGGTGTCCCGCCAGGGGGACATCGTGGGCCAGGTTTAGCAGAAAGTCTCTGAAACGGAGGGGCACCACTAGTACTCGGCTGGCCCCCAGCTCCGCGATTCTTTGCTCACTGTACAGCAGATCATTGTCCCAGTAGACCCAGTGAGTTCCGGAGGTATCCCCTGCGCTTTGGGCGAGCGCTTGCTGGCGGAGTCCCTCGAGGGAGGGACAGGTCTTCTGTTCTTGGCGAAATTGTTCTTGCGTGGGCCCCCCCTCTTGAGGCCACTGGTCGAGGTTAGCGAGGTCTGGAGGTTGAGCTGGTTCTGGGGGGACGTCACGGTCGGTGGTTTCAGCTGGGGCGACCGGAGGCGGTGGCGCCGGCCATTCGGGTTCCTCTGGGCGGGGGTTGGCACGGGCGGCCATGGACCGGGTGGTGACGCACGCCCAGTCCGGGACGCCTAACATGCCCAGGTGTTCTCTTCGTTCTACGGCTGCCCACGGAGAGCTTTCAAGGTCATTCCCCAGGAGGCAGTCTACGGGGGCATCGTCTCGGACCGTTACCTTCAACATGCCGGAGACCCCTCCCCATTCGAAGGGGACGCAGGCCATCTGACACAGACTTTCCGAGTTATCGGCTGAACGTACAGGGCAGAGAATGTTTGGTAGATATTGTTCTGGGGTCACCAGGTGACAGCGGACGGCTGTTACACTGGCCCCGGTGTCACGAAGGGCTTCGGCCCGGCGTCCATTGATGCTCACCCATTGGCTGTACTTCTGGGTGTTAGCGGGTAGGGGGACCCGCGGGACCATGTCTCTCCCCCCTAAGCAGGCTAGAGCCATGGCGGCTGGCTCCCATTCTTGGTGTTCCTGTTCATACTCCTCTTGTTCCTCTGAGATCTGTTCCTCCCCCAGAGCAGCAGCGGCTACTTGGCGGGGTCTTGGGCTCTGGTACTGGGGGCAGCTTGGGTCGTTTGCATAGTGGCCGACTCGTTGGCATCGATGGCACGTAACATTGGCTCGGTATCCCGGTCGCGCCGGGGTGCTGCCCCGGTTGGCCGGGGGGGTGGTGCTGGTAGCGGGGGCGACCGGAGCGTTGTCTCTTCCGCGTCCTTGGCCTCCTCCTCCTCCTCGGGGACGGTGCTGACCATTGTTGTTCCGGTTCTGTTCGTAGGACCCATTTCGGCCCACTCTGGTGATTTCCCACCGGTCAGCTTCGGCTGCGAGCTGCCGGGGATCCGTTAACTTGCTGTCGAGGAGGTGCTGGCGGAGTTCAATGAAGCAATTGTTCGACAGATGCTCCCATACCATAAGATTGAACAGTTGTTCGTAGGTTGTGACCTTGCTTCCTTTGATCCAGCCCTCGAAGGCTCGGCTAAAGTAGTTTACATAGTCCACCCAAGTTGTACCCGGGATGCGGGTGCAGTCTCGGAACCTCTGACGGTACATCTCGGGTGTGAGGCCATAGCGGGTGAGGAGTGCAGCTTTCATATGGTCATAGGAGGTCATCTGGTGGTCCGGGAGTTGCAGCAGGGCGTCGCGGCCCTCATTGAGGAATCTCCCCCATAGACCGGCTCCCCAATCGCTTCTATCGATCCGGTGTGCAGTCATAGCGATTTCATAGGCCTTAAACCATTGCTGGATGTCGTCCTCTCGGAAGTATTCTCGAACGACATCCTTGGGGATGTGTACCTTTTTCTCTGTTACCCCTGGGGTGTGGGGTTGCTCGGACACCCCTACTTCTTTATTCTGCTTGCGTAGGTCGATCTTAGCTAGTTTCCGCTCATGTTCATATGCCAGTTTCTTTTCCTCGAGCTCCCTTTGTCTCTGTTTCTCCTCTCTTTCTTCTCGGAGACGCAGGTGCTCTAAGTTGATTTTTTGTTCGGCCAACTTAAGTTCAACGTCCATTTTGAGCCGGGCCATTTCCAGCTCGTGTAGTCGGGTTTTTTCTCGTTCCTGGATCTCGTCTTGCGAGAGACCCGTTCTTCGCTCTTCAGGGGCCGTGGTGGTTTTTGCTGCGATGCTTTGATCGGGGGTTCCGGCAGCCCCGGTTTCTGCCCAAGATTCTAGGGCATGCTTAAAATCGTCTTTGGTACTTAGTCCGGTGGTAGCGATACCTAGTTCGATGCAGAACTGCTTTAGTTCACGATGGCTGTACTCGTCCAATTTCTCCATCTGGAATTTCTCGGTTGATCCGCTTTCTTTAGTTGTCATCGTGATTCGCCGTGGGGTGAGATACTCTCTGTACGGTTATGCGGTGATTCGGATCGCGCCGCTGGCCACCAATGTTAGACGGACCGGGAGGGTCGGCCGAGGATAAGGGGAGAGGTCTTCGGGGAGAGCCGTCTCCAGCGATCGTACAGACAAGTAACTTCCCCCCCACAGACGGACACCACACAAGGTTAAAGTCCAACGAGACTTTATAGGCAATTCTTTAAGTTTACGATGGAATGGTACAAGGAGGTCTGGACTCAGGGGTCCCCTCGATTCTGGTCTCTGGTTTGGGAAAAGGGTAGCGGGACAGTCTTGTTACCAAAAAGATGGAAATAGCTCTCAATCCTCGAGCTCGGCGTTCTAGATGATCGGGCCGCGGCGGAGCCAGCAGGTCCCGAGATGGACGAAGGAAACGACGGTCCGCGGCGGAGCCAGCAGGTCCCGATGAAGATGATGGTTACAAACGGTCCGCGGCCACGCCAGCAGGTCCCGACGACGATGAAGGATATGAAGGTTACGAAGGTTGCGGCAGCGCCAGCAGGCAAGACGATGGTGCACGAGACAGAGCTATGGCAGCGCCAGTAGTCCGTCAAGGATGAGTTCTTCTCTGCGTCTCTCGACTCCAAGATACAACTGCCTTCCTGCTCTGGAGCTGCCCCAGTTATAGGGCTGGTGTTCTTTGATGTCCGGACCCTCGCACTTGGAGGTCGGGAGGTCCGGGATGAGGGAGTCCAGACACCCAGCAGGGGGGTGGAGCCAGCGCCCGGGGAGGCGATGGGCGAGCGGCACTTGGCGGGGGAGAGCCATTGACACCTCTTTCTCCCATTGACTTGCCAAGTAGCCCGCTCACCTCCTGGGTGGATGGTGGTGCCGGGATGTCTGAGGCCTGGCCAGGCCCAGGGTTGTGGTCGATCGGGGGCCAGGCGGCCTCGTGGTGGAGGGTCCAAGATAGCGCCCAGGATGGGCGCGCAGGCCGGCAGTGGATCGGGCCCACGAGGTCGACATGTTCGAGGGTAGGGGTCCCTGAGGGGACGGAGGACGTGTAATGGTGGTGTGTGGTACTTGCGTGACCGGGCTCGGGCCTGGTCGGGCCGGGGGAGAGCGGCCCTTCATGTGGCCTGTCCAACAAGAGAGATGGGAAGCAAGCAAACTAGCTAATTATGAATATGGCGAGGGATGTAGCAAGCTATTAGCGTGGAAAACTAAGACCGATGTTAGCAGGAATAAGATACTCAAATATTCTCCCCCAAGATGGTTCCGGCTCAAGCTCAGAAGAATCTGTAATAGAGAAAGAGTTTGCTGATTTCTTCTCTTCCTTGTATACGGAGGATATATTTCCCTCAAGCGAGGACCTAAATGAGTATCTGGAAAACTTGGAACTTCCAGTAGTAACAAATTTGGAAAAAGAGAAGTTGAATGCCTCGATCACTATTGATGAGGTAATAGAAACATTGAAAGGTTTAAAGAGAGGGAAGGCTGCTGGGCTGGATGTGCTTCCCAATGAGTTTTATACCAAGTTATGTGAGGTCCTGGCCTCCCCACTCACGAACCTGCTAAACAAAATTTATATAGAGAAGGAGAAACTTCCCGAATCCTGGAATGATGCAACAATAAGCATCTTGTTAAAACCAGGTAAGAATCCAGCAAAATGCGAATCTTATCGCCCTATAGGCCTACTTAACTGTGATTATAAGATCATCACTAATATTTTAGCAAAAAGGCTAGGGAAAATTGCGGGTAACCTGATAAATGAAGACCAGAAAGGGTTCATAAGAGGCAGGCATCTACAAGACTTAACACAAGAACTCATCATGTCCATAGATATAGCTACAAGCGAAAAATCCCACTAACCATAATAACCTTAGACGCAGCCAAGGCGTTCGATAGAGTGAACTGGGCATTTCTGAACGCAACATTAAATAAATATAATCTGGGAGAAAACTTTCAGGGAGCAGTAAAAGAACTTATCGAGCCCCAAAAGCTAAGGTCTTAGTTAACGGGAATCTCACAGAGAACACACTAATAAACAGAGGGACCCGACAGGGTTGTCCCTTATCCCCAATTTTATTCAATCTATATATTGAACCCCTGGCATCCAAGCTCAGAGCTCATGTAGAAATAACTTTGTTTATATATCATGCATGGGGAAAAAAATAGCTTTATACGCAGATGATCTGATGATCTTTACTAGTAACTATGCAGGATCCTACAATGAAATTGAGGAATCCTTAAAGGAGTTTGGGATGGTATCAGGTTACCAAATAAACCTAACAAAAACAGAAATCATGAGTTGGAATACCCAGGTAAACAGTAGTTTTTCTAGAGAGAAAATAAAATATCTGGGAATAGAACTGGTTAAGAACATAGAGAAGATTGCCAGCACAAATTTGGATAGGATAATGGCGGAGGTAAGAAGGCTGTTAAAACATGGGGAGGCCTCTCCTTGACTTTCCTTGGTAGATCTAATCTGATTAAAATGCCGATCTTACCCAAATTCACATTCTTGTTTAGTGCAATACCCTTACAAATTAAGAGGGAAACCCTGAAGAAAATACAAGGGGAAATATCCAGTTTTATTTGGGCGTCTAAAAGCACACGAATAGCCTGGGGCAAATTACGAAGACGAAAAACAGAAGGTGGAATCGCTCGCCCGGACCTATTTGAATATTATAGGCCTTTCAATTCAAGCATATGAGGACCTTGTTAAGCAATTTTGATCTGTATCCGAAACACTTTAAAGCAATGACCGAAAACACTGGGCACTTCCTATTTAAATTTGGTCATCCAAAGTACTTCAAAAAAGTCAAACTGAAGACGTTAAAATCAGCAGCTAAGCTTTGGTACCAGATAAGGAGCACTTTGAATATTCCATATTACAGTGAGTTCGCCCCAATTTGGGATTCCCCAGGAACTCCAGAATGCCTCAAGGATAATTTGGCTAAACCTTTGAAAACAGCAAGCTTTCAAGTTTAGGGCCAACTTATGGTGGACAACAAGATAATAGACTGGGAAACTTTGTCTGGAAAAACAAATGCATCTCTTTTAAAGTTCAAATTCTACCAACTCACTAGCTGGGCAAAAACAACGAAAGAGAAAAATACCGGAAATAAGACAATTGAAACAAACATGATAAAGACTTCCCAGATGAAAAAAGAAAAAGCTTCTTGGTATTGGGCTCCTATTGCAGCAGGGGAGGAGAACTTCCTAATTCCAGAAGCGACCTGGGGGAAAGAACTGCCGTCACTGGATCTACAAAATCTGTGGCAAGTATCTATGGGTAAATGTTGGGCAATTGCGAAATCCGCTGCTTTAAGGAGAAATCACCTCTTTACGATCCACAGAGCCTATTGGACACCAAAGAGGCTATCCAAATTCAGTGGTCCAAATATGAAAGTGTGTCCCAAATGTGGATTACCAGGTGCGGATGACGTACATATGTTCCGGCAGTGCCCCCAGATCGATGGCTTCTGGCAGGAAGTGAGTAAAATCATAGAAGCAGTATTGAGAAGACCAATAACTGTAAGTATGGATCTCGTTATTTTTGGGGTCAACAGCCAGGAGGGGGTGAATCCTTTTACAACTAAGGAACAGAATCTCTTGTTTATATTGATCTTATTAGCTCGTAGAGAACTATGCATTAAGCGGATAAAGCCGGTTGCCCCCACACACTTGGAATGGGTGGCCTCTATAAATAAGATAAATAAATAGGACAGAAAAGGTAAACCCAGTAAGAAATATAACTTTTGGGAGCTTTAGGAAAGATCCCAGTATGTAAATTGATAGGTTACCTAGACCACTCCACGTTAAGCCCGCACATTTCCAATGATTAGGCAATGGCAAAAAAAAAAAAAAAAGAAACACAAACATTGTGCTAGTGTGAGTGGCCAGGGTGGTCAGCTCCCCCAGTTCGATCTTGAAAGTGTTAAGGACAGAAGGAGACCCCACTCTGGAACCACAAAGCTTGAATACCCCATAATCCAAGGGTCGTGACGGACCAGAAATCAGAGAAGTGGGTCCCTGATAACTCCAATTACACTCTATTGCAGAATGAGGAAAAAAAAAAAAGACATAGACCTGCAAATGTAACGTGCACACAAGAGAAATGGTGCTCGTGTAAAATGTACCATTATTAAGGAATTAATGTTAGCATTGTTTCTTTCTAAAGCACTTTACCTCCCCCCAGTGTTTGGTTCGTTTACTTCATAATTCAGAATATACACATACAAATCAGCCGGCTCTCTGAAATACCAGCAGGTTTAACTAGCAATGCTCGAGGGAAGACTCGCGAGTCAGCTCCTGGGGTTTAGCTTTGGGGATGGCGAGAGCAGCTATCTTTGTCCATTTGGACACGCGTGCATTCATCTTTGGCAGAATCGATTCCAAAAGGTCCTCTCCATGTCGAGAGCAGCGCATGTGCTGCTTTCCCCAGGCGAGACCTAAAAAGGCACAACACGCACTAATTCAACCAGTAACGGTTAGCACAGTATAGCGGTTATCAGACAACAACACTGTCTAAAAAACAATTGAACAGCAAAGTACAAAACTAAAGGAATTAAATATATAATTTTGAAAAACAAAGTTACAATACTTCCAAATAAAACTAATGGACGTTACCCTAGGATGCTAAAAGGACACACTGGAAGGGAGGCAATCACTACAACGGACAGTCTGCAATGCTCTCTACCCTGTATGCAAATGAAGTCCTCATTCGGAGTTATCTTTTCATTCCTGATACCATAATTCCTGTTTCAGTCCCAAAAGATTTACAAAGTCTGCGATTTTCCTAGGCACCTGGTAAGTTTTACCATGAGACTATGGTTGCTCAAAGGAGCCAAAATCTCTGGAGGAAAAGGAAAAATTACCAGGGGAATTATACCAGAATTATCAATTTTCACAGAAATTCCTCATTTCTCAGAGGAACTGCAGGGTTCAACCGGTGATCCCCAGTAATTCCATATTCCCCGAAGCACAAGTTACTACTTGTGTAACGATATATCTGTAAGAGACATTAGTTAGTGACAGATTCCTTACCTTAGAATATCCCCAGGCGTCAGACTGGATCCGGAAACTTTTGCGTAGCAGTACCCCTGCGCATCGGTAGGCGTCGTCTGCGGCTCTGCGTCAGTCGTTGACGTCGTGGGCGCCGTGATGACGTCGTCGGAGTACTTAGACGCTGCCTCCGCGTTCTGACGTCAGTTCTTAGACACAGCTTTTCCGCGCCAGAAACGCAGAGCTATGCTAAAAACCAACACTGGTGCCTTGAAACTAGGGCCCTGAAAGGGGATGACCTTAACCCTAGATATCGGTTCACAGAACGGGGAGGATGGGTGAGTCGGTAAGGAATCTATCACTAACTAATGTCTCTTACAGATATATCGTTACACAAGTAGTAACTTGTGCATCTGAAAGAGGCACGTTAGTGATAGATTCCTTACCTTAGAATAGATACCCCAGCAATACCAATCCTGGTGGTGGGTCTGCGAACCAATAATCACACCAGAAAGTCCTGGAGGACGGAACGGCCAAAGAAGCCATCCCTCCAGACTTGGCTGTCCAGGCAATAGTGTCTTGCAAACGTGTGCAGCGAGGCCCACGTAGCCGCCTGGCAAATGTCCTGCAAGGGCACTCCTCGGCCCAAAGCAGTTGTGGTCGCTGTGGCCCGAGTGGAACGAGCCCTCAGCCCAACAGAGGGTTCCTTCTTAGCCAAGGAGTAACACGCCTGAATACACAAGATGATCCACTGCGAGATGGTCCGCTTGTGCACCGCTTTCCCCTTCTTAGCGCCCACGTAACCAACAAAGAGTTGGTCATCCACTCGGAACTGGCGTGTGCTATCCAGATAAATCGAGAGCGCACGTTTTGGGTCCAGACGGTGGAGCCTCTCTTCCTCTCTCGAGGGATGCGGAGGCGGAAAGAAGGTGGGCAAGTTAATGGACTGCCCGATGTGGAAGGCTGTGACTACCTTGGGCAGGAAAGAGGGCCTTGTGCGCAACACAACCTTGTCCGGATGGACTGAAAGGAAAGGAGGTTTACAGGATAGAGCCTGGAGCTCACTCACTCTTCTGGCAGAGGTGATGGCTACCAGGAAGGCAGTTTTCAAAGTAAGAAGGCGGAGAGGACAGTTGTGAAGTGGCTCGAAGGGAGCGCACATCAGAAATGTAAGAACCAAGTTCAAGTCCCACTGAGGCATCACAAAGAGAACAGGAGGGTACGTATGTGTGATGCCCTTCAAGAATTGATTAACAATAGGGGACTTGAACAAAGAAGGTTGATCAGGCAGCCTCAAAAAGGCTGAAATAGTAGAAAGGTAGCCCTTGATAGTGCCCAGAGCAGAGCCCTGCTGGGAAAGAGAAAGAAGGAAGAGAAGAACCTCAGGAAGAGGGGCAGAAAGAGGGTCCACAGCCTTTGCTGTGCACCATGCCACAAATCTGTTCCACCTGCAGGCGTATACCGACTTTGTGGAGGGACGCCTGGCTGCCAGAATGATGTTACATACTTCAGGAGGCAAGTCAAATGGCCTCAACTGTCGCCGCTCAATCTCCAAGCATGGAGGTGGAGACTGGACAGGTTCGGGTGGAGGACCGTCTCCTGCTGCTGCGACAAAAGGTCCTCCTGAAGAGGCAGACGAACCGGGGGATCGACTGACAAACTGAGTAGCTCGGGATACCAGTACCTTCGTGCCCAGTCCGGAGCCACAAGGATGACTTGTGCCCGGTCACGCCTGATCTTCTTCAGCACTCTGGGCAGAAGTGGTATAGGCGGAAAGGCGTACAACAGACCGCAACTCCACTCGCGACGAAAAGCGTCTCCGAGCGAGTGCCGCCTTGGATATTCCAACGCGCAGAACTGATGACATTGCGCGTTCTCTTCGGTGGCGATTAGATCTAACCAAGGCTTTCCCCACTGCAGAAAGAGGCCTTGCGCCACGTCCGAGTTCAGACGCCATTCGTGATCCATCATGCACCGGCTGGGCCCGAAGGCGCCGCAGAACCCGTCGGGGAAGAGAGGTTCCTCATGGCCATGAGGAAGCGCTCGATCTCCCCCGGTGTCGCGTCTCGCCCAGGGACCGGAGGGTGTGGAGCAGGCCGCGACGCCCGCGAGTCCGGCGGAGCCGCGTGGGCGGTGTCACCGCGAGCGTCGGGGGGGAGTCAGAAGAGCGATGACGCCTCTTCGACTTCTTGTGTTTCTTACCTGACGACGACTTCGACCCGGAGGAGTGGTGCCGACTCCCGGAGCTGTGTTGGCTCCGTCCCCGCGACCTGTCCCTCGACCTCCCGTGGGAACGGGATCGGGACCTCTTGCGGCGCAGGCCGACTGCCGGAGTTCGAGTCGCCTGCGGGACCGCTCCCGCCTGGCTTTCGAAGAGAGGGCCGGCAGTCGGAGCAGGCCTTGTCGTCGTGGTCGACGCCTAGACAAATTAGACACAGGTGGTGAGGATCCGTGACCGACATTGTGCGGTCGCAATCCTCGCAGTGCTTGAATCCAGGCATCCCTATGGCACTGATCGGAGTCGAACGACTTCGAAAAGATGATCAAAATTATCAAAAAAGTTAGTCAAAAAGTGACTAGAAGTACTGCTTTTTCCAGATCTGCGCTTGCTGGTGCGGAAAAAAGAAGAACTGATGTCAGCACGCGGAGGCGGCGTCTAAGTACTCTGACGACGTCATCACAGTGCCCACGACGCCGACGACGGACGCGGTGCCGCAGACGACGCCTACCGACGCACAGGGGTACAGCTACGCAAAATTTTCTGGATCCAGTCTGACGCCTGGGGATATTCTAAGGTAAGGAATCTATCACTAACGTGTCTCTTTCAGATTTACTAGTATAAGTACCTCTTGGCATGCAGAATTACTACCTCCAAATCCAGGCCATAGAAATGGAGCCTCAAGTATTAGCTGCATCCCCTCATGCTCAAGATTACAAATAACAGAAAAAACAACTTATGGAATGTTTGAGTACTCTTTAAATAAGAAAATAAGAATGCAACTTGCAGTAATTTCTTTCTCTCACACACACACATACTCGTACTCACACCTACCTTTGGCACTGCAGCTTGTAGAACAATGTTGGTAATGGGCAGAGGGGCTGTGTTTAGCATGGAGACAACCACTACCAGTACATCAGGCCGTCCCATGGGACACTCGCTGGCGAAGTGCAGCAAGATCCGTAAGCCGTTCTTGTCGTATGCTGTAACTGGAAGGGTACTGCCTGGGATTGAAGAAAAACAGAAAGGATGTCCATCATGTACCCACAAACACCTCTCAGCAATATATGATGAGAAAGCCTGGATCAACATAAAACAATGTGTGTGAACAGTGATGGTTTTGGGTGTGGGTCTCACTTTTTATTATGCACAGTCTAACTCACAAGAAGAGCTTATGTAACAGGTGGAACACACATCAGCTCAAATACCTACTTGGTTTTATAGATTCCAGCGGGACATGGACGTTTCCTAGAGAGAAGTCACTGCCTTTCAAGGGACTGTCCTGTTGTGAAGGCTGAAACAGAGGGCTCCCATGTCCTTCTGGTCTGGATGTGCTAGCTGCGGTGGGCATTGATGAGGTCATGTGTGTAACAGATGTCACTGAACCAGGCGATGCAAAAGTGGACAGAAGAATTCCTCCCTGGGACGTCGCCACCAAAGACTTGGTTTGTAATGATGAGCTATAACAGAGGAAACTTCAATTAATAAGGCTGCATATGTGGGCACATGTAAATAAATAAATGTACACACTGCGAAGGCTGTACCGTCGGTGAAAGAGAATGATTCTTGTTATGGGGAAGATAATGTTCAAACAAATGCAGCTCAGTGACATGAGCTATAGCAAAATGATATGCACCAAGGACACTATTGTGAAGGCTCTGTGCACAGCCGAGCGCCGTTGCTTTGACTAGTGACTAAAGTTCAACATATAATTCTGAGTTTCTCTGAGGTAATGTATGAACTATATACAAACAGAGTAGCAAACTGACAGGTAAACTCTTCTCTTAACTTGCTCTGTTTAAAGTTCATGCACTAACTAAGAGAAATTCTGAATTATAGGTTTACATTTTAGACACCACATATGAAGAAGAAGAAAACCATACAGGCGCTTGGCTCCATACAGAGCCAACGTGAAGCACTGCTCAAATTGATTTTGTACTCGAGTAGCAGCTTTCACAATGCAAGCAGCAACTGTCTCAACGTGAATGGTTATGACCTGCAGTGATCGCCCGTGTTGAGAAATCTCGCTGGTAGATGGTCTAGAAATCTCACTGGTAGGTGGTCTAGCGCTTGTTTTTTTCTCTCGCTCACATCTGTACGTTGGAAAGCTTTGTATGAGAAAAACTCCATCATGCAGCGATAGGTGGAATTTTTGCCGAACTCCGCACTCCAAGCTGAGTGGACAAAACTTCACCCGCGGGGCAGAGTTTACTGCCCACCCCTAAGCATAACACATTACTTGTCACATGCATCTCGCATACAGGTGCCAGAGCTCGACGTACCCTTTGGCTTCTTCCAAGAGCTGTTGTCCCAGAACCTCAAGCTCATGTAGAGCACTTGTAACAGGTGCAGGTTTATGAGAGGTTTCTGTGGGTATAGCTCCGGTGGATAAGAAGAACGGAGTGGGATTAGACATACAATGACTGGGGCCTGTCTGAGGAGCTGGAAAGTTCGCTGGTGCTCCACACTGGGGCATTGGTACTGATGGAAGCAGAGGCTTCGGGCTTGCGTTGCTGCGACTTGCACTGAAGAATCCTAGCTCACTTTGTTCATTCTGCAAAAAAGGGATGAATAGGAAAAATTAGCTGAATTTCATTCACTTGTTCGCACAAGACACAGACCAACACACTGCAACAGCCACTAGAACCTGTATATATAACAAAAGACACAAGGACTGGTGATAAAACAGAGCAATATCTGTGTTTGCAACACTGAGCACCGAAATGCACTACAATGCTTGGGTCCTGAATGAGAATTGGATGTACCTGGAAGGCGGTCCATTGGCTGCTTCCAGTGTGTTCCGTCACCGTCCCAGGTGCAGGGTCATTCAACCCTACAAGCAGTCGGATAGATGAAGATATAAATTATCTTGGAGAGACATATAGTCAATGATATTTTAAATACATCAAGAGCAAGGCAGAGAGGGTTGTCTAAATATGTAGAAGTACCCTAATGTAACATGTGAGTTTATTCTTACACATTTGGATATCATAAACAATTTTTCAGCATAGAGTTCTTTTTTTTATTTGAACCCTTTGAATGGGCATTTTAAACTCAACTTGCATTGCAGTTAGCAATAGTAGTAAAATGTTTATTTCAAAGGAAACATCTATTAAATATACATAACATAATTTGTTACAGCATTTCTTCATAATACAAGGGTTAAAAACTGTAAATAAAAATGACACTGAATCCATTACATAAAAAATTTTAAAAAATTAAAAATTCTTTCATTAATTTACGTTTTAACTGCCAGGCAAGTTATAGATATTCGACACAGCAAATACAATCCGCTCAGTATTATCTGATCTTAAAATTCAGTCAGCATCAATGCAGTGTCTCATGCTCAAAGAACGACAAGTTGAATTATCCAAGGGTTCCTTAAGTAATGGCATAATGGACAGAAGAACCAAAAATGTGCATCTGATTCAGGCCATAATTTGCAAGAGGGACACAGGTATGACCAATCAGCAGATGCTTGCCATTTGCTGTGAATGCTAGTTAATGGTAACACCCCATGTCTACATTTCACATAAATTGATCTTACTTGGGGCGGTTATATACAATACATATACTGTTTGAACTCCAGTTTGCATTTACTGTCAGGCTATCCGCTGATGACGTCTCTAGTCACCTTTTAATGCACATACAACCAACATCCTCCTAGTGATCAACTCATAGTTTATTTCAGGCTACATGAAGATCTAACTTATACAGCCTGCACTTAATATAATAAAACCATGTTCTTAAGACCCAAATCCAAGCATAAAGGTGTAAGTGGGGTGCTTTGGGGCATATTGAGAATTGATCTCCTAAACCTATTTTCTACTTTAGCCAGACTTATGATATTGTCTACACCCCAGATTTTGGCAGGAATTTGATGGACTTATGTTTTTTATTGACTGCTGAGCCTGTGAGCTGCAATGTCATATGACTTGTAGTACTTTGGGGAGACTATTAGCAAAGTAGTTGCTAATTGTATGCCTAAATAATCAAAATCCTAATTTGCTCCAATTCAGTGATTCACAACTTTACCTTCCCCCTAAAGGACGTATGCAGATTAAAAGACATAGAATTTTGATTTAGTAACATTTATTTCTAAACCATATTGTTTACAGGAGGAGAATCTATCTAGCAAATTTTGTAGGCCCACAGATTTAGAAATTAAAAGTATATCACATGTAAAGAGTACAGCAGGAACATTCTGGCCAGCTAATTTGGGGGAATCATTATTGCAATCATGGAGCGTGTCAATCACCCATTTATGTATAATGTACGTATAGTAGGGTGAAAACACATCACTGAAGGACCCTCTTTCGATGTTAATACGGTCCGTCAGCTCTCCCATCCTGCCCCGTTCCACTTTAGCACAGTTACTACTATAAAGATCTATAATGATTTTTGTAATCTTTACAGCTATATTCCCCACATTTTGATTTGAAAAGAAAGACTAAAGATGTCTTAACCACTGTTGGTTTATATTTCTTTTTAACTTTGGAGTTAAAAAAATGGCCTTATATGTTTTAGATGGACATGGACAGCGTAAAAATATTCAATATATTATTTCAGACAGACGCTTTCTCCTTGAAATAAGTTTTTTACAGACCTCACATACATATGGTGATTATCAGGGTTTATGAATATCAATAAAGGCTATCAGAAGAGGGTAGGTCGCGCTCCCCGCACCAACACCATTTTAGCAGCTGTGCGCTACCGTCGCTTATTGACCTATGGGGCATTTTTGACTGATTCAAAGGGTTGGACGTTCTATCTTTATCTTTCATTGAACCAGGTATCTTCTTTTAAGGGAATACCTACATTGCACATAACTTTTTACATATGGGCTAGTGTTACAGCCCCCTATTTTTTGGGTCCTGAAGAAGCGCTGCGGATCCTTTTTCGGGCCATTGGGTGAGAAACATGTCAACCAGAACACAATCACTGATTTAGGCTACCAGGGTATATTATATGTCTACAGTAGCCCCAACCGTTTAAGGATGTTTTAACCCTGCCAAGAGAATCACCATATTAAATTTGAGTACGGTATCTCTTAGACAGTTTTAGCTTCCCTTCACTTTATTACACATACCCAGTCCACTTCACATATTCTTGATGCCCTCACATAGATACCTCTCATCATACGGCAAAAAAGTAAAAAGATCTCTGCTAAGCGACCCTTTGTGGGGCACATAGGGCATTGCCGGGCTAGCCCTACGAGGAGCACGCCCTACGATGAAGCATAACATCCATAGGGATGTGTGAGGGCACCAAGGAATGATCCTTAGGATTTCCATCTCAGGGTCCTCCCACTCTTTCTCTACTTTCTGATAGGACTAGTACCTCCACTGCTTCTTTCCTAAGGTTTTTGAAGGGAAATCTGCGTAAGGAAGGCATTCCTTGGACCATTAAGTTATATATTTTTTCTGAAGTCAAAACCTTTTACAACAATTAAATAGAGCTCTTTTGAGCTGGATGAACAAATTACTTACCATCAATAATACTGTTTCTGGTGTATATGTTATCTAACCACAGATTCCTCATCAATATTTTCCCAGGCACTAGACTTTATCCTGATGTTGGCATAGCAATGCTCCCATTAGCTTCATTCTGCCCCAGAAGTGGGCACCAGAATGGATACAGGGGTTTTCCATAGTAATGCTCCTGTTTGCTTCATTCTGCCACATAAGTGATGGGGAGTAGCCACACACACCCATTACCCTGTGCACCAACGCATTCCAGAAGTTTTCCTTAGCAGTGCTCCACCTGGATTCATTCTGCCCCAGAAGTGACAGAGCAGAGCAGCATATAAGCACTACCCCTACATGCTGACGTAAGTTTCTTGCTCAACTGTTTCTGTGCTCTTAGATGCTGTGCCCAAAACAAATGGAGTTACCAAGGTGTGCAGATCTCTCTTTTAATTTTGACCAATTTATTTACGTTCTTAAAGCAATCAAAATTACAGCACTTCGGGGCAGGAAGAGAAATAGGATCATTTTATCACAGATGATCCAGTATGCCTCCTTCACAAAGAATCCACATAGCCGATCACTCACTCCCAGAGCCACCATCACTTTCAGTATCCTCAATATTAGTGTCAACTTCCAGGTCCAAGTACCCAGCACACAAATCACTCCATACAGCAATATCCCCCACTGCCTTATCATCCTGCCTACTAAGTCTCATGTGAGTTTCCTCAGCTACCACCCATTCCATAACGTTCCTGCGCCCCAGCAGTCAAAATCAGGGAGTCCCGGACCCATCCAAGTGATGGCCATGCGTCATTTGGCCACGACTAAGACCAGAGTAAGATCAAAGGTGATGTACATTGTCCTGTGAATCTCTGGCACCACCAGTACCCCTGAACGCACCTAAACCGTCAGGCTAAGAAACAAATCTACCCCATCTGCACCACACTTATGGCATGCTGCCGAGCCGGTAGGATCCTAGCGCAGGAGTCCCCGTGGTGTAATGTAGGACCTGTGCGAAAAAAATTGTAGTGTGTCAATTTAAAATGCGCATTGCAGGATACCGTATGCGTAAGAGCATTAACCATGTCCCAGTCCCTATCAGTGAGGGGTGTATCTAAGTTAGCGTCCAAATACCAAGCGTACCTTTGGAGTAATCCCCACTATGTCTTCATGCATAGCTTTATACAGGAGAGTAATCAATCACGTCAATATAACACCCATAGTTTGAGTAGATGTATCTCCGTCCTCTTCTTTTTTCTTTGAGGCAGTGGGACGTCACCGTCTTCAATTACGCGGACGACCTGCAACTCATCTTTTCTTTAAATTCTCCCTCTGCTATTTCTAATTTCCAGGCAGTCATGTCCCATATCCTGCAGTGGATGTGTCAGAATCAGCTTAAACTGAACCCAGGAAAGACGGAGCTTCTCCTTCCTGGTAGGAGCTCTGCCCACTGGGGTCCACATTTCTGGCCGGCAGAACTTGGCCCCCCTCCCATCCCGGTGGCCTCGGTGAAAAGCCTCGGGGTCACCATTGACGCTGGACTATCTCTCGGGCCTCAGGTGGGGACGGTGGTCTCCTCCTGCATGTTCCAGCTGCGCAGGATTAAGAAGGTGGCCTACCTCCTCACCCCCGATGCTCTGTTGCAAGTTATCATGGCCCTTGTCCTCTCCCGCCTGGATTTTTCGAATTCCATCTATTATGGCGTGCCTAAATGTTCCATCTATAGGCTGCAAATCATTCAAAACCAGGCGGCGAGACTGGCCCTCGGGATACCGAAATGGCAGTCTGCCAAACCCCTTCTCATCAAATTACACTGGATCCCTGTCAGCCTCAGGGCAGCCTTCAAGCTTGGCTGCCTTATCTTCAAGTCTCTTTCTGGCTCTTGTCCTGCTTTCCTGAAATCCCTTATCCGGCCCTACTGTCCTTCGCGTAACCTTAGATCATCACACTTACACCTCTTGGCTGTCCCTTCCATTAAACTCTGCAGATCCGGTGGTCGGAGATTTGCCTACCTCGGCCCCAAATTTTGGAACTCCCTTCCTCCCCCAGTCAGGATTTCTAATACTCTCATCCAATTCCGTAAATCACTAAAAACCTGGCTTTTTCCACAATCTAGCTAAAGCCCCTCTGCTTCTTTCAGCATCCAATCAGCGCCAGGAAACTCACGGGACAGTGCGCTTTATAAGCACCCCTTAACATAACATAACATAACAGATGTATGGGCTGCCGCAGGTTAAGTGGGTCATGTCAATTTAGCAATGTGCACTAACCCAGCATACTGCAGGAAGTGACCAGGGCCAATCATAAAAGATTCTCGAGTCTCATCAAAGGAAATAAAGTGCTCATCCGGGTACAGATTCCAAGTTGATAGCAACCATCATCACATCACGCCTGGAATGACATATTATCCATTAATAGTCAGACGGGCTTCACAATCCAAATGGAGAGTATCCAATAGAACGGGGTCCGCTTCAACACCATCCGTACAAACTCATACCACAATATGGTTATGTGTTTAAGAATGTGAGGGGCATCCAAGAGGACCCTGCACCCGCCATTAGTAGCTCCGGTAGGCATGTCAACTGCATCCCACCCTCCCAATAACCGTTTTTCATGATTATTGGAAGAGTCAGGCCATCAATCTGCATATTGCAGCTGAGCAGCAAAAATATATATCAAGGCCCTGTACTTCAAGCCCCCCATCCGTGTACCGTCTAGCCAGGGTTGATAACAACACTCTGCTTCACTTTCCCGCCTATATAAAGGAGATTATGATGGTGTCTAACTGTCTGAATATACGAGCCGGGAGCAGACAAAATTATTCTGCAATACATACAAGCATCAAGGCAAAAGCACCGTCAATTCTGTCCATTAACAAAAGGGGCAAAATATTCCAAAATGACAGTGAGGCCCTCAGTCCCTCCAGGATCCTGCCCATATTATGTTGAAGCTGAAGTGTCTGTATATGCGCTATATTAATCCCTAAATATCTGAAGCAGGAAGTCTCCCACCATAGGCCCACATTAGGCAACCTTTTTGCTGGGTCAATGGCCAAAGAGGCAAGGGGGACAGGTAAAACAACACATATAATGAAATGAAGTGCCTCACATTCCTTGACACAATGCCCCATTCCTACATCTCTCGGCTTGCCCAGACAGCCAACGGCTCCATCATAAGTAAATGTAAATGTAAATGTAAAAGCCAATTTGTATCGCGCAACAATCGCTCCAAGGAGCTAAGTGCAAATAGGAGAGGCAACAGAGGGCATCCCTGACACATCCTCTCACCTACCGTCCAATCCTCCGATCGGTATATGCCCATCCTGCCTTTGACACGTGGCTCCTGACTTTGACTCGTGGCTTAGTGGACAAAAAGTGCACCCACTAGCAATAACATGACCAGGAGCAGCTCTAAGAGATATCCCGAAGTCTACTGTGTCAAATGCCATTTCTAGATCAGTACACAGTTCTCCCCGAGCACTCAAATGTATATTCTTGATATATGCCCGCTATCTGTGAAAATAGAAACAATAAATTGACACAGTCACAGAAATCCAAAATCCATATAGTGATCCAATATCCCAGATCTTTGTGTTGCCAAAGCCGATTTATTTCTCAATGCAGCCTTTGTCGTCAAAATTCACATCCATGTACAGCAGCCAACACGTGTTTCGTCGTGCTGGGTAAAGCACATGGACTTCCTCAGGTCTGCAACCCAAATAAACAATAATAAATAAAATTCTATACCCTAATAACAAATTTTGTATCAAGAATTATCATATAAAAAGGTAGAAAGAATCCTGTGTTGAAGATAAGAATAGAATCAAGAGAGTCCAAGTGTTCACATCTTCTGATCACGTGTATATACAGTACAGTGAACCATCACCTTATATATAAATAAGGGGAAAAAAACGTACCAGAGAAATCACCGGTTCTCTATTTTCTATAACCACGCCAATAATTCGTCAATCAAATATTCCGAATCCAAATATTTTCCTGAAACAATAATTCGCCATCAATGCTCAAAATACCCCAGTATGAACTCCAAAGTAAGAACGACCCTCATCTACCATCAATGGCTCAGTCACCCCACATTCTAAATTATATGTTGTGCCATACATAGGATCCTAACAAAGTCTAATGAATCAAATTTACCAAAATTACCCATAGTAACCTACATTATATCCTATTGGCATGTAACTGTGTAGCTATAAAATTACTGTATTGGTTCAATCCACCTCTGTAATCACTCTATTCCAAAATCAGTATTTGTGCATCCAATATTAATCGTCAATCCTAGAACAAATGTCCAAAATAACCACTTGTAACATAACATATGCACTGCGCATCCTACGCATTCACTGAACAAAGTACACCTTGAAAGCACCATCTACCCATATTTTCAAATCACTAGAGCGAAAATCTTCATTCGTTCCAACACTCGGTCAACAATAGTACAGAGTTACGACCTATAAAAGAATTCAATGAGACGGTTATGTAACGCTAATCGTTACCCAAATTCCATAATAAAATTGTAACATAACTAAAGAATCCCTCACGGGCAATCACGCTTACCATATGTGCCACGGTATCGACAGATCCCCACGGTAGCCGGCGTTCTACACCAGCGCCATATTGGAATACCCTTATATGGAGTATTATGTAGAGCGCCATCTTGTAATAGGCAATATCCATAAACTCTGAATAGTATTGTTCTAAATTAATGCAATATCTCCAGACATATCAAAACCAAAATTACTGCTCACCTCGGCACTGACTCTATATTCTAAGAACATATATAAGAATACAATAGGTTTTTCGATGTTCGAAACAGCGCCATGTAAGGTGACACGTAAATAGCCGGATACCGTGGGCGCCATCTTTCAACATATAAAGAAACACGAATCAACCAAAACCCGTACAGATTCCCGTACATACTATACTAGACTTAGGTCTACAAGTCATGATAAGATATATTAAAAATCTTTTAATAATTATGCCACCATCTGTTATAATCTAAATACTCAAAAATTGTCGAAAAATACAGTGAGAAATAATATCAATTTCACCGTATAGAGCCTGTATGTTGATAATCTGTATAATCAAAAATAGTCTAAACGTGCACTGGACGTGACCCTATAGCATCAGTATCGCCATAAAGGACCTAATACTACACGCTCCCTCAACGCAACTCAAATGGGTAGCGGTGTGCTTCCCCGGGTTCTTAACATAAATCAAATTCGTAAGTCTCTCTTAACTCGAAAGAATGTATATGTTCTCAGTAGTGAAAGAAAGAGGAAGAAGTCCAATAAGTTCAGAGAAAACAGGAGGCATATACAAAACCATTAAAACATACCCCATAAAATAGTTCTGAATCATTCACAATATATCACCATCACATACAGTTATATCAGTCATACACAAGAGGTTATGATAATTTTAAACAATCACATTTTACCATCACCTAGTACATCGATAACCTATTTCCAAATGGTTATTCAATAATACATCAGTCAAATGGTTGAATTAATATAAACAGATCAACGATAAAACACATACCACACTGACAGGTAGGGACATTATGCACACAGATGTTCCCTCAATCGAAAACATTTAGTGAGCCATTACATTCATTCTTGTCCCAAAAAATATTGGAATTCGTTATCAATATTCATACCGAGTTCCACAGCTCTCAATTTCATCAACCAAAGGACCTCCCTAAGTCTAAGTTTCAGTTGTCTGTTGCCACCTCTTGGGTCCTGGTTGACATGGTCAATTCCATGAAAACAAAAAACAGGATTGTCCCTTTTATCATAATTCTGGACAGCGTGTGCCTCCATGGGATATCTCGTATCACCATTCTTCCATGCCCTGAAATGTTCCATCATTCTGTCTCGAAGTCTCCTAATTGAGCTGCCCACATAAATTTTGCCACATGAACAGGCTATCACATACACCACATATGTCGTGTCACAATTAATAAAAACATCGATTTCATATGTACCAGTTCCATTGTAACTAAAGCTTGTTATTTTTCTCTTTGCCCACCTGCAGGAATTACACCGTCCACATTTGTAAAATCCCTTCATCTTATTGCTTAACCAAATGTTCGAACCTTTAACGGGGTAACTGGGACTCACAGTGTTAGCTAGTGTTTTATTTTTTCAGAATGTTATACTGGGTCTCTCACCTATAAAGGGCATAAGGTCCTTGTCTGCTTTAAGTAAATGCCAGTATTTGTTTAAAATAGTGTAAAGTTAGTGACTCTCCACACTATAGTGGGTAATCAGACGTACCCTCTGCCCTACCTTCTCTTTGGTATCAGTCTCCTAAGGTAAAAGAGTTTGTGCTCGTTTGAGACTACATGCTCTCTTCCTGGCTTTGTCTATAACCCTCTGGTCATTGCCCCTTGCCTTGAATCTACGTGAAATATCTGATAGATTCCACTGAAAGTCACTGTCCTCTGAGCAATTCCTTCTAGCTCTCACCATTTCACCGAAAGGTACCGTGTTAATATGTCTCTTAGGGTGACAGCTTCGTGCATGTAATAATGCGTTGCAGCTTGTTTCCTTCCTATACATCCTACTGCACAGTTTATTCTCACAGATATACAATTCAATATCCAAAAATGCTATTCTCTCTTGGTTGAAATGAGTAGTAAAGCGTAGATTAACATCATTGTCATTTAGATACAAGAAGAACTCTTTCAGTTTCTCCAGGGTACTAGTCCATATCATCAAGCAGCAGTCAATAAAACGACCCTAGTAGTGGATGTATTCTATCCATCTATGCCCGCGACGGCCCCAGATCCACTCGGCTTCAAACCACCCCATAAAGAGGTTAGCAAAAGACGGAGCGAATCTGGAACCCATCGCTGTCCCAAGGCACTGCCTGTACCACTTGTTGTTGAACAGAAAAACATTATTTTTAAGTACCAATTCTGGCATTTTCAGAATCATCATTGTATGGTCAAAGAACTCAGCCGGTCTTTTATTGAGAAATGTCTCAATAGCTTGAATCCCCAAATGGTGTTGGATATTAGAATATACGGATACCACATCAAGGGTTACTAAGTACATTCCTGGTTCCCAAGTTAAGTCACTCATAACATTCAACACATGTTTGGTATCCTGAATAAACGACGGGAGATTATGTACATATGGTCTCAGAAAAATATCTATATATTCTGACAATCTCTCCGTCGGGCCCCCTATGCCTATGCCCTATCCCAGGGGGTCTCTCTCTACTCTTATGCACCTTGGGTAGTGTATACAGACAAGGTGATCGGGGGGTTGATACTACTACGTAGTTATATTCATCAAAGTCAAGAAGCGTCTGGTCATACCATATTTTCAGTTGTCTATTAATCCTAGTTGTCAGATCTGCTAAGGGGTTTCCACTCAAAGGCTCATAATACATCTCATTAATAACCTGAGACAGAATTTCTTCATTATACATTTGCGTATCCATTACAAATATATTTCCCCTTTTATCTGCAATGCGGATAGTTATATCTTTGTTGGCCGCCAGTGCATGTCTCTCCCCCACAGATAGGTTGTCATTCTTCCTGTAAGGTCTAACATCCCTGCTCTTGTCAATAATCTTATCGACTTCAAAGTTAACAGATCTATAAAAAACATCAATAGTATTTCCAGTTGTTGATTGTGGTATCCATTTGGACTTCAATTTAAGACCACTACTCTCACTCAAGGATCTGTTCACCTCAAGATCCTCCAATAATTTAGCTACCGTAATAGGATCTTTTTCATTCTCAGTCAAGGATAACCTAGTAGCATTGACCTCTTCAATCGTTAAGTCACTCATGTCCTTTATTTTCCCCAAACATTTCGATTTCTCAGGTACATTCACAAAAAACGTTTTAAGTTTCAACAATCTTGTAAATTTGTAAATGTCCATTTTTGTCATATATCAATCTGGTAACATGGTTGGGCAAAAACCCAGGCCGTTTTTCAACAAAGAAATCATATCATGAGACAATTCAAACGATGACAGATTGATAATTTCTATCTCACTATTTGACATATCATCAACAACAGTTAATTCTTCCAAGATCCGGTCCTCATTCCTAGTCTTCCTACTTGCTGTCCCCTTTCCTCTGGTACCTCTCCTTGTCTTGTGATACCTGTATCTCGGTTCCTGGTTCCCGTATCTCGATTCCCTATTCTCAATCCCTTCACCTCTTCTAAAAAAGTATTCTCAACATTGGCCATAACCTGAACTGCCTCTGTCTCCTCACCCTCACTACTTGATATATTACTTGATGACGCATCCGCATCACTCATTAAGGGGGCAACCACTTTCAACTTAGAACCCAGATCCTGTTTAACCAGATAGTCAAAGTGTTTAGCGAAGGTAAAAATTTGCTCAGATTTGTAATAATTTTCGTCACGCTTTAGCTTCCTGGCCTTCCTACGCTTGATATCAGCTTGTAAGTTATTCAAATAATCATCTAGAATCGTATAATTCTTAATTGTTGCCTCTGGAAGGTTAAGTTCAATTATCTCGTCCTCTATTTTCTGAATTTCCACTAGAAGCTTAGTAATTTTCCTTTCAGCATTTTCTATCAAGATTTGCATTAAATTCCTAGAACTATTTGTCAACTCCTTCTCCCAGGTATCTAAAAGATTGGGTTCAAGGTCCTCATACGTGGGCATGATTTGAGATCTCAGTCCTCGTGGTATTCTATTCAAAGTGAGATACTGTTTAAGCTTCACAGCATCCCACCATTTGTTCAATTCCATTCTCTTCAGGGATTCAAGTTTTTTAAACTTTTCTTTTAATCCCTCATTCTTCACTTTCTTAACAGCGCCTGTTGTGAGTCAACAGAACCACCTGCCATTAGGTTACTTAATAAGTCCTGGGCTTCTTTATCTCTATTCATAATTCCCCTGCGGGTGCTCCTAACTGATATAGAAAGAAAAATAATTTGGTAACCCAGATGCAAGGGCGCTCTGCATCTGGGTTACCAAATTATTTTGTTTTTTCTAGATCAATAGTGATTAGCGCCAATCCTTCCCTGGATCGCACTTCATGATGGACATGAGGCAGTCTCCTCAGGTTTAGCCCGGTACTACGGCCAGGAATAAATCCACACTGGTCTTCATGCACTAAACTCGGCACAGAGGGCACCAATACAGAGGATCTCCATGTCGATATTGATCATTGTTAGGGGCTTATAAGTGGCCAGGTTACCTAACGAAAACATCAGCACCAGGCAAAGACTTCGT
Source organism: Lissotriton vulgaris (assembly GCF_964263255.1). NCBI lineage: Eukaryota > Metazoa > Chordata > Amphibia > Caudata > Salamandridae > Lissotriton > Lissotriton vulgaris. The sequence goes on along the minus strand of NC_141695.1, from coordinate 616,740,196 downwards.
CTGCAGTCTTTGGCCTCAGACTGTTGGGAGTTCAGCTTTGAGTTGATGGCCCACCCCACAAGTGAGTCCTACACATGGACCCCTCAACATCGCTTTCAGGGCATCCCACTAAGTGTCTCGATGTGCCGAAGTGCCCCAGTTAATAGCCATATAATCGGTCAGAGCTTGAGACAATGCTGTAAGCCCCAGTGGATCTTCCAATATGTCCGCCGGCAACCTCTATGAGCTAGCCCCCCGAATATCTGAAAAGATATAGGCTCATGGTCTGACATGTAAGCGCCAAATTTGTGACTGAGACCCCTGCTACAGCCATTTGCCCACTGACAAACACTCTATCTAGTCTACGGGTATTGTGAGTCAAGGTAGAGCACATAACGACCCTGTGGTGGGGTGTGCCGACCATCAGGCATCCTGCAAACCCAAGTTCTGCATTACAGTCTGAAAGGCCCTCGCCATGTGAGGTTTTGTTTCCACCCTCGGGGTATCCCTGCCAATGTGTTGAAATCCAACACACAATTAAAATCCCCCAGCCATAGTATGGGTATATCCTGGGCATGTGCTAAAAGGTCCTTCATGGTACAGAAAAAGGTTGGATCATCAGTATTAGGGGGATACATGTTTAATATAAACAAATCCCAACCATCTAAGGTGCCCTTCAACAGCACAAACCTATCCCCCACATTAGCTTCTGAGTATATATGTGCAAACAGGATCCCTGGAGCTATCCATATCAATTGTATCTCTTACATATGTACAATAGGAAGAACGGTACACCTGTCACTCCATTTCTTAGTCAATCGTGCAGCTCCTTAGTCATTCATATGGATCTCTTGCAAGCATGCAATATCTATTTTATTCCTGGAAAAATTCTGCAAGGTTTGAAGTGTCAGAAAGCAAAGGGTGCACAGCCTAAAACATACGCATCAATGATAAGCGAGCTGTGAAATGGTGGTGCAACTGGGTGAGTGGAAAACCCTTAAAACCACTCGAATTAGTAGAGAGAACTACCAATAATGTATAACAGGAGTACCCTATGCACACACATAATATTCAAAAAGAATTTTGTTGTAAACAGTAATGTAATGTGAACAGTTAGAGCAAAGTGACAGTAGAAAACAGGAGATTCCGATGAGAAAGTAGTCCAATGGAATCCTTTAATACGTTAAACAGCCAGCCGACACGTGTTTCATCGCCTTTGCGAATCCTCAGGCTGAAATAACAATAGGTCACAATGGAACATATTGTATGTACATGTGCAACAATGTTAATCATAACAACTGAAGGTGTATTGGAACAAAATGAAAGCTTCCATTATAGAAGACAACATATTCAGATGTCTAAAAAGTGCACCCACTTGTATTCGTGGCAAATGTGCAAATGTTAACCGATTAACGATTGGTGAAAAGGTGTATTTGTGAGAGATGAAAGAAGACCAAGTTAAAGATTGAAAAGGGGAATTATATTATGTTGACGGAATATTATGATCAATTGGGTTATAGTTCATCAATATGTGAGTAGATCTGAAATTAATATATAGAATCATGCAAGCCGGTGTGACTAAGGTGGTCGGTTCCTTCATGCATAGTGTAAAATATTGTGGGTATAAGTGCTGTGTAGGTGCTACTAAAGAAATAAGGATGACACATACCTAAACTTGGCTGTGTCAAACCGGGAGGTCTGTAAATACAAAATATTTAAGACAAATGGGAGGAAAAGTATAAATAACACTTCTCTCGGAGGGCTATGACATAGACGTAACTTTGTTATAAGAATCATAAGTTTGAATCTCACCGCTCTGCTGGTGATATTTCCGACCCAGCAGGGCCCTTGACCTGGGTTGTAAGTCTCGGGGAAGTGGTGTTCACACTGTATAGAATACAAACAATGTGGAAAAAGAAAAAGGAAATATGGGTGTGGACCTATAAGAACCTTATCTTGCTATTCAAGAGAGATTGAATAACAGAGACAGTCAATTCGAACAGTTATTGAAAGGCACGATGTGCCGTTGTGCAGTATCTAATTACAGCAAAAATTATGTCTGGTATAAAGTGTTACCGGGCAGTTTTTATTGTATTAAACAACTCGAACGAAATAGCAAGAAAATGTGGTATTACTCGAATTGAGCTAGGATAGAGGTACAATATTATAAAAACGAAGGGCGTTCCTTACCCGAGAATCAGGAGTAAATGTTCAAATAACACATCCCAAGGTAGTGTGTAGAAAGAGCGGGTCGAAGAACAGTGAAAATCGTGCGGTTCTAGAAAATTAAAAATTTAAGAGATTTACACCTCTATAGCTATGGCGTTAGCGTATGCAGATCGACTTAACATTACTATACAGGAGGGATCTGGATCGATGCCCAATGATAACAGTGCACCATCTTACCTATATGCTGGTGTAAGGATGTATTAAGCCCGGGAGTCGTGTCCTATCTCTGTAGATATCCCGATGTTCCCTTTAGTATCTAGGAACAATATTGACAAGGTGTTGTCAGAATTATAAGATAGAGCTAGGAATCTGTCCTAATAGTAAAAGGGACAGTAATTGGAATCCGAACACAAGGGTTCTTACCTGATTCACGGGTGCAGTGAAGCAGAGTCCTCCGGGGTCACCGTGTTCCTGTGTGGACACGTGACCCGGAAGTATCAAGCATGGTTATAGGGCGACGTCACGTCATGGACGTTCGTAAAGACTAGAATGACAACCTATTTGCGTACAAGCGACGTGTGTGTGAATGCGGAAGTAGGTGCCTGTACGCTATTGAAGAGCAACGTAACGTAATGGATGAATATGAAGAATGGGCTGTCATCCAACTTGCGTGCGATCAACTATTGTGTGAATCAGGAAGTAGGTGCCTTTATGTCCATTACCTTCCCGAAGTACTCAATGGATGACATAGAGATGTAAATATAGATGTGCAATTCCCGCGCATAAGTAAAGTCGCATAGTGAAGTCACTCTACAAGGTCGTTTGTCGAGTCATTAAGCTTAAGTCTGTGATCGAAAGATACAGTGTAATTGTTACTGAGAATTAAATAGTGAACATGCAGTAGTTCATGAGAGCAAATGTGTTCATGCGTGCAGAACCCATGTATACGTGGCTGAATAGTATGCAGTATTGATATCAATTGATAATAATTAATAAAACATTGGACTACTTTCTCATCGGAATCTCCTATTTTCTACTGTCACTTTGCTCTAACTGTTCACATTACATTACTGTTTGCAACAAAAGTCTTTTTGAATATTATGTGTGTGCATAGGGTACTCCTGTTATCTATTTTATTCCTCTTTAAGAAGGAGTACACTTTATACCTCTTCACATAGATGCTCAGTCCCAGCACATTCTAGGAGGGAACCCTAAACTCACCCTGCATTTGAAGGTATAAAGGCGGACCCCCCAGTTTACATCTCGCCCTCCTCCCCCAAAGGCTGTGGAACTCGATAAACTACATTTCTAAACAAAACAAACAATCCCTGATCCACCACCACCCCTAGGCAAAAAATGGCTCAACTTAGCTACCATTAAAGCCTAACTATAACATATGCCAGGACAAACACTCCAACCACCCTCAGGCCAAACAGGACCAAATAACGAACTCCCCCCTACCCCAAAAAATACACTACCCAGCCAGACAGCTGCATACACGCACACTGCAATAGTTCCACCTCATAAAATCCTGTATAACCTTTGTAGAAGTCATATCTCATGTAGTCCGTACAGATAGCTTCAACCCGGCTACTATCCCCCACCCCTCCTGATCCCTAAATGTAGACTTGGGTCGGGCAACTTTTAAGCCCTTCTTACCAACACTTGTGTCCAAGCTGGCCACCCCTAAAGCCCACTGAACAGGCAGACCCCCGCAATTAAAGTCATCTGGGTCCCACCTGTGCAACCTCTCCACCCTCCTATTTTCAGTGGAGCAATAGTGTCAGGTACCACATCGAGTTCGGTGCCCTGAAAGTCATTGCCTCACCATCAGAGAACATCCGAGCTACAGTCTCTTCCTCTGCTGCAGTCTCTTCCGTGGGAGGATAAATGCATTGTACCGTCTTCTCTTATCATTGGTCAATGCTCCTCCAAAGGAATTAAGTAAGGATTATCTCAAGGCTGCTCAGAGCAGTAGCGCCCACAAGAGACCGACGGCCACAGCAACATCCCTGAATTCCAACCATAACCAAACATTCCCCGGTTAATCAAAGAAGTAGGCCTTATCCTTGAAAATGACTTTCAATCGTGCCGGGTACAGATGAATTTATAGCAGCTGGAGAGAGCGCAGCTTCTGTTTAACAACTAGATGGGATTTGCACTCTTCTTGTACTTGTTTGTTGTAATCTGAGTATATGGCAATCTTAGTATTGCCAAACTGGGGGATCTCCTGTTACCTAGATGCATATATTATACAATCCCTGTCCTGATAGAAGAAAAGGTTAGCAATGATGGCCCTCGGAGGAGCTCCTGGTCTTGGTGGGGGCACCAAGGCCCTGTGCGCCTGCTCCACCGCAAAAAAAAAAGCAGATCGGGCTTGAGGTTTCAGAGCAGTATGCACCCAGTGTGTTGCAGTTGACCCCGCCACTCTTTTGGGAAAGCCCAATACCCTAATGTTGCTTCGCTGCGAACGACCCGCTGCATCCTCTGCATGTTGACCCAACCTGCCATCGTTGTTATCATGGTGGCCATTTGATGTCTGAGGGTCGCAACTTCTCCCTGCAGGGTCTCAAAATGTATTTCAGCAATAGTGACTTTATCTGCTACCTTGCAGAGGTCAGCATGCATAGGATTAACAGAGGGATATAGTTTCTATCCAGTATTCTATGGCAGTGCAACACCCCTCTATAGATACCAATAGTTCTGCCCTACTAGGTTAGGCTCAGCCTCCAGACAACCCTCATTGTCGACCATTCCAGATTGCCGGGTTATCAGCTGAGTGGGTTGCTGCGGCTTAGTGTATTGCATGATGGAGTTGGAGGGATGCGCTCGGTGCTGTTTGACTTTGCCCATACTACTAGAAATTATGTGGAATGCCCCTCTTAACTATAGACGTGGGTTCCGGGCTCACTGTGCCACTGCATTCAAGCTAGCCTGGCTGATGAAGAGTGATGCCTCAATACCGGTCCCATGATGCTTGTTTCGGGTCCAGATAGGACCTGGCTTGGCAGTTCGGGCTGGACTGTTCCCATGAGGCACAGGGTTAAGACTGAATAGCATATCACTGGGTCTAAACTGGGGTGGCATGGTGAGCAAAAGTACAATGGATTTAACCCAGATCTCTTGACTGGGGGTGAATGTTTGATTTGATCTGCATTCCGGCCATCATCTGATGTCCCTCTGTGCAGGGAACAGATGCTATTGGCGGGCGGGGATTCGTTGCACTCACTCTAGGCCGCAAACTCAGCTGCCACAATCTCCTTAATCCCAGCAGAGAAAAAACATCAGTTACTTCATCCCTCTACGGCAGTCATGTCATGAAGGTACAAGGAAGGCAGGGGTGTGGCTTGGCCAGCAATGGAGTCGGATGCGATGCAGTAGAGCTCCGTCCACGGCTCCCATCTCTGGCTGCATTACTTCTCATACAACTGAGCTGAAGATACCGCTGCCCGCTGAGACTGCTTCGGAGATGGCCCTGATGTCCCGGTGAATTCGCGAATTCTGGGGGCAGACATCACTACCCGCGGCTTGGCCTAAAGAGGCTCCACGGCACTGGGTGGTACGCGAGGCCGGGGATTGGCCCTGCCCCGCAGGCCCCGACAGACGCAGAGACCCCGTCTCACCCAGCATACTGCCGGCCATCTCGGACGGCCCAGTCTGGCCTGGCCGGACTCGTGGAAAATGCAGCTCGACTCTGTGGCAGTCCTCGCTGCAAGCGGAGCGGCCAGCCAAGAGGCTGTGGCGTTGGCTGCTGCACTGCACGCGAGGCCGGAGATTGGCTCCACCCTCCTGGCCCGGAAGGGAATGAAGGCGCTGACTCGACACTGAGCCCACTACCAGCTGAAGGGGTGTTTTAAGATCCCCAGTGAGACTCAGGCGCGGCGATGGACGGCGAGGACGGTCGCATCTAGGAGCTGACTTATCTCATTCAATTGCCGCTGCATGGTGAGAGAGAAAAAGACAGGCATCGAGACCTGCATGAGGCCATGAACTGCCCCATTCCTACACACAGCAGGGGCATAACAAATGCCCCCGCAGCCCCTGCAGTGCGGGGTGGCCCTGCGCTCCTGGGGGCCACTCACGCTCACCTGGCAAGCCTCTTCACAAATTAAATTGCCGGCTGGCGACCTCCTAATATAATGGTGCGCACGCACGCCTGGGGGAGGGGGTAGGGGGGGAGCCGCGCTCCAGGGGCCCCTTCACACTCGGCAAGCCTCATGAATGAAATGGCCGGCTGGAGGCATCTTAATAAAATGGTGCACACGCACGCCTGGGGGGGGGGTCGCGCTCCAGGGGCCCATTCACACTCGGCAAGCCTCATGAATTAAATGGCCGCTCACACTACTCCCAAGCCACAGAGAGCTCCAGCCCTTAATTAAATGCGCAGGCAAGCGGGGGTGTCCGGCCGTGCCTCTGAGCCTTTAGTGCCATAGAGAATTGTCCAGTGACTAAGGGTGGCAACAAGACAACCTGCAATATATCCGTGCCTTTCTTTTACTAATATTATATTGAAAAGCATGTGTTTGTGTTACACACCAACTCTACACGCGTCATCCTGCGTGATGTGTAAATAGTGAATTGGCGGGGCAATGAAGTGATTTGCTCAAGCAAGGTCACACACATACACGAAATGGTGCGCGGCCCCGGCCGGGCCTCTGACTGAGGCTCTTTATTAATTAATTACATGGTGGTGGGTGGGGGGGGGGCGCAGTTGTTATATGACATCCCTTTATTAATGTAATAACTGCACTTTCACAATTGCTTTATTAACATTCTTGCTTCTCAAATTTGCTTGAAAATGTACCATTCACCCACTCTTTTTTCAAAATGTTTTTGGGGGAGACCCCCCCTTTAATTGCTCCGCTCGCTCGCCACATTGCTTTCCCACAGTTTATGCCCCACCACTTTCAAATGTCACCAGCTGATTGCTACCGTTCCTGAGACAATAAGATCGCTCATTGGCATTGTTCCGATAGCTGCAGTTCCTGAGACAATAGGATCGCTCCTTGGCATTGTTCTGATTGCTGCCTCAGTTAAATAATCTGCTTTTGACATTGTTGTTACAAATGGCGTAGCTTATATGTTAAGAGGTTTTCCCACGTTTGCATTAGATCTTTGAGAAAGACAATATAGAGGCCTTTCATTTAAATGTTGGAGGTTTCAAATCAAAATATGCCAGATTTTTGGGCGGTGGGGCAAAGTGGTAGGTGGTGAGCCGAGCCACCAGGGGGCCCCCTCCATGTGTTTTGCATAGGGGCCCTCACAAGTTTCGTTACGCTACTGACACACAGGTGACTGCGTTGCATCTGCCCATCGTGGCCGCACCGCCGAACACTATCCAGGAGACAATGCCTTCGGAGGTCAGAGGAGGGGAAGCCCATGACCCGCTCGCAGGGGCCTGTGCTGCTCCGATTCACGTATTCCCTCGGATGTTAGCTGCACTGTGGTAACCAGGCCTCCTGGGGGACTGTGAAACAATACCTGCAGTGTGTGGACGACTGTGTTACTTGCCCAAAGTGGCCCAAAGCAAGACCTACTGGCGAAACCCAGTTATTACACATCCTGACCTGGTGCCGTCTGGCGCATTACGCTGCGATCCTGCGGCCGGACACACATTGGCGCATGACACACCTGCCCCCCACGATATCAGCACCGAGTTGGGTGATTGTAGGACTCTCCTGGCTGATCCTGGCTGATCCCACGCCGGGGAGACAGAGGCGTACCGGCAAGGTGCATCTGCCCTGTCTGATCCAAATTAGGCCTTGATCGACACGGATGGTGGGTGCGGATCCCGGAGATCACTCCAGAGACACCCGCGAAATACTACGTCCAGCTTAGCCTACACCACCTACTACCCTATGTCACGAGGGGGCCGTACGAAGATTGGCCCTGGGGGTGCGGCAGCCACTCACCCAAGGACTCTGGCACAGACTGATAAGATGGGAGGGATTGTAATGGCAGATCCCATGGCGCACTAACTCGATGCCGTGTTGGCGGCAGTTGAGAAGCTTGGAGAGACGATGAATCAAATTTGCACCTCCCTGGAAGATAAAATAGATAAGGTGGCGCTAGATCTTACGCTGCTGCACGCAGACCATCGGAAACTCACAGACGGTACTGCAGCCACTGAAGGGGACATTGCGGAGGTCTCGCCACGATTGTCCACTGCTGAAAAGAACATTTGTGATTTATTAAACAGAGTGGAGTTCCTGGAAGACAAAGCTGAGGATGCTGAAGGCAGGGCCCGCCGCAACAATGTACGCGTCGTGGGCCTTCTGGAAGGAGTGGAGGGGAAGAAATGCAGAAGACTTGATCCGATTGCAGCTGCCCGAAAAGGCCCTATCCCTACACTTCGGTGTCGAGAGAGCTTACAGGGTACCTGCCAAGCCCCCACCCGTGCTCGAATCCGAGACCACTTTGAATCCGACTATTGAATTACAGGGATAGAGATGCCATCCTCCAAGAAACTGGAAAATTGCAAGACATACAAGTAGACAACCACAAAGTCATGGTTTTCCCGGACTACAATTTCCAAGTCCAGAAACAGCGGTATTCTTACCTTGTGGTGAAGACACGCCTGCAACAGTGTGACCTCAAGTACTCTTAGCTGTTTTCTGCGAAACTGAGGGTAATTGCAAATGGCAAGACTAACTTTTTAACTACCCCGGAGAGTGCAGAGGAATGGCTGGAAGCTTGTGGTACATCACAAACAGGGCGGAGGGAGTGGAATCCAGAAGCTCCTTCACGACGCAGCCGACGAAGATGACGGAAATCACAGTCCCCGACATCGCAGGCATCTGGCCCACCACCCAAGCTGATACTAAGGGGTCAACTTGAAGTGCTGCAAGCTGTAGCGAATATCAGCGAATCACCGGCAGAAGACACTAACTCAGACCCTGATCTACAAGGACCGCCCAGTGACGAACTATCAGACAACCTTACTGTCTCCCAGGGCTCCTGTGTGTTGTGGCATGTCACCCTGCAGACTTCTGATAATATTGCTTAAGAGTGTGCATATTAGCAATCTGTCTTTCCTCTCTTTCATTGGCTGAATGCCACAAGGTTCCATTGCACACACAAGTATTAGAGACTTTGTATGCTGTTTATGAGCTGTTATATTTGTGCGTGGTAGCCGAGAGGGTGCAGCTATTGCACGGAAGGTACCGGACCTGTCGATATGCTCCACTTGTTGGCCCTTATTATATGGGAATATTATGTATATCAAACAAGCAGCAGCCCTGTTTTTACAAGGGTCTAGCCAGAGATGGGCTCATCCACTAATGACGGTCCTGTCCCTCTCTTTTTTATTCTTAGCCAGTTTCTATATTGCTGTGCACAATAGTTGCCCCCAGACGCTATTGTACTACAAGTTTGGGCGATTGCTTGTTGCAAAATTGCTCTCATGTTATTATTCATTGTGAATTGTTTTTATGTTTATTACGCCATCATCTTTCAGCAACGATATGATTATTGTGTAGTCGCTCCGCGCACAGCACTGCGCTTCAGCATTGGTTTTACATGTCCATTGCAAGCCTCTCCCACCCTCAGGTCGGATGGGACCATTTGCACCCATGACACCTATTGGTTATGGCACCCATCAAGATAGGAAGCGGGAATGTAAAAGGTATCCATAGCCCGGCGCGCCGCTACCTCATACTCCTATTTAAAACATCATCACATACAAATAGCACTCCTTCAGGAGACGAATCTGCCGCAAGTAGGAGTCACATTTCTCCATAGATGTTGGAGGGGCCAATTGTGCACGACAGGCTATTCTGCATATGCACATAGGATTCTAGTATGGGTAAGGCCGGGAACTCCGTTTCGGGTGACAGACACAATGACACAATGGTGGATGCGGAAGGTAGATATGTTATAGTTAAGGGTGTGTTACACGGTAGGCCGGTAGTATTGGCTTCACTTTATGCGCCCAACACTGAGCAAGCAGCGTTCTTGGACCAGATATTGCAAACAGTATCCACATGGCACGATACACCTATGATCTTGGGCGGTGATTATAACTGTGTACTGGATGTCTCCCTAGACCGCTCTTATCCTACCTTGCCTGGCACAGCCACGCACGCAGCTGCGAAAGCATTGGCACACAGGGCTGAGAAATGGTGCTTCGCTGATGTGTGGTGGTTCTGGACCCCGCTGGATAGGGTATGCTCTTATTATTACGGGGACTGCAAAAACAACAAGTGATGGACCGAATGTGGATCAATGTCACACACTCCCCCAGTCAAAAGATCTGGGCCCAAATCCATCGTTTTTTTGCACTCCACACCACCCTGGGTTAGACAATGGCGATATGCAAATCAGCTCTGACCCTGTTGCCCCATGGGAACAGTCCAGTCCGAACTACAAAAGCCATGTCCTTCCCAGAACGGAATCAAGCATCCGAGGACCGGACCGGTTTCGAGGTAACACCTCTCATCAGCCCGGCTAGCTTGACTCCAAGTGGTGTGGAGTGCCTGGGACCCACGTCTGGGCATCCCCAGCGCACTTAGGGCGGCAACTGCAAAAACAACAAGTGATGGACCGAATGTGGATCAATGTCACACACTCCCCCAGTCAAAAGATCTGGGCCCAAATCCATCGTTTTTTTGCACTCCACACCACCCTGGGTTAGACAATGGCGATATGCAAATCAGCTCTGACCCTGTTGCCCCATGGGAACAGTCCAGTCCGAACTACAAAAGCCATGTCCTTCCCAGAACGGAATCAAGCATCCGAGGACCGGATCGGTTTCGAGGTAACACCTCTCATCAGCCCGGCTAGCTTGACTCCAAGTGGTGTGGAGTGCCTGGGACCCACGTCTGGGCATCCCCAGCGCACTTAGGGCGGCAACTGCAAAAACAACAAGTGATGGACCGAATGTGGATCAATGTCACACACTCCCCCATTCAAAAGATCTGGGCCCAAATCCATCGTTTTTTTGCACTCCACACCACCCTGGGTTAGACAATGGCGATATGCAAATCAGCTCTGACCCTGTTGCCCCATGGGAACAGTCCAGTCCGAACTACAAAAGCCATGTCCTTCCCAGAACGGAATCAAGCATCCGAGGACCGGACCGGTTTCGAGGTAACACCTCTCATCAGCCCGGCTAGCTTGACTCCAAGTGGTGTGGAGTGCCTGGGACCAACGTCTGGGGGCCATAGACTCCATGTGCGCTTGGAACGCTTCATGATGTCGAATGATCTCCTACCATGTATCCATGAATCGTCCTATATGAGAGGCACGCACTCTGATCACAATTCGCATGTGATGGAGCTACGATGGCAGGCCGAGATACCACCGATCCCAATGTGGCGCCTCCTCGACGCGCCTTTCCGAGATTTATTGGCCACCACAGTGGCACAATACTTTGAAGAAAGTGTGGGAACAGCCACGACGCCAATGGTGAAATGGGACGCCCTTAAAGTGGTTGTCAGGGGGCACTGTTTGGGGAGAGAGGCGGGTATGCACGTGCAATTAGAAAAGGAACTCACCACCTTAGAACGAAGACTAGCCACTAGTAAGCAAGCAGACATAGATGGAACCCAGGGGCGGCTAGATATACACAGAGAGGAACATGCGCGTCTGCTAGAGAGGTTGAGATGTCTAAATGACGCCGCTCACTCAGCACAAACGCATCATATGGGTGATAAGGCAGGCCAGTTGCTTACATGGCTCATCCGCTAAAATGAGCCATTAGCGCCAATATTATCGGTGAGAATGGCAAACGGGGGAATTGCCTGTATGCAACGAGATATTCATGGTGCATTTGTAACGCATTGTCAAGATCTGTATAAGTCACATACACGAGCTACACCCCTAGAGCTACAGATTTACCTGGAGGGCCTCGATTTGCAGAGACCTACACGCACCCAAATTAAGAACTAAACGCCCCTCTCCAATCAGAGGAAATTCGAGACAGTATTTTTTCGCTGTCTAACGGGAAGTCACCTGGACCAGATGGTCTACCGACTGAATTTTACAAGGCATACACTCACATTCTAGTGCCACAGCTGTTAAAAGTGTATGAAACTGCGCTTGATAACTCTACCCCTACCACCACACAGAATGAGGCCCAGCTAGTCTCCCTCCTCAAACCTGATAAAAATCCAGATTTCCTGGGCTCCTATCTCCCGCTGGCGCTTAATACAGACTATAAAATCTTTGCATCACTAATGGCTAGGCGTCTTTCTCCCTTAGTAAAAACACTGGTACACCCTGACCAGAACGGATTTGTTCCTGCCTGGTGCACCTCTCTTAATATCCATAGGTTTTTCAGAGTACAGCAATACGCAACCCATAGTTGGCCCCGATCGGGTTGTTTGGTACTTGATCTGGAGAAAGCCTTTGATTCTTTAGAAAGACTTTATCTGTTGGCAGTTTTAGGCAAATTTGAACTGGGAGAGCAATATTTAAATATGATTATATTATATCAACGTCCCACTGTTTGAGTCCGCAACGGTGGTTTGATCTCAGACCCCATCAGAATGAGGCGACAAAATGGCTTGATGGCAGGTGTCTGGAAGACAAAGTGACTATGCACCAGCCCTGGACCCACTCTCAAATTTGTCATCTGTTCCACCCCGTTACGAAACTTCCAAGGCCACACAATTACATTTGGGACTGGAACTTCTATGTTACAAGAGGTGTTTATATCTCATCCGTGCGACCCTTTCATATGCCCCGATTTTGCAGAAGCTGGGTACACCAAGGGGTAGACTGGGTACATAGGACAAGTACAAACATTCATTTTACAGAGGACGTATCTCTCACCTGACAAGATAAATAGATATTTCCATGTTGCCACTTCTGCGTGCCCGCGCTGCCAGCAGATGAATGCAAACCTACTTCAAATGCTCGGGCTTGTGCATCCCTTCAGCATTATAGGCAGGAGGTGTTCACAACCCTAGCCCTATGCACAAACATACCTCTGCCATTGTCATGGGTGATTTGCCTTCTAGGGCTTTATGGCAGATCAAAAAATCAATAAGGTTACCTCGAGATTCCGAGATTTAGCTTTAATTACTGCAAAAAGACTAATAAATATGACATGGAAACATACGGATCCACCAGAGGTGGTTAACTGGAAACGCTCACTTGCAATATTGGCGCAGGCGGAGAGCACGGCACTGCACAGGGAGGAGACAGTGGGACTTTGCAAATATCCTATTGCACATGGCTGGGACACTATACTCACCACCCTTCAAAGCGGTGATGCAGTGGAGGATGATAATATTCAATCCACTAAACTGCAATAGACACGCCAGTGTCTTGCCGTTTAGCTAAGTGGAAAAGGTACACTTTGGAGCACATAAAGTTAAACACTCACAAGTCCCCATATTCATCATGGGCGGTTATCCGTACCCTGTCTACCTCTGGATATAGAGGTGCCCTCTGCTGTTTTGTAGTTATATGTAGATGCACGCATTGATTCAACCCCCGACTAAATGAGCCACTAAGCGGTAATGTATTGAAAATGCACTTTCATACTCAGTCATGTAGAATAGACCCTATTCACCATTCATAAATGACAGTTTTTACATTATAAGTTTCAATTTTGTTTACACGTTTTAGAAAATATGTCTTATTGGTACCCTCCAGTGACTTCCTATTTCTTTTTGCCATTATGTGATTCTTTTGTAAAATGATGTTCAAGTCAAAATAACAGTTTTTTATATGTTAGGACTGGAAATATCTCAGATATTGTGATGTTGGCTCTGATCGGACGTGTCCTAAACATGATGTAAATGAACATGATTACACTTTATAAGTCATGATGAAGAAATGCATGTGAGCAATGGCACACAGGGACCTTAAACACATATTCCACACAACATACATATCTGTAATCAAGAATAGTACACTAGTAATACTACTGTACTGCTGAAATGTATATTGCTATTCGTTACATGTGTATTATATTTCTGCTGTAAACATTTGGAAATATAGTATAAAATCGTGATGCCAGTTATGATAAAATCAGAAAATACCAATAAAGATATTTAAACAAAAAAAATGGGGACAGAAGAGGTCAGAGTACGCAGGATCAGGAAGGATTAAGAAGGATTTAGTAACTAGGCCGGTCGAGTTTACGAGCTCACGTCCTGTTGGTCATGTTTCCAGGACACGCCCCCACCGGTGTGTAGATCTCTAATTTGGGACATGTTAAGATGGTAAAAAGAGACCACTCAACAGAACGGGATGTTGAAGGATAGTGAGAAATCTCTGGTGAGACCAAGTATCCACCAGAAAGTATTATCAAAAGTAACTAACTTGTTTTCCTGATGGGAACTTCTAAACACAGATTTCTCACCTTAAGAATAGATATCAAAGCAGTACCTCCCAAGGAGGAGTCTCTGTAGTGTGGGTTCAGACCATAAAGTTCTGCAGGACCAAACGTGCGAAATGCCCTTCCCGTCGAAGCTGGCTGTCAAGGCAGTAGTGCTTCATCCAGGTGTGCACTGATGCCCATGTCACAGCCTGACAGAAGTCAATAACAGACACCCCGTGTGCAAAGGCTGTGGTGGCAGCCTTGGCCATGGTAGAATGGGCCCTTGGTCCTTCAGGAGGGTGCTTTTAGGCCAGTGCCTGGCCACCTTGACATAATCTTTTTCCGCACCTCCATACCCTTCTTTGCCCTAGAGAACCAAACAAAGAGCTGACAGGCCATCCAATGATTGTTATTGCGATTGATATAAATTAGCTAAATGCTTTTATTTGGGGTCCAGACGAAGGTGTCTCTGCTTTCGAGGGGTTAGGCAGGTTAAAAAATGTTGGAAGGATGATGGATTGCCCAGTGGGAAAAGGGGTCCCTACTTTCGTCCTGGTCCTCTGCACCAATTTGTCTTGAAAAAAGATGGTGTAGGCCAGTTGCACTGAGAAAGCATGGAGATCATTCACACAATAAGCTGAAGTGATTACAATAAAGAAAACGGTCTTTAATATTAGAAGACACAACAAGTAACTGTGCATTGACTCAAAGGGAGTACACATGAGAAATGCCATGACTAAGTTAAGGTTCCACTGTGGCATCACAAGTGGTTTGATAGAGAGCATATGCATTAAAGCATACAGGAGACCCATCTTTCAATCTAGTCAAAATGCCTCTGCTTAGTAGGATCTTTACAGGCACTCCAAGGCACAAAGTTTGGACACTCCACATTTTTGAAGATAGCAAAAATAACTAGCCAGGGTTCTTCCCATTGTCGGAAGACACCCTGTGCCACCTCTGAGTGTAGTTGCCGTTCGTGATCCACCAGATACCGCATACTGAGCTCATTCACCCTGGCATTCAATGATCCCACCTGGTGGTTCACAATCAGTGAAATGCCCTGATGGTGCAACATCCCTTAAAGGCGTAACGCATAATGACAAAGGACCCAGAACCTCACTCTGCTCTTCTTTCTGCAGTACCACATGGGTGTGGTGTTGTCCAAGAGAACATGTACCAGCCTTGCTCTTGACAGATGGTAAGAAGGCCTTCAGCGACAGGTGAATGGTCTGCAACAGATGGTTATGGAGTTGGGTTTCCGCCAGAGACCAGCATCATCTGAACTCCACCTCTTCCACATGACCTCTCCAACCCAGCAGTGAAGCATCAGTCACTCCCATCAGCTCGTGCGTTCGGGGGAGCGGAGCGGGGTCTGTCGATGGTCAGGTTGTGGTAGAGAAGTCACCACTGAAGATCTTCTCCAGCCTCCTCCGAAACCTGTATGACATCTTAGATTTACTTGGGGCTCGGTCCACTGATACTACAGATTCCACTGCAGAGCGTGCAGACGCCATCTGCCAAAGTGTATCAGATGAATGCATGAGGCTAACAGGCCAAGAAGCCTTAAAGGCTCAGAGCTGCCCTCACCAAGATCCACTTCTGAAGCGGAAACATCTGGATCATAGCCGAATGTCCTTGACTCATTGAAATATAAAAAATGCCTTGAACTGCGTCCAAAACAGCTCCAATAAATGGAAGCCTCTGCGAAGGAGTCAGGCGTCACTTTGGCTCATTGATTGAGAACTTCAAAGAGGTCAGGAAGTTTGCTATTCGTTGGAGGTAGTTTACAACTGACTGTGGCAAGCCCGCCTTCAACAGCCAGGCAAAATGGTATAGAAACAAAATTGGTATGCCCAACCTCTGAAAATGGGTAACAACCACCTCTTTTGTGAACACTAGAGAGGTGCTGGTAAGGCTTGAAGGAGTGCACGGCAAACGCAAAATGTGCTTGGCCACTCTTGAACTGCAGGTAATGTCTGTGGAACTGCAGGACGGGCACATCATAGTACGTGCCCTGCAGGTAGAAGGCTACCATCTAGTCACCCGGATCCAAATCAGACACTATCTGGGCCAGTATGAGCATTTCAGATTTGTCCTTAAGCAGGTAGATATTTAGAGGGTGAAGATCTAAAATAGGTTTAAGACCACTATCCTTTTTCATCACGAAGAAGTAGGCTGAATAACTATCCTTTTCCTACTTCTTCTGAGTCCAGAACCATCTCACTAGCCACTTTGCACAGTAGAGCTTGCACCTCACAAAGTAAGATGGCTAGGTGCTCCTCTGAATGCCGTTCTGAGGTGGGAGGAAGCTGGGACGGGTCTGAAAAGAATGGAAGGGCATAGCCCTGCCAACCTATATGTTATGTTAAATGTTCTGTTAAAAAAATTTGTAGAGAGCACATACACCAGCAGGTTTCTTGGCGCTATATCTAGGAGTTGCCTGAGTCCTGGTGAGTTATTCCTACCTCTGACTGAACAGCCATGTTTTAAGTAGTCTCCTGAATCCCAGGAGGTCTATGCAAGATCTGATGTCAGTGGGTAGGGCGTTCCAGAAGCGGGGAGCCAACACTGCAAATCTGCTGCCACCTAGTCGCTTTGTTTTATACGACTGTATGACCAGAAGGTTCATGTGGGCTGAGCGCAAATTGCTGGTGGGTTTGTGCTCTGAATAAGATCGGAGACACATTTTGGACAGGAGCCATATAAAGATTTAAAAATGAGGCTCCAGGTTTTGAAGGCACAGTGTTGTGATATAGGGAGCCAATGTAGCTTCCTCATCAGAGGAGACGCGTGTTGCCATCTGATCTGCAGCAGTTACAATCTTTTGACTAGATAAAGCGGCAGACCGAAGTACAGTGAGTTTGCGTAATCTAAGTGAGAAATGACCAAGGCTAGAACAGCCTGCACCAGTGCTTCACTAGTGAGGAGTCTGCTGATTTTCCTTATCCTCCGTAACTGGAAGAAACAAGTAGAGACTACCGTTCCAATCTGGGATTTCATGGACAGGTTGCAGTTAATTGTCACCCCAAGGCTCTTAGCAGAAGAGGATGGGGTTGGGGGAGAACCCAGCTCAGCTGGCCAGAAGTGTGAGCTTCAGGGTTTACGGGCACCACCTATCAGGATTAGCTCGGTTTTATCCAGATTTAGCTGTAGATAGTTGCTGTTCATCCAGTTGCGGATATGCAGCACAGTGCTTGGAATTCAGACATGGAATTGGGCCTGTTGTCGATGGTAAATATTAGTTGCAGGCCATCCACATAGTTGAATGTACTCACAATTTTTCTTCTCTTAAAGACAGAATCAAATGGAGCAAATGCAGATTGAACAGGTGCAGGGATAATGAAGATCCCTGTGGCACTCTGCAAGTTGACTTCATGTTAGGCACAGTAAAGTGGGAGAGGCTTCAGACTGGTAGGATGTAATCCAGCTGAGGGCTGGACCCTGAAGTCCTGCAGCCCTGACCCAGGCCACTAAAAAGCCATGGTCGGCCATGTCAAAAGCTGTGTATAAGTCCAATAGCGTCAGAGCCTGCGGGAAGCCCAAGTCAGCTCTTCCTTAGTTTGTGCAACACAGTCAGTATCACTGCCTCAGTTAAGTGAGAGGGACGAAAACCTGTTTGATGGGGATCAAGGTATTGAGATTGTTCAATAAATGAGCAGAGGCAATTTGCTATGTGGGACTCCAATACCTTGGCCAGAAAGGGAAGCAGAGATATGGGGCGGTTGTCAATCGGGAGCAGGGGTCTGCCCCGGAGTTTTTAAAAAAAATAAACTATGCTAGCTTTTTTTAAAGCTTCTGAGGATCCAGCCCTTTGTTAATGACTTGCTCAAGAGTGGGAGGGCAGGATCAGGGTTTATGGTGAAGACTTTTTTTTAAATGTGAGGTTGACAGCTATCAGTAGGGATCCAGATTTGACTTGGATCAATAGTTCCGAAAGGGCTTCCCTACAGATTAATTGCTTAAGGGTGCAGGAGTTTCTCTGTGCCATTGGTAATGCCTCATAAACATAGCTAGCAGGAATTCTGGCTTTAATCGTAATAATTTTATCAATAAAAAAAGTATTCAAGGAGTTACAGAGTGACTGGGAAGGGATAGATTTTATTCTATCTCCGTCGGGATTGGACAGCTCATTGTTAATTGCAAATATTTCTTTCGATTTTTCGGTGAAGTTCAAGATCCTAGAGGAGAAATAAGTGGCCTTAGTAGATTGTACGAATTTTTTTATATTCCTTAAGTTGGGCTAAGTAAGTATCTTTTTTATCTGATGAGTAGTTAAGTCTCCACTTTCTTTCGGTTTGCTGAAGAGCTAGTTTTTGAGTCTGTAAATCATCAGAGAACCATCTCTGGACCTGAAGAAAACTGGCTGTTTTTATTATCCTGATGGGGGAATGTTCGTTACTAGCTGCTGTTAACCAAGCAGTGATCTTTTCCTCACTTAGGTTGATGGATGGTTGGTTAGTTGGAACAGTGTTCGCCAGTAAACTACAGAAGGTATTAATGTCAATGCTGTTCTATTTCCTTGCCACGAGCCCTCCTTTAACTGAGGGTTTAACTGTAGTTATATTACTAAGCACAAACTTTATTAGAAAGTGAACAGACCATGTGCAGGGGGATACTGTCAAAGCGGGCACTGTAAGATTAGAAGTCCAAATTTGATCTACTATGTGTCCTTGATGTGTGTAGGGGATGTCATGTGTTGAGTACAGTTCAACCAACTAAGTAGCTTGGTTAATTCTGCCAAGTGTGGTCCACCCATCACATCATTGGATCAATAATTAAAATCGCCGATCAGTACAATCATAGAGTGGTTAATTATTAGATGTGCCAGCTATTCACCACGTGTTTGAGGGAAAAGACGCATGTTCTGGGGGTGGGCCTATATCACAGTGCACAAATTAAGGGTACTAGAGCCGAGTCCAGTTTAATAACTAGGTTATCCACTGATGTGATGTCTAGCGTCATGAGTGTAGTAAATTTCAGTTCCTGACTTATTATAGCGGCTCCCCCTCCACCAATTCTTCCAGCTGAAAGGTTTGCCTGAAGGATGTAATAGTTGCTTGGGAGGGCGGCCAGATGTCAGGGCCGGACTCTTGTGAGAGACAGGTTTCAGTTAATAAAAGGATGTCTGGTTTAGTAGAGTCCAGTAAGTGAAATATATCTAGTTTTTTCTTACCAGAGAGTGAGTTTTTAGCTATTTGATGGTGAGTTTCGATGTCTCGTGGTAATCCTGTCTCTGAATGTTTTCTGCAACCAGGAGAGATTGGTCAAGTTCAGTTTATGAAACTCTGGTTTCCATAATCGCTTGTCTGACCAGGCTGGGGCCAATAGAGGGGAGATATTGGAGTTTAAAAGCTTTCGTTTAGACAAAATGTAGTTTAAAAATTGGGCACAGGCTTGCCTTTGGCGCAGGACCAGCACGCCCGCTGAGCTTCAGCGCTGCAACCGTAATTAAATGTCCGGCTGCAGCTTTAGCTGCCCCTCCCGCCCTCAGTGATTGGACGCCCTTAATGAGCGTTTCACTAGGAAGTAAAAATCGGCACTTGGGCAGCATGGTGGGAGCAAGCCTTGGCTACTGGGAGCAAGGTAGGCTTTAAGGTTTAAAATTCAGAGTTAAATTCAATGCAACAACAACATAAAAATCATCAGTTAAAATAACTCACGCAGGTAGCGGCAGAGTCCTAATATGGAGGACCCATCCGTTGATGTGAAGGATTGCCACACTGTGAGAAAACATTGCATCCTGCCTCCCATAAAGCCGGCGTGCGCTGCTAAGGGTGAATCATGGCAATACCAGTGCCGATGCCAAGAGGGAGGGGGATTACAAAGATTGACGGGCCTTGTGCCTGACTGATTCCCGTTCCCAGAAAAGGACTTTCGATGACTACAACGGAGGTAGTGAACCGTGGTGCTGCCTTTATGCTAACCCTCTGGCATAGCCTTGAAACGGCCAAAACTGGTGGGGGGCTGTCTAGTAGAGGTCAAGAGGCCTTAGAACAGATCAGGGCCTAGATCAGGGTCGGACATCGAAGTCAACACCGGATCCCTCTCTGGCGCATCAGGACTGGCATTTAAAGAGGGTCTAGAACAAATCTTAGAGCCAGAATGGAAGGAACCACTGACACAATAAAGTGGTAAACACTCGTTGTTGATAAACCTATTGTGTCAAAAATATTGTTTACCACAATATCGTACTCTATACTTAAAATGGTAAGTACAAAAATATTGTAGAAAAATAATCATTGACAAAAATTGTAAAAAGAAGATTGATTTATAGAGGTATAGTAGTAAGTGTTAAATATTTTAATATATAAATGTAATATATTGTAAATTAAATATATTCCAATAATATTTAATACCATATATAAATACTTATATAAACACACAAACATGTATATATGTGTATATATACACACACACTGTTGCTAAAAATATATAACATTATGTTTGTTCTTATGTTTTTAATTATTTATATATATATATATATATATATATATATCTCCAAACGCCGGTTCCCGGTTTCCCGACCATTAAGCGCTCAATGTGGGTGCAGTCCCTACGGCAGAACCTCGCCGTTATTTATTCAACACTCCTCCGTTTACACAAAAGTAATGGGCGCACTCCCTTTAAGTTCCACAAGTTAATTTATTGCAATCCTTCAGCCATGATAACAGACTCGATCTACGCGTTTCGGTGCTGCAAGCACCTTGCTCACGATCACTTGCACAAGTTTTTTCACATCATTTAAAGCGACCTTAGTGTTTGATGTTACATCACATCCTGTTGTGGTTCGCTAGGCATTCTGGTATTTGTGGTTTTTTTTCTAATTTTATTTAAAAAAAGGGGGGGAGTTTCTAAGTGAAATTAAACCATTTAACAAGAGAATTTAATCAAACTTTTGGCCTCAACCTTATATTTACAATGTTGTTGGCTGACATTTATAATTATGCATCATTATTATTTGTGTCAATTATTTTTGCCAACTATTTATGCTCTTACAATCCCTCCAGTGGGATTAGTTCACTATTTGTGACACATAAGATAGTGATTGACATTTAAATTTTCATGTCCACATTTGTCCTTTTCAATCCCTCAAGTGGGATTAGTCAACTGATGAGGCTAACTTCTTTGAACATCCAGACTTGTTATAGGATGGTTTTCAAATTCAGCAATTCACTCATATTGTCCCTACAGTTGTCCATATTACAGATGAATATATAACTCTTCTGATTGGTTCAGGCCATGAGGGCTTAAAGTTCTAAAGTTTAGGATGTGGCGTGACTCCTTTTGTCTAAGAATTTTTTCGCGATCTCCACCACGTGTATTTTTTGGGATAGTTTCTATTCCAAAGAATTTTAGTTTGAGCCAATCTCCATTGTGCTTTAGCTCCATATGCTTTGCCACTGCGTTGGCTCTGTCTTTATGCACTGTGGCTCTCACATGTTCCATTATTCTTTTTTTTAGCTCTCCTTTTGTGCTGCCCACGTACATGAGGGGGCATGGACATTCTATCCCGTAGACTGTAAATTCAGTTTTACATGAGATTAGTTGTCGTATCTGCCATGTTTTGTTGTTGCGTAATGGTATTTCTTTGGTTTGTTTGGCAATTTGGCACATTTTGCAACAATAGCATTTCACAAAACCAGTGGTTTTGAGCCAGTCTTTCCTTTTGTTTGGTTTGCAGTGACTGTGAATCAACCGATCCTTCAAGTTTGGTGCTCTCCTGTATGTTACCACTGGGTGTTGTCCCACTAGTTTGCCTAAAGTGTCATCCAGATGTAGGATCTTCCAATTTTTTCTCATGATTTGAACCAGTTTCTTGCTGTTTTCTGAGTAGTCAGTGATAAGTCTAATAGGTTCTTGATCACTTTTGTCTTTGTTTGATCGTTTTAGACATTCCTGTCTGGGTTTTTCGTTAGCTCTGTTCCAACATTTTTCTATGTTCCCTTGGTTATATTTGCCATCTTTGAATCTTCTTTTTGTTGTGGCGCTGTGTTTCTGCCATTCAGAGTCTTCGCTGCATATTCTTCGAATGCGAAGAAACTCCCCATACGGGATGCTTGAGATCAGGGAAGCCTGGTGGAAACTGGTCGCTTCCAACGTTGCATTGGTTGCTGTTTCTTTTCTGTTTAGCGTAGTGTGGATCTGATTATCTTTGATATAGATACGGGTGTCCAGGAATGTAACTTCTTTGTTGTTGATTTCGTATGTGAAGGTTAACCCTGTCATACTGCTGTTAATGATCTTGTAGTAGTCCTGGAATTGTTCTTTGGTTCCATCCCAGATGATCAAAAGATCATCTATAAATCTGATCCAACACATGATTTTGCAGGTGAATTGATCATATTCAGGTGCCCAGGCTATTTCCTTTTCCCAGTATCCCATGGTGAGACACGCATAGTTTGGGCTAAATGAAAAACCCATTGCAGTTCCACTGGATTGTCTGTATAACTCTTCACCAAACAGAAAAATATTCTGAGATAGGCACAGTTCAATCATGTCTAGCAACATTAGGTTATGATTTTTATATTTGATGTCTCTGTGTTGCAAGAAATAGTCAACTGCCTTTATTCCGATGTTGTTTTGTATGTTCGTATATAAAGATACGACATCCATGGAAACCAATTGGTAATTTTCTTGCCATGGTGTGTTTTCCAGTCTTCTCAGGAAGTCATTGGTGTCTTGGATGTATGAACTTAATTGTATGACATGTGGTTTGAGAAAATAATCTATGTAGTTTGAAACAGGTTCCAAAAGAGAGCCCTTTGCGGATAAGATCGGTCTTCCTGGGGGTTTGTTTCGATCTTTGTGGACCTTTGGGAGGAAATATATTGTTGCGGTTATCGGGTGACTGGTTGTTAAATACTTCTGTTCATCTTCATCAATCAAATTATTTAGTTTCCATTGATCAAGTTTTTCATCCAATTTGATCTTTATTTCTGCCGTTGGATTGGATTTTAACCTCTCATAGTATTTGACATCTTTCAGTTGTCTATGAGCTTCTATGATGTATGAACTCTTCTCCCAGATTACAATATTACCTCCCTTGTCCGCCATTTTTATTTCTATTTCGTCATCTTTGCATAGGTTTTCTAGTGCTTTTCGTTCCTCCAAGGTGAGGTTGTCTTTGTAGTTAGACCCCTTGATTTTATATAGGTCCTGAATTACAGCCTCTTGAAAGATATCCACCTTGTTTCCAGCCGGTAACTGGGGATAAAATTTGGATTTTGGTTTTAATTTGCTGATGCCTGCTCCCATTTGTACGATCGCTTGACTGACCGTCATTTCATTTCCATCAGTTATGTCTAAATTCAGGAGTGTGGTGTATGCTTCTGCTTCTTTTACGCGCAGAATTGGGGCGCTTTCTTCATCCGTTTGTGATTTTTGAGTATCTTTTTTGTTTTTATTTTCTTCAAAAAACTTTGCCAGTTTGATCTTCCTTATGTACAGATAGAGGTCTATTCGCACTTGAGCGATATTCATCTTTTTCGTTGGGCAAAAATTTATGCCTCGCTTTAGTAACATGGTTTCCGTATCAGTGATTATCCTTTTGGAGAGGTTGATAATTTGCAATTCATTGTTTATTTCCCCCTCTTCTGGCGCATACTCCGTGTTTCTGTGCCCACCTTTTCGGTTGATTGACTTGTTTCTGTTGCCCCTTCTTGTCTTTTTTTGTTTGTGGTTATACAGACAATCCAGTGGAACTGCAATGGGTTTTTCATTTAGCCCAAACTATGCGTGTCTCACCATTGGATACTGGGAAAAGGAAATAGCCTGGGCACCTGAATATGATCAATTCACCTGCAAAATCATGTGTTGGATCAGATTTATAGATGATCTTTTGATCATCTGGGATGGAACCAAAGAACAATTCCAGGACTACTACAAGATCATTAACAGCAGTATGACAGGGTTAACCTTCACATACGAAATCAACAACAAAGAAGTTACATTCCTGGACACCCGTATCTATATCAAAGATAATCAGATCCACACTACGCTGCACAGAAAAGAAACAGCAACCAATGCAACGTTGGAAGCGACCAGTTTCCACCAGGCTTCCCTGATCTCAAGCATCCCGTATGGGGAGTTTCTTCGCATTCGAAGAATATGCAGCGAAGACTCTGAATGGCAGAAACACAGCGCCACAACAAAAAGAAGATTCAAAGATGGCAAATATAACCAAGGGAACATAGAAAAATGTTGGAACAGAGCTAACGAAAAACCCAGACAGGAATGTCTAAAACGATCAAACAAAGACAAAAGTGATCAAGAACCTATTAGACTTATCACTGACTACTCAGAAAACAGCAAGAAACTGGTTCAAATCATGAGAAAAAATTGGAAGATCCTACATCTGGATGACACTTTAGGCAAACTAGTGGGACAACACCCAGTGGTAACATACAGGAGAGCACCAAACTTGAAGGATCGGTTGATTCACAGTCACTGCAAACCAAACAAAAGGAAAGACTGGCTCAAAACCACTGGTTTTGTGAAATGCTATTGTTGCAAAATGTGCCAAATTGCCAAACAAACCAAAGAAATACCATTACGCAACAACAAAACATGGCAGATACGACAACTAATCTCATGTAAAACTGAATTTACAGTCTACGGGATAGAATGTCCATGCCCCCTCATGTACGTGGGCAGCACAAAAGGAGAGCTAAAAAAAAGAATAATGGAACATGTGAGAGCCACAGTGCATAAAGACAGAGCCAACGCAGTGGCAAAGCATATGGAGCTAAAGCACAATGGAGATTGGCTCAAACTAAAATTCTTTGGAATAGAAACTATCCCAAAAAATACACGTGGTGGAGATCGCGAAAAAATTCTTAGACAAAAGGAGTCACGCCACATCCTAAACTTTAGAACTTTAAGCCCTCATGGCCTGAACCAATCAGAAGAGTTATATATTCATCTGTAATATGGACAACTGTAGGGACAATATGAGTGAATTGCTGAATTTGAAAACCATCCTATAACAAGTCTGGATGTTCAAAGAAGTTAGCCTCATCAGTTGACTAATCCAACTTGAGGGATTGAAAAGGACAAATGTGGACATGAAAATTTAAATGTCAATCACTATCTTATGTGTCACAAATAGTGAACTAATCCCACTGGAGGGATTGTAAGAGCATAAATAGTTGGCAAAAATAATTGACACAAATAATAATGATGCATAATTATAAATGTCAGCCAACAACATTGTAAATATAAGGCTGAGGCCAAAAGTTTGATTAAATTCTCTTGTTAAATGGTTTAATTTCACTTAGAAACTCCCCCCCTTTTTTTAAATAAAATTAGAAAAAAAAA
The DNA here is from genome assembly GCF_964263255.1 of Lissotriton vulgaris. Classification (NCBI taxonomy): domain Eukaryota; kingdom Metazoa; phylum Chordata; class Amphibia; order Caudata; family Salamandridae; genus Lissotriton; species Lissotriton vulgaris. Next base: position 616,714,461 of record NC_141695.1, on the reverse strand, counting down.
CACAAATACCAGAATGCCTAGCGAACCACAACAGGATGTGATGTAACATCAAACACTAAGGTCGCTTTAAATGATGTGAAAAAACTTGTGCAAGTGATCGTGAGCAAGGTGCTTGCAGCACCGAAACGCGTAGATCGAGTCTGTTATCATGGCTGAAGGATTGCAATAAATTAACTTGTGGAGGAGTGTTGAGTATATATATATATATATATATATATATATATATATATATATATATATATATATATATATAACAATCCAGCCGGTAGCCGTGCCTTAAATGCAAGCACAAAACCCAGCGCGTAGACGCAGAGATACGCCGGAGCCAGTCTTGGTTGTTTACTGCTTTATTAAATTATAAAGTGCAGGGTGAAAAATGCCGAACAGATGCGTTTCGGACAAAGCGTCCTTGCTCACTGTTGGCGGGAGTGTAGACCACAATTAGTATATATAGCATACATTTTACGTAGCGCGCCCAATTCAAAAACATGTTATGGAAATAGAAATAGGGCTCACACATTGCCTAAGCCTATATTATAACAAACATGGACGCCATTTTGGAAGAGTACACAGTAAATGCTGTCAATGCACTGTATAATAATGCATATAACTATTTCACAGCAGCCTATAAATTTATAAGCACGGACAATTGATATATATACACGCATATGATTGATTCGCGCAAATAATTAAACAAATGATATAAATATCAAGTGCTCAAAAAAAAAAATAACCGTACAAATACATGTAGACTTAATGTTCACAACATTATATGAGGGATCATAGCTGGATCTATATGTAACAATATTTAGATAAATGGAGCATAGGGAATCACACAAACTGAATTTTTTAAAACAATTTTATGCTAATCTGACATAATAGTCATGTATGAGTGTTGGATTTCCTAATCAACGAGATAGGTGATACTAAATAGTAAAGTGCCTAGTGCAATATGTAAACTTTCATATGTGCAAAATTCCGCATAGTAAAGTGCAAATGTGCTTCTTTTATCTTACTGTGCAAATACGCATTTATGTACACCTATACTTTCAGCTCAACTCAACATGATAATGTGATGGCCATCAGATGTCCATAGTGTAAACCTATGCCCATAATTCCATCTTTTTTAGAACAATGAATTCCATGTGGTGAACATCATATAAAATGCATGGACAAACTGCGCGAATATATTTCTCCATAATGGATTGTCAGTGCAAATATAAGGCAAAGTGTTTATGTATGCTAATGCTATTACAGTGGTGGTCTGAGAAGAACAAAATATTACCCAATAATTGGTGCAAGGAGAAAAACGTGACAACTGAAAAATAATATGAAAGGATAATCCCTTCCATAATGAATCAAAACTAATTATGTTACAGAAGATAAAAAAAGAAAAATTTCCAAAAATCTGCTCTAAATAGATCATCTGGTATATGCGGTAATGTTTTTTCAATACAGATATCAGTTGATTACAATAAAGCCAACAAATCAGAGCTGTCACATCTAGAGGTCCCAATTTATCCAAGTACAATATATATATATATATACTAGCAGCCCGCCCCAGCGTTGCCTGGGGCAGAAAGGGGCTGGGGGCAGTACACCCGCTCCCGACCCCCTCCCACACCGACTCCCTCCCGCCCCGACTCACTCCCGCCCCCCTCCTGCCCGACTCACTCACGCCCCCTCCCGCCCCGACTCACTCGCGCCCCCCTCCCGCCCCGACTCACTCGTGCCCCCTCCCGCCCTGACTCACTCGCGCCCCCCTCCCGCCCCGACTCACTCGCGCTCCGACATTTTCCTTTACTGCGGCCTCCTTCTTGCCTCCCCCTGCATCACAGTCTCACTTTCCCTTTCCTTACCTGTGCCGCCGCTCCTCACTGCACAGCCGCTCGTCACTGCACCGCCGCTCCTCCTTCGTCGTCATCACGCATGTCGTGTCGCGGCCAGCGCTAGGTCCCGGCTGGCGCTACTTTCAGGGGACTACTTTGTTTACAAACTTAATTTTTTTAATTTACTTTTTTTTTTTAATTTATATAGCCTATGTCCATCTACACACCCTGACATTTTCATAGATGTATCGGGTGTGTAGATTGGCGCTGTGGTTCCCGAGTTTACCTGGCCAAAAGTGCAAGTTCTCTCTTTATAATAGTAGTATATATATATATATACAGGGCTCGACAAATCCACTCGCCCGCTCGCATTTGCGAGGGAGAATGGATGAGGGCGAGCTATTTTTAGGTCCTACTCGCCCTTTCTGGCGAGTAGGAAGACAAACTAACTTTTGTCCTCCGTCTTGGAAAACGGAGCAAAAGTGACAATATAACAAGATTTAAAGGCATTTTTATTGCTCACAAAGGGGCTAAGCAATAAAGATGCCTTTAAATCTTGTTAACTTGTCACTTTTGCTCCGATTTCACAGACAGAGGTCAAGTAGGTTGCACTTGGGTCGAGGGGATTTTCCAAGTAACTAGACCTGCAGGACTAGTACAATTTTTCAGATTTGTCGAGCCCTGAATATATATATATATATATATATATATATATATATATATATATATATATATATATATATATATATATATATATATATATATATATATATATATATATATATTTGATGTGTGTAGGGGATGTCACGTGTTGAGTACAGTTCAACCAACTAAGTAGATTGGTTAATTCTGCTAAGTGTGGTCCACCCATCACATCATTGGATCAATTGGAATATATGATTCATAAAAAATATTTATTTTATATTGTATTTGTCAATATTTTGAATTTATTATTATGAAAATATATATGTGTGTTTCCATATATTTGTAGTAATACATTGAAAACATTCATAAAATGAAAATAAAATGAAAATGAGATGAGCCCCCGCCCGACCCGCTGGGCGGCATAATCAAAAATCTAGGAATCAAATTTGATGACAGCTTGTCCTTTAAGCCTCAAATTAGGTCGGTGGGTAGGCACTTGTTTTGGTATATTGCACTACTTAAAAAAGTTCTTACACTAGCCTTGTCCTTTTTGGCAAAATAAAACCTGTTATTCAGGCTTGGATTACCTCAAAGATTTATTTAAAGTTATTTTTGTTGAAATTTTCAAAAGGAATACAATGAATAGAGAGGAGAAGTCACACCAACAATATGCAGGATAACCTTAAAGTTGCACTTTACTATGGGCAACCGGAACATCTAGTGGGAAGGCTCCAAGTGGTCCAAAATGCGGCAGCTCCCCTTCTTCTGAATTTGCTATTTAGAACATGATTTCTCATCTTCAGCGTGCTCTTCACTGGCTTCCTATTAGGAAAAGAATCTAGTTTGAGTCCAGGGAGCTCTCGATCAGGCTGGGGCATTTTATTTTAGAACCAGGCTCAGGTTCTACGTTTTATCTAGAAACTTTAGTTCTGCTAACAAATATTAGCAGTGATTCCCAGAATTCGACATACTAGAGCGAGAGGAAGGTCTCTTACCTATGTATCAGCTACCCCTGGAGCTTCGCGCATTGAGGAATGTTGCATTGTTTAAAAAAAAGGCTCAAAACCTGGCTTTTTGTGTAGGATTAAATGTAAAATGTACCACCTTTCCCTGACCTATGCAACGTGCCGGGATACTCCTTGGAGTAGTTGTGCATGATACAATTTGCTTTCATCATCATGCAAAACAAATAATTTTATTATGTACATACACAATAAAACCATAAATCACAAAACAATTGTTTAAGAATATGTTAATTAATGTAGACAATAAATAAAATATCAAAGATTGAAAAACACATTTACAAAAAATACTATAAACAATAAAATAAATGTAAAAATAAAAAACAAAATGAGCATGCTCATTACAGATGAGCACACTCATCTGTAATGAGCTGATAATCTAATACAAACTATATAATGAATTCATTGTTTATTTGTTTTGGATGATAAGGTCATTACAGATGTACGTATGACGTATGCAGTGCATCTTATTTCCAATGAGGTGCACCACATTGTGTGGTGCAAGAGCAGCTCAACATCTCTCGTAAATATGCCCCTGAGTGTGTCCTCAGGCTTTTTGATGTTTCCCTCAGTATTCAGGACAATCTTTGAAGGTCACCTTTTTCATGTGGTCAGACCCCAAAGCGTGGCTGTAAGGTCTGGATGGGCACCCAAAGCACACTCCTCAAACACTGTCCTCTCACTGGACCAAGAGGCTTATAGTGGAAGGGGCAGATATTTTTACCTGTTTCTGTGCCTCTCTCTGCTAGTCTCAATTAACCTGATCCTTTGCTCCATCTATGTGGGACATGGATATGTGAGGCAGGATGATTGAGCTGTGTGCTTGGCGGACTGTAACAGAAATCCATCATGAGGAGTCCTTTGTGTGAGTGACACTGTACAGTATACCAATTCACAAATAGTTCATCTATTTTAGGGCAAATAGCTACAAATGGGTTAGGTGCTAATTGGAAATAAGGCACAATGTGGTGCAAGAGTGACGCAAGTCCAAAATGCAATTTATGAAGCCACGCAGGGTCACTAGAGTGGCCTTTAGTGGCTTCATAAATAAGGAGAAAAGCAGCGCAAATTGCTGTGTTGCATTACTTTGCCCTGGGAAGGCATTCCATGGGCATTGAGTGGGTGTTCCCAAGCATCTTCCATGGTTTTTGATGCATTCCCAGATTTACCAAAAGTGGAAGACCTGGGAATGCACCAAATAGATACATCTTCTCAGGGGAGGCTTAACAGGGAGAAATATCTTTACTTTTTCTCGTTAATTTCTCTTTCTATGTGTGCTGCACAATGCCTCTTAGGATTGTTTATGTGGAGGTAGGTGCCCCTTCCTGCGCAAAACAATTCTGCATGAAACACAGGCATGCTTGCACCATGGCACCAGCACAGAAACAAAGGTAGGAATGTGCCATATTCTTTTAAATACGGTGCATTACTGCCCTTTCTACGCAACTGGAAAGGGGCGACCATTCGGTCCCCCCGAACGTATGGCGGAGTACCACGATCCCCCCGGGAAGCCATCTTGGGCGGGAGGCGAGCCTCGGCTGGTATGCCCGAAGCGGCGTAGCCGGGGCGCGCCTTTTCCCGCCCTGGAGTGGGCTGGCCTAGACACTGACGCGGTCGGCCACGCCCTTCGGGGCAGGCAGGGGCGGGTTTACGCCCGCCCTGAAGACGGATAAAAGGAGCCACAAGCCAAGAAAGCATCCTCTTGTTCCTGTGCTCTGAAGCTGCACCTCCTCGCTGCACGTGAGCTCGAGACGGAACGAAGAGCCAATTTTGAGCGTGGTAATCTTTCTTTTTGTATTACAGATACTCTGTCGGAGAATGCCTAAGAAGGTCGGAAAGCGAATAACTACCGACCAGATGCTGCGGATACTCATGAAAGAAGTAACCGATTTGAAGAAGCGGGTGGCGGATAGAGACGGAGAAGGGGGACCGAAACGTCCTTTGGCGGGAGCAGCGCCGGGAGGAAAAGGCAAAAGGCCCAGAAGGGGAGCAGCTGGGGGGGACATCCCGGTTCCCTGTGCGCCACTCGAAGAGCCAACTCCGGTACCGGCAGAGGGGAATCCAATTCCCGTAGTGGTTACCCCCGTGTCCGGGGAGGATATGCCGCCCGAGCTGGCAGCACAATTAGCAGCGTGGTTGGGTAAAGATAGCGAGGGCGCCACGGCTGACGACGCGCGAGTGTTGATGAAGCAACTGCGTGAAACAAGGGAGGCGGTGAAGGCATCATCGCCTGTTATCATGCCGGCTGCGGCAGTAGAAAAGCCTACAGGAACAGCTCCAGCGGATGCAGCCTCCGGTTCAGGTAAGCGGCCATTGCCGATTGCAAGGGATGAGTCTGCACCTTCACGAAGGGAAAAGTTGGGTTAACATGTCCCTCTGGCTATTAAAGAGAAGATATGGGCAAATGAGTATATAAACATCTTCTCGTTGCTTACTGATCATTATGAGATGGAGCATGTTAAGAGCCAAAAGGAGCTCATGCATCCGAGTGTTTGGCGCGCAAAGATGGCCGCCTTTAAAGTTGATGAAAACATTGGCACTTGGGGGAAGGCGTGGGGAATTTTTACCTCCATCATGGGCGAACGTAGACCCGAGTTGCTGTCCGAATTGCCGATCTATCAGACACGGATCATGGAATATTCCGTATCGTATGGGGGCAATCAGTGGTTCTGTTACGATAACATTTTTAGAAAAGCAAAGGAGCACGATAAAAACTTAACTTGGGATTGTTACGATTCTGTTTCATGGTCAAAAATGGAGAGTACTGGTATGTTAAAAGTACCATTAGTAGGGAGTAGCGGGGGTGAATCCTCCCGCCAACATGGCGGGACCCCCTTTCGATCAGGTACAGGTAACGAATACAACTCGAGGCCGAACGGCAACACAGGTAAAAGGGGGATTTGTTGGAACTTCAACAGAGGAAAATGTACGAGGCCCCAGGGGTCATGTAAATTTCGTCATGAATGTGGAGGGTGTGGGCAGCCATCCCATCCGGAGTCCATGTGCAGAGCCAAAACGGGTGATAACGGGGGGAGAGGAGGCGCCAAACAGGTCTGAAATAGTCCGAGGGGCGCCTTTACCTACTCCGGTTGATACCATGGCAATGATTCCTTGGCTCAGCGAATACCCGGACCACGCTTCCGCTGGGGTGTTGAGGAACGGGTTTTCATATGGTTTCCGCATCCCAGTGGGGGGCTTTCGGGGTGTAAGTAAATGTAAAAATCAAATATCGGTCTTGCAACATACGACCGTGGTACAAGAAAAAATTAGGAAGGAGGTTACTCGAGGTCGAGTTGCCGGTCCATTTGACGAGCCACCGTGTGCTAACTTTGTTTGTTCTCCTTTGGGGGTGGTCCCTAAGAAGGACCCGGGTGAGTTCCGACTGATACATAACTTATCAGCCCCACGTGGTCTGTCCGTAAATGATGCAATAGACCCGGATGTGTGTTCCGTGCGGTATGCATCTTTCGATGAGGCCGTAGCCATGTTGAATCGCCTAGGGCCCGGGGCGCTGATGGCAAAGTCAGATATTGAGTCAGCGTTCCGGTTGCTCCCGGTACACCCAGACGATCAGCGTCTCCTTGGTTTCATGTTTCAGGGTCAGTTTTACATGGATAGATGTATGCCAATGGGTTGCTCTATTTCTTGTGCATATTTTGAACAGTTCAGTTGCTTTCTGCAATGGGTCTTCACAAAGAAGACTGGTTTACAGCATGTCATGCATTATCTCGATGATTTTTTGTTTCTGGGGGCGGCCGGGGGTCCGGAATGTGGACAGGCTTTGAATGAATTTTGTACTTTAATGAAACATTTCGGTGTGCCGTTGGCACCAGGTAAGACTGTGGGTCCCTCGACTTGCCTCGAGTTCCTGGGGATCGAACTCGACTCTGGGGAAGGTTGTTTTAGACTACCTAAAGAGAAGGTGATAAGATTCAGGGCTTCACTGGAAGCTTGTATTAGCGAGTCCAAGGTCAGGCTGCACCAGTTGCAACAATTGGTGGGACAGCTGAATTTTGCCCTGAGAGTCATGCCGATGGCCCGCCCCTTTTCCCGCTCGATCGCTCAGGCCATGGTCGGCCTGAAGGAGGGTCATCATCGCACAAGGTTATCGGCAGAGGTTCGTCAGGACATGCGCATTTGGTTGGCATTTCTGGCGGATTTCAATGGTCGAATTGTCTGGAACAAACCGGCGGTGTCCTCCGAGGAGCTGGGGCTGTGGACAGATTCGGCAGGGAGCACTGGTTTTGGGGCCATATTCGGCACACGATGGTCGGCTCAAAAATGGCCATTATGGTGGCGTGAGTGTGGGCTGACAAGTAACATTGCCTTTCTTGAACTTTTTCCCATTCTTGTGGCCCTGAAAACTTGGCCTGAGGGGTTCAGAGATCACTCTGTGGTGTTTTGGTCTGATAACATGACCGTGGTTGAGTGTATCAATAGCCAGGCAGCACGATGCAAATGGGTTCTGAGATTGCTCAAAGAAATTGTGTTATTGTGTATGCAATTGAACGTGCTATTTAAGGCAAAACATGTGCCAGGGGTAATGAATAAAGCGGCTGATGCGCTTTCTCGTTTTCGTATGCAGGCCTTCTGGGGTTTTCTGCCCACAGCGGACCCGGTGGCGGCACCCTTTCCCGAAGCTCTCTGGTCTCTCGGTGCCCCGAACTACAGAACCTCGTGGGAGAGAGTTTAGCACCCCGGACGAGGAAGGCATATGAAGGGGCGTTCCGATCATATTGGGCCCCTTCCTGCGCAAAACAATTCTGCATGAAACACAGGCATGCTTGCACCATGGCACCAGCACAGAAACAAAGGTAGGAATGTGCCATATTCTTTTAAATACGGTGCATTACTGCCCTTTCTACGCAACGAAGCAAGGTGATTCGCTACACTGCATGATATTCTCATATATATGACCCTCAGGGATTAGCCAGCAGTCTAACACTAGGTAAGGAAGCTTTCCAGTTCCAAAAAGAGACAGGTTCTTCCCAAAAGTTACACTGTCTGGGTTTCCAAATGGACGTCCTCAGGTTTGAGGTATAGCAAAATATCTGTTCCATTAGTTCAAAACAAGTTTGACAGACATATTTTTTTATTTATATTTTATTGTATATTAAGCTTGGCCATTTTCTTGTTTATATAAAATTTTGTCAGACTAGTTTACTTCTTGATATTTGTATCAAACTTTTCAAATAGCTTGCTTTCTTTGTGATACCTAATATCTTTTTGGACTGATTGCATTGTTGTATGACATTTTAGGACCCTATTGTAATTTCCCCGATTCATGCCCTTATGTAGGTATATATTACCATATCCTTCTATAGGCATAAATATCATAACCATATTTAGACATAGCTCATGCAGTCCAAATACGGCAGGGCTACTTCCACTAGTTCCGAAAATCCACAACGATTTCTTGGAAAATTCGGCTTCAGCAGCCAGGAACTTCCCCTTGCTCGAATACTGACTTGTCCAAGAACTCATGGAGTTTTCAAAGAACTCAAACTCTTTGATGACGTTATTATGTCCACCTTAACGTCAATCTCGGTACCTTCAAGGTATAAATATGCCCACACTTGCCATAGCAAACACACAGTGGTTTGGCGCAGTTCGACTATCTACTTGCCCGACACATCCTGCTACAGCAAGGGCGGAAGGAAGCTGACCCTCCAGCAGACGCACTGAGAGAGACACTGTCTTTTCTCGTGCCAAGAAATCCTGCTCCAGTGTTTCCAAGCTCCCCTTGAGGGTTTGTTGGGAAATCGAGTCCTGAGACTGACCGTCTTCATTCCACACCAATTACAGAGCTGATTAGACCCGAAGAGAAATCTTGGTTAGATTCTTGGCAAAGAATACTACATTTATGCTATGCCTCACTTACTCCTTCCCTCGACCTAAGCTTAGGTTAGGTACATCGGGGTAGGCGTATTTTGGACGCACCAGTCAAGCACTTTTTAGCCTCTGTTATTTATGTATGTATTTATCTATGGTCTAGGAACCATACAATGCTCTTACAGTATTATTTTATTCTACTCTTTTTACTGTATGCATTATATTTTGCAACCAGTATTATGATTGTAGCAGTTCACAAAGAGGGGGACATAACTAGGAAAATAAAAGCACTCTTTTGGGAAAACCTATCTGAGGGTTATGACATTCTTATGGCTGAAAAAGACTGGCCACCTGAATTTGTCAGGGAGTGCTCACATGGCGAAGAGATCATTATGCCAACCTTCTCGACTCATATTCCTATTAATAAAAAAATACACCTATGCCAGAAAATGGGCTGTAACCCAGGCTCTAGCATTATATAAAAATCATGTGGGATGGATTCTCCTCACCATAAGATCCAGCTAAAAAATCAACCAACTGCTCAGGAGCAGTATCCAGTTAAACAAGAATCTAAAAAAGTCAGGGAGATCCTAGATCAACTTGAATACCAAAGGGTGATTGAAACATGCACCTCGTCCATGAACAATCCTTTGTTTCCTGTCTCCAAACCAGACATATCGTCTAGTTTTGGACTACAGACATTTACATTCATGTTGCAAAACCTTTGCGGTACAAAATGCACACAGTGCAGCACTAATGAATAACATAGTGCGCAAAAAATCTAAAACGACATTATATATTTCAAACGGTTTCTTCTGTCAAAACATTGCACCTGAAAGCAGGTACTTGGCCGCTTTCTCAATAATTGGGACACATCAACACTTTTGTCGTCTCCTTCAGGGATTCAAGAATAGTCCAGGGTTATTTTCAGCCAGAGTAACGGGTTGCTGCAAACTTATGATGATGAGGCATTATCGTATGTCGATGACATCTATCTTACAGATGATGATCTGGACAGGCACTTGAACAGGGTGAACACCATAATACTTGGATCCGCCTCTGAAGGGTATAAATTCAACTTTAAAAAACTCAAGAATTGCCCACCTCAACGTTCTATTTTTGGGAAACGAACTTTCAAGTGAAGGCAAAAGCCTGGCATTAAACTTTTTAGAAAAATGTGTGCCTCCAAAAACACTGAAAAACTTGCAGTCACTTCTAGGATTCCTGAATTTCGGAAGAACTTACATTCTAAATTACGCAGAAAGGGTTAAACCTCTCTACGCATTAATCAAACCTGATTTCAAACCTACTAATTGGACTCAAAAACACACAGAAATTTTGCGTTCAGTGCAAACAGACATGTTAGCAACAACACATTTACAGACACGCGTAAACGAACGCAACCTTGTAATCCGAATCATCCCAGGGAGATGCGGATTCACATACCTAACCTTTAATGAAGGTGAAAAGGTACCAATAGCTTATAAATCACACTTATACACACAAGCTGAAATGAAATTCACTTCAACAGAAAAAATTCTGACAGCGGTTCAAACTGCAGTAGCAAGAGAGAGAGCCCTCGCACAAAGTAAACGCATAAAAGTCGTTACTCCTCTACCTGCCTTGGAGGCTGTGACAAAGGCAAGCATTCCGAATGCAAAAGTTTTACATCCAAGGTGGATACAATGAGTTAATTCTCTTGCTGCAACAGACGTTGAATACGTTTTTGACCCCTACTTGAAGACTCAAGAATTTCTTCAATACAAACAAGAATGTCCTCTGCCCACTGAGATTCAGCCTCTAGAACATTACGGCTGTATAATATATACAGACGGATCAGAACAGCCCGCAATTGGGGGAAAGCAAGCTTACAGTGTTGCGTGCGTGATTGTTAAAGGTCGCTGGCGCGATGGTAAATTCAGACCTATGGTCACAAAAAATCAATCTCTCGGAGACTGTACAGATCAGCGAGCTGAACTACAAGCTTTCAAGATGGCACTTGAAAATACAGATCGCGAATTCCCCACACTCATAGTGTGAGATTCGTATTACTGCGTCCAGTTTACAATGAATATCTGCAGACCAGGGTTCAAATTGGTTTTAAAGACGCAAAAGGTGGCACAATCAAGCATAAAATGCTTTGGGAACAAGTAGTTCTTTTACAGAAAGAACTACAAAAGACTCATGTGATCCATACACTGAGTCATCAGCGTGATGGCGTTCACGTTGAAGGGAATTTATTGGCTGATGAAGCTGCAAAGGCAGCTGTGCAAACGGCTTCCGTAGCTGCAATCACTCGTTCAAAAACGAAAATAGACAGCAAAATAATGCAAGCTGTCAATGCTTCAATAAAAGATAGTGGTAAAACATTACCAAAAGGCTTTCCACTCAAGTACTCATATATAACTGAGGCAAATAATTTTCCATTTGCTCGAATCCCTGGAGTGGGGGATAGAGTAATCCCAAACATGGAACACATGTTAGGACTAATCTTAGCAGCACATGAAGGGCTCGCCTCTGCACACGCAGGTGTTTCCACCACAGTATCATTATTAAAGCAGAGATACTGGTGGCTACGCATGAGGAAACAAACCAGAAACTATGTTTTGGAATGTGAAATTTGACAGAAAATGAAAGTTTCAACAGTGAAACGCCCGGCGCAGTCGCCCCTTCTAATTTCAGATAAACCATTAGCATGTGTGTTACCTGGACCACTGTGGTCCCCTTCAAAGGGATGGTAACTATAAATACATCATGGTCGCAGTGGATTGTTGCTCAAGATTCATTTGGATGTGGCCTCAGCGCTCGGCTGACGCCCGAACTGTTATAAAAAATGTGCGAGTCTTTATCGGCACATACGCAATCGGCACGCTACACTCTGACCAGGTTCCTGCTTTTAGCTCTAGGGCTTACAAGGGGGCCATGGCCAGCTTGGGCGTTACATTGCGGTACTCAAGTCCATTCCATCCTGAGGGAAATTCGGCTGTGGAAAGAAAAAAACGTGACATAAAGCAATCTATAACAGCTAGGGTATTAGGTTCGGGTGATGGGTGGGTCAAACATCTAATAAGTGTCCAACGTAGTCTTGATAACCTGCCAAGAAATTGTCTGGGTGGAATCACTCCATATGAAATCCTTTCTGGTACTAGAATGATGGATGAAGACCTCGATCGTCATACTTCAGTGGTGGAACAAAAACCCTTTGATATCATAGATCGTTTGGCTGTTTTACAGGACTTAAATGAAACAAGAAGAAGTCTATGCAACACTATACAAAAGCCAACGACCACTGAAAAAAAAAACACCTGTCCCAGCAAGACCAGTCTGGATTCCAAAGATTGGGGATTTGGTCAGAGAGAAAATAGCGGATAAGAAGGAATTTGGGCCTTCTTATAGAAAAGCTGTACCTGTAATAGCAATCCACGGATCAAGAACAGTGTTACTGCCGCCCCTTGCTGGAAGAATAGAGAACCGGTTTGTGTCAATCGACCTGGTAAAACCACATCATGTGGACTTCAAAGATGTAGCAGAAGACCAAACCTTGCTACTATACAAGAGGTTCAAACTGAAAGACTCATCACCTTTGAAGAATCTGCAGTAAGAAAAGAAGGACTATGCAACAAAGCCATGGAACTTGTGCCTCTTGAAACCCAAATAACAGATCGTCAAGAAACTCCCGTCTACAATGATACTAACATGTCAAGGGTACAAGCAGCTCCAGAGATTTCAAATAATCTGGATGGTATACCAACAATTGACAGAACTGCATCTGGCTATTTCATTGACTTCAACACATTTTCTGAGGATCCCAGTGAACCTGAAACAACGCCAACAAACAAAACTTTCAAGGAACAATTAACGGAACTTGGTCATCCGCTTACAAATACATATCTGGTTTCAACATGGGTTGAATTATGGATTGGGTTAGGTATACTTTTTCTCCTACTAAGGCTCATTCTTGTTTTAAGTTTGGGAAAGCTGATAGATGGAAAATATAGTAAAATGGACACAGCAAGTAAGAACATCAACTTGCTCCTGAAGCCACACAAATCATCTCATTGTGAACAACGAGACCTGTCATCAGTGAACATCACAGCCGTTCCTCTACGTGGTGGAATAGCATGGGATAGAACGGATTATGACACTTATGGCCCTGTCGAGCTGTTGAAGATTCCACACCAATTTAAGTTTTCCTTAAATGATTTGGTTTCACCAAGTACATATTTTGATGATTGAGAATTTGAAACTGTTAATAACATGATGGAAGACTTAGAAATGTCAGCAAAATTTTCAAAACATGAATACTTAGAAGGTTCATCAAATTATGAAGCAATGTATTGTTTTAATCATTTTGGTCATCATTATTTGCACACATCTGCAAACCCTAGAAATGTTTTAACTTATAATCATTGGGAACATTGTCCAACGCCTCCAAAAGGTAGCTCTAAATTGTTCTATAGAAAATTTCCATACTTTACAGGTTTTAATGTCCCAAATCCAGAAAGCTTTTACTTTAAAAATGTTAATAAGACAGGCATGAAAAGTATGTTAACAAATACTAAACAGATTTATTCTGCGGCCTTTTATGCTCAATTATCCACATTAGGCTTTGACTTTTGGAAAGACAACATTGAGACAAAAACTGTTTGGGGCACAAAAGACTGGCAGGTACAAGGTTTAGAAGCATTGTTCAGAGCATACATCATCCCAGAACAAATATTATTCTTAAATGAAACTGTTCCACAGACATCTTGTCTTGGACTGGCTAAGATAAAAGATTTAAACAAACCGTCCATACCTAAACCCACACATGATAGTAATGGAACTACAGATGAGGAGGTAGACGTAAACTACATTTTACAACAAAACAGAACTAATCTCGATTGGAAAAAATGGTTAATCTGGCCCACAGACACGAATAACTGTCAAGATAGATTCCTGAACAAGACACAAGGGTTTACAGTAACTAGGCCAGATCCAAGATATGTCCAGAGGCAACATCCAGGGATAATAACAACTTACAGTGTAGGAAAACTGTGCCATGAGTGGCTACAAAAATCCACACTCCCAGAAATAAAACAACACTTAACTTTAATTAAAAATGACATTGATTTACGAGAATTCTTACTTGGACCTCGCAAACCACGTCATAAACGTTTCATATACGCCGGTATTTAAGCTGCTTACAATGAAGCATGGAAAGTCACGCAAATGGAAACTGCAGAGCAAATACCAGAAATTGATTGTATTAATTTAGAAAAAGCACTCTCTGTTGTTGACAATGGATTAACAACCCTGTCGTCCAGAATCTATTCTTTGGACAGCATCGGATCTTCTGTCATAGACATAATGGAACAAGACCTGCTAATGTTACAACATGGCGAGTCTTAATTACGTTCTATAATGCTGCTGGGCTGGACGTTACAAAACCTATGGCGACCGTGCGACGCAGGTGAGTGTGTCCTAGCTTTGGGACACCCCCGCGCCGCCCGGCCACCAGCTGCTGCGTGTGCCCCCTTCCTTGTGCCTCGCTGCCCGACTGCCGGCTCGTGACCACGCCCCCTCCTTCGAGCGGCGTGGTCCGTGTTCAGCGCTCCTCTCCCTGTGCCCCCGGGGCACTGTGCAGACTCGCACCAGTGCTCTTTCGTGTTTATTATTGTTTTTCCGCCGTATTGCCTGTTGACCTGTTTCTTTTGTGATCTTTGTTGTTTTTCCGCCGTTTTTACTGTCTTCTTTCCCGCCTGTTGCCGCCCTCCCCGCTCCCCGCTTCCCGCCTCCACCGCTGACCCCGCCCCTTTTTCCCTTCTGTTCCCTCCCCGCTCCCGCCTCCCAGCTGCTCCGCCCACCCGCGCACTTCGCCTTATATGGCGACCGTGCGAACGCGCAGCGGGCGCGCCGGTTGTGTGCCAAAGGCGCGCCAAAGGTAAGCCCGTCTACGCCCGTCCGCCCCTGGACCGCGCCCAGTGCCATGACCCCTGGCCCACGAGGACCCCGACCGACCCGCCTGACGTACACCGCCGCCACCCTCTCCGCACTCAACACCGGCCGACTCCCAGGATGCCACCAAGCCACACCACGACGCACCCACGGACCCTTCAGCTGCCACGCCTGCAAGTTCACCTGCATCCGGACCTGCCTCGCACCAGCACCCGCCAAGTCGAAAACCAGCGGCACCCACCTCAAGTGCATCCTGCTCAACACCCGCTCCGTCCACAGACACGCCATCGAACTCTGGAACCTCCTAGACGCCACAGCCCCTGACGTTGCCTTCCTCACGGAGACCTGGATGAACGCCTCTTCAGCTCCCGACATCGCCATCGCCATCCCTGAGGGCTACAAGATCACCCGGAGGGATCGCACCGCCAACCAGATGGGAGGAGGCATCGCCATCGTCCACAGGAACACCATCCGTCTCACGACCAGCACCGACAACACCCTGACCACCGCCGAACACCTGCATTTCCAGATCCACACCGACCCGAACACCACCCTCAGAGGCACCCTGATCTACCGACCCCCGGGACCACGCACACAATTCAGCGAGGACATCGCCGACTTCGTCAGCCCGCATGCCCTCCCCTCCGCTGACTACATCCTCTTGGGGGACCTCAACTTCCACCTGGAGAACAACAACGACCGCAACACCAGCACCCTGCTCGACAACCTCGCCAATCTTGGACTCAAGCAGCTGGTGTCCACCCCCACCCACCTCGCCGGACACACACTCGACGCAGTCTTCTCATCCAGCACAGACATCGACTTCAGCCACGCCACAGAGCTTCAATGGACGGACCACAGCTGCGTCCACTTCACCTTCAAAAGAACGACGACCCACCACCACCAACAACAGGCTGCCCGCAGAAGCTGGAACAAGATCACAGCAGACCAGCTCGCCACCTCCTTGACCCAGCACCCTCCTGCCAGCTCAGCGAACCCCAACCAGGCCGCCGACAACCTCACGAAGTGGATCAGCAACTGCGCGGACGAGCTCGCCCCGCTGAGGACCCCGCCCAGCAGACCCGGCAGCAAGAAAGCCCCATGGTTCACCGACGAACTCAAGAGCTCCAAGAAGAACTGCCGAGCCCTTGAGAAAGTCTGGAGAAGGGAACCTACACCGGACAACAGGACCACCTTCAAGCTGGCCACCCGGAAGCACCACCAGCTGATCCGCGCCGCCAAGAAAACTGCATTCAAGGACCGGCTGGACAACGCACACAACTGCAAGGAACTCTTCAACATCGTGAAAGAGCTATCCAACCCCAGCGCAGGAAACAACGACATCACCCCATCGCAAGACCTCTGCAACTCCCTCGCCTCACACTTCCACAACAAGACCGCGGACATACACAACAGCTTCAACAACCAACCAACGCACACCACGACGAACAACCACCCCCCACCACCACCCTCCACGCCTGGACCCCGATCAGCACCGAAGACACCATCCGCACGATGAACTCCATCCACTCCGGATCGCCGACCGACCCCTGCCCTCACCACGTCTTCAACAAGGCCGACGCTATCATCGCACCCCACCTACGAGACATCATCAACACATCCTTCGACACCGCCACCTTCCCTGAGAGCTGGAAGCACGCCGAACTCAGCGCTCTACTCAAGAAACCCACAGCGGACCCCACCGAACTCAAGAATTACCGCCCCATCTCGCTCTTCCCGTTTCCAGCCAAAGTCATCGAAAAGACCGTCAACAAACAGATGGCCGCCTTCCTCGAGACGAATGGATCCCTCGACCCCTCACAGTCTGGCTTCCGAGCCAACCACAGCACCGTGACCGCCCTCATCGCCGCCACCGATGACATCCGAGCCCTGATGGACAACGGAGAAACAGCGGCCCTCATCCTCCTAGACCTCTCCGCGGCATTCGACACTGTCTGCCACCGCACCCTAGTACAGCGCCTCAGCAACATCGGAATCCAGGACAAGGCGCTGGAATGGATCATCTCCTTCCTCGACGGAAGAACACAGAGAGTCCGCCTACCACCGTACAAGTCAGAGGCCACCGAAGTCATCTGCGGCGTCCCGCAAGGATCCTCGCTGAGCCCTACTCTCTTCAACGTCTACATGAGCCCCCTCGCGGCCATCGCACGCCAACACAACCTCAGCATAATCTCCTACACCGACGACACCCAGCTGATCCTCTCCCTGACCAACGACCCCGCCGCCGCCAGAGCCAACCTGCACGAAGGGATGAAAGAGGTAGCCGAGTGGATGACGGCCAGCCGCCTGAAACTGAACTCAGACAAGACGGAGGTCCTCATCCTGGGCTCTTCACACTCCGCCTGGGACGACTCCTGGTGGCCTCCCGCCCTGGGCACCGCACCCAAACCGACAGGCCATGCACGCAACCTGGGCTTCATCCTGGACTCCTCCCTCTCCATGACCAGGCAAGACAACAACGTCTCCTCGGCGTGCTTCAACATCCTACGCATGCTACGGAAGATCTTCTGGTGGATCCCCACCGAGACCAGGAAGACCGTCACCCAGGCCCTCGTCACCAGTCGACTGGACTACGGCAACGCCCTCTACGCCGGTACCACCGCCAAGCTCCAGAAGAGACTCCAGCGGATCCAGAACGCCTCAGCCAGACTCATCCTCGACATCCCACGAACCAGCCACATCTCCGGACATCTGAGAGACCTACACTGGCTCCCCGTCAACAAAAGAATCACCTTCCGCCTCCTCACACACGCACACAAAGCTCTACACGACCAAGGCCCGAGCTACCTCAACAGCCGAATCAACTTCTACGCTCCCAAACGCCACCTCCGATCAGCCAACCACGCCCTCGCCGCCGTCCCCCGCATCCGAAGAGCGACGACAGGAGGAAGGTCCTTCTCCTACCTGGCCGCCAAGACCTGGAACTCCCTCCTGACCGACCTGCGCCTGACCCAAGACCACCTCTCCTTCAGGAAGAAGCTGAAGACCTGGCTGTTTGAGCAGTAGCGGCACCCCCCCCCACCCCCAGCGCCTTGAGCCCCTATGGGTAGGTAGTGCGCTCTAGAAATGTCTTTGATTGATTGATTGACCTTCGTTCTGGCTTTGTGCCTTGGCGTCTAATCAACACCACGACATAGTTTACTGTATTTAATCTTACAGATAAACAAATCTCTCTGGCACAGAGGGGAGCAGACTATACGTTGCTGAGCATAGAAAAACTGGAGAGATTACCATTGACCGTTTCTGATAAACCATCTGTTGAATGGTTAATACATGGCACCATCACGATACCAGTGACGATTTTCCAGTTTCAGTATTGCTTAAAACACATACCAGCAGGCCTGTATGAAAGGTTGGGTAAGGAGTACATAAAGTCGACCTGGGATTAACAATACACACACAAATGTTGGGAGTGGGGCAAAGGAGGTATTTCATAGTGGTAAACATGTCAAAACCACGTTAAGCAGTACACTTCTATGTTAAGTCATTAATTTAGATGGAGCCTGTGAGGATTCCTCAAACAACTTACCATGCCACCTGCAGGGTTCCCCGGCAGCAGTGATAGATCCAATTTTTAGGCAGCTTTCCAATGGCAGCTACATAATGCTGAATGATCACAGCTGTTGTGGAATGATGCCAGGGACAGCCTATCTCGTTAGTGTGTCCGCCAGGGTCACTTGTTGTATGCAAGTATTGTTTCCAAAAACTAAGACAGACGGGGAGTCGCCACTATGACCTTCACTGAACATCTCTTCTATACGAATTGATACTTTAAGCAGAATGAAAGCCATTCTTTTACAAAAAACTGTGCCACTGACCTCGTCCAGAGAGACGTATGATTTGCCAGTTGCAAGGTCCTCTGCGGAGATACATGCATTATTATCAACAAACTGCCCCATACATTTCGCAGAAATTTTAGGTCGTATCTTAAACATGTCTGATACCAGTAGTATTGTACATGTATTTAAGACTATTAGCACCCTTTGAAGCAGTCCTGGGCCTTTTTCCTAACTTCGTGCACTCTGTGTTCGGCGGCCTGCCTCTCATCTTGGGACTCGTAGCAGGGATACTATTTTTATTCCTTCTGCTTCGATATGGCAAGTCCAGCCACCAGCGATACCCAAATTACCATGGAGAACGCTCTTCTGGCAATGCAGTATCGTGAACGCATAACACAGATCCTTGGCTTGGCTCGTTTGAGAGATCTGAATACCACATGGTTCCAGTCAAGATTGTATCTTACCTATTCTACGATGCCTGCTTTGTGGAGAGGAATGCGTGTTAGATACCTGTCTAACACTTCCATCGGCAATGCCAACGGATGTCGACACATTACTGGGCCCAGTAACGGCTCATGTATTTTGTTGCCCCCAAAGGCTACCAATCCTGATGACGGCATTCATTGATATCTCACCGGCAATTCCAGCTGTAGGTGTGATACGCGGACCCACAGGCACCATCAACTGCGAACATTGCTAATGTGACTGATGCTGACGGCGATGCTTCTCATCTGTGTACGATTGACCTACTTAATGAAGTAGTTCAACTTTCATCTACTGTGGTAGACGATTTCTTTGCCAGCCTAGATGAATTAATGTTTTCTCCTGACACTGAGAATAACTTTTGAAGTTAGCACACAGCGTTCTTTCAACTCTGAAATTCGACCTTCACTTTTTTAAAACAAAGAACTCTATTTTTGATTTGACTTTTTTCAAAAACACAATGAACTTTGGCACAAATCAATCTGCTTAAAGTAGAACTATTCTTAGAGAACAAGAATTCTTTGAACACTTCCTAGAAACAATATTGAGATAATCGGCAAACAAAAACAACTTGTATATTCTGCTATGCGATGGTCTCAAATTTTTCTTCTGTAACTAAGAGCCATTTCATAAATGTAATTTCATGATTCATTCGGTTACCATTCCCAATAAGATATTATGTGCTTACGATGAAATCATTGCTTTTAAAAACGTTCAGTACAAATGCTCATTTTTCAAGTGCAAGCATTTCAAATGCATTTTTTATGTATTTTGGGGTGGGATTGTAAACACATGCTTTAGATTATATGTTTTACTGCTTGAACTTAGTTGAACATGATAACGTGGCGTGGGTGTTGGATGACATTTTAGGACCCTATTGTAATTTTCCCGATTCATGCCCTTATATAGGTATAAATCACCATATCTTATATAGGCATAGAAATCATAACCATATTTAGACATAGCTCATGCAGTCCAAATACGGCAGGGCTACTTCCACTTGTTCCGAAAATCCACAACGATTTCTTGGAAAACTCTGCTTCAGCAGCTAGGGACTTTCCCTTGCTTGAATATTGACTTGTCCAAGAACTCATGGAGTTTTCAAAGAACTGAGACTCTTTGATGACGTGCCGAAGGAAGCCAACCCTCCAGAAGACGCACTGAGAGGGACGCTGTCTTTTCTCCTGCCGAGAAATCCAGCTCCAGTGTTTCCAAGCTACCCTAACGGGTTGTTTGGAATTAGAGTCCTGAGATTGACCGTCTTCATTCTACACCAAGATACGGAGCTGATTAGACCCTTAGAGAAATCTGGGATAGATTCTTGGCAAAGAATACTACATTTATGCTACACCTCACTTACTCCTTCCCTCGTACTAAGCTTAGGTTAGGTACATTGGGGTAGGCGTATTTTAGACGCACCAGTCAAGTACTTTTTAGCCTCTGTCATTTATTTATGTATTTATCTATGGTCTAGGAACCATACAATGATCTTACAGTATTATTTTATTCTACTCTTTTTACTGTATGCATTATATTTTGCAAACAGTATTACGATTGTAACAGTTCACTTCTTATGCTTGAGAAAGAAGACTGCTCAATAAATACCTTTTATTGAAAACGCCTGTCTCTCTACTTCTCTGCCGCTTAGTTGAAACGAAGCATGCATGAATGACTGAGTAAAATATCTATCTATTGTTTCCACGACTCTAAAGATCAGTTTTATCTTGGAGAAACAAAGTTGTCATGTTTATGCGGTTGTCAGAAACTAAATCCCTTCTTGTGAACTCGAGAAAGTTTCTATTGACCTCTGAGCTAGCTGGCACTCACAACAATTAAGTCTAGTATATTCAATAGAGAACTAGTAGACATACGTCACATCTATAGGATATCTTATTACAATGTGCAGAGCCTATTGGGAATATAGGAACTACACTACAACATCTCAAGTCACTATCTTCAGTTCAACCTGATTGTGATTTCCCATGGTGTGTTCAATTTAGTTCCATTGAATAAATTATACTCAGTTTGCTGTCAGTTCTTTTTTATTTTCTTAACATTTTGTCAATGTTTTAACACCCTCAAGTAAATGATACATAGTCCTTATTCTATTCGAAGCGATGAGCCTGTACTCAAAATAAGCTGCGTTTATCTTGTGATTTTCATAAACTGATATCTTCCGTTCAATTTCAATGCAATTTCTGTTCAGACGTCACATGGTATATGCCATTTCTTATGGTTTGCAACATCCTGATACAGACCCTCCAGGATTTCATGATTTGCCAGAAAAATACGAAATCGGCAGTTTCGTAAAAAGCCTGCGTTTTTTATAAAAGTGCCAGTGAAATTCCCGATTGACCAAAAAATAAATATCTCCCCCTGGGACCCCGCATGCCCTGTGGACTTTGGGCCCAAAATTTTATCAAAATTAATGCCACCCCTGGGCCCCCCACACGTGGAGCACCTGAGGGTATTCGTTTTTTATCCACAATGCGGGCCCTAATCATTTTGAAAAATGAAGGCCCCCTGGGTCGGCAGCCCACAGGGCACCTGGGGAGGCATTAGTATTTGTCAAGTTTTGGACCCTCCATCCACAGAGCATGCAGCGGGCCCTGGGGGAATTAATTGTTTTAATTGATTAGAGCTCGCCACCCACGTGGAATGCTGTGTGCCCTAATCATTAAAAAAAATTAATGCTCCTTGGGCCCACTGTGTGCCTCATGGGCGGCGTACCTTAAACTTTATAAATATTAATGTCTCCAAGCTCGCTGCCCGGGAGATATTTCGTTTTTTATTTTGTATTAATATTTTTATTTAGGATAGCAATACAATACTGCAAAAACATAAACAAACACAAAATACAGAGACTCGTCTTGGTAAGTCTGCATACATGACCAATATTACAACAGACTGTAGTTCGTTCCTCTTGCTTCTTAGTGTTACATTACGGGAGTACAGTTATTTTCACAGGGCATTCATCACAAATTGACAAATAAAAGGCTGTGACACTGGAAGACGTTCCCAAACATGTATTACTGCCTAGACCTTGCTAACATCAAATATAGGCATTGTACATATATAGAACACTGTAGCAAAACTGGGGCATATCATAACTGTGTATAAAGGTATCATGCTATTAACAATGCATGTTTTTAAGAATCTTTTTGTGATATTTTTTTTATACAATTGTAGTGCATGAGATTTTACTATTTGTTTATTGTTTCTTCTGTGTTTTTCATCAGCCCTGAAGAAGTCCCACTGTATTTGGGACAGACTGCTATGGCTGCTATGGCTGCGTTTGTCTTTCACATTTATATTACATGACAGGAATAAAGAATATTACTCCGACTACAAACGAGAGCCTGTTTATTTGGAGTATTGATGAATTTCCCAACCGTATATATGAAATATTTGGCTTCATCTTGAACAATGTTAGAGTTGCATTAATATCTACCCAGTGACTTTCCAATACTGGTGAATGATCTTGTGATATTCAGGGTTTTCGGAATGGTCAATCAAAGAAGAGGAGCACTGTGTTATGGAACAACTTCAAGTGCAGTGACATATACCATAACCATTATTAGAAAATAAGACTGTCTTGTTAACAGCGAAGGGGTTAATTTGACTATTCCTACTGCAGTCTAATCAAGAGTAGGAAATATTCTTAACTTCAAACACATTACAAATATAAGTAACCCCATAAATGTTAAAACAAATATTGAACTCTTAAAAATAAATTAATAATTAACATATAATTAATATTTGTTATTCATTTATTAATTAACTTTTCACCCTGTAACCCACAGACCTAGCAGCCCGTACCTAAAATAGAACTATATAAAAATGCCATAACTTACATATTAAGAATATATTAAATAATTAACACTATTTAATTGTTCATTAAATACTTAACTTTCCTCTCTAGACCCCTACATACCTAGCATCCCGCACCTAATTAAAATTAGGTATTTCACAATTTACATATTTAAAATTCAATTATTTAACAAATAATTATTACTTAATCATCTTCCCACCCTATACCCTTACAAACCTAGCATCCTACACCTAGAATATAAGTAAAATATATAAGAATTTCATATTTTACATAGATAAAAACCCATTAAATAATTAACAATTAATAATAAATGATTATTACTAAATTACCTCCCCAGGCTACACCCTTGACCTAGTAAGCCACAACTAAAATATAAGT
Organism: Lissotriton vulgaris; assembly: GCF_964263255.1. Taxonomy (NCBI): domain Eukaryota; kingdom Metazoa; phylum Chordata; class Amphibia; order Caudata; family Salamandridae; genus Lissotriton; species Lissotriton vulgaris. The sequence goes on along the minus strand of NC_141695.1, from coordinate 616,690,703 downwards.
AAAATAAATAAGTTTTCCATAAGTGACATAATTAAAAATCAATTAAATTACTCATTTGTATTAAATTATTAATTAACTTTCCATCTTGTACCCCTACAAACATAGCAGCTTGCATCTAAAATATAACTACAAAATAACTATTGCATAGCTTAGATATTTAAAATAAATTAAATAATAATTAAAAATTAATTGTTAATCTATTATTACTTAATTAACTGTCTACTCAAGACCCCTACAAACCTAGCATCCTGCAACTAAAATATAAGTACAATAAATCAGTATTCCATATTCAAAAATCAAATAATTAACAATTAATAATAAATTGTATTTTATTTGCATTTATATAGTGCTTACTATCCCTGACGAAACCGGTCCCCGGGAGCTTGTTTCCTTCCCAGTGTAAGAATTGGCTTTTGGAGTTTGGTTTGCCCTGTTCCCATCATGCACTGGGACAGGAACAGACTAATTTGCATACAGCCAGGTTCTGAAACTGGGATGGTGCAGTGAGCTAAAAAACGGTGTTGGATTTAGCCCTGATCTCTTGACTGGGTGAGAGTTTTCAGCTTCATTCAGAGACTCTGTCCCTCACCACCCCTTGTTGTAAATACTACCCCTGACGAGGCATCAAAGCGCTTTTTCAGCGAGTAGCACGCTACTCCGAAACCCAAGAAGGACTAGTGTTGAATTAGTATAGTGAAATATGAAAGTAATTTGAGTTGTGGATAAGTTAGTCAGTTATTTTCGATTCAGAAGAATAGCGGAGGGATAGAAGAGGGAAAAAGGTTTGCATTTATATAGCGCTAGTCACTCCTACTGGGGTGTTTAAGCACTTTCTTGGTGAGTAGCACGCTACACCCGAACCCATAAGGATTATTGGTGAGTTAGTATAATGAAATATGAAAGTAATTTCAGTGGTGGATATCAATCAGTTATTTGGATTAAGATGGATAGAGGAGGGAAAACATTTTGCATTCATATAGCACTTGTTACTCCTGTTGGGGTGTTGAAGTGATTTTCTGGCGTATAGCACACTACTCCGGTACCCATTAAAGGATTAGTGTTTGAATTAGTATAGTGAAATATGAAAGAAATTTGAGTGGTGGGTGATATGTTAGTCGGTTATTTGGAATGACTAGGGTCGCAGAGAGATAGACGAGGTACTGAGGCTTATATATGTAAATAGTGCTCGTTACGCCTGATGGGGTGTTGAAGCGCTTTTTCAGCGAGTAGCACGCTACTCCGGAACCCATAACGGATTAGTGGTGAATTAGTATAGTGAAATATGAAAGTAATTTGAATGGTGGATATTAGTCAGTTATTTGGATTGAGAGGGATAGAGGATTTAAAAAGGTTTCATTTATATAGCACTTGTTACTCCTGTTGGGGTGTTGAAGTGCTTTTTTGGCGAATAGCACACTACTCCAGAACCCATTAAAGGATTAGTGTTTGAATTAGTATAGTGAAATATGAAAGAAATTTGAGTGGTGGATGATATGTTAGTTGGTTATTTGGATTTAGAAGGGTCGCAGAGATATAGAAGAGGTACAGAGGCTTATATATATACATAGCGCTTGTTACCCCTGATGGGGTGTTGAACCGCTTTTTCAGCTAGTAGCACGCTACTCCGGAACCCATAAAGGAATAGTGGTGAATTAATATGGTAAAATATGAAAGTCATTTGAGTGGTGGATATTAGCTATTTGGATTGAGAAGGATAGCGGAGGGATAGAAGAGGGAAAAAGGGTTGCATTTATATAGTGCTTACTACTCCGAATGAGGTGTTGTAGCAATTTTTTCGCGAGTAGCACGCTACTCGGAACCCATAAAGGATTAGTGGTGAATTAGTGTAGTGACATATGAAATTTGATAAGTGGACAAGTTAGTCTGTTATTTTGATTGAAGAGGATAGTGGAGGGACAGAAGAGTGAAGTATTTATATTTTTTTCTTCCTTTTTTTGGACGTCATAGCAGTAGTGGGAGGCTTGGGGTGAGTAAAAATGGATGTGGAGGGGAAGAGTCAGAAGGAAGAGTTTAGAAAGGCTTATTTTGGGGGATCAATATAGTAAAAAAGAGGTGTCAGATTGTGCAAGGAGGGATAGAGTAGGGGAGAGTCTAGAAGGATTAGTTACTTACTTGTAATCCTAGTTCTCTTCCAGGGGTATACTCATCAGATTCATAAGCACTGAATAATCCCAGCACACGTGCGGGATCTTGGCGCATATAGAAATTTACATATATATGTGTATGTTGGGGACCCAGCACTTACGCGACATATATACATGTATATAAATACATAAATATGCAGCCTAACATAATTCCAATATGGCAAAATGCCAAAATTACATAAGTTTTTCTTGTACAAAAAATACTCTCCTACATACAATTTGTAATAGAGAACATACACTGTAAAAAATAAGAAACCTTCATTTTGAGAAAGAAAAAACAGGTAATAGCAGGCAGTTGGCCCATAGGCTGCATAGGTGAATAAACATCACTGTACAGTAAAAAAAACTGGGGACACTCATCAAGTCATAAGCACTGAATAGAGTAGCAAGCCCATATCCACTACCTCGCGGACGAGCAAACAGTATTTAAAAACAGGTAACAGTGCATCTTAACATGACATCAAGCAAATAGATTTCTCAGTAAGGCTTGCCCAAATTGGGCATTGGCCTGTGTATCAGAATCCAAGCAGTAATGGCGGGTGAAAGTATGAACCGAGCGCCAAGTAGCTGCTTCATAAACTTCTGACATAGGAACATTTCTCAGGAGGGCCGTTGTAGAGACTTTCCCCCAGGTAGAATGTGCTTTGGGTTTGCCCTGAAGAACCTTGTTAGCTAGTTGGTAGTACAAAGATATGCACAAAACTATCCATCTAGAGATGGATCTTTTAGAAGCTGCGAAACCGGTATTTAAGGCACCATAATAATTAAGAAACGGTCCGCTTTCTCAAGGACTTAGTATTGTCAAGATAACATTTTAAAACCCTCTTGAGGTCTAAAGAATGGAGGGACCTCGCCGGGGGAGTAGTGGGATTGGTAAAAAAAGAGGGAAGAGTGATAGTCTGATTGATGTGGAAATCAGAGAGCACCTCGGACGAGTCCTCAAGACCACCCTGTTGGCATGAAAAACAGAATAAGGCTTTCTACAACACAAGGCCTGAATCTCACTCACCCTGCGGGCAGAAGTGATGGCAGTCTTCCATGATAAATGTTGCAGAGAAGCCTTGTGAATCGGCTCAAAAGGAGCATCCATAAGTTTTGTAAGGACTATGTTGAGCTTCCAAGGAGGAGAAGGTGATCTCATGGGGGGGGGGGGGAGGGGGGGGGGGGGGGGAGGGGGGTAAACCTTTATTATCCCTTCAAGGAAATCTTTAACAACTGGCATTTGGAAAAAAGAAACCTGTGTAGGGCAGAACTGCAGACCAGAACTGGCCAAATGTAGTAGGTATGGCAACAGTACCTGCTCTTGACCAAGCACCGGATCATGAGCATTGTATATGCACCACAAGTAGAACCGCTTCCACTTGAAAGCATAGGATTTTCTGGTAGAGGGTCTTTTGGCTTCCTTTAGGATAGTCATACAATCTGCTGGTAAGTCTAAGTGTCCGTATTGAAGGACCTCAGGAGCCATGCTGTCAATCTGAGGGAAGAGAGACTGGGATGAAACACTCTCCCCTCATTCTTGGACAGCAGGTCTCGACGGCAAGGCAACCTCGGTGCGGCACATCGGATAAATGTAGAAGGTCTAGGTACCACAACTGACACAGCCACTCCGGAGCTATCAGGGTCATTCTGGTGTTGGTCCTGTAAAATTTGTTGATCACTGCAGGGATCAGTGGTAGCAGTGGAAATGCGTACAGCAATGTCTGAGAACAGTTAATCAAAAGGGCATTACCTCGTGATCCTGGTTGGGGAAACCTGGATGCGGAAACGGGGCATTTGGTGTTGCCCGCGTCTGCGAAGAGGTCAATGTCTGTCACTCCCCACTGTCGGAAGATGTCTTGTGTGACTTCGCTGTTTATCACCCAGTCGTGTGCTTCTACGAAGTCCCTGCTTAGTGAGTCTACTTGAACGTTCATGGAACCCGGAAGGTGAATGGCCACGATGCTGAGGCCCCTTTCGAGAAGGCATTTCCAGATGGTTTGTGACTCCAGAGAGAGTTCTCGACCTGGTGCCCCCCTTCTTGTTCAGATACCCTAACTGCCTGGTATCGTTGATCTCCCCAGCTGCTTGCACTCGTCGCTACCATTAATTTCATCTCGCTCTGCAGGACCGCTTATTTGCATACAGCGCTGCTATTTATTTATTTATTTAATTAGCTCGCATTGTAGGAGCGCTTCATTTGTTTACACCGCTGCTAGCAATTTAACTATCCCGCAGTGCTGGACCGTCTGAACTGCATTCATCGCTGCTAATTACTCATTCATCTCTCACTGCACGCTTTAATTGCAAACATCGTTATTAATAAACTAGCCTACTCACATTGCAAGATTGTTATCTTTGTATTTAATGTGCCTTTAGAACGCTGAATCACCTCGCCTGCTAAGTAGTTGCTGAGATATTTGTGCCATCGCTGTGTTGCCTTGACTGACTTCTATCTCGTGTCTTCTGCACACTTTGCATTATTTTGCCTGTTTGCTCCGTCCCGCCGGCCATTTTGTTGTTGATATTATTGTTGTCGCCCTGCCCGAGTCTCCGCCCCGCTCCCGCCTTCCCAGCCGACCCTCCCTCGCCCCTCCCCTCCCACTATCCACATATGACAGATGCATTTGCGTGCAGCGTTCACGCGCAGCGGGTGCGCCAAAGGTAAGCCCGTCTACGCCCGTCTGCGCCAAGCCCGCGCCCAGCGCCAGACCCCCTGGCCCTTGTACCACCTACCCCACCCGGATTACATACGGCGCCACCACCCTCTTAGCTCTAAACCCCGGCCGTCTCCCCAACTGCGTCCAAGCCGCTCCTAGACACACCCATGGACCCTTCTCTTGCAACTCCTGCAAGTTTGACGGCACCAAGAACAACTCCTCATCCTCGAACACAAAACAGTTATCTGACCCCAACCACCTGGAATGCATCCTGCTCAACACCCGCTCGATCCACAGGAACGCCATCGACCTCTGGAATCTACTAGACACCATCTCTCCGGACGTCGCCTTCCTAACAGAGACATGGATGAACGCCTCTTCTGCCCCAGACATCACCATTGCCATCCCGGAAGGCTACAAGATCATCCGTAAGGACCGCATCGACCAACAGGAGGAGGCATCGCTATCGTCCATAAGAACTCCATCCGCATCTCTACCAGCTCAGACGTCAACCTTACCAGCGCCGAACACCTTCACTTCCAGATCCACACCGATCCCAAGACCACACTCAGAGGCACCCTCCTCTACCGACCTCCAGGATCCCGTGCACAATTCAGCGACAACATCACTGACTTTATCACCCCACACGCCCTCCCTTCCGAGGAATACATTCTACTGGGAGACCTCAACTTTCACCTGGAAAAGAGCAATGACAGCAACGCCACCACCCTTCTGGACAATCTCGCCAGCCTCGGACTCAAACAACTTGTCACTACCCGCACCCACATCGCAGGTCACATACTCGACCCTATTTTCACCTCCAGCAAACATGTCTCCTTCAGTCACACCGCAACTCTACATTGGACGGACCACAGCTGCGTTCACTTTAGCTACAATAAGACCACAACTCACAACCATCCTCAACCTACTCTGCGAAGAAACTGGAACAAAATCACCATCGACCAGATCTCATCGCTTCTTCAAAACCCCCCTGTCTACTCCTCAAACCCCGACCAAGCAGCCATTAACCTCACCCAATGGCTATCCAACAGCGCCGACACCCTAGCACCGTTGAAAAAACGCCAAATCAAGCTAGGCAGCAAAAACGCCTCCTGGTTCAACGACGATCTTAAGAAATCTAAGAAACTGTCGCTCCCTCGAAAAGGCCTGGAAAAAAGACCCAAACACCAGCACCAGGGACGCCTTCAAAAACGCCACCCGCATACACCACCAACTAATCCGGTCTGCCAAGAAAGCTGCATTCAAAGACCGACTAGATAACAACGCCCACAACAGCAAGGAATTATTCAACATCGTCAAAGAGTTTACCAACCCCTCAGCCAACTCCAACGACATCACCCCCTCTCAAGCCCTCTGCAACTCCCTAGCTTCATTTTTCCACAACAAAATCGCAGACATCCACAACAGCTTCGACAACCGACCCGGAGACCAACCCACCCAACCCTCTGCAGGACCTTCACCCCTTCACATCCTTAATGACTGGAACCCAATCTCCACTGAGGACACCATCCGCCTGATGAACTCCATCCACTCAGGATCCCCCACAGACCCATGCCCTCACCACATCTTCAACAAAGCGGACTCCATCATAGCACCACACCTCCGAGACGTCATCAACTGCTCCTTCAACTCCGCCACCTTCCCGGAAAGCTGGAAACATGCCAAACTCAGCGCCCTTCTGAAAAAACCCACAGCTGACCCCACCGAACTCAAAAACTACCGCCCCATCTCGCTCCTTCCATTCCCGGCCAAAGTCATCGAGAAAGCTGTCAACAACCAGCTCGCCGCATTCCTCGAAACCAACAAATCCCTCGACTCCTCACAGTCCGGCTTCCGAGCCAAACACAGCACTGAGACCGCCCTCATCGCAGCCACAGACGACATTCGAACTCTACTGGACAATGGAGACACAGTCGCCCTCATCCTCCTCGACCTCTCCGCAGCCTTCGACACAGTCTGTCATAGCACCCTATTACAGCGCCTCAGAAACATCGGAATCCATGGAAAAGCACTGGATTGGATCACCTCGTTCCTCTCCGGAAGAACCCAAAGAGTCCGCCTCCCTCCATTCAAGTCAGAGGCCACTGAAGTCATCTGCGGCGTGCCACAAGGATCTTCACTCAGCCCCACCCTCTTCAACGTATACATGAGCCCCCTCGCGGTCATCGCACGCCAACACAACCTCAACATCATCTCATACGCTGATGGCACTCAACTGATCCTATCACTCACCAAAGACCCGAACACTGCCAAAACCAACCTACATGAAGGAATGAATGAAGTAGCCGAGTGGATGAAGCACAGCTGACTAAAACTGAACTCTTACAAAACAGAAGTCCTTATCCTAGGTACCTCCCCCTCCGCCTGGGATGACTCCTGGTGGCCAGAGTCCCTTGGAAAAGCACCCATCCCGACGGACCACGCACGGAACCTGGGCGTCATCCTGGATTCTTCACTCTCCATGTACAGACAAGTCAACGCCGTTTCATCATCCTGCTTCAATATTCTTCGCATGCTCAAAAAAACATTTCGCTGGATCCCCACCGAAACTAGGAAAACTGTCACCCACGCTCTGGTCACGAGCCGCCTGGACTACGGAAACACCCTATACGCCGGTACCACCGCAAAACTCCAGAAAAAACTCCAACGCATTCAGAACGCTTCAGCCAGACTCATACTAGACATCCCGCGTAAAGACCACATCTCTGGTCACCTGAAAAACCTCCACTGGCTCCCCGTCAATAAAAGGATTACTTTCCGCCTCCTAACCCACGCACACAAAGCACTCTACGAACTTGGACCCGAATGCCTTAACACACGACTCTCCTTCTACACCCCCTCCCGCCAGCTACGATCCTCCAACCAAGCCCTTGCCACCGTACCTCGCATCAACAAAACCACCATGGGAGGTAGATCCTTCTCCTACCTGGCAGCTAAAACCTGGAACTCACTTCCCACGCACCTTCGCCTCACTCAGAACCACCTAGCATTCAGAAAGCAACTTAAAACTTGGATATTCAACAAGTAATTCCCCCACCCTTCTTCAAGCGCCTTGAGACCCTCTGGGTATGTAGTGCGCTATATAAATCATTTGACTTGACTTGACTTGACTTGAAGAGAAGGGTACAGGGACTTGAGAGCCAGGTGAACGGCTCTTAACTCCAGGAAGTTGATATGATACCCTTGTTCTGTCTCCGACCAGAGACCTTGTACTTGAAGAGTACCCATGTGTGCTCCCCAACCTTGCAGAGAAGCATCCGCGAAAATAGTCTGAGTGGGAATGTCCTGATGGAATGGGATTCCCTTTAGTAGGTGTGACCTCTTCATCCACCATCTGATGGAGTCCTTGGCCGATTGCGGTAGAGTCACACAGTCTTCCCAGCGACCTGAGACTTGCATCCACTGGTCCTCCAGAAACTGCTGCAGAGGACCATTTTCAATCTGGCATTGGGGACAATGAATACGCAAGAGGCCATGGAGCCCAACAGTGACGAAACCTGTCGTACTGTGGGATGACGTGCACTGAGGAGATCGCAACCTTTGTCTCTGATTGATGATAAGGATTAGATACTTACCTGTAATCCTAGTTCTCTTCCAAGGGTATCCTCATCAAAGTCTTAAGCACATGAATATTCCCGCCCATGCGAGACCCCGGAAACACATATCATAAATGTGAAAACCATATATGTGTCTCTACATATATGTATATATATATATACATACATAAAAACATACAATGCTGCCTTCCCTAGGTATGCTGAACAATGCTGCAAGAGAAGTCTTTGCACATAAATACATTCCAACAAAGCAGGAGAAAGAAAGCCTTTGGAAACTGCTTTATTATACAGCAGAAAAGGTAATCCTGCAAGGAAAGTGAAAACATTGTCAGCACATAGGCTGCATTGTAGAGGAAGCTGAAAAGCTAACCCACAGAAACAGTAACAATAAATTGGCACCATGCCTTTAAGGCAGCCATGACCCCTAGCTCCCATCATGCCTCAGGGGTGACAGTTGGGTCAGCTGTTCTATGCGGATAACCGCAGACCATTTAAAAAAACAGATGTATGTCTCATGCTCACTTGCCCGGGGAGGTGGGTGGGTTGCTTATGACTTTGATTAGGATACCCCTGGAAGAGAACTAGGATTACAGGTAAGTAACTAATCCTTCTCTTCCAGGGGATCCTCATCAATAGTCATAAGCACATGAATAGAATAGCAAGCTCATCCCCTCATCATGAGGGCAAGTAGCCAGAGAACTATTCAGAAAAAAGAAACCGCCATTAGGCGAACACAGACTCCGAAAAAATCAACACTGAAACAGATTCCTCAAAGAAGCCTGGCTCACTAGGGTATCTTTGCTGGAGTCTGAATCTAGGCAGTAATGCCTGGTAAATGTGTGAACCGATTTACAAGTTGCCGCTTTGCAATCTCGGCCATCGGTACATTATGTAGGAAAGCTACTGTTGTAGCTTTGTCCCTAGTTGAGTGAGCCTTAGGGGAAGCGAACAAAGGTTTATTTGCCAACTGGTAAGATAACTTTATACAAGAGACTATCCATCTTGAGATGGTTTGTTTAGAGGCAGCAAAACCTGTTCTAACCGAACCATAGTTCACAAACAGTTGGTCAGACTTTCTCATTGATTTAGTGGCTGCCAAGTAAAATTTGAGAACCCTCTTGAGGTCCAGCGAGTGTAGAGACCTTTCCACTTGTGTCATAGGGTTTGGAAAGAAAGAGGGCAAAGAAATCGTCCGAATTACATGGAACTCCGACACAACCTTCGGTAGAAAGGAAGGGTAGGTTCACATAAACACCCTAATATGGTGGAAGACTGTATAGGGCTCTTTGGAAGATAACGCCTAAATTTCACTTACTCTGCGTGCAGAAGTGATTGCTACCAGAAAAACTACCTTCCACGAAAGGTGTTGCAATGTGGCCTTATGAATGGGCTCAAAAGGAGGGCCCATCAACTTGGACAATAGCAGGTTCAACTCCCAAGGAGGAGAATGCGGTCTCACAGGAGGGTAAACTTTCTTTAGCCCCTGTAGGAAGTCCTTAACCACCTGCTGTTGAAAAAAGGATGGTTGGTTAGGAGATTTACGATAAGCTGTAATGGCTGCCAAATGTACCTTTATGGAGGAGTATTTCAATCCAGATGTGGCCAAATAGAGCAAGTATGGTAAGATGACCTCCTCCTGCCCATCAACGGGACTCCAATTATTCTGTACACACCACAAGTAAAACCTCTTCCATTTCATAGAATACGAGGTTCTTGTGGAAGGCCTCTTTGACTCCCGTAGAATGTCCATGCAGTCAGAGGGAAGGGTTAGATGTCCATACTGCAAGACTTCAGGAGCCATGCGGTCAAGCTGAGCGAGGGAAGGCTGGGATGAAAGATCTCCCCCCCATCTTGGTAAGAAGGTCCGGCCTGCATGGAAGCCTCCGATGTGGGCGAATTGACAGCTGCAACAGATCTGGATACCACCATTGGCGAGGCCAGTCCGGTGCTATTAGAATCATCTTCATCCTGCATCTCAGGAGCTTTGCCACTACCTTCGGAATGAGAGGGAGGGGTGGAAAGGCGTATGCAAACGTCCCTGACCAGTTTATCAAAAGTGCATTCCCCCTTGTTCCTGGTTGGTAAAACCTGGATGCGAAGGCGTGGCATTTTTTGTATTCTTCGTCTGCGAAGAGGTCGATGTAGGGATGACCCCACTGCTGAAAAATGTCTGCCATCACGTCGTCGTTGAGCACCCAGTCTTCTTGCTCTTGGAAGTGATGACTGAGGGAGTCTGCTCGAACATTCTGCTCCCCTGGTAGATGGACTGCCATGATCGATATGTTCCTGGCTTTCAGCCAGTGCCAAATCGCTTGGGCTTCGAGAGACAGAGGACGAGAACGTGTTCCACCCTGTTTGTTTAAATAGTACATGGTGGTTGTGTTGTCCGTTTGAATCAATATCGATTCTGACTGTATGGCAGGTTGAAAAGCCTTTAGAGCCAAGTGAACTGCCCGCAGTTCGAGCATGTTGATATGATAAGTCTGCTCGTTGGGGGTCCATCTTCCCTGTGTCGGAAGGGGGCCTAGATGTGCACCCCAGCCCTGAATAGAAGTGTCTGTAATCAGGGATTGCACTGGCAGAGGCTGATGAAAAGGAACTCCCACCATGAAATTCTTTAGATGCATCCACCAGAGGATGGACTTCGTCGCAATTGCGGGATAGTAGAATCCGGTTGTTCCATTGACCTGAGGGCTGATTCCTTTTGTCTTCTAGGTCTTGCTAAAGTGGCCTCATCTTCAACCTGGCGTTGTGTATGAGGAGGATGCAGGAGGCCACTGAACCCAGTAGAGAAGCCACTTGTCTTACTGATGGCTGAGGAGCTTGAAGGATGATGTTGCCTTTGACCCTCATTGATGACAGTCTTTCCGCAGAAGGAAAAACTTTTCCTAGGGCGGATTTGATAGTGTCCCCCAGATAGTGGATCGACTGGGTAGGTTGAAGGACTGATTTGTCCAGATTGACATGCAGTCCCAAGCGTTGAAGTAGGTTCAGACACATGAGAAGGTGATTCTGCACCATGAGAGGAGATGATTCCTTTAGCAGCCAATCGTCTAGATATGGAAAGACAGGTAGGCCTCGGTGATGTAGGAAAGCCGCTACTACTGCCATGCATTTTGTGAATACCCTCAGAGCTGACTTTAGACCGAAGGGTAAGACTTTGAATTGGTAATGATCCTTCCCTACCAGGAAACGTAGGAATTTGCGATGCCGTGATCGGGATGTGGAAGTACGCATCTTGAAGATCCACTGAGCACATCCAATCGCCTTTCTTTAAGTGTGGGAAAATTTGATGAAGAGACAGCATCCGAAATTTTTCTTTTTTGATGTATTTGTTCAGAAACCGCAGATCTAAGATGGGTCTGAAATTTTTCGGCTGGTCTTTTTTCTGCATTGGGGAGACCTCTTCTATCGCTTGTTTTTCGAGTAGGGTAGACACAGGAGATCCAGATGATGTTGTCTGGATTTTACTGGAGGAGAGTCTTTTGGAGGCGTGCAAAAACGTAGCACGTATCCATTGTCTTGTATATCTAGCACCCATCAATCTTTCGTTATTCTGCGCCACTCTTGAGCATAGGGTGTTATACTTCCTCCCACTGGAGTGCGCAACGGTGCTGGAGGAAGCATTGACTCATTGCTTCCCCGCGGTCTCGAATGTGGAGGAGGATTGCTGCTGGTGTCCTCCTCTGCCCCTTGAGGAGCGTCGGCCCTGACATTGGGATTTCCCTTGCTTATTCCGTGACCATTGAGGGGTTTGAACCCTCTGTTGGTTACCTTCACGATTATAGGGCCTGTAACGCTTCCTGAACTCTTTCTTTTTCTCAAGGCCCACCGCCTTCAAAGTGTCCAATCTGCCTTTTTTCTTCCCATCTCCTTGTCTGTATGGGCCCCAAACAGAGAGGTACCCGAGAATGGTAGATTCATTATGCGCTGCTGTGCATCAGGCTTTAATGCAGTGAGGCGTAACCAAGAGGAACGACGTGCACAAACACCATGGGCATACGAATGAGCCGCCAGAGATACGCCATCAGCTGCCGTGCTTATTTCTTGGTTGGACACCAGAGCACCTTCCTGAATAATTTCCAACAAGTCTTGCTGATCTTCCTTCGGAAGCTTCTCTTTAAAACAATCCAAAGAATCCCACAGGGATCTGTCGTATCGCCCCAACAGGGCTGCAGCGTTGGAAACCTGTAGCGTGGAAGCCGCTGAACCGCAGGCTTTCCTCCCTCAAGAGTCTTGGGCTTTACTCTCCTTATCAGGAGGAACGGAGGAAGAAGATGCCACTGAGTGCGTTTTCTTAGCTGCTGCAATTATAACCGAATCAGGTGGAGGATCCGATCTCAGGAATAGAGGATCCGATGCAGCCGGCTAGTATTTCTTTAAGATACATGCAGGCGCCGCTTTTGCTGAAGCTGGGGCTAGAAAAACATCCATAACAGGTTCGATGACTCCCGGTACCAAGGGGAGCAGCGGTCTAGACACAGATCTTTGATGTAGCGTTTCAAAGATAATGGATGTGGTCGTTTGAGTAGTGTCCATGGTAATGCCCAACTTCTGTACCCCCCTGGTAAGCACATCATGGAAAGTGTTCACGTCGTCAATGTGTGACACTCTGCTTGGCGGACTATCTGTGAGGGTGGGAGAGTATTCCTTCTTAGATGAGTGCGTTGATGATGAGATGACAACGACCAAGATGGTGTACGCCGCCTTTTGCAATGGCCATGTGCAGACCTTCGATCAGAGGACCTCCCCCGGTGCTCTCTGGTGCGAGTGTTAGGTGACTTGCCCACTTCTTGCACCACGCGCTGCAAAGTAGATCCATGCAACAGGCTCGATTATTCAGATGCCCTTTGCGCAGCACCTACCGATGCTGGCTTCCAGAGATGTAGGGGTTGCAGCCATCTGGGAGATAGATGAACCGAAGGGGTTCTCTGCCTCCTCGGAGAACTTCTTGGAGGAGAACCTGCAGGCTCTTTGGAATGCATGAATGCACTGCGAGATGACGCAATTGTCTGTGGGGAAGAAACAAGTTACTTACCTGTAACTTTAGTTCTCCAGTATTGGTAACTTTCATAGATTCCCATAGCTCGTCGGAATGGGAGCCTCGGTAATAATATATATATATATATATATATATATATACACACACACACACACACACACACACACATGGGTAGATAAACCAAAAGAGGAAAAAAATTAGGCCTAGGCCTTATACTATTTTGTAGCCTATAGGTGTCCTTTTGTAAAAAGACCCAAATATAGAGCACCAACCAATCAGATCAGCCTCACCCTGTGGAACCTTCCTGAGAAAGCTCAGAGCCTCAGATTTTCGTAGCCGTTTTATAGCCCTAATGACATATGCCAAAAAGGGTGATCTTTCCCAGGGGAGGGTGGGTGGGCGCATGGGAATCTATGAAAGTTAGTAACTTGTTTCTTACTCCAGTATTGGAACTTTCATAGATTCCCATAGCTTGTATCAGAATAGATAGCAGTTAGTATGCTTAGCACATTTCGTGTATAAAGTCTCAATAACCTCACATAATATGTCATGAATTCACCATAATATCATAATTCAGTTAAACAACAGTATAAATAACGAAATGTGAAAGAAAAGGAAGGAGGGTAGAAAGGAAAGCTCACCGCTTACTGGAAGAGATTTTTCAGGACCGCTTGACCAACAGCCGTATCCCCTTTAGCAGAGGAGTCCAAGCAGTAGTGCCTTGTGAAGGAATGAGTACTGCTCCAGGTGGCCGCTCTGCAGATGTCCTTAATCGATACTCCTGCAAACAGCGCCGTTGAAGATGAGATAGATCTCGTGGAGTGTGCTTTAACTTGTCCTTCCAGGGGATTCCCCGCCGCCTGGTGGCAGAAACGGATTGCACAAGATATCCATCTGGAGATCCCTTGCTTTGATAATGGAAACCCCTTTCGAGGGGCCCCAAAGGCCACAAACAGCTGAGGTGATTTCCTAAACCCAGCCGTGCGTTGAAGATAGAATTTTAGACATCTCTGGACATCTAAAGAATGAAGAGCCCTTTCGGTCGGAGTGGAAGGCCGAGAAAAAAATTAATTCAGAACAACCGGTTCATTCAGATGAAAGTCCGTAGGAACATTAGGAATAAACTTGGGGTTCATTCTAAGGATCAAGGTATCATTCTTGAACTGCAAGAAGGGTTCTTTGATGGTCAGAGCCTGTAGTTCTCCCACCCTCCTCGCGGAGGTGAGAGCGAGGAGAAGAGCCACCTTCCATGACAAGAATTTCAAGTCAGACTTATGAATTGGTTCAAATGGGGGCCTCATTAGTTGGGCCAGGACCACATTTAGATGCCATACAGGAGGTGGAGGCCGGATTGGTGGAAACACTCTAAACAGTCCTTTCAAGAATTGCTTAATGACTCTTGTCGACAAAAGAGAAGGACCCAACCTTGTCCTTCTGTATCTGGAGATTGCAGCCAAGTGGACTTTGATGGAAGAGTGGGCAAGACCTGCATGAGCCACTGACAGGATATATGGCAAGAGTTGATGCGGAGCAGACGAAACGGGATGCACTCCTTCTCGCTGACACCAGATATAGAAACGTTTCTACTTTGCTCTATACGTCCTATTCGTGCTAGGAGCTCGTGTCTGAGCCAAGGTGTTTCTGCATTCGTCAGAAATGTCTAAATCTCGAAACTCTGTGCTCAGGAGCCATGCTGCCAATTGAAGCGAGTTCGGGTTCGGGTGGAGAACCTGGCCGTTGGACATTGACAGAAGAGATTGGCTGGATTGGAGATGCATGGGATGGTCTTGAGACAGAAGAATGGAGTTCCGTGAACCAAAACTGGCAAGCCCAGACGGGAGCTATCAGAATCATTTTGCATCGGTCCATCTTGAGTTTCCTGAGGACTCGAGGAATCAGGGGAAAGGCGTAAACAAATGCGCCGGACCAAGACATCAAAAAGCGCATTCCCCCCCGTTCCCTGCTTGCATAATACCGGCATTTCTTGTTTGCCGGCGTGGCGAACAGGTCGATCGCTGGTCTTCCCCAGAGGGCGAAGATCTCTTTGACCACTGAATCGTCCAATTCCCAAAAGTGAGAAATCGCTCTTAGGCGGCTTAAAGTATCCGCCTTTGTGTTGTCCACACCTGGCAGATGCGCTGCCACAAGCGTGATGTTCTGTGAAATCACCCATTCCCACAGCAGCTGAGCCTCCTTGGACAGCTCTGACGATCTTGTGCCTCCCTGTTTGTTGACATAGTGCATAGCCTTGGTGTTGTCCGTATGCACTAGGATGGATGAGTTTGTTATCCTTGGGAGGAAAGCCAACAGAGCCAACCGAATGGCTCTTAGCTCCAGAACATTTATATGAAGACGACGTTCCACCGGCGTCCAATTCCCACTGACTTGGAGGTCTTGCATGACCGCTCCCCATCCTTGAAGGGAGGCATCTGTTGTAATGATGCGAGGAGCTGGAGGCATTCTGAAACTGAGACCCACCGAGAGGTGAGATCTTTCTATCCACCAGGCAGCCGCCTGCTTCATCTGTAGGGTGACCCTGACCTTATCGTTGAAAGAACTGTCCACTTGCCTCCACTGAAGGTCTAGTTGCTCTTGTAAGGGACGCCCTAGAAGAGACTTGTACATCCTGACTGACACTGAATGCTTCATTCGCAGTCGACTGGCTGAAGAAATGAGTCTTGCTTGTCTTTCTTCTGATTGGAAGGCTTTGCAAGCCTGCACGTCGATAAGAGCGCCCAGGAATTTCACCGAATTGGCTGGACGAAGGACCGATTTCTCCCTGTTGAGCTGGAAGCCTAGTTGATCGAAGAGACGCAAACATGTCTCTATAGCTCCTGCGGCCGCATGGTAACTTGGTGCCTTCAGTAGCCAGTCGTCCAAGTACAGGAAGACTTCTAGCGACTGCCTTCTCAAAAAAGCTGCCAACGGGGCTAGCACCTTTGTGAATATCTGCGGCGCTGATATTAACCCAAACGGGAGCACCATGAACTGGAAGTGACTCTTGCCCACTGTGAAGCGAAGGAAACGTCTGTGAGCTGGGTGGATCGGGATATGGAAGTAGGCATCTTCTAGGTCTAACGTAGCCATAAAGTCGCCTGGATTCAGGAGGCGCAAGATGTCCTGGAGTGAAATCATCCGAAATGAAAGTTTCACGAGATAGGTGTTGAGCTCCCTTAAGACCAGGATCGGATGCCACTTGTCCTTTGTTTTGCGAATCAGGAAAAACATGGAATAGAAGCCTTCGACTCTTTGCGATAGAGGGATACGTTGGATCGCCCCTTTCTGAAGCATTTGTTGAACTTCCAATTGCAGAAGGCTTAGGTGTTTCGTATTGGTGGCGTGGGGTGCTCTGTACGGTGGAAAATCCTTGAACTCTAATGTGTGCCCCTGACGGATGATGTTCAATACCCACTGATCCGATGTTATCTGCTCCCAGCTGTCCAGATGTTGAGAGATCCTGCCGCCCACTGGTGACACATGGGGCGGAGGAACAGTCAGCAGAGTCAGGAGGCCGCTATTGACGCTTGGAGGCGTCCCTGCCTTGACGACCTTGTCGCCCACGTGAGTTTTGGCGAGAGAAAGATTGCGATTGACGCTGATAGTACTGATTACCGTACTAAGGCCTGTACGATTGAGATTGCTGAGAATAGCGTTGTTGTTGGTAACCACCTCTTGTCGCTGTGAAGCCTCTTCCTCTTGACCCACGGAAAGGTGTCTTCCTATATTGCAGGGTGCCCAAGGACCGAGCCGTCTCCGTGTCCTTCTTTATCCCCTGTAGACCATCATCAACATGTTTCCCAAACAGCATGTCTCCGTCAAAGAGTAAGTCCAGGATTTTATTCTGGACTTCAGGACGAAACCCAGTCGCTCGCAACCAACCCTGCCGTCTAAGAACAGCTGCTCCACCTAGAGCGCGGAAAGCGGTGGTAGCGATGTCCATCGCGCAGTCTATTATTCCCAATGAGGAACGTTGTCCCTCCTCCAGGAGTTTCTGGGCCTCAGCCTTAGGATCATCAGGGAGCTGGTCCAGGTATGGCGAGACGTCACTCCACATCTGACGGTCGTACCGTGCTAGGATTGCTAGGGCATTGGAAGCCCTGACTAGCAAACTAGCAATAGACGAAAAACGCTTCCCTGCGTTATCTAATCGTCTTCCTTCCCTGTCCGGTGGAGCTGTTAGAGGAGCGGATGGATTGCGCGACTTTCGTTGAGCTGCTTGCGATATCACCGAATCCGGTCTTGGTTGGCCAATAAAGCAAGCTGGACTGTTATCCGGCGCCTTATATTTCTTTTCCAAGCGCGGGAGGACTGGAATGACCGTAGCCGGCGCCTGCATCACTTTCTTTCCCTCTTCCCACATGTGGTCCACGAGGGGAATGGAGCGGACAGCCTTGCGATATGACTCCTTGAAATCATATAGAAAACAATCTGTGGAAGTTGAAGGCATGGCGAGTTTAAAACGTGCCGTGGCCCTATTCATCAAGTTGTGAAAACCTCCCACGTCCACCGGAGGCGAGTCTATCGGGTCTGGTATTGGGGAGGCCGGATCTGGAATAACATATTGATCCCATTCAACATCAGGATCTTGAGCCTGATTATCTCCCTCATCATCCTCTGAAGTGTCAACACGGGTAGGCTCTACCCGCTGAGGAACCTCTACAGCCTCCTCAACATGCGGGGGCGGTGAAGAGCAAGTAGCCGACAATTGTGGTTGCTCCTGCGCCTGTCCTTGCACTGGACGCGACGCCTGCCTGCTACGATATTCTACCAAAATAGCTCGTAAGTCCGTAAGCAGAGTAATCGGCATTGAGACCATACCCTGCTGATCCGGGACTTCCTGGTATGCTACACGATCCTGATGCTGCTGTAGTTGCTGATGATAAAAATATTCATTCTCTGGCTCAGAGTCATGAAACTTTAGGTGCAATTGTGATGGACTATACGCATCCCCAAAGTCACCATCTTCCTCATCCGAATACTCTTCCTCGTCAAATAGTAAGGCCGGAGGTAACGGAGTTACTTTCCTCGGCGAAGTCATATCCGGTGTAAAAAGCCTTTTCCTAGAGTTCTCAGCCCTCACCAACGTTGACGCTTCCATCGACGACGGTGGCGTTGTCGAGGACAGAATTGGCATTGTCGTCGTTGAATTCATCGTCGACGGGATTGTCACCGTCAACGGTATTGTCGTCGACGACGTGGTCGTCGTTGACGCGGTCGCCGTCTTTGTCGACGGTGTTGTTCGCGTCGTCGTCGACGACGATGTTACCTTCGTCGACGGGAGCTTCTTCTTCGTCCATGGCAAAGGAGATGACGTCGTCGGTGGTAAACTCGTCGACGATGTCGTCGACGATGTCTTAGATCCCTTACTCTTGCCAGCTGAAGAAGCCTCCACAGCTGGCTTTTTGAAAGATTTAGAACCTTCAGCCTGATGGGATGGCTCAGCCGAGCCATCATCTTTCTTTGACTTTGGTACCTGAGGTATCGGCCTCTCCCTCTCCAATCACTTCCGTGAGGAGATTCGCCAGGCCCAGGCTTGCCAGACCTGTCAGAGGTCCCACGCACAGCCTTCGAGAGGGGTTCTGAAGAAACTGAAACAGATGACCTACCCCTCTTCTGTGACCTTTTAGAAGAAGTAGATGAAGCAGCATCCTCTTCATCACTAGAAATAACCCTATCTCTCGTCTTCATCTTCTGTAACCAAATCAGCAGATGCCCCTCACGGTGATGTAGGGTCTTAGTCGAAAAAGTCCTGCAGATCTTACAATCAGCCATCTTATGGTCTGGGTATAAGCAATATATACAGTCCTTGTGCTTATCCTCAGCAAAAAGTAGTTTTTTAGAACATGTGGCACAAGGCCTGAACAGGCTTTTCTTCTCCTTGTCAGCCATCAAATGAAAGTTGTTAACAAATCCGACGACGGGGTATGATACAAGCTATGGGAATCTGTGAAAGTTTTAATACTGGAGTAACTCCTGTTAGAATGAGAAGAGGCCCCATGGGTTCTTGAGCGCGACCTCTGTCGCGAAGAAAGATGAGACATCGCTGGCGAGTGCCTTGACGTTGATCTGCTCTGTGTCACCATAATGGGAGAGACTCTGGATCCTGAACGTCTCCTCGATGTTGATCTTTCTGAATGCCTCGATGTTGAGTGGAGTGACGCCGAATGCCTGGAGCCTCTAGATCCTGTTCTTGAGGGTGAGCGGGCCTGCGATCTCCCCGATGACCGGTTCGACTGAGAAATCCTCCTCGACGTTGAACGATCCCTCGACGTCGACTTCCTTGGCCTCGACGTCTAATGTGACACCAGAGGGGATCTAGACCTCGACGTCGAACGTCACCTCAACGTCGACGGAGGTGATGGTACCTGTCTCGACTTCGAAGTCTTGACGTCGAACACCGCCGCGACGGCGACGAGGGAGACTTGTGTCTCGACGCTGTGTGAGCCCGCACCAACGGAGAACGCTGCCTCGACGCCAATCGCCGCCTGGTTGACGACGGCGGAGGTCTCAACGTACCTGTGATCCTCGACGATGACCAGTCTGCTCTCGATGGCGAGCCTGCCGTTGATGGTCTTTTCGTCGCCGTTTTCGACGCTGAAGAAGGGATTCGAGGAGCGGAGCCAGACGCCGATGGAGAGCACACTGGGATCTTACTTGAGGATGCTCTCTCCTTCTTCTTCTTCAGCGGTGACCTGCCTCTGGAGGGAGATCTTCTTCTCTCTGCCAGCCCATAGATGCAAATCCTCTCTCTGTCCTTCAAAGTTCTTTTGGACAGGAGCTGGCCTGGCAATGCTGGCAGGTGTGGGGATCATGATCAGAAGGCAAACATAAAATACAGACCGAGTGAGAGTCTGTTTTTACCTTCTTTTTGCCACAGGAGGGACAAGGATCAAAAAGGGAAGGCATTTCTGAGTGAAAAACAATACACAAACCCTTCAAAAACAGTTGAAAAGTACTTCAACACTGAAAAAATGTCAAAGTAAAAAGGTTTCACCTCAAAAGTGAGAGTATTTTCTGACAAAAATCAGAAAGAAGTACAGCTGTGGAGACCAGGGTCCTGTCAGAAGGAGCCGGAAAGAACAACTGACCTAACTGTCACCCATGTGATCTGGCCGTCTTTTTCTCCCAAAAGATTCAGGCCATATACTCCTCATTCAGTAACACTAAGGATGATTTGGAATCCCTCTCGCCTACAACCTCTGACTCCTCTGTCCCCTGTATGCTTGATGAAATCCCACTTCTTGACACCCCTGGATTAGACAGACTGATCCCTAAGATCACTTCTGGTTCTCCCAACGACCCAGCACCTCCTCAGACCCTCATCAAGGTCATGGACGTCATTCGTCCGGTTATCTTAGACGTTCTTAACACATCTATCACTTCCAAATCTGTTCCACCTCCTTGGAAGTGTGTGATGGTGAAGGCCTTGTTGAAAAAGCCCAACCTTTATCAGAGTAATTTGTCAAACGACCGCCCTATTTCTCTTCTTCCGTGGCTGAGCAAACTGCTTGAGAGGCACGTTAACAACACCTTAGTGGACTATTTGGAGTCCAATAGCCTGCTGCGTGCCTCTCAGACAGGGTTTCGCCCTCAGCACGGAACCGAAACCGCCCTCCTAGCGGTAACGGAAGAAGCGAGAGCCGTGCTGGACCGGGGAGGAAAAGTCGCCATTATTCTATTGGACCTCAGCGCCGCGTTCGACACGGTTAACCATGCCACGCTATTGCATCGATTGGCGGGCATGGGCGTGTCGGGCGCGGACCTGGAATGGCTGACATCCTTCCTGGATGAGCGATTCTTTCAGGTCTTCGAGGGTGAGGCGGCTTCTCCCAAACACCCACTTAGATGCGGGGTCCCTCAGGGCTCCTCCCTAAGTCCCACCCTTTTTAATGCCTACATGGAACCTCTAGACAGGATAGTCCACCCCTTTGGTGTGCGTATTGTCACCTACGCGGACGATACCCAACTGGTGGTCTCTTTAGACCACACTGAGGGATCGTCCCCCACCTTAGGCCCCTGTCTAGAGGCTGTCGCCAGATGGATGCAATCTTCCTGTCTTAAACTCAATGGGGAGAAGACAGACATCATTCTATTGGGCAATCCTCCCCCCTCTGCCCTTGCATCCATCTGGCCACCATGTCTGGGCCCGCCTCCCGTCCCTAAGTCCCAGATAAACAGCCTCGGGATCTGGCTCGATAAAGCACTGGACTTCTCGGTCCAAGCTACCAAGACCGCCGCCACCTGTTTTGGGCTAATGAGGATGTTGCGGAAAGTGCTCCCTCTGCTCCCATTCCAGGCGAGGAGGGTCATGGTCCAGGCCCTGATACTCTCCCGCCTGGACTATGGGAATGCTCTTTATATGGGAGTCCCGATCTCCGTCATTCAGAAGCTACAAGTCACACTAAACAGTGCGGCTCGCTTACTTTATAATCTACCCCGCTGGCAGTCAGCTAAGAACGCCCTAAAGGAACTTCACTGGCTCGCAGTGGCGGCAAGAGTGCAATTTAAGGTTATGTGTATTTTACACAAATCCTTTCACCGAACGGGTCCCGCAATTCTACACCCTATGGTTACGCCTTATGTTCCGTCCCGCTCCCTTCGCTCGTGCACCCTTCAGCTGGCAACGTCCATCAAAGTCAAGAAAGCCCGCTGGGGAGGCCGCTCCTTTTCCCATACAGCGGCCAGACTTTGGAATTCCCTCCCTCTCTTTCTTCGAGGAAACAGCAACCACATGTCTTTTAGGAAAGCTCTGAAAACGCACTTGTTTGCCAAAACCTGCTGAACTACCCTGAGCCCGCTTTAAGCAATCAGTCACAAGCGCTGCGAGGCCTCCGGGTAGTTCCGCGCTATACAAGTGCAATTTTTCATTTCATTTAATTTCATTTCCATGAGACATGATGGGAGTTAGGGGTCACGGCTGCCTTAAAGGCACAGTGGCAGTTTGTTGTTACTATATATGTAGGTTAGCTATTCCGCTTTCTACACTGATGTGTCCTCTAAAATGCAGCCTATGTGCTGACAATGTTTTCACTTTCCTTGCAGGATGACCTTTTCTGCTATATAATAAAGCAGTTTCCAAGGGCTTGATTTCTCCCTGCTTTATTGGAATGTATTTATGTGCAAAGACTTCTCTTGCAGCATTGCTCAGCACACCTAGGGAAGGCTGCATTGTATGTTTTTATATATGTATACATACATATACGTGGAGCTACATATATTGTTTTCACATATATGATATGTATTTCCGGGGTCCCTCGCTTGGGCGAGAATATGCATGTGCTTATGACTATTGATGAGGATCCCCTGGAAGAGAAACTCTCTTCTGAAGGACACACGCTTGCCTTTGCGGTATCCAGTGAAGCGCCCAGTAAATGGATTCTCTAAATCGGGTTGAAGGCTGTCTTATTGAAGTTGACCTGAAGTCCCAGGGTGTCCAACAGCTGGAGACAGTAGTTGAGGTGACTCGGAAGCAGAGAAGGTGTGGTACTCTTCAGGAGACAATCGTCCAGATAGGGGTAAATGAAGATTTTGCGTTTGCGTAGAAATGCTGCCACCACCGCCATGCACTTCGAGAACGTTCGGGGCTGATTTGAGCCCGAACAGTAGAACTCGGAATTGAAAATGCTGATGGGTTACTTGAAAGCGGAGAAGCCTTTTTGACACTGGTATATCAAAGTAGGCATCCTGCAAGTTTATAGCACACATCCAGTCTCCCTGATGTAGATGAGGAAAGATCTGGTGCAGGGCCAACATCCAAAGGTTTTCCTTGTGGATGAATTTGTTCAAGAGCTGCTTTCTCTGGTCTGTCCTCTTTTTTCGACCAGGAAGTAACAAGAGTAAATTCCTCGTCCTTGTTGTTGCTTTGAAACATACTCTATGGCGTTTTTTAGTAGAAGGCTGTCCACCTCTTTTTGCAACAGTAGGTGAAGTTGGTTGGATCTTCTTTGAGGAGGAACTGATGAAGGTGGGGCTTTGAACCTCAGTAAGTATCCATTTTGAACAATATTCAGCACCCATTTGTCGTTTGTTATTGATCTCCACTATTCCAGATGAAAAGTGATACTTCTTCCTATCGGAGTGGCTAACGGGCATGGAGGGAGCCTCTGCTCATTGCTTGGCTGGTTGCTTAGCAGCCGAAGTTTACTGCCTGTTGTTTCCTCTCCCTCTACCAGGTCTTCTTAGATGGAATTGCGACCTCTGCTACTGCTGATTCTGAGATGACCACTGAGGGGTTTGAAACCTCTGTTGGGAGGAGCACCTGTTGTAGGGGCGGAAGCGTTTTCTGAATTCTTATCTAGGCAAACGGCCTTCCCAGTGTCCAATTCAGTCTTCATTTTGGCCATCTCATCAACCGCGTGAGACCCAAACAGCGAAGACCCATTAAACGGAAGGTTGACAATCCTCCGTTGGGCATCTGCTTTCAGGCCTGTGAGACGCAGCCAGGCTGAGCGCCTGGAGCAGATGCCGTGCACAGAGCCGTGTGCGGCCAGATCAGATGAGTCTGTCACCTGGTTCGCCAACAAGTCCCCTTCTTGCAGAATCTCCTGAAAGTCTGCTGGTCTTCTTTCGGGAGTTTGTCGGTGAATCTGACAAGGGAGTCCCAGAGAGACCTATCATACCTCCCTAGGAGAGCTGAGGCACTGGCCACCTTCATAACTGAGGCAGAGGTATTACACATCCTCTTGCCCAGTGAGTCCATAGTTTTGCTGTCTTTCTCAGGAAGGACTGATGAGGAAGATGTCGCAGAGTGTGTCTTCCTGGCCGCCGCCACAATGACCTGGTGGGGCATCAGAACGTAGGAAAAGCGGGTCCTGATCCGGGGCTTTATATTTCTTGGCAATACGAGATGGTACTGCACCCACTGTGGGAGGAGTTAAGAAAGTCTGCATGGCAGGCTCTATGAGGCCTTGGACTAGAGGAAGTAGAGGCCTGGTTGACGATCGATGGTGTAAAGTCTCAAAGATAATTGATGTGGAGAACTTTGGGGCCGACATACTGATGTTGAGCTTTTTGGCCTCTCTGCAGAGAATGTCATTGAAGGTTCCAATGTCGTCAATCTGGGACACTCTGGAAGGTGGTGTTGCCGACATAGTTGGTGAATAGTCCTTGATCGAAGATCTGGTGGATGTGGACCACGTTGATGATCTTCGTCTCCTCCTCTCGGGAGAGGAAGCATGATGCGAGCGAGACCGCTCTCATGACCTCGGATGGCGGGAGAATGGGGACCTTGACCTTCTCGGGGTTTGTTTCGGAGAGACCCTTGATGATGGAGGAGGATCCCGGGAAACGTTCGACGGAGAGTAGTTGCAAGAGTAGTCTGAACCAGGACTTCCATGACCAGAACCCCCTGTTGCCGTGATACCGGTACCTTCCAGTCATCTTGGCAAAAGATTGAAAGGATGTGACTTCTTAGCCGCAACCGGAGAGCCCTCTGGTGAAATCTGAACGATGTTAAGGCCCGGGGATGATGAATGCCTTTTCGACGTCGAACGCCTTGACCTCGACATCGACCTCGCCCCCTCTGTCAACTCCTCCGAGACGACTACAGGGGTTCCGCCTCTCGACGTCAACCGATGTCTTGACGACGACACCGACTGTGCCGTCTTCTACGTCAATCTCCTTGATGGCAAGATACTGGAAGACCCTCGTCTCCGCGAAGATCTCGACGTTGTCCTCGACGTCTAACGACCATGCGGGCGGACAGGAGATTTCGACATTGATCGTCTCTGGCGGTCTTTGACATCAGCTTTTCCAGCATTGAGCGCCTCAAGTGCAAC
This sequence comes from Lissotriton vulgaris, assembly GCF_964263255.1. Lineage (NCBI taxonomy): Eukaryota > Metazoa > Chordata > Amphibia > Caudata > Salamandridae > Lissotriton > Lissotriton vulgaris. Next base: position 616,665,542 of record NC_141695.1, on the reverse strand, counting down.
GGAGATCTGACAGTCGTCAGTTGGTAAGCTCTCTGCAGAGTCTTCGCCGGCGATCCCCTCGAAGCCGACCTCCGAGAAGGCGTCGGAGTGTTCCTCGCCATCGACGGATGCTTCAACGTCGACGGGTGCTTGTAAGGTCTCTCGGGACCAGCTTACTTCGAGCCCAAAGTATGTCTCGACGTCAACCTATTTTTGTGCGATGGAGTGTGGTCGTCTCCACGGCGATCTGTCCCTTGACGCTGAAGTGTCTGGCCTGTTTCTTCGACGTCGATCTCAATGGCGAGCAGTCAGGAATCTGTCTCTTTCTGGACTCTGGAGAGGTAGATCTTTGCCTTTTTCGGTGTTCATGATGAGAGGAGGGATTTTGGATGGCCTTAAGACCACTTTTATGATGACTTTTCCCTCTTTCCAGCAAGGCATGGAGCCTAATCTTCTCCCTGTCCAGAAGAGTCCTTTTAGAAAATTGCTGACAATAATTGCAAGTATCTGGCTTGAGTGAAGATGGCAAACACACAATGCGCACAAAGTGAGGGTCCGATTTTGCCATCTTTTTACCACATGAAGGACATTTGTTGATTAATGCTGGCATTCTGACTGAAAAAGATATGGTAAATTGTCAGAAATGTTTAAGAACAAACAAACAGTAGTCAAAAATGTCCAAAAGTATAAGAAAAAAACAAATTATGACTAAAGATAATCAAAAACTATTGATCTCAAACTCCAGGATTCTCACAGAAGGAGCCAGAAAAAAGAACTGACCTAACTGTCATCTGTGGTGCATGATGGGAGCAGAGGGGCTTCTGGACTACTTAAAAGCATGGTGTCCAGGTTCTTGGATGCCTTAAAGGCAAGGTGCCAGTTTTTTACTGTACTGTGATGTTTAGTCATATATGCAGCCTATGGGCCAACTGCCTGCTATGACCTGTTTTTCCTTTCTGAAAATAAAGGTTTCTTGTATGACACTATTACAGTGAATGTTCTCTATTACAAAGTGTATGTAGGAGAGTATTTTATGTACAAGAAAAACCTATGTAACTTTGGCCTTTTGCCCTATTGGAATTATGTTAGGCTGCATATTTATGTATTTATATACATGTATATATGTATGTTGCGGAAGTGCTGGGGACTTGTGGTACCCAACATACACATATATATGTATATTTCTATATGCTCCGGGATCCCGCACGTGGGGGGGGGGGGATTATTCAGTGCTTATGACACTATTGATGAGTATCCCCTGGAAGAGAAGGGGCTATTTTTGGGGTCATAGTAGTGGTATGGGGTTTGAGATGAATGAGAGGGTGGATGTAGAGTATATACTGAGAGAGGTATAGGGTGAGAAATAGGGTAGTGCATTGGAAAGAGTAGTAGAAAGAGGTTTGAGATGAGTCAGACAGTTGAGGTAGAAGCTAGGGTAGTACATTGGATATGCTGAATTGGAGGAAAGTAATAAATATATGGATCCATAAGTACATGGAAAGTTTATAGATGCATAAAGGAAATAAGTAGATGTAGATTAAAGCTATTGATAGAGGTATATGGTGAGAAATAGGGTAGTGCATTGAATTGGGAGGAAATTAATAAATACATAGATCCAAGTATATGGAAGGTATATAGATGCATAAAGGAAGTAAGTATAAGTAGATTAAAGATGCGTTCAATAAACTCTGGTTTCAAGTGTTGTGCTTAAAAATGTATTTATTCTTTTTTTTAAATGTTATTATTACTTAACTTCCCCCCTAAACCGATACAAACCTAGCAGCCTGCAACAAAATAAGGAAGTAGTCCATAAATTTACATAATTAAAAAGCAATTAAATAATTAACAATTTATTGTTAATTCTTTATTAGTTAACTTCTCACCCTATACCCCTAAAAACTTAACAGCCCATAAATAATATATAACGAAAACAAGTGTGTCACATATAATTAAACAAAATGTATTAAATAATTCTGAATTATTTATTATCTAATTAACTTTCCATCCTATCCCCTACAAACCCAACAACCCACTATTACATTATAAATGACTATTATCGGGGGCGTGGCTTGGACGCTGCAGCATAATGGCGGATCCTTCGTGAGCTCCGCCTTCCTGCGGACCTCTTATCTGTCTATGAGCCGCATCTACGGTGTCGTCACTTCACGGAGTGACTGAATTCAGCATCAGAAGATGCGGCGCACATTCTGAAGGTGTCTTTGGCATTTTTCTGTGCCAAACGCCTGAATTACGGCTTATTTTGGATTTCTTCACATCGCGGCGCGGCCGCCATTTTGAGCCACCGCGATCGCATCTCCTCAAACGGCGGTAATTTTGAAAGATACTGTGTTATCTCATGGCTCCTACCTATTTGCTCATGATTTGCAATTTTATATTTATTCTTATGGCTTCCTGCACTATTTTTGTGGCAAATGTTCTGCAACTCCTCAACAGTGTTGACCCCGAGTAGCCTCTCACCTCAGGACAGATGTAGTAAGCGGTTTCTTCCTTCTGCTGCGCACATTATTATTGGCAATGTACTTTTTTCAGTATATTTTTGGCAAATTTCTCTACAGAATGCCCTGAGATACCGGCAATCTTCAAATTTCGTCATTTTAATACACGGTTAAGGGAGCCTACTACTACAAATTGAGTTCTTGTTCTTCTATAGCGAGCTGCGTCTGCACGGATTTGAATTTTTTAGCCACCGCATACTTTACTTCCATTGGCATTTCATCTAATGTTGTGGTTGTGTGCCGCCGCTATTTTATAGCAGCTGAGCGCACCCTCTTCAGTACCACGCAGACTTATGCTGTTACTTTTCAGTCATACTTTTTGTGGATGATTCATTGTTTCAACCCTTTGTCTCTGACGTCATATTTTTTCAACTTTTCTTTGACTATTGGGTTGATCATTACTATTAATGCCTTTCCTTGAGGTTTTTTATTTTTGCATTCTGTGAGTTTTTACTCCACGCTTGCATTCCTTTTAGACTTCAACTTCGCTGCCTCAATTTGCTGCATTCTTCACAGACCCCTATTGCTTCCATTATGGCTAATGACTCACACTCTGCCAGGTCCTCTATTACGGGCACGAAACCAAAGCGACAAAAAAAATGATCCACTATCTCCTATTCCTTTCTCTCAGAACCCTATTCTGGACTCCATCATGGAAGAAGTGCGGGGTCTCCAGCCTTTTATGTCAGCAACGAATGAAAAGTTGAAACAAATTGAGGAAAGATAGATTGTTATGGATAGCAAAGTACTGGACTTAGAACAGCGTGTTGGCATCCTACAGGATATCTCCACAAAGATTCCAATATTAGAGGAGGAAATTCATACATTGAAAATCCACACAGAGGATTTGGAAAATCGTAATCGTCGTAATAACCTGCGCCTTTATGGTCTTCCAGAGCATGTTGAGGGCTCTAACATGGTACTCTTTCTTCAAAAATTTCCCCCAGAACTTCTTGGTCTTTCATCTTCAGATACTCCCCTCAATATCCAAAGAGCACATCTCTTGGGTCGTCCTACCTCTAACCCCTCGAAACCATGTGGAATAATTATGTTATTCCTGGAGTTTACTGAATTGATGTCTGTTCTGAAAGCTGTCAAACTCAAACATCATCTTATTTGGTCTGGTCATAATCTCTTCATCTCGCAAGACATCTCCAATGCAACCAACGCTCATTGCAAGGAGTTTCTAGCCCTGCGTCCTCAGATGAGACATCTTGATATTCAATATGGAATACTTCACCCATGTCTTTGCAAAATTACTCATGATGGACACTCACAGTCCTTTGATGATCCTGAGAAATTGAAACTTTTTCTTCAATCTTTTTCTTCCTCTGGAATGGATACTAATGTCTGATTTTCCTGTTTCGCTTCTCTTTTCTCTTCTCTATCATATATAAGCAGCTCATTCGTTTTTTCTTTTTAAACTAATCTTCTTTCCTTGTTTCTTATCCTGATCTCTCCGACATGTATTATCTTTACTTCTTATCTTGTCTTTCTTTTTTCTTTCTTATTTACTATACGTGATTCTTTTTTCTTTTTTACTACGGCTCTCGTTTTTCCAGTTTAATTATTATTCCTCATTAGATCCGCTTCGCTCTCTGTCACCATGCTCTCCCCTCATTGTTTTTTCTTCTCTTTGCAGGTCTAGCTGTTTTGCCCTGATCTGTTTGTTCACTTCCTTCTCTGTATTCTTCCTCTTTTTCTTTCCCTTTTCTCGTCCTCGGTCCTATTCCTCTTTTTATATCTATCTATTCCTTTTCTTTCTATCTGTTCAACAATTTCCTATATCTTTGTTTTCTTTTTACTGTATTCTGACGTTGTGGATGTCTTTGTAATGTGTACTATATGTAATTTTTTTTATTGTGTTCTGTGTTATACCCTCCCATCCCTCCATTATGTGTAAACTTGTTAAGTGGAACGTCAGTGGTCTTGGGAATCCAGTCAAACGACAGAAGGTATTGTCTCATTTATCTAAACTCAATTCACAGATTGCCTTTCCTCAGGAAACTCAGTGTACGGAAGTGGAATCTCTTAAGTTGAAACGGCAATGGGTGGGTCAAGTTGTTTTTTCGCCTGCTTCTAACAAAAAAAGGGGTGTGCGATATTATTCCATAAAGCTTTGGCAGTAAAAATGTTATCCACACAAAATGATGACGATGGGTTATGGCAAGGATTTTGATACAAAAAAAACCAATAGTCTTATTAAATATTTATGGTCCTGTCACACCTGATCCTAAATTTTGGAATGACATTAAAATACTTCTATCTTCAATTGATTGCCCAAATATTATCGTTGCTGGTGATTTCAACCAGTGGTTAGATCCCTTTTCTGACCGGCTATATAATTGTAAATTTCAACCTGATAAAACTCACAAAGCTTTTCAATCTGCGATTGCCTCTCACCCCTTATATGATGTTTGGAAGACATGTAATCCTGATTTACGTGAATTTACTTTTTTTTCTAATGTGCATCACACTCGTTCTAGGATTGATTATATTTTGGTTAGTAAATCCTTACTCCCTTCCATTCAAAACTCTGAAATTGGGCCAATTTTTAATTCGGATCATGCCCCTGTTCATGCTGTCCTGGACTTTTCACTCACTTCCTCTCATTTTAGCCGATGGAAACGTAACACTTTTTTACTATTGGACACGATTTGTATCAAGGAAGCCACCACTTTCACTAATTAATTTTTTCTTATCAATAACCCATTGGATACCTCTGTTTCTACTAATTGGGATGCTTTTAAAGCTTCATTTCGTGTCTTCACTATCTCCTATGTTTTGAAATAGAAGAAATCCACCAAGAAGAAATATGAAGATCAACTATATAAACCTAAACTTGGAACATATGTATTTTACTTCTCGATCACCCTCCGCCCCTCACGATTTGATCAAAGCAAAATCTGAGCTTAATAAATTAGCAACCTTTGAAGCTTGTAATATCTTGCTCAAAATCAAATCTAAATACCATGGAGGTCAGAACAAAGCGGGTAAGATGTTAGCCAATTATTTAAAAATTAAATCGGAGCGTAAAAATATTGGTCCTATCCTTAATGAATCCACTAACAAACTAGTTTTATCTGATGAGGATATTGCTGAGGTATTTCACAAATATTATCAATCCCTTTATTCTGAGGATACTTTTCCCTCCTCCCCAAATTTAAACACATTTTTTTCAGGTCTCCCATCCCCACCTTCTCTTCTTATTGAATTCCTCGAATTAGAAAAAGACATCACTCTCCAAGAGGTAACTAATGCTATTAAATCTTTAAAAAAATCTAAAGCCCCAGGGCCCGATGGTCTTACTGTTGAATTTTACAATACCTTTAACTCCATTTTTGTCCCTTAACTCCTCTCACTTTTTAATTCTTTTATTTCAGAAGCTAAAGCATCCGGATCTTTTTTGGATGCTCTAATTGTCATCATACCTAAACCTGATAAAGACCATTCTTATTGTAAAAGCTATCTGCCTATCTCATTAATTAATTATGACTGTAAAATGTTTGCTAAAATTCTTGCTTCCAGACTCAAAACTATTATTCCTCTCTTGATCAAAACTGATCAAGTTGGTTTTGTGAAGGGCAAGTTGGCATCTGATAACGCTTGGATGTTTGCTAACATCATTTCCTATGGAAAAAAATACAAATCCCCCCTGGCAGCTCTGTCTTTGGATGCTGAAAAAGCTTTTGACCGTATTAATTGGCAGTTCATGTACCATACCCTCCAATGGTTCGGTTTTGGACCTCTTTTTTTTTTTATATATTAAGCTCTTATATTCCTGTCCTCGAGCTAGTATTTTTGTTAACAATCATTTTTCCAAATGTTTTTCTCTTTCCAGAGGTACAAGACAAGGCTGTCCTCTTTCCCCTTTATTATTTATACTCTGTCTTGAACCTTTTTTAGAACGTATTCGTATCAACTCCCAAATTGCTGGTTTTACACATAATTCCGTAGAAATTAAACTTTCTGCTTATGCAGATAATATATTGGTCTATATGTCTAACCCTGTTGAATCTCCCCCTCATTTTATGATTGAAGTCCGATTACACACTAGTATCACTGGTTACAAACTTAATCTTTCTAAAACAGAATTTCTACCCTTAAATTCTATCTGTTATCAATTTATGTTTAGTGATTCTAATTTTGCTTGGTGCCCTTTAAAAATTAAATACCTCGGTATTTGGTTTTCATCATCCTTAACTGATACAATTAAATTCACGTTTCATGCATTGCTTGCCAAGATTCAAACACTACTCCTTACCTGGTCACCATTGTATCTTTCTTGGTGGGGAAGGTTAGATACTATTAAAATGATGATTTTGCCACATGTTTTGTACACACTGTCTATGCTTCCTGTCAAGATTACAAATGTATATTTTTCACAAATTAACTCTATTTGTACAAAATTCCTGTGGAATAATAAACACCCAAGAATTTCCTTAAGTAAACTTATTCGACCTAAAGAAGAAGGTGGTGTGCACTTCCCACATTTTAAAGGCTATCACTCAGCTTTTTTGCTTAGACAATCTTTTTCACTGGCTAATGATTTTATGGATATTCCCATCGAACCCTGGATCCTTTTTGAAAGTTCCTGCTTAAAGACCTTTTCTTTTCATCATGTAGTGTTTATGTCAAACTGTAACTTTTTATCCTCTAATCCTGTTTTAAAACAATCCCAAATTTTATTACATAACACGTTTTTTAAGGATTCTACCCCACTCCAATATTTTTTGTCCTCTACTGTATGGTATAATACATTTCTTAAATATAAAGGCAAATCTTTTTACTACAAGTATTGGAAAGAAAAGGGCATTATTTTTGTGCATCAGCTTCTTCACAATTATTCCATTGTTCCCTTTCATACCTTGCAGATGAATTATCAATTGCCTGACTCTTTTCTTCCTGAATACAATATTATTGTTAATGCCATACAATAATACCTAATCTCTTTCTCTCTTCCTCCTCTCACACGTCTACAACACCACCTACTCCTTTATACTCTTTATTTTCATTTCACGGACCTAAAGCTGCTCTTATATATAAGTTACTGTTATCTGATGTTATTGACAGACCTAAATCCCACATTTACACTGCATGGGAAACTGATGTGTCCGTCTCTTTCCCTATTATAACCTGGGATAAAGTGTGGTCAAAGTTATTTAAAGTTTCTGCTGCTGCTCGTATAACCAAATCTCTGTATTTCATTTACCATAGAGCTCTTATTACTCCAGTTAGTATTTGTAAATTTTCGCCTGGTTCCTCCCCATTATGTTGGTCATGTTCCAATGAAACGGGCACGTTAAAACATTCACTTTATGAATGTTCTAATGTTTTATCCTTCTGGAAATCTGTTTGGAATACTTGCATGTCTATTTTTAAATTTAATATTACTTTATCACTGCAGAATGTTTTTCTAGGTTCTTTGTCACCTGATGTGAATGTTACATCTTCTGTTTCCAAGTTATTTGACCTTTTTATTGCATTAGCTTTCAAAGTTATTTTGTCATCTTGGAAAGATAACTCTAAAATATCTTCACTAACTTGGTGGAACTTTATCTGTGATGAACATAGGATTTCTACTGTTTCCTCCTCTTCTCTCTCTCAAAATATTAAATCTCATCTTCTTTGGCTCCCTTTTACTACATATCTTTCCACTCATTCTTCTATGCACTAAGTCTTCTTTCTCTCTACAATGTTTTTCTCATTTCTTTTTGACGCTTCCCTTTCTTTTCCTTTTTCTGTCTCTTCTTTTTCTTTCTTTTCTTTTCTCTCTACTCTCTTCTGTCTCTTTTCTTCTCTTCTTATAAGGTTGTTCTTTCGCCACATGTTTTTTTGCCTGATTGTTTTATTTTATTATACGGTATATGTTACATTATGTTTTCTTCATCTCTTATGTAAATAAAAACTTCTTAAACAAAAAAAAATGACTTATCGAAATCACAAAAATTACAAGCTATATTTTAAAAACAATTAGATTTATATAAACAATAGTAACACATAAAATGAACATATTAACTAAAACATATTAAAATAGTTTTAAAAAACAATATTTTTAACCACATTCTGGCACATGCATCAAGGTAGGCTTTTGCGATTCCTTCAGTGCGATTATTAAGGAATCGCAATTAAGGAATAGCTACAGCCTATGCATGTAGGAATCGCTATAAAAATAGCAATTCCTAAACATTCCTTAATTGCGAGTCGCAAATTGCGAGTCGCAAATAAGGAATGCAATCTCATTCATTCCTATGTGCCTATAGGCCTCATAGGAATGAATTGGAAATTGCTTGCGCAATTTGCGAGTACCAGTAGGTACTCGCAAATTGATCATGCAATTTCAAGGGTGCAAGGGTGTCAAAATGACACCATGTTTCACCCCTGAAATTGTGATGTGCACCCATGTTGCGCACACGCATGCCCCAAGGCCATGTGTGTGTGTAACCTAAAACTTTAAAAAATGCATTTTAGTGCATTTTTCAAAGTTTTTGCAAATTACAGACAAGTTTGATTTGTCTGTAATTTGTGGTCCCAAATAGCGAAATCGCTATTTGAAAGTGTCTCTAGCATTGCATTTCAGGAATCGCAAATTGCGATTCCTTAAATGCAATCGCAATTTAGGAATTTGCAAATAATTGCAAATTCTTAAATTGCGCATAGGAAACACGTTCATGCATCTCCAAAGGTCAATTTGTAATTGCAAACGGACGATTTTTGCGAATCACACATTTCCGATCGCGAAAACCTTTGATGCATGTGCCCCTATATTAGTAAAAATGACATTAACAATATTAATATTATTTACAACGATATTACCTCAGAAAACGATATTCTTCCCAACTAATATTTAATTTCTGGGTATTTCTCCCATATTTTTAAATCAATATTGTGCCCAAACACCAACGGAAGTGGAACCCAAGACCCAGGTACTAGGGGTTTAGATAGTGCAGAGGACCGATCTGCCCGCAGTAACCGAACTAGAGGCCCCTGCAGGTCTTTGGGACCTAAAGGCATGCAACAGTGAAGTGCAAGATTGCCCAAACGACGCAGCATGACCAATTTAGGGCCTCGGGTACATTGGACTCAACTGAGAATCGGTTCCTCAATAATGAATTTGGGATCAAGATTGAGTGACACCTTAAGGCTCTTGCGATTCTCTTTAGATAGGGAGTAACGGAATGAGGTTGAGTCCTGCTTTACCTTCTTATGTTTTGTTTTCGGTTTGGACTTTGATTTACGGAAAAGTTTTGACAGCGAGGAAGACCCATAGCTGGATCAGCCCAGAGAGAGCTAGTTGTATGTCTTTCGATGTTCGGCGACTTACAGCTTTGCTTCATTGTCGCAGATTTCTTTCAGCACTGAATACATTCATACAATGTGGAGAAAAAAAGACACATAGCTAATCTATACACAGAAGGGAAATACCCAGCTTACCCAACTTGCAAGAGACTTTGCACATACAAGCAAGAAAGAGGCAATTTTTACAAATACCAGAGAAAAAGGCAACTAATCCTTAAAGCAGAATATTATACTCTGCTCACTGACACAGTAATAAAAACAGCCATAAATAGACATTACATCCACACACAACTTACCCTTACACGGAGTAGGACACAAAAATCACAAGAACATTTCAGAGAAAGAACACAGATCGCACACAAACGCACACACGTGCATGTGAACAAAAGCATGTACACCCATATACACTCACACAAAGATGCACTTACCTAAACACAGAAGTTCCTCGTCAAGAAGGGACAAGGAGTTGCTTGGAGATCTACCTTGGCTGGCATTACTCTCTTTCTGACTTGAGAGGCCAGTTCGAGGATGAGCTGTAGCAGCAGGGGGCGGTGGCAGGAAGGGGATCTCTGACTGTAGGGGTGCTGGCAGGACCAGCTGTTCTGGTGGAAGCACGGGCACAGGAGAAACCTCCAATCCCACAAGGTCAATCAAAGCACTTGTTTCATTGGAAGGCTGACAATCTGTAGCACAGGAAGAAGTACATTTAAACTGAATATGTGCTTATTTACGTTGTGATCACAGAAGTGAAATAAGCAGAGATAAGAGATTAACAGAAAAAGATTGAACGTTACCTGTTAAAGCTTCGTTCATAATGGGATATCTGTCATAGATTCACAGCCATGGAGTATATCCCAGTACTCAGCAAGGACAACATATTAAAATATTCTACATCTTTTAAAAGTCTTCTGGCATTAGCAGGACACTCTGTCTATTATAGAATCAAATACAAATTCAGCTTCCAGGGATATAAATCATCCGACTTCACCATTGAATTGGATTTTTGATATCTATTAAACATAGTTCTTGAATTATTTTTTGACCTACTCCCATTCCTGAGATACATTATTAGCATTTAATATTGCATCCCAGTGTCTTCTTACAGAACAGCCAGTTTTGCCATAGTGAAAATAGCCTTGAGATGTTTGTCACTGTAAGGACTTGTTTAACATTAAACTGTTACATGTCCTACATTTGAATACCATGCACCCTGCCTTATGGTCAATAAGGCCTATAGGGGTTACTTATAAATGTTTAAAAGGAAGGTCGGCAACTGGTGGCAGAGCATCGCCTGGAATCGAGGTCAACATGCAATTTAGCATGTGTAAAATGGCGAATGCAGTACACCCCCCTTGACCTTCGATTCACCCATCATACCCCATTGGCCTAAATACCATGGATCTAGGACGAAGAAGGGGTGGGATGTACTGCATTAGCCATTTTACACGAGCTAAATTGCATGTTACATGTTGACCTTGATTCCATGCAATGCTCCGATCTGCCATTTTGTTGTATCGCTCTTCCATTTTGTGCTGCTTTGCCCTGTGGTTACACTTTAGCAGTAACATAAACATGTTTTTCACGTAAACCAGTACGAGCTGGCGTATCTTGTGAGGTTGTTTTGTACCTTGCCCTTCTTTTTGTGCATTCTATGCTTATCTCTAGGACAGAGGGAGGATGCACTGTGCAAGGCTCTCCAAGGCTGGAGACAGGGAAAGGAATATATTTTGCCTCGGCGCACCCAAACAGAATTTGGCCAGGTCTGTTTGGGTGGATCTGACGCAGAGCAGTACGGCCAGCACCTATGATAGATAGATGGGCGAGAACGCCTACTAGAGGCTTCTCGAACGTGTTGATTTACCTATAAAAAGCGGTGTCGGGGGGCTGGAGCTCAGGAACTCAGTCTTGGAGTGGACGCACTCGCGGGATGAAATTGGTGCCCAGAGAGATTACTTCCTGTGCCCCAGTCTCTACAGGGTTCCCGACCTGGTGTTTTCAGTGCTTGGCCAGGGATGTTGAAGACTCCGGTGCAGACGCATCTGGTAAGGTGCTTTGTACATTAACTGTTTATCTATCTATGTACACAGTTTCATATTTATATGTATTACAATATATATATATAGTGTGGTGTATTCATTGTTTATTGCCTTTCACTCGGTGCCTGAAACCATACCAGCTTCAGTGACTTATTGCCCTTGTCTACAATACTAATAAAGTTCATTTTACCTCCAGAGGAGTGTCGGAGTTTCTGTGTAAGTAAGTGGTGTGTGTAAGTTCAGATTACGCAAGTGGGCAGGGCAGTACATTTTGGCGTAGTCAGCAGGATTCGTAAAGAAACGCGGGGAGAAACATGTTTAAAAAGACGAAAGGTGGTTTTGGTTCTTTGGCACCAAGTGAAATCCCTTTAGCCCTCATGCAAATTCCAGGATGGGAGGCGACGCCGTACTCCGCGCTGGCGCATGAATACTCTAAAAGCTTAGGATTAAGCGAGAGCTGGTTTTGCTGTTTGGGGGAAGCAACACCAGAGTATGTTTTAAATTGTTTACAGAAGGTTCCTGTAGAGAAGGGTAAAGAATTATGTACAGTGAGCTGCAGAGGTTGGGCTCTGTTGTATGCATATCGTCAAGTTTTTGACAAATGTTTATCTCTGCAGCGGGAACAGTTGAATTTAGAAAAACAACTTATTGAAGCTAAGAATATTTCTACAATGCTTTCCTGTCAGAGTAAGCTTTTACAGGACAAATTAGAAACAAATCAAACTATAGCTAAAACGGGTTGCTGTCCGTGTCGCTGAATATAGATACAGGAAAAGGAGGGGGAGAGTGAGTAAGAGAAAAGTCCATTTAGCAATTGCCAAAGCAGGCTTAGACTTCGATCCATCCACCTGGGATTCCAACATCTGGTAATCGTCAGAGTTCTCCTCTGAAGGAGAGCAGCCCTTACAGAGAGAAAGACAGGAGGAGGAGGAAATGAACATTAAAAGAGTGGAAGCGCAGCCCATTCTAAAACAGAAACTTCAAACCGTTCCAGTGAACCCGGATGGAGTTATGTTAAATAGTGTGGAGGATTTCACTCAGCAGGAAATCAGTAATATTTTAGAGAGATTCAGACAGAATTCTGGGGAGACGCTATTAACTTGGATGGTGCGCCTCTATGATCACAACGATTCTAAGGTGATGTTAGACAATGGGGATGCTGCCAAATTTTGAACTCTCAGTACGGATCCCACTGTGCAGGGACACTTCCGGACTTACAACGGTAATAACCAAATTACCCTGTTGCAGGTAGCAGCGCATGGGTGTGGTCACAGGTACCCCACAGATTCAGACTGGCCTGGGAATGAAAAACCATGGTTCACCCTAAGAGATGCCATGCAGAGAATTAAGGAGGAGGGGATGAAGCTGGCTATTCTTAAAGGTGAGGCGCAGAATTTGGTGGGTCAGATAATGACTGCGTCGATACGGAACAAAATCAATTGTTTGGCACTACAGGAAACGCACTTAAATAAACAGGAGGGACTAGCTTTGCAGCGGAGGTGGCGGGGGCAGGTGTTCTGTGCCACATACTCTGCTTTTGCACGGGGCACATTGGTCTGGATTAGGGCGGGTGTGCTGCTCCAGAGTACTGGGCAGGTGATTGACCCTGAAGGTAGATACGTTGTAGTGACGAGGCGCTCAGATGGAAGGGACATCGTCCTAGGGAGTATATATGCCCCTAACACGGATCAGGCTTCCTTTTTTGCACTTCTCTCTGGGAAATTAGCACTTTTGTTGACAGGCTCAGTGCTTTTGGGGGGCGACTTCAACTGCATTACTGACGTTTCCCTGGACCGCTCCCACCCTCCCCTCGTGGATTCCCCGGTTCACAGACTGGCTACAGTGCGGCAGGACTGGCAGCAACAATGGAGGTTGACTGATACCTGGAGGGCGCATCACCTGTGTGACAGGGACTATTCTTACTTCTCATCACTACATGACCTGCATGTTCGGTTGGACTCGATCCTCAGCTCCCCAGATGTCTACGGGGAGATGGTACATAGTGAATACTTGGCTAGGACATCGTCTGATCATAATCCACTGTTGGTAACACTGCATTGGCTACGGGATCGCCCTGCTATCCCCACTTGGCGGCTTTGGCCTGCTACATTAGAGGATCCAGTGTTCCGAACAACTATTGGATCAGCCATTGAAAAATATTTTAGGGTTAACTCTAACACGGCGTCTTCTCTGGTGGTTGAATGGGATGTTTTAAGTCGGTAGTTAGGGGGCGCTGCATAGGCGAGGTGAAGAGAGTGCACAAAGTGTTGCTACAAGACGTATTCAAGTAAGAACAGAGGGTACGCGACTCAGAGAACGAGCGCCCGGAATGTCCGGATTGGTGGAAGGGGTTACTTGAGGCTCGAGAAGAACTAGCGGTTCAACTTGAGAGACTGCGCTACTTCGATTATAAGGCCTACACGGATATGGCGCACTCGGAACCCGATAAGGCTGGTGCACTCCTTGCCTGGCTGGCCAATCCGGCACGTAGGGAAACGATGATCTTGGAACTGAGAGGCCAGGGAGAACAGGTGTTCCGCACCCAAAGAGGTATTAATGATCATTTCTTACAGTACTATACCGAGTTGTATCGGAGTAGGCTGGGTCCTGGGCTCCATGAGGATGAGGGATTTCTGCAGAAAGCGGGACTACCGTAGCTTGAAGTCGAGGAAGCTGAAGCTCTCGGTTGGGACAACGAAGCGGGTGAAGTACGCAGCGCCATAAAACATATGGCCAGAAACAAAACGCTGGGTTCCGATGGGCTTCCAGTGGAATTTTACACGGCCTACGCCGATGCTCTGGTGCCCTGCTTGGTGGTGCTCTACAACAGGGTGAGACATGAGGACGCCCTCCCTGCCTCCACGAGTGAAGCCCTCATAGTTCCCCTTCTCAAGCCAGGCAAACCTATTTGGGATCGTTCCTCGTACAGGCCCTTCGAGATGCTTAACCTAGACTATAAGATCTTAAGCAGAATACTGGCCAGTAGTTTGATGCCCCATATGACGAAGCTGATCTATAAGGATCAAGCCGGATTTATACCATCCCGAAATACCGCGATGAATGTTCACAGACTCATGCATATTTTGGGGTTCGACACCTTTGATAAGGAAGAGGCGTGTATTTTTGCGGTCAATATTGAAAAGGCCTTTGCTAGTCTGTAGTGGGCCTACCTTTTTAATGTTTTGCAGGAATTTGGCTTAGGAGAACATTTTATACGGTGGACGGCGTTGCTTTATAGTGCTTCTACTGCCAGGGTGAGGACAGGGGGCCTGGTTTCTGCTGCTTGTACAGTGGCTAGGGTACGAGGCAGGGTTGCCCGATGTCCCCTTTATTATTCGCTCTGGCGATGAAGCCCATGGCTGCGCACGCCAGGACAGGACAGTACTACTCTTGGCTCTTGGCGGAGGGGCAAATGCAGCATATAGCGTTGTATTCGGATGATCTTCTCATGTTCCTGCCGGACTCCGAGGGCACCCTTCGATTAGCGAGGGACTTGCTGCAGACCTTGGGGAGGGTGGCAGTACTCCGGGTGAACTGGACCAAGTCGTGTTTGTTTACCCCCCGGTCGGACAGGATAGGCCAACAGAGGGCGGGGACGTTCCATGGGAATGTTGTTGTTTGCCATACTTGTGGACTCGGATTTATCATGCTCATGACGACCTTTTGGAGGGCAATGTGGGGTGGGCAGTGCTTAAAGCAATCAGTTAGGCAATCATCGCGCTCATGCGCAATACACACTGTTTTGTGAGGGTTGTTGGAATGTTAAAAGAGGGTACCAAAAGGTGGGAACCATGCAGTCATGTCTGATGTTGGGGGATATGGTGTGGTTGGGAGAGGGGGATTAACATATTGGCAGTCATTCTTTAGAAGCAGCCCAGGTGGCATTACCATGAAACAACCTGAGTAACAACACAGACACTGTAACTCCAGTCCCACCCTATGAGCATGGGTAAAGAGCATTACACAGTGCCTGGACAGGGCGGTGCCTCAATAAACTTTTTAACATGGAATGTCGAGGCCTAAATAACCAGTGGAAAATTTGCAAGGGGGTTTTATACGTACAGAGGCATCACAGAGATGTAGCCGTCATGTAGGAAACACACCTGGCACCCCATAAGGGATTATTATCATGAAGAAGAATGAAAGGTACTTGTATAGCAGCTGGATTCATAACACATGCACGCAGGCTTTTAGTATGGGTGCGTCATGGCGAAAATATAAAAAGTTTACACAATTGATGTTGAAGATATATAGTAGTTTGCTGCTGGAGTGACAACTTCGATGTGTGTCTGGTGGGGTTATATGGACCAAATTATAATGACCCTCAATTTTATCGATCCTTACACGATAAGCTTGCCATGTACAAGAAGATGCCAACACTTTGGGGAGGCAATTTTAATTGTGTGCAATCCCCAGAGCTTGACAGATCAAAGGGACCCCTACGGAAACCTTCATCAGCTGCCAAAGCCATAGCGGCAATAACGGAAGCCGAAAGATTGGTAGATGCATGGCGTAGCCGCGCACCACAGGGAAGGGAGTATACACACTACTAATCCGTGCACAACATACACACACGCACAGATTACTGGTTTGCCTCCCGAGACTTAGTACCTTTCATAACAGAATGTGAGCATCTACCACGCACATACTCGGATCACTCCCTAGTAAGATTGAAAGTGAAAATAGACGATATGCAGCCCGGGGTTAGTAAGTGGCGTATTCCACAGTACTCGCTACTAGATGCAGTGTTCAGAGAGGAGCTCTCGCAAGAGATAGACCACTACTTCAATACCAATTTAGGTAGCGTCCCCAAAATGACTACTATTTGGGAAGTGTTTAAGGCCTATATCCGAGGTGTAGTTATATTAAAACATGCAGGTGTGCTTCGCTCCATCAGGGGTAGTTTATAGAAATTGGAGACTGAGTTAGCAGAGCTCGAGCGCAGGTCACTTGAAGAATAATTCCTGAGGTTTTAGCCCAGATCAAGGAAAGGATAAACAAATTCAACAACGCAGCTCAAACTGAAGTGACTCACCTAGGACAATATGCCACCGCAAGAAGTGTACGGGGATTGGGAAAGACCTAGTGCCACGCTAGTTGCGCTGACCAGGCCTGTAAGAGGGGCGAATTAAGTGTTAGAGTTGCAGGATCAAAACGGAGCACTGATAAGCGGTGCGTCTCAGATAGTTGACAGATTTTGAAATTACTATACACATCTCTATACCTCACACCCATCAAGTGTAGAGGAATCAGCTGAAGACTATTTAGTGCATATAGCAATGAAGTGGCTGACTAACTCCTACAGGGAGCGACTGATTGCGCCACTACACCCAACCAAAATGACTGCAGCTCTAAAGGACATGCCCAATCATAAAGCCCCCGGTTCCGATGGCTTACCAGTAGCCTTTTACAAGGCCTATCAGGATCAACTGATTCCGCACCTGGTTAATCTCTTCGAAGAAATGACTACAGACGAGGTGATGCCCACCACCATGCGAGAAGCTCCCCTGATTACTTTGCTAAAGCCTGGTAAACCTCCAGAGTACTGCTCCACATGTAGACCACTGTCCTTGCTCAATACAGATACTAAACTGTTTGCCCAAATCTTGGTGAACAGACTCGCCCCCTTACTTCTGATAGTGGTGTTCTCTGAGCAGTCCGGGTTTGTACCTAGTCTATCACTCACTAGTAGTTTACCCACACTGTTCTACACCATCAAGCGTTTTGATCAGATTGTGCGCGCTGCAGAGATCTTGCTATATGCCGAAAAAGCTGTTGACTCGGTGGAGTGAAGCTTTTAATGGCTGTGCTGAGGCGAGTGGGGGTAGGATAGGTGTTCATTAAATTGGTTAAAGTCCTATACGCGCATCCCACAGTGTGGGTTAGCGTGAACGGTCTTCTATCTGCCCCAATAACAATTACTAGAGGCACCAGACAAGGATACCCACTCTCTTCCCTACTATATGCACTGACGGCGAAGCCATTGGCTTGTGTCCCCAGCGAGAATACCATGGTCATGTTATGTTATTGTTTTCTTGTAAAGCGCTAACAATCATCCTGCGTAGGATAGCACGGCGCTGTAGCAGCTATTATGAGTGATGGTTTATCATGGGTAGTATCATTTTAGTATGGTTTAGGGAACAGGCACGTTTTCAGATGTTTTCTAAATGCCGGTGGCAGTCCATAAGCCTAAGAGCCACGGGCAGTTCGTTCCATTTGGTTGCAGCTATGTGGGAGAAGGCACGCTCTCCCATCCTGGCTTTCTTCACTCAAGTAGTTACTGCTCTAGCCGTGAATTGGGAGCGGAGATTTCTAGTTGGTGCATAGAATTGAATCCTATTTTTAAGGATAAGAGGGCCTGTGTTGTGAAGTGCTCTGTGTGTATACACATCATTTTGAAGGTTGCTCTCTGCCTCATTGGCAACCAGTGAAGCTCTCGTAGGCAGCTCTTGGCTGAGTCAAACTTTCTTTTCTTGCATATCGCCTTGGCCGCCGCGTTCTGCACTAATTGTAATTTGGTGAAGAGTAATTCTGCCATGCCTACGAACAGGGAATTTCCGTAGTCCAGCCTGCTCATCAATAATGACTGGACCAGGATCCTTCTACACTCCATGGGAATCCAGGGAAAGACTCTTCTGAGCATCTTTTGGTATGGCAAAACCTTTGCCACATATTGTAGCTACATGAGATTTCATAGACAGTGTGGTGTCAATCATTACTCCCAAATTCCTTGCTGTTGGTGTCGGAATTGGGGGGGTGCCCAGGGATACTGGCCACCAGCTGTTCCACAGTTGAGTGTGTCCACCGAACAACAATATCTCTGGATTGTTGATATCCAAACCTGCCTTTTTTAGAAGAGGGGTGACTATAGCGCTCTTCCAGCTAGTTGGGAATTCCGCAGTTTCTAGCGAGTGGTTCAGCACTTGGGCTACCGCTGAGCAAATTATGGGGGTGAGTTGCGAAAAATGTGGTGGGGACATGGGTCCAATGGGGAGCCTGATTTAATTTCTAGCATAACTTTACCCACTTCTTCTTGCGAAAATGGGCCAAAGCTGGAGCAGCTAATCGGAGGGATGAGTAGCTCATGGGCTTCTTAACCATCCGGTTTGGAGTTGGACAATGACAAATAGATTGTGTCATTCATTTTATCGCAGCCTACTTGTGATGGAGTCAGATTTAATGAAAGGCTGGTGGGACTGCACAGTTCTCTAACTAATTTAAAAAAGTTCTTCAGAAGAGTTTTTATTTTCTATTATTCTGCAAGAAAAGTAATCCTTCTTCGCTTTCCTAATGGCTTTGGTGTATAGTGTGAGTACTTTCTTATATGCCAGTCTGGTGTCTTGAGTTCTTGTTAGTCTCCATTTGTGTTCAAGCGATGTGCATTTCCTTTTTAATGCCGTTAGTTCTGGCCCATACCAGTTTTCTGACGTAGTACGCCTGGGTTTAATATTAGAGCGAAGCACTGAACAATGTTCCAGTGCTTTCGTAATATGGTTCTGGAGATAGTCTATTTCTTCGTTGATGTCACTTTTTACTGCTTGGGAGAAGGTGAAATGTTGCTGAAAGGCTTCTACTGTAAAATGTTTCCAACTCCTATTTTGTGTCGCTGCCGGGTTAAAAGGTCTGGTGTTTTTAACCGGTAGATGGATATTTAACTCAATCAAGGAGTGATCTGTCCAGGTCAATGGTTTAATCCCTTTAATGAGAATAGAACTTATATTGGAGAACATCAGATCGAAGATATGTCCAGCCTTGTGTGTTGGTTGTTCGATTCTCTGGGACAGCTGTAGAATTTCCATATTCTCTACTAACTGTTTTGCTAGGGGATTAGTACTATCATCATAGTGAATGTTGAAGTCCCCTAGGAGCAAGATATTTTTGTTATGCAAAGAAAAGTTCCACAGCGGATCTTACAGTAAGCACCTCTACTTTCCAATTTCCCTCTTATGTCCAATTTGAGCTGTTATGCTGAATGCTGTGCTGATAACCTCCAGGACCTGCTGCGGTTTTGGTCCTACTGGAATTCCAGACAAAGATTTATGAAACCAAACGGAGGCAGCACCAAGGATGAAGTAGCCAGGACAATGTAGTATCGAATCCGTCATGGGGACACCGTACTGATAGGAGGCTCTTGAGCAAGTTTGGTGGCAGCTTATTATGGTCTGCACACACACTGTTCTTTGGATGCCAGAAATTGTACACTAACTTTGGAACATCATTGTCTTGGACCACTTGTGTCTTTTATATATAAAAACCCTGACGTGGATATAATACTATCAGGATAACGGATTTTTGATATAGGCATCTGTACTGGTCTAACGATCCCATTGACGTCATTTCTCATCAATTCAAGTTCTGATCAATACTCTCGCCCTGACGAAGCTCCCATGGTTGGGGAGCGAAACGCGTTGGCTGTCCTGTATATGAGAAAAATAAAAGAATTTATTTTTGATACTACATTGTCCTGGCTACTTCATCCTTGGTGCTGCCTCCGTTTGGTTTCATATATTTTTGTTATGCAGACAGACCGGCATGATTTGCGCCAGAAGCTGCGTACTAAAGTCAGATGTGCAACCTGGTAGATTATAGATAATAACACCACCGAGAAGAATATTGGTATTTATGGACACTGAAAAAGCCATAGCTTCATAGCTGCTAGTCTGTGTGATCATCTCTTGTCTGCAAGTGAAGGAGTCTTTAAACAACAAAGCTACTCCACCTCCCTTTTTTTTCTCACTGTTCAGATTGAGGATTTTATACTCAGCAGGGAGAGCCGTCGCAATGTCCGGGGTGCTGTGCTTATGAAGCCACGTCTCAGTAATGAAGGCTAGATCCGGTTTATCAGTATACAGAATATCCCAAATTTCGATTGCAAGCTTTGGGACGGATCTTGCATTGAGATAAATACACCTTAGTGCAAAATCTGGGGTAATGGCATTAACAGGACGGCACCAGGGGTCGCTCTCCCATTTACAGTTCCGGCAACTGACTGGCCCCATAGTATTCAAGGGTTCCAATTGTACACATGAGGTTTGGTGAGTTGTGCCTATGATGTTAAGCTTCCTAAGCTCACTACTTGAATATGTAGTGGCATTTGTTG
Organism: Lissotriton vulgaris; assembly: GCF_964263255.1. NCBI lineage: Eukaryota > Metazoa > Chordata > Amphibia > Caudata > Salamandridae > Lissotriton > Lissotriton vulgaris. The sequence goes on along the minus strand of NC_141695.1, from coordinate 616,644,612 downwards.
ATAGAATTGAATTTTGGCAAGTCAATTGTACAGGGGTTATGGCCCCTGGTCCCGGCCTGTCGCGGACGGGCACAGACGGGCTTGCCTTTGGCGCGCCTTCTGCGCGCCCGCTGCACCCGTCCGCTGCGCTTCCGGGATGTTGGCTCCATTTTGTAGTGGCGAGGGCGGGAGGGGCCGAGCACTAGTCTGCTCGCCCTGCTCCTCACCCAAGATGGCGGGACCCCAAGCAGCACCTACTCGGCTGCTGTGGGGGTGGTCTAGGGATAATTCCGAGCCGAGTTTGCCAGTTCAACTCTGCATCGGTGCGCAAACAGGGGAGGACACACCGCTATGGCTCCGTGCAAATTCAGTATCGAGGTGAGCAGTAAATACGTGAATTGTTAGCACAGTGAGCTCAAAATACAATTTTAAAAGTAAGGCGATAAAATTGCGCAATGAGTAAAATCCAGATACAATTTTAAAAGCAACAGTAAATTTAAGCAGCAGTTTTCCTTACTAGTCGGCTTCCGCCTCAGGACGCTTAGTAAAACACACCACACACAATAGTAGTCATCGGGGGTGTGAAAGAAGGGCTTTTGTAGCGGCGAGGGCGGGAAGGCGGGAGGGGCCGAGCACTAGTCTGCTCGCCCTGCTCCTGCTCCTCACCCGAGATGGCGGGACCCCAAGCAGCACCTACTCGGCTGCTGTGGGGGTGGTCTAGGGATAATTCCGAGCCGAGTTTGCCAGTTCAACTCTGCATCGGTGTGCAAACAGGGGAGGACACACCGCTATGGCCCCGTGCAAATTCAGTATCGAGGTGAGCAGTAAATACGTGAATTGTCAGCACAGTGAGCTCAAAATACAATTTTAAAAGTAAGGCGATAAAATTGCGCAATGAGTAAAATCCAGATACAATTTTAAAAGCAACAGTAAATTTAAGCAGCAGTTTTCCTTACTAGTCCCGGTTTCCGCCTCAGGACGCTTAGTAAAACACACCACACACAATAGTAGTCATCGGGGGTGTGAAAGAAGGGCTTTTGTAGCAGCGAGGGCGGGAGGGGCCGAGCACCAGTCTGCTCACCCTGCTCCTCACCCAAGATGGCGGGACCCCAAGCAGCACCTACTCGGCTGCTGTGGGGGTGGTCTAGGGATAATTCCGAGCCGAGTTTGCCAGTTCAACTCTGCATCGGTGCGCAAACAGGGGAGGACACACCGCTATGGCTCCGTGCAAATTCAGTATCGAGGTGAGCAGTAAATACGTGAATTGTTAGCACAGTGAGCTCAAAATACAATTTTAAAAGTAAGGCGATAAAATTGCGCAATGAGTAAAATCCAGATACAATTTTAAAAGCAACAGTAAATTTAAGCAGCAGTTTTCCTTACTAGTCCCGGCTTCCGCCTCAGGACGCTTAGTAGAACACACCACACACAATAGTAGTCATCGAGGGTGTGAAAGAAGGGCTTTTGTAGCGGCGAGGGCGGGAGGGCGGGAGGGGCCGAGCACTAGTCTGGTCGCCCTGCTCCTGCTCCTCACCCAAGATGGCGGGACCCCAAGCAGCACCTACTCGGCTGCTGTGGGGGTGGTCTAGGGATAATTCCGAGCTTGCCAGTTCAACTCTGCATCGGTGCGCAAGCAGGGGAGGACACACTGCTATGGCCCCATGCAAATTCAGTATCGAGGTGAGCAGTAAATACGTGAATTGTTAGCACAGTGAGCTCAAAATACAAATCCGCATCACGGAATATGATTTCCACAGTACAAATGAATAATAACCGCATATGCTGCGGATATTTTATTGTATATACACAACCCAGAGAATAACCTAACGCCCGCGTTGCAAGAGGTGGAACGATTCGGGCACCACTTGGACCATCGTATACATTGGATCAAGTCACTTATATTTTCACTACCTGCTAATACTATCCCCTCCCAGATGGATTATCCCATACATGGACCACGGATCCAACACGCTATTTTGGGGTTCAAATACACACTGATACCGAAGTAGTAGTCTGGGAAAACTATGTCCGTGCTGTACAGAACTCTCAGAGACCACTGAGAAGTGGATAGGTCAGCCACTATGGTTGCTAGGGATTATTTCACTCAGGTCAGGTCAAAGATACTTTATTCGGGCACTAAAAGCCATAAAACCGGACATTTAAAACATTAAAAAAAATTACAATAGCTTAAAAAGATTTCACATGTACATTTAAAAATCCGAATCGCCCAGGTGAATACAGGTAGGACTAGTTATACAGACAAATAAAATGAAAAACTCATTATTAAGAACGAACGCAGAGTGCCATGATAGAAATAAAATTCAACAGGTAAAGTGCAAAAGTAAACGGGCTGGATAGTTACCGTAATGGGCATGGAATGGAATATATGATCCCCAGTAGAGTCTACGCATGAATTTGATTTCTGTCCCCTGAATGTCCCTCACATCTTTGTATCCCCATTCTTCACACCTGTAAGTGGCCATAGGGATACATTTTTCTCAACACATCTTGAGCAGGGGGGAATGGGCTTTGACCCCAGCCTTTTTACAAAGTCTGTAGTATCCCCTGCTGCTATTGCCAAGACATTCTTTTTATGTAATCTTTGCGCAGCCCAGGTCCCTCGGTCATCGAACAACACCCCCAGATAACAAGGGCATCCCACCGTCACTAATAACAGTCATAATATCACTCCATTCAGAAACCTGAGTACGGATAAAAACAGGTCTCACATTTCTGTTGGCGAAAATCGAGACGCTCAAAGGTTTGAAACAAGGCTGTGAACTCGCCCCCCTCCTCTTTAATCTGTATACAGTGGACCTGGGAAACATGCTAGCCAACAACAGCCTGGCTCCTCCTCGACTAAGTAACCAACCTTTACACATTATGCAGTACGCCGATGACATGGTCATCATGGACCACACTGAAGTGGGCCTCCAACGTGCCTTGAGCAGCTTACACAAATATAGCAAACCGAACCATCTCATTAGTAACTCAAATATGACCAAGATCTTGGTAGTAGGTCGGCAAAAGCATACCAAAAAAAAGATTACATGCACTATTGGATCTAGGAAAATTAACTGTGTGCAGAAATACAAGTACTTGGGGGTTTGGTTCACAGAAACTGCAAGTCCCATCGCCCACAAAAAAGATTTGGCTCACAAATCTGCAGCTCTCACGTATGGTTTAATAAAACTGAACAAAAAGTTCACAAGTCCCTCAGCAGAGAGCATAAGGAAAGTTACCCAAGCTGCACTTCTTCCAGCACTTGTGTATGTGCATCAAGCATTTCCGGCGCCTGCTCAGAAAGCATGGAGCGGGCCCAATGCATGGCCTACAAAAAAATCTTTCAACTGCCAAAACACATCTCCAGGGCAAGACTGAGGTTGGATCATGGTCTAGTCAAACCCTCACTCACCCTTGAGGGCGACTACTTGAAACACTATATTCGAATCTTAAAAACGCTGGGGGAATCTCTAAACAGCTGCCTCAGGGATACATTCGAAAAACTCGGCTCACCATGGAACACTCAACTCAGGCTTCTATAGATAAAAATGAACCAGCACTCGCCCTGGCTCATATCTCATACACCGCATGGAAAACGTGAATTAACAAGCAAGTCCAACTAGTCTCATTTCAGCAAGACTGGGCAACACTAAAAACTTCAGCTTTCCTTATCCCGCTGAATGACTCATATACAGTAAACAAACCGCAGGCTTACCTTATGGCCGCGCTGAACCCCATAGTCAGAAGAGAGATCATGTACATGCGGATGCTGGCATTGCCAATCACTGATGTTAGCCAAGCTTGGGCATACCAAAGCACAGGAGGGCATGCCGCCTGTGCAACTACAAGTGAGAGTCTTGGCTACACCTATTGTGCTGCTGCCTCGCCCTAACAACCAAAAGGAGAATAGACAATTATACTAAGTAAAAAAGCAAACACCTGCCCCAAGGCCTCTGCCATATGCTTCACACAAAGAGAACCCAACATTTTGGCCTGGTGTGGAAGACTTTCACACACTAGACAAGCCATATATCCTTGCCCTGCAACTGCACCTTGCCCTCAAACAGTCCAAACACTGATCCTGGATTACTTCAAACAAAGATCCTCGAAAGAGAACAGACCAAGCCTAGAAAGCAGAAATCGAGTCTAAAGCTCCCTCTCACCTTACTGGCCGCACCCACCAAAAAACTCTAAACGAGTCCACGGGGCTGCATCCCTAGATGGCTCTTATAAGTTGTACGGGATCATACACAAATTTGGCTTACCAGGTCACAAATAATAGCACTTTACACAAGAAATAATTCAAAACGAGAGGTACGGCATTAAAAGCAGCCCTGGAACCCCGACCATTCTGGGTGGCGATAATTTCCTATGGGAGTGGCCACAGTGTTATGGTGAAACCCAAATTTGAACACATGACCTGAGAGAATTGCTGGCACTTAAGAACTGTATTTTATCAACTTTTTTATTCTATTAGGAAAATGTTTTTTCCCTTTTAATCTGTAATGCAATGGTTTTAGTTAACTTATGCAAATAAACATATGCATTCATTCATTCTCCCCCAGATAAGGGAAGGTTAACACTTGTTAATTCTGCCCTCCTGCAAAAGAACTTGCACCTAGCAGCCTTCTGGGTACCTCACATCAAGGTGTGGGATTTTGAAAAGTTAGTGGCTAGATCAAGTGAGTCCATAAAATCTATAAAAACATTTAAAAGATTTTGGAGGCCTACAACAGTTCTGGCAAACAACACTGCGTCGTCTGCATACATGACTTCAGAGATCATTTGAGAACAAGCTCTCGGAATGTCTTTACAGCTAGATATGAGGTGGTCCCCTATCTAATGCTGTAAAGGGAGAACAGCAGGGTAGCCAAAATTCACCACTGCCAGACCACTCTCTTGACCTCCTAAGAGTTCGTCACGCCGCCATCCTCATTAAATCTCACCACAGCAGAAGTGTTATTCTGGGCGGTGAGCAGAAAGGCCACCGCCTTTCTGGTTGACTGAATCTGTCCAGACCCAGATTCAGTCAACCACAGTTTGGATCCATTTACACGGTTGAGCGCCGTCGTTATGTCCATAAAAGCCATATGCATGGTACCCTTCTTAGCAATTGTGTAGTTCCCGACCACCAGGTGCAGGTTAATACATTGATAAAGCGTCCCTTTGTTTTGCCTAAGACCATACTGTAGGTCAGAAATGCCATTAAAATTATCTAGCCACAGTGATAGTCGATCCAAAATTACTTTCCCCATGATTTTGGCAGTCTTGTCTAAAAGCGAAATAGATTGATAACATGCAGGATCATCCCTTTAGCCCTTTTTAGGTCAAAGCCTGCGTTGCACGCATGCGCTGCTGCAGGCAAAGAGATATTGTGAGCAGGGGATTTCAGTACGGCGTGAAGCCACGCACCTTTTTTCCATTGGCAGGCCTCTTGAAACGGAGGCCTGCCATTGGCAAAAGCTCCTGTTTAGCAGATTTGTCTGCTCTGGATACCGCCTCTCGAGGACTCCATGACCTGCCTTACGGTAGCACGACAATATTTTTAGAAATATTGCCTTGGCAACCATGAGGCAGGTCAGGGAGTCCTGGAGGGGCGGGATTCAGTATCCTGTTTCCGCCCCGTTTTTTGTTTTTTTTGTTTCGTTTGTGCCGTCATTCCTGAGCGTTCCTCGGTGGTGGAGGAGGTAGGGGACAAACGGTGCTTGTGTTACTTTGTACAGTAGGTGGTGCTCTGATACTAAACACTAAAAATCCGTTAAAAAGGTTGCGCTTGTTTGTCGGATTGACCTTTCAAGCTGCGGCTGGTTTCTCAGCATGGTTTTCCGTGTGTTGGTGAACAGGTGCGTGCAGGAGGCAAGGATTAGAAGCGTCTAGAAGGCTGGGCATTCCGTAGGTGGAAGTAAACCGGTGTGGGCTGAGAGGGCCTCCCGGTTCATGGAAGGGTTAAGGCCCCAGATGGAGCACATACATGTATACAGTCTGGAGAGGCATGGTAGTGAATTAATGTTGATTCATGTCTTGCCCAAAATGTGTTCGCAGGCAGTCTGGCGTCCATGGCGTAAGGAGTAATCTCTTTTAAAGTGAGAAATAGTGAAATATCTTAACAACCTCGCCTTACATCCGCGCGATCCACGGGGTGTGAAAGGGTCAACTGGAGTAATATAAAAAGAGTACACGGGGCGCGCAGGATCTGCGTCTTTCTAATTATATATATATTTATTTATTTAAGGCGTTTATAGCCCCAAAGTCCGCATATCACTAGACAACTACTTTCATTAACTGTAACGTGACAGTGGAAGCAGAGGTAAAGCTTCACATAACGTGTACTGTGGAGACAAAGTCCGTGGTACGTATAAAAAGGGTCTGTTTCTTGCTCTAAACCCCATCAGCTGATACCAGACAGTAGATTCCATAGTCTTGGGGCCTGGCAGCAGTCGGCTCAGTTCACAGGATGGCTTTTTTCTGTATTTTTTTTACCGACCTGTTTCTTTCTCTTCCTGTATTTTGAAGTTTGTTTTTAGGTGGATGGGAGGGCCGCTGTTATAAATATAATTCTGCATTCTGAGGGAGCCAGCGATGTTCTGTTAGTTTATGTTGTTTTATCCCCCGCACTGCTTTTATAAGGTGTCGATGCTGTGTGCGCAGCATGTCAGTTGCTGCGTCAGTAATCACATAGAAGCCGAATTAGTGTGTGCTAGAGACGGGCTGCAGCGTATGGCATGGTTTGAAGGGACTGGGGCACAATTGGGAAAGTCCGTTCATGTCTCGTCGCCAGTGTGTATATGCGATGATGAGGCAGCGGGCAGGGTGGGATTTACAGGCTTATATAAACAAACTGGTCTATTCTAACGAAGTTCCATTCCTGTGCTAATGGTAACGCATTCCCAGGAGCAAGCAGGCATGCATGAAATCACTTTTTTATATACACAACCCCTTTGACAGCAACATTTGTGCACCAGCCCACAATCCCGTCACAGGGATGCCAAATGTCAGCAGTTGCATACTTGCACAAAATTAAATTTAGAGCATGGTATTCTATGCACAGGTAAAGCCTGGTGTGTACTATGGACAGCGCAGAGCCCCAGCCACATCAGTACAGCACACAAGGAAGAACCTACAGCCCATGTTAAAACGACATTACATATAGGGCACGGCTTTAAGCTACGATTTTTGCACTAAATAAACAAGGGTTGGCTGCAACCTATACTATGTGAATAAAAAGGATGTGACCTTATAGCTGGAGCGGTTCGACCTCGAAGCTGAGGAACAGGGTTCGAGTCTCGGCTCAACATACTGTGATTCTGGGTAAATCACTTAATCTCCCCGCGCCCAACAAAAATTAACGCGTGTGTCTGGAACGCAACTGGTGCTCATGTAAAGCGTTTTGATATCTTCGGGTCAAGTTTGCGCTATATAAAACTCGGTGATGTCCTGTGCACAGGTGTACGGAGTACAGAGCTTCCTAGGAAAGGCAGGCATGTACACAGACTGTAGTTGTATGATGCTGTGGTACTCACAAGGCATGACAGGAGGCAACTTTCTATGCAAATCACAGGTCAAAATACATCATTAACCTCTGGAACATATTGAGGGACATTGATGTTCTCCACTATATTATGTACTAAACTTATAAAAAAAAAACGGTCTCCAAAAAAACTTCACCTGAAAACCGTTATTATTAAGTTCCAAAAAGCCTAACCCACGAGCATGTGGCAGTAATAGATATCTAAGGTACCATAACTTGAGCGTCATAAACATACAACTGTCATCATAAACAACAGCACTAAAGGCAACATCAATGAATTGACGGATGATAATACCAATCACACTAATGACTGCACTGCATTTAAAACACGGGTGGGTTTGGCAAGGGTACAAATAGGGACAAGAAGACATCTATATACCATATACAATCTAAACATTACGTACGCCACTGCTTGTCTGTGCGGTGAAGAGATTTGCTGCAGATTTACACATGCAACTTTACACCTAGTGATGAAGTGGATTATATTTTGCTCAGCTCCTTCCAGCTCCACGCAGGATACAAATTAGGGAGAGCTGCATAAAGTACTTGTCATCGAGGCACCACTTATGAATGTCCTTGCCATTGAGGCACCACTTATGAATGTCCTTGCCAGGTGGCATGAAAGAAAAAACGCTGTAAACGTGTTTGGCTACCAAGAGACCATATTTTGAAAACCCTCGAAAGTCTAAAATGAAGAAACGTTGTTATGACTCAAAACCTGGATATCTATTAAATTCCACAGTTATGGCTGGTTATGCCATGCTAAAGGTTGTTTAATGTCAATTAATCATAGGAATACTGGGGGAATGTCATGCTTAATATATGTATGTATGTATACTTCGGTATTTTTAAAGCTCAAACCTAGCACGCTATAAACACAGTGCTATTTATCCAAAAAACGAGAAGAAAACACCATACATCTCCTTTGAATACGGCCTAACTTGAATGAAGAAAGAAGGGGGACAAGCGGGTAGAATATGTCTAAAATCAACAGATATAGTTCTGGACTCCGCTTTTGTAAAATTTATACTAATGGTAAAAAAGAAATTAGACTCCTGAGACTAGACGTTAAAAACACTGCAGAGGAAAATTGCATAACTATTATCAACAAGCATTTGCAATTCAATAAGTTTGGCATTTACGCAAGTTTAAGCTATTGGCTTGGTAAATAATCCTGCCTTTTATTTATGTTTTAAAAACGGAAACAAAAATAAAAGGCATTGTGATTTACAGTGTCAAAAGCTCAAACTCACGTAAATGCGAGACCTATTGCATTGCAAATGCTTTTTGAAAATAGGAATCATAATAGCCTCGGCCCAGGAAGGAGAAAAACCACACTTACAAGCTGCATTAAACCTGTGCCAATATCCTCGCCCAGAGCACAGGGTCGGCCTTATACATATCCAAAGTGACCCCATCTGGGCACGTCGCTTTCCCCCAGATGTGCCCTGAATAGCTTTGTGAACCTCGGTTGCACTGAAGTGAAGTGGGGCGCTAGCTGTGCCAGAATCCCATTGTACCTCAGCCCCTTCACAGTCACCACTGTACATTCCTTCAAAATGCTGATCCCATCGCTCTGCAGCTATAGTGCAGTCTGTACTGAAATTAGCTGTATGAGAAAAAAAGGGGCTATTAACCACAGCCCAAAACAGTATGCTTGCTTGTCCAAGAGACTCCCATGCCTGTTCCCTAATAAGCTTCTTCCTCTGTTCAGTAGCAGACCTGTAGGCCCTCATACAAGTCCTAACCTCAGCCTCATCCCTCAGGACTTATTTGAGTGCCAACAATAACTTTCTACGGGCTTTTGAACAGGTACTATCAAATCACATTTTACCCTTGGGACCTTTGGCCCTGCTCGTGTTGGTTGAACAAGTGGCTATCTGTTTGGTTAGCTTGTCAAAACCATCTAAGACAGCTCTGTCCTGCATGCTAGTGTCCATACATACTGATATCTCTGTGGCACACTCAACATACAAACTACCCAGGAAACTTTCCCGTATTACCTTCTCACACTTCAGCTACGTGCTTGATCTTTAGTAGCAATGTCTGTGTTTAGGATGCTGCTGTCCTCTTCTCTATATAAGGCGGACAAATAGACAAGGTCAAGCATGACAGGGTTATGATCACTGTGGGTATTCCAGGACACGCTCATTTGTGGACTGTATGGACGGGGCAGTTTGCTCCAGTTTGCTCTAAACAGCACAGGATGTTAGCTGAGAAGAGCCCTTCTACTTGAAAGCCTGATTGCTCAAAGTGTTTGGCCAGTGATAAGAACTCCCCATGGTCCTTTGTGACAGTGCAGTTGAGGTGGCATTGATGGATGTTAAAATCGCCAGAATTATAATCTCATAATAATAGTGTTTCCTCTCCCCCTAATGTCCAAGAAACCCCTCTAGGGCTACTAGGTGTTCGGTCTGAAAACTTCTAGTGAAGGAATTATACAAATTAACTACTAGCAGGGGGGATGATTCTTAAAAAGCAGCTCCACTGCTAACATATGGGATGACTGACACTCTTACTAGTCTAGTTGTGCATGCTAGGTTAAGTGAGACCAATAGAAGGAGACCCCCTGGCTCTCCCCACAGTTGAAGACACAGCACATGTAAACAAAAGGGATAAAGCCATCAAAAAAAATCTCTCAGTGGTATCCCAAGTTTCCTGTAAGGCAATTAAATGGCAGCATAAAAGGAACCTCTGCCGTAGCACATCATCTCTTTTCGACCTTAAGCCTGCAATATTCCAGGACAGTATTTTCATACAGGGTGTGCAAAAGATGATAGGTGTTAGCTTACGTGATGGAGCAGGTGCTAACTTGATGGGAAAGCAGATGTTTTAATAACAGTGTCCAAGGGCCTTATGCCTTGCTGCTCAGCTTGAAGTGATGTTAGTCAGTCGTTGCCGTCTAGCCCCTGTGCACTTAACAAGGGTTCGAATCTGTTAGCCAGGGGGAGAACATATCTAGTATTGCTGCCCTGGGCAGACTCAGCTGGTCTAGGCACGGACTGCCAGGGATAATTTGAGAAGAACGGGCTGGAGGGGTAAAAATACTGAAGGGGGGCGATCCTAATAGATGATTTGACATTAACTATGACGTAGTGCACCTCCATATTTTGCCTATCCTACGACCTACCCAACCCACCCTTCAAGCCATAATGATGTCAGGGGATAGATGTTGGCCATTAACAACATTAGTATTATACCAATGAGTGAACTTATGCATGAGGTCCAATTATGATTCCTTCAAGCCTTGTGAGATTGGTGGGACTCCCAATAAGATTAAGGCCAAGGGTGTTGATTCTGGGGCAGGTCCAGGATACGCTGGCTTCCAGCTTGTGTCATGGCAAGTATATTTGAAGTGGGTGTGTCAGTTAAGCTCCCCTTGGGTACTCGTACCCCTTGTGTTTGCGCTGCCTGTGCTACAGGGTCCAAATTACAAAACCTACGTGGATTCCTGGGCCCATGAATCTTCCCTGGCTCAGTGGCATAGAATTTTGTGTCTCCTGCGTCGCCTGGTTCAAGCTACTGATCACAGAAGGTGCGCCTGTGCCAGACAGCCACGCAGTAATTGGCCTAGTAGTACAAATAATACACCTGCACGCTCCGTCCCAACAGAATGACAAGGGGCTATTGAAGAAAGAGTGTCAAGCCTCGCCTCTATACCCTCCAGCTTTTGCGTATAGGCGCTATGAGTGTGTTAAACATAGTCTCTAGCCTGAGTAGGAGAATATCTAAAAGTGGTTCAAAGTCAGCACTTTAAATTGTGTGACCCGAGGGGCTCTTTTACAGCCAGCCCAATCCGGGACTGAGTCATGTTCCTCTGTAATCAGGGCTGCCTCAGCATTAGAAACCACAGTACTTGGAATGGCAGGTGGAGATAAAACCAGGGTGGGAGTTACCCCTACAGCTCCATAGTTCTCAACTGCGATGAAATCCTGGGCGATATTCTCAGTCTCCAATGAGAGCGTCCTTTCAGTCAGGGCTATCTCATTCGATATGATATTAGCTGCCCTAGTTAGAAAGGTGTCAATGGTGGCTACAACATTGCCCCACTCATGAAAATTATAGTTCTCCCACGCTTCCTATTTCATTTCGTGACCATACCTATGCCTTTACTAAAAACACTCTTCCGCACTCTACGCTTCCTCATGATCAGACTTGTCAGGCCGGGAAGCAAAACAGAGTACAATGGGAAACATTGACTAAATCATATTCAACGCTCCAGACCTTGAAATATATTACTCGGCAGCACAACAAAAGCATGCATATCATTGACTACACAGTCCTCACAAGACCCTGCACTTGTACATAGAGAGAGATGAAGTTAACCAACTATCCCTGCTGCAATATCTCCTTACTAAGCCACAGACGATATCATGTTATATACCCGGTAGGGCATACAAGATACCAATTACGAAGGGCGGCAGGCCTATAGAGGATTACGTTCCTCTACTCTCTGAAACTACCTGTTGAATGGTGCGATTGGCTACCGTCTCTACATGTGTACAGGAACCAACTCTATACACACGAAGGCACAGCAGGAATGGCTCAAAGAACTTGGCAAAGATTTAATGGAGGAGTGACGGTTATATTACTGCTCAAGCACGAAATCGATCCCAGAGAACGGTAGACACCGACTAACGCACTTCAAATATATGCACAGTGTATTACACTCCGGACCGACTATATAAATACAGACTGAGAGAAGATGATAAATATGCAAGATGCGGGGCTGCGGAGGCAACCTTCACACATCTTGCTTTGGGACTGTCATGGGATCAATAGATAATGAACCGCGGTGTTCACGGCACTGCAGGACATGGCTGGGGCACCCGTGCCTGACACCCCGTTAGTGGCCCTCCTGGGATACGTCAAAGACTTACCCGAGGGAACCCGTACACCGTTAGATCTTGGCATTTTGTTTGTTTTGATAATCAATTTCATAGGTTTTTTAAACAAGAAAATACCAGCAGTAATCAAATGCAGCATATTACAGCAGTTATAAGACATCTCCATGTTACATATACAGGAAAGGATGAACTTGCGATATATGATCTTATAGAATCCCACATAGAGCACACAGTTCTTAAAATGAGATGTGTTTATTCTATCTGTCCCAGCCATTTGTTCCAAACCTTGCCTCAAAACATCGGCTTCTCTTGTGCTGCGCACCAGTCTACACCTCTGCGAAATTTCGTTATACTAGGCGGGACAGGGTTTATCCAGCTAGTAGCAATGTCCCTCTAAGCCACCATCATGGCTGTATTAAGAAATTGTTTGTCAGTTCTGGTTCCGTCTAATCCATCCATGATTCCCAGCAGCATATTTAAAGGATTATGTGGGACCTCCCAGCCCAGGACCTCTCGGAGCTCCTTTTCGATGTAGTCTCAATACCACATGAAAGAAATCTACATAGTCGTGTTAGCAGCGTGTACATGATGCGGTTGGTTTCTCACCTGAGCTTTAATGGCGATTTGTTGTTAGGTAGGCAGCGTGTAAATAGTAAGTACAGTTGGACCAGACTGAGTCTAGCTGAGGTGGTGACTGTTTTGGATGCCATCAGCGCTTCCCTCCAGTCTTCTTCTTCAAGAGGCCCGATCCATCCCTTCCATTGACTTCTAAGCCGGTTTTGTGTGTTTGGATTGTTGTTGGTTAGGGAGCAGAAGATACAAGAGATTCCTCATTTTCCCAGGTTGCCTGTCATAGTTTGCGCCTCAGGGGGACTATATTCTGGTATTGAGGTGCCATTTGGTATGTGTATGTGGAGAGCATGGCTTAGCTGCAGATACCTATAGAATTGTGAGGAATGTAGGGAACATTGGGTTTGCAGATCATGAAAAGTGTAAATATGGTCACCTGTCCACACATCCCCAAGCTGTGAGACACCAATGATGTCTCAGGCACTGAATCCCTCCAGTCTGCTGAGCTATCGGAGCCAGGCACCCTGCCAAAGTGGTGTGTATTGGGTCAACGTGTTCGTCCATTGGGTATAATGCGCAGGGAGGCGCGCCAAGCCAACAGAACTGCCTGTGTCACTACCGGTAAAGTTCTTGGGATAGGTCCCCCATACATCATCACCTGGATCCTGGGCAGGCCCAGGTCGTTCAGCTCTACTCTGTATGCTGGGTCAGAGCAGCCTCGGTTAAAGCAGTCGTGAAGCGCGAGCAGGCGAGTTGCCAGGTAGTACAGGTATAGATTAGTCATGCCCATACCCCGAAGGATGGAATCCGGCATTGGCACAGGGCCATGCGAGGTCTCCGCCCACCCCAAAGGTATTTAGTGGCCAGACTGTCTAGCTCTTTAAACCACGTCCGTGGAAAATGAAATAGGGTATTTTGAATCACATAAAGGGACCTGGGGAGGATCATAATTTTAAAGGAGGATTAAGCGGTAATGTCTGCCACCTGTGGAGGTTGCCTCGAGCTCCCTTCACCAGCCGGGTAACATTAAGTGAACAGGCGAGATCAAGGAGCAAGGCCACCCAGATATTTGAATGGTTGCCTTCTGATAGGTATTGTGGATTGCCAATTAAAGCAATCTCTTGATATGTGGAGAGGGACCAGGACGGGCTTACTGGGGTTTAATTGCAGACCAGAGATTTGTCCAAAGAAGTGCATTGCCCGGAGGCAGTGGTGGACGGACTGCGCCGGTTTGGCTAGAAAGAGCAAGGCATCATCTGCGTATAAAGCGATTTTGTCTTCTTCAGTGCATGGCACTCTCCAGCCCCGAATACGGTCATCAGACCGTATAAAGCATGCCAAGGGCTCCTGCACAGGGCGAAATAGGAGCAGTGGGATGGGGCACCCCTGCCTCGTTCCCCTTTTAATGGGAAATTGCTCAGAAAGAGCCCCATTGACCAGCACAAGCGCTTGCGGTTGAGAGTGTAAAACCTTAACCAAGTTGGGGAAGTGTTGGGACATGACCATCTCAACCAGTCATCTTCCAGATACTGCCAGTCCTTTTGGAAATCAATGAGGAGAAGTGCTAAGTAGGGGGTTAGTGATTGGCGGTTTGCTAAGGCTAGATGGAGATGTCTGAGGCAGTGTCTGGTCCCACAAGATGGCATGAATCCACATTGGTGGGGGTGGAAAATTTAGTAAGCTAGGGCCTCAATCGGTGGGATAGGACCGAGGCAATTATTTTTAACTCTGTGTTTATGAGGGAGATTGGGCAATACTCAGTGCAGTTTGGTGAAGGAGGCTGTGTTATGGGGATCCCCACAATGGCGGCGGCGTCTGTCTCTGATGGAAACGAGCTGTTCTCGACTGCTTGGGAGAATACGCCCGAGAGGTGCGGAACAAGTATCTCTCGGTAGGCAGAATAGTATTCCTGCGGCAGACCATCGGGCCTGGGGTTTTACCTGATGCGGTGCGTGATATGGCATTGTTGATTTCTTCCTGGGAAATAGGAAGATCAAGGTCTGCTGTTTCGGCTAGGCTGGGGCGAGGGAGATGGAGGTGTTCCTGGCTGATTAGCCTTGAGAGGGAGAGTTTGGGGTGTTGTTCTGAATAGGGTTTTGAATAATAAGCAGCGAAGATCTGGGCCATCGCTGAAGGCAAGCGATAAACTGTACCCTCCGGGGTCCTTGATCTCGGGATTATGGGATTAGCCATCAGGTATGTGGGCAGTCGGTGAAGGATTTTCCCATTCTTGCCCCCCACAACCCATACACCCTAGCTACAGAGGATCTCCACATTAGCTTAGTGGCCTCCACCGAGATTTGCTTGATTTTGTCTCTTAAATGCGCAAGTTGCCTCTCCTGTGCGTCCTGTGCGTCTTCCTGCCATCCAGGCACTCGGCTCTCAAGAAGAGTTACTTGGGCATCCAAGAGAGTGATTTGAATGTCTTGAGCTAGGTGCTTGATTTTGAGTTGACCCTTAGCAAAGCTGCGAATAGTGGCTTTGCCTGCTTCCCATAAGGTACCCGAGAAGGAGACAGAATCATGATTAGTGAGAAAAAATTGTTGAAGCTCTGTTCCCACAGCATTCTTGAAGTCTTTGTCCTGGAGGAACCATGCATTCATCCTCCATATCAGACGAAGTATGTCAGGGGGGTCTCCCACTCTCAAGAGTATTGGAGAATGGTCGGATATGCCTCTGGGAAGGATGGCAATATTTCAGATTTTTTGATAATCTATTGCAGGCATAAAGATATGATCAATTGTCTGTGTGTATGATGTGCTGCAGAGGTGTGGGTGTATTGTTTGCTCAGGGGGTGCCAGATTTTCCAGGTGTCACAGATACCTAGGGTGATTGCCCAGTTTGTGAGGAGTTTAGCATGAATGGATCTCATGGTGGATGGGGCGCTTGTGATGTTAAGGTCTGGGTGCACACCTGCGTTGAAATTGCCTCAAAATACTGTCAACCCTGGGGGTAAAGAGGCGATAAGGTCTGTGGTCTGTTTTAGGGTCCGAGTGAGCAGTGACGTAGGGTAGTATATAGAGACTAAGTTAAGAGCGCTTCCTCCCATAGACCCTCTTAGGGCCATGAAGCATCCCTGTAGGTCGCTAGTAGCCATTGTGGGTACAAAGGGACAATTGCGCCACATGAGAATTACCACGCCCCTTGATCCCCGGGAACACCCCGAGTGCCAAGCCCTGTTGTAGCCGTATCGTGCCAGAAAGGGGCAGTTGTTGCCCATAAGAAGAGTTTCTTGAAGTAATATCATATTGGCTGCTTGGCGTTGGGTATATCGCAGGACTGCTGTCCGTTTAACTCTGTCTGGTAACCCATTGACATTCCATGATAGTATGCGGAGAGGATCCCCACTATTTCATGTGTTTGTCACGGTGGATAAGAGTGCAGATAGAGGTTTGTAAAACATGGGCTGGCTGCGGAGCTTACTTAGCTGTGCGCAAGCTGCGGGATTAAGGGTACATTCCCATATTGTGGGTGATACGCAAGACTTTCCTGCTGTTGAGTGGGAATGCCGGTGTGGTGATCATAGTACATTAACTGAAACTCGGGACAACAGTCCCCCCCCATACCTATACTTTGAGAACAGAAGCATCTGTTGACCCAAGTGAACAAAGGTGAGAAAACCAAACTAGAACGCTTGGGTATGAATTACATATTCCTTACATAAGAATACTTATTGTTGCAATGTGAAAGAACTAAATATTGCAGAGAGAAGTGTCAACTTGAAAAAATCCCATGTAGTGTGTCCCTGGGTGGTCTGCGGTTAGCTGAGGTACTCATCCTAGGAGTGCCGGACTTCGAGAAATGTCTGAGTCAGCTGAGTCCATGTGAAGAGTTTTGGGCGAGGTGTTTCCAAGTTCTGAATGGTCCATGGAGCCACATCTTTGTGGAGAGCGGGAGCTATTCAGTGATGCTTGGTCCCTAGGATGCAGACCGGGGCTTGCAGGTGAGTCCGATCTGGCCCGGCGCATTCCTCGTCCCTGTGCGTTTTCTACTTGGTTTGGGCGATCCCGCCTGGCCACCTGGATGGAGCCAGGGCATTTGCTCTTAACGGTCGTTCTTCAGTCAACCAAGTCCAGGCCGCCTCTGGGGAGTCAGAAAAGTGAGTTTTATTCTGGAACACTACTCGAAGGCAAGCTGGAAAAGCAAGCTGTACTGGAGGTCCAGAGCACGCAGTTTCTGCTTCACCTCAACGAACGACCGTCTTTGAGTCTGGACCTCCTGTGTGTAATCTGGGAAGATCATTATAGGTTGTCCTTGGAATGACAGAGATTTTTAGTTGCATGCTTCATTTAGGATGGAGTCTCTATCCTTAAAATGAAGGATCCTGGCGATGATGGGCCTGTGCGGTGCTCCAGGTGGGGGTCTTGGAGCCAGAGAGCGGTGGACCATTTTGATCGCAAACCATGTGGAGAGGGAGTCCTTAGGCATCCACAATTTTATCTGCTGCTCAATAAAGTTGCTCATTTGGCCTTGTTCTGATCCCTCTAGGAATCCCACTAGGCGGAGGGTATTACACCTCAAACTGTTTTCAGCATCTTCTGTTTGTGCAGCTCCTTGGTGTGGAGTGGGTTTGCAGACGTGCGACCTGTTCCTTTAGCTGGTGAATATCGTCCTCAACTGTGGAAATGCGGGACTCAGTTTCTTTAATCCGGTCCATTGCATTGCAGAGGTCTTGTCGAGGGAGAGCCAGATGAGTCCGACAGATGATGTCAACCAATTTTGTTTTCGACCAAGGTTTGTGAGGCGCTGATTGCCTGCAGAATTGTATTGCTGTCAGCCACAGTGGGGTGGATTTCTCTGTGGGCCCGCTCGCTGCCCCAATTTGTTAGTAGTAAATTGGTCCATCTTGGTCTGCGTTGGGGGGGAGGCTTAGGTCCTTGGTCTTTTCCGATGGCGGTGACTGGGTGTCCACCCCACCTGTGCCCAATACCTCAAGGTGCGGCCTGGTGCGTCCAGAGAGGAGAGGAGAAGTGCCCCCCGCAGCCCTGGACTTTGGGCGGGAGAGGGGAGAGTAAGGCCTGCCGGCCAGGGGTCCGCCTCACTGCTTCCAGTGGGTGGCGGTACAGAGGCAAGGTGGTAGACGAATCACTGAGGCTCAGCAATTTTCTGGTCGGCAGCCCGACCAATTGCACAAGGGTGTCAGAACCTTAAACTTACTCTTGACTCTCAGCTACAGCACAGGAACAGAGATGCTAGAACCCAAGCCCCTCTTGGCAATGCTGGTGGGTCTTACACAGAACCCTCCATCATTACCTCAAGGGACGGGGGAATTGGATAAAATAACAAACAGAGAAGAGACTGGTCCTGCGTTGGCCTCCTCGGTCAGCTACTCTTGGTGCTGCCTTGCAGGTGGAAACCTAGAAATAATAACACATCATTATCATTCCAACCACCTACCCTCCCTATTGGGTTCTAATCCGTTAATTTCTCTCACCCACCATTTTACTTTTGAACCCGTAGCGCCTCTTCTTATATGTGTTGTGAATCTGTTCTCCTCCATTAGTTGTCACTAGTGAAAGAGAAAAAGGAACAAGTATCGAATTATATTTTTTTCTCTCCCTCTAATGATTTCTAACTGACTGGGGAATTGTTCACCATAAGTGCACTTACTTCACTACATGTGGAGAATGCTGTCTATTGGGGTTTCTGGAATTTTATTGTATTTAATTGAACTCCTCCTATTTCTAAGCTTGTTTTATTCTTGTCTTTGTCGGATTTGCTGAGTTCGTAAACACTCCTAAATTCCTTGGTGAGTTTTCTAACATAAGCTCACAGCATTTACATTTCTATCGCTGAACTGCGTGCTGTTCTTATTCATTTATAATGTCTTTTTCTTGTTTCCTTGCAGGTACTACCACATGACTGTAAACCTCTTGCTTCACAATGAAATAGATTACATTTGCACTAAAGTTCATCAATCTTTCTTTGTCACTTAGCTCTGTTCGTGTCTGTGTTCCAGCACTTGGCTTCGCTGCTCAGGAACTGTCTCTTTGACCCTGCCTCGTCCGGGGCAGTCAATTAGCTCTCCTCCTCCTCTTTTCACTGCTTGACGTGTTGACACCTTTTCTTTATCTAGCCGCACGATAACGGCTCCTCTCAAAGCCGCTCTCAAAGACTCAACAACCTGCGCATGAATCGTGCGCCGGGTTCCAAGGTTGAAACAACGTGTCTTCAGGATTAAACTGGGGGCATAAGATTAACTCGACGAATCTGTCACCTTTCTGACTGGAATCAGCTGTTTGTCATGAACGTACTTCTCTCGCGGAAGTCTCTGGTGAAGTGCGCATTTCTCCGGGCGCTCGCGCTTCATATTGGTTCTCAGAAGCTAAGAGCCTGAGAAACTATTGCGCCTACTTAGCCCCTACCATGGACACAGTGGCGGCCATCTTGAGTCTCCAGCGCTGCATCTTCTTCGACCAAGCATTACATCCTGTGAGCATTGTGGTCGGGTTGTAGAGGACGGAACCCAGGGTTTGGGTCCTGACAAAGGGGCACTGGTGATCAACCAGAGTGCTGAATTCTGGGTCAGTTCGGAGTCCGGCTCCACCGAGAGCCCCCCCCGGGGCTTCGTCCCCTCAGCCAGGCCGCTGGATCGGGCACCGGGCACTACAGTGACGCAGAGTCAAAGATGGGGTGAGTTTGGCGTAAGCCCATTGCGGGATCTTTTGTAGGCTTATAATGAGGCCTCCAGTCGGTGGTCTGCATAAGGGAGACTTAACGGCCCGACACGCTACCTCCGTCAACTGCCAGTCTGGGGGAGGAAAAACAGGGATGGGGCCGCACAGGTGTCCGCAGCAAGTTGGAGGACTTCAGGGGTTACAACTTTGGGGAGGCCCCCCTGGATGGTAAATCCAGCCAATGGGCACCACATGGGGGGGAAGAACAATAGTTACTTACCTGTAATCTGTGGTTCTCCAGTATTGGTGTCTTTCATAGATTCACATGCCTGAATCATTCCCCGTCGTCGGAGTGGGAGTCCCACGGTACATAAAATAGCAATAATATGCCATAATTATACAGTAAATACCATTAGAATAAACCAGGAAGTAAAGTAGCCAAGCTACAGTAGGAAAAAAACTTCCACATCTATGACTATCATAGTCAAAGTCAAAGTCAAAAGGTGCTTTATTCGGTTTGTAAAAAAAATACAACCATATAGCAACATACACATAAAATTTAACACAATACTAAATTAAGCTGTCAAAAAAAAAAAAAAAAAAAAAAAAAAACAGTCTTACACAGTAGCGCTCATTGTAGAAACATTTACAGTATCAATAGTGCATAGTCATTAGGTCATTCAAGTTTGGCTAAGATTTTAACAATCCTGCGACCTATAATTATGTGCAAAGATGCAATTTAAAGTGCTAAATATTGTCTCTATATTAGTATATGTGCAAATTGGCAATTCTAAAGTGCATATGCAATTAGCAGCACCTAGACTATCTATTAATTAAAAACAATAATAAATGAAACAAAGTGCAAGTGGTAAGCCAATCCTATGATAAATCTAGTACAGTAGCAGCAATTAGTCCAACAAACATATGTGTGCAAAATACAAATACATAATTCAGCAGCATCAATTTAAAGTGCATAGTACATTTAGCAGCTAAGGAGATTCATATAATAATTGATTTTCTTGCAGAGATACATTTTAAAATATAAGTAGCCACATAAAAGCAAACATCTGGGGACTCTAGGTTAAACACTAGTGTCATTGCTGTTTGTAGATGATGCGTATTATATTTTAAAAAGATGGGTTTCAAATAATATTTCCTTAAAAAAGTATAAAAAGTACAAGTCAACATAAAGTGACACGTGCTCTGTTTTGATTTGCCATCACACGGGCATACACAAGTTCCAGGTTTTTTAGGCACAGGGAAAGCCACAAGGTGATGTACAATTCCTAGGCGGAGGCGGGTTAAAACAAATCGATGGGAGGGAATACTAACTATTACAAAATAAGATTGGAAGCCTACATTAATATTATGTTGTTGGTAAAGATTGAATGTACTCTGTTTGGTATATTTTTCCATCCTAGTCTCTTCTGTAAATTTCATAAACGAAACTTTCAGTTCCCGCTTTGATAAAATAGGGTCCATTATTAGTTCATTATAAATGTCCAGTCCATATAATGTTTTGTACCAATGATGTATATGCTTCAGCCAGGGGATGTTTGATCGGCGATCAAGTTTGATACAATCTGTTATTACGTCCTGCGTAAACTTGGTTTCCTCCTTTGCCCATATTGAGCGCCATAAGGATAGAGGACGAAGGGCAATTAGATCATTGATATAGTACATATCAAGTTCCTTATGTATTAGCTCCGTTGAAGCCATGACTGGAACACTAATTAATCTTTTTAAAAACACATTCTCCCTCACCTGGATAGATTTAGCACACTGTACATCATACCCCCATACTCCAGCTCCATATATAGCTGAGGAGACGCATCTAGCATTAAAAAGGGATAGCATTTCACGAATTCTGCGATCCCCTAATTTAGTGGCAAATCTAAATATACAGTTTGTATTCCGGGACATTTTGAAAAGGACACTGTTTTGTTCATTAATCCATTTCCCATTTCCCGAAAAGGTGATGCCTAAATAGCAGAAGCTATTAACAGATTCTAGTTTCTCTCCTTCTAAAAAAAAAAAGGGTTTGTGTTTTCTAGGTTTCTTACCACAAACCATGGTAACCGTTTTCCCTTTATTAATTTTCAAATTCCTACTCTTAATAAAAATATGGAATTGATCAATTAATTGTTGCAGTCCATTATGTGTCCTAGAGAGGAGGACCGCGTCGTCCGCATATAAGAGGACTGGGACGGGGTTACCATTTATAGTTGGGGCATCTGCATTAATCAATTTCAGAAATGTATCCACATGGTTGATAAAAAGTGAAAATAGTAAAGGGGCAAGTACGCATCCTTGACGGATGCCTTGCTTAACTTCAAAGAAAGGGGTACACTCTCCATCTATTCCAAACCTTACTTTGCTTGATAAGTTACTATACAAGCGAGCTAGCAGATGGATAATTTCCGTGGGGGCGCCCATTGCTAGTAGTATGGGCCAGAGCAGTGCGTGTTCCACCAGGTCGAACGCGGAACTCAAGTCGGCAAAGCATAAATAAAGATTACCAGATTTAGCTTTGGTATACTTGCCAACTATGAGTTCCAGGTTCACGCACTGCTCCATTGTTCCTAATCCCCTACGAAACCCATACTGCACTGGGGACAGAATGGTATTCTCCTCGGCCCAGGCTTCCAATCTCACTAATAGGACTCGACTAAGGATTTTAACTGTCGAGTCCAAAAGAGAGATTGGACGATAATTCCTTGCCTCTGACCTGGATCCTGGACTATCATAGTCATTTTGTATAGTCCAAACTACCGCCAATCAGGCGCCAGCACCCACCAGAATGTTCTCCCCAGAGGCTCAGGCTCTCAGATTTTCTCGCAAGGAGTGAAGGTAACCCAAAATAGCCTAACAGAGCCTCTGAGGGGAGGTGGGCGGGTTGCATGTGAATCTATGAAAGACACCAATACTGGAGAACCACAGATTACAGGTAAGTAACTATTGTTCTTCTCCAGTATTAGGGGTGTCTTTCATAGATTCACATGCCTGAATCAGAGTAGCTAGCAGTACATCCTTGTCAGGCAGATGAGCATGTTTGTCCAGCTTGCCAGTGAATAGTACATAAAACAGTATTATAGAATATACACATATTGTTTACGTATAGTAGAATACAAATCTGCAAGCAAATGTAACAAACATAGCATAAACAGAGCCTGACAGTAAAAAAGGAGGTGGGAAACAGAGGCTCACCTTATTTGAAAAGGTTCCGCAGGACTGCTCGACCCACAGACGTATCTGCTTCGCTGGCTGTCTCCAGACAGTAATGCTTTGTAAATGTATGGCGACTAGCCCAAGTAGCCGCTCTGCAAATTTGCTGAATTGGAACTCCAGCAAACAAAGCCGTTGATGAAGATATTGCTCTTGTGGAATGAGCTCTAGGAGCTGTTTGCAGCGGTCGTCCCGCCTGCGTATGGCAAAAGGCAATGGCAGACGAAATCCATCTTGCAATTGTCTGTTTAGAGACTGCCTGCCCTTTACGAATAGTCCCGTAAGTGATGAACAGCTGATTGGAAGAGCGCAAGGCGGATGTTCTCTGCAGATAGAATTTAAGACCTCTCTTGACATCCAAGGTATGCAATGCTTTTTCTGCTTGTGATTGAGGATTAGGAAAGTATGTTTTTTAGAATTATAGGTTCATTGAGGTGGAATTCCAAGGGTACCTTGGGAATGTACTTTGGATTAGTGCGGAGCACCACAGAGTCGCTCGTAAATTGTAGAAAAGGCTGTTGAATTGTAAAGGCCTGGAGGTCACTGACTCTTCTGGCGGATGTCAATGCCAGTAACAAGGCCACTTTCCACGAGAGATATTTGAGGTCAGCCTTGTGAATGGGTTCGAAAGGATGACGCATAAGTTGTGCCAAGACCACATTGAGATGCCACATCGGTGGAGGTCGGCGTATCGGAGGGAACATCCTAAAGAGTCCCTTGAAGAATTGTTGTACAATCCTAGCCGAGTACAAGGAAGTAGTACCGTCTTGCCGATATCTGGATATCGCTGCCAGGAACACCTTTAAAGTTGCGTGAGAGAGTCCTAATTTTGCCAAATGTAGGAAGAACGGTAGAATCTCTTCCGGTGTTGCTGAAAACGGATGAATTCCGTTTGCCTGACACCAAATGCAGAAACGTCTCCATTTTAGACTGTAAGTCCTTATTGTGGACGGTGCCCTCGCCTTGGCCAGTACCTCTTTGCATTCTTCTGGGATGTTCAAGTGGGCGAACTCCCGGTATTCAGGCGCCAGGCTGCTAATTTCAGAGATGCTGGATCTGGGTGACAGACCTGACCGTCCTGCATACTGAGTAGGTTCGGGACTGGATCTAATTGAATTGGTTTGCATTCTGATAGTAGGAGGAGTTCCGTGAACCAATATTGGCGCGGCCATCTGGGTGCAATTAGGATTAGTCTGCACGGTTCCTTTTTCACTTTCCGCAGAACTCTGGGTACAAGAGGGATTGGTGGAAATGCGTACGCATAACTTAGGGACCAGTCCAGAGAAAACGCATTCCCTTGAGAGTCCTTTTGGGGATGCCAGCTTGCAAAGAGCTTGCATTTGCTGTTGGTCTTCGTAGCAAATAGATCTATGTCTGGGCGACCCCATAGCCGAAAGATGCGCTCCACCGGCTGTTGGTGAAGCTCCCACTCGTGAGTGGAGACCTTCGTTCTGCTGAGTGTGTCTGCCAAGACATTCTCTATACCTGGAACGTGCACCGCTTGAAGATGTACATCGTGTTCCAAAGCCCACGTCCACAACTCCTGGGCTTCCTGGGAGAGGAGGAGAGATCGAGTTCCCCCTTGCTTGTTGACGTAGTGCATGCTTGTTGTGTTGTCCGTCTTTATCAACACATTGGAACCTTGAATGACTGCATGAAACGCCTTGAGCGCCAGGAAAATGGCTCTCAGTTCCAAGCGGTTTATGTGCCAACGCTGTTGCAGGGCAGTCCACTTGCCACTGATAGTGAGGCCTTGAAGGTGCGCTCCCCAACCCTCGAGAGAGGCATCTGTCGTGATGGTGAGGCTTGGTGGCTCTTGGAGAAACGCACACCCCTTCTGAAGATGTCGTTTTTGCATCCACCATCTTAAAGAGTTTTGCATTGTCGGTGTGATCCTGATCATATCCTCGAACGTTCCTGAGACCTGTAGCCACTGCTGGGTCAGTTCTTCCTGTAGGGGCCTCATTCTGAGGCGACAGTTCGGTAGCAATGGGATGCAAGAAGAGACCATCCCCAGAAAGGATTTGAATATCCGAACAGAAACTGACTTTTTTGACAACAGTTTCTGTGCCATGTCCTTTATCCTGAGTTGCCTTTCCTCCGAGACAAAGGCCCGAAGTTCCTGAGTGTCCAAAGTTGCTCCCAAGAAGGCTTGTCTTTGTGACGGTTGCAGTTTGGATTTTTCGTGGTTGATGGAGAGGCCCAGGGATTTGAACAGGTGTAGACACTGTTGCAGATGCGAATGAACGACTGCTCGAGAACTGGCCTTTATAAGGCAGTCGTCCAAGTATGGGAATATTTGGATTCCCTGTAGCCGGAGATGCGCCGCTACCGGAGCTAGAACCTTGGTGAAAACTCTTGGCACCGATCGTAGTCCAAAAGGAAGAACCTTGAATTGGTAATCCCTGCCAGCCACCCTGAAGCGCAGGAACTTTCTGTGACGAGGTAGAATTGGAATATGGAAATACGCATCTTGGAGATCTTAGCGTTGAGTCTGGTACCTTTGGTTATTTTGCCTGTAAGAGGATTGCTGGCCATATCCACCTCTGGTAGAGGACACTCCCCGTCCTCTCGCTCCTCGAAAGGGCGGCTTTCGAAATTGAAGAGACACTAAGGATTTCGCCGTTTCAGAATCCTTCTTTATAGTTTGCAAGGCTTCTTCTACCTGAGGTCCAAACAGATATTCACCATCATATGGTAAATCCAGCACTTTATGTTGTACCTCTTGCCTAAAAGAAGTAGATCGCAGCCAACCCTGCCGGCGAAGAACTGCAGCTCCTGCCAGCTGTCGAAAACCTGTTGAGGCCACATCCACAGCTGAATCAATAATCTCCTCCGAGATTCTTTGGCCTTCATGAAGTATCTTGAGCGCCTCAGTCTTTGAAGGTTCAGGCAGAAGATCAAGATATGGTGCGATATCAGACCACATCTGCCGGTCATATCTTCCTAATATGGCCAATGAATTTGCCGCTCGAACTGTCGTAGCCGCCATTGTAGAGACGCGTTTCCCTATAGAATCCAAGCGTTTGCCATCCCTGTCAGGAGGGGCCGTCAGCTGGGACGAAGGATTTCTAGCCCTCTTCTGTGCCGCTTGAATTATTACAGAGTCCAGTTTAGGCTGTCCTATAAGGCATGCTGGAGATTTGTCTGGAGCCCTGTACTTCTTTTCCAAACGTGGTAGGACTGGAGGAATGGATGCCGGTGTTGCCATGACCTTAATTCCCTCCTGCCAGATGAAATCAATAATGGGAATTGACTTAATCTGTCTCTTTGGTTGGTCTTTAAAGTCATAAAGAAAACAATCTTGCTCTTTATGCTCCATATCTATATGAAAACGTTTAGTGGCGCGTTCCATCAAGAGATGGAAGCCAACCACGTCCACCGGTGGAGAAATCGAAACTGCTTGGCGCGAAGGGGAAGGTGTGTGCTCCTGATATTCATCCCACTCCGACTCATCTTGAACCTCACCTTCCTCCCTTTGTTCCTCCTCCTCAGAAGACAAAGGGCCGGCTCCTTCCGCCTGTACCTGTGAAGCAGGTGATGTAGGAAGTACTGGCTGCAAATTTGGTGTCGGAACCTCAGTATTAGGAGTAGTCGGCTCTGAGCCCGCTGGTTTTGAAGGTGGAAACCTTCTGTAGTAATCGTCCAACATGTATTGGAGATTGGACAGTAAAGCCATAGGCACCTGAGTGAGTGGCAAGGAATCCACCTGGGACGGCATCTGCACCGCTGGATGATCTTCCTCCTGCTCATCCTCCTTCAACTGGATATTCAATTCAGAAGGACTTGTAGCCACTCCAAACCTCTGATCTGTTTCTTCCTCACTATCCGAGTCCAAAAGACGGTCAGGAACTTGCGTCGTCGGTTTTGGTGTAACGAAAACCGTAGACGGAGACCATACTTGCAACGCGGTACAGGATGAAAACTGCGGCGTCGAAGGCGCGTTTTCCGATGTGTCAGTGGCCGATATTATAGATGCCTTTGAAATTGTCGTTGACAGGATGGATTTCGTCGACGGTACATCCTTCGATGACGGTACGCCATTCGTGGACGGTACCCCTTTCACTGACGGTACACCCTTCGTCGACGGTACGTCCCTCGTCGACGGTACACCCTTCGTCGACGGTGCGCTCTTCGTCGACGGGACGCCCTTCGTCGACGGTACGCCCTTCGTCGACGGTTTCATCTCCGTCGACGGTATGCACTTCGTCGACGGTATGTTCTTCGTCGACGGTATGACCGTCGTCGACGGATTGATCTTCGTCAACGGGATTTTAATCGTCGACGTGGAGGCCTTCGTCGACGGGACGCTAGTCGTCGGAATGACCTTCATCGGTGGCAGCGCCGTCGACGATATTGTCGCTGCCGATCTTCTCGACGACGGCAAGGCTTTCAGACTCGATGTCGACGAGGAATCGCCGACGGCCGTCGTCGACGAGATAGGCCTTACCGTAACATAGACCATAGTTGGGGAAGACGCCGCCGTCGTCATAATCATTGACGATTTAGGAGATGAGAAGGTCATCGTCGACGTGGATGAAGCATCGGCGGAGGTCCTCGTCGACGAGCTGACAGTGGAAGGCGTCTGAAAAGACGAGTCCTGAGAAGAACTCTGGACAGTTTTTTGAGGCAAATTCTTGGCGGGCTTTTTATGAGAAGAACTCTCTAAGCCTTTGCCTGAAGAGGCAGCCCTTGAACATGAAGGTTTGTCAGAACCCTTTGTAGGTTGATTTTTCTTAGCAACCTTAGCCTCAGAAGATGGTTGATGTTCAGACGCAGGCCTCTTCCTAGACACTGAAGTGGAACCCGAGGCAATACTGTCAACATCAGACACAGCCTTATCAGAATCCTTTAGCCTTTGTAGCCACAAAAGCAATCGACCTTCTCTGTCTCTGAGGGTCTTTGGAGGAAATTTCCTGCAGATCTTACAGTCTTTGACTAGATGATCTGGGTAGAGACAATATATACATTTCTCATGAGGATCCTCTTTAAAAAGCCGGAGCTTACCACAGGATTCGCAGGCTCTGAACAGAGACTTCCTTGAAGACATTTTAACCAGAAAGAAGAGATATTCCAAAAGAAACTGAGCAGAGCTCAGGGAGACTCCCTTCACACGACGTGCGGTAGAAAATCTGAGAGCCTGAGCCTCTGGGGAGAACATTCTGGTGGGTGCTGGCGCCTGATTGGCTGTAGTTTGGACTATACAAAATGACTATGATAGTCATAGATGTGGAAGTTTTTTTCCTACTGTAGCTTGGCTACTTTACTTCCTGGTTTATTCTAATGGTATTTACTGTATAATTATGGCATATTATTGCTATTTTATGTACCGTGGGACTCCCACTCCGACGACGGGGAATGATTCAGGCATGTGAATCTATGAAAGACACCCCTAATACTGGAGAAGGTTGCATCTCCCTCTGGGCACCAACCCCTGTCCGACCACTTACCGTCATACTTGAGAGGGTAAAGGGAGCTCAGCCATCAACTACGGGATTGCCACAGCGGCCTCTTCCTTTCTTTGTAATGCGCCCCAGGATGCCGTTTGTTGGGACACCCTCAGCCCTTTGGCCTGTCCGATCGCCGGGGCCCTCCTCTGGTAGGGCCCCTGATCATCAGGCACTCCGGCGGGACCCGCAGGGCCAGCTGGATCGTCGCAGGTCCACAGGCCTTCATCTCAACGCCGAGTGTAGGGCCCAAGCATTGGACCCAAGGGCCGTCTTAGCTCGCTGTTCCGGGTGGGTCCTCTGCTTGGCACACAGCTGCCTTCAGGGTGCCCCCGGTTGCTACGGAGCATACCCTGTTTCTTCGCTGAAGTTTGGGCCTGTGCTACTCATCCCCCAATCGAGTCAGGTCTTCGGCACAGCATGCGCATCCCCTGGAAGCAGATGTTGGGCCTCATCGGGCCATCTGCATCAGCCCCGGGGTACCTTCCAATCGGCCCTTATTAGAAGCCCTGCTGTGGTCGGCTGATCAACTCCAACCCGGGCCGCAGCCGGGGCTCCACTCCAGCCCTTCACTCCGGCCCTCGATCTTCCTTCAGCGCCGCACAACAGGGAAGCCACGGCAGCCCTTGGATACTCTCCTCAGCTGCAGCGGTGCGTACCTCAGGCCGTGCCCACGTCAGACCTGGTCCTGCCTCAGCGCCGGGTGCACCTCTCCGCGGGTCCTGCACGGTGCAGAAGGCTACAGCGGGGAGACCACCCCGAATTCAGCGGGTCAGGTATTCAAGCGCCCCAACTGGCCACTTCCCACGCCACCGGCCAGGCCTTGAAGTGTCAGTCAGTGGGCCTCGCAGCCATCTTGTGCAGGTGGCCGGGTCCGGGCCTCAACAGACGGCATCCCCGCAGCCCGCCTACGCTTGGCATTTTAATGGCAAAAAGGAGGTTAGCTATGCACTGAATGAAGGGCCCAACACCAACCTTTTAAGAATGGTGCACAGACGTGTCCTATTGCAACACATAATCAGATAATTATAATGGCCTTATGCCAGCAAGCTGCAGGCCAAAGAACATTTGGGGACCATACCAGGCAGAAAACTTTCACTTAAAAACGCTCTCCCCTGAGGTGGAAGCCGGGGGATTCTCTCTCTATTCTTTTTACCCTCGCAGAGTATTGCTAATTGTTTGACCATGTAGTGAAAATTTAATCGTGTAGAAATTTTAATTTGAAATCTGATTTGCCCTTACCTCAGAGCGAGATTGCTTCGCTAGAGGCGCGAACTCAGGCTCCTCCTGGCTACAGCGCTGCCGTCTCCAGGCGCTGTCATGTGACCTGACCCACCTCACCCGCCATCTTGAGGGAGGTAAGGGTTGCGGTCTAGTCCTTTCAATCCCCCGCCCTCTTAGAATACATAAGGGGCGGAATCGCGGCGTTTGGCAAAACTTTCACTTGTAAACGCTCTCACCTGAGGCGGAAGCCGGGGGATTCTCTCTCTATTCTTTTTACCACTCGCAAAGTATTGCTAATTGTTTGACCATGTAGTGAAAATTTTAATCGTGTAGAAATTTTAATTTGAAATCTGATTTGCCCTTACCTCAGAGCGAGATTGCTTCGCTAGAGACGCGAACTCAGGCTCCTCCTGGCTACAGCGCTGCTGTCTCCAGGCGCTGTCACGTGACCTGACCCACCTCACCCGCCATCTTGAGGGAGGTAAGGGTTGCGGTCTAGTGCTTTCAATCCCCCCGCCCTCCCCGTCCCTCTACATGTATAAAAACACAGGACCTTCCCGTCCGCGCAGCGGGCGCGCCGGCAGTGCGCCAGAGGCGCGCCAGAGGCAAGCCCGTCTGCGCCCGTCCGCGCCGGGACCGGGCCCAGGGCCACAACCCCTGCCCGACTGGCGCCAAACATTACCTGGACCTATACCCAAAATTGCCTATTGACACTCCGGCCACCACCCAACACTTGTTGTGCTAGAATAGACCCCTCTGAAATCCCCAGCGACCTTGCCACATACTGTCCCCATTGTACCTGCACAATACCTATACGATTACCCCTCGCCAATACTAAACAAGCAAGGAACGAAAAGGAGGATGTTACAACAATCGCCTTGATTAATGCCCGCTCACTTTGTAAGCATAGGCAGGAGATTGCAGACCTTATAACTGATTTCAAACTGGATATACTGTTTGTTACAGAAACATGGACTGATGAATCATCAGAGCCAGATCTAGCAATTGCAGTACCTGAGGGATATAAAGCATACCGCCAGGATAGATTCAGACAAAGAGGGGGTGGACTGGCCATAATAGCCAGAGATCTATTTCCTGTCAGAACAAACCCTATTCCATCCACATCCTGTGAAGCCATGCAGTTTGCCATTAAGTTATCACCCCTTTTTAACTTTAAAGGAATACTGATATATCGCCCCCCTGGAACGAAAACAGCATTCCTAACTAATATTAATACCACAATGGAATCAGTTGCCACCGAAAGTGCGTTTACGGTCCTAGGTGACCTGAACTTTCATTTGGACCAAGGTCACCTAACAGATACTGCCACCCTAATTTCCGACATGGAAACATTGGGGTTAAAACAATGGGTTACTTCCCCCACCCACTCAGCTGGCCACACCTTGGATGCCATATTTTCCAATGTAGAAGGTCTACAAATAACTAATATCCTACCCATGCCGTGGACAGACCATCACGCAATATTTGCTAAACTTACCATCAATACCCCTCCTAATAAGAAATCTACCTCAACACCTCAAAAACATTTTAAAGATTGGAAAAATATAAATCAGGACGACCTCAGATCAAATCTGGACTGTACTCGTCCAATGCTGTCCACCGAACCCAATTCTGCACTACTTCAATTTCAAACCTGGTTGGACCAGGCTACGAATCAACTAGCTCCCACTAAAGTATTATCTAAAAATAGAGCTAAACCCACTGCCCCATGGTACAACGAGGAATTAAGGTCACAAAAACAAATTAACCGGAACAAGGAAAGGCACTGGAGGAAAACCTATGACACAGCCAGTAAAGTAAGCTACAAGGAATCATTGGCACTCTATAAAGCCATGATTACAAAGGCGAAAAAAGCTTTTTACTCCGACCAAATCCAAAAAGCTAAAAACTCAAGCAGACGACTGTACCAAATCACTAAATCATTGTCAGGCAATACCCCGGATATCACTCCCCCCCGTCGCAGGCTCTATGTGACTCTCTAGCCTCCTTTTTCTTCACTAAAGTTGATGATATCTATCAGGCCTTCTCGGCCAAATCACCCCCAAGGAAGGAGTAGTTTCTGTCCTGTAACTCCAGTTCTGTAGTAGGGGTATCTCTGTTATAGTCATAATCTAGTGAATAGTCCCGCCCATGTGCGTGGACCCCGGCAATCAAAAATAATCTCTTAAGTTGTCAAAATAATGCAGAAACTGCAAAGACACTTAAGAGAGAATTTAAAGACAAATAATGCAGCCTATATCCACAGGCTACACTGTCCAGTACTTCAACTAGAAATTCCACCAAAAATCACCACACACAGCACAGCCTGCTAGTTTCTACCATAGAGAAACTTGCCTCCCCCAGTCACAGACCCAGGAATGATAGAGAGGAAGGCAGGGACAGACAAGCCCCATAGGCTGCCATTATGTGGCTTAAATAGGATACTGTGCCTTTAAGAGAACTTTCCAGAACTTCTCCCAGTATCCCAGAATGCATAGCAGGTCCCTCTACTTTCAGTTCTTTTTGAAGGCGAAGCATGCCAGACCTGTCGCATTCAGTACATGATGAAAATCTCCACCGGGGAGGAGGGCGGGCGCTTATGACTATAACAGAGATACCCCTACTACAGAACTGGAGTTACAGGACAGAAACTACTCCTTCTGTAGTAGGGGATCTCTGTGTATAGTCATAATCTAGTGAATAGAATGGCAAGCCCATCCCCACACCAAAGCGGCGGTGGAGAAAAAATACATAACGCCACTACTGTGCGAACAAATTCCGCAGCGAAGCCTGCCCAACCTGAGCGTCTGCCCTGGCGTCAGCGTCCAGGCAGTAATGCTTAGCAAAGGTATGAACCGACTTCCAAGTGGCTGCCTTGCAGATTTCCGCAATCGGCACATTACGGAGCAGAGCTGTCGTGGCAGCTTTGCCCCTGGTGGAATGAGCCTTAGGCTTACCTCCTAAGGTCTTATTAGCTTTTTGGTAACACAATTGTATGCAGGACACAATCCACCTAGAAATGGACTGCTTCGAGGTCGCAAGACCCGTCCTGACCGACCCATAATTGATGAACAACTGGTCAGACCTACGAATATCCTTGGTTTTATCCAGATAAAATTTCAACACCCTCCTAACATCCAGAGAATGGAGAGACCTCTCCGCTGGGGACGAAGGGTTCTGAAAAAACGTAGGCAAAGTTATGGTCTGGTTGACATGAAAATCAGAAATAACCTTGGGAAGAAATTTAGGGTGAGTACGCATAACAACCTTAGCAGCATGAAATACAGTATAAGGTTCATTACAACACAACGCCTGAATTTCACTCACCCTGCGGGCCGATGTAATGGCCACGAGGAACGCCGCCTTCCAGGACAGGTGCTGCAACGAAGCCCTATGAATAGGTTCAAAAGGCTCCTTCATCAATCTGGACAGCACCACGTTCAATTCCCATGAAGGCGAGGGAAGCCTGACAGGAGGGAACACTTTCTTCAAACCTTCCAGAAAATCTTTGATCACAGGGATCTGGAAAAAGGAAGTCTGCGAAGGGCATTTCCTGTAGGCAGTCAATGCAGCAAGATGTACCTTAATGGAATGGACACTAAGGCCAGACTGCGCCAAATGTAAAAGGTAAGGAAGGATGACATCTTCCTTGCAGGTCGTAGGATCATGGCTGTTAGAATGGCACCAGATACAAAACCTCTTCCACTTGTAAGCATATGAAGTCCGAGTGGAAGGTCTCTTAGACTCCTTCAGTATGTCCATGCAGTCATCGGGCAGATTCAGATGGCCATATTGCACTATCTCAGGAGCCATGCCGCCAAACTCAAAGACGAGAGGTTGGGGTGTAACATCCGTCCCCCGAACTTCGTGAGAAGGTCCGGCCTGCACGGCAGCCGAATGTGAGGAAGGAGAGACCGGTGAAGAAGGTCTGTGAACCACCACTGCCTGGGCCACTCCGGGGCGATGAGTATCATCCGAGCTCTGGACCGGGCCAGCTTGATGAGTACCGCCGGAATCAGGGGAATGGGAGGAAAGGCGTACAGAAAGCCGTTCGTCCAGTTGATCCATAACGCATTCCCCAGCGTCCCTTGCTGGAAGTACCTGGAGGCGAAGTCTCTGCACTTGCTGTTTTCGGCGGTGGCGAACAAATCTACGTCTGGAGTTCCCCACCTTGCGAAGACTTCTCCTAGTACTTCGTCGTTTATGACCCATTCGTGGTTTTCCTGAAGCAGTCTGCTCAGTGCGTCTGCCTGAACATTCTGCACACCTGGTAGATGGGTGGCCGTTATCGTCAGTCCTCTGGCCAGGAGCCAGTGCCAGATCGTCTGCGCCTCCTGTGACAGTGTGCGCGATCTCGAGCCCCCCTGCTTGTTGAGGTAATACATCGTGGTGGTATTGTCCGTCTGTACAAGCAGAGAGTTGTCCTGGAAGGACGGAAGAAAAGCCTTCAGCGCCAAGTGAACAGCCCTGAGTTCAAGGAAATTGATGTGATACGTGGCCTCCATCGGTGACCACGTGCCCTGAATCTGCAAAGTCCCGGAGTGCGCTCCCCATCCCAGAAGAGACGCATCCGTCACGACAGTCTGCGTGGGAATGTCCTTGTGAAAGGGAACCCCTCTGAGGAGATTCTCCGCCGAACACCACCACTTCAGAGACTGACGAGCATGCAGTGACAGTAGAATCTTGTCGTCCCAAGATCCTTTCCTCTGATCCCACTGGTCCTCCAAGCACTCCTGCAGCGGTCTCATGTGCAGCCGTGCGTGTGGCGTCAGGAAGATACAAGAGGCCATCGATCCCAGTAGAGAAGACACCGTCCTCACTGTTGTAGATGGAGTCGTCATAAGAGCCTGAGCCTTTCGAAGGAGTGATAATCGTCGCTCTTCCGAAGGAGACACGCTTGCTGACAGCGTATTGATGGAGGCTCCCAAGTACTGTATGCATTGGACCGGAGTCGGGACAGACTTGGCCATGTTGATGTGCAGCCCCAACTTGTTCAAGAGAACGCACGTCTTCTGGAAGTGTGCTCGCGCTTCCGAGAAGGAGGATGCCTTGATCAACCAATCGTCCAGGTACGGGTAGACGAACACCTTGTTCTTCCTCAGGTGTGCTGCTACCACCGCCATGCACTTCGAGAACGTTCTCGGCGCAGACTTCAGTCCGAATGGGAGTACTGTGTATTGATAGTGATTGGTGCCGACTTGGAACCGCAGGAACTTCCTGTGTTTGTGTGCAATGGGCACATGGAAGTAAGCATCCTGTAGGTCTATAGCGCAAAGCCAGTCCCCCTGTTGCAACTGAGGGTAAATCTGATGCAACGACAGCATGCGGAACTTTTCTCTGCGAATCCATTTGTTTGCCTGTCGCAAATCCAGAATGGGCCTGAACTCGTTCTTCTCCTTCTTGCGAACCAGGAAGAACCGGGAGTACAGACCTCTTCCTCTCTGAGACCGAGGTACGTCTTCTATCGCCCTTTTCCTCAACAGGATATCCGCTTCCGCCTGAAGCTCGCGCAGCTGAAACTGCGAGCTGACCGGGGGAATAGCTGGAGGAGGGCTGGTGAACCGAAGACTGTATCCATTGCAAACAATATTCAGCACCCACTTGTCCTGAGTAATTTTTCTCCACTCTGCCAGAAAAAGTTGGATGCTTCCCCCTACCGGAGTGGGTAACGGATCCGGGGGAAGTAAGTTCCTAGGGCCTAGGCCCCGCCTGGCCCTTGGGCGCCGGAGCCGATTGCTGGCCTCCCCTGCCCCTCTGCCGCTTCTGGAACGGCTTCCGGAACTGCTGCTGCTGCTGGGAGTGTCCTGAGGCCTGTCCTCGACCTCGGCCCTGTCCGCCGAACCGCCGTTGGAAGGGGCGGTACTGCTTCTTGGTCTCTTTGGGCTTTTCCAGGCCCACAGCCGTCAGCGTTTCGGCCTCCGCCTTCATGCGGGCCATTTCATCATCGGCATGTTTCCCGAAGAGGGTCTCACCGGAAAACGGCAGATTGGCCACCCTCTGCTGTGCGTCCGGTTTCAGGGACGTAAGCCGGAGCCATGCGTGGCGCCGCTGGTTGATCCCGTGGCAAAATCCGTGAGCCGCCAACAGGGAAGAGTCCGCAGCCGCGCTGATTATCTGGTTGGCTACCAGCATCCCCTCACTCAGGACTTCCGTGAAGTCTTCACGCTGCTCCCGGGGCAAATGCTCCGCAAAGCGCTCAAGGGAGTCCCAGAGGGCGCGGTCGTAGCGACCCAACAAAGCCGTGGCACTCGCCGCTTTCATGGAGGTCGCGGAAGTACCACAAACTTTCCTTCCTGCCGAGTCCATCCATCTCGATTCCTTGTCCGGGGGAACCGTGGAGGTCGGGGTGGTGGCATGCTGCTTGCGGGCCGCCGTGACGATGACGGAGTCAGGTGGAGGCTCAGCCCTCAAGAAGGCCG
This sequence comes from Lissotriton vulgaris, assembly GCF_964263255.1. Taxonomy (NCBI): domain Eukaryota; kingdom Metazoa; phylum Chordata; class Amphibia; order Caudata; family Salamandridae; genus Lissotriton; species Lissotriton vulgaris. Next base: position 616,608,753 of record NC_141695.1, on the reverse strand, counting down.
GATCCGATTCGGGGGCTCGGTACTTCTTAAGTAATCTCGAAGGGGCCGCCCTCGTCACAGCCGGGGTGAGAAACAGAGCCATAGCAGGTTCTTCCAGGCCCGGCACCAGGGGCAGGAGAGGACGAGACAGATGCCTCTGATGCAGCGTCTCGAAGATGACCGATGTCTTCGGTGTAGGCACCGTCAGGGAGATGCCGAGCTTCGCTGCGCCCCGCAACAGTACGTCCTGAAAGGCCACCAGGTCATCTATCGGGGACACTCTGGTGTCCGGAGACCCCGATAGGGTAGGTGAATAATCCCTGGTCCCAGAGGACCTCGTGCGAGAGCGAGACTCGCGCCTCCTATGGCGGTGCCTCGATCTCGTGGATGATCTGTGCCTCGATCTGTCCTTCCGCCCAGAGCGAGAGCGAGACCTGCCAGCCCGTGGGCGCTCCTTCGGTTTGCGCGGAGGTGTCTTCCTTGGCTCATCACGAGGCGTCTTCGGTTCCTCCCGGGGTTTCGGTTTCGGAGTCCCCTTGGGAGGAGCAGGCAGGGACGGCAGGGAAGTGGACCTCGGAGGAGGAACCTTCGGCTGCGGTGCGGGCCCATGCGGAGGGACCGGAGGTGGAGGAGTGTCCCCTGAAGGCAGTGGTGGTTTGGGCGGAGGGTCCTCCTTAGGCACGGGGGGAGGAGTCGGAGTCCTGGGCCGGGACGGAGTGTACACTTCCGAGTACACCGAGCCCGGTGTCCCTCCAGGCGAGGGGCGCGGAGATCCATCCCCATCCGCAGGCGACCTCTTCCTCTTGCGACCACCGCTTGAAGCAGCGTGACTCCTGGGACTAGAGTCCCTTTTCCGCCGTTTTGGAGCGGGTGACCTGCTCCCCGACGCTGACCGCTGTCTGCTGGACGCAGAACGACGCTTCTCCGGCGTCGAATGACGTCTCCTGGACTCCGGCGTCGAGCGCCGTCTCCTCGGCGTCGACCGCCTCCTCCTCGGCGTCGAACGCCGACTCCTCGACGTCGACCTTCGGCGTCCTCTCGACGTCGGGCGGTCCGCCCTCGACGACGAGCGCCGCCGTCGCCTTGATGTTCCCGACGTCGAGGAGCCCCTCGACGTCGATCGGCGGTGTCGCCGCGACGGAGATCGACGGTGTCGCCTCGACGACGACCGACGGTGTCGCCTCGACGGCGAGCGTCGGCGCCGCCTCGACGGCGAGCGTCGATGTACGTCACTGTGCCTTCGGCGTCGGTATGACCTCGACGTCGACGAAGACGATGACGTCGACGGCGGCCTCGACGTCGGTTTCTCCTTCGCCGTCGAGCCGTCGCGCCGTCTCGACCCGGAGCCCCGGGGAGAAGGGGAGCACGCCGTCGTCATCCCTCTCGACGCCGTCGTCGATGCCATCGACGCCGACGGAGAATGGGATCGTTGGCTGGACTTCCTGCCCCTGGGGAGCCCCCCAGGGGCCTCAGCAGAGGCAGAGGGATCCCTCCCAGGCTGCCCAGACCCACCTGCAGCACGTTGGCGCCTATCCTCCAGGCCAGCCAGCCTGATCTTCAATCTGTCCCTGAGGGTCCTAGCAGAAAGTTGCTGGCAGATAACACACTGCTCAGGGCCATGATCTTCTGGAAGGCACACGATGCAGACATCATGGGGGTCGCTTTTGGCCTTCTTCCTCTCACATGCTGGGCACTTGACAAAAAGGCCAGGCATTTCGGAGCCCCAAAACGCCTAAAAACAGCACAAAAGTGAGAAGAGAACACCAAGCAGTAACAGCAACACTTTTAAAAGTTAAAAGTGCAAAAACGAATTCAATAAACCCTTGTAAAAGGGAGAGCTCAATGCCAGGGTCCTGTAAGCAGGAGCCGGAAAAAAGAACTGAAAGTAGAGGGACCTGCTATGCATTCTGGGATACTGGGAGAAGTTCTGGAAAGTTCTCTTAAAGGCACAGTATCCTATTTAAGCCACATAATGGCAGCCTATGGGGCTTGTCTGTCCCTGCCTTCCTCTCTATCATTCCTGGGTCTGTGACTGGGGGAGGCAAGTTTCTCTATGGTAGAAACTAGCAGGCTGTGCTGTGTGTGGTGATTTTTGGTGGAATTTCTAGTTGAAGTACTGGACAGTGTAGCCTGTGGATATAGGCTGCATTATTTGTCTTTAAATTCTCTCTTAAGTGTCTTTGCAGTTTCTGCATTATTTTGACAACTTAAGAGATTATTTTTGATTGCCGGGGTCCACGCACATGGGCGGGACTATTCACTAGATTATGACTATACACAGAGATCCCCTACTACAGAAAGATAATTCCTCCACACTACCCCCAGCTAACACGTTCACTAGTTTTCAACCAGTCACAACGGACCACATAAGAACCATAGTGTCAACAATTAAATCTGGATCGGCCCTGGACCCTTGTCCTTTTTCAGTCCTCCCGCCAGTAATGGAGTCTATTATCCCATTACTTACTCAAGTCTGTAACTCCATTCTGCTCTCAGGCACATATCCAGACCCCCTAAATAAAACCCTATTAAAACCCCTGCTAAAAAAACCTTCCCTTGACAAAAACGAGCTAAAAAACTACAGGCCCATTGCGAGTCTCCCGTTTGTAGCCAAAGTAATTGAAAAAGCCATGAACACCCAGATATCCGAATACATCGAAAAACACCACCTCTTGGATGACACGCAATTTGGGTTTCGGAAATACCACGGGACAGAAACAGCCTTAATTAAGGCTGCTGATGATATCAGGGCAATCAGGGATCAGGGGGGGTCAGCTATCCTGGTAATGTTGGATCTATCAGCGGCCTTTGACACGGTCGACCACACCATCTTGGTCGACAGTGGCCGTCACCTTAGGACCCTTTCAATCGGCACCACTTTCATCACCATGTGGAGTTCCTCAAGGCTCATCCCTCAGTCCGACACTATTTAACATCTATGTGTCGGACCTTGCTAATACCATCAAAGCACACGGGATGAGCCTAACCTCCTATACCCAGTTGGTATTAGCTATCAAAGGCGACGGAGATCAAGTGGCAGAAAAATTCAAAAAGGGACTGTTAGATATAGGAGAATGGATGGCCACCAATTGTCTGAAATAGAACTCAGAAAAAACTGAGGTGGTCATCTTTGGACCTCTTCTCCCAGCCTGGTCATCAAGCTGGTGGCCAGAAGCCTTTGGCATCCCTCCAAGCCCGACAGCTAAAGTCAGGAATTTGGGAATCATCTTCGACGAAGGTCTAAACTTCATGGACCATGCAAATAAAACAGTATCCACTGCTCATCTTAAGTTGAAGATGATTAGAAAAATTCGCCCCTTCCTCCCGCAGTCAGCAATTAAAACTTTGGTCAGCTCCTTAGTGCTATCAACTCTGGATTACTGCAACGGTCTTTTCCTTAATGCACAATCCAGAGTCATAAGTAAACTACAATCTATTCAGAACGCAGCAGCACGTTTGCTCTCTGGTAAAACAAAACATGAGCCAATATCAAAAACTATAAAGGAATACCACTGGCTTACTATTCGTAACAGAATACACTTCAAGTCCTTATGCATTGTATATAAGGCACTCAAAAACCAAGGACCACACTTCCTGAAAGAGCAGTTGCAACTGTACAAACCAAGCAGACTGTTACGATCAGCTACCCTCAACCAACTGGTTATTCCTCGCTCCAAGACGGTGTCGTGGGGCGATCAACGCTTTTTGGTAGCAGCCCCGAAGCTTTGGAATACTCTTCCCCAAAACATTAGGCTGAGCCCTTCCCTCCTTCACTTCCGCAAACTCCTGAAAACATGGTTGTTTGATCAGTGACTCCCCTCCCTCCCCCACTTTCCTTTCTACAAGTAATTGTTTTATCAGCGCCGAGACGCCTGAGGGTATTTGCCGCGCTTTAGAAATGTCAAAAATAAATAAATAAATAAATAAATAAATACCTCACCCGCAGAGCTGCGGAGGAAGAGGAGCCGGAGGTGCATTACATATCGGGGATTGGTTAGAAAAAGTCAAACTCTAGACCTGCAGGATATATAGGAAACCAAAAGTGAAATACAGTTAACCTAAAGAATATAGCATGCAGGCAATATATTGAAGATACTAAATCATTGGAAATAAACCGCCCTACCTAATATGGCAAACTGCAATTGTCCAATGCACGTTACTGATATGTATCCCAACAAGTTATTTAACGTGGCTGTGAAGACTTTATTTTTATCATGTTATGATGCTTACTCCTGTTGGAAAATGGATGAAACCATTATTTAACATATGGAACTACCAGATAATAACAACGCAGCAACCCAAAAGTCACATCTATGCAAAACTCTTACAAAAAGAGGAGTACACATATGGAGAGTCTTTGGTTGCATAGAAGAATCCTCACCGGAACACTGATACCAGTGTCAGGTCTGATGTGGTGACTACCACTTGCTAAAGCATAGCGAAATAAATAGCACCATAAATGATATGATATGATATGATATAAAGGGTTTTGTAGCGCGCTCTGTTACTAGAATAGTATCCTGGTGCGGAAGGTTAGGGCAGATTCCGAGGTCAGATGGAAGTTAGCAGAGTTCAGAGGGTGATGTTAAACAGATGGGTTTTCAGCCCCTTCTTGAAGGCCGTAATGGTCGGAGCAACTCTAAGATGGAAAGGGAGAGCATTCCAGGCCCTAGAGGCCCTGACCGAGATGGACTGGCCACCTAATCGGGAGAGCTTAAATCTGGGAACCGTCATTTGACACTGATTGGCCGAATGAAGACATTTGTTAGGGATGTACAGGGCAAACCTTTTTCTCAGGTAGGCAGGACCGGTCAGATGGACCGCGCGGAAGTACCAGAACAAGAGTTTTAAACATGATCTGGTGGGCAACCGGAAGCCAGTGGAGGGTCTTGAGACAAGAGCGGACACTAGAACTGATGGTGAGATTGAACAGAAGCCTGGCGGCCGCATTTTGGATACCCTGGAGACGTTGGATCAGGAAGGCTGGGAGACCACAAAACAAACCGTTGGCATAGTCGAGCCTAGAAAGTATTAGGGCTCGCAGCACCGTCTCCTTAGCCTCTCTCAGAAGGAGGGGAAAAAATCTGCGGAGGGCCTTGAGAGTGGCAAAGCAAACCCCCGTAAGTTTTTTAATATGGTCTTCAAACTTAAGGTCATTCCCGAACCAGACTCCAAGGTTTTTTGCTGGGCCACCGATGGATTTTGGGCAGGGCAAGTCGTGGGGCCATAGGAGGTCACTAAAATTATCAGGGAAGGAGCCATAGAAGATCGCCTCAGACTTGTCTTCATTGCACTTGAGCTGAGCAAGCGCTAGCCAACGGAAGACGGATGAGAGGCAGAGTTGGACCGCCGACGTATCCAAATTGTCCTTTGGCCAGGTGAACAAAAAGTTGGGTATCGTCGGCGTAGGCCATAATTTTGGCCCCCAGTTGTTCCGCCAGATAAATCAAAGGGGTCAGGTAAATATTAAAAAGCAGGGGGCTAAGAGTAGACCCCTGGGGGACTCCAGTGGTGAGTTTCTCGGGAAGGGAGGTAAAAGGAGGCATCCAGACCTGTTGAGTCCTATTGTCCAGAAAGGACGTCAGCCAGTCAAGTGCAGGGCCAGTGATGCCGACGGCCGCTAGTCTAGTGAGGAGTAATGTATGGGGCACCGTGTCGAAATGCCGGATATAATTAACAAAGAAAACCATAGCTTAACCATCAGAGAGGCCACTATATAAACTGCAGAGAAGAGACATGCTCACTATTGACTCAGAAGGGGATCCAACACTTGAAGGCAAGGAAAAATGCCCAAAGGACTTTGCTCGCAAGGACAAGGTAGGGCAAGAGATTCATCAGCAGAGGAATCATATACAACATAGGTAATCTCTCTTACCATCTGTGAATAAAGATCCCTTGAGCATGGACCTCATCCACAGAGAACAACCACAACCTATGCAATAGGTGCTAAACCCTTGTAGGATTCACAAAGAAAGAACTTGTCCTTGACAGTGTTAAACAATAATACCTGTAGAAAACAGGAGTATCAAACACGGATGCGCCAATAAATGAACAATAATGACACTACCAAAATTGGTCATAATTTGTAAGAAATCAAAGACCAACTTCCCTCTCACAAACCTAGTAATGGATAGAGAAAGACAGAAATAAAGACAAAAATAAGGCTCTGCACCACATCAACTGTTGCAGAAACGCCGCAGAGCTAAATCAGCCTGAGCCCCAAATAGATGAGTACCATCAAAGCGCATGCCAACCAGTGTCTGTTGAACAGCCTATGAGAACCCAGAGGTGCTTATTCAAGCGCGGAGACAGAGCACTATGGAGGAGGCCATAGCCCTAGCGACTAAATCAGTGGTATCCATACCACAAGATATTAGAAGTTAGGCTGCATGATGCCCATCATGTTGCAAGGGAGCAAGAGCAGCACAACTCTTCTCCAGAATGGATGCTAATATATATGCCAATGAATCCCAGAAAGCATGGGTGAGACGGGCAAGGACACAAGAAGCATTGGTGGACCTCAAAGTCAAACATTTGCCAGCCACAAGTATCCAGTCGTTTAGCCTTCCCTATCTGGAGGGGTAGGCAGAACACAACCAATAGTTTGTGCAGCCAAGTCAGTCTGAACCACAAAGCTTTAAGGAGTAGGTGTTTTCATAAGACAGGCCGGTCATCAATGGACGATGTCTTTGAGAAATAGAACGCTCAATATGAGGGCCCGTACGGGTATGGACCATGCCCCTAACAAGATATGAGATAAATCTTCACAATATGGAAGCACAAACTCCTCTTCAGACTGACTCTGGTGCAAAATGTCCAACCAAGTGTCCCTGGACACTGCCACAGATGGAAGTACCAAGTTTAAAACCTCAGCAACTCGCTTCAACATTTCTGCAAAGGAGGGGATACAAGGAAGGAGGTTGGAAAGGATTCTAAACCACTTGCATTTTCTAGTTCAAAAACCTAACTGGTGTCCAAAGGGATTGGATCTGATTGGGGAACAAACATATCCTCTCCTTCAAATGTACTTGGTAGAGGAGGAATAGTGGAAGATGGGTCCACAAGGAGCCCAGACCCGACGCGAAAGCCAGCCGGCTCTAAGCGCTATGTCCGATGCAGCTCTGTGTCGAGAAGCGCAGGCCGACGCCATACAGTGTCCTCGTCATCTGCGTCAGAGAGTCGAAAGTGGTGAGGCGTAGTGTGGCACCATCAACAATATCGAATTAACTGCTGCATGCATCAAAAGTGGAAGGCTCAGAAGCTGTGCACCACCGGCGCCAGTAACGACGTTGGTTGTTCAGAGCTAAGCGCCGAAGGTGGAAACTGTTAGACCTGGCATCATTGGTGTAGGTCTCCCTTCCCCTGCTACTCTTCCTGTCTTGTATGTTGGCTGGATATAGATATTCTGGGCGCCGTGCCACTGCTACTCAGTGCCATAGCGCAACCGCTCCATGTAAATAAATGATTGTGTGTAGTAGGATAACTCTGACGCTTACATTAGTATAGCCTGTGTTGCTAAGGATTACTGTCTATCACCCTATCTGGGCCTAGGAACCCGATAGGAACTACGAGTTTAATCTGAGTATAATCAGGCCGGTGAGGGCCACCTTTTAGTGACGACCGTTTAGGTATTATATGTTGTGAAATACCTTTCCACAAAACGTGGTTGTTTCTTGTTTAAAGCTTTACTGTGGGCTGTTGCGAGTATGCATATTGTCCGTCTGGTTTTAGAGCAGCAGGGCCAGATGGGTCAGACCTGGCTGGAGAGAGTGATCGGTATTCCAAGCGTGGGGAGGGGTGACTCTTTAATCCAAGCTGGGTCGCGCCTGGCAAGGTGAATGATCGCTCCACCTCCAACTGGGTGTCTGATGAACTTAAATGAAATGAATGAAATGAAATTAATTCGTACTTGTATAGCGCACTTATACCATGAGGTGTCTTGGCGCTGTACGCATACCGCTGTGGAACCCTTCCTGGCGTTTCCCTGTGAAATGCCCACTCCTAGGCACCCCCTAGGTGAAGCCAGGCATCCTAGCCCCGTTGGGGCCGTTGTGGAAATTAAGCAAGCTATTGCCCAGAGTTGCAGAGTGGGACCCGTGATTAGAATAGGCAAAGAGGCGAGAATTATCAGGTCCAAGGAAATTGAGCCAAGACCCGCCGAATTGAACCCTGGTCCCGGGCCAGACCTCTGCATCAGGGTCTGCTGCTCTAACCATTGAGCCACACTACTCCACATAGCAGAACCCCTCCTTCTGAAAGGACAGGATGTCACCTCGTAAACCAAGTGCTCCCTGACCCCACCGATCTGGTTCTGACTGTTCTCTAAGGTTGCAAATCACTGACTCCAAAGACTTGTTAGGTATAAAATGCTGCGCTGGAACTTTGGCCAAGTGTGTTCCTTCTGGATATCAAGACGAGACACTGTCTGAGTGAACGGAGAAAAGGACTTTGCAACTTTAACCCATCTTGCTGAAGAAACTACCAGAGGGCCCTAATCGAGGAAGCCTCCTACCGAAGTCTCAGGGACATTAGACACCCTGCCAGCCATTGGAATTCCCGTGCGGGGAGTTCCGCTTACAGGTGAGGCCCCCGTCAAGTAATACGGAGCCTCTAGGTCTACTGTAAGGGCAATGGACTGGACCTCTTCTGAAACTTTTACTGAACTTATGTGGGCCGCTGCAGTTCAGAGGGAACTGCCGCCGCTGAGCGCCCGCCTAACTCTGAACCTTTCTTTGCTGAACTTGTGCAGGCCGCTGCAACTACGAGGGAGCTGCCGCAGCTGAGCGCTCGCTTAACTCTAAATCTTTGAACCTTTTTTTGCTGAACCTCTGTTGGCCGCTGCAGCTCAGAGAGCCGCCCGCTGAAATCCCGCCTAAATCTGCACCCTCCAACCTTCTGCAAGATCCGTGAGGGCCGCTGCAGCTGAGGGAGAGCTGTCCCCGCTGAGAGTGGCAGAACCTGCACCATTGTGATTTATCCCGTGGGCCACCGCAGCCGAGAGAGTTGTAGCCGCTGAGTGCCCGCACCTTTTGCTACTGTGCACTATTGTGATTTGTCCCGTGGGCCGCCGCAGCCGAGAGAGAGTTGTAGCCGCTGGGTGCCCACACCTTTTGCTACTGTGCACCATCGTGATCTGTCCCGTGAGCCGCTGCAGCTGAGAGAGAACTGTAGCCGCTGAGTGCCCACATCTTTTGCTACTGTGCACCATTGTGATTTGTCCCGTGGTTCGCCACAGCCGAGAGCGAGCTGTAGCCGCTGGGTGCCAACACCTTCTGCTACTGTGCACCCTCATGAGTGGTCCTGTGGGCAGCCGCAGCCGGAGGAGAGCTGTAGCCACTGAGTGCCCACACCCCTGGCCACTGTGCACGCCTGTGGACTGCCGCAGCTGAGAAAGAGCTGTAGCAGCGTTGAGTCTACACCCTTGACACCTTTGACTACTTTGCATCCCCCTTTGGAATTGTGTCACAGGCCGCCACAGCTGAGAGAGAGTTGTAGCCGCTGAGTTCCCGCACCCATGACAACTTTGCATCCCCCCCTGGCATTGTCCTGTGGGCCGGCGTAGCCAAGAGAGAGAGCTGCTGCCGCTGTGCGCCCACCACGCAGCAACCCGACGAGAGTCCTTGCCTCCCCCAATCCGGGCCGCCGCAGCAGCGTGCTGCTACTGTGGGGAGCCGCCTGTCCCCAAGTGCCTGAGTCAGTGTGGATGCACGCTGCGGACCTCTGCCACTCCGTATAGTGGTCGAAGGGAGTTTGCCTGTCACTGTCTCCACTTCTTTGAGAAGCTGCGTGCTGTCCCCCCTTCCAACAACAGGTACCTGGTGCGCAACGGGTCGCGTAGGCCCCGTCACTGGACTCAGTCAGCGTTATGATTGGGTTGAGACGTTGTCATTCCTTTGAGTCCCTACTGGTTGACATGATTTGTTATTGTTGATGTGCTTTGAGAGTTGAGTTAAACTGCTAGATAAAGATATTATTTTTCTATACGTACCTGAGCTGTCTTTTTGTGGTGTCATTGCTGCCTTATTGTACATGGTCATAAACGCTTCACACACTGCCTCTGAGATAGGCCTAACTGATTGTGCTACGTTACCACAGGGTTGAGAAGGGGTTATCGAAGGGGGTGGCCCCCTTGCCCTTTCCTTAGGAGGAAGGGTCCCTATTTGGACAGTGGCGCCAGCCAGTGCCAACTAGGGACCCCCATTTCTAACAGAAACCCTGAAGGACTGTCCACTAGCATTGATGTGGAAATGGCATCTAATGACCAGACTGACGCCGAGGGTGAACTTGTGGGCGTTCTAACAGTATCAGCCTCCTGCACCTCCTTGGGGCCCGAAGGCGTTCCAGAGGAAGGTGTACACCCGAAATCTTGTGAACAGAATAATAATATTCCCCGATCTGGATTAGGGTCGCCCCAGCTCCAGGATATGTTGGGAGGCATGGAACAGACTCATTTTCCGTCTCCACAGGGAAAGTATGGGTCCGACATGGCTTGAACCACTTGCGTCTTGACTTACCACAAGAGGAAGACGTCAAAGACGGAAATGGCCCCTGGAGCGACCCCGCTGATGGTCCTTGGAGTGTGAAGGTAACCGAGGCCTAGGGGGCACCTTAGAGGGCTGTGACACTCACGCCAACAGCTCAATCTGCCACTCCTAAAGTGTCTTAGGCCAAAGCAGTCGACAGGAGTCACATGACGCAGACTCATGGTGCTCATCCTGGCACCACATATAGTTGGGGTCCATGGCTGACATCTGCCAACCACAGGACCCGCAAGCCTTAAAAACAGAGGGCATGAAAATGCACACTGTTTTCCTTGAAAAACTGTCAAAGTCAGAAAAAAAACATATATATATATATATATATATATATATATATATGCGGAAACTGCAAACACCACTTCCGAGTCAGACGGGAGGCAGATCGACGAGGAAACATATATATATATATAACATAGATTGCTCCACCTAACGCATTTCCTGCCAGCATAGAAAGGAGCATGCTGGGACCTGTAGGCGCTGAACACTTTGTGTCCACAAGGAGGTCAAGGCGTTTTTTTGGTATTTCACCCACGGGGGTGGAGCAATCTCCACAGTAGCAGGAAGGGGCGGAACACATAAAGCCTGAATCAACTCACCTGCACTTTGTAAGCAACACCCACGGCGCTGAAGAAGGCAGACCACGCCGAAATGCATTCGCCAGAGCGGGTGTACCTGGACTTCAATTTGCCATCTGTTTCCTGATTAAAGGTGCCTCCAAACGTCTCCCCTTGAGTTGGCCTTTTCTTTCTTCGTGGAGGAAAGTGGATGTACATTGGTAACGCGACCCCCAGTGACGCGTTTAAAAGGCTCCCGCAGCGCAAGCGGCTTTGCTTCTCACTGGATCCACTTTGGTGCTTTCCTTTCCTGGGTACAGGAACAAGCAAGGCTCACCTCCAGAACCCGGACGGATTGGGAGCGGTGTAGGTGTCATCTGACATCACGCTGGGTGAGGTATGATTTGCCTTGCCCCCGCTTTATTTCCCTGAGTGAAAGAGGTGGTTGCGGATGGGGACTCGAGGGGGCACCTGAAGTTGGGACGGCTGGACATTGGGGCTCAACATAGATTGCTCCACCTAACGCATTTCCTGCCAGCATAGAAAGGAGCATGCTGGGACCTGTAGGCGCTGAACACTTTGTGTCCACAAGGAGGTCAAGGCGTTTTTTTGGTATTTCACCCACGGGGGTGGAGCAATCTCCACAGTAGCAGGAAGGGGCGGAACACATAAAGCCTGAATCAACTCACCTGCACTTTGTAAGCAACACCCACGGCGCTGAAGAAGGCAGACCACGCCGAAATGCATTCGCCAGAGCGGGTGTACCTGGACTTCAATTTGCCATCTGTTTCCTGATTAAAGGTGCCTCCAAACGTCTCCCCTTGAGTTGGCCTTTTCTTTCTTCGTGGAGGAAAGTGGATGTACATTGGTAACGCGACCCCCAGTGACGCGTTTAAAAGGCTCCCGCAGCGCAAGCGGCTTTGCTTCTCACTGGATCCACTTTGGTGCTTTCCTTTCCTGGGTACAGGAACAAGCAAGGCTCACCTCCAGAACCCGGACGGATTGGGAGCGGTGTAGGTGTCATCTGACATCACGCTGGGTGAGGTATGATTTGCCTTGCCCCCGCTTTATTTCCCTGAGTGAAAGAGGTGGTTGCGGATGGGGACTCGAGGGGGCACCTGAAGTTGGGACGGCTGGACATTGGGGCTCAACATAGATTGCTCCACCTAACGCATTTCCTGCCAGCATAGAAAGGAGCATGCTGGGACCTGTAGGCGCTGAACACTTTGTGTCCACAAGGAGGTCAAGGCGTTTTTTTGGTATTTCACCCACGGGGGTGGAGCAATCTCCACAGTAGCAGGAAGGGGCGGAACACATAAAGCCTGAATCAACTCACCAGCACTTTGTAAGCAACACCCACGGCGCTGAAGAAGGCAGACCACGCCGAAATGCATTCGCCAGAGCGGGTGTACCTGGACTTCAATTTGCCATCTGTTTCCTGATTAAAGGTGCCTCCAAACGTCTCCCCTTGAGTTGGCCTTTTCTTTCTTCGTGGAGGAAAGTGGATGTATATATATATATATATATATATATATATATATATATATATATATATATATATATTCTCACACAACAGGAAAACCCTTTTGAAGAACCTTGCCACACGAAGAATATTAATGCAGCTCACTTTATTTGGCAAGCAGCCTGCCAGCAGGCACCATCGAAGAGCAGCAAAATAAAAGTTCCATCAAGCCAGACGCGTTTCAGGTGTAACCCTTTCTTCTGTGGCTTTTCATGCAACAACGACTGCAAGTGCTGCTGGGCGTGCTCTTATGTTTCCACCACCTGTCCAAGTGGGCGTGGCCATTTGCATAGCCTTGTGGGTGATGTAGTGTGCCCCAAAATATTACCCAAGTGGGTGCTCTTGCCGTAGTTCCAATTGTCTGTAAGTAACACAAGCACATCTCCAAGGCGGGACCTGCCCTGCTTTGTGGCTGCACACCGGAGCTGTTTTGAATTGGTTTCCCCTGCAAAGTCGCCAATTCATCTTCGTTCCTTTTCGCTAGACACTGACATAGCGCCATAGCAGACCCGCTCACCGCGGTGGGCTGTTCTTCGCGACCAGGGAAGGCCGCCTTTAAATTCTCACACAACAGGAAAACCCTTTTGAAGAACCTTGCCACACGAAGAATATTAATGCAGCTCACTTTATTTGGCAAGCAGCCTGCCAGCAGGCACCATCGAAGAGCAGCAAAATAAAAGTTCCATCAAGCCAGACGCGTTTCAGGTGTAACCCTTTCTTCTGTGGCTTTTCATGCAACAACGACTGCAAGTGCTGCTGGGCGTGCTCTTATGTTTCCACCACCTGTCCAAGTGGGCGTGGCCATTTGCATAGCCTTGTGGGTGATGTAGTGTGCCCCAAAATATTACCCAAGTGGGTGCTCTTGCCGCAGTTCCAATTGTCTGTAAGTAACACAAGCACATCTCCAAGGCGGGACCTGCCCTGCTTTGTGGCTGCACACCGGAGCTGTTTTGAATTGGTTTCCCCTGCAAAGTCGCCAATTCATCTTCGTTCCTTTTCGCTAGACACTGACATAGCGCCATAGCAGACCCGCTCACCGCGGTGGGCTGTTCTTCGCGACCAGGGAAGGCCGCCTTTAAATTCTCACACAACAATTATATATAATTGTATTGATTATTAATGTTTGGGGGGGGTGGGGCACATACATAAACAGTTTTTCAGAGCGATTTCATCGAAATAGAAGCATCGGGGTAAAAGCATTTGCACTTTGATAAAAACAGCATTGATTTTATGAGCGATATGACAGTTCAATAGTGCCTCAGGATCGACCGACCTCAGCCTTCCATTGATAAATTGGTGCCCAGATAGTTTTCCCCAATTTTTGGGCCTTTCGGCCTTTTCATTCGTAAATTCCTTTCTCCAAATTAAATGTGGAGGGGAGTCGGGCGAGCCACTGAGAAAAAGAATGGGGCCGAAGGATCCAGCCAGGCTGTAGAAATGCAGATTCTAGTCACTGCCATAGCCATAAACATGAAATCAGGTTGGGCACCATCTGATCTTGAGCTACTAATCCCCAACAACATTAATTTAGGGTTTCACCTTCAGAGAAAGCTCTAAAATTTCTCTAAGAGAAAGCTCTAAGAATTTCTCTATCTCTTTCTTTAAAATATTAAGCCGTGGGCAAGTCGAGAACATGTGAACCACGTCTGCCCTAGGGGCTTAGCAGCGAGAGCAGCTAATCCCAACTGAACCACCCCACTTTGCTATTTTCCCTGGCGTATAATAAAGATCTAAAATTGTCTTAAAATGCTGTGCCTGCAAATTTGATGAGCACAATATAGTATGCCCCTTATTTAGAGAATCAAGGAAGCCTGATCTCTTTAACCCGAGCCTTTGATCCCATTTATCCGCCTGCCTCTCAAGATCGTCTGGCTACATGGTCATCAGCTCGCTGTGGATCCAGCTAATAGTGCAACCTTCTTCATCCCTCATCCTATCCATAATGATGTCTTTAGTTATCCCTTTTGGACTCCCTGTTTTCTTCACAAGGAAACTACGTATCTGTAAGTTTTTAAAAAAGTCCTTCCTATCGACACTATACCTATCTTGAATCTCAGTAAATGACTTAACTCCGGTTGTACTAAACAAATCCCCAATCATCGTGCGATCATGAAAAACTACCAGAAGGGATGTATTTGTAAAAAGAGGGGTATAATAATGTATTCTTCCTACTTCTATCTGTCTCTTTCACATCCCCCATACCCTACATGCTGCCAAAAGAGTCTTAAACCTTACCTTCTTGAAATAGCTAGGCCTGGTAAATCTTAAAAAAAGGTTTTCAGCCTCTTTTCCTACCAATAGCTCATAGATATCCGGTACCCTCCTCCAAGGGATTTCCTCCAACTAGTCCACTCATATATATATATTGCGGGGCTCATGCTAGGTGATATAATCTAAAATCAGGAACAGCCAATCCTGCTCTCTCCATAGGGAGAGTCAAATTTCAGGGTCCGCCTTATCTTCCCATATGCTCATATACCTTTATTGACCACCCCTTAAAACTTCTTAAAACATACTATCTCAAATACTGGAGGTATTGATCTAAAAAGGAAGAGGACTTTAACCAGATTGCAGCGGCCAACAAGTGACAATTGATGGTTATTCAGCCTGGCAAAGTCCTGCGATCCTTTCTGAAAGACAGGGGCTAGATTCAACAATTTGTCCGATATTAGCTGATGTATTTACCCCTAAATATGTTGTTGACTGGATGACCCAGGGGTCCGCTAGTCCAAGATGTTGATTAATTAAGATTTGAGTTTAATGCTGATTGGGTAAATACTCTGAGATCTTCCCAAAAGCCAAAGTTTATTTCTTTATTTTTACAAGCGCCACCCCCGGGAGATGTGTGACGACTGCTAGGTCGTCTGAATACCCTAAAATCTTAGTTTCAAAGCAGTGATAGCTTTTGTGCTTTACACCCGAATTAGCAACAATTGTATGAATTAGAAGGTCAATATAACAGGCAAACAGTAATGGGGAGCATGGACAACCCTGCCTGGTCCCTCTTTTGATCTTGGATTGCTATGTTTGCCCTCCCATCATTAAAGGTCTAGCTGTGTAAGACGCACACAATATCCTTAGGGCCTTAATAAAGCCCATTCCAGTCCCAAGCCATTTGAGAGCAGCCCACAGGACGTCCTAGGAGACCTTATCAAATGCTTTTTCTGCATCTAATAGTATAAGTGCCATAGGGCCTCATGCAACTCAGGCGGCATCAAAAAGCGTAATGACCCTTCTGACAGGATCTGTGGTCCCCCTACCAGGTATGAATCCGTGCTGCCTAGGCGAGCTAACTCGCCCAATAGCTGGGCTCAATCGGTTTGCTAAGACCTTTGAATATATTTTTGCGTCCGTATTCATAAGAGTGATCGGCCAATACGACCCTGGGTCTGTGGCTGGCTTCCCTTTCCTCAAAATACGACGGTGCTGGCCTGTGCCCAAGACTACGGGGGAGCCTCCCCATCTGCACCTGGAAGAGCATACTGGTAAAATCTGCTCCAAGAGATAACCAAAAAACCTTATAAACCTCAAGCGGGATTCGGTCGGCCCTACAGCCTTTACTGCTGAGAGTTCACTAAGCACCCCTAAATATTTCGTCAGGTGTAAAAGGAGCTTATCGGCTTAGCGCCGTTTTTCATCCAGCCTTGTTTTGAAGCCGTGGTACTCATATCACGTGATCGGCTGCCCGCAACGTGATTGGTTGCGGTCGCGATCACATGACTGATGTTTCCCCTATGATAACTCTCGTTGTAACATTGTGGGTAGAATCCTGAATCCATTGAGGCGCGAACGCGTCCTACTACTCGTAAGTTTTGTGTGGGTGTATTAGCGTTGTTACTGAGAATGGGGGTAGAGAGACACGGTTAACTTTTCCACCATTAGCGTTGGTGTGGCATCTCCTGGCCAAGTTTAGGTTGAAGTCATGTTCTTTTATCTTGGTGGAGTGGATTCTTTCCTGAAACGGCACGTTTACTTCTATTATTTTCCGTTCCTGATGCTGTGTAATCATGTTTATGGCAATGTTATTATACGTTTCGGATTATCGAGGGTGATTAATTTGGTCCTGTTTAATCCTTGTTTGCAGACCCCTGACGAAGGGTCACGTTTCTTCAGACCCGAAATGCATTGGGTGTTATGACAAAGTGGATAATTGTTTAAAGACAATGCTACATAAGAAGTGAATTATGTCAGCAAGGATAATCATGTAGTCTCACATAATCGACTCACTAGAATTATTGTCGATGAATCCAATAAACATATGAACTTCAATCAGAAACTTGTTTTCGCTGTTAATTTGGCGCCCAGCCTGGAGGATAGACTTTCTACCCTCAACACTTTAACAGATTTCGAAAGGCACGCTTTGACTACGTGCGTCGACTGGAGTGCCACTCTACAAAACTTATAAATTTCAAAAACATTCACGAAACTGAGTGCCCGGGATAACATTGTGTTCTATTGAACTTTAGCACAACAACACTTTTGTTGATACCATTTTTAGGAGAAAATACACACCCTTTTTTGTGGAGCACTTTTTTTCCCAATTTTCCCCCAAAAACTCAAAATGTGGGTATATTTTTCCGATCCCTTCCAGGGGACTCAACAAACTCTGGGTACCTTTACAATCCGTGGAATGTTTGAAAAAGAGGACACAAATGTGGAGTGGATACCTTACGTGGGAAAAAAAGAATACGCTCAAACTACCCCAAATGGCCAAAAAATGGCTCAGCTCTGGTATGAAGAAGCTGCAGCAGTTAAGGGGTTGAGACCTCTGGTCAGAGAATACTCCTAGCGGAGAACTATGATCACATAATCTGGAATTCTTTCCAATCTTCAAAAACAACCGAATAGATTAGTGGGTTTAAAGCTGCCTTAGAACCTACAGCATAGAAGAATGAGTTACTTAGCTGCGGAAACAATCTTTCTGGTGGATATTCATAAACAACCGAATAGATTAGTGGGCTTAAAGCTCGCTTGGAACTTACAGCATAGAAGAATGAGTTACTTAGCTGCTGAAACAATCTTTCTGGCAGATATTCTATCTAATCCATGGGGTCCTATCGATGAGAGTCTCCAGGTGCTAAATGGGTGCTTGGCTTTGACGGACGTGTGACTACAAGTCACCACCCCCACTAGGACCCATGATGTAAGGTTAACCTACACTCTATAGTCAGTTGGCTCTCATAATTTCTGATGGCTTTGCTACAACCGTAAGTTGAATCGGTTTGTCTCTACCACAGGTTAGGGTGCACCTTAGCGTGCGCATACCGCCGTGGTGGTCCTGACGAAAGCCTCGCTAAGGGCGAAAGGAGGCTGAAACATGTCGACCACACCCTATTTTTATACAAGGATGTAACTGGTCAATTTATCAAGCTTAAAACATCCATCACACTGCTTTTAAACTGTGCCTGATCTTCCACAATTTAAAAAAAAATCTGGATAGAATCAAGGCCTTTTAAATCTTTTTCACCATCACCCTTCACACTCACGAAACCCAAAAAAACCTGCTCTGCTGTAATCAGGCGTTGCAGCGCACCAGGGAGGCATTCGGCCTCTCTGGTGGGAACCCAATGATAAAGCATGTCACCAACCAGGTTGGTGAGTGAGGGTTCTTCTAAAAAACAAGAGTGACTCCTCTTGCAGGCTCTTCATTATTTTGACCCTCTCTTCTGTTGTTTAGTGGATATTCTATCTACCTCCAGACTCCTCACCTGTAGAGCAAACCCAGGTGTCAGACTGGATCTGGAAACTTCAAAGTTTTGAGGTCATCAACAGACAGTGCTGGACTCGGTCTGCATCAGTAGTGACATCAGATGACACCTCTGAGCCTATATAGCACCAGCCCCGGCTTACTAACGCAAGTTAACCAGTTTTTTCAAAGACTTCGAGGCAAGCATTCCCTCTACTGCGGAATGTAATAACTGGCAGTTATGGGCAGTAGGTACCAATGGCTGCAAATCCTGTTTTTTAAACTCTTCCAAAAGGTTTACAGCGAACTGGCCAAAGTATATTCAGTCACAACACTCAAGAATAGTTACTACCTCATAAGAAAGTTATGCTAGCTATGGTTAGAACATTCCAACTTGTCAGCGGTTAAATACCACTTATCCCTCCTTTCTGATAATATGGATTTACAAGATTTTTTGAAGGGTCCCACATATCCTTGTTCCAAACATTTTTTATATGCCAATTATAATGACATTTGCATTTCTTAGCAGGAAGCTGCTGAAGAATTAAGGAACATTTAGAAAAAGCCTTTGCTGTTGTAGATAATGGTATGGTCACATTGTCAAATCAAATTTATTCATTGACTAATATTGTTTATTCTGCATTTGATATCATACAAAATGACATGTCTTTGCTTCAACATGGTCAGAGTCAGTTAGGATCGATTTTACAATTGAGTTGGACGCTGCAGGCTTTGAAATCAAATCAAGTCCATGGAATTATTTTAATGCAACTGAATTGTTTGTGACATTGATAATTTGACACATATGCAAAACAATGATGTTTAAGAAAGACGTAACCTACAGTTTGCTTAATATAGAACGTTTAGAGAAGTTACCTTTAACTGTTGCTGAAACCCAATCTGCCACCTGGCTTATCCACAAAAAAAATAAAAAATGAAGTTGAAAGTAGTATATTTCAATGGGGTGGTGGACCATTTGAGGGAGGACGGGGCCGATGCCCCAACCCTGGCAGGGGAAAAAATCCCCACACTGTTCTTTGCGGATGACACCCTCCTGATTTCAAAAAGCCCTATGGGCTTACAAAAACTACTCGACCGCTTTACCCAGTTTTGTGATGTCAAAGGTTTGATCATGAATACATCCAAAACAAAATGAATGGCCTTGGCACCATCGACAAATTTCAAAAATAACATCAGACTGAATGATTCCCCCCTGGAACTCGTTGAAGCCTTCGACTATCTAGGAGTAAGGATTAATAGTCGGATGAACTGGTCCTCGCACCTAGCTAAGATGCTCCGCAACCATAAACGAGTATCAGGGGCTATTGCGAAACATCAGCGCCTCTCCTATAGTCGACCTGTGGCTCCTGCCATTAAGGTCTATGAGGGAAAGGCCTTGCCCCCATCCTTATATGGAGCGAAACTGTGGGGTTTCGAGAAGGTTACAGACCTAGTAAGATCAGAAAACAAGTTCTTCAGAGACTTAGTCTTGCTTCCTCTATCGACCCCACTAGTCCCCCTCCGCTAGGATCTGGGGAGACACCCAATAAATGAGGTGGCAAGACTGCGCCCCTTACTGTTTTGGACACGCCTCAGAAGGTCCCCCGAGTTATGCCACTATGCTACTGTATTGACTGAATTGATAGAACTAGACACCGGCCACAAGATAGCTTCTATTATTCTATTAAAATTATTTATACAGCGCACTATCACCGTCGGTTTCATGGCGCTCTTGATAAAGATTGCGGTGATCCAGGAAGGGGATTAGTCATATGCCGCTTGAAAGAGCAGAGTTTTTAGGAGAGTACGAAAGCTATCGTACTTTGGGCAGAGACGAAGAGAAAGGGGTAGGGAGTTCCAGGTGGCGGGAGCCAGAACAGAGAAGCTCAGGCCACCGTGCCTTTTTCTTTTAAATCTGGGGACCTCAAGGAGATTCAAAGATGCTGAGCGAAGAGCTCTGGCAGGAATATGACGAGACAAAGCTGATGAGATGAACCTAGGAGCTGCGTCTTCGAGGGCCTTAAAGGTGGTACATGCCAGTTTGAAGATGCAGCGTTTTGAGACAGGGAGCCAATGCAGACTACGGAGTAAGGGGGTGACGTGCTGGTGTTTGGGCTGGCAGAAAATCAGGCGGGCAGCTTGATTCTGCACCAACTGAAGTCGATGGAGGTGACATGCAGGAATTCCTGCGTACAGAATGTTGGCGTAGTCAAGCCTGGAGGTGATGAGCGCAATGACAACCTGGGTCAGGGCTTCTTTATTAAGAAACCTGCTGATCTTGCGAATTCGCCTGAGGTGGAAGAAGCAGGCAGAAGTTACCGCGTTGATGTGGGGTCTCATTGATAGATCTTGGGAGATGATCACCCCCAGGCTTTTGACGGAGCTCACAGGAGTGGGTGCCGTCCCCAGAGATGTAGGCCAGAAGGAGGCATTCCATGGGTGATTGGGGCCACCCACCAAGACAAGCTCAGTCTTGGTGGGGTTTAACTTTAAGTGGCTGTGATACATCTACTCTGCTATGGTTAGCATGGTGGACTGGAAGTTGGTGCGGGAAGAGGGGAGGGAATCGACAGGGAAAATTAACTGCAAATCATCGGCATAATTATAAATTGTGACCGGGAAGTTGAGGAGGGTGGCTAACAGTGGTTGGAGATATAAATTAAAAAGAAGAGGGGAAAGTGCCGAGCCTTGTGGGACACCACAGTGAAGGGGAGTGCAGGGTGCGGAAAAAGTGGAGAGGTGGACGGACTGTGAGCGCTGGTGGAGGAAGGATTTGAGCCAGTCAAGGGCCACTCCTTGGATGCCGGCATTGGAGACACGGTCGATCAAGATGGTGTGATCGACCGTGTCGAATGCCGCAGAGAGATCCAGTAGGACAAGGGCTTGAGCGATGTTTTTGTCAGCTCCTTTCCTAAGGGTGTCCATGACTGCCACTATGACCGCCTCAGTGGAATGGAGGGGTCTAAATCCAGCTTGTTAAGGATCTAAAAACGATGATTGCTCTATGAAAGAGCTCAAACATCGGGTCACGTAAGTTTCCAGAATCTTGCCTAAGTAGGGGAGGAGGGAAATGGGTCTATAATTGCTGAGTATTGTAGGGTCTGCATTGGCGTTCTTCAGAATTGGTAAAACGGCAGCTTGCTTGAAGGAGGATGGGACCACTCCGGTAGCAAGAGAGTTGTTGAGTAGAGCAAGCGGGGGGCCCGGGCAAGCAAGAAGGGCTTCTTTAAGAACTTGCGGGGGGCAGCAGTCGTAAGGGGATCCCGAACTGACTTTATGAAGAAGTGATGAAAACTCTTGTAGAGAGATCGGTGGGAATTTAGTCAAAGTGCAAGTATTTGGGGGAGGCAGAGGAGGAGGCGTAGGAGATGCAGGGGTAGGGATATTCTGTTTTATGGTTGCTATTTTTTCTATAAAATAGGAATTGAGTGAGTCGCATAGAGTTTGTGTTGGCTGAGGTTGGGGGGTGACTCGGTCTGGAAGGGAGAGTTCATTTACAATTGAAAAGATGTCTTTCGTTTTATTGTTCGAATTCAGAATTTTTTGTGAAAAGTAGACCATCTTGGCTTCCAGAATAGATTTTTTATAGGTTTTTAAGGACTCAGTGTATATGAGTTTAAGTTGAGGGTCGTAGTGGCGGCGCCAACGGCGTTCTGTTTGCCGCAGGGCAAGTTTATCTGCTTTAAGTTGGTCAGTGTACCAACGTTGAGCATCATGGGGGCGCATTGTTTTGATAGTTTTCAGGGGGGCAGCTTTATCGCTAGCCAGGCGTAACCATTCATCGAGTTTCTCAGCCTGATGCTCTACTGAGGATAGCGGCGCTGGTGCCGAGGATGCCAGTGAGGCGTGGAAGTCAGGAAGATTAGCCCTTTTCCAATTGCGAGCCAACTTGTTCTTAGTGCGAATGGAAAGACACGAGGTGTGAAGATGAAGGTGAAAGGAGATGAAATGGTGGTCGGACCAGGAACATGGAAAGACTGAGGGGGGTGAGATGTCGAGGTTGGATGTCCAGACTTGGTCTAGAGTATGACCTTTCAGATGGGTGGGGGAGTGAATATGTTGGGAAAGGTTCATGCCTTTGAGAAGTTCAGTGAATTCCACTGACAAATGGCTTTCGTGGACATCCGCTGGCCAGTAGTTGAAATCACCGATTACGATGATATTAGCGTGGTTGATAGTCAGTTGAGCGATAGCGTCGCTGAAGAGTTTGGGGAAGAGAGGCATAAGATCAGGGGGTCTATAGACGATAACACAGGCAAAAGATGATTTAGGGGAGGTGAATTGAAGCGCCAGGTGTTCTGTTTTAGGAATGGAGGCCATCGTGATCTCAGAGAAGGTATGTATAGAGCGAATGATAGCCGCCACTCCGCCACCGCTCTTTCCAGCAGGCCGGTTGGCGTGCATGATATAATATCCCGTAGGGATAGCAGCAAGAATATCGGGGGCAGAATCTTCTGTAATCCATGTTTCTGCTAAGAGAAGGATATCAACAGAGCTTTGATGCAATAGTTGAAAAATTTCAAGCTGATGACGAATGAGGGAGCGGGTGTTGAGGTAATAGATCAATAGGGAGGTTTGGCTATCCAAATTGAAACAGCTAGTGGGGTATATCGGGTTTGGAGAAGCGTGGGTGAGCTAGAATCCGCCGCCCAAAGTAGTTGTAAAAAAGGCCTATTTGGATTGGGTGGCCGCAGTTGCACCAAGAAGCGAGAAGTGTGGCACCCTGACAGAATTGTACTTGAGAGCCAAGCCTGCCCCCAAACTAGAATCCCTCCTGGACCTCATTGAGTCCCCGAAAGACAGGGCCTTGTACTTAAAGTTCAGGTTTGGCATCCTTCCAGTGAACGATTTTAAAGCAGGCTGGAGGTATCTGAGGGCGAGTGACCTGGGGTGTCCGGGCTGTACCTCCCCTACGGAATCTGTCGCCCATTTCCTCTTCGCCTGCCCAGCGTATGGCCAGGCAAGGAGGAAATGGTTGAAACCCGTCTGTTCCAATCTGGGTTGCAGAGACCGTGGGGCGGCGCAGCGTATTTTAGCATCGGAGACTTCGATCCCCAGTCTAATTTGTGGGTTGGCCAAATACCTGGGTTGTGCCTGGCTGAGGAGGATGAAACTTCTTGGGATGATCCAAGCACAGACTGCGGAACTGCAGATCGCCACCCAGTAATGAGGTGTATTCTGTCTTCCTATGACAAATCGTTTTTTATCTGTTTAACCAATATATGATTAATTTGTACCATAAATGCATGTATCATATATCTTGGATGGACTATCCTACATATTATACCCTTGTATATATTGTCCAATGTATTTTTATTGGGTGGAACTTTTCCCCCCCACCCTTTTAAAATGTTTTTTTAATATTTTTAGACTTTTATGATATTGTATATCGAATAAAGTTATACATAGAAGTATATATCCACATTTATGTACCAGATAAATGTGCCTTCATGCTTGAACACCTGATAAGTTTCAATGCTTAGAACACTTATGAAACATTTTATGTATCAAGGTTGTGCATATCTACTGTTGTTTAAGCCTCTTTACTAAAATCCATTTTTATTTTAAGCCCTTACCTGTCAACATGCACAGCTACTGACCAACCATTCATGACTGACGGCATTTACAATCACAGAAAAAAGAATCCAATTTCCATTTTTATCTACATTTAAAAATAAATACAGACAAGAAAATAGATGGTTTTCTGTCTATATTTGTCTGTAAAAATCAGTAAAAATGGAAAACAGAGAGCCTTATTTATAATGCAGAAGCTTGGCCACTACAGGGCAAGGCACTGCCCAGTTGGGGTGGGGATGAGTTGGTGGGACCCTATGGGCACGTTCCAAGGCGGAAAAGCAAGGAGAAACTCTCTGGGACCACTTTGTCTCCAGAAATGACTTTATTACTCCCTTCAACCCTCTCAGGTAAGACAATCATGCACATATTATTTCCCCAGGCTCTGTTTTCTGCATCCTCCGTGCTGTACACCAACACCTTTGTTTGCTCCTCCAATGGCACCAGCTTCTCCTTCACTGTTTCCAGGTCTGGCAAGATGTCCCCAAACACTCGTTCATTTGTCGAGACACTCTCTACGCCAGTTTACTTTGATCACTGGGCAATAGTCCCAAGTCCACAACCACTGCGGCCATCTTTTTCTCCAAAGCCTTCCTTGTGTTCTTGATTACCATAAGGATAGCAACCACAGCATAGCCGGTGACTCTTGACCCCTGTGGCCAAGGGCGTGATGCCCCCTGTCCTCAACATCACTCTGGGTAGGAGTCTCCAATCACTTAGGGTTGCCCCCAGCTTTCAATTCTGAGTGCCTGCCCATGGCTGGTGCAGGAAGGGCTGTGATGAACAGGGCCGCTGCCCCCGCCCCCCTTCAAGGCAAGAAGAGGTACAGCTAGTTATTCATTCCCTACAGGGATGCCTTTGTGTACAAAGTGCACAACTGAAGCCTAGTGGGCCACCACAACGTAGCCACACAGAGATGCAGCAGCTGTTAAGGCACTTCCACCGGCACCTCCAGTAGGCTGGGGACCTAGTGTTTTGGCCATTTCCATATGGTGTTCAATTGGCGCAGTGGCGCACTCACGGCCGAGCCAGGCTGTCCCCACACAGCACAGCCCGGCAATTCTGTCCAGTCTCACTCATGTGGGTGCCAGGAGCTCATTTTTTCAGAGGGGCTGATCACACCAGTCGCCCACAGGATCCCGCCTGTGCACCCCTCTTGCTTCTAGGGCACCCCCCATCAGCACACTCCACTGCAGACTAAATTTACCTCTCAAGACCCCACTGTCACGTAGCTTTCGGGTCGGGCCGCAGACCACTGGTGCCTCTGGTCTGCAGCTTCCAGCATCAGCGTAACTGGCACTCAGCACCCCCTTTAAAGTGCGGTCACCTTGAGTCCGACTCACTCTCCAAGCACTGTGCACGGGCAAAACAGCAAGAGCGAGTTTTCAAATGATGTAGTCCACCGCCATCTTGCGTACGGCATAGCATGGCCACAGCGATCTTGGGGATTTACCCATTTAACCCGGCTCCCACTGCTCCACAACAGACCCCTGCAAGGGGCAATAGGGGCACTGGAATCTGGTGGTCAGGGGATCAGATTGGCAGTAGGATGGCAACCGATAGTCGGGGCGCCACCGGGAGCTCTTCATGCTGCGACTTTCTCCATTGACATCAGTAGGAAGCGGTCTCTGTTTATACTATTTCAAAGTAAGGTATAGTGTGCACAGAGTCCAGTAGGGCATTGGAGTCTGGGGGTCAGAATTGAAGTAGGATGGCAGCCGATACCTGGGGTGCCACCGGGAGCCCTTCAAGCTGTGACTTTCTCCATCAACATCTGTAGTAAGCAGTCTCTGTTTATACTATATCAAAGTAAGGTATAGTGTGCACAGAGTCCAGTGGATCCTTAAAGGCTTACAGACGGAAAAGAAGATAATACCTTACTCTCTTTTTGCAGAATTGTGGGTGAGCAGTAAGGCTCTATCAGAGGGTAGTGTTAAGCATTTATTGTACACATTCAGGCAAGAAATGATGTCACACACTCAGCCCAATTGTTTGTATTTTTAGAACCAAGCCAAACTTGGTGCAGGTAAGTAAAATAATATTTTTCTTAGGTAATTCAAGTGAATGCAGCTACAGGTAGGTCAAATGTCCAGAAACAACAGTTAGAATTACTTTGCAATTACTTTGTGATTGGTGTGGCTCACTGGTTAGAGGCGGCAGACCCGTAAGCAGAGAACGGCCCGGGACCAGGGTTCAATTCCCGACGGGGCAGGGTCGTGGGCCAGGGTCAAACAGACTCGATAATTCTCGCCTCAGTGCCTACTCTAACCAGGGAACACACTCGGCAACTCTGGGCATTAAGCTTGCCTCATCTCTACAACGGCCCCCCACAGACGCCGGGGATGCCTGGTTTCACCTTGGAGATACCCAGAAAGGGACCATCTCAAAGGGAAAACCAGCACGGGTTCCCCAGCGGTCTTTCAGCGCCAGGATACTCCTTGGAGTCACAGTGCGCTTTACAAGTACACCCACATTTACATTACTTTTGAAGTTACTTTTCAGATTACCCTTTCTACTCAGTGTGATATGCTTAGATATCACACTGGGACATATCCTGGATAAAAAGGTGAGTAAAACAGTTTTTAGCAAAACACAGTTTCTTAGGTTTCCATGCAAAATATCCTCCACACTTTGTAGTTTTTCAGAGGAAAACAGTCAATGCAATCCTATGGAGGAAAATAGAGTTATTGTTTTTCAGGTAAGTAAACGGTCTTGAGGGTTGATTTTCTGGGGTTAGAACAAGGGTTCTCTCAGGGTCAAGGATGAACTCACAAATAACCCTCATTGGCACTTCGGGGGCTGGGTGCAGAGTGCTGAGGCCCAATATTATACAATGGGGGATAGGGGGCCTCTGGTTGGTGGCTGCTCACGAGCAGGCCACAAGTTTGAGGGAGCAAAGCTCTGAGGATACGCTCAGGGCAAAGGGGGGTTCAAGTTAGCACCCAAAGTTCTCCCCAGCCGCAGAGGGACGGACTGCTGCAGGTAACTGTTTTGGCATCAGGTGCCCTGTTGTTTTCAATGGGGATTATGGGTTTTGTTAATAACTGCAGGCTCGGTCCAGGAAGTCTTCAGGGAGGAATCAACAGCTTGGCGGGTAAGTTGGAGGGCTCGGGACGTATATGCACCTCACGTTCTCTTCTCCAGGGTGGCCGGATGCAGGGGTGCCTTTTGAGGTCAGATTCCACCTTAACTGGCCACTTGCGGTTGGGGGTTCTCTGTGCAGAGGCTGCAGGTGATGTCGGGGAGTCCTGGAGGGGTCAAACCACGGTGGAGTCGGACTCTGGAGCGCCTCGCTGGGACCGATGGGCCACTCAGAGTCAGGCTATAGGTGTCGGTGCAGTGGTGGTCCAGGCGTCAGGTTTCTTTATCTTCAGTAGGCTCAGAGTCTTTCTTCTTTGATACTTATGAACAGAGCTGCTGTTCACAGGAGATTCTGGCTTTGTTGAAGGCAGTCAGTCCACCCAGGGGTTCTGGTGGTCTTTGACTGCAGGACAAAGTGACTTTTGGCACAGGATCTCCGAAAACGGCAGACAGACTGGTAGGGTTGGGACCAAGTCAGTTCTTTTCTGCAGTCTCATCTGCTGGGCGTCTTCTTTCGTTTTCCTTATTCGTAGGTCGTGGGAAGCTCACTTGTGGGTTCAGGGCTACACTATAAATACTGTATTTGGGGGGCATTTTAGATGCCTCGGGGACAATAGCCAATGGGCTACTGACCTTAGGGTGACTACACCCTTGATGTGCTCACCCCACGTGGGGGAGGGGACAGCCTTCTTCTCATAGGCCTCACCTAGGGCTGAAGAAGAGAGCTAGGCCTCCTTTCCTTGGGGTGCTGGGGAGGAGGATGAGGAGGGAGAAGGATTGCAGAGTAGATCCTCAACCTCTTGCCCATGCAAGGGCCTCTATACTGCCTCACAAGTGGGTTCTGCTGCTGTTGCAGAACAGACAGTAGGTACTGGTGGGGACAAAAACTGAATCCTATTCCAAAATTTCAAAAGAGACAAAAGCTTCTATAGGCCTTAGCAGGTGGAGGGTGCAAGCTTAAGGATCTCGCAGTGGCTCTGCAGGTTTTAAACCGCTCTAGTTCTGAGTCGGCTTTATCTCCAAAGAGTTGAACACAGTCAAAAGGGAGGTCCAGGAGATTAGCTTGGACATCTGAGGAAAAATTATCTGTGCAAAGCCAAGCTTGCCGTCTTACGAAGACAGAGGTGCCCATTGCTTTGGCGACCGAATGCCCAGTATTCAAGCCTGATTTTATGATGTGCCGTGAGGAACTCTTGCCATCCGCTATGACTTTGGGGAAGTGTTCTTTCATGTCAGGTGGTACATGAGGGAGTTTCATTGGCATCATGTCCCACACAGCATGGTTATATCGGGCGACCAGACAATTTGCACAAAGGAATTTGAGGGCCATATTCCCTGCTGAGAAGACTTTCTTCCTGCAAGACTTCATCCTTTTTGACTCCCTGTCAGAAAGGACTGTTGGAACGGAGCCACCAGATTGCACTCCTGAACAGAAGGCCAGGTCAACAAGGCTTTCTGGTGATGAGTGAGAAGAGGAGAAGGCTGGGTCCCAGGAGCCGAACGATACTATCAGGCTACAAGGCGATTCGTTACTGGCGAAGGGGAGGGTTTCTCCCATGCTGCTCGTACGGGGCTGGAAGAGTATCATTGAATGGAACAAGTGGATCAGCTGGAGCCATCGAAGGAAGCAGAACCTCAGTGAGGGCATTTGTTTTCACCTCTTTGGTGGGCAACCTCAGGTCCAGACCCTCAGCAGCCTTAAGCATCACTTTGCTGAGTGAGACAACCTGTGGTGCAGGTGGCCCTTTTGGATAATCCATACTGAGTTCTTGTGAGGTATCCAGCCCGCTTACAGAGGACAATCCTTGATAATTCAGGAGTTCCCAAATGGGACTGTCGTCAGGATAGTGCTCCATTGGGTCAGAGTCAGTTACGAAGATTTCCTAGAGAGGGGCTTTAGAAATCTTTACTTCCAGAATCCTCTAGGCCTCTCCCCGGGAGTGAAGTTGTAGCAGTGGGTGCTCCGTACCTGGGGCCACAGGAGGTGGTGAAGGTTGAGTGGGCGGGGATATCGGCGCCGTTAACAGTGCTGGTTGCAATCTCTTGAAGCAAAGTGCTCGGTCGAAGCAGTATGGTGTCTGCTTTGCAGGAACAGCCCCAAAGTGCATGAAAAGCGGTAAGCATTGTGGCACCTTTGGGCCCAAAGGGGAACTGAATGGCATCAACGCTTTTGTGAAAATGGCATACATGGCGCTGGGAAATGCTGCAGGATACGCTCTGGGAAGTCAGGGAGTGCTGGGGCCAGTGTTGAGGGAGTCGCTGGTGTCAGGGCTGGAGGTCAGTTCGGAGAAGTAGGGCAGCACGGCAGATCCTCTGAAAGGAAAGAGACAAGCTCTGAGTACAAGGGTCTGGTTTGAGAGGGAGAACGTCAAGGAGATATACCTCTAGGCCGCTTTTTAGTCTTTTTCTTGCTCTTGCGCTGCTTCTTCTGTAATAGCGTCCGAGGGCACAGGGAATGGTGTGACCATTTTTTGGCAATGTCGATCATCCTTTGCTCGAGCGCTGAACAGTTTGGCCTCACAATCCTTAAGGGTTTCGGGATTCATGCTGATGCATGAAGAAGATGACTTGGTGTTCTGTGATGGACATTTGTCCTTCACAGTCCCTGCAAGGCTTAAACTCTGACTTTTTGGGGAGTGACTTCATTTTAAATATGATGCTGCGTGCTAATTTGTGAGAAAAGATTTTCTGCAGAAGAGAAGCTCTGTATCTGTATTGAAGGCACAGAAAAAAGAGAACTGACATCAGCACGCCAGGGCGGAAGCTACATAGGCTTGGTGGCGTCATCTGACATCACTTCTGATGTCAAACTAGTCCAGCGCCTTCAGTTGGTGACCTCAAAGCTTTGAAGTTTCCAGATCTAGTCTGACGCCTTGCGTTGTTCTACAGGTGAGGAATCTGCTGGCAGAAGTATACAGGCCATAATGGAAATCCTGCACACCACATATTTGTCCTTAAGTTGGCTCTGAAGAATGAAAAACTGACCAGCCTAGCTTACACATTTCTGCACAAGTGGAATTTGGCCAAACACATATGCGCACTTATGTTTCTCGAATCTGGCTGTGTTACATAGGCTGGGTGGAGAAAAGCCAAAGGCTTCAATTCACCATCTGAGAAGCAAACGAGGCCGCTGAGACCAATCCTGGCACTGCTCTCATGTGAGAGCAGTGTGTGGATTGGTTGTGGAGCCTGTGTCATGAGGGCCCATCCCCTTCCGGCCGACGAGAGGATCCACGACGCAGGAGTCAGCTGGAGCTAAGAAGAGCAGCAGGGAAATCTTCATTTTTTGACTCCCTCACGCTAACCCGCCGCCCTCTCCACCCGCGGCTGCCCTACCACTCTAGGTAGGTGGCGGCCGCACCTGTCTTCTGTACACAGAGCTTGAAATGGTCACACTCTTATGGCAGGTGCTAAAGGAACTTAGAAAGCAACTTTTTAAGTCAGGTGCTACATAGTCGTCTTGTGTTTCGGCTCAAATACTGGTCTTATCAATTTTTAAAGAACTATATTCAATTTCATTGGCAGGGTAGCACTGCAGAAGGAAGGAAGGCTTCCTAACTGGTGGAAAATGTCACTTGAAAACAGTGTGTTGGGACAAACATGTGGTCAGTAGAGTTTTTTTTGCCTCAAATCACACTACATTAATGTATGGATAGCAGGACCAGGTAAACCAGGAGACACAGGAAAAAGATTAAGGGACGGACATGGCAGGGCTAAGGCACAAGAGTATCACCAGGGCCTGCTAGGTCAGAATCACTAAAAGACAAATCAAAGTAAACACCCGAGGGAAGGCGAGCGCATCAAGGGGAATTTAAGCACAGTCAGCAATGGTGGTCAGCTGTGTTGCAACTACTTAGTTGGATGGCTCTCCACTCTTTAGTCTTGCCCTCCGTTTGCTCGTTGTATGCACCTTTGTCGTTTTTCCCCTTCCCATCTTTGGGGAATAATTACTCTGGGTCACATCTAAATCCATTGTTATTTTAATTTACTTACCATGCCACCTCAGGCGCTGTGGAGGCAGATCAAGAATAGGAAATGGACCCTCAACAATGCTTGCATTGCGGTCCAACCAGCTCAGACTATACGTCACAAAGGACGACTGACGCATTATACTCTAGAACTGATGGAGGGGCTATTGATGCGCCGTGAAACAGCAAGGACTGTGGCTCCGGAGGTGGAAGTTGAGCATAGACCTGGAGGCAGCCCTGTTATGGTATCGAAGGGTCCAGCTGGCGCATTGGGCGAACCTCTGGGCGATAACTCAGGTGGACAAACTTTTGGGTCCGTGGGGCCCGCAGGCATGCCAGAAGAAGTTGGCAAGGATCCCAATAGTGGTCACACAGAATGCTTTCATTTACTTAGAAGTGGTGGACAGCCCCCGAAACTCAGATTGTGGAGGAGAATGGCCAGGCGGAGCTCTTCAATTTGGTTAGAACTGTCAGACGTCCCCAGAAACGCAGGTTGTGGAGGCACAAGTTACGGGATCGGCTCCAAAGTTGAAGGATTTTGTGATCGAAATCCAGATGTATGTTGCCACCCTTGTGACTTCTCAGGAAAGTGAGTGGCAGAAAGGGGCCTAATACTGCTTTAGAATTATTGCGTTTTTTCTTCAATTTACCCAAAGATTGAGATCGAAAGGAAGACTGACACCTGGAATGCCTCCGGTGACTTCTAGATCTTGAAATGGATTGGGACCAAACTTTCAACTTGGACCGGTCCAGTTGCAGAGACTTCCTGTGCTTGGCGAAGTAAAGTTGTGCCTCATGGTCTCGTATGGCTTTCTGGGTCATCAACGTGCAGTCACTGCAATCCTTTGAACTGTGGCTCGATCCCAGACACCACAGGAAAATTTGGTGAGGATCTGTCACAGACATTTGTTTGTGTTAGTACATATAGGGCTTAAAAGCTGTCGTTTTGGGAGGTGACATGTCTTTTTCATACTGTAAAAAAAGTTTTTGATCAAGTTAAGCGTGTCAAAGAGACAAAAGGTATCTAAGGATCCAAGTCTGGTGGCACGAAAAGAGAGGAACAGACATCAGCGTGATGAAGTGGTGCTTATATAGGCATCATACTTAATTTACAAAGCAGAAAAGTGTCACTGCAGAGTTGCACAGCGTCACCTACTAGTGCGCAGAAGTATTGCTGAAACATTTACGGATCCAGTCTGACACCTGGTGAATAATTAAAAGCTGAGGAATATGCAGCTAGAGGAGGATCTATCAGAATTCCCATTTTAATTCCCATAGGAAAATGTGATATAAAAAAACATAACATTTGTCACAGTTGAAACTTTAGTCACAAAGTACGCTTTTTGCGATGTGGTGTAACTGTGTTCAATCGATCGAGACATTAACCTTTAAAATGGAGCTTGGGTTGGGCTTGAAGGGGTTAAACATCAGAGTACCTGGATAATGGACCACTAAGGATGAAAATGGAAAGAAAATCCAGCAGGTGAAGAAGTGAAGTGGTAGGGGTGGAAAATCAAACAATATTTAACAGTAAGTAAAAAACAGCAGAAACAAGTGGTGACAATAATTAGATGAAAAGTGTCACCTTTTACGGGTCCTGTAGTTGGTGCTGAAATATCCAATTCTCCGTTAAAGACCTGGCCTTCAATTACTTTCTTGTACAAGTTGATGACACGAGACAAATTGTCGCTGGCCTGTAGAATATCGCCTAACAACACAAAATCAAGAAAAAATGCAGAACTGACTTCCATCAATCAAACAGCAATGGATAATACAAGATGCATGCACACAAATGTCCAATCCAAAGTGAGTGGAAGTAAGCAGGACATACTCGTGCATAGCACACTGTCCTTCGTCAAATAACTTGGACTCTTGAAAGAGATTTCCATTTTACCTAAGCTGTCGTCGTTATCCTCTGTCTCACTTGCCATTTTGAATAATGTCAGTCTTTTGAGTTCACATCTTTCAAACAACTCCTAAGGAGAAAATATAGTGCAATTATTATACAATGCTCACTACACGCCAAGGCAAAACAAACTGTAAATTACAAAATCTGAAAATTAAACATTTATTTAAAATTAGTTGTAAGTAAAATCAGTACATTTTAAATGAACCAGAAATAAACTGGGGTAACCAAGAAGCTAACAAAGAGGTAAAAGTGGAGTAAAAGACAAGGCACTGATATCAAAAGCAGCTAATGTTCCAAAATCAATGTTCACATGACAAGTTATACAAAAAATACAATGTGAATTATCCATCCTGATTTCTAGCAGGTATTTTCCTATTTAAGTGCAATGCCTCCATCCTCTCTTTGTTGAAAATACAGTGTCAGGAGCTGAACAACTTTGTTGCTTTTACCGGATTTGAGCTACCGTTTTAAAGCTAAAAAAAAGCAAATAATGCCTCAGAGTTAAACAAGCAGCAACTTCGAGAAGCTGAAATGCAACACCACACATTTAAGGGATGTCGCAATGCCACTATCCCACCAAGGGGAGGGGTAACTGGGCCACACCTGTGGGAATTGAGGCCTTTTACCTCTACTGTCCCGGGGCTGAACCTACTAAGGCTCTGCAAATTGAGCCACGAACAACCCTTTCTGCACTTGACTCTCCTCAGTGGAATCCTAGGTGAGCAGTCGCAGGTTTCTCAGTGAGGTTAGTGCAGGGCTCAAGAATCTTAACACCTTAACCCCCCCAAACCCCCCCTCTCTCTACCCCCCCCCCCCCAAGGCAGCGCAATAAAATCAATGCCCAGCCCACCTAGTGCTTCTCTTTGTAGGAAAAGAGAAGTACTTTATTACACAAAAATACAGAAGGTGACTGCACATTCAATTATGCACAAAGACCCGATTCCAGGTGCACAGCTTGGTGGTCTTAGGGGCTTCCGCAAGATCATCACTTGGTTCTAGTACCCTCCCCACTGCCCACTCCTGTTACTATTAATGGAGTGGGTCCCTTTTCCTGTTACTATTAATGGGTACACCCCTCCTGTCAGGCTCATGGTCAATCAGGTAAACTGGCGGGTGCAGCTCGTGCTTCACCCTCACCCCTTGTATCTAGGTTATCACACAGTCCCCACGAGCCTAGGCTTGATCAGTCTCGCCCCAAGTTCCAGTTAGAGGCTCCAGCCTGCACTCGGCCCTCTCAGTCGCCCACCAGTCCATGGTTGCAGTGCAAGGCCGCGTTTGGCCTTCCGCAACAGCAGGATCTTCACCTGCAGAGACAGGACCCTGCCGCAGTACGTGACAGTGCAAGAGAAGTGCATGGTCTCCTTCACTCTTTCTGCAGCAGTGTGACCTCCTTGGCTGCAGTGCGGAGCCTCCTGGCACCATGCAACAGCCCTCTTCAGATAGCGCGGCAGCCACTCACCCACAGATGACTGTTCTTTGGCGCAGAAAAGTATTTGGAGGAAGTATACTGGTGTAGTAGGTATATACTGATGAGTTTTTTGTTACTTTATATTTAACTGTGACTTATACTGTGATATTTGATAGATATAAATGAAATCTACTTAAATGTTTCAAATTAAAATCTTTTACTGTGATACCTGATGGAAGTAAATGTAAGTAACAGAAAGAAAACTCTTAAAAAAATATTTTTGAGATGTTTGAATTTTTGTTAGGAAAATTATTATGTGAATGCCATACATATGTTATGTAGGAGAGACATATGTGTTTTTCAACTATCTGTTTAGTCTTTTTAGCAGTCTTGTTGAATTGATCATTGATCTGATATGCTGTGTCTGTGTATGTTGCACAGATTTAGTTTTGGATGGGTGCTTTGGAGTGCTATTTATACATACTCGAGGAAGTTAGAATCGTCTTCGTCTCTTTTACTTTTTAGGACTATCCATCACGAATTTATTGGACTTTGTAAATGATTGGTGATAAGAAAAAATGTAATTTCGGTTTTTCTAGTGATTTACGGGATTACTCGAACTGTTAAATAAGCCCTAAGGAAGCAATTTTTATTGTTATTGACAGCATGGTAATCAATATGTTGGGCATAATCACCATCACTTGATGTGGTTCATATGCACTGTTCAAGATAACACGAGATCACCTGTACATTTCAATTCTTGAACTGCACTGACTAATTTGTCTCCCAACACTGCTTTTCAACCAACCGGTGGCAAAAAATATAGAAAAGTCAATCCATGTCAGCCATTGTGGGCTGGCATTCAACGTCACAGGTATCGCCATAATTCCTCCTTTGGTCTATAACCAAAAGGAGACATTCAAAAAGAGACATTGGACAGATTGCATCTTCCGCCACTACACAGCACACGAATCCAGAAGAGACTCGCACTGAAAAATGTAATCTATACATTTGTTGCATGGAGTTGTTTGAGCATGTTTTTCATCATCTCTTGCATGTACTTCATCATTTGTTGCTCCAAAATATTTACTCTTTTTCCTCAGTATCAAAATTGCGTTTCTTTTAATTGCGTATGTAGGCCTTTGCTTGTCCCAAATAGCAAATATACTTTCTGGCCCAGTACCTGCATGCTCCATCTAGCTGCATCATAATTCTTTTATTTTAAGTGGCATAGCCATAGCCCACTTCGACAATATGGTACTCTAGCCAGGCATCTTAAATACAGTGAAATACTTGTAAAATTTGATACAGTTTTGGCATTACTCTTGGTGGGCAAACATTTCTTTAGTTCTTTACAAGCCAGAAAATAGTCAATTGTAAAAATAAACAATTAATAGGAAGCCGAGAATAAAATGTATATTCCTGAGCAGCAGGTTGATGGGGCTGTGAGAAATCTAGCAGGCTGAGATGTTCCATTCCAATTTTTATCTGTCATTGTTAGTTTGACAAAAAAGTTTTATTCTGTTTATCAAAATTTGGCATTTTTTTTTAGGTCTTGTCTGCGTTGCAGCACATGTGCTGCTCGCCTTGGCGAGATCTATTGTTGGTTTTGTGTAAGGCTTCTTTGGAAGTGGGGTTTGTGTCCGCGCTGTCTCCGTTAGGCCCCGCCCACTAGCCTAGCGTTGCAGCGTGTGCGTCTCTTCACGTTGTGTCCTTGCTTCACTCTCGAGCCCCCCTTCTCTGAGAGGCCTGCTGACTCTTCCTCTTGCTTGGCCACTTTTACTTTCACAAAGGCAGCACGTCGCCCTTTAACATTAGCGGCCTCGCGCCTTGTTTAAAGATCAATCCGTTTTTTACCAGTAAAGTTGAGGACGAGATTATAGAGCCCGGTAGGGACCCGTGTCATAGTCTGTTTTTAGGTTCTGCCTGGTCTAAGACCGTCCCTGCTGAAAGCCCTGCCCTGCCCTTCGCCACTGCTTAGCCATGGATTGCAGACGTCTGGGCTCTGAAGTACTGCAACTTTATGACCACTAGCCTTACAAAACATCTATATTGAATAAAAATGGTAATGACCATTAGGTCTTGGCAAGAAGATGCAGGAGGCAACAGCTGTCCACACACTGGATGTCAGTGGCTGCCGACATTGGCACTGGGGGGCCAGGACCCCGTCTCTGCATCGGCTGAATGAACACCATGTAATTCTGGGCACATCACTTTTATTTCCTGGAGCCTCAAACATGAATGTCACCCTGTGCCATACAACTCGTGCTCATGTAAAGCACTTCAATAGCTTGGGATCATGTTTGCTCTATACAAAAACTGCACAAAAGGGGCGTGGCCAAGATGGCGTCGGAGTAGGACGCTTCTTAGAGCCTCTCCGGCGCCGATCCAGCATAGCACCGAATAGCATAGTCCAGGACGTGCTGACCGGCACCAAAAAGACGGCGGAGGTCACCGACACCTGAGGGAGCGGTCCGGTGTTGTCGGCGGAGCAGAGCGGAGCTTGCAACGGCCGCAAGCGCAGTGACGAGTTGAGGCCTATGAGCACCGGCCTCGCGTGATCGAGGGGCCGGCTCCAGAACTAGGCGGCGCCTAACATTGCGAGGGAGCGGCCCGCACTGGAATCATTGCATCGGTCCTCAAGGACCTCACCAAGGGGCGAAGAGCGCGACTTGCCTGTGGGTGCGGAAGCTCTGGACACCAGTGTACACCAGGGAGGGGAGACAGCGGTGCCGGCCTGGCAGAGCGGAAGGAGGTCCGGAAGCGGCAGGGCCGCGACCCACCGGAGGCGTCCAGCTGAGAGGGGGACCGGAGGCACCGTGACGATCGTTGGGGGCTGCTCTCGCCCTCGAGTTGCCGGGGTGAGTCGGAGCGGCTGGGAGGAGCGCAGCGGTTGCTGCAGGCTGGAGCGAGGAGAGCCGGCATTGCAGGAGCGTGCCTGATGGCGGGACGGAGGCGGGCCCTGCTTTGACCACACCGCGGACTCTGCCTGGTGCGGCCGCAAAGCCTTGGCAGCCTGACCTACGTATTTGAGACCGGACATTGGTGATTCCTGGGAAGCATTGAGACTCGGGGCGGCGGGGCCCCTGTGCTGTCCTGAGAGTGGTCCGAACGAGCCGGACATACTACTGCCGGTGACTATCTGTCGCCTGGTTAAGGCGGCGGGGGGGCTCTGCGGCAATAGGATCCCGGCACCGGCGAGTGCTGTGGCTTGAAGCCCGGTGAGGGGATCGATCACTGAGTGCGCAGGTCTTGGCGGGTGGGCCCACGGCGCCATCTTGATTCGGCCTTGCCTGGCTGGGCCCGACAGCCCCAGTCCTGCTAAATTTCGTGGCCCGGGCTGAAGGTGTGGGGAGGCCCTACACTGACTGCACACTCCTGCTTGCCTAGGCGTCAGGGCCCGAGGCGATTGACCCCCCCTATACATCCAGACACGGAGGATACGCTGGAAGCTTGTTGCACTGATCTAGAGGGTATCCCTGATGGAGAGGGAGAGGTCGTACCCTTGGATGGACTAACTGGAGGGGAGAGCCGCACTACCTACGGCCTTGGAAATCCGATAGAGGCTTCCACCTTTGTCTCTGGAGAGGAGGGGCCACCTGGCCACGTACTACAGCCGGAGCTTCACAATGTCCAACACGCTACGTAAGGGGAGGCCAGGAAAAGATGGTGCCACTAAATCTTCACAGCAGCCGGCCTCTCCAGGAGCCAGTGGCTCATCAAAACAATCGGACGATGAGGCGCCTGCCACTAAGGCCTTTATGTCTGAGCTCTTCGCCTCCATTAAAGAGGATATCTCTGAACTCCGCTCGCAACTGGCGTCAGACCTTCGGGAGGTGAGGAGAGATGTGGATGGGCTCGGCGAGCGGGTGGCGACGCTGGAGGACCATGACCTGAGTGTGGCGAACGATGTGCACCAGCTACAGCAAGACATCATCCGTCTCACGGAACAGAATTTGGATCTGCAGACCCACACGGAGGACTTAGAGAACCGTTCCCGAAGAAACAACATTTTCATCCGGGCGGTGCCGTGGGATGGAGAAGCGGGGGACCTGCGTGGGTACGTTCAGGCCCTGTTCTTGCAGATTCTAGACGAGGAGGATATGCAGGAAATAAGGATGGACAGAGTGCATAGAGTGGGGCTACCCAGGCGAGGAGGGGGACCACCTCCGGATATCCTCGTCTGTGTGCATGACTTTCAGGTGAAGGAACGTATCCTGCGGAAAACCAGGGCCATCTCCTCCTTGCGATTCAGAGACCACCGCCCGCAGCTTTACCAGGATCTGGCGGCATCGACACTTTGGAAAAGGAGGGAGTCCGTCCTGTGACCACCTTCCTGCGGGAACGCAATATGTCCTATTCTTGGGGACATCCCTTCCGTATCATCTTTCGCTGGCAGAATAGACTAGCACAGATTAACTCCCTGCAGGTGGCAAAGGATCTCTTGGGCCTGGATGACGTCGCACCTTCTCAGGGAGCTCGCACCTCACCATCACGGAGACGACATCGTCCATCTTCCTGGCACAGAGTTGGTTCATCCCCGATCGGCGGCGGCCGGATCGCACTGCTAGCGTCCAGGAAAGGGGAGATGCGGTGGCTTCGGTGGCCTCCGCCACAATGGCTGACTCTTAAACAAGTTCTGGAGCAGCATGACCCCTGTACCGCTGATTGGCGCCGGAGGGGCTCTGGCCCTAAGGTCCCGGGGGTTCGATTGTACTTTTGGAGGAGCCCCCCCCGGACTGTGGCCCTGAGCGTCACTAAGTTGGCACCCCTACCCCGATACCAGTCCAGACGGGCCCTTACGAACCATGGTCTACTGGAACTGATGAGTACACGGTTCAGGTTCAGTGCCTTGAGTTGTTTTCTATTGTTTTTCTGTTTGTTGGGGGGGGGGAGGTGGGGGGTCCTGGGGCTGGGGGGCACAGGGGGGGTGTTGGAGTTCAAGGCAGGGGGGGTGGGAGGATGGTGGCGACCAATGGGTGTGTGTGCGGGGCGTTGTTCGCTATGGAGGAGCACTACTCTGAGCTCTACATCTGAGGCCGTTTTTCGAATGTTGTCATGGATCTGGGCTTTGCTGAGGACTATATGCTCACTGGTGATCATTTGGCACATGGGGGACTCGAGGTACTGGATGTTGCGGAGTGTGAGGATGAGTGGGTATTGGGTGGGCATGAATGGGAGTGAGGGTGGCAATGGGGGGTTGGCTAGGATTCGGGGGGAGGTCGTGAGACGACTATGATCTCGACTGCCGTCCACACAGCATAGGGGCCTTTTGATTCATTATGCCTGTTAGTGTTGGCTCTTGGAATGTGAAGGGTCTCAATTCCCCGCAGAAGCGCCAGAAGTTATGGAAGTATTTGTCGAACCACCACCTGGATGTGGTTGGACTTCAGGAGACTCACCTAGCTAGGAAAGATGAGCTTAGACTCCGACACAGACATTTTCCTCTCATCTATAGGGCGTCTGCATCTACTAAGCATAGGGGGGTGGCTCTTATGTTTCGGGCGTCCCTTCATTTCCAGCCTGAGGGGGTGAGTGGTGACAAGGAGGGTCGATGGTTGATGGTGAAAGGATCGCTGTATGGACGTATGTGTACTTTTGTGGTAATGTATGCGCCCAATGCTAAACAGAATAGCTTTCTGCAGGCAATGTTGGAAAGAGTGGGGAACTTTGTGGAGGGTCATTTGTTCCTTCTGGGGGACTTCAATATGGTATGGGATAACGACCTGGACAGCTCATGTACACAGAGAGCGGGCACTGGGGTCTTCACCAATGAAACGCAGCGGCAGGTGGGAGACTTGGGACTGATTGATAGTTGGCGTTTCCTGTACCCCCAATCTAGAGACTACACCTTCTTCTCACACGTTCATCGATCTTACTCTCGCATTGATCATATTTTTGTGAGCCAAGCCCTTAGGGGGGACATCCAGGTCTCTAGCATCTTTCCACTTTCCGTGTGGGATCACAGCCTGGTGGTTCTCGGATTACACTGGTCGATGGGGGGGATGGGTGGCGAAAATGGTACTTCCCCGCGGCGCTGGTACGGGATGATGTCGCATGCAAGGAGCTGAGGAAAGCCATTCGGGTCTTTCTGGCGCTTAACCCACCTTCAGACACCTCGGTGTATACCACCTGGGACGCCTGTAAGGCCTCGCTGCGGGGCACCTGCCTAAACCTCAATGCCAACCTTAATAAATTAAGGAGGAAGGAACGGGAAGAACTAGAGGCAGAACTCGCCGTGTTGGAACAGGCACATAAATCTAATCCATCCCAAGTGACTTTAAGACCTTTAACTGCGGTGCGGGGGAAACTTCAGGCCCATTATAACAACCGGGCCGAATTCACTCTCTTGCGACAACGGAGGGCTTCCTATTCACAGGGGAACAAGGTGGGAAGGCACTTAGCTCGACAACTCCGAGATAAGAGGGAGCGAGAGTACATTGGGGGGATTAAGGACCCCGTAGGGAATGAGCAACATAGAGATGCGGACATGGCTGCCACCTTTGGTCGCTTTTATGCCGACTTATATAGAGGAACGGATCTAGATTGGGCCGCTCAATCCGCATTCCTAACTAGCCTTCCTATACCCTAAGTTTCCAGAGAGTGGAATAAGCTGCTGTCAGCCCCTATCTCCAGGGACGAGGTGCTGGACGCTATAAAGGCTCTGAAGCTCCACAAGGCTCCGGGCCCCGATGGTTATACGGCCTTGCTCTACAAATCGTTTGCGGAAGAGATATGCGATTATCTAGTTTCTCTCTTTAATGGGATGGCTAACGATGGGCGGACCTCGGGAACCATGGCCGAGGCTATGATCACCATCCTTCCTAAGCCGGGGAAGGATCCCACCCAGTGTTCCTCTTATCGCCCGATAGCTCTCCTCAACCTGGATGCCAAACTGTATTCCTCAATTCTTGCAAGACGGCTCCAGGATTTGATGCCGGCCCTCATCCACCCAGACCAGTCCGGCTTTATTAAGGGGCGACAGACCCATGACAATCTAAGACGGGTGATACACTTGATCGAAAAGGCCAACAGGTTCCGTATACCTGCTGTTTTGGTGGGATTAGACGCAGAAAAGGCTTTCGACCGAGTCGACTGGGGATTTTTATACCAAACTTTGGAAGCTTTTGGGTTCTCTCCCCAATTCATAAAAAGGATCAGTGCTAATTATAGCCAAGCTACATCTAGAGTGATGGTAAATGGACATAGATCCGCCTGCTTCCCCCACTCTCGCGGAACACGGCAGGGGTGCCCCCTCTCCCCGCTCCTTTTTGCCCTCAGTATAGAACCTCTACCACTTGCTATCAGGGAGAAGGAACAAATTATCGGCCTTCCCTTCACGGGCGAACAACATAAGATTTCTCTGTTCGCGGACGATGTCCTCTTGTCGGTCGGGGACCCGGTCCGATCGCTACCTCACATTCACACGGTCCTCTCGGAATTCGAAGCGGTGTCGGGATTCAAGGTTAACTTTGATAAGTCATACATATTGAATCTGACTCTTCCCCCCACTGAAGTGGATCGGGTACGCATGCTCACGCCCCTTTCATGGTCCTCTTCCTCACTGCTTTATTTGGGTATCAGGCTAACTTCCACCCTAGGCGCGCTATTTGCGGCTAATTTTCCACTGGCGCTAGCGGCAATACGTGGGGAGCTGGAGAGATGGAAGCCGAAGTACATCTCCCGGCTGGGTAGGATCCATGCTGTCAAGATGGTACTTCTACCTAAATTCTTTTATCTTTTCCAGGCTCTGCCCATACCAGTAGAGTTGGATTTTTTTCGGCGCCTTAAAACTCTGATGCTGAAATTTGTGTGGCAGGGAGGCCGAGCGCGGCTCTCGTTTGCAGTGCTGAGACGACCACGGGGGGAGGGTGGGGTTCCCGGACATGCATCTATACTATAAGGCCGCGCAATTGCGGGTACTGGTAGAGTGGTCCCAGCAGCTTTCAGAGAAGCACTGGTTACATATGGAGCGGAGCGTGGCTGGAAGGTCCATTTGGGATTTGGCCTGGAAGCCTAAGGCTGATCGGCCCAGGAATGCCTATATCTGCACTCCCACCAGCATGGTCCTGAAAGTCTGGGACACGGTCAGTTGCGATGACCGCTGGACCACCTTCCCATCGCCATTTACCCCTATTCACTTAAATCCGTCCTTTCCCCCGGCAATGCAGGAAGGATCATTCGAACTGTGGAGAGAGGGAGGATGTAGAGCTCTTACTCACTTATTCCATGGGACAATCCCCCTTACTTTTCAAAATTGTATGCAGGACTATGGTGTCCCGCCCACCGAACGCTTTCATCACCTTCAGCTCCTGCATTGGGCGACATCGACGGGAGTGCTAGATGCAGCCACGCGGCCGTTGACGTCCTTTGAGGCGTTTATCCTACGCACATCATCCATGAAAGGGACGATCTCCTTCCTATATAGGTTACTATTGGACACCGTGATATTTCCGCGCCCTCGGTATATGGAACAATGGGAGGCTCTCCTCGGTAGAGACATCTCTAACAACGAATGGACAGGGTTGTGGCGGGACATAAAGGCACATAACCACTCGCTTGATTTCAGGGAGGCGCATTTGAAACTTATGTTTGACTGGTACCTCTCTCCATCCAAGCTGCATCGAATATTTCCGTCATCATCGGACAGGTGCTGGCGGGGATGCGGCATGCTGGGAGACTTCCGCCATATATGGTGGGACTGTCCCACCATCAAGCCGTTTTGGTCCGAGATACTGTCCCACATCAAGGAAGTGGTGGGTTACCCGATTCCGGAGTCCATGGACTATGTCCTGCTGGGACTTCGAGATCCGGTGCTGGAGCATCAGACCAGGGCAGACAAACATATTATTTGGCTATGTTTAGGAGCAGCTAAATTAACGCTAGCGGCAGCTTGGAAGAAACCGAATGCACCGGCGATCTCGTTATGGCATGCGAGGTTATGGCGATTACTGAGTCTGGAAAGAATGTCTGATATATTTCTGGGTAACTTTAAGAATTTCTTGTTTCAATGGGGCCCTCTACTTCGATTTCTATCTCGAGGCCTCCAGTCTGCAGTCTGTCCTTCAGCACTACGTACACTCCACCTATTTCAACTCTAATTAGCGGGATACTTGAAGCTTGATAGGGATGAGAGAATGGTCGCCACCATGGGGGAGGGGGGTGGGGGGGAGGGAGGGGAGGGTACAGGGGGGGTCTGGTTGGGGGTTGTTAGTTCTCTGGTTGCGACACTACCTGGCGCCTGGAGGCGGACTATGGAGGATTCATGTGCAGCTGCTTCCCTAGCTGGAAGTTCGGCCTAATGGAACTATCGCTCCCCGTGGCGAGTTAGCGGTTTGTGTAATCGGGAATTTGAATTCAATTATGCCACTGACACTAATGAACATTGACTCTTGCACCAGTTTTGCTGATCATATATGTTATCTTCCCGTACTCCATTGTGATGGCGCATCTGACCCCCCTGTGTGGGGATGATTGATATCTGTCGCCTGTGTCTTCTTTTTCTTCTCTTTTCCTTCTTCCTTTTCTATGCTTTTATCTCAAAATTCAATAAAAATAAATTTGAAAAAAAAAAAAACTGCACAAAAAACAAATGCAGTCATAAGCGCGCTGCAGCCCGGCGAGCTCTAGTCCTATTGGGCAGGCGGCGACGTCTGTGCGTGTACACGACACTCATCACCCTGCGTTGTGTCTGATCATGAACGCGCATCCCCGCTCCTGAGCTATTTACTGCCTCTGCCAATCCGACGATTGTATTTATTGCAATGAAAATGCAGCTAGTGCATAATTACATTACAGAAGAAACACGCTCCTTCCCTCGCTCCCCCCACCCCTCCTCCTCCCTGGAACTATTAAAATTGTGTACAGCTGGGATGGGAGGAGGTTGGCCTGGCAACTGTGAGAAAGCTACATTTAGCATCTGATGTACTGTACTGCTTAAGGTGGGCAAGTGCGTACCTGGGTGTTGCGTGGGCTCCGAGGTCTTGGGGTGGGGGCATCTGATTTCTGCCCCTGCCTTTTCATGTCCTGCTGAGCATTAAATGAAATTGTGAATTAAGGGGTCGAGGGCTTAGAGACTGAACAGAAAGCAGCAATGTCTTTGATTCTAATTCAATTGCCTTTTCCGCGTTTTCACACGTCATAACGTCTCTGCGCCCTGTAGAGCATCTTTTGGTAAAAAGCCTAGTTTAGTATTTTGTAACTCAACGTACGTAGTTGGTCAGCAGACGTGTCTGCGCCATACAAGGTGACCACAGCTAGCTAACCAAGCATTTGCAATGCAATAGGTCTCGCATTTACGCAAGTTTGAGCTATTGGCGTTGAAAATAACAATGCCTTTTTTTTGTTTTAGTTTTAAAAAGATAAATGAAAGGCATTGTCATTTACAATGCCAATAGCTTAAACTTGTGTAACTGCGAGACCTATTGCATTGGAAATGCTTGTTACAAGAGTGGTA
This sequence comes from Lissotriton vulgaris, assembly GCF_964263255.1. Taxonomy (NCBI): domain Eukaryota; kingdom Metazoa; phylum Chordata; class Amphibia; order Caudata; family Salamandridae; genus Lissotriton; species Lissotriton vulgaris. The sequence continues at coordinate 616,564,078 of NC_141695.1, read as the reverse complement.
TCTCCACCAAAGATCTAATAGGTTGGAAAGTTTACAACAGATTCCAGAAACCCATTATATACACAATCTCAAAGTCCATGTTTGAACACCAGAAGCATGTGAGTGAGATGTTCTGAATTAACTTCAGCTGCACTGTTATCCATCTGTTCCTTAATTTTAAATTATCATTACAACATTGTTTATATTACCATTTTGTTCAGTACAGACAATGTGCTCTATCCTGGGTTAAGCACGTTTCTTCTTTGCGCCTTTAAATGCAATGGAACTACATCGACTCTTTCAAATGTGTGTAAAGAATCTGATAGAGAGGAGAAAAGGCTCTATGGATCAGACAGTTCAGACCTTAAGAAGTATGGTTGTCCCTACCTCTTTCAAATGACCTTCTACAAAATACAGAGTTTGAGATCTCTTCTTTTTGATAGGTATCCCACTGGAGGCTTGTGCAAATAGACAAATGCCCTAATGTCTTTATTAAGAATGTTTTTCTGTGGGTATTAAGCCCAAGAGTCCTATCCCTTAAGCGGGGGTGGTGGGATGGTTCTGCTAGATGCTGGAACTAGCGCAGCATTGATACCTTGAGGTTTCTTGTAAGGGGCTTATAAGAGAACTAGCCAGCCGCCTGCAAGGTGGACCATGCCTGATTAGCCCTAGGTAGATTGCAGAACAATATGCACAATGCACAACGATGCAGAAAAGAAATGCAGCAAAATGCAGCAGTTGAGGTGGATGGCTGAGAAGAACGCTTAAGGACGGTAGATTGGTGTGCTTTCTGGCCTGACGAGGGGGCAGGAAAAGGGCAGATTCAGCTGCCGGGAAGCGCTGGTATGTGGGCAGCACATGGGCAGCAACTGACCGAACTGTGAACATTACAGGGGAGGGGGAAGGGGCAATGGCTGCTCACAGCATGTTGCAGTAACCGAATCACCCGGAAAGCCCGCGATCCGGGAGGAGCGGTACCACAGTAGTGACGCTGACTTAAGGCTGTTTCTTGGCTCCCAAAGTCTCAGTCCGCCTGCTCATCACAGACCTTATCGGCCCAGGGTAGCACGCTCTGATTCTGCACCGAGCTCCGTACTCTTACTCCTCACCAGCCAGCAGCATCAAAAGCAGATTCTGAGCAACGGCGAAATAACTGCACAGAGAGCAGAAAAAGGAATTGTACAACAAAGTATTTCACAGTACATGGGCTCCTGCCGATCGGCACAGTGAAGTCCTACCCGGGAGCTCCACCCAACATTTGGGGTTGCTGCCCACTCCCACACAAGGCTCCGGCATTTACCACAAAGCAGTTTTATTTTATGGCAGCCCTTCCTGGCATACAACACATGACTCAATTCACAAAAGCCCTCTCCGGGCATATGGGGATCGCTGACTGTTCTGCACACAGGCAATGACCCGATCGGTGCAGCAACCACACCTCGCATAGAGTCCACTAGACATGGCTCCCCACTAGACTTTGTCCCCTCCAAAGCTCTCCTCTTCCTCACCTGGCACACTGGTCTTGGCAAGCAGACAGGCGCTGGTGCTCCAGGGCAAGTGGTCTTGATATCCCTTAGTAATGTCCCTCACCCAGAAGGGAGACTGCAGCCCTTGGCCCTCAATCCTGGTGACACTCAGAAGTCTTGCAGAGCTTCCCCTCTTCACACAGCCCATTTGACTGTACAGCAGATGACTATTTTGGGGTCTCAAACTCCCCCTTTTTATGCTCCATTTCCAGACACCAAATGTGATTAAGGGTGTGAGTCTTTGAAGTTTCCTGATATATGCCCAGGTCCCTTCCTTGGGACCTCGCACTAAATCAACAAGCATTTGCAATGCATCTCGCCTTTGGGACCTTATATGTATTTAGCTATGCAGCACATTAGCCTGGGTGCCAATACATTAACTGTTCTTTAAAATGGAGGGAAAGTAAGCACCAAACTGCGTGACACGCCATGTATGGGAACATATGGAGAGAAATATTGCATTTCAGTGGGAAATGGTATAGTTCAAAGCTCTGTTTTTAATATTAAATCAGGGCCTTCAGTGGTCATATCACTGAAAATAAAATATTTGAAAGAAATATTATTGTCTACAGGTGTTCATGGAAAACAATTTTTATGGACTGAAATCTAGAGAATGCTAAAGTGATTCTGGTATTTTACTGACCTCTGCTGGTCGTTTTCTATCAAGAAAGTTAAATAGACGCAGTTGCCAGAAAAATTAAAAAAAGAAAGTCCCTCAGCAGAAAGCAATTCTGGTATTTTACGGAACTCTACTGGTCGTTTTCTATCAAGACAGTTAAATAGAGGCAGTTGAACAGAAAAAAGTCCCTTAGTGGAAACAGATATGTCATAGGGCTGATCTCCAGAGCCCACAAAGTACATACGCATATAGGTATATACTAAAGTATATGAATGCTTAACCTAAAAAGCACCCTTTGAATTGGACATCGGACAGGTCGAGCCTGGCTCTTGACTTCCCATGGGGTGTCTCACACAGCTTACAGAAATGCAGCAATACACAAATCTATCTGGGTTAATTACTCTATTTCCTGATATTTTCATATTGCCGGCCTGGGTCTCCCAAAGTGGAACCCAGACTCTTCTATGCAATGTATTATTTGCAGGTACCCTTCCAACCAGTGTATGTATACAACATACACACAAACCACAGCACAGTACCTTCCATGTACTGAAATGGGTTCGAGTAGTTGTAAATGTATTTGTCTTCATACTTGTCCATTAAGAGATTAGCCAAGCTCAGAGCAAATCCAGCCCCCACAGCTACTCCTTGCATTGGAAATAGTATTCATTTATTAACAGAAAGTAATTTTGACTCATGGCAATCTCTATGAGCTGTATCAGAAAATCAGTGGGGACCCAACATGGATATTCCCTGCCCTCCAGAGCCTTGCGTACTACTTCAAAGGCCTGATTTTGAGGTATGCTGGTGTAGAGTGAGACAAAATCTAAAGTTAACAAAAATTGTGTAGTGACATCAAAAGGTTTATCCTCCACTATCTGTATAATATGCATGGTGTCTCAAAAGTATGATCTGGTGGTGACTACCATAGGCTTTGGGATGGTGTCGATATACTTGTTCAGGGGCTCCCAAATAGATCCACAGCCTGACACAGTAGGTCGTCCCAGAGGGTGGTGTAGATCTTTGAGAACGCAGCATCTCGTTAGCCTCATATTACAGGTTAACTCTGGCCAAGCCGGCAGTCCCTGGCGGCTGCTGATTGCATTCGGTGCAACCTTGTGGCACTTGTAAGGGTTTCTTCTCCCGATGCGTTCCTCTTACCCGGCTTGTTTCCTAGTTTTTTATTTAATTTTGGGGGATTTCGATTCTCCCCTCATGCGCTCCGTCGCAATCTCCTTTTCTCCCTACCAGTTATACTCATAAGAAACTCTGGACACGGCTGGTCCAAGCAACTAAAAAATACCCCGACCCTTGTACAACCACGACCGGTTCCCCATTAGGAGTTTAGCGACTCACTCACAAATATCTGGTGGGTCTCCTCTAGTGAGTGTTCCCTGTAATCTTGCCACGTATTTTCCTCACTTTTCAAAGGGCATAGATCATTTAGTTTTACACTTTCATCCACCAGCTCATTCCTAGGGATGTGGATAGCGCTTATCTTGGATATTTCACTTTGACTGGATTAGCAACTGTGAATGCGCATGAAGAGAAATACTCATTGACAAGTCAAGATGACATTGTGTTCTTGGTGAGTGCGCGACTCCCATGTATACCAACTCCATTATGTGGGATTTAATTTTAGACTCTTGACACTTACCTAGTTATACACTTCATTTATAGATGCCCTGACATGATTTCCACATTTACTCTATCCAGGACTGGAGGAGTCTTTTTGCTACTACCTGGTGAGCCTTCGCTTGACCCCGTTTTTATCTACGCTTTGTTTTTCAAACAAACACATCTTATTAATCGCCCCCCCCTCTTTTTACTTAAGCTGTCACAGTGTGTTTCTCTTTGTCCTGAAGAAGACCCTATAATACAGACACCTGGGTCGAAATGTCAACATACTTCTTACTCATGTCCTTAGTCACTGTAACCATAAAAAGTTGAGGTTTTGGGCTACTGGTTGAACTATACATGTGGACAGTGATTTTTTACCATGTTTTGTTATTTATGTACTTGTGTCCTGTTTGGCAGTTTATCACAATAATCACCTCATGTCACATCAGTCACTCATTAACTGCTCACTTTATCTATGTGTTTTGTATGACAGCCTGTTTTTAACAAATGAAATATATAAAGGAAACATATATACAATTCTAAAATGTCGGTGTAGTGTTTGATACTACGGTTGAATACAGAAAAGAACTTTTTGTTAGGTGTAAATTACTGTTACTCTAAAGGAATTATTTTCACCCCACGGAACTTCTTTGTAGACTATATTAACTCCTGATGAAGGCAAAAGCCTCTCACTATCACGAGGGCAGCACTTTAGGAGGCCTTCCCAGTCCAACAAGACCACATACATCAGGACAGGCCTATATCATGGCGCACATGCATGATCTGTGTTTACCTAGAACATCAAAAATCAGCATTAGGGATCAAAACATCAGTACAGTTGGGCACTCAGGACAGTCCATTACCATGCAGAGGGCTTTTCCGTCCCAATAAATACAATAGTTTTCTGTAATACAGTTGTAAAAATATTGTTTTTTCATTAATTTAATATATAATATATATTAGTATTATTCTACGGTATTAATATTATATTTTTTATTTTTTTTATTTTGTATAGTTTATAATTTATAATGCGATTTGTTTTTTAATTTCATTATTAATCTTTAATTTAGTAGCAGTTTGTGGCGTTTGTAGGAGATTAGGATGGGAAGTTATTTGAAATTTAAATTGTTTTGAATTTTTTATTAAATTAATATTTGACAATTTTGTTGATAAGTTGCTATTCAAATGGTTATTGTATAGTTTGTCATTTTTAACATGATCTTTTTTAACTGAATTAATAATTTAGTAGTAGGTTGTTGTGCTTGTTGAAGGGTTGGTATTGAAAGTTATTTAAAATGTAAATTGTGTTTTTTTAAATTATGTTTATTAGAATATTAATTGAAAATGATGTAAATTAGCTGATTATTTCTTTTTTAAAGCATCCTGTTTTCCTTTAAGGAAATGGGGCTACATAAAAAAAAGTTGCACAGATGTGGTGGTTTGCTGATCCCAGCAGGCTGCCCTGCCTGTCACTCTAGGCTATGGTATTGGGTCATGTATATTAATGAGGTTGGTCGAATTGCGATGCACTATGAATCAGTATTTTGAGAAGCACTTATTAATACATATGTCGGTTCTCAAAATGTTAGTGGATTCGTTAGATGTAACCACTTCTCATAAACCCATTTTCGTACATTCCATTCAGGGAATCACAAACTACAAATCATTATTTGTCACAATTTACGATTCCTTAAATTGAATCTTTGAACGTGAGTGCCAAAGTGTGCACACTTGCATAGTCTAATAATCAAAATATATGGAAAAAAAGATTTAGAGTTGAAGCACAAACAACTTCCCATTCAGTGATGAGCCACTACGTCACAGATATTACATATCTTAAAACCATGGCAAAACAATTTTACTGTTTTCCAACATTAATCATGTAAGAAAAGGAATGATTGCTTACCTGCAATCCTAGTTCTCTCCATTGAAGTCATAAGCACTGAAGAGTCCCGCCCATGTGCGAGGATCCCGGAGTATAATATATTGTCTTAAGTGTAGATGTTCGCCTTTCTTCAGTAAGGCCTGGGGAAACACTTACATTAATATTTGGAGTCTATAAAGAAGGATATAGGCCCATTGCATCAGACTGCATTTTAAGAACAGGCAAATTGACTGGAATTGTGTTACTTGAGTGTTTAAATCTCATTCACAAACCTTTTTTAACAAGGATAAGATGAAGAAGGAAAGGACAACTTAGCACTATAGGCTGCACCTATAGAGATATGAAAAGAGCGTCTGTTCTTTTCAGGGCTCACAGCCCACCAGTATCCCATCATGCGGGGCAGGTGGCAGTTGCCTTATTTGTTTTTACAGAGACAGTGGCATTATTAGGAAGGAAAATTGTACAATAATCATCTCTGTTATTTTCACCGGGGAGTAAGGTGGGTAGTTTATGACTTCAATGGAGATTCCCCTTAGAGAGGATTAGGAATACAGGTAAGAAATCATTACTTCTGTCTCCGGGGATCTCCATTGATAGTCGTATCATAAGCACTGAACAGAGTAGCAAGCACATCTCCACAAACAGTGGTGGAAAGGAAAAGAGAAGACCCATAGATCGGATTAATCAAATACGTTTCTCAGAAAGACCTGTCCTATTTGAGCATCTGCTCTAAGCATTCAAGTCCAAACAGTAGTGTTTGGTTAAAGTGCCATGTATCTGCTTTACATATCTTAGTACTGGGTATATTTCTCATTGAAGAAGCTGTAGCGCTTGTCACTTTAGTGGAATGAGCTTTAGGTTTACCAGACAGAACTTTATTCACTTTTTGGTAGCATGACAGGATGCAAGACACTATCCATCGGGATATAAGTTGTTTAGAAGTGGCTAACAGGACTGGACCATAGTTTACAAACAACTGGTCAGACGTGCAGATATCTTTTGTTCTGTCAGAATAAAATTAAGACTCATCTGGCATCTACAGTATGGATAGTCCTTTCAGGTGGAGTGGAAGGGTGCTGAACACACAAAGGCAGAGAAATGGTCCGATTAGTGTGGAAATCCGAAATAACTTTCAGTAGGAATTTTGGATAAGTCCTTATAACCACCATATTACTATTGATGACCGTATATGATTAGTGAGAACATAACGTCTGGATCTCGCTAACCCTACGCCCCGATGTGATAGCAACGAGGAAAGTATCTTTCCATGAACCTATTGAATCGTACAGTCCCCTTACATATTTAATGTTTAACTGTCCCAACCCGCTCTGCTAATAAAGGAATACCTTTGAGTGAATGAGGGATTTTTATCCAATATTTACGCCCCCCATTCTCCTTTCTGAAAGGTGTGGTAATGAGGATTTATGAATGGACTCAAAAGGAGTCTGCATGAGGAGTGATAGTTCTATGTTCTACTCCCAGGGAAGAGATGGACGAAGTATTGGAGGGAAAGCTTTGTTAAAACCCTTTTAGAAATTCTTAATAACAAGAATGTTGGAAAAATAGGATTGTGAAGGACATTTTCGGTAGGTAGAAATTGCTGCCAAATAAACTTTAATAGAAGAGAACTGTAAGCCTGATTTGGCCAAATAAAGCAAATATGGAAGAATAGCTTCTTCTTGGCATTTCGTAGGATCAAAGGTAATGCTGCAACACCAGACACAGAATCTTGTCCATTTAAAACAATAAGCAGAATGTGATGACTGACGTTTAACCTCTTTGAGAATGCCAAACTCAAAGAGGAGAGATTGGGGTGAACCATCTGGTCTCCAAATTTCGTCAGAAGGTCTGGTCTGCAGGGCAGCTTCATGTGCGGATGCTCCGATATGTGTATGAGGTCTGGCAACCACCATTGTTCGGACCACTCTGGAGCTATCAGGATAATTTTGGCCTTGAGTGAGACAGTTTGATGAGTAATGAAGGAATCAGGGGTATCGTATCCCAAGAAAAGTATAGAGCAATTCGCTGGACCAGTAGATCCAGAGGACATTCCCCAGTGGTTGGTTGTACCTCGAGGCAAAGTTTGATCATTTTTTGTTTTCTGCAGTTGCGAATAAATGTATGTGAGTGAAAGCCAACATGCAGAAGATGCTTTCCACAATATCGTCGTGAAGCATCCACTCATGGTTTTCCAGAAGAATCCTGCTCAGGGAGTCTGCTTGAGCATTTAATCAATTAATATTTACATACATGGAAGATGGGTTACAGTGATGTCCAGGTCTCTGGCTATCAACCAATTCCACGTTCTTTAAGCTTCGTAAGACGAGGTGCTGGATCTTGTTCCCTCTAGTTTGTTCCAATAGTACATTGTTGTTGTGTTGTCTGTCTGAACAAGAAGGGATTTTGACTTAAAGGACAGGAGAAAAGCCTTCAGCACTAGATGAACTGCCCGTAGCTCGAGGAGACTGATGTGAAAAGTAATTTCCCTCAGAGACCAGGATACCTGAATTTGAAGGTGATATACATATGCGCTCCCCAACCTGATAGAGAGGCATTTGTTACTATTTTAGGAGAAGGAATCCCTTGATGAAAGGGCATTCCTTAAAGGATATTTTCAGTTTGCACGGCTCAACCATTTGAGGGACTGCTTCACTTTGATGGAATTACAAACGGGGGTGGTGATGAACAGAGTGTCTGAATTGAGCAGACCACTCTTACCCAGTCCAAAGATCAGGGCTTGATCCATCACCGTTATTTATCTCACTGCCCCATCCCAGCTCAGAACCTGGCTATATGCAAATCAGTCTGTCCCTGGCCCAGTGCATCATGGGAACAGGGCAGACTAAACTACCAAGCCAATTCTTTACCAGAAAGGAGACAAGCTACCGGGGACCGGTTTCTGGCATTTCAGCCTCTTCGGCCCGGCTTGCTTGAATCCTGATGGAGCAGTGAGAAAGGGACTCATGTCTGAGTATACCCTGCAACACCTATAGTGGCCAAAATCGATTTACAAAAGGGGGTGGTGATGAACAGAGTGTCTGAATTGAGCAGACCACTCTTACCCAGTCCAAAGATCAGGGCTTGATCCATCACCGTTATTTATCTCACTGCCCCATCCCAGCTCAGAACCTGGCTATATGCAAATCAGTCTGTCCCTGGCCCAGTGCATCATGGGAACAGGGCAGACTAAACTACCAAGCCAATTCTTTACCAGAAAGGAGACAAGCTACCGGGGACCGGTTTCTGGCATTTCAGCCTCTTCGGCCCGGCTTGCTTGAATCCTGATGGAGCAGTGAGAAAGGGACTCATGTCTGAGTATACCCTGCCACACCTATAGTGGCCAAAATCGATTTACAAAAGGGGGTGGTGATGAACAGAGTGTCTGAATTGAGCAGACCACTCTTACCCAGTCCAAAGATCAGGGCTTGATCCATCACCGTTATTTATCTCACTGCCCCATCCCAGCTCAGAACCTGGCTATATGCAAATCAGTCTGTCCCTGGCCCAGTGCATCATGGGAACAGGGCAGACTAAACTACCAAGCCAATTCTTTACCAGAAAGGAGACAAGCTACCGGGGACCGGTTTCTGGCATTTCAGCCTCTTCGGCCCGGCTTGCTTGAATCCTGATGGAGCAGTGAGAAAGGGACTCATGTCTGAGTATACCCTGCCACACCTATAGTGGCCAAAATCGATTTACAAAAGGGGGTGGTGATGAACAGAGTGTCTGAATTGAGCAGACCACTCTTACCCAGTCCAAAGATCAGGGCTTGATCCATCACCGTTATTTATCTCACTGCCCCATCCCAGCTCAGAACCTGGCTATATGCAAATCAGTCTGTCCCTGGCCCAGTGCATCATGGGAACAGGGCAGACTAAACTACCAAGCCAATTCTTTACCAGAAAGGAGACAAGCTACCGGGGACCGGTTTCTGGCATTTCAGCCTCTTCGGCCCGGCTTGCTTGAATCCTGATGGAGCAGTGAGAAAGGGACTCATGTCTGAGTATACCCTGCCACACCTATAGTGGCCAAAATCGATTTACAAAAGGGGGTGGTGATGAACAGAGTGTCTGAATTGAGCAGACCACTCTTACCCAGTCCAAAGATCAGGGCTTGATCCATCACCGTTATTTATCTCACTGCCCCATCCCAGCTCAGAACCTGGCTATATGCAAATCAGTCTGTCCCTGGCCCAGTGCATCATGGGAACAGGGCAGACTAAACTACCAAGCCAATTCTTTACCAGAAAGGAGACAAGCTACCGGGGACCGGTTTCTGGCATTTCAGCCTCTTCGGCCCGGCTTGCTTGAATCCTGATGGAGCAGTGAGAAAGGGACTCATGTCTGAGTATACCCTGCCACACCTATAGTGGCCAAAATCGATTTACAAAAGGGGGTGGTGATGAACAGAGTGTCTGAATTGAGCAGACCACTCTTACCCAGTCCAAAGATCAGGGCTTGATCCATCACCGTTATTTATCTCACTGCCCCATCCCAGCTCAGAACCTGGCTATATGCAAATCAGTCTGTCCCTGGCCCAGTGCATCATGGGAACAGGGCAGACTAAACTACCAAGCCAATTCTTTACCAGAAAGGAGACAAGCTACCGGGGACCGGTTTCTGGCATTTCAGCCTCTTCGGCCCGGCTTGCTTGAATCCTGATGGAGCAGTGAGAAAGGGACTCATGTCTGAGTATACCCTGCCACACCTATAGTGGCCAAAATCGATTTACAAAAGGACAGGAACAGACTAATTTGCATACAGCCAGGTTCTGAAACTGGGATGGTGCAGTGAGCTAAAAAACGGTGTTGGATCTAGCCCTGATCTCTTGACTGGGTGAGAGTATTCTGTTTAATTCAGAGACTCTGTCCCTCACCACCCCTTGTTGTAAATATCACTTTGATGGAAAGCGTGATCTTGTCCTCCCAGTTGTCTGAGTATTGGTCCCACTGATCCTCCAGACATTCTTGAAGGGGTCTCATGTGGAATCGGGCGTACAGTATATGCACAATATCAAAAAATCAGAGTTCCTTCTCCTGGGTTCACTATCAATCAGATCACTAATTGGTCATGGGGTCTTCCCTAGGAGTGCAAGGAGGTTGTAGTGTTACATTAGTTACCAAATTTACACTTGAATGCAAATGGTGCCCACAGGTATCAACAAAGACATGAAACAGTAGTATTTTCTATAAAAATATTGATCAATTATTTATTAAAAAGGCAAAGTAAAAACAAATTAGAATAAGTAACAACATATACAGGATTTCAAATTTTATCATAGGATTTTACAAACACAAAAAAACATATTTAAAAGATTACTATTAAAGCATTATACTGTCATTTATACAATGATTTAGGTTAAAAATAAATTGGACATGGGAACGAAAAAGTGACACTTTTTCGTTCCCATGTCCAATTTATTTTTAACCTAAATCATTGTATAAATGACAGTATAATGCTTTAACCACATGCGCGCTGCTCTACTTCTGCTTGTATGCTGACTTTTAAAAAAACCCATTGTTCATGACGAGCTGGGCTCGTCATCAGTGTTTGAGGAGGCTACACCATGACGAGCCCAGCTCGTCATCAGCCTCGAAGGGGTTAATAGTAATCTTTTAAATATGTTTTTTTGTGTTTGTAAAATCCTATGATAAAATTTGAAATCCTGTATATGTTGTTACTTATTCTAATTTGTTTTTACTTTGCCTTTTTAATAAATAATTGATCAATATTTTTATACAAAATACTACTGTTTCATGTCTTTGTTGATACCTGTGGGCACCATTTGCATTCAAGTGTAAATTTGGTAACTAATGTAACACTACAACCTCCTTGCACTCCTAGGGAAGACCCCATGACCAATTAGTGATCTGATTGATAGTGAACCCAGGAGAAGGAACTCTGATTTTTTGATATTGTTGACCCAATCCTTTTCCTGATAAGAAAGGGTAGCTCCCAGATAACCTTTTTTTTTCAGTATATGCACAATGCCACTGAGCCCAGGAAAGATGACAATCTTCTCACTGAGGGATGAGAAGCTTTCATGAGAGTGGCATTTTAGATCAATCGATAACAGTGTCACCTCCGAAGAATACACTTTTGTTTGTATGGTGTTTATGGTAGCACCTAAATAATACAGTGACAGGACAGTAATGATTAACTTGAAAGCCTAGTAGGTGGAGAGTACCGACTGTCATCTAATAATGAAGTTGTACCTCTTGTAGTGTCGATGCCTTGATTAGCCAGTCATCTAGGTATGGTAGAGATATGCAGAGTTTCCTGAGATGTGCAGCGACCACTGCCACGCACTTCAAGAAAATTCTGGGGGCTGATTTGAGGCCAAAGGGAAGCACCTTGCATTGGTAGTGATAGTGACCTTACTACAAATCTCAGGGATGTGCAATGTTTCTGGCTATCGGAATGTGAAAACACACATCCTGGAGATCTATTGAGCAGAGCCACTATCCCTGATGGATTTGGGGATTGATTTGATGTAATGCCAGCATTCTGAACTTTTCTCTCCTAATCCATTTGTTGGGGAGTTTCAGATCTAGGGTTGGTTTGAATTTGTTTTTGGGGCCTTTATTCTTCACTAAAAAATAATGGGATTAAATCCCCATGCCTTGTTAGTTGGGAAGAACGATCTCCACAGCTTGCTTCTGCAGAAGGGTATTCACTTTCCATTTGAGAATTTCTAGATGTGGATTGGAGGATTTTGGTAGAATATTTGGTGGAGGGCTGGTGAATCTGAGACAATAACCATTTTGTACAATATTCAGAACCCAGGCGTCTTTTATGATGGATTTCCACTCTGTTAGATTCTATGAGATACTTCCCTCTACAGGAGTGGGTACCAGTAGAAGAAAAGCAAAGACTCATTGCTTGGAACCTGCAGGAGAGCAGGTTGGTGGTCCACTCTTCTTTTAGGCTGACGTCACTGGTGCCGCTAGAAAGGTCTCTGCTACCTTCTGTTGGTGGTGATCTTGCAACCATTGAGGGGTTTGAACCCTCAGAGGGTAAATAGTCTTTTGTAAGGCTTGTAAGTGTGTCTGAGATCCTATTTATGTTTCTCTAGACCCACTGCCTTCAAGGTCCTCATTTTGGTCTTCATTCAAGCCATATTGTCATTGATATCACTACCAAATAAGGTGCTATCCGAGAAGGGGAGATTAAAAATTCACTGTTTGGATTCTTGTTTTATAGCTATTAGACAAAGCTAACAATTATGTCTAAGGGCCAACACCCATGACAATACTCGTGAGCTGCCAATAGTGAAGAATCAGCAGCAGCACTAATGATTTGATTGGAGACCATCATGCCCTCATTTACCAATTTGAGGAAGTCCTCACTTCGAACTCTCGGGACGTTTTCTGCAAACTGGTGTAGGAAGTACCAAATGGCCCTGTCATATCTGCCCACCAGGGCTGATATGTTTGCTGCTTTCATGGTGGTGGTAACTTTACCACACAACTTGCGCCACACTGAATCAAGTTTTTTACTCTCCTTGTCCAGAGGAACTGTAAACAAAGGAGTAATAGAGTGCACCTTGTTTGCTGATCAAATGACCACTGAATCACTAGGAGGATCAGAACGAAGGAACAATGGGTCCTGCTCCAGAGGTCTACACTTTTTTTTGGAGCCTTGGTAGAGATGATTTGGCTGTAGCCGGCACAGGGAACAGATCCATGGCAAGTTCCAATAGAACAGGAACTAGGGGCAGGAGGAGTCTGGATGCCAATTGATGTAGCGTCTCAAAGGTCACAAATGTAGATGTTGTTGGTGCAGACAGTGGTACGCCAAACTTTGATACCCCTCACACAAGCACCTCATTAAAAAATGTTAATGTCATTGACTAGTGAAACCCGAGGCCGAGAAAAGTGGGTAAGAATTGGTGAGTATCTTCCAGCACAAGAAGAGGTAAAGTAAGTAGATCGGTGTCTCGACTGTGCTCTGGATCGAGACCTGGATGCATGACAGTAATGATGTGTGTGTCAAGAGGATTGTCATGAAGAGACATGCTGACACTGATTGCAATGTATCAAAGGCATTCGTCCTCTTGACCTATGATGAGATGTGGAGTGGGGAGATCTTGATTTGTGAGTTGAAGGTCTCATTGGCAGAGGAGCTTCCACCGATGCCTCTGAGGGAGATGCCCTGGTAAAAGAGATAGAGGAGGAGACAGAGGAGGTGGTGGAGGCAGAGATGGTGTACGAGAGTCTGTAAGCAAGATGGGAGGCGATGGTGAATACTTCATGGAGTCTTCATAATCAGAGGTTGATGGCAACCTTGGTTTTTGGACTCTTTCCACAGGTCTGGAGTGTCTTTACGTTGGCAGACTTCTTAACGTTGATTTTCTCATATGCCTCGATATCGACAGACTTCTTGACTGCAAACTTTTCCCGCGTCTGAACGTCATTGTACCCTTCAACGTCGACCTCCTAGGTCTCGACGTCAAACGTCACCTTCTCTTCGACGTCAAACCTGCTCTTGAAGGCGAGCATGTAGGCACTGTTCCTTGTCTCGACGTCAACCTGGAACAATGTTGTTTTTGATGGAGGCCTCTCTTTTGGATCTCCTTCGCCTGGAGTTCTTAGAGGAAGGTGGAGGAGCCCTGATCGCCAACCTCGAACTCAAACAGCTCGTCACGACTCCCACCCACTCCACCGGACACACGCTCGACCCCATCTTCTCCGCCACCAACCATGTCACCTTCAGCCACACCACCGAACTCCACTGGACCGACCACCGCTGAGTTCACTTCAACTTCGAGAAGTCCACCGCGCAACGCCACACACAACGGGCCCCTGCCGCAGCTGGAGCAGAGTCACCGAATACCAGCTAATCACCACCCTCGCCCGAAACCCACCAACGGACACCGCCGCCCGCAACCTTAGGCAATGGATCGACGACTGCACCAACACTCTCGCCCCGATCAAGAAACTCTCTAAAAGACACACCAACAGAAAAGCCATCTGGTTCACCGCCGTCCTCCAGGCATTCAAGCAGGCCTGCCGTAGGCTCGAGAAGAAGTGTCACCACAGACAGACACCGGGCAACAATGCAGCCTACAAGAGCGCCATTCGCAGACACCACCAACTCATCCGAGCCGCCAAAAGGACCTCTTTCAGAGAACGCATCGACAACAACGCATACAACAGCAAAGAGCTCTTCAACATCGAGAAGGAACTCTCCAACCCCAGCTCCAACTCCAACAACATCCCGCCATCGCAACACCTCTGCGACTTCCTAGCCACCTTCTTCTACCGCAAGATCGCAGACATTCATGACAGCTTCAACAACCAGGTCCCCTGACAGACACCGACACCTCAGACTCACCGCCCCCCTGCTCTCCTGGACCAGCGTCAACGACGACGACACCGTTAAAATCATGAACACCATCCACTCCAGCTCACCATCTTACCCCTGCCTGCACCACATCTTCAACAAAGCAAGCTCCGCCATTGCACCCCATTTCCGCAAGATCATCAATAACTCCTTCGAGACTGCCACCTTCTCGGAGAGCTGGAAGCACGCCGAGATCAACGCCTTACTCAAGAAACCCAAGGCGGACCCCAAGGACCTCAAGAACTACCGGGCCATCTCCCTACTCCCGTTCCCGGCACAAGTCATCAAGAAGATTGTTAACAGGCAACTAACCTCCTTCCTCGAAGAGATTATCATCCTCGACCTGTCCCAATCCGGATTACGCAGCATCCACAGCACCGAAACAGCCCTCATCGTGCCACCGACGACATCAGGGCCCTGCTGGACAATGGAGAAACCACGGCCCTCATCCTCCTTGACCTTTCGGCCACCTTCGACACTGTCTGCCACCACACCCTACGCACACGCCTCCACAACACAGGGATCCGCGACAAAGCCATGAACTGGGCAACCTCCTTCCTCATCGGCAGAACCCAGAGTGCCCACCTCCCTCCATTCCGATCTAAAGACACCAAGATCATCTGCGGCGTACGCCAAGGATCATCCCTCAGCCTGACACTCTTCAACGTCTACATGGCACCGCTTGCCAACATCGTCCGATCGCACGACCTCAACATCATCTCATACACTGATGACACCCAACTGATCCTCTCCCTCACCAAAGCCCCCACCACTGCCAAAATCCAACCCCCACGAAGGAATGAAGGCGATCGCCGAATGGATGAGAAACAGCCGCCTGAAACTGAACTCGGACAAGACAGAGGTCCTCATTATCGGATCCACCCCCTCCGCCTGGGACGACTCATGGTGGGCGGCCACGCTGGGAGCGGCACCGACTCCCACCGACCACGCACACACGCAATCTGGGGGTCATCCTGGACTCTCTGTTGTCAATGACCCGGCAGGTAAACACAGACTCCTCCTCCTGCTTCAACACCCTCTGCACTATCTACAGATGGAGCCCCACCAGAACCAGAAGGACGGTAACCTAAGCCCTTGTCAGCAGCAGACTTGACTACGGAAAGGAACCTTCAGCCAAACTCCAGAAACGACTACAACACATACAGAATGCCTCTGCACGCCTCATCCTCGACATCCCGCGCCACAGCCACTTCACAGCCCACCTTAAAGACCTGCACTGGCTTCCCGTCAACAAGAGGATCACCTTTAAGCTCCTCACCCACGCTCACAAAGCACTCCATGACACCAGACCAGCGTACCTCAACGAACGACTCACCTTCTACACCCCGAACCACCTGCTTCACTCCGCTGACCTCGCCCTCGCCACCGTCCCCCGCATCAGACGATCATTCTCCCACCTCACCGCCATGACTTGGAACACCCTCCCCATCTGCTTGCGACAGACCCAGGACCTGCTAACCTTCAGGAGACTTCTCAAGACCTGGCTGTTCGAGCAGTAGCGCCCCCCCCCCCCCCGCTCCCACAGTGCCTTTAGAACCTCACGGGTGAGTAGTGCACTCAACAAATGTATTGATTGTTTGATTGGTAAAGGACTGACCGTCTCCTCACTCTTCTCACCTCCCACCTTTTGACATTGCGCCTGTTGCTGCCTGTACCGCTCTCCTGTCCCAGGAAGGCAAATCTTCTCCCTGTCCCTCAGGGTACCTTTGGAAAAGGTTCTTCAGTGTGGACATCTGCAAAGAACATGACTTTCAGGAAGGCAGATGATACAAATGTTATGTGGATCTGACTTGTCATTCTTTCTTCCACAGTCAGGACACTTGTCAAATAAGGATGGCATTTTCTTTGACTTAGGTAAAACAATTACAGTCAGATAATGAAAGAAAAACACTGGAAAAGATGAAATCCATTGAGTGAAACAGTTTGAGGTAAAAAGCCAAAAAGGCCAGGCTCAGAGCTCCAAGATCCTGTCACAAGGAGACGAAAAAAATACCTAAGGCAACTGCCATCTGCTTGGCGTGATGTGATACTGATGGGCTGTGCACCCTTAAAGTTGCAGACACTCTTTTCAAATTTACATAGCTGCAGCCTATAAGGCTACATTGTCTTTTCCTTCTTCATCTTTTCCTTTTTTTAAAAAAAAAGTTGTGAATTATATTTAAACACTCAAAGCAATTCCAGACAATTTGCCTGTTTTAATATATGTATTTAATATATATATATATATATATTTATTATCTTTCTTTTAAAATGCAAGCTGATGCAATTGGCCAATACAACCTTATTTATGGGCTGCAAAACATTAATGTTTTACGTGTTTCTCCAGGGCTTACTGAAGAAAGGCGAACATCTACACTTAAGATGAAATATTGTAAAGAAGTGCTTCAGGATCCCTGCACATGGACAGGGCTATTCAGTGCTTTGGTGCCTTTTTAGGTCTGTCAGAGGAGGGCTGAAACATGCTGGTTGAGTAAGGGTCATGGGACCATTGAATACTACAGTCCCCTTCCACATTTAATTTTTAACTGTTCCCATCCGCTTTGCTAATAAAGGGATAGCTTGGAGTGGATGAGGGATTTTTATCTAATATTTATGGCCGCTAGTCTCCTTTTTCTTCTACAAGCTCCCTGAAACACAGTTGAGCCCACCCTGACATTTAGGAGTCAGAGTGAACCCGATGGTGAAGCAGGACACTATAGAGGGTGTGAGGGTTATATAAAAAGGAATTCTTTCCTTTCCCACCTCAAATTGGGTGGAGTCTAAGTGTGGAGAGCACTCCCTCTCATTGAGCCCAGCGCTATCAATGGAGATCTCTTGAGAGAGAATGAAGCTTTACGCTCCAAATATCCTAGACGTAGCTTACTCCTTCCATAATATGGTGCCTCGTACAACTTCAAAATCACAAAACAAACACCACAATGTTTTTATTATGTTTTAAATTTAAATGTTGTTTAAAAAGCTTTATGAGTTGAAATAACAAATCTAATCCATATTAAGTCCACCACTTTCCTTAATGTTGCTCAGAGTAGAGTGGGAATAATACATCTAACCCCCTCAGCATCCAAAACTTTCTCTGCTGTTGCTCAGATTGAAGTGGGAATAGTAAATCTATCCCCTCCAAAGTCCAACATTTTCACTGTTTTTGTTTTCGTTAGTGTGTGAATAGTAAATGTGGCCCCTCCAAAGTCCAATACTTTCCCTATTGTTGGTCACTTTGGAGCCACAATAGTGAATCTGACTCCTTCAAAGTAAAACATTTTCTTTACTACTGTTTTGTTTTTGTTTAGTTTTGGTAATATTTATGTTTTATTGTTTTTGTATTATATAATAAATTATTTGTAATTTTGTTTTCATTTGTTAAAGCATATATATATGTGTATACATGTAATCTTTTTACTTTACATTACTAACTAAACACATTTCTATATTTCTTTTGAATGACATTATTTTAAACTCCTATTTTAAATAAAATGTTATATGTGTGTGTGTATATATATGTATATATACACACACATATATATATATATACATATATATATATACATAGTCCACTGGGGCAGAAATTACATAAAAAATCGTAAAAAAACATAAAAGAAGTCAAATAACACAAGTATGCCATATGTGATAATTAATTTTGATTTACACGTATAAATGATCATTTATAAATCATAGGCATATTGAGTGAACTGATGAAATATTTAAAATCAGAATTGTTGCATTATTCGAACACACCAAATATCCAGGGTGCAAACAGTATCTCTAGGTAATGTAAAACACATTACAAAAAAGGATTTGCCGATGTTAACTGATTAAATATATTCGCACGCATACGGAGTTTGGGCTCGGTTCTTTCGTTCTTTATTCAAAAGAATTCACAAAGGAGTTGCTGCAACTTTTAGTCCCAATTGTTACGCATATTAATCAATTCTCATGCACATTGAGTCTTGATTATACACACACGTGAGCCTCACGAGCGTTACAAAGCGATATTTTCCCCGTAAACAGTGGGAACGCTTTAACATGCTGTAACTAAAATAATGCCCCAATGCTCTGCAACAAACCCACAGACTTCAATGTAATCCATGTGGCAATATTGTAAATAATACTACAAGTCCCAGCATGCCCCAGTTAAAAATAGGGTGTGTTCACAGGCCAATGTATAGAAATAGCAGAGGGATCAATCACCTAAGCTACCGTGAACAGGAACTACGGTTCGAAACGCGTAGGGTGTTTTTCACGTTTGAAAAATAAAGTAACTGCCGAAGCACCAAGGAGTGTGCAGCGATTTCTTCTTTGTTATTATATATATATATATATATATATATATATATATATATATATATATATATATATATATATATATATATATATATATATATATATATATATATATATATATATATATATATATATATATATATATATATATATACACACATACTCAGGCACACACACACACACACACAGAAATATATATACATTTTGAGATGCTTACATTTTTTTTGCAAATATTCCGGTGTATTGTGTTTGGTTTTTTTTCAATTATTTTGCAGTTTACATATAAAGTATGTAAACTCTATATTTCTTTTGACAATATTTTTTAGCACACACAGAAATACATAATATGTATATATTATGTGTTATGATATACTTACCCTTTGTGCCAATTTCCCTGTGTATGTTGTTTGTTTTTTTTCAATAATTTTGCAGTTTGAGTATAAAGAATGTAAACTCGATAATCGATATTTCAATTCTGTTCACTGATTCAAAAGCCAAAAACGGATAGAAACATGAACATTAATAAATGTGTAAGCCGGTATTATCTTATTCATCTAGGAGAAATTCGTACAGCCCAGGTTGATGTCAGGAGCAATTAGACTGCTAAGAGTTTTCAGTATATATGAATTCAGGAAATAAAGTAAGATATTCCATAATTTCTCCTACTTTGCATGGGTTCTAAATTCATTGGCATGCCTCAGCAACCACCATCACGTAGAATGGTGCCACCTTCAAAGAGATTGACAGAAGCATGTACTTTGCGTTTCTCCTGCTTTTGAAACCCAAATACACCCCTCCGAATATTTTTTTCATTACAAATAAATGATTTGGTTTTTACTTAATTGCTTATATTCATCATAGAGTGTGATACCTTGACAGAGGTTAATAGTACATTAATAGCTCGTGTCATGTAATCAATAGCTTGATTTTAAAAGAACAGAATTGTTGTATTTCTATCTAGGACCCTAATTCGATATTCCTGATTCATGCCCTTATGTGGTTATAACAAATAGTATCCTTATAAAGGCATAAGAATCATATCCATATTTAGTAATAGCCCATGCAGTCAAAAACACGGCAAGGCTACTCCCATAGACTCCTAGAAAGCACAACGCGTTCTTTAAACAAACCAAGCCTACAGCAGCCCGGGAATTCCCCCTGCTTTTGTTTTGATTTGCACAAGAACTCCTGGAGTCCAGAAAGAACTGTTAGTTCTTAGTGACGTCTTATGTCCAACCTTACGTCAAACCCGGCACCTTTCAGGTATAAATATACCAACGTTGCCTTAAGCAAACACACAGTGGTGTGGAGCAGAGCGGCTATCTACTTATCCGAAGACCAGCTGATGCGAGAGCCGAAGGAAGCCGCCCCTCCCCTTTGACACGCTGGAGAAGCTGCCTTTCCTCACGCCAAGAAATCCAGCTCCGGTGTTCCCAAGTCACCCTTGCGGGTTGCTGGGAGATCGAGTCCTGAGAAGCGAGATACAAGACCTCCTTCATTCTATAACCAAGGTACGGAGCTGATTAAAACCTTAGAGAGAATTCTTGATTCCGATACTTGGCAAAAACGTAACTTAACTTAAAACTGCAACTTACTTACTCCTTCCCACGTTTTAGGCTTAGGTCAGGTACACCGGGGTAGGCGTATCTTAGAAGCACCAGTTGAGTTTGTTAGTCAATGTTTTTATGTATGTATATATTTTATCCATTTTAAAGTATCATATGGTTAAGAAACCATGTCAATGCTTTTACAGTATTATTTCATAATACTACTTTTACTGTACGCACTTTACTTTATGATAAGTATTGCAATTGTGGCAATTCATTTCTCTTGTATGAGAAAGAAGACTGCTCAATAAAATAACACCTTTCATTGAAAACGCCTGTCTCTCTATTTCTCTGCACTCTGGTGAAATTAAGCATGCACGATTGACTGAGTGAAATAGCTGTCTATTGTTTTCACACGACTCTAGAGATACACTCTTTATTCTGAGGGAGCAAAGTTGTCATGTTTATGCGGTTGTCAGAAACTAATCCCTTCTTGTCTAAATCAGGACGGTTAACCCTTTCTTGATCATTCAAGAAAGTTTCTAGCGACCTCTGAGCTAGCTGGCAAAGCTAATTAAGTCTAACATAGTCAGTAGAGACCTAGATGACCTCAGTCCTACGTCTACACTGCTGTTTATGTTATTCCAATGCGCAGAGCCTATTGGGAATATAGGAACTACACTACAGAATATTCAGACAATTATGCAGAAGAAATTCACACTTTCATTTTCACACCTGTTTCTCTCATAATAATGAATACAAATCATATGTACACTAGGTGCTCAGGCAGAAAGGTTATTCCAGATTCCGAACTTGAAACTACAAACAATCTGGGTGAAAGCCACGCTTTTAGCACTTGTTTTATTTCTGCAATAACTCATTCTCATACTCTGCACTAGAACAGGTCGTTAGCATTTACTAAAGCCTTTTACAATATATTTCGTGTGGATTTCTTGTGTGTCGGCCTTTTTTGGGATCAGAGGTTACAGAACTCACTAATAAATATAATCCTGCATTCTCTTACAGGAGCGATCGTTATTCAGTACGCATTACTTCCAAGTAAGAGCTGTCTGGGTCACAGCCTGCCTTTACTGCTCGTGTTAGAAATCTAGCCTCATGACCGCGACAGTCTATCTGGGTCGAATTTACAACGCATCAACAGCTAAGTTTAAATTAAAGTCACCAGTTACAACATGATAAACATAATTTTGACTATTATGTAATGTGTTCAAGATAGACATTAAAGCTTTTACATTGTTATTTCACCTGGAATAAAGGATGTAAATATTCATTAATTAAAAGCACTGACTCGGGCGTGGTCTTGCTGCGAATAGAGTGAGACGCACGCCGTGGGAGCACCGGCAGATCGCTACCTTCATAAGCTATTAAAAGCGTAGCTGGGGCTCATTCGGCGCGCAGGGGTATTGTTGCCTGATGCGAGGGGGAATTGGGCTGCTGCCCCTGTGAAGAAGACTACCGCTGTAGCCACACAACCTGCCCGATTGCCCGGCCGCCGCCCGAAGCAGCTCAAAGACACTCCTGCTAGGAGGCCCACCTGAGGCCACACCGGGTCGCGACACGCCGGGCCGTGACACACCGGACCACGCAGCCGGGGCCTGCGGGGAGACTGGCCCAACCCCGGTGCGCTTGCCGTTGCCCCTGCGAGAAGATCACCACTGTAATTGCGCATCCTACCTGATTGCCTAGCCATCTCTCTGAAACAACCCAAAGACACTCCTGCAACGGGCCGGCCTGTGCCAGCCAAGCCGGGTAGCGATTCACTGGACCACGCGGCCGGGGCCTGCGGGGAGACGGACCTGACCCCGGTACGCTTGCCGCTGCCCCTGCGAGAAGACCCCCGCTGTAATTGCACACCCTGCCCAAGTGCCCGGCCACCTCCCTGAAGCATGCCAAAGACACAACTGCAAGGGGGCCCACCTGAAGCCTTCCCGGCCTGTGCCAGCCACACCGTGCTGCGACATACCGGACCACAGGGAGACTGGCATGACCCCGGCGCGCTCGCCCCTACGGAGGGGACTTGACCTGGCATTAGATTACTCAGGCTCGGGTGGAGCTGCTGACCTGAAACACCTAGACTACTACTGCCCACCTGAGGTCTTTCCGGCTGTGCCAGTCACCCGGGCCACAACACTCCGGACAACGCATCTGGTGCCAGTGGGGAGACTGGCCTGACCCCGGAGCGCTTGCTGCTGCCCCTGCGAGAAGACCACTGCTGTAATTGCACACCCTGCCTGAATGCCTGGCCATCTCTCTGAAACAGCCCAAAGACACTCCTACAAGGGGGCACGCCTGCGCCTGCCACGCCGGGCTGCGATATACCGCACCACGCGGCCAGGGCCTGCGGGGAGACTGGCTTGACCCCAGTGCGCTTGCCGCTGCCCCTGTAAGAAGACCACCGCTGTGGCCGCACACACTGCCCGATTGCCCGGCCACCTCCCTTAAGCAGGCCAAAGAAACGTCTGCAAGGGGGCCCACCAGAAGCCTTACCGGCCTGTCCCAGCCACACCGTGCTGCGACACACCGGACCACGAGGAGACTGGCCTGACCCCGGCGCTAGCCCCTACGGAGGGGACTTGCCCTGGCATCAGATCACTCAGGCTCGGGTGGAGCTGCTGACCTGAAACACCGAGACTACTACTGCCCTGCACTGCCTTGGCCCGGGCGGCCCTCTGGTCTTCTTTAGTAGCCTTTGGGGCCTTGTGGTAGCCCGAATCCGGGGCGTGAGACACGATGGCCTGCAGTTCCCTGAATCTACAGGCAGGGCCCTGGTCTCTGTGACATCAGTGAGATGAGCAACAATTAAGGTGCAGCTCCTGTGCAGCATAGTGGAGAAATATCACCGCTGCGGGCCGCGTGCACCCATGAAACTGTCGACCGGGGGGAGGGGGAGTTTGGGGGGGGGGGGGAGAGATAGACGGACCTTCCCACATTAATCCGATTAATTATCCTGTGAAGAGACGGTGTTGCTTTAGGGATTCCATTGCGGCAGTGCTCGCAACGGCGAATGAGCTGCTTCTGATCCCTGTAACCCACTCGACCGCCGAGATCTGACGGAGGAACGAACGTGGCTTAGGGGACACGCCTAAGCCGGGACCTCGAGTACTGGCAATCCCCGAGTGCGAGGGGGCCGGTGCTGAGCAGAGACTAGCGTCGGAGGCTGGAGCGTGTTTGGGCATTGATGGGAGAGGCGCGTTACATCCGCAACACACGGAGCGCTGATCGGAGGCAGCAACATCCGCTACGGAGGGGTTCCAGCGGAGGCCAGCAACGGACCACGGCGTCCCGCAAGTGAGTGGCAAACAAGTATAGAGCGAGGGACCGCAGACACCCATCGGAACAACTGACGTGCCGGGGCCCGTTGAGACGGCAGGAGCGGGCCCGAGGACCTAGAGGCGCCGGAGGGAGGGGCGCAGGCACGAGCTCCACAGAGGGACACAGATTGAACTAAGACTGCCAGCGAGGGCAAACGCAGCCAGAAGACCAACAAAGGGGGTAAGCAGCGTGAGAGTGCCAGAACTCCACACGGGCCCTTCAGTGAGTTGAGGTTCCAGACAGGCGGTGTGAGACCAGCGCAACAGTCTACACGCCCCACTGCCTCCCATTAACAGACCACAGTGACAGAAGGCACCCAGGCACAGATATCGGCTCTCATACACTACAGTGCCAGAAGTGCAGGAAACGCCTGGAGGCCACATGTGCAGTCCCCCCACGCAGAGGGCAACAGAGAACACTGCTCAGAGACATAACACCTACCATATACGGGGGGCACGATGGGAGGCAGAGGACCCAGGGTACAGCAAACCCCCAGGCTAGACAAGTATGCCTATACAAAGGACCCCTCGGAGGCCCCTAAAGTGGACGCAACGCAAGCTACCGCCCTGACGGCTGACAAACCAGATGTCACTGAGGAAGTGACCCTCTAGGATGAGATGGCAGCCCTATGAACAATGCAGTCCTCGATGGGCACGATCTCTACAGACATTTCCTTAATACGGGCAGACTTCGCGAAACTGTCAGACAGGCTAGTGGATGTGGAAAAGACGATGGCGGGGCTGTCCGCGGATACAGCAACATTGTGGCAACAAGTTCAGAGACTAGAGGCGGACAACAAAATGATAAAAGCCAAACTAGATGACCAGGAAGGCCGCTCCCGGCGTAACAACGTACGCCTAGTGGGTGTACCGGAAAAGGATGGTGGCCCAGCTATAGATCTCTTCGTAGAAGACTTGATCCAGAACGAGCTGCAGCCATGAGGGCTGTTCAATTATTTCTCGGTAAAGAGGGCGCACCGTGTACCGGGGGGCAAAACACGCCCGGGGGCACCGCCACAGCCAATTCTGGCACGCATCTTCAACTTTTGGGACCGCGACGCCATCTTGCAGGCAGCGCGCATCGCCCCGCTGATAAAAATCGACATCTCCGAAATCACTTTCTACCCTGACTATACAGCAGCGGTCACACAACAAAGGCGCAGTTTCACTGAAGTAAAAAAGGAACTGCGTGTCAGGGAACTGAAATACTTTATGCTTTTCCCGGCGAAGCTGCAAATCAAATCTGAAGGGAAGACATGGTTCTTCGAGACACCAGCAGAGGCGCAGGACTGGCTGGAGGGATGGCGTCCGGCCAGAGGATCCAAGGCCCTGGAGAACTCACAAAACGCTGGCTGAGGAGGGAAGCTGGAAGCCAAGAAAGATGACGCACTGATGCAAAACTGGGACCCGGGACATCTGCGACGCGAAGAACACGAAGACTGCAGTTAACGGACTGAGACATTGAACCTGTATTGCTAATGAGTGACCGTTGTCAGGAGTCGGAACTAGAAGTAGAGCACTGCCCGCTGCTGGACCAGGATAAAGAACTTTGATTGAAAAAGAACACTGACTGGGGGGCAGGGGCCCCCGCAGGTAGGATCTAGTAGACTATACGCAACACTGTACCGATAGACTTTTCTGACGGGAGGGTCTTGATCTGGTCACTGAAAGACTCACCCGCGCGTGAGAGGAGATTAGTTAGGGATTTCAAGCACTCTGCTCAGTTGGGGTGGCAGGCAGTTCTAGAACTGCCGGGCAGGGAGGCAGGGTGGGGGGTAAAGGTTGGGGTAACAGGAGAGTTGACTGGTTCTGTTTTACTTTAACTGTTATGGTTCTTCTCCATGTAAGGAAGATAGCCAACAAACAATGTGCTTATACACATAGCCTCTATTATTCTGTTCCTAGTAAAAGTGTAATAGCTACACATGACACATACTACACCACGACGTGAAGACCCAAACGCCGACTCCCTGACACCACGAGCACCGGGGCCTCCCCTATCGATCATATCCTGGAATGTGAATGGGCTAGGGAATAAGATAAAAAGGGGGCTGGTTCTCCAGTACTTAAAACGTAAGGGCCCTACTGTGGCTCTAATTCAAGAGTCACATCTGGTGGGGACGGCCTGTAAGGCGTTAGAGCGCTGGGGGTTCAAAATGGTGGCTCATTCAGAATTCACCTCTGGTTCCCGGGGAGTGGGCATATTGGTTCATAAAAGCTAGCCCCTGATACTAAAAGGGACTTGGATGGACGACCAAGGGCATATGTATAATGTGGTCTCAGTCTATTATAACCCCCCCCCGCCTCCCCCACGCTCCACCATACAGCTTTCCAGGATCTTGGGAAATTTCTTCTGGGTCTTCCAGAAGGGGAACTGATCATGGGTGGAGACTTTAATACGGTAATAGACACCACCATAGACCGCAGGCCGCCCAGAGAATCTGCTAGACCAAATCAAGCTCTGAAGGAATTCATAGATGCGCTGGGACTGACTGACATATGGCGGGTGAGACACTCCACCGAGCAGCAATACACCTTTCAATCCGGGGTGCACAACAGTCTCTCACGGATCGATTATATATTGGCCTTAGCAATAACCCCGGAAAGGATAATTGATATATCACATTTACCAAGGAGCATCTCAGACCACTCCCAGATACAATTCACATATGCAGCACAGGTACCTGGCAGGAAACGGCTTTTCTCGCTCTACCCAGGTTATCTAAAGGTCCCTAAGATTGGTAAAGCACTCGTGAAAGCCACTGGACAATATTTTACAGAGAATGAACATTCGGTGGAATCACCAGGCATTTTATGGGAGGCATATAAATAGGTGATTCGGGGCCAAGCTATGTCTATTATCACCAGCCACAAAAGGGAACAAAGACAACACCTAGACACCCTGGAAGAAGGAGTGCAGAGGGCGGAGGTAGCACACTCTGCAAACACTAACAACACCACAGCACAAGCCCTGACATTAGCATGCCATTAGCATGCCAGGAATATAGAACGTATGCTTGGGAAGACTCGAAAGCCAGACACTTGGCCACCCAGCATAGACTGTACGAACTAGGAGATAAGTCCGGCAGACTGCTGGCGTGGTTGGAAAGGAGAGAGAGGGCGAGCAGATGGATTGCCCAACTGACGCTAGAGGACCACATCACCACGACAGACCCACAACTCATAGCGGAAGGGTTAGCCACACATTACTAAAAGGTATATACGCCATGAGCCACAGCCACCGTAGAGGAGAACATACAGTTTTTCCGAGACATCAAAATGCCTACACTAGCACAGGAAGCAATGTTGGAATTAGAAGCAGCATTTACGACTGAGGAATTGGGGGTGGAACTATCGGCACTTCACACAGGGAAAGCAATGGAGCCTAATGGCCTGCCAATTGAACTATATAAAAGGTGTCAGGATCGATCCTGCCCCACTTACTAAATATGTATAACAAGAGTCTTGAAAAGGGGATGTTACGAAAGGATCAACGACTTGCCACAATTGTAGCAATATACAAGCCAAGTAAGCTCACACTAAATAGCTCATCCTACCGCCCAATAACCCTGATAAATGCAGAAGCCAAGATACTAGCCAAAGCATTAGTACTCCGTTTGCAGCCTCACCATAAGACACTAGTCCACCCAGACCAATCGGGGCTCATGGCGAGGCGCAATACCTCTCTCAACTTAAGACGTCTGAATGGAGTATTGGTTCGGATACCAATGATCCAAGAAGACGCGGCTATCCTCTCATTAGACGCCACGATGGCGTTCGACCTCGTGGAATGGCCGTTTCTGTTCGCAGTACTCCAAAAGATGGGGTTTGGGCCCGAAATACTTGCATGGATTAAATTACTATACACAGCGCCCCTAGCACAGTTGGTAGCAAATGGCCGTATTTCACATGAGTTTACACTGGGAAGGGGCACGAGACAGCACGCAATTGCTGTTAAGTGTCGATGACACCATGGCCGCACAACTTCAAGCTCAGAACATCTTGCGGTTCACAGTGCAATGGATGACGGATAACCTGCTAAAAATTAACCCTGACAAGACTGAGGTACTAGTGATTCCATCCACTGCCTCACCTTGGTGTGATCTCTATTGGCCCACAGAGTTAGGCCCTGCTCCAAAAACAAGCCCGTTTGTAAAGAGCCTGGGGATCAAGCTGGATGATGATCTGTCAATGGCCCCTCAGATCTCTGCGGTTGTGGGAAGCTGTACAAACATCATTCGGCAACTGCGGAAGTTAATTCCTGTCCTCTCACAATCCATGATGCGATCAATAGTAGCGGCCACCATCATCTCCAGAATTGATTACGGTAATGCCCTTTACCTTGGCTTACCTAAAACTCTGACCAGCAGACTTCAGGTCATAATGAATGACTCTGCCCGGTTGATCTTCAGGCTACCGAGGAGATCTAAAGCCACTCCCCTACTACAAAGTTTGCACTGGCTCCCCATTAAAGAAAGAGTGGAATTTAAGAACTTATGCACGGCCCATAGGGCAATCTATGGCAAGGCCCCAACCTACATCAAAGATCGTCTGCAACTTTATTGCCCTATGAGAACACTTCGATCTTCAGACTCCCAATTACTGGTCTGTCCTCGCTACAGATTAGTGACTAAGGGAGGGAGAGCCTTTTCAGTGCTAGTTCCCCAGCTATGGAACAGGCTGCCGGAGGTGCTGCGCCGGGAAGGGAATCTAATACGATTCAGGAAGAGCCTAAAAACATTCCTGTTCAGCAAAAGCATGAGCACAGTATAATCTAGCTTTGACCTCAGCTTCCATCTTGCTAAGTTATTGTCTGTTACCATCTTTCCAGGCGCTTAGAGACCTGCAGGTGATTAGGCGCGATATAAAACCTCACTAACAATAACAATAACAATAACAATACTTGCATGGATTAAATTACTATACACAGCGCCCCTAGCACAGGTGGTAGCAAATGGCCGTATTTCACATGAGTTTACACTGGGAAGGGGCACGAGACAGGGCTGCCCGTTGTCACCACTCCTCTTCGCGTTAATACTGGAACCACTTGGATAAGACAGGACGGGTCGATCCGGGGGATGAGATGGGAGGCAGACTGGGAAGACCGAATTTCGCTATACACGGATGACGTGGTAATATATTTGACGTCCTTGGCACGGTCATTGGTATGCTTATTAGCTATCTGTACTGCATACGGGAGGGTATCAGGGTATACTATCAATTGGAAAAAATCACTCATTTATGTTGTGCACGGTCCCACACCCAAGCTCCCACGGGGATGTGAGCTCCAAATTGTGACTAGAGGGTTCAAGTATTTGGGAACATATGCTACACCACAGGTGACACTTTTCGTGGAAGAAAGCCTAATGCAGCCACTCACAAAGTTTTGTGCTGATGTTAAATATTGGAGGTCCCTTCCATTGTTGTTGCTGGGGAGGGCAGCACTCTTTAAGATGATGCCCGGCCCAGGTTTTATATGCCCTCCAAAATACCCCATTCCCAGTCTCCCCGCTTATTTTAAAGCAATTGAAGCGGAATATTGTGGGATGGGAAACCGGCACTAAGTGTGCAACATAAACTGGTCCGTAGCTGGTATGAAAGGGCAAATAGCACTACCTAACGTGAAATTGTACTTCTGGGCTTCACAGCTTGTGGTGATAAACCAATGGTTACACACCCCGCAGGAGGAACCTGCATTCAGACTGGATAGATACGTCTTAACCACTGATCACCTGATGAAAACCCTTTATACCAATAAGAGACGGAACACACTCACAAGACCGACTGCTCACCCAATCAAAATATGGCATACAGCGCAAAGAGCGTTGGGATGGGAGGAAGTACTGACACAGGCCACCCCCCTCTGGGAGACCCGACGATTGGGCACCTGAGCCAACACCAAGGGGTTCAAGAAATGGGACCTCATTGGTATTACCAAAATAGGAGATCTAAGGGTAAAAGGGGAGGTCCTGCCCTTTGCAAAACTGCGAGACACGTACTGAATGGGGGAGACAGAACTCTATTGATATATACAAATCAGACACGCGCTCAAGAGCGTTTTCCACCCAGACACCCAACTAGCAGAGGCCTCGCCCCCGGAGGACATATTTCTCACTGACTATATGGAAAAAAAGGCGATCTCCCAGATGTATCGCAAGTTAGTGAACAACCAACCAGACCCCACAACGACACTAAGGGAAAGGTGGCAGACGGAATTAGGAGACATGGAAGACTCAGACTGGCAGGAAGGACGCGCTGGCGTCGGCCCAAGAAGGAGCGATTCTATCTAAGCTCAAACTAATACAACTCAAGGTGTTTCACCGCATATATTATTCGCGCACTACACTACATAAGCTGGGGCACGTGCCTGACTCATTATGTCTGAGAAACTGTAGACTCAGGGGAACATCTTACCACATAATAAGGGAATGCCCACGAATACAATCATACTGGGAATGAGTAATGGATGTGATCTCGCAGGTGGGGGGCGCAGACATTCCGCCGGATCCCAAACGATGCCTCCTGAACGTTTGGGAGCCCACAGACTTTAACTTGGCACTGCAAAACTGGGTCACGCTTGTGATGACAATAGCAAAGAGAAACATAGCTAGGAACTGGGGTTCCGGAGTGCTCCCCACATATCAGAAATGGAGAGGTGACATGGATGTCGCAATGGTGGCTGAAAGGGCGGTATACTCCTACAGAGAATGCCTTAAGAAATGGTCCGGAATCTGGGGAAAGTGGAACGAATTCAGGGGGAGTATATGTGAGCCTCCTCAGATAGATTCAACCCCGGAAAAAAGCCCGTGACCACCGCCAGGGGGTGATTAAAAAGTCGACATAGATAAAGGGTATTGAATGTGGGAGAGATGGTAAGGGACTAATGCCTAATGATATACTGAACTGTGTCAAGTTATAATGGAAATTCATGTGAATGCCGTGATGTATGATATATGTAAGCCAAATGACAATGGAGACTGTTAATTTTATTGTGCAAAATGAAATACAAATTTTCAAAAATAAAATAAAAAAAGAAACTGTCGACCGGGACAGCCCCTGCCACTGATTTCTGCACCCGTCCCCCCACACCCCTCCCAACTTGGGCACTAAAGCCAGTGCCTGCTGGCTTGCGAAGGCTGTATGATACAAGTCGGCTCTGGGAAATGATGACTGCATCGTTGATGGGCTCCGCAGGCCATTATCAGGACCCGGCGACTCTCATCCCAGCTGCTGCTGTCGCTATTGGGGACACACACATCAGAAGTGTAGCGAATTCACTTGGCAACCGGACGCCCTTGCAGGCTATCTCACGGACCCTCATTGCCCTTTGTGACTGGCACCCCGCAGGACAACCATGGCGTGGTAATGACATGTTGCAAAGGGGGCAAAGACATTTCAGGGACAACCTCCAAAGACAACTCTGTGGCAGCAATGTGGAGCAAAGCGGGCACATCTGCCCCCGCCGAGGTGGCTCCGCAGGCTGGAGGGGACTCGCCGCCGGTAACACAAGCATTTATGGCCTCCTTCATGTCTGAGCTGAAGACCGAAATAGGCTCCCTGCGCACCAAAGTGCACTCCTGTGTTCGGGAACTCAAGAAAGAAATTAAGGATCTAGGCGAACGAGTGGACGGGCTGGAAAAGACGGTTGACGCCCATACAGAGGATCAGGAGCAACTCTGGCAATGCCTGGCCACCCTGGTGGACCAGCACATAGAATTGCAACTGAAGCAGGAGGTCCTGGAAAATCGAAGTCGCAGAACAACCTCCGCATCCGGGGGGTTCCTCTCGAGGAGGAAGGGAAAGACATTATGACCTATGTGGCAAAGCTCCTTCACGAGGTCTGGGGGGATGATGACGCTTCCCTGCCGGCTTTGGACTGGGCCCATCGGGTCTCCGGGCCCGCGGGCGGGCATCCTTCCGGACATTTTAACCACGGTCCACTTCTTCACAGAAAAATAGGCTATACTTCGGGTGGCGCGAGCTAAATAGGATCTCACATATGATGGGAACAATATCCAGATCTTTCAGCACCTAGCACCTAATACCTTGCGATGCTGCCGCGACTTTAAACCTGTGACGGACAAGCTGCGGAGCATGGACATCTCCTATCAGTGGGGACACCCATTCGCCCTTATTTTTCAATGGGAGTCCAAACGTAGAGTGATGCGGTCCTACAAAGAAGCGGCTCAACTACTATGACTTCCCTCCTCACGACCTGCCAGTCCCACCCATCTTCCACCTCCTACACGGGTGCCAGCCAAGCCGTCCTGGTCTACTGTGCGCCGTCCCAGATGCTCACCACCCCTAAACAGGCTAAACAGGACAATATCGAACACATCAGGTCCTTGAAAGGGGATAAATCAGAGGCAGGATCGCGCTCTTCAACTCCCTGATAGACAGCTCACGTGCCCGTAATGGACTTTGGGACCTGCCTCTGGGAGCACAGCTCTCCCTGGCCGAGTTTGATGTTTGCTGCTGTGATCTAGACATCACCCCAGCTCCCCCCCCGCAGTGTGGCTGGTGCCGGAGCACCCCGCCTGGACAAATTTGAGAGCGGCAGACAACCTACCCCCATCTGTTCTTGAGAGAGTGACGTCTCTGGGACCATCCAAACCTTGTGGTGTGGGCTGGCCCGCGACTGGAACAGACCAATGTGGCCCGGTTGGCCAATGCAGGTTATCCACTCTTCACTCCTATATCTTCCTCCTTACTTGATTCTTCTTTCCTACTTCTTCTTGTCTACTAGGTGTGGCGGATGGGAGACCTCAATGCTATGGCGCGCCCTTGTTGATAGGAAAGGCCCGCTCCTGCACCCCCCTCCCTTTATCCTGCCATGCTTTCTATGGTCAAAGAACAAGGGTGGTTAGGCCCTGTGGGAAAGAGGGTAGGTAGGGCCAATATAATGAAAAAACAGGGGAATTTTTACCTAAGCCTCTGCGAATGAATTTAAACACTGAATGTTCTTCGGATAAACACAAATTTATTTGTTTACCCAGACAATTGGTTTTGTCATTGATTTCTTATGATTTGTCTTGTCTTTTTATAAACAGAAAAGGAAGATTGCCATCAACCTCACATATAGCCATATGTGAATTACATTACATTGTGTGAATATTTACAAAAAGTGAAACACAAAATATGTGGAAAAACATTTACATCACAAAGTGCTCAACATTATGCACACACATGGACAATGAATTAACCAAAGCAATTAATTGAGCAGTCCTACGGCTCAAGGGTGACCGTTATTCACATAAGACCCCTGGCCAATCCCGCTGACCAAATCGGCAAAGCTGAGCAATTCAAATACAACAATAGTTCCAAATTCTAATCTCAAATGCACAATAAATGTCCGAAATTAGAAAGGCTTTCTAATTTCGGACAGTTATTGTGGTCAGCGGGATTGGCCAGGGGTCTTATGTGAATAACGGTCACCCTTGAGCCGTAGGACTGCTCAATTAATTGCTTTGGTTAATTCATTGTCCATGTGTGTGCATAATGTTGAGCACTTTGTGATGTAAATGTTTTTTCACATATTTTGTGTTTCACTTTTTGTAAATATTCACACAATGTAATGTAATTCACATATGGCTATATGTGAGGTTGATGGCAATCTTCCTTTTCTGTTTATAAAAAGACAAGACAAATCATAAGAAATCAATGACAAAACCAATTGTCTGGGTAAACAAATAAAGTTGTGTTTATCCGAAGAACATTCAGTGTTTAAATTCATTCGCAGAGGCCTAGGTAAAAATTCCCCTGTTTTTTCATGCTTTCTATGGTGGCATGATGGACTAATTTGGGATCAGATATACTTATGTCTCTCCCCTGCCCTTTAAAGGTTCTATCCCTTAATGTTAAGGGGCTTAACTCTCCCAACAAGCAACCAACACATCCCAGACATTATCTTTCTTCAAGAAACCCATCTTCTGAAAATAGACATTCCTCGCATGGCACATCCTAAATATTCCCTCTAATTCTGGGCCACAGCAACCACCAAAACGGTTGGAGTGGCTATTTTGTGCAGAAATGGTATCAGGCAGGGAGAACCTAAAAACTTTCGCAGGCCAGATGGACACTTTGTCAGAGCAGGGGTAGGGATTGGGAAACGCCTATTTACACTGTGTAATGTCTACGCACCTAACCAGATGCAGGACTCCTACCTCCGGACGCTACTGCGGGAACATGTGCCACAGGGCGACCCCTCCTTGATTCTGGGGGGAGATTTTAACCTGGTGTGGGATCCTAGGATGAACCGTAGTGAAGCCTCTTCGAATGGGTTGGGGGCCATGTCCTCCACTCTCTGGAGGCAAATAGCAGACCTTAGCTTGATGGATTCATGGCGATACCATTCTACTGAGGTGCTGGATTACTCGTACTACTCACACATTCACTGCTCGTATTCGCGTATTGATTATCTTTTTATCTCTCACACCCTGATAAGAGACACACTAGCGGCGTCTATGTCCGCCATATCGCTTTCCGACCATGCCTATGTTGAGCTACTCCTGCAGGATCCGGCAGCTTGCCCCACCCGTCTCCTGTGGTGGCGCCTGCCACCGCATGTCCTGCGGGATCCAGCCGACGTGGAAAGCATACGAACGGCCATTGACTCTTATTTTGAGAGTAATGATCTACCCGAGACGCCTTTCCCTGTGGTGTGGGATGCCTTCAGGCTACAATCCGCGGCCACATCACGTCCCTATCGATTGCACGGGCGCCTGGAAGATAGCCTCTCCAAGGACATTAAGAAATTGGAGAGACAGGGACAGGTACGTTCCTCATTTGCATGTGGGCAGCGACTCGCAAACCTTCGGGGCCAACTCCGCTCCCTGCGTACCAATAAAGCTGAGTGGTCCCTGCTAGCCTTAAAACAACAATACTTTGAGAGGGGGACAAAGTGGGCAGAATGCTGGCGAAGCACCTGCGAGCGCGTGCCGCGAAGGCCTACAAAGCTAACATTCAACTGTCGGATGGAGAAAGGGTCACCACGGAACGGGCTAAATGCGAGGCCTTTAAGGGCCTATTATGCTGCCCTTTACACAGCAGATATTTACAATAAGGGGTGGTGAGGGACAGAGTCTCTGAATTAAACAGAATACTCTCACCCAGTCAAGAGATCAGGGCTAGATCCAACACCGTTTTTTAGCTCACTGCACCATCCCAGTTTCAGAACCTGGCTGTGTAAGAGTGGTCTGTTTAACTCAGACACTCTGTTCATCACCACCCCCTTTTGTAAATCGTTTTTGGCCACTATAGGTGTGGCAGGGTATACTCAGACATGAGTCCCTTTCTCACTGCTCCATCAGGAATCAAGCAAGCCGGGCCGAAGAAGGCTGAAATGCCAGAAACCGGTCCCCGGTAGCTTGTCTCCTTTCCGGTGAAGAATTGGCTTGGTAGTTTGGTCTGCCCTGTTCCCATGATGCACTGGGCCAGGGACAGACTGATTTGCATATAGCCAGGTTCTGAGCTGGGATGGGGCAGTGAGATAAATAACGGTGATGGATCAAGCCCTGATCTTAAAGGACTGGGTAAGAGTGGTCTGTTTAACTCAGACACTCTGTTCATCACCACCCCCTTTTGTAAATCGTTTTTGGCCACTATAGGTGTGGCAGGGTATACTCAGACATGAGTCCCTTTCTCACTGCTCCATCAGGAATCAAGCAAGCCGGGCCGAAGAAGGCTGAAATGCCAGAAACCGGTCCCCGGTAGCTTGTCTCCTTTCCGGTGAAGAATTGGCTTGGTAGTTTGGTCTGCCCTGTTCCCATGATGCACTGGGCCAGGGACAGACTGATTTGCATATAGCCAGGTTCTGAGCTGGGATGGGGCAGTGAGATAAATAACGGTGATGGATCAAGCCCTGATCTTAAAGGACTGGGTAAGAGTGGTCTGTTTAACTCAGACACTCTGTTCATCACCACCCCCTTTTGTAAATCGTTTTTGGCCACTATAGGTGTGGCAGGGTATACTCAGACATGAGTCCCTTTCTCACTGCTCCATCAGGAATCAAGCAAGCCGGGCCGAAGAAGGCTGAAATGCCAGAAACCGGTCCCCGGTAGCTTGTCTCCTTTCCGGTGAAGAATTGGCTTGGTAGTTTGGTCTGCCCTGTTCCCATGATGCACTGGGCCAGGGACAGACTGATTTGCATATAGCCAGGTTCTGAGCTGGGATGGGGCAGTGAGATAAATAACGGTGATGGATCAAGCCCTGATCTTAAAGGACTGGGTAAGAGTGGTCTGTTTAACTCAGACACTCTGTTCATCACCACCCCCTTTTGTAAATCGTTTTTGGCCACTATAGGTGTGGCAGGGTATACTCAGACATGAGTCCCTTTCTCACTGCTCCATCAGGAATCAAGCAAGCCGGGCCGAAGAAGGCTGAAATGCCAGAAACCGGTCCCCGGTAGCTTGTCTCCTTTCCGGTGAAGAATTGGCTTGGTAGTTTGGTCTGCCCTGTTCCCATGATGCACTGGGCCAGGGACAGACTGATTTGCATATAGCCAGGTTCTGAGCTGGGATGGGGCAGTGAGATAAATAACGGTGATGGATCAAGCCCTGATCTTAAAGGACTGGGTAAGAGTGGTCTGTTTAACTCAGACACTCTGTTCATCACCACCCCCTTTTGTAAATCCTTTACACAGCAGAAGCACCCTCCCAAGTCTGCATTGACAACTGAACGGTCCTATCACTGCGGAGGAACTGACAGCAGTGTTGAAAGATCTCCCCCTCGGGAAGATGCCGGGCTAGGACGGCCTACCACTGGCCTTTTATTGCATGTTCATAGAGCAACTCCACAACCCCACCTCTTGCGATTAGACAATTCCTTTTCCGACACCGAAGGGCAGACGCCCTCCATGGGTTTGGCAGCAATAGCTCTTATCCCCAAACCGGGAAAAGATCCCACGTTATGTGCATCCTATCGCCCCATAGCTTTGCAATGATCTACCCAAGACCCTTTCCCTGTGGTGTGGGATGCCTTCAGGCTACAATCCGCGGCCACATCACGTCCCTATCGATTGCACGGGCGCCTGGAAGATAGCCTCTCCAAAGACATTAAGAAATTGGAGAGACAGGGCCAGGTGCGTTCCTCGCTTGCATGTCGGAGTCGACTCGCAAACCTTCGGAGCCAACTCCGCTCCCTGCGTACCAATAAAGCTGAGCGGTCCCTGCTAGCCTTAAAACAACAATACTTTGAGAGGGGGACAAAGTGGGCAGAATGCTGGCGAAGCACCTGCGAGCGCGTGCTGCGAAGGCCCACAAAGCTAACATTCAACTGCCGATGGAGAAAGGGTCACTACGGAACAGGTAAATGCGAGGCCTTTAGGGCCTATTATGCTGCTCTTTACTCAGCAGAAGCACCCTCCCAAGTACGCATTGACAACAGGACGGTCCTCTCACTGCGGGGAACTGACGGCAGCGTTGAAAGACCTCCCCTTCGGGAAGGTGCTGGGCCAGGACGGCCTACCACTGGCCTTTTATTGCATGATCATAGAGCAACTCCAGCCCCACCTCTTGCGATTAGACAATTCCTTTTCGGACACGGAAGGGCAGACGCCCTCCATGGGTTTGGCAGAAATAGCTCTTATCCCCAAACCGGGAAAAGATCCCACGTTATGTGCATCCTATCGCCCCATAGCTTTGTTGAACACGGACCTCAAAGTCTATACTAAAATACTTGCTAAACGCCTGGATCCCCACATGCCTGGCTTTGTGGAGCCGGACCAAGTTGGCTTCATCTGCAATGGACAAGGGGCAGACAATGTGCATAGAATCGCGCACCTGGTGGGGAATGTGCACCACTGGAACATACCAGCCTGCCTTCTGTCACTTGACTCCGGAGAAAGCGTTTGACCGGGTGGGCTGGGGTTTCCTTCGAGCGGTGTTGCAGAAAATCGGACTGGGCAGGAACATGATCTCTATGATCATTGCCCCTTACCTCTCCCCGCAAGCTAGGGTTTGGGTCAACGGGCAGCTTACGGAATCCTTTTCCATTCATAGGGGTACGCAGCAGGGTTGCCCCCCTGTCACCTCTGCTGTTTGCCCTTGTGATAGAACCTCTAGCAGAGATGATCAGGCAGACTGAGGACATACACTGCCTCTTTCTTGGAGGTTGACAGAACAAGGTAGCATTCTTTGAGGTTGTTCTTATCCTCACACTATCGCGTCCATATACATCCCTTCCGGCGCTTCACTCTCTGCTACAATTCTTTGAGCGGGCTTCAGGCCTTAAAATTAACCATGGCAAATCCTGGGCTTTGAACCTTACAATCCAGGAAGAGGAGATACCAGTCTTGAAGACGCATCCTCCTTATCAATGGGCCACTGATCATATCCAATATTTAGGGCTTCAACTGACTCCCTCTCTGGACACGTGGACCCAGGTAAATTGGCAGGAATGTAGGAGAACAGTCTTGGAAGACTTGAGAGGGTGGTATCCCTGACTATCTCCTGGTTAGGTAGGCTTAACGCCGTCAATATGTCGATACCCCCTAAAATCTTGTATCTATTCCAATGTCTTCCCACCCCTATCCCGCAACACCAAATACAGGGCCTCCAACAAGATCTCACTAGCTTCATATGGGGCGGGCGTAGACCACGATTTCCCCACAAGATCCTCATGCTCCCGCGAGACAGAGGAGGGTTAGCATGACCCAACCTTCTGGAATACTATTGGGCCTCTCATCTCCGCTTTGTCTCAGAGTGGACAACCACTGAAAGCGAAAAGATATGGTTCCATAGGGACAGGCTGGTAACTGGGCGTACCAGCTGGGATCTTCCATGGCTCCACCGTACTACCCGCTCCCGCAGTGCCTATATTGCTGTGCCTACAAAAAAGGTCCTAGGTATATGGGACAAAGTGGCCGTGCGTAGGGGACAAACGACCTTTCCCTCCCCCCATACTCCCATTGCAGGTAACCCACTATTCCCCCCGGCCCTTCACACACAAACATTCACTAAATGGTTACAGGGGGGATGCAGAGTGATTGAAGACCTGTACGAAGGGGGAACACTTAAGACATTTGCCCAGTGCAGGGAGGAATTTCACCTTCCACTGGGAGCGGGACTACAATATGCACAGCTGCGGCATTGGGTGTCCTCACCAGAGATGCAACAGGCAGCTGTCCGGCCATTCATTCCCTTTGAGCGGCTGGTCCGCTCCTTCGACGAATCGAAGGGGCCTTATCTCTCAGACTTACCAGATCCTGCAGCACCCTCCGGTACTAACTGCACATCCAAATCAACGTCAATGGCAGCTCACGTCATCCAAGGAAACCGCACAGTGGAATCGCTTATGGAGGGACATTCCTATGGTCTATCGTAGCATCTCACAGAGGGAAAATGCATACAAAATATTCCCTGCCACATCCCCTATGTGCTGGAGGTGCTCAAATGCATCATTCACATTTGGTGGGACTGCCCGCTCCTGACCCTGCTCTGGAAGGAAGTCCGTAGTCATATTAAGGAGGTATTAGGCTTCCCCCTGCCTGAGTCCACAAACACGATCCGCTTGTGCTTTAATCCTGACAGCCTAAAGGCACTTACCCGCAGCGATTGGGTTATAGCACTTCACATGCTTGGGGTGGTTAAAGAACTCATAGCATTATATTGGAGAAAAACGCAGGCTCCCCCAATTGCTGCTTGGTTCGTGGTCTTATGGTATGTAATAAGCATGGAACTTTTTACAGCGCGACTGCAAGCATGCGACACCCGCTTCGCCGCTGTCTGGCGACCCATAGTTAAATACCTCTGCAAAATAGAACATGCGCGCTATCTACCCTCCAAACTTAGAGCTTTACGACTATTTGAAGATGCTATACTCCCGCCACATCCTAACAGGCTACTCATGTAATCAGATCAACTTTGCGCACAGTCTTTCCGGCAGGTATTAGGGCCGCCAATCTCAACAACATGCGCTGTTGCACCTCTCCCCTCCGTCTGCCCGCGCTGCCTCTTTAGCTGCCGTCTACCTCTCCTTCCTACTGACTCTTCTCTTTTCGACACTTTCCTGTTCTCTCACCACTAATTATTTTATGTGGGCCTCTCGCCCGTGTTCTCAATGTTGTTGTTTTTTTTAAATAAAAAAAAGGTTCTAAGATTTCCTACAATGGACTGATATTGCTCTATATAATATGTCACACGGCCGTCCCAACAAGGGTTGTAGGCGACATACTGAGTTCAAGCTGCTCCACTAACACCTTTCCATATATTTGGAGACCTTCTTATAATACTCGGCCGGCACTAAATGGGTTGTGGGCCTGACGCTGTTTAAGTCTGGACCTTTGTTCTACTCATTATCTAGAAAATAAAAACAGTTCTCAAACAAAAAAGCACAGACTCGCATCTAATAAACATACCTTCTGCCTTCAGTTCTACCAGTGGGGCACACTGACAATTAACTTTTTAATATGTGAACGGAGGATTTAAACATGCTGGAAATGTAGTCTATGTTCACCATGTTTCATGCAAAGCACTTGTTTCTCTTCATGTCGAATTGTCCCACTGTCTTGACTCATAGACACGCAGAGAACTTTGACACCACATTTCGAGGTTATCAAGATAAGACTAAAACAAGAGCCAAAAAAGAAAAAAATATAAAGAAATAACGGCAAACTACCGATGCCGTGTCCTCTAGCAAAGAAAGGCAAGCCTGGAGTCTTGAAGGCACATAGCTGTTTCTCTCAATGTAAATGTGTTCTGCCTCGTGCCCCTTCACTAGAACTTGCTAATAAAAGAAGAAGCCTTACAGAAATCCAA
Organism: Lissotriton vulgaris; assembly: GCF_964263255.1. Lineage (NCBI taxonomy): Eukaryota > Metazoa > Chordata > Amphibia > Caudata > Salamandridae > Lissotriton > Lissotriton vulgaris. The sequence continues at coordinate 616,523,173 of NC_141695.1, read as the reverse complement.
AGTCTGGTCCCTCCAAGTCAGCAACGGTTGAGTTTATAGGGCTATTCATTTTGAAATAGGGATCTTTACAGCACACACAATGAAAAAAAGCTAAGCTTCTCTTATAAAGTGACATGAGATCATGTCACAGGCAGAGCTATTCATTCTTCAGGAATAGCAATGGCGATCCCTCAATGGAGAAGAATTCAGTCACACTGATGCTGGGGAACGGTGACAGATTGGGAGATGCAAATAAGATACACTTCATGCTAAACAAAAGTGACACACATACGTAACACACGCTGCAAGATAACACATTGCAGTGCTGGAAAAGGGACTCACACTGAGCGCTCAGAGAAGGCAGCATTTATACAGGCTAAGATGAGAAATTCAGTTTTTTTATATGAGACATTATGGTTTCGTGTGAGACATTATATTTTTGTATGGTCTTACACGAGAAGGGAGGTGAGCTGACCTGCTCACCATACTCCACTATGCTCACCTTCATAAGCTCTTTGTCAGCCTCTGATGAATCCTCGTTGTTAAAATGAACAAGCATTTCCTGCAGAAGTTTGACATTGTTGGTCACTTCCTCCAGAGTGTGCATGCGCACTGTTACTTTCTGCATTCGGACCTCATCCTGCATTGCCGCAAGAAAAAGAGGAAACATGAATTAATATAGACAGCTTGGCAATCCCCCTTTACTCAACTAGAGAAACAATTTATCAAACCACAGACATCTAATCAGCTGGCATAAACTGTAGTGAAAAAGGAATCATTTAGAATGTGGCTGGCTAGCTGCAAAATTACTAGGGTCGGGGTCATCCTGCCATACTTAGAAATCCACTGCTCTGGCACAATCTTTTAGGTGAAAGTGTGCCTCCTGACTGGGCTGGAATATTTTTGACAAAAAATAACAATAGGTGAATAGACATGTCACGGCTGCATATTTGGCCTGGTTTTAATTTCACAGAAACAAACTACTGAAGCAGGGATTTGTTTCAGTAACACCAAAATGGTGGATAAGATGTAAGTTATTTTCCTGCTTGGAAATGCGTGGTTTACTTGGTAGGCCAGGGCAGGGATATTAGTCAGAAAGCCTGCCCTAAAAGGTGCACCTTTTTGATGCACTGAAGGACAAATAACTTACCGTCGGTAAAGCCTTATCTGGCAGAGACATGATTTAGCCGCAGATTCCTTCCCTTTGAACTACCAGGCGTCAGGCTGGATCTGGAAGATTTTCCCCAGCAGTACCCCTGTGCGCTGGTTGATGGCATCAGCCGACTCCACGTGATGTCGTCAGCGTCGTGTTCGTCGTCCTAATGATGTCCGCGTCATCAATATAACCGCCACCTGGGTGCGCTGACGTCAGTACTTTTCATGACTTTCTATGCCAGAAGCACGAAGCCATGAAGTGATTGACCATGGTGTGTTAAAAAAGAATAGCTTGGGCCCTAAAGAGGAACATTCCTGACACTTAAATCCGTATTGCAGGGAAGATAGGTGGGTTGGTAAGGAATCTGCGGCTAGATCATGTCTTTACCAGATAAGGCGTTACCGAAGGTAAGTAACTTGTCCATCTGAAAGAGTAATCTAGCTGCAGATTCCTTACCTTTGAACAGATACCCAAGCAATACCATCCCCGGAGGAGGGAATGCGGAACGGCTTAGACCAGAAAATCCTGTAAAACAAAGCGATCAAACAGGCCTTCCCTGCGAACCTGAGAATCCAGGCAGTAGTGTCTGGCGAACGTGTGCAGAGATGCCAAAGTGGCAGCTTGGCAGATATCCGAGACGGGAACACCATGCTGGAGAGACATGGGGACCGCCTTTGCCCTGGTGGAATGGGCCCCTACCCCTTCAGAGGGATCCTTCCTCGCTAAGGCGTAACACATTTTTATACAGAGGATGGCCCATTGAAAATAGTCCTCTGTACAGCACGGCCCTTCTTTGCCTCTACGCATCCTATAATGAGTTGGTCAACCACCCAGAACTCTTTAGTTCGATCAAGGTAGAACGACAATGTTCTTCTTGGGTCCAGACAATGGAGACGCTCTTCTTCCTCGGAAGGATGCAGAGGTGCATAGAAGGTGGGCAGGGTAACCAACTGTCCCAGATGGAAGGGTGTTACCACCTTAGGCAGAAAGGATGCCCTAGTCCGGAGTATTACTTTGTCCCGAAATACCGTCATGTAAGAAGGCTGTGAAGATAGTACCTGCAATTCACTAACCCTCCTGGCAGAGGTTATGGCCACCAAAAAAGCTGACTTGATGGTGAGCAACTGCAGAGGACAGTTATACAGTGACTCAAACGGTGCACATATCAGAAGAGTGAGAACCAAATTAAGGTCCCACTGTGGCATGATGAAAGGTGAAGGAGGAAACAAATGGGTTAACCCCTGCAAAAACCTCTGCACCAGACGAGATTTGAACAGAGAGGGCTGATATGGTAGCCGGAGAAAAGAAGAAAGGGCCGAAAGACAGCCCTTCAATATTCCCAGAGAAGAGCCCTGCTGGGCTAAAGCAAGTATAAACAAGAGGACTTCAGATAAGAGAGCAGATAGGGGGTTGATCGACCAGTCTGTACAATATTTACAAAATGTGTTCCATCAGCAGGCATATACCGGTTTTGTGGAGGGATGCCAGGCTGCCAAGATAACCTCACAGACTTCGGGAGGGAGGTCAAAAGCTGTCAACTGTCGCCGCTCAATCTCCACGCAAGGAGGCGGAGAGTAGACAGGTTCCAGTGGAGAACACTCCCCTGCTGCTGTGATAGAAGATCCTCCCGCTGAGGCAGACTGACCAGAGGATCGATGCTCAAGTCTAGAAGCTCAGGATACTTCAGGTCATTGGAGTCTCCCAGTTCATCATACCAGTCCAGATCTTGTTGGTGCTGGATTTATAAGGGATTCTGCTCCCCCTCCCAATCTTCCTCCATCTCTAACCCGTCAGAATAGAGCAGGGAGAATGGTATGGAGCCGTACGGCTCTGTCGGCACCCGTCTCGGCCTCGGAGGACACCAGACCGGCTTTGTGTCATCGGGGAGGTGCCGCTGGTGACGCCGAGGACCTCGGCGCTTGATGCAATGTCGCGGAGGGTCGCGGTGGAGGTGCGACCAGGATCGGTCCAGACCCAGGAATGGGTCCACTCGGAGGCTGTGGCGCCGGGGCAAAAGCCACCAGCATGGGAACCACAGGTGCCTTTCCGTCCTCTGAGCCTGCGGGCAAGAAACCGCGCCGGCAGGGTCTGGGCGCTCAAATATGGCACAAATGGCATTATAAAATTCTTTCAGTTGGGCGTGGGTCGATACCGGACCCGGAAAGGGAGGGAAACGCGGACCGACTAAGGCATCCGCTCTGCGGAGCGAGGCCTCGAACGCCAAGGTTCCTCAACTGCGTCACGAGACGGGCAGGGTGAAGTCGAAGCACACTTCAACCTCTTTTGTTTCTTGTGGTGCCTCTTTCCTGACTTCGATGAAGAGGATTTCAATTCACTGGAGCGGTGCTCAGACCTACCTCTCAACCGAGACCTGGACCGAAAACGCCAAGGTGACCTCCGCAGTGTATGACGCCGGGGAGCGAGAAGTTTTAGGGACCACTCCCTCAAAGCCTTCCGCGTCATGGACCGGCAGTCGGAGCACGACTTGGAGTCATGGTTGCTCTCCAGGCTTCAAAGACAAACTAAAGGGGGGTCCGTGACCGACATGGCACGGTGACAGGCGATGCACGGCTTGAACCTCGTAATCTTCTTACTTGACATCACTTCCTAACACACTGACAGTCGACAAAAAGTCAAAAAAAGTCTGTCAAAAAATGACAGGGGGTAGCTATCTTCAACAGATCGGCGCTGATGGAGCCGAAAGAAAACAACCGACGTCAGTGCACCGGAGAGGCGGTTCTATTGACGACGCGGACGGCACGAAGATGATGAACCCGACGCCGACGACATCACGCAGAGTCGACCAATGCCATCGATGGGGGTACTGGTAGGAAGAATCTACTGGATCTAGCCTGACACCTGGAAGTTCAAAGGTAGGCAATCAGCAGATAGATGTCTTTATCAGATGCCTCCAGTGTACCCTTAGTCAGTTCCGCCGTTAGCAGTTCTCCAAACTGTAAATGAGTTGGAAAAACGTGAAGTGGGGAAAATGTGACATTAAAGCAAATGTCCCATTATCTCAAAATCACCCCAACCCAACAATAATCACCCCAAGTGCGCACTTCACTAACTGCTGATACACACCCTGCCATGACTTCAGTTGTTGCTGGCATTCCTTGCTGTTACAGTTACCCATAACTCAAGTCATTTTTCTTTTTTTACTTTAAAAGACATCTAAGGCTTAGGCAACAGCAAACAAGAGCAATATTTTCTATTGCCCAAAGTCTTACCATCGCTCCGTTCTCCTATCTGCTCCCAAAACATTCCTGTTGACTGTGCTGAAGAAGAAAAATAGCCATGTGAATCAGGTGCCTGTATATACTTGTAGGGGTAGAAGTGACAGTCTCGATTCTAAGGGGTAATTTGAGCAAGTGCACAGCTTATCTATGGCTCCGTGCCTGTCCAGAAATTATCTCGAAGGATCTCATGCCTGTTAAGTAGGCATTTTTAAGGTGAAGGATTTCAAGCCTGAGGAGGAAGAGAAAGAAGGAAAAATCATACATACTAAAGGCAGAAAGCCATTATGTGGCTTAAATAGGATACTATGCCTTTAAGAGAACTTTCCAGAACTTTCTCCCAGTATCCCAGAATGCACAGCAGGCCCCTCTTACTTTCAGTTCTTTTTGAAGGCGTAGCACGCCAGACCTGTAGCATTCCTTACATGAATAATTATCTCCACCGGGGAGGAGGGCGGGCGCTTATGATTATAACAGAGATACCCCTACTACAGAACTGGAGTTACAGGACAGAAACTACTCCTTCTGCAGTAGGGGATCTCTGTGTATAGTCGTAATCTAGTGAATAGAATTGTAAGCCCATCCCCACACCAAAGCGGCGGTGGAGAAAAGAAAGTAACACCACTATTGTGCGAACAAATTCCGCAGCGAAGCCTGCCCAACCTGAGCATCTGCCCTGGCATCAGTGTCCAGACAGTAATGCTTAGCAAAGGTATGAACCGACTTCCAAGTGGCCGCCTTGCAGATTTCTGCAATCGGAACATTACGGAGTAAAGCTGTTGTGGCAGCTTTTCCCCTGGTGGAATGAGCCTTAGGTTCACCCCCTAAGGTCTTATTATCTTTTTGGTAACACAACTGTATACAGGACACAATCCACCTAGAGATGGACTGCTTAGAGGTAGCAAGACCTGTCCTGACCGATCCATAATTGACAAATAATTGGTCTGACCTACGAATATCTTTGGTTTTATCCAGATTTCAACACCCTGCTAACATCCAGGGAATATAGAGACCTTTCTACTGGAGATGAAGGATTCTGAAAAAACGTAGGCAACGTTATGGTCTGATTGACATGAAAATCAGAAATAACCTTGGGAAGAAATTTAGGGTGAGTACGCATAACAACCTTAGCAGCATGAAATACAGTATAAGGTTCTTGGCAACACAACGCCTGAATTTCACTCACCCTGCGGGCCGATGTAATGGCCACGAGAAACGCCGCCTTCCAGGACAGGTGCTGCAACGAAGCCTTATGAATAGGTTCCAAAGGCTCCTTCATCAATTTGGACAGCACCACATTCAATTCCTATGAAGGCGAAGGAAGCCGGACAGGAGGGAACACTTTCTTCAAACCTTCCAAAAAGTCTTTGATCACAGGGATCTGGAAGAAGGAAGTCTGCGAAGGGCATTTCCTGTAGACAGTTAATACAGCAAGATGAACCTTAATGGAATGAACATTAAGGCCAGACTGCGCCAAATGTAGAAGGTAAGGAAGGATGACGTCTTCCTTGCACGTCGTCGGGTCATAGCTCTTAGACTGGCACCAGATACAGAACCTCTTCCACTTAGAAGCATAGGAAGTCCGAGTGGAAGGTCTTTTAGACTCCTTCAGTATGTCCATGCAATCCTCTGGCAGATTTAGATGGCCATATTGCACTATCTCAGGAGCCATGCCGCCAAACTCAAAGACGAGAGGTTGGGGTGCAACATCTGCCCCCCGAACTTCGTGAGAAGGTCCGGCCTGCACGGCAGCCGAATGTGAGGAAGGAGAGACCGGTGAAGCAGGTCCGTGAACCACCACTGTCTGAGCCATTCCGGGGCAATGAGTATCATCCGAGCCTTGGAACGGGCCAGCTTGATGAGTACCGCCGGAATCAGGGGAATGGGTGGAAAAGCGTACAGAAAGCTGTTCGACCAGTTGATCCATAACGCATTCCCCACCATCCTCTACTGGTAGTACCTGGAGGCGAAGTCTTGCTGTTTTCGGCGGTGGTGAACAGATCTACGTCTGGAGTCCCCCACCTTGCGAAGACTTCTCCTAGTACTTCGTCGTTTATGACCCATTTGTGGTTTTCCTGAATCAGTCTGCTCAGTGCGTCCGCCTGAACATTCTGCACACCTGGCAGATGGGTAGCAGTTATTGTCAGTCCTCTGGCCAGAAGCCAGTGTCAGATCGTCTGCGCCTCCTGTGACAGAGTGCGCGATCTCGAGCCCCCCTGCTTGTTGAGGTAATACATCGTGGTGGTATTGTCCGTCTGTACAAGCAGAGAGTTGGTCTGAAAGGACGGAAGAAAGGCTTTCAGTGCCAAGTGAACAGCTCTGAGATCCAGGAAATTGATGTGATACGTGGCCTCCATCGGGGACCACGTTCCTTGAATCTGTAGGTTTCCGGAGTGCGCTCCCCAGCCGTGGAGAGAAGCATCCGTCACGACAGTCTGCGTGGGAATGTCCTTGTGGAAGGGAACCCCTCTGAGGAGTTTCTCCGCTGAACACCACCACTTCAGACACTGAAGAGCATGCAGAGACAGTCGTATCTTGTCGTCCCAAGATCCTTTCCTCTGATCCCACTGGTCTTCCAAGCACTCCTGCAGCAGTGTCATGTGCAGCCGTGCGTGTGGCGTCAGGAAGATACAAGAGGCCATCGATCCCAGTAGAGAAGACACCGTCCTCACTGTTGTAGATGGAGTGGTCATAAGAGCCTGAGCCTTAGGAAGGAGTCATAATCGTCGCTCTTCCGAAGGAGACACGCTTGCTGACAGCGTATTGATGGAGGCTCCCAAGTACTGTGTGCATTGGACCGGAGTCGGGACAGACTTGGACATGTTGATGTGAACTCCAGCTTGTTCAAAAGAACGCACGTCTTCTGGAAGTGTGCTCGAGCTTCCGAGAAGGAGGATGCCTTGATCAACCAATCGTCCAGGTACGGGTACACAAACACCTTGTTCTTCCTCAGGTGTGCTGCTACCACCGCCATGCACTTCGAGAATGTTCTCGGCGGAGACTTTAGTCCGAATGGGAGTACTGTGTATTGATAATGATTGGCGCCGACTTGGAACCGCAGGAACTTCCTGTGTTTTTGTGCAATGGGCACATGGAAGTACGCATCCTGTAGGTCTATAGCACATAGCCAGTCTCCCTGTTGCAACTGAGGATAAATCTGATGCAACGACAGCATGCAAAACTTTTCCCTGCAAATCCATCTGTTTGCCTGTCGCAAGTCCAGAATGGGTCTGAACTCGTTCTTGTCCTTCTTGCGAACCAGAAAGAACCGGGAGTACAGACGTCTTCCTCTCTGAGACAGAGGTACGTCTTCTATCGTCCTTTTCCTTAACAGGATATCTGCCTCCGCCTGGAGCTCGCGCAGCTGAAACTGCGAGCTGAACGGTGGAATTGCTGGAGGTGGGCTGGTGAACCGAAGACTGTATCCATTGCAAACAATATTCAGCACCCACTAGTCCTGAGTAATTTTTATCCACTCTGCCAGAAAAAATTGAATGCTTCCCCCTACCGGAGTGGGTAACAGATCCGGGGGAAGTAAGCGCTCAGGGCCTAGACCCGGCCGGGCCTTTGGTCGCTGGTGCCGACTGTTGGCCTCCTCTGCCCTTCGGGCGTTTCTGGAACGGCTTACGGAACTGTTGTTGTTGCTGCGACTGCCCTGAAGCTTGGCCATGTCCTCTTTCCTGCCCACCGAACGGCCGTTGGAACGGGCGGTACGATTTCTTCGCTTCTTTGGGCTTCTTTAGACCCACAGCCGTGAGTGTTTTGGCCTCCGCCTTCATGCGGGCCATTTTGTCATCCGCATGTTTCCCAAATAGGGTTCCGCCAGAGAATGGAAGATTGGCCACCCTTTACTGCGCATCTGGTTTCAGTGACGTAAGGCGGAGCCAGGCATGTCGATGCTGGTTAATCCCATGGCAAAAGCCATGTGCCTCCAAGAGGGATGAATTTGCTTCAGCGCTGATAATTTGATTCGCTACCAGCATCCCTTCGTTTAGCACTTCCTGGAAATCTTCCCGCTTATCGCGAGGTAAGTGTTCCGCAAACTGCTGGAGGGAGTCCCAGAGGGTGCGGTCGTAGCGTCCCAACAAAGCCGTGGCACTCGCAGCCTTCATAGAGGTCGACGATGTTCCACATACTTTCCTCCCAGTTGAATCCATCCATCTGGACTCTTTGTCAGGGGGGACTGTGGATGACAGGGTGGTGGCATGCTGCTTGCGGGCCGCCGTCACAATCACAGAATCCGGAGGAGGTTCCATCCTTAGAAAAGCCGGGTCCGAGTCAGAAGCCCAGTATTTTTGCTACAATTGCGATGGGGCCGCCTTAGTCACCGCAGGGGTGAGGAAAAGGTCCATGGCAGGTTCCTCCAGGCCCGGCACCAGAGGTAGTAGTGGACGAGACATAAGTTTCTGGTGCAGTGTCTCGAAAATGACTGACGTCTTAGGCGTGGGCACCGTCAAGGATATGCCCAATTTGGCAGCGCCTCTCAGTAGGACATCATGAAACGCCACCAGGTCATCAACCGGAGACACCCTTGTGTCCGGCGATCCCGACAAAGTCGGAGAGTAGTCCCTGGTCCCTGAGGACCTCGTGCGAGAGCGAGATCTGTGCCTCCTATGGGGGTGTCTCGACCGCGTGGACGACCTGTTGCGCGATCGCTCTTTCCTCCTGGATCGAGAGCGTGACCTCCCGGTATGCGGACGCTCCGCAGGTTTCCGTGGTGGTGTCTTCCGTGGTCCATCCTGGGGCCTTGGTCTAGGAGTCCCCTTAGGTGGTGTAGGAAGAGGAGGTAGTGACTCCGACCTTGGCGGAGGAACAGGAGGTATCTCCGACCGAGGGGCGGGTCCATGCGGTGGAAGCGGTGGTAGTGGTCGTCCTGGTGGAATATACCACCGAGTACACCGAGCCCGGTGACTTCTTCGGGGGAGGGAACTATGACCCAGCCCCTCCAGCAGGCGATCGCCTTCTCCTGCGCCCTCCACTAGATCCAGCCTGACTTCTGGCGCCAGAACTCCTTCTGCGCCGTTTAGGAGAGTTGGAACGACTCCTAGACGCCGATCTCTTCCTTCTTGACACTGAGCGTCGCTTTTCCGGCGTCGAATGTCGCCTCCGCGACTCTGGCGTCGAACGCCGCCTCTGCGACGTCGACCTCTTCTTCCTCGACGCCGAACGCCGCCTCTGCGACGCGACCTTTTCTTCCTAGATGCCGAACGCCGCCTCCGCGACGTTGACCGTTCCAGTCTCGACGACGAGCATCGACTCCTCCTTCTCGAGGTTCTCGACGTCGAGGATCCCCTCGACGCCGATCGTCGTCTTGACGGCGAGCACCGACGCCTGTCGCTCCTTCTTCGACGTCGATAGCTCGACGCTGACGTCGACGACGACGACGATGAAGATGCAGTCAACGGTGGTCTCGACGGCGGCCTTTCCAGGCCCTTCGACATCGAATCCTCACGCCGTCTCGACCCGGAGCCCCTGGGAGATGGGGAACACACCGTCATCATCCCTCTCGACGTCGATGCAATTGACGCCGACGGAGACCGGGACCGTTTGCTGGTCTTCCTGCCTCTGGGGAGCCCCCCAGAGGCCTCAGCAGAGGCAGAGGGAACCTTCCCAGCCTGCCCAGACCCACCTGCAGCCTGCAGTCGTCTCTCTTCAAGGCCTTGAAGCCTAATCTTCAGCCTGTCCCTCAGGGTCCTTGCTGAAAGTTGCTGGCAGATGTCACAGTCTTCAGGGACATGTGCTTCAGGGAGACAGACAATGCAGACGTCGTGTGGATGACTCTTGGCCTTCTTCCTTCCACATGCTGGGCATTTGTCAGAAAGACCAGGCATTTTAGAGCCCTAAAAAGCCTGAACAAACACACAGGGGAGAAGAGAAGCACCAAGGAATATAAACTCAAACTTTTATCCAAAAAAGTGACAAAAAATCCAATAAACCCTTGAAAAAAGGGAGAGCTGAATGCCAGGGTCCTGTTAACAGGAGCCGGAAAAAAGAACTGAAAGTAAGAGGGACCTGCTGTGCATTCTGGGATACTGGGAGAAAGTTCTGGAAAGTTCTCTTAAAGGCACAGTATCCTATTTAAGCCACATAAGGGCAGCCTATGGGGCTTGTCTGTCCATGCCTTCCTCTCTATCATTCAAGAGTCTTTTACTGGTAGAGGCAAGTTTCTCTTTGGTAGAAACTGGACAGGCTGTGTTGTGTGTGGTGTTGTTTGGTGGAATTTCTAGTTGAAGTACTGGACAGTGTAACCTGTGGATATAGGCTACATTATTTGTCTTTAAATTCTCTCTTAAGTGTCTTTACAGTTTCTGCATGATTTGACAACTTAAGAGATTATTTTTGATTGCCGGGGTCCACGCACATGGGCGGGACTATTCACTAGATTATGACTATACACAGAGATCCCCTACTACAGAACTGGTGCAGCCAGACTACACCTACCAGGATTACTAGTCGTATGGAGAAACCTCTGAATCATGGGAGCAGGAAAAAGGCCTACAGACACGCCCTTGTCAGTCTGCTGCCTAGCTCTCATCCAGGACAGTGAATTTCCTGCCACCCAAACCTCTAAATTATTGTTTTTTGTGTTTTCAATAGTTGCAAAGAAAGTATGGGACAGCTACCGCAAATCTTAAAGATGTGGTTCATGAATTGTAGGTAGGCCTCCTATTTGCCTATTTGTGTACGAGTAGTAGCGCTTTAGGCTGTCCTTTCTGATCCTTTTGATCCCCCACAATAGGAGAGATGGTCAGGAACATGCCCTATTTCAGACCCATTGCCACACAGAAACAGCCAACAAAAAGAGGAGATTTGGGAGCTTCCTTGCTTTTGGCTCTAAAACACGACTTTGATGTTATCTGTGTTGACCGTGAACAGCCTCGCACCTAGCACCAAAAGAAAGGCCTTCAATGCCAAGAGGGTGGCATTCAGTTCTAACACATTTATCTGCATACATAACTTCTTCCACAAGGCAATGACAGAGTTTCATGCAATGTGCCCAAACGGCACAAACATTCCATCAGGAGTTTGCATGAGTGCTTTAACGATAACAACGATAACAAGGAAAGTTCCAAGGATGATAAGAATGGGATACATTTAAACTTCAATTCTCCCAGTTGGTAGCAGTGCACCGCCACGCACAACTTCCTAGAATGAATGTACAGCTTGACATTGGGGTACTAATCCAATGCAACACTTTTGCAGCACAAGTAAGCTCTTGACCACCAAGCTTGCACTGTTTAACTAGTTAACATGTGGTTAACTGCTTGACTGATGGCTGCATCCCTCACACAATCAAAAGTTCTGCCGTGCAGGAATTCAAAATTGCTCCTATGTACCACATACTTCAGGAGAGAACCAGAAGAGATCTTAGTTAATTCTCTATGAACCAGTGTTTGCAAAGGGTCTCCAACGTTAGCTCCCTGGGCTCCACTTGAATGAGATGGTGCAGTCCACCTTCCACTGATGAAGAAAGACCACCAGTCACAGAATCTTGATCAAGATCCAAAGGTTGGTACGGAGACCAAATGGCAGCACCCTGTACTGTCAGTACTGGTTACCCACAATGAACCAAAGGTACTACCTGGGCTCACTCAGTTCGGACACATTAAAGCCTCTTAAAGGCTCACAGAACACATTCAGTTGATGGCTTGCCTAGCTGCCAAACCCCAATCCAGAATTGGGATATTAAACTTTTAATGAGGAAAGAAATGGTGGAAATTGTAAATATTGCAGTCAGGGTTGAGCCCTCCCTTTTTCTTTACACAGATGTTTTGGGTCTGTAATCCTTGCCCTCTTTCTGGGGATGGAACTACTCAGTTACTGTCAGAAGCAGTTTCAAGGCCTCGTGGCACACAGGAGTTAATGGGCCTAAATCAAGGTAGTCGAGTATGCTAAATATAAGAAAAAGGGTTATTAATTGGGGTGGCTGACTACCCACCTCAAGGAATAATCACAACCTTTGTCAGGCTGAACCCTTAAAGTTACTAAAGCAATCTGAGCTCAACCCCGTGGTAGCTATGGCACAGGGTATGCAGACTTAACTTAGAACAAAGTGTAAAGTATTTATGCAGTACCAAAACAGTAATAAAGTCAAAAAGCAAAACAATAAAAATCTCAAATCGACTTAGAAAAATAGATTAAACTTTATTAAATAAATTGACACTTAAATTACAAAAATCAAATAAACAAGAGATATCAATTTAAAAAAAAGTTTTAAGTAGGAATAGCGCAAAGAAGCACAAAGTGCTAATGATAGTCAATGGTTGTGGTATACAGGGATCTGCCAGCAATTTGAGGCTGACCGAAGGAGAACCATTTGGATACACCAACCACATTCGTCTTGGGTCTAAGAATTTACCTTTATGTCCCAATCCACCACAAGAGTACACTTCTCAAATTGCCCCCCATCCCCTTCTCTACCCCCAGGACCTCATGGAAGACACTTAGAGATTTACAGGGTGTCAGGCAGAGGCCAACATCAGGATGCATTCCAAGTCCATTTGCCACTGGTCAACTGGTTAGTTGCAGGAAAGACCTCCTTTAGCCTGTTGTATTTAAATTAGAATTTGTATTTATAAAGTGCGGCTCATGCGCAAAAGACTGCATCGAGGCACTTGTATCTCCAAACGAAACGGAATGTAAGATCAAAGTAAGATACTTGAAAAGGAACGAAAATAGTCAAATAAAAGCTTAGTTGTTAAAAAGCCTGGTTTTAGGATTTTTTAAGACACAAGTGTGATCTGCTATTGTGCAGAGGGTGAGAGGGAGGGTGTTAATTTAGCACCTCCTACTGCAGCCAAACATCCTCCTAACTGAGCTGTACGAAACTTGGGAGAGAGAATAATAAAAGCAGTGTCAGATCTTAGAGTGAAAAAGGAGATCTAGCTCATCTCATCTTCCAATTCTCTAAAGTTAAAAACATCTGGGCGGAGATATTTATATTTATCAAAAAACTACAGGGGTGCACACTACGACCAGACTTCTCAACCCTCACTACAGCATTCATAACCACTAACTTGAACTCACAACAAGACAGGGACCTCCTAGACCTCTTATTGACGTCGGCAGTTAAGATGGTAGTCTCCAAGTGGAAGCATACAGGGAGGGCATCATTCAAGGGGTGGCTCAATTGGATAACTCACCTGAGGAGCGGACAGCATCGCACTCCGCAAATCACCCTAGCAACCAGGGGCATGTGGGTTACACTAGATGAGTTCCTGGGACACTACGAACCCCCATGAACACCGGAATTGCAGCTCAACCCATCAAAAGGAGGCCATGCCCACACACGAAGGTGTGAGTATGAGTACACCACCCCACGCACACCCCCTTCCTTATTCTTTTCCCTTTCTGCACACACTTTTTCTCCTTTCCACCTTTCACTTACCTTCACTCTTACAGTAGGACACCCCTAAGGGGGGCATCCAATCATGTATAAGGTAACTTGTACCACAAGCAGGTACGCCCAGCTGGGGATGCTACCCTGTGAAAAGCGATGATTAAGATGTATGTGTAAAATTCTTAAAAATATTTTGAAATAAAAAAAAGAGATCTAGGTGGAATACAAAACTAAAAACTCTCAATGTGGGAGTCTTGAAATGTAATTCTTTTTGATACTGGAAGCCAATGAAGGGTCTTCAGTTTAGTTTTAAAAAAACAGTGTCTAGGAAGATGGAGTAACATTCTAGCTGCCAAGGTCTGCACTAATTGAAGTTTGTGCATGAGTTTCGTGGGTACACAAGGGTAAGGGAAATTAGAGTAATCCTGTCTAGAGGTTGTAAGGGGATGGCTTACGTTTTTCCTAGCCACGATGCTGTAGAAAGAGTTTTAGCAGACCAAAACAAGTAGAGGTAACATTTAAGAACCTGATGTCTGAAAGAGAGCTTATTGTCAAATTTGACTCCTAGATTCATGATTACTTCAGCCATCGATGGAGTTGGGCCGAGCACCGAAGGCCACCAGGAATCGGTCTAGTGTTCTTCATTTTTTCAAAATATCAGCAGTTCTTTTTGATCAAAGTTCAGCTTCAGATGCTTTTCATTCATTCATGTTGATATTGATAGTAGACATTACCTGACCCCAAGTGGAGTAGAGCTTGTGTGTCGTGCCCATAAGATATCACCCTGAAACCGAACCCCCAGCTCAGGTCGCCAGAAGGGGCATATAGATGGTAAAGAGCATAGGACTCAAAGATAAGCAAGTGCAGTCAGGCCTGAGGAGAAACCAGGGAAACGCAGTGATTAACCCTTTCGCTGCGGCGGCTATTCCGCCGCAGCGCTAAGGGGTAGGGCGGCCGCGCGGCGGTCACGTGCTTGTGACGGAACTGCTCCGTCACGGCTCGCGGGTGAGCTGTGCTTGTGACGAAACGGTTCCGTCACGAACGCGCCCGCTCAATGGAACGTGCCGCGCTGGCGCGAAATCAGCGCCGCGCAGGCTCGCCGAGCGGGCCGTGACAGAACCGTTCCGTCACAAGCACAGCTCACCCGAGGCTTGTGACGGAACGGTTCCGTCACAAGCATGCAAGGGGTTAAGACCTATTGGTGAGGAAATTGGTACTTCATGCAAGGGTAGCCCTGCCGATCCCTATATCTGTTACCATCTGTATTAGAATAGGTGGGACATAATACTGAATGCAGCTGACAGATCGAACAAAACAAGAGTAGCAGTTACACAATTGTCCATAATGAGATGTTCAGATCTGTGAAAAGGATTGATTGATTTCTATGAGCAGCATGGACGTCAAATTGTAATGGATCCAGAAGATTACTGATTTTGACATACTGTGAAAGGTGATGGGTAATGAGTATTTCCACCTTTTTCACTGGTACTGGATGTATATAGATGGGTCTGTAATTCTCCAGGATATTAGGATCAGTGTTACACTTTTTGAGAATTGGTGTAACATAAGCCAATTTCCAGTTATCTGGTAAGGAGGCTGAGAAATGGAAGAGATAAAAAATGTAACAAAGGACAGGGGCAATTGTCCTAATACCTAAATTAAGGATGGGGTAGGGCATGGGTCCAAATGTGAGCGCGATTTACAGTTGGTCATAAGAAGAAGTATTTCTGAATGTGAGTTAGGAAGGAATTTTGTCAGGTCACGAGCATGGTTAGGTTGCATACTCGTCAAACATAACCTAGCTTCCTCAGTGGAAAAAACAGAATTCTGAATAGCAAGAATCTTATTTTTAAGAAATAAAGTCAGTGAATTACACATATCTTGAGAATGTGTAATCTCACAGCTCAGGGAAATAGGATGAGTCACTGATTTGACTACAGAAACTATTTCTGCAGAAGAATGTTTAGCCGATTCAATTTTTGCAGCATAAAAAGTAGATTTCGTTTGCCTGATTTCTTTGTCGTAAACTTTGATAGCTGTCTGGTACAAATTTCGATCTTCCTCACTAATGGAAGAGTGCCATTTTCCGTTTTGTTGGCGGCATTCCCTTTTCTAAGGAAGCAAGCTGAAATTAAACCAGGGAGTTTGCTTGGATTCAAACCTTTCTTGTATTTCAAAGTAACAACATTATCAAAGGCAGTTAAAAGCCAGTTGTGATATAATTTAACATTGGTCTCGCCTATCCCTGTCTGCTGTAAATAATTACTCTTGAACACTGAGTTAATTGTGTCACAACAAGCTGATGCCAGGCTCCGCTTGCCGTGGTGGTCATAAAGTGTTACCTATTGCTTGCTGTAAGCTGAATGCTAAAAGGAATCAATTAAATAATCAATCAGTCAGGGGTGTGGAATTTATTAAAATATCTACTTGTCCATGGGGCAAGTTGCTTCATAAATCTACTTGCTCTGTAACAAAATCCACTTGTCCCTTTGGTGCCATGTAGTGCTGCCACAAATTATGGCAGCAATCTCATTATATATAAGAGCTCTTATATAACCTCTTGGATTATGCCAGGGTATATCCCATAGTAGTGTTTGAATACTAGTAATCATTTTATGTTGCCACGTTTCCGCAGCTCCACATACTGGGACTGAAGATGGTGGTAAGCAGTAGTTCCAGGCTTGGAATGCCCTATTGCGTCTGTGCAAACCTACTAACTTGCATGTTTTAGGGTTTTCAACAAATCTTCTCTAATCTTTCCCATACTGAGAAATGTTGGAAATTTACTCATCAGAGTGGCATATGTAAACCTTCTTTCAGAGTTGGGAAAAAAGTAGTTGAAGGGAAAATGAACTTTCAAACATCCAGGTTTTCACATGAGCAAATCTACACATGCATATTTGCTCATGCTAAAATGCAGTTCAAATATTTTGTAGGAGTACAATTTCTTGCCCTACTAATGTAAATTCTTGTGAATTCACGAAAGACATTTACCAAAGGTGCACTTTTGAGACTTTCTTTAATAATTGGGCCCATAATTTGGTCTGGCGTTAACCAGGACCTTTTGTGTTTATTAAAATTCTCTCTCTTTGAATCGGCTGGCTTCACTGTGAGTGACAGCATTCTGCTCTTTCACAAGGAGCATATCGGTACACCAAGTATTTTTGTTCAGTGCCAGTAACTAATGTGGCAGTGTGTGCTTTTTTGAGACCAAAAACTATTTTTGCGTTTGGCAATGTTTGTTATAATGGTGAGGGCCCGGCAGCTCTCACATCAATAAGGTTTTACAAAAGCCATGCCAAAAGAAAGTCACGCATTGCCAAAACTAAAAAGCGGACCACCAGTGTCAGACCTACGGGCTTTGCCAAGGCTTGTTTATTTTTGTTTCCCATAATCGTATTGAAACTGGTTACACAAATTTTCCAATATGAATATTTTTGGGATATACTAGCATGCATCAACACATTTTACTGAATGATGCTGCAAAGAAATGGTACCTGAAATTTTACAGTAGATTAGAAAAATGTTATTTCCCTACTTTCATTTTTTAGGAACATTTTATATTGAAAGCAAAGAATCATTAATCTTGCTTTCAAGCTTCTGCAAATATTTGCATCTAATCAGAGAGCATTCTGTGAGCATCATGCATAGCCTCATGTTGCTAAACTTTGAAACCGTGTGTACACATTTTCATACTGGAACCACTGTCAGTAGTGCAGTTAGAACGTACATTTACTTAGAGCGCTCTCCCTAATAATAAATGCTTTCAATTAATGAACCATGAATCCAAGTTTGAACAGCATTAACACATGCACACAACTATTAACTAAACTACAGGCAGTACCCTTCCCAGATCCTTAATGTGGTACTGCAAACTGGCAGCCAAAAGGTTTGTGCTGCAGGGGGTTGGACCTACGTGTCTCAAGGACAAAATACACATTAAAACGTGTTGCCCTTGACCCCAAACAATATGTCCTGGGCGTCGGGCTATAGAAATTCCACATCCCTGCAGCATTTGTATAGGGTAGAACTATCACCCCTAGGGTTATCAGGGCACTGTGTCTCTGTCGAAAAGCCAGGTCTTGAGTTTCTTTCTGAAGTCTGCCATGGAGGGTGCTGAACGGAGGTGGATGGGCAAGGCGTTCCAGGTCTGGGCAGGAATGTAAGAGAAGGAGCGCCCCCACTGCAAAGGGTGTAGGAGGTGTGTGCGAGGGCTAGTGAGGCGGTGCGCATGTGTCTTACGGGCAGGTGGAAGGTCAGTTGATGGTTGATGTACGATGGTCGTTGGTTGTGTAGAGCATTGTATGCATGTGTGAGGATCTTGAATTGGCATCTCTTCTGGATAGGTAGCCAGTGGAAGTTTCTAAGGTGGGGGTGATGCAGGTCTGTCTAGGGAGGTCCAGGATAAGTCTGGCTGTATGGTCTGGAGTCACTTGAGGAGCTAGGGGAAATTCCGGCACAGAGAGCTTTGCCATAGTTGAGGCGGCTGGTGACAAGGGCCTGCATGACTGTCTTTCTGTTGCTGATTGGGGTTCGTTTGAAGATTCTGCGAAGCATGCAAAGGGTGTAGAAGCAAGAGAAGGCATCTGCACTGGCTTGTTGTTTCATGGTCAGTTGGCTGTTGAGGATTAAGCGGAAGTTGAGTGCATGGTCTAACGGTGTTGGTGTTGGTCTGAGTTCCGCTGGACACCAGCTGCGGTCTCAAACGGAAGTGGTCTTACCGAAGATCAGTACTTCTGTTTTGTTTGAGTTTGAGACAGCTGACCCTCATCCATTTGACTACGTCGGTAACGGCATCGTAGAAGTTGGTTTTGGGGTTGGATGGGGCCTCGATGAGCGAGAGGATAAGTTAAGTGTCGTCTGCATAGGAGATTATATTAAGTCTGTGGGATCTGATGACGTCTTCGAGAAAGGTAGTGTAGATGTTGAACAGGGTGGGGCTGAGGGATGATCCTTGGGGTCCCATATCAAGTCATTGGGTGTGGAGGTGAAGGGAGGCAGACAGATGCTCTGTATGCATCCTGAGAGCAAAGAGGCAATCCATTTGAGGGTGGTTTGCTGTATGCCAATGTTGATGAGGGTGTGGTGGGATATGGTGTCGAACGAAGCAGAGAGATCGAGACAAATCAGGGTCACATTTTCTCCATAGTCGAGGACGGTTCAGATATCCTCTGTGGCAGCAATCAGCATGGTCTTGGTGCCGTGTTTGCCACAGAATCCGTCAGGCATCAAGTAGGAGGTTAGGTTCCAGGCATTCAGTGAGCTGTTGGTTGATGGCTTACTCGAGTACTTTGGCTGGGTAGGGGAGTAGAGAGATCGGTCAGTAATGTTTTAGGTCGCGGGAGTCGGCGGAGGGCTTATTCAGGAGGGTTTGTGCTGCATGGTGGTGAAGCTATCCTCAGGATACAATAAATAAGGGAACGTGTTGCCCTTGACCCAAAACAAATGTCATGGGCATTGGTCAATAGGAATTCCACAACCCTGACCAGGATTCGCCACTCAAGCAGGATTTGACACTGGAATGTCCGATTGGATGCTCACAGCTCCCACCGTTCTGCTAATCTCAAAGTAGTCATCCCTGTCAAAAGACCGGTCAGTAAAGTTCACATATAATGCAGTTGCTGGGAGGTATTTTACACCTTTGGCACCTATTTAGATGCTATTCTGTCTGGGAGAAGTTTGAGAGCAAATGCAAATTAGCTTCCAGGAACTTTGGAAAAGGAAAGTAAAATGCTACTTACCAGTATGCATCTGTTCTTGGCATTTAGAGCTGCAAATTCACACACTGTGCATAGATCGCCATCTGGTGTTGGGCCCGGATGTTTGCACTTAGTAGTTGTCCTGGAAAAGTCTTAGGAAGTCACAAGATAGGTGACTCCTCCTTTGGACCATAGTGCGCATGGGCATCAGCTCCATCTTCAGATTGTTTTTTCGCCAGTTAGGGAAATTATGGAGTTTTGTGAGAAACAGAAAAGATGCCCATTTATGTTGTATCTAAATAAGATGATACTGGAACGGGTAAAGGGAGCCAGGGAGGCGGGTGGGCGTGTGTGAATTTGCAGCTCAACATGCCAAGAACACATGCATACAGGTAAGTAGCATTTTCCGTTCGAGGCATATGAGCTGCAGATCACACACTGTGCACTATACAATTAGCAGTACTCCACCTTAGCGGCGACCACCAGTATCTGTTGCTGTTGTTTGAAATAGTGTTTTGAGTACAGCTTGGCCCACACTACCTTGTTGCTTTGCTTGCACATCTACACAATAGTGTTTTGTGAATGTGTGTGGTGTAGACCATGTAGCTGCTCTGCAGATGTCATCTAAGGGAATGTTCCCTCAAAAAGCCATTGAAGCCCCTATTTTTCTGGTAGAGTGGTCTTTTTTTTTAAAGACCTTTATTGCACCTTTGAAATAATCATACACAGCTTTTGGCCTACAACCTCTGGGGCCCGCCGCTTCACAATCACAAACGTACTGTACTATTAGGATAACACAGCCCACGTGCCGACAACCCGGGGGTACGGTGGCGTTTCATTGCAATGTAGGTTCATAATTCGCAGTAGGAATGCTGATCTGTTTAGGTCTGGTTTTTAATTATATAACAAGAACAAAAGGAAGAAACCACATTCAGGTCGTCTGGCAATTGAGGATGGAAGTGCATTGCCCTTGTCATTAAATGTCGTGTAAGGGTGAGCTGATCTTACACCCTATGGCCGGCTGTATCCGTGGGTCCAGCAATTAGGTGCGTTGTGTGTTCTTCCACACAACCCGCTTTGTCAGTCCGCCCGTCTCCCTCCCTCCCAATCACGAGTCTGCATCAGGTCAAATGCTCCATAACCCGCTCCTCCTCCCTCCAGTTCTCATGCTACTCATCTTCCCCCTCTTCATCCGATGTCATTGGGTCGTCTTCCTGAAGGGGCTTGCAAATCTCCCCCCTGAACACATTCCACGGGGTCCATATCCTATTCCATTTACGCGGACAGCCCTACTAGCGTACACTGCCCGGACCCAGGCTATAAAGTTGGGTCCGAAACCCAGGTGCACCAAGACCTCGAATAGGTACTTCCATTCCACCATATCGAAAGCCATCTTTGCGTCAAGTGCCAATATGACCGCCGGTTCGGAGAGCGATCCCGCCCTGGCCAGCACAATGTGTACCCTACGGAGATTCAGTGCAGTGTTCCTGCGTGGCATAAATCCGGACTGATCAGGATTTATGAGGTTAGGGAGGTGTGCCGTCAGCCGGGTAGCTAGGAGTTTAGCCAGAATCTTAACCTCGGCATTGAGCAGGGAGATGGGACGATATGATGCACATTCTTCTGGTGGCTTCCCAGGCTTGGGGACCGCGACGATGGTGCCGTTCTTTGATCTAGCGGGAATGCGTTCGCTGCCAGGCTGTCAGTATACATTGCAAGTAAGTGCCCACTGAGCCTCTCTGATGTGGCCTGGTACCACTCTATCGGGATGCCGTTTGGTCCCTGTGCCTTACCGGGCTTTACCGCGCGTATTGCCATTTGTATTTCTTCTGCAGTGATATCGGCCTCTAGGTCCGCTATGGCGTCTGGCGGCAGTGTCGGAGTGTGAATATGACCCAGTGCGGCCCTGTGCCACGTCTGTTGACACCTCCCTATCCGGCGTGTATACTCCCTCAAAGTAGTCAGCAAGTGCCTCCACTATTTTCTCGGGGCTTGTGTGGATTTCCCCCAACCCGTCCTTCTATCGTTGGATACCTCTGGTACTGCCCCCTTTCTTGTCTAGCCAGGCCAACATTTTTCCCACCTTATCCCCTATGTCAAAGATCCTGTGCTTTGTTTCAGATACCTGCCCCATCAACTGGTGCCGCAAATGCTCTGTATACTGCAGCTGTCTGAGGCGTAAGGCATGGGACGTGTCCTGCGTAGGGTCTACCTCATGCGTCACTGTCGCGTCGTGCAGAACTAATTCAAGCTCGGACTGTTCAAGTGTTTTTTCCCGCTTGTATCCTGCGATCAATGTTATACCCTGTCCCCTCAGTACCGCCTTGTACGCCTCCCACAGAATGGCGGAAGACTTCACCGAGGTGGTATTCTCAGCAAAGTAGTGCAACGTCGTCGTTTTGAGCGCCTTTCTGACCGTGGGGACCTTAAGGTACGCAGCATGGATGGGAAATATTCGTCTACGCAACTTCTCCCGAGTGGACTGTGTTAATGTGACCGGAGAGTGATCTGATATCCCCCTAAGCTGAATGTCTATGGTCTCTACATATTGTAAGCCACCCCCTAGTGCCAGGATATAGTCGATAGTGGTAAGTGTATTGTCTCGCCATGGGGTGTGTATGCCTCCATATGTCAACTAGACTCATTGCGGTCAGGAATCGTTGGAAACGTGAAGGACCACCGACCTGGGGTATCGCCGGGAATTTGTCAATTAGGGTGTCTATTGTGGCATTGAAGTCTCCACCGAGTATTATATCCCCTTCCGGTAGGGACAGGAGGAAATCGCCTAACGCTGGGAGCATGACCGAGTGGAGTGCCGGGGGAATGTATATGGATACCACGTTGAGGAGTCTCCCCTCCCATTGCCCCTGCAATGCCGCAAAGCATCCCTGCCCATCTATCTTAGTGATCAGCGGTATGAATGGTGAAGATTTCTTAACTAAAATGCCTGTCCCTCTAGAACCTGAGGTGAATTCCGAATGTACCACCATCTTGTACCCCCTTCTGCCGAGAGCTTTTGATGACCCCCCCACTAGATGTGTCTCCTGGAGGAGCACCAGGACCGGTCCCTGTCTCTTCATCGCATTCAATACCACCCCACGCTTTATCTTGTCTCTCAGCCCTCTCACATTCCATGTCATTAATCAGAGGGGTGTGACTTGTGACCTCGATGTCTCACCCTCGGGTGTACTTAAGTGGTAATCGTGCATGTTTGGTCATGTATTTGACTTTGTACCTACTGAACCCCACGGCCTGGGTGTAGCAACCATTCCTGAAACATAAGCAGTATATGTGCCTAATGGCATGATGCGACCTTACTTGTGGAACTTCAAAAACATCAAAATAACCCCCCCCCCCCCCTCCCTCCCTGCTGAACGGACCTCCAACTGCCGGCCCCCCCAACTTAGCAGAGCGCTTTGCCCATCCCTCGAACAGTGTACTTGCGTGCTGGGGGAGAGTGTCCCCCCGGAGCAGGCGGAATCCCTGCTCTCTTCTGGGCTCCCCAGGCCAGTGTCCGAGCGCTTCCGTTTTGCAAAGTACTTCAGTGTACAGCGCTCATTGCTACACCGGGAGGTCAGGACTCTACTTCTCCTTCAGCTTCAATGTTTTTCTGTGCCCGCGACCTGGCCGCTCTCCCCCCGCCCGACATCTGTGATCCCGCTTGGCTGTTGTCCCGATGGTCGCGGTTACTCCTGTGGGCGCGGCGGGGTAGCCCAGTAGTTCTCCAGCCCTCCAACCAGTCTCGGGCCGCTTCTGGCGTATCGAAGAACCAGACCTTGGTTTCCGCGACCACGCGGAGTCGGGCCGGAAATAACATTGAGTATGACAATTCCTTCTCCCGCAGTGACTTCTTGACTTCCAGAAAGGTTCTCCTCCGTCGCAAAACCTCAGCAGTATAGTCCGGGAAGAAGGCCACCTTGGAGTTTTGGATTTGGATGGCCGGCGACACCCTCGCCGCCTGCAAAATGGCATCTCAATCACGAAAGTTGAAGAGTCGTGCTAGGATTGGTCTCGGGGGGGCCCCCGGCTTCAGGTATCCCACCAGGTACTCTGTGGGCCCTCTCCACCGAAAAAATGCAAGAGTCCCTTGGGGTTAAGCTGCGTCTTGATCAGTTCCTCCACAAAGAGGTCCATTGCTCCCTTTCCTTCCGATTCCGGAACCCCTAGTATTCGGACGTTGTTCCTCCTTGAGCGCCCTTCCTGGTCGTCCAGCTCCTCCCTGAGAGATTTGTTTTCGGCTTGCATTTTCTCCATCGCCACTTGCAGGTCTGATACGTCCTCCACCAAGGACTTCGTCACCACCTCCACTTGTTTCACTCTCTCACTCATCTTTTGGAAGTCCGCACAAATCAGGGTGACCTCCATGGCTGTGGCCCCCACTATGGCCTGCACCTGTGTCAGGGCACGCATTACGTCTTCCAGCGTGGCTTTCTTGGCCCCATCGCCTTCCACCGTATTCCCCATGGATGTGCGTTGCTCCGTCTGGGGGAGGGGGGGGGGGGGGAGTTGTGGTTTTCGTACGCGAAGCTGTCCAGTTTGGATTGCGTGGAGTTATGTCTGGGGCCCCTGCCGGTCTTGATCCCTTCTGAAATAGTCTCACTCCTTCACAGGGTGTTATGGCAGAGTTTTTGGCTTTATTTAGCAGTGATATAGATCATTAGTCTTGCTCGCATCTAGTATAGGTATTCTTAGCCTGTGTTGGCCCTTTTAAGCCCTTTTTCCAGATCTAGAAGAGGATAGCTGCTTAATATGCCTTTATTCTTGACTTTAACCTGTCTATTGCCTATTGGCTTTGACATATTAGATGTAGGTATTCTGACAGAGCTAAGGAGCATTTCACCCCTTTTCAGGCCTACAGGCCTAGAGCTAGAGGGAATCCATCTTGATGGAAGCAGAGAGGCTTTTTAGGGCAAAAGCAATGTTTATAGTTATAACTGTTGTTCGCCCTAAGCGGACCGGAGAGAACCGGCCAGAGCTGAATCTAATCAGGAATTGTTCCCGGGCTCAGGTCTCTAGACGAAACAAGCAGACTGGTCACTGTGGGAGCGTCTAGCGCAAGGAGCCTGGTGCATGGGATTGGTGGGAAGAAGCTGCTGGCTGGAACTTTCCATGAGGAAACAGCATTCTATATTTGTGAAGTGCAGAGGCGGAGTCAGTCAGTCAAGCAGGAAGCAGTCAAGCAGAGGAGAGTCGAGGAGACAGTCAAGCAGAGGGAGAGTCCAGCAGAGAGGCGAGCAGTGGAGTGGAGTTGGCAGAGAGAGAGAGAGGGTTCAATCTGGAGAAGAGCTGAGTTGAATAGTGAGCTGGAACTGAAGGAAGCAGTCAGAAGCAGTTGCTTATCAGGAGGAGGTGTGAATAGCTGGAGTCTGAAGTAATGCCTTTTAGAAGAGATAGAGGAGAGCTCGTGGATTAACCTATGGGAGCAGATGAAGTTAATTGGACATTGGCGCAGAGGCAGAGTGAATAAGCTAGTGGAATGAACGGTGATCAGAGCGGCAGGAACCATTAAGATTGAAGACGGAAGGTGGAGAGACAGTTCGTGTGGGGGAGAGGAGTCCAGAGACAGAGTGATCAGCGCAGAGGTGTACCCAAGAGTGCAGGAGAGAGAGAGAGCCTGAGATGAGCCAAGGCACAGACGAGAGAGGAACCCAGATGACAGCTAGAACAAGACTTCACACTAATCAGGTGATATTGTTTTCATCACATTAGCTACATTTACACTTTATGTCTAATCTTTTCCCTTTCAGCGGAGTGTTCCTGTTATGTGTAATCCTTCTCTTTCAAGCGGCGTGTTCTACCTATAGTCTTTGTCAGATCTGTGTTGTATTAATAATAAAATAACCCCAGTTTATAACAAACTGGTGTGTAGCCCCTATTCTTGTTCACTGAAGGTAAATGTACCTCCTAGGTGAGTACTAGGTATGTGAATGGATGAGTAATCCCAATCAGGTAAGTGGTGATCACATAAATAGGGAGTGAGTGGACCTTTGATGCCAAGAGCAGGGAGTACACTATATAATCTGGAACTAAATTCAAAGTCATTAATTGAGTTTCATCCCGAGTAGACAACTGAGATATTAATATTATTGTAGTAGCAGACCCTTAGTGAAGAGACTTCCCAATATATATATATATGTATAGGTGTTCATAGGAATGTGGTCGTCGTTGATATGCGGCGTTAGTGACAACACTGGGTGGGAGACCAGTGCTAATACCCACCGGATTGTGGCTTGAATAAGTGAGAACGCCAGGGAGGATACTGGCGCTTAGTTTCGCCAGATTGCGAACAGCTTGGAAAAGGGAGCATTGGGTTCTGCAGGCCCGTGTGTAGACACACCGGATTGTGTGTCATATCTGCCCTAGGGTAGAACGGTCTGGGTCAGGGTGGCCGCGAGACCAACTGATGTGAATAAGTGTGGTGTTGGGTATGGATATCCCTAGTAATCAGTGAGTATTCTTAGTATCCCTATAGATTTAGTGGTGTTTTTAATAATATGAGCTTGTATATTGCGAGTTCCCCATCCTCAGGTAGGTACCAGGTGCCTGGATATAGGTGGTCCTGGGGAGGGAAGGTGAGTACGTTCTGGCTGGGTTGGAGGGGCCCCTGGGGGCTGATCCCACCTACTCAGAAAATCCAGCCATAACACAGGGCTGCTGGCGCGCTCCGGGGGCTCTCCCACACTCCACCCGCCCGGGGCACCGAGGCCAGCCCTGATGCCGTGCACTGCCCCTAGTGCGTGGAATGCCAGGAGCAGGTATTAATTATCACTATGTCAGCAGGGCAGCGCGGTCAGAGTGCCCTCCTTGCCCTGAATAGTGCCCGCGCGGTGGCACCGCGCACCTGTCAGTCACCCCCACAGGGTATTGTATGCGAAGTGGCTCCCAAAGGACAATGCCCCGTTGTCATGCGGCTTTACACAGTTCTTGGAAGTCGTTAAGTTTCCAGGGATGCCGACTTTCTGTGCGCTTGTTGTAGCTGTTGAGCTTTGCTCTCCAGCGCCTAAGCCAACCTCCTGATGGGTCCAGGCGCATTCAGACTCACATCGTTGTTGATCGGGTGGAGGCCATCCATTGGCTGCCTCTCCTGCCTTCTTCGTGTTTCCTCTGCCGTGCCTGCTATATCCTCGTTCCCCAGTCCACCTGTCCTATCTGTGCCTTCCTCTTGTAGTAGTGCGTTCAGTACTCCCAGCTGCTACAATACAACTGCCAGCGCGCCCTTCCAGTGCCTCCTGAGACTTTCGTGTCCTCCTCCCCGCACCACTCTCACTGGTGCGATCTAGTGCTGCCCTGGGCGGGGAATGAGGGGTCGTCTGAAAGCTGTACGCTGGCCGTTCTTAACTCAGTGCGGCTTCTGCTGGGCCGGGGACGGATGCAGATCTGTACAAGTTCCTTCCTTCTGAGGTGAGCCAGGTCCTGTTACCTTATACCGGTCCCTGTTCTCTGTTACAGCCGCGGGCTTGGTGGGGGGGGGGGGAGGAGGGGGGGGCACGCCTGTCTCATTCTTCTGGTGTTGTCCGCCCGATGGGTGTCCTCCCACAGCAACCCCCACTTCTCGAGGCGGCGCCGGTACTGCCGGTGTCCAATGTGCCGTCCTCCCTTCCAGATTCCGCTCACCGCAGTCTCTCGCCGCAGTCCAACCCCTCCGCTGTGTTGCCGGACGGGGTAGTTGGAATCTTTGGATGTTCCGCAGGCCGCTTTCTTATCCTGCCGATCCGCGCCAACTTCTGGTGGTCGGTCCCCGCTGTGAGTTCACTTCCGCTCGGCCACTGATCGGATTCCAGTCCGCTGCATGCTGTTGGTGCCAGGCCCTGCCAGTCGGGAGCTCGTCCTGCCCCCTCCCGGTGTGCTGCCGCCGTAAAATTTGCTTCGCTGGTCTCTGCCAGGTCTCCGAACCTGGGTCGGAACCTCAGAGGTATTTGTGTCACGGATTTATGTGCGGATTTCAGGGGATGCCGCCTTACTCCCGGAGTCTCTCTATTACTCTGCCGCCATTGTAGGCTGAAAGCCACGCCCCCCGGTAGAGTGGTCTTTAGGGGAAATAGATCATGTACGTTTTACTTTTGGATAGCAAATTTGTATACGTTTGACAATCCACCTTGCAATTCCAGCTTTTGATATAGGATTGCCTTTATGTGGTGGTGAGAAGGATACAAAAAGTTGTTGAGTTTTGCGAAAAGGTTTTGTTCTGTCAATATAATAAAGGAGTGCCATTTTTACGTCTAGCGTATGAAGAGCTCTTTCTGCTACTGTTTGTGGCTGCGAGAAAAATATTGGCAACTCTACAGACTGGTTAAGATGAAAGGGCGAAATAACTTTAGGAAGGAATTTTGGGTTTGTTCTAAGAACTACTTTGTTATGATGGAGTTGTAAAAACAGTTCATGAATAGTAAGTGCTTGAAGCTCACTGACTCTTCTAAAGGAAGTAATGGTCCCTAGGAAAGCCCCTTTCCATGTGAGAAACGGTAATTCGCATTTGTGTAGGGGTTCGAATGGAGGACCCATTAGTCTTGTGAGAACAATATTTAAGTTCCACACAGGTGAGGGTGGTACTCTGGGTGGAATTATTCTTTTGAGTCCTTCCATAAAGGCATTGATGGTAGATACTCTGAATAGTGACAAACGTTGTCTGTTTTGTAAGTAGGCTGCTATAGCAGCAAGGTGTAACCTAATAGATGTGTATGCTAGGCTGGACCTTTGGAGATGTAGTAGGTAACCTATGATGTGTTGGATTGACACATCAAAGGTATTGATGTTGTTATTGTTGCAGTATATAACGAATCGTTTCCACTTGGCTGCATAGCAAGCTCCAATGGTGCGGCATCTAGCTTCTCTGATAACATTCATGCAATCAGGGGGAAGGTTAAGGTAACCAAACTCTAGGACTTCAGGATCCAGATCGCTAGGTTGAGCTGTGCCGGAGCTGGGTGTCTGATCTCTCAATGGCTCTGGGTTAGAAGGTGTGGAGAGAGGTGTAGTTTTTGGTGCAGGATTTCAGATAGCTCCAGTAATGTGGTGTTGTTTTTGTAAATAATACATTGCTGTCATATTGTCAGTGAGGATCAGGACAGCTTTGCTCAGAATGTGTTTCTGGAACGACTTCAACGCTAGGAATATGGCTGGTAATTCTTGGTGATTGATGTGGAGCAACCTTTGTTGGGGTGTCCACCTGCCCTGCATGGTGACTTCGAATGGGAGAACCTTGAATTGATAATGCTGACCGTCCACTACAAACCGGAGATATTTCCTGTGAGAGGTGTGAATGGGAATATGAAAGTAGGCGTCCTAGAGATCTAGAGTGGCAAGGAAATAGCCTTGTGTGAGCAAAGGAAGGACCTGTTGAAGTGTGACCGTGTAAAAGTGGTCTGATTGTATTTACAGGTTTAGGGGTCTGAGGTCCAGGATGGGTCTGAGAGAGCCGTCCTTCTTTGGAATGAGGAAGTATAGGGAGTAAACCCCTGTGATTTGCTGATGCAGCGGTATCAGTTATATTGCATGTTTTTGCAGGAGGGAGATGACCCCCTGTTTTAACAGTGATAAATGTTCTCGTGACATTGGGTGCTGCATGGGTGGTATGTTTGTGGGGGTAGAAGTGAGTTCTAGACAGTAAGCTGTTTGAACGATTTGTCACACCCACTTATCTGTGGTGATGTTGCTCCAGACAGGAAGGAACTGTTGTATTCTCCCCTGACAGGAGTGGAATGGTCCGGGGGAGCAGAGGTAAGTCATTGGGTAGGGGTGGAGGCAGATTGGGTATTGTTGGTCTTGCCTCTACCTTTGTTATTGTTGCCTCTGTAGCCTCCTCTTTGGTAACCTCTGGTGAATGTAGACTGGGTGGGAGCCTTGTAAGAGGTGGATGGGTTGTCAGAGGAGTAGCCTTTGTAGAACGTCTGGGAGCTTGTGATCGCAAAACTCCCATAGATTTAGCTGTGTCTGTGTCTTTTTTCATCTTTTCAAGTGATGAATTTACATTAGGTCAAAATAAGTGTTCCTGATCGAATGGCTGGTTTAAAATGGAAGTTTGTACTTCAGGTTTGAACCATGAAATGCGTAGCCAAGCATGTCTACGCAGAAGGACACTTGTGTTGACGACTCTGAAGGTGGTATCTGCTACGTCCAGAGCGCAACGAATGGAGGTGTTAGTGATGATTCTTCCCTCCTGTACGAGTTCATTGGCCCTGTTTTTATATTTGTCTGGTAGGTGCTGCAATAGGGACTCTAGTTCATCGTAATGTGCCTTATCATACCTGGCTAACGGAGCTTGAGTGTTGGCGATACGCCATATGTTAGCTGCTTGTGACGCTGTTCTTTTGCCAGAGGCGTCTAGGAGTTTGGACTCTTTATCGGGGGTGGAGCGTCCCCTGATGTCTGAGAGTTGGCTCTTTTCCTAGCATTGGAGACTACTAGTGAATCTAGAGTTACGGGGCCCTTAATGTAGGCTGGGTCCGCAGGGGCACCTTTGTACTTTTTCTTGATCCTGGGGTTAACTCTAGCTTTCACAGGATCTTTAAACACTTCAGGTGCATGCTTGATGACCCCTTTTAGCATAGGCAAAATAGAAGTGGACCTTTGTGAGGTATCAAAACTGTCCATTAGGAAATCCTCTTCCACCGGGTCTGTATGTAAGTTAACCTTGTGGTATTGGGCAGCTCTGTGAAGTAGCTGATTAAAACCTATTATGTCCTCTGGACGGGAAGGCCTAGAGGGGTAGATGTCCTCCTGTGGAACATTAGGGACATCTGGCGTGTTGTAATCGTCCCAGGGATCAGGGGAAGAAGGTGGACTACAGTCCGCTAGTGGCTCCTCATCCGTACCCCCCCCCCCCCCCCCCCTTCATCAGAGGTGTCATCATCGTTCCCTGGTAGAGGAGATGGTGGAGGAGAATGGTGTGGTGGAGGAGGTGGAGGAGAAGGTGGGGGCAGTGGTGGAGGAGGTAGTGGAGAAGGGACCCTGAGGGGAGATGTGGCACTGTTCCTCTTTTTAGGTGGTGGAGCCAGTGCAGGCGTATCCAATGGTCTCTTCTTCGAACTTAGGGTGAGCTGACCAGTTTTAGGGTCTTTTAGAAGAGTTTTTTGTCGAGGGTCTGGTGTAAAAAGCTCTTCTGATTGAGGTTGATCTTTCTTCAGTGACTTTTTCGGTTCAGTAGACTTACGCGGCACCGACTCCGTAACGGTTTTGTGGTCTTTTGGCTTGGAAGCGTGATGTTTTACAGTCTCTGTGGCTGTCTGTGCAACCGGTTGTTTCTTTGGTTCTGAGTTTTTTTTGGCTCCGAAGGGTGTGGATCCGAACTTTTAGGGAGCGGCTTTTTTCTGAGTTGATGGGTCGGTGCTTATAGATTTAGGTGCCGAGTGCTTGTATGTGGAGGCAGAGATCGGCACGGAGGAGGAGGGCGGTTTCTTTTTCGGTGCCAGTGACCGGGTTCCAGTTCCGGTGGCCGACTGACTCGAACCCGGGTCGCCTGAAGGCTTAATAGGCGTCTTTGCCGAGGGCGTGGCATGGGAATCAGTCTCTCGGTGTGCACCTGGGCCCGAAGGTGAAGGTGTGACGAACCCTTTTTCGATGGTGTATGGAGGGGGTTAGGGTCGATGTCTTTACTTACGACCCGCTGCACAGGAGTGAGTTCTTCGACGTCGGAGTCCTCTGCTTTATGAGGCGCTGATGAGGAGTTCTTGGACTCGCTCCATTTCAGGTACGTCAGCATCCTCTTGGAAGATGTCATCGGGAATGGATGCCGACGAGCGAGCCATTTTTCTTCGAGATCGGCGATCCCGAATGGTCTTTTTGAAGCGGAAAGAGGCACAAGCTGCACAGTCTCTGGTCTCGTGCTCAGGTAAAAGGCAGAGGTTACACACCTCATGCAGGTCGGTGTGGGGAAACTTCGACCCACATTGAGGACACTTTTTAAATGGAGTCTTTTCCATGAGCCAGATGCCAAGGCCCAATTAGGCCCAAAGGCCCTCGTCAACGATCGGAATCGAGGACTTCAAAGTTGGAGAGATACGCGATGGCTGGTGGTCGCGATCGAAAACAATACCATAGAAAGGGTGAAGGACAGCGCCTCGAAAGTGGAATCGGTGACGGTTCCGAAATGGAGTGTGAGAAACACATCCGAGCCCGATGGCGGAAAAAAAACAATCTGAAGATGGAGCCAATGCCCATGCGCACTATGGTCCAAAGGAGGAGTCACCTATCTTGTGACTTCCAAAGACTTTTCCAGGACAACAACAAAGTGCAAACATCCGGGACCAACACCAGAAGGCGATCTATGCACAGTGTGTGATCTGCAGCTCCTAAGCCTCGAGCAGTTATTTTCTAAAAGCGACTTTTCCTTAATATTTAATAATAATCCTACTTCACCATTGAATTCGATTTTTAGTGACTATTAAAAATAGTTCTTTAATTATTTTCCTCATTAGTCTCATTCCGGAGATACAATATTAGAACTGTATTCTGTACTCTTGTTTTCTGCATAGAACAGCGAGGTCTCCCACTGCTAAAAATAGCTTTTGGGTACTAGTCACTATAAGGATATGGTAACTTTAAATTCCAATATGTCCTACTTTTAATACAACCCATACTGCCATGTGGGCTACAAGGCCTATATAAGGTGATTTAATATTTAAAAGGGAGGCTTTGTCATGTCAAAAGGGTTAAGTTTGACAGGTTGAATTGCAGCTTTTACACTGCTACAGTCAGGCTACAATACTTAGCCTAAAGCCATGTTTACACTGCCAACGTATTGGATGGCACAATAGATGCTGAAGTCCCCTAGTTGCATTTAACTTCCAGGACCTGGACACTTTCCATCATATATTAGAGACTAGTCGGCAAGTTAAATATACAAATTAGGAACATGACAATTCGACCATGCTTAAAAAGGGAGAAAAAACACTTTACCACTGTTAGCAGGGTCGAAACCCAGAGTTCTTAAGTCAGCTAAAACAGTGTCCAGCAAAAAGCGAAAAATCCAGGGTTACCAACCAAAAAGGAAAATGCTACTTAATAGTATGCATCTGTTCTTGGCATGTAGAGCTGCAGAATCATATACTTTAGCATAAATCACCATCTGGTGTTGGGCTCGGATGTTTGCACTTTGTTGTTGTATTGGAAGAAGTTCTTTGTAGTCACGAGATAGGTGACTCCTGCTTAGGATGATAGTGCGCATGGGTATCGACTCCATCCTCAAATTGTTTTTCGCCATAAAGGGGGATGATGGAGTTTGTGAGAAACAGAAAGATATGTCCATGTGTGATGTATCTAAGTAAGATAGCACTGCAACAAAAAAATTTGCCCGGGGAGGCGGGTGGGCATATATGATTCTGCAGCTCTACATGCCAAGAACAGATGCATACCGGTAAGTAGCCTTTTCCGTTCAAGGCATATGAGCTGCAAAATATGCACTTGCGCATAGACTCTACAGTAGTACTCTCCCTAGCCGTGGCCACCTGTATCTGCTGCAGTGGTTTGAAAAAGTGTTCTTAGTACAGCCTGGCCCACACTAGCCTGTTGTTTTGAAATGCACATCTACACAATAGTGTTTTGTGAAAGTGTGCGGTGTAGACCATGTTGCTGCTTTACAAATGTCATCTATAGGAATGTTCCCTAAGAATGCCATTGAAACCCCTAGCTTGCGTGTGAAATGCGCTATAGGGGGAATGGATAATGTACGCTTTGCTCTTTGGTAGCATATCTGGATGCATTTAACGATACACCTGGCAATTCCAGCTTTTGATATAGAATTGCCCTTAAGTTGTGGTGAGAAAGCTACAAAAAGTTGTTTCGTTTTCCTGAAAGTTTTTGTCTTTTCAATGTAGTAAAGGACAGCTCTTTTGAAGTCAAGGGTATGAAGAGCCCATTCTGATACTGAGTCTGGTTGAGGAAAACAGCAGAAACGACTTTTGGTAAGAATTGAGGGTATGTCCTAAGAACCACTTTGTTGTGAAGTAGTTGAAAAAATAGTTCTTGTATGGTTAATGCCTGGAGTTCACTAACTCTTCTGAGAGATGTGATTGCCTCAAGGAAAGCTACATTCCATGTGAGAAACTGTAACTAACATTTATGTAAAGGTTCAAATGGGGGACCCATGAGCCTGGTAAGGACCATGTTTAGATTCCACTCTGGAGAGGGTGGAACTCTGGGAGGAATAATCATTTTATGGCCTTCCATGAATGCTTTTATGGCAGGTACCTTAAACAATGTCAAGTGTTGTCTGTTTTGTAGGTAAGCGGCTATGGCAGCAATATGTAATCATATAGATGTGTATGCCAAATTACATCTTTGTAGATGCAAGAGATAACAAATAATGTTTTGAATTGAAGCATCTAGTGGATCGATTGCGCTGTTATTACAGTAGATAATCAATCTTTTCCATTTAGCTGCATAGCACACTCTAGTGATAGGACGTCTAGCCTCCTTAAAGATATTCATACAGTCTGGCGGGAGACTGAGGTAACCAAACTCTAATACTTCAGGAGCCAGATCACAAGGTTCAGTTGAGCTGGATCTGGATGCCTTATTTCTCCATGGTTCTTAGTGAGAAGCTTTGGAGAAAGGTGCAACTTTTGATGTGGAACTACTGAAAGATCCAGCAGGGTTGTGAACCATGATGAGAGGTGTTACCTCGAAACCGGTCCGGTCCTCGGATGCTTGATTCCGTTCTGGGAAGGACATGGCTTTTGTAGTTCGGACTGGACTGTTCCCATGGGGCAACAGGGTCAGAGCTGATTTGCATATCGCCATTGTCTAACCCAGGGTGGTGTGGAGTGCAAAAAAACGATGGATTTGGGCCCAGATCTTTTGACTGGGGAAGTGTGTGACATTGATCCACATTCAGTCCATCACTTGTTGTTTTTGCAATTGCCGCCCTAAGTGCGCTGGGGATGCCCAGACGTGGGTCCCAGGCACTCCACACCACTTGGAGTCAAGCTAGCCGGGCTGATGAGAGGTGTTACCTCGAAACCGGTCCGGTCCTCGGATGCTTGATTCCGTTCTGGGAAGGACATGGCTTTTGTAGTTCGGACTGGACTGTTCCCATGGGGCAACAGGGTCAGAGCTGATTTGCATATCGCCATTGTCTAACCCAGGGTGGTGTGGAGTGCAAAAAAACGATGGATTTGGGCCCAGATCTTTTGACTGGGGGAGTGTGTGACATTGATCCACATTCAGTCCATCACTTGTTGTTTTTGCAATTGCCGCCCTAAGTGCGCTGGGGATGCCCAGACGTGGGTCCCAGGCACTCCACACCACTTGGAGTCAAGCTAGCCGGGCTGATGAGAGGTGTTACCTCGAAACCGGTCCGGTCCTCGGATGCTTGATTCCGTTCTGGGAAGGACATGGCTTTTGTAGTTCGGACTGGACTGTTCCCATGGGGCAACAGGGTCAGAGCTGATTTGCATATCGCCATTGTCTAACCCAGGGTGGTGTGGAGTGCAAAAAAACGATGGATTTGGGCCCAGATCTTTTGACTGGGGGAGTGTGTGACATTGATCCACATTCAGTCCATCACTTGTTGTTTTTGCAATTGCCGCCCTAAGTGCGCTGGGGATGCCCAGACGTGGGTCCCAGGCACTCCACACCACTTGGAGTCAAGCTAGCCGGGCTGATGAGAGGTGTTACCTCGAAACCGGTCCGGTCCTCGGATGCTTGATTCCGTTCTGGGAAGGACATGGCTTTTGTAGTTCGGACTGGACTGTTCCCATGGGGCAACAGGGTCAGAGCTGATTTGCATATCGCCATTGTCTAACCCAGGGTGGTGTGGAGTGCAAAAAAACGATGGATTTGGGCCCAGATCTTTTGACTGGGGGAGTGTGTGACATTGATCCACATTCAGTCCATCACTTGTTGTTTTTGCAATTGCCGCCCTAAGTGCGCTGGGGATGCCCAGACGTGGGTCCCAGGCACTCCACACCACTTGGAGTCAAGCTAGCCGGGCTGATGAGAGGTGTTACCTCGAAACCGGTCCGGTCCTCGGATGCTTGATTCCGTTCTGGGAAGGACATGGCTTTTGTAGTTCGGACTGGACTGTTCCCATGGGGCAACAGGGTCAGAGCTGATTTGCATATCGCCATTGTCTAACCCAGGGTGGTGTGGAGTGCAAAAAAACCGATGGATTTGGGCCCAGATCTTTTGACTGGGGGAGTGTGTGACATTGATCCACATTCAGTCCATCACTTGTTGTTTTTGCAATTGCCGCCCTAAGTGCGCTGGGGATGCCCAGACGTGGGTCCCAGGCACTCCACACCACTTGGAGTCAAGCTAGCCGGGCTGATGAGAGGTGTTACCTCGAAACCGGTCCGGTCCTCGGATGCTTGATTCCGTTCTGGGAAGGACATGGCTTTTGTAGTTCGGACTGGACTGTTCCCATGGGGCAACAGGGTCAGAGCTGATTTGCATATCGCCATTGTCTAACCCAGGGTGGTGTGGAGTGCAAAAAAACGATGGATTTGGGCCCAGATCTTTTGACTGGGGGAGTGTGTGACATTGATCCACATTCAGTCCATCACTTGTTGTTTTTGCAATTGCCGCCCTAAGTGCGCTGGGGATGCCCAGACGTGGGTCCCAGGCACTCCACACCACTTGGAGTCAAGCTAGCCGGGCTGATGAGAGGTGTTACCTTGAAACCGGTCCGGTCCTCGGATGCTTGATTCCGTTCTGGGAAGGACATGGCTTTTGTAGTTCGGACTGGACTGTTCCCATGGGGCAACAGGGTCAGAGCTGATTTGCATATCGCCATTGTCTAACCCAGGGTGGTGTGGAGTGCAAAAAAACGATGGATTTGGGCCCAGATCTTTTGACTGGGGGAGTGTGTGACATTGATCCACATTCAGTCCATCACTTGTTGTTTTTGCCATGGTTGCTGGGCTCATGTTGGAGCAACCAGGATCATTGTGAGAGTGCTGTTTGAGCTTGCGCACCAGTAATGGAATGAGCGGGAGAGGCGGAAAAGCGTACGCAAATCTGCCTGACCAGTTCATCCATATCTCATTGCCTTTGGACAATGGGTGTGGATACCTGGAGGCGAAGCTTTGGCATTTTGCGTTTAAATGTGTGGTAAACAAATCTATGTATGGGAGGCCCCACATCTGAAAAAAAGAAGTTCCCATTCATGGATCTGCTGTCTCTGACAACTGAGCAGATACGCAATTTGATTGTGTACCCCTGGGAGATGTTCTGCTAAGAGGCATATTCTTTGAGAAATGGCCAATCTCCATATGCTTTGCGCTAGGCGTGAAAGCTGCAGAAAGTGTCCCCCCCCTGTTTTTGTACATAGTACGTTGCTGTCATATTGTCCGTATGAACGAGGACAGCTTTGCCTATGAGATGTATTTGGAATGATTTTAATGTGAGAAAAATCACCAGTAATTGCAGGTGATTGATGTGGAGCAGTTTCTGTTGAGGGGTCCACATGCCCTGAATGATATGGTTTAAGAGATGAGCTCCCCAGCCGGTGAGCGATGAATCTGCTGTTAGCACTATCTGTTGAACCGGGTCTAGGAACGGCTGCCCTCTGGAAAGGTTTTGTGTGTTCCACCACTGCAGAGAGCAATGTGTGCGGCTGTCCACCAACACAAGATCTATAAGCTGACTGTGAGCATGGTTCCACTGATGTGTTAAACATTCCTGCAATGGACGCATTTGGAGTCTTGCGGAAGGTACAATGAAAATGAAAGAGGCCATCATCCCTATTAGCTGCATGAACACTTGAGCTGGTAGTGAGTATTTAGGTTGAAATTTTGTTATGAGAGCTTGCATGCTGGCTATCCTGACTGGGCGGGGGTATGCAAGGGCTTTTGAAGTATCTATTGTGGCGCCTGGATACTGTTGTGTGTGGGACGGTTGAAGATGTGACTTGGTGAGGTTTATTGTGAATCCTAAGTCGTGCAGCAGCTGGATTGTGTTATGTGTGTTGTGCACACAATTGCTGCGTGACTTGGCTTTTATGAGCCAGTTGTGGAGGTAAGGAAACACATGCATGTGTTGTCTTAGCAAGTGAGCTGCTTCTACTACGAGACGTTTTGTGAAGACTTTGGGTGCCGTAGTCACTTCGAATGGGAGGACTTTGAATTGGTAGTGCTGACCGTCCAGTACAAACCATAGATATTTCCTGTAAGCAGGGTGAATAAGAACATGAAAGTAGGTGCCCTTGAGATCTAGAGTGGCAAGGAAATGCCTTGTTGGAGCAGTGGGAGGACCTGTTGGAGAGTGACCATGTGAAAATGGTCAGATTGTACGTACAGATGTAATGGTCTGAGGTCTAATATTGGCCTGAGAGTACCGTCCTTTTTTGGGATGAGGAAGCAGAGGGAGTAAAACCCTGCACCGTGATGATGTAGGGGAACAGGCTGCGTGCTTTTGCAAGAGAGAGAGAATCTCTTGTTTTAGAAGCGTTAGATATTCTGTGGACATCGGACGTTGTTTGGGAGGTATGTGTGGGGGAGAAGAGGTGAGTTCCTGGCAATAACCATACTGGATAATTTGTCTCACCCACCTGTCTGTGGTGATGGAACTCCAGACAGGTAGGAAATGTGATAGTCTTCCCTCGACCGGAGTGGAATGGTCTGGAGGGAATGGAGGGAAGTCACTGTTTTGAGGTAGGGGAGGTGCAGGTGTTATTCCCGCGGCCTCTTCCTTTGTTATTTCCTCTGTAACTCCCTCTAAAATATCCTTTGTTATAGGAAGTTTGAGAGAGGCTTTTATTGGAAGAAGAGGTGTTGTCTGTCCCAAATGTTTTAGAGGCACCCCTATAAAAGGAGCGACTAAACAAACCTCTAGCAGTTAATGACTGTGAGGCCCCCATGGACTTAGCTGTTTCTGTGTCTTTTTTCCTTTTTTCTAAAGATGTGTCTACAGTAGGTCCAAACAAGTGTTCTTTTGACAGAGGTCTTTGATAGAGGAGTTTGTAATTAGCTTTCCCTCTTGTATGAGATTGTTAGCTTTAGACGTACACTGTTCTGGAAGATGTTGCATAAGCATCACAAGCTCATCATAATGAGCTCTATCATACCTGACCAGTAAAGCTTGGGTGTTGGCAATGCGCCAGTAATTTGCCGCCTGTGACGCAACCTGTTTACCAGATGCGCCCAATAATTCAGATTCTTTATCCGGAGGAGGGGCATTACCTGTTGTTTGGGAATTTGCCTGTTTACGGGCATTTGACACTACTAGGGATATAATGATATAAGCTGGATCATTTGGAGCTGGTTTATACTTTTTATCAACCCTGGGATTGAGAACTCTAGCCCTGACAGGATCTTTAAACACATTAGGTGCATGTTTAATCCTATTTTTTTTTACCATAGGAAAAGTACTTGTTGGTTGTGATTGTGTAAAAGTCTCTAATAAAAAATCATCTTCCAAAGGGTCTAAGTTCACTCTACCCCATGATATTTGGCAGCTCTATTTATGAGTTGCGCAAAACCGATGTTGTCGTATGGAGGGGATGGTTCAGATGGGTAGAAGTCTGGTTCAGGTACATCTGGGACATTATAATCGTCCCCAGGGTCAGGTGGTGGGATACTGTGTATGTCATCATCATCATACCCTTGTGGATCTTCATCCCCATCCCCACTCCCAAGATCATCCTCATCATCTTGTGGTGCAGGTGAAGCAGGAAGCAGTGGAGAGTGTTCTGGAGAAAGTGGTATAATTAGCAGATTTGGAGACGGAGAGGAAGGTCTGAGAGGTGAAGTTCCTATGACTCTCTTCTTTAAGGGTACCTCAGGTGATTCTGAGGTGTCCAATTTCCTCTTTTTAGGTGGTATTGTTGTAACATGACCTGTAACAGAGTCAATGTGTAGTTTCTTGTTTGTTTTGAATCCGATGGACCTGGTTGAAACAGTTATTTTGAGCCATTGTCTTTTTTCGGCACCGACGATTTTGGTTCTGAGTGTTGCTTTGGTTGAGTATCTGTAGCTTTAGGAGGGGTCTCGGTATCCTTATGCTTGGGTGGAGTTTTTGAGTCCGAAATCTTTTTCAGCTCCGAAGATTTATGGAGTTTTTTGGGCTCCAAGGGCTTGTCCTCTGTGTGTTTCGGTGCCGAAAGGCTGGGCGTCTAAGCCGTCTTCGGTGCCGATGGAACAGGGCGTTGCACTGTGTTTGATTTCGGCTTTTGTTTCGGTGCCGGGGATTGTTTTTCTGTACCAGTACGCGGCTGGCTGGGTCCCAAGCCACTTGAAGGCTTTGCTTTGGACATCGGAGCCGGGCCCGAGGGCAGGGCATCTGAAATATTATCTCGGTGTCGATCTGAGCCCGAAGGTGTTACCAGAGCCTTCCCTTTTGCTTTAGATGAGCCAGGGGTCTCGATCTCGGTACTCACGATCCGTTGATAGTGAGCAACCGTATCATCCTCGGCATCTGAATCGTCCGCCTAGGAGAGGCTTATGTCTTCATCCGCCGGTTCTTCTTCTGGAACATCGGGCCTGCATCGAAGATGTTGTCCGGCGCCGAGGTAGTTGATCGAGACTTTACGTGACATCCAGCAGGGTGATCACGTATATTTTTCTTTGATCTGAAAGAAGCATAGGCCTCGCAGTCTTTTTCCTCGTGTTCTGGAGAGAGGTAAAGGTTACAGACCTCGTGAGATCAGTGTGTGGGAATTTAGCACCACACAGGGGGCATTTTTTAAATGGAGTTCCTACCATTGACAGCAGGGCCTGATGGCGCAGATAGGCTCAGCGGCCCACGTCGACAACCGGAATCGAAGGTCTTGATACATTTTTTGGATGCACGTCGAAGGGGAACGTGATTGGAACAATACCGTCGAGTGATGAGGGATTGCGGGTCGAGGGGGATCGAATACGACACCGACCCGGAGCGCACCAATTTACATCCAACCCCGATGGCGGAAAAAAACAATCTGAGGATGGTGTTGATGCCCACGTGCACTATCATCCTATGGAAGAATCACCTATCTCATGACTACAAAGAACTTCTTCCAATACAACAACAAAGTGCAAACATCTGAGCCCAACACCAGATGGCAATCTATGCACAAGTACATATTCTGCAGCTCATATGCCTCAAACAGGTGGATTTCCTACATTTACTGTTGCTGTACCAAGGCTGCCTTACTAAGAGACTTGAAAGCTGAGCGCCAAGATATCTGTTTAGCAATTGACTCATTCAGCGTTTAGTAAGAAAGATGGGGAAGGACTGAGAACTCCGTAAATACACATCATATAGCTCTTAATAAATCATTGTCTTACCACAGGCTCTTTTAGCGCCAATCAATTCCTTGTTACCTTAGGGTCAATGTCGCTCATGACTTCTTGAAAAGACATCTTCTCTGGTGGTAACCACCAGGCAGTAACCTCTGGGCTCTTTGTTCGACGACCTGTAAGGGCACCTTCAGTTTCCCCCATTTCAGCATTAAGGCAAGGTTTACATTCAAAGCAAATCAGCAACTCCTTGAGAAGAACGTTGCATGCTTCCTAGGTAATGATGACCCCTCACATAACTTGGAAGCTGGATGTCAGAGATACCAGAGGTTTCTCTGAAATTCTTAGAGGTGTTGCCTAGTACCAGCTTAGTAGTCAGTGTGATGTCATGGAACAATGACTTAGTGTATCAGTTCCCTTCTTATATACCATTTCTAGACTGAATTTGTGGATTCCTCAGGCATACTCTTCTTCTGTTGACAGCCAGAACAAGGGATAGGGCTTGGAAATCCTGCTCAGTGTGAACAAAAATACAGACACAAAAGGGGGGAAGCCTTTAAACTTTACACACGTCTACCTTTTGGAAGCATTAGCTCGTGGGGAACAAGGACATGGCAAAAGGCTATGCTTGCACTTCTTAAGAATTCTCAGTAGCCAGTTCTCCAAGCATTAGCTCTTGGGGAACAAGGACATGGCAAAAGGCTATACTTACACTTAAGAGTTCTCAGTAGCCAGTTCTTTAACGCTACCTATCAATTTGATAGGAATAATACCTGAAAGGACCAAATGGGCAGGACATAGCAAAATAGTATCACTGTTTTTAGTACTCTCAAACCCAAGGGTCTTTCTAAAGACAAAAAATATTCATGAGTAATAGCAATATAGATCTCTGGTCTGGCAAGCTACCGTCAAACTCTATTTTGGGCATCATCTAGACAATGGAGATTTCAAAATGGATTTTACATATGGTGGAAACACACACTTCTGATGAACGCAAATACTGGGCCACATACACAAAGTATTATCACAAGTGGATGCCACAAAGTAAATCTGTTACTTACCGTAACTGCAGTTATCCAGTATTGGCATCTTTCATAGAGTCAAATGCCTAAATCATTCCCCGTCGTCGGGATGGGGAGTCCCCGGTACATAAATAAAGTAATGTCCCATTAGACATATAGAGAAATAGGCCAAAGGCCCCACATTAGTAACATATCCACGTCCTTTTGTATAAAGGACCAAACTCTAGAGAAGAGCCAATCAGTTATCACCTCCCTCTAGAACCCTCCTGCAAGGAGCTCCTGTCCCTCAGATTTTTGTAAGCACAGTGCTAAGTAGGCGTACTACTGAGAGAATTAGATGAGTCCTTCCAGGTGAGGGGGGAGGATTGCATGTGAATCTATGAAAGATACCAATACTGGATAACTGCAGTTACAGGTAAGTAACGCATTTCTTATCCAGTATTAGGGTATCTTTCATAGATTCACATGCCTGAATCAAAGTAGCAAGCAATGATAAGCACATTTTGGATGGTACAGTATATACAAATCCACCAGATAATAATATATCAAAGTGACAAATAGAAAACATCAAAATGGAACCAAAGATAAAATCAAGAAATACAATAGAGAAATGTGCGCATACGAGAAAGGATGGTGGGATGAAAAGAAGGCTCACTTCTATCGAAATAGATGACGAAGTACTGCTTGCCCCACTGCAGCATCCTTCACGAGTTCTGTATCCAAGCAGTAATTGTTGCTGAATGTATGCGGCGTCTTCCACGTTGCCGCTCTGTAAATGTCTATGATAGGTACACCTGCGAACAGTGCCATGGATGTAGACATCGCTCTAGTGGAATGGGCCCGTACTTTGGATTGCAGGGGTTGCCCCGCCTGCTCGTGACAGAATGAAATAGCTGCAGAGATCCAGCAAGAAATACTTTGTTTAGTGAGTGGAAGGCCTTTTCTAGGTGTACTGTAGGCCACAAAGAGCTGGTTGGATTTGCGGAAGGTTTTTGTCTTCTAAATATAAAACTTTAGGCAGCGTTTAAGATCCAGCGAATGTAGAGTCCTCTCTGCCATAGTGTGAGAATTTGGAAAGAATGAGCGTAAGTCTACAGGCTCGTTGAGATGGAATTCCGATGGGACATTTGGTACAAATTTTGGGTTTGTTCGTAATATCACTCTATCTTGATTGGATTGCAGAAAAGGCTCTTGAATTGAGAAAGCCTGGAGCTCACTTACTTGTCTTGTTGAAGTAAAGGCGAGAAGGAGTGCCGTTTTCCAAGAGAGATACTCAAGATCAGCCCTGTGTATCGGCTCAAAGGGATGTTTCATGAGCTGATTAAGGACTGTGTTGAGTTTCCAAGTAGGAGGTAAAGTCTTCCCAGGAGGAAAAGTCCTGAAGAGGCCTTTAAGAAATTGTTTGAGCAATCTGTGAGACCAGAGAGAAGGGCCAGCAGAAGATCGTCTGTAACGGGATATTTCCGCAAAGTTAACCCTGATGGAGGCATGAGCAAGACCTGAGTTCGCCAAATGGAGAAGGTAAGGCAATATTTGTACTGGAGAAGAAGAAAAAGGATGTATTTTCTGAGTTTTACACCAAATGCAAAACCTCTTCCACTTCAAAGAGTATGTCTTGTTAGTACTATCTGCTCAAGCCTAAGCTAGAATGGCCCTACAATCCAGCGGAATATTTAGATTCTGAAATTCTTGGAACTCAGGATCCAAGCGGATAACCTGAGAGATGCCGGATTCGGATGTTGGACTTGCTGGTTGTTCATTGTAAGAGAGAAGGAAACTGCTTCAACCGTATTGGCGGTTCAAGAGAAAGAAGGTGAAGCTCTATGAACCAATGTTGGCGTGGCCAAGCTGGGGCTATTAGAATGAGTGTGCAAGGCTCCGCTTTCAATTTCCTGAGGACTCTGGGAATCATTGGAAACGGCGGAAAAGCGTATGCAAAAACGTTCCACCATGCGATCGAAAATGCATTTCCTAAAGATCCCTTCTGGGGATGCCAGCTTGCGAAGTGTTGACATTTGGCGTTGTGCCTTGTAGCGAATATATCGTTGAGAGGAGTGCCCCATTGTGAGAATATTTGGTTAAGGATCCCCTGGTCCAATTCCCACTCGTGACAAGTAGTGTGTTGCCTGCTTAGTGAGTCAGCTAGAACGTTGCCGTGCCTGGGACATAATCCGCCCGAAGGGAGATATTGTGCAGGATCAACCAGTTCCAGATTTTTTGCGACTCGCGAGTGATTGTTAGAGGGCGAGTCCCTCCCTGCTTGTTGAGATAGTGCATTGTTGTGGTATTGTCCGTACGTACAAGCACCAGAGAATTATTGATTCTTGGAAGGAAACTTGAAGGGCGAGGAAGACCGCCCGTAGTTCGAGGAGATTTATATGAAGCTGTTTTTCGAAGGGGGACCACTTCCCACTTATCCACAGTTCTTGGAGGAAAGCTCCCCAACCTCCCAGTGAGGCATCTGTTGTGATGATATGCGGCGAAGCTGGAAGCAAGAAAGGCAAGCCTTGAGAAAGGTTCTGATTGCAGAGCCTTGACCATCTGAGGGGTCATTAGTATGAGATCGTCGAATGAACCTGTGCATTTGACCCATTGCGCTGAGAGCGCCTCTTGGAGAGGGCGCATGCGAAGACGGCAGTGTGGAACCAGTAAGATACATGATGACATCATTCCGAGTAGGGACTAGAAGAGGTGAACTGTCAAGGACCTCTTGGAAGCTATGAGAATCGCCTGTGACAAAAGCTTGTCCTTTCTTTCCTGTGATGGAAAAGCTTTCTTCTGTTTTGTGTCGAGGGTAGCGCATAAGAAATGTATACGCTGAGAAGGCAGAAGGACTGATTTGTCCCGATTGAGTGTGAGTCCCAAACGATTGAAAAGCTGTAGACAAGCGTTGGAAGACCTGGATGCGTCTTCTAAGGATTTATTTATTTATTTATGCATTTTTATATAGCGCGGACTTTACCCGAAGGTGTCAGAGCGCTTCACAAAAGGAACAGAAATGAAACAAAATGAGAAACATTACAAAAGAACAGATTACAAAAGCATACGTTACGTTACATAAGGTAATAGTGACAATTGTGAGCAAACAAAATACATGAGGTAGT
This sequence comes from Lissotriton vulgaris, assembly GCF_964263255.1. Taxonomy (NCBI): domain Eukaryota; kingdom Metazoa; phylum Chordata; class Amphibia; order Caudata; family Salamandridae; genus Lissotriton; species Lissotriton vulgaris. The sequence continues at coordinate 616,478,485 of NC_141695.1, read as the reverse complement.
AAAAATTGTGAGCAACCAAAAACATGAGGTAGTAAAAAGTGCACAAGAGGAAAAAGGGACAAGTGTGCAATTACAAGAGAAAACAAAGTATAATTTGAGGTATAATACTGCAATAAATATATAATAGCTCAGGCACAAGAACAAGCGTTACGTAGGCAAAGGTGGCACTTGTGCAAGTATCAAAGGTAAAAACATGTGAGAGGTAGAAACCGTGTGTTACAAGGGCAAAGTGGTGTGTGCATGTTACAAAAGGGCACCAAACACAAGTACATGGAAAATACTGCAAAAAGGCAGACACTCCAACCCCAGGAATACACTGGGAAGGCACTTCCATGGTCATGGAAAGTAGAATTTATCAGTAGTGGGAAGTCTTCCTCCAAATAACACGAGGACGTGAATTACTTTTGGAGGTGTCTCCGGAGGAGGAGAACTTTGAGGTCCCTTTTGAAGGCCTGGGAGGAGGCGGTGGTCCGGAGCTGAGGCGGAAAGGAGTTCCAGATTCTCACTGCGTTGCCTGAAAAGGATTGGGCCATTGTTCTCTCCTTCTTGAAAGTGGGAGGTTCAAGCAGTAGATTCTCCGCATTGCGTGAAGGTCTAGAGCCTCCAGAGAGTTTCAGTTTATTCGCCAGGTAGCGAGGAGAGGAGGAGTGCAAGGCATTGTGGGTGATACCAGCGGTCTTGTAGATAGCTCTAGCCTCGAAGGGAAGCCAGCGGAGGGTGGATAACATCGGTGTGATGTGATCGCTTCTTTTGGCCACATAAATGAAGCGAGCTGCTGAATGGAAAACAGACTTAAATGGGTACAGGTGAGATTTGGGGAGGCCAGTAAGAAGAGAATTGCAGTAGTCTAGTCTGGAGAGGACCAGCGATTGCACCAGGGTTATAAGGTCCTGCTCCGGGAAGAAGCGTCGGATTCCCCAAAGAAGGCGCAGTTGGTAACGAGCAGATTTTGCAATAGAATTGATGTGAGGAGTTAGATTGAGTTTTTTGTCTAGAATGACACCAAGGGATTTTGCGCTGTCGACAATGATGGGTTTATTGTTTAGTAGATTCATCTGATCCATCCATGATTGAACCGGGGGGAGAGAGTGAGGAGGAGAAGAGGAGGAATTCAGTTTTGGAGGGATTCAGAATCAGTTGATGAGTTGACATCCAGTTTTGGATGGAGTCCAGAGTAGAGCTTAGGATGGAGAGATCATGAGTGGAGGCAACCTTGAGGTAGAGTTGAGTGTCGTCTGCATAGAGATGATAGTGAATCCCGGATTTGTTTAGGATGTTTCCCAGTGGTTCTAAGTAGAGATTGAACAATGTGGGTGCAAGTATAGAGCCTTGAGGAACACCCTGACCTACCGCCATAGGAGAAGAAAGACTGTTCGCTAATTTGATCATTTGGGATCTGTCAGAGAGGAAGGATGCAAACCATTTAAGCACAGTGCCCTCCATGCCCATTCTCTGTTGAAGGATATTGAGGAGGGTGTTGTGATTGACAGTGTCAAAGGCTGCAGAAAGGTCAAGGAGAATCGAGTATCCTCAGCGCGTCATCAACCACTTGCAGTAGGGCTGTTTCAGTGCTGCAGTTTTGGATGAAGCTGGACTGACAATTGTCAAGAGGATCATTGTCCTTGATATGACGAGAGAGTTGTTTTGCTACACATCTTTCTGTGATCTTCGCAAGAAAGGGAAGGTTAGTGATGGGGCGGAAGTTGTTGAGGTCCTTCGCATCAGCAGTGGGCTTTTTAAGCAGAGGGGTGACCTGCCCAGTTTTGAAGGAGACAGGAAGGGAGCCTTGCCAGAGGGAGAGGTTGATCAGAGTGGTCCAGTAGGAAAGGGAATGGGTATAGAAGTCAAAGGCAATGGCACTGGGGATAGGGTCAAGAGAATGGTTGGAGGGCTTTGTTTCACGTATGCACTTGAGAAGGGCATCTTCAGATATGGGGTCAAAGCTCTGCCAAATGGCTAAGGATTTGCGCTCCTCTGTAGGTGTAGGATGAGCGACCTGATCCACAAGTGATTTCACTTTGGTGCCTTGATCAGCCAGTCGTCCAGATAAGGAAAATCTTTATGGTTTTGTTGCCTGAGATATGCAGCCACTGGAGAAAGGCATTTCGTAAAGATGCATGGTGCGGGCTTGAGCCCGAAAGGCAGGACACGGATTTGAAAGTGTCTGCCCGCTACTGCAAACCTTAAGAACTTTTAGTGATTCCGGTGAATAGGGATATGAAAATAAGCATCCTGAAGATCCAGAGACATCATGTAATCTTCCGCATCTAGAAGTTGTAAAACCTCCTGGAGTGTCACCATACGTAACAACTGCTTTTTCAAGAATTTGTTGAGGGCTCTTAGGTCTAAAATTGGTCTCCATTTCTTCTTCTCTTTATGTATCAGGAAGAAACAGGAGTAAAATCCTTTCCCCCGTTGAGAAAGAGGAACTCTTTCTATCGCTCCCTTCTGGAGCATAAGAGAAATCTCCTGGAGAAGTATACGTAGATTTTTGTGAAGCATAGGTCGGGGAGGGGTTTGGGGAGGGATGTGAATAAATTCCAATGAATGACCGATTGAACTAATTGCAGAACCAAACGGTCCGTTGTAATTTGTTTTCAATTTGTTAGAAAATGGGAAATTCTTCCTCCAATTTTTGAGGGTGCAGATGAACTGGAGACTGGCTGAAGTGAAGGGTCATTGTCGTCGAGCAGTGTCTTTTTGTTGACCTTTACACGAAAGGATGATTTACCATAAGAAGATTGCTGCTGCTGGCGCTGTTGATATTGTGGTCGATGTTGTTGCCCAGAAGAGTAGGACGACCAATATTGGTTATCACTGCCCTCTCCCCCTTGATCCACGAAAGGACGGATTTTGAATTGGAGGGTTCCCAAAGCTCTTGCCGTGTCCGTATCTTTCTTTATACTTTGGAGAGCCTCATCAATTTGTGGCCCAAAAAGAAACTGGCTATCATAGGGCATTTTAGAAAAATAGACCGAGCACAACACAAAATTAAGTAAACAGCTGATTGGTCCTAACCAGCGAAATTATTTTAATACAAAGTTCATGGAGTAGGTTCTGTTCAGCAAACAATCTTCCTGATAGTTTTCTTGTGGTTACAACATTAATTCTGCTACAGCCGACACGTGTTTCGTCGCTATTCATAGGGCATATCCAAGATCTTCGTCTGTATTTCAGGTCGAAAAGAAGCTGCCTCAACCAACCTTGTAGTCTTAATACTGCTGCGCCAGCCAGCTAACGAAATCTAGTTGACTCGATATCCATCGCGCAGTCTATTATTTCCAATGCTGAGCGTTCACCTTCAAGCAATATCTTCTCTGCCTCCTCTTTTGAGTCTTCAGGCAAGGCTGCCAGATATGGAGCTATGTCTGCCCATAAATACCTATTATATCGCCCCAATAGTGCTAAAGCATTGGACGCTCGTACTGTGAACGCAGACATTGAAGAAAAAACGCTTTCCGATGTTATCCAACCTTCGGCCTTCCTTATCCGGCGGAGCTGTTAATGGGGCAGAAGGATTATTGGACTTTCTTTGAGCCGCCTGTGTTATAACCGAGTCCGGCTTGGGATGTCCTAGAGGAAGCTAGACCAGTATCGGGTGCCTTGCATTTTTTATACAGGCGAGGCAACACTGGAGGCACTGAGGAAGGATTTTGCATAATATTCACACCCTGACCCCATAAGTATTCTATTATGGGTATAAATCTTACTGACTTCATGAAAGGCTCCTTAAAATCATACAAGAAGCAATCTTGCTGGTGGGAAGTCATGGGAATTTGAAAACGTTGAGCTGCTCTCTCCACAACATTATGAAACCCCCTGATGTCTTCAGGAGGTGAGTCAGCCTGTGCAGGCACTGGAGAAGCAGGACAGGGAATTACGTAGTCGTCCCATTCATCATGGTTAGACTGGGTGTCTTGAAGTTCCCTCTCCTCATGCTGATCTTCCTCCTCGTCATCATCAGTAGATGAAGGATGCAGCATTATGACAGGTTCCGGCTGTAAATTTAAAGGTGGAGGCCGTGGTCTTGGTGGTGGTGACACCGCGGGGGTTGAGGTTTAGGAGATGTTGGAAACTTCTGTTTGTAGTCTGTTATGAGGTATTGTAAGTCCGAAACCAAGGAGGCTGGAAGACAAACCATTGGTGGAAGAGGTGGTTGATATTCTTCCTCCTGATCCTGATCTTCCTAATGTCGTATTCTTATCTTGGACCCTAATTCGATATTCCCAATTTATGCCTTTGTGAGGTTATAATCAAAAAAGTCCTGACAACGGCATAAGAATCAGATTCATATTCAGTAATTGCCCATGCAGTCCAAAGCACATCACGGCTACTCCCATCAACTCCGAGAAAGCACAACGCGTTCTTTAAACAAACCAAGCCGTCAGCAGCCCGGGATCCCCCCCCCCCCTGCTTTTGTTTTGGTTTGAACAAGAACTCCTGAAGTTCTGCAAGAACTGTTAGCTCTTGGTGACGTCTTATGTCCAACCTTACGTCAAACCCGGCACCTTTCAGGTATAAAATACCAATAGTTGCCTTAAGCAAACACACAGTGGTTTGGAGCAGACCGCCCATCTACTTGCCCGAGAGTCCAGCTAATGCGAGTGCCCGCGGAAGCCGCCTCTCCTGTTTGACGCACTGAGAGAGACGCTGTCTTTTTCTCCAGCCGAGAAAATCCAGCTCCGGTGTTTCCAGCCTACCCTTGCGGGTTGCTGGCATATCGATTCCTGAGGAAAGAGATACCATACCTGCCACATTCTATTACCAAGGTACGGAGCTGACTAAACCCTCACGAGAATTCTTGATGCAGATTCTTGGCAAAACTATCTTAACCAACTTAACTTAACATCGCTACTTACTTGTCCCTTCCTGAGTATTAGGCCTAGGTCAGGTACACCGGGGTAGGCTTAGTTAGAAGCACCAGTTGAGTATTTTAGTCAATGTATTTGTGTATGTATATATTTTATCCATTTAAAAGTATCATATGGCTAAGAAACCGTATCAATGCTTTTACAGTATTATTTCATAATACTACTTTTACTGTACGCACTTTACTTTACTCTAAGTATTGCAATTGTGGCAATTCACTTCTCTTGTATGAGAATCTCTCTATTTCTCTGCACTCTGGTGAAACTAAGTATGCACTGCTGACTGAGTGAAATATCTGTCTATTGTTTTCACACAACTCTAGAGATATACTCTTATTCTGAGGGAGCAAAGTTTTCATGTTTATGCGGTTGTCGGAAACTGAATCCCTTCTTGTCTGAGCCAGGGAAGGTTATCCATCCCTCTTCATTCAAGAAAGTTTCCAGTGACCTCTGAGCTAGCTGGCGCAAACCTAAATTAAGTTTAGCATAGTCAGTAGAGACCTAGATGACCTCAGTCCTACGTCTACACTGCTGTTTATGTTATTCTAATGCGCAGAGCCTACTGGGATGCGCAGAGCCTATTGGGAAAATAGGAACTACACTACACTAATCTGAACTTTCTTGATATTTTACATTAAGTTCAGAGGGGCTTGTTGCCGTTTGAAACATGCTACCCTCATACGAATCATCCTCTTCCAGAAGACATGCTGGAGGCAGTGGTTGGACCCTACTTGGCGATGTTAGGACCGGTGTCAATGTCTTCTTTGTCATTTTTAGATGTACATATGTGCTTTTCAGATTTGGATCCTTAGTCGTCGATGAGCCCGTTGACGGTGTGGTCGTAGACAGGTGTTGTAGTAGATGGAGTTATCCTCGACAGAGCCGTCGTCGACACTGTCGTTATCACAGGTGGAGATCTTGTCGACGGTATGGTCTTCGTCGACTGAGCTTTCGTCGATGATGGCGTGGACGTCAACGGGGTTGTCTTCGTCGTCGGCGATCTCAGCTTCGATGATTGCTTCGACGTCGACGATGTCTTTTTGATCTTTATCGTCGACTACACGGTTTTACCTGCTGTCGACGATGGAGTCGTTGTCGTCGACGAGGTTAATGACGACGCCGCCACCGACGTGGAGACAGCTGTCGTCGACGAAGTGACACATAAGACTGTAGACACAGATCTTCTTGTCGCTGAAGTCGTCGTCGACGGAGTGGAAGTATGCTTTTTGAAGGTGGGAACTTCCTGAGAGGACACCTTCGATGGTAGAGCCTTAGAATGGACCTCTAAAGACTTGTCTTCTTTTGAGGAGGCTGTGACGAAGGGCCCGGAGAAGCCACCCATGGTCTTTTTTGAGGATTTAGAGGATACTGAAGATCCCTCACTCTCCTCAGAAGTCCCTGTCTTTCAGCCTTTGTAGCCTAATTAAAAGGTGTCCCTCCCGATCTTTGAGGGTTTTTGTGGAGAAGGTACGACATACCTTGCAATCCTTAAAAGAATGGTCCGGATAAAGGCAGTAGAGAGAATCTTGATGTTGGTCATCTATATGTAGTCTCTTCTTTCCACAGGAATCACAGGGCCTAAAAAGACCCTTCTTAGGTGTCTCAGCAATGAGGATACCAGGAACTTCAGTCAGAATATGAAATATAAAACAAGAGAAACACTGGAAAACCAGATAGGTAAACTGAGCAGAGGAGACTCCCTTAGCAAGACGTGCAGTAGAAAATCTGAGGGACAGGAGCTCCTTCCAGGAGGGTTCTAGAGTGAGGTGATAGCTGACTGGCTCTTCGCTAGAGTGTGGTCCTTTTTACAAAAGGACAGGGATATGTTACTAATGTGGGGCCTTTGGCCTATTTCTCTATATGTCTAATGAGACATTACTTCATTTAAGTACCGGGGACTCCACATCCCGCTGACGGGGAATCATTCAGGCATGTGAATCAATAAAAGATACCCTAATACTGGATAAGATCGGTTTACCCAAAGACAGAACAGACAGGTTACACAGATGAAGCCAGTAGACCCCTAACCCTCTGCTGGTAATATGAAAACTGCCTGTCCCTTTCCAACTGCTGTTAATGTATGGCAAACCTGCAAGCAGACAGTTGTGACTCTTACTAAGGAAGGTACGTATGGCTGGGTCACACTTTATAACAACAGTGGACTTCAGCACACACACAGCATTGTTGTGCGCATAAAGGCCAAAACAACAGGTCTTAAATAGCAGAAGGTCACTGAAAACATGCAGGAGACCTTCCTATCTCAACTATTACTCTTAAAAAGAGGAGCTTCTAGATTATGATAAGTGTCTTGGGGTTTAAGATGGGACATGGGTGCAGGAGTATGCAGCAACTATGGGGATTCGGCGGGTGTGGCCAAGACAGCAGCCATAGACAGACGCTTGATAGCAATCTCTGCCGTACCACACAGTTATTGGGCATCCTGTAGGGTATAGTACCCCCAACTCAGCTGGTTAAAGTGACCCAGATACATTGCAGACCCCTGACAGCTGCCTGTAGGGACCGTGGGTCTAAGTGCACACCCAACACTTCTTCCCTCCAGCCCGCACATGGGTGCAGCCCAGTGCTGACTCAGAGACGGCGGTCTCAATTGTAAAGCATGCCCATCATCATCTACATGCCTTGGGAGCAGCGACTACACAGACCCACTGTGCCCGTCCTGCTCCTGGGTTTGTAAAGAGGTGAGGCATGTCACAAAGACAGGGAATACAGCGGCAAGCCCGGTCAACCCTGGAGGGTATATTTACTTATTGCAGTATGGAACCTGATTTGAGTGCTTGAGACTTTCCTGTCTGCCAACGATCTATATCCTGCGGAGGCTTGGATTGCTCCCCTCCACCGCCAGCCCTGCAGGCCTGTCAACATCTGAAACCTACACTGGAGCTCCCAGTGGGACACATAACCCGGCGGGACTGTCTCTCCTCAACGTGCCATTTACTCATAACTACAAAAACAACAATTGATGGACAGAATGCTGATCAATGTCAAACATTCACCCCAGTACCAAGATCTGGACCTAAATCCATCGTTTGTTTGCTCCTCATGCCATTCCGGTTTAAACCCAGCCATATGCAAATCAGTCCTGAACCTGTTACGAACTGGAACAGTTTAACCCGAACTGCCAAGCCATTGTGCAGCATTCTGTCCATCAATTGTTCTTTTTGCATTTGTCAACCAGAGTGAGACGGGTATGCCCAGACGTGGGTCACCTGCTCTTCATGTCACAGGAGTCAAACTAGTGCTACGCAAACAAATGATGGACGGAATGCTGAATAAATCATACATTCAGTCCCAGTCAAGGGATCTGGGTTAAATCCATTGTTCTTTTGCTCACCATGCCACCCCACTTTAGACCCAGCCATATGCACATTAGTCTTGACCCTGTGCCTCATGGGAACAGTCCAGACCGAACTGCCAAGCCAGGTCCTCCCTGGATCGGAAACAAGCATCCTGGTACCGGTTTCTGGGTATTACCCTTCATCAGCCAGGCTAGCTTGAAACCAGTGGCACAGTGAGCAAGGTACCCACGTCTGGGCATACCCATCCCACTTAGGGTGAAAAGTGCTACGCAAAGAAATGATGGACGGAATGCTGAATAAATCATACATTCACCCCCAGTCAAGATATCTGGGTTAAATCCATTGTTCTTTTGCCCACCATGCCACCCCCGTTTAGACCCAGCCATATGCAAATTAGCCTTGACACTGTGCCTCATGGGAACAGTCCAGACCGAACTGCCAAGCCAGGTCCTCCCTGGGCCGGAAACAAGCATCCTGGGACCGGTTTCTGGGAATGACCCTTCATCAGCCAGGCTAGCTTGAATCCAGTGGCACAGTGAGCAAGGGACCCACGTCTGGGCATACCCATCCCACTTAGGGTAAAAAGTTCTACCCAAAAAAATCATGGACGTAATGCTGAATAAATCATACATTCACCCCCAGTCAAGCGATCTGGGTTAAATCCATTGTTCTTTTGCTCAGCATGCCACCCCAGTTTTGAAGTATCCTGGAACTGGTTTCTGGGTATTACCCTTCATCAGACAGGCTAGCTTGAATCCAATGGCACAGTGAGCAAGGGACCCACATCTGGGCATACCCATCCCACTTAGGGTAAAAAGTGCTACGCAAACAAATGATGGACGGAATGCTGAATAAATCATACATTCACCCCCAGTCAAGCCATCTGGGTTAAATCCATTGTTCTTTTGCTCAGCATGCCACCCCAGTTTAGAAGCATCCTGGGACTGGTTTCTGGTATTACCCTTCATCAGGCAGACTAGCTTGAATACAGTGGCACGGTGAGCAAGGGATCCACGTCTGGCATAAAACTGGAGTCAAACTAGCCTTGTTGACGAGGGGTGATGCCCTGAAACCGGTCCCAGGATGCTTGTTTCTAGTCCAGGCTGAACTGGTCCCATGTGGAACAGGGTCAAGACCGATTTGCATATGGCTGGGTCTGAACTGGAATGGCAATGGGAAAAACAAAAACAATGGATTTAGGCCCAGATCTCTGTACTGGGGTGAATGTTTGACATTGTACAGCATTCTGCACATCAACTGTTCTTTTTGCATTTTTCACCCTGAGTGGAACGGGTATGCCCAGACATGGGTCCATGCCACTAGAGTCAAGCTACACATGAAAATTAACAACCTAGGCAACTTAAGAATAAGAGTACCTTAATGGTAAGGAATTATAAAAAGTCAGCTACAGCTAGCTAAAAAACGTAATTTTATTAAACAGTTCATACAGTTAAAAAAAGGACATTTATAGAGTATCAAATCACAATAAAAAATACACAATATTATATATATTGTGTATATAATACTATTTTTTTTTTTTTTTTTTTTTTAATAGTATCCCCTTCTCACAGTTCCTACGCGTCAGACGCAACTGCACAAACTTAAATGATTTTGACAAGCAAGCAGCAATAATGAGAACTAAATTCATTGACAGAGGCTATCCCCATCGCCTAGTACGAGACTCCTACAAACGAGCACGCTACTATGATCGAGATTGCCTCTTAAAAACAAAAACCACCAAGCCCAATGATCAATTAGTTTGTATAACACGACACTCAACCCTAAACGAAAAGGTAAAACAAGTTATAAATTTCAATTGGCACATATTGAACAGCAACTGTGTAAATGACCAGAAACTGATGAAGCCTTTATTTGCGCATAAGAGAAATAAAAATATAAAAGAATTTATTGTCCATTCCCGCTTTCAAAGCATCACCGAAGAAGTCCTGAGTCAAAGATCAATCTTGACTAATAACCCCATAAAAGGCACCTTCCCATGTTCATCATGTAACTCATGCGATAACATTCTGGCAGGCGAAGAATTTGAACATAATGGCCACATAACTAAGGCAAAGGAAATGTGGAATTGTAAAACAAACAACGTGATATATTTTATACAATGCCCGTGCCCCCAAGGGTACATAGGTGAAACCTCAAGAATGATTCACACACGCCTAAATGAGCATCGCTCAGCCATAAGAACCAAGAAAACAGCATGCCCCATGGTGAAACACTTTCTAGATAAAGGACACAATGTTGATGATTTTAAATGGAGAATTTTAGAGAAAATTCACGTCCCTGACTCCAAAGGAGGCATGGCAATTCGGAAGAAAAGAGAAGTCTTTTGGATTTTTGTTTTTAATACATTCCGCCAAGGTCTTAATAACGAAATCCAGTGGCAACACGCAATATGCTAAGAACCCTCATTAGTATAAACATACACATCTGCCCTGTATATGTACTAGATAATTAGACCTTTATAATATATATAATGTGTAGTATTAAGAATAATACAAACTACACAAGAAACTCGAATGATCTGTAAACTCTATAATCAATATACAATATACAATATCTCTAGACTAATTATGAGACATTCATAATCATCTGTAGATCCTTTTTACATGATCTAATTGCCTTAGGCTCCTTTTGTAGAACTAAATTTAAATTAAATATAGAAATATAAAAATGATATTTGCAAGGAACTGGCTTCTCTGCAAATTTTATTTACTGTCAATAATCTTATTTTAATCAATATCAACTATTGTCCCGTTTCTGAATTCCAGCGCAAACCACGAATGAAAAATCTCTCGCCTGCCATATATGCATTGTGTATGTAGAACGCTGACCGTGGGATGCACATTAAACTGTTTTAGACTTAAACCTCTAATCACTGTAATCAATCCAAGCATAAATCCCGCATATGCCAAAAACTTTTAACCTTTAGTACTGACTGTCGATACATCCAATAAGAGAAGCGCTCATTAAAACTCCGCATATGCAACTTCGCTAATCACTGGCATTTATAACTAGAACTCCGTCTTTACCTTTCAATGCTCTAACGAATGTTTACCTTTGTGTTTACCTTCACCCCAAAACCTATCAACCTATAGAGCCCACTACATATACAGCCAATCAAGGAAGCCAACACAAAACTACACATAGTCATACCATCAATCCGGGGCTTCCTAAGTTTAAACTTCGCTACTCTATACTCCTTAACCAATGTAAAACTCCTTAAAACGAGAACCACCAATCGTCGGAACCTAACGCGCGCGCATCCAATGGAGGAGGCCCCCACGGAACTCCGCAAACGTTATACAACCAATCCGCGTCGTTCTAAATTGAAACTCCGCTACTTCGCTACTGCTCTTACCGAATGATGAAAACGATAACGCCCAACAGGTGTCAATGATTTAGAGCCATTTAACGCCGATATATAAACAAATGCTGCAACATAGGCAATCGCTCATCACTTTTCCCGCGCATACCGCCTTGAGAGACGTATCGACCCGCCAACGGACATAGGGAGCCCTGCCGACCATCTTCAGGTGAGACTCCAGGCTAGAGTCTGTAAATAGATTACTTGTAATGAAATAGAATAAAAACCAGAAATTTCCCTACTTTAGGTTACAATGTCCCCTTATCCTTAAAATTTACAGGCAGGGAGATCTTTTAACCCCAATTCCAGATATATGTGGAACAAGAACTACCCTACAGCTTGAAGACCTGAAAAGAACAAGTGCCACATTGTTTAGGTAAGATGACAAAAAAAAGGAAAACATTTTTTTTAAAAACACTAGAGCACAAAGAAATAGGAAATATACAACTTAGTTTTTATTTTTACATATATATTTTCTCTAGGCTAACAAAGTGGCTGTTGAAACCAACAAATCTACATTTCATGAATAAACCACTTCCAAACAAGAAACTTGAGCACAAGAAACTATGAGAAAATTGATATATATTTTATTAGGTAAGATAACTGCCTTTGTCTATATGTTCTAGACAATCGTAAATGATGAACTACTTGCAATTCCCATCAAGAAAATGAAAAGTAAATATTCCATTATCTCTCTCCTTATACTCCTACAATATTAGAGAACTAGAACACTCCAAGGGAGCAATACTATCGAACATCAATCCATACAAAGGGTTCCAGTTGGCGGGCGCTAAATGTTTTATTACTAAATCAATCATGTAAAAAATAGCGATCATCATCCTACCTATCAAAACTAACTGGAAGTGTTAAACCCGTTAAACTAATTATTTATATGACATTGCTTCATTTTTTCTTCTTTAGCTTTATCAAAACCTAAGAAAGAGAACTTATCTAGAACAACTTCTTAGAAATTTCCTATTAGTAAGTATCCTGTGATTAAAACTACAAAATATCCCTTACAGTAAGGTCCGTTTGAACAAGGTAAAAAATAGATCTATAAAACAACACATGCCTATATATACATAAATAAGAGTAAATAAGGCACTATCTTTGATATTCATAATAGACAATAAATGTGTTGATTACGATCAAGTTTGGTCTTACAATACAGATTTTTTGACCATTCATATATATTAAATAAAATCAACTCTCTGAATAATTTGTTCTTTAAATCCTAAAGATAAAAATCCTTAGCCAAATGTCCTTTATATTATCTGAACCTCACCCCATATAAGTGATAAATAGATTACTGCAAGGAATTGACAATGAGAAGATAAATGTTTACTAGAATGTTTTTATCAAACTACAGCTACTAAAAACTCCTCTGTTAGAAACTGTTTTTAGAATGTATAAAAATGTAACACTGAAAATATATAACATTATGTTCTATATGCATCTTCACTTTATAGATATTGTGTGGCTGCTCCAGGAAGAAGGCGCTGGCCGCCGAAACGCGTGTAGAGACAGAATTTTTATGCCACCTACCTTTTTTATTGTTTTTCAATCTGCATAAAATAATGTTGATGTTAAATATATATTGTGCATTTTTAATTGTGATTTGATACTCTATAAATGTCCTTTTTTTAACTGTATGAACTGTTTAATAAAATTACGTTTTTTAGCTAGCTGTAGCTGACTTTTTATAATTCCTTACCATTAAGGTACTCTTATTCTTAAGTTGCCTAGGTTGTTAATTTTCATGTGTACTATTTTCCCTGACCTAGGAATTTCCAATTTCAGTCAATCAGGGGCTCCTTGCTAAATACACAAACACTAGAGTCAAGCTAGCCTGGCTGATGAAGGGTGAAGCCCTGAAATTGGTCCCAGGATGCTTGTTTTCCAGTCCAGGGAGGACCTGGCCTGGAAGTTGGCTGGACTGTTCAATGGGGAACAGGGTCAATACTGATTTGCATACCGTTGAGTCTGAACTGAAATGGCATGGGGAGCAGCAAAATGATGGATTTAGGCCCCGATCTCTGTACTGGGGTGAATGTTTCACATTGTGCAGCATTCTGTCCCTCAATAGTGCTTTTCGCACTCATAACTGCCATTCTGGATCATACCCTCAAGAGACTGAGCGACTGGTTCTTAGCAGGACCAGACATGGATGGTCCCTTCCAACACATATGCTGACAGACTCCTGCAAAGATAACCTGGGTGGAATTCTCATCTACCCCTCCACCTAAGATGCAGATGAGCAGTAAATTGCAGCACACAAAGGCGGGCAATATGATAAAACTACAAGGGTGGCTTGGTACCTATGGTAGTAGAGGGAGTCGGGGATAGGAGCATGGCCAGCAAAGCAACGCAGTCTCACACTAATGTAGTGTCGAAAAACTCCAGGAACAATCAGTGAAATTTGGAGAGATCCTTACAACTATTCTAGACATTAAAATCCTCTCTGGAACCTAAGCTAGACACCTTGACAATAGATAGTGGCCCTGCTGCACGCATATCACAGAAGATTGAAGGAGAGGTTCAACGAAATTGAATCGACACTGGCCGCCCAATGTCCATCCGTGAAGCATGCCCACTCACAAATACAAGTACTTCAGGACGAAATTTGTTACTAGAATCAGAAGGTTGATGATGCGGAGGAACACTCATGCCACAAATATATAAGGATAGTGGGCCTACTAGAGCACACAGAGCCAGATTATTGAACTTTTCCTGGAAGAATGGCCGGCCCACATGGTGCTGGGGTGGTCGGAAATAAACGTTTTCATCTCTGAAGCACGCCCATTGGGTCCCGAATAGGCAGCCCTGGAACTCCCTAAAGTTAGCCTGTTTATTTACCATGATAGAGGCCACATCCTGCAAGTGGCCCGAGCCAAAGGCCCATGGCAGGTTGTGAACTGTAAAGTCAAAATTTTCGCCGATTATACCTTGGAGGTCCAGAAGCAGAGAGAATTTTTTACAAAGTCAAAAAGTGGCTATGGTTTGATGTTACCTGCCAATCTCAAGGTCTTGCACGGGGATAGCACTATGTTTTTCACATCACCGGAGAAGGCTTAAACTTGGTTGGAGAGCAGGGGTGACAGAACACCCGTGGAATGGAGGATCAACAACAGCAACAACAACCATGGAAAGGGCACTGATGGTGGCAGAGGTGGAGCAGCGCATTGACTCTGGGTCTGCGATCAAGGGAAGGGGTAAGCTGATTATAAAAATGCTGAACTTGCCATGGTTGAACTGGTCCTTCATGGTCACCTGGACCTGACTACAGACTCTGTGCTCTCAAGTTGTTATTGATTTTCTTACTTTCTCCTATACACAGAGGGCAGAGGCATGGCATATTGGTTTCTCCATTGCACAGGAGCAGTACTTGGCATTAGCACTTACATCCACTGTTGATAGTATGTTGAGACAGTGACTAACTACAGGGCAGTGGTCACTTTTTGACTCCTACCATGCAATATACTAGCTTAGGGTTCTCAGGCGTCTCTCCATTGGTTGGGGAGAGACAGATTGTAGCAATACAATGCTGTTGCATGAGCATCCATTGGTGCACTGACCTGTGTTCTGGAGTTGGAGTGTTATTTATGTGTTAGTTACCCTATGATACTTGTAGTTTCATTAGTGACTGCCTCATTCATTGGCCTCAGAACTGGGGATCATATGGGATCAAGGCATTCAGGGGTTAATACTTCATGACATCAATTACGGCGACTTTGCTACTAATGGTATACACCCAATAATATGTTAACATGCAATGTAAGTGGCATGGCCAATCATTTTAAATGATATAAGATTCATCTCTACCTATTATATGGACATGCATACATTGTCTGACTGCAATGGACACACCTAACCCTGGTCAAACTATCAGAGCTGCGTAAGATGTGGAGGGGTTCAGTGGTGGGAACCACCTATTCTAGATACTCGGATCACCCCTGGGGTTTCTTTCATATGGAAACACCCCTCCAGAGAGACACAGGGAAGATGTGCAGTATTCGAGGGGTTATTAAACAATGTCGCTGGTGGTGTTTTATACCCCAAGCGTGAATCTATCTACCTTTCTGGACGTGCTCACACCCTCCAATATTGCAAGAACCACTGCCTCATGCAACTAGGGTGGAAACTTTAATTGCTTTTCTGATTCTGTCCTGGACATGCCCACCCCACCTCTCTAGGGAACACAAACGATGTCAACAACAAAACATCTTTAACAATGGGAGTATCATGCTCAGGTATCGGAAATATGGTGGAACATGCAGAGAGTGCCAATGGAATACTCCTTATTCAGGGTTACATGACCAACACACAAGAATAGATATTTTCTATTGTTGCCCCGATGCAGACACAAATGTGGTGGATACCGAATAACTGGGACGTACGCCATTTGTAATGTCTTCATATTTACTGTAATGTATTGTTGCCCTTTAAGCCTGCATGGAATCTGGAACCTGGTGACACTGTGCTGTGCTATGCTTAGTCTAGATAAACAATCGGCAAGTTTATTGCTCACACCAGGAAGGTAATTTACCTCAAAATCAAACTCTTGCAGAGCCACAACCCACTTTCTAATACAATGGGATACAAGATCAATCCCCTTCTTCGACAAGACTTCTTTTAAGGGTTTATGATCTGTTAAAACAGAGTAGGGACAACCCCATAGAAACTTTCTAAGCCTACGTATGGACCAATAGATTGCGAGAGCCTCCCTCTCTATGACTGAATAGTTGAATTCAGCATCTCTTAAAGGCCTAGAAAGTAACAAGATCGTCCTGTCTTCAGCTTCCCCCTTTTGCATCAGAACGGCACCTAAGCCCTTTGAACTTGCGTCAGTCATAATAAAAGAAGGCTTTGAAGGATCAAAGCTTCCCAAGACAGGTGCCTTGTTCAAACAAACTTTCAGAAGATTGAACTCTCTCCCACACTCCTCATCCCAGCAGAACTCGCACCCTTTTTTAAGTAAAGATCTTTAATGTTCAGTTACATTAGCAAAATTAGGAATAAATTTGTGATAAAATTCAACCATACCTAGAAACTTGACTAACTCATCCTTGTCCTGTGGAGATCTTAAACTTAGAATAGTATTAACCAAGGGTGGTTTTGGTTCAATTCCTTTTGAAGAGACTAAATGTCCCAAGTATTCTATCTGTGCTACATTGAAGCAACACTTGTCAGCTCTCAGAGTTAAACCTGACTCACACATTCCCCTTAAGACAGATCTTAACCTACCATCATGCTCATGCAAATTCTTCCCTACCACCAGGATGTCGTCTTGATAAATTCTAACACCATTTATGCCTTTTAAGACTCGCTCCATCGCTCTCTGAAATACAGAGGCTGCGGAGATGAGGCCAAAGGGCATCCTCACAAATTTAAAAGAGCCAAACAGTGTTACAAAGGCAGTGAGCTCTTGGGAAGAGGGATGCAATCTGACCTGATGGTAGGCCGAAGTAAGGTCGAGTGACGAGAAATGTTTTGTTCCATCTAAAGAGCACATCATCTCACCAATGTTTGAGAGAGGATAGTGGTCAACAATGACCGCTTTATTTAATTCTCTTAAGTCCACACATAATCTAGACTCACCATTGGCCTTATGGGCCATCACAATGGGAGAAATCCATTCCGTGGCCTCCACCTCCTGTATAACACCATTCTTAATAAGTTTTTCCAGTTCAATTTTCAGACTTTCTTTTGCTTGAATGGGCACATTACGAACTTTGGCTACTTTAGGAATGGCATCCTTCTTTAGTCTAATGCAATGGAAATAACCTTTGAGGCAACCTAATTTTGAATCAAATAAATTAGGAAACTCTTTTACCCATGAAGAACCATTATGTTCAACTTGATTCACCACTGGCAAATCCTTTAAAGGGATCTTGTTGGGATCCAAAATTATGTGTAGGTCCCTTTGATGAAAACAACTGATGAGTGAATCCCCTTTAGTAGAAACATATACCTTGAATGATTTCATTATTATATCCTCTTGGTTTGATGTCTGGTCTACTTATTTTCACCTTCCCTTTGAGATTTTGATCAAAAAACTTCTTGGGAATAAGAGTAACCTTAGCACCTGAACCAAAAAGCATCTTAACAGGAGCATCATTTATCAAAACAGTTTCAAAAGGGCCATCACCACCTTCAGAATTTATTTGATGGACATCCGACAAAACTGAATCATAATCACTTTCATATAAGTAAATCTCCCTTACTTTTTTTCATGCAAATTAGGATTGTCTTTTTGCCAAAAATATTCTCGAGCTTTGTCTATATCACAACCTAACATGAACTCTTCACGTAGACGTTCATCGAGAGTGGATGCAAAATTACAGGTCGCTGCAAGTTTACGCAGAACAGTAACATATTGTTCAACAGATTCCTCCTCCCTTTGCATCCTTCTCCCAAAGTGAAATCTCTCAAGGACTTACTAATTTTAGGTAGATAGTGTAAGTCAAGTTTTTTTATGGCAACATCAAATTCATTTAACCCAGCAGAATCAGCATCAGAGAGATCCGGAAGGTGTTCGAAAATTTGCTGGCGTTCGGACCCCAAACAATGCATGAGTAGAGAGGTCTTTCTCTCAGCAGACAACGATGTGCCACAAACCCTTGCATAATGTGTGAAGACTTTTTTCCATTTGATCCAGGGAATGGAAGGGTCACCAGGAGAATTTAAAAAGAATGAAGGAGCCGGGACGTTTTGCATTTTAAGTAAAAACAAAAGATCAAACAAAAACCTGCAATAAATAAGTTAACATATGCAATTCACAACAATTTCAATGGAAAATAGCTTATAAATAGAGAAAACAATATAATAAGCCATAACAAAGAAATACTTATATTCAAAACTATGAATAATGCTTTAAAATAGCTGTGCCTATCAGCGTGATGAAAGGCAAGAAAAAGAATGACAATACCAGAACGTAGTAACAGCTGTGCGCATCAGCGAAAGGAAAGTGATGTTCAGGTCAGAAAACACTTCGAAATAAATCAGATAAAGCTGTGCGCATGGGGAAGTGAAGGAGGAGGCTGTGTGCATCAGCAAAATGAAGCGAAGAGCAAGCAACAAGTTCGTAGTGGTTGCTAGGTAACAGAAAGTGGCTGTGTGCATCAGCGAGACGAAGCGACGCACAAGAAACAAGACTCGTAGTAGTTGCTAGGTTACGAAGATGGCTTCCAGGAAATGCAAAGCAGCGTAGCGACGAAGCGTCGCTTGACGTAGAGATCACGTTGCGTCGTGAGGTACAGGCTGACGTCGGGGTTGATTTATGCTGCAGAGAGAGAAGAATGTCCAGCGTCTCTTCAGCGTCACAGAAAGAGGAAACGTCACCTCTTTGAAAAGAGTAAAGGTACTGCTTTGTTTACGTTCAAAGTACACTCGTGAAAATGACAGTTTAACGCAGGGCAAAGTATTAAAGCAGATACCACTCAAAAAGAGCTTCACGCAGAGAGAAAGACATGCTTTTCTTGAAGTAAAACAATAATTTTTTCACAAAGAAGAAACAGTCATGCGGTGTACAGCGGTCAGTATGTACACACTAGCATCTTCATCCGGTAAACAGCTGCCAGCATTGTTCACAAAGCGAGTGAAGAATCAAAGCATGCTCCCTTTATGAAAACGGGGTAGAAAAACTTTTATCCAGTAGACAGTTATTAGAGAACTTTTGCTGTCACAAAAACGCAGCGCTCGTAGGGATTAAATTTGGCTCCAAACGAAGGCTTGAAGATTAAAGTACTTCTTATTTATAAAAAGGTCGAGTTCAGGCATACTATCTCACCGTAAACAAGTAGAAGGAGAAGAAACAGCTTGTAGTCCTTCTTGAGAAAAGAAGGTTTGGATAGTTGAAACAAGTTATTGTTGGGGTCTGTATAATTCTGAAGGGTTCTTCATAAGTCCATCGTCGACAATTGTAAGATGTGCAGATGAAATTCCACAGGAAACTTGAAGAGTTGAAGTAGCTTCTTTATTAAGTTAGAAGTAATAGAGACCCCATCCAAAGCCTTGAACCAGATTCCAGATTCCGTGCAGGCTTAAAGGGCAACAATACATTACAGTAAATATGAAGACATTTCACCATTCAAACAAGTTAACCCTTGGCTGGAGGGAGGGAGGCAGCCCAGCCACATCTCGGTGGCATCTCCCTTAAAGAGGGGCTCCATGACATAGTGTTCCATTTATTGTTGGTGGATGATGTGGACAATTATTGGGTACAACTTCAGATTTACTCTTCCGGTGGGAAGTCTACAAAGTGGTCCTTATAAAGCTATGCATTAAATTAATCTAATTGAGCAGAAAGGTGCTTTGCAGAGAACTGATAGCATTAGAAAACAAGATACTTAGGTTAGCAATAAGCTGTGTATCTTACCATACTGCCATCACCCATTTATCAAAAACGAAACTTGATCACACGTCAGCCCTAGATACACTTTGCGCCCTGGATTGCAGGGAGTCAGGCAACATATGGTGGAAGATAAAGCAGGGCGGCTGTTTGCCTCACTGATGCGCTCTGAAGCCCCTAGAACCTAAATAGCGGCTACACACAACCCACAGGGAGAGATAGTAAATACCCAAGCAGGCATCAATCAAACATTTGAGACGTAGTATAGCTTGATTTATGCTGCCCCAGAGGGTATGGATACCAGTTATAATGAGGGGTATCTAGACAACCAATACTTACCAACAATGACCCCGCTCCATCACACGGATCTGGATGCCACTCTGGCCGTAGAAGAGGTACATTTAGTTATACATCAAATGGCGAACTGTAAGACCCCTGGTACAGATGGATGTCCTGTAGAATTGTACGCCTTATTAGGCCAACAATTGGCCCAAAATTGTTGGTGTACAAAACTGTGCAAGAAGGTGAGCGGCATCCAGACACCATGAGGGAGGATTTACTCACAGTCCTTCCTAAGCCTGGCAGGGACCCATTGCTGGTGGGGTCATATCGTCCATTATTTCTACTGAACATGGATTATAAGATCCTGGGGAAAATACTGGCTAATAAACAGGTTACTATAGCCCAAATACTAGTTGACCCTGACCAAAATGATTCCGGTGAGAAAAACTTTCCTAAATTTGCATTGCCTATTCATGTTTATGGATTGGGTGAGCTCTTTCGGAACCCACCAATGCATGGCATCATTGGATATAGACTTTGACTCCCTGGGGAAAGTCTATCTTCTAACAGCAATCCATAGGTTGGGGCTAGGAACAGTGAACTTATCTAGGGTAAAACGAATTTGCTCCGCTCTGACAGCAAGAGCAAAAATGAGTGAAATGGTATCGGAACTCATACAGACAGAGCGAGGTACCCACCAAGGATGCCCTTCATCTTGCATAATATTTGCCCTCGCCATGGAGCCCTTGGCGCGCGTGTTACACATTAAGGGCCCAGACTGGGGCGTATAGGTTGATGGGAGATGGCACATCGTGGCCCTTATATGTTGATGATGCGTTGATCTATCTCTGTGAGCACAGAAACAATATAAGCCACTTGATTACCATACTTGGATGTTTGGCAAGATGTACAACCGCCAGATCAACTGGAACAAATCTTGTCTGTTCTCCTTTACGCCGTTACCCGAACCACAAACCATGACATTGTCCACCACCCCTCTTCCCTAGCAATTTGACACCATTAGATACTTGGGGGTCCATATATATCATACAGAGGGCAACATTATAGCTGGTAATTTAGGTCAGGCATTGACTACCAAGAGTACCTCACCCCCCTTCTGGTGTGGACTAATGCTATTGCACATGAGGCAGGCAGACAGAGATTTCTAATGTGCTAATGAGCTTTTTCAGGGAGTTACAGTCCTAAATGATCGTGCTGATCTGGGGCACATGTAGCCACAGAACAGCCATCTGTAAATTGTATGCTTCCCTGGCATAGGGTGGACTGTGGGCACCTAATTATGAACATTACTCTATTCAGAGGCGCAAATAAAGCCACATTCCTAGGGGGGGTGGCTACTAAAAATTTCGGGGGAGGGGCTAATTCTTCCAGCAATAGGCAGATTGGAGATGAATGAGTGAAAAAACAACAAAGCCTCGTTAACACGTAAATTGTCATTTAAAGACCTGGGAAGTACTCAGGTGCGGCTGCGATTAGCTCAAAAATTGTCTGTGTGTGTGCCCGGGAAGCTGTCTCAGCCCGGGCTGGAACACACGACCGGGGGGGCGTGGGGGCTGAAGCCCTTTGAGCCCAATGGGAGTTGTGCACCTGACTCTATTGCTGCCCAGCTCCAGTGTCTGGCGCACTGGTTAGGTTTGAGTGTGGAACTAGGAAATTGGTTTCCTGATACGTAGGCGCGAAACAGATTGGAGTGGTTACTGGGGTTGAATTTGGCAGCACCTAACAACAAAGGGAATGCACTAATGCAAGTGACTAGAAGGTGCTAGAAGATGGGTATTCACCCAGGGGTAGATAGGCCTGTATACTCCAGCCCTCTAGTTATGGGCGATATCTGGCTGCAGGACTTCCGATCCTTATACAAAACACGCCCCAGGTTAGAAGTTGGCCTGCTCACATGGGGGGGACTTATTTATGGGTGGGATGCTCAAGACATCTGAGGATTTGATGGATGCCATGGGGTTGCCCCCTAGGAATTACCTCCTATACTTTGTACTAATGCATATGCTTTATCTGACAAGATTCGTTTTGTGCATCTTTAACATCCTTCTCCCTGCAGACTCTACTCACAAATGGAAAAGCGAGAAGTGCAGTGAAATGGCTTTGCAGTGGATTACAACAAAGCAGAGTTCAGCGCCTCCCTGCACTGAAAGTACAATGAGAGACCAATGTTGGACAAGAATTGACTGAAGCCCGATGTGCCCAATGCTTACATAGAGTTAAGAGTATCTCACTCAATACACACCTAAAATATTTAAAATTCAACTATCTACACCACTTATACCTTCTATTTGACTCCCCAGCCCCTAAGCTGCATGTTCCCAGGCGCAAACGACACTTGCTCAAGGTGGGCCAGTGTGGAAGTCAACTTTTACTATATGGTGTGGCTTTGACCGATTATAATAGGGCTCTGGGAGGCAGTGATTGCACATCTATTAGATATTGTGGGTAGGAAGGTCCCCACAGTGGCTACACACTACTTGTTGGGACTGATGAAATGTAAAAATGTAAAAAATGTACCAAAAATATAAACAGATTTTTCGATCTTGTCTTAATACTTGCCAAATGGCACATAGCCATGTTTTGGAAGTCCCACTCGGCCCCTCCACTAGGGAGCTGGTATAAACACCTACGGAAGGAAATGTATGTCGAGATTGATGAACTGACAAAATGCAGCTGTGTTAACGAGAGATCCCCACAACCAGTAAATTTGGAAGGGTACACGAGATAGCCAGGGGCTAAATCAGACAAAAGACCACCTTGTGCCACATATAGTGTGGTACAGAAGAAACTCTAGCCAAGCAGGTTATACTTGCCACTACACCATACTTCCATATTTTGGCTTGTTGCCAGAACTGATCTTACTGCAACCATGCACCCCTTGAAAGCTTATAGCTGATTGTGAGGGCAAGCTGTGCATTCTACACACACATACTCACTCACTCATTTGACGGACTAGTGTTCCTTTCAGATTGTCAAATGTCGATTTGTTATCCACATTCTTTACTAAGTTTGTGAAACCCCAGTATTCTCATCAGCCTTTGCATAGATGTATTGTTTTACACCTTGCAATCAGATAATTGGTTGTTAATTCTGTACTGACCAGAGATGTTGTAGTCTAATGTCTTTGTCATGCATGATAAAAAAATTAATAAAGAAATACTGTGGTTAAAAAAAAAACTATGGAGCATAGACCCTCTTTACTACTGAGAGAATCCATGCATGTTTGGTAATTTGGGCCCAGTAGTTTTAGTGGAGCAAATGTCCTCCCATCATGGGGTGGAGAGTACTTCCGGATATGTACCTAAGAGGAAGTCTGGTATATAAAGAGGCCACTGGGATTACGTAGCCTCAGTTGAGGCATAGAAAGCCAGGACTGTTTTTCCCTTAGAAGTTTATATATTTTCACCTTTCACCTGTATGAAACAGAGAAGCTTTAGACAATGCAGAATGCAGCTAGAGAATTGGTTCGAAAAGACACCTGGGGCCTTCTAAGACTGCAATTTTTTTTCCAGCTGGGAAGGAGGATGATGTTTTAATGTTAATACATGGATGCCACTCAGCAATTTAGATATAATGGTGTCAGTCTTGTAGAGCCCATATTGGGATTGAATACTTTTATTAAATTGAATGGGAGAACAAAAACTTTATCCTGGGCCTCTGGGTTTATATCCAAGGACTAGAATCATGATGACCACCATATGAACAGTCCTGGCAGTATTTCAATGAGGTGGGTGGACATCATCCGTTTCTGTTCCTCTGCCTCCTTGCCCATGCTGAGCAAGAAACAATACAATTTCAAGACACAGCATTCAAGTCACAGCAGTTGAACTTATGCAGAGATGTAGATCATAGCTGCCCATGTGGAGACTGGCATTGGTCAGCTGCCAAAGAGTCCACTCACATGGAAGATCGTCTTTCAATAAGTCTTCAGACGCTTTGGGCCTAATTTAGAGTTTGGAGGAGGTGGTATTCCATTACAAATGCAACAGAGTAACCTCTGCGCCAAACCCTCAGTCCACTCGCCTGATTTATAGGTGGGCAGACCTTAAGTATGTCAGCAACAGAGCCTACTCTGACTCTGTCGCTGACATATTCCTCCGACAGACTACAGGCCTTCGGAGTTTTACACATAACACCGTCAGTCAGATTTAAAGTGGGTGGTGTTATGTGTTTTTTCTGCTGCTCATACAGAGGGAGAACAGTAAAAAAAAAAAGAAAAACACCATACTATAGGAGATCCTTCCCGTGGTGTGGGGTTCATTAGTTTCCAATAGGTCTATAATACCTTGACTATGACCATTTAGTAGTATTTAGCTGGATATAGGCTCTCATAATCGCTAATAATGGTGTACTAGTGGTATCTTGCTTTCCCAGTTGGGACATCTTGGGATGAAGGATGTGGCAGGAGGTTCCAGGGAGAAATTTTCTATACCACAAAAGAACACACAGGGGCAACCAGGAATGAAGTCAGTGTCAGTATCTGGCTCAGAACTGATGGTGATGAGTCAAGCAAAAAAGTGGGATAAAGATTAACCCTCCAACCTCACAAGCTGCACTGTAGACTGTGGGAGCTGCTCCAGGGAATGAGGGCACTGCACAGGAATCAGGGGGTGCAGCAGTGGGACTTTTGGCAGACTATCTGTAGAAGTGTCCATCTTCAACTCTGCATTCAGACAAGCAAGGCATCTGAAGGAAAAATGGAGGACAGCAAGGTGGTGAATCTTTCAGCTGAATTAACCTGATGCTGGTAGGGGTTCAGCATGTCCTCCAGCGGTGGCTGACCAAAAGAACATAAAGAATTCGATCTTTCCAACACAGAATCCTGTACCCTGTTATAGAAGTTCAGCTGCTGGGGGCTGTGTTCTGAAGAAATTGGCTGCTGGTACCAGGTTGACTCTTGTACGCTCAACTGCTGTGCAAAAGAACCTGGTGCAAAGCAGTGCACCTCAGGAAGTGAAGGTAGGTGGAAGAGTCCACAACTTCAGAGTAAACTGTACCTCTGGTATCAGCAGAACTTCCAACAAGAAGTAGACATCCAGCAGACTGGGGCAGGCTTCCAACCCCTTATTCCTGGAGCCTCTTTCGCATACTCCTGACCAAATCACTTGCAACTCCCTCTTGGTCACATTATCAGATCCCTTTTCCATCAGCTCATGTGATGCAAATAACGGCATAGTTTGACTTTCATGGAAACCTAACAACATTTGTTGTGCCTCCTTTTAATGTACTGCATCAAATCACTCATATCCCTTGTGCCTCTTTCCCAGGCACTCCACTAGCCCTTTTGCTCTCAGCCACTCACATGGGAAGGTAACCCACATTCTTAAGATCCTTTCGTAATCACTTCAGAAAATCTTCCTTGTTACTCTCAAGTGACTGGACACGTAATTTGTTCACCTTTACAGGGCACCTGACTAGTTCCCTTTACCTTTCATGTGTAGATGGTCATGGTCGGAATGGGACAGAAAACAGGGCCGGGCACCAAAATAAAAGTAGTCCCTTTTTATTATTATTATTATTATTATTATTAATTGAGTTTTGTAAAGCGCAAGCAACCCGGAGGCCTCGTAGCGCTGTGTATAGTCAGACTATTATAAGGTGAAGAGAGTTAGATGAACAGGTGGGTTTTTAGTTCCTTCCGAAATTTTAGAAGGTTGGGTTCACTGCGAAGGGAGATGGGCAAGGAATTCCATGCCTTTGCGGCGTTCCAAGAGAAGGAACGCCCGCCCCATCTGGTGCGTCTGATTTTGTTAACAGTAGCCAGGAAAGCTGTGCTAGAACGCAACGCTCTGTGGGGAAGGTAGGGGTTTGCTAGGGAGCAAATCATAGTTGGAGCGGTCTTCCACATGGCTTTGTGCATAATACACATGGATTTGAACAGCACTCTGGCCTTAATGGGAAGCCAATGCAGTTTCCTCAGGGCCGCTGTGCCTGATTCCCGTTGATTAAGGCCTAATAAAAGGCGGGCTGCAGCGTTTTGGGTCACCTGCATCTTCCTTATGGTGGAGGTGGGAGCCCCTAAATATAGGGAGTTCCCATAGTCCAAACGGGACAAGATAATGGCTTGCACCATTATTCTACGGGCTTCGTAGGGGAGAAGTGGTAGCACTTTCCTCAGCATGCGCATGAGCCCAAAACAGGTGGCGGACAGAGTGGTAGCTTGTTGCAAAAAGCTGAGGTTTGCGTCCAGCCAGATGCCCAAACTTTTTATATGGGGCTTTGGTTGGGGTGGGGGGCCCATACACGGGGGCCAGTCCATCATAGGGCTAGGGATGGTTGGATTGCCTAACATCATGAGCTCCGTTTTCTCGCCATTTAATTTCAAACGTGAGGCAGCCATCCACTGGGCGACCGCTACCAAACAATTGCTTAGATTCGAAAGGGAAGAGTCAGATTGGTTCATGGATACCACTAATTGTGTATCGTCGGCGTAGGTCACTATGTCAAGGCCGAACGAGTGCACTATATCAGCAAGAGGCTGCACATAAATATTAAAAAGAGTCGGGCTCAAGGCAGAGCCCTGAGGCACGCCTTGATCCAGGGGCCAGATTTTTGAGTGGGTAGTGCCCTCAACAACCTCAAAGGAGCGATTCTCCAAAAAAGACTGAAGCCAGTGCATGGCCTTCCCGGAGATTCCCATTTTGCAGAGGCGGTGAAGGAGGATGCTGGTGTTGACAGTGTCGAAGGAACTTTTAGTTAATTAGATAGATAACACGTGGCCCATCTTTCTCAATTGGGTCAGTTTTGAACTTCTAAAGACACACTGTCTAAGTGTTTTGCAAAGTAAGCAAGGCTGTATAGATTTGAGCTTGCTGCAATTAGTTTGTTTTGTATATCAAAGAAATCAACAATAAAAGCTGGCCCAGCAGACCACAAAACAGCCCCTCAAACAGCTTAAAAACTGGCACACACACTGACCTATCAAACGGCCCTTCGGGCACTGACTGATTGCCATATAGGATAGTCCAAGCCCTGTAGATGGCACACATTCTTCAAACAACTTGTCGTCACTGTGACAGGTCCTACCTCTCCCCTCAGGTAGCTATGTGAATAAATACGTAATGCCCCTTTAATGGGAACCTTCCCAAGTCCCTATTGCTTATCCAATAAAAACATTGTAAGAGCTTTTGTATTCTTCATATGGCCACATGCTCAGATCGAGTATGCATATGAATAGATTACTCAGGGCCAGATGTATGTACAATTTGCAAGCATTATATTTGTGACCCGTGTGGTAATTTGTAAACCGAACTATGTACTAATGGGTTGGTTCACAAATTACAGATTTATAGTGGGTCACAATTCGATCTAACATACAGCAATGGTGGCCTGCTGGGGTCAACAGACCACCAAGTCTATGATTGCTTTTCAATAAATGGATTGTGATCCCGAGTGTGAAACCGGCATCGCCCAGATTTGACATCTCATTTAATCGTGCAAGTGTATTGCACTTTACCTGGGGTTCTTTAACCGATTGTGATGTTTTACAGCACGTTGACCATCTTTATTTGAAACGCTTTCAGATATCACAGGGCGGACGCGCCCATTTAACATTTCTTTCTACGCGCCTCTACGCGTTTTTGAACATACCGTAAAACGGAACATTTAAAGGTACCGCATTGATCTCATAATGCTCACCCGAACCTGACTTTCGTTTCACCTTTTCGCAAACACGTGAATTCTGTCACCCCGTTTCACTGTTTCGTATCACCATATGATTTATTTTGTGTAGGCTCACTAATGCAACATGAGCTCACGCGCACACCGTTTGGGATATAAGGTTGATTATTACTACAAGGACACATCTCGTGTTTTAGACAAACTGTGAAACGCACATGTTGAAGTTACAAAGATTCTAATGTTGTGTATATTTTCCTTGTCAGATTGTGAAGCCACTGAAGAAGGGCTAAGGGCCCGAAACGCATTGGGCAATTAATTGAACATGAGATAAAACAATGATGTGAAGATAACATCATCAAAAAATGATTTAAACTGAGAAGAAACTAAATAAAATTCTTTTGTGAACTTACAACCAAAGGATTACAAATCAATTGAAAAAACTTTCGTTTTGATTGCGTTTGGGGACGTTGTCCATACTTGGTATAACGCTTTACCATTGCTTTTTAATAAAGCAATCTTTTTAAAAAATATTTTTATGTAGCTCATTTCCCAGGCACTGTGTTTAAAAAGAAAAGTTTTGTAGGTTTTTTTAGGTTAAAAAGACGCAGTGGAACTGTAAACAACTTCCTCCTTTCAAACAATTTTTTTTTTTGTACATTCACAAAGAGAAAGAGGCCCTAAAGATCCCATTCCCATTTACAATTGGTTACCACTGTAGTCAGTAAAGTATTAATGTTTTGCAACCGGACTTCGGGTGCAAAACATTAACACATAGTATTCCAATTCTGTATGTCAAAGGGATGCCCTAAACACGCCCTTACAAATACTGAATCTGTATTTGGTTGCAAACCTAAATTGTGATTCAGTAATGTGTTACCAAATCGCAGTTTGGGTTTCATATATACCAAATAGGACGATTCTACAAACCGACCGGTTTGCAATTGCAAAATACTAAGTACATCTGGCTCAAAATTGTTTGTGCCACTCGGATAGACACTCAACCAGGTCCCTTGTGTCCTTAAAACTAGAGCATTATTGAAGGGAAAATGTAACTTTTGATCCAACTTTGGGCAAACGAACAGCTTAAGCACATCCTGCATGCGTCCCATTGCACCTAGGTTTCAAATGCTGCATGCACTGCAGGGTCTCACCTCCTTCACCATGGTTTTGATCAGCTTGTTTGCCTCCAGTAGGTCATCAGGGTTCTTGCTTTTCAACAGCATAGCTAAAAGCTGCAACATTGAAACATAATAGAAAGCATATTAGAAGAAGTTGCACAAGAGAGATCCATAGTCACACATCTGGTGCCGAGTATACCAAAAGAAAATGTTTGTAACCATAAAAAGTAAATGTTACTTATCTGCATAAAATGTTATTTCTATGTTAGTGTCTCTCTACCTCTCCATTTTCTACGACAGTTTTAAGGAATAAATTCCCACGTAGAGTCAATATTGCATCCTCTGAGGAGAGGTTTTATTGCTTGTATTTTAGACTTCAGGAAATAAGCACTCTGTGGACTACTGCAATAGGAAGTACTCCCAGAATCAGATACAAACCTCCCCCTTCACCAAGATCTGTAGGTCTAAGAACATATAAAAACCTAGAAGCGAACTCTTCACCTTACGCATAGAACTGGCACAATTCTTTAGACACATCAATTGCAGTGTTTCTTTTACAATCAGGATAGCCTTGCAGAAAGAGAATGAAACAGTGGTTTATGGAGAAAATCCACCTTTATAGCTCCAACACAGTCCTTACCATGTGAGGTACTAGCATTCGAGTAGGCAGTACTAAAGAATTAGATGTGATTGAATGCCACAACCAGAAAGGTATTCCATAATCTCAATACAAACGAAAAAAAATGCACTTGAGGCACTTAAAAAGATAACTGACTTGGTAATAAAACCGTCAGAACTGCCACTCTCCTCATTCCATGCAATATACTGTAGTGTATTGCTGTTAGGGGTATAATTGATGGTGGGATCAAAGGGAATTGAGCAATTGTCATGCTAAACGATCCTAATATACACATGTATGTTCTGTGGATATGAAATGTCAATACAAAATAATGACATTAAAAAAATAAAACAGCAGATAAAGGGGGAGTCATAGTGGTCATGAATAAATTCATATATGACCCTGAGTGCCTCCGCCTACTATCTGATGAGGAAAGTTATGATATCCTTAATACGGACCGTACACTAAGATTTACCAAGAAAATAAAATGTAAGGTAGAGGATGCCCTAATTTAGAACTGGATTACCAAACACGAGGCGGAAATCCTCCCTGCGGGTAAACCACAGAACTCGAGATTCTACCCCTTACCGAAAAGTCATAAAAACATAATGTCTCCTCCCGGTAGAGCAATCGTTTCAGGGAGCGGATCACTCTTGGAACCTCTGTACCAATTCTGTGACTGGTTTCTAAGACCAATAGTAAAAACATCTGTTTCATATTTACGAGATACCAAGCATGTCCTGTTGTCTACTTCGCGATATTGAATCAATACCCCTGATGACATGATTATAACATTGGACATTGAAGCACTATACAAAAGCCATTCCCCAAAGACAAACCTTGAAGTGAACTCATTCTGTAGGAGATCGAATAGGACTTCATGACCCAAGACACTTCATCATGGAATGTGCAGAAGTGGCACTAACAGATTTTTTATTTTAATTTGAGGGATTGATATACCATCAAGTGCAGGGAACTTTCATGGGTAGTACCTTCGCCCCTGGTATGACCTGCCTTGTTGTGCATCAGTTTGAGGGAGACCATATATTCACCCCGGAAAACCCATACAAAGATCACATCAAACTGTGGCGCAGATATATTGATGGTGTATTAATAATATGGCATGGCAATGAACAACTTGCTAGTGAATTCACAGAGTGGGTTAACACCAGGGACAGACATCTGAGATTTACGGACATTGTATGCAAGGAGGAAGCAGTGTTTTTGGACCTAGTGATCACCATGGATCAGGGAGGCATCAGTACTAAAGTCCACAACAAAACCACACATAACAATAGCCTACTCCTGTATGAAAGTTTCCACCCCAGATTATTATACCAGAGCTTACCTGCAGGCCAATTTTTACGAGTCTGACGAAATTGCTCCACACCGGAGACATTTGAGACAGAGACACAGGCTAATACTCCAGAAGAAAAGCTAGAGGCCCGCCACTATCCCAAAAAGTAGTGAAAAAAGAAAAACACTAGAAATATTAAAGGGAGGCCTTGTTGGAGAGTCACATAAAACCTAACAGTTATAGGGTTGTATTGTTTGTGTCACTACATATACACCGATCTTGAATAAAGTCCAGAGTATCAGCAAAAGAAACTGGAAGATCTTAAATGGGGGAGCGAAACAATGGTCTCAACCACCCTTTGCCTTCAAGAAGAATATCAATCTATGCGACAACGAATATGCTACTTACCAGTATGCATCTGTTCTTGGCATGTAGGGCTGCTGACATTCATATCTGTGCATAGATCGCCGCCTAGTGTTGGGTCCGGATGATCGCACATTGTTGTCCTGGAAGAGTCTTCGAAGTATCACGAGATAGGTGGCTCCTCCCCTGGACTACAGTGCGCATGGGCATCGACTCCATCCTCAGATTGTTTTTAGCCATTGTGGCAAAGATGGAGTGAAACTCTGTGAATGATGACCATGCTAGAAGTATTTGTGAGTGCTGCAGCCGCTACAGGCGCCGGGGAGGAGGGCGGGCGATATGAATGTCAGCAGCCCTACATGCCAAGAACAGATGCATACTGGTAAGTAGCATATTCGGTTCGAGGCATGTGGGCTGCTGAATTTCATATCTGTGCATAGAATACATAGCAGTCCCTCCATTAGCGGCGGCCGCCTGTGCCAGCTGCAGCAGTTTGGAAAAGTGTTTTGAGAACAACCTGCCCTACAGCTGCCTGCTGTTTGGAGTGCACATCCACACAGTAGTGTTTTGTAAATGTGTGTGTGGTAGACCATGTGGCTGCTCTACATAATTCTTCTAAAGGAATATTTCCAAGGAAAGCCATGGAGACCTCCAACCTCCGAGTGGAGTGGGCCCGCGAGGGGAATCGTTAGAGTGCGCCTGGCTTTCTGATAGCAGATCCGAATACACTTAACGATCCACCTGGCTATACCAGCCTTGGAAATGGGGTTGCCTTTGTGTTGTGGCGAAAAGGCAACAAATAGTTGTTTCGTCTTCCGAAAATCTTTGGTCCTATCAATGTAGTACATCAAGGCTCTCTTGACGTCAAGCGTGTGGAGCATTCTCTCCGCAACTGACTCAGGATTTTGGAAGAACACAGGTAGTTCTTTTGTCTGGTTGATATGGAACTGAGAAACCACCTTAGGAAGGAACTTAGGATTAGTGCGAAGCACCACCCTGTTGGAATGAATCTGTATAAATGGCTCTTGGATAGTTAGTACCTGGAGTTCACTAACTCGTCGTAGCGACGTAATCGCTATTAGGAAAGCCACTTTCCATGTCAAGAACTGAATCTCGCATGAATGCAGTGGCTCGAAACGGGGATCCATTAGTCTTGTGAGGACCACATTTAGGTTCCATTCGGGAGCTGGTGGGGTCCGTGGAGGAATGACTCGTTTGAGTCCTTCTAGAAAGGCTTTGATGGAAGGCACTCTGAAAAGGGAGAGGTGTTGCCTGTTTTGGAGATAAGCCACCATTGCGGATAAATGTATACGAATGGAAGCATAGGCCAGATTACATTTGTATAGATGTAAGAGATAACAAATGATGTTTTGAATAGAGGCATCTAGTGGGTTAATGTTGTGGTCTGCACAATAAATGACAACCCGCTTCCATTTCGCCGCATAGCATGCTCTGGTGGTGGGCTTCCTTGCCTCCCTGATTATGTCCATACAGTCAGGAGGTAAGTTGAGGTAGCCAAACTCTAAGACCTCAGGAGCCAGATCGCCAGGTTGAGCTGTTGCGGATCTGGATGCTGAATGTCGCCATGGCTCTGCGTCAAAAGCTTGGGTGTGAGGCGCAGCCTTTGATGCAGTACCACGGATAGTTCCAGAAACGTGGTGTACCATGGTTGGCGTGCCCACGTCGGAGCAACCAGGATGAGAGTCATTGAGTGTTGCTTCAGCTTGCGTGCCACCAGCGTTATTAGAGGTGCTCGGGGAAAAGCGTACGCAAATTTGCCTGACTAGTTCATCCATATCGCATTTCCATGCGACTGTGGGTGTGGAAACCTGGCGGCAAAGCTTCGGCATTTGGCGTTTTCCTTTGTGGCGAACAGGTCTATCTCTGGATGACCCCACCTTTGGAAGTACGGGTGAAGTACTGATGGATGTATCTCCCACTCGTGCATTTGGTGGCTGTACCTGCTGAGCAGGTCCGCCATCTGATTGTCCTTGCCCGGGAGGTGTTCCGCCATGAGGAAGATATTCCTTTGAATGGCCCACTTCCACATGCTCTGAGCCAGATGAGACAACTGTGGAGAGTGTGTACCTCCCTGCTTCTGGATGTAGTACATGGCCGTCATGTTGTCCGTCCGATCAACACGACCTTGTTGCACAGATGTACTTTGAATGCTTTCATCGCCATGAAGATAGCCATCAGTTCTAGAACGTTGATGTGCATCCTCCTCTGCTGTGCCGTCCATAGTCCCTGCACAGTGTAGTGGAGTACATGAGCTCCCCAACCCTGGAGAGATGCGTCCGTCGTCAGAATGATCTGTGGTAGAGGCTCCTGGAACGGTCGTCCCTTGCAAAGGTTTTGTGGATTCCACCAATGCAGAGAGCTATATGCACGACCGGTTACCAACACTAGGTCTTTTAATTGTCCGTGAGCCTGAGTCCACTGACATGCTAAGCACTCCTGAAGCGGACGCATATGTAGTCTTGCGTGCGGGACTATGAAGATGCAGGAGGCCATCATGCTTATCAACTGCATGAACACTCGTGCTGGAAGCGAGTGTTGAGGTCTGAATTTCTGTATCAGCGATTGAATGCTGCTGACCCTCACTGAATTTGGCTGTGCTTTGGCTGCCAGAGTGTTTATCGTCGCACCCAGATACTGCCGTATGTGGGCGGGTTGCAGGTGGGACTTTGGGTAATTCAGTGAGAATCCCAGATCGTGAAGAAGGTGAATGGTGTGGGACATGTGGGCGGCACACTGCTGGGCCGACTTTGCCTGGATTAGCCAGTCGTCCAGATAAGGGTAGACGTGAATGTTCTGTCTCCGTAGGTGTGCCACCACTGTCGCTAGGCACTTTGTAAACACCCTGGGTGCCGTGGTGACTCCGAAAGGTAGAACCTTGAACTGGTAATGTTGATTTTGGATGGTGAACCTGAGGTATTTTCTGTGTGACGGGTGCAGCGGAATATGAAAATACGCATCCTTCAGATCTAATGTTGCGAGAAAATCTCCCTGACTGAGCAATGGTAGGACTTGCTGCAGTGTTAGCATGTGAAAATGCTCCGACAGAATGTACTGATTGAGGGGTCTGAGGTACAGTATGGGTCTGAGGGACCCGTCCTTTTTTGGTATCAAGAAGTAAAGTGAGTAAACTCCTGTGCCTCTTTCTTCCGCAGGCACGAGCCCGATTGCCCCTTTTTGCAGCATGATGAGTACCTCCTGCTGCAATAAGTGCAAATGCTCGGCGGACATAGGACGGTGTCTTGGGGGTATGTTGGGTGGAGTGGATGTTAACTCCAGACAATAACCGTACCGGATAAGCTGTGTGACCCACCTGTCTGTGGTGATGGACTTCCAGACTGGCAGGAACTGTTGAAGTCTCCCCCCGACGGGTGTTGCGTGGTCGGGGGGCAGTGACAAGGCGTCACTGTTTGTTAGTGGCGGAGGACCTGGAGTTGTTGTTTCCACGACCTCTGCCCTTGGCGCTGTTTCCACGATATCCACCTCTACTTTGTTTGGTGTATGTGGTTTGCGCGCCACCTTTATAGTACTGTGTGTTCTGGGACAGCTGGCCTCTGGAAACACCTCTATTGCTTGAGCGAGGAAAAGAACCACCCCTGAACTGCTGCGACTGTAGAGCCCCCATAGACTTTGCAGTCTCAGTGTCTTTCTTGATTTTCTCCAAGGTGGTATCCACCTCTGGGTCAAATAGATGATCAGGGTTTACTGTCTGATTTAGAATGGTGATCTGTAGCTCTGGCTTGAACCCGGAGATTCTGAGCCAGGCATGTCGCCTCAACATGACACTAGTGTTAACAGCTCTGGCTGCGTTGTCTGCTGCGTCCAGTGCACATTTGATAGAAGCATTTGATATGAGCTTCCCTTCCTGGATGAGCATCTCAGCTGCCTCTTTATATTCATCTGGTAGGTGCTGTAACAGGGTCTCAAGTGTGTCGTAATGGGCCCTGTCATACCTGGCTAAGAGTGCCTGAGTGTTTGAAATGCGCCAGATATTGGCCGCTTGAGCTGCTACCCTTTTCCCTGATGCCTCGAACACCTTAGATTCCTTATCTGGGGGAGGAGCATCACCCGTTGTTTGTGAATTAGCCCTCTTCCGGGCATTAGAAACAACAAGAGAGTCCAACGGCAACTGTCCCTTAATGTAAGTAGGGTCTCCAGGCGCCGGTTTGTACTTTTTTTCAATCCTGGGGTTTATCACCCTGGCTCTTGTATGCTCCTTAAAGATTTCCCCAGCATGCTTCAAGACACCCTTCAACATAGGCAGAGTCTTGACAGTCCTCTCTGAGGTGGAAAAGGTGTCGAAAAGAAAGTCTACTTCAATGGGGTCAGCATGGAGCTGGACGTCATGATTCTTAGCCGCCCTTTCAATGAGGGCATTAAACGCTGCCGAATCCTCAGTAGGCGACGTTTTTACAGCATACACTTGAGTGTCTGAGACAGTGTGTGCATCACCTGGGTCAGCAGCATCTGCCCATGGTTCATTTGTATCATCTGGATCAGTGTCCACAGGATAGCTGTATTCGTCATTATCACCTTCCCCAGTGTCCACATCTGAATAAGTGGGTGAGACATCATGGCCACGTGGAGATACAGGTTCTACAAGAACAGGTGTTGAAGTAGAATCCTTCTTCTTCTTTAGTGGTATTTTATAGGACTCCATTGGCTGTTCCGGGGCGATTTTTCTCTTATAAAGAGAAAGTCTGCCTGTCTCGGCATCGATAAACTGTTCCTGTTGCTCTTCCAACGAGGATTGTCGATGATTTGCGGCCGGGACCACAGTTGTCGGCTTCGGCACCGTGGACACCTTTCTGGACACGTCGACGGCCATTTTAGGGACGAAAGCCTTCGGCACCACTTTCGGTGGCAGCGTGAAGTGGATGGGCGCCGACGTCTTCTGACGTTTATCGGCAGGCTTCGAAGGTGGAGGATCCTTAGGCCCGACCCCCGAAGCCTTGTCCTTGATGTGCTTCAGGGAGTCTGCCACCTGCTTCGAGAAGGAGGCGGACGGCTGCGTCGACTCGACGGAATCCTTTGAGGCACCTCCAGGCGTGGACTCGGGGGTTGTTCCGCTCTTGGCCTTGTCCGGCCGACGCGGAGGCTCGAGAACCTTCGGATCACCGAGTCCTTTGACGGTGTCGACTGTCTTCGGCGCCGATTTGTTCGGGTCGACTGCCTTGACCTTTGCCTTCAGCGTGCTAGACTTCGTCTCCACGCCCTTCAGCGGTTTCTTCGGGTCGAGAACGCTCTTCTGCTTCGTCGGTGCCGACAGGTCCGAGGACTTCGAGCCGACCAAAGCAATACGCACTTTCGGTTTCGATGTAGTCACCAGTGCATTTTACGGTTGCGTCGATACCGGAGCTTTCGCTTTCGGTTTCGATTTTGCTGTTTGCGGCTCCTTAGACATGTCCGAAGCTGAGCCCGAAGGCGGGGCCGTAGAACTTATTGGAAGATCTTGGGTAAGGCCTTGTGGCGATCCCTCGACCTGAGCCTTATGAAGCGTTTCGGCCCCAGTGCCAGTTTGTGGGCATAGCCCCTCGCTCGAGCTATCTTCCATGGCCCCAAAGGCCCCATCGTCGTCTCCTACCTCGTCGACGACGTCTTCCGCTTTGAGCATCTTAACATCAGCATCGTAGTTGGAGTCGACATCCGACGCGGGATTCGACAGGTTCTCTCGAACCTCCCGGTCTGCTCCTTCATCATCCCCGGCATCGAAGATGTCCACTGGCTCCGGAGCAGTCTGCTGGGCTTCCTTGCGTGCAGCGCATCGATGCAGAAGCGTCTTCTTGGATCGAAAACGGGAACAAGCCATGCAGCTGGCTTCATCATGATCCGGCGACAGACACTTGTTGCACACCGGGTGGACGTCGATGTGGGGATATTTGGAGTTGCACACAGGACATCTCTTGAACGGGCTCCGTTCCATGATGGGTGGTCGATAAGGCCTCTGGCGTCGACTGGGCCTTCAGCGTCGAAAAGCACGCGGCTCTCCTGGATATCCGGCTCGGGAACTGAGCTGGAACAGAACTGGGCACCGATCGCAAGACAATACCGACGAAAAAACTAAAGGCCTTTTGGCCTTAAGAAACTTTTATATCGATTCCGACTTGAGTGAACCAATATGCATCCGAACCCAATGGCGGAAAAAAACAATCTGAGGATGGAGTCGATGCCCATGCGCACTGTAGTCCAGGGGAGGAGCCACCTATCTCGTGATACTTCGAAGACTCTTCCAGGACAACAACGTGCGATCATCCGGACCCAACACTAGGCGGCGATCTATGCACAGATATGAATTCAGCAGCCCACATGCCTCGAACACTAGTTCACACTAAGACACCACCATCACAGAACAATCTACAGACAGCATCTTGACACTGCCAACCACCGGTGGGACACTATCCATGTGGCAACTGTGTATCGAGCACATTTATCAAAGCAACAAAAGAGGTGGATATAAAGACAGGGAGACCCTAGATTTTAAAACATTTGACCAACTGCGAAAATGTTGTATATTTGATCACTTGCCCATGTGGCTTATTCTATGTAGGGATGACAACACGAAAAATAAAACTGCTAATTAATGAAAACAGAAATACAATATGATGAAAATGGAATAATACCAAACTGATGCACCACTACACTGACCAAAATCATAAGGATGTGGATATGACCTGGGTAGTCCTAGAGAAAGTTAACACTAAGCACTGTTTTGATCCATGAACAAAGATGGATGTACTGCCTGAGGTCATGGGAAATAGGACTGAACAATTAGATCATGTGGCTACAACTCACATAAAATGAGAGTAACATTAGTAAGAACATACAGTCACAACTTACTAAGCCACTTTACTGTGGGTCACAACCTGGCTGAATTTTCCACAAACTTGCATATGGCTTTGTCTGTCCTTTGTCAGGTCTACAAACAAGCAATGTGGCCCTGCAGCGGTTAATATGATATATGATAATACCAATCTATCATCAGCTTCTGGGTGCTATAGTTTTTTATCAGTCACACTCAGACAGTAACCCATGTGGAGCCGAATGGCCCCATGACGAACGTACAGTGTGTATGTATATATAGCATACGTCTATGTATCGAATCTCTCCCACCCTACGGGAGGATCAAGTAAAAAAGAGGAAATCAACAAACGCAGCCAAAAGCACAAATCAGGAGCCTCCGCTAACCAGTCTGAAGATCTTTATCCTCTGGAATGCCGGCTGGGAGAGAGTGACGACCGGGGACTTTGCGTCATTACACGCAACCCAGACATGCATCGATTGTAGACCCTGGAAACATCAACAGGTGTGTAGAATGTGAGCGCACCGGCTTGAGATAATCAGCCCCTTCCTGCCACAGGTGCAGGGTATACCGTACTCCCACGGAACAAGAGGAGCATACGCCTCTCTATTCAAATACCATCAGAAGGGTGGAGCAAACGCATGCAGGTTCCAGTGAGGGTCGCACCTTGAGGCGAGTAAGAGTGAACGAATGGAGGGAAACATTCCCTGGATATGTCCGACTGAGAATGAGTGTATGTGTGATTTGTTTACCCTTGAATCTCCTCAAAGCGTACTATCTCTAGAGTGTGACTACAGGGTCCCTGAGCCCTTCCTCTATGTGGCGTGGAAGACTTAAAAGTTGGGGTAAGGTTGAGAGCTAGTCTCACAATTCAGTAGAGAAATGCTTTTTTACGATTGCCTCATGTGTGAAGTGTCACAACATCACTTAAGAATGCGTATGATGCATGCTTATACATCATATATGCATTATAAATGTATCCCCCTTTTTATAAATTGTTATTTAAGAAAGTTATTTATGTATTCACAGGTATATAGGAATCAGATCATGTAAGAGACAGACATAGGTCACACTTCCAACCAGGCAATTCTGAATATGAGATTGTCTAATTAGGAGCCCGTTCTGAAGAATGCTGCGGACTCAGCTGAGCTACAAGGCAGAAACAACGTCGACGATAATAATGGTGTTGGGGTACTAGTTCCCCTTCTCCCCACATTCTCTATTCAATATCAAGTGTCATGTCTAGTGAATAAATAGAATTTAGGATGCTACATTGTTTTTTAATACACTTTCAACAAGGGTCCATTCTAAATTAGAAGTGCTTCCCTGTTTCCAGGTGTAGGCTCGCTCTGCATCAAACCGGGCTTTTAGAGAGCGTGGGCTGTCTTATGATGAAGCATGACACCTGGTGGTGTGTGAGGACAACCCGTTACATATTTGTGTATGTCTAGCACTCCTACTGAGTAGTGTTGAGAGGGATATAATAACATATTTGGAAATATTCCTCGGTTGGCTCATTTTGTGTGCATATGGTCCAAGAACATATCCTGCTCAGCCAATTAAGAGGTGCTCAGCCAATCCTGTATGTATGACTTATGCTAACTGAGCAGATTTAAGGCCACAGAGGAACAAGCAGGTATGCTTAGGTTAATTTACCCAGCTAGTTCAAACAGGCACTACAGTGGGAGAAAGATCTCAAATCATTGACTTGTGTTTACTCTTGACACTTTTCATTATGCTGCAAAAGAAAATGTTGTTCATATGTTCACAACTTAATCCCTGTAAAGACATGAGTATTAAAAGTTTTTAAGCCACCCTCCATGGTTTGTCTCAGACTAGCAAGTTAAATTATCAGGGCATACACTGACATTTCATAAAAAGAGTTAATTTGAAATCAGAGTTCACATGTGACCTGGCCCAGACCTCTCGCCCAACCATTTCCTGAACTATCATATGCCAGCGGACTTTCATACAGAGCACCTGATTTATGATTTGATGGACAGTACTCTCCGCTATCCTGATGGACCACTATCCATCAAATTTAGATATGACCATTGGCCCAGTGGTCTTCTCTGTATGGTGATAGAACTGGCATTGTAACAGTTACTTTCAAAGTAGGAAATGATTGGTGGATGACCACTGCCAGTTTTGAGAGCCTTTTATTATTATCATTAGGTTTTTGTAAAGCGCGTAGTCACCCGTAAGTATCCCAGCGCTAAGATCCGGACAGACCAGAGGACAACAAAGGGGGAGAGAGGAAAAAGGAGATCAGGGAAACAGGTGAGTTTTCAGCCGCTTCCTGAATCGGAGGTAATCTGGTTCCATCCTAAGGTCACGGGGGAGGGAATTCCAAAGGTGGGCTGTGTTGACAGAGAAGCGCCGTCTGCCAGTGCGCACCCTCATCACTCTGGGGATAGTGATGAGGTATTCATGGTCAGATCGAAGGGATCTTAAAGCTTTGTAGGGCCTGATGATTTTTTTTAGGATGGTGGGGCCTTTGTCCTGTAGGAGTTTGTGTGACAAGCAGAGAGCTTTAAACTTGACTCGCTCTCTCACTGGAAGCCAGTGGAGCTGCTTCAGGGCTGGTTTGGCCGAGGATCTAGCCGGAGTATTGGTGAGAATTCGGGCCGCGGCGTTCTGGATCCTCTGCAGTTTATTAAGGTTTGCCTCTGGAGCGCCCAGATAGATGGTATTGCTGTAATCCAGCCTTGATAGTATGAGGCCTTGGATGAGCAGTTTCTGGGAGACAGGAGGAAGTAAGGGCAGAATCTTCCTGATAGATTTAAGGAGCCCGAAGCAAGTCCCAGCAATTTCTTTGGCTTGAGTCTTGAAAGACAAGTCTTTTTCCAGCCAAAATCCCAGGCTCTTGATCTCAGACTTGGGGACTGGGGGTTCACCCAAGCAGGGGGGCCAGGTGTTCGGGGGGAGGGATAGCCCCTTCTGGCCAAGGAGGAGAATGTCTGTCTTTGAACCGTTAAGTTTCAGCGATGAACTATTCATCCATCCTTGAATTTCTGCAAGACAGTTGTAGAGGTCCGATGGTTCTTGGTTTGGGTGAGATAGAGACACCACTAATTGAGTGTCATCAGCATAGCTGATGATTTTCACTCCGAACGGGATGACGACCTCCTCCAATGGGGACATGTAGACATTGAATAATGTCGGGCTTAAAGATGAGCCCTGGGGCACACCACATTGGAGGGGGGTTTCGGGAGAGCAGGTGTCATTCTCCCAGACCTGAAAGGAGCGGTGGCCAAGGAATGATTTGAACCAGGTCAGAGCAATGCCCTCAACACCGATGTTCTTGAGTCGCTGGATTAAGACCCGATGGTTGACGGTGTCGAAGGCCGCACTGAGGTCCAGGAGGATCACTGCCACTGATCTTCCTGCGTCCAAAAGGGCTCTGGCCTCCTCCACTGCTGCAAGTAGGGCGATGTCAGTGCCCTGCCCTGGGCGGAATCCAGTTGGCGAGCTTCTGAGCAAGTTGTTAGTCTCCAGAAACTGCGAAAGCTTTTTGTTATCTAGTTTTTCAGCGATTTTACTGATTCCGGGGAGGAGGGAGATTGGCCTGTAGTTGGCCATATCCAAGGGGTCCAGAGAAGGTATTTGAAGGAGCGCTTTGACGACAGCCGCTTTCCAGCTAGGGGGAACTTTTCCCTGGAGCAGTGAAGCGTTGATGAGGTCAGTGAGTGGAGGGACGATGGTGGGGGCCACTTTTTTAAGGATACGTAGAGGGACCGGGTCCCTGGGAGATCCGCTTTTGCTAGTGTCTAGCGTGGTTGAGACCTCTTCAATAGTTACTGGTTCGAGAAAGTTTAGATGGGGAGTGGTAGGGTTTGAGTTAATGCAGTCTTCCTCAGTGATGCTGAAGTCGACAGGAGGTAGAGAGGCGAGAATTTTCTGAATCTTCTCATCAAAGAATTTAGCCAATTTGAGGCATTTCTCTTCAGCTGTCTTGGAGTCTGGCAGATTCTTTGGTCCCGGATATGGGACTTTAAGTAATTCTTTTAGAATGATGAAAGTTTCCTTGGCGGAGCAGGAGGAGTTTTCTATCCTTTCCTGAAAGAATGTACTTTTGGTGTTACGTAGAGCGATCTTATAATTTTTTAAGGAGGTGCGGAAGGCGTCTTTATTGACTATCGACTTATCCTTCCTCCAGGAGCGCTCCGTTCTTTTGCACTTCTTACGTAGGAGGTTAAGATCAGGGCTATACCAAGGAGCAGGGCTCACTCTTTTGATTCGCCTAAGGGTGGTAGTTGTAGGGAGGAGTTTGTCCAATGAGATGGTGAGCCAGGAGTTAAACTGGTTGTCAGCAATGGCTGGGTCAGAGACCAGGGGGGAGGAGAGGCCCTGAGAATGGAGGCCCATTCGTCTGGCGAGAGTTTGTGCCAGCGACGGTCAGTGACTCGAGTTTTGGCAGGTGGGGTGGGTGGGATGAAGAGATGCCAATAGATAGGTATTAAAAAATGGTCTGTCCAAGGAAGGGGGAAAGGAGTGCGGGTTGTGAGGTCCGAGATGTTGGTGAAAATGGGGTCCAAAAGGTGTCCTTTGTCATGGGTGGGCTCTGAATTAACTAGTCAGATGTCAAAAAACATAAGGTCAAGGAGAAGTTCGGACGCAATTAGGTCCTTGGAGTCTGATAGATGGAGGTTGAAGTCTCCCAAGATAAGAAAGTTGGGCGTGGTAGTCGCCATCTGGGTGACAGTGTCGACAAGAGCACTTGAAAATTTCGCTGGGGTTCCCGGCGGGCGGTATATCAGCAGCCCCGAGAGGGAGTTCGCGGGGGATATTTGTAAAGCAAAGTGGCAGCTTTCGCAGTCGTCGATATTAGCATCGCTAGATCTACATGAGAATTTTACCAAACATTTTCAAAGTCTTTGTTTTTCAGACACTAACTTCCAAAGCGGAATTATGTTTCTGAAAATCAAAAACCTAATGGCTCCCACACCCTAGGACTTTTCTCCCAGGACTTGGGGGGCATTTTTTTCTTGGCCCTCACCACCAGGTGTTTTCTGGTGTGTTGGTGTAATGTCCTTCCTCTGGTGGTTACTACTCTGTTAGGCTGTCGGAGGATGTCTTCCATCGACAAAGACATTGGAGGTTCTATTGACAGAAAACTTAGGGTCCTCCCATCTATAAATGAGGTAGGTAGGCGCACAAGTTACTTCCCTTCGGTAACGATATATCTGTAAGAAACATTAGTAGTGATAGATTCCTTACCTTAGAATTACCCCCAGGCGTCAGACTGGATCCGGAAAGTTTTCGTCAACAGTACCCCTGCGAGTCGGTAGGCGTCATTGGCGCCAGGATGACGTCGCTGGAGCTACTTAGACGCGCCCACGCACAGTGATGTCTATTCTGTACACGACTTTCCGCGACAGGAACGCAGAGCCATGCAAGAAACTGACCACTGGTGCCATGAAACTAGGGCCCTGAAAGGGATGACCTTAACCCTAGAAATCAGTTCGCAGAACGGGGAGGATGGGTGGGGTGGTAAGGAATCTATCACTACGAATGTTTCTTACAGATATATCATTACCGAAGGTAAGTAACTTGCGCATCTGAAAGAAACACCTAGTGATAGATTCCTGACCTTAGAATAGATACCCCAGCAATACCAACCCCGGTGGTGGGTCTGTGAACCAAGATCACACCAGAAAGTCCTGGAGAACAGAACGGCCAAAGAAGCCGTCTCTCCGGACTTGGCTGTTCAGGCAGTAATGCTTGGTAAACGTGTGCAGCGAAGCCCACGAAGCTGCCTGACAGATGTCATGCAAGGGGACTCCCTGTCCCAAAGAAGAAGTGGCTGCCGTCGCCCTGGTAGAATGGGCGCGCAGCCCCGCCGGATGCTCCTTTTTAGCCAAAGAATAATAAGCCTTAATGCACAGAATGAACCATCAAGAGATGGTCCGCTTGTGCATGGCCCGACCTTTCTTGGCACCCAAGTAGCCAACAAAGAGCTGG
Organism: Lissotriton vulgaris; assembly: GCF_964263255.1. Classification (NCBI taxonomy): domain Eukaryota; kingdom Metazoa; phylum Chordata; class Amphibia; order Caudata; family Salamandridae; genus Lissotriton; species Lissotriton vulgaris. Next base: position 616,434,467 of record NC_141695.1, on the reverse strand, counting down.
TCATCCACCCGGAACTGTTGTGTGTGGTTAAGTTAGAATGAGAGTGTACATTTTGGGTCCAGATGTAGGAGTCTCTCTTCCTCTTTTGAGGGATGCGTAGGTAGAAAAAAGATAGGCAAAGTGATGGTCTGCCCGATGTGAAAGGCAGTGACAACCTTTGGCAGAAAAGATGGACGAGTCCTTAGAACAACTTTGTCCGGATGGACAGAGAGAAAAGGAGGTTTAGAAGAAAGAGCCTGGAGCTCACTCACTCTTCTGGCAGAGGTTATGGCAGGAAGGCAGTCTTTAAAGTGAGAAGACGAAGTGGACAGTTGTGAAGTGACTCAAAGGGAACACAGATCAGATAAGTGGAGAAGTGTGGCTCACCGGTTAGAGGCGTCAGACCCAGAAGCCTGGGACCAGGGTTCAATTCCCGACGCGGCAGGGTACGGAACCAATGTCAGCGGGCTCGATAAATCTCGCCTCGGTGCCTCCCTAACCATGGGTCCCACTCTGCCACTCTGGGCAATAGCTTGCTTAATCTCCACAACGGCCCCCTAGCTGCCGGGGATGCCTGGCTTCACCTTCGGGATGCCCAATAGGGACCATCTCACAGGGAAAGCCAGGACGGGTTCCCCAGCGGTACACAGCGCCAAGAAACCCTGGGGTGAACGTGCGCTCTACAAATTCATACTAACATAACATGACATAAGTCAGAACTAGGTTCAAGTGCCACTGAGGCATTATGAAAGGAACAGGAGGGAAAAGATGAGTAATGTCTTTTAAGAATATATTTACAACAGGGGACTTGAAAAGGGAAGGCTGATTTGGAAGCCGTAAAAAGGTTGAAATGGCTGAGAGATAGCCCTTGATAGTGCCCAGAGCAGAGCCCTGCTGGGCCAAAGAGAGTAGAAATAGGAGGCCCTCTGAAAGAGGTATCCACAGCCTTTGCGGTGCACCATGCCACACATTTATTCCACCTACAGGAGTATAGCATTTAAGTGGAGGGACGCCTGTCTGCCAAGATAACATGGAAGGGGCGGAGATTAAGGTCTGGGATCCACTTACTCCTTCCACACTACTTAATTTAGTGAAAAGCATTAAATCTGGTTCCCCTCTTGATCCCTTCCCTCCTCAAATCTTGCTTACCCTTGACCCACCCTCCCTAAAACTCATAGTGGATCTATTAAATACTTCTCTTAGGGAGGCTAAGGTCCCTAGTTCCTGGAAACATGCGATGGTTGTACCATTGCTCAAAAAGGCCAATGCTGATCCTAGTATTTCTGCTAATTTCCGACCAATTTCTCTGCTTCCTGTCTATTCCAAGATCCTGGAAAAACATATAAATATGCAACTTACCAGCCATATTGAATCTCACAGCATTCTACATCCCTCACAATCTGGTTTTCGTTCTGGTTTTTCCACAGAATCCACTTTGCTGGGAGTCTCTGAAACCATTCGTCATCTGGTTGACAGAGGGGAGACCATGGCACTTATTCTACTAGATTTAAGTGCCGCATTTGATACGGTCTCCCATCCCATTCTGATTAACACTTTAAGAACATCTGGCATCTCTCACTCTGCCCTTGAATGGCTCATTAGTTTTCTGTCCGATCGGACATTTCAAGTCTTTTCGGCTACATCTATGTCAAAAATTCATACATCTGCATATGGTGTCCCACAAGGCTCTATCCTAAGCCCCCTTCTTTTTAATTTATATGTTCGACCCTTAGCGGATATTGCAGAGCAGGCAGGGCTCTCTATATTCTCATATGCAGATGACACACAGATTATTTTTTCCCTCTCCACCAGTCATCTTTCCACCACATCGTCCCTCTGTCTCGGACTCAATAATATTGCGTCTTGGATGTACAATAACAAGTTAAAACTGAATGGAGGGAAAACGGAACTCCTCCTATTTGGCAACAATCCTGCCTTATGGGGACCCTCCCACTGGCCTGTTCAAATGGGCACCTCTCCCAACCCTTCGAAAACTGCTCGTAACCTGGGAATAATATTCGAAGATCAGCTGTCCATGAGACAACATGCCGTGAGAGTCTCCTCCATTTGCACAACTATCCTCAAATGGTTGAGGAAAATCACCTGGATGCTTCCTCTTGAAACCCAGAAAACCATAGTCCAGGCGCTAATAACATCTCGCCTCGACTATGGCAATGTTCTCTTCCTGGGTGCGGGCAAAGAGGTCATTCGAAAACTACAAACGGTTCAGAACATGGCAGTCCGTCTCCTTTGTAACCTACCCTACAATTCCTCCACTTCCTTGCACCGTCGTAGTCTTCACTGGCTAAACATTGACAATCGATGCAAATTCAAGGCTCTTTGTTTTGTACACAAAATTAACACTGGCAAAGCCCCCCAGTATTTGAAATCTCTTATTCATCCGTACCTTCCTTCCCGCACTCTCCGTTCATCTAGCCAACATAAACTTCGGATCCCCAGGACGAAAAGAGCTAGAATGGGAGGTCGATCTTTTGCTTTTCTGGCCCCATCCCTGTGGAATTCTCTTCCTCTTTCCCTTCGGACGGAATCCAACTATCTAAAATTCAGAAGGGATGTCAAAACGTGGCTCTTTGATCTTTAATTTCTGCTACTGTACACTCTCCTTATTGGTTTAGCGCCGGGAAACCTCAGGGTAACTGTGCGCTTTATAAAATTAAATATAATAATAATAATAATAATAATAATAATAATCACAGACCTCATAAGGCAGGTCGAAAGACGTCAACTGCCGCCGCTCAATCACCACGCAAGGAGGTGGAGACTGGACAGGTTTGGGTGGAGAACCCTCCCCTGCTGCTGTGACAGAAGATCCTCCCGAAGAGGCAGTCAGAGCGGGAGTCGATCGCCATGCTGAGTAGCTCGGGATATCATACTCTTCAAGCTCAGTCCGGACCCACAAGAATAACTTGGGCCCGGTCGCTCTTGATCTTCTTCAGCACTCTGGGTAGAAGTGGTATAGGCGGAAAGGCGTATAGTAGACAGCTACTCCACTCGCGACAAAAAGCGTTTCCTAGCGAGTGCCGCCTTGAAAATTCCAATACGCAGAACTGAAGACATTGAGCATTCTCATTGGTGGTGAAAAGATGTAACCAAGGCTCTCCCCGCTGCTGAAAAAGACCTGGCACCACGTCCGAGTTCAGACGCCATGCGTGATCCATCAAGCACCGGCAGCTGAGTTTATCCGTCCTGGCGTTCAGGGAACCTACCAGGTGTTGAACCACCAGGGACATGCCCTGATGTTCCAGCCATGTCCAGAGGCGCAGAGCCTCCTGACATAGGTGCCCCGACCCCACCACGCCCTGTTTGTTGCAGTACCACATGGCGGTGGTGTTGTCTGGAAACCTGCCCTACTCTCCCCAATACAGAGGGAAGGAATCCCTTCAGTGCAAGTCGGATCGCCTGAAGCTCCAGAAGGTTGATGTGGAGCCAGGACTCAGCCGGAGACCAGAGGCCTTTGATCTCCCCCTCTCCCATGTGGCCACCCCAGCTCAGAAGGGACGCGTCGTTCAAAACTGTCTGTTCCGGTTGGGGAAGTGAGAGGGATCTGCCATTGAGCCAATCTCGATTCGTGAATCAACACTGCAATTGTCGTGCAGTGCACTCCAAGAACTGGACGTGATCGGACAGGTTGCCCTGATGCTGTGCCCACTGGAACTTCAGGTCCGACTGCAAAGCCCGCATATGCCACCTGGCATGATACACCAGCAGGATGCAGGAGGCCATCAGGCCCAGGAGCCAGAGTGTCATCATGACCGAAACCTGGGATAGAGGCTGAAAGATCGGAATCAGAGCCTGTATATCCTGGACTCGATGTTCGGGAAGATAAACCCGAAATTGCGCCGAGTACAGAACTGCTCCGATGAAGAGGAGCTTCTGAGAGGGAATCAGGTGCAACTACAGTACGTTGATTGAAAACCCCAACAAATGCAGGTCGGCCGTAGTCTGGAGGTGGGAGACGACTGTCTGGGGTGAGCCTGCCTTCGTCGAGATAAGGGAAGACTGAAACCCCTGATCTGCGCAGATGAGCTGTGACCACCGCCATCACCTTTGTGAACACCCCGAGGGGCGCTGGTAAGGCCAAAGGGGAGCACAGTGAACTGAAAGTGCTCGTGGCCTACGGCGAATTACAGGTAATGTCGGTGGGTCGGCTGGACGGGGATATGAAAATAAGCGACCTGCAAGTCCAATGCTACCATCCAGTCTTGCGGGTCTAGGGCAGACAAGAACTGAGCAAGCATGAGCATCTTGAACTTCTCCTTTCAGAGGAAGTGATTGACGTTCCGAAGGACTAAGATAGGACACAGGACCTTTTTACTTCTTTGGAACCAGAAAGTAGTGGGAGTATCCACCACGACCTACTTCTGGGGTCGGAATGTGCTCGATGGCCCCCTTGGCCAAGAGTGCCACAACTTCCTGCTGGAGAAGTTCCAAGTCATCCTCTGACATGCGCTAGTACTGAAGTGGCATGACAGGAGGGGTGGTCTCGAAAGGGAGGGAGTAGCCCCTTTGGACAATTTGCAGCACCCACTTGTCCAAGGTGATGTAGCGCCAATGGGGGAGATGATGGCGAATTCTGCTGACCACTGGCGTTAGATGGGCCTGAAATTCCGGACTAGGAAGGCTTTGCAGTGGATGCTGGAGGGGTGGAGGTGGACTGACCTGCCACAGGCCCCCTGAACTCCCTCAACGGTTCCCACGTCCACAGCCGCGCTGATGTGCTTGTTGTGGTGGCCTGTGGCGCTGGAGCGAACGTGGTGGGGCACCCCTTCTGTGGCCACAAAAGGAGCAAAAAGCAGAAGGCAGAGGAGGCCGAGTGGCCGGCAGGCCCAAGGACTTGGCCGTAGAGCGGGAGTCCTTAAAGCGCTCCAACACACTCTTTGCCTTAATGCCAAAGAGGCGAATGCCATCAAAGGGCATGTCCATCAGAGTGGTCTGGACATCCCCTGAGAAGCCAGTTGTCCTCAGCCAGGCGTGGCGCCTAAGCGTCACCGCCGTGGAAATCGCCCTGCCCAGCGAGTCGGCGGTGTCAAGCCCACAACGTATTGTATTGTATTGTAATTGCATTTATATAGCGCTTACTACCACTGACGAGACGTCGAAGCCCTTTTTTCGGCGAGTAGCATGGTACTCCGCGACCTATAGAGGATTAGTGTTGAATTAGTATAGTTAAACATGCAAGTACATTTTATTTATTTCTTTTATTTATAAAGTTTTGGTTAGTCAGGTATTTGGATTTGGAATGATACCAGAAGGATAGAGGAGGAAAAAGGTTTGTATTTATATAGCGCTTGTTACCCCTGATGGGGTGTTGACGCACGCTATTCAGGAAGCCCATAAAGGATTAGTGGTGAATTAATATAGGGAAATATGAAGTAATTTCAGTGGTGGATATTAGTCAGTTATTTGGTGTGAGAAGGATAGCAGAGGGATAAAGGGGGAAGAACAGTTTGCATTCATATAGCGCTTGTTAACCCTGATGGATGTTGAAGCGCTTTTCTGGCGAGTAGCACGCCACTCCGGAACCCATAAAGGAATAGTAGTGAATTAGTATAGTTGAATTTGGAATTTGAGAAGTGAATATGTTAGTCTGTTAATTTTGAATGAAAAGGATAGTGGAGGGATAAAAGAATTAAATATTTTTTTGTTTTTGTTATTAGCAGTAGGAGGAGGCTTTTGGATTAGTGAAAAGGAGTTTTGGAGGACAGGAGACAGAGGGAAGAATTTTGAAAGGTTTGTTTTAGGGGATCGGTATAGTAAAACAGGTGCCAGATGATGCAAGGAGGTGTAGAGTAGGAGAGAGTCTAGAAAGGGTTATTTTGGGAATCATAGTAGGTTTTCTGGTTTCACATTGTTCAATTCAGTCATTAGATGTATATGCTTTGCTTTCCATGAACACATCTTACCGCCAATCGACCCAACCCCAACCCCTCCCCCAAACGCCACCCCGCTGGCATCAAGGAGGCCCTCAGGCACATCATACACCAAACTTTTTGGCCCACAGGAAAATGTTTGCGAGTGCCTGTGTCTTAGACAGTCAGCTTGTACCACCTCAAGTCCTAATGTCTGATGGAAGATGGAGGTCTTTTGGTATTTTTACAAGTGCAATGCAAGGCAAAGAGGTGGTTGCCGACACCTCCCAGAGGGATAGAGTCTTGAAAGTGCCTCCACCAGACTACTTGTGTCTTGAAGTGAGCAGATAGAGTGATGGTGCTGGAGGGCAATCTTTAGACTGTGGTTGACTGGTACAGGAACAATGATTTCAACCTTAATGAGGTCCACCTATATTTGAAGCTCTGGGTTTATCCAGGTAAGGGAGGCTGTGGGAGCATGGCTTAACTAGCTTGGCAGGGTATGTACTAAAGGGCCTTAGGGTGCATGAGAAGATGGCAGAAGTGAATTGGAGAAAGGTGGTAGTGAGGGGCTAGGATTCAAGTGCTCCAAGCTGGGGAAATAGAATTGTCCATTCAGCCTGCCAAATGTGAAGTGCTCTAGTCAAGGTGGGTACTGGGTTTTTCTCCCCTCAACAATGAGGGCAGGTGATCACTTTGTGTCCTCTTATTGTACTACATCCTGTGGAATTTCAGTCTCAACAGACCTTCTGTTTTTAGCTCGAGCCTAGTGGCAGCGTGCACGCTGCTCACTCTGCGAGGCATGCAGTAGTCGAGTATGCTGTGGAAGCCTCGCCTACTCTCCTCCCATATTTCATTGGCTAGTGTCATTGTCCTTGGTAAATGCTGGCTTCGATTGATAATGAGGCTTGTTACCGCCCTGTCGCCATTTGTTACCTCCCATGAGGACTGGATCTTTTACTTGTGGCAATAGCTTGGGAGAGGACTGTCCAGGCCTCCTCTCGGACAGTTAGGCAGCACCTACACAACTGTGTCCCACACAGTGTGGGAATAACACCCCACGAGGCATGCCTTGTTCACCGAACGCAGCCCTAAGCTGGTAGAAGAAAACAGCTCTAGCCAAGCTGCTCCAGCTTCTAGGATTCCCTATCCGGCGGGCGGAAGGGAACGCACTCTGGGAAGTAGAGGCTTGGACAACCAAGCTCTCAGGGGTGGGGTGGGGTGTTGAGAGAGAGAGGGGGGGGAAGTCGCCCGGATCCTGGCGATGGCGTCGGGCTACGCTCCTGTCCACAGGAGTCCCTGTGTTGGGCCTGGACTAGGTGCCCAAAAGAACGTCAGACGGTGCTTCATTAAAAGACAGCAAGGGCTCCGAAGAGGTTGCCCTTCTTTCAGGAGGTTAGTCTTGATGGTCCCTGTAGGGAGCTCGTGGTGGAGGGCCTCGGCTGGCCTAAGCAACACCACTGCGTAGCCACAGTAGGAGGAGACAGCATGTCAACGTCAGGTGAGGTGTCAAGACCACTGGCATCCCCCAAAATCCTCTGCCCAGTCCGTATCATAAGCACACTCTTGTGCGAGGGGGTCCTCAGACCCCTTCCAGTCCTCCCCTTCCTCCGAAGTCTGTGGAATAGGCTGAAAGTAAAGAGGATGGACATAGGGCAAAAAGGGCCCCTCCGGCGTCGAATCCGGCACCGCGTCCGGTTCAGGGCTGAACATGGGGACGTCGTCGTCCAAAGGAGCGGGCGACGTTGGTGGTGGTATCGGTGGGGTCGACGCCGGTGGAGGTGTTATTAGGTCAAACGGCGTAGACCGGGGTCTGATCCCGGATCCTAGGGGGTCCCGCGGCGCCGGAGCCGCTGGTGATGGAAGGACAGGACCCCCAGTCAGGCCTGCGGGGCCGGTAGGGCCAGACGGCCCAAAGAGTCAGCCATGGCAGCAGAAACTCTTGCACCTGAGCAGGCGTCGCCGACAGACCCAGAAAGGGCGGGTAAGCCGGAGGCGACGTTGCAGGCTCCGCTGGAGGCGCGGTGTGGCACCACCCGCACCCTCAGCCGCATCGGGCGAGGGAAAGTCGAGGAGCGACGACCGTTCTTCGACTTCTTTCTGGAATGCTTCGACTTACCTGACCCCGAGTGCGAAGACTTAGATCCAGAAGAATGATGGTGACGGCTCCTCGACTGGTGCCTCGACCTTCCACGGGACCGGGACCTTGAGCGGTGTGGAGCCGACTGCTGGACTTCCAGCAACTTTCGGGACCGCTCCCGCAAAGTCTTCGGCGCCATGGCCCGGCAGTCGGGGCACGACTTGGAGTCGTGGTCGCGCCCCAGGCAGTAGAGACACACAAGGTGTGGGTCCGTCACCGACAACATGCGGTTACAGTCCCCACAGTTCTTGAAGCCGGGCATGCCTACGACACCAGGAGTCAATTGACTTGAGAAAATGAGACAAAAGGCCTCAAAAAAACTCAGTCTAAAAGTGCCTGGGGGTACTAGCTCTTCCGGGATCTGCGCTTGCTGGCGCGGAAAAAGAAAGAACTGACGTCAGCGCACGTGGGCGCGTCTAAGTAGCTCCAGCGACGTCATTCCGGTGCCAACGACGCACACGGAGCCGCACGACGACACCTACCGACGCGCAGGGGTACTGCTAACGAAAACTTTCCGGATCCATTTGACGCCTAGGGGTAATTCTAAGGTAACGAGTCTATCAGTACGTGTTTCTTTCAGATATAATATTTAGCAGGCAGGGTACTTTGTCATTTCTGTGATGGAGTACCCTGTCTGCGAAACTCTAAATCAGGCCCATAATCTCTTCTCTCTTTAGAAAAGAAACTGAGAACAATCAAGTGTTCATCACAAAGGTGACTCACTTGTGCTTATTGATATGACGCATCACCCTTCCCTCTCACTAGTGGAAATATTTGTATAGCGCCCAAGACTACTTGAGGGTGGAGAAGGATAATCTTCCATAACAAGGCTGGATGTCACTAGTCACCAACGGCTCACAATGCAGAAAAACATACTTAACTCCCAAGCTAGAGTTCTTGTTATCACCAGTATTGGCCAGTTAAGATTTATACAGGTGAACTTGTATATGTCAATTTTCAAATGTGAACGAAAGAAAAGGCTTTGTGCACGGCCAAAGATGAGGGAGGTAAATTTTTTAACATAGCTCAATGGCAAAATCTAACACACTTACTCTTGTACTACCTGTAGAAAAGTAGGATCTGCTTTCATGGTTACCCCCACTTTTTGCTGATGTTATTCTGTTTTATGACTAGTCTTACTGGGATCCTACTAATCAGGACCACAGTCTCTGTGCTTTCTCCCTAATTTTGACAGTGGTAGGTACTTTGATACCTTCACAATTGGTTACTGGTGTACCCCTCTACGTCACTAGTACAGGGTACTAAGGTACCCAGGGCACAGGTACACCAGGGGTCTCCAATTGGCTGCAGCATGTATTATGCCACCCATGAGAGACCACTTAAACTGTGACCAACAGGCTTGCATTTAAATCTCCTTATGTTGGTGCTGGCACCATTTACGACAGATATAAGTTTCCTTATATCTGAAATCATTGTACTTAAAACCTATAATTCACCCCTAAGGCTGGCCTTTCAATCCTGAAGACAGAGAGCTAGGTTATAAGTGTGAGTGTGCCCTGCACGAGCAGAACACCCCCTACAAACCCCAGAGTCAATTCTTCAGGCTTTGTAAGTGCGGTCAGCTATTTTGATACACATAGTATCCATGCATCATTACGCAATGGCTAACTATATATTGGCTGTACAGAACCTGGACATGTTTGGTATCAAACATGTTGGAATCGTACCCAAACACCATTACAGGTGTTAGAGGAATGATTCCATTCACTGGGGGGATCCTCTGGGAAGCCCCCAGTGCACCCGGTAACAGCCTTCCAGGGTCTGCCACCAAGATAGTGCTGCTGTCGACCCAAGACACAATTCTGCCTTCATGCTGCTGAGCTGAGCTGACCTTGAGCAGGGGAAGGTAGAACAATAGGTTTCCTGCCACAGGGTCATGTAACCATCTCTCAGACAGAACTTAGTGTATTAGGCAGGGGTTGGGGCACTTGCCAGCGAAACCAGACTGCTATCAAGGGCACATTTGGTGCCCTGCTTGCATACTCCAGTCAGAACCAGTTCAGGGAGCCCTTGTCTCCTGCTCTGGCATGAAACTGGACAAAGGACATGGGAATATCCTCCTCATCTGTCTAGCCCCTCCTCTGGGAGGAACTTTTGAAGTTACAACCCTTTCCCTAGGGTGCTTAAAGGCTTACCTGTGAGTGGCTCTTCAGATTTGTCGTGGGACAAGATTCAAACACGAAACCACTTCAACTTCGACCGTCTAGGCACCTTGGACTTCGCCTGGAACCAAGACTGCTCCAAGGAAGACTCCTGCTGCTCCTGGTCTCGCTCTTCTGCAACTCTTCATCGTCACCTGTGCCTGTGCTTTATACAGGTTCCTCTCCAGGCCTGTGGTCATGAAAGACACCCGAAAAAAATCTCCCTTGGAGTGCAAGAGTCACTCCCCTTCATCTGCAGGCACTGCAATGAAGCAGACTACTCTGCTGCTCCTGACGTCCGACGGACTCCGAAAGGTTCAGTAACACAGGTTGTGGTTCTGCTACTTCCTCGAGGCCTGACCTGTCCTCCAAGCAAGTTTGAGGCCAGTATCGCTCGTCTGAAGCGCTGGAACAGAACCCTGTGCAATGTGTCGACTTCCCGTTGCCAAGGCTTGTTTCTCTGTACTCGCTACAAGAGACTACAGCCTCCAGCACCTATTCCTACCAAGATCTTCGTCCTCACCGCATTCTCTACACCGTGGTGCGGCATCTATGGTGAGCTGCTCAAGGTCCTCTTGCGACTACTGTGCCTTCCGCCCGTGGGTTCTCGTGAGGGTCTTCTTTGGCTACCGTGGGCTCCCCTGCTTGCTCGGGCCTGCTCTGAATCTCCTGCAATTGGTGAGTCCCTTGGACCTTGCTGGTCCCAACATTGCACCTTTTTCGTCTACCATGTACGTGTTGCTGCCAAGGCTTGTTGGTGCTCCCACTGGACACCGACCTTCTGGTGTGTCGACCTCCAACGTGGGACAGCTCGTGAACGGCTCCTGGTCTTCCACAGCATTGCCTGGTCCTCACAGCTGATGCAACAAGGTCACCGTCATCACTCCTGCATCTTTGGTCATCGGTGATCATTGTTCTTCCGTGCCTCCTGGTCACCTCTGAGTGGCATAGACTCTGTCCCCTCTGCTTGCGGGTTCTTCTCTTCAAGATTCCACCCTTGGATTCCACCAGACTCTTCCACCGTCTTCGCCAGCAGCATCTTTCCTGAAGTCCTCCATTGTGGTCTATGGGGGTTTTCAACGTCACTTCCCATCTATGCACACAGCTTCCCTGGTGTAGGTATCCTGCTTCATGGAGTATCCACGAGTGGGGTGACTTTCCAACCTTCTGTCTTCCATTGGGTTTCTTCAGGGGCCACTGGGAAAGGTCCTTCTTCTTAAAAACTGCAACCAAGACTTTCCCATTGCCTTGCATTGAGTATGCGGCTGTGTTTCCACTCTGCACACAGCCTCCTTGGTGTTCCTGAGGACTTACCTTGGGTGGTTCCAGCTCTTCTGAGTCTTCTGGTCGAAGTCTCGACTTTGGTCGCAGTTCGCATTCCACTTCTTTAGTATATGGTTTGGTCTCGCCTTGGAGACCACTGTGTATTTGTGCTTACTTACCTGTTTGCATTTGAGGTATTGTGTTGATATCTCCAGGTACGAGATATATCAATGTCTTAGTGAGTGTGTATAATATACTTATTTTTTTATAATTACACTGTGTGGTTATTTTTCGTTTAACCTACACTATATGATTAGCTCTGGTAAAACAAGCTGTTTAACACTCCTTCTGACATACGCCTGAAGGCTGCTCTCCACAGCTACTACTTAGAGAGCTTTTCATGGTTGTCTAAGACCACTAAAATCACCATAAGGGTCGTCGGGAATAGTGCAAGGTGCTTCACTTAAATAAGTGTGCATCATATATTAAGTCAGCCTCCTACACTGGCTAAAAATTTTAACTCCTGCCTAATACAAACATAACACAAGAAATGCTGAATAGGAAAGGTCACCATCTATTTCATTCGTAAGGGTACTATCAGATTGAACTGCCATCCTACGTCCTTTAAAACACTATTTAATTGAGGCACTGTTTTTTTCTTAGTATCGGCCTGTGAAGTACTCCAGAGGGCCCTGTATAGTACATTTAGCAGGACAAAAGTTATACTACATTTCAAACATCACATTTTGAAGGAACTAGGCCTAAATAAATAAAGATAGGCATGAACAAACAATCAATAAGGATTTATAAAGCATGGGTAATCACCCGATAGGGTACCCAGGCACTTGCAAATCCCGGAGGCTTATTCGAACAGCCAGGTCTTGAGGGCCATTCGTAATTTCGGAAGAGAGGTGATGGTGCGGAGGTGCGTGGAGAGGCTGTTCCAGGTCTTTGCTGCGATCTGGGAGAAGGAGCATCATCCACTTCTGCTTCAGTAGATGCAGGGAGCATGGGTAAGTGAAAGGGAAATGGAGTGGTCTTCTCCATGGGTGGTGGAATTTCAGGTGGTTTTTAATGTATGCAGGTCCTTCATTGAGTAGAGCCTTGTGTGCATGGGTCAACAGCTTGAATTGGCAGGGAGCCAGAAGAGTTGCCTGAGGTGGGGTGTGATGTGGTTTGTTGGGGATGGGCGAGAATGAGTCTGGCTGCTGCTTTCTGTATGGTCTAAAATCTCTGTAGGTGTCCGCCGATTCCTATGTAGAGAGCGTTGCCGTAGTCCAGTCGGCCGGTGATGAGGGCCTATGTCACGGTGCATCTATTGTGTTGGGGTAACCACTTGAAGATCTCACGTAGCATGTGCAGAGTGAAGAAGCAGACAGAGAAGACAGCATTGATCTGTGATTTCATGGCGAGCTTGTTGTGAATGATGATTTCGAGGCATGGTCGGAGGGAGTGGGTGAGGGTCCTAGGTCTGATGGCCACAAAGAGTCGTTCCATGTGTTGCTGATGTTGCCAAAGATCAATACTTCTTTCTTGTCTGTGTTCAGCTGCAGTCTGTCATTCATCTGTGGAAGGTGGTTCTGGGGGTGGCCGGGTCGTCGTGAGTGAAAGGATGAGTTGGGTAACTTATGAGTAGGAAATTATGGTGAGACAGTGGGACTGACTTGTCGGCAAGCGGAGTCATATATCCATTGAAGAGTGTAGGGCTGAGGGATGAGCCCTGGGGACCACCCCTGAGTTTGGTGCACTCAGATGCTGTTTGGTCTCGTGAAAAAGGGTGGAACATTCAGCCTCTTTTTTCCACAGCCCTTTATTGAATTTACATTTAAACTTGAAATACATAACACAGTTGTATGTGATTTCATATAAAAACCATTTCATGGAATATTTTTACTGATGAAACAATTTCACCTCAAGTATTTAAAGGAAATTTGGGGGATGAATGTAATTTACCATTTAATAAAAACTAATTCAGAGAACGCCTAAATTGGCGTTTGCATGCTTTTTTTAAGGTGTGACTGCAATAGTTGCAGGTCTTTCTTTCAGAAACATTTTTGTCTGAGGTATTTATTTTAGTGATTTACTTCAAGAGGCATTATTTCGGATGTTTATCATTTACACTGTCAAACAATTACTTTGGAAGTTTTCAATTCATTGACTACTAACCCTACACACCATCCATAGCTGACCCCCTCACAATCCCTAGACACCATCCATCCCTACCCCTAAAATTCCCTCACCACGTCTAAACTCCACCCATCCATGCCCCCTAAACTGCACCTACCCCTGGACCCTATAAAACCCTTACTACTCTAAACTCCACCGATTGCAGAATGCTACAAACCCTTCCTACACCTAAACTCTAAAAGGACCACGCACCAACTTAGCCAACACCATTGGGGGCTTTGTTGCACCTAGGCTTGGCAGTTCGGGCTGGACTGTACCCATGAGGCACATGGTCAAGACTGATTTGCATTTAGCTGGGGTGGCGAAGTGAGCTACAGAACGATGATGGATTCAACCCAGATCTGTGACTGGGGGTGAGTGTCTGAAAAGTTTCAGCGCTCCATTCATCTTCCCTCCTCTTAATCTCCAGTGCCTATATCCTTCTCAAGTGTCCTGAACTGTCACCTGAAAGACAGCATCAGCCCTATTCCACCGGACACCTCCAGGGCCAATTCTTAACCCCCTTCAACATCTCTGTCAAAACTCTCACACAGATCATCTGAACAGAACATGACCTCATCAAGTTCTGCATTCCTGTCACACACATCACACATCCTCCAATCGATCACCCCCAGACCAGCACACCGTAACTGGAACAACATCAAGGAGTAAGATTGAATCAGCACACTCATGTCACACTAGCCGAAGAACAATAACTACCTATCAGGATCCATCAATGAATTCAGCAAGTGGATCACCACCTGTGCTGACACCCTGAGCACCCCACCTCCCCACTCCCCACCAGCCCGGGAAAGCAGCAAGACCCAGACTCCAAGTCAGATTGAGCATGGAGGAACTCAGGATTACCAAATGCCACAACTAGCAACTGGGGCGCAGATGGAGATTGAGTCAAGATATCACAAACAAAAACTGGTTCAAATCTGCCCTGATATGCTATCACAATAGATCCAGACCACCAAATGCAAATGCAAACAACTCCAACAAAAGCAAAGAGATCTTAGTCATCAGGAAAGATGTTACCTTACTAGCAACTGCCTCTAAAAGCATCACCCACTAACAGGATCTCTGTGAGCCATCTCATATTTTTTGCAGCAAGATAACCTCAACAGACCACACAACTCAACTTCCTGTGGTGACCAAAGAAACAACTGTAGGAGAGTAGGGTCTGCTTTCCTATGGTCACCCCAGATTTTTGCTTTTTGCTTCACTGGTTTTCGACATAATGTGACTGTGGGCCTGCTAATCAGACCCACAGCCTGATGTTCTCTCTCTAAATTCACATCCATGTACTTTAGGTACATACCCAATTGGACATTGGGTCACCTTATCAGCCCCTGTACAGTGTACTATAGATGCCCAGGGCATAGGTGTATCCAAGGCCTACCAGGGGCTGCAGCATATCTTTTGCCACCCCTGGCTGGCTATCCAAACTGACAACTGGCTGATCACTCAGCTGGGGCAAGGTCGTGTAATCACCCCTTGCTTAGATATAGTATACCTATATCTAAACCTATATCTGGACACATATATACCTATAAGTCACTCCTATGGCAGGCCTTAACAATCCTGGAGGCAGAGGGCTTGGTTTTATGTGAGATGGTGCTCTAGCATGAGCTGAGCTTGTCTGCAGCTGTCGGGACCAACTCCCTTAGCTGTTCCGGGATATTGCCATACCTTATACTCTTAACCCGTTTAGCGCGTCGAACATTCCGCCCCAGTGCGGACGTTCGATTGCGCTAACGGGATTCGGACGTCCAACGGTCGTGCGCATTACTAGCGAGGTAGTGCACGCGACGACCGTTGGACGTTCGCAGCACTAAAGGGGTTAAGTGCATTATAATCCTCGCGGTTACTTGCTAACTTTGGTTTGGCTTTATCAAAACATGTCGTGTAAGGTGTCATACGCTTTGGAATACTACCCCCTCGCCAGTTCTGGCGACAGGGGTCGCATTCCACCCTTCTAGAGGGAAAAGACATGTTACTTTGCTTAAACACGGTTAAATCTAACCAAAGCCCCAGCATCACAAAATGGATGCTGCTGCCACAGACACAAGTCTGGCCTCCTGCTGCTGACCGAAACTCCGGCAGGGGAGGCCTGGACAAATGGTATCCTGTCACAGGGAGGTGTTACACCACCCCAGACAGGAGATAGTGGATTGTAGCAGGGAGGGTTGAATGAAACTAGACACTGCCTGGGGAGCACAAGGCTTCCCATGCACAGTTCAGTTCAAACCGGTGCTGGGACACTCCAGTCCCAGCTCTGGCATGAAACTGGACAAAGGGAAAGGGGTGTAACCACCCCCTTCCTGGGTCCCACCCACAGGAGGGACCTAGCAGGTAATCCAGCCGCTTGATTTGGAATAAAGGTAGGAGCTGTGCCCAGGAGCATTAGATTATCCTGAACGAAACTTTGATACAGAACTCTGGACCCTTCGACATCCCACTCGACATGGAAGACTGAAGAATCTCCCTTGTGGTCAAGGAGTGCCCACCCAGTGCAAACAGGCACCATCCAGCGCCCAATAGTTTGCTTTGTTGCAGTTCCCGCCGGAACTCGAGCGACAGAGATCGACAAGACCCAGCTTCCCTGACTTCTAACAGCCCGATCCACAGTCCCAGCGAATCTGAGACCCGTGGAGGCGACGTGAAGCGTGGAGCCGGCCATCTTGAAAAGACTGCGAAGTGCTGACCGTGCAGCTTCCGAGGCACCCTCAAAGCTGTGCATTGGGGTTTGAGAAGCCCCAGCCCGAGCAGCTTGTGCACCGAAGATCTCCCCTCCATACTCATCGAGTGCTGTGAGGGCCCTTTTGCATTTTCCTGCTCGACGCGTTGGTCCGGTCGCTTGCCTGTTGGCTAGTGGCCCCAGAACCGACGAACCTTGAAATTTACACTGCTAGTCTGATTGCTCCAGGCTTGCTCTCGCTCCCCTGAAAAGGAGCCACCGCTCTGACCTTGCTGGTCCGAGTAAGAAGCAATCTTCAAATCCTGCGTGGGTTGTAATTGCCAAGGCTCGTTACCTCTGATCCAGAAGCCGACACCGCCGACAGCGAGAGCCTTCGTGGAACAGCTCGTGCTCCACTCCTGGTCATCGTCGATGCCCCAGAGTCCACGTGGCAGTGGAGGCAAGCTTCACGACAACCACCTGATTGCGCCCGACATTGCCTGGTTCCTTCCTGGTTCCATCCTGGTCACAGGCTAGTGACCCAGACTCTGTCCCCTGTGCTTTCAGGTACTCTACATCTTCGATCCACCCTTGGATCCAACCGGACTCTTCCCTCCTGGCTGCCTGCAGCATCTTCATCTCCAGGCTCCATAGATCTCCACGACGAAACCCAACACACTTTGGCACCTATGCACCCGCTTCCTGTGGGTGAGGTAACGAACTAACACCGGTGCTCCTGTAGTGGTTTACACCTCTGGTGTCCTAGTTTAAAGTGGGGTAATTCTATTCCAGTCGGAAGACTACCAAAACAGTAACTCTATAACTTTTACGCGCCATTGACTTTGCATTGGTGCATGCGTGTGCGTTAGGCACTGCACCCGTGTCCCGCGGGCCTCTCCCGACTTCATCACTGCTAGTCCCGAGTAGTCCCAGCGATTCACAACGCCCTAGGCCTTACCATTGTTTGAGAGGTGGTACTTATACCACTATTTTAGTATATGGTTTGAGTGGCCACATGGCCTCTCCACAATTGTGCAACTTTTGAATGTTTAACTGTGCTTTTGTTTAAACGCTTGTGCCTCTGCACTCATAAAGAGTACAGAGGATTATTCTAGTAATAAATACATATATTTTTATAATTGTGTGGTGGCCTTTCATTTGATATTACAAGATTGCATATGGTAAAACAGCTGGCTTCACATGCCCTCTTGAGTTTAGCCTAAGACTGCTTAGTCCATGCTACCCCTAGGATAGCTTGTCTATAAGGTTGACTTTACAACCACCACCATAAGGGATTGTTTGGACTGATACAGGGTGCCCACAGAACTGTGGACATCATACATCAGGCCAACTTCTCACAACAACCATGACTATGTGGCCCACCATGGAAGAAACTGCCATCACAAAGTCCATCTACTCTGGGGCCCATCGCACCCTTGCCTCCACCATGCTTTCTCCAGAGGTCTCTAACACATCAGTGAAGCACTCAAGCCTATCATGAACAACTAGATCTCATCTGCCACCTTCCTGGAAACTTAAAGGCATGCCACAGTTCTCTCCTGCTAAAGAAAAACTCAGTGGGCCCTTTGACACTCAGCAACTACAGACTGATCTTGCTGCTCCCGCACCAGGCCAATATCAATAAAAGTCTCACCAAACTTCTCAGCCACTACCAGCTCCTCAACATCACACAGTCTGGCTTCAGACCCAACCACAGCACTCAAACTGCCCTTATCACGATATCACAGTTCATCATCCTAGAGCGGTTGTTGAATGGTGCCCCTTTATAACCTGGTGAGTATACATCTCCACAGCCTTTCACCGTTCCACACTCAGTGCAGTCCATGAGATTCTCATTGCCCTCCCCCAGGGGGAAACCAAAATTGGTGGGAACTTTAACGACATTATAGGTCAGGGGGATTTGTTTGGGCCACCAGGGGGGGCATTCGGCGGTGCAGTCGTGGCCTGTGGGAGTGGGCTTTCAACCTGGGACTACACGACGCATGGCGAGCCTGGCATTCTGATGTTCGGGAATACACTCTCATCTGCAGTTCGTGGGTCCCTGTCCCGTATTGACTACTAGTTTCACCCTACTGACGAACTACATGGCAGCTCAGGTTACAGATTTTGCCCAGAGGGATATCCGATCACGCTCCGGTCCTGCTTCTTTTCTAAGCTTCTCTCTCTGAGGCATGACATCTCAATGCCTGGTTTCTCCAGGATGAAAAGTTTGTTAACCATTTGGGAGTAGAACTGACCGCTTTCCTCAAAATAAAGGTCCCTGGGCACTCTGTGGGAAACCCTTAAGGCATACATGAGGGGGGAGGCTCGCTCCTTTCAAAAAGGCGCAGAGAGTGACAAACTCAGATCAGTAAAGGATTTGGAATCGTCCATACTAGCCCAGGAGAAGGATGATCCCGGCTTGTGCTCCAAGTCTCAGAGGCACCAGTTGGAACTAGACAGAGCATTTTTACGTGAATTATGTACGGAGGAGGCTAGGAAGGGCTTAATGGCCTGACACGTATATGAGTGGGGGGACCAATCCAGCAAATTGTAACACTGGCTGGCTACTCAGTGGGAGGCCTCCCATGTTGTTACCTGCATAAAGATCCTGTCAGAAGTGTGGATTGAGCACTCCACTCAGATTGCAAAGGCCTTTGCCCATTTCTTTATCCACTTTGCTGCTGATGACGAGCTCAGCTCGTCATCAGCTACGGCGCTGCTATGCTGATGACGAGCTGAGCTTGTCACGTAACGCGGCTTTTTGAAAATTGCCCCACACAGCGGGAAAAACCGCCGCAGCGATGCGGTTAAACGCCCCCATTACCCCACCCGGTAAGAGCTGGAGTCCCCTATGACTTCAGATTTGCCTTTGCCCTTCATGGAGATCAGCTCTACATCAAGACATCTTAGCGGATGATATAGGAGCGGCTATCTCAGAGTCTAACACAGGAAAGACTATAGGTTCCGAAGGGTACCCTATGGAGTTCTATTGCATGCCTTTCCTGTGCTGTCCTTGCCCCTAGTTTGGTTTTTCACTGTAGCGATAGTACGTAGCCGCTTGCCCTCCGGGGTTGATGGCAAAACTATTGTGGTTTTGTCCAAGCCAGGCCACCCTCAGACGACCTGTGCTTCCTTCCGTCCCATCTCCCTCATTAACAGTGACGTTAAAATCTACACCAAGCTCTTGGCCAACAGGCTGCTCTCAGTCCTTCCCTTCCTGGTTCATCCCGACCAGTGCAGGTTAATTCCTTGTTGGGGTACCAGACATTGCAGTTGGCACATCCAGGTGACTCTGTCTCGTATCAGGACCCTGGGAGGTTCAAAGGCCCTCCTCCTAATTGACTTTGCAAAGGCCTTAGACACGGTTGATTGGTCTTTCATGGATGAAACCATACAGGCCATGGCTTTTGGGCCAAGGTTCAGGGCGTACAGTAAGGTTTTATACGCCAGCCCACTGTGCTCAAGTGACCATCAACGGCATCTTGTCTTACAAATTTTCTATTCCACAGGGTTGCCCTCTGTCCCTGCACAGGTATGGGATTTGACACAGGCCTCACCACGGACAACCGCATCGCCTTAATGCTGATGACGTCCTGCTTTTTATGACCCGCCCAGCAGAAACTGGACCCAGGGTTCATCATATCCTATGGCTATTCTGCAAAGCATCAGAGCTGCGTGTCAATTGGTCCTAGTCCCTGTTGGTCCCTTTGCAGGATGTAATCAACAAAAAAAGAGTCCACCTGTGCGGTTTCTTGACTGTCTTTAATTCTATTTAAAGAAAACAGAAAGTTTTCTTAAAATTACTCTCACCCACAAAGAGAACCCTTGGTGGCATGCGTCATCATCGGATTCTTCCCGTCCTGCTGTGGAACGGGGCGTGCTGCGACCAACGAAGACACAGGAGCACTTTTAGAAAATACTATGAAGAGTTGATGGTATAAGAGAGGGAGGGTCTAGGTTAGAGTTAAAAATACCTAGCTAGGTAGGAACAGAAAGAACATTTTTTATTCAGTCTTCCTGCTGGTATAGTTAACAAGCATTGGAAACGCAATCGGGCTCGGATTTATTTGAGTTAGAGCTAATGTCATTGTAAATGGCAATGTCTTTTAGCCATGTGTTATGGAGTGTAGTCATGTGGTGTGTAGTGGAATTATGTGGGTTGGATTGGAATTGTAGCAATGGTGGCATGCTGCGCTTTAGATGACTATGTTTAAAGGTAAAGTGCACCATATTGTGATTGCTACAATAGTTAATTGTGGTCTTATGTGTGTGGTCTTATGTGTGTATTGTTATGTGTGTGGTGTTATGTGCGTGTGTGTGGTGGACTTAGTTCGAGTTTTCGTACCCTGCACACTCACACACTGCCCCATACACACACACACTGCTCACCCTATACACTCACACAATGTTCACCCTGCACACACACACACACTGCTCACCCTACACACACTCACGGTGCTCACCCTGCACACCCACACACTGCACACCCTACACACTCACACAATGTTCTCCCTGCACACTCACACAATGTTCACTCTGCACACTCACACACTGCTCACCCTAAACACTCACACAATGTTCACCCTGCACGCTCACACACTGTTAACCCCCAAAGTGGAGTGGTGTGGCTCACTGGTTAAAGGCGGCAGACCCGTAAACAGAGAATGGCCCGGGACCAGGGTTCAATCCCAGACGCGGCAGGGTCGTGGACCAGGGTCAAACAGACTCGATAATTCTCGCCTCGGTGCCTACTCTAACCAGGGAACACACTCGGCAACTCTGGGCATTAAGCTTGCCTCATCTCTACAAAGGCCCCCCACAGACGCCGGGGATGCCTGGTTTCACCTTGGAGATACCCAGAAAGGGACCATCTCACAGGGAAAACCAGGACGGGTTCCCAGCGGTCTTCAGCGCCAGGATACTCCTTTGAGTCACACTGCGCTTTACAAGTACACCCACACCCCCCCCACATCACCCTGCATACTCACACACTGCTCACCCTGCATGCTCACCCTGCACACTCACACACTGCTAACCCTGCACACTCACACACTGCTCACCCTACACACTCACACACTGCTCACCCTACGTAATGCGAAAAGACCTAGCTCTGCCCTTTGGCCTGTGTTGTAATTGTACAGTAGGTTGTGAGTAGTTGCGCTTGATTGATTGGTTGCTGCTCCCCTCAGAGAGGACCGGCTGCCTCCATGAAGCTCCCAAGACATGTGTTCAGCTGTTCTTTGTTTTAGCTCCTGTGTGTCAGTGCACCGTGTAAGCGCACAAGCATACCTTGCTCTCTCTGGAACACTCACAATGCTGAGTTTCTCTCACTCTGCTGTCACTCTCACTCTGCTGTCACTCCCACTCTGCTGTCACTCCCACTCTGCTGTCACTCCCACTCTGCTGTCACTCCCACTCTGCTGTCACTCCCACTCTGCTGTCACTCCCACTCTGCTGTCACTCCACCTCTGCTGTCACTTTCACTCTGCTGCCACTTTCACTCTGCTGTCACTTTCACTCTGCTGTCACTCTCACTCTGCTGTCCCTCATGCTGTCACTCTCCCTCTGCTGTCTCTTATGCTGTCACTCTCACTCTGCTGTCTCATTTTTTTGTTTGAATATGTCTTATTGCATTCTTTTTTATTACTTGAAAAACATACAAAAGCAGTTAACACAGATGTGTTGCAGAACACACATGACATGTCGCAGCAGTTGTCCATATATGGTGATAGATACAACAAAGTGAAAAAGGATAACAAAGCATAAAATATCGAGAAAAAACATGGCAGGTCATTAGAGAGATGATCAATGACAACTGTTCGCCAATCTGGCACGTCTGTTCCCTCACACTATATCACCCAAGTACCTGGTCGTGGACACCCACAATGTAACATCAGTGGTATGGGAAAAAATTAGGTATGTTTAAAGCACATTGATTACACTGTCAGTAAGCTAGATTAGTGTAGATCAGACAGGAGCCAACGTCTCAGCCGAAAAGGTCGGCTATGAGAGGAGGGAGAAAGTAGGAGTATCGAGATGTGCGTCACCTTCAAGACGTAAGGAGCGGTGCAATGACACCCTACAGTTTTCGGGCGTACCTCACACTCCACTTTGAAGAAAAAAAAACATGTATGCTTCTAAAACATAATGTGATAAGTTATCTGCGGACATCGCTACAGATATTGAACATAGGCCAAGGCCCCTCGCAGTGTCAGCCATATCCGAAACATTTATGTGGAACCAAAATTTACGTAAGAGAAACTAAAAATGTAGGGGGCTATGAACTGGGTGATAACAAACTAAAGGGAATGGGGCATAGGTGGGTGTGGATGTCTCCGTGTCAGCAGTGGGGGTCTTCCAACGTCGCTGGTTGCAGCTGCGATAAAAGGGAAGTGAAGGGAGGGGAGGGAGGGGGAAGTGAAAGAGAGAGGAAACGGGGAGGGGGAGATTTATGAAGTAGAAGGGCGCATGAGAAGGAGGAGAGGTGGGGGCGGGGGTCAATTCCCCACTTCGAGGTAAAAGGGCGGTCAGGTAATGCCACTCTGCAAGCAGGCCTGGTGATAGGCAGCCAATGTAGTGTCCCTGTCTTGCACTATGGGGTACATGCGGAGTCCCGCCATCTCTTCCCTGTGCAAGGCTACGCTCTCCGCTCTTGCCCAATTGTCAAAAGAGTGGCGCCAATGTATTGCCTGAGGGGGTTCGCTATTCTTCCAACGCTTGGTGATGAGGCGTTTCGCAGTAACCAGCCCCAAGTCCCAAAACCTGGCCTGGGTTTTGGTTTGTTTCGTCCGCCTAAACAGTCCTAATAGACAGGCCTCCCATGTATGTGGCAGTCTACTCCCTGTCGCTCTTGTAAGAGAGGCTGACACTGCCGTCCAATAGTCGTGCAGGAGGGGGCACTCCCAGAGCATATGTAAGAATTGCGCGTCCACTAGTCCGCATCTAGGGCATGCTGTTGTGTTAAGATCAAAATAGCGGTTTATTTTATCCGGGGATAGGTACGCTCGATGTACAATATAATATTGAATGATCTTAAAGCGGGAATTGCGTGGTAAATTCAGGGCGCCAGCAAGCACAAGTGCCCACTCTTTATCAGTCCAGTCTCTGCCTCTATCCGCAGCCCATTTGTCTCGCAATCGCTGAGAGGAAAAGTGTGTGTGTGTGTGTAGGGCCTGGGCAAGCCAGTGTACTATGTGGGAGCCATTACCCATTACATGCAGATATTGTATCAGCAGGTGGGTTGGCAGCTCCTCCGCCAGGTCACCCCAGGCTTGTGCATATAAGCGTACAATCGCCGCATGCATGAGGAATTGACCCACAGGTAACCCCGTGTTGGCCGCCAGGGTCTCGAACGGCAAGAGGGCTCCCTCGGTATATAGGTCTCCTAATCCTTCCAAGTCGGCCTGTGCCCAACTCTCCAGTGCCATTTACGCGAGTGCACCGCCCTCCCAAGGTGTCCCCAGTAGTGGAAGGTGGGGCATACGGTTTGGTGGAGCTTGTGAGTTTAAGGCTTCTCACGTAACATTTCTGCGCCACTGCAAGGTGTAGTTGTGTGGGGCAGCGAATTTTGGCCAAGGGGTGGGACAGTGCATGGATCTGCGCAATCGACATAATAGTGGAATCCGTGGCAGTATCGCCCAGGTTCTTTCCACTCAGCCAGTAGGTAACCCACTGTAGTAGTGCAGCTAAGTAGTAAAGCTCCTGATTGGGGATAGCCAGCCCCCCGTGTGCCGTCGAGGCATGCAAGGTCTTTAGTACGACTCTGGGTCGTCCCGCGTTCCAGATCAATCGTCTGGTTAGGGTTTCTAACTCCCTGAAGACTCTGGTCGGGACATACACCGGAAGATTAACGTAAAAGTACAACAATCGAGGTAGTGCTATCATTTTTGTAAGTGTAATCCGGCCGGGAACGTTGAGTGGGAGGGAGTTCCAAAAGGCTCCTTGGGCCGTGAGGGACGATATTGTCCTGATGAGGTTGCCCTCCAACAAATCAGCAGGGTCCCGATACACATAGATCCCTAGATAGCGGAAGGTGGTAGGGTACCAGAGGAGTCGCTCGCCCATTACCACTATATCAGACTCCGGCGTGTCAGCGGCGAAAGAGTACACTCCTGACTTCGCCCAATTGACTTGGAGTCCAGACACGTCACCGAAGCGGCGGAATATGTCGCTGAGCGTGCGCGGGAAACAAGTCAGGTCTCTGATGTATAACAATAGATCATCCGCATACAATGACACTGAATGCAGTCCATCAGCCAGTGGAAGGCCCCAATCTGCACCTGAAGCTCGTAGTTGCGTTGCCAGGGGCTCCATCATGAGAGCAAAGATTAAGGGGGAAAGGGGGCACCCCTGTCTGGTGCCTCTGCGTACTCCGATCGAGTCCGAAAGGAGCCTGCCAGTGCGGACGCGCACCACTGGATCTTGGTATAGCAGTTCCACCATGTGCAGGTAGGCATCGCCCAAGCCAAACTTCTCCAAGACCAACTTTAGGTAGGGCCACTCCATGGAGTTGAACGCTTTTTCAAGATCAAGCACCAGGCATCCTGAATGAGGCCACTGAGGTGTAGCAAGACTTTGAACTCGGAATAGGCGTCTGAGGTTATAAGACGTGCTGCGGGTCGGCACAAAACCGTTTTGATCAGCATGTACCAGGTTCGGTATCAAAGGTGCCAATCGTTGGGCCAACGCAGACGCCAGGATTTTATAGTCAGTGTTGAGGAGGGCAAGTGGTCTGTATGAGCCCATGTTGAGGCCATCCCTGCCCGGTTTTAGGAGAGAGATTACATTCGCCTCGTTCAGTGTTGGAGGGAGAGAAGAGTCCGTTATTGCCGCTCTATACACTCGTAGCAACTCATGTATGAGAATGACCGCATAGGCTTTATAGAAGTCCGCAGGCAGACCATCCGGTCCCGGAGTCTTACCGTTGGAGAGGGAGAAGAGGACCGTTCGGAGCTCTTCCGACGTAAAAGGCGCGCCTAATTCTTCCTTCTGCGCATTAGTAGCCGTTGGCAGGGGTATCCCTGTCAGGTATTCCGATATGTCATCTGCAGAGGCCTGCAGGCGGGAGCGGTAAAGGCTCTCGTAATGTGCCGTGAAGGCCTCGTGTATGGCCCTCTGCGTGTAAACAGTGGCGCCCTGAGCGGTGCAGATGGACATCATCGGCGCAGTTTGGGTGTCACGTCGGATCAGCCATGACAGTAGTTTGCCCGGTTTGTCACCGGTGTGATGCGTACGCGCCGAGTGGGCAGCATAATTTAGGTTCCTCAGTCTCTCCAATAGTTGAGTATGTCGTCATCCCCCTCTGCCGCCTCCTGTTCCCTAGTTAGTAGTGTGGCCTCAACCTGCGTCAAATCACTTTCGATCTGTCTCCGCATTCCTGCCTGCATGCCCAAGCAATGGCCTCTCGTGACGACCTTAAACGCGTCCCGCTCAAGCTGTGGGGCCGATGCGATGTCATTATTGTCCTCAAAATACTGCAAGAGGCGAGTCGGGAGCGTGTCCCTGTATGTGGCATCCAGCAAGACATCCGGTTGGAGTCTCCACGTGGGCATCGGGGGATGGGGGCGTTCCCAAGCAATATCTAGGGTGTGAGGATTGTGGTCAGAGTGGGTGCGGCCAAAATAACAGGTGTCAGTGACATGAGGAAGTAAATTGCTCGATAACATAAATCTGTCTAAGCGGACATGGAGCATGTGAGCACCTGAGTAGTATGAGTAGGTCTTCCTGTTGGGGTTGCGAATGCGCCAGGCATTGTGAAGATCCCATTGTGTTGCCCAGTCTGTGAGCGCCTTCAGCGCCCCATTCGCCGGTGCGCTGGCCAAGGGGGGTGCGACCGGTCCAATGCCATGTCCAATACGCAGTTGTAGTCTCCTCAAAGCATAAGTGGTATGCCTGACCATGGGGCTATCGCTAACGATAGGCGCGCAAAGAAGCGGCCCTGGTTGGTATTGGGTGCATAGACGGAGGCAAGGACCACATGTTGGCCGTCTAAGCGCCCCTGGAGTATCACATACATGCCTTACTGTGTGTGAGTGCGAATGGTACCCCGGGACGTATCCAAATCAAGGCACCTCGCGCAAATGCTGAGTAGCCAGTAGCGTATAATTGTCCCCTCCACCTACGGCGCAGTGTAAGCACCTCCGTGTCAGTCAGGTGGGTCTCTTGCAATAATGCTATGTGTATCTGGTGTCGTCTAAGATATGAATAAATCTGGTAACGGTGTGAGGGTTTATGTATACCACACATCTTCCAGGTCCCGTGCCAAGACCGCGGTACCGCAGCAGTTAGGGCCAGGTGACCCTTCCGGGCCAAAGCAAGTTCATCGGTCACATAGCAGTAGGTCATAAGAACAAGAGAGCGACAATTGCAGACGTATTCGATAGTGGGGTAACGGATCCTTCATCTTGCAATTTATTCACTGGACTATGTCAGCGGTCTGTAGAGTAACAGCCGGGAGGTCCGACAAGACCTGTGAGTCGGATATTCCGTAGAGGTATTCATCATCGCTGATGAGGGCGGTAGGGCTGGCATTAAAATGGGGTCTGCTTCTAGTGAGCCGCTGATCTCTGCCACCATACAGAGGGCCTCCTGTTGCTCACTGTGGATAATTTCAGGCGCGGGGCCCATCTCTGTGTCCGTGTGTGTTGATCTCGCTGGCGAGGGTCTTCCACGGCGACAGCGCCTGAATCCACGGTTCCGTTGTCTCTTCGGGGGCATCTCACTAGGGTCCCCGACGACACCCGAGTCTAGCCAGGTTTCAACGGCTTTGGGGGTATTGAAGAAATGGGTCTTATCCTGAGCCACTACACGCAAGCGTGCCGGAAAGAGCAGTGAGTACTTCAAGTCCAGACTGCGAAGTCGCCGTTTTACCGCTAGATAAGAGTGACGTTGGCGTTGGACCTGTACGGTATAGTCAGGGAAGAACATTATCTTGGCATTTTCGACTTTGATGTCTGATAATTTTCTAGCCTCGCGCAGAATGGCGTCACGATCACGATAGTTTAGAACACGTAGAAGCATTGGTCTTGGATTAGATCCCGCAGGGGGAGGACGTGATGGTACGCGGTGAGCTCGCTCCACCACGAAGTGTGGCGAGAGGGTACCTTCCGGCAGCAGAGCCAATAGCCAGCGCTCCATGTGTACCGTCGGCTCCCTGCCCTCCTAGCGCTCCGGCAATCCCACTATGCGGATGTTGTTTCGTCGCGCCCGTCCTTCCGCATCCTCCGCGCGGTCTTCTAGGAATTCCAACCTGTTCAGGAGGTCTTGAACGTGTTTATCCATTTGCGTGATCTTGGGCGTGATGTCGGTTATGGTGCCCTCCAGGGCGGTCGTCTCTCGGAAAGTTTCTTGTGATCAGCGCGAAGGTGCGTGAGATCAATGGCCACTCCATCAATTTTGATTTCTGGTGCGGGTAAGCAGCACCGATTCCTCCAGCCGCTCCATCGCTGCCAGCATCGTGTCTAGTTTGGAGGCGGTCTGATCCACCTCAGTCGACTTCGCCATTTTTCCCTTTGTCTGCGTGCCACCGGTTCCAGTTATTGTTCTGGTTCCCCCAGACATGAGGGGCGCAGAAGTGTCGATTTATCCACACACACAGGGAACCCTCACAGGTTGCTAGGCAGAATGTGGCGTGTCTCGAGGGTCACATAGGGCTGCTATGTGGGAAACTCGGAAGTGTCAATCCCCCTGTCCGCTTAGGAGGAGGGTCACCAGGGAGAAAAAGCACACGCCTCTCACACTCAAGGGTAGCAGTAGTAGCGCGTCCAGGTGGCAGGAGGTCTCGTGGTAGCAAAGTGCTAAGCAAGAGATCTAGCACCTCGACAAGAACCCCTTCTGATCAATCCTCTTTGCGAGTATAGTCCGCTGTCGCAACACGTGGTTCCCAAGCAGGTGGAGGCCGTCGTAGTTCGTCTCCGCGCCACTCGCCGTGTTTCTCGACGGTTATCCGAAGGCAGGTGTAGTCCTTATTCTGGGTGGGTAAGTCGCTTTATAACTGGCACCAGCCACATCGTCCCGCTGTCATCCAACTCCAACAGTGAGTGGGGGTCAGGCCTGTGTGTGGTCGCATTTCTTATGGGGCGGCGAGGGGGAGTCTTGCTGGCGCATATGTATCCCCGGCGCTCTGGCTGCAGCGCTCAGCTCGCCACATCCGAGGGCGGGCCTAAGTTGTAGGTTCCCCCCGGGGGTCCGCAGTCACCCACACCGTCGCTTCCCTGCCCGTCAGATCGTATGCCGGAGGAGATAGTGCTGAGAGCGCACCTTCACAATTGCAGGGCCCCCGGAACCACCAGGGGGTGTCTGCGCGCAAGGGATCACCCGCAGCTGTATCGGCGCTAGAGGGGTGGGGGGATCTAGCCTCTCCGTTCCGCAAACCTGCCACCTCTTCTGTCGTCCGCAGCTCTGCACAGAACACAGGCCTGTCCTCGTGGCAGCCGGGGGAGGACACCAGCCTCAGATCGGGTCTGCCGGCGCCCCCTGCAGGTTGTCTGTAGCAGCGGTGAGGGCCCCAGGTGCTCCTTCGGTGCAACTCCGGTGAGTGTCTGGGTCGCCTCCGCCAGTCCAGAAAGCCCGATGTCTCGCGGTGGCTGTACAGCAGCGGGGCCCTGTGGAGAGGGCTCAGCCCCGGCCTCGCGTGATGTGATGTTGCAGCTGGGGAAGGACACCAGTCCCGAGGCGGGTCCAGCGGCATCACCGGCAGGCTGCTGTCTCTTTGCAGCAACGGCGTGGGCACAGGTACCGCTCCGGCGTAGTGCTGACGAGGGTCAAGGGCGACGCTACTGCAGCAGGGCCTGGTGGTGAGGGCTCAACCCCGGCCTCGCGTGATGGCGTGTGCTGGCCAGGGCAGTCAGGAGCACTCGATCTTCCCCAAATTCTCTCGGTGTGTGGGGGACTGCTTAATATCCCCTCGCTGAGTCCAGTCGCCAGTGATAAGCAGTTTTTACGGAGAAATGGCCTGTGGTAGGGGAGCTTCACCAGGAGCTCTACCCAGGCACGTCTGCCGCCATTGTGTGCTTAGCCACGCCCCCTTCACTCTGCTGTCTCATGCTGTCACTCTCACTCTGATGTCACTCTCACTCTGCTGTCACTCTCACTCTGCTGTAACTCACTCTGATGTCACTCTCACTCTGCTGTCACTCACTCTGCTGCGTCATTCTCACTCTGTTGTCTCTCATGCTATCACTCTCACTCTGCTGTCACTCTCACTCTGCTGTCACTCTCACTCTGCAGTCTCTCATGCTGTCACTCTCACTCTGCTGTCACTCTCACTTCTGTCACTCTCACTCTGCTGTCACTCTCACTCTGCTGTCTCTCACACATGTTCCATACCAAACCGCTTGTGATGTCACAGCGACTGACATACTTGGCAGAATCATGTGTACAATTAGGAGACACTGAGGAATAAGAGCTAAGATCATTGAGGGAATACCTTTACAAGGTATTTTAAAAGGTATCAGTGAGAGAGTAAGAAACTGAGGTTATTAAAGGAATGTCAGTAGGAGGCTTGTCTCACAAACGAGCATTTTACGGCATTTAAGAAATCATTTGTGTACAGCAGAACGATGTAAGCACAAGAGGTTGAGTGATTTGAGGCACTAAAGTGCTGATGTAATACTACTCAAACATGACGTATAACCTTCAGTCCTGCCTGCACTTGACATTTGTCTTCTGATTCCCACACTTTGCACCCTGTTTGCCGATGCTGGCACCCTCATTAACTTGGCTTCATCTTGTAACTGAGTCCCCAACATCCTAGGCAGCCATGTCTTTTGAAACCTTTGTACAGTGCTGTGGGCCTACTACTGAGGCATCACTCATGGAAAGGAATGCTGGGTAACTAGTTTATTCAGTACTCACGGCTCACCTTTTATGCATCTATCAGTCACCTGCCCAGTTATTTATTAATGTACTGAATATTTTGTTGATGATGTACTCTGCTCGTTGTTTGGTTTACTGTGACTGGGAGACCGTTATGAAAACATGTGACACAGAACATGAGCCTTACATGTGTCTTAACCTTCAGCACATAACTAGAACGAGTTATGGCAAAACGAAGCGTACTTATGAGTAATCTGGAGTTGTAGGAGTAGCATTTACATTTACTGGTGCATGATTTGTGAATGGGTTACTCTCCTGTGTCAGCTGTCAGTGCACTGGTCTGTCCGAGAACTCTCCTGATCTCTTACATGCAAGTCTGTTGCCTCCACATGACGTGCGTCCTCAATAGTTTACTCTTGGGGTGAACTTTCAACCCACCCCTTGCACCCCGGGAGCCATCCACAGAGTGAGTAGTGATGCTCTGACAGGTGAATGTTGTACCTTTCTGCTGGATCTGCACTCTTTAAGGAAGGCCTGGTTTGCAGAATAAAGCATTGCGTCATTTTGCTGGAATTCTAAACTTTTCAATTTAAAGGGCCAAGTAGGGTATATTTAGGTTGTATCAGTGAACGGCTGATTAGTATGAAACGTTTGCTAATTACAGGTGCGTCACACGACTGATAATATGAAAACCTAGTACGCACACCACTTGCCTCTGGAAGTCCTTACTTAAGGGACTAGTCAGCACTTTGAATTTGGAAATCGAATGCCTTTAATTGTTTTCGTGGCTAATGAGTTACTGACGGATATCTTATGTGTTATTGAACGTTTTACAAGCAGATTGCATTCTATTTTAAAATAATCTCCAGTGCAGTCCTTCAGACAATGTGCAGCGCTCCAGTGCTTAAAGGGGTTTTGTGCTTTGTAGCTCCTTAAAACAAATACCTTACTTCAGTGTGTTTCCGGAACATTAGTGAGTGTGTTTATCGGAGGTTTACCGTGATTTAAGCGCTTCAATGTTTGACAACAGTGCAACTGAAAAGTAGGGAAATAAAGTGATTTTCCGGAATAACACAGGTTGGATACATAAAAGAACCTAGAGGTAGAACGTTCATTCCTCTGACCCATTGAGCTGACAACAAAAACAAGAGACAAAAAAACAATGCATGTATTTGTTCGTGGTGTAAATTTCTCCATGGAAGCTGTATAAAAGTGCACGCTGAGCCGGGTAGCATATCAGGAGCGAGATTTGTGCCCGCATAGACCTGACTGTATTAACGTCGACTGCGGCTGGGGCAAGATGGCGGTAGGCAGGAATAGGAAGGATAAAACCCTGAAAGACACGCCTGCGTCGCTGGTGGGTCAATCCGCCCGAAAACTGTTGAGAAGTCGCCGCGGCCTGAGGATGGCGATGCGTCAGCCACCAAGGCCTTCATGGTGGAGTTGTTTTCGGCCATCAAGGAAGACATTTCGGAGCTGCGCTCTCAGTTGGTCTCTGACCTGCGGGAAGTGCGGCGCGATGTAGATGCGATAGGGGAGAGAGTGGCGACCCTCGAGGAGCATGACTTGGAGACGGCGGGCGACATACATTGACTCCAGTAGGATGTGATTAGGCTGACTGAACAGAATTTAGACCTCCAGGCACAACAGATCGCGCCAAAATATCATTCTGATTCGGGAGGTGCCTTGGAAAGGTGAGGGGCCTGACCTTCATGAATATGTAGGAGCCCTTTTCCGACAGATTTTGGATGAGGAGGACCTACAGGACATTCAATTGGACAGAGTTCACCAGGTGGGCCTACCGAGGGGGGCCCAAAGCCCCCCTCCTGACATCTTGGTGTGCGTTCATGATTTCCAGCTCAAGGAGCGGATTCTGCGGAAGGCTAGAGACATCAGCCCCCTCCGATTCCGGGAGCACCACCCGCTGCTCTTCCAAGACCTGGTGGCATCCACATTGATCAAAAGAAGAGAGTTCAAGTCTGTCACTACTTATCTGAGGGAGCAAGACATCCCCTACTCGTGGGGGCACCCGTTCAGGCTAATCGTCAAGCTTAACGGAAAGCTGATCCAGGTTCGCTCCCTGGTGTCGGCCCTCGACGTTTTGGGCCTAGAGAGGTCCACTCCCTCATCAGGTGATGCGGGGTCTCCCACCAGACGACGCAGGCGATCGACGGAATGGCAACAGGTTGGCAAACCGGCACCTACTGCAAAACCCGATTTGTCCATGAGCCGGCTTGAGAGAGGAGCAGCGGTCGCATCTGTGGCACTGGTGACAGATGCGGCGGGGGGCTCCTGAGGAGAGACACCTACGACTGGCACTGACTGGGCTAGTGGATGGCGCCGGAGGAGGCCGTCTACTGGAAGCTGCTGTTGATCTTCTTATGTCCTCAAAGGGAGTAGAGTTCTGCATCAGGAACTGGTTATATGGACTGTTGGTGCCATGTCCCCCAGCTCTTGGGGCCTGTCTGACGAACTGTTGTTTGCTTCTCCTTTTTTTCATTGTTGAAGTTGGTCTGGATGGGGTTTGTGTGTGTGGGGGGTGGGAGGGACTGGAGTTGGGGAGGTTGGGGGTGCTGGGGGGTCTCTGCGTCAGCTGGGGGGAGGCATGGGAAGGGGTCTAGGGTGGGGGGGGGCTTAGGTAAGGGAGGCTCTTTAGGAATCACAGCACCGGAAGGTGTACAGCGGGTCTACCTATCCGTATGCAGCGTAGGGAACTAAAAATAGTGAACCTGAATGTCCGTGGCCTCAACAGCCCGATAAAGCAGGCGGCCATTTTATCCCTGCTAGAGAGTTCGGAGGGGGCTATTTGCCTGCTGCAGGAGACCCATCTACTTTCCAAAGATACAAGGCGCATGACAGATAAGCGCTTCCCACTACAGCTTTGGTCTTCAAAGCCTACTAAGAAGAATGGGGTGGCGATTCTCTTTAGCGCGTGTGCAAAATTATCTCCCAGGTTGTAGATATTAAAGGAAGACTCCTAGTTGTGAGAGTGCAATGGGGGGACACGCAGTTCACTATTAGGTCCATTTATGCGCCGAATACTAACCAAGAGTCCTTCCTGTAGTCAACGCTTGCGCAGGTTTTAGCTACCCCAGATGCCCAGATACTGGTGGGAGGTGATTTAAACTTTGTGATGGTGGCAGCGACTGACAGGTCAGGACAGCGCGTGTACCAGACTGGGGCCTTATCGCAGGGAGGGAAACAGTGGCTGGTGGAGGGAGGATTGCATGACGTATGGCACATTCACCATCCCCAGCAGCGCGATTATACCTACTATTCGGTGGCCCACAGGACCTATGCGCACTTAGACCACTTTCTGGCCACGACCTCCATCTTGCCTCACTTATCAAAGTCAGACATTATGCTGCGTTCCTTGTTGGACCATGCACTTATCTCAGTAACCTTCACTTCTAATGGGGTCCGGCCGCCATCGGCGGGATGGCGCCTTAGAGACTCCTTGCTCCACTCCGAGTCGGTAATCACGAAGATCAGAGAGACAATAGTCCATTGACTGGCCGAGAACGAGGTGGAGGGCACACCCCTGGTGGCAGTCTGGGAAGCCCTAAAATTAGTGACGGGAGGCGAATTTATAGCCCTGGCTGCGACGTACTCCCACTTGCGTAAAGAGAAAAGAGCGGAGTTAGAAGGGGACATTAGTGGCCTCGAGGCGATACATAAGCGGACTGGGGCGCCAAGGATTTGGCGGTAACTGGAGTCGAAGAGGCGCATGCTGAAACACTTAGATAAGGATAGAGCTATGCATGCCCTCCTGCGTCTGCGGCAAAGTTCTATCTCTGTGGAGACAAGGCAGGACCGATGTTGGCTCACAGACTGCGGTGCGTTCCCAACTGAACACTATACAGGCAGTTCGGGATCGGGGCGCGACTGAACATACCACAGACTCCGCCATTGTTGACACCTTTCAGTAGTTCTATCAGGCCCTGTACCACAATGAGGGCGCGCCTTCCATCGGGATAACAGAGTATCTGGAGTCCTGTAATGTTACAACCCCCCCTACAGAGCTCCTCGGAGGCCTTTGACATGCCTATTCGCATCGAAGAAGTCATTTCGGCTATTTCAAAGCTGAAAGTGGCCAAATCACCGGGGCCGGATGGCTTCTCTGCAATGTTTTATAAAACTTTCTGCAGGGAGTTGGCCCCACTCCTGACTCGCCTTTTTAATTATTTTTTGGACACCGGGGTTGTAGCGCCGTCCATGTCGGAGGTGGCCATCACTGTCATTCTCATGCCCGGGAAGGATCCCAAGGAGTGTGGATCATATAGACCGATCTCGCTCCTCAACATCGATGCCAAGTTGTTTGCGGGGGTGCTCCCGGCCAGACTCAGCCCCTTGATGGACGGACTCATTGAGCCCGATCAAGCGGGATTCATTCCTACGCGGCAAGGAGGAGACAATACCAAAAGATTGCTCCACCTCATGGACTTGGTCCATCGTTCTCGGTCGCAGGGTCTCCTGCTCTCCATAGATGCGGAGAAGGCCTTTAACCGCGTAGACTGCGACTACTTGTTTGCCGTGTTACGGGTGTTCGGACTGAGGAATAACTACATACAATGGATTCGGTGTCTTTACGCAGCCCCTAAAGCGGCAGTGCGGGTCAATGGCTGCAGGTCTGCTCTTTTCTCTATCGCAGGAGGAACGCGACAGGGATGTCCCCTGTCCACGTTACTCTTTGCGCTCTATATGGAGCCCTTCGCCCAGCGGGTCCCGTCCAATGTAAACATCTCCGGGATCAAGTTTGGGGCGGACGCGCACAAGATTAGTCTGTACACGGACGATGTCATCCTCTCACTTACCCACCCCCACTCTTCATTGCGGAATCTTTAGAACGAATTGGCAGAGTTCCAGAAAGTGGCAGGTTTCAAGGTCAATTTCACCAAATCGCATGTCCTTAACCTGTCTATACCGGAAGAGGACGTCCTGGATCTGAAGCAGGACTTTGAATTCCACTGGGCGCAATACGATATTCAGTATTTGGGTATTCGCCTAGCATCGTCAATTTCTAAAACTGTGTCCCTGAACTACAAGATGTTGGTTGAGCAGGTCACTAAGGCTCTCTCTGACTGGTCCCAACTCAAACTGACCTGGTTTGGGAGATTGGCAGCCCTGAAGATGACTGTTCTCCCCCGCACACTGTATTTGTTTCAGATGATGCCACTAACCCCGCCGCCGGGCACTCTCCGGAAACTGCAGGCGCTCCTTAACAGATTCCTGTGGGACAACAAACGGCCGCGCCAGGCACTGTCCGTGGCGGTTACTCCGAGGGCGGCTGGGGGATTGGGTTTTCCCCTGCTGTCTGCCTACTTCCAGGTGTCCACCCTGTGATACATAGTGGAATGGAACAGACCCATGTCCAGTAAACACTGGAACTTCATGGATCAGAAGGTGGCGGGCTGCAACATTTGGCAGGAGCTTTGGCTGCCTCGCAAGCATAAAGCATGGGGCCTCTACTCGTCCCTGGTGACGGCGCCGACCCTTAAGGCATGGGACCAGCTGGCGTACCGAAAGGGATGGACTACATTCCCCTCACCGATGACACCTATTGTCGACAATCCGGAGTTCCCTCCGGGTCACGCGTCCCCGGTCTTCCATCGCTGGCGAGATTGATTCCGTTTCCCCAGCTGCAAACTCAGTTCTTCCGGTTGCCGCCGACAGATGCCTTTTCTTACACGCAGGTGGCACACTTGGTTACCCAACCCACTAACGTTGCTGATATGTCTCGACCGCTGACGAAGTTTGAAAAGTGGCAGGTCTGTAGGAAAGACGACCGGCGGCTCATCTCGGAGTTGTATGCTATGATTCTGAGTCACCCCAAGAGACAACGCACCCCTGCGCAGGTCCGATGGGAGACGGAGCTGGGACGCCCGCTCTCGAAAAAAGAGTGGGAACATGTGTTTTACCGTGCGCAGCACACTGCCTCCAATACTGCAGGGGCTGAATCAGCGTATAAAGTGGCAGCCTATTGGTATTACACCCCAGAGCGTGTCCGAGCTTGGGACGTCACTAAATCAGGTCTCTGCTGGAGGGGGTGTGGGCTAATGGGGACATTGGCACACTTGTTATGGCACTGCCCGAAGCTGGGAGGTACTGACCCATGATTTTGGACGAGCTAGATGAGGCATTTCAGATTACATTCCCCCGATTGCCGGAGCATACTTTGTTGGGGCTTCCCCATTCCAAGTCGCTGAAGGGTAGACAGGTTGCGCTGGCGCTGTTGGATGCGAGGCAGGTGTTGCTGGCAAACTGGGGTTCCCAGACGGTACCTGATCCCCGAGACTGGTTTTAGAGGCTATGGCATATTTTGACAATGGAAAGGGTCTCGATGGGAATAGATGCGAAAGGCACTGAGAATGCTAAATTGTGGGGCCCGTTCCTGCATCTTCTATCCAAATTCCTGCGAGAAGTAACCTGCCCGAAATACCTGCAGATCCTACAACTCATCCCCTTCGAATCGGATAGAGCTAACCCAGTAGTTTGAACCTTCCCTTAGAGCTTTGAAAGACTTTTGTGGTAATTCTACAGTTTAAGCTGGCGCAGAGAGGGGTGGGTTGGGGAGGGGGATCGGTGTGTGTGTGTGTGTGTGTGTGTGGGTGTGTGTGTGTGTGTGTGGGTAGGTGGGGTGGGTGGGTAGGTGGGGTGGGTGGGAGGGGGGAGGGTGTTTGTTGTTTCATTTGTTCCGTTTCTGAAAAGGGGGTGGCCACTGCACAGGCGGGGCAATTACCTCAGGATTATAGCATTTCGCGGGGCCGACCTCCGGGTTGTAGGCCCAGACACTTGTTGATGCACTGTGTTTATACCCTGCCGGCAAGTTGATGTAGGCAGCTGAGCTGTGTACCATATTCCTTCCCGCATAATAAAAATGATTGACTCTAAACTGCGGAATAGCTGGACGGAGGACCGGACTATCCCTATAGATTACAAATCCTTTGAAAACATATTTGGAGAGATCCCCAAATCCTCGAGAAATGCCTGCTTCTAACTAATTAATTTTTTCATATTGCACAGAGCCTACTTCACCCCTGGTAGGATAAACACGTTTCTTCAGAGGGAAGATGCGAAATTCACGTGATGTGGAGAGGCGGGTGTAGAACTACTGTAGAACTACTTCACATGCTGTGGGCATGCCCTGGATTGCAGGCCTTTTGGGAAGAAGTAATAAACACTATTGGGGGGACAATAGATCAACCGATCTCACCCACTCTTGCTCACTGCCTACTGGAATTGTTCCCACACAATGCTAAGAATAGGGTCACCAGCCAATTTCAGGATTTGGCACTAGCCCTTGCGAATCGTGAGGTCACGCGACATTGGAAATCCCTCGGGGGACCAAAAAGCCTCACTTGGAAGGCCGAACTAGAGAAATGGGCGGCCTGCGAGGGGAGGGTTCTCCTACGGAATGCCAAGAAAGGGATTGGGGCATTGGAGCAAGCTCATGCCTGCGAGACACTGACCAATAGCCTGAAGGAGCCTGAATTAACTTTGGGGAAGACAACTCTGACGGGAGTGTCCCCACGAGGGACACAGGAACCACGGGCGGTGAGGGAGGAAGACACAGGACGTTAGAGAAGGGCCTCTGATATATCCCTACACTGGAAGACAGCGGAGAATTGATTTGTTGAGTCGGGGGCAGGGGAGGAGACCACGAAGATTAAACTCAACTTACAACCTACGGTTACCACAAATATAAGATGACTGATGGAAATCTGCTAGGACGGGAAGGAGGGAGGTGGATACTGGGGTAGATAAGGGGATGTGTATTAGCACTAGTGACCTGTAATCATAGCCATGAATATAGAATAAATGCAAAGATGGTCCGCAAGATGACATTCTATGATAATGTATTCATAACTGAGATAAGGGAAATGTTCAGAACTGAGCCAACTGAGTACTTTAAGAAGAACAACGGATCAGTCTCCAATCCGGGAGCAGTCTGAGAAGCCTTCAAGGATATGGTTATTGGGGAGTGCATTGCAAAGCGTCATGGCATACTTAAATATATTTCTAATTGATAACCAACATTAGAAACCAAACTCAAGGAGTTAGAAACCAACAGAGGAACCAACAACGACACAAATAGCCTTGCACACATAAATGAATTTAAAAAAATAAAGAAGAGGCTGAGAGAGAGAAATACAATTCTTTTTTTTTTTATTTTTTATTTTTGGAAAACCTTTATTGTGCATTTGCAGAAGTACATATACGGGCCTACAACCCTCGGGCCGGCCACGAAAGAAACTGTAGCAGCACAGTCGCGAACAATACAATGACACGATAGCACGTAAGGAACACAGGCTGACATAAAAAGTTACACCATTAATAAACGTGATATCGCGTCGCAGGAGCTGTGAGGTTAATTTTTAAAGGTTTTTCTTCCGCAGCAATTAACGTCCAACATTTCTGTCTCAGTATAAAACACAAAATAAAATAGAGAAATAATAAAGCAGGGCCCGTGCAGGAGTAAACGCAACGGTGGCGACATGGCCCCCAAACGGATAATGACATACAATCAAGGTTCCGCAGGCAGCAGAGGGGTCAAGTACAGCCAACAGGGGTATCAGGATAAGTATACCATCTGGTACGCACCCCCGGCCACCCGCCCACAGTCCCGTCACAGGCCCAAGGCAGGAAGAAAGAGAGAAATCATAAAAAGGGAGAACAAGGCACCATAGAAACCGAAAATAAGAAAACCCATCCCCCAACCCACCACCCTACACGCATGCAGAGGCTACGGCCTACCCCCCCCAGAAATACAATTCTTGCTTCAAGGGCTGTTGTTAGTGTGTGTGTGGAGAGGGGGCGAGGCTCTTCAAGACATTAGCCAAACAAATGAAACACAATTGTGGGGTAAAGGGTAGAATCCACTCTAGACAATACTGATGAATTAATACATACAAAACAATAAATACTTGATACTTTACTTCAGACGCGCCCCCTCCCTGAACACCTTCAGGAAGATCCTCAAGACCTGGCTTTTCAGCTTAACAGATCTGAAGACACCCTCCCCACCCCCAAGCGCCTTGAGACCCTCGTGGGAGAGTAGCGCACTTTACAATTCCCCTGATTGATGGATTGATTCTTTTATAACTCTCTATAAGCCCCTTTATAATACTCATGCTATGATACACAGAGACAAGATTCTAGAAT
Organism: Lissotriton vulgaris; assembly: GCF_964263255.1. Taxonomy (NCBI): domain Eukaryota; kingdom Metazoa; phylum Chordata; class Amphibia; order Caudata; family Salamandridae; genus Lissotriton; species Lissotriton vulgaris. The sequence continues at coordinate 616,395,224 of NC_141695.1, read as the reverse complement.
TTTTGGAGCCCCTAACCTTAGCCTAGTTAAAAAGAACAGAACAGCAACTGCTATCAGCTCCAATTAAACATCAGGAAATAGGAATAGCGGTAAAAAGCCTTACAGGTGGGAAGTCATCAGGGAAGAAAATTAGTTACTTACCTGTGACTATTGTTCTCCAGTATTGGTATCTTTCATAGATTCACATGCTTGAATCATCCCCGTCTTCGTAGTGGGAGTCCCACGGTATACATATAAAAGCAGTAGATACAATTACCATAGGCTACAATGCAATGAACAGTCAGTGCAATAGCCTAACTACCTTCTTTTGTAAAAAAAAAGAACCAAACCCAACCAATAGCCAATCAGGCGATGGCACCCTCTAGAACAATGCCAAGAGAGGCTAGGTTCCTCAGATTTTCCAGCACAAGTCTGCAATTATAAACCCTAGAGAATATAGGAATCTCTCCGGGGAGGAGGGTGGGTCGCATGTGAATCTATGAAAGATACCAATACTGGAGATCTGTAGTTATAGGTAAGTAACTCATTTTCTTATCCAGTTTTGGATCTTTCATAGATTCACACGCTTGAATCAGAGTAGCTAGCACTTTATAAACAAGTATGTTGAAGTATCCTGAAGTGAGCGCAGATGATGCAAAGTCCCATTCCAGCGGAAGATGAGGCGGAAGGGGTGGCCCCATGAGTAATGGGTGTCATGTTCCCGTAAGAAGTCAGTCGCTATTTTAAAGGCCTTACGTTTCTGCAGCGTGACTGCCGATTGGTCTTGGAAGAGGGCCACCCGGTGACCTCTAAATTCCAGGGATGGCATGTTTCGAGCTTCGCGGAGGATCCTTTCCTTCAGGGGCTAGTTCGGCAGGAAGGCCAGGATATCGGGGGGAGGTGCCGCAGACCGGCGCGGTAGGTCCACTCTATGCGCCCTATCTATCCGGACAGGAAAGCCGGCCGGTTCATCCAATATCTCTCTGAACAAGTCTCTCAGGTAACCAGCCACGTCTTCCCCCTCTTCTCCGGAGGGCACGCCCCGGACTCGAATGTTGTTTCTCCTGGACCGGGACCGGTTTTCTAAGTCCTCCGCATGGGACTGAAGATCGATCTGCTGGTCCCGCAGCTGTATCACCTCCTGCTGGAGCTACACAATCTCTTCGTCTCTCACCCAAGCCGTCGACCTCCCTCCGCACCTCTCGGACCTCTCCCGCCACCTCCTGCTTCAATGCCTGAAAATCCTCTCGTAGGGAGCTGAAAAGAGATTCCAGGAAAGACCTGGTGACCGGTGGCACCCCTCCGCTCGACCCCTGGGAGCCGCTCGGTTGGCCCGGGGATTGCTGCTCCCGATCTTGCCTCGTGTTGCCTCTGCTCAACATGTCCGGCAGAGTACGATCCCCCTTCCTGTTCCCTTTGTTACCGGCCATCCTGCGTGTAATGGCGCTCTCCTTGGCAGCCTGTAGCGTCACTGAGCAGCCGTGGCCTCCTACCTCGCCACCGGGGTACCAGCGGATCGGCCTGCACCACTGTCCAGCACCCTTAGCGTCTCCTCGACACAGTCCGTGTGTCGGTCACCCCAATGTCCAGCTGCCCGTTGGGCCCTCTAATCCAGGTTCTGGGCCAGCACCATTCCCTACACCTCCACAGCCGGTATTGTAGGCCCAAGCTCCCCCGATCTCCTGGGCACCCAACGAGCAGGGCAATCGCCTCCAGCGCTTCTCTCCCTGTGGTGAGGGTCGCCTCCGGACCAGGCACGACGTCCAGGGAACCACCAGGTCCTCAGGCCAAGCCCGAGCAGCACGCCTCCACTCTCGTTGCGGTCGTGCAGGAGGGGCAGTTTAGTCCGCGCTGTATGTGCGACCCGCCTCCGCACCCCTGGCGAGTCTGGGAGAGCACTCGCTAGGCAGGTTGCGCCGATTCCGGACTCCCTCCACTTGGGACCCAACACAGCGGACAGGGTCGTCCTCAATGGAAGGAGAGCAAAATGCGCCTTTCCACGTCAGTTCATGAGGTCCGCCCGCCCCAAACCATCCTCGGGGCGAAGCCGGAGGCTTAGGCCGCAGCCGCGGAGTCGCGTGATGTCACCCTTCCAGTGGCGTCCCAGTGTTCGGCCGACTCCTCAAGGCCTCCACCTCACCGTCAGGGCCACTCGCCCCCACAGGGACACAGCTCGATTCCTTTCCGGCACCTCCAGTGGAGCGAGGCAGGCCGAGGATGTCTCCCAGCGTCGCCTGGGCCTGGCGCGCAGGCCGCGACCCCGGCCTCACGTAGTGTCCGGCTCCGGGGCTTGCACCTCAGATCTTCCGCTTCCGGGGGTCAGTCGGCCCGGCCCACCGGGGACACCTGCGGGATCAGGTATGTGTTGCCTTCGCCGCTGGGTAGGCTCCGCAGCTCCAAAACACCCTCCGGGCTTAGCCACCGCTGTGAGGCGAGTCCGGCTCCGCCTCCGGCCCGCGTCCAGGGCCGCATCCGTTCCCGACACTGCCTCCGGGGCCCTCCGATCGCAGCCACAGGCTTCTTTGTCCCCCGGGACCGAGACACAGGGGTTCCCCCTACCTCCCGTTGCCGATTGGTAGCAACGTGGGGGGAGATCAGCGTGTTTTCAGCGGCTTAGGGGCCCAGGCTCGGAGGAGCTCACGGCGAGTGCGACCACTCACTACGCCATCTTGGCCACGCCCCAAGAGCCAAGTCTTTAAAGACTTTCAGAAAGATAGCAAAGATGAGCTATTTTTTATTTCTACTGGAATCTGATTCCAGATCTTTGCCGTTTGCAAAAAAAAGCTCCCCCCCTATTCCCCCCCCCCCATCTAAGCTGATTAAATCTGGGGGTCTTAAGTAACAAGGCACTACTGGACCTGAGGGTCCTCGTGGGTCATATAGTCTTAGGTGTTGTTTCAGAAACTGGGGGCCTGAACCTTGCAAAGGCTTGTAAGCCAGACATGCTGACTTAAATTGATTTCTCTTTTCCATTGTTAACCAATAGAGACTAATCAGTCTATGAGCCACCGGCTCAAATCTAGGTTTATCCAGGACGAGCCTGGCTGCCGCATTCTGGAGGCGTTGAAGCTTTAATAGTAACTGTTTTTGAAGCCCTGCATACAGAGCGTTTCCGTAGTCCAATTTAGAAAGAGCAAGCATTGTTACTAGAGTTTTTCTGGTGCCTAAAGGGACAAATGGCAACAGCTTTCTTATCAGTTTGAGAGTGTACGATACTGATGAGGAAAGCTCGTTGATCTGGGCCTTGAAGTTTAATTTGGAGTCAAACACAAACCCCAGGTTCCGTATGCTATCCACTGGTGATGGACAGCACCCCAAACTATCAGGCCACCAATCTGGTGACCAGATGCTGTGTTCGGCCCCCAGCAACAGAACCTCTGACTTATCGCCATTTAGTTTTAGGCAATTTGCCTGCATCCAGTGACTAACCTGGCCCATGCAAAGCCTAAACCTCTCTGCTGTCTCGCCTGTGTTATTGTAGATGGACACTACAATTTGAGTGTCGTCAGCATAGGATATTGGAATAAATCCCCGGTCCCTGATGATTTTTGCTACAGGGGCCACATATACGTTAAAAAGGGTAGGGCTTAATGACGCGCCCTGAGGTACCCCCACGGGGTTCTAAAATATTTTGATGAAAGATCCCCTAGCTGAACCGTGAAGGATCTTTCTCCCAAAAAGGAGGCCATTAATGATACTGCAGATGGATGTAAGCCTATTTCTTGTAGGCGGCTCAGGAGTATTCAGTGATTAACGGTGTAGAAGGCTGCCGACAGATCTAACAATATCAAGGCAGCCTTCCCACCCCCCATCCAGCACACTCCTGACCTCTTCTGCCGCCATAATCAGAGCAGTTTCTGTCCTGTGTTCCTCCCGGAACCCAAATTGTGAGACATCAAGTGCCTGAGAAGCCCTAATAAACCTGGAAAGTTGTGTATTCAAATGTTTTTCTAAAATTTTAGCCGGGAAAGGGATTCTTAATATTGGTCTATAATTGGCAGGGGCTGATGAGTCAAGGTTGGGTTTCTTCAGAAGTGGCCATACCGAGGCAGCTTTCCATGCCTTCGGGAAACAGTTTGCCTGTATTATTTTGGCAAGAAGTAGCTGGAGTTGAATGCTAAGTAGCTCTGAGAACAAATGCAGGGCCCTGGAGGGACATGGGTCCATTGGGCCCCTGACTTAGTTGTCAGTATGAGTTGGTATATCTGCTCTGTGGATGGGGCAGAAAACTGAAAGCCTTCCATGCTCCTTTCTAGGTCCTTCTTTGGACTAAGATGTGCATCTCCTAATGGCAGGTAATTACTATTGAGGGGTTTAATCGATTCATAGATGAGTTTAACTTTATCGATAAAGAACTGCCCCAGTTCATTACATAGGTCTAAGCTTCCTTCTATGTTTTTGGGTGTTGGCTCTGCTAGTTTTTTAACCTTAGCAAAGAGTACTTTACTAGAATGTTTCGCCTCCTCTATTTTTTTAACAAAATATACCGCCTTTTCTTCTACTATACGTTTTTTATACGTTGATAGTGACCTGCAGTAGTTTGCTTTCTCCCTAATATCATAACTAAGCCTCCATGTCCTTTCGGCCTGTTTACATTTTTGTTTTTGTATTCTTAGTTTCTCTGAGAACCAAGGCACGGAAATGTTTTTCCACTTGGCATTTTTCTTTTTTTATAGGAGCGACTGAAAGAACTGCCGCTTTCATCCAATTGTTTAGTTGGTCCGTGGCTGTGTCAATATCATGATTTAGTCTGGGAGCAGTCGTGTTCAGCTGTACATGCAGTTTGGCTATATCAATTTTGTCCCATTCCTGGTTTGTGAAATGCCTCCCTTTAGTAGCCCTGGTGTTTTTAGTGTGTTCTATAGTTAAGGTAAATTTGACAACTTTGTGGTCTGACCATGGGACAGGAATGACTTCCCCTATATTGATTTTAGAGTTAGAGGAAAAAATCCCATCCAGTGTGTGACCAGTGGAGTGTGTTTCTTGCTGGACTAACTGGGTCAAGCCACAACTTGCCATAGCTTCTGTGATAAGTATTGTATTTTTATCTGTGGCTTTCTCAAGGTGTATATTAAAATCTCCTAATATAGTGTAGTCCACCCCATTTATACTGGATTCCAGTGCAGGGCCCAGTGATTGTAATATGGGTTTTTTTGCTTTAGGTGGTCTATACATCAGAAGGCCATCAAAAGTATAGTTTTAGTGATGCAAATTTTAAAAGGAAGGGACTCGCAGTCAAGGGTGCTCCCACCTGCCACGCAACGCACCTGAAATTCATCTTTGCTAATGATAGCTGTCCCTCCCCCACGTTTCCCCTGTCTATCCACCCGATGGATAGAATAACCTCCCGGGACTGCTAGTGCCAAATCAATATCTGAAGAATTATCCGCCCAAGTCTCAGTTATGAAAAATATATCGAGATCATGTGTGTCGATCAAATTTGCTACTTCTGTGTTGTGTTTTACCAGGGGTCTTGCATTTAGCAAGGCTGCCTTTATTAGTGTATTTGGTTTATTTAAAACCTGCGAGCATTGCCTGAGTGCTGATCCACACATGGTGTAATTAAAGGTCAGCGAGCAGCTAGTACAATTTTTGGGTTCCAACATAGGGTTGAGGATGTCCGCAGCTCTGGGTAGTCCATAAAGCCATGAGTTCAGCGTTACTATAGACCATCCTGGGTTGATTATCATAATAATTTTGGGCAGAGATTTTGGCCCTAGGCCCGGGCCAGGCGCGGATGGGCGCAGACGGGTTTGCCTTTGGCTTGCCTTTGGCTTGCCTTCGGCGCGCGTCCGGTGCGCCCGCTGCGCGCGTCCGGGTTGCCATCCCCAATGTAATCCCAGAGGAGCAACGACTAGCGCGCTACCTCGGCTGCCTGCCCAATGTGTCTGCCCGCTCCTGCGTCAGATCAGCGTGCCTGTGAGACCTCCCGAGCCCAGCACCTAATCGGCTGAGAGAGGGGTGAGCAATGTCAAAGGAGTATTTATGTTTAAAAACAGAGTGCAATTTTCAGTTTCCAATTTTAAATATCAAAGCGGCGTAAATGTAGGGAATAACAAATTAAATCAAAGATCTACCGGCTTCCGCCTCAGGAGCCTGTCAGCTAGTATAACAAAACTCGCTTTTACTTCCTCTTTTTATATCCCAGAGGAGCAATGACTAGCGCGCTACCTGGGCTGCCTGCCCAATATGTCTGCCCCCTCCTGCGTCAGATCAGCGTGCCTGTGAGACCTCCCTATCCCAGCATCTAATCGGCTGAGAGAGGGGTGAGCAATGTCAAAGCAGTATTTATGTTTAAAAACAGAGTGCAATTTTCAGTTTCCAATTTTAAAAATCAAAGCGGCGCATGTGAAGGGGATAACAAATTAAATCAAAGATCTCCCGGCATCTGCCTCGGGAGCCTGTCAGCTAGTATGGGTGATGGACGTGGTGGTTGTAGTGGATGTGGTGGTGGTGGAGGTAGACGTGGTGGTGGACGTGGTGGTGGGCGTGGTGCTGGCCATGGTGGTGGATGTGCTGGACATGGTGGTGGTGGACGTGGTGGTGGTGGTAGTGTACGTGGTGGTGGTGGATGTGGTGGACGTGGACGTGGTGGATGTGGTGGTGTTGGTGGTGGACATGGTGGTGGTGGTGGATGTGGTGGTGGTGGACGCGGTGGTGGTGGACGCGGTGGTGGTGGACGTGGTAGTCATGGACGTGGTGGTGGACGTGCAATTTTCAGTTTCCAATTTTAAAAATCAAAGCGGCGCAAGTGAAGGGGATAACAAATGAAATCAAAGATCTCCCGGCATCCGCCTCAGGAGCCTGTCAGCTAGTATTGGTGGTGGACGTGGTGGTTGTAGTGGATGTGGTGGTGGTGGAGGTAGACGTGGTGGAGGACGTGGTGCTGGCCGTGGTGGTGGATGTGCTGGACATGGTGGTGGTGGACGTGGTGGTGGTGGTAGTGTACCTGGTGGTGGTGGTGGACGTGGTGGTGGTGGATGTGGTGGACGTGGTGGTGGTGGACGTGGTGGATGTGGTGGTGGTGGACGTGGTGGATGTGGTGGTGGTGGTGGATGTGGTGGTGGTGGACGCGGTGGTGGTGGACGTGGTGGTGGTGGACGTGATAGTCATGGACGTGGTGGTGGACGTGGACGTGAAGGTGGACATGGTGGTGGTGGACATGGTGGTGGTGGACATGGTGGTGGTGGACGTGGTGGTGGACATGGTGGTGGTGGTGGAGGTGGACGTGGTGGTGGTGGACGTTGTGGTGGTGGATGTGAAGGTGGAGGTGGGGAAGGTGGAGGTGGTGGGGGTGGACATGGTGGTGGTGGACCTGGTGGTGGACTTGGTGGTGGTGGATGTAGTGGTGGATGTGGTGGTACTTTGGGACCACTGAGGGGTTTGAACCCTTTGTTGAGCCCCTCTCCCCCTGTTGGTCTTGAAGCGGCGTTTGAATTCTTTTTTCTTTTCCAAACCCACCGCTTTCACTGTATCTAGTTCCATCTTCATACGGGTCATCTCTTCGTCAGCATGCTCCCCGAAGAGAGAGGAACCCGAAAAGGGAAGATTAAGGATGCAATGCTGAGCATCCGGCTTCAGACCTGTAAGGCGCAACCAAGCCGACCTCCTGGCACAAACCCCATGTGAGTAGGAATGCGCCGCAAGCACTGCACCATCCGCAGCTGTGCTTATCATCTGATTCGCCACCAGACATCCTTCTGTCACAGTCTCTTCAAAATCCTGCTGGTCTTCCTTTGGCAGTTTGGATTTGAACCTTTCCATGGAGTCCCATAAGGCTCTGTCGTATCGACCCAGAAGTGCAGCCGCACTGGAAACCTTCAGAGTGGAGGCAGCTGAATTGCAAACCTTGCGACCCCAGGACTCCTGAGATTTGCTGTCCTTGTCTGGTGGGACTGAAGAGGAACCGGCAACTGCATGCGTCTTCCTCGCCGCTGCCACTATTACAGAGTCTGCTGGAGGGTCAGATTTTACAAAAACCGGGTCAGAAGAGGCTGGTTTGTATTTCTTCTGAATGCGGGCTGGCACCGCTCTGATAGCCGCTGGAGTTAGGAAAACCTCTTTGACAGGATCCATAATCCCCGGGACTAAAGGCAGCAGTGGACGAGAGATAGCTTTTTTGTGTAAAGTCTCAAAAATTACTGTCGTAGTAACCTGAGGGACAGACATTTCAATGCTCAGCTTCTGAGCTCCTCTTTGCAGGACATCCAGATAAGTGCCAATGTCATCCACTGGGGAGGATCTAGACGTAGGACTGTCCGTCAACGTAGAAGAGGTAGATGAAGTAGACAGAGTTGGTCGACACCTACGGTGAGCACTGTGCCTCCTCTCACGCGATCTTTTTGAATGCTCATCCCTTCTAGGAGAGTGAGATCTGACCCGATCTTATGAACGAGGCCTGACCGGCTTTTCTCTTCTGGGAGATCGGGATCTTCTGGGAGATCTGGATGGTGTTCTCACAGGTGATGTGCGCCTGGGAGGACTACGCTTGTCCATCTCCTCTACCAGACTCTGAAGAGGAGACCTGTGTTGTGGGCTGACATATTCTTGCATATGTTTGGCAGCCCCCGAATCTCGCCAATGGTCCAAAGACTTGTACCATCTAGGTGACAGCCTGACTTGCGCAGCCGAAGGATCTGGCTGACGCACAGGAGATCTGCGCACAGGACTTCTGGACCTTGAAGATGTTGTTGAGGAGCCAGACGACTGTGAAGTGGAATGACGAGACGTCCAACGGCCATGTCCAGCCATCGACGGAGCTCTCTGTCTCGACGTCGAACGGCGATAACAGGCCGTCGACGGAGTTCTCTGTCTAGACGTTGAAAGGCGATGACTGGCCGTCGACAGAGCCTTCTGCCTCGACGTCGAGTGTCTGTGCAACGACGGCGGAGGGGTATTGGACACCCTCGAAGCCGAGCGTTGACGAGACACTGCGGAGACTGCGTCCTCGACGCCGATCGACGTTTTTCTGTCGACGGGGGAGAGGTCTTGGTCCTCGACGACGGAGGGGTCACACTTCTCGAAGCCGGTCGTCGCCTGGATGACGACGGCGGAGGAGTGACCTCTCTCGACGCCGATCGTCGCCTGGTTGACGATGGCAGAGGGGCCTTTGATCTCGACGCCGACCGTCGCCCGGTTGACGGCAGCAGAGTCACATCTCTCGACGCGATCGCCGCCCGCGGAGGGGATCTCGACGACGGAATTGGATCCTTCGACATCGTCGACGTACCTGTTCTTCTTTTCGGCGGCGAGCCCGCCGTCGAGAGTATTTTTGAAGACAAACGATCCACCGGTGGTTCTTTCCTCAGCGCGAAGCCTGACGCTGAAGCTGAAGGGATGGAAGACCTGTCTTTTGAAGATGTTTTAGTCTTCTTGGAACCCTTCTTCCCCGGAGACCTTCCTCTGGATGACCTATGAGCCAGGCCATAGATGCGAATTCTCTCCCTGTCTTTGAGAGTTCTTCCTGACAGGTGCTCGCAGTGAGGACAGGTGCCTGGATCATGTTCTTCAGGCAGACACAGGGTACAAACGTCGTGGTTGTCTGATTTTGCTTTCTTGTTGCCACAAGAAGGACACTTTCAGCTGAAAATGCTCACTAAACTGTCTTAAAAAAGCAGTTCCTTACTTGACTAGTTGTAAAATGTCAAAGTAAGTAAAAAAGTTGTTTAAAGTGAAGTAATTTTCTGTCAGAAAACAGAAATTAGTGGAGCTGTGTAACCAGGATCCTGAAGGAGCCGGAAAGAACAACTGACCTAACTGTTTCCCCTGAGGCATGATGGGAGACAGGGGGTCAGGGGTGCCTTAAAGGCACGGTATCAGTTTTTGCATACAGCTACAGGTTAGCTTTTCAGTCTTTTTAGACTGTGTGATTGCAATGCAGCCTGGGAGCTTTCTATGCTTTCAGTGAGTTATGAGAATTTCTACTGCTTTCTGAGCATTAAAACAGTTTCTAAACAATATTTGGTGTTGTTTCTCATGTTTCTAATGCTTATTAGTCATGTATGGTGGAAATTCTTCACAGCACATTTCAGCTCTGATGTTATTTGGCTGCTATTGCATGTTTATATATATATATATATATATATATATGTATTTATATATATATGAGTATATATGTGTGGGGCACATATAATATAATGTTTCCGGGGTCCCGCGCATGGGCGGGAATATTCTAATGCTTATGACTATTGATGAGGATCCCCTGGAAGAGAATGAGTAGTTGCCCGTGTGACAATCTGCTTTCGGGGTGCGACAGACGTGGTTGAAGAGTGCGTGTGGGCCACCCATTGCGATAGCTGATATGTAAATAGTGACGCCACCGATCCCGGGATTGGTGAAGTATCAACAGCCGAATATAAGTACCGCCTACCGCTGCAGACACGCTGTGTTTCTATAATACTACACCGTGTCCCACGCTGCATAACCCACCTTTAAGACATCCACACAACTTTTTTGGCCACAACCCCCCCGACCACTGCTTGCAAAGGAGTGGGTCTGCTTGGCCTTGGTGCTACGATGGGCAAGCCGGACAAGATCCAACCGAAACTTACGTTCGAGCATTCCAAAAACAGGTGGAACAATCTGGGGAGGAACAGCAAGCTCTCCCGCCTGCGATGTCATCGGCCAGCGGGACTCCAGCGGACAACATCCAGTCGATGTTCCAAACTATTCAAATTGAACTGACGAACATAGATGGTAAAATCGACACTCTCACGCACAGGGTAGATCGTATGTCTGAGAGACTGGATAGACACACAGAGAGAATAGATATGGCTGAACGCAGGATATCGGACGTTGAGGAAACTAACAACCAGTTCACAGCTAAACAGTCTGGGATAGATAAACAACTAGCCGCGCTCTCTGCTAAAGCCGAGGATTTAGAAGCGAGATCCCGAAGAAGCAACATCCGTTTGTTGGGTATTGCAGAAAACACAAATACGAGCCCTATGGAAAAATATGTGGAGCAGCTTCTAATTACGCTGATGGGCAGAGACACTTTTTCGGACGTGTTTCTCGTTGAAAGAGTGCACAGATCCCTTGCCCCCAAACCTCCATTGGGTACTAGACCGCGACCCATCATAGCCAAAATGCAAAATTATAGGGACAGAGACGCGGCACTGCGTAAAGCACGGGAGATGGGTGCCCTACGTCATGAGGGAATGGACATTGCGTTATATCTAGATTTTACGCAAGCAGTGCAGGAGGCGCGGAAGAAATATGGACAGGCAAAGCAGAAACTCAGCGACTTACAGATCCCCTTCGCAATGTTATAGCCAGCCAGACTTAAGATCACAGATGACGGGACCACGAAGATCTTCAACAAACCTAAAGACGCCATAAAGTACCTGCAACAGCGGAAACCGAAAGGTGAGCACAGGAGATCGCCGCGGGACCGATCCATAGAACGCGAGGCGTTGTCCAATGTAGAATGACGCACCGGTATCAAGATTGGACAATTTGTGATATAGCTGTGTGAACCTTATCTCTCTGCATTGCCTGAACTTGCCGAGATGCTGTTGTTTCTTCAGACATGACTTATCTAACGGGTTGATCGACCGGAGGCCTGCAACCTGTTTGAACTGTCACATAGAGTACTCTGGCTGCGGCTTGGGGACCGGGATGAAGTCGCCCCCCACAGCTAAGTAACTCATGCAGAGACTGTCTTGCTTATGGGGGACAGGTTTACCTAGCTCAGGTGCAATGGTTTCAAATGCTTCCTGGTCATATGACTAGCCATGTTGTGCAGCTGCAAAAAGTTCTATTTGGAGATAGTCGCTGTTGAGGTGCATTGATCTGTTGTTACATAGCCCCCCCCCTTCGTGCAATCTAGCGAAGGGGCAGGACTCGGCAGCTCCCGCCCACTTGTGTACACCACACTTCTTTCAAATTTAGGGATTGGTTATTTTCTATACGGGGTGGGAGGGAGTGACGATATGGGTGTTTTAAGGGGGATTGCCTTAGTTGATTTGGAAATGACGAAGTGGGTGGGGGAGGGAAGGGAGGGACAGCAAAGAAAATCACAGAGCGGCTACAGTTGGTTACACGGTACATGTTTATGCTCTTCACTTATGAGACTTCTGCAATTTTTTATATTCATTTTGATTCGTTTTTGTCACACATGGCGACAGATATAAGACAAGTTAAGACGTTGACCTACATGACTTGAAATGTTAGGGGTCTGCAGAAGCCACAAAAAATACGTAAAGTAATTGCCTATTTGGATCGACAAAGTTGAGGTGGCATGTCTCCAAGAAACGCATCTTACACCACAAAGAGAGGTCAAAATAGGCTATAGGTGGGCGCAATATCGGCTGGCATCTTCCTACTCATGCTGCACACGGGGGGTGCTGTTGCTGATTAAACATACTACTCCGTTTACACTTGTGAGAGCAATTACCGATGATCAGGGCAGATACGCTATTTTACGGGGCGTCTTTGCGGGCACGGATCTCACAATTGTTTCAGTTTATGACCGTAATGTAGACCACTCATTGTTCTTTGAAGACATTTAGACCAAACTTAGGAATCTTCATCCCACAACTATAATATGGGGGATGGGGGGGGGATTTTAACACATGCCTGGACCCCACATTGGATAGATCATCAGGCACTGATAGATATGGCAGACAGGCAGCCAATTCATTACTAGAGGGCATGGAGGACTGGGCTTTGGTAGACGTGTGGAGGATGAGACACCCTGGGCGTCAGGAGGGAACGTGCACCTCAATGACACATAACACTTGGTCAAGATTAGACTATTGGCTGACCACGCGTGAGGTTAGTACCTGGATTGCAAAGGTGAAACATTTGCCTAAAACGTTATCAGATCACTCTCCTGTTCGGCTGGAACTGGCTGCCCCCACTCACACACCCAGGCAGTTCACGTGGCGCCTTCAACAATCAGCACTGAAGGATCAAGTTTTTCACAGTGAATTGCGGCAGGCAATACTAGATTTCTTCCAAACTAACGTAGGCTCAGTAGAGAGTGCTAGGTCCCTGTGGGAGGCGTTTAAGGTCACTATAAGAGGCCATTGTATTAGTAAGCATGCGGGGATCCTTGGGGATATAAGGCAATAGTTGGTCATGGTAGAAAGGGAAATTAAGGAACTGGACTAAGAATACACTAACACTTTAAATATATCCATACTAGCTGACATACGGAGTAAAGTGGACACATATCATGAGTTTGCGGACTCGGAAGTAAAATACCTTTTAAGACAATATACGGCCAGAGCGTACGGCGAAGGGGGCAGACCGGGCAGAGCACTTTCCCACAAGATCAAACCTGTTCATGCTACCGCGCATATAACGCAAATCACAAACTCACAGAGTACACTGGTGTTTGACACTCCCTCCATCTTAGCTAACTTCCAGACCTACTACTCCACATTATATACCTCGCAGACATCGACCTCCGCATCGGCCATACACGAATATCTAGATGATATAGGACTGGAATGGCTCTCCGACACACATAAGGAATACCTTAGCCATCATATAACAGAAGATGAATTTAGAGAGGCGATTAACTCGCTCCCAAATAATAAAGCCCCGGGACTAGATGGCCTGCCAGGCGAATTTTACAAAAAATACAATGATTTATTGATACCTCACTTGGCTCAGATGTACGAAGAAGCGTACAAGGAGGGACTCCTTCCAATAACACTACGGGAGGCGCTGCTGATAGCTCTCCCTAAACCGGACAAAGACCCCCAAAAATGTGAATCATACCGTCCCCTTTCGCTCATAAACACCGACGGCAAAATACTGGACAAGATTATAGCGACCAGGATACAACCATTATTGGGCTCACTGGTTCTGCCAGATCAGGAGGGCTTCATCCCCACTAGATCCACGACACAGAATATACGTACTATTTTTGCCTTATACCATAGCCTAAACCCGGAGTTGCCTGCTGCAGCCGCACTGTTAGACGTGGCGAAGGCCTTCGATTCCATGGAGGGGGAATTCATGTTTACAGTCCTGTCCGGAATGGGGTTTCCGCCCCCTTTCTTGAAATGGATAAGAAAACAAGTTACTTACCTGTAACTTTAGTTCCCCAGTATTGGTAACTTTCATAGATTCCCATGCTTTGTATCATTCCCCGTCGTCGGAATGGGAGTCTCGGTAACAAAAATACCATAGCTGTAGGTACAAAAGACAATGGAAAAAGGCCTAGGCCTCATTACCTTTTGTAGCATATCACCCTCTTTGTGCAAAAGAGACCAAACTTTTGGCCTCAGCCAATCAGAAGTGCCTCACCACTTAGAACCTTCCTGAAGGAACCTCAGAGCCTCAGATTTTCGTAGCCGTTGTGTACTGAGACACCATCTGTGCTGTAGGCTGAGCTTTCCCCGGGGAGGTGGGTGGGCGCATGGGAATCTATGAAAGTTACCAATACTGGGGAACTAAAGTTACAGGTAAGTAACTTGTTTTCTTACCCCAGTATTGGAACTTTCATAGATTCCCATGCTTTGTATCAGAGTAGTAAGCAGTAGCAAGATAATCACATTTTGCATTGTAAATAATAGCAGTAGACAACATGACATTAGATACAAAATGTTAAAAAATGGAAGGTGGGAAGATAGGAAAGCTCACCATTAGTGGAAGAGGTTCCTCAGGACAGCCTGTCCAACTGCTGCATCCTCCTGCTGCAGAGATTCCAAGCAGTAGTGCTTGGTAAAAGTGTGGACGCTGCTCCAGGTTGCAGCTCTGCAGATGTCCTTAATTTGCACCCCTGCGAAGAGTGCTGTGGAGGAAGCCACAGATCTTGTGGAATGCGCTCGTATCTTTCCAGTCAGAGGCTTACCAGCAGCCCTGTGACAATGTAATATAGCACTTGTGATCCACCTTGAAACACCCTGTTTGGAGAGTGGAAGGCCCTTACTTGGTCCCCCGAAGGCCACAAACAGTTGGGTAGATTTTCGAAAATCCTTAGTACGCTGTAAGTAAAACTTCAAGCATCGCTGTACATCCAGTGAATGCAAGGCTTTTTCCGCCGGTGTGGAAGGCTGAGGAAAAAACATTTTCAGAATGACCGGTTCATTCAAATGGAAGTCCGAGGGGACCTTTGGCATGAACCTAGGATTAGTCCTCATGATGACAGTGTTCCTTTTGAATTGAAGGAAAGGTTCCTGAATGGTCAAGGCCTGTAACTCCCCTACACGCCGAGCCGACGTGAGAGCGAGGAGAAGAGCCAATTTCCACGAAAGGTATTTGATGTCAGAACGATGGACTGGTTCGAATGGGCCCTTCATGAGTTGAGAAAGGACCAGATTCAAATGCCACGTTGGTGGAGGCGGTCTCACCGGTGGATAGACCCTGAACAGACCTTTAAGAAACTGTTTGATTATCCTTGAAGACCATAATGAAGGTCCAGATTCCGTCCTCCTGAATCGTGACAAAGCAGCCAAATGGACTTTAATTGATGAGTGGGCCAGACCCGACTTGGCCAAGGACAGTAGGTATGGGAGGACCTGATGAGGTTTGGAATTGAATGGATCAATGTGTTGCTGTCGACACCAACAACAGAATCTTTTCCACTTAAGGCGGTAAGTTTTGTTAGTGGAAGGGGCCCTTGCTTGGGACAAAACCTCCCTAACTTCCTTAGACAATGGCAGGTTCATAAATTCTCGCTGCTCAGGAGCCATGCAGTCAGGTGTAACGACTGAGGGTCTGGATGTAGAATCTGTCCTTCGGACATCGTGAGAAGGTCCGGCAGAATTTGGAGAGGTAAAGGAGGAGCGATCGACAGCAGATGGAGCTCCGTGAACCAGAACTGCCTCGGCCAAGCCGGGGCTATCAGGATCATCCTGCACGGTTCCATCTTGAATTTCTTGATTAGTCGTGGTATTAGAGGAATGGGAGGAAAAGCGTAGACAAATGTCTTCGACCAGGGTATCAAAAGGGCATTTCCCAGAGAATTTGGATGGGGAAGCCTGCTTGCGTAAGACCGGCATTTGTTGTTGGTCGGGGTGGCAAACAGGTCGATGTCCGGTCTTCCCCACCGGCTGAAGATTTGTTCCAAAATGTCTTGATTCAACTCCCATTCGTGGCTGACCGAGGATGACCTGCTCAGTTTGTCGGCGTTTTCGTTGAGGAAGCCCGGCAAGTGTTCCGCCATCAGAGACATGTTGTGTCAGATAGCCCATTCCCAAATCTGCTGGGCTTCTTGTGACAATGGGTGCGATCTGGTCCCTCCTTCCTTGTTCACATAGTGCATGGCCGTGGTGTTGTCCGTCCTGATAAGCACTTGTGAACCCTCCAGGAGAGGAAGAAACGATTGCAGAGCCAGACGTATCGCCCTGAGTTCTAACAGGTTGATGTGGAGGCATTTCTCCTGGGGTGACCAATGACCACTGACATGAAGGTCCTGCAGCACTGCTCCCCAGCCTTCCAACGACGCGTCCGTCGTTATCACTTGTGGAGACGGGTCGCTTGCGAAGGATAGGCCTTGGGACAAGTTGTCAAGGTCTGTCCACCATAGGGCCGCATTCTTCATTTCCGGAGTGATCGCCACTTTGTCGTCGAAGGAACCGTGGACTTGCCGCCATTGATTGTCCAGTTGTTCCTGCAAGGGACGCATCCTCAGTCTGCAATGGGGAATCAGTGGAATGCACGACGATATTACTCCCAGCAGAGACTTGTAGCGGCGAACTGAAAGAGACTTTTTTGTTTGTAAGTCTTGGGCCATCGTCTGTAACTTGTGCCTCCTTTCCAGAGTAGGAAAAGCTCGTGAAAGCTTTGAGTCCAAGATGGCTCCCAGAAACCGGGCTCTTCTGGACGGGATCTGGCAAGATTTCTCGTCGTTTAGAGTGAGACCCAGGTTTCGGAATAAATTGGTACACGCTTGAACCGCCTGTAGCGCTGCCTCTCTGGACGGAGCCTTCAGCAGCCAGTAGTCCAGATAGGGGAAGACTTGAAACTTGTGCCTCCGCAGGAAAGCCGCTACTGGAGCCAGCACTTTCGTGAATATCCTTGGGGCTGAGGGGAGTCCAAAGGGTAAAACCCTGAATTGGTAATGGCTCTTGGCTACTGTGAATCGCAGAAACCTTCTGTGTGCTGGGTGAATCGGAACATGAAAATAGGCATCTTCGAGATCGAGTGTGGCCATGTAATCTCCCGGGTTGATTAGCTTCAAGATGTCCTGGAGGGACACCATCCTGAAGGACAGAGAGATGAGATAGGTGTTTAGCCCCCTGAGGTCCAAAATGGGACGCCACTTGTCGAGCGTTTTCCTCACCAGGAAGAACCTGGAATAAAATCCCTGGTTTCTTTGGTTCGATGGAACTGGCTCTATCGCCCCTTTTCGGAGCATTTGTTGAACCTCGAGCCGAAGGAGACGCTGGTGTTTTGAAGGAGTGGCTGCCGGGGGCTTGGGTGGCGGAACTTGAGTGAACTCTAAGGTATGCCCTTTCCGAATGATGTTGAGCACCCAACGGTCCGATGTTATTAGGGACCAGTTGTGAAGGTATTTGTTGACCCTGCCTCCAACTGATGACTTCCTGGAGGAGGGTCCAGTAGGAAGAGCCAGGAGGCCGCTATTGGCGCTTGGACGAATCTCGTCCTCGCGCACCCTGCTTTCCTTTACTGTAAGGCCTGGAGTAGTTGGTAGACTGGCCTTGCCGCTGTTGGTAAGATTGGCGGTGCTGTTGGGAACCGGATCCTGTGTTGGAATACCGTTGTTGTTGGAAGGATCCTCTATACGTACCACCCCTGCCTCTGGCTCCCTTGAAGGGGGACTTCCTGTACTGAAGTGTTCCTAAAGACCTAGCGGTCTCTGTGTCTTTTTTAATATCTTGCAGAGTGTCGTCAATAAGTTTGCCGAATAGAGCCTCTCCATCAAAGGGGAGATCCAACACTTTGTTCTGGACCTCTGGTCGGAACCAAGTAGCTTTAAGCCACCCTGGCGACGGAGCACTGCCGCTCCAGCTAGTGAACGAAATGCCGTAGTCGCAATGTCCATTGCACAATCGATTATTTCCATTGACGTCGCTTCTCCCTCTTTCAGAACTTTCTTTGCCTCCGACATAGATTCAGGAGGTAGCTGGTCAAGGTACGGGGAGACATCGCACCAGAGTTGACGGTCGTACCTACCCAGGATGGCTAAGGCATTAGCTGCTCGCACCAGCAAACTTGCCATCGCTGAGAATCTTTTCCCCACATTATCTAACCTCCGTCCTTCCTTGTCCGGAGGAGATGTCAGCGGTGCTGAAGGGTTGCGCGATTTCCTCTGCGCTGCCTGCGAGATTACAGAGTCTGGTTTCGGATGACCTGTCAAGGCCGCTGGGGCATCATCGGTCGCTTTGTACTTCTTTTCCAGACGCGGTAGCACCGGCACCACCGTCGCCGGGTGTGTCATGGTCTTTATGCCCTCTTTCCATAAATGATCCACAATTGGAATAGATCTGGCACTTTTCTGGAAAGGTTCTTTAAAGTCATATAAGAAGCAATCCGTGGTAACTTTAGGCATTGCTAACTTAAATCTCGCCGCCGCCCTCTCCATTAGCTGATGGAAACCTCCAATATCCGCTGGCGGGGAGTCCGCCGGGTCCGGACACGGCGATGCGGGATTGTCAATAATGTACTCATCATATTCCGTGTCGGGAATAGAGACGTGATCCGACTGTTGATCCTCATCCGAGGATTCATCAACATCATGTGATCTTGGTACCCCAAAGGAATCCTGAGGGACGGCTGTTTGAGGCTGTGGAGAGGTTGGAGCCGAGAGCGTAGGTGGCACCAATGACGCCTGAGTCGTGGAAGGCGTAGCAGGTGTTGATGTATTTGGCAAAGGTCTACTGGCCTTAGACTTATAGTCCTGTAGCATCCTATGTAGATCCTGTAGGAAAGATGTTGGCACTGAAACCATTCCCTGGTCAGAGTGCTGCTGTTGATGTTGACTATGATCATGTTCCTCGTGGGTGTATTCGCCCTCTGAGTCGGTGTCCTGGCATTTGACAAATAGTTGCGAAGGACTATTGGCATAGCTATATGCATCTTGGTCATCTTCCTCTGATTGACCCTCTTGCAAGAGCATTGTTGGTAGCAGAGGGGACACTGCCCTTGGAGAGGTCATCTCCGGTGTGATCCGCGTCACAGAAATGGTGATACGTTTTTCTGTGGCCAAGATCGTGGGTTCCGTCGTCGACGGTTGTACATACGCCGTCGAGATAGGCGTCGTGGACGTCGTCGTCGACGAAACTGTGGACACACCAGCCGTCGTCATAGTCACCGTAGTCGACGCCCTCGTCGACGAGACCGTAGTCGACGACACCGTCGTCATTGCCGTCGACGGGACTCTCGTCGTCGACACCGTCGTCATCGCCCTCGTTGTCATCGTCGTCGACGGGGCTTTCGTCGACGGGGCCTTCGTCGTCGACGGGGCCTTCGTCGTCGACTGAGTCTTCGTCGTCGACGGGGCCTTCGTCGTCGACTGGACCTTGGGCGTCGACGGGGCTCTCGTCGTCGACGGCTCCTTCGTCGACACCTGTGAAGCTGGTACCTTCGTCGTCGGCGCCTTCTCCGCTGTTGACGGTCTCGTCGTCGACGAACCTCCAGTCGACGGAGCCTTAGATGATTTAGTCGACGGGACTCCCGCTGTCGACGTCTTCGTCGTCGAGGACCTAGAAGTCCTCTCAGAAGACTGGCCGTGAGGCGTTTTGAAGGCTGTGGAAGTCTTCGCGCCAGTAGACTGCGTAGAAGGTCCATCCCTCTCCTTTACACTTCCGTGAGGAGATTTGCTGGGACCTTGGCTCTCAGACTCACTGGGGGTCTTTTTTGAGGCCTTAGAAGATCGACTTACAGAAGAAGAAGGGGAACCCCTACCCCTTTTCACTGACCTTCTAGTAGAAGCCATCGATCCAGCATCTTCACTGTCACTGGAGACAGTATCCTTCCTCGATTTAAGCCTTTGCAGCCATGTCAGGAGCCTACCCTCACGGTCCCGGAGGGTTTTGGCAGAAAAAGAGCGACAGATTGCACATGTAGCCACCTGGTGGTCAGGATAGAGGCAATAGATGCAGTCCTCATGCTTATCCTCCACAAAAAGCCTTTTCTTGCCACAGGAGGAACAAGGCTTGAAAAGCGCTTTTTTCTTCTCAATTTCCGACATACTGTCAGGCAGCAACAATCCTGAGAAGAATCCGAAAGATCCTGAAGAAAAATACTGTTGAAAAACCTGATGAAATCCTGTAGAAGAGTAGAAGTTGAGCAGAGCTCAATGGAGACTCCCTAGCACAACGTGCGGTAGAAAATCTGAGGCTCTGAGGTTCCTTCAGGAAGGTTTTAAGTGGTGAGGCACTTCTGATTGGCTGAGGCCAAAAGTTTGGTCTCTTTTGCACAAAGAGGGTGATATGCTACAAAAGGTAATGAGGCCTAGGCCTTTTTCCATTGTCTTTTGTACCTACAGCTATGGTATTTTTGTTACCGAGACTCCCATTCCGACGACGGGGAATGATACAAAGCATGGGAATCTATGAAAGTTCCAATACTGGGGTAACCTTATTGTATACGGAGCCCAGAGCTCGAGTACGTATTAATGGTGTCACATCGACACATATTGAAATAAGCCGAGGTACACAGCAGGGGTGCCCGTTGTCCCCAATCCTGTTTGCGCTTACCCTGGAGCCCCTAGCGTGCAAAATTAGACAAAGACACCCGAAAGCGGCACTACAATTCAATCTTTGCCCTATAGGTATCTCCCTATATGCGGATGACATGGTGCTTTACACCAGGTACCCAGATGTAAATTTGAACCCACTGATCAGAGAAAACATCAAGTATGAGAAGTACTCGGGGCTTAGTATAAACTGGGATAAATCAGTGGTGATACCCTTGACGGCCGAGACCCCACAGCCCAGTCTAGATTACCCACTACAATGGACGACTGACCCAGTGAAATACCTGGGTGTTTGGATACATCGTGACCCAGAAGTTGTGATAAGAGATAATTATGGAGTGGCCATGTCCAAACTAGAAGAACAAATTGAGAAATGGATTAAACTGCCTCTATCGCTAGCCGATAGAATTGCCCTTTAGAAAACGGTTATACTGCCTCGTTTTTTTTATTTATTCGATATGGCTCACACAAACTATTTTTGCCAGACTCCGCACAGCGCTACAGCGTCTTACATGGGCTGCAAAGCAGCCCAAAGTAGGCTGGAAGACACTTACGAAGCCATGCCACCAGCGCGGGTTTGCGGCCCCTGACCTACAGCTGTATTTTTATTGTGCACAGGCCCAACACGCGCATTATTGGACACAACCGCATTCTCATATCCCACATATAGCAGTAGAAGAAGAAAGCATTAACTCAAAACATTTTACGCACTACATATCTGACCCCATCAGCTACTACCCTAATGATTCCATACACCAGGTAAAGTGCACATCCAGGGCCTGGCACACCTTGGCGCTGCGATCACAGAAACTACTGCCCTATGCCCTGGCGCTCCTTCTGGCGAACCACCCCAAACTATTGGTTACACAAGAAAAAAATATGTCATTGGTACTAGTGGATATGGGCTTTGCGACGATGAGTGCGCTGTTCCCGAACGGCTCCTTCATCCAGCTCCGCAGCCCGGCCTTATGCGCACACCAAACACAGCGAAAAATGTTCGCATACTTAAGATTACGTGCAGCAATTAAAGATTTATATGACTCATTCCCGGCAGAGCCTGCACCATTACAGGCCCTGCAGGTGCTGCTAACTGCTCCCACGCGCAGAAACCTAGTCACACGCTTATATGCTGCTTCCCAGACTGAACAAAATCTAGGCCCCGATCGATCCCTTCAGAGATGGGAAGAGCTTACTGGGGTGACCATATCAGAAGACGACTGGAGTTATAGCTGTGCACAATTACACCTACTATCATCGAATTGTAACTTAAAGATCATCCATTTTAAATTTCTTCATCAAACCTATTACACGCAGGTTAAGTTACACCGCTATGGCCGAAGAGCTGATGATAAATGTCAACGCTGTTCCACATCAGGGGCTGATTTTTTGCACATGGCATGGGCTTGCCCTGGTCTGTATAAATACTGGCAGGAGGTGACTGCCGCGCTCACACACATGCTGTCTGAACAGATCCCAAATGCACCATTAGTATGCCTACTGGGTATATATAAACTCAAACTGGCCAAGCGACGAAAGCTGTTGGCGGTAGCTTTGTTACTTGCGAAAAGGCGAGTAGCCATTAAATGGGGCAGCAAACGTCCACCCAGATTCAAGGACTGGATAACTGATTTACTATACTGTAAGGAAACGCTAAGCGCTTATGAGGAGGAAATACCTCAGGCCTCCAGACCAAAAGATTTTTGGCAACCACTATTAGATTATTTACAGCAAAGTGATAACGACTCTTAATCAAACTACGGTGAAAGATGTACTGACGAGGGGGGCAAGCTTGGCATCCTAGGAGGCCCCATTAGTACATTCCAATAAGTACGATAGGCCACATTGCTCATTATTAGACCATGGAGATTTTCAAGATATGGTCACTTGTTGTAATTGTTTATGTATAAGTATGCCACTAAATGTAGAAGTGTTGCCATGTGCATTTATATTGTTTGTATGTACTTCATTTGATGATTATTGAAGACATGATTATTTGAACTTGTATGAACATTTCTATACTGTACTGTGATTACCCTTTCCTGCTGCTTGCAGGAAAGGGTAATCACAAAAAGTAGCCAATACTGGGCGCGGGAGACTTACATCTGGATGGGGGGCGCTGTGGGGTGTTGGAGGGGGGCGCTAGCCGAGCTGCCAATGTAACGGCCCAGTTTCATATATGCCGCTTAACACGGGTATACGGCTTGCTTCTAAGCGCTCCCACCTTTGCCAGAGAACGGGGACAAAGGAGGGGTGGGCGATGTGTCCAGGATCACACAAGTGATGATCAATACAAGCGTTTTGGGGCACAAGGCTATGGCGAGGTGTGAAGGGAGCACTGATCGGGCTGCAATTTGAGGGGGGGGAGGGCGGGGGGGGGGGGAGAAAAAAACAAAAAATAGCTATTTTCCACGCATCTGATACACGCAATTGGCACCAAAGATAAGAGCAAAATCGGTAAAGATGAAAGAAGGAATGGAGAAGAAATTAGAGCTAAAGGAGAATGGGAAACAAAAGGGAAATGCAGAGGGACGAGAGGAAAATAAGAAAGGGGAAAGATCAAAGAAGGAACACGCGATAAAAAATAAAAGAGTAGAAGGTGATAATGAGAGAACAACGGGATGAGAGAGATGGAAGCAGGCACACAAGATAACAAGCGATGCGCGCTCTGTGCTGGGGGAGGGGGAGGGCCATTAGTCTGTGAGAACTCGCAGCAGAGATCAAAGGAAGGGTGGGAGGAACATTGGCGAGCGAGGGGTGAGAGGGTGTGCAGCCTGGTGAGCTGAAGTGTCAGCAGAGGCGGAGCGCGGCGCGCACAAAGTGTCTTGGAGCAAATAGCAGCTGTTCACAATGTGCGTGGTTGTGCTCACATGCACTGTACCTGATCCGCAGTTTGGGTACACTTTTGAAAGCCTTACTATAATCTCGCCAACAAGCATTGCTAAAGCAATGCCTTAGGCTCGACCTAAAAAGGTGGGCCAACAAACAGGACCCAAGGCCCATCTTTGATGTATGCTCGGAGAGGTTGGTATATTGTAGTTTGGTTTAAAACCAGCTAAGGCACGCAGATCCTTTTTAGGCCCACTGTCTGGCTGCAACTCAAAAAACAAGACAATCTACTGGTGACATGAGTCAAAATTGTTAACCTCACATTAACATAATCTACAACCATAACTGAGACTAGATATTCAACGCAAACAGAACATAGGGTGCACTAAATATTTAGACTTAATTCACATGATGCAGGTCTAGGAATCGAAGTACAGTCTCCCACCTTGGATTTCTCCTCATCATCAAAAACAGGGTTCTTGGGACGGGCTGGTGGGGATGGAATGAGAGTTCTATCCACAGGCATCACAGGATCAGAATGAACAATGCCTGAAAGAGGAAACAATAACATAACACATGGTTATTAAGTGGTCAGCAGACATAATGTGAGGATATATAATCCAGAACTATCAGCAAGGAAGGAGCCAAGGGGAACAGATGACAAGAGATTCAATTCAGGATGTGGTTTGAGCAAGAGGAGGCTGAGAACTTGTTTAATAAATCTGTAGCCTTGAATGCTGCACACCGCCATGAATATAACAAATTAACCATGGAAGATACAGATCTCCAATATTCCAAGCAATCAATAAAACATCTCTGTTTTTATCTCCCCTCAATCCATGAACAACTTAATGATTGCAGCATACCACAAGACCTTGACACACTGTTTAGGCACCTACAGAGAGGGGGAGCAGGTAAAGACATCTTGCCAGGGGTGCACAGCTTGCACCAAAATTAACTTCATGCCACATACCCCAGACAGTACGTCTAAGATTACCTACTCCAACAATACGTAAAAACCAAAAAAATTATTGGCCTCCTTGTTGGCCAAAGAGCCTCAAACGTGCCTAAATCAATGCTAATGAAACATTAAAAATACAGTTTTTAGGGCTCGCAAAGCGAAGAGCCCTTTTTTAGGGGTTTAAAAATGGACCTTGAAATTCCACACAGCTCTGCGTGTTGACTTCCTAGGTCCATTTTCATTGGGCTTTGCGTGCATGCTGTTTTTTAACAGAACACGTAAGAGGCCATAGGCGGGCGCGTAGCTCCTCCTATGGTCTATTGGTGTCTGTTATGCGCACCAAAGCCCATATGTCTTCAAATATCGCGGCCAGACACGGGCGCAATAATTGAAGACATATGCCTTCCAGAGGCGCTCGCGCGCACCACTTCCGGGATTTTTTTGTTTGTTTACAATAGCGATCGCTTTCAGTGCTGCTTTTTTTTCCAATAATGTACGTCAGCTTAGCCTTCACTGCTCTGAGCGGCCGATGGGGGTGGATCCATTCAAGGTCTACAATAGAAATAACACTGTAGACAACCTCATAGTCCATTGGTCACAAAAAGAATGATCGTGTGCATAACTAGACCTCTAAACTTCAACCAGGCTAGATGTACTGTTGCAGATACTGCACCCGACCAACGATGCTAATGACTCGTGCTTGATCAATCACACACGCAGTCACACGTATAACACCAAAACACTGTACCCACAGGCCACGCTGCAATTCAGCACCCTTCCAGTCAAGCACTGCCTACTGCTAGCGTGCTACCCGCTAATGTGATTCAGCGCCTCCTCGGTGTGATGACGTGTGGATGCAACTAAAATACAAAACTAAAAGTAGTTCTGTGACTTCTGTCCCGTTTCTTTTCTTTTCCCGTTGGCATCCTGCCCTACCAGCCTCCCGGAGGCCCGGGCTGTTTGTACCTCTCTGGAGGTTCCTGTAGACCAGTATGCCTCTGGCGGCGGGGCAGGAAAGACAACCAGAGGCTCAGTCTATTGGACACAGTGTCACTAGCAGCTCCTTTGAGTCCTGTAAGCTTTAATGTATGTCTGTCTGGTGAGTTTAGAGTGGACCAGTGGTGCATACCCGGAGGCAGAGGCTGCCACACACGACATGTCCTAGTTACACCTTGTTTGCGTCTGCAGCAGACTTTTTTTTTGGAAGGTGCGGATGGAGCTCTGGCGGTGCCCCTTCTCCCTCACTCAGCTGCAGGTACTAGTGACACAAGGCCCTGATATCGGGCAGGTGCCACTGCCTGATCCTCGCCAGACCCCTCTGCTGCCAGCCCCCGGGTCCCGTTGGGCCTCCAGGAGCTTCCGGTAGAAAGGCTGGAGAGGTAAGGTATCTGTCAGCTTAGCCTGGCACAGCTCCCGTCATGCACCGCTGCGGGCACACTGCTGCCCCTGATAACATTCATGTTTAAATTCTGCCTGCACGCGCCGCCAAGGAGGCTCTTTGTTGATGTAAAGACTCGTGTTGCGTGTCCGAGGCCCTGACTCGAGCAGCTCTGCCTGGTTTCAATGCATGATATCTCTTTGTGCGGTACTGAGGCCTTCGCTTTGAGACTGTGGGCATGCGCCAACCTTTGATGCCTGGTAAGGGGCAGATATGGGTCCAATGACGAGTCATGGTGCTTTCAAAGATTACAGCAAGACTATCGGAAACACATTCTGTAAGAATTATTCAAGGTCATAAGGGCAGGACTATTAGGCAAATCCCTACACTGCTCTTTCAGCATGAGAGCAGCACTAAGATTGGAGGGAAGCTGTGACATAGACAAAGAACCAACACAGAAGCACCCGGCAGCAGGTACGTTCAACTTTTAAAATGTCGCAATTAATATTAAACTCCCCCGAGTCCCCCCTGCCCTTGCCCTTTTTTATGTGGCGGCTGCTGCTGAGCCATGTTCCAAGTATTGCCTTTTATCCTAGATGACCAGGGGCCTCGTTCTTCTTTGCATCTCCCAATAGTGCCAGGAAAGAAGTGAGCAGACAAGACTTAGGCTCACATAATTAGTGGCTCGTTAAATTCTGGTGTGGGAGGGAGAGGGAACCACACACACAACACGCTTTGTTTAAAGATATAAGGCAGATTAGTTTTAATTAAAAATAAGGAGTGCCCCTGCCCATTCAGCTAATAGCACTTTACTTTTACACATATTCATTTAAAGCGCAGCATGCCACCATTGCTACAAAAATAAATACACATTTTTTGGGCCTACAATTTATAGACTTTTGTTGCAAGTGGTGTTGCAATATTTAGCAATGCCAATAGCTCAAACTTAATTAAAGCGAGACCTATTGCATTGTAAATACTTGTTTCCAGTGCAGTCCTCATAGATCACTGGGACAAGATTACCCATAAAGACAAAATCAAAAAATTTCCTTCACCTATGACACAAAAGGTGATTAATAAAAACTTCACTCATGGATGGACATATACAGGATTTAGGTCATGAAATCAGAATAACCTATCCTGCTGAAAGACCTATACAGCAATGGTGAAAAACTAATTGAAGAACCCTCCGTCCAAGAATGTGATCTATATCCAATAGATACCTGCATGCTAATTCAATTCCTACATTGTACTTTATCAGGTATCCGCAAGGTGAAAGCAGGGAACGTACAGCAATAGAGAGTATTTTCGATGAAGCAACAACACATAAAGGCATTACCAATCTCTATATAGTGAATAGCTTAGTAGCCCACACCAGCATAAACAAATGACAAATTGGGGGGACTTGTCTACTCTTGCTGAGGAGTTGCGGGGCGAACTTGCGGACACCACCTACCTGCACTTGAGCTTGCTGCCTGTGCTTGGGACCTCACGCTGTTGGTCTCCCCTGCTGCCGCTGCCTGTGACATCGCGCGGCCGCTTAGGGGGGGAGACTACAGCTCCCAGGTAGCATCGCGGTAATACCGCCCACTTCCGCCCAGTCTCGCGCCCGGAGGCGCTCAAAGGGAAAAGGCTCCTCCTGCGTCGCGGGACGCGCGCGGGGGCGCAGGGCCAAGCCCGGGCGCAGGGCCAAGCCCGGGCAAAGGGCGGGCCGTCTGCGGCCGTCCGCGGTCGACATTGGTCGGGCGGGCCACCCCTCTAAGTTGTTAGCGAGGTGAGTGAACATCTTATAATGGGGAAACGTACTACTACCAACACCATTCAGGCCCCAATGAATTCATCTATTATTTCATCCTCATTTGAAAGCATGCTTGAGAATGCCTTTAATATGGTCACAACAGAGATAGAAAATACTGAAAGAAGAATGTCAATGGGACTATCAGCACCCTATTTAGACTCTCATATTATTCCTGAAAATGATGGCCGTATAAATACTCTACTGTTATCGCCAAGCATAACAATTGTTAAAGCTGCCCACTTTGATAAACCACCTGTTGCTCCGATTACGGATAGTAATGTAATTACCATAACTGACTCCCAGCAGGATACCGAGGTTACTATTGATACCTCCACCTTGGTCTCTAACATTAAGACTGCAGGAGAGAAAAGGAAGAGAGGCCCCTCATAAATACCAATCAATAAGAGGAAACAATCTCCCCGCAACAAAAGTCAACCAACTCCGCAGAGTATGTGGTCCAGAGGAAAAACTGCATCAAGCGGGGTGCCAGCCAGTGAGAATGTGCAATCAGACGACAGTACTGTAGACTTAATCACAATGGGAGTAGGGTCCAACTTCATCTGCACACAGAGTCAATTGCTGCAAATGGCACACACAACAGGATTAACAGGAAATTAAGTGATACTATACTGGACTCAACTTTTAAGCAATTGAAAAGTCTAATGGACAAACAGTTTAATCTTATTTTTAAACGTTTGTATTGGTTAGAAAGCCTGGTGAAGAAAGAAGATGCTAAAAGGAAAGGTGTTATTATTATTGATCAGATTAGGGGTGAACGGCTTTTGAAAGATATGGAGGCTGCCAATAGAGGCATTGGTGGGGGAAGGGACAACTGTAGTACATTGGGTACTAAGAATGCAGGTGAAAAATGTGACACAGATAAAAATCAGCCTTCCCCTAATGCTTCATCTGGCGCTGCTGTGGGCACACTGTCGCGGACACTGTTGCCTGGAGCAGACAGGCCTCATGGCCCACTTTGTCTGTCTATGGGAGCCCTATCTGTTCAATCTACATCAGCCACTGTAAAACCTGTAAATGATCCAAATAATAGGTCCATCCCTGTTACACGGCTCAAAAAACAGGCTGAGGACGTTCTTCATCTGCCGCCTGAAGCCTGCCCATATGTTATAATCTTAGCAGGAGTCCCCCCCCCCCTTGAAAGAGGAGCAAAGTGAGTCCTGGGAACAGCTTAAAAACAAGTGTATTGACTGGCTGTTCAGGCACAAAGGGGTGGGAATGGAGATTTCTAATGAAATTCTAATGGTACGACGGGTGGGATGGGTTGGCGCTTCGGTTAAGAACATCTTTGGCGAATATATAGTCGTGAACTTTAGACACCCATCCCTAGTGAAACATATATTAAGAAGTAACACTACTCACTTTAGCCCCTCAACCGTTATAACTTCACTACCCTAAGGATTCTTCTATAGACCGCCCAGAGATCTTTTACCTCAGCTACACCAACATACCAATCACATAACCGGTTCAGTGTCTTATCTGACCTGGAGAGTCAGGACTGACCATCAAAAGGACTCCTGGATATTGTAGAATGGCACCAGAATACTGAAATGGTCCATCAGGCTGCGATTAAATCTAGACCTACTAGTACTCTTCCTAAAGTTTGTTCGGAAAAATTATTGCCATCCTGTCTTACCATAAATGATCTTGGTTCCCCAGAACACTATTTGAATATACTTAGTTGGAACATTGCTGGTTTAAAGTCGAAAATGGAATCAGCAGATTGGACTGATTGGATTAGCAATTTTGACATTTTAATGTTTCAGGAAACATGGTGTACTAGTGGTCTGCTCCTTGAGGTTATCTTCTGTCATAATAGTATTGTACCTAGCCCTGTAGCGGGCCGCCCTAGTGGGGGCCTATCCATATGGATAAAGATTACTGCAGGAAGTAAAACTTAAACCCCTGGAGACTAATGATAGCAATTGCCAGGCCATAATCTATTCCAACGGGGTGACGTTATGTTTAATACATTTTTATAATAATGAGTTTACTTCACAACCCAATAAGAATTTGATAAATTTGTTTGATTTTATTGATAAAATTGTGGATGAACAAAGGTATGGCAAACTGGATGGAATCTGCCTGGAAGGTGACTTTAATGCGCATTTGTACAAAGGAGTAGCTAACCCAGCAGTTACATCTGTTCGGGCATTACCCTGTAAAAGAGGGGAAGAACTAGCCACTCGGCATCTAGTTAATGTTATGGAGAAAGTCGGCTGCTTGACGGCCAAAGGTCCACTGCCTACCTATAGAGGGCGTGGTTGTTCCTCCACAATTGATTATGTTTTTATATCTTCCTCCCTTGTGAACTGTCTAGTGAAGGCCGATGTTCTAAGCACCGTCCACAGTGATCAGAACGCAAGTCTGACACTCATTAAATCTGTTAATAAATTTAAAAAGCGGAAGGAAATAGGCACAAGAAATCTGGTTGCATCGACAGATAAACTCAAAGTAATCTGGAAGGGCATAGATAATAAGGCCCTTCTAGCACGAATTATAAAAACGTATCCCTTATTTGTGAAAACGTGTTTGTCCAGTAGATGCCAAGATTCAGAGATTATTCAGGCCTTTTACGGGTTATGTGCGGGTATTAAAAAAGAGATCTCTAAACCCATTAGTAACTCAAATAAAAACCCCAGTTGGTTTAATGGCACCTGCTCACGGGCGAATCGAGAATTACGGGAAGCACTTGTTGCGTATCCCAGGGATTGGTCTCTGGTTAGATCCTTGAGAACACGCTACAAGAAGGCTACAAAAACACGCACAGAGGAGTTATTAAAGGAGCGGTGGGATTCTATCGCCTGCTCCGCCGCACTTAAAGATGTCACCGGGTTCTGGGGTGAGGTAAAATCTATGAGGTCCTTGGGCTCAAATATCACCCCGATTAACTGTAATATAGCCAGTAAAATGTGGGAAGATCACTTTTCAAGTATATACACAGCACCACAAACGACCGTTGACAATAATTGTTTAGTTAAGGCGGTTAACATTTCTATAACTGAAGTGGAAGATGCTATAAACCAAAGTGCGGGAAATAAAGCGCCAGGTCCTGATGGATTATCAATCGACCCAATTAAATCCGAGCCAGATTTTTGGTCCCCTTCATTATGTAATTTTTTAAATAATTTGTCCCATACTACTATCCCAAAAACCTTGTCAAATAGTATTAT
Source organism: Lissotriton vulgaris (assembly GCF_964263255.1). Classification (NCBI taxonomy): domain Eukaryota; kingdom Metazoa; phylum Chordata; class Amphibia; order Caudata; family Salamandridae; genus Lissotriton; species Lissotriton vulgaris. The sequence goes on along the minus strand of NC_141695.1, from coordinate 616,364,471 downwards.
TGTCCCTATCTTTAAGAAGGGCGATAGACTTAACCCCAGTTGCTATCGCCCTATATCATTGATCGATAACACCCTGAAGATTTTAGGAAGAGTGATTTTTAATAAGATCAGGAACTGGGCAGAGGACAATCAGATTTTACACCCTTGTCAGTTGGGATTTAGGAGCAATGTGGGAAGTGTGGTACAGTGCTTGAACCTAAATCTTATACTGGGCAAATATACAATCGCCAAATAAGCCCCATTGTATTTGGGCTTTAAGGATTTGAGTTTGGCTTTTGATTTTGTTAATCGTTCACGATTATGATAGATTATTTAAAATTATGGGTTGAACAAGGTACTTGTACATTTTTTGGCACATTTGCACAGAGACCTGAAAGCCCGTGTCAGGATAAACAAGGAAGGCTATTTTAATTGGTAGGGGGGTTAGACAAGGTTGTGTCTTAGCCCCTCTACTTTTTATTCTTTATATAAATGAACTAAATAATTCCCTGTATAAATTAACCAGTGATGTCCCAAAAATCAATGGCAAACTGCTTCCTATATTATTATATGCGGACGATGCGGTCCTGATGGGCCGCACGCCAAAAGCACTTCGCACTTGAATAACGGGTTTTGTATCCTTTATGGCTGACCTTGACTTGCGCACTAATTTTAACAAATCATATATAATGTCTTGCGGGCCTAAAAAGTATTGCATTCATCAAATTGTGTCAGGAAAAGAGCTCCTAAGATGCACTAGCACTTTTCCTTACTTGGGCTTGACTTATTCAGACTCAGATCGTGGCAGCTTCATGTAGCCCAAGAAAAAAAATAAACTTGGTAAGGCTGTAAACTCTATAATTAGCCTCCGACAGCCAAAGCAGGCAGAGGTTGTAATACCGTTACTACAGATCTATAGAATCCAATGCCTACCGACAGCAACTTATGGTGCAGAGGTGTGGGGGTTTACAAACTGTAGTAGCATACAAACTGAAGAAAATAGATTCTGTAGAAAGGTACTAGGGGCTATCATTTCCGCACCTACCTATATATGCCATAAGGAATTAAACCTTTTTTAGGTCTCGACCTCTGCCAATGCCTCTGGCATTGCAGATGTCAAGACATATAGAGGTGAAACAGGAAAGCTGAACCAGGCGGATTATGTCGAGTGCATGTGCCCGTGCACGCGCTTGCTGGTTGCCGTTTGCTGCCACAGCAATGCCGAGAGCTTCACACTTCAAAGGAATGCTCTCCCCCGCCACCCTCTGTGCAATGCTTCTTCTCTCACCATTTCGCTATCTCCCTCGCCCTCCCACCTTCAGCCTCTTCCTCTGCAGTGCACCCTCTCACCCCTCCCTCCTCCTCACCCCAACATTTGTCTATCACACCACAGACTGCTGCTATGTAATTTGGGGCATAGCTTTAAACCTGTTAACTAAAATCTTGTGCATGAAACGTGCCACTTGCGCTGTATTTGAATGCTCCTTTGAGCGGTCTGTTGTATCTAGACGTATCACATAACTAAAACATATGTGTAAATTAAAACAGATAGACCTATTGTCTTTGCCAGTCCTTATTAGCAGTGTCTGCCTTTCTGGTTGGGCCTGGGATGAGGCATTTTCTGCTGAACACTTAAGATATTCTGCAGCTTTAACAAGTTCATTGTATTTTTCTGGATCATTAAATTAACTGGCGTCCCACGTTTTGGCAATTCATTTTACTCTCCTGTACCCCCCAGCCTCTGCTCGGCAGTAGCCATATTTGGCAGAAACATTATCTGCACTGTATTTTATTGACAAACTGAACAGTGAAAATACTACCCTAAGAGTAAGGTTCCAGGATCATCACTTGTTCTTGTACTGCTGTTTACAGACCTAAAACTACTGTGGTAGAAATTGCTCTTGTGGAACATTGCTGGAAAGCAGAAGAGTTGGTGGTAGATGACTCACTTCTTAGCTTTTGCAATTTAATTTGTTTGCAGGAAACCTTTACAACTTAATGACTTTCGAGCTTTCAAAGATTTTGCATTATTTTCAGCTAAAGGAAGTGTAAAAGGTGGCATAATGACAGAGTTCACTAAGCATGGGCTGCTGGAACACAGCATAGTAGTGTCCAAGGACTAGGCATCCACAAGCATCACCCATCAGACATCCACAAGCGTCAGGCATCCAAAAAGGGTGTGGCATGCACAAGCATCAGGCATTCACAAGCTTCAGGCATCCACAAGCGTCATGCATCCACAAGCGTCAGCCATCCACAAGCGTCAGCCATCCACAAGCGTCAGCCATCCACAAGCGTCAGGCATACACACGCGTCAGACATCCACAAACATCAGGCATCAGCCATCCAAAAGCGTCAGCCATCCACAGGCGTCAGACATCCAAAGGCATCAGGCATCCACAAGCGTCAGGCATCCACAAGCGTCAGGCATCCACAAGATTCAGGCATCCACAAGATTCAGGCATCCACAAGCGTCAGGTATGCACAAGCATAAGGCATGCACAAGCGTCAGGCATGTACAAGCTTCAAGCATTCACAAACGTCAGACATCCACAAGCACCAGACATCCACAAGAGCCAAACATCCACAAGCGTCAGACATCCACAAGCGTCAGACATCCAAAAGCATCAGACATCCACAAACGTCAGACATCCACAAGCGTCAGACATCCACAAGCAACAGACATCCACAAGCAATAGACATCCACAAGCAACAGACATCCACAAGCAACAGACATCCACAAGCAACAGACAGTCACAAGCAAGAGACATCCACAAGCATCAGACATCCACAAGCATCAGACATCCACAAGCATCAGGCATCAGACATCCACAAACGTCAGGCCTCCACAAGCGTCAGGCATCCAAAGGCATCAGGCATCCACATGCGTCAGGCATCGACATGCGTCAGGCATCCACATGCGTCAGGCATCCACAAACGTCAGGCATCCACAAGCATCAGGCATCCACAAGCGTCATGCAGGCACAAGCGTCAAGCATTCACAAACGTCAGACATCCACAAGTGTCACACATCTACAAGCAACAGACATCCACAAGCAACAGACATCCACAAGCAACAGACATCCACAAGCAACAGACATCCACAAGCATCAGACATCCACAAGCATCAGACATCCACAAGCATCAGACATCCACAAGCATCAGACATCCACAGGCATCAGATATCCACATGCATCAGACATCCACAAGCATCAGGCATCAGAAATCCACAAGCATCAGACATCCAGAAGCAACAGACATCCAGAAGCATCAGACATCCACAAACATCCAGAAGCATAAGACGTACAGAAGCATCAGACATACACAAGCATCAGGAATCTACAAGCATCAGACATCAGACAACCAGGAGCATCAGACATCCACAAGCATCAGGAGTCCACAAGCATCAGGAGTCCACAAACATCAGACATCCACAAGCATCAGACATCCACAAACATCAGACATCCACAAGTGTCAGCCATCCACAAGCGTCAGACATCCACAAGCGTCACACATGCACAAGCAACAGACATCCACAAGCAACAGACATCCACAAGCATCAGACATCCACAAGCATCAGGCATACACAAGCATCAGGCATCCACAAGCATCAGACATCCACAAGCATCAGACATCCACAAGCATCAAACATCCACAAGCAACAGGCATCCACAAGCAACAGGCATCCACAAGCGACAGGCATCCAAAAGCATCAAGCATACTCAAGCATCAAACATCCACAAGCATCAGACATCCACAAGCGTCAGGCATCCACAAGCATCAGGCCCACAAGCGTCAGGCATCCACAAGCGTCAGGCATCCACAAGCAACAGACATCCACAAGCAACAGACATCCAAAAACATCAGGCATCCAAAAGCGTCAGGCATGCACAAGCATCAGACATCCACAAGCGTCAGACATCCACAAGCATCAGACATCCACAAGCAACAGACATCCCCATCATCAGACATCCACAAGCATCAGACATCCACAAGCATCAGACATCCACAAACATCAGACATCCACAAGCGTCAGACATCCACAAGCGTCAGACATCCACAAGCGTCAGACATCCACAAGTGACAGACATCCACAAGCAACAGACATCCACAAGCATCAGACATCCACAAGCATCAGACATCCACAAGCATCAGACATCCACAAGCATCAGACATCCACAAGCATCAGACATCCACAAGCATCAGACATCCACAAGCATCAGAAATCCACAAGCATCAGGCATCAGACATCCACAAGCGTCAGGTATCCACAAGCGTCAGGTATCCATAAGCGTCAGGCATCCACAAGCGTCAGGCATCCACAAGCGTCAGGCATCCACAAGCGTCAGACATCCACAAGCGTCAGACATCCACAAGCGTCAGACATCCACAAGCGTCAGACATCCACAAACATCAGGCATCAGACATCCACAAACATCAGGCATCAGACATCCACAAACATCAGGCATCCACAAGCATCAGACATCCAAAGGCATCAGGCATCCACAAGCGTCAGGCACGCACAAACGTCAAGCATTCATAAACGTCAGACATCCACAAGCGTCAGACATCCACAAGCAACAGACATCCACAAGCATCAGACATCCACAAGCATCAGACATCCACAAGCATCAGATATCCACAAGCATCAGACATTCAAAAGCATCAGACATCCACAAGCATCAGGCATCAGACATCCACAAGCATCAGGCATCGGACATCCACAAGCATCAGACATCCACAAACATCCAGAAGCATCAGACGTCCACAAGCATCAGACATACACAAGTATCAGGCATCCACAAGCATCAGACATCAGACAACCATGAGCATCAGACAATCAGGAGCATCAGACATCCACAAGCATCAGGCGTCCACAAGCATCAGGCGTCCACAAGCATCAGACATCCACAAGCATCAGACATCCACAAGCATCAGACATCTACAAGCATCAGACATCCACAAGTGTCAGGCATCCACAAGTGTCAGGCATCCAAAAGCATCAAACATCCACAAGCATCAAACATTCACAAGCCACAGACATCCACAAGCAACAGACATCCACAAGCAACCGACATCCACAAGCATCAGACATCCACAAGCATCAGACATCCACAAGCATCAGACATCCACAAGCATCAGACATCCACAAGCATCAGGCATCCACAAGCATCAGGCATCCACAAGTGTCAGACATCCACAAGCAACAGACATCCACAAGCAACAGACATCCACAAGCAACAGACATCCACAAGCAACAGACATCCAAAAACATCAGGCATCCACAAGCGTCAGGCATGCACTAGCGTCAGACATCCACAAGCGTCAGACATCCACAAGCATCAGACATCCACAAGCAACAGACATTCACAAGCAACAGACATCCTCATCATCAGACATCCACAAGCATCAGACATCCACAAGCATCAGACATACACAAGGATCAGACATCCACAAACATCAGTGTAACGGAGTGCAGCGGAGTATAACCGAGGAATGGTGGACTCCCGGAAATGACCCTGTCATGCCTCCTTCCTTACAGACGGACCCCTGGGATACAGGACTGGACGACATGGATGAGGAACACGGCGCCTTTAATTGGGCGTTCTCGGAGGAGGAGGAGGCCACTCCTCCTGTATACGTCAGCGAGGTCGGGTTGGATAAAGACCAGGAAGTACTGTACGAGGCGTGTGACATCACCCCGGAGGAGGAGAAGGCGAGTAGCGGCGTCGGAGAGCGGTTTGGACGGAGTGGAGAAGGCGGTAGAGGAGGACAACGAAGGAACCACGAAGAACGTCCCGGAGGAGGAGACGAGTCCCACGGAGAGCCAGGAGGCCAACGACTCTGTGAGCCGCCGTGCCACTCTCCCGGGGGAGGAGCGTGGCTGTCCCAGGTACGGCAGCGTATGGCGGTGTGGGCGGGAAGAAAGCGTGTGTGTAAATAGTGTCAAAAGACCCGTGTTCGTGTTTTCCTCGTCTTTCCCTACCTTCTGTGTCCAATACCCCGCGTTTAACCCTCACCTTCTGTAGCCCTCCCCACGTCACCGAGTGTGGTATAGTTGCACATTATACACTGGTGAACTCCTCCCAGCCTCACTTCACACGGTCCCAAGGTGCACTTCCCAGAAGACAGTAGAACTAACAGTTCCCTCTCTGTTGGTCTTCCTTTGCATGGGATCCGGAGCGACAAGACCCCTCCATGACCAGACCTTGAGGCCAAGCCCGGAGACCCGAAGACCCGGAAGGAAACAACAGTGTTGCCAAAACGGATCCCAGTCAGTTTGCCAGGGAAAGACTTACGTTTAGAACCAGGAGAACTTTGATACTCAATACAAAACGTGCGATACCAATAAAACCCTCTTTTCTTCCAAGACCTGGTGTCCATCTACTCCCTGACTCGCTACCGGTTATACCTATTAGACCTGACCCAGAACCAGCAACCAATACTCCTGTTAACCCTGACCCCCAACCCCCGTCTACAGTGGTGTCAGAAGTGGGATCTACTCCCTCTGAACAAGAAACGAATATGGAAGAAATCATACAAACATTAGTCGAGGGGCAACAGAAGCTGGAATGGGCGGTCAGCCAACAAATCAGTACAGCAGACGCGGATCGAGCCTTGTTCCGCAGCACAATGACGCAGCAAATGGATAACTTGCAGAAAGTGGTTCAGACTCCTGGGACCGCAGTCTCGGTGGATCGAAGACCGGCCGGACCTCATCCAGCCGGAGTTGCATTACAGAAGTACGTCACAGGAGAAGACCCGGATGCCTTCCTGGTCAATTTCGAGAGGGCAGCACGTGCGTGTGGGTGGCCGGAGGAAAAATTGCCCTTTTTTCTTGCACCCTTGTTGACGGGTGAAGCACAGACAGCATACCAGGTTGCAAACCATGCGGGTACCTCCTCGTATACAGCAATCAAGGAGGTGATACTAGATCACCTCGGGATGGACGCCGAAGCATATAGACTCAGGTTTCGGAAGGAAAAAGGGGTCACGGGGGAAAACCCCAAGACACTGTATTTACGTCTGAAAATGGCAGCGGAAAAATGGTTGCGACCCGATAACAGGAGCAAAGAAGATGTCATGACAAGCATAGTACTTGAACAGTTTATGGAAGCCCTACCCTATGGGACCCAGAGATGGCTAAGACAGCATCCAGGACTGACCGCAGCTCAGGCTATTGAGATGGCGGCCAATTATTCTAGAGCTGCCCCTAGATCTTTTCCATGGGAGACTGAAAAATCCACAAAGACACCGGTACCACCCACTAAGACAGAGAAAAAAAACCCCATTTACGAACCCCTAAAGCCACGGCCATTCCGCCCGGATGTCACTCCAATGAGGGGTCCCCAGTGCTTTGAATGCGGGGAGTGGGGCCATATCGCACGGTTGTGCCCCAGAAAAAAACCTGTTGAGGAACCCATGGAAGTTGGGTATATACCCAAAGCTGTGATGTACACCGCCGAAATGGGACCTTCCTATTATGTAAGGGTACTGGTGAACCACGCCCCTGTAAAGGCTCTTCTCGATTCAGGGTGCAGACAATCAGTCATACGGGAAAAACTGCTGGTTCCATCCCAAGTAGGGCGGGAGGGTGAAGTACACATCCGGTGTGTCCATGGGGACGTAAAGACATATCCCCTTGCACGCATCACTATAAACCCAATAGGAAGGGAATCCTGCTCAGTGAGAGTTGGAGTGGTAGCGTCACTGCCCGAGGAACTGATCCTAGGGGTGGATAATCCTCATTTCCTGGCCTTATTTAAAAGTGAGTTAGCCAGTTGTCCGGTGGAGGCCTTCTTGTCCGCCGAACCCTGGGTCATAGACAAGGGGTTCAAATTTGCACAAGCCAACGATCCTACCCTCTTGAATGCGTGGGAGGCAGCCCACGTGGCGCAAACCACAGCCACTGCTCAAAGATACCCCCGGTTTAGTATCGAAAACGATCTACTCTATCGAGAAGGAAAAGAGGGAGACCATGGGCAACTGGTGGTGCCAAAAGAATTCCGCGAACAGATATTGTTCTATGCCCACACTCATCTAACCGCGGGACATAGTGGGGCCGAAAAGACCACCCAAAACATACTGCGTCTGTTTTATTGGACAGGAATATACAAAGAGACCGAGGCCTACTGCCAACAGTGCGAGGTGTGTCAGAGGAAAAACTTGACTAAACCCCCAGCAGTACCACTACAACCCCTGCCCGTGATAGGTAATCCCTGGGAACGCGTGGGGATGGACCTCATAGGACCCTTACCTCGCACCTCTCGGGGTCACACTTATGCCCTAGTAGTGGTGGACTATTCCACCCGATTCCCCGAGGCTTTTCCACTGAACACCCCGACCACCAAGAATGTAGCAGAGAAGTTGGTGGAACTGTTTTCGAGAGTTGGATCCCCCCGGGAAATTCTAACTGATCAGGGGACACCTTTTGTGTCACGGATGATGAAGGAGGTTTGCAAGACCTTGGATCTTCAACACATCCGCACTTCCGCTTACCACCCCCAAACGGATGGTTTAGTGGAAAGATACAATAGGACTTTAAAATCCACGCTAAAAAAACTGTTGAGTTCTGAAAATAAGGATTGGGACAAAATGCTCCAGTTAGCTTTGTATGTAGTAAGGTCCCAGGTCCAGAGCAGCCTAGGATACTCCCCATTTGAACTATTGTATGGCCAGCAACCGAGATCCCTACTCGAAATAACCAGAGAAGCCTGGGAAAGAGAAGAGGCTCAGGAACAACGTTCCCTACTTGACTACACCCAGCAGTTACGGTCAAGATTAGGCAAGTTGAGAGATCTGGCCTATTCGAACCTAAAGTCGGCCCAAAGTCACCAAAAGCAATACTATGATAAGGGAAAAAGGTGGAGGTCACTGAACAAAGGGGACTGGGCTCTAGTATTGCTCCCTTCATCTACGCAAAAATTCAGGAGCTAATGGAAGGGACCATACCGAGTCCTAGAGAAATACGGCAGTACAACCTATAAGATACAACTGTCGCCCAAACGCAATCAAACCTACCACATAAATCTCCTAAAGAAGTGGTTAGGACCAGTCCCTCAATCGTCTAATCTGGTGCTACCTGCAGACAGTCCTGAGACAACCTTAGCCTGCTTGCCCATCAATCCAGAACTCACAGATGCGGAGAAACAGGCCTTACTTGAAGGACTCCGCCCTTTTTCTCACTTGTTCTCAGACACACCTGGGTGCACCCACTTGGCAGAACATGAGATACATACGGCCAAAGGGAGTATAGTGAAACAAAGAGCTTATCGCATCCCCGCAGCAAAAAGGGCAGACGTAAGAAAAGAAGTCGCTAGCATGTTAGAACTGGGTGTCATTAGACCGTCGAAAAGCAGCTGGTCATCCCCCATAGTCATGGTGCCCAAGCCTGATGGGTCCACCCGTTTTTGCATGGACTTCAGGGCATTAAACGCAGTGTCCACCTTTGATGCGTTCCCCATACCCCGGGTGGACGAATTCATAGAACGAATAGGAGACGCCAAATACATAACAACTCTGGATCTGACAAAAGGATATTGGCAGGTGCCCCTAAGGGAGGAGGACCGTCACAAAACAGCCTTTGCCACCGAGGACGGTTTGTACGAATTCAACGTCCTCCCTTTCGGACTCCACGGGGCCCCTGCCACGTTCCAGAGACTAATGAACAAAGTGTTGGCCCCGCATACCAATTATAGTTCTGTGTATCTTGATGACATTGTCATCTTCAGTCAGTCGTGGAAAGATCACTTAGAACACCTGGCTAATGTAATGACCTCTCTGGGAGATGCCCGTCTTCATATCAACGCCAAGAAGTCCCGAGCTGCCTTCCCAAAGGTGAAATACCTCGGCTTCATGCTAGGGGATGGGGTGATAGCTCCCCAAGAGGAGAAGATAAAAGCCATCACAGAGACCCCTTTTCCCTCCACAAAAAGGGAACTAAGAGCATTCCTGGGCCTTATGGGCTACTATCGACGGTTCATACAGAACTTCGCAGATATAGCCACCCCCCTGACTAATTTGCTGCAGAAGAACGTCAGAAACGCACTTCCGCAACCCCCCTCACTAGAAGCCAGGACCGCCTTCCTTCACTTGAAGAGAGCCATTACCACCAGTCCTGTGCTTATTCCACCCAATTTCGGACGCCCCTTTTCCCTAGCCACTGATGCTTCGGAGACGGGTATTGGGGCGGTTCTGTCACAGATAGGGGAGGACAAGGCTGAACATCCTATACTATACATTAGCCGTAAACTCCACCCAAGGGAACGGAAGTATCCCACTGTTAAAAAAGAGTGTTTGGCCATCCGGTGGGCTATTGATAAACTTCGGTATTACCTAGAGGGAAGGGCGTTCACGCTGTACTCCGATCATGCCCCACTGCAGTGGATGCGGAGGAACAGAACTCAGAATGCTCGGATACTGCGATGGTTCCTCTTTCTTCAGCCCTTTGCCTTTACGGTGGTACATAGGAAGGGGAGGGACAATAGGAACGCTGATTTCCTCTCTCGCATGGCGGTTCTCCCCGATCGGGAGAAACCAGGGGGGGAGGAATGTAACGGAGTGCGGCGGAGTATAACCGAGGAATGGTGGACTCCCGGAAATGACCCTGTCATGCCTCCTTCCTTACAGACGGACCCCTGGGATACAGGACTGGATGACATGGATGAGGAACACGGCGCCTTTAATTGGGCGTTCTCGGAGGAGGAGGAGGCCACTCCTCCTGTATACGTCAGCGAGGTCGGGTTGGATAAAGACCAGGAAGTACTGTACGAGGCGTGTGACATCACCCCGGAGGAGGAGAAGGCGAGTAGCGGCGTCGGAGAGCGGTTTGGACGGAGTGGAGAAGGCGGTAGAGAAGGACAATGAAGGAACCCCGAAGAATGCCCCGGAGGAGGAGACGAGTCCCACGGAGAGCCAGGAGGCCAACGACTCTGTGAGCCGCCGTGCCACTCTCCCGGGGGAGGAGCGTGGCTGTCCCAGGTACGGCAGCGTATGGCGGTGTGGGCGGGAAGAAAGCGTGTGTGTAAATAGTGTAAAAAGACCCGTGTTCGTGTTTTCCTCGTCTTTCCCTACCTTCTGTGTCCATTACCCCGCGTTTAACCCTCACCTTCTGTAGCCCTCCCCACGACACCGAGTGTGGTATAGTTGCACGTTATACACTGGTGAACCCTCCCAGCCTCACTTCACACGGTCCCAAGGTGCACTTCCCAGAAGACAGTAGAACTAACGGTTCCCTCTCTGTTGGTCTTCCTTTGCATGGGATCCGGAGCGACGAGACCCCTCCATGACCAGACCTTGAGGCCAAGCCCGGAGACCTGAAGACCCGGAAGGAAACAACAGTGTTGCCAAAACGGATCCCAGTCAGTTTGCCAGGGAAAGACTTACATTTAGAACCAGGAGAACTTTGATACTCAATACAAAACGTGCGATACCAATAAAACCCTCTTTATTTCCAAGACCTGGTGTCCATCTACTCCCTGACTCGCTACCGGTTATACCTATTAGACCTGACCCAGAACCAGTAACCAATACTCCTGTTAACCCTGACCCCCAGCCCCTGTCTACAATCAGACATCCACAAACATCAGACATCCACAAACATCAGACATCCACAAGCGTCAGACATCCACAAGTGTCACACATGCACAAGCAACAGACATCCACAAGCAACAGACATCCACAAGCAACAGACATCCACAAGCATCAGACATCCACAAGCATCAGACATCCACAAGCATCAGACATCCACAAGCATCAGGCATTCACAAGCATCAGACATCCACAAGCATCAGACATCCACAAGCGTCAGGTATCCATAAGCGTCAGGCATCCACAAGCGTCAGGCATCCACAAGCGACAGACATCCACAAGCGTCAGACATCCACAAACATCAGGCATCAGACATCCACAAACATCAGGCATCCACAAGCATCAGACATCCAGAGGCATCAGGCATCCACAAGCGTCAGGCACGCACAAACGTCAAGCATTCATAAACTTCAGACATCCACAAGCGTCAGACATTCACTAGCATCAGACATCCACAAGCATCAGACATTCACTAGCATCAGACATTCACTAGCATCAGACATCCACAAGCATCAGGCATCAGACATCCAGAAGCATCAGACATCCACAAACATCCAGAAGCATCAGACGTCCACAAGCATCAGACATACACAAGTATCAGGCATCCACAAGCATCAGACATCAGACAACCACAAGCATCAGACAATCAGGAGCATCAGACATCCACAAGCATCAGGCGTCCACAAGCATCAGGCGCCACAAGCATCAGACATCCACAAGCATCAGACATCCACAAGCATCAGACATCCACAAGCATCAGACATCCACAAGCGTCAGGCATCCACAAGCGTCGGGCATCCACAAGCATCAAACATCCACAAGCAACAGACATCCACAAGCATCAGACATCCATAAGCATCAGACATCCACAAGCATCAGACATCATATTTAATCAAAAGGAGACTAGCTCATCAACTACTAAGTTAAAGGACTCAAATATGTTTTGTCAGGGGGTAGGAACACCTTGTAGGTGTGTTCATGAAGCCCTCACCCACAAACCTAGTTGGTGGCATGCTTCATCATCGGGCACACCCAGTAACACCTAGCGTGTCCTGGGTGTGCTTCGACGCCTGATTATAGCGGAGCAGGTATATTGCTGAGTGTGCAGTGTGAGGTGTAAGGTATAGTGATGTTAAAACGGCTTGGAGGGTGTCCCAGTACCCGAGGGTAAATTAAACTTTAATAACTGGGCCTCCGTCAGCGGTTAAAAATAAGGCTTTTTGGATGTAGGAGGCGAGTTACGACCTCTCACATCCAGTGGTGGGTCGACATGTTTCAGCCAGTGCCTTATGACTATGCTGGCTTTCTTCAGGACCAAGATAAAAAGGTGTAGGTGTGAGTTAAAGCTAATGGGTGTGTAATCCAGACTATGTGTATACACGCCCTAAAGTGTTTATCTATGTGTGAGAGGGGGATTCCCTTCCCAAAAACACCTGTACATGTAACATATAGGGGACAGAGACAAAACATACAAGGAAAAAAGAGTCACTAGAGTGTATAGTGTCATACATATCAAGTTGCCGGCACTATAGCGGTACGGGTGCTGACTATAGACGGCTACGGTGTAATGGTACTGGTGGTACCATTATGGTGAGGTTCGCACTAGTAATGCGAGCGTGGCGTGGCTAAAATACGGGTATCACATAAAAGGTGCATAAATGTGATGAGGCGCAAGAGGACCTTCTTACGCTAGTTTTAGCTGTATATGACTTCAAGGTAGAGAAGTGGCAAGGGGATGACCCTGTGGGAGGAAAGGTGGGCCACTTAGATTAGGAAACCTGTAAGGAAGGAAAAGATAGCGCTTACCAGTGGTTGTAGGTGTAGTATCTCATACTCACAGCTTTTCTGGGCAGAGCCTGCCTGGGACCTGTTATGCCTCCTTCGCATACCGGTGGTTTGTGTCCGGTTTTGCAGCCTGTTATATACTGTAGAAAATTGGCTGATCGTGTCCACCTGAGTAAAGGGAGCAAGGGTAGACAGACTCGAAACCGAGTGTTTCGCCGAGTCATTGGATCTGGTAAAGCGCCTGGTGTGAGAAGTTGGCCCGATATGCAACGTTCGCTATTCTAGCGACCGCTATGTATCGTTCCAACGACCCTTATGGTGTTTGGTTGTAAGTCAACCTATAGACCAGCTATCCTAGTAGCGTGGATACGAGCAGTCTAAGGCTAAAGACTCGAGAGGGCGTGTTAAGCCAGCTGTTATACCACATATACCCCTTGAACACCAAGTGAAAGGACACCACACAAGTGTTATGAAAATAAACAGTTATTTATTAAGAATCACAACAGCCCTGTACTCTTTATGAGGACAGGGTACTAAGCACAAACCAAATCTCTTAGGAAAATACTTCAAGTGCACAATTAAAACAAGTGTCCGAGGACACGGAAAGTTTAGTGGTCTCGGGCGGACCCGATAAGGCAAGTCGGAAGCGAGGGACTCAGGACCCTAGAGTAAGGAGGCTATGCAGGCACCGAAATGCCGAGTTACCTAGCCACGAGGGCTGCGGCTGCACAAGTCTTACAGGCGTCGGGGTCTTTGCTGACGAGCCAGGAGCCGGAAGAAAAGGAGTTGCTGGCCGGCGACCAGTGATGAATAGTTCGTAGAGATCCAAGCCTGGATCGGAGATCGATGACACCTGAAAGCAGAGGGGACCAAGTTCGTACTACTAGCCAGTAGTCAGAGGGTACCAGGAGGGCACCGGTTGGCCGTCACCTCGACCAGGTGAGTGGGCGACGCTAGGCTCTGCAGTCTCACGGACCAGGAGGCGTTGTCGGCGACCAGGATGGAGGTGCGAGCTGTCCCACGAAGGATGATGCTGTCGGCGTCGCTGGGCCCAGGATTGGGGCAACAAGCCTTGGCAGATCTCAGGGCCACGTGGTAGGCCTAAGATGGCGTCTTGAATGGACCAGGAGGGTCCGAGGTGCTCCTCTCGGAAAAGGGGGCAAGGGCCGGTCTGGAGCAACCAGACCAGCAGCGTTGATTGTCGGATGTCGTCACAGAAGGGCACAAGCCAGCGGCTAGTGACCAGACAACGTGCTGAGCAGCGAGCAGAAGGGCCCCACGCAGATCGTGGAGATGCTGGGAGACTGCACTTCGGTGCTGGAGCGGCTCAGGGTCGGGGCTTCTCGGACCCCAGAGCACTCACCAGAGAATGGCTTCGATGGTCGTGCTGGTTAAGAAAGCGTGCAGGTTTTGATGATGGCCGGTCCCTCGAGGTCTCGTCGCACCCACAGATCACAGCTGAGCTGATGACGTGGGTAGAGGTCAGAGGTGCCAGGGAAGCCGGTTCTCGTCGAGCTGGGCCGTCGGATCCTTGAGGAAGGACTTGCAGCAAACCGCAGAGTTCTTAGATGGTGCCCGCTGACGCAGGGTGACTACTCCTTAGTCACAAGGGAGAAATCTTGAGAAGAGTCTCGAATGTCCTTTCGTAGAAAGTAGTTCTTGATTCAAAGATGATCTAATTTGGAAGGGTCCCCGCTCCGGCCTTTATTCTAAAGAAAGGGGTGGGTACATGACAAGGTCCTGCCCTAAGGGTGGGACCAGGAAGGGGGGTAGTTACACCCCTCTCCCCTGCCGGACTTTCCCCAGGCCAGGGCTGGCGCCCCTGGAACTGGTTCTGACCGGCAGATGCGTAGTGAGCACCGGGGTGCCACTCCGCAGTCACCTTCTCGCAGAAGCCCTACCTACCCAGAATACACAAACCCTGTCTGGGACGGTGCGAACACCGCCCTCGACAGGAAACCCTTTGTCCAAGTGCCCCTCGCTGGAAGGACTCCCAGCAGCAGGAGGTCAGACTCGTGTCTGTGGTGGCAGCATCCATTTGGTGGAGCTGAGGCTTTAGTTAACTTTAACCGGGGTTCACAGTTACGTACATGTCGTGTCCCTCTAGAAGGGCGGAATGCTAACCTCGTCGCCAGAATTGGTGAGAGGGCAGCATCCCGATTCGTATGACACCTTACTCGACATGCCTTGATAACGCGATACCGAAGTTACCGATGTGGTACGCGTTATCATGGAACAGCCATTGGGTCTTGATTCCGCAAGCTGCAACCGGGCTCGGCTCGGCCAGAACCTAGTTCACACGAGCCCACGCACTCTGCCTTCAGGATTGTCAAGGCCTGCCATAGGAGTGACTGATAGGAACTCGGGTGTCCATTGTATGGTTAGATATAGAGCTACTATACCTACAGCAAAGGGTGCTTACACGACTTTGCCCCAGCTGTCATGCAGCCAGTTGTGTCAAATTTAGGAGGCCAACCAGGGGTGGCATAATACATGCTGCAGCCCCTGGCGGCCCTGGGTACACCTATGCCCTGCGTTACGGGGTCTGATAAGGTGGCCCAGTACCAATTGGTAAATGTACCTAGGGTACATGTTGTAATTTAGAAAGAGAACAGCCAGGCTGTGGGTCTGATTAGCAGGCCCACAGCCAGAGAAAGTCGTAAACCAGTGAAACAAAAGCAAAAAATCCGGGTGATCATGGGATTGCAGACCCTACTCTTCTACATGACCCCCCCCCAAACGTCGGAACAATAAGCTAACCTTGACCAGGTGAGTCTTCTTGTTCTAAGTGGAAATATCTGGAGAGCCCATCGGCATTGCCATGATCAGTACCAGGTCTATGTTCCACTGTAAAGTCCATCCCCTGTAGGGAAATGGACCACCTAAGCAGTTTGGGGTTTTCACCCTTCATCTGATTTAGCCACAAGAGGGGCTTATGGTCGGTCTGAATCTTGAAGTGAGTGCCAAACAAGTATGGCCTCAGCTTCTTCAGGGCCCAAACCACAGCAAAGGCCTCCCTCTCAATAGCTGACCAATTCTTCTCTCTAGGGGTCAGCCTTCTGCTTATAAAAGCAATGGGCTGGTCTTGACCATCAAAATTCAGTTGAGAAAGAACAGCTCCCACACCCAACTCAGAAGCGTCTGTTTGGACAATGAATGGTTTGGAGTAGTCTGGACTTTTAAGGATAGGCGCCGTGCACATGGCCTGCTTTAGGTCATCGAATGCTTTTTGACAGCTCGCTGTCCACTGAACCTTTTTTGGCATTTTCTTACTTGTCAGTTCATTTAATGGTGTCACGATGAAACCATAGTTCCTGACAAACTTTCGGTAGTATCCAGTCAGGCCCAAGAAAGCTCGAACCTGAGTCTGGGTGGTTGGAGGAGCCCAGTCCCTGATTGACTGTATTTTGCTCTCCAGGGCTGAACCTGGCCTCCACCTACAAGGTGGCCCAGGTATACAACCTGTGTCTGCCCTATCTGGCACTTGGTGGCCTTGATAGTGAGGCCTGCGGCTTGCAGGGCCTCTAACACTTTCCGCAGGTGGACCAGGTGATCCTCCCAGGTGGAGCTAAAGACAGCAATATCGTCTAGATATGCCGCACAGAAGTCATCCAGCCCAGTAAGGACTTGATTCACCAACCTTTGGAAGGTGGCAGGTGCATTTTTCAGACCAAAGGGCATCACCACGAACTGATAATGCCCACCAGGGGTAGAAAATGCGGTCTTAGGCTTGGCGTCCTCAGCTAACCTGATTTGCCAATACCCAGCTGTCAGGTCAAACGTACTTAAGTAGTTGGCCGAAGCCAGTCTATCGATAAGCTCGTCTGCCCTTGGTATTGGGTGGGCGTCAGTCTTAGTGACTGCATTGAGACCCCTGTAGTCTACGCAGAACCTCATCTCTTTCTTACCGCCCGGGGTGTGAGGTTTCGGCACTAGAACTACGGGACTAGCCCAAGGGCTATCCGAGGGTTCAATGACTCCCAGCTCCAACATTTTCTGCACTTCACTCTTGATGCAGTCTCTAACGTGATCAGGCTGCCGGTAGATTTTACTCTTGACGGGCAAGCTGTCACCAGTGTCAACCTCATGGGTGCACCAATTGGTCTGACTGGGTGTTAGAGAGAACATATGTCTGAAAGACTGAAGAACCTGTTTACAGTCTTTCTGTTGATGTTCGGAGAGGCTGCCACAAAAGACAACACCATCTACCGATCCATCGTCAGGATTCTGAGTGAGCAGGTCGGGGAGAGGGTCACTCTCCTCCTCCTGTCCCTCATCTAGGGCCATGAGCAAACTCATGTCCTTCCTGTCGACATATGCCTTGAGCCTGTTGACATGAAGCACCCTGTGGGGGCTCCGGGGAGTTCCCAGGTCGACCAGGTAGGTGACCTCTCCCTTTTTCTCCAGGATGGTGTAGGGCCCGGACCATTTGTCCTTGAGTGCTGCTGGGGCCACTGGCTCCAACACCCACACCTTCTGTCCGGGCTGGTAAACAGTCAAGACAGTCTTTTGGTCATGCCAAGCTTTTTGGAGTTCTTGGCTGGCCTTAAGGTTTTCGGATGCCTTCTCCATGTATTCAGCCATCCGCGAGCGGAGGCCAAGCACATAGTCCACTATGTTGGTTGCAGGCTTTTTGAGAGGTCTCTCCCATCCTTCCTTCACCAAACACAGGGGTCCTCTTACAGGATGCCCGTACAAAAGTTCAAAAGGGCTGTAGCCAACCCCCTTCTGTGGGACCTCTCTGTAAGCGAATAAAAGGCAGGGGATCAGGACGTCCCATCTACGCCGAAGCTTTTCAGGTAATCCATGAATCATCCCTTTCAGGGTCCTGTTGAATCTCTCAACAAGCCCATTGCATTGTGGATGATAGGGTGTAGTGAACTTGTAGTTGACACCACATTCCTTCCACATAGCAGTTAAGTAGCTCGACATAAAGTTTGCACCTCTGTCGGAGACGACCTCCTTAGGAAAGCCCACTCTGGAGAATACTCCAACTAGGGCTCTTGCCACAACAGGTGCTGTAGTGGTCCTAAGGGGAATAGCTTCAGGATACCTGGTGGCATGATCCACTACCACCAGTATAAACTTGTGCCCTGATGCTGTTGGTGGTTCCATGGGACCGACGATGTCAATCCCCACCCGTTCAAAGGGCACCCCCACCACAGGCATTGGTATAAGGGGGGCCTTTGTCGTGCCACCTGACTTACCACTGGCTTGGCAAGTGACACAGGAGCGGCAAAACTCCTTTGTATCTTCGTTCATATGAGGCCAGTGAAAGTGCGAGACAAGCCTGTCCCACGTCTTCGTCTGGCCTAAGTGACCTGCTAAGGGAATCTCGTGGGCCAAGGTAAGTAGGAAACCTCGCTGAGACAAGGGTACAACCAGCCTCCTGGTCATGCCAGGCTTGGGGTCTCTTGACTCAGTGTACAGGAGTCCATCTTCCCAGTATACCTTGTGGGTACCTGTGGCAATCCCAGCAGCCTCAGCAGCAGCCTGCTGTCTGAGGGGTTCAAGAGAAGGGCAGTCTAACTGGTCCTTCCCCAGGTCTTCCCTTGAGGGTCCCCCTGAACCCAAGAATTCAACTTGATCAAGTTCGAACTCTCTCGGCTCAGTTTCCCTCAATTCCTGTAGGTCAGCCTCCTCTGAGACTTGATCCACGACCTGGGGCAAGGGGGAAGGCGCAGCCTTAACCCTACCGCTCTTTTTCTGGGGAGGTGTCTGGTCCGTTGTTCCAGGATCCAGCACCTGTTCAGTGGGGCATTTCCTGACCTGTGACCTGGTCACAGCGAACACATGTGCTGGCAAACCTAACATTTCCATGTGAGTCCGGTGCTCCACTTCTGACCATTGTGATGACTCCAAATCATTGCCCAACAAACAATCCACTGGGAGGTCTGAACTAACTACAACCTTCTTTTGGCCAGTTACCCCTCCCCAGGAGAAAGCTACAATTGCCATACTGTGATTGGTAGTGACATTGCTTGCATTGGTCACCAGGAATTCTGTACCTGGCATGATCTGTCCAGGGTCCACAAAGTTAGGTGTCACCATGGTGACACTGGCACAAGTGTCCCTATAGGCCTGAGCCACTTTTCCATTTATGAAAGGTGTCTGTCGGTATTTGCCCAAAGTATTGGGACTTACGTCAGGGGACATATCCACATCCCCTGTACTGACAAGGACAGCCTGAGTGAGCGTACCAACTAAGTTGTCACGCCCCTCAGAACCCAGGGTTAACCCTACTAAACCCTTGGGAGGTGCACTACCACTGCTGGCTGTACTAGGGGGCACAGGTGCCTTAGGGGCTGCAGTGGCAGGAGTCTGCCCTCCTCCTTTCTTGGTGCACTCACTAAACCAGTGAGATTTACTTTTGCAGTACTGGCACCATCTTTTGGATTGGCCTTCTTTCTTCTTTTGGGGAGCCTGACCCCACCCTCTTTGGGTTGTTGGGGACCTGTCGAAGACTTCTGGTCATTTTGTTCCCCCTTAGAATCTTTACCCTTCTGGTCTGCTTTCTTCTGACCACCTTGATTCTGGCCCTGGTTCTGTTTAACTCTTGTACGAACCCATCTGTCTGCCTTCTTTCCCAATTCTTGGGGAGAGGTCAGATCCGAGTCGACAAGATGCTGATGCAACAACTGGTTCTGACAATTGTTTAAAATTTGTTCTCTCATCATCAAATTATACAATCCTTGGTAATCAGTAACCTTACTGCCCAGCAACCAGCCCTCAAAAGCCTTAGTGGCACAATCGACAAAGTCAGACCAATCTTGAGACTGCGTTTTCTGGGTATCCCTGAACAGCACCCTGTACTGCTCAGTGGTTAGGCCAAACCCTTCAACGAGTGTATTCTTCAAGACGTGGTAATTATTAGCATCCTCTACCCTTGTGGTGAGGAGCTTGTCTCTTCCTTTACCTTCAAAGGAGAGCCACAAGATAGCTGCCCACTGGCTCTGGGGAACACCTTGCACCGTGCAGGCCCTCTCCAAAGCAGTAATCCATTTGTGGATGTCGTCCCCTTGTTTAAAGGGGGGCACTATCTTACCAAGGTGTTTCGTATCAAAACTCCTTTCCCTATTACTAGGTACAATGCTGCCACCAGTGGGGACTTCCCCACTTAACTGTTGCTCTCTAGCAAAGGCAAGCCTTTCTTTGGCCAGGGCAAGTTCTTCCCTTTCGATCCTCAGATTAGCTGCCCTTTCCTTAGCTTCGTACACTCTCCGCTGAGGGGACGTCATCCCTCTTTGCGAAGAGTTGTGAGAGCCATTGGTTTGAAGGGATCTGCCAGAGTCTCTTGACAGAGATCTGGCTCGTCCATTCCCAATGTTAAGCTGACCTGATAGTGGCCCCGGGGGTCCCCCAGTACCACTGTCATGTTTGCTTAAGTTGGACCTGCTTAGTCTAACAACTTCTACCTGTCCCTTATCTGCCTCATCCCCAGAGGGATCCTCATCCTCATCATCCTCCACATCTTCGTTCTCAGTTGAGAGGTGGATGAGGTCAGGATCGCCTCTGGTTCCCTCAAGGGGAGGCATGTCTCCTTCTGGATTAGAAGAGCTAAGAAGGGTCTCAGCTTTTCTGGCATCATAAGTCTCCAAGAGACCAATCAGAAAGGACGTTGTGGGGTTAGACCCCTGCTTGATCTTCCTGGAGTGACACACTTGTCTTAACTCCTTGAAGCTCAGCACAGTATATCTTGAAGGGATGACCTGTGGAGGGTCAACTGACACAAGGGGAGACTCAGAGTTTCCTCCTTTGTCCGACATACTGTTTCTAGTGTGGTGTAAGTGATGCACCTACCTACACTATGTGTTTACCTCCTGTTCCCTTGCTAAGAGTTGCAGCCAAGGTGTGCTACGCCTTGAGGAGCTGCAACAGCTGGTTCAGTAGAACTCAGAGTATTCTAAGCTTTAGTTATATGTACTAACAGTACTTATGCGATCTTTCAACAAGATATTCTTAGGATACGTGTGGTAAAACAACAGCAAGCTCAAATCCCAACCGCTGCTCACCAATGTGAGAAGTTGGCCCGATATGCAACGTTCGCTATTCTAGCGACCGCTATGTATCGTTCCAACGACCCTTATGGTGTTTGGTTGTAAGTCAACCTATAGACCAGCTATCCTAGTAGCGTGGATACGAGCAGTCTAAGGCTAAAGACTCGAGAGGGCGTGTTAAGCCAGCTGTTATACCACATATACCCCTTGAACACCAAGTGAAAGGACACCACACAAGTGTTATGAAAATAAACAGTTATTTATTAAGAATCACAACAGCCCTGTACTCTTTATGAGGACAGGGTACTAAGCACAAACCAAATCTCTTAGGAAAATACTTCAAGTGCACAATTAAAACAAGTGTCCGAGGACACGGAAAGTTTAGTGGTCTCGGGCGGACCCGATAAGGCAAGTCGGAAGCGAGGGACTCAGGACCCTAGAGTAAGGAGGCTATGCAGGCACCGAAATGCCGAGTTACCTAGCCACGAGGGCTGCGGCTGCACAAGTCTTACAGGCGTCGGGGTCTTTGCTGACGAGCCAGGAGCCGGAAGAAAAGGAGTTGCTGGCCGGCGACCAGTGATGAATAGTTCGTAGAGATCCAAGCCTGGATCGGAGATCGATGACACCTGAAAGCAGAGGGGACCAAGTTCGTACTACTAGCCAGTAGTCAGAGGGTACCAGGAGGGGCACCGGTTGGCCGTCACCTCGACCAGGTGAGTGGGCGACGCTAGGCTCTGCAGTCTCACGGACCAGGAGGCGTTGTCGGCGACCAGGATGGAGGTGCGAGCTGTCCCACGAAGGATGATGCTGTTGGCGTCGCTGGGCCCAGGATTGGGGCAACAAGCCTTGGCAGATCTCAGGGCCACGTGGTAGGCCTAAGATGGCGTCTTGAATGGACCAGGAGGGTCCGGGGTGCTCCTCTCGGAAAAGGGGGCAAGGGCCGGTCTGGAGCAACCAGACCAGCAGCGTTGATTGTCGGATGTCGTCACAGAAGGGCACAAGCCAGCGGCTAGTGACCAGACAACGTGCTGAGCAGCAAGCAGAAGGGCCCCACGCAGATCGTGGAGATGCTGGGAGACTGCACTTCGGTGCTGGAGCGGCTCAGGGTCGGGGCTTCTCGGACCCCAGAGCACTCACCAGAGAATGGCTTCGATGGTCGTGCTGGTTAAGAAAGCGTGCAGGTTTTGATGATGGCCGGTCCCTCGAGGTCTCGTCGCACCCACAGATCACAGCTGAGCTGATGACGTGGGTAGAGGTCAGAGGTGCCAGGGAAGCCGGTTCTCGTCGAGCTGGGCCGTCGGATCCTTGAGGAAGGACTTGCAGCAAACCGCAGAGTTCTTAGATGGTGCCCGCTGACGCAGGGTGACTACTCCTTAGTCACAAGGGAGAAATCTTGAGAAGAGTCTCGAATGTCCTTTCGTAGAAAGTAGTTCTTGATTCAAAGATGATCTAATTTGGAAGGGTCCCCGCTCCGGCCTTTATTCTAAAGAAAGGGGTGGGTACATGACAAGGTCCTGCCCTAAGGGTGGGACCAGGAAGGGGGGTAGTTACACCCCTCTCCCCTGCCGGACTTTCCCCAGGCCAGGGCTGGCGCCCCTGGAACTGGTTCTGACCGGCAGATGCGTAGTGAGCACCGGGGTGCCACTCCGCAGTCACCTTCTCGCAGAAGCCCTACCTACCCAGAATACACAAACCCTGTCTGGGACGGTGCGAACACCGCCCTCGACAGGAAACCCTTTGTCCAAGCGCCCCTCGCTGGAAGGACTCCCAGCAGCAGGAGGTCAGACTCGTGTCTGTGGTGGCAGCATCCATTTGGTGGAGCTGAGGCTTTAGTTAACTTTAACCGGGGTTCACAGTTACGTACATGTCGTGTCCCTCTAGAAGGGCGGAATGCTAACCTCGTCGCCAGAATTGGTGAGAGGGCAGCATCCCGATTCGTATGACACCTTACTCGACATACCTTGATAACGCGATACCGAAGTTACCGATGTGGTACGCGTTATCATGGAACAGCCATTGGGTCTTGATTCCGCAAGCTGCAACCGGGCTCGGCTCGGGCCAGAACCTAGTTCACACGAGCCCACGCACTCTGCCTTCAGGATTGTCAAGGCCTGCCATAGGAGTGACTGATAGGAACTCGGGTGTCCATTGTATGGTTGGATATAGAGCTACTATACCTACAGCAAAGGGTGCTTACACGACTTTGCCCCAGCTGTCATGCAGCCAGTTGTGTCAAATTTAGGAGGCCAACCAGGGGTGGCATAATACATGCTGCAGCCCCTGGCGGCCCTGGGTACACCTATGCCCTGCGTTACGGGGTCTGATAAGGTGGCCCAGTACCAATTGGTAAATGCACCTAGGGTACATGTTGTAATTTAGAAAGAGAACAGCCAGGCTGTGGATCTGATTAGCAGGCCCACAGCCAGAGAAAGTCGTAAACCAGTGAAACAAAAGCAAAAAATCCGGGTGATCATGGGATTGCAGACCCTACTCTCCTACACCTGGGTGCTGCAGTGCCGCTATTCCGTTCAAATACGCATGAGCATTGACTACGGAGCGTTCTGCGCATGCGCGACCATGTAGTATTACGCTACGCGCATGTGCGGGGCTTCCTGGCATTTCTGATGAGCAAGCAACGCTGGAAACACTGCGTGTGTGCTGGGCGCTCGTTGTTGACAGCTATGTGTAAATAAAGGAAGGGGTTTCTCCTATGAAGAGTATACATTGACACACCTCGGTAAAAATAAAAGTAAGAATATAGAAGTGAAGTGCCTTGACTATTCAGTGCCCAGAGGAATATTATAAGGGGGGTAATGGCACTGCAAGTGGAATCAAGGGGGATCCATGACCCCTATTACTCAGAACTATGGGGCTCTAATTACATATATGTCACCAAAGGGCTAATTTTTGATGGTTTCAGTATTTATTACATACCAAATCCAGGCCCATGAAGGGTGTGTGGGTGGCGGTTAGTTACAGTGAAGGTGATAGTTCACTGGTTCGTGGGTTCAGAGGCATGTCACAGGTTAGGCACAGAGATGATGATAAATCACTGGTAGGTGGGTTCATGGACATGTTAGGGAATTCCAGGGAATGGCATCGTTCAGCCCCTGCGTCGCCGTTGAAAGGCGATAGATCCAACGCTGTTCTTTGCTTAGCAGCATTTTGTCGTTTTCACTGGCGCTCTCTGGGATTTGTTCGATGATGGTCCAGGTTAGGTCATTGGGTGTGTGACAGTGGGTAATGAAGTGGCTAGTGAGTCTGCTGATGTTCTTCTTACATCTGATTGTGCTTCTGTGCTCTGTTATTCTGGTCTTTATTTTGCGAGTTGTCATTCCGACGTATCGGAGTCCGCAAGTACAAGTTAGTAGGTATATGACGTTTAGGGAGTTGCAATTGGTGTGGCTTCGTTGGGTCCAGATCTTGTTGGACTCCAAGTCCAGGGTTTTGGTGTGTGTGGTCAGGTGGCATACACTGCAGTCATTACACGGGTAATGTCCTGTGACCTTCGGTAAGCCCCATGCATTTAGGATGGTGTTCTTGGTTTGTCTGGTCTGTGGTCTTGGTCGGGTACTGACCAGTTGGTCTTTTAGGTTGTGGCACCGTTTGTATGCAAATCTCGGCGTGTCCCATTTCCTCTGTCCAGAGTTGATGATCTTCCGTGTTTTTTTATCACCTTGGCTACTTCATTGGACGCTGTGTTGAAGGTGGTGACACATGTGAAGAAAGCCAGCATAGTCGTAAGGCACTGGCTGAAACATGTCGACCCGGCACCGGCTGAAACAGGTCAACCCACCACTGGATGTGAGAGGTCGTAACTCGTCTCCTACATCCAAAAAGCCTTATTTTTAACCGCTGACGGAGGCCCAGTTATTAAAGTTTAATTTACCCTCTGGTACTGGGACCCCCGCCAAGCCGTTGTAACATCACTATACCTTACACCTCACACTGCACACTCAGCAATATACCTGCTCCGCTGTAATCAGGCGTCGAAGCACACCCGGGACACGCTAGGTGTTACTGGGTGTGCCCGATGATGAAGCATGCCACCAACTAGGTTGGTGGGTGAGGGCTTCATGAACACACCTACAAGGTGTTCCTACCCCCTGACAAAACATACACCACAAGCATCAGGCATCCACAAGCATCACGCATCAGATATCCACAAGCATCAGGCATCCACAAGCATCACCCATCAGACATCCACAAGCGTCAGGCATCCAAAAAGGGTCTGGCATGCACAAGCATCAGGCATCCACAAGCATCAGGCATCCACAAGCGTCAGGCATCCACAAGCGTCAGGCATCCACAAGCGTCAGGCATCCCCAAGCGTCAGACATCCACAAGTGTCAGACATCCACAAGCGTCAGACATCCACAAGCGTCAGACCTCCACAAACATCAGGCATCAGACATCTGCAATCGTCAGCCATCCACAAGCATCAGACATAACAGCTCTTTTGCCGGACCTTCCTTCCCTGTCCATTCTCGTCTCTGAGCCCACAGCAGAAGGCGTGCAGTGTGTTTTATTTATTTTACTGTCCATTTCAAACTGACTTTGTTGGTCAAAAAAGGATAAACGTCTAACTCGCCCGACTGGAATCAGACCCCAGATACTTTTTGTTGCACGCAGAAATATGTGGTGTAGTTAACTTGCTGGCTGGATAGAAAAAAAACTGTAAGGAGGCAGTCAAAACAATGGGCACACTGGTAGTCCGGCTTCTCAGCACTCACTGTGCTCGCCCGCTCAGAAAGCACAAAACTGTCAGATAAGACGCTTTGCCTATGTGCAGGAACTAAGATCTGAACTCAGGTTTTGTGCCTTTGAAGCCAGAGGCCACATGTCCACCTCTTTTTGTTTGGTTACAGTGATTAACATCTGCGAATTCATTTATATTAGTAGCATAACACAGGTGCTCGAGGGGACGCATTGAAACGTTGAATCAAAATTAAAATTGCACACAGTAAATTCCTTGAATACGGGATGTTTACTGTCGCCCTCTATCTAGCTATCTACCTATCTATCGCCCTCACTCTATCTATCTATCCATCTATCGCCCTCACTCTATCGCACTCACTCTATCTGTCGCCCTCAATCTATCTATCGCCCTCACTCTATCGCCCTCACTCTATCTATCGCCCTCACTCTATCAAATATCTATCTATCTATCTCCCTCACTCTATCTTTCTATCTATATATCGCCCACACTCAATCTATCTATCACCCTCACTCTATCTATCGCCCTCACTCTATCTATCGACCTCGCTCTATCTATCTATCGCCCTCACTCTGTCTATCACCCTCACTCTAGCTATCTATCGATCGCCCTCGCTCTATCTGTCTGTCTATTGATCGCCCTCACTCTATCTGTCTATCTATCTATCGCCCTCACTCTCTATCTATCTATCTATCTATCTATCTATCTATCTATCTATCGCCCTCACTCTAGCTATCTATCGCCCTCACTCTATCGTCCTCACTCTATCGCACTCATTCTATCTATCTATCGCCCTCCCTCTATCTATCTATCGCACTCACCACAGCATCACCACTCAGGGGCACCACAACATCACTATGCGCTACCACATCATCACTGAACGCCACAGCATCACTCGTCGCTACCACAACATCACTCAGCGCCACCACAGCATCAATCTGTGCAACTATTCAACAACTGGTTCAAATATGTCCTCTCAATGTTTCAAGCTTTATTACAAATGTCACAAAAAGATGTTAATATTTCACTTCTGTTCTTGGATTTTCGTCACAATAAAATACACTGAACATAATCTTTACAAAAGTTATTTACAAAAATTTAAGCTATTGCCATTATAAATTAAAAATAACTTTTAAGTATTAATTATTTTAAAAAAATTAAAAGCCATTGTTATTTGTAATATCAATACATCTAAGTCACGTAATTACAACACATATTGCATTACAAATGCTACAGGTGTCACATTTGCAAAAGTTAAAACTATTGGCATTGTAAATGACAAAGCTATTAATTTCGCTATTTTCAAAACCAACACATAAATAAAAAATGTGTAATTTACAATACCAATAGCTCAAACTTTCCTAATGCGAGACCTATTGCATTGCAAATGCTTGTTATGTGGAGGATTTCATCAGATCACGGCCGGCACTATTTTGGCTTAGGATATGGCGGAATCCTGCTGCATTTTTAACACAAGAAATAATCACAGACTGTCTCAAGTGTGATAGGGGCAGTCACATACCCTGGCTTGGAGCAGTAAAGAAAAGTCTAGCCAGTGTGGAGTTGGAGCATACTTTCTTCTCTCCTCTAGCTACTGAAGGTATAAACCATAAGTCCGTGAGAGGAGCATTGTATGGTCTGTACCGGAAAGAAATAGAAAAGACGGAGCACCACAAATCGTCAATCATTAGATATACCCCTTTCCTGGTGCCACCGGGCAGGATCAATAACATGCCACAGGTATATCTTAGAAAAAACCTTGGGAGATGGAATAGGAGCATGCTATTCTGCCTTAGGGATGGGAGCATAGAATACTCTGTTTCCCGCTGGGTTTTAATAAAAATTTGGAGAACCTGTCTTTCCCGTGTGGCATCGGATGTAAACAAACATTGTTACACTGTGTGTTTTTCTATGGATTTCATGTTAAATACACCAAACAGTATTTAATTCCTTATTTTAAGCACAGGTTATTGTTGATTTTAATTTGGCATTTCAGGAAATATAGTCGTTAGGTAGTTATGAAATGACTTTCAGAGTTAGCTCTTTCCTCCAATCTGCGACACGCTCACGAGTTTTTATGAATATGCCGTAGTTAAAAGTGTATTATCCGCACATGTATTTTGCTGTTTTGCACAGTCTAAAGTTTACATAACGCAGATTTGCACATAAATATTTTGTACTGTTGTTTATACATTGTTATATTATATTAATTTTCATTTTTAGCATCATTCTTGCATATTGGCTTTCTGTTGATATTGAAGTCCTCAAAGCGAATTATTTACACATATAATTGTTGTTTGCACATATTTTAAAGCTTTTGATATCATTAATTTGTATATAGCGATTTTATTTTTTTAAACATTTTATTAGCTTTGACAGAGTGATACAATTATCAGTAAAAGTTTGTATGCAATATACATATATATCAGTGTTCTCCAAGAGGAATAAATCAGTACACTCTATGGTTCACTGTCTCTGGCATGGATATATGTGGTGCAGGTATGTATAGTCATTGAATGAAGGCTGTGCGAAAGATCTCCCCGGCAGGGACGTATCTCTAGTTATCTCACACATTGAGCATATTAAAATTCCTTAGACAGTAGTTATACATTTAAAACTGTATTCCTTCCCTCCCCTCCCTCAGCCGCTTCCCAGCACTTTTCCGGTATTTACACATTTAGTACCCGGTCCTTCCAGTTTTATGGGCTAGCTTCAGAGTCAGATATTGTATGTAGTGGCTAAAAAATATTTCATTCCATTTCCCCCATATCTTGGACCATTTTTTGGGACAACCTCTATGAGTATACACCGCCCTTTCTGCCACCATTGATGCATCCATGTCGTTTCCCCAGTGCACTCGTGTGGGTACTATTCCCGACCCCCAATTCTTAGCGATGTTTCGCTTTGCTATCGCTATCCCATGTGTCGCCCAAGTTTGTAAGCCTCTATTCAGGTCTGTAGGTTTCCAGATATTTAATAGACAACACCCTGGGTCTGGTTGAACTTCTACTTCGCTTGCCTCCGTTATCTCAGTCATTATTTGTTCCCAGTACGTTTTTATCTTTGGACAGTCCCATATGATATGGTAATACGTTCCCGTGAGTCCGCAGCCTCTGAGGCAACACGGATCTAGTGCATGGCCCAGCTTATGTAACAGTGTGCTGGAGTAGTATATAAGATGTAGTATCTTGAGTTGGATTAATTTTAGCCGGGATGGGATCGATGTTTCCCTTGGAGATGCGCCAGCGCTTCTAGCCAGTCAGAGTCCTCTATGTCTCCTAATTCTACCTCTCACCTGCTGCGGAGGACCACTGTGGGATCTGTGAGATTATTTACAAGCTTACAATATGTTTGGGATATTGCTTTCTTCCCCAGGTAGTCTGTGAGTAGCCTATCCTCAAGAGGGGATGATTCAGCTAGTTCCGTGCCGGGTGGGATGGCACTTTGTAGTGCGTGCTTGATTTGGGTGTACCTGAATAACTCAGTATCCGCCATCCCGTACTTTTCTTGTAGGGCTGTGAATGCGATGATTTCTCCCTTATGCCATAGGTCACAGATTGTTGTGATGCCAATTAGGTCCCATTGTCTAAACCCTTTCGTATTAGCTAGCGTGCCTAGGCGGTGAGTTTCCCAAAGTGGGGTGGCCAGAGTGAGCACTCCCTCCCATCCCAAAGCCCTCTGTGCCGTATGCCAAATCATTACCGTGTGTGCCGTCGGGCCTGTAAGCGCATGTTTACGTTTGTTGGTGTACAATGCCTTCATCAAGTGTTCTGTCGGGAGTATATTTCTGTCAAGCCTATATGCTGGTTCGTGCTGTGGAGTATGTAACCATTGGTTAATAATCGTCAATTGTGCAGCCCAATAGTATAGTTTAATACTTGGCTATTCCTCCGTCATACCAGCTACGTACTAGTTTAGCGTGGGCTATACAAGCTGGTTTTCCGTTCCAGAGCAATAAGGAGATCTCTGCGTCAATTGTCTTAAAATAGGAGAGAGGGACCGGGAATGGAGTATTCTGTAGTGAATAAAGAAACCTGTGGAGCGAGATCATTTTAAAGAGTGCTGCTCTTCCTAGCAGCGTCAGTGGGAGGGATCGCCAATGTGCCACATCTGATTTTAGCCTCTGCAGCGGTTTCAATAAATTTTCCGCCATGAAAACTGATTCTTGTGGGGTTAAATATATACCCAAGTATTTAAACCCTCTAGTCACTATTTGTAGTGCACAGTCAGGGGGCAGCGTAGGCAGATGGCCATGCAATTGGTAGAGGAGCGATTTCGACCAGTTTATGGTGTATCCTGACACCTCTCTATACCTATGGAGGATGATCATCAGAGCTTCCAAGGAAGGAGTTGGGGACATTAAGTATATAAGCACGTCATCAGCAAAATTCTAAAACTTCCACATCTCCTTTACCTTCAACATGCGACCTGCAAAACCCAACTGTCTTTAATCCCCATCACACATTCCCGTTAGACGATGTCTTGGATAAAATAGAGCATTTAATGAGATCTTTACTGCTGCCTTTCCTTGAGCGTGTCAGACAAATAGCAGTTCAACTCGGGGAAGTTCAAGTCGCGTGTACTTCGAATATGAAGTTACTCAGGGAATTGACTGCTAGCACGCTTTCTTTGAAAATTCCCCCCCCCCCCTAGTGAAATATCTAAACTAGGTAAGAGCCCACCCAAGGCAGAGTCTATGCCTACGACAATACCTCAAGTTAATCCCCCCCATTAGTCACTCCCTTAATACAGCATCACCTACTTATAATTCCAGAGACTCAAGAAAATTAGAACAAAATAATTTTCATAAACAGGATATGGATAACAATCACCGGGCGAGGCCCACGGTGATCAAAAATGTAAGAGGGAAGGAGTTGCAAGTAAACCCCCCGCCCGAAGCAGAGCCCTATGTAATAGTGTTAACCGGGGTTCCGATGCTGAAGCCTGGCCAATTTGAAAATTATCAGCCCTTGAAAAACAAGGTCACGTATTGGCTTAGCACTAATAGGCCTCTTCCCGCAAGTATAGACGGTAAAATCCTACATGTTAGGAGGTTACCCTGGCTAGGACAAAGACCCAAGGACATACAAGACAGTATAATCATAAATTTTAAAGACCACAGAGCTACTAATTTTATTAGAGATTGGTATAGTGACAGCTATGAGGGAGGCATATCTACCAAATCTGTAAGCTATTTTTACCCAAGACCTCTTGTTGATAACCATACTCCAATGAACCCGATGAGTAACCCAGCCCCAAACTTCAATATCGCCACCTTCAACCGATTTGCGGCCCTATCTAGCTTAGAGGGGGTGGATTGACTCGCAAATGAGTATGTTTAGACCCCGAAGCACAAATTAATTCGAAAGGTCCTTATAACTCCAAATAACATAAGTGCTGGGCATTCTGTGGATCTTATTTCGGTTGCCTCCTCAAATAACCCTTTTATTGTGAGCACTGACAACGTGCCGAATATGTACCAATCCCATGTGGCGGATAGTCTGTCTAATTCCAGGCACAATTATTCCACCCCCGACCCTTTGTCTGTAACGGATGTCCCTCAAGTACCTCCCTCTGATACCATTGTACCACTGGGTGAGCTAACACTTAATATAATTTATTGGAACATAGCAGGGTTACGTACTAAAATCGACCAGGTTACCTGGCTGGAAATAATTCGAGAACATTCCGTAGTTTGTCTGCAGGAAACTTGGCTGATTTCTCCCATTCATATTCAGGGCTATAAAATGTTTCATTCAAATGCTCGCCCCTCTACCTCCGGTAGACCTAAAGGAGGCCTAATTATCTATCTATCTATTGATCTTCCGTTAAAGGAAATTTCCGTACTGAAGATAGCTGAGAATAATCAAATCTTAAATATAACAGTTAACAAAGGGTGTACGTACCTTTTGGTCAACATGTATAACAATTTGCCATTCTTTGATTTTGTTAATGTTTTGAACGAATTGTCACATGTTTTAATGGAGCAACGGGCTAGTCTCCCTGTTTCTTCTTTTAACTTGATATGGGGTGGTGATTTTAATATTCCTATGTGTACAGGCTATGATTCAACTAAATGCTGCGTTATTGATGAAAATGGGTGTCCTTTAACACACTTGACTCACTCTATTCCAGGGAATTGTCTGAATGAACTGCTATTCTCGTTAGATTTGGGCTTTGCAAATGACCTAGTTGATCCCCCTGTAGTATTCTCACCTACTTTTCATGGAAGGGGGCTATCAAGTGTTATTGATTATATATTAAGTACTTATAATTCGCATACTCACCTGTCAAAATTCATTACGGGGACAGATATTAGTAGTGACCACTATTCCAATAGTCTTACTATCACGATCCAGGGCATTCGTCATCAACCTAGGATTGCTAGCTTACTTAACCAACAGGCCCTGACAATAGCTAAGCCAAATGGGTACTCAGTTAAATGGTCGAGTGCAGATCCGAATGCTTTGTCAGCTAAGGTAATTAAAAGAGCACTCCACCTATTGGAAATATGTTTAGACCTGCAGTCCCCTGTGGATTTGATTTTGACCAGTTTTTGCAGAGATCACCAAAATAATAAGAGAGGAACTATTCCGCAATCTGAATTCCAATCCCTCTCAAGGGATAGGCTGGTTTAACACCCAATGTCGTAAGGCTCTTTCTTCTTTGAAGGATGCCCTACGCAACCCTACCAGGGATGTTCTTGTAGTGAGAAAACTCAGAAAGGAATATAATTTGGCCATCAAAAACTGTAGACGCGAAATAAAAAGGGACTTATGGGAACAACTTCATGAGAGTTGCCGAACCAAAGATAGCTCTGCATTTTGGCGCGTAATAAAATTTACCTTTCTCTCAGAGTCGAGTTCAGCACCCAGGATCCAAGTAGCTAACTGGGTTACCAATTTCTCCAAAAAAAATCTGGGGGACAATTAGCACAGAATGATGGTGAGCAAATAAGGGTGGGCCCCTCCTTCACTTCCAAAACGTAGTCTTTGGTCATAATGAAGTCATTGCTCCATTGTCAGCCTCAAAGTCCGGCAAAGCTCCTGGCCCGGACGGGGTTCCGTTGGACATCTTTACCCATTACCAGGAGCTCTGGTCTCCGATCTTGACACATGTTTTTGAGGCAGCAACATCTGTTGGATTGATTGACTCATGGTCAATGTCTACGTTACTCCCCATTTTAAAAAAAGGTGATCGCACTGACCCTGCATGCTACAGGCCCATATCCCTCCTTAATTCCCTTGGCAAAGTGGCTGGTCGACTGGTTCTCGAGCAACTACATGACTGGGCCGAGGCCAATAAAATTATGACCGACCTTCAATATGGGTTTCGGGAGGGTCTGGGCACGGTAGAGCAGGCGTTAAACCTTTCCCTTTTTATTGGCAAATATGTGGGGGCTAAGAGTGGTAATCTATACCTTGTATACGTTGACCT
The DNA here is from genome assembly GCF_964263255.1 of Lissotriton vulgaris. Taxonomy (NCBI): domain Eukaryota; kingdom Metazoa; phylum Chordata; class Amphibia; order Caudata; family Salamandridae; genus Lissotriton; species Lissotriton vulgaris. The sequence continues at coordinate 616,330,967 of NC_141695.1, read as the reverse complement.
CTCCGCAGCATTTGACTGTGTCTCACTCAAAATTATGGTCAATTTTTACGGAAGTGGGTGTTGACCAACCCGTATTCACATTTCTACGTGAACTGTATTCTGGCGCTTCGGCGAGGGTGAGATACGGGATCCATGGCGATCTTACATCGTCATTCGCCATTTCCAGGGGAGTTAGACAGGGCTGTGTACTGGCTCCCTTCCTTTTTAATCTTTAATATTATTATTATTATTATTATGTTTCTTATATAGCGCCTGAATCGACCCCCGAAGGGGTATCTCCGCGCTTGCCTTGGGAACCCGTCCTGGCTTTTCCCTGTGAGATAGCCCCTACAGGGCATCCCCAAGGTGAAAGCCAGGCATCCCGCCGCGGGGGCCGTTGTTTATACTAATGGCCTAGAGTTGGCTATGCTGGAAGGGAGCCAGGACCTCCCCACAATAGCCCATCGCCCTATCCCTGCATTATTATATGCAGACGACTCTGTGATAATGGCAAGAACCCCTAACCAGCTACAGCACCTTCTTAACAACTATTGTAACTATATGTCCTCTCTGGACCTAAAGGTCAATATTAAAAAGACTTTTTTCATGCATGTGGGCAAGCGGTTAAAGAAACCCAAACCGATTGTTATTGCCAATGACAAGCTGGATTGTACTAACACCTATCCCTACCTAGGCATTCTATTTGACAGTAAAATGTCTTGGAGGCAGGCTATGTGCAGTAGGAAACTACTGTTTCTACGAGCCACCACTGCCCTGGTAGCCTTTGCAAGAATGCTTGGTAAGCCTCCCCCCGAAGAACTCTTGAAAATCTATTATGCCAAATGCCATAGTGTGGCTGTATATGGCGCGGGGGTTTGGGGCTATGCTGCGGCAGATGCTCTTCAGGTTGTAGAAAACACTTTTATTAGGTATGTGCTGGCAGTTCCTAAAAGTGCTCCAACTTATGGTAGCCATATTGAGTTGGGTATGGACTATATTACTGATAATATCAAAATTCAGCCCATTCTCTTATGGCACCGAGTGTGGACCACAGAGCAGTGTCATCTGACCCGCACCCTTATTACCAACTGCCTTGGCTTGGTATACTGGGCCAAAATCCCCAGGTTGGCCTATGTGAACAATTTTTGGGTGGACCTAGATCTGTCTCTGTATTTTCTTGAGCCATTAACTATGTCAAACATTTCAAGGAAAAAGTTGAAAATGTTATGTTTATCAAATTTAAGGAAGTTACGTTTATCTCAAGAAATTAGCAAGCCCTCTAACATTCAGATTCTAACTGTTCAAACCACTTCAGGCATCCAACCGTATTTAAAATATAATTTGAACGCAGATGAAAAATTTCTTCTGACAAGGTTTCGTTTTAATACTTTCTTTCGTATGATTTCTTTCCAGAAAAAAGAGGATTGGTCTAAATCTATCATTAAATGCCCATGTGACGATTCCTCGGACCAATCCACAATCCACGTTATACTATTTTGTAGGTTTTATGAATTGCCCCGAAAGCGCTGGATCATTCCTCTACTCTCATTCATGGGCTTGAGATCTTGTCGTCCCGCTTTTTTGGGTTTGCAATATTTGGATTCCGTATTCATTGCCAAATGTGTAGCAAGTTTCTGAAAATGTGTATAAAATACCGATGCAACTATGATTAATTGGCTGTTTTTAACGTACTAGCACTTTAATATCACATCCTCTGTCTTTTTAACTATTCTAACAAATTGTAATTTTTTAAATGTACTTATGTTTCTTGGAATTATTCCTACCGTTGACCAAATGTTTTAAACTGTATGTTGTAATGTTCTTTTTATGGTTCATACAAAATTATGAATAAAAGATTTATAACTGACGTCATCAGCGTAGAGGGAGATTCGGTCCTGCCATCCCGCTTCCCATGTTATCCCACGGATCAGTGGGTCCGTACGTATTTTCATGGCCAATGGTTCTAGGATAAGCGCAAATAGAAGTGGGGATAGCGGGCATCCCTGTCTTGTCCCTCATCCTAACCTGATTACCCGCGACGTATGTCCATTGGCCACCACTTGGGCTAGAGGTGCTGTGTACAGCAGCTTGACCCAGCTACAGAATTTGGGCCCGAATCCCATCTTAGTAAGTACCGCAAAGAGAAAGGGCCATTCCACAAGGTCAAATGCCATTGTGGCGTCTAGGGATAGTATGGTGGCATCTTCCTTGAGCAATGGAGCGCGGTGCAATACTCCATGAAGGCGCCGTAGGTTTAGGGAAGTGTTGCGCCCCGGCATAAAGCCCGATTGGTCCGGGAGTACCAATGTCGTGAGGTGTGGTTGCAACCGAAGTGCCAATAGTTTTGCTAATATTTTTGCGTCTGCGTTCATTAATGAAATCGGTCGATATGAGGACGTCTGTTCTGGTGGTTTCCCAGGTTTATGGATTGCCACAATCGTGGCCATTCTTTGGTCTTAGGCAAGCATTCACTGTGTTAAACAGTCATTGTACATAGGTAGGGGATGGGGGGTGACGTGTTGTGCAACTTTCTTGTGGAGTTCTATTGGTAGGCCATTGGGTCCCATCGCCTTCCCCGTGCGTAACTCCAATAGTGCCTTCCCTACCTCTTCTATCGTGAGATCTTCCACGAGTGTCTGCATGTCTTCTGGTGACAGTGTTGATAATGGGATGTCGTGTAGGAACTGCATGCTGTCAGCTATCGTCGTAATGTCCCGCGGAGTGTATACTTTTTTGTAGTAACTTGCCAATTTTTCCACTATGAGCTGGGGCTCTGTTGTGAGCGTGCCATCTGTGAGTGCTATGTGGGCTAGCCATCTACCTGCTCTTTCCTTCCTTTCTAACCATGCCAGCATTTTCCCGGTTTTGTCCCCTAGTTCATAGATCCTATGCAGTGTATCGGTGTGTCTGGTTCTCGCTACATCCTCTGCATACGCCCTATATTCCTGAGTCGCCAGTGTTAGGGTGTGTGTTGTGCTATCGGTGGGATCTAAGGCGTGTGCTGTCTCTGCTGTCTGGAGGGCCACTTCTAGCGAGTCGAGATTCTTCCTCTGGTCCCTTTTATGTCTAGTAATCGTTGAGATGGCCTGACCTCTAATTACTGTTTTGTAGGCCTTCCAGAGGATTGATGGCGAGTTGACTGAGGACAGGTTTTCTTCAAAGTAGTGTTTGGTGGAGGTAGTCCGTGCTTTTGCTATCTTGCTGTTCTTGAGATAGCCAGGGTATATTGGATATAGCCTCTGCCTTCTGGTGGGTTGTGCGGTGTAGGTAAGCTGTATCGGGGAGTGGTCCGAGATCCCCATTGGTAGATGCTCTAATGCTGTTATTTTTTCCGGAGGTATTGCTAGCGTTAATATATGGTCTATGCGGAAGAGGCTGTTAAGCGCCCCGAGTGAAATGTGTAGTGGCGATCAGTAGGGTGCTTAAGTCTCCACATGTCTGTCAGTCCCATGGCTGCCAAAAAGTCTTTAAAAATCAGGTTGGGCCTAGTTGGTTCCCTGGGGGGCTGGCGATCTATTGCTGTGTCAAGGACGGAGTTGAAGTCCACCCCTATGATCAGTTCTCCTTCGGGAAGGTCAAGTAATAGTTTCCCCAGGTCCTAAAAGGCCCAGTGGTGTAGCGTCGGGGGAATATATACTGACAGTATGTTGTATCTCCCATTGGCACGCGATTGCTGTAAAGCGCCCTTGGTCGTCCGTCCACGTGCGTTTAACTATCAGTGGGGAATTTTTGTCTATTAGGATGCCAACTCCTTGGGACCCTGAGGAGAACTCTGCATGTGCGGCCATTCTGAACCCCCAACGGTTCAGTGCCTTACTGGTTGTGCCTGTTAAGTGTGTTTCTTGAAGTAGTACTACCATGGGAGATTTCCGTTTCAGATATTGCAGTACGAGTCCCCTTTTGATTTTATGCCCCAGCCCTTTCACATTCCATGAAATGATTGTCAGTAAAGGGGAGACTAATTGTGGTAACTGGGGGTCATGTCCCGTCATGTCTTGTCCTGACATAGTGTGGATGAGGAGTGAATGCAGCCGTACCACTGTGATTTGTTCCCGGGTGGAATCGAGGTATCCACTAACGTCGGGTGTGTGCGCTAGATTTTATGGTAATTGCTCCGTAAGGTTGGCATATTGCCATCTATTGCATATCAAGTGCCTAGTGATAACTTTTGTCCCTGTGACCAACATATTTGATTGTGTAGAGCTATATCTCTGGTGAAACCGTAGGTGTATGTGGAGAGTCTGCAAAGCCATTAACTTGTAAACAATACAAAAACAAAGAAACCATAAAACATCCAAAACCCATACCCCCCTCCCTGCCTCCCTGCCCGGCGGACCCTGAACCGTCCACCACCCCAACTGAGCAGAGTGCTTAGTGTCCCAACTCAAATACAATGTTCGTGGGGGTGAGACTTCTGTGTCCTCTTTTGAGCCCCCCCCGCTGTGTAACTGTCCACGCAGCACTGCTTGAGTCAATGTGTCCTACCTTTAGGAGTCTCTGCCTCTGGCCTCAGCGTCTCACCTCATAGGATCGAGCTTGGCCGTGGCCCGTTATGTTCTTTGCCCCTACCCCCGTTGCTTCTTTCTCAGTTCGTCGCCAGTGGAGTGCCCACTGACCCAGTTCGACATGTCCCATCTTGTTGCAGGTCACTTCCCATGACGCAGGCTGTGCGATGTTTCTCTGTTAAACTGCTTTACTGATCACCAAGTGGGCTACCTCCTCTTTTGTGTCGTTGTGCATCTCGATTCCTGGGTCCTCTAGCTGGTCTCCAACCCTCGAGCCAGTCCTGCGCTTGTTTCGGGGATTCGAAAAAACATGTTTTTCCTTCAGATTTTACGCGCAGTTTTGCCGGGAAGATCATGGAGTACTTCAGTTCTCGAGCTCGGAGTTCTTTCTTGACGTCTCCAAAACTTCTTCGCTGTTGTGCCACTGCCGCTGTGTAATCGGGATAGAAGTTGACTTTCGAGTTGTCGATCTTTATCGGTGGATTTACACGTGCGGGCTGCAAGATGGCGTCACGATCTCTGAAATTAAAGATTCTCGCCAAGATGGGCCGGGGCGTTGCACCCGGTCGCGGTTTTCCACCAGGCACTCGATGTGCTCGCTCCACTGAAAAATAGTTTGAGAGGGCTTTCGGTTGAAGTTGGTTATGTATGAGGTCCTCCACATATAGATCCAGGGCAGGGCCCCCTGCGGATTCCGGTACACCTAAAAGGCGTACGTTATTACGCCTCGACCGGCCTTCCTGTTCGTTAAGTTTAGCTTTGAGCATGGTATTATCATCTTCCAATTTTTGTACCTTGTGCTGTAGGACCGCTGTGTCCCCAACGAGCCCCGTAGTTGTTTTTTCTACCTCCAAGAGCCGATCCGACATCTTCCCGAAGTCCGCCCTTATGAGGGAGATGTCCGTAGAAATTGTGCTCATTGAAGACTGCATTTCCTTTAATGCTGCCATGACGTCTTGCAGAGTAACCTTTTCTGCGTTGGAGGGGTCGCCGTTTGGCTGGGGCGGTGTTTTCTGTGTTTCTCCCTTCGCATTGTCAGGGGGTTCTCTGTGATAGGCGTACTTGTCTAGTTTTGGGGCCTGTTGGGCTCTTTGTCCCCTGCCACTCATTTTCAAAGCCAAAAGGTATCACTGGCTTAGCAATTGATAGGTCCACGGGGAGGGTAGAGCTTGGACTCCAGGCGTGTATTGTTCAGTTATTCACGGCATGCAAAGATGAGGCAGCGGTTAATGCGGTCGGGATAGGGTCAACCCCAGGCATCCACTCCAGTCACCACTCGGCTCCCCAGTTATTTATCTTCCAACTCCCAAACTATCGGGTCACTGTCTCTCCGTTTGTTCTTAGTGGGCTGGCATGACTATCACTGCGCAGTAGGGCGAGTCTTTACGAGAGGGGCCGCCGAGCTTATTATGGCCACCCAAGGGGGCAAGGATTCATAAGGCCGTGTATTTCAGCAGTTCGGCAGGATTGTGGTGCGCTGTCCCTATTGGTAGAGCATGCAGGTTGTCCTTAAAGCTGCTAGGGTCTCCTGGGTTGCGGCGTTAAAGCTGAGGGTCGGTCGTTAGTCCCGGCCGTAATGGGCACGAAGTTTACAACTGCTCTCGTCGTCCCGCTCTAGATGGTGCATAAATTGGGTGATGCGGGCATTTTGTTTTCCAGGTTATTCTCTCCAGGGAGCCTCCCATCGGCATATGGGCAGAGCTTATGTAATTGTGCCTCGGGGTCGCATACCTTATTTCGTTGCCGCCGACCTCTGACGCGGCGGCCTTCCGCGCCTTCCTCCACGGCGCCTGGCAGCTACTCCAGTCCCCGGCTCTCGGCGCCAAAACAGGCCCTTAACTTCATGGCGGTGCCGCGCCTCTGATGGGAGGAATAGAGGAAAACGGGACACCACAATGGATACCGGAGGGCACAAAAGTTTAAGCTATCGCCATTATAAATTTCAATAACTTAAGTATTAATTATTTTAAAAAATTAAAAGCCATTGTTATTTGCAATGCCGGAGGGCACGCCGAGTCAGTGTCAGTGGTGCAGCATCTGCGTTGTGGCGGATTATTGTGCGGATTAATCAAAGAGGGGCTCGTCGGTCACAGAGCTCCTTAGGCTGCGTCCATCTTGGCTCTGTGGTAGCCACGCCCCCCTGTATATAGCGATTTTTTAAATTATTGTTTTTTTTTCCATGTTAGATTTTAATCAATAGTATCGTAATATTATCTTTGTACACTGGATTCTGCTGCTACTGAAGTCCTTTTCCAACCCGTTTTATGTGTTTTTACGTGATTATACATTTATGTCTTATTGCTTGTGATGACCTGTACTTTTATGGATATTTTATATCCGAATAAAGACCATTTGACTTGACTTGACAAATTGGGAAGCCAAAATAGGCAAAGAAATCATATAAGGGCCATACGACAGACTATGAGAAAGGGCCTCCAAAGTCACTATAAGCACTGAAATGAAACGTATATAACATCATGGGAAGGTACCTCACTTAAACTAGGCAAAATGCAATTTTTGGCTATTCCTTCGTGCTGGAAGAATTGCAGGGGGAGACTTGTCACAGAATACAAACATTTTAGGCAAAGACAATCCAAAAAATTGCATAAATTCTGCAAACACCACTATTGATAGACTCACTATTGATTATATTGAAAAGCAGAGAACTAGAAAAATATCCTACCACAACTTCCATTGGGAGGTTCTTGATACACAGCTACTGACAACCACACCATCACTCACACAATTTTGGAAGCTTCCAAAGCCCCCTCTACTAAAGTATTTGGTGAACTAAGCTATGGCCAATTCACACAATGGAAAAGCTAACAGCCACAGTACACAATAGCCTGGCAAAATGTGTAACCATTTGGGCACCCTTTTTAGATCTCGCCTACAAAACAATTTATGTGCTAGCTGTGGACATACCGATTGCTTACAGTGTGCTTTGAACACACCCATTGCTTACTGCTGGTTGAATTATTGCATTTCTCATTTACTTGCTTATTATCCATCAGCTGGTGTCAGCTTTCCTTTGTCTTCTTGTATTTGTCCCTTCCCTGGAGCATGGACGCAGTACTTGTCTCTTCACACTGCTAGCTTTCCAAGCACTATTTTTAAGTCGGGCCTGGGCAGTGCATGCGCTGCTCTGCGAGCCATGCTGTTTTTGAGAATGTACTTGAGCCCCGCCCACTCCCTGCCCATATTTGTCATTGGCTTGTGTCTTTGTCCTTCGTAAATGTGGGCTTCTGATTCGTTATTAGGCTTGTTAGACCCTCCATAGTACCGCCCTTTCTTCATTTTTAACCTCCCATGAAGACTGGCCCTTTTACATCAGTTGTTAAACACTATGTCTTCTTTAGTCTGTCAGCATTATTTTCTTTAATGAGTTTCTCTTACTGCAGTAGGGCAGGAGGGTCAAGCATTTGGAATGCAAAAGGTTTCACATGTGCATGTGTTTCAGCTAGTAGGATAGTGAATAACAATGCATTTTATTTATGTTTTAAAAACCAAAACATAAATAAATTTGAAATTGTTGGAATATTCCCGTGATTTTCCTCCTTAAGATGGCTGAACCACAGACAATGAATAGAAACGGCTATGATCTGTTCTTATTTGAACAGTTTATAAATATGTTGTTTTTGGGATTTCATGCCTGTGCTTTCAAAAGAGAGTGAAGGCAATCTTAAAAGCCTGAAGGATAAACATTTGTCAGTGAACACTTCAGCTGAACTGGAGGACTATTTATAGAAGGCACAAGCCCTCTTTGTAACTCAACCATCTGAAGGATGCGTGTCATACGGTGCGTGCCAAAAATGTACTTACTTCCACTCTGAATTGTTAAGTCATTGGGGAAACAACAGGGAAATTGGACTAACTTTAAACTTTACTCTCAAGGGTCTAAAGTTTACATTTTGAAAGCTGGCATATGTAAAATGTCTAACTTTTAGCTCACAAATAACACCCCCCTTTTGGTCTGATCCCCAGATCTAGCTGGAGTGGGGTGACAGGAATGCTGGAAGGGAGACCCAAAATTTGCCCCATGAAACTGTTTTCTACTTTGCTTAGATCTTGACAGTAGCAGTGCCCCCATAGTTTGGCTTGCATCTTGTAAATATCTACTGCAGGGCCAGCAGGTTTAAAGAAGGAGTTTCTTAATAATTTGATGATTCCCCCCGATTTCTGCGCTAGCTTAAGTTTCGATTTGGCAATTTGTGGGCCCCACTCCATGTTTTCCGTCAGGGTGACCCCTATATATTCAAATACCGTCACCCTGTCCAGTCTTATGCCATCTAAGTTGGGGTTGGGAAGGAGTGTTTTAGGTGGATTAAAAACCATAAACTTGGTTTTTAGTGTATTTATCTCCAAACCCCGGTTATTACAAAAGGTGGCAAAATAGTCCAGGATACTTTGGATGCCCATCGGGAATTTGGACATTAGGAGGGTGCCATCGGCAAACATGATTGCGGGGACCTTGGTGCCTGCCAGTTTGGGTGCATCTTTTTCCCTTATCTCAATAGCAAATATACATGCATTAAACACAAACAGGGAGTGCAGGCATGCCAGTACTTTATGAGAGCAAGACCACTATTCCTTCTACTAAATACAGAAATTATTTTAGATGTGATCACATACTGTCTGAATAATAACTTTTTCATTTTTAGCGAGATTTTTACAGACCGATACAAAGTACAGCCATGGGCACCTGCTTATTCCCCAGCTACGGGAACATACTAGTTAGCTGGTGGGAGGAACATGTGGTCCGGAACATGGCTGAATATGATGAACACATCATGCTTTGCCTAAGATACATCAACAAAGTTTTCAGCATTTGGAAAGGTAACCAGCAATCTGCTCAACAATTTATTAAGAGACTGAATGAGAATGATTATAACTAAGTTCTCAGCAATGACCAGCAATAATGAGATTGAGTTCCTTGATCTATAGGTTAATGTCTGTGGTGACAAAACATTTCAGTAAGAGTGTAGCTGGACACAGCTTGCTCCATGCCTCCAATGCCCACCAACAAAGCCTCATATACTGCATTCCATATGGTAAACTAGTTAGAGCAAAAAGAATCTGTGATAAAAAATAAAAATGTTACATTGAATGTAAAGAAATGGTTAAAAGAGGCTTTGGCCACAAGACTATTCAAACAGCCCTAGACAACGTTTTACGGATTGAAAAAAATGTTTTGCTTAAAACTGAGAAAAAGATCGAGGAGCAAGATAATAACATAAGATTCATCACAACATTTTCCAACCATGCGAGACAAGTCAGGGGCATTCTTACAAAACAATGGCATGTGCTCAACAAAGACAGTATATTGACTAAATCCTAAGAACACTTTTAGGAAAAGTAAATCACTGAAAAACATCACATGCCACAATCTCATTTGGGACAAAAAAGACACCAGCACTACAGACATCATAAAACGATTTTAGAGATGCTTTCATTGTGAAGCATGCAAAAATAGTAGAAATGTTGCAACTTTCAAAGTCCCCAACACAGACAGTATTTTTTAGATCAGAAAACATTTAACTTGTAATTCTGATTATTGTGTTTACTGCATTAAGTGTCCATGTTACAAACTGTATATTGGTAGCACAATCCATAGAGTCAGAAAAGGTATCCTTGAACATATGGTCATCCAACATAATGACAAGCAATACCTGAATAATGAATTGCTGGATTTATTTTGTTATTGACAGAATTAGGAACAATATTAGAGGGGGCTACAGAATGTATACTTTGCATAGAGTGTGTTGGATTTGGCCCTTTTTGCAGGGTCATCCCTGAACTGTTCGCCTCCCTCCTATATTTTTTCTGACCTGTTGGCTATTTTATGACTCTGGGCACTTTACCACTGCTGATCAGTGCTAAAGTGCATAGGCATTCCCTATTGTAAATTGATGTATTAATTAGTGATTCCATGATTGACTATTTGGTTTACTTGTCAGACTCTAGTACAGTGCACTGAGCGTGCCCAGGGCGTGTAAATCCAAATGCTGCTAGTGGGCTTGCAGCACTGGTTGTGCCACCCACAGAAGCGGCCTTGTAAAAATGTGTCTAAGGTCTGCCATTGCAGAGCCTGCGTGCAGTCTGGTACTGTCATGCTGACTGGGCAAGTGCACCCACTTGCCAGTCCCTAAACCTTCCCTTTTCTTCATATCAGACACCCCTATGTTAGGTCCAAAGGCAGCGTGCATTGTAAGTATAAGGTAAGACAAGGCCTGATGTGTGTGACATGTCCTAATAGTGAATTATAGTCATTTTCTTTTTTCCCCATTGCAATGCTACCTGTTCTCCATAGGCCAGAATGGGCTGTTAGAATTATTACATTTTATTATCCAAACTGACTCAGAGAACATGGTGAAATTCGAGCTTAGTATGCCTGGACTCAGAATGATAAAATGCATATTTTAGTGAAGTTTATTTTAATATTCTGTGTTTGCAAATACCACTTTAAGCCTGCCTCTGTGAGGTTGTGTATTCCTTTGTCTGGAGTTTGAGTGACAGGGCTGGGGGATTCCAGGAGACACAATGAGTCAGCCCTGTGGTAATTAGGGAGATCTGCATCTAGATGGGAGGGAGGAGTTGCACCTGGGACCTGAATAGGACTGTGCCAGCCCCCCACAGTGCTGGCTCCACTCCCTGTGGTGTGTCTGATGTCTCTACCCTGCACACTAAAGAGAGAAGGAACACTGTCAACAAAGTGCTCCAGGGCTGTACTTGCCTTCCACAATGCTGGCTCCACCTCCTGTGGGGCATCTGATGTTTCTGCCCTGCACTGTGAAAGGAAATGAGAAGTCTGGTAAACAGAGTACTTCAGAACTGGGCACAGGCCCCTCTCCCCTCAGAGAACAAAGGATTTTGGGGTATAAATATTGGGACCCTGATCCCAAGAAATTAGATCACTTCTGGACTTACAAGATGAAACCTCTGCTGAGGAGAAGGAACCTGAAGAAACTGAGGAGAGACTATTCCCAAGCTGAAGTGCTGCTTGGGGGATTGGCCTGCAGTGGTTGCCTTGCTTCCAAAGGGAGGAGAAAGACTTTGTGGACTTTTCTTTTCAACTTGTGCAAAGATCTCCAAGGGCTTGGAAGAAAGCTTGCACCCTGACCGAAGTCCGAGGACCAGTGGACTTCGCCAGCCTTAGTGAATTATTGCTGGAAACAAGTGGCTACAGAGGCAGGGAGTTGTGACCGCCTCTCACGACCGGCCTGGTGTCCTGTAGGCACCGCACCAGGCAACGCCCGCCTCGAACAACGCAAGCTCTGCGCTCACCGACTCCGTCCTGATGGCATCAACTAGCCATAGCCTGCACCGCGACTGGAAGGACACCGGAACGTGCAACGCCTCGCTACACCAAATCGAACTGGTCTGACCGACGCGGTCACTGCTGCTAACTTCGAATCCTGTGATCGCACTGAAGTTGGGCACCGTCTCGCACGCTTTGCAACGCACCTCCCGACTCGCACTGCTGTCCGGACTGATCGACGCCAGCTCCGAATTCCAGCTCGGTCGCCGCACCGTAAAGCTGGAAGCACCGCAACGAGCAACGTCCGCCTCGAACAACGCAAGCTCTGAGCTCACCGACTCCGTCTCAACGCCGTCAATGAGCCGTAGCCAGCACCGGGACCTGCAAAGCTTTCTTTTTCTACATCGCGACGAACCCCGGAACCGGCTCGCACATCAGTACCGGCCGCCTCAAGGAAAATGTACTGTGACTGAGTCAGCCGACATTTGAGTGGGCCCGGAACGCAGTGGTCCGCTTGATTTGTTAGACTCTGTGTTCTTTTCAACAACGCTGTAACCAGACAAGGCTACCGACTCGCACAGGACCTTGAATTAAGCCTTTTTAACCTGAACTCTTGAAACTTAAAAGTACTGTGGATTATTTTTGTTGTTTATTGGTCTTGTGATAACTCTATATAAAGTCTACTTATTTTTTATATAAAACCTGTGTGGTGTCCATTTGTAGTGTTGTCACTGGGTTACTGTATGTGGTCACACCTGCTTAACTTACATCGCCTCTGAAATAAGCCTTGACTGCTAGCGCCACGCCGCCTAGAGGGTGAGCAGGGCTTATTTTGAGAGAGTAATTCCCTTTCCCGGCTAGAGGAGAGGGTCCCTGCTTGTCACAATTCCCTACCTGTGCCAACCAGAGACCCCCAATTCTAACAGATTGGAACCAAATATATTGACTTTGATCCCTGTTGGTTTAAGCTCTGGCGAAGAACTGGCTATTCACTTAGGCTAAATACATAAGAGTACAATATTATTGATATGTAGCTTTCTCCAAAATGCTGCTTACAGTTTGGAGTTCTGCTGTTTTTAAATGTTTTTAAGACTATACTTTATTATTTTGTTTTACTCACACAGGTGCTTTGGACACTCTGTATACCAGATCTTGAAGTTGTTTGACCTAAGAAATTATTGTTCATCATGTTATTCTGTGTATTGTCAGTTACTACTTTTGTCAGCATGCTGTTTGATTATATTGCTTTATAGAATTTAAAAAGCAATGCATGCATGAAAAACCCAGAGGGGTTGCATAATATAAGGTTATTAAGAATGAATCATGTTAAGCATGTAGGTAGGTATTGCCTACTTGGGCTTCATACCAGCTACAGCACCAATCAGCATGTTGTTGAACATGTTATATAGATATTAAGCATTAAACATGTTTTGCATGTATGTATTGCCTACTTGGATTCATTTTCAGTTATAGTGCCAATCAGCATGTTGATTGTGTAGATCCTTTTATAGAGACCGAGTAGCCTTACATGCATTGGTGGTTATTGAGCATGTCAGAAGAATGTTACTTATGTACTCCCTTTGGGCTTAATTGTAGAAAATGTCAGGTCAAAATTAGGCATCACTACACAGAATTTACACAAGTTAGTCTTTTTTCCGGCTAAAATTGTACAAATTATTGATGTTAACAGATTATGAATGTCATAAAATTAGCTCATTTAGGCTCAATGAGGTTTGTTTGATTAAAGAGATGGTTATCAGAAATAGAATTCACTTTGGGGATCGAAGACCCTTTCCAAGATGGCAGACTTTCGTATAGCCATCCACTATGGTCGATGAAAGTTGCCAATTATGCTGTTCATTCAAGTGTGTGTATATGTATATATATCCAAACCTAGCAGGCTGAAACCGCTTTCCGGTCGTGAATGAGGCCCGACGCCAGGTTTGGCGGTTCCTGCAAGTGTCAATCCGGCACTTGTGCATTAGGAAGAGAGAGGGTGTGACGCCATTGCAGGGTGGTGCCAGCCTACTCGTTATGTCAACACCAAAGCAGGGCAAATGTAAGCGGATGCCCACCTCCACCCACTTGGGACTTGAAATTTGGTTTAATTTTGAAAGTGAATCAAGCGCCCACTGGGATAGGACATTTGGCGCACCACAACAACCATGAGGCCGTAGTTGGGCCATGACCACTGGGACAGGTGTTGAAGATAAAGAGTGCCCCGTGCAACAGCGCTTTTCATTTTCCCGGAGAACACTACGCCACTGAAGAAGGGATTTTTCAGTCCTGAAACGTGTCTGGTGTTTGAAATTTGTGAGCTTTGGGTCCAGTTTCCTTTTGCTGGCATGCTGTCATTAAACTATCGAGAATTGTAATAACTCTCTGAGGCTTCATTCAATTGGACTCCTGCTAGGTTTGGATATATGTATATTATATATTTCTTTTTTGTGGGAGTGTTTGAACAAATAATTGTGTTCTATTTAGTAATTCTGTGTTTGTGTTTGCAAGTAGATATGCTACACAGAATGTATTTAAGTGGTGAGATTGTATAGAAGTTCCTCTCTAAGATGGCTGACGCAGTATGGGTATTGCAGTGACATATGATTCAATTGTCCTTTTTGGTTGTTTATTTTGCATATCACTGGCACTTTGCATATCACTGGCACTTTTGGAACAGTTATCACTCTAGACCTGTGGGAAAGGCCCGAAGGCCGAAACGAGTGAAGTGGAATTAACAGAATAAATACTTCTGCTCTTGCAAGTTGAGTCTGCAGCTCTTATTTGATAGGAGAAACAGTGCGTGAGTTATTACTGGGGCTACTGGAGCCTGCTGCAGAACACGGTTAATAGTGGACGCAGGTGGCGGGACTGTGTTGTTTGATTGATATATATATATCAATTCCAGTTCATGATCAGTAACCGGACACCGACACAGCAGGCTAGGATATATCTCATTGCATGTTTTTATTTCTAGCTGTAACACATTTCAGCATTAACTACTGCCTTGATAACACACTAGACACCATTCCTTCCCATGTTTTTAAAACAACAGATCACATGGTTCCACAAACAATTGACATAGGAGACATGCGAAAAGGTAAATATGTTAAAACAGTGCTCGAGTTATTATTGGGGCTACTCGAGCCTGCTGCAGAACACCGTTAATAGTGGTCGCAGGTGCCGGGACGGTGTTGTTTGATTGATATATATATCAATTTAAGTTCATGATCAGTAACCGGACACCGACACAGCAGGCTAGGATATATCTCATCGCATGTTTTAATTTCTGGCTGTAACACGTTTCAGCAGTAACTACTGCCTTGATAACACACTAGACACCATTACTTCGAATGTTTTTAAAACAACAGATCACATGGTTCCACAAACAATTGACATAGAAGACATGCGAAAAGGCAAATATGTTAAAACACAAGTGTTACTCACAATTTGTCCCTTTAACTTTTTCTCTTACTTTTGTATTTTCTTTTTAACAAATTATTATTCTCTATTATTTACATTTTCTTTCTTTATTGTGTACTTATTTTCATTTTTTGAGTTGCTTTTATGTTCATGTTACCCATGTCAAATTACTATCAGCATTTGACTTTTGTATTCAAATTAGTCATACTTGACCACATCTCAGATGTTTAACACAATCATATTGCACAAGTCCATTGTTGACATTGAGGTAAAGTGCTTATGCATAAAATCAGTGCCAGCAAAGTTCATTATATGTATACTATTATGATGTTAGAGATTCTTTGAAGTAAAATGCAAGTGCATTAGGTAAAAATAATCTTACTCTCTTAAAGTGCATGTGCCAAAATTCATGTAGTCAAATGATTGCTTGTGTAAATATTCATATGGTAAAAAGAACTTCTTGGCAAGTGCCTTATTATAATGTATTTGGCGCGTCATGGGCTGTTATGTCTTGTACCTTACTGCTCATAACACCTCTTTGTATACGGAACTTTATATAGTGCTACCTTCCTATTTTATTGCAGACACAACTTAACAAAGCCTGAACAAAGTGCAAATGCGAGTGCTTGTTTCTAAAATACCTTATCTTTTCACATTCTTTCTTGTGCACTGAAATGTTGTTCTCCCTACAAAATGTGTTTATTATTTTCCACTCCCATGTGATCTCATTTGGCTATTCAAGAGAGATGGAGAGAACTCATCCTTATATATGAACATGCAGATCTTCATCAGAATTGGGGCCATGCAGAATTCTAATAATGAGCATTATGATATATCTTGATTCTAACTGTCTTAATTTTAGTTCTCGGTTGCCACCTCTACTATTTTTTGGAACAGAATCCAACAGATAGTAGAAGAGCTTATTTGCATTTCCTTCATGTACCTCATTGATGTGTCTGGCGACAGGATAGCTTTTGTCACTGTTTTTTACCACCCTCAGGTGTTGAAGACTTCTCATATGTGCGATGTGGATAGTGCTCCCTACATAAAGTTTTTGACAAGAACATTGAATGATATAAACTACAAATTCACTTGTGCAGTTGTAAAAATTGTGAATTTTCCATTGACTCTTTAGTAAGGGTGAATAAATCTTTCTCTTATTAAGACCATGTTTACAGGCTTTGCATTTCTGACACTGAAAGCCAGTATTGGCCCTCAACCAACTCTCCATATCGACCATCTCTGGGCTACTCACTACCAGATACTGTCTCATTGATTTTCCCCTTCTGAATGTTAAAATAGGTTTATGTGGTGTAATACTGCCTAATATAGGGTCACTCTTCACTAAGTGTCAAAGTCTATTCATGGATTCTCTTACTTTAGCATGATAAACATTGTACCCAGTGATCATACGTAGTTCATCCTTGTCTTTTCTTTTTTCAATTCCTCCTGCCTTACTTAAGAACAATAAAGAATCTCTAGTAATTCTCTCCACCTTGATTTAGAACATGGGTGCTATATCCCATCTCTGTAAATCTCTCGATGAGTTTAGTCTGTGCTTCTCTCAAGGAGATGGACTCACTGCAGTTTCTTTTCACATGTAGATGATCTGCGTACGGAATACTTTGTTTGAGTTTCGGTGGATGAAAACTACGAGAGTGCAATATCGATTTCCCTGCTGTAGGTTTCCTATGGGTTCTTGAATGTATTCTGTTGTTTTTTACAAACACCTCAAGGTCCAAGAAACAAACTTCAGATTCGCTGATGGTGCTGGTAAAGTGTAATTTAAAGAGTTGTTTAGTGCCAACACAAATAGCCTTGCTGATTCCTGTGAACCTTTCCACAGGATGAACAAGTCATCTATAAATCTTGTCCAGAGAATTACATTTTCTGATCACTCACTGGCATATTTGACTCTGAGCACCTGCTCATCCCACTAACCCATATGTAGGTTGGCATAACTTGGAGCGAAGCAGGAGCCCATAGCCGCACCCTTATCTGTCGGACTGTATCTTTTCCAAACATGAAACCATCTAGCTATTACAATTAACATTTCCGAATGTTCGTATAAGCATATTGGTCTAGAGTCCAGAAGGTGTCTGATAGCATCTCTCATGAAGATGCACTCTGGGCTAAGTGTAACCAGAAGAAAAGATTCCTCACACACACTGTCTTTAAACGTAAATGAAAAATACCTATATTCGCGTAGTAAAGGTATATGCGCTGTAAAATTTTGCGCGGTAAAGACTTACGTGCTGTTAAGGATGCGTAGTAAAGGTAATGCCCGCATTGTAAAGAAAATGCTACTTACCAGTATGCATCTGTTCTTGGCATGTAGGGCTGCAGAATTATATACTTTTGCATAGATCACCATCTGGTGTTGGGCTCGGATGTTTGCGCTTTGTTAGTGTATTGGAAGAAGTTCTTTGTAGTTACGAAATAGGTGACTCCTCTTTAGGACGAAAGTGCGCATGGGCATCGCTCCATCCTCAGATAGTTTTTCGCCATAAAGGGTGATGATGGAGTTGGTGAGAAATAGAAAGAGATGTCCATGTGTGATGTATCTAAGTAAAATAGTACTGCAACAGATAAAGGTACCCGGGGAGGCGAGCGGGCGTATATAATTCTGCAGCTCTAAATGCCAAGAACAGATGCATACTGGTAAGTAGCATTTTCCGTTCGAGGCATATGAGCTGCAGAATATATACTTTTGCATAGACTGTACAGCAGTACTCTCCCTAGCTGTGGCCACCTGTATCTTTGCAGTGGTTTGAAAAAGAGTCCTTAGTACAGCCTACCCCACACTAGCCTGTTGTTTTGCCTGCACATCTACACAATAGTGTTTTGTGAAAGTGTGTGGGGTAGACCATGTTGCAGATTTACAAATGTCATCCATGGGAATGTTCCCTAAGAAAGCCATAGAAGTCCCTAGTTTGTGTGCGGAATGCGCTCTAGGGGGAATGGATAATGTACGCTTTGCTTTTTGGTAGCATATCTGGATGCATTTAACGATCCACCTGCCATTTCGAGCTTTTCATATAGGATTGGCATTATGTGTTGGTGAGAAAGCTACAAAAGTTGTTTCTTTTGTCCTTTCAATGTAGTAAAGAATAGCTCTTTTGAAGTCAAGCGTATGAAGAGCCCATTGTGCTACTGAGTCTGGTTGAGGAAAAAAGACAGGCAGCTCAACAGACTGGTTGAGGTGGAAGGCAGAAACGACTTTTGGTAAGAATTTTGGGTTTGTCCTAAGAACCACTTTGTTGTGGTGTA
The DNA here is from genome assembly GCF_964263255.1 of Lissotriton vulgaris. NCBI lineage: Eukaryota > Metazoa > Chordata > Amphibia > Caudata > Salamandridae > Lissotriton > Lissotriton vulgaris. Next base: position 616,312,535 of record NC_141695.1, on the reverse strand, counting down.
TTTGTAAAAATGAATCTTGTATGGTTAATGCCTGGAGTTCACTAACTCTTCTGGGAGATGTGATCACCAAACGAAAGCTCCATTCCATGTGAGAAATTATAGTTCACATTTATGTAAAGGTTCAAATGCGGGACCCATGAGGCTGGAAAGGACAACGTTAATATTCCACTCTGGAGAGGGTGAAACTCTGGGAGGAATTATTCTTTTAAGGCCTTCCATGAATGCTTTAATGGCAGGTACCCTAAACAATAACATTTGTTGTCTGTTTTGTTGGTAAGCAGCTATAGCAGCAAGATGTAATCATATAAATGTGAATGTTAGATTACATTTTTGAAGATGCAGAGATAACAAATGATGTTTTCAATTGAAGCATCTAGTGGATTGATTTTGTTGTTATTGAAGTAGATCACTAATCTTTTCAATTTAGCTGCATAGTATGCTGTAGTGGTAGGAAGTCTAGCCTCCTTCATGACGTTCATACAATCTGGGGGGAGGTTGAGGTAACCAAACTCTAAGACTTCAGGAGCCAGATCGCTAGGTTTAGTTGAGCTGGATCTGGATGCCTTATCTCTCCATGGTTCTGCGTGAGAAGCTTTGGGGAAAGGTACAACTTTAGATGTGGAACTACTGAAAGTTTCAGCAGGGTTGTGAACCATGGCTGCCGGGCCCATGTTGGAGCAACAAGGATCATTGTGAGAGATTGTTGTTTGAGCTGGCGCACCAGTAATGGAATAAGCGGGAGAGGCGGAAAAGAGTACGCAAATCTGCCTGACCAGTTCCTCCATATCGCATTGCCTGTGGACAATGGGTGTGGATACATGGAGGCGAAGCTTTAGCATTTTGTGTTTGAATGTGGGCAAAGAGATCTATGTCTGGGTGGGACCACATTTCAAAAAATGGATGAAGAACTTGCAGATGAAGTTCCCATTAGTGGATTTGTTGTTTCTGAGGACTGAGCAGATCCACAATCTGATTGTGCACCCCTGGAAGATGTTCTGCTAAGAGGTATATTTTTTGAAGAATGGCCCATCTCCATATGCTTTGCGCTAGGCGTGAAAGCTGCAGAGTGTGTGTAACCCCCTGTTTTTGTACATAGTACCTGCGGTCATATTGTCCGTACGGACGAAGACATTCTTAGTGTCTGAGATGTATTTGGAATGATGTTAATCCGAAAAAAATCGCCCGTAATTCAAGGTGATTGATGTGGAGCAGTTTCTGTTGATGGGTCCACATACCCTGAATGGTATGGTTTAAGAGATGAGCTCCCCAGCCGGTGAGCGATGTGTCCGTTGTTAGCACTATTTGTGGAACCGGGTTTAGGAACTGCAGCCCTTTGGAGAGGTTTTGTGTGTTCCACCACTGCAGAGAGCGATGTGTGCGGCTGTCCACCAACACCAGATCTGTAAGTTGACCTTGGTTCCACTGTTGTGCTAAACATTCCTGTAAAGGACGCATTTGGAGTCTTCCATAAGGTACAATTAAAATGCAAGAGGCCATCATTCCTATTTGTTGCATAAACACTTGAGCTGGTAGTGAGTGTTGAGGTTGACATTTTATTATGGGCGCTTACATGCTGGCTATCCTGGCTAGATTGGGGTAAGCAAGGGGTTTTGAAGTATCTATTGTGGCGCCATGATACTGATCGGTGTGGAACGGTTGAAGATGTGACTTGGTGAGGTTTATTGTGTCGTGCAGCAGCTCGATTGTTTTGTGTGTGTGGGTCACACAATCGCTGCATGATTTGGCTTTTATGAGCCATGCGTCGAGGTAAGGAAATACATGAATGTGTTGTCTTCGCAAGTGAGCTGCTACTACTGCGAGACATTTTGTGAAGACTGGGTGCTGTAGTCACTCAGAATGGGAGCACTTTGAACTGGTAGTGCTGACCGTCCACTTCAAATCTTAGATATTTCCTGTGAGCAGGGTGAATAGGAATGGGGTGTCCTTGAGATGTAGAGTGGCAAGGAAATCGCCTTGTTGGAGCAATGGGAGGACCTGTTGGAGAGTGACCATGTGAAAGTGGTCGGATCGTATGTCTAATATTGCCCTGAGAGTACCGTCCTTTTTTGAGATGAGGAAGTAAAGGGAGCAAACCCCTGTACCTTGATGGTGTATGGGAACCGGTTCTATTGCGTGTTTTTGAAAGAGAGAAAGAATCTCTTGTTTTAGAAGTGTGAGATGTTCTGTGCACATTGGACGTTGGTTGGGCGGTATGTGTGGAGGGGTAGAGCGGAGTTCCAGGCAGTAACTATACTAGATAATTTGTCTCACCCACCTGTCTGTGGTGATGGAATTCCAGACAGGTAGGAATTGTGATAGTCTTCCCCCGACCGGAGTGGAATGGTCTGGGGGGACTGGAGGGAAGTCACTGTTTTGTGATAGGGAAGATGCTGGTGCTATTACCGTGGCCTCTTCCTTTGTTGTTATTTCCTCTGTAACCCCCTCTAAAATATCCTCTGTTAGAGGAAACTTGAGTGGGGCTTTTGTAGGAAGAAGACGTTTTGTCTGTCCCAATAGTTTTGGAGGTGCCCCTATAAAAGGAGCGATAAAAGGAACCTCTAGTTGTTAGTGTCTGTAAGGCCCCCATGGACTTAGCTGTGTCAGTGTCTTTTTTCATCTTCTCTAAAGATGTCTACAGAAGGTCCAAACAAGTGTTCTTGATCAAAAGGCTGATTAAGAATTTGAGACTGCACCTCCTGCTTAAAGCCTGCGCAGCAAAATGCTTGCATTAACAGCACGAAATGCTGTGTCCGCTACATCAAGAGCACATTTGATAGAGGTGTTTGTAATTAGCTTTCCCTCTTGTATGAGGTCATTAGCTTTAGCCGTATATTGTTCTGGAAGATGTTCCAGTAGTGTCTCAAGCTCATCATATTTGCGCTCTATCATACCTGGCCAGCAAAGCTTGGGCATTGGCAATGCGCCAGTAATTTGCCGTCTGTGACGCAACCCGTTTACCAGATGCATCTAATAATTTACATTCTTTATCCGGAGGAGAGGCATCGCCTGTTGTTTGGGAATTTGTCCGTTTACGGGCATTTGACACTACTAGAGAATCTAGAGGGAGTTGTTCTTTGATATAAGCTGAATCATTTGGAGCAGGTTTATATTTTTTATCAATCCTGGCGTTGAGAACTCTGGCCCTGACAGGGTCTTTAAACACATCAGGGGCATGTTTAACCATACCTTTTAACATAAGTAAAGTATTTATTGACTTTTGTGATTGTGTAAAAGCCTCTAATAAAAAAACTTCCTTTAACGGATATGAGTGTAATCTACCCCATGATATTTGGCTGCTCTATCTATGAGTTGCGCAAAACCTATGTTGTTGTCTGGAGGGGATGGTTTTGATGGGTAAGAGTCTTAATCAGGTATATCTGGGATATTATTATTATCGTCCCAAGGGTCAGGTGGTGGGCTACTGTGGATATCATCAGCATCATCCCCTTGTGGGTCTCCATCCCCATCCCCATCTCCATCCCCAAAGTCATCCTTATCATTTTGTGGTGCAGGTGAAGCAGGAAGAAGTGGAGAGTGTGCTGGAGAAAGTGGTATAGTTGGAAGGTTTGGAGGGGGAGAGGAGGGTCTGAAAGGTGAAGTTGCTTTGTTTTTCTTCTTTAAGGGTATCTCAGGTGCCTCTGAGGTGACCAATTTCCTATTTTTAGGTGGTATTGTGATGACATGACCAGTAACGGGGTCAATGTGTAGAGTTTTTTGTTTCGGATCCGTGGGATCTGGTTGAAACTGTTCTTTTGAGCTATTGTCTTTTTTTGGCACCGACGACTTTGGTTCATAGTGGTGCTTTGGTTTAGGCTCTTTTGCTTTAGGAGGGGTCATGGTCTCCCCTTATGCTTTAGTGGAGTTTGAGCCTGAAATCTTTTTCGGCTCTGAAGATTTATGGACTTTTTTCGATTCGGAGGGCTTGTCGTCGGTGTGTTTCGTGACAAAGCGCTCAGCGTCGAAGCCGTCTTAGGTGTCGATAGAACAGGGCGTGACACTGTCTCTGGTTTCGTCTTTGGTTTCGTGCCGGAGATGGTTTTTCGGTACCGCTATGTGGCTGGCTCGATCCCGAGTCGTCGGAAGGCTTGTCTCTGGACTTCGGAGCCGGGCCCGAGAGCGGGGCATCGGAAGAATTATCGCGGTGTCGACCTGAGCCCGAAGGCGAAGGTATCACCTGATCCTCTATTTTGTTTTAGATGGGGCAGGGGTCTGGATCTGGGTACTCACGATCCGTTGACCTGGAGTGACCGTCTGATCCTCAGCATCTGATTCGTCAACCTCGGAGACACTGATGTCTTCATCCTCCGGTTCTTGTTCTTCTGGAACATCGGCCTGCATCGAAGATGTCGTCCGGCGCCGAGGTAGTTCATCGAGACATAACATGACTTCGAGCCCGGGGATCACGTATGGTTTTCTTTGATCTGAAGGAAGCACAGGCCTGGCAGTCTTAATCCTTGTGTTCTGGAGAGAGGCAAAGGTTGCAGACCTTGAGGAGATCAGTATGTGGGAATTTGGCACCACACAGGGGGCTTTTTAGGTCTCGCGTGCGCTGCATAGGAGACCTTTAGCCTTCGTGCAGCTCTTTTTCAAAGCACATACTCGTGCTTGTGGCGGCATACAGCTTGCGGGAGTGCGCAGCGGCGCGCCATAAGCAGGAGTGTGTGCTTTAAAAAGAGCTCTCCCCAGCGCGCGCGCACCACTGGCGGGTGCACCCCTCCGCCTCTCTCTCCCGCTGCAACCTGCGAGACGCGCACTCGTAATCAGTATGCTGCTCCCCAGAGTCTTACTCCCTCGTGAACTATGCTGGAGGTTATCCCTAGCATTGAATGGGTAACAGAAGCACTTGATATTTATAGTGCTTAAAAAAATTGCAAAACGATGGTGCGAAGCACTACTGTAAAACAAGTTAGCATTGTAGTCAGTCATATGCTGTCTTTAATTTCAACTCCAGATCTTAAACTATATTTTTAAGTAGCCGGGTTTATCTGTTAGCTATTAAAATTTAATGAGAAGAAATGACTTCTTTGATGAACCATTCCTCTAATTGGACTTCAGACTGGGAACTCGTCCAATTTCATTTTCATCCCTGCATTAGCTTTTTACTGTTTATTGGACAATTAACACTCTGAAGTGGAATTGAGGCGAAATGTGGTGCGTCAATTTACAATTCTAAAACATACTTAAATAAAAGACTTTTTGGAATATTATTGACATACATGTGTCTAACGTCAGTTAACAGATGAGAAATCCAAATAAAATGCATTTATGAAGCTGATAACATATTGGTAAAATGTCCCTGTGGCGCATATCATATACAATAGAGAAATGACCCAAAAAATAAAGTAGAGCCGCCATCTGAATGTAACAAGCGGAGTTAAACGCTCTCTGCTGAAGTCCGGGATGAACTTTAGATCACAAGTTCGAGTCCTGGTAAGTTTGTTTCAGGGTTCTATCCTGCCACAATTCAGTACATTCAATGGCAATAAAAAGCGCAATAGTAGTTCTGTTACATGTAACGCTTAGATATGGGGGTAGCCCTTTATCAATAACCATAATTATAAAAAAAGTACTTTTTATAAGTGGAAGATATTAATATCTTTATAAACTGTCACTTGTTATTTTATTACAGGCGCAATATGATCTCATAATGCACCAGCAATAAGAAAAATGTAACAATTCAGTTGTAATAAGGTATCAAAAGCAAGCAGTGACCTCAGTCCTGCTCCTCTTAATCCCTTGCCACTACATTTGTTTCCCCACCCCTCTCCATAACCTCACCCATGGAACGAGGGAGCCCGACACAGCTCTGACAACGGTTTGCGCCTGTACTGTACCACCTTCTGCTGCCTGTCTCAGTGTGACTCTCGCAGAAGAGAGGGCAGGCCTGTTGCCTTGTGGATTGTCATTGCACATGATTCTTTTGCTCCTCACAGTGCAAACTTAATTTTCTGCTTCCTCTTGGGCCATACTTCATGAGAGGTTGCTGCCTGCTGCGACCAGCTGACATGCAGCATCAACAAAATATTAGTTGGGTCTTCACAGAAAGCGCCTCCTCTTTCACTTTGTACTACATGGAGTGACTAGGTTCTTGCCAATAGCTGTATGTATGTTCCATGTGTATTCAGTGTACATGCTCTCAGTTACTTCATGGTAGGTCCTTCAGATTGCACTGTATATTACATGGAGTGACGAGGGGCATGCCTAGGAGTGCTTATATGTTCCATGTGCATGCTCACAGCGATAACATGGTTCAATATATGTCCCTCCATATTGCACTGTATATTCCACCCCATTGTGCAGTGACTTCCTGCTATGGTTACACACATTCTTATGACACCTCGTCAGTCTGACGCAGTCACTGTGCGTACCAATCAAGAGGGGGCCTGCGAGTGCACGCACCCAGTGGATACTACCTTCTTGCTGCCCTCTGCATTACCTGGGCTTGTGCACTCCTTGACTAAAAGGGCCTCTGGTGTTTAAAAATCTATCTGCTTCTTGAAAATGAACTGTCACCTTTTACATTCTGAGGCCCTTGCTAATTAACTGAATGCCATGCTCCTATTTTGGTGCAGCACCAAGAATTTCGAACCATGCTTGATGTAGAAAAGGAAAATCCTATCTTACTCCATCTTCAAATATGCTTTGCCAAAGCCAACTGGTCTGGCTTTAATATGTTCACAGAGGAAGAGGGACGGCTTTAGCACTTTTGGCGCCTGGTGTGACAATCTTTGTTCGTGGTCAATCCAGTGACCTCCTTCTCCATGGATTACCTCACTACTACCCTCCGATTGTGCTCCCCATCGCATCTCACCCCCCTCTCACATTTATTTTACTACTCATCCCAATTTAGACTGCCATAGCACTTTACATCACAAACACTTTAGAGAGAGAGAGAATGTGATACAAGTGTGTAAATCAAATTATAGGAAGTGTTGCTTCAAACAATGAGGACTATAAGGTTTAAGAGGCAAATGTTGTGTCCTCACAGTGCCCTAAAGCCAGAACAAATGCAAAGAGACTGTATCTCTTTGCAACGTGTCTCTTACTGTGCTTCATATGTCTGTGCCCTATGTTGTATTCCCAAGCTTGGCAGCAACATCACAGGTTTCAGAAATTGAAAACAGCAGCAGCTCAAGCTTAGGGAATAAAAACAATCACTGGCATAGCCAATGTCTCGCCTGTGGGACCTTATAAGTGTTTAGCCATGCAACAGTTGATATTGTTGCACCAAAGATATTGTGCTGGATAATTAAACACTTATAAGGTCCCAAAGGCGAGACCTATTAGCTATGCCAATGCTTGTGTTATTTCCACTGACACTAGGTCTAAAAATAATTCCCTTTGGGAAACAGCGATAGCAATCCAACTAGTCAATCAACACTTACACACTCGACAACAGGAGAATGTAACAATAACCAGCAAATCAAATATATGAATGTTTATTCATTAAGTAAGTATTAATCATTAAAAATTGTTTAAAAAGAGTAATCAACTCTGATATACAGGAGTCTATTTAATTAACAGAGTCAATGGTCTAATGTGCATGTTTTTACATACGTTTTTTAGAATGTTTTGTTAAAAATGAAGAACCAATGCATTAAGTATAAAATTGAAAACTGTTAAAATGTATTTGGTTTCATATGTATATGAGCACCCGAGATGAAGACGGAGCAGGGGCGGTGACGTGCTGTTGTGAAAGTTCATATGGCCGCCAGCCCCGAGGCTTTGGGTATTAAAACGTTGCTGTAGGATTTTGGGGCACCTGGTATTAAAGCAATTGGATTTAGTGGAGCTATTCACCCGGGATCCCCAGCTGCCAACGTACCTGTGAGTGATCCTCGCTTACTTTTCCACATACCATCTACAACTTTCAAGCCTCAGTCCTGTGCAGACACCATCAGCTGCAGGCCCCCGCGTTATCTTACAGAACTGTGCACATTCATTGCAAAATGTCGAGCTTAAGTGAGAGAGAGGAAGCGGCTATTAACATTTTCAAAACAGGATCGGGCGCTCGCAACAGGCAACTCGGAAGCAAAGCGGCCAGGGGTTCTTCAGCTGCGAAAGTGGTGGGAAGCCACCTCATTGCAGAGGTATATGGATTGCGATAGAATCCCTAGGGGCCTGCAAATTCTTACGGTCCCTTCATATAAACACCCCGACCTCCTCAAAGATTGGGCAGAACACACTACTGAGTCAGCCAAAGGAATGGTAAGGATTTTTATTAAATACGCCTGGAGTGATCGTGAGAAACTATTAGCTGAAATCAAAAGACTGGAAGACATGATTGGGAAAGAGAAAGATGCCAAACAGAGCGAGGAACTGAGAAATGGAATGATGAAACACTTGAGAGATTATGAGACCATCATTCGAAAGCGCAAACAGACGAAGTTTCTCAGAGATGAACAGGACTATGCAACAGGCCACATCCTGACCTTCTCCGTAAATTCGAAGGGCCAAGGAGAAAGATGAAGCAGCCAGGTGCAAGCGGCAATGGCAATAAAGAAACATCAGAGTCCGAAGTAGAAACTTCAGAAGGCGAGCAAGTCACAAATCCGGAGGAATCAAGTGTGAAAGCGGAATCTCCTTATTTTCAGGAGTATCAGTTAATAAGAGAAACCCGCCAGAGACGAACACGAAGAACCCATCCCCCACAGCAGATGCCATCACGAAACAAAAGAAACGAAAACCAGGAGGGGTAACAAAAGCAGGAGAATATGCCCCACCAAATTCAGAGAGTAACAAGCAGCAGGGGGAAGAAGAACAAATGGTAAAAGAGATTGTCATAAATCTATTGGACAAGATACTCACACCTGAGCAAATCAAAGTATTATAACTGGGCCCTATCTTTTGCCCTACCTCAGGATTTGCATGCACTTGAATTGACCTGTTCAGGTATATCAGGAAATTAAAACTACAGAAAATATATCTGTTCCGTCCTAAAATTGCAAGGCCAATAGAAGCATCAGGAGGGATGTACAATGATCCTGATAGGACACAATCTTGAAGCTCTCATGACCATGCACACACTCAGTGCCACATCCACTCAAAGTGGAGAGACTAATCTGGATGAATGTCTGGCAAAAGCAGGCATCAATCAAATAAGGGGCCTAAGCAATTTCAAAAGAAAATCTCGAGTGGTCCCCAGACACCTTTTGATGCCATAGACGTCTTCAGTGAGGCAGTGATTCTTGATTTAAAAATCTGGCCAATCGCAGGGACTTCGACAAACACCAATACAACATCCCTAGGAAACACTGGGAGGCTATAAAATCCCCGGGGAAGGATCAGACCATCGAAATCAAACCATCAAGCAAAGTAGGGAATATGGTAATTTTTAATCAAAATCCATATCAACAAGAAGCGATGCGACAACTGAATGACAGAGTGCTACATGCCAATACCAAGAAGGGACTACCTGGAGTGAATCAATGTGTACCATGACTTATTACAGCTTTGGAAAAATGATGGTTTACTGAGCCAAAACGAATATCTATTCTTGCATTGTGAAACACCTACAACACCGACGTTTTATCACCTTCCAAAAGTACACAAGAACTTGACGAATCCTCAAGGCAGGACAATCTTGGCATCCATTAATAACCTCTTAGAGAATTTGTCTACATACATTGACTCTTTCCTAGCTCCCTTGGTTATGGACTTGCCCTCATACATAAAGGATACCCAGGACTTTCTAAGATTAGTTGAGGGTGTGACCTGGGAACAGGATATGCTTCTCATCACCCTGGACATTACCAGCCTATATACCTGTATTAATCATCAAGGCGGTATTACAGCTGCTAAATGGTTTCTAAACAAAAGACCGATCAAATAACTTAAACATAATGAAATGCTTTTGCAAATGATCACCTTTTGTCTCACTAATAACATCTTCACATTCGCAGGACAATTGTATCGCCAACTGCGTGGGACCGCCATGGGCATGTGCTTCACCCCCAGCTAGGCAAATCTTTTTGTGCGCTGGTGGGAGAAGCACGTGGCCAGGGGGGAACCCAACGATCATTGGATTGATAAAATCATTTTGTGAGCAAAATACATAGATGACCTCTTCATAGTCTGGCGCAGTAGCCTCTCCTTGGCTGAGGAGTTTGTGGCTTCTCTAAACAGCAACAAACTAAATCTTAGGTTCACATGTGAAATCAGTAACACTTCAGTCACCTATTTAGATCTTGAGGTGTACATTGATAATGACATACTATCAACCAGGTTGTTTAGAAACCCTACAGCAGGCAATACGGTTTTGCATGCCGGTAGCCATCACCCAAGAATTGTCATCAGAAATATACACTTTGGTGTACTTCTACGCCTGAAGCGAAATTGTTCTAAAAATCAAGACTATGAACAGGTCAAAACTGAGGCCATTAAGAGAATCAAGGATAGAGGATGTACAAATTCTGACCTCATCCTAACTGAAACTAAAATCAAAAAGATATACAGAAAAGATCTACTTGTAACAAAGGAACCTGCAAGATTAAGAGGTAATGGCCCGATTAGGATGATCACAGTTTCAATGAGAAATCTAGTCAGATTGTGCAGATCTTTAAAAAGAACTGCCACACCTTACAAACTCACAACATCCTCAGAAATAAACTACCTTCCTGTCCACAGGTTACATATAAGCGCAGCTTGTCAGTAGGGGACTACCTAATTCATAGTCCCTATGACCCTGTCCCCAGAGTAAAGAACCAAATGGGTATTATGTTTTTTTTCCCCTGTAAACGCTGCAAGGCTTGTAAATTTTTTGAGAAAGTAACAACTTTTCAAGGCAGACCAGGCAATCCCAGACCTATCCATAAGATCAAACAGCTACTCAATAGTAACTCAGACCCCACATATCCAGTTGCTCGTCACTTTGAACAATTCCATCAGAGCAACCGTGATTTGTTGAAATTCCACTGTATTTATCAAGTGGACAAACTAGAAAGAGGGGGTGATAGGGTGCGCAAGCTCCGAAAATTGGAATCGATCTCGAAACTAAGGCTCCTGTAGTGTTAAATAATGACGAGGAACTCTGGGTTCACTTTTAGTGACACGTTAAAATAACTGGAAATGATCAGCAATAGTAATACCATCAGTGTGTCACTTAGCACCACAATCTCTTTCACTAGCTGTTCCAATGCCCATTCAGGCCTTAATAAACCAAAACAGGGGGGCTACACACTAGCGATATGAATTAATGTGAATAGGATATTAGCCTATCATTGATTTGATATAATTTATATCAGCCCAAAATGTGTGCCGAGATAAGTGTGTGTATATATAGGATGTATATATTGTATACATGTTCATTTATGAAACTCAAAAATATTTTCATTCCCCCTTTGCGTTTGTTTATGTATACAAAGAAAAAACTGCATAATCCTGTTTTTAATCTGCACTATTGCACTTTATTTCACTGTGTTACACAGGGACAGCACTTGTAAATAAGATATTTTAAGATGGCCGCCATTTATTTTCCAACAATGATGCTTAAGTCAGGCTTTAATTTTGATTATTGATCATGTGATGCATGTAAATCTTAAATGCCTCCATGGTAGCACTAAAAAAACTGACATTGATAAAGCCAGTAGGCTAAACAAGTCTGTCAGTGAGGGGGTCTGCACAATAAAGCATTCTGTTTTTAATTTCTTCGTGTGCTTTCCATTTGTAAACGTTATGGCGTTTTTAATTGTTTCGAGATATATATATATATATATTTTTTTTTTTTTACTTGATTCCAAAGATTCATAAAGACCCCAAATGTCCTCCGGGGAGACCAATAATCTCCGCAAGAAACAGCTTATTATACCTCTAGATACATCGACTTCTTCCTTCAGGAACACGTTAAAAATCTTCCTTCATATTTGCAGGATACAGGGGATTTCCTGAGGGAGATTCAGACAATCAAATGGCAGGATGACTACTTGCTAATAACTCTGGACGTCACTGCCTTGTACACTAGTATTCACCACAGTGATGGTGTCAAGGCAGTTGAATACTTTCTACGAACAAAACCTTGTTATATGTCAAAACACAACAAAATTCTATCTGACATGATCCTGACCTGCTTGCATAACAATTATTTTTTGTTTCAGAGCCAGGTGTTTCAACAAATGAGGGGTGTGGCAAACGGGGCTTGCTTCTCCCCCAGTTACGCATGTTTTCACATGGGACTGTGGGAGGAGAAAGTCCTCAGAGCAGGATTTAACCCCATTCTTAATAATCACATAGTGGCCTGGTATCGTTACATCGACGATCTCTTTCTTATTTGAAAGGGGTCGCAGTCAGCAGCATTAGTTTTTATTGAGGAAATAAATGTCAACAGTCTCAATCTGGAATTCACTGCCCATGTCAGCAAAGTTTCTGTAAACTTTTTGGATGTTGAGGTGTATATTTCCAATAATTGCCTGGAAACCCGATTACACCGCAAATCTACCGCGGGTAACACGGTTTTACATGCCTCCAGTCATCATCCAGCTCATCTGACATGCAGCATCTCCTATGGGGAGATGCTGCGTATCAGACGTATATGCAGTGTGGATTCGGATTGCGTGAAAGCACAGAATGAGTGCAAACTCAGATTCCTAGCCAGCCGCTATACTGCTAACAAGCTGGACATAGCTATTGTAAAAGCAAACAATGTCCCACGCGCTGTAGCACTAAGCCAGAAGCTGGAAGAGGTACCTGTGAGTCTAAATGACACCTTGGAACCACCGAGATTAATTACACAGTACAGCCGCCACCATCACAAACTGCGAATGATTATCAACAGCAATTGGTCGGTTGTTGAAAGTGATCCGGTCGTAGGACACACCCTACCTAGAAATCCTGAGTTGACATTTCGTAGAGCACTGAGGTTCTGTAATTCTCGAGTCTGACTCCATTTTGTTCTGTGCCACCATTTTGTGTTGCCCTCATGTAGGCCTGAGAAGGTAGCCTGGCGAATTAAGTGGCCTGGTCTTCTTAGTTCATGTATACATTAACTAAGGTTTCTTTTTGACTCTGAAATGAACTGTAAGAAACTGACCTCTTCACCTGAAACTGACCTCGCAAAGCCAATTTCCCTGATCGATCTTTGTCTGAGATTGCCAATCAATGTTCAGGACATCGTTAACTTTTAGTTTCCTTGCACATGCCTTATCTCGTTCATCATCTGTTACTGTTTCTTTTTATGTTTCTTCATTACATGGGTTATGCTTTCAATTATAGGTTTTTACGGCTTTTGGAGGTTGAATTTGGGACATTCTTAATGATTAACTTTTGGGTTGGGATACTGTACATGTCCTACAGTGCCATCTAAATCATATTAACCTTTGTGAACTATGTAATTATAAGGTTTTGCCCATATCCTGCTAAAACCCCAAAGGCTACTCACCGCTGACCCTCCAGATTTTCCATTTGTTTAGGAATGTAATTGGTACAACTCCCTTACATGCCTGGGGCAGGATAAAGAGTATATAAGACGTGAAGTAAGACCATTCTAGCAGACTGCCTAATTCAGTTGCTAAGGCTTCTGTGTGGCGTAGTCTCACTCATTTGAGGTTAATAAAAATGTACTTTTATATTCCAGCTTCTGTGTCAAGTTCTTCTTTGTGAGTTTAAAAGGACTAAGTATCAGTGGAACCCCTGAGAAGTGGATTTTTGATTTCTACAAATGGCGCGGCCAACGCGGGCCTCATCAGAGAAGTGGCTATCTGAGGGAGTGATCTTGTCAGAAGACAGAAATCTACTGAGGAGGACAGGACTCTACTAAGGAGGTACTCTGTGCACGGAGGTTCTGGAGATTCTTTGTCTCTGCAGCCCAGTATATTTCTGATCTTCCTGATTTTGATCCTCCACATGATGTCACTCCTGACTGAGAACCTTTTTGGCGTGAGTAATTTAAAAAAAGACCTTTAGGTCATTTAGAACTTGGTAGTTAGAATTTGGACAACCATTTGTTTGGTATAGCTTTGGAATTTTGGAATTTGTGTTGGACAGCTTTGGATTTGTATAGGTTTGTGTATGCGAATTGCAATTTGTGTAGGTAGGTAATGAGGAGATTTTTCTCTATCTGGTTTTGTTGAACGGTGCAACGTATAAAGAGTACCTTAAGCACTACTTGGATTATAATATTGCATATTCTGCAGTATTTTTGGAATGCCTGTTTTCAAAGCTCACATAAAAGAATGTGTTGCTTTTTCTTGGAGGTGCCATAATGTTATGTGAAGTAAATTAGCCGGCTCCCCTAGAGGGAATACCTAAATAGGTTTAGGTAGAAAAACATATTTCTTCCTTGGTGATTCTGTATCCCCAGGGAATTAAAATATGGACATTATACGTAGAAGGATCCTCTGTTCTGTGCAATTTTATGAATGGAGATATGCAGAGCGATTTTTGGTGTTCTGCCAGCCAAAGCTAGTGAATTGAGTGTATCTTGGCTTCTTGGAAATAAAGGTCTGTTTTTGCAGTCTTTTGGAACACTACTGAGAAGCGTTTCTTGGAAATATGATTTACAACTAGTATTTACAAATGGTTTGGTTTCAGTACAGTCTGTGGGCTGTCCTTTGTTTCAGTCCTAAGTGTTGATCTGTGGGTTAAATGTGTGTTTATGTGGTTTTCCCATTAGTGCAACTTCTGTAAGTAAATAGCGATGGCGCTATTTAAGAAATGAATGGCTAAAGCGCATCGTATTGTGTGTCCTGAGTGTTTGACCCCTTTCTGTTTATGTCTGAAATGAGCTCAATATGTGTTTGTGGTCTTTCTTGTTGTCTTCAGTCTGTTATGCAAAATGTTAGTTAATTAATATTAATTAGAAATTAAATAAAAATCCTGAAATGAACCATGTGATATGCTAAAATAGCTATTTGTTTCTGTATAATTTATAGAGTAAGCAATTAAACACATGTACAAACTGTTAAATGCTTAGAAAAAAAAATCACATTTACTAGGAATAAAAAAAGCCCTCAAAAACGAAATTGTGTGTTTTACAAAAAATAAACTTACAGCATTTTCCTTAGATACATTGTATTAGATATTAACAGGATTTTGCTGTATTACACACGCATTTTGAAACTTGAAATGTCTTAGTTTTAGTTTTAAATAGACAGCCACCGTGCCCACGTTTTCAACACTAAGAAACAGCTGTTGCTGCCACTAAGCAAGCAACACGAAGCAATCACGAATAGACCTGAATGTTTACTCAGGCAGGACTTCGCCCTCAGTTAAACACGGGTGAATCTTTGCATTTCAGAATGTTGTTTTAAAAAGGTTCCAAAACTAAGGTTCATTATTTTGTATTGCAGGAAGACATTTCAATTAAGGGTTTCCTCTATTTAAGCATTTTTATAAGCATGTTCTTGGTTCTAATGTTAAACCAAAAAAGTGGCGCAAAAATGTGTGTTTCAAGTTAGGCTTATGTGCTTAGGCTTGTGAATGAATGCGTCTAAAATGATAGGCAAGGGATGCAGCTTGCTTTTATATGTGGAATTATCAAAAATGATTGGGTTTATTAAAAATAATTATTAACTATGAAAAATAATTATTAAAAATAAGTGCTTCTAAATTCGTTTTTTTACTATTCATAAAGCTTAATACTCATACTGTGACCTCCTAGCATTATAATTTAATTTAAGTTGCGTTGTTCTGCATTATGAGGACATTTGCATATGGAATTTCACTTGGCGCAGGCGTAAAAAACTCATTTTTCTAAGGATTTACATGAGATATGTCTAATGTCCAATCTCTGCAATCTGTAAAGAACATTCTGAGGATGATTAATATGTAGCACAATTATAGGATATTTATTTTTAAGTGCCCCAGGTGGCAAAGTCGAAATTGGGTGAGGGCACTATTTAGGCAGCATTTTTTTTTTCATTTAGAGTAGCTTTTAAAGTGCTTTAGGCTTCAGTAAATGCATACATTTAGGTATAATACAAATTTGCAGATTGTTCTCATTTTGGGTTTCTTTTAATGGCTCAGTGAGCCAATGTGCCCGGTACAGAGGTTTGAGTTTAATATCAGGGTTGAAGGTTTTAACTCTAGCTGGGCCTACTGAGACGTTCATCCATTTACGGTTGATGAAATGAGTACCATTGCATTAGTTGGTAACAAGCATTTGTTCTAAAGCTGATATGTTGTGTTGTTGTGTTCTATGAATTATTCACAGTAGATGTTTTTGAGTCTGGGAATAGTAGTGGATTGTGGCCCCTAAAGGGAGTAATATATATGGTATGTGGTTTTGGATAGGGTTGGTTATTGCAAGTTAGAAAGAGTTAGGAAGGTTTTTTGTCTTTGACAGCTTCAGGGTGAAGAGAGGGAGGGCTGAGGAGAGGCAGATTTTAACCTTGAGGTCAGTAAGGTGGGGGTTAGCAGTATGTTGAAACAAGATGAGTTTTTGTATGACTCCTTTGAAGAAGAAATGTTTGTGCGTTTTTCACGTTTTTGCATTTTGTCCTTCTATGAATTGTTCCTGCTGGTCCTGTGTGTCAGAAGCGACACAGTACGTTGTATTTGACAGCTGATCACCACTAACTGGTGACCAGTTGTCAAAAGGAGGGTGAGGAAAGTAAAAGAAAGTGTACTTTTAATTTTAAGCCTGACAAATTAAGCAGGTCCGAATATTGGGTTATGGGCTGCATGAAGTGCGTGCGTCACCGCTCATTTACATGTGCTATTGTAATTTGTCTATGCTTTTTGTGCTTGGTATACAGCACGTATATCTGATGGCTTGACATGTGTGTTTTTTTATTTTATGTATGTTTTTGTTTTATGTTGTTGCTTCTGATACTATTACAAGTGTTCCTGTGTTGTGAGGGGATGTCATGACGATGTACATCTTTGAGCAACAGTTGGTTGAACTTGCTCTGATACTAAATTTCACAGATATGATATTTTCATACTGTGAACAAGACAGACAACACTTCACCAGTGCATCAGGTCTATTTGGCTATAATGGTATTAAAGAAAAATAAAAGAGATATACAGGATCAAAGTGTGTCACCTGCAGTTAGTCACGTTACTGCCCCTTCCCTCAAGGAACAGGCAGCCCTAGATTTAGGTTTCCTTGATTGGACCTAGGGATGAAATTATAGATCTGTGACTCTTGTACAAGGTGACTTAATTTCTATATTGCATTAGTAAATCATGTTCTGCTTCCTAAGTACCAGGTTTTATTTTCCCTGGGGAAGGAACTGGAACAGTAGCCGAGATTACCGTATATGGTGTAGCGGCCAGCGGTAGAGTTAAAATTCGTGTAACTTTGGCCTTTTGTGTATCACCCGTACTCTTGGTGTTGTGTCACATGCCTGACTATCACCCAAGTAATTTCTTGTCCTTCCTATAGATTTTTCTTTTGCCGCTTCTCCCCTGATCGATGTCACATTTTGCCTAGTTATTGGGGATTTTAGTTGTGTCCTAGTCCCATTTCCCTTTTCCGTATTCCTTTCACCAGTCAGCCCATTTATTATTGTTGGTGTATTGTTCAGGTTCACACTTCCAGACTGCAGTGATGTACCAGGGACCCCCATATTATGTATAATTCCCTTTTGTATGACCAGATGGGTTTTTCAAGATTTTTACTTCATGACCACTTGGATGTTTTTTTTATATAGTCTGACTGTCAGGGTAGTGATGGAATGCACAGTTATTAAAGGGAGGTATCTACATGTCCCTGATAATCTGTATCATGTGTTTTCTCTTTTGAGGGGTTCTAGATAAGGAATTTAGGAACACCTAGACTTAATCATTGAGGAAACTATGTTTTCCCCCATTAGACAATGCCACTACGTGTGAGGACATCCATTCAGATAGAATTCCCATGTAACTATCTACCCCTAGATGGTAGAGGATATGCTCTCACATTGAAGCCACTCCTTTAAAGATTGCAGGCCACCTGCTTGCAATTCCCTTGTTAAATACAATGAACTGTTTTTGTACTGAATTTGAAGGAAACTAACAACTGTGTCACATTTCCTACGCCACTAGGTTCTGCGGTATCAAGTCATAAGAACGCTGATTTAAGCCTAATTCCCATCAGTGACAGCTACAGATGAGGGCCGGAGGTCTTGGCCCTACAGTCCCAGCACCCAGAAAAGTAGCAAGGCTGGACAGTGATCGCCACCGCGCCATCAATGGTATCTCCAAAGCATCGTGCTTGCTTCAACAGAATGCTTATGATCAAGTACCTTTATCACTTGCCCAACAGTAACCTTATTTTGCTATGTACAAACAAGGTCTATCATACCCTCGAATATCCTAACACAAGGGATCTGTTGTTAGGACTTTATATACGACCAAATGCAAAGATCATTTAAGATATTTATGATGTAATAAGTATTTATATTTTTTTTTGGTAAATTTTTAGAGGTTAAGCTTATGATGAACTGTTATAGTGTATTATTGAGAAAGGGAATGACAAATTTTTATCAGTTTTATATTGATTTTTAAAAAATTCTCTTCATCTCTATTTCACGAGGGTCAAGTATCATGGCTCCTCTGAGTAATCTGCCAGCCCAATGAAGTAGCCATGAATTATTTTTTTTAAACATAGTTTATTGAGTTTTTTTGGATTTGAACATATACAGTCATGCTGCAATAGACAGTGCGCGACGAGTAATGCAGTGAGGCAAACAGTATATGGCAACATACAGCATATATATACACATTATATTCCTGCTACACATCATGTATTAGATATTTTCCTCCATATCGTGGTCGCAGTCCTGCAATGCTTGACAAATTGTAAATCTAAAAACGCCAATAGCTCCCCAACTCTCCCCTTCCCCCCCAGGTCACAGTCTCAATCCGTCTATTGTACATACATATTAATATACGTTGGCTAGTCACGCCGTTAACTATACATTGTCCGCATATAAAAAGGTGTGGTACAGAAAAACCACCATAAGACCCGCAGTATACACGCAGTATACACGCAGCATAGGTCACATTTCTTTAAAAGATCAATCCTCAGTGTCCGAGTTACATGAGCGCAAACCTTCTAACATGACTTCCCATTCAAGGGATATCGGGATTTTACGCAGGCCTCTAATTTCTTCTCTGCGCAGTGCTGCACCCTCTGCGCCTCCCCAGCATAAGAGTTCTGTATACCAGGCTCGCACTTCGGGGGGTTTACGTGATTTCCAGCGCATGGTGATGTTTCGAATTGCCAATGTAAGTGCGAGGTTTATGAAACGGTATCGTACCTTGTGGGTAGAGACATGAGAATGTAGGCCTAAGATGCAATCCCCCAATGTGTCTGTAATAGTAAGGTGTGTAGCTGCCCCAGCCATGCTCCGGACTGCCTCCCAATATCCCCGTAGTTTTGGGCACTCCCATATCATGTGCATGAAACCTGCACTCTCTAGCAGACATCTCGGGCATGAATGCTGCATTTGGGGAAACATCCTGTCTAATCTGTGCGGTGTTAAGTATGCGCGATGTAGCACCATTGTCTGAATAAATTTAAACTTGCCATTCCTTGGGATTTTCCTGGGGTGTTCCAGTATTATAGACCATTCTTTATCTGACAGATCCTTCCCAATGTCTAATTCCCAAAGGGCCTTCAGTTCCTGCAGATGTGTCCTTGAATGGGTGCTAATACCAGCGTATAGCCACTTAATCAAATGGCGTCCAGCGCCCATATAGAATATCATTTTAACCAATTTGTTTTCAGGGGGTGCCCTCCTCTGTGGAGCCAAGTGCGTTCTAATATATCTGGACAGTGCAGCATGCGTTAGATACAAGTGTGCTGGGGCGCCGGTCTCATTTATAAATGTATTGTGATCTAGCAGTGTTCCCTCCCCAAACAAGTCCGCCACAGTGGCAATACCCGCATCTAGCCAGGGCGACAGTTTAAGTTTCGTGAGCCTACCGCTAGCTAGTGGTATCCCCAATAGCGGTATGTTGCCTGCATACGGCTGTGGTGTATTGGTGTATTGCAGCGCTGCTTTCCAGCATCTTATGGCAGTCTGCAGCAATGGGGGGAGATCCCTCGAGGTCTTGCAGCCCGGTAGGAGTAAGGCATGTAGTGACCCATTATCAATGTCTGTGCCTGTATAGTTGAGTTCCCACAAATGACGTCCCGCCGTCCAATATGATAACCATTGCAGCGGACAGGCGTAATAGTACGCACGAAAGTCTGGTACACCGAGGCCTGCTGTCCTGGTACCCACTTGTAATTTCTTAAGGCTTATACGCCTCCTGCCCTTACCCCAAATAAGGTCCGTAACCAAAGTGTTCAGCAATCTAAAGGTATTGTGCGGCACCATCAGCGGCAAGTTCGTAACATAATATAACAGTCTTGTTAAGACAACCATTTTTGAATAGCCGCTCTGCATGTAATAGAAAGAGGTAATGCCGTCCAAAAGGTAACGCTAGATCTCAAAGCCCTGATTGCTTTGTTCAGGTTTCCTCCTAGCATGTCTTCTTGCTTCCTGTATACGTGAATGCCTAGATACCGAAACGTCGACTGTGTGACCTCAATGCTGGTTCCGCCAACATCTACATCAGTTGTGTCCCCCTGATCCACAAAGAAAAAGGCATGTGTTTTTGTAGTGTTTAAAGCCAGTCCCGATAAGAGTGCAAAGTGTCGATACGTCTCGAACAGTGGGGATAACGGTCTGCGGAGGTCAGATATGTACATAAGAATGTCGTCGGCATACGCTGAAAATAAATGGGACGTATTACCTATTTTTATCCCCCAATCTGAGACATCCTGTCGTAGCTTTATGGCTAATGGCTCTAGCGCCAAAATAAAGATGAGGGGCGACAGGGGGCATCCCTTTCTTGTCCCTTTGTGTATGGTATACTCTTCCGAGATGTGTCTTCCCGTTCTAGTGCGTGCCGTGGGAGTGTTAGAACAGTCGTAACCATGTTATGTATTCTTCCGGAATCCCAAACTTTTGTAATGCCTGAAACATGTAATCCCAGCGTATAGAGTTGAAGGCTTGCCGGAGATCCAGCGATATACAACCGGCATATGGATAGCGCTTCGGGGCCTCTGTCAACAGGTAGTGTAATTTCCGGATGTTAAGGGATGTACTATGTGCCGGTAAGAATCCGGTTTGATCTATGTGAATCAGTTTTGATAGGTGGGGAAGCAATCTATTGGCCAAAACCTTACTCAATATTTTATATTCTGTGGGTAACAGCGATAGTGGTCGATAATTAGCCATGTCGGTATGATCTCTACCCGGCTTCGGTAACGAGATAACCAGTGCTTGATCTGTCGTAGCAGGCAGAGAGCCCCTCTCCAATACTGCTTTGTATAGGTCCACCAGTTGGGGCACTAGAGCTTCTGCATAGGTATCATAGAATTCGATGGGGAGTCCATCTAGACCTGGCGTTTTGTTGCGTGGCAGCCCCTTCATTGCCACCTTAATTTCATGTGGCGTAATGTGTCCCGTAAGACCCTTAAGGAGCGGTGCCGGAATTTCTGGAAATGTCAGGGTAGATAGGAAGGCTTCTGTTTGATCCCCAGTGGGGGAGACAGGCTCCTTATAAACGGCAGCATAGTAATCTCTAAACGCCGAGTTGATCGCTCCCTGTGTGATAATTATGTCCCCATTTTCTTTTACGATTTGAGGTATAATCACATATTGAGGGGCGTCGCGTATAAGGCGAGCCAACAATGCACCCGCCTTGTCGGCCTCGCTATGTGCGCGTTGTGTGTATGCCGCGTAATCTATGACCTTTAGCGATTCCAGCAATTCCGCATGCCGGATTCGTGCCTCTTGTAGGGGGCCTTTCTGTTCTGCATCCGTTACCGCCTCTTGTTCCAGCCTGCCCATTCGCCCCTCGACCTCCAACAGTGACTTGTGCCATTCCTGCCGTGCTTCCACCGTCGTACTAATGGCCTTCCCCCTTATTACCGCCTTAAACGCATCCCACTTTATCAATCCGTTTGAGGCCGTATTGTTGTTGTCTGTGAAATAGTGATCAATGGCGACAGAGAGATTATCACGGAACACTTGGTCTTCGAGGAGTTGCGGCCAAAGGCGCCATGTCGGGACCGGCATGGGCACCCTCCCCCATGTGATAAGTACCTCCAGTGGGTTGTGGTCCGAAAAGGTCTTAGGGAGGTATGTGGATTCGATCACCTGCATGGCTATCATTGGAGCAAAAAAATCTATCTATTCTGGTTTGCAGGTCGTGTACTGCAGAGTAATACGAGAATTCCTTCTGTAGTGGGTTTCGCATTCGCCATACGTCGCGTAATCCCCATCCCTCCGCCCACCATGTCAGTGCTTCAGTTTGCTTGTGTACACTAGTACCGTGTAAGAGTGGGTGCGACCTGTCCAGGGAAAAGTCCAGTACCACATTGCAGTCACCCCCGAGTATCCATGGATGTGCCTCCCAACCTGCCAATGCCCCATTCAACACGTCCCAATATTGATCTTGTTCGTAATAGGGGCGTATACATTGCCCAGGACCACCAATTGACCATCCAGTGTGCCTTTCACAAATACATATATTCCTAATTTATCGATTCTCTGTTCTTGTGCCATAAATGGTACCCCAGGTCTGATCCAGATCGTGGCTCCCCTTGCGTAATTGGAATAGGTGGTAGAGAACACCTGTCCCTTCCACTTCTTCGCTCTCTACCATGTATGTTTCCTGCAGATAAACAATTTGTGCCTTTCTGCGCTGTAGTTGGGCATGTATCCTGTGGCGTTTGTGTATGGTGCCCATCCCCCGTATGTTCTAAGTTAGAATTATGTATTTCCCAGGTGTATGCATCATTGTATTAACGATACTGGGAAGGCATGCAGTGTATCATATAGGCGGACCAGCACATCAATTAAAACAGACATTGTGGGGGGGCGTGGCCAAGATGGCGACGGAGTAAGATGTGCCTTCGAGCTCCTCCGGCACCCCGAGACTTTCATAGCTTTGTGTAGCGGCATTGGGGCGATTTCGGCCTCGGCTCTGACTCTCCTGGGGTCGCTGAGGTGTCCTGTATTGGTTTGCTCCTTCTCCCGTCGAGCTACGACCTGGGACGGCGGACTTAGCCGAGGTGTTACTTGGGTGACGCACGAGCCTCGGAGTGGCCTACGTGGCTTTGTCTGGGCGACATCGTCTCTTCGCACGGGGGGCTTCGGGACTTTTGCGAGTACTGCGTGAAGCGCTTGCATTGCGAGTCCCCCCCACTGTGATGGTGGCGAACTACCTGTGATCCCGGTGTCCCAGCTCGCTGTTGTCGCCGAGCGAAGAGGACGGGGAGGCGCCGGCCTGTCTGGGGCTTTGCTGGACAGCGCAGAAGACGAACGGACGGGGAGGTAGTGCCATCTTGCCTCTCACAGTCTGAGCTGAAGAGTCGCACCATGTCGACGAGGCATCGCCTGAATAAATCGGGAAAGGAGGGTCCCGGCAAGGGGGCATCTGGATCGCCCCCCGGCCCTAGCAAGTCGCCGACCAAAGACGACGCTGATGGCCCGGTCACGAAGGCTTTCCTGATTGAGCTCTTTTCCTCCATCAAGGAGGATATTACGGAGCTGAAAGCACAACTAGCCTCCGACCTCCGTGAGGTCCGCCATGACGTAGATGGTATCGGCGAGCGTGTAGCGACCTTGGAGGACCACGACTTGGGCCTCAGTGGGGATGTCCATCGGCTACAGCAAGATTTGCTCCAGCTCCGCGAGCAAAATCTGGATCTCCAGACCCACTGCGAGGACCTAGAAAACCGGTCCCGTCGTAATAACATCAGAATACGAGCGGTGCCGTGGGATGGAGACGGCGGTGCCTGCAGGAATATGTGGAGGCTCTCTTTTTGCACATTTTGGTGGAGGACAATCTCAATGAAGTCTAGATGGACAGGGTACATCGTGTGGGCCTACCACGTGGCGCACGCTCGCCGCCTCCCGACATCTTGGTTTGTGTCCATGACTTTTAGTAGAAGAAAACGATCTTGCGGAAGGCGAGGGACACCAACAATTTGCTTTTTCGGGGGCCCAGCCCTCAACTTTTTCAAGACCTAGCGGCTTCCACCCTGCATAAGCGACGGGACTTCCGTCCGATTACGGCCTTCCTGAGGGAGCATGGGGTGTCCTACTCCTGGGGCCACCCCTTTCGGCTTATCTTCCGGTGGCAAAATAGACTGGTGCAAGTGCGAACAATGGCGACTGCCAGGGAGCTGCTCGGAATGGAGGAAGCATCTGCGTCGGCGGACGCCAGCGCCTCTCCAAGACGACAACGCCGTTCCCGATCCCCGACATGGCAAAGAGTGGGCCGGCTTGGCGCAGCAGAGGGGCCATCTCCATCAGCAAGCCAGAGTGAGAGGGGAGATGCTTTGGCCTCGGTGGCCCAGGTGACTAATTCGGGCCGAGTGGACAGCTCCTCGGCGGCCTAGGCCCCCCCAACAGCGGCACGTGGAGCCGGGGGGCTCTACCAACTCAGGTACTCTGTGGGACAGTTCTCCGCTGGAGGGTTATCCCGACCCTGGTTTCGGGGGGGCATTACCAGGGTCTTCTACCCCCGACCCTTACGGTCATGTCCGACTTTCATTGTTCTCTTTCTACGTTTTGCTTTTCCTTCTTTCTGTTTTGTTTGTGAGGCTCCGCTGGGATTTGGTGGGTTTGTTGGGGATGGATCCCGTTGGTGGTGGCAGGGGACCTGGTATGGCTTTGGTATGTCTGGTGTGTGTCTAGCATTGGGCTGCATTGATTGGAGCGATGGGGGAGGGTGTTGGTCTCGATGTCACCTGTTACGATAGGCTCCTGGAACGTTAAAGGCCTTAATTCTCCTCAAAAGCGCCGGAAAGTGTGGAAGTATATTCTTGATCATCAGTTAGATGTAGTGGGACTGCAGGAGACTCATTTGGCCCGTAAAGATGAATCTAGACTTAAGCACAAGCAATATCCCCTGATTTATAAATCCTCAGCCACTACTAAGCACCGAGGGGTGGCGCTTTTGTTTCGCTCTTCCCTTCAGTTTCAGCCTATGGGGGTGCGGGAGGACAAGGAGGGGCGGTGGTTGATGGTGAAAGGTGTGCTCATGGGTAAGGTTTGCACGTGGGTGGTTGTTTATGCTCCGAATACGGGCCAACATGGGTTTCTCGAGGCTTTTCTAGGAGTGATTGGGGACTTCGGGGAGGGAGCCTTGATTGTGATGGGGGACTTCAATTTGGTTTGGGATAAAGGTCTAGACTGTTCGCATCAACAGAGGACGGAGACGGGTCTCTTTTCCCCAGAGCTCTGCGATACTTTATTTAGTCTGGGCCTTATTGATAGCTGGCGCTCCCTCCACCCCCGCATTAGGGATTACACATTCTACTCTCATGTTCACCACACTTATTCCCGTCTTGACCACATTTTGTACATCAATCTCTACGGGGCGATCTGCGTGATAGCAACATTTTTCCACTTTCGGTTTCTGATCATAGCATTTTGGCGACGTGCTTGACCTGGGCTCCAGAGTCGTCCCCTCACCGCAAATGGTATTTCCCGGCATCCCTTACGCGGGATGAAGAATCCTGCAAGAAGCTTAGGGCAGCCATTGGTGAGTTCTTCGAACTAAATAGGATCGGTGACACCTCGGTCTTTACCCAATGGGACGCCTTCAAGGCGACGACTCGGGGCACGTACATTGCGTTGAACTCCGCCCTGAACAAGCTTCGACGCGAGGAGAGGGAGGCGCTGGAGGCGGAGCTGACGTCGTTGGAAACTGCGCATAAGCAGAATCCTTCTAGAAAGACCCTTCGCCCTCTTGCCGCAGTGCGGGGGAAGCTTAGGGCGCACTATAATAATCGAGCTGAATACACCCTCCTGCGCCTGCGGCGCCTCTCCTATGCTCAGGGCAACAAAGTGGGGAAGCACCTAGCACGGCAGCTCCGTGATAAGCGTGAGAGGGAATATGTGGGTGGCATTCGGACCCCCTCCGGGGTGGTGGAACACAGGGACGCGGTTAAGGCAGAGCTCTTTGGCGACTTTTATGCCGCACTTTACTTGGCGGACCGCTTGGTGCCAGCTGCCCAAAGGGCTTACTTGGAGGCCCTATCGCTTCCGCAGGTTTCCAAGGAATGGAACGAGCTCTTGGAGGCCCCCTTTACTAGAGAGGAGGTGCTGTCAGCCATTCGGTCCCTTAAACTGCATAAGGCCCCAGGCCCGGATGGCTATACGGCTTCCTTCTATCAGACGTTCGCGTCCGAGTTGGGGGACCACTTGGTGATTCTTTTCAATAACATGAGGGAGGAGGGCCATACTTCGGGCACTATGGCGGAGGCTATGATTTCGATCATTCCCAAGGCGGGGAAGGACCCCTCTAAATGTGAATCGTACCGGCCTATAGCCCTATTGAATATTGATGCCAAACTGTATTCTTCTATTTTAGCAACCCGGCTCAAGGACCTTATGCCTGCCCTCATCCATCCAGATCAATCGGGCTTTATAAAGGGTCGCCAGACTCATGATAACACTAGACGGCTGATCCATTTGATCGAGAAGGCTGAGCGCTTAAAGATTCCGGCTGTTCTGCTAGGCCTTGACGCTGAGAAGGCGTTTGATCGGGTGGACTGGGACTTTCTCTTTGGTACTTTACGTGCTTTTGGCTTCTCTCCCACATTTATAGACATGCTTCGGGCCAATTATCATGGCCGGCGCTCGAGAGTGATGGTAAATGGCCATGTCTCATCCTTCTTTGCTCATTCCCGAGGCACAAGACAGGGCTGTCCCTTATCTCCCTTACTGTTTGCGCTCAGCATTGAGCCTCTTGCCATCAGGGTACGAGAGGACCCGGATATTGTGGGCCTCCCCTTTTCGGGGGAGCAGCACAAAATATCTTTGTTTGCTGATGATGTCCTCCTGTCACTAGCTGACCCCGGGACTTCCCTCCCGCGGGTGCAGGACGTGCTATCCCAGTTTGAAGCAGTGGCGGGTTTTCGGGTGAATCCCGGCAAATCATACATTCTCAACCTCACGCTTCCGCAGTCTGAAGTAGAGCGCATTCGACCGCTTACGCCCCTATCCTGGGCTAGCTCCTCCATACAATATCTCGGGGTTCGGCTGACCTCCTCCATCGCCACCTTGTATACAGCTAACTTCCCTCCTCTGCTGACTCAGATACAGGCTGAGTTGAATCGATGGAAGCCTATGTTCATCTCTTGGCTGGGACGCATCCATGCTGTCAAGATGACGCTGCTCCCCAAGCTGCTTTATCTATTCCAGGCCCTCCCCATCCCCTTGGACGGGTTTTTTTTTCGTCGTCTGAAGACTATGGTTCTGCGTTACATTTGGCAAGGGGGCCGTGCTAGACTCTCCTTTCTTACTCTTCGCCGTCCACTGGGGAAGGGCGGGGCTGGCCTTCCAGATATGCTTCTTTACTATAAAGCGGCACAACTCAGGGTGCTGGCTGAATGGACCCAAATGGAGTCGGAGAAGCACTGGCTGCATATGGACAGAAGTGTGGCGGGCCGCTCTATATGGGATTTGGTTTGGAAGGCGAAAGGGGATCGGCCTCGCAACGCATACATTAGCCCCCCCACGAGCACCACTCTAAAGGTTTGGGACTCGGTCTCTCATGATGAAAGGTGGAGCTCCTTTCCCTCCCCCTTCACACCTATTCACTTTAACCCAGCGTTTCCGCCGGCTCTTGCTGAGGGGCCCTTTGATGGGTGGAAGGCGGGGGGCTGCCACGCACTTACACATTTGTTCCATGGCTATGAGCCGCTCACCTTCCAAAATTGCATGCGTGACTATGGGGTGCCCCCTACTGAGAGCTACCGGCACGCCCAACTGTTGCACTGGGCATTGTCTCCTGAGGTGCGGGACTCAGCGACGAGGCCTCCCACGGATTTCGAATCTTACATCACACGCCTATCATCTATGAAGGGGGTGATTTCCTTCCTCTATGACTTACTGTTAACCACGGCTATCTCACCTCGACCTAGATACATGGGTTTGTGGGAGGCGCACCTGGGGCGGGATATCTCCGATGAAGAGTGGTCTCATCTTTGGCGAGATATGCACAAATGTAATCATTCTGTCGACCTGCGTGAAGCACACATGAAGACCATGCTGGATTGGTATCTGTATCCGACCAGGTTCAAAAGGATTTTTCCTACCGCTTCTGACAGATGTTGGCGAGGCTGTGGTCTTTTGGGGGATTTTCGCCATATCTGGTGGGATTGCCCCATCATACGCCCCTATTGGGAGGAGATTCTGTCTCATATTAGAGAGATCCTGGGCTACCCGATTCCAGATTCCATTGGCTTCGTGCTCCTGGGCCTTCGGGACCCGCTTTTGGAGCACCAAACCAGGGCTGACAAGCACATTCTTTGGCTCTGTTTGGGAGCGGCCAAATTGACTCTGGCTGCTGCTTGGAAAAAGAAGGAGGCCCCAGCTCTTTCCCTTTGGTTCGCTAGGTTATGGAGGTTGCTGAGTGTGGAGCGTATGGCGGACATTTTTCGAAATAACTTTAAGAATTTTGCTTTCAGATGGGGCCCACTGATCCGCTTCCTCTCTCTCGGGTTGTCGTCAGCGGTTTGCCCGCCCACCATACGCGCCCTTCATCTGTTTCAGGTGTGAACGGTGCTTGTGTGAATGGTTGTTGTCAGGCTGCCACCAGCTGGGGGGTGGGGTGCACTAGGGAGGTTGGAGCCTCTGGGGGGGGGGGGGTTTCAGTTTGTTTTTCCTTTCTAGAGGGGGATGTGAAGGTCTGGATTTTTTATGGTCTTCCTTGCCTCGCTGCCTTCCTGTTGGCTGAACTGCGTGGCGGCGTACATGGACTTGATCGATTAACCCACTGACTTGGATAACCTTGCCCGATGCCATGCGGGCTTTCCCCTCCGGGTTTTCTCGGGGGGCTTGACATTGTCCTGGGCAGATTTTTGGACTCTTTTTGAACTCTTTTTTTCCTGCCCTGAGTGAAGACGCTGCTCGGCCCTTCTTCATTGTTTCTACTGCTAGACCCTTTGCATTGGCCCCTGCGTGGGCACCTCTTTGATTTGAATTCATGTGCTCTCATCCCTTCTCTCTGCTGTTTTTCTTTTCCATCTTTCTATTCTCTTAATAAAAATATCTTTAACAAAAAAAAAAAAAACATTGTGAGACCGTACCCCTTCCCAACCTCCCCAATACTCGGTCCGATCTTAAAACTATCCCGGACCACAACTCTCAATAACTGATCCAATTCACCTTCAAGGAACACAAAGGAGAATAAGAACTGTACCAAGAAAAACAAGAGAGAGGGCCTGTATAGCGCCTTCGCCATATGGGGGGCTGCGCCTGCGCACAGCACGCGGTAGGGTGTGTCGGACGGTTGCCTTGTGGAAGCTACTACAGCACCAGAGCACTAATAATATCAAGCCTTTTGCAAAATATCTACCTTAATATGGGACAAGGCAAATGCAGCTGCAGGTTGTAGGCGCATAAAAGGATACAATACTTGTATGAGTCCAACACCCAAACAGGTCCGTGATCAGCTGCGGAGTCGCCGATGGAAACAGGGCCATACTACCCTCAGAGTCCGATCCCTGCGACGCCTCTTCCTCTGTAGAGGACTTAGTGTCTGTCCGTGGAGCATTCGTGAAGGTCGCCGTAGCCAGAATTGCCTGTTTTTTATTCTGACTTATTTGTTGTGAGGTAACCTGCACCCGCCCAGTGGTTCTCCTCGGCTTACCACCTCTACGCCCATTTGATGCGCCTTTAAAGGATCTCTGCCTCTCCTCGGCCCGGGCTGCAGTCTCCTCAGCGTTGGATAGTTCCATCACCTCCAGCCAGTCCTCTACATCTCCGGGGCTTTCAAAAAAGTATGATTTCTGCTTGTGCAATGTTCTCAGCCGCGCAGGGAAGAGCAGGGCGTACTGTATGTTTAAGTCCCTCAGCCGCTGTTTCACCGCCATGAAGGAGAATCGTTGCTTCTGTACGAGCATCGTGTAGTCTGGATACAAGGAAATTCTCGCATTTTCAAAGCTAATCGGCGCCGCCTCCCTGGCTTTCTGCAGCAGTATGTCTCGGTCCCGGAAATTCAGTAATTTCACTATGAGGGGTCTCAGAGGAGCACCCGGTTTTGGCTGTCCGGTGGGTATTCTGTGTGCCCGCCCTATACAGTATTGTGCGGAGAGACCCTCAGTCGTGACATGGTCCTTGAACCATTGTTCCATGTAATCTAATGCATTCGGCCCCTCACTTTTCTCCGGCAGACCGCCCACACGTATGTTGCTCCTTCTTGCTCTCCCTTCCGCATCCTCCACTCGTTCCCTCAGGGTGGCCACCTGCGTCTGCAACCATTTCACGTCCGTTTCGGTCGGTTTCTGCTGCAGTAGGAGCTCCGCCAGTGTCGTCTCATGGTCTTTCACCTTCTCTGCCGTTTGTGCGTGATCTGCCCTAAATAAGTTCAGACCAGTGGACAGGGTCCCTATTTGGAGCTCAAGCGCTTTTCTGGAGTCCCGCACTTCCTTTAATATAAGATCCAGCTTGTCCTCCGAGGAAGGCATCTTGGACGGGGGGGACAAATCCAGACCCCAGCGTGTTATACGTGCTATTTTGGCTCCCCTGCACCAGGTCCACGCCGCCCTGGACCTACTGTCTCGGCTTAGTTCGTCCCATCTTGTCCAGTAATTGAGATTCATGGGCCCCCTGGTCCGAAGATTCGCAGGCAGAAGGGGTCCCTGCTGGGCACTGTACTTTGTCTCATACACGGCACGTCCCTTGCCACTACCAGAGAAGTGTACAGTCCTGGCTACTTGTGTGACCCCAGGTCCAGCCACACATTAGCCACATTCGCATGAGTCCATTAAGTGTCACAGCTTCTGCCCCAACGTCCAGCAGTGGGACAGATCAACCCCAGTCCCTTATGTAGTGCACCTCACATCGCAGTCTCCCAGGCTCTTCTCCCCCATCGTCGCATCACAGGGGGGGGGGAGAAAGAGGGTGCAAATGCGCCGCCAGGGACGTCACAGGGCACCCACCCCCGTAATTCTAATGTGTCCGTCTAGTCACTGGGTGCAGTAATAGAGCAGCACCGCGTGTCGCGGGCACACACCACCTCAGTCGCGGCGGAGGTCGACAGGGGCTCACCGACGGGGAAAGCAGGCCTAATTGCAGCCACGGGATTGCGTAGATCCGTGCCCCAGGGCGCTGGTGCAAGGGCTCACTCAGCCGCTGGCACGACGTCAGTCACAGCTCCCGCCTTCACAAGGCAGGCCAGCGCAGAATCGCGGTACCGCTTCCTACCAGATCACCCGTCTCCGGTCCGATCTCAGACCACCGGAGGCCGCAGTGTCAGCCTAGCGTCCCAAGCTGCTGCTCCGCTCATGTCCACGCCATGCAGCCCCCGCTGTAACAGCACAGCCTGTCCCTCGCAGCAACAGTGGACCAGCACCGAGTGTCCGTGCCCGCCTCCTCAAACGTTTCCCGTTGCTGATGCCATCTGCTTACATCGTGTGGCTTGGTAGTTTCAGGATTTTGGTGGCTCGGGTCCGGAGCTCACTTAACAGGCCACCGCCATGCTTGGCTGCTAGCCACGCCCCCGTTGAAGTAGCCATGAATTAATGTTTGTTTACAGGCTTTATTTAACATTGCAAATTTTTGCACATATCTGGATTAGGTTGTGAACTGGTATTGCATTTATGCACGAACTTTGGGATTGGTAATACTGATTTTTGCGCTCTTGACACAGCTGTCCATAATGAGTTAAAGCATCATAACTGCTCATACCGAATGATGTAGACCGCTCAAATGTATTAATTGGCATTAGCATCACTTAGGGTTGTAGTACTAAAAAAAATGTTGTGCAACAGTTGGGGACATTTCTGGTATTAGGCTGAAAGAGCAACAGCAGTTATGACTTTGCACTTTTCCAGTTATCAATGACCAACATATTTAATAGCAACTGCACTTTACATATATATTTATCAAGTACGTTTGTGCTGCTTACCCCACCATGGGGACAATTGTGTTTTGCTCAATTTTGCACATTCTAATAATGCACTGTCATTGTATTTTGCACATTCTGAGAATTTGCTTGAACCTTTGCCTATATCAAATGTTAGTCATAAACGTGAACAATATGTTTTGGCTACAGTCAGATGTAAATGCTACATTGCTACCTCAGTATTTTTTCTATGTCCTTTGGTCCACTAGTCATGTGATTCTGAGCACTTGCACTTTAAAAATGGTGGCTTGCACTTTAAGCGTCATGTGATCAAAGCCTCTATGGGGCCCGAAACACGTCATGGCGGTACGTGGTGTTACCTGGAATAAATAACTTCATGCACGTAATCTATCGGGTCCGTGTTCGTCTTTTACCTGGTAAATGAGTATCCTGAAGACGGAGTTCTGTATATGTATATGTGTGTGTGTGTATATATATATATATATATATATATATATATATATATATATATATATATATCACAGCAACAATCCTCCAAACGAGACGGACTACCAGGAACCAGGCAGGAAGTTATTTTATTGTTTCCCCGCTCTGCTGCGACGCGTTTCGAGCACTGCCGTGCTCTTGCTCGCATATCTATACTACTATTATAAAGAGAGAACTGGAAACCTTTGAGCCGGGTAAACTCAAGAAGTACAGCACCAATCACAACACCCAATACAGCGTTGGAAAGGGGAAATGCAGGAGATGGACATAGGCTATACAGCTGGACACCATATACATTACAAAGGTTAAAGAACATTAGGGAACGTAGTCCCTTGTGGGCGTTGGTGTGGGCGTGTGAAAGTACACTTGGGCGTGTCAAACTAACTACAATACACGTGCAGCATTCAGAGAGGGGCGTGGCACAACAGCGTTAAAAAATTGGCCGCGTAGAGGGGCGTGGCACAACAGCACTACATTATTAGTTTGTGGGCTTGCAGCATTGACAGGCACAACAGCGTTGTCAGAGGGGCGTGCCAAGAGCGTTGTCAGAGGGGCATGACACTCATCAACCACAAAATGGCCGCATACTTCAGTAGCGCGCTTTTAATGTGCGTGCCCATTCACGATCCACCTTCGTGTCTGGCACGTACCTGTAGAAACACAAAGCTGCAAAGCATTTCACATTCAGGCAACATTAATCACAGATACTACGGCAAAACCTTGTGGGCGTAAAACTTTTCAGAGGAGCCGCCACAAAAAATTAACATAAAAAGGGGCGTGCCTTTCGTCAGCAATGTGTGTTGTCAGTACGTGACGTCACCCTTCTGGGGCGCACCTTTCGTCAGCGCACACATTCGCGGCACACCAACGGCTCCAGCGGACATTTACGGCAGGCAGTGTAGAACACCATGTAAGCGACTTCATTATTACAATTTTGTCCGGGGCGCAAACGGGGCCTCAAGCCAGCCCTCGCAGACACGGGGGCACGCCGGGCAAGGTCAGCCTACACACAATAACGTCAATAACCAACACACTCCACAGATTTCGAACGACAAACTCAAACAGCTAAGGACCCACATATAAACAACGCTGTTACTAACAGTGCATGCACAACCGGACTAAGACGTTACTAAAACATTAAAACATCACCTTTGGCTATAGGCAGATGTAAAACAACACGTGGAAGAATTACTCTTGCATTTTGTCATACTTACCTCATGCTGCATAACACACAATTACTACATATATTTGAAAACACACAACATCAGAGCACATTTATTATTACAAACATACACACATAATTCATACCCGGACAACGTCGGGACGGGCTACTAGTGTGTGTGTGTGTGTATATATATATATATATATATATATTACCTACTGGCGGTTGCCAGTAGGTAGTTATAGTTAGGATTTTTTTCAATGTTAAATCTCAAAATTCTATTTGGAATAACTTTGGCTTCGGTAGACGAATCTGCCTGAAAATTTCCTCAAAATGGCCTCGTGGCGCCCCAGTCCTTCCCTGAAAGTTTGGGGGGGATTCGTCAAGCAGGGGCCGAGATAAAAGGGGGGTCCCAAAACGCGTTTTCTCTATGTTAATTTCCATAGGGCGGTCGATTTCACTTTTAGCCCGAACGGCTGAATGGATTTACACCAAACTTGGCAAAATTGTAGGGACTGGTAGCCCGATGTGCCTTTGCTATGTCTCAAGATATGTGCTCCAGTGGATTTTGAGTAATTTAGGTTCCAAAAAATATATATATCTATAGGCGCGCCCCGGTACGCGCACCGGGGAGCGCACCAGGCGCGACACGCGACTTGCGCGCAGAAAGCTGATTGGCTCTCAGGTGTCTGTAAACATTCTAAACAGTCTGGAGCGGCCACCATCTTGTGTCTCGGTAAAATCGAGACACAAGAGGTGGCAAAAACAAAGGGGGGAATTGACCATAAGGGGGCAGGGTAGACCCCCTCCTGACCCCCTAGGTTTAATGTGGGGGTCCCGTGGGGCATTTTAAAAAAATAATTTTTTTTGATTTGCGCGGGGGAGCGCCCGGTACGCGCTCCGGGAAGCGCACCGGGGAGCGAAGCACAGGGAAAATCCAGGACCATATTTATGAAGGCCTTGTGCTGCCAGTTTTGCGCCGCCTGTGCGTCACTTTTTGTGACGCACCAGCGGTATAAAAAAATGCGCCTTCTTACGCTATATTCTACCTAGATGCGTCACTTTTCTAAATATAGCGCAACGAGGTGCATTTTTTTACACCGCTGGTGCGATGCGTCACTTTTCTGTGCGCACTCCTTACGACATTCCAGATGTGTCATATTTAATGTATGACGAATCATGTCGCAAGGAGTTACAGATACGTCAGTATTTCTGACATATCTGTAAACATAAAAGTGACGCATTGCTGGAGTGCGTCACAAAAGTGACGCAAATCCAGCAATGCGTCCTTTCACATGTGGAAAGCACCATGTGAAAGGTCTTGCGTCAGTCTTACACCTGCTGTGAGGCAGGCGCAAGATTTTGATGCAACAACATCCTAAAAGTGACGCAGAGAAATCTCATAGATTTCACTGCGTCGCTATTACCAAGCTTTTTGCGGGGGAACGCTCCCTCTGCATACATTATACCTGATGCAGATAAAATGTGGTGCTGTGTTTTAAAAAGTGACCCATCTACCTAGAAGCGTCACTTTTAAAAAAAAAGCGCAAGGAGGTGCATTTTTTTACACCGCTGGTGCGACGCGTCACTTTTCTGTGCGCACTCCTTACGACATTCCAGGTGTCATATTTAATGTATGACGAATCATGTCGCAAGGAGTTACAGATACGTCAGTATTTCTGACATATCTGTAAACAGAAAAGTGATGCATTGCTGGAGTGCGTCACAAAAGTGACGCAACTCTAGTAATGCGTCCTTGGATGTTACCTACCTCAATCAGTGAGCATGTAGGAGTGCCGCACGAAAACTTCGGTAGAAGCCTCTGAGGTAGATAGCAATTGAAACGCGTCAGGTGATTCGAAGTTTCTGCATATCCCACCCACGTGTGCAGTTTGTACCTAACAATAAAGGTTACGGGTCAAAACCTTCTCTGTTGTTCGAGTGCTCCTTCAACTTGGTGGCAGACCCAGGAGCTTGAATACAGAGCGGCAGCCCAGCCGCGAAGGTGCACCATCCTGTCTAAAACGGGGGCCATGAGATGGGATGTTACCTACCTCGACTGTGGAGCAGCGGAGCTGGATTAAAACTGCAGCGTTGGTGGAGGCTCATCCAGAGTCTAGGGGCTCATACAGAGCAGCAGTTAAGAAAGTGCGTTCATTTATGGACTTTAAAGACTTCAACATCCACAATGCTGAGGGGCGTGAATGGCCCAATCAGTGAGCATGTAGGAGTGCCGCACGAAAACTTCGGTAGAAGCCTCTGAGGAAGATAGCAATTGAAACGCGTCAGGTGATTCGAAGTTTCTGCATATCCCGCCCACCCACGTGTGCAGTTTGTACCTAACAATAAAGGTTACGGGTCAAAACCTTCTCTGTTGTTCGAGTGCTCCTTCAACTTGGTGGCAGACCCAGGAGCTTGAATATATATATATATATATATATATATATATATATATATATATATATATATATATATATATATATATATTTGTTTGTAAAACAATTTTTATTGCAGAGATCAATGCAAGTAATACAACAGATTTGCAAGTAGTGTTATGCGGGACCTTAGATTCCTTCGCTTCTTCCGGTTATCATGCACACAGCCTTATAACCCGCATCCCGGACGCCGGGTGGCGTCTCTCGTATTGATAACATCCTTCCAACCGCTTAGAGCAGTCATTCCCAGTGGTCTACCGCTTTCTGCTTTTAACTTTTATCATCATTCTCCCCCCCAGCATCCGGCAGATATTTGCTGTGTCCTCTGTTACAACTGGGGCGCTTCTCCCTCCCTCTCCCCCCCCCGCCTCCCCCCCTGGTGTCTTGTGCCTGCGTCTGGTGCCAGTATACTTAATTATGTTGGTAGTCTCAGGAGTCTGAAGTCGATTATTGTGTGTGTGAGTCCGGGGCTAGTGCTGGGATTGGAACCGCCTCCCCTGGGGCCCCCAGATCTATAGCTTCCCCCTCCTCATCACTCTCCACTGCACTATCCCTGAGAGCCTGAACCAGGATTTCCCACGCTAGCGCTGTTTCCTGAGCTTTCTCATCCGATCTACGTCGGGCCAGTTGGTACCTAACTGTGCTCTCTGCTGCAGCCCATTTCAGAAATTCGTTCAGCCATTTCCGGTGTGTCGGTGCTGTCTTTGATTTCCACCCCCTGGTGAGCTCCCTCTTCGCAATAGTAGGCCCATGTCTATAAATTTGCCTGATAATTTTTTTTACGTGTGTGCGGAAACCAGTGTAAGAGTGCAACGGCACAGTCATATTGCAGTTCCCTGTCCGTTACCTCGTTTAGGGTGTCGCCCACTTCCCTCCAGTAGTCTTGCAAATGTGGACAGCCCCTCAGCATGTGTAATAAGTCTGCACCTAGTAGCGCACATCTGGGGCATGCTGCGTCCTCTGCGCCAAAGTATTGCGCTATTTTATTCGGGGTAAGGTAGGCCCTATGGAGGATGTAAAGATGTATCAATTGGAAGCGGGCGTTTCTGGTGCTTTTCCTGGTTCTCTGAACTAATTGGGACCACGTTGTATCCGGGATTTCTTTCTGTAGGTCAGCCTCCCACTGGGTTTTGAGGCGCGTAAGAGGCTGCAGATTCTCTGTGTGCAATCTGGAGTAAAGACACGTAACTGCCTTGAACGTCCCTGCAGCCATCATCGTGTATTGGCACGCCGGCGACGTTTTGGGTTCAATTAGTCCCTCCTTCCAGTGTGCCTGTATGGCCCTCACCACGGCCGCGTGCAGCAAATAGTCTCCTCTTGGGAGGTCGTATTGCTCCTGCAGGGTCTGGTACGGTGTTAGCACCCCGTCGGTATAGAGGTCTCCCACCATCTGTACACCAGCCTCCTCCCAAATTTGGAGGTTCGACCAGTCACCACCATGTGGTAGCGCTGTTATCATACCTATTGGGATTTCGGGCGCATACGGGTGCTCAGGACCGGCTCGTTTTTGCATGCGGTTCCAACATAGTCTCAGCGTCCGTTCTTCGTGGGACAGCCCTCTGAGTGTTAGCCTCTGTTGCAAGGTTATATACGCTAGCACATGGCGGGGGGTGCCTATGTCCCTCTCTTGTTCCGGAACCCGATATACCCTTGCCACCTCCTGCGTGAAGAACTGTAGTTGTGCTGCTAGGTAATAGAGCTCTAAGTCAGGGACCGCCAGTCCTCCCTCGTTCTTCGGGCGGGTCAGGGTCGCCAGTGTTATTCTCCGCCTGCCTGTTCCCCACAGGAAGGATACTATCCGGGATTTTAGGCGTTTAAAGATTTCTCCTGGTATCCATATAGGAAGGGTCCTAAAAAAGTACAACAATCGTGGCAGGGCAATCATTTTGAGTAGGGATACCCGGCCTGTCATCGATAAAGGGAGGGTGGCCCAGAAGGTCATGTTGCCTTGCAACGCTCGGATACAGCGGCCTATATTGCCATCTAATAGGTCTGCGGGCTCGTGGTAGATGTACACCCCGAGGTAGTGTAGACAGTCAGGCTCCCAGCGTAGCTCGGGGCGGGCCAAGGGGCACTTCTCCGCCTTCCGGAGTGGAAAGAGGCAAGTTTTCGCCCAGTTCACATTTAAGCCGGAGACACCCCCAAATCGCGCCAGTAGGTCCTCCGCCCCCTCCACTGCCTCTTCGGCGTTATCTAAGAATAGCAGGAGGTCGTCTGCGTACAACGATATATAGTGGTGGGCCCCTCTAACCCCCAACCCGCGGTAATAATCGCCTCTTCTAGCCAGTGTCGCTAACGGCTCCATCGCAAGAGCAAATAATAGGGGAGAAAGTGCACACCCTTGTCTAGTTCCCCTATTCACCTCATATCGATCCGATATCAAAGCCCCCACTCTCACCCTAGCGCCTGCCGATGCATAGAGCACCTTCGTCCATTGTACGTAACCTTCGCCTAGGCCAAAACTATGCATCACCATGTACAAGTAATTCCACTCCAGGCTATCGAAAGCCTTCTCTATGTCGATCGCCAACACCATAGGGGCTCTCGCGGTCGGCGGAGGGTCCGCTATTAGCCTAAGCAGCCTGCGAATGTTGTAGGACGTGTTTCTGGTAGGAATGAAGCCCGACTGGTCCCTATGGATCAGACCCTGCATATGGGCTACCAGTCTAGTGGCTAGGATTGTGCTTAAAATTTTATAGTCTGTCGTCAGCATTGACAACGGTCGGTACGAAGCCGGATCTGTGCTGTCTCTACGTGGTTTTATCAGGGGAATCATGATCGCCTCGCGCATCGAGTGGGGTAGCTCGCCCTTCTCCTTGGCTTCATTATATATTATATGAAGTCTTGGGGCTAGTAAATCTATATATTTCCCATAAAACTCGACGGGCAGTCCGTCCATTCCTGGTGTTTTATTGCGCGCCATTCTCTTTATGGCCCCTCTAATTTCTGCTAAGTCGATCGGGCCCCCGATGGCTTCAGCTTGTTCCTGCTCTAGGTGAGGCAGTTGGACCTCGTTTAACAAGGCCTCTATCGCGTCGCTCCGATTCTTCAGGCCCCTCCTATACAGCCTTTCATAATATGCTCTAAAGCAATTCAATATGTCTGGCTGGGTGTTGTAGACTTCGCCACCCGATCCTTTCAGAATTAGTATTGGGGTATTGCGAGAGCTTTAGTCAAATATGTTTTGTAATCGAAGCTACGTAGGCGCTCTACCTCCACTGCCACCGCTTCTCGCGCTGCACATACTCTTTCCTGTAGTTCGGGGCGGTTGGGTCGTTGTTTCTCTGCATCTCTCAATTTCCGTTCAGCCTTGTCTAAATCGTCCACTAGTGTCCGCCTGGCACCCGCAAATTTCCCTATACAGTGCCCCCTCACCACTACCTTGAGCGCATCCCATTCTGTAGCCCTGGAGGAGGCAGTCCCCTCATTCTCCGCAAAGTATTGGGAGATTCTGTCTTCTAATGCCGCGCTGAAAGGCGGGTCATCCAACGTATCCGGTCGAAGCCGCCACGTCGGGATCAGCGGAACTTCGTTCATCCAAGCCAGCGTGAGGAGTGAGGGGTTGTGATCTGACATTGTGCGTGCTAAATATTCAGTCCGAGCAACCATCGGTAATACCGTCTGGGAGCACAGGAAAGCATCTATGCGGACGTGGAGGTCGTGTATGCTGGAGTAGAAGGAATAGTCCCTCTCTGTAGGATGTTGTGCTCGCCATACGTCCGTCAGGTCCCACTTCCCCTGCCAGTTCGATCTGTGTTTCGCTAATCTGTGTACTGGGGATGCATGCAGTGGTGGGTGTGATCTATCTAAGGTGGTGTCCTCGATAGAGTTTAAGTCCCCCCCCATCAGTACTGGACCAGTAAAGTAAGTAGCTAACAACCTGGATAGTCTAGTGAAATATGATGCTTGCTCCACGTTTGGCGCATAAGTGCTGCAGAGTGCTATATGGCGACCTCTGAGCAAGCCCTCGACTGCTACAAATCTCCCATCTGGGTTTACAGTGTGCCTAGTAACCTGGAAGGGAACCCCCGCACGAATCCAAATTAGTACCCCCCGGGCAAACGCTGAATACGTGGTGCAGAACAGGTGACCCCTCCATCTCCTTTGCAGTGCTACACCTTCTTTTGTAGTTAAATGGGTCTCTTGCAGAAAGGCAATGTGAACCCCTCTACGGACAAGGTAGGAATGTATCTTGTGCCTCTTCGTCATCGAGTTCAGACCCCGCACATTCCAGGACACACATTTTAATGACCCCACACTATCCATTATCTCGGTGTAGTCGGACTAGGTCCATTTCCAGTAGTGACCAGACGCTAGGTATGACACCAGCCCCGCCTACCCCCAGCAACCCTACTCCCACCCCTCTCTGAGCTCCGTTCCCTCCCAGTCCAGTCCCTCCCCCCTCCACCCACACCATGCCCTGAGTCACCCCAACTTCTCCGGGCTCCCCCCCCCCCCAGAACAGGACCTAACTGCAAAAGAGTTACCCCCATCCAAACAAGTGAGCAACGTGCTCTCAAAACGTCGTACTCCGCAGTCTGTACTGCGGCGGCCTTATGGGCCTCTGGGTGCGCGTACTAGCTTCTGCTAAGTTCAGTTGCCTTCCCTGTTCCCTCGCCCCTCATTATGCATCTAGACTCACATTAGTCCAAACTCACGGCTGCCTGCTCAAGTGTTCGTGCGCGCCATA
Source organism: Lissotriton vulgaris (assembly GCF_964263255.1). Taxonomy (NCBI): domain Eukaryota; kingdom Metazoa; phylum Chordata; class Amphibia; order Caudata; family Salamandridae; genus Lissotriton; species Lissotriton vulgaris. The sequence goes on along the minus strand of NC_141695.1, from coordinate 616,271,959 downwards.
CTAGTCACAGCCAGTCCCCCATGTCCCAGTTTCAGCTGCCGAAGATTTCTTCTGCGGTTTGTCACGTGACATTCGGACCCCTCGTACTGTCCACTTCTGACAGTTCAGTTTCCGAGCCCGTTCTTAATTCCTCGGAGACCGACTCTCTCTCCAACGGCGTCAATGCTACTCCAGAAACTTCCTTTACCGCTTGCAGCGCCGCCTTCCGTTCCTCCCCAGTCTGAGATTCCGTCGTTTTTTTCGAGTACTGTCTACGTTTCCGGAGCCTCTTGGATTGTCGTACTGGGCGCTGTTGGAGCTCCTCCTCAGCTCTGTAGCGGGCCCCATCCGTCCCAGCCTTGTAGGTGTCCTACCAGGTCAATGCCTCCGCCGATGTCGTGAAGAATAAAGCCTTCCCATCTACTAGTACTCGGAGCCTGGCCGGGAATAGAAGAGAGTACTGCAGTCCCTCCGTGCGCAGTTCTTTTTTAATGGATAGGAACGAGGCACGTAGTTTTTGAGTTTCAAAGGTGTAATCCGGGAACAGCGTGACTTTACTGTTATCTACATGGAAGGGACCCGCCTCCCTCGCTCGCTGCAACAGCCAGTCTCTGTCCCTGTAGTGGAGCAGTTTGATCACCACCGGTCGTGGAGGTAGACCCGGTTTCGGGGGTCTGGCTGGTACACGGTGTGCTCGCTCTAGTGTGAAGAAGGGGGATAGGCCCTCCGGGGCCACCATTGTCCTCAGCCAGTCGTCTAAGTAACCCATCATGTCCACCCCTTCCTTTTTCTCCGGAAGGCCCACCAAGCGCACATTGTTCCGCCGACTGCGATTTTCGGCGTCCTCTGCCCGTCTTTCTAGTGCTTGTATGCGGTCTAAGGCTTCTGTGAGCCTCCCTTCCATTGCTTTATGTCCCGGCACGATGTCCTTCAGAGTGACTTCCGCTTCTTTGACCCTGTCGGCTAGTTTCCCATGGTCAGCCCTCAGGAGCCCCAGGCCCGTCGATACCTGAGCAATGTCCCGGTGCAGGGCATCCTTCGTGGCTGCAATAGCATCGAGGATCCTGTCTTGCATCAGCTGCAACTCCGAAGGGGGCTGCTGGGCGTCCTCTGAAGCCTCTGTGGTCGGGCCTCCATCTCCTTTCGGTCCCCGCGGTTCCCCATCTCGCCTCTGCGGCACCAGGTGGCCCTGCCAGGGCAGTCGGTGGCAGTCAGTTCACTCAGTAGGTGGCCGATTCGTACCCCGTAGTAGAAGCGGGCGCCGTCCAGGCGGTGGTGTCTCTCGTTCTGTGGGGTCGGCCCCCCTTGTTGGTGGCGCTTGTCGGACTCCAGGGGCCTTGCCGCTATGGTGATGCGTTCGCCTCACAGGGGAGCTGTAGGGGTATCCTCGGCCGCTCTCCCCAGTGATGAAGCCCAGCTGTGGTCGGGTCTTTTCCCTCGCTCGGCCCGGGCGCCCCGATCAGCGCCGGGGTCACTTCTCCTCAGGATGGCTTCGCGCCGTGGTCGTTTGCCGCACTGGCTGCTGTGCTGAGCCTCCGCGCGCGCAGGGGGGGAGCAGGCCCCAAAGCCGGGGAGTCGAGTTGGGGGATCGGAGCAGCCTCACCTCGTTGCCGCCTATCACCAGGGCTCCACAATGCCAGTTGTAGGAGCTCAAAGCTTGCAGCGTCCCAATTTGCCTGGATCCCCCGTCCGGATCTCTGCAGTTTAGGCAGAGCTCTCACCCCCAGTGGTTGGAGTCCCCAAGGCCCGGGTCCGGACGCAATGTTCCTGGGTGAGGCGCTCCCCACTCCCGATGATCCGCACCAGCCACCCGGCGATGGGTCGGGCGCCCCCTAGCCGAGCAGGGTGCACCTCCGGACCGTCGCGGGGCCCCAGCTCCTGCAGTCCCCGGTATCGGAGTGCACCTGTAGGGCAGCTGGGTCTAGACCCGGGGCATACAGTTCCGCTCCCGGTTCGGGTAGTGCCCCGTTGAGGATGTCCAGGTCCCCCACCAGCCGCTCCAGGGTCGGGTCGGTCCCGCTTTTCTCTCACCTCCGGGTTACAGGGCCTCAGGGACGGAGCCCCCAGCAGCCGCCGGTCGTTCTCGTCTCAGCGTCCCGGCAGTCCCGCGGCGAAATCCTGCTGCTGTCACGGGTTCTCCGGCCTGCTTCCCGCTCACTTGAGGCGTTGCTCTCGCCGCACCTCCAGGCGCCGTGGCGCCACCTCCAGGGGGTTGAAGGCCCTCAAGCCGGGGCGTAAATTTCTGATCACCCCGCGCCGGAACCTCACCAAGCCGCCCGGGTCCCGCACCGGTGTCCTCAAGGTCCGGATCCGCCGGTGTGCCAATCGGGTCAATCCCTCGCACGCCGGCCCGTAGACTTCACACAGTTGGGCTCCGGATCAGAGTCGACGACAGGCCGCAGTCGCCGATCGCCACCATTTTGTGCCCTGTCACCTCGGGTACTCCGTGGCCAGTTGCGCTCGTCCTGCAGGCTTGTCCCTCGACCAGAGCAGGCACAGATGGTAAACGTGGGATCGACCCAAGATTCACAGGGATCCCACGTCTGGTTCCGGATGTAAGACGGATAAGCGGGCTGAGGGTCGGGAGCCTCACTATGCTGCGGCCGCTCCCATTGGTGGGTGTGTGTATATATATATATATATATATATATATATATATAAAATTTCAAAGTGCCGGTATGCTTTTATTGTGAGGCATGTAGAAAGTGGTTTGACCTGCTGATACCACCGAAATGCGTCGCTTCTTGGTTGTTTTTTTATATTTTGTGTATACCATTTGGTGCTTTTCACAAAACAATAAGATAATATCCCTATTTAGATGTGGAATGGATTTTCAATGTTGATTCAGATAGTTGATTTGCAGTTTGTTCTCTAATGTGTTATTTATCATGCAATAACTTTGGATGAAATTGTGGTTTTAATATCAGAGTTGATTACTCTTTTTAAACTTTTTTTATGATTTATACTTACTTAATGAATAAACATTCATATATTTGATATGATGACTATTGTTACATTCTCCTGTTGTATGAGTGTGAAAGTGATGATTGACTAGTTGGATTGCTATTGCGGTTTCCCAAAGAAAATTATTTTTAGACCTATTGTTAAGTTGGTGTCTTGTTCCTTTGGTGAGTAGGACCCCTCTCTCTTTTTTTTGGAGGTTCTTTCCACTGACTACAGGGCCTGATGGCACAGATAGGCCCGACGGCCCGCTTCGACAACCGGAATTAAAGCTCTTGGTGACATTTTTAGATGCGCGTCGAAGGGGAACGCAATTGAAACAAATACTGTCGAACGGTGAAGAACTGTGTGTCGCAGGGGGGATCGAGTCGGCATCGACCCGGAGCACAGCAATTTACATCCGAACCCAATGGCAGGAAAAAACAATCTGAGGATGGAGTCGATGCCCATGCGCACTATCGTCCTAAGAAGGAGTCACCTATCTCGTGACTACAAAGAATTTCTCCCAATATGATAACAAAGTGCAAACATCCAAGATCAATACCAGATGGCGATCTATGCAAAAGTATATATTCTGCAACTCATATGCCTCGAACAGGTTGGTTCCCATTGTGGGGCCGCTTCATTGTTACCCTCTCAGATGAATTTGGGAATACATGAAGGATTGCTTGTTCACATGCATCCCCCACCTAAAGCCTTGGTTACTTAAACCAGTGGGATGGAAAATGACTGTAATTGAAAAATCAGTGAAACCCAAAGTAACCAGGATGATGTATAACAGAGAAAGAAAATAGCTGGTGCTAAAAACCATTGTATGACGCATGATCCTTAATACCTTCAAAATGACAGCCTAAAAAATAATAAAGAAGAAATTCACTATCCCAGTGAATTGCCAGGTATTCTTTATCTTTGATGGTGTAAGTCATTTTTTGAACTCATTCCCTAATTCCTGAAAAAGGACAACTCCAAGACCTTTGCCTGATAGATCTGCATTAAGCGTAAAGCATCTGCATAAGGCAGGCGCAGGCACCTTAAGACTGGATCTAACAGCCCACAATGAGAGACGTGCATTCGTCGAAGGAACCTTATGGAAGATGATTAGAAGATGTTTTCTTAACTAATGGCATGAGGGGTTCGGCCAGAGTGGAATAGCAGGAAACAAATTGTCAGTAACCTTGTGCAAACCCAAGGTATGATAAAACTCGATCTTCTTTTACTGCGGTCAAATTACCCCAATACCCACAGAGTAACTTAGATATTGTTCCTGGTAGACTGCAAGCATACGTGTTGCATATTTTACAGTAACCCTAGTTTGTCGTAGCAAAGAAACCACTGTCTCTAAATGATACAGATGCTCAGACCAGTCAGTACTGAAAATTAAAATGTCATCTAAGTATGCATAAGATTGTTGGGAGGCTAGTATTTCATTCATAAGGCACTGGAAGGTTTGGCTGGCCCACATAATCTAAAGGGCAACACCTGAAATTGAAACAGGCCAAAAGGGGTTGAAAAGGCTAACTTTTGCTTATCGCCGTCCATTTGTACATGTATACGCTATGTATAGCTGTTTCACCTATATCTTTGTTTGCTACATCTTATTTTCTACATTTGACTTGTAAAGCGCTCTGATACTCCCAAGGGTCTTGTTTGCGCTATATAAAACCCTCAAAATAAATAAATATATATAGGTAAATATATATGCAGTAGTTACATGTCTCAGTGAGGCCTTCAATAGATGGCATCAGATACGCATTAAACCAGGCGATGGCGTTCACTTGTCAGAAACTGATGCAGAAGTGAACTGTCTTATCCGATTTAGAAAGAAGCAGAAGGCAATTTGCTTCTAGATGGTGCGATAATTCTCAAACATAACAAGATCTGCTCTTTTTTTATATTTAGCATTTCCTCTCTCCCCTTTAGAATCCTGTTTGGCTTTACTTGAATTTTGGTCTTCTCTTGTACATTTATTTTATGTTCCCCTACAGAGATGCGCACCCAGAAAGGGGAAAAGAGATCCCAGACTTTGTCTCAATTATTGTATAGGGCCTCTGCCATTTAACCAACATTTTACTTTCACAAGTAGAAATACAGGGCTAGATTTTTGCTGAACTACCCACCTTCTGACAGGATTGCATCTGCCCAACTGCCAGACTACTGCCTGCCATATTTACAGCCTGCCTGGGGGACATTGTTATGCCTCCATAGGAGCGGCCATAAGGCAATGAAAGTTTGCAGAGTGTCTGCCATGGTTCATGGGGCCACTCAGCAAAATGTTTTGTCCTCTTACTGCCTCTATTAATCTTTTAGACATTGTTGTACAGTACTCCTATACAACCTCGCATTTGGAACAATAGCACTGTAAGAGACCAATGATGCCAGGAGCAAGGAAATATGATGCACAGTCAGGTTTGACATTTTCCCAAGCTGCCCCTCTGTTCTCCAAATTAAACACATTTCCTTGTTTTGAGCAGGTAGTCACTTCTATGTATTTCAGTGTTTGGAATGTCAACATGACCGATTTCTGAAAACTGACCTACAGACCCATGCAATGGAACTAGGATATTGTAATGTTACATTTTTTATTCCAGATTGCTGTATTTGCTCCTTTGATCAGCCAGTCATCTAGGTAGGGGTGTATAGAAATATTTTGATAATGAAGGTGGTCTGTTGTTACTACTACTACAAATCTGAAGAATGCACACAGTGCATACTTCAGATCAAATAAATATACACCAATAATGTGACTTCCCCTTCAACAATTGAAGAAACTACCAGTACTTATTTAGTATTGGAATGTGGACATACACATCTTGTAGGTCTACTGATCACATTCAGTCTCCTTTCCTAAGCTGAGAGACGATGTAAGGAAGCATTAGCATGTGAAATCTTTCCCTCTTGATCTATTTGTTGCTAAAACATAGATCTACAATGTGCCTGAAGACTTCCTGAGCCCCTTCTTTATTCTATGAATAGTTGTACAGGTTCTTTTGCTCTTCTTCAGCAGGGAAGATGTCTCTTTGCGCAGATCGACTAGGTGATATTTAATTGTCAACAATAGTGGAATAAAAGGAGGAGCTCCAAAACGAAGAGAGTATCCAGCTTAACAATAGTTAGCACCCACTTGTCATTTGTTATATTTTCCCAGTCTTTTATAGGATGAGTGTTACAACTATCCACCAGAGTGGAGCCACTGCCTGGAGTTGAATGGTGCTAGCCGAGAGGAGTTAGCAAACTGAGGCTGACTAGCTAACTTGAATCTGAGATCATAGTAGCTCTGAAGCACAACAATGAAACCTGATACACAACTAGAAATCTTATACTTGCCGTTCTCTGTGTCCATGCTCTTTGGACCGCCGTTCTTATTAGAGACAGAAGGTTCAGTCGCCTCAATGGTTATACCCAACATACCAGCAGCAACAACATAAAAAGAGGTATTATCAGCAAGATGAGGCTCCAGATTCATGTGATGTCATGGCAATATCCAGACACTGCAAATTTGCCACGTTGTTCTCTGCACCTATTACTTTGCTGAACAGCAGAAGATAATTCTGCAAAACCTCATACAAATTCTACATTTGCTTCTTGGGGAGTTCATCTGTAAATATTTGCTTTGAAAACCATATGAACTGATGCCAGGCAGTAGCTAAAGCACAGATCTGGTATTTACTTTGTGTTGCAGTGTCTTCATTATAACTAATGCTGCTGTATGCAGTGCTTCAAATGGTATGTTGCGTTTAGATGCTCCTCTCACCAAAACACCTGAAGGGTTACGATGTAATCCACCGGGGAAATCCCTAATTTGCCTACCTGCGATGGATGTGGGAGTGTAGCAGAGCTACAGTCCCAACTCACTGATGGATCTGTCAGGAGGTGGCAAAAGTGTTCTCCTTTGACTGTACTTCCATGGTGGATAATCTTCTTCCAGATCCCATGAAGGCTGCAGAAAAGGCAGAGATTCCTCAATGGGTATGTGCACCCTTGGAGTTGGAGAATGAAAGGGAGGCCTTTTGTTATAGGTGACACTGACATCCACCTGAGGACTACGCCTTTCGGATCCCTTGCATGTCTTTTAGAGTGCTGCTTGCAGTGACAGCGTTTCACGTGAGGAGACTTAGCCCGTGTGCTGTGTTTGATGGAAGCGAGCAGCCACAACTAGCAAATCCTTTTGGATTGCACATATCAGACTCCCAAATTGCTGAAGAATCTTTCAGCGTTCTTTCCGGTGTTTTGAGAACTGGAACATTCCTTTTAATAAAAAGTCATGACTAGCTTGGTTCATTAAAAAAATTTATATGACCAGACCAAAGGGACCATTATCATTCTGTACTCTTCGTCCTGAAGATGGTCTATCGGACATTTATGCCACAGAGAGCGAAACGTCGACAAATTCATCTATGTCCCCAGTCTTTTTTGCTTCAAGGAAATGTTTTGTTTTTTCTGGATATATTCTTTCAGTTTGATATCATTGTGGAATAGATGCATACATATGATTTGAAGATATTAATTTTCTGTACACAATGTATTGGCCTCTATCATGATGTTTTGTTAGAAGAATTTTCTGTACCCCTTTTCAGTCTGTACAAATTAAATTTGTTTTCTTTTTGAAGAATTTACACCTGTGTCTAAAATTGTTTACTACAGATTTCCCTTCTTGAAAACTAATGAATTGAAGCCTAGATTGTTCCAATTATTAGCTACCAGTAGGAGCTTAATACAAAGTAATTGACTTGAATAATTTAAATAATCATACTGAACAAAATCCCTTGTAGGAACTGTTACCTTTTATCAGTTTTAGAGTGAGCGGCATATGCTTTTATTTTCTCTGTGAGGTTTACTCCACTGAACAGTGTGTCAATGTCAATTACTTCAATATTGACCTCCACAATGTTGAATGATGCTCTGATGTCAAATGCCTCAGCACTGAAAAATGCCCTAATATAGAGTAAAACAAATGCAAGATGTTGGATGGCTTGAATGCTACGAGATTGATGCTTTTTCTGATAGAGGATGCCAGTGGAGCTTCTATGTCAATATCGACCTTGATCCTTCCTACTGCGACCAACAAATCAAGCCCATACCTTTTGCTGACATTGAGACTTTCAACATCGAACTTGTGGTCAATGTTAGGAATGGCCTAATTCTTGATTCCTTCTTGTTTGTGTTTTTCTGGAGTTCCTCTCATTGGATATCCTTCTGCAAGAGTAATTTCGAGTCATGGCCTGCAACTCAGAGGAAGCATACACTTCCCTGGAAGCCCTGTCCCCCTTTATACATGGAAAGTCTTCCAGTTTATCTCTCAGCTGATTCCCTCTCCAATTCGCTCTCTAAATCCCTCTCTAGTTCCCTCTCTACCACTGAGAATACTCCTGGACATTTTGAAGCAAAACTTATATTCCTTTGAGTGAGACCTATCGGTAATCAGTTGCAGCTTTTTCCCTTTCACATACAGGACATTTGATACAAAGAGAAAACATTTAAAGTGAAAACCTAAGCTTAAAAAGACAAAGGAAAACCTTAAATTATTTGTACCAACAAAAAACACAAAAGTTAAGTTAAGAACTCTACAGAAAATTGATTAAAAGCACAGACCGTGCAGTCACAACAGTTGTGCGCCTATCATCTGCTGGACGAGCCTCGTCAGGTCTGGCTAGCGACACGTAGTAGAATCTGCCAATGGGGAGACAAAGAGAGTAAAATTCTACATCGGCTCTGCCAGGGCGTTTTTCATCCACAGGCCCTCCCAGGCATGCTAGATGAGGGTGGAGTGCCGCTGGCGGACCCCAGGGCTATAGCGGAGAGCTTCGTCCACCTACTACGCCGATTTATATGTGTCGCAGGAGTCTCTACCTGAGGAGACGGTGGATACATTTATTGCGGACCTTCCGCCCAAAGCGGTGTCTGATGATGCAAGCCAACGGCTAGAGCTCCCCTTTTCGGTGGAAGAATTGGGCAAGGCCCTGGGAGAACTCAATATGGGGAAGGCCCTGGGTTCCCCGCTGAGTTCCATCGTAGGTACAATCTGCAGCAGGCGTCTTTTTAATCGGGCGGCGGTGGAAGAGGTCAGGGAGATTGGTTGGCTCCCCCGGACTGTCAACATGTGGAGGTTGTGGTATTCCATAAGCTGAGTCGACCTCCGGAGCAGCATGCCTCCTACCGTCCCATTTCTCTGTTTAATGTGGAGGCAAAAGTCTTGGCCTAGGCGCTGGCCAACCGCCTTCTGCCGTATATCTCTGATTTTGTCCACCCGAACCAGGCTGGGTACATGCCCCAGAGGGCGACACAGCACAACATACAGCCGGCTCATGTGGCCCTGGCGGCGGTCCGGCGGACAGGGGTACAGGCGCCCCTACTGGCAGACATAGACAGGGCGTTCGACTCCCTGAGTTGGGTCTACCTGTTCGCCCTTCTCCGTCGGCTTAATCTTGGCCCCCGGTTTTTGTCGTATGTGAAGCTACTATACATTGACTTGACGGCGTCGGTCCGGGTGGCGGGTGCAGTTTCGCAATACATCGTGGCACCCGGCAGGGGTGCCCCCTTTCGCCTTATTTATTTGCCCTGGCTAGGGAGCCACTCGCGGCCTGGGTGCGCATTGATGCACAGCTGGAGGGGTTTGAATGGGCTACTGGTCTCTCAGACAGGATCGCATTATACGCGGACGATGTCCTTTTCTTTTTAACGGCATTGGATAGGACGGGGACATGGATCCTGGAGATTATGCGGATATTTGGGGATGCGTCCGGGCTGTTCATGAAACCTCGAAAGTCTATGCACTGGGTGCTGGAGGCTCGGGCTGGAGTGGGTACGTGGGCGTCTACGCTACTGGTGGAGGCGGGGGCCTTCTATATCTGGGTGTTTTCCTCTCTGACGTGCCGGCGGTGTCCTGGGAGCGGAATGTGGTGCCGGTCTGGGAGCGTGTGCAGGCAGATATTAGGACATGGGTTCGAATGCCACTGACTATCTTTGGCAGGTCGGCAATATTCAAAATGGTCGCACTTCCCAGCCTGTTGTATCAATTGCAGAACCACCAGTACCCGATCTCGCCCAGATGGTTCCGGCTGGTAAACTCGACTCTGGGGCAGTTTCTTTGGGGGGCGGGGGGAGGGGGAGTGGTGCGGGTTGCACTGCGTACGTGCTTTCTTTCCACTTACTGTGGTGGTCTGGCGACCTCAGATATCCTTTCATATTATCTGGCCTTGCACCTGTTAGTCCTCAACGAGTGGTGGTATGGAGACAGGGGGGACCCAGCCTATGCTGTGGAGCGATACTTGATGGGGCAGTCCACTCTCCACTCGATACTTTATTTAGCTGAGATGCACGGTGCATTGCCTTCAGCTACGAAAGGAGTCTTTCAAATTTGGCGGAAATCTTTGAAGCGTATGGGTTGGTGGAACACACTTACGGAGGAAACCCCACTGTGGCACAATGGGCGCCTGCCCGGCTTGGTGGCCCTTCAGGGCTTTCGGGGTTGGGACGCCATTGTCCTTTCCAACCTGGGTGATGTTGTGCGCGATGGCTCCCTCAAATCGTTTCGCAATCTGCAAGCGGAGTTTGGCATGCCCCGGTCGCAATCCTTCAGGTACCTCCAGCTCAGACGTGCGCTTACTCCTAGCTTGGAGGGCCTTGACTCTATACCTGAATTTAGTCCGCTGGAAACAAAAGTGTTTATAGGCGACCCAGAGACCAAAAAGATCTTGCGCATATATCAGACCCTAGTCACCCAAAATGCATCTCAACTGGAGAAACTACGAGGGGCATGGGAAGAGGATGTGGGGGTCTTGGAGGAAGAAGACCGGAGGGAGGCTTTAGCGGCACCTCGGGGAGCAGCCATAGCAACGCGCCTCCGCCTCATCTAATTCAAATATCTTCACCGAGTTTATTTTACTCGGGTGCGACTGTGGCGGGCGGGGCTGGTTGCCTTCCCGGAGTGCCTCCGGTACGGTGGGACAGAAGGTACATTTTTGCATACTGTCTGGCAGTGCCTGTCGCTGGACCCCTTCTGGAGAGGGATATTCGCCTGCCTGCCTATCGGAGGTCCAGGGGTGGTCGCTTCCACGTATGCCACGGTTTGCCCTGTTGCATGTGATGGGGGGATCGGGGGCAATATTTATAAGTGGCATTTCTTACTGTTGAGCCTCATATTGGCGAAACGAGATGTCGCCCAGAAGTGGAAGGATGAGCGGGCGCCCTCGGTTGCTGGCTGGAAGGTTGGATTAGACTTTCGCATGGGGTTGGAGCAGCCGATCTTTTTGGCTTGAGGGTGCCTGCGTAAGCACTTCAAAATTTGGAAGCGGTGGGCTGACTATAGGGGTTTGTGGCTGCAGCCCGCAGCTGAAACAGAGGCTATCTCAGTGGAATGAGGGTAGGGGAGGGGTGGTTCGGCCTGGCGCAGGGGGGAGGTAGTCTGGGATGTGTATGTGTTTGGGTGGGTAGGTCTCGGTGGTGGTTGCGCAACTCTGGGGGTGGGAGGAGGAGGGGAACAGTCAGAACGCGTGGGGTTGTTAATTGTACATTATACTCTGTGCTACTGGTTTTCTTTAAAAGTCAATAGCTGACATTTGTTTATGTAATGTGATACTGCAATGGACTCTGGTGTACAGAGTCATGGGTCTATTGTGCACATTGACGAATAAAGTTTTTTTTTTTTTTTAAAGCACAGACCGTGGGGGCGTGGCTAGCAGCCGACTAGGATGGCCACAGCCTAAACGAGCTCCTGCATCCCCGCCGGCTATCCTGTCATAATCCTACGCCATCACTACCGGACTATCGGGTCCTGGTGTGCAGCTGAAGTGAGGATCCAGTGGAGGGTGCATGTATCGAATTTGGGGCGGATCAGAGGTTCCTGAGCGGCAGTGCGGACGGAGGAAGGTAGCTCTGAACATGGGCATCCCAAGACCCGCAGATCATGTCCGACGTCTGGTAGCCTGACGGAGCGATTTTCTGCAGATGCGGGCAGCAAAAGGAGGCGCGGGATGGCGGAAAGTGCAAGTAAGGTGGCAAAGGGGCTGTACGGTGAGGAGCAGGGTCGCCGCAGCCCTAGAGTGATGTGATGTACACCCCGGGGATGCTCCACCTACGCGAGGCCCAGGCTTCACTAAACCGAATGGCCTGCGGCAGCATTTTTAAAAGGCAGGGGGCAGAAATCAGTGGCAGGACCTGCAGCTCTATAGAGACGAGACAAGGCCCCCAAATTATAGGCCCCACCTGCAGACGCTCCCGGTCCGCGAGACATAGTGGTTGTGACCCGGTGACGTTGGGACGGGTGCTGCCAGAGGGCCCTTACAAATCAAAACCCCGGCTGCTAGAGGCCTACTAGGCCCCATTCATCCTTGGAAGGGACACACCAACTAGTGACAACCCGGGGTGGAGGAGGGGGCCGGAATCCTTAAGGGGATAAAGGCACACACCGGAGCAGCTGGGGGGGGACATCCAGGTGTTCCCCCCCCCCCCACCCCCACCGTGTGGCGCACCTTCCATAGTAGGATTGAGCAGGACACTTTTGCAATCATGTAGTGATGCTGGGGCCATAGGTGCAATCGGAGGACAAAGTGTGTCCTGACTCAGTGACATCCTGTCGACGCATACTCTAGGCTGTATCCTGGAGACCTAGGGCGCAGTGTGGACCCTCAGGCTGTATTTGGGCACCTGGGAGTGCGTGGTGGACTGGGGAGCTGAACTGCACACGACGGCGGCACCTTGGGGCAGGCACTGGACTATACCCTGGAGAGAAGGACTTACCAGACAGCAATCAATTACAGCAGCAAATTTTAGTGACCAGAAGCAGGGCCTGGCGTAAACTCGCCCCCGCCCTTGCTGGAAAGACCACCCAGAGCCTCCGAAAGTGCGCAAGGAGATGTGGTGACAGAACTAATGAACTGGCTGAGCAACCTTGCACACCATACCTCACTCGAGAAAGCGTGTGTTGGAAGATTAGACGGCCCTGGCCCTTTATTAGTTCAGGTGTGGCACCCAGCTACTGCGGAGATCACTGAGCGGAGAGAGGTTTGGCTCTGGTGAGAGTTGGAGGTAAGGAACCGAGGCAAAAACGACAGGCCGGCGGCGAGTTAGTTAGGCTCGCTGGGTAGGCGGCGGAGACTACCCTGGGTACTTTTGGATTCCTACATTGACCTGTAAGGCGTCACAGTGCACCAACGGCAACTGGCAGGGGGCCCAAAGCCAACGCACAGAACAAACTTGCAAAATTCGCCTGGACCAGGATGGGTGAGGACAAAGGCACTCCTCCAATGGAGAAGGCTGAAGTACAACCTAACCCTGCACCGGGGACAGAACCGACGTTGAACGACGTCATGACAGCAATAAGCAGAATGCGCACATCGCTGGACTCAGCTACCATAGAGATTTCATTTCAGAGCAGACTTTCATAAAATGGACGACAGAGTCAAGGGTCCAAGCTTGAAAGCTGACACATCCCAGCTTCAACAGCAGGTGGAGGACCTGCAGACAAGACAGGATAGAATGGCGCAACAACTTGATGAATATGAAGGTAGGGCACGCCGTAATAACATAAGAATTTTGGGAGTCCCGGAACGGGCTGAGGGGCAAGCAGCGGACTTGTACGTAAAAGAACTGATAACAACCCATTTTCAACCCAAGACCCTCTCACGCTACTTCTCGATATAAAGAGCGCACAGAGTGCCAGGAGGTAGGCCGAAGCCAGGCCCCCCCCCCCCCCCCCCCCCCCGAGACCCCTCATCGGCATGTTGTTAACTATCGTGACAGAGATATAATAATACAGACGGCGAGATCCAGCCCTCCACTGAAGGTCGATAATAGCGAGATCACCTTTTTCCTACGACTTCAAAGCGAAGGTACAGGCTCAGCGTTGCAGCTTCCAGGCAGTATAGAAGGAATTACAGGACAGAGAAGTGAAATACGCAATGCTCTTTCCGGCAAAACTGAGAGTGGAATCTGATGGTAGAACGTGGTTCTTTACTTCGCCAGAGGAAGCATGGGTTTGGTTGGAGGGCTGGAGAAGGGTTGGTGGCCAAAGAAGAGATCATATTAGCGGACCTAGGCAAAAAAGGGGACCATGGACAAATCATTAGTGGATGGCCCAGCAGACAGAGGTGAGAAGACAACGGAGCGGGAATAGACTTTAAGGAATTGGAAGACCGACCGGGGGCTCTGCAGAAGCGCAAGTATTGCGAAGGGGGTAGTATGTTATTAGGACTTATGCACATTTACGGTTACTTGGTTAATTGCTAACTGTTCATTGCAAATTTAATTGATGTTTGTGTATTTGATTGAGGTATGCTTACATGTTTCACACCTCACTGAAGGAGGCCCTCTTGGGACACTAACCAGTTAAGGACCAAAGTTGAACTGCGACAGGCGAGATGTAAAGCAAGACTTGCGGGGATGGGGATCGGCTAAACCCGCGCTCTTTCAAAATGTCAGGGGGGGGAGACAGGCACTCTGCCTAGTTGGGGAGTGGGTAGTTTTGAATCGACGGGCAGGAAAGCAGGGAGGGAGGGTGGGGGACGGGAGGGGGGAGGTTGTTCATTTATTCAAGGTTTTGTCGTATTGTTGTGTACAATTTGCAAGCTGATTTATGCCGATTTCCACACAGGTCTCAGAAATGGAGACAACACACAGAGTGAAATTACTCATGTTCAATTGGTACTAAGTGACAAATATCCATTACCATCAATCTACTGTATTATGTGTTCCATCATGCTATGGGATGGGGACTGATAAAGACCGAGTACTATCTGTTTCATCCTAGAATGTTAACGGAATGGGGGATAAAATAAAGAGGGGTATTGTCCAGCCACATCTGAAAAGGCATTCTCCAGACCTTGTACTACTTCAAGAGACTCACTTAGTGGGTAATAAAAGTAAAGCCCTCACTCGATGGGGTTACAAACTCCTGGTGCATGCCGACTACACCACTGGCTCTAGGGGTATGGGAATCTTGGTGAAGAGAAGTACTCCCTTGATTGTACTCAACACATGGGCGGACCCCGGGGGACGATTTGCTGTACTGGAAGCCCAGTGGGAAGGGAGAGCACTTAATGTTATCTCATTATATTGCCGCCTACATTGGGGAAGACAGCCCTGGTAGACCTTGGCAACGTATTGACCGGCCTCCCAGAAGGCAACTTGATTATGGATGGGGACTATAATATGACAATGATTGATAGGCTGGACAGACACCCAGTGACCTGGAGCTAGACCGAATGAACTAATAGCGGAATTCACCACGGCATAGGGTTCACTGAAGTGGTGCGAAAACTACAACCGACTGACATACAATACATATATTTTTCCAGCGTTCACAACACTCTATCTCGTATTGACTATTTTCTAACATACACAGCCTCATTGGGCCGTTTTAGGAACTTCCAGACCCTGCCCAGAGGTATTTCAGATCACTCCCCAGTCAGACTTGAGTTCAGATACGGGGGAACAACAGCCAAGCACCACCATAGTCCTTAGCCCATAGCTGCTGAAAATACCAGATATTAACAAGGAACTGTGTACACAAACAGGGAATTACTTTAAAGAGAACGTAGGATTGGTTGACTCTGCCCAAACAATATGGGAAGCGTATAAAGTGGTCCTGAAGGGGCAGGCCCTGTCCTTAAAAACCGGATATATCAATAAGAGGCGACAGTTACTGGCTCAGATAGAAAATGACCTACACAAACTAGAGGAAGATCAAGCACGTAACCCCTCAAACGACACACATCACCAACTGACCCTGAAGCAAGACGAATATAGAATTAAAGCTCGAGAACACATGATGGCCAAACAGCACAATATTCAACACAGACTATATGAACTAGGTGACAGGGCAGGTAAGACACTGGCGTGGTTGGAAAAGAGAGAACAGGGCTCGAGGTGGGTGACCAGGTTGCAACTACCGGAGGGAAGGATACTAACACACCCTAGAGACATTGCGGAGGCTTTTGCAGATCACCTAGAGAAGATATATTCCCCTTCCACCACCTACAAGGCGGAAGACTCACGCCAGCTTCTCGCGGATAGCGATGTACAGACTCTCTCGGATTCTGACAGAGACTCCCTGGAGGGGACTTGACAGTAGAGGAGATTCAACAGGCTATTGGTCGTATTCACTCCGGGAAGGCGATGGGCCCAAATGTCACCCCCATTGAATTTTTAAAAGCGATGGCCTCCCAGGTAACCCAGCACCTACGAGCGATGTATGTACGAGGAGAGCTATGAGAAGGGACTGTTACCAGCAGATCAACGTCTAGCTACCATTACCAAAATTAGGTATGCTGTGTTATCAACCAGGGTTTGATAAGTGGGACGTGTTCGGGATCTAAGTAGTAAAATTTCTGGTTAAGAAGGGCTCAATCGTTAAGTTTGAGGAGCTCCAGAGGCAATACCGAACGGCCCGAGGGGGGGATATTCCGATACATGCAAATAAGAAATGCCTTGCAGGCGGCATTCCCAGACTTCGTGGACCTGCCAGAATCATCACCGTTAGAGACTCGCTTACTACATGGCCCACTATACATAAAGGCCATATCGTTAACGTATAAGAAACTTAGAGATAATATGCCGGATAGTTTTAGTAAACTCAGGGAACAGTGGGAAAGAGACGTGGGGTAAATAGATGAGGATGATTGGCGGTTGGCTCGTATTTCCCCTAGAGAAGCAGCCATCACGCTCTGATTTATGTTAATACAATTTAGGATTCTACATAGGTCCTATATGACCGGGATTACTCTGGCCAAAATAGGGGCAAGATCTGATGACCTTTGTCTGAGGGGTTGCCAACAGCCAGCCACCTTTAACCATACTATCTGGGAATGCCCAGATATTCAACATATCTAGGAAGAAGCCACCAACAACATACAGACCGCACTAGGTAAAGAAGTGACACTGACACAGACACTGGGATTGCTGAACATATGGGCTGCAACTGACCTTACCGAAACTGAACAACAGTTTGCGATATTAGGATACAAGTTAGTAAAAAGAGAACTGGCAAAGGGATGGTGGAGGGAGACTCCACCTTCTATTGTTCAATGGGCGAAGGAATTTGACAGATGCATGGTAGCTGAGAAAGAAGTTTTCATAACCCGAGGTTGCCCCAAAAAGTGGGACAGAAAATGGTCCAAATGGAATACCTATCGTGGTGACATTTGTATATCCCCAATGGTAGAGTTGGAATTAAGTAGAAACTTGAACAGAGATGTACACAATTAACATACTTGTTTTGATGACCTCTGTAAAGTGTATTGATGATATGAGTAACCAGTCATTTGTAATCGGCAATGTTTCTGTGATTGTCTAAATTAATAATAAGAATTAAAAAATAAAAATCACAGACCGTGTTCCTAGGTCCCACTCCCATGAGTGGGGAAAAAGAAGGGATTCAGAGAAACAATTACCAGAAGAAGCATAACAGAACTGGAAGCCTCTGCATCTGATAATGGCTAATGCTAAGCCTACGAGCCCACCTTTTTCCTTTACTATATCAGCAGTTAGACTTAAAGGTGCTGCGATTTTAATTTGGAATAGTAATTTGGGGAAAATATTACCCTTCGATAGGCTTTGAGGGTGCTCTGTAACTCTGAATGTGATGGTCTCCGCGCCCTGTTGTAAATAATTATTTGGATTATACATTCCAAGTTCCTTGCAAGTTGAGGGGAATTATTCTAACGTTTATGACTCTCAATAAAGATCCTACAATGTAGAAAAGGTGTAATGTTTGTTTACGTTTTGGGATTCGGTGCTGAGAGAAAGATTTGCTAACTGAATGTATAAGCTTTTTTTTAAATCATGGGATAGACAGCCTAGCAACAAATGAACTATTAAGAGGGAAACCAGGCAAGGGAAATGATTTGATTGAAACTCCATAATTTGGGGTAATTCATGATCAACTGCTCATTGTGGAGCTTCCGAAAAACTCAACATTAGATCTGCAAATTGTGGGAGCTTTTAGCAAGTGCACCCTCTCCTCCTACCTCCTTTCCACATTCTGTCTTTTTCATGTTGGGTTTGGTGCATCTATGAATGTTTTTTAATTAATTGTTGGTGTTCCTCCTAGTGGTTTGTGGAAGCTGGTCTAACCCACTTCCCATTCCCTTTCTGTTAGGGATCTCTAAATTACTTTTTATCACAAGCTCTCCTTCTCTTCTCTTTCAGCAGTTATATGGTTTTATATGCTTTTAATGCTCAAGAAAGTTATCCATTTTTCCCAAAACCAGCATGTAAGAAAGTGGGATAAGTGTTGGTTATCTCGAGACTAGACTATTGGAACTGTCTCAATATTGGAATTCTAGTGTACCTTCTTCACAGACTACAGTCTGTCCCAAACTTGTCTATTACATACTCTCCACCCATGTGCCTCTGTATTGTCGTGTCTAAAGAATCTTTACTGTTTCCCATAGAAAGTGTGCATCCTTAAAGGCATTTTCTATTACCGATCAGATTATCTCTAATTCTGGCCTTACTTACCATAGATGCAAATTCAAAGTATACTGCTCATCACATCCTTTACATTCCTCTCCCACCAACCTATTGACAGTAACCACATATGCCAGAACTGCTCTGGTGGTGGATCCTTCTCTTTTCTCGCAGCTAAGCTTTGGAACACTCTACCTACTGACATATGGAGTATCAACTGCCACATGCTAACTAGAAAAAGGATGACAACTACCATTTTTAAATACATTGAATTCATTAATCTACTATACCTGTAACAAAATTTAAAAAAATGTAGGATGCGAGTGTAGGAAGGTGCACATCTGACTATGGTTACCCCCAACTTTTTGCCTAGTGTTTATCTGGTTTTCGACTTAGTTGACCTGGGACCCTGCTATTCAGTACCCCAGGCCCTCTGCTCTCTCTGTTAAAATGGACTCCATGTACTCTAGCTACATACCAATTGCAACATGGATCACCGTGTGAGCCCCTGTACAGTTTACCCTAGGTACCCAGGGCATAGGTGCATCCAAGGCCTACCAGGGGCTGCAGCACGTATTGTGCCGCCCCTGGCCTGGCCTTACTATTTGACACAACTGGCTGATCACTCAGCTGGGGGCAAGGTGGTGTAATCATACTTTTCTTTAGATATAGTATCTCTATATCTAACCCATACAAGGACACACAGTAACCTATAAGTCACTCCTATGGCAGGCCTTATCAATCCTGGAGGCAGAGTGCTTGGTTATGTGTGAGATGGTGCTCTAACATGAGCTGAGCCTGTCTGCAGCTTTCGGAACCATGTCCTTTAGCTGTTTCCTGATAGCGTCATACCATATACTCTTAAGTGCATTATGAACCTCACGGTCAAATGCTAACTCTGGTTTGACATTATCAAAACATGTCGAGTAAGGTGTCAAACGAATTGGAATACTACCCCCTTGCCAATTCTGGCGACGGGGGTAGCATTCCACCCTTTTAGAGGGACACGACATGTACAGAACTAGAACCCCGGTTAAAGTTAACCCGAGCCTCAGCATCACAAAATGGATGCTGCTGCCACAGACACAAGTCTGACCTCCTGCTGCTGGGAGTCCTTCAGCAACGGAGGCCTGGACAAAGGGTTTCCTGCCTGGGGAGGTGCCAGCACCACCCCAGACAGGACTTTGTGTATCCAGATAGGCAGGGCTGAAAGGAATGAGACATGCCAGGGGCACACAAGGTGTCCCTGTGCATACCCCGGTTCAAACCAGTTGCTGGGGCACTCCAGCCCCAGCTCTGGCGCGAAACCGGACGAAGGATAGGGGGTGTAACCACCTCCCTTCCTGGTCCCACCCATGGGAGGGACCTAGTCACTAGTACAGCCCCCTTTAGCAGAATAAAGGTAGGAGCTGGTCCCATTCCAAATTAGATTATCCTGAACAACTTTACAAGAAGAAACTCTGGACTTCGACGTTCTGCTCTACAGAAGACTGAAGAAATCTCCCTTGTGGCCAAGGAGTGACCACCCTGCATCTGCAGGCACCATCAAGCATCCTAGCGGTTCACTTTGTCGTCCTTCCTGGTGGAACCAGACTTCAGAGCCTGACGAGACCCGGACTTCCAGACCTCTCCGACCTAAACTCACATCTGCAGCACAGCTGAGATCCGTGGGTGCGACGAGACAGGTGGGACCGCCCATCTTGAAGAAACTGCAATTCGCTTCCAGCACGACCTCTGAGGCACCCTCGAGAAAGTGCTTTGGTGATTGAGAAGCCCCAGCCCCGAGCAGCTCCTGCACCGAAGACCAGTGTAGAAGTGTGGCTCACTGGTTAGAGGAGGCAGACCTGGAAGCAGAGGTCAGCCCGGGACCAGGGTTCAATTCCCGACTCGGCGGGGTCTTGAGTCCTAAAAAAATGTCCACGGACTCGACAATTCTCGCTCCGGTGCCTACTCGATTCACGGGTTCACACTCTGCTACTCTGGGCAATAGCTTGCTTAATCTCCACAACGGCCCCTCGCGGTGGGATGCCTGGCTTTCACCTTGTGGATACCCTGCCTGGGTTATCTCACAGGGGAATACCAGGACGGGTTCCCTAAGCAAGCGCTTAGATACCGGGTTGGTGATTTGCGCTATATAAATACATGTACATTTACCAGCCCTCCAGCCTCCACGAGATCTGCGTGGGGCCCTTCTGCCTGGTTGCTGCTCGACGCGTTGTCTGGTCACTTGCCGGCTGGCTTGTGGCCTCCTAGACGACGAACCTTGAAATCTACATCGCTGGTTTGGTTGCTCCAGACTGGCCCTTGCTTCCTTTCAAAAGAGAAGTACTCCCTGACCCTCCTGGTCCGCACCAGACGCCATCTTCACTTGACCGCGTGGGTTGCCTTTGCCAAGGCCTGTTGACTCCGATCCTGGAACAGACACCGCCGACAGCGAGAGCCTGCGTGGGACAGCTCGTGCCACCATCCTGGTCGTCGAAGACACCTCCTGGTTCACGTGGCTGCAGAGACAAGCGTCACCTCTTCACCTGATCGCGACAACATCATCTGGTTCTGTCCTGGTTCCACTCCGGTTACTGGCTAGTGACTTTGAACATTGTCCCCTCTGATTTCAGGTCTCCATCATCTTCGATCCGCCCTTGGATCACTCCGGACATCTTCCTCCTGGTCACCTGCAGCATCTTTCTCCAAGGCTCCATTGACTTAAACGCGGAAACCCGAGACACGTTCACACCTATGCACCCACAGCCCGTGGGTGAGGTAACAAGAGCATTTCGGTGCTCATAGGTACATTGACTCTCCTAGTGTCCAGGTATCCTGTAGTTTTAGTCTCAACCAGTCGGAACTGTCCTTACTTACCTATTTTGTGAATTGTTCGTGCCCATTGACTTTGCATTGAAACCCGCGTGTGTGTTCTAACACTGCACACATGTCCCGTGGGCCTCCTGCTCCTTACCTAAGGTTAGGGTAGTGTAGCCCCAGCGATTCTACAGCCTCTGGGCATCCTCATTTCTTCTATCGTTCTACTTATACCATTTACTTAGTATATGGTTTGCCGTGCCCCTAGGGCACCATTGTAATTTGTGCAACTTATTGTATTTTTCTGAAGAGTATTGTTATGTGCTTAGCCCACTGATCTCATAAAGAGTTCAGAGATGTTTGTTAGTAATAAATATATTGTTTCTTTTCATAACAACCTGTGCGGTGTCCTTTCATCTAGTATTCAAGGGGTTATATGTGGTAAAACAGCTGGCTTCACATGCCAAAAGAGTTTAGCATAAGACTGCTCTGTCCATGCTACCATTAGGATAGCTGGTCTATAAGGTTGACTTACAACCAATCACCATAAGGGTTGTTTGACTGATACAAGGTGATCAATAGAACTAGTGAGCATTACATATCAGGCCAACTTCTCACAGTGAGTATGAGGTATGATTTTAGGCCTTCTCAAATGTTCAATGGAATGATATCTAACACTACTTTTTCAGAGATTTGTAAATACAAATTCATTGCATGCCTTAAGTTACAGGACATGTAGAATGATAGGAAGATGACCCACCAAAATCAGCAGTAAATTTCTTTTCAGCATACATCCTTCAATGGGCTAACTGCCAGTTATCTCTACTGAAACATGCACTAAACATTCCAATGCATAATCACCCTTCCGGATAGAGCAAACCAAATGGGAACACACAACATAAAGAAACAGCACACTCCCATGCTGTTCAGCAAAAGGGAGGCGGGCACGATAATTCTCCCTCTTTTACAACAAGATAAAGGAAAACAATCAGCATGAGAGAAACACAGGCCACAAGCAATTCTTAGAACAATCTCATCACATTTGTGGTGGATGCGGAATGCGAAGTGAGTAGAGTCTGTGTGCCCAACTCTAGTTGGCAGCTGATTGCTGAAGCTAGAAGCATATCTGTGTTTGCATCTCTTGTGGATAATATTTACTATCTTTACATGTAACTTGCAAATAAGAAAATAAATTACCATTTTCTTTCTACAAGAGTTCAACAGCAATGTTATTATATTTGTAGAGCTACCAGTGTAGAAAAGATCATGCATTTAATGCGACTGTGCCAATGTAAAGTGCCTTTGAAAAGAAATAGTCTGATGATGCGATTTCTGATATTTCGTATGCATTGCAACTATGCATGTAACATAGCTTACAATAGTACATTTTTGCAATTGAAATAGGCTTTTTGGAGCAGGTAATTTTCAAAATATGAAAGATGAATGGAGTGAGCAATTTTCGAATTCTGCAACCAAGAAATCT
The DNA here is from genome assembly GCF_964263255.1 of Lissotriton vulgaris. NCBI lineage: Eukaryota > Metazoa > Chordata > Amphibia > Caudata > Salamandridae > Lissotriton > Lissotriton vulgaris. Next base: position 616,249,335 of record NC_141695.1, on the reverse strand, counting down.
CGAATTGCCTTTCTAGGCAGATTAATCTAGGTGGAGATTGGATGACCCATATAAGACATCTTAGATGAAATCAGCCCTGGAAACCTCAGGCCTTAGTTCCCTAGTTTTGCCAATAATATGAGTTACTGACCAAATTAGCCATTATTTGTGCAGTGGTGAAGCTGCTGCTCCCACTTGTTTCTCCTGAACGTTTCATCTGCTAAAAGTACTTTAAAAACTAATATGAAATGGAGGAAATACTTATTCGTGCAATTTATAAGCGCACAACCTTTAATGGCCCAATTCTATGTCAGGACCGGAGGCTTCAGATTATGCTTTTCTCTCTCCGCTGTTTATTCAGAAGTCACCGCATAGCAGCCAGAAAAGCAATAAACATGGAAAAAACATATACAAAGTACCAACATCGGGTTAATAAGATCAACCGAAAAAATCGGAACACATTCAGGGAACTCCATATCCCATCAGTCCATGCTCATAGTCCTTCTACAGTGTCCACAATCCTTAAGGTAGGGCTTCCATCTTGTGGTCTCTTCCTCTTTCTTCGCTGCTTCGCAGCTAGTTAAGTGCTTTTTCCTATGCTCTCCCTCGTTATTGCAATGTGGGGGTGTTTTGGGTTCTAGGCACTGTATATATTGTGGTTTGGCTTAGGGGCTCTTCATTGATATTCTTATTAACGTTTATCTTTCAGAGCCCTTGTACTTTGTCGCGGGGACGTTTCGCCCCAGACGCGACTGTCCCCGAGAGTTGCGGTGTTGCCTCCTCGCCGCTAGAGGGAGGCATTGGGTCTCTTTCCTCCTCAGCGTGGTTCCCCGTCAGACGGGGGCAGCGCGGAGGAGGAGAGCCACGCCGGAGCCTTTCCTCTGCCGCCTCACCTTGACGCCCTGTTGGGTTGTAGTGCCCCGATTTTGATTTACGCCCTTAACGGGTCTGTACTAGCGGTTTACCGCGATTGACGCCTACGGGCTGTACATTTCCAGCACTCTTGGCGGTTAGTACCGCTTGCCAGCGTTTACCTTAGCAAGCGCGCAGGGAGGCGGCCTTGACCCGGTCTTTGCTAAGAGGGTCTGCGTGCTGGGTTGAGTGCTACCCCTAGACCGCCTGGCTTGCCAGTGACAAAAGCCTTTGCTAACCTTCGGTTGGCCCTTATCCCTGGTCCCTAGTGCCAGTTAAAACTTTTCGCCCTTCCCGCAGCATAGCAAGTAGGCAAGCATGGCGGAAGGGTATTATTTAGAGGAGGAGGAGACCCACCAGTATTTGGGGGATGATGAGTTTTACAATGCAGTGGATCAATCTATCTACAGGTGTGTGCAGGAGATAGTGGGGCCTAAGGAGGATCGGCTCTCGGCCCGTATTGCGGAGGAGTGCGCGAAGCTGGCTCCCGCACCAGTGGGTGCCCCTGTGGGGTCCCAGTCCCGCCAGCACCCAAGAAGGTCTGTAGGGACGGTGGCTCGGGGGGTGAGCCGGGTGTGGATAAGGACACCTTTGAACGCCTAAGAGATGCGTTCTTAGCTAAGGCTACTGACCCTGCCCCGGCGTCGCTCCCGGTCCCGCGCCCTTCGGTGCACACGGGGACAGCCCCTTCCTCTCCGGGAGGGCTCTCCCCTACAGACACCGACGACGAGGAGGATTCAGTGCGGTCTTGGCGCCCGTCCAGTACTTCGACTGAGTTGCCTCAGGACCCCTCAGGTATGCTGGACCCGGACGATATCATCCATCCGAGGTCGGCTGCCTGGACGCCAGGCGACAAGGGCGCGAAGTTTGTGGCGGGGCACCTCCGCAAGCCTCTAGAGAAGGAGGCACGTAGTTGCCTGCGGGGAGAATGTCCGCGCCCGACACTAGAAGGGAAGGTGGCCATGACTCCGGAACTGGACGGGAAGATGGCCACCTTTATGGCAAAATTTGTGAAAGATCCTCGCAAGGGCATCGACTGCTCTTGGCGGTCGTGCCAGGATAAGCTTCTGGATACCATAGGCCCCCTGACGAAGATCTTAGATATGGCGGAGGAGGCCAAGGCGTCAGGCTCTACAATAGCCCCTGACGTTTTATCTAATTGGGCACAGAGGGCAGTCATTTTCCTGGGCAACGCCAACTGCGCGCTCTCTACTGAACGCCGGCGCTCACTGCTCATTAAACTTGATCCCAAGTTAGGGGATCTGGCCTCTTCAAAGGCAGGAGCGGTGGCGCAGGGCGGCCCGTTTGGCGACCCGTTCATAAAAGAGCTGGGGAAGTTTGTTTCCACCTTTTCCTCCCTAGACAGAGCTCAGTCCACCATCAAGAGGGTGTTTCAGCAGCGTTTTTCTAGGGGGGACGGTCGTGGTAGGGGCCTCACGACCGGCCATGGCGGTCAGAACCAACCCAATAAGGGACAAGGCTCCGGCAGAGGCCAGTACAACTCCTCGGCCAACTACAACAACTTTTATCCCACCAAAGGCCAGCGGTTTCGTGGAAGAGGCGGCTTCAGGAACGACGCAGGAAACAATAGTTCCCACGGTGATTGTAATCCCTCCGTACCGAGTGCTAATAGGAGGGCGGTTGGATTGTTTCCCGGAGGCCTGGGCGGCGATCACGAGTGACGCCTGGGTTCTTTAGACTGTGCGAGGGTTCCGTATAGAGTTTTACGATCAGCCCTTTCAGGCGAGCGTGCCTCACCTGATCGTTTTCTCCCAAGAAGATGGGCGGTTGATCGACTAAGAGGTCTCAGAGCTGTTACGCAAAGGGGCCATTTGCCGATCAACGAGACACCCCTTCGGTTTCCTCAGCAATGTTTTCCTAGTGGAAAAGACAGACGGGGGCAAGAGGCTCGTCATAAACCTTCGAGAGTTCAACGGCTGGTTGGTATACAACCACTTCAAGATGGAGGGTATTCACCTCCTGAGAGATGTGCTTTTGCCCAACGACTGGATGGTCCGGTTGGACCTCAAGGACGCTTATCTGGTGGTTCCCATACATCCGCCTCACCGTCGATTCCTACAGTTTCTCTGGCGGGACCAGATTTTCGAATTCACGGCCCTTCCGTTTGGACTTTCCTCGGCCCCATGGTGTTTCACCAAGCTGCTACGCCCAGCAGTGGAGTCAGGGAATTCGGATGATCGTCTATCTGGACGACATTCTGCTTATGGCCCAATGTCCCAACAAGCTGGTGCTTCAGCTCAACCAGACGATCTCTCTCTTGCAGGGTCTGGGTTTCATTGTCAACAAGGACAAGTCAGTCTTCACACCCTCCCAAAAGATGGTGTTCCTAGGGTTCGTGGTGGACTCGGTGCAGGCATCTTTGAGCCTTCCTTCTCGGAAGATGGCCAAGATCCGGCACGTGCTTTGGCAGACGATCGCTAAGTCTCACACGTCCCTACGACAGATTGCCAGGGTAGTAGGGCTTCTTTCATCCTCGATTCAGGCAATCTTTCCGGGGCCACTTCATTAGCGGGCCCTGCAGCACCTCAAGGCTTACCACCTCAGAAGGGGCTTGACTTACGAGCAGTTGGTTCCTCTGTCGGAGGAAGTAAAAGGAGAAATGTCCTGGTGGCTCTCCCATATGTAGGCGTGGAACGGCCGTGCAATTTTCAGGTCGATTCCGGACTTGATAATAGAGTCGGACGCCAGCAGAACAGGCTGGGGGCGCCCGCTGGGGGATTTTTCCACAGGCGGCGGTTAGTCGTTAGAGGAGCAAGAGCTCCATATCAATTGTCTAGAGCTCCTGGCGGGCTCTTTTGCGGTCCGTTGCTGGACCAAGGACTCGGCGAAGTCGTGTGTACTTTTACGGATGGACAACATCTCAGCAAGCCGCTATGTCAACCACCTGGGCGGCCCTCGGTCGAGGGCCTTGGCAGATCTGGCGAAGGATTTTTGGGATTACTGCCTAGCCCATCAGGTCTCGGTGACGGCGGAGTACCTCCCGGGCCAGGCCAATCAGGTGGCGGATTGGCATTCAAGGTACCTGCGGGATTCAAGTCTCTGGAAGCTGGACACGCGGGTGTTTCACTGTTTGGAAACCATGTGGGGCCCGTTCTCGGTGGATCTGTTTGCGTCCCGCCTCGATTTCCAGCTGCCGAGGTTCTTCAGTTGGAGACCGGATCCCCTGGCGGAGGCAACCGATGCGTTCCTCCAAGACTGGAGTCGGAAAAGGCCCTACACTTTCCCCCCGTTTTCGATGGTGGTGAGGTCGGCGGCCCATCTTCGCCGCCAGAAGGCGGATGTGGTGATGGTGACGCCCTGGTGGAGGTCGCAAGTTTGGTTTCCGGTTCTTCTGGAAGTTTCTTGGGATTCTCCAATCCTACTCCCCCGGTTTCCTCGTCTCCTTCTCAATCCGGACAGGGAGCCTCATCACCTCATCATGCAGGATTCTCTCCGCCTCATGGCGTGGCGGCTTTCAGAAGACGCTGGTCGCTCCCGGGCCTTTCGGGCTCGGCTGAGTCCTTCTTGTCTAAGGCATGGGCCGACAGTATAACAAAGAGGTACCGCTCGGCTTGATCCAGATTGGTTCGTTGGTGTCTTCGACGGGACCTGGATCCCCTGGTCGCAGGTGTCGTTCCCATCTTAAACTTCTTAGCGGAGCTGGCGGCGGATGGGCTGGCCTACAGGACCATTAACTCAATGCGTTTGGCGATCTCGGCAGCGCATGAACCGCTGGATGGAGCATCCCTTGGTTTGCAGGCTTCTTCGGGGTGTATGTCTTTCTTTACCCCCGGAGCCAAGGTATTCCGTCTTGTGGGACGTGAATGTGGTTTTAAACCTTTTTCTTTCCTGACAGCACAATCGCTATCTTTCACTGAAAGAGTTATCGGCAAAGCTGGCTATGCTTTTGTGTTTAGTGTCTTGTCGCCGGGTTTCTGATGTGCGTGCCTTGGATATTTCTGCACGGATGTTTTCCCCTGAAGGGGTTACATTTACTGTGGGGCACCGTACAAAGTCCGCTACAAGGTCCATCTCGTAAACGGCCTTTGCGGACATTCCTAAGCTTTGTGTTGTGCAGTGTTTGAAAACATACGAGGACGTGACACTGGAATTTCGCCCTCCGGGCGAGAGGCAACTTCTAATTGCTCTTCGGAAACCGCACAAGGCGGAGTCTTCCCCCACTATCGCATGTTGGGTGCGGTGGGTGCTCCAAGAAGCTGGCAATGATACTAAACAATTTGGAGCTCATTCTGGTAGAGGTGCCTTGGCCTCGAAAGCTTTCTCCTTGGGAGCACGTTTGGAAGACCTGATGCGTGCCGCGGACTGGTCCTCGGATTCCACTTTCAAGCGGTTTTATTTTAAGCCTGTGGTGGATATTGCAAGTTTGGTGGTTAATCAGCTTTGAACAAGCATAATCTGAAGCCTCCGGTCCAGACATAGAATCGAAATTTGCCTAGCATAGTAACAGTAAGTTTCAATTCTATTAAGGACACGGAGGCGAGGATTATCCCACCCATACTTCCTGCGGAGATCCCTCCCCGTATTGGTGTAAGTAATCAATTTATTCTTTAAATGCAATCATTAAGACTTGTTCTGGTGACGAGTGTTGTTCTTACAGGTTTGGTCTTTTTCCTCTGGCGGAATTGCAACACTCACGCTGTTGTGTTTTTCCTGCTAGGTAATGATGGCGCAAAGCAAGACCGTTGATGATGTGGCGTGTCTCGCGCGGAGGAAGAGACCACAAGATGGACGCCCTGGATGTATGACGTTACATAGCATGCTTTTACCACGCATGCCTTTACAACACGTTTTTTACAACGCATGCCTTTACAAAGCATAGTGCTTTGGAGCGCTAGATAGTGAATAGTTTAATTTACTATTCCAACTCCAGTCCCCGTGGATAGTAGGGAAGGTGTTGGATAGTACATTAAACCTATTCCCTATCCTAGAGCGCCCCCCAGCGCAATGCGTTCTAATGGTTTGCGTTGTAAAAGTTGCGTCGTAATGGTAGTGCGTTGTAAAAGTTTCGTTGTAAAGGTTGTTTACCGGACGCCCTACCTTAAGGATTGTGGACACTGTAGAAGGACTATGAGCATGGACTGATGAGATATGGAGTTCCCTGAATGTGTTCTGATTTTTTCTGTTGCTCTTATTAACCTGATGTTGGGTATTTTGTATATGTTTTTTCCCTGTTTATTGCTTTTCTGGCTGCTATGCGGTGACATTTGAATAAACAGCGGAGAGAGAAAAGCATAATCCTCGCCTCCGTATCTTTAATAGAATTGAAACTTACCGTTACTATGCTAGGCAAATTTCGATTCTTCACAATAGTTTTCAAATGTTCACTTCACTAAAGTTCCTTTCACCAATCAAAAGAGAGAATGTAAGGGTGTTTTGTAGCCGTAGGAAATTGACAAGAGCTTATGATACATAGCATCAGTATTCTAGAGACATTAACTGCAGAGTTGACGTTTATGAATCGAGTATGCATTGTACAGTTGTTTACGTAGTGCTACTCTCGGTCTTAAACTGTAACCTTTTAAAGGCTGTGTGATTTTCTATGGACATTTTGATTTTTGGGGGGGAAATCTCAAAGGAAGGCAATCATCTAAATAGGCAAAAATTATTGTTGGGCACCAAAAAAACCCAGATCATATGTGGTAAGCGTAAAGCTATGCTCAGTAGACTATGAAAAAAAAAATAACATGAGAGATCTGCAGAGCTGCTCACAGATGTCAGCCTACTGAAATCAATACATTGTATGCCTGTCTCTCAAACTTGTTCATACATCACACTGCTAAGTGCTGTGTCCCATAACAAGTTAACCGCACACTGGTAGTCATCAAGCATTACATGGAAGCACTTCCTACATAGGGTCAAAACAAGCACAACATCATCCCACCCAGCAGAGAGCTACCCATGTAGGCAAGGTAGTAAGTGCTACATAAACGATGCAATACAATACAGTGTTTAAACAACATAAATGAACAGCCATGAACAGTATGTGTCACAACCAATCAAACTACAACATGGTTGGGAGCGTCAAGAATATTTTCACACTCTGAGAATTTTAAGAGATCTTAGGAAGTCAAGATTTTCTAACCTATTTTAGCTAAAAATGTGATCCGAATTTTACACCTCAAACCAAATATAATTTGCTTATGTATGCATATACAACAATTTTGTTCATAGTTCTGGAGTAGTTTTGCAGCCTTTTCCTTGAGGGCACTTTGATCACTTTGAGAGAGGTCTGCTTAGTAGTTGATCATCATTTTTTCTAAGGGTGAGACTCCTGAGGAAATAACATACTCTATATTTCATGCATTTTGTACCTTACATCTAGCAATCTACTTAAATGCAAATCACACTTATGTAATACATCGGTAAGTTGCTATTTGCCAAAAGAATGAAGGTAATGGGAGCTATAGATGCAGCATTAACTTTACTCAGAAAGGTTTTGAACCCAAATCCTGGATTATCACTACCCAGAATATGTTGAAGTTTTATACCCAGACATTTTCTGAATATATCATATGGCACAGTGAATGTACATTGTGTTTCTTCTTTTTAGTTGTCGCAGATGAACATTCAGAACAGATCGCACATAAGCAATGTCTCATCTGGTCCTTTGTAATGGATAACCGATCAACATCAATAAGGGAAGTAAGAGGGTACCAGTTCAGGACAGCTAGTCAATACAAACAGTAACCAATAAAAGGAAAGAATTCAGGGAACTATGGTCAATGACAAAGGGAAAGGAAAGACAATAAGGAACAGAACGTCAATGTAGTGCGACAAATAGGTTGACCAAGAGACAAAGATAAATGTATTTTACTACAGAGACACACATTTTCAATTAAGAAAATTGGGCATCAAAAGGGTTAACAATGTCAAGAGCTGGTTAAAGACAGAAGGGTCACTATAAGGGAATCAAAGTGAGAGATAGGTGGTGAAAAACAGAAAAGTTAACACTGCGCTGTAGATGGCCAGTGAAAGTGGATCGATGGGCAACAGGATAGAGATACCCAATGGAAGCTGTTCTTACCTTGCCTCTTTAGCATCTGATAGGCATCTTTGATTTTGGACTCCTCTGGCAAAGCCAATGTCCAGCTGTAAAGAAGCTCCACCACCTTGGACTTCACTTTCTCAGAAACTCTGTCACCCAGGTACTATTAGAGAAAGAAAACAACATGAGAGATCAAAGAAGACAAAATTGTGGTGCTCTACAAGGCCAGCTACAGAGAAGGCTGGATGGCAGCAAGCACACATATCACATGGGCTTGACCAGTAGTGAAACAACTCTTGTAGAGTGCAGATGGTAGGAGAGCATACCAGTGATAGAAATAAACGCTGTACGAGGGCCCTAGAGGGAACATCATCAAAGTGGTGGCCTAATTAATCCTTAGCCGTTTTATAATTAGATATCCCTTTATTTTCATGCTTGCTGCATAAATGCAAATTTTCCATTAAACAGACTCTAACTTCAGTGCACTGTGCTGCTCAACACCAATTTCTGAAGACTGTCTGGCAGTATACAACAATGAGCCCTATTGCCTTCGATCTCTCACTTACACAAATCATTGGTGGCCATATTTAGGAGGTGATGCACGATCAAAGGAAAACAACAACATCCCACTAGTATCAAAGCCAGACTGGGAACTAAACATTGCCATAACAAAAGCTTGAGATAACAAGGAAGTAAACCAGGAGTCTTTTAGTGGAGTCTATCCCACACCCTTCAAGAAAATGTTCAGAAAAAACAGACTCAGGTTAAGCATTTTACTGAATATTTATTCAAACATATTGCCAAAAAATGCCATAGGTTGAACTAATAACACAATCCTATACCCGGGAATCAAAGAGAAATATTTCTCCATTACAGATTAACCTAGCCATAATTTCTGATTTTTCTTTCCCTACACTGTCTTTGCCTCTCTGTCATTCATCTATCAATGTATTTTCCTACACCTTTTCAGTCGTTAAGTCAGCCTTTTATTTTCTTTTTTTAAATGTATTTATTGGAATTTGTTTTGCAATTTGTACATACAGCGTGTTCCATTAGCATTTTAACTGTGCATATCAGAACTATAACAACGTAAAACAACAGGTACGGTCAATATCATTTCCCCATGTCTGCCACCTTCAGCCCCGCCAACAATACCATAGCAGTTTGGTGAGGAACCATTATCTCATTAGCATCGACATTTATAACATATTACGTACATTTTGCATTTAATTCACACTCCCGGGGAACAGCGTTCTGGGTCGCTTTAGTCAGCCTTTTCTAACTTTTCTCGCCCTCCTATTTTTCACGTTACTACCTCTTCGCTTTCTATCACATCTCGAATTTTGAAACTGACATTGTTGCACTTGCCGCTGATAGGGTGTTTGAACTACTCTGAATTACTGTGTGCCAGCTTTTTAAAAATCTTTGCTGCTGCTATCGTGTATTTTACGTGGCGGGGCATTTTTAAAATAACTGGTGTGGGGAATGAAAAATTTCCTAGCTAACGTAACGGAAAGTTTCAATTCTATTAAGGACTCGGAGGCGAGGATTATGCCTTCTTTCTTCACTTTATTCAACAGCAGCGAAGACACAATAAACTACGCTTCCCATGGAACAGTGGGAAAGCAGTAGAAAAGAAACAACACTGTGGCAACCAATCATGACAAGAGTCAGTGTCCAATAGGGAGACAGGGAGTTCAACAAAGTCCTCTGACATCATCCCCTCTTCCTCTTTCTGAGCGTGAAGGCAGTCCACCATGGCACCTCAGACATCTTGCTTTTGGGAATCATAACCAGAAACAACAGAGAACAATTACCATACAGAAGTCACCACCAAAGACCCTTTAAGGAGCTAAAGAAATGTTAAAGCATACAACAAAGCGAAAACAATCAACTCAAAGATCATTACTTACTGCAATACGGGGAGGGGTTTCCACCAGGAAGGCTGGGTGGGATAATCCTCGCCTCTGAGTCCTTAATAGAATTGAAACTTTCCGTTACGTTAGCTAGGAAATTTTTCATTCTATGTCAGGACTGGAGGCGAGGATTATGCTTGTTCAAAGCTTATCCACCACCAGTTGAACCATATTCAGAATAGGCTTAAAGTAAAACCTTTTGAAGGTAGAGTCTGACCACCAGTCGGCTGCATTGAGGATATCCTCCAGCCTGGCTCCCAGGCCAAAAGCTTTAGAGGCCATCGCCCCCCTAGCAGAATGCGTTCCAAAGTGACGGAGGCTAATGCCTGCCTCTTGCATTACCCACCTGACCCAACTTGCAATGGTGGGAGAGGAGACCGCATGAAAGGGTTTCCGGAGCGCGATAAGGAGCGGACGCTCACCAGGGGGGCGAATGTCATCTGTCATTTCCTCATAGGCCTTGAGGCACCTCACAACGCACAGCTTTGGAGAATCTGGGAACTCTGGTAGGAGATAAGTCTAGTATGGCATTTGGTTCGCCTGAGAAGGGTGAAACTCACACCCTCTGGAGTGTACATTCTCCCAGGTAAGTCCAGTGCTCGGACATCCGACGGGGGATCCTTGAACCGGAACATGACCGGAGGAGATGGCAGACCAGAAAGTGTTGATGGTGCGGTAAGCAAGCCCGTCTGAAGCGAGCTGCGCCAAGAAATTCACGATGTGAACCACATTTGCGCCCAGGGGATTGAAACCCCTTTGCATACACCAACAGGACCATTTTCCCCATGCCGATTTGTACCTCTTGACGGTACTACCTGCCCAAGCCTTTGAGATGAGGCTCTTAGCTGCTTCCGAAAGACCCTTGGGCCTCCCAACGGCCCAGGAATTCCGCCACGCCATGAGAAACAGCGATCCCGTCTCCACCAGAGGATGAGGAAGCCCGTCTGGATTCGTGAGGAGAGTCGGAAAGTGGGGGAGTAGGATTGGAAAATCCCTAGAAAGTTCCAGAAGAACTGGAAACCAGACTTGAGACCTCCACAGAGGAGTGACCAACACTAGGTCTGCTCCTTGCCTCCGGACTTGCGCTGAAGTCCGCGTGATCGTCGCGAAAGGCGGGAACGCATACCCCTGCTCCAGACTCCAGTCCTGCAAGAAAGCGTCCGTGGCAATCACCAAGGGATCCGGTCTCCAACTGAAGAAATGAGGGATCGGATGATCGAGCCTGGAAGCAAACAGGTCCACCGAAAAAAGAACCCCATAGCTCTTTCAGCCGAGAGAAGAGTGACTGATCCAGTTTCCAAAGACAGAAATCCCTGAAGTGACGGGATTGAAAATCCGCTTCCGAGTTGACTCTGCCCGGAAGATACTCCGCCGTGACGGAGATTTGACTGTCCAGGCAGTACTGCCAAAAGCTCGCCGCCAGGTCCAAAAGGGCCTTGGACCGCTTGCCTCCGAGGTGGTTCACATACTGGACGGCAGAGATGTTGTCCATCTTCAAAAGGACGCAGGACTGTACAGACTCTCTCGGCCAGCAACGCACAGCAAACGAGCCCGCTAGGAGCTCTAAACAATTGATATGCAATTTTTGTTCATCTGGAGACCACAAGCCTCCTGTAGCCATATCCCCCCAACCTTGGCTGCTGGCGTCTGACTCGATCACCAGATCTGGGGCTGACCCAAAGATCGCCCGGCCATTCCAGGCCTCCATGTGGTCTAACCACCACTGGATCTCGGCTCTCGCCTCCAAGGACAAGGGGACCTTGTGGGAGTACGGGAATCCTTTCCGAAGAAAGAACACCTTCAGGCGTTGAAGAGCCCTGTAATGCAACGGGCCCGGAAAAATTGCCTGTATCGAGGCTGACAGAAGACCAACCATGCGGGCCAGTTGGCGCGGACATCTGCTGTTGGGCGAGGACACGCCTGAGCTCGTGTCGAATTTTCGCCACCTTTCTGGATGGCAGACTGAGCGTAGATGTTGTGGAGTCGATCACGAACCCCAAGAATGTAAGCGATTGGACAGGTTGCAGCGAAGATTTCTTCTTGTTGATCTCAAAGCCCAAGTCTAGAAGGAGCAAAATGGTCACTTGGAGCTGAGAAATCAACTGCCGAGGGCAGGACGCCATGAGAAGGAGGTCGTCCAAGTAGACAATCATCCTGATCCCCTGAGCCTGCAGGGACTCTACCGTCGGTTTGAGGACCTTGGTGAAGCACCAAGGCGCCGAAGAGAGATCGAAAGGAAGGGCGGTGAATTCGTAGATGCGGTCTCGCCAGGCGAACTGAAGGAAATGCCTGTGGGGAGCAAAGATCCGGATCACAAGGGACGCGTCCTTGAGTTCCAAGCGGACCATCCAGTCATGCTGACGCAGGACATCTCTGAGGAGATGAATCCCCTCCATTTTGAAATGGTGATACACCAGCCATTCGTTTAATCCTCTGAGATTGATAAGTGGGCGCTTGCCCCATCCGTCTTGTCCACTAAAAACAGATTGCTCAAGAACCCCTGGGGGTGCAAGGATGCAGGGGAGACCGCGCCTTTGAGGGGGAGGGAGGCAACTTCCTCGTCCTCCAAGGCCGCGTCCGTTTGCGAAAACTGGATAGGCCTGGGTCTGGACCTCTGAACCAGGCGTCCTATGAACTCTATATGAAACCCCTGCATGGTTTGAAGTACCCACGCATCCCGTGTGAGGGACAACCAAGCCTGGTAACAACTTGCCAGTCGCCCCCCTATGCTTAACAGGGAAGAAGGTTGGACCCTCACCTGAGTTAGAGGCTTAAGAGCCTCGACAGTATCCTCATCCTTTCCCACGCCTACCTCGGGTGGGATAGAAATTCCGAAGCGGGACTGGTCCTGGTATTGCCTGGAGTCTTTCTAGTTGCCCTGGGGGTATTGCCGACCGGTCCAACGGCCCCTGCCTCGACCGGCCCCTGAAAAACAAGGGAAAAAACATTTTTTATCGTGGATTGGGCACGGTCCAAAGACGTAAAGGTGTTGACAATGTTGCCAAGCTCTTTGATAAAAGGCTCTCCAAAGAGCCTGCCTTGGGCAACTGCCCCGGCCTCGGAATCAGCAAGGTCCTCCAACAAGGGATCTATCTCTATAAAAAGGGACCTACGGCGCTCAGTACTGAGGGCACAATTTGCATTTCCCAGAAAAACAATTACTCTTTGCGCCCAGTTAGAAAGGGCCTCAGGGGAGATGATTGATCCAGATTCTTTGGGGGGAAACGGACCCCCGTGTCCGCGGCGTCACAACAAGCGAAAGTTGCACAACGAGCCACACAGAGGCTCCTAAACGACTGCCATGAACATTCCACAAGGCAATAAAGCAACAGCGCGATGTTTATCAGCGCACATTAACATGCTCTAAACACGCAGGAATTTAACACATTCGCGTTAAAACGCAGTAGATAAACAATGAAGCTAAACACACAATGAACAAAGTAAGCGCTTGATAGTAAACTGAGGAGCACTTATCTTAGGCTGCTGAGCAGCGAAGAAAGAGGAAGAGGGGCTGATGTCAGAGGACTTTGTTGGACTCCCTGTCTCCCTATTGGACACTGACTCTGTTGTTATGATTGGTTGCCACAGTGTTGTTTCTTTTCTACTGCTTTCCCACTGTTCCATGGGAAGCGTAGTTTATTGTGTCTTCGCTGCTGTTAAATAAAGTGGAGAAAGAAGGCATAATCCTCGCCTCCAGTCCTGACATAGAATTGAGTTGAGGCTCTTCATTGTGGGAATTGCGGGGAATTGTTTTTTATTTTTTGGACTCTCTGCGGTTGGGTGCAACAGAAAGCTAGTACACTCCTGTCGTGCCCGAGTAAGCCATTTTTACTTCAAGCGCGGTCTAGTTATCAAGACTTGGCACTTACAAGTCGAGATTCGGTCCGAGCGCGCCTGATCTCGACTTTTGAAACTGACATTGTTGCACTTGCCGCCGATAGGGTGTTTGAACTACTGTGAATTACGGTGTGCCTGCTTTTAAAAATCTTTGCTGCTGCTATAGTGTCTTTTACGTGGCAGGGCATTTTAAAATAACTGGTGTGGAGAATTGAGTTGAGGCTCTTCATTGTGGGATTTGCGGGGAATTGTTTTTTATTTTTTGGACTCTCTGCGGCTGGGGGCATCAGAACGTTCCGCTAGTACACTCCTGCCGTGCCCGAGTAAGCCATTTCTACTTCAAGCGCTGTCTAGTTGTCGAGACCTGGCGCTTACAAAACGAGACGCGGTGCACAGCGGACGCGCCCAAGGCAAGCCCATCTGCGCCCGTCAGCGTCCTGGAGGAGTCCGGAGCCGGGAATGCTGCCGGTGAACAGGTCCAACCAGGGAATTTAGTTGTTTAAAGCAAAGCTGAACTCCTGGACATCAGAGGACAGGTATACTGATGCGGCCAGAAAGGGGCGAAGAGCAGGACTGAAACTTCGTGGTCATGCCACAAGTGTAACTGGATAGCAGACTTTTCTGGTACTAATCTGGCAGTGCGATCATGGCGAGTAAGGGCACAGGTCTGGGCCCATTAGAGAACAACTCACTAAATTTTCTTCTCCTTAACACCCGCTCCATAAAAAAACAGGACGCTGAATAGTATGATTTATTAGTGGAGTCCGGCCCTGATGTCATGTTTGTAACAGAAACTTGGCTGAATGACGGCTCTAATCCAACGATAGCAGGGGCTATCCCATCGGGCTAACAAATTCTGAGGAAGGATCGACTTGTAGGAAAAGGGGGGGGAATTGGTATAATTTTTAAATCTGCACTTTCCTGCTCTATTCTTCCAGCTCAGGAGATCCGCGAGGCTAAAAGCCTCAGTTTCGTAATTACTATATTGGACCATCAATCCGTTGTAGGCATTTTAGTGTACAGGCCACCTGGTCCGGTGGGCACGTTTACGGAGTCAATCACTCAAGTTATATCTCCTATCTCAGTTAAATACAGGCACTGTCTCCTGCTACGAGATTTTAATGTCCATATGGATGTGCCCTTTGATTCTGAGGCGATTCGGCTGAGGGAATCTCTAGCGATCCTTGGCCTGGCCCCTTATATTCACCGTCCTACTCAAGTTAAGGGTCATACTTTAGACCAAGTATTCTCTAGCGTGAGTATGGAAACAGAGGCTCCCCATCCATTGGTATGGTCGGATCACTTTCTCCTGAGTTTTAAATTTCCAAAGTTTGCAGCCCAAGCTCAATAAGGGGGGGATGCTCGCCGTTACTTTTAGATCTTTTAATCAGGTTACATCTGACAGCCTAGAGAGAGCCTTGGGGAAGCACCAGATTCCCATTAGTGGAAACCCTGAAATGGATGCTCCTGGTCTAGAGCAATGGCTTGAAGAACAGGTCAGGGTATTAGCGCTGTATACTACGCGGAAAGCCACAAGCAACCGTGCTTTCGCACCGTGGTTTACAGTGACACTTAGGGAAAGCAGAAGTGCCTGCAAACGTCTAGAGAGAGTCTGGTGAACCAAATACAATCCCAATGACTGAGTTATTTATAAGCAAGCGTTGAAGGCTTATTTTAACGAGGTCCGGGCCGAAAAGAAAAACATTGTTACCTTAAAAATACAAGGGGCCGTAAGTAAAAGTAAAGAAATGTTTAAAATTGATAAGGATTTTACATCTCCCAGCGCTGTAAGTAAGAATTTTATTCCCACCTTTAGTTGGGTCCATCAGATGGCATACTTTTTCCACGACAAAATCCACCTGATTCAACAATCGTTTGCCCCTTCGGACATCCTCGATGCGGATACGATACCGAGTGTCCTGTCACCGAGGTAGTGTTGTGCACTCTCCCAATTTCCGCCCATTTCCTTAGAAAAATCTCTAGACATTGTGACCACCTTGATGTTGGGCTCTCCGTCCGACCGCAGCCCGGAAAGTATTCTGAAGAAGACTGCTGAACCTTTAAATCCGGCAGTCCTCTTCTGAAAAAACCCACAGCAGATCCTGCGATCACATCCAACTACAGGCCCATTTCCTTGTTGCCTTTCTATTCTAAGGTCTTGGAGAAGTACGTCAACTCCGTGCTAACAGACTTTATAGAAGGAAACCATGTGCTTCATGACAACCAGTTATGCTTCAGAGCCACTCTTAGTACAGAAACAGCCCTATTGGAGGTCTCAGAAACTATTAAAGCTCAAATGGACAAAGGGGGTAGCGCTGTCTTAATATTGCTGGATCTGTCTGCTGCTTTTGACACCGTGCCCCATGACCGGCTTCTGGATAGGTTAGCAGAGTGTGGTGTTGGGGGCACGGTGTAAAATTGGTTTGCTTCCTTCCTTTCGGAGCGGCAGCAGGAAATCTGGTCCCGCAGGGCTCTATTTTGAGCCCCACCGTTTTTAGGTTTCGCCTGGCGTCCACTGCGCAGCAGTGTTCGTGCAGGCGAAATCTTTTGTTTAGCAGTACGGGGCTTTGTCCCGCCTGTCTCTTCCATTGGCTAGCTCCATAAATGGAGGCTAGCTATTGGAAGAGAGATGCATCACTCTTTCTGGGAGCAGATTCAGGGGCGCCCCTTTTAGAACATCATGAAGACGTGGGCCACTGTAGGCGTGTACTTTTTTTTTTTTTAACATGGATGTTTTTCCTCATTGCTAAGATCGTCCTGGTCCCGCATGGTTGTATTCCGCTGTCCCATCCAGTGCACCCCCCCCGCTGTCCGTGTCTTTGTTCCGCCCCGCCCCCTGCGCTGTCCGTGTCTCTGTTTACAAGTGATCAGAGGTTGCAGGGAGCTCCAAGCAGTGACCGAGCAAGGGCTGCAGTGGAGCTGCGGGCATCTTTTCCCGGTGTAGGCAGTTTCTTGTTGGAGCCATGCACGCTGGGCTGAGGTCGCTTGGGTTTTGCGCCGGTATTTAGAGTAAACGTTTGTCGCGGCAGTATGATTTTATTTATTAAATACTCATTTCGTTACCCTGAGTCACTCGTAAATATCGATAGATGAGGCGTAAGGGGAACTACAGAGAACGTCGCCATAGTAGGTTCTCAGTGTCCACCATGGGAGGGAGCTTCATACGTAGCGATGCCCGGAAGTATTGGCACGGCGTTCTGAACTCGCAGTGATAGCATTTCAGCGCAGTATTAAGCCGATTTAGAGGTAAGCCCTGATGCACGTAGAAAGTGCGTATCCGATACTTTAGACCGAATCTCCGTCTTTTAATGAGATATTTATGCGGGCGTCTTTCTTTGCAGACCGTTTGCCGAGGATTATTCACCACAAACTTCTAAACATTCATTTAGTCCATACTGACGGCCCGACTACTCTGCCTCCTTTTGTGTAAATTACCCAGCGAGTTATATTCCCTGGCCCCACGGCCATGCATGCCAGGCCATTTTTCAGATACTTTATAATAACTTTGGTAGAAACAGCTTTGGCAGTGCTACAATGTATAAGATTAAGCATTGTCGTATAGAGTTGTTGAAAATGACATGGTTTGTTGATATAAGTCCCTGAAAGTGATGGAATTGAAACACACTACATTATTTGATTGTCCCTGTACAGAGACGTGGATTAGATATTTTACCGTGATTCAGCATGGCCGAGGCTGAAGATTTCTATGCAGACGCTGAGACCGACATTTCAGTAAGGTAGACATGGAGAGATACGATTCTCAGACATTGATTACATGCCTTTTTGCATTTCACACGCTGCTATAGGCACACAGTGAGTGGTTGTATAGGTGCTATAAAATCGTTGTGGCCATTGTTTTGATGGAGTTTCAGGAATAATGTGCTCAATGACCATACAAAGGTAAGGTAGTTGAGTAATAGGGCTGTATTTGTTGATGTGGGTCAAAGTTTGATGTAGGCATCACTGATAGCATCTTCCCCACCAACTGGCCAAATGCAAGATATCCATGAACTGCTAGGTGTTCATTGTCCTGGATGTACAGCAGTCAGAGTGTTAAGTTTAATGTTTGGGAAATAAGTTGTCTTACTAAAATGTTTATGATAGACTATAGTATGATGCCTGGTTATTAATGTTTTTGAACATATATTGAATGTCTCACGGATGTAATCTTCTACAGGTGTTTGTTCATTAGAACAAAATAAGTGTGATGGAATTATATAGCATCTTAGGAGCCATAATGTATTTTTCACAGGTCCTTCTGATCACCAATGCTTGTTTCATGTTCCCTTCTGGTTTCTAATATGCCACATTGTGCAGTGTGTTAGGAAGGAATTTCAACAAGTGTTTAACTTTGACTAATCCACCCCAAGGGAAGGACTTAATTGAAAAGAGTGGACTATATATGGCACTGTCTTCTTTAGTAAACTGCCTAGGTAGGACTTCGTGTACAGTGTGTCTGCCATGCACTCGCATCAAATTGTTTTTGTACGGAAAGTGTCAGGTGCTAATGGTGCTGGTAGTTTCATGTGCAGTTTGATAGGAGAGGGGCATCGTCCTAAATTTTAGAACTACTATCGATGGTCTGTCTCATATCATCTCGTTCTGTTTTTACTCTGGGGAGAATGTCTATCAAAGTATAAAGCAACAACCCTCTCAGTCAGCTGTTAGATTTAAAGTAAGGATGTTTTAAAAAAACCTAACTATATTAGAGTAAACATCCTTGTTGTATGGAGCATTTAACTGCTCCTCAATTTTTCATACACTTTACTTAATTTAAATGGAGTTGTCAAGTGGAACAAGCAGAGTAACATCCGAAGACAGACTCTACAAGTTTGACAAATGGTGATCCACGATAATGTACATCTTTGCACTTCCTGAACTTCACAGCTTTGTTTTTCTTTATCCTAAGGTATTTTAGCTGGCAAACAAAGCTTCAGTAAAAAAAAAACACTGACAGGCTAGCTTGCATTTGAGAGGATGTGCTACAAAGAAATGTTTATTTACCTGCATTGGCACAGAACATTAGGAAACCTTTCTTGGTTTTTATGGGATTTTTTGTTAATCACGACCCAATCACTAGGACATACTTCCAAGGAGGTCTCCACACATTTTCCATCACACCTCAATTTCATGTTAGACTGTTGCAATTAAACTTTAGAAGCAACCTCATCCCTAGGTGCACTCTGTGAAAGGCAGTGCCCTAGCACACTATACTTCAGTCATACACTTGGACAATGGCCTCCCCACTCGCCCACCATTTTCCTGTCCAATCCTTTCTCTCTTCCCCCCGACTCTCCTTTGCTCTCTCTACTACTCAATCACTCTCTAGTACTCACTCTACTACTCTACTACACACTCTACTCCTCTACTACGTACCCTCTACTACTCACTATTACTCACTCTAATACTAGGTCTCGCATTTGCGAGAGATTAAGCTATTGGCAATGTAAATGACAAGGCCATTTATTTATCTGTTTTCAAAACCAACACATAAATAAAAATGTTGTCATGTACGATGCCAATAGCTCTAACTTTTGCAAAGGCGAAACCGTTGCATTGTAAATGCTTGTTAATATATATATAGCCCCTCTTGCTCAGTTGGCAGAGCGACATGGAGCAAAGATAATCTCCTATGCTGACGATACGCAACTCCTGTTCACTTGCGATAAAGGAGCGAATTTTCGCGGTTGGGAGATAAAGGAATGTCAAACTGAGGTCTGGGTTTCAGTGTGTCTGAACCAGCTGAAGTGTAACTCAGAAAAATCTGACATGATTTTCTTCGTCTGTACCCCTAATGCGGACTGGAATGCAATGTGGCCCAGCGATATGTCCCCTCCTCCGTACCCAGTCAGCATGATTAAAGCTTGACTCAAGTCTTGCAATGAAGGCTAAAATTCAAGCAGTCGCCGGCACCTGCTTTGGCTTGATAAGAATGGTTAAGAATTTTCTTACGCTTCTCTCAATGGAATCCCTTAAGATCGTTGTGCAAGCCTTAATTACATCTGGGCTAGACTACGTGAACATCCTGTCTAGGGCTGCCGGAGTACTTGCTCAATCGGCTGCAGGTTGTGCAGAACGCTGCGGCCAGAGCTATTCTTATGGTAAACATCAGATCACTAATGTCACCTCAATTGAAGGCTTTACACTGGCTCCCGGTGAGAAAGAGGTTTCAGGTTATGGCGTACCGTGCCTTCCATTATACGGGTGCTGTATTCCTGAGGAATAGGATCCAACGTTACCAGCCGCAATGGGTCCTTAGATCCTCCAAGCAATCACTCGTGGTGATTCCCAAGGTCGCGAAACCTCGAATTGGAGGAAGGTTATTCCAGGTTCAAACGGCTCGTTTGTGGAATGGTTTACCTCTTTATCTTAGACAGGCTCAGGAGCTAATGTTTTTTAGAAAACTATTTAAAACATGGATGTTCCAACAATAACCATTGGCGGGGTATTTCTACATGAGGCTTCAGTTTCGAGTTCAGCGCTGGGACACACCTTGCGAGTATCCGCACGCTTTATAACATTTTAATTTAATTTAATTTCACATAAAAACGATATGTGGGGAACTAATCATCATAGAAAATGCGCAATGAGTGAGCTTAGAAATACTGCCATCCAGCAGCGAAAACTATCCCCTGCATGCCCAATGCGGTGTTGGGTGCTGTTGCATGGGTGCGGAGGGCCCACGCTGTGCTGCACAGACACACACATACTTGTACTTTGGTGGTGCTCTTTTTCTTAACCATGCACGGAGCCCAGGGCTATTTATTACTGGGTCTGGCCATATGCCAGCTGCTACCACACAACTCACGTACGCAGGGGGGCCGGGGTTACAAACCCCCTTACAAAACAATCATAATGGTGTTGTCCTTCATCGGCAACACTACATTCGTCCTTTAGAGGAGATGTCCAAACATTTTGGTCAAACACATTATCATTGTCAAAGCATAACAATGCAAACATTATAGGGTTGGACAAATATACAGTTCACCTTATTCAGCTTCGCTTCTGCTCCATGGGATGGATGCTGATACTCCAACACCAATGCTGATGTCTGTCCCAAAGTAGCAACACACAAAGTCATGGTATTCCTGAGACGTGCCGGATGGGGTTGCAGCAGGTATCGCCCTTGAGTGCCCCTGGGGGCAGAGACCAGTGAGGATCCATCACCACTCTCTGAATTGGTGGCACTTGTCTCTCTGCCAGGTCCTGTCGCACGGGGTCTTGGAGGGAGAGTTATTCAGAGTTCAACTTCTGGGTTGCGACAATTGTCTTCTTTGCTATCAGACTGTCAGCGGCAGCACTGTCTTGTAGGTCGACAGACGGGGTCGTTGACATGGGTCGTTGATGGACTCTCTTGAATTGGGGCACATTCCGCGAGACCAACTCGTGACCTCTGCGGGCTGTTACTTTTGTGCCCTTGACATCAGTGACGGTCCATGGGTGTATCTCAAAAGGTAGCCGGAGCTGTCCTCCTGGATGACTGTCTTTCACCACTATGTGATCACCTATTTTGAAGGGACTGTTCTTAGCTCGGTGCTTGAGAAGCATAGTCATTGTTACTAGCTCGACTCAAGTCTGACTGGTTTGGGGGGTTCGGCTCTTTCTCCCACACTGGGTGGTGGGGAATGGTGTCTGTCATGGACCTTGCAAAACATAACTTGCTAGGAGAGATGGAGTGAGGCATGAGCCTGTACTCTTGCACGAACTAGTACAGGGAGGGGGCGCTAGGTGGTGCACGACCATGATGGCCGCACACCTTTGAGGCTCCAGCCCTGCCGAGCAGGGAAATATCCTTTATCCTCATCCTGAATTGTAAATGTGAATACCTGAACTCACCGCGAGATGCCCGAAGTGATGCTGATTCCGGAGATACCAGTTGCGTGGGTCCAGTCTGGAGTGCAGCTGAGAATACAATCATCGTAACTATAATGCGGACTGCCATGCCTTTCTCCGGAGCCTGAGGTGAGGGGTGTCTTTGCTAGGAAACTCCGAGGCCATGGGAGTTACTGTTTAAGAAAGCGGGCATCAGTGATTTGCTTTCGTTGCCTTTTTACCCCGGATAACAGATGCATTGAGGTGGGTGCCTGCTCCTGTGCGCATTAGGATATTTGCGTTGGGACGGACTACGCGGGGCCACAGGCGAAGCTGCCGCTACTACCGCTGCGGCTCAGAGGCACGCAACGCTGCAGAGAAAACAGCCAGCAGCTGGCGGGAAACTAACGTGGGGTGGGGAGGGGCCGGGGCCGCTTGCTGCAGTGAATTTATTTGATCCCTGCATACACTGGATCTATATGGAATTTGGTCCGTACTGCCGCCATTACCTTGCTATAGAGGCTGAGTGGTGCAGCTGCCATTTTGTCCTACCGCAGAGCCGCCGTCCGGAGCAGGGATACGGACCCCTGGGGGCTAAACGAGGCCTTTTGCGGTTGGATGGGACTGCTGATTCGAAGTTACATGCGCACCTGAATGTCTGCTGGTGCCACGCATAGGTTCTGCACCTCGCCTCACATTTGCTGAAGTCACTGGCGGGCATTTTGTGGAGATCGGACGACGAGAATCATGGTGGCCGATCTGGGCGCAGTTGGGTAGTTATTCTCCCTTTGCAGTAGTGGTGAGTCTGGTCACTTGTGTCAGGATACTTTACTATCCCCCTGAGCCGCTTGGCAGCGTCCTGAAACCCCCCGGAGAGTTTTTGACGCTTGATATCCCCATAGTATCAATGCACTTACTCAGGAGTGCGCCTTCACCTGCATATATCATAGTCACTGCGCGAGCACAGGCGACGCAGCTTGGGACAGAAGTTGAGCAATACTTCTCTATATTGAAGCCGGGTGAATAGCTCCTGAATACCCCGGCGGCGAGGGGTAGGTCGAGCAGCTATTGACACGGGATACTAGAACCAAACTTTGGATGTCTAAACCCGATGTACAGTCCACCGGGTACTGTTGTTGTATGTATACTTGACCCATTAGGCAGATGCAGCTCAACACAGGTACAACATATGGAGCACTTTTCCTTGTTGACAATACATTTTTTTGAGTAAAATACTAGATACTCCGGTAGATCACACTAACGTAGATAGTTTTCCCTTCAAAGAGTATTCCCCTTTTTTGAGGTCCTGATGAATCGCTAGTCATTGTAGATACACGAGAAACCTGTTGACCGCTTTGAACACATACTAACCGAGACTCGCATAGGGAAACATAGCACTCCAGCGAGTACCGGCTAGTCTTTCTTTTTATTTAAAGCAGGAGACCCCAGAATAAACCTGATCCTGGTACTCCTACCTTTATTTTAACTCACATGTGCGTCTATTCTTTTCTGGCCCCACACCCACACTTCACCTAACGGCAGTTGGATAGAAGCTCTCCGCCAAAGTGTCCCTCTTTGAGGTGTCGCCCGTTGGGTATTGCACCGCCGACCCAACAAGGAGCAGCCCAGATGATGAAGCATGACACCTGAAAGGGTGTGTGAGGGCATTACATCCAACAAAATGGATGCCCAACTGTAGGACCCATTGAGACCTTACAGCATCCTAATACCTTTGTGACACATACATTCAATAGCTCAAGGAACAGCCTAGCATCTTTGCAAAACTTACGTTTCCAGGGCACACGCTAAGGCTGGACCTACCACTCCTTATGAGTGGAAATCGCCCTATAATAAACCCCCTCCCCTTGTTGTAAACTACAACATTTATGTCAACAGGAATTTCTCATGGCCCATACAGAATTTGCGATAGGAAATACTACACTAACTGGTGACCTCAAAGCAGTATGGCACAGTATACAGAAAAGAGCAAAGCACACACACCAAATGGCTTCTTTAGTGGTAAGGCCTACAGCACCTGGGTCTCTAAGAAGAACCATGTGGTGGGAAAATAATCCAGAAGCTCTCGTGTCTACAGATCACGTTCCCAAATAGATTATATACTAGACTGTAATATCTTGGTTTCTTTGGTCAGGGAGGTAAAGATAGGTGTCATAGAAATGTATGATCATGCCCAAATCTCGATGAACCTGAAGACAGGGATCCATCAGATAAGACCTCAAATATAACATCTCTTTACTGCTTTTATATCAGATAGGATACTGAAAAAGAAATTAGAGCCAGATATATGAAAGGTCACTGAAGCGTTAATCATTCACAAATGGGTTTATAACTGGTAAAAGTGTTGTTTGCAATGTACTAACGGTGACATGCATCAATAAAACGTTTTGCGATTCCTTATTAGCGATTTTTAAGGAATCGCAAATAAGGAATCGCAAAACGGGATGCATGATTTAAATTGCATAATATTTGCGATTCGGCAGATAGCCAGAAACCGGTCCTAGGATGCTTGATTCCGATCCAGGAAAGACATGGCGTGGCAGTTCGGGCTGGACTGTTCCCATGAGGCACAGGGTCAAGGCTGATTTGCATATGGCCATTTCTGAACCGGGGTGGTGTGGAGTGCAAAAAAACGATGGATTCAGGACCAGATCTCTGTACTCTGTTCTGCATTCTGTCCATCAATTGTTGTTTTTGCATTTTTTTTTTTAATTAGAAAAAGTGGCATGCCAAGGTATATAGAGTTGGCTTAATCTAAGTGTGATACTACCAAGGCAATCACAACCTGGATCAGTGCTGAATGAGTGAGCAAGCGGCTGATCTTCCCAATCTTACGTAACTGGAAGAAGCAGGTAGAGACCACTGTGCCCACTTGTGTTTTTAGTAATAAGTCGTTGTTAATGTTACCCATGGCTCTTGACAGTGGTGGAAGGTTCTGGGGGGAGCCAAGTTCTGCCAGCCAGTAATGAGGGCCCCAGAATGTCTGACTGTTCCCAGTCAGGACTAGTTCAGTCTTGCTTGGATTCAGTTTTAAGTGGTTTTGGTCCATCCAATGGCGTATATGGAACATAGTAGCCTGGAATTCCAGGACTTAATCGAGGGAGTTATCTATAGTAAAGATTATCTGTAGGTCATCCGCATAGTTGAAAGTGATGACCTTTCGTTCCTTCAAGGACTGGATCAGGGGAAGAGATACAGATTAAACAGATGCGGGGAGAGTGAAGATCCATGTGGGACCCCACACGTGGAAGTTAACTTGGGTGCAGTGAATGGGGCTAAGCGTACCTCTTGGGTCCGGCCCTTGAGAAAGGACCCAAGCCAGCTAAGGGCTGAGCCCTTGATGCCGACCTGTTTGGCACAGTCCATTAAGATGTCATGGTCGACCGTGTCAAATGCAGCCGAGAGGTCTAGAAGCACCACGGCCTGAGGGATGCCTTTATCTGCTTTTTTTCATGTATGGTATCCAGTACAGCTAGGATCACTGTCTTTGTGGAGTGAGCAGGGCGAAATCCAGCCTGATGAGGGTCTAAGTATTCATACTGTTCCATAAAATTGACAGGCACTTTGCCACATGGGCTTCAAGAATCTTAGCCAAGTAGGGGAGCAGGGAGATGGGCCGATAGTTGGATAAATTCTGTGGGTCAGCTCCAAGTTTTTTTAAGAGAGGGACCACGACTGCATCCTTGAATGCTTTGGGGGCCTTGCCCTGCGAGAGTGATTAATTCAGGAGGGTCATGGTTGGGTGAGGTAAGCCGGAAAAGGTGTCTTTTAGGATGTGAGGTGAACAGCCAGTCCATGGGGGGAGCGAGATTTGACCCTGGACAGAAAGTCCCGGAGGGACTCAATATAGATAACAGGGAAGTAGTCTCAGGTGAAATGATTTGTTATCATGGGGGGAGGGACCTCCCTGGGTCTGGAGACAGGAATACTGGCTTTAATGTTGGAGGTTTTTCCAGAAAGTAGTTATTTAGGGAGTCAAACAAATCTTGAGTAGGTATGGGTTTAAGTAGGACTCTATCCGCATTGGATAGTTCGTTGAGGATGGCGAAGATATCTTTTGATCTATTGTTGGAGTTAGCATTTTTATATTCTTTGCGGGCATTCAGGTAGTAGTGTTTTCCTTCAGGAGTGTAGGTGAGCCTCCATTTCCTTTCTTTTTGGTGGAGAGCCAGTTTTTGAGCTCTTAACTCGGTAGAGAACCATTTCTGGGCATCGGAACGGCGAGCGTGTCTGAGTTTTTTAAACAGGGCGTGTTTATCAGTGGCCGCCAGTAGCCAGCCCGAGATGTTAGCTTCAAGGTGATCCACATCGGTTTCAAAGGCAGTGGTTGAGCTGGCCAGGCTGTCCTGAAATTCCTGTTTATTGAGGGCACTCCATTTCCTAATCATTCCCCCCTTGACCGTGGGGGTATTACTGCTAATAGGGATTGTTGCCGTGAATTTTAATAGATGGTCGGACCAAATTCATGGAAGGATTGTGGCCGTGGACACCGTGAGGCTGATGGTCCAGACCTGGTCCAGTATGTGTCCATATGTGGTGGGTGAAATTAAGATTAGTTGGTAATTCAGTCAGTTCATTAGACTGGAGCCCACTGTGTTCGTCGTTACACCAGTAATTTACGACGCCTATTAACAGTATTTTGGCATAGTCCATGGCAAGATTAGCCATTTGTTCGCTCAGAGAGAGGGGGAATAGAGGCAGGTGCTGCGAGGGCCTGTAGATCAGGACGCAGCTGAGTGGCCCAGCCGTAGTATCGAACTTGATGACCATGTTATCTGCAGCGGGGAGACTTAGGGAAGACATTGATATGAATTTGTGATCTTTATGGATGATTGCGGCTACTCCGCCACCCATTTTTCCTGGTTCTCGGTTTACATGGAGTATATAATAGTCCTGGGGTAGAGAACCCAGTATATCAGGGGGGGAGTCGGTGTTTAACCATGTCTCTGTGACAAGGTAAATGTCAGGTTTGTCACACAATAGGAGTAGGAAGATATCTAGCTGATGCTTAACTAGGGAGCGTGTGCTGAGGTAATGTATACGTAGTGCAGTGTGTTTGATGTGGCCAGGAGGTGGTGCCCGGTACTGGTGAAGGATGGGATTCAAGATCTCTTGACAAGAACTTTGTTCTTTAAGGATTCCAGTGTGATTAAGTCATGCGCAGATGACAGGGCAAAAAGAGAACGCCATCTGGTGGAGTTTCCGGAGTTCCTCAGATGAGTAAGTAAAGATTTGGGCATTATTTATGGCCCCTGGACCCATCCGGACGCAGACGGGCTTGCCTTTGGCACGCATCCGCTGCGCTCCCGCGCTGCGTGGGACATAAGTAGTGGTTCCCCGCCTCTTAGTCCTCCCCCGCCTGGGGTGATTGGCTGGAGCCGAGGGGTGAGCCGAGGAGAACGCCAGGGAGCCAGCACCGCAAGTGAGACGCGACCAAAAGTATTTTTAGTCGTTAATCACTTAAAATACACAATCAATTCATTTTCATTCACAATTTTTAAAATTTTTCTAAAAAAGATCTTAGAGCAAGCAACAGCAGTCCGCCAGGTAGCGGCTCGCTATCTAGAGTGCCCGCTCCAGTGCTGCGTGGGACATAAGTGGTGGTTCCCCGCTTCTAACTCCTCCCCCGCCTGGCGTGATTAGCTAGAGCCGAGGGGTGTGCTGAGGAGAACGCAAGGGAGCCAGCGCCGCTAGGGAGATGCGACCGAAGGTATTTTTAGTCGTTAATCACTTAAAATACACAATCAATTTAACTTCATTCACAATTTTTTTAAGTTTTCTAAAAAAGATCTTAGTGTAAGCAACCGCAGTCCGCCAGGTAGCGGCACGGTATTTAGAGTCACATGAGAAACATGCTAAAATAAATTATATGAAATAGATATAGTTAATATTGGAGCAATTTTCACTGTATCATACAAAAAAGATTTTGTTTTTACAGAGACAAGCAACATTCATAAAGCTCAAATCAAGCAAAATGTTTATTCATATTTTTGAAATTAACTATTATCAAAATATACTTTGAAGTGGCAGATTGTGATTTTGGAAAAAATATGACTTCAAAATGTATATAATGCACCTTCCTAATTTTTTTACAAAAATATCTTTAACAATCCTTTAAATTGCTTTTTTCTCAGCCCCAAACTTTTTTTCTTGTAGTGCTACACCAAGCTGCCCTTCGAACGTTACCAGTCTTTTTAAAGTGTCCAACACGAGAAGTAGTAGCTATTCCTATTAGAGTGGTTGGTGAGGTAGATCTTTGTAATTCTGAAAGAAGTGCGTTGTTGGACAGTCATGACAGGAGTAAGAATATCTTGTGTCACTGCATGGCTTGAGGATGATGTTGATGTTGTAATTGCAGATATAATGGTTATTAGTGGAGTAGTTGATATAACTGGATCCAAAGATGTTAGGAGATATACTTATTAAAGTGTTGTCCAAATTACTTGGCCCAGCCATTTTTCCTTCCTCTTCTGCTATGTCTTGAGGTGAACATGAAGTGGTTGTACCTATAAGTAATTACAATAATATTAATGTAATGGAATTAAAATAATTTTATCACACTCCATAAGTCATTCAATCTTCACTTCACTGTATAATTTTGTAATTTGAAAGTAACATTGTATTGACTTACTGTCTCAGAAGTAAAGTATAGGGTGGCTAATGTACAAAGCAATTTTGTGGTTGCAAAGGTCAAATGGGAGCCTTTGCAACAGAAAATTGGCATTTAGAATTTTAGGAAAGCCAAACAGCAATTGGGTAACAAAACTGAATTGCAATGTGTGTTTCAGAGTACAGCAAAAATTTTCAATGTGTATAAATATATGTAATTAAGGAAACATTAAATAAATATTTAATAATAAAAATGTATTTATACCTTTTCAAGTCAAACCCAACACAATGGATACAGGCAACTTGGTATCAACTGCTGCAACTCCCAGGGTAAATAGTGCCTGAAATGTGGACTCAATTAGTTCCTCTACTGTTGTTGGTGGAGGTTCTGTGCTAGTTGCTGTATCTTGCCATCTCCGTAAAGACAATCTTTCTTCAGTACAATACTGCACATCGCACTAGTGTTTTCTATTTCCTCAAAACCGCTGACAGCAATATAGACTGCGTTGAATCTGTTCTGGATTTGGGTCCAAATCCTCATCTTTGTTGCACCTAGGAATGACAGGGAGGGTTTTCCAAATAATTGCTCATGATCCAGAACACACATCTGAGCTACTGTTTCAACTTCCTGGGCAGTAAATTATATTTTTCTCTTCCTGCTGATGTTTTGTCCAGAAGTTGGAGTCTGACTTGACATTTTCTTGCTCCAAAGATGCAGACATTCTTTCCACCTCTCCTTTGTTCACCTTTGATACCCAGTAAAGGCGGAAGCAAAGTAACATCATAACGAATCTTAAATTCCAAATCAGTATTTTGAAAGACCAATATTAAGAAATCATTAAAGAACCCTTCACTGTTACATAACACTTTACGATTCCTTAATAATAAATGGTATCTCTGTACATTTGGCCCTTACACAGCAAATCCAAGAATACTTCAATTAAGGTGCTGTGGTGTCATTCTCAGAAGCCTAGGGTGTATTTAAAGCAAATGATTTGCACTGATGGCTGAGTAACCTAGGATCAGAGATCTAGAAAGAAAGAGGCTTGAAATGAAATTGAGGTGGAAACAGAATATAAACAAACACAATGTTGTGGGCTTCTTGATAGGACGACACCTCAGAGGCCAGCTAAAAATTATTATAACAGAGTTTACAATGCTTCTTTTAAAATGTCACTCCTACACAAGGTTAGCAATAAAGCACGCACACACGTATCTCGTCAACTGAGAGAATGAAATGAAGAGGGATATATAAAAGAAAAAACGTCCTAAAACAGGAGACATTTTACTGGAGGAAGGGGATAAAGTGAACAAAATTAGGGAATAGTATAACTCTTTATATGCTGTAGGTAATCGCTCTCATAAACAGCCGGAAGAATATGTTTTTAAAACCAACTTAGCTAAGGTAACTAGAGGATAGAGAGAAAGCCTGCAAGGCCCTATCACAGAAGGCAATCAGAAACTGACTACCAAAATATTAAAGTCTTGCAAATGACCTGGTTCCAATTGATATATGGATGAACTTTATA
Organism: Lissotriton vulgaris; assembly: GCF_964263255.1. Classification (NCBI taxonomy): domain Eukaryota; kingdom Metazoa; phylum Chordata; class Amphibia; order Caudata; family Salamandridae; genus Lissotriton; species Lissotriton vulgaris. The sequence goes on along the minus strand of NC_141695.1, from coordinate 616,219,717 downwards.
AAAACTTTTATGTCTCAACTGACCCCAAAAGAGGATACACTACAACACGTTTATAGAGAGAGACATATGGTGACACCACCTATGGGAGAAGCTTCTGTAATAGTTCTTCGCAAGCCTGGTAGTCTTTCAGTTTCGCACATAGGCCTGTTGCCCTGCTTAAGATTGATGCAAATCTTTTCTCAAGAATTCTAGCCAATAGATTTACCTGGATCAGTCTAGTTTCATACGAGATAGACAGATACATGAGGATATTAGATGGATACGCCGCCTGGTAGCACATACCAGGAAGTTTAGCATTTAGGAAATCCTGAAAAAGCCTTTACTAAGGTAGACTGCCCTTTCTGCATAACGTTGGAATAAACCCACAATAGATATCAATACTGATAGATAATTATTCTCTCCCCCACACTTAGGGCCTAATTACGGAAGCCGGAATGCCCGACTAGTAGCCTTCAAGGCGGTCGCAATGTATATATTTTGTATTGCGGCGTGTGCAGTGAGATGCAGCACACGCTGCAGTACAAAACATACACATCTGACATATCCATGCACTATATGGCAGGCACATAGTGCAGGGATATGTAGGAGGCACCATAGATTCCCCCCATGGCCCATATCGGAGGGCGAGGGGTGAAGGGGAGGGGCCCACAGGCCCCTGAGTCACTTTCCGGCAGAAAGGAACACTGTAATCCCTACGGTGGTGCCTCAGCAGGCACTGCCACTGTTGTAAGGAGTGCAGTCCCTTCGATGGTCCGACAGGCTCCTTGATTCCATCAGATGCGTGGCGATCAGTCTCCATCCGCCTGTCATCATACTGCGGCCGGCAGTCCTGCAGGATCCGATGGTGGTGTGAACACCACTGACGGCCTGCCGTGGCAGTCCAGCTGCGATCATAATGGGGCCCTTAAGGGTAAGTTGAATGGACAGATATCCTGGCTGTTTGATTTGCACAGGGATATTTGTCAGGGAGGCCATCATCCCCACTACTTTTCATCTTAAGTACTGAAACATTCATTTAACATGTTGAAAAATCGACATATAGGAGGGTGTTTAAGTGAGGGAGGGTGGGTTGGAGGCAGTGAAGATGTATTTTGCACCTTTGTAATTATACGCAAAACACTATGTGATGTGCAACACTGTGTTGTTTTCCCATTTACAATAATGAAAAAATATTTTTGAAAAACAGGGGCATTAATTGTGGTTCAGAAGGGAATCAAATAGCGCTTTTGAAGCAAATATTATCCTAACGCTGAGAAATGAAGAATCCTTCCTTTCGGCAATGGTAGACAATTCAAAGTGGTAGCTGGGTGCAGGACAAATATGAGGAAACTGGAGATCCTAAATCTGGTGTTGCAAAAGAAAACGGTAGAGCATCTACAAGACTTACTACTATTTCAATATCTCCCTCTTCCACAAAATACCTTAGGGTTAAATTTGTACATATGTGCAGAATCTCAACAAAGACAAACACCTGACTCTCTTAGCAGAAACCCAGGGGATCTGCAGAGCTTGAGGTCCCCGTATATTTCTTGACTGGCGAGAATTAACACTATACAAATGAACATTAGAGTTCTATATCTTTCCCAGAGAATGCCAGTAAAACCTAAGAACATCCTTTTTGACCAACTGTGGAGGCCTATCACCTACTACATCTGGAATAATTTTCAACCTAGCTTTATTGGAAGATTATACAGAGTAGTCGGGAATGTAGCATACTCGCACTTCCAGGCTTTAAACTTTACTTTTAGGCAGTGCAAATGAGAACAGTATTAGTGGTGGAAAGGTGACTTAGATAAACCCTAGGTTCGTATGCATTAAGCTGTGATAGGCAGGTTGTTCTTGGACTTAATATAGTTTCAGGAGGACACATGGCTCAGCAATGTTTATCTCAGTATACCAGTCACTACCACATTTCAGATATGGGACAAACTGGTAAGGAAATTTTGCCTCACAACCTTCGCTTCCCCATCACCCCTTTACATTTTAACCCGGCATATGACGGTACTCCTTATTTCCACATTGGAAGTAGCATCCAATGGCTGTTGCAAATCGATGGATACAACATGTAAAGAAAATCGTCAAGGATTTGGATCTAGGTCAACCATAGGATAATCTTATCTTGATAAATGGTAACACTGTAGTAATTATTGGGGAGTACAGGGCCCAGATGTTTAGGAAAGTTATATGGGTGATTAAACATGGCTCGCTACCACTCAACTATCACCTCTTTGAAGTCGCTACTGACTTCAAGCAATACCTGTAATAGATACAGCCTCGGGTACGACTCACTTTATGCGTCAGATTCAGGATAGGAACACCACTCATTAGAAAATACAGGGTGAAATGGGATAGAACAATATGCAATGATGGCCTGCATGATTGAGGTATAGGTGGTACAGATTCAGTCCTAAATTTCATATTTTGTGCAAAGACATCAACTGCTCGCAAAAAGTGACCTTGTTACAGAACTCGCCAACTTGTTAACTACTTCATCATAGCATCATACATATGGCATGCTTGGATAATAACAAGTTTGATCTGCATAATCAGGTAGAATTGTAAAGGAACAATTTTAATGTGTCATGAGTTTAAGTAGCAGCTTTTATTTATTTTTGGGTCTAAATCTGTTGACGGGTATTTTTTCACATAGTTTTTAGTTATTATGGAAAAAGCGTAGAACAAAAACCCATGCAAACCAGAACTTACCCCAGTACAGCATGTTGTACCATTTGATAAATGGTGAGCAGGGCCGGTAGTTTGGTGTTTCATATTTTCTCAAGGGCTCAACTAAATGGTTCACACAATATAAAAAAAGAGTTCCAGTAGGACATGAGGACATGAGGAAGCATCTACATTATGCGCAGAAAACATATTGGGTAATGCAGCCCATCCCAAGAAAGGCAGCTCTTATACACACAACTGCTTTTGAGAAGTTATTATCCCCAGTAAGGGTTTCCGAGGGAGTCGTTTTTAAACTATATGTAATACTAACAGATTCTGATGGCCGCATATGACCAAATAGGGAAAATAGTATTTTTGTTAACTTCTTTTTATTTCTCAGTGCTCAGTCAACAGTAATGGAGTGAACATCACACAGTATATCATTTATCAGTAAGTCATGAGTACAGTGGTCAAATTAACTAGCTCCTGACGGAATCATCATAACAAAGTTATATTCATTTTTCCCTCCTGTAACTAAATGTCCCTTTTTACAGACCCCGATAAGCATGCCAATCTCCTCATACTTTTTCCCATTTACGTGGGCACCCTCTACTTATATATATTGTATGTTCAGCTTGCCAACACCAATCTAAATCTATTTCCCAGTCAACAACTCTCGGGGGGGGGGGCAAATACCTAAACATGAGGATCATTATCGCCCTATCTCAAGACTCCCTCTACCTGATAAAATGGTCGAGAAGACAATGAATACAGTAATATCTGACTACATTGAGAAACATGCTTTCCTGGATGCCACCCAGTTTGGCTTCAGGAAGCACCAAGCCCGGAAATGGCATGATCTCGGCATCTGAACAGATCAGGCAGACGGTTGATGCGGGAGGCAATGCAGCATTTATGCTGCTTGACCTCTCCGCTGCATTCGATGCTGTTAATCACAAAAAACGACTGAAATGCCTTGACGGGATAAGCATAAAACGAAAAGCTCTAACCTTACTCAGATCATTTTTGTCTGTTCGAGAACAGTTTGTAGCTCTTTCCAGATTCAAATCACCCAATTTCACACTGCCTCGTGGGATACCCCAGGGTTCATCATTGAGCCCCACCCTTTTAAATATCTATGTTGCCCCCCATGGCGCAGTGGATTTGATCTCTGGGCTTCGCAGTAATTTGTTTATGCTGACGATACCCAAATTGTGGTGTCAGTGACAAGTACTCCTTCAGTTACAGCCTCACAGTTCTATACTAGTCTTCGGTGAGTGGCTGGCCACCAACTGTCTAAAGTTAAATTTCAACAAAACTGAGGTTCGCCATCAGAACTGGGTTCTTTGCCCATTCCAACACATAAAGTGAAAAAGTTAGGAGTCACTTTTGATTCCAAGCTCACATTTGAAGCCATGTGAACAATGTCACCTCTGTATCCTTCTACACATTAAAATTACTTAGCAAAATCTTTCCGTTCATACCTGTCAATCTACGCAAGCTTGTAATCTCTGCTCTAGTGCTGTCTAAAGCCGACTACTGCAATGGTCTTTTTGTCAATGTCAGGACAAAATGCGTAACTAAACTACAGATTGTACAAAATGCTGCAGTGAGAATTTTGCTGGATATTCCTAAACACAAATCTGCCACGGCTGCATTAAGAGATTTACACTGGCTACCAGAGAAAAGACGCATTGAGTTCAAAGCTCTCTCCAAAGCATTTAAAGCAGTCCATGACATAGGACCAGCTTTTTTCAAACAGAATTTCCAACAATATGTTCCTACTTGCCATCTATGCTCTGCTCATTCTCATAATCTGGTAATTCCCAGGTTCAAGAAAAGCTCCCGGGGTGGCAGAAGCCTTTTGGTTGGCACTACCAGACTTTGGAACTCTCTTCCCCCGATATTAAAAGGTGAAACTGAATTGTTGGCCTTCAGCAAAGCTTTCGGCATAGTTAGTCGAAGAGCTAGCGCCCTGACACCTCTGAGCAATCGTTTGCACTATATAAATGTATGTTTCATTACACCTAAGGAGTGGAACATTCTCATGAGAAATATTGATTAAAGGTCAATAGGTATTGAACTACATTTAATCGTTTCTCGAACATAGAAAGGAATGGCGACAAACCTGTAGTCCTAGTTATGCATCATAGGAATCTTCATTAAAGTCATAAACGTTTAAATATTCCCTGCTGCATTGCGCAGATGCCAGGACACATTTATGCATACTTTTCTTCTAAGGAAACAACACTAAATTATGCCTCTCTCCATGAATGTAATGATGTAAATAAGTATTAGAAGCCTATCAGAGGCATCATTTATTGAATGTGCATATGAAGATGCCTCCCTTTTTAAAAACCTGGGAGGCACTTCTTCAGCAATGCATTGCCCTGGCAAGTCTCTCCTTGAACCAGTTATTTTTATGTGACAGAAAGTAAAATGATGTAGATTATGGTACTGTCTAAAACTTTAAACAGCCAGGAAGGCAGGTGGATCGTTTATGACTTCAATAAAGATTCCTACCATGAGCAACCAGGACTACATGTATGTAACCATTTCTTATGCACTGTAGGATTCTCACTGATCATCATAAAAGCTAGACTAAAGTAGCAAACAAATCAATAATATATATTTTGTGGCTGTTTGGCAGAAAATAATTATTGTTAGTGCAAAAGCCGAAGCCTTGATCCCTGAGAAAATCATTTGGAAATATTCATGAGCATTTCCTAGCCTAACAAAATAATGCTACTATCCATTTCGCAATTGTATTTTTGGGAATAGCTTGTCTAATATGTCCATAGTTAAATCACTGTTTAATTTTTCTAATCCTCTTAGTTTTTACTAAGTAGAAACTCAACACTTTTCTAACATCTAACGAGTGCAGTATTCTCTCTGTTCAAGAAGATGGGTGAGGAAGAAAGGTTGAGTGAAAAATAGTTTTATTGATGTAGAGATCAGATACTACGTTCAGTGAGAATGGGTGAGTTCTTAGTACAACCTTATTGGAGTAAAAAATAGTAAAGGGCTCTTGTACTGACAATGCCAGTAATTTGATCTGGCAAAGCATGGGCACCTCAAAATTAGCTTCATGTGGAAGAAGAACTCACCCTTGATGAATTAATCATAAACGGTTAAACATATTAACAATGGAAATAATAATTATCAAGCTGCAACAAGAACACACAAGATATGATTGAATCTGAAAGATAGGGTAGACTAAGGGAAGATGCTTGTGATAAACCTAATTGATGCCTTTGGAATGGATCCTGTGCTTTAATATTTGATATATGTCAAAAGATTGCATTGAATGACTGTTTCATTTTGAAAAACGGTAATAAACATACTGTTTCTAGTTCAAGTTCAAGTTCAGGGATTTGTATAGCGCACTACTCACCCAGAGGGTCTCAAGGCGCTTGGGGGAGGGGGTGCATTATTTATCGAAAAGCCAGGTTTTAAGTTCCTTTCTTAAGGAAATGTGGTTCTGCGTAAGGCGGAGGTGAGCGGGGAGAGAATTCCAGGTCTTGGCCGCCAAGTAGGAGAAGGATCTTCCTCCCATGGTGGATCTGTTCATGTGCGGAACTGCGGCGAGGGCTTGATTGGAGGATCTTAGTTGGCGGGTGGGTGTGTAGAAGGACAGTCGTGTGTTGAGGCATTCGGGTCCTAGTTTGTAAAGGGCCTTGTGTGCGTGGGTGAGGAGACGGAACGTTATTCTCTTGTTGACGGGAAGCCAGTGGAGGTCTTTCAGGTGACCGGTAATGTGAGCTTGGCGAGGGATGTCCAATATGAGTCTGGCTGATGCGTTTTGGATGCGTTGGGAGTTTTTCCTGTAATTTGGCTGTGGTTCCGGCGTAGAGGGTGTTTCCATAGTCCAGTCGGCTAGTGACCAGTGCGTGAGTGACAGTCTCTTGTTTCGGTGGGGATCCAACGAAAGATTTTCTTTAGCATACGAAGTACGTTGAAGCAAGAGGATGAGACGGCGTTGACTTGTCTGGTCATCGAGAGGGAGGAGTCTAGGATGAAGCCTAGGTTACGTGCGTGGTCTGTGGGTATGGGTGCCGTGCCCAGGGCCGATGGCCACCATGAGTCGTCCCAGGCAGAGGGGGATGATCCTAGGATGAGGACTTCCGTTTTGTCTGAGTTAAGTTTTAGGCAGCTGTTTTTCATCCATTCGGCTACTTCTTTCATGCCTTCGTGAAGATTGGTTTTGGCGGTGTTAGGTCTTTGGTGAGGGAAAGGATCAGCTGGGTGTCGTCAGCATAAGAGATGATGTTAAGGTTGTGTTGTCGTGCGATGGATGCGAGGGGACTCATGTAAACGTTGAAGAGGGTGGGACTGAGTGATGATCCTTGTGGTACTCCGCAGATGACTTCAAAAATGTATATTTGTCCGTTGCATCTGGTGGCAGAATTTATGTAGCTTTGTGCAAATTATCAAATCTCTACAGCCTGGATCATTGCATTGCAGAAGTAGCATTAGGCAGAAAATACGGCTTTTGGAAGGATGTTATACAGTTTTAGTCTCTTCCTTTTACCTCCTTCTGGAGATAGAGTCTGTCTTTTTCCTTTGAGTAGGGCTGATGCTAAAAAGCATGCAAACAATGATGATTCCCATAAGGATGAAAGGTCACTCATTCTCAGGCATGTGTTTAATCTCCAACAGAAGGCTTAAAATGAGACCTGTTGCATGTAAGTCAGGATTAGTCAATCAAGGACGATTCCATGTTCAGTAAAGCTTTTACTGGCAAAGAAGGAGCAAGTCTTGAAAAAAACTAAAATGGACGGTTTGGGGAGTGGGGTGGTGGGAGGGCGAGATCTGTAGCTCCAACCCAGCGCCCTGAAGCCTTGGTTGGTGTGCATTATAAATAAAAGAAAATACAAATAAAAAGTTGAACAGCATAAACTGCAGTTGGAGGCAAGAGTTCACTTTGTATGCCTGTTTCAGGAGGGTGTATCCCATTACCAAGCCCTGGGTCTTCTTCAGAAATGGTAACTTTCTCCACATAAGCAGGAGATAGTTTCTCAGCAATGTCATTTAAAGTCCAGCACAGAACGGACAAAAACACATCAGAGGTAGACTAAATAGTGCACGTCAATACTATCCTGATGGAATACCTGGAGGTTAACAATCTTCTAGACCCATCTCAGAATGGATTCCGTCCTGGTCACAGCACGGAGTCCGCTCTTCTTGCGGTAACCGAACATCTGAGATGGGCTTTAGATGCCGGTCGCATGCCGGCACTGATATTGCTTGATCTCAGTGCCGCGTTCGACACTGTCTCTCATCAGATTCTGCTCAGGCACTTGGAGGAGGCAGGCATAGCTGATGGCGCCCTGGCTTTGCTTGCCTCCTTTTTGTCTAGGCAGACTTTCCTGCTGATCGCTCCTCCTTTTTCATCTAGAGTCTATGCCGTCAAGCAGGGGGTTCCTCAGGGTTCAGCTTTGAGCCCCACCCTGTTTAATCTGTATATGCAACCATTGGCAGCAGTGGCTAAAAACAGAGGGCTCACGGTGGTGTCGTAAGCTGACAATACCCATTTGGTAGTCACTCTCACCGGCGAAACTACTTAGAACGCCTGCAAGTTTTGCAACGATCTCGAGGCTGTCGCTGGGTGGATGACTGCCAACTGTTTACAGCTTAAAACTAGTAAGTCTGAGGTTTTGTTGGTGGGGAGAGACCCAGAGTTGTGGCATGAACATTGGTGGCCTGCCGCTTTGGGAGTGGCACCCACCCCTAAAGAGGCGGTAAAGAACCTGGGGGTCTGGCTGGACACTGCCCTTAACTTTAGAACTCAAAGAAGGTGGCTGGAACGTACTTTGGGCTGCTGTGGGGGCTTAAACCCCTTCTGGGCTTCTATGATCCCTCAGTCAGGCAGGTTGTCGTCCAGGCTCTAATTTTGTCCAGACTGGACTATGCTAGCTCCCTCTACATAGGGGCCAATCAGACCGAGATTGTCAGGCTACAAAGGGTTCAGAAAGCAGCGGCCCGAGCGCTCCTTGGCTTGCCAAGGCGTTGTTCTATTTCGAATGCTATTTACCGCCTTCATTGGCTGCCCATTGCTAGTCGTATTGAATTCAAGGCCCTCTGTATCACCATTCAAATTCTCAACTCCTCTTCGCCTAGCATTTTGTCAGACCAGCACTCCTTTTACACTCCCTGCCGCCAACTCCGTTTCACAGGACAGAACTTGCCAGCTGTCCCTAGGGTGAGGAGGGCTCGTGCTGGTGGCCGCTCCTTTCGGGTGCTGGCTTCTAGACTCTGGAATACCCTTCCCATCTTCGTTTGCAGTTTACAGCTTTATTTGCCCTTCCGTAAAGCTATCAAAACGTTTTTGTTCCCTTTGTTATAAGTTGTTCTGTTGTCTCCAGCGGTGCTAATCTGGTTTCAGTGCCGGGACGCCCCTTTGCTGGGGCAGCCGTGCGCTTTACAAATTAGCCTAACATAACATAACATAACATAACTGCTGTTACATCACAGGAATTACAGCAGGAAGCATTACATCACTGTTTTTACAATGGGAGTGATAACATTTCAGGTAAGATTTCCAGCCTTTTACATTGCAGGACTTTACTTCGCAGGTAAGTTAGTTTTAAATGTCCTAACCTTAAAAATATATGTATGTGTTCAAAGTAATAATTATTATATAACAAAATATTTTTTAGCAGATGAAGTTGTTATTTTTATATGTAATGCGTTTTATGAAATAATAATTTTATTGTAAAGCGCTTCAATATCCGCAAGGGTCTTGTTCGCGCTATATAAAACTCTAAACTAGAAAAATCGGAGTTATTATTTTTAAGTATATAAAATATCAAGCTTAGTATTAATTAGGGTTTAGGGGTGGGTAGTGTATAGGGGCTGTAAGGAGTTTTTAAGCCTAGGTAATGAGTAGTGAAAAGAAGTAGCAGAGCTTTTAGAGAGCAGAGATGGGTAGTGTAGAGGGATAACAAGAAGGTAGTAAGGAGTTTTTAGGGCTTAGAGATGGTTAGTGCATGGGGTAGTAAGGCACTATCAGGGCTGAGTGATGTTTTTTTTAATTGGGGCTGTATGGAGTTTGTAGGCTCATTTATATAGACAGTATGGAGTTTTTAGGGGGTCAGGGAAGGGTAGTGTATAGAGAAAGTAAGGTGTTTAAGGGCTATGGGATGGCTAGTTTCAAGTGTCCTAATCTCAAAAATGTATATGCATACACGTCTTTAATGTCATAATTATTAAATAAGTAATTCATTTGAAAAAACAATTGAATAAAACCTGGTTTAACGGCTGCAATTATATTATATAGGAAGAAGTAGCCATTTTGTTTAAGATTAAGGGATGGGTAGTGTATAGGGTAGTGAAAGGTTTTAGAGCTTAGGGATGGTAGTACTTAGGGATAGTTTGGGGGTTTGAAACTCAGAGAGCAGAGAACCAGTGAATATCCTCACTTTAGTATTGTAAACAGCTGTGAGAGTAGATTTGTGAGATCCATTTTATTCTGATGAGCTCTCCACACCTTGCAAAAGTGAAGATGACCTTGAAGAGGATGGAACATGTAACCGAGAGAACACTTTCAGGCTGAAAGCTTTGTAATGTTGGGAGATGAGGATCAATTTAAAAGGGCTTTCCTCAAACTCAGGTGATAATAGAGGGCCCTCAAATGAGGAAGGTCACATGATAATTAAGGGAGGGACTCCAATAAACAAAAACAGGTATGACGGCAAAAAATGTCTACTTGTGTAAAGCAGTGTGGCATCCTTCACCTCAACTACTATCACAAAAGGAGAGACTAGGGAGTGAGCCTTCTCTGACTCCCCTAAGAAGTATACTCTAACCCACAAAAAGAGAAGGACTGTAAAACATACCAGCGAAACTCTACTCTGTATCTCTGTCCAAAGGAAACCGCAACAGGGAAGGATGTATATGGCAATAATAAAAATACATTCCTGAAACACTGTCTTCTGGTGTACTACTTACCTCAATTGTATACTACCTCATTAATGTTGCAAGCTGTATCCGTTTGAATACTGCCAAGAAAAACGTATTAAAAACAATAATAAGAGGCATTACAAGCGTTCAATATATGGCAGCTTGCTGGCAGACAAAACTAATCTACCAAAATCATAGAAAGAAAAATTTAGTAGCAGCTAATAAGTTCATGAAATAGTGACATTCCCTATAGCCACACAGAATTTCCAAAGAGGTTTATAAACATTTCCTCAAAACTGCAGCCTATAATCGAACACTAATTTCAGTTTAGCCAGTTGGGTCATTAAGAAAAGGCTTAAACGTACATAGGGCTTTGACCCAGACAAGGGGAAAAAATAGCTTGCGTAACCTGTGTTGCAACACCCATGCCAGTGTGACAAATTGATTTGTGTGGGTGATATAGTGACTCCTTCCACCAAACAGGCTTTTGAAGCAAAGCTTGCAATTTGATAGCACCAACTCCTATATCTATTGATGTGTCAGGCCCTTTTTCCACAATATGCTTTTGACTGTGTATTAATATTGTCCATCTTATGGTTCAACGCAGATATCGAATAAGAAGACGAGTAAACTACAAGCATAGCATAGTGAAAAGACAAGGTATTGTAAATACACACACTTCAGTGGACAGCATTCCAGACCTTATGAAAGTGTTTAATTTGTACACAGTTGTGTTTCTAAGCACCAAAGCAATTGTGGCATCCAATGGACTTATCACATCAACAACCTCGGAAAACTATTTTTATGTACCCTGCATGACACCATAGCTCTTATGGAGGATAATATAAATATTATAGAGATATTGAAAAATGTTGTCCAAAAATGGTCTCATTTACACTGGACTAGGAGGTACATGGGAAAGCAGTAACACTACTCTTACACCGCAGATTTTCTTTATCCCAACTAAGTATGCCACAATTACTCCAACATCAGTTTTGAATGAATTGGTGTTGCTTTCTAAGGGGCGTGTTGCTGTAGCCCCGTGGATGCTGTTTCCACCAGGATTCTCTCCTTGGAACGTGTGACTCCACGCCTCGCGGCGCTTCGCGGGTGCCGCTCGTGCTGTCTAAACACCGACGGAGTGCTGCCCCACCTTTCTACTGGCTTCAGGATTTTACCTTTTCACCGGAACATCACACAGAGGCCCGTAGCGGGACTGCGAGGACCAGCGTGCTGTGCGGCCTGACCTGCCGCAGCTGGTCCTCTTTCCGCCTCCATCGTTAACTTTAAAAACTGGGCTGGTCAATCATTACCTGTGTTGCTTGCTAAGGGGCGTGTTCTCTCCTACTATATAGGTCAATCCTTATTTCCGGCCAGCGGGACGCGCGCGGACGCGCCCGGGCGAAGCCCGGGCTAAGGGCGGGCCCGTTTGTGCCCGTTAGTGACTGATAGAGACTGGACTGGGCCCTTTCTCTAACCTCTGAATTCCTTTAACTTGTAAGTTTTAGTTTGAGTAAACCAACCTGTCGTTTATCCCCTTGTATTAAAGACGTGTATCTGCACTTACAACCCGGGTCCATCTATTACGATGTCTACCCGAGGCACACGGAGCAAAACTGCAGCGGGGGAGAAAAACTCATTGGCCCAATAGACAACTTTATAATAAGGGCAAACTCTTTTATCGATCAAGAAATAACTCAGCTGGAACGAAGAGTCTCACAGGATCTTGCCCTGGCAAGAAGATCGTCTCTGGGTCTCATCTCAGCCGCAAAAACTCCTGATAAGGCTAAGGACAGAGGCCCCGTGCACGCTGAAATTCATAGTGTACCGACCGAGGTAGACTTATCGGTATCTCAGTTTTTAACTGACTCACAGCTAAGCCTTGCCTTGGAAAAAACCCAGGACCTCAGCCTGAACCTATCTACTAAAAATAATGCCTCTGGCAGTCCAGGGGGCGGCTGGAGGGTGCTATACCTAAGAAAAAAACAACAACAAAAAAAAAAAGAATACAGAAAAAGCTGGTGCTACATATAAAGTACCAGATAACACTAGAGAGGAATCCGACCATTTAGCACCTTCAGGCCAGTCACACCCTGAAATTGATCTGATAAACGGGGATGTAAGGCCAATGAGCCCCGAGGCCTCTGCCATCCTCGTGGCCGATAGCGATACTGACGAAGCTGAGGGGCGACTTTTAACTAAAATAGACAAGCTATTTAAATCCAATCTTTCCCCTTTAGAGGTTCGACTGTCTCGTGTAGAGAATTTGTTATCTGAATTGTGTTCTTACTAAAAATGGAACATCTAAAATGGTACCTAAAAGAATGGTCACTAAAGCAAATCAACCACCCAAGCCACAAAGTAAAAATTCAGGGGGGGGGGACCCCCGCAAATACTAAAACTATACCTACCCCAGAGGTACAGTCAAACTCTAAGAACTCTGCAATTATAGATAATAATAAGGGAAATAGTTCCAAGAATACTACTAATCACCCTAGCCAGGAAGGGGTTTTGCCACCACTTCCGACCAAAGCACGGTATGGGAGTGGAGGATCTGGTAGATCCATTGTAAACTTACCACCCGAGTCAGCCCCTTATGTGGTAGTGATGACGGGGGTTCCTGTGTTGAATGACCACAAGGAAGAATTGAACTGGTCATTGAAAAACAAAGTCATACACTGGTTAAATATCAATAGACCGCCCCCGCCAAACCACTCTAGTAGGATCTTAACGGTCCGTAGGGTACACTGGATAGGAAAGGAAATCAAAACAAACCAGGGTGATTGTATTGTGATAAATTTTGAGGATCCTTTCATGGCCGATCACATATGTTCTTGGGATTTGCATGGAGGAAATTAAGGGATTGAGACTAAACGTCTCTCTTTCTTCTACCCCCCTAGTTGGCGTCCTGGTCTTGACTATGATGCTTATGAGGGAAACTGGCGCAGAGTAGGTAGACGTGACGGGGGGGGTGATTGGGGGGATTGGAATGGCAACTTTGGTTATAATAGAGAGCGAGCCTTTAGAGAGCCTTGGAGAGGCATACAGACCACCAATAGATTTGATTGTTTGGAGATGGTAGATTGACTGGCCCAGGCTCCCGTGGGCAAGGTTACGGAACAAGTAATACCCTCCAACCCTCTTTGTCCCATAGTAAATGAAAACCACGGTTAAGTTTACAAGCTAAAACCCCAATCGAGCCGCCCAGGATAGATAGCCCAGCATGTAGTATGTCTCCTGCTGAGATTATAAGGGAGGATGAAGTCAGTTTGGCTCTCTTATCTAGCCCAGGACACACTTCAAATCCCACCATGCGAGACACAAGACCATCGCGACGTGCCCAAAGGGTTAGGATGGGGTTATTATCATGGAATATAGCGGGCCTTTCAAACAAAATAAGGGACCCAACCTTCCTGGAACTCATAGATAAGTTTGAAGTAATTTGCCTGTAGGAATGTTGGGAGAAGGTTGAGATACATAGGGTGGGGTTTCGCACACACTTCCTTGCAGCGCAACCTAACTACAGAGGAAGATATTCTGGGGGGTTATGTACCTTTATATCCAACAAAAGTAACATAACCACTAAATGATTGCCCAACGGGGGAGTTCAATACTACCAACTCCTCTCCCTAAGGTCAGGCGAAAACCACTCTATCCTCCTGAATAATTTTTACAATAATATCCCAAAGGCCGCCTTACATAGGGCCTTAGAGGAATTAAATGATGCTATGTGTAGGGGATTGGGATCTGACCAGAAAGAACACTTTATTATCTTGACGGGGGATTTTAATTGCCATTTATGCATGCACAGTGATACTGAGATATGTGGAATGGTGAATCTTAGGGGTGATACCTGTACTCATTTCGAGCTTTCTGTACTCGGAAATTTATTAAATCATTTATTATTTGAGTGGAATCTGGGCTTTGCAAATTAACTTTGTGTTCCCCCGATCGACTTCGAACCCACGTTTTTTTGGGCGGGGGTCTCGGTCAATTATAGACTATACATTAGTCTCTACCAATTATCACCGCAGTGTACTCTCGTTTAATGTAGAGCACATTGCACTTAGTGACCACTATCCAATTAGGTCTAGTTTTGAAATAGGGCAGAGAGGCAACAAAAGCTACTAATGTAGTGGAAAATATTTACTCACATGGGATCTCCTTGGCTAGAACTAATGGTTATGTAATTAAATGGAGTAAGGTAAATCCGACTAACTTCTTAGAGAACCTGGTAGTGGAACAGAAAGATGATTTCATGACCTGTTTAGAGGAGAACCCTAATCCCACCAAGGTTATTGCAGTTTTTTACAAGATTTCAGTCCACATTAGCAACAAATTAACGGGTAAAGCATGAAAAGGGGATCAGAGTAGAGGGATGGTTTAACCAAGAGTGCACAAAAGCACACTCTCATTTGATCCAGACCTTAAAAAAAGTCCCAAGAAACCAGCTAGACATCAGAGTAGCCAGAGCTTCCTATAAAGATGCCTTAAAAAAACGGAGGAAGGATTTGAAGCAGTCTGCCTGGGAAGCCCTAATAAAAGCGATTGCATTAAAAATTACTACTGCATTCTGGAATGCAGTCAATGCCCCATTTTTTGTGGCGAGGAACTCTGACCAAGTAGAGATTGTTATTGATGAAACTCTCTGGGTCAAACATTTCACCGAGCTATATAAACAAGAGACTCGTACTGGACTAATGAGTTCAATGGTGGGAGTCACGAGCACTACAGAACTCGAAGCATTAGATCTATTTCCCCTTAATGTAGTCTTCTCCTTAGCTGAGGTGGAATTAGCACTGGCAGATAGCTCAAATAGCAAAGCCCCGGGACCAGACGGTATCCCAATTGACATCTATAAGGATAACGTCGTCCTGTGGGTACCGCTCCTAACCAACGTTTTAAACACTTATAACATCAAGCTATTGTAGTCCCCATATTTAAGAAGGGGGACAGAAACGACCCCAAATGCTATAGTCCAATTTCCCTCCTTGACTCGCTAATGAAGGTAGGGGGTAGAATCCTTTTAAATCGTCTCCAGTCATGGGCTGAGGAGAAAGTCGTCCTTTCAAGATTTCAGTACGGCTTTAGGTCAGGCCTTGGTACTGTAGAACAAGGACTAAATTTGGCCTTAGTAATAGGTAAATACTCGGCAGCAAAGAGGGGAAATTATTTATGACCTTTGTAGATCTCAGTTCGGCCTTCGACTGCTTGAATCATGATATTCTGTGGGCTACCTTAGTAGATCTTGGTATTGATTTTAACATTCTTAACTTTCTGAAAGAGTTAGATAGAGGAGCAGGGGCTAAAGTTCGCTATGGAAAACTGGGAGCGTGCACGTCCAAATTCCCAATTGAGAAAGGTGTCCGACAGGGATGCATCCTGGCCCCTTTTCTTTTTAATTTATATATAAATGGGGTGGCAGACCATTTACTAAAAACAGAGGTGGACTACCCGCAAATAGAAGGCGAACGTGTCTCTATCTTTCTGTATGCCGACGACGCGGTCATTATGGCTCGAACACAAACTGGCCTCCAGAAGGCCCTAACCAGCTTCTCAGCATACATGGGAGATAGGGGCCTTAGAATTAATATAGGAAAGACCTTCACTATGTGCTCCTTGAACAAGGTAAATATTACCTGTAATATTCATTTAGAAAAATCAAAGATAAGCTTAACTGATACTTTTTCCTATTTAGGGATTGTTTTTAACAAAAGGGGCACCTGGAGATCAGCGATCACGACTAGGAATCTAACTTTTTCACGGGCTATTGGTGCTCTGAAGCAATTCGCAAATAAGCTAGGGGACAGGCCAGTACGCATCCTGATTGACATATATAAGGCGAAATGAGTATCGACGGCTGTGTACGGAGCTGGTATATGGGGGGTTGCAGATTGCCATGAAATTCAAACAAAGGAAAATGGTTTTCTCTGCTACCTGCTCGCTGTTCCCCGTTCCACCTCCACCTATGTTTGCCATAAAGAATTAGCCTTGCCCTATAATTCAGATCTCATTAAAATCAGTCCCATGTTGCTGTGGCATAAGATCTGGACTACAGCAGAAACTGTTTTCAATAGGGCGATTATTGCGGATTGTATCAAACTTGAAGGCTCCAAAAAGATCCAGTGGCTCTCTTATGTTCAGGAATTCTTTAGAAATATCGGGCGCCCTGAATTTTATGATTCCCCTGAGACACTGTCTTCGATCTCCAGACGGGCATTGAAAGAAATTTGCCTTGCCCTTCTGGAAGATCGACGCTGGTGCCTTGAGAGAAAAAAGGCCTCTGTTTTTTATTATCAATTCCTGTTGCAAAATTCTGGGCTACAGCTTTATCTGTCACCTGTTCAGACAAGTAATAGCAGAATGCTCTTAGCCCGTTTGAGAACTGGAAGTTTTTTCAGGATGTTAACTTTTCCTAACCCAAATGATTGGTCGACACAATTAATGACTTATCCTTGTGATGATTCTTCCACTCAATCAATCATACACTGCGTTTTGTTCTGCAGATTTTACGAGTGGGGGCGGAAAAGATACCTACTACCTCTTCTTAAATCTTGGAATCTGAGACAATGCAGACCAGCATTATTTAAATTATTGACTTAGTCTGACGAAATGACTATTACCGCTGTGTCTAGGTACCTGAAATATGTGATTAGATGCAGATCCACTATGGTTTGACTGTAATCCTCATGAGTTTTTAAGATTGTTGATTTAGTTTTGCACCCTTGGAGTAAGGGGTGTCTGGTATTCATGAATTATGCACTGCATATTGCTTTTTTAATATCAATTGTTACTGTTTTACTGGATGCAATATTTCTATCTGCTTTTATGATTTTAATGTAAAATCGAATAAAGCTATCTTTGAATTTGAATGAATTTAGACAAAATCATTCTTAAATTATTTTAGAGAGGGGAAGTGCTTGCAGAGAAACTACCCAAACTGAAAGATTTTAGGGAGCGAGGAAGTTCATGTCCATCAAAAACTATTAATAGCCTTTAACTAACAAAAAAGTATTTTTCAATTGAGGTTTATTTTGAACAAACTATTATAGGTTCAACCAGTTGTCTGAATATAGAGTATTTCAGGTCTAGAAGGAATGTTCTGAGTTTCAAAGTGATTGAGATGGCAATGTGTACAAAAGATAGTGTGCTAACAACCACCACTGGATGCTCGGTCTTTATGACACTAAGGTTAAACTCAAGATTGCAAATTATCCTGTTACTCTATAAAATTCATGATCTATTGAAGGCAGAAGGTAGGTTAGATATTCCACTGTCTTTTCTCATATGTGGGGGGAATTTCACTGATACTTGCAATTCAGAAAGGTGATTACCCCTTTGCGTCAGAGAAGCAGTGAGCTATGAACTCAATTATCCTGTAAACAGCCATCTGCTAGACAATTGATTTATAATGCTTTCAAGGTTGGAGAATAGGAGTGAAGGAATACTAGAGCCTGAGAAGGAAATTGCAAAATTAAATAAAGTGTATGTAACTGGCAAAGACAAAACATCGATTTTCCAAATGCAAACAAATTATCTTCATATAGAATACTTATTAGTGATCTGATTACTTTCACTAATTGCTGGTGAAATTTAAGTGAATGCTTCCTAATTTAGCCCATTTGGTCTGGCGAACAGCAACAGGTTACGGAGATCTGGACTAATGAATGTCAATTACCTCAAAACACATTAACATGTATTCTAGCAGCAAAGGAAATTAATAACTTTCAGACAAAGTTGTGGATTGGCTTACCCTCATGGCAATGAACAAAATAAACCTACAAATAGTTGTTACATCAGAACTTAGTACATACATGGTGGCCTGGATTGTCTTTACAACATGTGAAACCTGGATATTAGGTAATACCCCGCAAGGGCTAACAGAAAGATACAAAGCAACAGAGAGAAATAGTCAGGTTAAGCATTTTCGACGTAAGTTGTGGGAAGCATCAATCATACGGAATGAAACCAACTCTCGTTCCTATTTAAATAACCGACACTGATAATTCAAACACCTCTTGACTCCCTGCAGCAGCAAAAAATGCCCATTTCTTTTTGCATCTACAATTGTTACACTTATTTCAACCTTAATACAAAAAAATATTAATAAAGATATTCTAGCAGGCTGAACCCATCGAGAAGAACTTCAGGAGCAGGTGTGCTTGTAACATTCAGGTAAAGGAAAATAATGTTTGTTGTAATGCTAAAATGTTATAATGATTGGTGTCAGTGTATCTGTAATTCTAATATCTGTAATAATCCCACAGTGCAATATCACAAGTCTGATAACAGTCCTAGAAGTGCTTTTGAAAAAATCCTAAAATGAAGATAGTTTAGTAAAGACATTTCCAAGCGCGAGTGTGCTTACGACAGAACTCAGAGTGAGACAGTGCTCATGACAGATCAAAGTGTGCTTGTTTAGGTATTGGTAATGAGTGTGCTTGTAGGAGTACTATAAAAGAAGGGTGCAATACATGCTTTGAAAGGCTTGAAGAATAAGACATGATAGCACACTAACCTTTGGAGACACCACTTTTATTAACTCGTTCAAAAAGCGAAACTTTCCAACTTCGCTGTGAAACCTCCGTCCACAGTTCTTCATGCAGGCTTCAAGCACCTGCCAACAAAACAGAAGAGTTAGTGTCAGCACCTAGTCATGCTTGGCCCTTCATATTGATACCACACACTTCTATCAGAAGGGAAGTGCTCATAGAACTGATCAGAGAAGTAATACAATACAACTACAACATTATCATTCACACAGCCACTGCAATGGGTGGGAGCCAGTAGGCTCACCTTGAGCATGCCCTGAAACCTCCAGCCACTGAGGCAATGTGGCAGACCAAGATGCAGAGGATCCACTTGCTCTCTCAATATTTACCCTTCCATCTCCTGTCACACAGACCGACACAGAGTAGAACATTACAGAAACACTGGTGGTTGCAGAGGTTCGTCCAGGACAGTTACGTTTTAGTGCGTTTCATGTGCTTTCCCTCTTACATTTAGAAGGGGGAGGGTATGAATACAACTTATATCAATCAAACATAAAAAGGCGTCAAGGTAAGGAAGCAATAAAATATTTTATTTCCTCATCACTCCTTCCACATTCCAGTCCTTCCATTATGAGGAGATCCACTTCACCAAAAGCAGCCTTCTATATAAAAGAAAATCATCAAAAATGACTTGCGCCTCTCCACCAAGCCCTTCAACACTTGTAGATAAATGCCATATGATAAAGTCCCTCACCCCACCATCGCCCATCCGATAGACCTTGCCACAGATGACATAGACACTTATGAAGCCAGGTTTCCTTCCATCTTTAGTTATAAGGAACCATGGTATGTTTTGTGACAAGCAGCAAGTGTAGCAGAAGCAAGCCCTTTCTTTGAATCTACATATATGTATAAAGCTGTGACGAGAGATGCTAGTGCTGGCTTCTGTAGCTTATCCCTCAGCAATACAACTCTAAAGCCTCAGGCAAGTACTTCTAGTAGTCGGAAAGCTGCAATGGCATGGATCCAGGTGAGCAGACAGGGGTGCCTTTTCTGACATGTTGGTGGATTCAAATCTGGCAGGCCAAGAGACTACAGGAGATATTTTGTCAGCTAAGAATGGGATGAGTAATTTGCATCACAATACAAGTACAGAGTGTTGAACTATAACCATATTTTCTTTTTTTCTTTCCAGTAAATATTATTATTGCTTATTAGCCATATGTTTCTTTGACCAGAAGACGGTTAACCAGAACTGCCTTGGAGTCTTAGACAAACCACACATCAGGTGAATTCGGGTTGTGGTCAGTTTAATTTCTGGGTTAGAAGGGTTACTGTGTGTTCATTATAGCGGACAGCAAACGTTCAGAGAAGCAGCACCAGGGGGGCCCAGCCAACAATATGAGAGAAAAGGAGACACATGGCCTCCTTTAATGATCACCCTCCTTCAATGAAGCACAGATACAGACTTTAAATCTCCATGGCAGTGACAACCCTCCAATGTCTTGAGAGAACGTTTTAAGTTTTGGTTCCCCAAACACCTTTTGTGGCTTGTTTTGATGTCTACTCCCCCAGTCCCCTCCTCCCCTTGGTGGCCTTCCCCAGTGAAGTAGTGTGGCTCACTGGTTAGAGGCGGCAGACCCGAGAGCAGAGGACGGCCCGGGACCAGGGTTCGATTCCCGGTGCGGCAGGTTTCTGGACCAGGGTCAGCGGACTCGATAATTCTCTCGCCTCGGTGCCCACTCTGATCAGCGTTCACACTCGGCAACTCTGGGCATTAGCTTGCCTCATCTTCACTAACGGCCCCACCAGACCGCCGGGGATGCCTGGTCTCACCCTGGAGATACCCATTAAGGGACCATCTCCCAGGGAAGCCAGGAAGGGTTTCGCAGCGGTCGAAGCGCCTTGGGACCCTCCGGGTAAGTAGTGCGCTATATAAATGCCTATACATACATACATACATACATACATACAGAATGAAAAAGCCAAGGACCTGGCCTATTATACTAAACCATGAGTGAGTTAATGAATAAATGAATGGAAGTTTATATGTATAGTCCTAACAGTGACATCAAAGGGGTTTCCTGGTTCGAAGTTTTAATGCCGGGTCGACAATGTAATACATCAGAATGTTGAAGGGTGTATATCAAACTTTTACAAGATTTCTTAACCAGGAACTCGTTAGACATAAATGTAACTATGCCAAGATAATGTTCCAGGATTTCTCAGTGATAGACAGAACACTTTTCTTCCAATTTCAATATTTAAAATAGAAAATACAACCAGGAAGATGGCAGACAATCTAAGTTGGGGTGTCAGAACAAAACACAACAATATTTCTGTAACAGCACCAGACAGTGTTCATTGCTGTTTTGTCTCCCAAAGATTTCGCTCTCCTAGATTTGATACTCTTCTATCTTTATATATTATGTAGTAAATGCACTTTATTACTGTCTTTTACTGATGTATCCACTCCCCTCCCTTGTGAATCTCTCCAATATCCTTACAGTTCTGCGCAATAAAAAACCTAAAAAATAAATAAATACGACACTGGCTACATTATAAGAATGGCAAATTTAGGATGGGGGGATACCAAAGCCAGAAATCAATGTTTTGGGCAGGTGCAGGTACATGCACTTCAAAATGTAGCCATTATGAGTATTTGTCCCCACAGTGGGAAATAACCACGTTGACCTTGAACTTGCCTGTCCTTCTCCAATGTCTGTTCTTGATTTCAGGGTCAAATTTGCTAACCAATAATGATAATAAAAACAAATTCTATAATCAGGAATTTGAAATCAAATTATTACCTCGTATGAAGACAAGTGCCTCTAAGCAAAGATTCATCAATTCACTAAATACAAATATTGAAGTGTTTTCTGTATATTTGGTTAGCGAAAGTGAGGAGGAAACCATTACAACAACGATATTAACTCTTCGTGATGACTAAAGACACAAGCCAAAACCAACCTTAGTAGCAACTGAAAATGCACTATTACCACAAGGATACTTCATTCTAAGCATTACTTCCACCCTACATTTGTTTCGGATGTCTTTACATAGCAGGAGATAACTCCGAATTATTTTCTTACTGCCCTCTGAACATTGGGAAGCATCAGACTTGTCCGATGTTAATAGGGCATTTACTACTCATCCATCCAGGTCTGTGATGTTAAGAATGCGACATTCTTTTAGTCAATCTTTTAAACTTTTAACAATTTGAAAGACAGTTCTTTATGGTTCTGGGTAGGGACCACGCACTATCTGGGTTCCTACTTCTACATTTACTTCTGAAAATGGGCAACAAAGAGGCCTTGCTTTTCTAGTCCAGAGTTATGTGTTCTCTGATCCCAGACTAATGTACTCTAGTGAGCGTTTCTTTCTTCACCAAATTATAACTATGGCATTATGTTTGGAGTTGGGATGTTTACTGCTAAGTCTTGATATATGTAAGGAATTACACAAGTAAGGGGTGAGGAGGTAATGCTAAGATTCATTAATAAAAATCCTCATTACTCTAAATCGACATTTTGCATTCCAGTACTAACATCCCCCTGCTAGATTGCCTCCATCAAGATAAGTAGTTTGATTGTTAAACAGGAAAAGTGTGGTGTGGACACTCCTTTCTGGTGTCACCCTTCAAATTTTTAAAGGTCAGTTGAAGGGGGGAGAGAAAACTATTGCCTTAAAAAACCCAATGGTTGTCTATGAACAACCACTGTTCCAATGAGATAAGATATAACACCCCATAATGTAAATACAGGGCTGATGAGGGGAAATTTAACCCCTTCCATGCTGATGACGAACACCAGCCATCATGCACTACGGTACTCGTGTGCTGATGACGGCTGGGGTTGGTCACGGCCCGCCCCTGTTCGTGTTGTTTACAGCACACCAGGGGAATCGCGGCCGCATGGAAGGGGTTAAAGTACTGAATATTATTATGTAATTTTAGCATTGCACATTTAAAGAAAAGATACATGAAAAAGGAGTGTTGGTGTCTGGCACCGGGGCACCTCAATACTAGTTAAGGATGATAAATCAATGCCTATCTTTTCTTTCTCACAAGCTCTCTCTCTCTGCAGACCTATCTTTTACTCTCTATCTCGGTCTAAAAAATATGCGCTGGTAGGATGTAAAATACTCGTGCAGAACAGAAGTATATCCAATAACTTTAGACAGTAATAACTCTTTATGTCCACAAATACCATAATCCAAGAATTTGCAGCTCTTTATAAGTCATAATAGGTAATTATATTGGACTTTGGAGACTACAGGTAGCAATTATTATTATTATTATTATTATGTTTCTTATATAGCGCCTGAATCGACCCCCGAAAGGGGTATCCCGCGCTTGCCTTGGGAACCCGTCCTGGCTTTTCCCTGTGAGATAGCCCCTACAGGGCATCCCCAAGGTGAAAGCCAGGCATCCCGCCGCAGGGGGGCCGTTGTGGAGATTAAGCAAGCTTAATGCCCAGAGTTGCAGAGTGTGAACCCATGATTAGGTCAGGCACCGAAGCGAGAATTATCGAGTCCATGGACATTTGAGCTCAAGACCCTGCCGCGTCGGGAATTGAACCCTGGTCCCCGGTCTGACCTCTGCTTCAGGGTCTGCCTGCTCTAACCAGTGAGCCACACTTCTCCAGCAAGAGCACATTGTGGAGGTAAACTGACAATCACCTGCATTCTGCGCACATGCATTCCTGAAAACAGATTATGTGATCTAAGTGAGAATCTCCAAATAATTTGAAGCTTCGCTCATAGAAGCAGAAACAAACTTCTGAACATTCTTAGATAATACATGGCATTCTTGCGCAGACATTGGTTGACCACATAAACTGGATCTGCACCTTACTGCACTAGGTCCAAACTGAAGCTTGAAAAGCTGCACACAAAGCCTTTCACCTGAGCTCTCCAAACGACTTTATATTTTTATATTAGATATTAATTTTGGCACAGTTTGAATAAAAACAACTTCTTTCCAAGCAGGGAAATGTTTAGCTGCCGGGCAGATGTCCAGAACAGGAGCCATATGTGCCGACGCAGTGATAACAGTTTTCAGGGGCAGGTGGTGGTAGGCTGACTGGCTCGCGATAGGCTCAGGAAGGGTGCTGTGGCCCGGCTCGGTTTGAACTGCCAAAGAGCAAAATCTGCCATATCCCCAAAAGGTGAGTACCGTCAAAGGGCATGTCCATAAGGGACAAATTAATATCGCCTGAAAAACCCATTGACCACAGACAATCGTGGCAAGAAATGTCAACACTGGTGCCAATGACTTGCCCAATCGAATTGTGAATGTGACCACATCACAACCGTCCTGTATGGCTTGGGTCAGGAACGTCAAAGGTCTTTCCGGACACCTGGGAGGACTTGAGCCAATGAATCTCAAAGACCGTAGAAATAGCAGTCTAGCAGGCAGCTGACATTGACAAACCTTAAGGCCATAGTGGTGTAACCAAATACCATTTTCCCAAAATGATCTACTCTTTTGTGCTCCCTATCATGGCCAGTAGTCAGAAAGGGATTTTTGTGTGTTCGCGACTGGTAGATGCCTGCACCACTGAGCTCTCAGGAGAGGGGTGTTGAGACACAAATGCAGGGTCACTCGGACCAGATTAGTGGTGTCTTGCAATTTTGTGATCTACTGGGGGCTAGAGTAAGTTTTTGCCCTGGCCCCAAGAAGAGTATCAACTAATGCCTCATTAAAAGGTAGTAGAGGCTCAGCAGTGGTTTGCCCAGGCTGGAAAATTTCGGTCAAGGCATTGGGTTTGACCACTAAGGTGGGGAAATGGAGTTCGAGAACTTTGGCTGCCCTCCACAGGACCACTGCAAAGCAAGCACTCTCTTCAGTGGCATGACCTGGGGTGTGAAGTCCAGAATCAGGTGAGGTGTCAAGGCCAATTGCCTGTCGGATGTCCTCATACTGATTCTCTTCATGGTAGGGTTGGTCAATTTTATCACATGCATTTTATTTGTAGTCAGAATATGTTCCAAGAAAAGGAATGTAATGTGCTGGGTCTTCCTTGTGGAGGTAGGATTTCAAGCGCAAGTTATGGTACGATGAGAACAGAGAGTGGCTTTGGCCAAGGTCTTAGTGGCGCTGACTCAGCACTAGCAAGAGCAATGGGCACCTCGTTCTCTGGTGGCGATGGAATCTTCATCGGCGTTGATGCTCAGGGAACCTGAATAGACAATGAAGTCGAACGTCAAGTGGGTACGGGAGCAGGAGGAGACTGTGGGTGTTTGAGAGGGTCCAACTGTGACCGACAGCGAACCTGCTGGAGGTATCTGAGACTGAGTGCCTGTCAGCTACTTGGGGCTCGCAGGTGCACCAAAGAAAGTTGAAAAGAGATCAGAGATCTAGAGAATGGCCTCGGGAACTCATGGATCTGCCTCAGTGTCGCAGACAGCTCCGAGATTATGGTTGTGCCAGGACAAGTTGTGGAGTTCGTTCCGAATTCGAACAGCTTTGGGAGCTTGATCGGGAGTACAAGACTGATGGGAAGGGGCAGAGTCATGCTTATATATATTTTTTCACTTATCCGAAGATTTGGAGGAAAACGATTAACAAAGTCTGGATTGACTGATGCAAATTCTGAACCAGGAATGGGACTAAGACCGACCTGTGGACTTGGACCGATCTCAAAGGAGTCTCCCAGTGCTTGATGATAGAGTTTTACCTCGCAGTCCTGTGTGGCCTTCAGGTTCATCAATGAGCAGTCACTGCAGGTGTGAGACTTGACATCTTTTGGCGTGTTTCCCCTGAGTTTTTGCTTTCTGACTCTGTTTTTGCTGACGTAGTGTTTATGTACACTTTTCTCACTGCTGATCAGTGGTAAAGTGCAAGTGCTCCTGTGGTAAATTGTGTTATGGATTGGTGTTTCCATGATTTGGTATTTGATTTACTTGTTAGTCCCTAGTAAAGTGCACTGAGTGTGCCAGGGCCTGTGAATCAAATGCTACTAGTGGGCCTGCAGCACTAATTGTGCCACCCACGTGAGTAGCCCTGAACAGGTAACTCAGACCCGCCATTGCGGAGTCTGCGTGCAGTTTGTAACTGCCATGTCGACTTGGCCAGTGCACACACTTGCCAGTCCCTCACCTTCCCTTTTCTTACATGTCAGCCACCCCTAAGGTAGGCCCAAGATACCCCTGTGGGCTGGGTGCAGTGTATGTGAAAGTTAGGATATGCCCTGGTGTGTGTGTGGCATGTCCTGATAGCGAATTACAGCCAATTTCGGTTTTCGCTATTGCAAGGCTACCTGTTCCCCATAGGACAGAATGGTGAGTTTGTTTATAACATCTTATAAACATAACTGGCCAGGGGAATTAGGAAGGAAAATAAAGTTTAGTATGCCTGAACTCAGAATCTAAAGATGCATCTTTTAGGGAAGGTGCTTTTTACATTCTGTGTTTGAAAATACCACTTTTAGAAAGTAGGTATTTTCTTGCTGAGTTATCCAGTGTGCCTCTGCTGGAATGTGGATTGCCTGTCTGGATTTTGGATGACAGAAGGCTGGGGAGCAGGTGTGGCTTCAGATAGTCTAGGTGGGTTAGGAAAAAGAACTGATTAGACCTGGGCTGCAATTGGGGAAGGGGGAGATTTCCTTGCACCTCAAAGGGCCTGGTCTACCTCTGGCCATACCATCTCCACCTCCTGCCAGGAAGTCACACCACAGAAGGCAGGACTGGTTATGGCTGGGCACAGACACGACCTGCCTAAGAGATCAAAGGATTTTGGGATATAAATATTGGGGCCCAGACCCCTGAACTTTAGAACTCTTTTGGACCAAGAAGACTGCCAAGAAGAAGAGCTGGAGAAGCTGTGAGGAGGAACTACCACTTTGCTGTGTGCTTTGCTGTGTTGGTCTGCAGTGGCTGCTTTGGTCTTGGGCAATGAAAGGACTGGACTGAACTTTCTGCAATCTACTTTAGTGAGTTTCTACAAGGGCTCGAGGTAGAGCTTGCCCCCTGTTCAGGAAGTCTCTGGAAAGGCAAAGACTTCAAGCTCTTCTGCCCTCAGCACTGGAGACTGTGTGTTTTGTGCTGCAATCGAGAAAAAAGCAACACGACGCCGTCTACAATACTGCTGCCGTCTTCGTGTCCTGAAGGCACCGCAGAGGGCACAACCGCAACGCGACCCTGGTCTCACCAACAACCCCTGCTGACGCAGCCAGAGAGCCGCTGCTCGCAACGCAATCTGTGGGCACCGCACTCCGCACCGCCTCGCTTCACGACAACGCCTTGGTATCCCCGACGATGATGCTCCACACCGAAATATACGCCGCTGCTTGCACTCTGGTTTGAGGGCACCGCTCGTAAAGTTACATGACGCACCGCCCTCATCCTGCACCACAGCCTTGGCCTACTGACACCAGCTCCATCGACTCCAGGCGACAGTGCTTCAGCAAAGACGACGCTGATGCTTGCACCGCAACCTGTCAGCACCGCGACAAGCACCGCATTAACTTCGCACCGCGACGATGGTCTCACCAACAAAGCCATCTGATGCCGCCACTGAGCCACTGCTCGCACCGCTACTTGAGGGAACCGCACGCCACACCGCTGCACTTTGAACCACAGCACTCGACGCCTGCCGACGCCAGCGCTCCTCACTTCAACAGAGAGGAGTTCGATCTGCAACACGTGTGACCTCGAGGGCCCGACAACTCCTGCACCGACCTCCGGA
Source organism: Lissotriton vulgaris (assembly GCF_964263255.1). NCBI lineage: Eukaryota > Metazoa > Chordata > Amphibia > Caudata > Salamandridae > Lissotriton > Lissotriton vulgaris. Next base: position 616,191,973 of record NC_141695.1, on the reverse strand, counting down.
ACCGAAGCCTGCGGACTCCGTGCTTTCAGAAGCTCAACGAGAGGTCGCCGACACCCTGCACTTCTAAAAGGTACTGTTTGCAGGTCTTCCCAACACCGTAGCAGGCCCACAACGCAATGGTCAGCCAGAACTGTTTGGATTTGTTTGCTCACGACACCGTGATAGCCCCGGACGGAGCTATCGACATCAAGGAGCTGTTTTTCAAGCATATTTTGATAACTGAAGATTTTTAAGTACTGTATTGTGGATTTTTATCGTTTTTGGTCTTGTCTTAAGTATATAAAAATATTGGATATTTTTCTAAATTGTTGTGGTGTCCTTTTGTAGTGCTTGCACTGTATTACTGTTTTATGTGCAAATGATGTACACACTGCCTCTAAGATAAGCCTGACTGCTCGTGCCAAGCTACCAAGGGGGTGAGCAGGGGTTATTTTAAGAGTGTAACTCCCTTATCCTGACTACAGTGGTGGGTTTCTGCCTGGCTTTGGCACATGCCCTAGCCTACTAAAAATCCCATTTCTAACAGCAGGCCTTCGAGACTTGATTCAACTACAGGCAAATCTGATGAGGATCTGTCACAGATATTTGCTAGCTAGCCGTCTCATTGGTGAAAACCATCCATGTTGATTTTTTAATAGCCTTCCTAGAGTTAAAATAGGGTCAGCATCATCGAAAATCAAGCTGTACATGCATGAGCTCTTCCCATATTTAATGGTATACTTCATGAAACATTGGTGGTGGATACCTTAGTTCTTTTCTCCCTGGCTTTAAAATAATGCAGTTGAAAGGGTAATACCATGCAGGTACATGCTAAAGAGTTACTATACAAGTATTATGTGCTTATTCTGATACTGCCTTCTAATCGACTTCTAATTCCCCCAGGCTTGTGCACTAATTCAAGATATTTTCAAGTGGGACTTGACAAATTGACCTCATTTCCCTACTCTATATCTCCTCTGCTCTACAATAACAGCTGGCTGGATTGTCTTTAAGGCAATCAGTATTGTGCCTTCTTATCATATCAGACTTATGTTCCCTCAAAATTAACTATGCTATTACCGTCCACGATTTAATTTGAGTGGATTTTGGATTATAAATCGCAAAATTAGCAAGTGGTGTCCTGGCGCTAATCTGAGAATTCAGACGCTTGACCGGAAATAATAAATAATCTTATGACTGTGGGATGCACAGGATTAAAACAGAAAGGTTATTAGGGAGTTACAAAATCTTAAAAGATTGGGTTGAATACAAATCTCAGGAGGGAGGTTACTCCACTTTGCACCATGATAAATAAAATGATAAATAAAAAGGCATATCCACTAAGTCTGGCCTTATGAAATTTGGGCATGACTACCCAGTTGGAAGAAGGAGTGCAACAGTGTAGTGGGCCCATATCCTGTGAACACCTTAGCGATGTAGTTAAGCTGAATAAACTGCAGCCTGCGCATTAAGTAGACAGGGAGGCCTAAAAATAGTGCATTATAGTAGTCTGGCTTACTGATAATCAATGATTGAACTAGCATTTGCCTGGAGGTCTGTGGTACAACATTACACATTTTCTTTAGTACCTGCATGGTAAAAAACACAAGCAGCCATGAGACATAAACAAGATCCAGAATGTTTGTGCTTCAAGAACTTTCCCAAACCCTGCCTCAAAGGTTGCATATTCTCTGAAAGACACTGGAAGTCTTGGAACTGTGACAGAAAAAAATCCACAATATCATAACCACACTGCATTTTGAAGGGCCTAGCCATTTCTTACCTTCAAAACGAGATTATATAGCCCAGCTATTCATCGTAAATCCACATGACCTCTTACTACTTTCAAACCATCCTCTCAGCCATAGGCAACACAACAATCATGAATATTTAAAAATTGCAACAGCCAGTACCTTTCCTTTTAAAAATGTCTTGACTCAGGCTGATGGGCCTAATCCTCTAACAAATCCTTTGTACACTAGGCACCTTGCCCCTCCTTCAAAACATGGACCTGGTTACACTCCTTTCCAGCAGGGCAGTAGACCATGCGCACACCTGTTTGCCAGCTGATAGACCAAGGTCAGTGACCTCACTCCATCGGTACATACTGCTAAGCATTAAAACTCTGCTGGTAAGAACCCACGACACCATAACCACCTAGCATTAAAAATTTCAGAATTCCCGATTCTTCCTCAGTCTACTTACTCTAGCAAATTCATAACGTGTTGGTGTTTCTAACCCGCCCTCTTACCCAGGGACAAAATAGATGTAGGACAGGTACATATTAAAGGTGCAGGCAACACCAATTCTACCCAATAACCGATGTAAGGGCCAGTCTCTTTCCGTTTATAACCAACATGCGTTTATCCAGGTTTGGGAACCAGAAAAACATATGGTTCATGCAGGGTAGGTATTATTCCCTGGCCCTGTGTGACAGGGTTAAGAAAACGTGTGAGCAGCCCCAATATTAGGCCCTGAAAGGATTTTTGAAATAGTGCAACAAGCCTACCTGGCCCAAAGTTTTATTTGGTTTCAGCGCACATATTGCTGCCATATTATTCTCTGCACATATCTGTTTGTCAAGCTCAGCTATCTATATGATAGGGAGGTTAGATATTTGGATGAGTGAGATGTATACCTTTACTTCCTGTAATATTCTGCAGAGCGGCTGGAGTGGCCTGCTTCTTCATGTGGCACTGGGACCTAAACTCTGTAATCGGACTGTGCAGCCTAACCACACCGAAGGCTTGAAAGTGCAGTCTCATTCACTGCCGCTCCAGTGCCCCTGGGCTTTGCTTTCACAACACTCCTCCGTGACCCTGTGTTGGTGGGGGTCACCTGTAGAGCAGTCAGTGGTTCAGGGAGGCATGCCATTGGGCCCTGGTTCTGACTGCAAGTAGTAGTCGAGGCCTTCCCTCACCGATGAGCAGACTCTCACCGGTCTTCTATAAATTTAAAATTGCTAGTGTGGGCATGGGCTTCTGGGGTGAAGACCCACACTGAGCACTGTTTAGGCTCAGGGGCTGAGCAGCCAAAGGGAACTCTATTATGTTGCCTCCCTATGCGCTCTCTGGTACACCTATCTAACCACCACTAAGGCTCTCACATAGCCAGCCTGTACCATGTTGGCAGTAATACCTTAGCATCTTGGAGACATTCTAGAGTGCAGGAGTATCACCATACATTCCTTTACTGCATCGTGGACATGAGCTGTTGCAGACCATTGTCAGAGCTGGATGGCTGTACTGAGGGCAGGCTCTGAGACCCTCTCCATTTCCCCCTGTGGCTGCATTCTGGTGGCAGGGTGCTTTGGTGACTAGCTGCGAGCTGTTTGGTCACCGCCTCTGTGGACAGTTTATGGTATTGGCATGCCGCTCTGTCCACATGGTCTACATGACTGCCAGTTACTACATTAAACTCTCCACCTATGCACATGGTGTGCTAATGAGACTGTTAAACGAGCAATAGGGACTCAGTGACTCGCTTCCCGAGTTGGCCAGATATGCATCACCCTCTAACTGTCCACCCTTTGACAAGCTGTACATGATCCTACAAGGCATAACAGACACTGGAGTTGATGCCATCACAGTTGACCAGGGGGTTCTCCATGAGAATCTACAGAAGCTGTTGAAAAAGGTCAAGAATATTGAAAATGTTGGAAACTGGGTTACTGGTTGAGGGTGGTGAAACAGTACCCAAGCAGCAACCACAATTTCTGTCAAGGTGAAATCAAAAGAAACCCCAATTAAACTATGCCTAACCTTCTGGAAGCTTGGCACAACGTGTAAAGTATTTATGCAGCACTTCATAGTACAGTGAAAATGTAATAAATCTGAGACCAAAACAACAAAAATCCAATCAGTAGAACTGGAGTTATGCAAAATTAAATATTTAAGCAAAAATAGTGCATCGAAGCACACAGCACCAATATTGGTTATCTGGTTGTGCCAGAATGGGCCAAATTCACATGGACAGGCCGATTGCGATGAACCGCAGGCCTCCTATAGGGGCCAATGAACAAAGTACCATGAAACCTGGTTCGCAGAGCATTACATGATAGTGTTCAAGGATGCAACACGCAGCAGCGGTTCTAAGGAGCTGTAGGGCTGCGATGCGGAGTACTGCAGCATTATCAAGGATGCAATTAACAAGGGGCCTGTGATGGGAAGTCTGGCATTGAGGATGTGTCGCACAGCAACGGGGATGAAGAAGATGCAGGCTGCAATGCAAAGTCCTGCATCACCGTCAAAGATGCAGTCGAGATAACAGAAGTCCTCATCCTCGGCTCCAACCCCTCCGCATGGGACAACACCTGGTGGCCCCCCCGCCCTCGGAAACCCACCCACCCCAACAGACCATGCACACAACCTCGGCATCATACTCGACTCTTCACACACCATGAACCGCCAGATCAATGACGTGTCCTTCACTTGCTTCAACACCCTCCACATTCTTCTCAAAACCTTCAAGTGGATTCCCCCCATGCCAGGAAGACCGTCACCCACGCACTCACCACCAGCACACTGGACTACAGAAATGCCCTCAATGTCAGAATCAACAAAAACCTCTCTAAACTCCAAACCGTCCAGAATGCCACAGCGAGACTTATCCTCGACGTCCCATGACATGACCACATCACCCAACACCTCTGCGACCTCCACTGGCTCCCCGCCGAAAGAAGAATAACTTTCAAACTGCTCACACAAGCCTACAAAGACCTCCATAACACTGGACCCCAATACCTCAATGAATGAATCTCTGTCCATGACCCCAAGAGATAACTCCGCTCTGCCGACCTCGTCCTCGCCACAGTCCCCCGCGTCAACAGGGCAGAGCAGGTGGCAGGTCCTTCTCCTACATAGTGGCCAAGACCAGGAACGCACTCCCCACTCCGCATCCGACGAAGCCCAACACTGCACCAATTCACAAAGGACCTCAAGACCTGACTCTACTTATGATCTATGGAGCTGCTTGCAGCCCCCTCCCTCCAAGACCCTCACGGGTGAGTAGTGCACTTTAAAACCCCCGATTGATTGAGTTAACAAGGGATTGCAATGCAAAGGCCTGCATCAAGAATTAGTCGCGCAGCAGAGGTTCTGAGGAAGCTGCAGGCTGCGATGCCAAGATCCAACAATCTCTACTTTCACTTGTTAACTTTTTGCTTGTCTTTCACCTTGTACAGCGCTATGCAACCTTTTGGCTATGTTCACGCTGTACAAATACCATATACATACACCCATTAATAAATGATCCCAGGTATCCCCGCCTAGAGTGGTAGTTATCAAAATACTGAATTACAGTGGCAAAGACGCTATCCAGCGTACGGACAGATGCAGGGGCATTTTATGAGTGAAGGAGAAAAGACAATAGATTTTCTGAAATACACCCTGGCTGTACGACATAACTGTGTGTTATTCATAGGGGTCAAAGGGAAATTTGCAAAACTGGGGCTGCTGTACTCCCACATTCTTCTAGTAAAACTGAAAATCATCGCAAATCAGCATACTGAAGACTGGCCAGAACAATATTCCTTTACGCCAAAAGTCCTCTGCTCATCTACTCAAAGTTCAACAAGTTGCCTTAACAGACACTGGTGAAAGATGCTGCAGAATCGTACCATGCTGAGTACTGCCCCCTGAACAGAGCTGCGTGACTAACTGTGGCAGTTCCCCAGAGTAGTTTGCTATAACAGTTTCCGAAAATGAGTCTTTCAATTCACTCAAGAGCATGGGCTCTGGAGGGCTCTCCTCTGTTACACCTCAAACAGCAAATTACCTTGTATGAAAATTTGCTTTATACCTCACTTGTCATTTACCTTGTTGAAATCCTGCAATGTAAATGTCAAGTCACTCTTGAAAAGTGTCTGATTTTCTTATTGTATCATGTCACTGCTACAAAATGGTTGTTCTTTTTTTCTGCAGTACTGGTAAGGTCCTCATCTTACTTCTGGTTGCCGAGTCAGATCAGGGCCAGTTTCAGGTATAATACTGTATCTCAAACCTTCAGTTTTGTCAGGCACCAACAGTGGGCACTAAAGGCTCTTGTGCTTGTTCACCAGGCCCAGCCATCTATATATTACAACATGCAGGCTGACTGTCAAGCTCTAGCCTCACTGGTGTGGATGTGTCATACCCTTTATCTACACTGGATCTTCGCCAGATCTCAAGAAAGCATCAATATTTTAGTTGTAATTTACAGTTTGGGCGGGTGATTGCTATCTTTCAACCCAATGCCTGTGGATTTGAAATGGTTAAAAAGACCTGTTTGTTCATAAATTCCAAATAGTACTAGTGGCATTGACTTGGAGTGGGAAGAGATCACGTATATTTGGCCAGCACATTGTTTTTTCACACTACCATTAGTTTCTCCTATCTTTAATGACTGGAAAGTTCTATGAAGGAGACGCACAGTATCGGGATAGACAGATTGCATTTATTCAGGCATCTCACTAAACCGGTGTTGTAGGTACCAAACTGTAGGACAGATGGAAAGGACAGTGCTTATACACTGGGTATTCTGCATTTGAAAATGGGGTGGTGACTTGAGTCAGGCTGTGCATTACCTCTATGCCTTTAGACACTACTCTAGATAGAAAGGGTGGTATGCACTAGATGCAGGTGGGCTCAAGACACAACAGTCCAGTCCTTTTGGGAAATATTTACTTATCCAACACAGGTCAGCCATTATTCTTGTCAAAGCGGTCTATAGTCTTGGTGAAATGAGCATACATCACATGGATAATAGGGGTGACTTTAACAGCATTCTAGATGCAACTTTAGACAGATTTTACCCTTGAATGCCACATACTCCTACTATTCAGAATTCTGAATTAGTGCACAGTGGCTCTTGCACTGGTCATAGGCAGATATCTCGAGGATAAGGAACTCTGGGAGTAAGGAATACTCTCTTCTTTTCAATTCCACATGATCTCCAAATCGGATTGAACCACATCCTTTCTACTCTTGCCACAGCTGCTAGTGTCACATTCTACGTATAAAGGGAAGACAGTTTCCAACAAATTTACATTGGGGCAATCCATCTTCTCAGTTCTGACCTGGAACCTCCAACACACTACCCCATAAGATTTAGGGCCAAACTGGAGGTTTCTAAGAGGCATTGTGTGTTGATAAGCAACCAAGTGGGACCAAGCAAAGGTTCCCACCTCCTCAATTTGCCTCTCCCCAACACTCCAGTGTATTCTCCAGATGAAATTGAAACTGTGTTTATCAAACATTACTTAAGCTCCATGGTCCCTTCCATTGGCGTCACGGATGACGCACATACGTGATTGTCTTTTATCTACGGATATCCAGGGAAACACTAATGATGCTTTTAGCGGTGACAAGGTCTGGGCAGGGAATATGTTCCCTTAAATGTTTTATCGCAGAAAAATAAATAAGAACAGCATTTAGGGAATCTTTAATAGTAAAGCCCCTTTAAGAGAAAGACCTCAAGGTGTATGTTCTTCCAGGCTAGTCACATCCAGTGATAAACTATACCCACCTTACAACCAGCAGCTTATGTAGGTGCAACCACTGATAAATTAAAACAGATCAAATTGTATGTTCCGCAACTGATGATTTCCCATGTCAGCATGAAGAGAGAGCGATTAGTGTTTGTAGGACTCTCCCTCATGACCCTGTGACTGTGTTCAATTATGTGGTCTGCAACCCCTGTCTCTTTTGATGCAGTGAAGGTGAACAATGACTGTGCTCTGTTGGGCTTCGCCCCAAAAGACAGTATTGTAATCAGGGCAGGTTTTCTACATGGCTGACTAGTTTTCTCCATTGAAAATAGTCAACATGTTGGTGGCTTTTGTTTTCCTTCTTTAGTAAACAGATACTGGGTTTACTGCTTGTGCCATTAGTCATATACCTCAATCTAGGATAGAGTAGTAGGGGGCTTAGTCTGTATTCTGCCATGCATTGGCATGGAGCAGATTTTAACTATCATCAGCATTTGTGTTCTACAAGCATGGTCTCCTTCCTGGCCAACAACTGGCTCAATGAATGCATATAGCCAAGCATGCTCTGGGAGAATCTCTAGGCCTTGCTGGTAGGGATTAGAGTCAAGCCTTGCATTCTGTAAAAGTGTTCTATCTTATAGAATACAAAAGCTGAGATTAATGTGTGTGTAATGCTTGGCTTGAATCACCCTTCAGCCTACCTGGGTAATTTTAAGTGCAGTGGGTCACATGGTTTCTAGAACAGGCCATAGCTGGATGTCCAAAACAGTGATTTTTTTGTATGTATCATCTCAGGGATGCAAACTTACCACCAGTGCCTGCACTGCCTCCCATTCCTGTGGGGACTGAATTTTGTGAGCAAGCAGGCGAACAGCTATCTGAGGACTGAGAAGAACAGCATGTTAAATTGAGCAAGTTCAAACACATTCTATGTCAGCTATATGCCATCAGATGAGTGGTGAAGAGATTAGGAGCCATATATAGGAACAGAGAAAGGGAGAAAAAGAAATCTAAAGAGAAAGAGATGAATAAATAGCAGAAACTTGATACCAAGAGAATATTAAACCCAGAGACAGTGCTAAACCCCACGTCACAGCTAACTTAGACAACAGTGGATCTAAATATACAATTCAGGGAGATATTTTGAGTGTAGGTGAAACTTACTCCTGAATTTCCATGGGAGCAAATGACACCAACTCCTAGAAAAAGGGAGCCATAGCTCTCATTCAATAGCAAAAGACAAACAACCAGATAGCACAATAGCCATAGACATCTATATCATTAGATGTCAAGAGACTATAATAGCAGATACATTGCTAGTTTTGAAAGGACTACTAAAACCCGGAGAGATCCCAAGACACAAACCCAAATTCTTTACTGAATGCTGAGAGGAGTTGTCAATTCAGTCACATCTCAGGATGCCAAAGCACTGCTAATTTATAGAAACCACCAAATGTGAGATCACTGAGACACTGAAAGCGTCATGATCACCCAAGACACTTCTAAAAGAGATACATCACTATATATCAATGGAGGAGTGTGGCTCAATGGTTAGAGCGGCAGACACTGATGCAGAGTTCTGGCAAGGGACCAGGGTTCGATTCCCGCCTCGGTGGGGTCTCGGGCTCAATTTCCTCAGACCTGTTAATTCTCGCCTCGGTGCCTATTCTAATCTCGGGCCCCACGCTGCAACTCTGGGCAATAGCTTGCTTAGCCTCCACACCGGCCCAAACAGAGCTAAGGATGCCTGGCTTCACCCTGGGGGTGCCCAGGAGTGGACATTTCACAGGGAAAGCCAGGAGGGGTTCCACAGCGGTATGAGTATCAGCGCCAGGAAGCCGAATAGGTGACACCGCAAGGTGACCGTCTGGTGACAGTGCGCTCTATAAGTACCATGACATTTACATCAATAGACTTCCAAATAAGAGACAGCAATGAATCCAAAAACACAACTAACTCAGAATCACTGGTTGGCAAAACTAATGGGAAGAGCTATCTCCAATATTTTAAGAGGCATAATCATTTGTGATACTGCAGAACTGAGACACCGACTGTTTTCTGATAAATCGATAAACCCAATCACATCACTGACTACTGAAAACACACAAAAAAGCATGGTGATCTTTAACTGCTGCCAATAGTTTGCACATTATTGTAAATGAAGGTATGAACATTAAAATTTCTCATACAAATGCCCCTAGTGCAAACTGTGAATGAGCTTTTTTTTTTACATACCCTTCCAGCTCAGCGTTCATCTGGTCACAGAAGCCCATGATATACTCCCAGTCTTCCTGTCTGTTGCAAGGGTTTGTAGCCTTATCTTTTGAGAGGATGACAAAAAAATATAAATCCAAAGATCAGTTATCTCAGAATGATATACCAGGGAAGCTAGTCAACTCTATGTGCAAGGACCAAAGGTCTGAATAACATGGCAAGGAGGCTTTGCAGGGCTCAGTTTAGTATATAGTTAAAGTTACACTCTCTCATACCCTTCGTTTTACAAACAACCTGCACACCGAAGAACAAAATTATTAACAAACTACAATGTAGGTTTTAGCAAACTGAAACTTTCTCACCAATAACTTACTCACCACTACAGAGAAGGAGAATTTCATTGCAACGATACTAACAAGAAATTGACCAAAGGGCAGATAGGGTAGAACATGTATTCTTTCTCTACTAAAGGGTGTTTTTATGGTTTTTACATGCACGGCACATTATTGGTGTAAGAATTACGTTCTAATTTTTATATATTCATACTAGCCCTCATGGAATCTGACCTACTCTGTTCTCAAACACAAGAGGTCAACCACTTGTCCCATGTCATGACTATCAAGTGTAGCTAGAACCTACAAACGACAGGCTATGTCTCAAAGCCAGGGAGGTGTGGTTTGTAAAAAAAAAACATAATGAAATCCTGTGTTAACAGGGTAAATCACCAGACCCAAAGTACCATTGCTAATAACTGAGATAATACATACAGCAGGATTCATGTGCACTGCAACAATTATATGTAATATGTAATATGTGATAAGTTTCTCAAAATTAACAAAAAACATTATGAGTTCAAAGTCTGAGATAAAGTTTCAGAGGTCCCCGGTCCAACATTATTAATAGTTATGGGTGTGCAAATTAACTTTTTTCAGTGACCTTAAACTGTTGCAGCTTGAAGTCCTAAGTTATTACAATTATGAAAACACATATCGGTGCAGAAAGCTACATCTTATGTGGCGAGTAGGTGCTGTCAGATCAATAAATCCATGTAAAAAAGAATGTGATTGCATTACGGGATAGGTGCACAATGTTTATTTACAACATTGTTCCCCGGTGATGCTGCCACTACTTGTTAGAGCTATTAAACCGTAGCTAAAGGTGGGGAAGGGCCATGAATTTGTTAGCAATCAAATGAATTAGTTGTTTTACCACGCTTATCCAAAGCCTATTCAGAATATGTAAATGTTTTAGAGAAAAAGGCACTATTGCAAGCTAGTATGTGGACTTGATTTGTGGGCAGTGGTGAAAAAAAACAACTGTTGTCATGTATTATGAATGTACAGTGCATCACGACTTCTGCTGGAATTAATCTAAGAATTGTGTTTTATGCACCAAAAGACCAAGACGAAGGTCAAGCAAAAAACTTTTTTTCTTTTAAAGAAGGGTGGTGTGGAACAAGTAGCCATAAATGACCAGCAATTATTGAAGAAATTTGACATACAAAACTGTACAAGTATAATATGTGCAGAGAGCTCAAATAACCTGTAGGACCCAGTAGTACTTTTGTATTCCTCCCAATTCACGGCGGACACGCCAGGTTTGATCTCCGAAGCCCCAAGGTGACAATGCTTGTCAAACCTCCTTCGAAGAGGAGAACTGACAGGTGTCTATCAGCACATGCATCTTATGTATCAGAATGATGGTATTATGATAATCCCAGTAGTCATTATGTAAAACAAATAGTAGAAAAATCCAAAGCATTTACATCACACATCCGTACTTTCCCCTAATAGATTAGTCTAATGCCGGCGAACCAGTGTGATTCCTTGAGGTTATTATCGATGATTAATGTAGACAATAAAATCTTTGCTAAAATCATTGCTAACCGCCTCCTTGCTCTTCTGTCCGACACCCAGACCACTCCAGATTTGTGCCAGGGCGATTCACATCACATAATCTTCGCAAGCTGTTCACTATCATACCCAACGTGGAACCCAGCCGTGCTGAGGTCATTGCTCTACTAGACGCTACAAAGGCGTTTGATTTGTTAGAGTGGGCTTCTCAATTCATTCTGCTTGGGACTTAGTCAAGGTTTTTTACACCTTAACAAGCTACTGTACACATCCCAGACAGCCACAGTACGTATAAATGGGATGATATCGGACTCTTTCCTGATTACGCGCAGTACTTGTCAAGGGTGCCCCCTCTCTCCAGTTCTTTTCGCTATTGCAATGGAGCCGCTCACGTCCAGAAAGACAACATCACTCTCAGTGGGGGCTTAACTTTACGTATCGCAGGATATTATTCTCCATGTAAACTGATGATCAAGCTTATGTCCGGAACCCCCACGACTCTTGAACCAATTATACAGGAAGTCATTAGATTTGAGAACCACTACAGTATCCAGATAAATTGGTCTAAATCCATTTTGTTTTCACTCACTGACTGCATGCAGACGTTTGAATCGAAATTTGCCTAGCATAGTAACGGTAAGTTTCAATTCTATTAAGAACACGGAGGCTTCAGATTATGCTTTTCTCTCTCCGCTGTTTATTCAAAAGTCACCGCATAGCAGCCAGAAAAGCAATAAACATGAAAAAATATATCACATAATACCCAACATCGGGTTAATAAGATCAACAGAAAAAATCAGAACACATTCAGGGAACTCCATATCCCATCAGTCCATGTACATAGTCCTTCTACAGTGTCCATAATCCTTAAGGTAGGACGTCCATTTTGTGGTCTCTTCCTCTTTCTTCGCGCAAGACACGCCACCTCATCCACGGTCTTGTTTTGCGCCATCATTGCCTAGCAGGAAAAACACAACAGCGTGAGCGTTGCCATTCCGCCAGAGGAAAACGACCAAACCTTTAAGAACAACACTCAGCATCACAAGTCTTAATGATCTCATGTAAGGATAAACTGATTACTTACAGCCATACGGGGAGGGATCTCCGCAGGAAGCATGGGTGGGATAATCCTCGCCTCCGTGTCCTTAATAGAATTGAAACTTACCGTTACTATGCTAGGCAAATTTCGATTCTATATTAGGACCGGAGGCTTCAGATTATGCTTGTTCAAAGCTGATTAACCACCAAACTTGCAATATCCACCACAGGCTTAAAATAAAACCGCTTGAAAGTGGAGTCCGAGGACCAGTCTTCCGCACGCATCAGGTCCTCCAAACGTGCTCCTAAGGAGAAAGCTTTCGAGGCCATGGCACCTCTAGCCGAATGAGCCCCAAATTGTTTAGTATCAATGTCAGCTTCTTGGAGCACCCACCGCACCCAACGGGCGATAGTGGGGGAAGATACCGCCTTGTGCGGTTTTCGAAGAGCAATTAAAAGTTGCCTCTCGCCCGGGGGGCAAAATTCCACCGCCACGTCTTCGTACGTCTTCAAACACTGCACCACACAGAGTTTGGGAACGTCCACAAAGGCCGGATACGAGATGGATCTCGTAGCGGACTTCGTACGGTGTCCCACAGTAAACGTAACCCCTTCAGGGGAAAAACATCCGTGCAGAGATATCCAAGGCACGCACATCAGAAACCCGGCGAGAGGACACTAAACACAAAAGCATAGCCAACTTTGATAACTTTTTCACTGAAAGATAGCGGTTGTGCTGCCAGGAAAGAAAAAGGTTTAAAACCACATTCACGTCCCACAAGACGGGATACCTCGGCTCCGGGGGTAAAGAAAGACGTACGCCCGAAGAAGCCTGCAAACCAAGGGATGCTCCCCGATGGGAGCTCTATCCAGTGGTTCATGCGCTGCCGAGATCGCCGAACGCATGCGTTAATGGTCCTGTAGGCCAGCCCATCCGCCGCCAGCTCCGCTAGGAAGTTTAAGATGGGAACGACACCTGCGACCAGGGGATCCAGGTCCCGTCGAAGACACTAACGAACCCACCTGAACCAAGCCGAGATGTACCTCTTTGTTGTACTGTCGGCCCACGCTTTAGACAAGAAGGATTCAGCCGAGCCCGAAAGTCCCGGGAGCGACCAGCGTCTCCTGAAAGCCGCCACGCCATGAGGCGGGGAGAATCCTGCATGATGAGGTGATGAGGCTCCCCGTCTGGATTGAAAAGGAGATGAGGAAACCAGGGGAGTAGGATTGAAGAATCCCAAGAAAGTTCTAGAAGAACCGGAAACCAAACTTGCGACCTCCACCAGGGCATCACCATCACCACGTCAACTTTCTGGCGGCGCAGATGGGCTGCCGACCTCACCACCATCGAGAACGGGGGAAAAGCGTAGGGCTGTTCCCGACTCCAATCTTAGAGGAACGCATCAGTCCCCTCCGCCAAAGGATCCGGTCTCCAACTGAAAAACCTCGGCAACTGGAAGTCGAGACGGGACGCGAACAGATCCACCGAGAACGGGCCTCACATGGTTTCCAACCAGTGAAACACCCGTGCGTCCAGCTTCCAGAGACTCGAATCCCGCAGGTACCTCGAGTGCCAATCCGCCACCTGATTGGCCTGGCCCAGGAGGTACTCAGCCGTTACTGAGACCTGATGGGCTAGGCAGTAATCCCAAAAACCCTTCGCCAGGTCTGCTAGAGCCCGCGACCGAGGGCCGCCCATGTGGTTGGCATAGCGGACCGCTGATATGTTGTCCATCCGTAAAAGAACACATGACTTCGCCGAGTCCTTGGTCCAGCAACGGACCGCAAAAGAGCCCGCCAGGAGCTCTAGACAATTGATATGGAGCTGTTGCTCCTCTAACGACCAACCGCCGCCTGTGGAAAAATCCCTGCAGCGGGCGCCCCAGCCTGTCCTACTGGCGTCCGATTCTATTATCAGATCCGGAATCGACCCAAAAATTGCTCGGCCGTTCCACGCCTCCATATGGGAGAGCCACCAGGACATTTCTCCTTTCACTTCCTCCGATAGAGGAACTGACTGCTCGTAAGTTAGGCCCCTTCTGAGGTGGTAAGCCTTGAGGCTCTGCAGGGCCCGATAATGAACCGGCCCTGGAAAGATTGCCTGCATCGAGGATGAGAGAAGCCCTACTACCCTGGCAATCTGTCGTAGGGACGTGTGAGACTTGGCGATCGTCTGCCGAAGCACGTGCTGGATCTTGGCCATCTTTCGAGAGGGAAGGCTTAAGACGCCTGCACTGAGTCCACCACGAACCCTAGGAACACCATCTTCTGGGAGGGTGTGAAGACTAACTTGTCCTTGTTGACAATGAAACCCAGACCCTGCAAGAGAGAAATTGTCTGGTCGAGTTGAAGCACCAACTTGTTGGGACATTAGGCCATAAGCAGAATGTCGTCCAGATAGACGATCATCCGAATTCCCTGACTCCGAAGGACCTCCACTGCCGGGCGTAGCAACTTGATGAAACACCAGGGGGGCGAGGAAAGTCCGAACGGAAGGGCCGTGAATTCGAATATCTGGTCTCGCCAGAGAAACTGTAGTAATCGACGGTGAGTCGGGTGTATGGGAACCACCAGATAAGCGTCCTTGAGGTCCAACTGGACCATCCAGTCGTTGGGCAAGAGCACAACTCTCAGGAGGTGTATACCCTCCATCTTGAAATGGTTGTATACCAACCAGCCGTTGAACTCCCGAAGGTTTATAACGGGTCTCTTGCCCCCGTCCGTTTTTTCCACTAGGAACACATTGCTGAGGAAACCTGAGGGGTGTCTCATTGATCGGCAAATGGTCCCTTTGCTTAACAGCTCTGAGACCTCTTCGTCGATCAACCGCCAATCTTCTTGCGAGAAAACAATTGGATGAGGCACTCTCGCCTGGAAAGGCTGATCGTAAAATTCTATATGGAAACCTCGCACGGTCTGAAGAACCCAGGCGTCCCTCGTGATGGCCCGCCAGGCCTCTGGGAAACAAGCCAACTGCCGTCCTATTAGCACTCGATCCGGATGGATTACACTCACCGTGGGAACTATTGTTTCCAGCGTCGTTCCTGAAGCCGCCTCTGCCACAAAACCGTTGGCACTTGGTGGGGTAGAAGTTGTTGTAGTTGGCCGTGGAGTTGTACTGGCCTCTGGCAGAGCCTTGTCCCCTATTGGGTTGGTTCTGACCGCCACGGCCGGTCGTGAGGCCCCAACCACGACCGGCCCCCCTAGAAAAACGTTGTTGAAACACCCCCTTGATGGTGGACTGGGCCTTGTCTAGGGAGGAAAAAGTGGAAACAAACTTCACCAACTCCTTTATGAACGGGTCGCCAAACAGGCCGCCTTGCGCCACCGCTCCCGCCTCTGAAGAGACCAGATCCCCTAACTTGGGATCAAGTTTAATGAGTAGCGAGCGCCGGCGTTCAGTAGAGAGCGCGCAGTTGGCGTTGCCCAGGAAAATAACTGCCCTCTGCGCCCAATTAGACAGAACGTCAGGGGCTATTGTAGAGCCCGACGCCTTGGCCTCCTCCGCCATATCTAGGATCTTCGTCAGGGGCTCTATGGTATCCAGAAGCTTATCCTGGCATGACCGCTAAGAGCGGTCGATGCCCTTGCGAGGGTCCTTCACAAACTTAGCCATAAAGGTGGCCGTCTACCCGTCCAGTTCCGGGGTCATGGCCACCTTCCCTTCGAGTGACGGAAGGACATTCTCCCCGCAGGCAACTACGCGCCTCCTTCTCTAGAGGCTTGCGGAGGAGCCCCGCCACGAACTTCGCGACCTTGTCGCCCGGCGTCCAGGCAGCCGACCTCGGATGGATGATATCATCCGGGTCTAGCATACCTGAGGCGTCCTGAGGCAACTCAGTCGAAGTACCGGACGGGCGCCAAGACCGCACTGAGTCCTCTTCGTCGGTGTCCGCAGGGGAGAGCCCTCCCGGAGAGGAAGGTGCTGTCCCCGTGTGCACCGAAGGGCCCGGGGCCGGGAGCGACGCCGGGGAGGGTCGGTTGCCTTAGCCAAAAACGCATCTCTTAGGCGTTCAAAGGCGTCCTTATCCGCACCCGGCTCACCCCCCGAGCCACCGTCCCTACAGACCTTCTTGGGTGCTGGCGGGTGTCCCTCCCCAAGGCACTGGGAACCCTCAGGGGCACCCACTGGTGCGGGAGCCAGTTTCGCGCACTCCTCCGCAATACGGGCCGAGAGCCGATCCTCCATGGGCCCCACTATCTCCTGCACACACCTGTAGATAGATTGATCCACTGCATCATAAAACTCATCATCCCCCAAATACTGGTGGGTTTCCTCCTCCTCCTCCATATAGTACCCTTCCGCCATGCTGCCTACTTGCTATGTCGCGGGAAGGGCGGAAAGTTCTAACTGGCACTAGGGACCAGAGGTATGGGCCAACCGGAGGTTAATGAAGGCTTTTGTCACTGGCAAACCAGGGAGTCTAGTGGCAGCACTCCACCCAGCCCGCAGACCCTCTCAGCAGAGACCGGGTCAAGGCCGCCTCCCTGCGCGCTAGCTAAAGTAAAAGCTGGCAAGCGGGCCAACCACCCAAAGTGCTGAAAAGTACAACCCGAAGGCGTCAATCGCGGTAGTCCGCTAGTACATACCTGTTAAGGGCGTAGATCGGATTGGGGCAATACAACCCAACAGGGCGTCAAGGTGAGGCGGCAGAGGAAAGGCTCCGGCGTGGCTCTCCTCCTCAGCGCGGCTCCCGTCTGACGGGGAAAACCACGCCGAGGAGGACAGAGGCCTGACGCCTCCCTCTAGCGGCGAGGAGGTAACACCGCAACTCTCGGGGACAGTCGCGTCAGGGGCGAAACGTCCCCGCGACAAAATACCAGGGCTCTGAAAGATAAACGTGCACAAGAATATCAATGAAGAGCCCCCAAGCCCAAATACAAAACATATACCGTGCCTAGAACCCAAAACACCCCCACCTTGCAATAACGAGGGAGAGCACAGGAAAAAGCACTTAACTGGCTGCGAAGCAGCGAAGAAAGAGGAAGAAACCACAAAATGGACGTCCTACCTTAAGGATTATGGACACTGTAGAAGGACTATGTACATGGACTGATGGGATATGGAGTTCCCTGAATGTGTTCTGATTTTTTTCTGTATATCTTATTAACCCGATGTTGGGTATTTTGTGATATATTTTTTCATGTTTATTGCTTTTCTGGCTGCTATGCGGTGACTTTTGAATAAACAGCGGAGAAAGAAAAACATAATCTGAAGCCTCCGGTCTTGACATAGGATCCAAGTTCCCCCTGCCTTGGGCCACGGACCTAGTGTGTTATCTTGGCATCTGGCTAAGCCGCAATATGGACGAGCTGCAATGTGCCAACTATAGTGTAGCTATGTCCAGGCTGGATGAAAGAATCCCAACATGGAATCGACTTCCTCTGTTCTTGACAGGGAGGTGAGCAATAGCCAAAATGAACAAGTTACTTACCTTCGGTAAAGCTTTTTCTGGTGGATACAGTATCTCCCTGTGGATTCCTCACCTTGTGAATATCCCCCTGCGTCAGCAACATTCGGAAATTCTTTTGTAGCTTTGCCCCGACATGGACGACATCATAGATGCACGGCATCGTGCGCGGCTCCGCTGACATCACCGACTCCATAATAGGCCCACGTCGGCGTGATGACATCAATTCCGCCCTTATTTCCGTGCCTTCGAGGCACACGGACGGATCAACAACAGTAGATATACACACGAAGTACATAGTACCAATTATACAAAAGAACACACACAGTGTGTAGCCAATGCAGGAAAGCAATTATAATAACACATTTCCTTTGACAATAAAATATTAACATTACAGTAAATCAGGTATAGAAGAGTGGACAATGGGGAGGCGGGTGGGTCAGTGAGGAATCCACAGGCAGATACTGTATCCACCAGAAAAAGCGTTACCGAAGGTAAGTAACTTGTTCTTAAAATGGATACATCTGCCAGTGGATTCCTCACCTTGTGAATAGAGTCCCACAGCAGTCCGCACTCCCGGAGGAGGGTGTCCACTCTCCTATACCAGAAAATCCTGGAGGACGGAGCGCACAAAGTGGCTGTCCCTCCTCACTTCGGAATCCAAGCAGTAATGCTTCGCGAAAGTGTGGAGGGAAGCCCAAGTCGCTGCTCTACAAATGTCTTCTACAGGTACAATCCTAAACAAAGCAGAAGTAGAAGACCTTGTTCTAGTGGAATTAGCCCTTAAACCTTCAGGTGGTTCCTTACCCGCCAGAGAGTAGCATATCTTGATACACAAGACAATCCATCTCGACAGTGTGCGCTTGTGCACCGCCTTGCCTCTTCTGGCACCAACAAAGAACTGGTCATCCACTCTGAACTCTCTAGTTCTGTCCAGGGAGAAGCTCACCGCCCTCTTAGGGTCCAGGCGTTGAAGTCTCTCCTCCTCTTTGGAAGGGTGAGGGGGGAGGATAAAAGGTAGGAAGGGTAATGGACTGCCCCAGATGGAAAGGAGTAACCACCTTAGGCAGAAAAGCAGCCCTGGTCCTGAGTACCATTTGTTCAGCATGAATGGTCAAGAATGGGGGCTTCGAACTAAGAGCTTGAAGCTCACTTACCCTCCTTGACGAGGTAATCGCAATCAGGAAGACCGTTTTAAAAGACAACAGTCTCAAGGGACACCTGTGCAAAGGTTCAAAAGGTGAACCCATTAATAAAGTAAGCACAAGGTTCAAGTCCCATTGAGGCACAATAAAGGGAGTAGGAGGACATTTATTCATGAGACCCTTTAAAAATCTCAAGACCACAGGAGATTTAAATAAGGATGGCTGATCCAGCAGACAGAGAAAAGCAGACAAAGCCGAAAGATAACCCTTGACCGTAGCCACAGCAAAACCATGCTGAGCCAAAGAGAGTGCAAATTGAAGAATATCAGACAATTTAGCCTTCAAAGGGTCAATGGACTTCTCTCCACACCAAGAAACAAACTTAGTCCATCTATAAAAATAAATAGATTTGGTGGAATCACGCCTGGCCGATAAAATGACATCCACCACATCATGTGGGAGAGAAAAGGAATTTAGGTTGCCCTGTTCAATCTCCAGGCATGAAGGTGTAAGGTCTGGAGGTGGGGGTGTAGAACCTGCCCCTCCATCTGAGAGAGGAGGTCTGCCCTGAGAGGGAGACGGAGCGACGGGCATGATGAGAAGTGGAGAAGATCTGTGTACCATACCCTTCTTGGCCAATCCGGGGCGATCAATATAACTTGGGCCCGGTCTTGGCGAATCTTCCTCAGAACCCAAGGAATCAAGGGTATGGGAAGAAACGCGTAAAGCAGTTGAGAGTCCCAACTCAACTGAAACGCGTCCCCTAGTGCTCTTTGCATCGGAAACTGGAGACTGGAGAATGATGGGCATTGAGCATTCTCTTGAGTGGCAAACAGGTCCACCCAAGGAGTTCCCCACATCCGAAAGACGTGACAAACCAACTCCGGGTGAAGCCTCCACTCGTGGTCGGCCGAGAACGGCCGACTGAGACTGTCTGCACGCATGTTCAGAACTCCGGCCAGATGATTTCCCATCAGACAAATCTGATGGCCCTGAACCCAGGATCATAGGCGCAGAACCTCTCTGCAGAGGCAATGCGACCCTACTCCTCCCTGCTTGTTGACATACCACATCGCGGTCGTGTTGTCTGTCAGGACTGCATCGACTGACCGCGAAGGGAAGGAAGGAAGGCCTTGAGTGCCAAACGTATCGCCCGTAACTCTAGAAGGTTGATGTGAAGCAACCTTTCCTCTGATGACCAAAGACTCTTGACCTCCAGATCCCCCGGATGAGCATCCCACCCTAGAGTGGATGCATCTGTTATCACTGTGGCCACCGATGGAGGTAGCTGAAAAGGCTTTCCTTGAGACAGATTGCCTTCCACGCTCCACCAAGATAGATCCGCCGCAGCTTCTCTGGAGATCCAGACTGACTCCCTGAGATCTCCGTTGTACTGATACCACTGCCTGTGGAGGCACCACTGGAGCGCCCTCATGTGCCAGCGTGCATGGTTGACCAACAGAATGCAAGAAGCCATCAGACCGAGCAGACGAAGGACCTTCAGGACTGGAACGACCGCTCCATTGTGAAATAAAGGAATCATTTCCTGTATGTCGCAACTTCGTTGTGGAGGAGGAAATGCCTGACATACAGTTGTATCCAGTACCGCACCTATGAACAGGTTGCGCTGGGAGGGCACCAGGTGAGATTTGGGTACATCTATTGAAAGTCCCAACCTGTACAACAACTGAGTTGTAACCTGCAGATGATGGAGCACCTTCTCTGGAGATTCCGCTTTGATCAGCCAATCGTCCAAATAAGGGAATACCGGTATCCCTGACTTTCTGAGATGTGCCGCCACCACAGCCATCACCTTGGTGAAGACTTGAGGCGCAGTAGTAAGACCAAACGGAAGGACCGCAAACTGGTAATGTTGCGAACCCACCGTGAAACGGAGATACTTCCAGTGCGACTTCAGAATGGGGATGTGGAAATAAGCATCCTGTAAGTCGATCGACACCATCCAGTCTTCTTCCAGCAGCGCTTGAAGAACCTGTGCAAGGGTGAGCATCCGGCGACTCCAAGGGCAAGGCCTCACCTTCCGGATCCCGCGCCGGAGAAGGAGATACCATATTCTTTCGATGCCATCTACTAGGCAACTTCACTCTCGAATCCGACCCCTGCTTCCTCTTCTTATGTTTCTTCTTCGTTGATCTGGAATCATGTCCCGATGACGACTTTGGAGCCGACCTCGACCGGGACCTAGACCTCGATCGCGACCTCGAACTCTTCTTGGCCTCTTTACCTTTTAATTTGGCAACCAGGAGCTTCGCCTCACGTTCATGAAGGGCCTTTGGATTCATCTTCCTACAGGAATGACAACCTTGGACGTCGTGATCGGAACTCAGGCACCATATGCACTCCTCATGCGGGTCAGTGATTGACAATATCTTCCCGCATTCGCCGCACGGCTTGAAACCAGTCTTCTTAGTCCACATCACGACAGAGTCAAAAACACTGGAAAAGACACAGAAAATTACAATAGTGACAAAGTTACTATCAATGCTACAGAGGATCCCTCGAAAACCGTTAGCGTCGACGACGCGGAAAAAAGGGACCTGATGTCATCACACCTACGTGGACCTATTATGGAGTCTGTGACGTCAGCAGAGCCGCGCGCGCGATGCTGTGCCTCTATGACATCGTCCACGTCGGCGCAAAGCTACAAAAGAATTTCCTAATGTTGCTGACGCCGGGGGATATTCACAAGGTGAGGAATCCACTGGCAGATGTATCCATCAGAAGGTTGTGTTACCCAAATTCCTATAAATTTCCTTAATATCCACTTGCTGCTTTGTTCACAATTCCCTTCGGCGCGTGCACTGAAATCGGATGTCGCTCACGAGGGCTGGAGAACAGCTGAGAATAGCTTGGGAAATACTCACACTACCTTTGAGACATGGGGGTCCTTAATGTGGCAGACATGTTGCTATAATTGCTTCGCCCCCGGCCTAATATCTAAATAGACTAGTCTAATCCCTACCAAATATCTATATGCATAACATATACTTCTGATGGAAATCTGATATTTTATATAAACACAGGTCTTGCGTTAGGTCTCGAGTTTCTTTCTGAAGTCCACCAGGGAGGTTGCTGTTCAGAGGTGGAGTCGCAGGTTTTTCCAGGTCTTGGCAGTGATGTGGGAGAAGGAGCAGCGACCCGCAGTGGCTGCAACAGATTGGGGGGAGGGGGTGCAAAGGCTAGTGTGAAACCAAGTTTTCTTGCTGGTAGATGGAAGTTTGTTGATGTAGGCCGGTCCTTGGTTGTGTAGGGCTTTGTAGGCATGCATGAGGATCTTGAACTGGTGTCTCTTCTGGATAGGGAGCTAATTGAGGTTTCTGAAGTGGGGCGTGATGTGGGTCCATTTCGGGAGGTCCAGAATGAGTCTGGCTACAGCAATCTGTATGGTCTGGAGTATCTTGAGGAGCTGGGTGGAGATGCCGGTGTAAAATGCATTGTCATAGTCCAGGTGGCTGGTGACGAGGGCCTGAGTGACAGTCTTCCTGGTGTTGACAGGAATCCATCTAAAGAGTCTGCAGAGCATACAGTGTGTGTGGAAACAAGATGAGGCGACTGCGTTGACTTGCCGTTTCATGGTCAGTTCGCTGTCGAGGATGATGCCTAGGCTGCATGCATAGTATGCATGTGCGGGTCCGAATTCTGCTTGCCACCATCTGGTGTCCCATATGGATGTGAGTCCCCCAAAAATCAGTACTTCTGTCTTGTTGAAGTTGAGTTTGGGGCAGTCAGATGCTCTGTGTGCATCCTGTCAGGAAGGAGGCGATCCATTTGAGGGTGTTATGATGTATGCCAATGTTGTGGAGAGTGTGGTGGGATATGGTGTGGAAGGAAGCTGCGAGAATGAAGCAAATCAGGGATACGTCTCCCCGCGGTCGAGGTGAGTTCTGGTGTCATCCTTGAAGCAATCTGCGGAGTCTCCATGCTGTGGTTGTCTCAGAATTCCGATCGGGAGGTGTAAAGCAGGTGGTTCTGTTCCAGGTATTCAGTAAGCTGTTGGTGGATGGCCTTCTCAAGCACTTTGGCAGGGTAAGGAAGAAAGGGGATCAGTCGATAATTTTTTTGTTCACTGGGGTTAGAGGAGGGTTTCTTTAGGAGGTGTCCGACATTTGTGGGCTTCTATTCGTCCTGGAAGGCTGCTGGATGTGTTGATGATGCTGTTGAGTTCTGTGCTAATTTGGTTGGTTAAGAGGTTGAAAAGCCAAGGGGGGTAAGTGGTCGGTGGGAGCCCCGGCGTGGATGGAAGGCATGATGGCCGTGGTGGTCTGTGTGGTGAATGGAGACCAAGTGGTGATCATTCGGCTGGCGTGCGCTGGTTGGCCAAGGATGTTGATGTTGAGAGCAGTGGGTTGGGAGTTAAACTTGTTGTTCATGGTAGCAATATTGCTGTTGAAGTAGTCCGAGAGGGTGTCGCAGAGTTCTTGGAAGGGGTGGATTGTGTTCTCTGTGGCTGTCGGTAGGAGAATTCCTTGACTATTCTGAACAGTTATTTTGTGTAATTGGCTGCTGTATCAGTTTAAAGCAAAAACAAGGAGATAATGGACGGAGTGCCGAAACTTTTCAGACACTCGCCTCCAGATCTGGGTTGAATCCATCATCGTTCTTTAGCTCACTTCGACACCCCAGTTTGGACAAAGCTATATGCAAATCAGTATTGACCATGTGCCTCATGGGAACAGTCCAGTCCGAACTGCCACGCCAGGTCCTCCTTGGACCGGAAACAAGCGTCCTGTGTTACCCAGTGTCCTGGGTAACACACCTCATCAGCCAGGCTAGCTTAAATCCAGTGGCAAAGTGAGCAAGAGGCCACGTATGGGCATACCCTGGCAACTTAGGGCGAACAAAGCAAAGACAAGGAGATGATGGAGGGAGTGCTGAAACTTTTCACTCACCCCCAGACACAGATCTGGGTTGAATCCATCATCGTTCTTTAGCTTCTCCACTTATTCAGGCTGTGATGGTTGCTTTCTTGCCTTCCTGCTTTGTTCAAGGTGGAGCACAATTGTTTCTCAAGTCGATAGCAGTTGCACTTGTTGGCTGTGAGCTTTGGGTTGTACCAGCTGGCTTGTTTTGAGGTTTTGTTGTTTTTTGCTGGTTTTGTCAGTGCAACATTGTCAGCGCATTCGGTGATCCATGCGGGGAAGTTCTGGGCAGCCTGTTCTAGCTCTGGTGAGGCATCGGAATGGGTGGTAAGGGGGTGGCTTGCAGGCTGATGGTGGCGGACGCGTGAGCTCGGACCTCCGTGCTGGCCCCTTGATTTATCCGTGACTAATGCCATTCTGACCCTGGGAGAGCATCACAGAGTCTTCCTGCTGCAGTGATGAGCCCTGGGGAGTCGATTGTAGCCCCTGCCTGATGGAGTTGGGGCAATGCGACTGCTGTGACGGCCTCGAGAAGTCTCTACTGTGACGGCCTCGCGAGGTCTCTGACCGAGGCAGGCAAGATGGCACTGCGGTGAGCGCCAAATGGGCACAGATCGCCCCGCGGATGGAAGCTCCAGCTTGGAACACCCTGTGAACCAGCCGCAAGGGGCTGAGTGGACACGTATGGCACTGTATAGAGGGGGACACGTCTTGGAACGCTCAGAGACCCGCACCGCTGGCTTCCGAAGTGGACCCTTCGCAAGATCGGCCTGGAAGCGCAGTCGCGCTTGGGCCGTGTGACGTAGCCTGCTGCCATCGGATGGAGGAGCCTCTTGCCATGGATTGTGGCGGCTCGATCGCCATGTGGGAGGCCACTGCTTGAGGCCCTGAACTATCACTGGCGCCTGTGGGTGAGTGTTATCTCGCGCGCACTGCAGAGAACCGGACATTGGTGCTGGAGGGGACTTTCCTCATTACATCTCCAGCGCCCTGCTACCCTGAAGACACCGAGCTCTTCCCAGACGGAGAGGGAGAGAACTGAGGCTCTGCGGGTGGTGTCGGAACTGCTCCGGGACCACGAGAAGGTGTTGGGGGCTGACACAGAGACGGATAAAACTCCTGAGGGCACGGACACGGATAGGTCCCAGTTTAGTAGTGTACAAATGCCACATATCACACCAGGCAATGCTGACAACATTTTTGATGCTATTAACCCACGCCTCATTGACTCACTTCCTTTGCAGGCCTGATGGGCGGGATGTCTGCCATTATGTTTTCTCGTGCTGTACGATTTATATTATTATTCTGATATTAGTTGCGGGTCGCGGGGGGGGGGGGAGTTTATTTACTCCTACTGGTGGGATGCCTCCCAGGGGTGGGGGTGGATTACACTAAATGGGGCATGGGCGTGGTCGATTCTATATAATGTTGGGGCTGGTGATTGATAGACTGCAGCCACTCTTCCCCACTGTTTCTCTGTAGTTACCAGAGGGAAGTCAGTTTCAGTGTAGTTTGGATGGGGGCTAGTTTCTTAGTACCTGTCCTGGATTTGGGGTTGTTGGGATTCTTATTATTGTTGTAAGGGAATATTTCAGGGTTCTTGGCGTAACTTTTTAAAACAAGCTGTGCAGGACCAATGTGGAGCAATGCAATGGGTTTGATATCTGACTTGAAATGTATATCTTGGAACGTCAGGGGTATGCATACCATGTTACGGAGGCATGAAATACATGCGTACGTAGTCCATAGGAGAGTCCAACTGCCTTTCCTTCAGGAAACTCACGTAACGCCAAAAGAGGACGTTGCATTGCAGCGTAGATAGAAAGGACAGATTTTTTGCACAACTTATTCTACCTTTACACAGGGTGTCTTGATATGGGTCCGGGCGGGAGTCCCTTTTCAGCCCACTTGACAACTGAAAGATCCTGAGGGCAAGAATATACTAGTGGCGGGCCGGCTGAATGGCAGGGTGTGGTGTTGGGCAGTATATATGCTCCAAATAGGGAACAATCTGCCTTTTTCACACAATTGTCTGGGGAATTAGCTCCATTTTTGACTGGCTCAGTACTCATGGGTGGGGATTGCAATTCGTCATGGATGTATTAATGGATAGATCTCACCCCCCTCTCCCTGAAGCACCTACCCATAACCTCTCATGGGTTATGCGGGAATGCCAACATAGGTGGGGACTGGTAGACACTTGGAGGGCGCACCACCCGGCCTCTCTGGATTATTTGTTTTTCTCTGCTATACACGGCCTCCAAGTTCAGCTTGATGCGATGTTTTGCTCTCCTGACATGCATGCTAAGGTACAGCACAGCGAATATCTCACTAGAACATAATCAGACCATAACCCCTTAATGTTACGCGTGAACTTGTTGCCCAGTCGCCCTAAAATTCCGACCTGGCGCTTAAACCCAGAACTATTGGAGGTTCAGGCTTTTCGTGAAGTGGTGGGGGCTGGCATTACTAATTATTTTCGAGAAAACACTGGCACTGCCTCGTCCTTGGCGGTGGAGTGGGATGCCTTTAAGAGTGTGATACAGGGACATTGCATCGCACGTAAGCTTGTAGTGCGCAGAGTATTACTGCAAGGCTTAGAGAGGGCGGATCAGAAGTTGCGGGACGCTGAAAGAGGCCTGAACAACCAGATCGCCAGATATATAGTAATAACTTTATTTCGATACAGTACGTATCATAAAAGCAGTACAACATCAAATAAAAACAATACAGAATATACAGTATAATGCTTTAAGATTCAAGGGATAAAAGCGTTAAAAACAAGTGTGCAGATAATAATAACCTTTTCCATATATACACCAGCATGAAATTTAGTTTTATCAAGGGACACTTACTGGAGCAGCAACAACCTTGAAGTTCTTAAGCGCCAAGCCCAACCTAAGAATTTCGCCATGCAACATGCAAAAAACGGGCGTGCATCTGAGCGCAATATGCGTAGGGCTTCAACATGTGACCTTGTTCCCAAAGTCTTACACAGGGGCTTCAGCCATTTCGATCTTGGCGCTGCATAAATTCCACACTCAAACAAAAAATGGGCGACAGATTCGACCTTTGTATCACAAAACGGGCAATAAGGGAGCGTTTGATGCGGAGGGTTCCAAGAGGAAGTGAATAGTCCTAAAGGGAGCACACCCACCCTAAACTTAAAATACAGCGATCTGTCTCCAGAGTTATGAATTTGGTCCAGATAGGGTTCCCTATAAGGTAACTCCTTAACTAGCAAGAACTGGACGACAGATTTACAATGGTTGGGGTTAGTCATTCGCTTATTATCTACCCAGAGCCAATACACCTTCTTAAGTAACTGTTTGGGGGGTGCGGTTTTGTTGACCCAGGCATCTCCCAAACCCAGCTCGTAGAGCAGAAGTTTGACTTCCCTCAACCAGGGTACCTTATTACAGCCTGGGAGCGACAAAAGATCTCTTAGGGCATCCGCATAGCTACATAGTTCAGGGACATTCCATATCCGAGACCAGAGTAGCAAGGGACGCAATTTTGCTTGCTCACTAATTGGGCATGTGCCTGTATCTAACAAGAGAGGGATTGTGGGGGTACTGTGAGGTAGCCTCATCAGATCTTTATGAAAGTTGTTTTCGAGATGGGCCAGGGTATCAACTCTCTGTAAACCCCACAGTTCAGCCCCATACAGGGCTGCGCTCACAACCCTTGCTCTATAGATATCAATCAGTGCCCCTATTGGTTTTAAAGATGAGGCTCGCTGCTCTTTAAGCAAGGCTCCAGTAGCCCTTTTGTGAGTCAGAAATACCTTCTGGTGGTGAGCTTTCCAGGTCATGGTATCGCTGAGGCGTATTCCTAAATAATCGAATTCTTTGACTCTTTCCAGAGGGATAGAGTCTAAGACAGGAGGAATAACGGATTTCTTGGGGGGGTTGAGGACAAGGAATTTTGTCTTACCTATGTTTATTGCAAGTCCCTTGGAGTCGCAGAAGGATTTGAAGGAAGTGAGCAATTTCTGGATGCCCGCTGGAGATTTAGATATCAGAAGGGTGTCGTCCGCAAACAGGAGCGTGGGCACTTTTATGCCCGCCATGGTAGGTGCATCTGCAGGATGTTGTAGCAGGTGCTCCACCACTCCATTGACATAAAGAGAGAACAGAGTGGGGGCGAGCACACATCCCTGGCGGACGCCCCTGTCTACTGGGATTCGAGATGTTTTTTCTCCCTGGACACCCCATCTGATCTGGGCGAAATTGTCCTCATGGAATTTCCTGAGCAGGGACAGCAAGTAGGGGGGTAGGCCTAGACCATCTAGGACGTTCCAAAGTAGTGCCCGTGGGACCAGGTCGAAGGCAGTACGCAAGTCAATGAAGACTAAATACAAACTGCCCCCTCCCAGCACCACTACTTTCCAGTAAAGCATTAGGAGACGGAATGTCTGCTCGATGGTGCCTGTCCCTGATCTGAATCCTGCCTGAAAGTCAGACAGGATCTTTTCCTCGTCGATCCACTGCAAAATCCTGCCCAGTACCACTTTTCCTGCCACCTTTTGGGTTGAATCCAGCAAACTGATGGGACGATAGTTGGCTGGATCATCCCTGGTGCCTTTCTTAAAGATTGGCACCACTTCAGCGCCTTTCCAAGAGACCGGAAAGGAGCCTCCCAGTAGAACCTCATTTAAGAGTGTGGCAATTAATCTACCCCATACTGCTGGGTGGGACTTCAGCAGATCACCAGGAATCCCGTCCGGGCCTGGAGCCTTGTTAGAAACAATACCACTAATTGCCCTTTCGTCCTCCTGGGTAGTGAAGGGGTCGACGATGACAAGAGGAATAGTTGTTGGGCAGATCGTGGAGCCTTGAGGGGGAGTTTCCCCCGGTGTAGCAGAGTATAATTTGGAAAAATGGGCAAACCATACATCGCCGGGAATGTTGCAGGTTAACTGCTGATCAATGGGCTTGTTTCTTGCTCTCAAGAGATCCCAGAACCCCTTAGAGAGGGCGGATCAGAAGTTGCGGGACGCTGAAAGAGGCCTGAACAACCAGATCGCCAGATATATTTAATTGCAGCGAGGGAAAAGTTGCTGTGCAGGTTGAGCGGCTGCGCTGCTTTTATTATAAAAAATATGTTACACGTGCGCATGCAGAGCGCGATAAGTCTGGGGCGTTATTGGCATGGCTAGCTACCCCCGCGCGAAGGGGGACGGTCATCCTGGAACTTCACTTTCCGGATGGGGAGACCCATTAAATACAGTGTGGGATAAATGATCTGTTCTTTGCTTATTATAATGATCTGTATCAAAGCAAGGTGGTCCCTGGGCGGGAATTAAAGCAAAAAAAGTCGGGATGGGAGAGCACACCTCTAGTTTAGTAATTTATCGTGGAATATAAATCTTAAACGTATGTAATCCAATGGTGCTACAGTGCTACACTTGCTGTCTGACAAGTGTAGGCTAAACAAGAAGAAAGAGTGCTAGCAAATACGGTAGCAAACACTGTGCACTAGTGTCCCGTGGGACTTAACAATGTAATAAGGCAGTAATTAGTAATCAGTCACAACACAAAAAACAAATCCTTCATGTATGGGAAAAACAATTGTATTCATCGAAAAAGCGTTAGATCATCATTATGAACAGTTGTATATACAGTGATTGCAAATAGCTTATTAGCAGCTCATAAATGCCAATATACAGTCATTACATCATGACCTTTACAATAACAAATGCATTAATATGATACAGTTTTCATATGCTTGTGGACAGCCCGATGCATTTCGGGGCATTGGTGTCCCTTCTTCAGGGGAAATCTATAAAAAAAACAAGATTCAACTTACTACTGACGAGATACAAATAAACTGCGTTTACATCAGACATCCATGGAAGAGGAAAAATTCTATGGGGATCATAAATAACAAACAATCTACATGTGACAAAAGGAATACTACCGACTAATGTAGAATCCTAAAGTATTTGCCCAGAAATATCACAGGTAGAAAAAGTAAATCAGTGGCTGAAAAAAAGGATACACCCAAAGTGCCATTGTGAAGCAAAGGTTCAGACTGCAGTGAGAGCAATTGAGAAAGAGTGCATCCCTCATAACGACTCCTGGCTGAACTCAATGGTGAAAAGACTTAGTAGAAGTGTAGGAAAACCGAGTACACCTGGTTCACAACCCAACGATAAACACGGTGAGTGCAAAACGGCGGACGAAACCCCTCGCGGGTACCTGGCTGAATGATCTCGTTAAAATCTTAAGATAGTCCTGTGGGACGGCGGTGCGGCCAGAGTGGCTTTGAAGACGTGCTTTCTGTCCACGTACTGTGGTGGCCTGGCCACCTCGGACCTCCTCTCCTACTACCAAGCTTCCCAACTACTTGTCCTTAATGAATGGTGGTATAGTGATAGGGGTGATCCGGCTTATGCCCTGGAACGATTGCTCATGGGGGATCGCACGCTCCACACCATCCTTTATTCAGCTCGCCTACGCCGTGGGTTGCCATCAGTCACCAGAGTGGTCTTTGCAGTGTGGCGACAGTCACTACGCCGCATGGGATGGTGGGGCAAATTGACGGCTGAGACGCCGCTTTGGCATAATGGTCTGCTCCCGGAGCTGGCCGGGTTTGAGGGTTGGGAGGCCATTGGGATTACACAACTGGGCCAGGTCATGTCCGGCACCACCCTCAAATCCTTCGAGGAGCTCCGCACAGAGTTCCAAATGCCTCAGTCCCAGTTCTTCCGCTACCTCCAGCTGCAGCATGCCCTCACCCCGAGCATCGCCGGCCTCGACTCCTTGCCGGAGTTTAGCCCGGTCGAGGCTAAAGTGTTTATGGGGGACCTGGGGGACAGGAAGGTCTCTAGGATTTACCAGACACTTGTTATCCATTGCTCCTCCACCCTACACTCCCTTCGGGAGGCGTGGGAAGTGGACGTGGGCCCCCTTGATGAGGACGATTGGAGGGGGGCGCTGGAATCCCCACGCGGAACCGCCATTGCAGTCCGGCTCCGGCTAATTCAATTCAAATACTTGCACCGCGCTTACTATACGCGTGAACGATTGTGGAAGGCTGGTTTGATTGCATCCCCGGAATGCCTGCGCTGTGGGGCGGTGCCTGGCTCCTTGATGCACACGGTGTGGTCGTGTGGCCGGCTGACTGGGTTCTGGAGGGGTGTGTGGAGTTGCCTGGCGGAGGTCCTGGGCTGGGACCTTCCTCGTACCCACCGGCTGGGTCTACTGCATATTATGGAAGGGATTGGGGGCAACATATATAAGCGCCACTTGTTGCTCTTGGGGCTGGTTGTGGCTAAGCGGGACCTGGCCCGGGCATGGAAGTCAGTGAGGGCCCCCCCCCCTTTCTGCATGGAAGGCTGGGCTGGATTAATTTATGGGTCTGGAGAGGCCGATCTTTGAAGCGAGGGGCTGCCCGCGCAAACACTACAAAATCTGGAAGCGTTGGGCCGACTACCGTGGTCTATCCTTGGACCCCCCGGCGGAGCAGGAGGAGGACATTTGATCACAGTGACAATTTTGGCCTGGAGCGGCGACGCCCTGGTGGCGTTACACCTGCTTATTTTCTTTTTATCTTTTCTCTATTGCTTTCTATACACGTGTGGTAGGGGGGATTGGGGGGGTGTTCAGAGCGGGGGGGGTAGAGTTGTGGGTTAGGGTAGGTTGCTGGGGAGTTTCTATATTGAGCCTATTGTGAGTCTGCTCTATCATTTGCTGCCTATGTAATTGCTATATTGATATTGTTGTGGTGATCTTTGTGTGTGGAGATGCCACATTCTTGATGCTCATTTGCTCAATAAAATTGGTTGTGAAAAAAAAAATCTTAAGATAGGTGCAGTGGTGGACTCAATCTTAATGGATGCGTCTGCAGGATGGCAGAAAGCTAAAACAAAACACAGCTGGTATTGCCACAGCCAAACATGTGAAGTGACAGTGATATTAAAGTTTAGATGATGCCACAAAAGAAACTCACCTAGAAACAACAGGTGCGCAGACTGCTAAAAGTTCACCAAACGCTCCCTAGTGTGCCTCGCCGAACTCTCTAACAACTCCTCAGTGACGAACCTGTATCAATGAATACCAACCGCTAAATGTAAGTGCGTTTGACTAATGAAGCCCTAACTGAACTTTTTTTTAAAAAGACTGATAACCCCAGGTTTACCTTGAATTTGAAATTACGTAAACCCGGTCTGCTAAACTGGTTGGCTCCGTCGTCAGCAGGTGACTGCCGCTGCTGGAGGCTTGAATTAAAGAATCAAGGCATGTAATGGGGTAATGAAAAGAGTCGAAGAACTTAATGGTGCGCGAAAAAGGGCGCCATGTTGGAATGCAGTAGAAAGAACGCTGTACCGATCTCCCAAATGGAGACTAAGCGTATTAAGAACATCACGATCAATGTTAAAGAGGTGTAGCCTGGAAAAATCAAGCATTGAATGTGACAAATACAGAAACCCACTGCAAACACAAAACTGTACAAAAAATTGTCTCTGAAACCTAAAATATATTGGCTAAGCTATCTTTCAAAAGGGATGCTGGAGGAAAAGATATCTAACTGTCAGTGAACTAGACGACC
Organism: Lissotriton vulgaris; assembly: GCF_964263255.1. Classification (NCBI taxonomy): domain Eukaryota; kingdom Metazoa; phylum Chordata; class Amphibia; order Caudata; family Salamandridae; genus Lissotriton; species Lissotriton vulgaris. The sequence goes on along the minus strand of NC_141695.1, from coordinate 616,159,432 downwards.
ACTGGTGGAGGGCTCACTAAACGAATGTGCATGCTGCTGATGACCTGAGATGCAAAAGTTTAGAGATGTACTCAATAAACCTGTGTATGGCAGACCCGGGGAGGGTGCAAAGAAAGGCAAATGTTAAAGCATAAAGAAGAACCAGATGTGATATGGGGATTGTCAAATAGAAAGGGAACCAAAAGGTGTGTGTGAGGAAAACAATGAAAAGTCATGACAACAAAATAAAAATGAACAAAACGTTTCCTTTGATATAGGATGAGTTGCAGACAATACAGTATTGTCATTAATGAGTGACACAAAATGCACACATATGGCCAAACATATGACGGGACCACAATACAAAATGGTACATAAAGACACTTCTAGATTAAAAGTTCTGTCAAAGACATATGGAACAGCATACATAGAACACAACAAGACACAGGACATATCAAAACGATCATGGACACCTGTCGGGTGCATGGACCCTAGTGTTTGAATCCAAAAAAGTTCCCTGGAGTAGTAGCCTGTTAGTGTCTGAACCTGGTCTAACAGTGATTTGTTCAATAATTTGAAACCTTAACTGTTTCGCCTCCTCCCAATGAGTGGCTAAACTCGGAGTTGTGCTTTTGGTGCGGATCCGGCTCTTATGTTCGGTGATCCTGACTTTCAATTTGCGCGAGGTTTTGCCTACGTATGCCTTGCCACATGGACATTCGATGCAATAAATCACATGGGAAGAATTACAATCAGTGGTGTGTTTTAACTTGATTTTTTGGTCTGAAGTGGGGTGAGTTAGAGTGTTGCCATTCGTCACATTGTGACAATGGGTGCAATTGTTACACCGGCGTGTACCCAACCAATTCGCCGTAGTTTGTACAGGATGCGGCGTGGCCAACAAGGTACGCAAGTTTTTCCCCCTCGTGTACGCAAACAAAGGTCGCTCACTGAAAATGCTGTGGAAATCTTCTTTATGCTGTAGAAGATCACAAAGTTTGAAAATAATGGTTTTAATGGATTGGGAAACAATGGAAAACGTAGAAACAAACAATGCGTTGACTAGTCTGCGTCGGTTGTTTCAACAACAATTCATGACGTGGTTTCAGCATTGCTTTGTGCAAACATGTTTGTACAGTCACCTGTGGATAACCGCGCTCATGAAATCTCTGTGAGTACTCAAGGAGTTTAGTGTTGCAAACCTCTGGATCTGAGCAGATTCTGCGTATTCGTATGAACTGCGAATACAGAAGATTCTTAAGAAGACTCGCTGGATGAAAGCCTTGAAATCAAAAGAGTACTGTTGCGGTCGGTTGGTTTAGAATATACCGTAGTTTGGAATTTGTTAAGCGCAGTCTTATGGACCTGTACATCAAGATAATGTATAGTTTCTGGTTGTATATTATGGCGGGAGGCCATTCAGGATTTCCTGGAGGCAGCAGATCTTCCAGCGTTAGATAGAGAGAGGGCGGAGTTGTTGGGTCAGGACATCACCTTGGGAGAGGTCCGTGGCGCAATTAAACATATGGTCCGGAAACATAAAAACAGAGTGGACGGGCTGCTTGTGGAATTTTATAGTGCGTATGTCGATCTTTTGGCCCCTAGACTGGTGACATTGTATAATACTGCAAGAAAGTAGCGACTTTTGCCTGCTACCACTCGCGAGGCGCTAATTATACCATTGCTAAAACCGGGGAACCCCCCCATGACAGGACGGCCTATCGCCCGTTGTCAATGCGGACCACAGATTATAAAATTTTACACAGATTCTGGCGACCCGGCTGCTCCCATTTATTGTCCAACTAATACATAATAATCAAGCGGGGTTTATACCAACCCGGAATACGGCCAAGAATGTGCAGCGCCTTATTGACATATTAGAAGCTGATACCTATCACAAAGCCTCTGCTGTTTTCTTGGCAATAGATATTAAGAAGGCCTTTGACAGTTTGGAGTGGCCTTATTTGTTTCAAGTCATGCGACAATTTGGACTAGGAGATCGCTATGTAGATTTGAGGGCTGCCTTCGACCTGGTGCCACGGGTTAAATTGTGGCAAGTTTTACAGAGTCTGGGCGTCCCTGTGGAATTGCTGACCTTGATAATGTGCCTCCACGAGCTTACTTTTGCTAAAATTCAGTGGGGCGGCCATGGGATGGTCACAGCTGACTTTCCCGTTGAGCGAGGGGTTCGACAAGGGTGCTCAATGGCACCAACCTTGTTTACTCTGTACATAAACGGTGTTGACCCTCGTATGGTACCAGCGCCAGTAGATGCTCCCTCTCTTTCAGGTCTAAAAGTCCCTATTTTAATGTTGGCGGACGACACGCTTATTCTATCTAAAACACCTAGTGGCTTGCAGCGTGCTCTGTACATTTTTGAAAATTTTTGTGGGGAACATGGTTTAGAGGTGAATGCAACTAAAACTAAACTCTTGATTTTTAAGCCGCACCGCAGTTTCAAGTCTAAAAGTGTCATGAGCGGACGGCCTCTTGAGGTGGTAAACTCATTTACGTACTTGGGTATCCAGGTTGAAGATAACAACAGGTGGAGTCAGCACATAAATATTGCTACCCTGCGACACAAGCAATTAGCCGGTGCCATCAACACAGGAAGTCTCTGACCAAACCCGTCAAGCCAGCTTTGCTGGTTTACGAAGCAAAGACAATTGGGTCCGCACTCTATGGTGCGGAGATGTGGGGCTTTGAAAATCTGAATTCCCTCCAAGCCTCAGAGAACAAATTTTTACGGTTACTCACTGGTACCCCGAAAAGCACTCCATTGCTGCCTTTAAGATATGATCTTGGAAGGAAACAAATAAAGGATCTAGCCAGATTACGACCAATCCTGTATTGGCGAAGGCTCTGGACTACTCCCGAGCTTTCGCACTATGCTGAAGGTTTTATTGAGGTCATTAAGGCGGACTGCTTTCACAAAATTAGCTGGCTCAATTCACTGAAAGCAATATTGTTTGAGCTTGGGTTAAGTTCAATATGGCTAGATCCAGTAGGTGCAATATTTCCCACCAAGTCTGTCCTAAAAAATATATTTGGGGAAAACGTTGCTAGTAGGAGTCTTAGTAGTTCTAGCAATGGGTCCATGTCTGCGAGCTTTCTTGAGGTCAAATTATATCCCCCTCTGGAGTCATACTGGGATATTATTTCAAAGCCAGGCGACAGAAAGCTCCTATTCCAACTGAGAGCTGGAGCCCTCCCCATAAGATCTCTGACAGCTAAATGGGGCACAGGGGGGAGTGACACTTGCCCAGCCTGTGGAACAGGGAAGGAAACACTTGGTCACTTTTTGTTTTCCTGTAAAGCTTACTGTGCTCCAAGACGTGTTTGGCTAGCACCTATGTGTAGGAACCTTGGGACCACCTGCAGTTCTGTTGCCCTGCGTATTATATGTTCAAGCCCACTTACATGGATATTAATAGCCACAGCAAAATATACTGGATGGGCATGGGCGATCAGACAGAGACTGCTAGTTAATTAACTATTCTATGTCTGTAAAATCTGTCTCCATGAATTTGTTATAATTGCTTTTTAGACCATTAATGTTTTTGTAACCAGACAGAGACTGCTAGTTAATTAACTATTCTCTGTCTGTAAAACTGTCCCCATGAATTTGTTACTATTGTTTTTTAAACTATTAATGTATTACAGCCTTGCCATTTTTTCTAACAATGTTTTTAATAATGTATTAACCTTTTTAAAACATTCAACAAATACTGTGAGAAACTTTTTAATTAAGTGTATTTTATGGATTCAATAGTGCACTGTCTTTGTGATTGACTGTAAATTTAATTCTATTTTAATATTTTGTGTATGTCTTGCTTTTATGAGTAATTACTCGAATAAAGCACTTTTGAATTGAATTGCTATGTAGATTGGATGTCTCTTTTGTATCGTCAGTCCACAGCGCAGGTGAAGACAGGAGGGATGGTATCGGATGCTTGCACCGTGGGTCGGGGTACGAGGCAGGTATACCCCCTTTCCCCACTGCTGTTCGCCATGGAGCCGATGGCGGCTGGGGCCAGGACGGGACTGCATTATTTAGGATTACGAGTGCGTGAGCGCATTCATCATATTGCATTATATGCTGATGATCTCCTTATGTTTTTGGCCGATGCAGAGGGTGCCCTTCTTGGTGCGAAAACTTTATTGGAGGATCTTGGCATGATTGCCGGACTCAAGGTAAACTTGGCAAAGACCTGTCTGTTCCCTACCGCACTGCAGACTAAAGGCCTCTCATCTACACAGATTGTACGGTGGGAGCGTCAATGCATGACGTACCTTGGCTCTCGCATTTATCACACCGAAACGGACCTATTGGAGGGTAATGTGGGCAGGGCAATTAGAGCGCTTAAGGGCTGTATTGAGTTTTGGGGCATGCTTCCACATTCGGTGGCTGGACGGGTGGCCATCCTTAAGATGATAGCACTCGCTAGACTGCGGTACTATTTTAGGACGCTACCTATCTCGGTTTTTAAGCAACTTCAGTCGATGGTGGTTGGGTTCCTCGGGCTTGGGGACGACAGAGAGTGTCTCTTAACACATTGATAAGACCAAGATTGGAGGGTGGCTTAGCAGTCCCCGACTTCGAAACATTATTTAGCGGCGCAGTTACAGTGGCTTACTCAGGCGGTAACAGAGACGTTCCCGAGTTCTGATGACGCAGAGGGGAATCCGGTTGATAGACAAACGCTCTCCAGAATACTATTGCAATTGCTGCTCTCGGCCTCCTCTTTCACTCAAGAGATGGAGACATTTAAACTCTGCTGGAATAGAAGTCAGTGGTGAGCACAAATAGTGCGACCGTATGCCCCTGAGATTCTGTTGACGGTGTGTACAGCTTTACCGCACAGTGGAAATTGGGTGGTGTTGATTGCCTGGGCGGTGAGGGGGCTGGCCACCATGGGAGACCTCTATGAAGATGGCGCTGTGATTCTTTATGAGGTATTACAGGACAGATATGAGCTGGCTCGCGGGGACTATTTATTGCACTTGGCACTTATAACGGCCATCCAGGCGCACTGGAAGATGGGGCTCAGAGAGGTCCCAACCTCAATGGCTTGCCAATATGAAGTCCTGGCAGCTGGTACCATCAAGGCGGTTACATGTTTATATCGCCGAATAACACACGAGAGACTGACCTCATTGGTGACGCTCCGACAAAGGTGGGAAGAGGACTTAGGCGATACAATTCCTGAGAAGGCATGGGCGGGACTGGTGGAGCGAGCATGGTGAAGCACCAAAAACACACGCTTTCAATTGGTGCATTTTTTCATTCTCCATCAAGCTTAATTACGCCAGCAAAAATTAATAAATATTTTAATGTGAATTCAGGAATGTGCCAACGTTGTAACATGATGGGAGTGGATTTCTGTCACATGATGTGGAGTTGCCCTCAAACTGGAACATATTGGGAGGAGGTGGTAACACTTGTGCAAGATGTCACAGATGGGGACATAGAACCCACTATAGGCCTTTGTTCACTGCACTGGTTCCCCCACACGTCTAGGAATAAGGTAACAAGTATGTTTTTGGATTTGGGGCTTCTGTTGGCGAAGAGGGAGATTACAGCTCCCTAGTTTTCAGAGATGGCGCACTGATTTTATTAAATGGGCGGAATGCGAGGGGTCCAAGAGATTACAGTTGGCGGCCCGCGTTAACAGCGACAGGGCTTTAGAGATGGCAAAGGCTTGGGAGGCACTAGTGCAATCATTGAAAATCCCGGATACCGACACAGATGAGGAATCGGGCGCGTCAGAATTAGAGGCGCCACCCTGAGTGGATACACCTCCCTAGGGGGACCACCACACTGAATTCTCACATGGGAACTACCCCTGACAGCAGAGAATCGCATCCTTGTTTGCTGTTTTTTATTCATTCACTATCGACACAGCTATGACTTGTTACCACCATTGATCACATATAGTTGTTACGCCAATGGGGAGGGGGGGGGGGGGGGGGGGGATAAGAGGAAGGGACTAGGGATTGCATTTCGTGCTGTTAGATTCATGGCGAGAGGGTGGATATTGTTATATGACACTGGTAGGCCTGTTTATTGCAAAGGAACTCCGTTTGTTATTACAGCGGTTCACACTTGACAAACTCACATGGAGTGTTCTTTCCTGTGCTGCACATGCTTGTCTGATATGGGAGGTATTCCTCGGTTATAATTCAATTTCATAACCTCTACTGTGAATGTAACTGTACTTTGATATCGAATGCTATTGTTTTGTGTATTATAAAACAATAAAAATATATATATTTTTTATAAATCAGAATGGGTGGTGCGGAGTGCTGGAATTGCTTGGTAAAGGTGTGCTAAGTGCCAGAGATTGTGAAGTGAACGGTGGAGTAGTCGAAACAAGTGAGTTCTGTGACGTGACGAGGCTGAATTTAACTCTGTCAGTGGAGGTGAAGATGGGGTCAAGTATGTGTCCAGCTTTGTGCGTGGGTTCGGTGACCAATTGGGCGAGGCTGATGTTGCTCACGTTCTCAAGGAGGGTGGTGAAGTTCGCATCATTGAGGTCGTCGATGTGGAAATTGAGGTCGCTGAACGTAGTGGTATGAGTCAAGGTTTGGGTGGGCAATGAAGTTGGAGATGGCATTGCAGAAAGCCAGTCTAGGTCCTGGGAATCTGTATACAAAGGTGCCTCTTATCATTGTCTTGGTGTCGTTCTGTAGTTGGAAGTGGAGGTGTTCCATGAGAGGGGTGTGCTGGTGGTGATGCCTTCGCCGTTTTTGTTAGTGCAGTCTCGGTGTATCATCTTGAAGCCGTCAGGTGTTGCAGTGGCGATATAGGGATTTGAGGAGGGGCTGAGCCAGGTTTGGGTGATGAAGGGCACATTGGGAGAGAGGAGGGTGATGGTGTCCCAAATTGCTGTGTCCTGTTTGCAAAGGGATCGGGAATGGAGCAAGATGCACTGGAGCAGTTTTGAGTTGTGCATGGACTTCCAGGCGGGTGTGTATGAATTCTATTGTGAACAGGTTTCATCAACAAGAATATCTCCTCAGTGTTGACTTGATTTGATCTAGGTATTTGTAAATCACAGAACTATCACCTAATTGGGTCTCCTGGTGCTGTAGGATTCTCTCAAGACACACCAAAGTAAAACAATGTAATAAAAGGGGGGGGGGGAGTAGAAAGATGAATTTGTTGTATTTAGTCCTACACAGCATGTTGGAAGATTAAAAAGACATTTGGTTCTTTTCTGACGGACACATGAATATCAATAGAACGAAGAAAGCAGGATAGAGAGTAACACTTTTTAGCTGCTCGCCTAGAGAAGGAAAAGCCCCCTGTTTTACTTTCCTAACCAGTGAAAATGTAAGCAAATTACAACTCGAAGATCTTGGTGGCCAAATAGGAATGTAATGCTTAATCTTCTTGGAGCAATTCAGGCCCCAAATTATAAAAGGCTCAGTGTACCTCACACTGATCTCTAAAAGTAATTAGCTCTGTCAGAGATACCAATGTAATACCATCCTGTAATGAGGGAGGTGTGCCTGCTTTAGGGGACCATAATTTAATCTAATGCCTGCATGTTGTATTTAAGTTATCCTCCTTAGGAAAAGTTTGAGGAAGACCAAAATGAATAATATTGCAGTAATCCACCTTGATACTATTACCACTTGTATTATGTACTGGCAAGATTTAGGTCTATGCAAGGAGTGATCTTTCTCAGTACTCAAAGATGTCCTAAAGTAAATTGGTCATCCTACTGGTACCAGAGATTACAAAATGTATTTAACTGGCTTCATCTAGGAAGTATGATTTACTAAGCACCACAATCTCGGTCTTTGCTGCAATGACTTTTAGATAATTAGTTGACACCGATTTACCCAAGTCAGACAGGACCTAAAGCTTCTGGAGTTCGATGACATAGATTTGTCTAAATTTACAATAATCGGAGTGTCATTTGCCTACATTCTGAAATTGAATGTTCTCATCACTTTTGCCAAAGGAATCATGTAAATGTTGAATAACATAGGGCTCAATGAAGGCGCTAGTGGTATCCTGATGTAATGTCCTGAAGATTAAAACAGACAACAGCTATGCATAGTTGGCTTTCATTGCTTTTGGTGTGATGGTGTGCTACTAGGCGGTAAGTTGTGTGCAACTAGGCGGTACTTTCATTTAAACCTTGGTAAGCTCTTCCTATCACCCGAGCCTTTCCCAAACATCCAGAGGATACTCTATGGTGGGGCAAACTACTCTTCTTTTGCAACATTTTCAATAAGGAAGGGAGCCAATCTAACAACTAAAAAAAACAGACAATATTTCCACTGCATACTGTACTAGGTACCACATTAAACATTCGTCCCATTTTGCAACACTTCTAAATACACATTTTACATTAAGCAATGTTGCAGACTATTTACCATTTTCAGTAAAACTAAAATATAATATAATGCCGGGTACAGTGGCAATGAACAATGCAAGTACAATAGCCTCCTACACCAACATAAACACCAACAAACAGATCACTGTGCTGTAATATCACGTCCCAGGCATCTGCATTTAGGCAGGAAAAAAATAGTCATCCTAAGGTAATCACAGTTATCAAATGGTGGGTGACTGTGTGCACGTCTCTCAATTTATTGACGTACGGCAGCAGAATGTGGTGGGTTTCAGAACTGTTAGTGTGAACAAAATTATATTCACAGGTTTTTGAGGCATTTTCATGATCCACCAACACCAAGTGCACAGAGTAGCAAATTTAAATCCGTTGTCTACCAAAATGTATGTATGATTAACTTTTCAGTCATGGACCACAAGCTAAAGAGAGTAATATTAAATCCCTATGTTAAGTATTCTTACACACACTGGGTCTTCTTCAAAACACATAAAACGGCAAACAAAATAAACAAACGTGATGGACTTTTATTTAACATGCAGTTCTCTGGTGCTTTTCTGTTTTCCAGTTCAGTGTGCTGCTATATTCTTGAAATTGACATCTTAATTGCAATCTGTTAAGTATGGTCTTTTTGTAGTACTTGTGATGTCAGAGTTTAATGGACTTGTGTTGATACTTTTACTAGTCAATTACTGTCCTCTGGCCACGAAAACTACTGCAACTGACCCATATGAAATTGCATACTGAAGACTTCCTCTAGGAGGTGGTAGGTGTTACAAATTAAGGTGTACCATTACGCAGTAAATACCAATAAACCCAATATACAACCACACTGTTTTCAAAGTGTTCAATTATTAGGCAAGGTATTGCATCTATGTGCTATCTTAGGGTCCTGTCAATTTTACTTATGTTTATAAGCACAGTCTTAGTGAAAAGGAAAAAGGTACAGAACAAAGAAATATAAGGAAGCTAATTGTTATAGTATGTTTGACTTCTGTAAGAGAGTTAGTTGAGTCTGTGGGAAAAGAGCTGCTAAATTTACAACCTAATCCGAACAGCCAGAGATCATATTACCTGGGTAGAGAAACATGATAAAATCATATACTTTAGTGACCTAGACAAAGATGTAATCGATAAGTGGAATTATTTTAGAAAGCCAATGAGTTAGTTAGAGAGAAATACATTCCAAGTTAAATTTTGTATCCTACTTTTACATCAGTGATCAAGAGAGACACCTGAAGTATTACTGATCCTAAAATAGCTGAAGATTATGTCACAATAATGAACAACAACCAATGGACCATATACATAAACGCAAACTATTTGGATAATTTATTATTTACTCATCTAGTTTCCTGGCGTTAATTTTAGTATTTTACGACATAAGACATGTCTCATTTGCAAAAATATAACACCATATTGTTATTGGGTTTATTTTAGCACACTTGCTAATTAAACACCTTGCACATATTCATTCCACTGTGCACTGAATTAGGTTTTGCTACACTCCTATGGTCGAATGTATGCATGACTCAGGACTGGATTTGAAAGTTAATGATAACAGAATAGTTATTCTCCAAACAGTCAAAATGAACACATTTAAAGTGCTGATTGTCTGTACAGAAAATATTTATTCATTGGCCCATACTTGTCAGAGTTTAAAGGTAAACATGGAGAGTAGTGATTTTAGTTTCCTATTGGTGTGCTCCATAGACCAATCATTGCCATAAGTACATCATGATAAATTGAAGAACTGTCAGGGTTAGGATAAGGAAAGACTCAAGCTGTCAGTTTGCAGGTTTTAGGGCTGGGCGAAAGTAGGAGAGAAGAAGGAATAGAAACTACAAGTCCCAAGAGGCCCCATTCGACGGAGTTTAAGACTGAGGTTAACAAACAGTTGGAAGCTTGAGCAAAAAACTTGGTCATTAACCTGTAAGTGTACTTTCTTCCAGGTCAAATCTACAACTTCCGGGGCTGTGTAGGCAGAAGAATTCATAACCCTTCGATGAGAAAGGAGTAACTGCCTGACAATATTTCAGATAGTTGTATGGTTTCTCGTTCTGAAAATTGGTCATCATGCTCAATCCCTCCACCTTTAAAAAGAATTATTTTAATTAAGCATATCTATGGGTACAGTGTAGCAAACAGACATAGCATACATATTGTGTGTTCCCAGGAAATTGGGAGTTGGTGGACAAGATCACATTGAAAAGGTCATGCATCGGGGTCAATGGAACGCCTACCGAGGGAAAATCTGTACGCCCCCGTTTGAAGACACTCCGGACATTTCTCTGTCCCCCTGATCCTGAGGTTCCTGGAATAATTTACTCTTTCTTCCCGATTGTCTGACTTCCTCACTGCTTCGTCCCCTGGTCATCTCTATTGCCCTCCTGATTCTGTGTCCGATAATGCAGGTCCCCCCCCATCGGAGCCCGACGTTGTCTTAACGCTTTTCGCCTTGAGTTTTGTTTTTTTGTTTTTCTCTTTGTTCTTTTTCTAAAAAAATTAAAAATATCTATATCCTGACTACATCCTGTGTTGCTGAGAAATGTATCCTGTACTCTGCTGGATCTCTAAGGGATCAGTCGCTGCTTTGTGGTGTCATATCATTGCTTTACATGTACTAGCGGCCGGCCCCTGTGGTTGTAGGCCCATACTTGTAATGATGTTGTTTTGCACAATAAAGTTCCCCCCCCCCCCCCCCCCGAAAAAAAGAAAAGGTCATGCATCATACAGTCTGTAATTTCCAGTCTCAGTCCAAGATAGAAGCCTAGCACTAGCAGATGTTAGGGGGCAAGTCAGCAAGGTGCACCACAGAGACACTGCATATAACATTGAATAACAAGGGGGGGGGGTGGAAACAGGGAAGGTGGGGGGTTGTCTGTCTCCTCTCGTCATGCCAGATGTACATGTACGTCTATTTGGATTATTGTCTAGTCGATATGTCCAGTGCTATTCCTCAGCACCTGGGGGCGGGGTGGGGGGGCCTGCCTCCTCCGCGCAAAGCCACAAGTAAGCCTGAAGTGGTTCCCAAATCAATCCCTCCGACTTTGTGTTTTCCCCTGTATGATCTCCTTGGGTAGTGGGGCTACACCGAATAGTTGCATTGTTTATTTCTTACCTGTTTTATTATTTCAAGATTGTGCGTCTTCCTAGGGTTGACATCTTTATCCTAGTCAGTGTTAAGCTCATCAAAGCACCATCAACCAAGGGTTATGTAAGACGCTTCTGTGCTGGGTACTGATTATATTACCCTTGTGTGCCCATGGTTCTGTGATATTCAGGTTTCTTTGCTCTGATTTAGTTCCTACTACACAACTTTCCTGTGCTGGTCCTTTCCCGAAAATCCTAAGATGATCCATTCCCTCTTTTTACCTCAGACTCTGTATATGGTAATTACTACTGTTTCACTTGTCAGAGAAGGAGGAAGAATAGCAGGATTCTCATCGGAACCACAGCCCATTCGGGAATGACAAGACCACAAGAAAGTCTACTCATGATTTCCATACCGGTCATGTGTAAGGCTTCTTACCTAGGAGTAACAGTAATGCTTCCAAAAGGCCCACAGCAGTTAATTGCCCTGTAAGACTCCAGGGCAGATGTATGCTTCATGGATGAACACTTTCAATACCAGTTGGTTGATCCTGAACAAAAGAAAAGTAACCATGGCCCTATCAAAAGCAATGATGGTACCCCACTATCTTTAGGGGCTGTAGAATTCAACCCAAATTATGACCACAGAAATTGCTAATTAGAAGATTAAATTTGACTTTTCTATTATTCTTGGAATTATGTGGCTAAGAAGACCCAATCTTATGAATGGTTGGGCCCTTACATTCAGCTCTACCTACACCTACTGTTTAAAGAAATGTTAGCTGAGGAAACCTGAGAAAGACTCAATTGTGGGGATGCTGGACGATACCCCCAGCCGTGGCTCCTCCAGTGGAAGAAACAACTAGTAAGTCTTCAGATCTTCCTGATGCTACTAAAGACTCCACTGATGTATTTTATGAAAAGAAAATGAGTAGAGTCTTTGACATCTCATAGACAATATGATTATTGTACAATAGAGCTGGTTCCTATAACCTCAATTCCTCGTAGGTGAATTTAACCTTTAAATGTATTAGAAGATGAGTTTCTATGACAATAACTAGAAGAAGATCTTGAAAAAGGATTTAGAAGTCACTCTACACCACCTTCAGGAGCCTCAGTCTTTTATATTACTATGCTATCTGGTAAATGTAGTTCATGTATTGAAAATAGGCAATTGAATAAGAACACCATAAAACAAATTACCATTTCTCACTCAGTTTAGTGCTCTTGAACCAGATTAAAACAGCCAGAGTCAACTCTAAACACAGTCTTCAAGGGAACTTATAATGTGGGCTGGATCCATGAGGGAGGATTGGGGGTGGAGAGTGTTAAAAAATGTCACTAGATACAAGAGATGGAAATTATGAATATTTGTTCATGCCATTTAGCTTTTCTAATGCTCTGCAGAATTCCAGCATTTTGTCAATTATATCTTTCAAGATTTATTGGATATCTTCGTAGTTGGACTGTATTCTTATTTTTTTCTGCCCTAGAACACTGTCAACATGTGAAAGAGGTTTTGGAAAGTTGAGGAAACACCACATGTATGAGAAGAGAAAATTTGTTTTCGCAGTATCAGAAATTACTTACTGGGTTTTCAGATATCTGGCAAACTCATAAGCATCAACACTAGCAAGTTACACGTGACTTGAATGGCCTCAATCCTCCAATATCAAAGACATCAAGCAATTAATTGGAAAACCCTAGCTTTATAGACATTTCTTATACACCTTTTTGTCTCTAGAAGCCCCCAGCATGAAACTGGCAAACTTTTCATTGGGGTAAGAAAGAGTTCGCTTTCAACACTCTAAAAGCATTGTGTACTTGAGCCCCTATTTCAAGACATCCCTACATGAAGTTGCAATTTATTGTACCAACAGATGCATCCTTCTACGCCAACAGCTTCAATTCCAGGACATTTACAAATACAAAGAATAACTCCACAATCTAGAACCATGAACTCCTTGCTATTAAGTAGAGTTTCTCGCATCAGCCTCATTATTTAGAGGGAATAATCAGAGATCACAGTGTGGAACGATCCCAGGAACTGCTTTATCTCACAAACATGAAGTGCACCAATGTGAGATGTTCTCTTTAATTTCTCTTGTTTCCAATATAGGATCACGTACCCTCCATAAAACAATCATGGCAAAGTATACGCCTTATTTCAGCCAGTGGACGATAAGGTAATAACTGAAGACCCTCAGAGTACTTTGGCAGTTTCTAATGGAGAAGTGCAGGACAACCTTGGCAAAGGTTGTCAAGGTCCTGGAATTGGAGCCATTGGCGTAGAACAGAGCTTTCCAAACTGTGTGTCGCTGCACATTAGTGTGTCGGCTGCAGTGTGTAGGAGAAGCAGGCGAACGCATGCACACTGTGGTCTAGGGATCATACAGGACGATACTGCACATCGGGTTTAAACAGCAGATGCGGGCGTCATGACGTGATCACATATCAGAATCCCTGTTGTTTTGTTGCAGACACATTATCCGTTTCTGCAGAAGAAGAGGAGTCTTGTGTAGCGAGCCATGGGTGCAGTGAGGGCGCCAGAATCTGAATCCGAGCCGCTGAATCCAGCATCGGCTTCCCGCCTGCTCCTTGACCATTCGGCTACCATTGTCAGCTGACCTCCTACCCCCAACACTTTTACTCCAGTTCCCCCCCCCCCAATTTTTTATCTTTAAATACTTTTAAATATTCTTAAATATTTACAATAACCTCCACACTGTGGTGTGTTAACACCAATTTCAGGGGAACCTACATCAGGGTCCCCTAGGAGGTCCTGGACCTTGACACTTGCAGAGGCCCTGGAGAGAATCCAACCCAGGGGGCAAGATAATGCACAATAAAACAATAGTGCTCTTGCGCCGCCCCCTCCTCTCTTGATAAGAGCGCTGCTCCAAACCAATGTTGAACGTGATCGGTGACCAGAAAAAGAGTTCTTCATAATTGTAAAGCAGCACATCAACTGTAAAACCTCTCTAAATTAAGAGGCATAAAGTGCAGGCCCAGACTGGCCGTTGCAGGCACCGGGCAATCCCCCGGTGCGCCGCAAGGGTGGGGGCCGGTTTTGGGCCCCTGGAGGCGGTTTATGTTACAGGGCCGTTTTTGCAGCGTTGCTGCAAAAACGGCCCTGTAACAAAATCAGCCGAAAATCGGCCCTGGCAAAGAGCGCGGTTGCACCCCCAACGCCCCTTGGGGGTTGGGGGGCCAGCCGAGCACTTTGCCAGGGCCGGTTTTTGGTTCTTAGTCCGGCCTTCATAAGGTGGCTCTGAATAAAAGTACAAACCTTATTATCCATCTTATTTTACTGTTTAGTTACTTAAATTGCAGTTGAATGCTCCCTAAAATGGATATATTTCTAATTAAGAAAAGAAAAGATGGTGAAGAAGACATTTGCAATTAACAAAATGTATCAGCTATAGGGGAAACTAGGAAAGAATCAACTGTTAAACAATCTGTTTCAGTACGTAAGAAGTCTGAAGGAAAAAATTCGAATCCTTATTTATACAATAAACTTTATGTGAACCTGGGGTTCACATTTTCTAGTAATGACAACAATCTTTGTCCCCAGTGTTTAGTTTGTGGGAATATACTTGCAAATGAAAGTATGGTACCAAACAAATTAAAACTTCATTTCACCTTAAAACACAGTCATCTGCCAGAAAACCCAGTATAAAACTTTATTGAGCTTACAAAGGTTATCAAGCAGCAGTCTGCATCATTCACAAAGAGAATTAAGACATCAGAGAAAGCTCAAAAGGCGAATTACATGGTTGCTCAAATAATTACCAAAAACATGGAATCACATGCTATTGCTGAACTCCCAAAAAGGAATCTTGCGGTGCTATTGTTCGAACAATGTTTGGGCCAGAATTTGAGATAGGAGGTAATAAAATCTCTTTGGCAGATAACACGATTGGAAGACGTATTGAAGACATGTCTGATAACATTAAGTTGCAAATTAAATATATTTTTCAAGACCATAAAATGATCTTTACAATTATTGGTTTTTATGCTTTTCATTCATACTTACAGAATTATTGAGAAATTCTTGTATTGCCTAGAACTTCCAATGAGAACTAGAGGTGAAGATATATTTAAAACTTTAGAATGCTTTATGAAGGAAAAGAATTTGCAATGGTTAAGTTGTGTAGGAATATGCACAGATCGCGCAGCCTCAATGGTTGATTCAACAAAAGGTGTTATTATACCTTTAGCAAAGAAAGAGGATGAAATTATTATAATTACAGATTGTTTTTTACATTGCGAGGCACTAGCTGCCCAAACCATTGGAAATTAATTAAGAAAAGTTCTGGACAAAGTGGTTTAAATGGTCATTTATATTAAAAGACCTTTTAAATCAAGATTATTTTGCTCATATTTATTAATAAATGGGGGCAAGGTTTAAAAAGCTTCTACTACACACAGACATTCGTTGGCTCTCAAGAGGTCGCATTCTTTGTCGTGTATACAAATTGAGGGAAATGATGCGAATACATTTTGAGGAAAATCAGCAACATGAAATCCGCGATCTAATTCAAAACAAACTTTGGTGCACAAAATTGGCATATCTTGCTGCCATATTTGAACATCTGAATAAAATTAACACTAGTATGAAAGGAAAAAGAGAAAATATCTTAACAGCTGTAGATAAGATTTGTGCTATGAGAGACAAAAGTGCAATTTGGAAAAGGTAAGTGAAAGAAGGAAATTTTGAAACGTTTCCCAAAACTGCTTAGTGTGAGCTAAAATGTGACATCAGCTCGCTAATTGTTGACCATATAATATTGCTCTGAGAGAAAGTTCAACACTACTTGAGTTGAAATCCAAGACTATGATTCGATCAGAAATCCATTTCTTGCAACTGCAACTGGGAACTTTTCACTTATTGAAGAAGAATTAGCTGAAATACAAACTGATCGAAGTCCGTTAATGATGTATGAAGAGGGTGACTTAGCTTTTGGATTCGTGTTTTAAAAAAGCATCCAAACATAGGTAAATGAGCGTTAAACATGCAGTGGTCTACTACATACATTTGTGAAGTATCCCTTTCAACGATGACAAACAAAGACACTGAAATATGAAAGCTTCAAAATGCTGAATGATGAGATCAAATTCCTTGTCTAATATTCCATCAATTATTGAAAAGCTGTGTTCATCTTTTCAAATTCATGCATCTCATTAAAATGGTAAGTAGTTGTTGCTTTTATTCAATTTTTTAAAATTCTTGCACATACATATTGTAACTCATAAATGACAACGATCTTGGAAATGTTATCTTACAAATCATATATTTTAAAAAATATACATGAAAGGTTTTCGTGAAATCTGTTGTGTCTCCAACCATTTTGTCATTACAATTTTTGTATTTGTCCGTATCTCTTATATGTGGTTCATTTAACCTCCGGTTTGCTAGTAAAAGTGAATTACTGTGTTGGGAAATGATGCATGTTTAGAAATTGTGTTACCAACACGAAATGTTTGGAAAGCAGATGCATCTGTTTCTACATCAGTTCCTACTACACCACTTACCTGTGCTGTTCCAGTCTTGTAAATCCTAAGTAAGCAAGAATCATCTGTCACTCTCTTTTCCGCGCTCTCTTCTCCCTTTGACTTTCTGCATCATCTAAATGTCACTGTTTTAATCACTAGAGCCAAAACAAACTTGCAGAGCTTGACACACATCATCATTTGCTCGATATAGTGAATCAAATAACCCTCTGAGCATGATAATAGCTTTGCTTCCCATATGCTTGGGACACACCTAAGAATAGTTTTCAATGTACTTTTAGTTATTGAAGGCTATGTTCAAGAAATTGGGGTCTCTAAGTATGCAAATGTGGATTTTACCTCATCCCTCTAGGGTGCATATACCCCTTATAAATTCTAATAATTTGAATCTGCTCCCCTGAAGGAAAAGTTTGTAGAAGGGATGTCAGATGAATTACAGTCCTTACAGGTTAATGATGTTCCCCATAAGGCATTCTTTTAAAAATGTTCCAAAGTTGAATTATTTTTTACTGAGATTTCAGAAATGACAAATATTTTGCTTCTATACTACATTACCTTTCTAATAAACCTGAGAGACGGGGTTTTTTTTTACTTATGGTGTGCAAAGGTAGTTTGCAGCAATGATTACAAAACTGAATGTGCTAACTAGGAGCCTTCTATGATTTATTTATGTGAATTTTTATATTTTTCCCGCTCAGACAGTCACAGGTTGGATGAAAGTAGTAATCAGTCACGTGTTATTAACCCGTTTAGAGCGTCGAACGTTCAGCGCCCAGTGCTGAACGTTCGAATAACGGGTGGGGCCGCGTCGGCCAACGGACGTGCGCAGCACTACCAAGGTAGTGCACGCGACGACCGTTGGCCGACGGCAGCGCTTAAGGGGTTAAGGCGCTGATTATATTAGAGCTGATATATTGGATTTACAAGTATAGAGATGAAAATCTTTCTATTGGAATATATGTTGAAGAAGCATTTGCATAAATTAGCTGGTCATATTTTAAAAAGGTCCCATTTTCTGCTGGATTTGTGCAGATTCAAAACCCTTTACACTAATGCATGATCAGCAGTATTCGTAAAAGAGTTAAAACTAATCTGAAGTTTAACTTGTACTAGACTGCAATCTGTGAAATGGATATCAAGATAGGCAATGGGTGGACTGAAGTATTTGGGGTCAAAGTACACAGAAATATGCCACAGCAAATGTATTCCAACCATGCCCCAACAGCTGTTCTGGTTGAACAAGACTTTAATTCAAAGGTATTGTTGACCACATTTATGGGCTAAAGTTAACATTTTGAAAATGACAGTATTGAATGAATATTTGTAAAAATTTGACGCTATTGGCTAAACAGATTAAGTACATTCACTAAGTGTTAAAGAAGTGAGTATGTGTAAGAATCACCAACAGCAAGTGTCACCCTATCTGCTTTTCAGAAAAAGATCACACATAAGAAATAATATGATACCAACAGCCACAAACGTACTACATGTACCAAAATACAACAGGGACCAAGTTTGCCATGAATATGATGAGAAACACAATAGTAAAGAAGACTCCTCTTCCGGTATTGCACAAAGTATGACCCAGAAAACTGTGTTAATGTGAAAGGGATGAGAAATACTTATTTCAATCAGAAACCTTAATTTTGAGGAATTTTGCTCCTAAACTGGAGACAAACTGCTGTTTGGGAAGAGAGATTAAAGCAGTATTTTGACGGTAGGTAACATTTTGATCAAGTCGAATTTGATTGTGTTTAATAGTTAAAGTCTAAACACAAAGCCACTTAAATGGGCATACCAAGATAAAGCCATCTTTGAGATTTTTTTTTACAGTGCTTGTATGTATTGCTGCCAAGTGGGATACTTGGTGTTCCACAACTATATGGAACGATTAAGACTAATTTGCAGCCGGCTGCAGTAATTTATAAATTAATTCCAACATGTTGGTGTAGAATGTATTGGAATATGGAGGTAAACATGCAACTGAATGAAGTTATTTGGTATTGGCTTGTTAATGGGTTAGTATTGTTGAAAATGAACTCAAAACAGGTGGCGTCATCTATGCTATACTGTAAGTAATCAGAAAATGCCCTTCCCCATCAGCAATTCATCTTTTAATTCTAGATAGAGTATAATACGGAGTCTCTTACAGTTGTCCAGCTTTCAACAGATAATGGCACAGCCGTAATTTGATTTTAAAAAGATTTAAATACGTTAAAGCAAATTATGTCAGTGAATCACTAGTGCTCTTGTGGTGTTCCTTTCACCAATTTATCTTAACCACACACGTTATCTGGTGAGAAACCGAAGTTCACACAGGAGTTTATAGAGTATAAATAGGCAAAAAGAACAATTGATGGACAATGTCATACATTCACCCCAGTACAGCGATCTGGGGCTAAATACATCGTTTTTTTTGCTCACCATGCCATTCCAGTTTGACCCAGCCTTATGCAAATCAGTCTTGACCCTGCGCCCATTGGGAAGTCCAGCCCAAAACTGCCAGGTCCTACCTGGACTAGACACAAGCATCCTAGGACCGGTTTTGAGGTTTCACCCCTCATCAGTGGGGATATCTTGACTCCAGTGTCATGGAGAGCACGGAACCCACGTGTGGGCATACCAGTACCACTCGGGGTGACAAATGCAAAATCAACAATTTGTGGACAGAATGCAGAACAATTTCATACATTCACCCCAGTACAGAGATATGGGCCTAAATCCATTGTGTTTTTGCTCCCCATGCCATTACAGCTTGAACGCAGACATATGCAAATTATTCTTGACCCTGCACCCATTGGGAACAGTCAAGACTGATTTACATATAGCTGGATCTGAGCTCGGGTGGCTAAGTGGGCTAAAGAAAGATGATGGATACAACCCAGATCTGTGACTGGGGGTGAGTGTTTGAAAAGTTTCAGTGCTTCATCCATCATCTCCTTGTGTTAGCTTAGTTCGCTCTAAGTTGGCAGGGTATGCCCAGACGTGGGTCCATTGCTCACTTTGCCACTGGATTTAAGCTAGCCTTGCTGATGTGGGGGTGTTACTCTGAAACCAGTCCCAGGATGCTGGTTTCCGGTCCAGGGAAGACCTGGATTGGCAGTTAGGACTGGACTGTTTCCATGAGGCACTGGGTCAAGACTGATTTGCATATAGCTGGGTCTGAACTGAGGTGGCGAAGTGAGTTAAAGAACGATGATGAATTCAACCCAGATCTGTGACGGGGGTGATTTGGCGCTCTGTCCATCATCTCTCTGTGTTCACTTTAAGTTGGCAGGGTATGCCCAGACATGGATCCATTGCTCACTTTGCCACTGGATTCAAGCTAGCCTGGCTCATGTGGGGTGTTACTCTGAACCAGTCCCACGATGCTGGTTTCCGGTCCAGGGAAGACCTGGCTTGGCAGTTAGGACTGGACTGTTTCCATGAGGCACTGGGTCAAGACTGATTTGCATATAGCTGGGTCTGAACTGAGGTGGCGAAGTGAGCTAAAGAACGATGATGGATTCAACCCAGATCTGTGACGGGGTGATTTGGCGCTCTGTCCATCATCTCTCCGGGTTTGCTTTGTTCGCCCTAAGTTGGCAGGGTATGCCTAAACTTGGGTCCCTTGCTCGCTTTGCCACTGGATTTAAGCTAGCCTGACTGATGAGGGGTCTTACCCCGAAACCGGTCCCAGGATGCTTGTTTCCGGTTCAGAGAAGACCTGGCTTGGCAGTTTTGACTGGACTGTTCCCATGAGGCACAGGGTCAAGATTGATTTGCATATAGCTGGGTCTGAACTGAGGTGGCAAAGTGAGCTAAAGAACGATGATGGATTTAACCCGGGTATGCGACTGGGGTGTATGTCTCAAAGGTTTCGGCACTCCGTCCATCACCTCTCTGTATAAATAAGCATGTACAACAATTTCGGACATGAAACATTTGCAGATAGCCTGCTTGATGCAACTTTATTATAATATGCAAAAAATTCTAATTGTCTGATAATGTGGGTTCTGTGTCTCCAAAGCGAAGCAGGGTGGCGGAAGGTACTGTAATATCTGTATTATCTTTATGGATCACTTCAGTAATTTCTTACTGCTCTGTAGTTTCTTCCAGGGAATGAAGTTCGTCCTTGGGCAATCGACACACTGCTTCAATCTGCTGTGCGAATGAAAATTCACATGGTCTTTCTCATAATTGTTGCCTCCTTGTCTTTGGCATTCATGACAGATCCAAATGCGTACTGGGGTGCACAATAAGTCACTAGGTTGAGGGTATGAATTAGGGATTGCAACCTTTACTTTCCCTTGCATTACTTCACATTTAGGGCTGGTGCTACACTCACAACTTACTTCTTAAATGTTCTTTACATCAGAGTCTTTATCCATCTGCGTGCAAGTCTTCTTGTTTATCTTTCAGACTTCATTGTAAAGGCAGATCTGTGATTGCTAGGCGGCAACCAACTGAACAAGAAAAGTGTGGAGAGGACATTTCTTTTTTTCGAAGCAGGGCAAACCCTATCTCAGCAATGTTAATGCTTGGGTAAACCCCTCATCCCCAGTAAGTAATTTCTTTACTTTTAAATAAGTTTGTTAGGTTTATAAAAATGTAAATTAAAGTTGCATATAAAAACAGCTTATGAAATGTAACAGAAACAGGACCTTCAATTTAACATCCTTAATAAAGCTTATTTTACACCAATCAGAATACACAGGATTTTTCCAGGCACAGCCTCGGGCTGCCCTTGTTGTTTTTCACCCGAAGCGGACCACATCCATATACTTTGGGCCTGTCCCACCTTACAGTATTATTGGTCAGGATCTTGCACATACTGAGGAGTATGGGTTACCAAGGGGGAATGGCTTGCAGCCGCGGAAGATGACTGTTTGCTGAGAGAGCTGTGCTAGCGGTCACCGAGTAAACCCACAATCTGCCATCATCTATGTGCAACTGGGGCACCTGTAAGTGCCAGATTGTATCGGAGTGCGTTGGAGTGTCGGTCTGACTGGTGGTAGCCTCCTAGCAGCAAGGAAATCAAAAGGGGGGAGGAAGAGGTGGTGCTGTGTGGCACCGAGGTGGGCACGTCCTCCTCTTGCAAAAGTAACTGTAATCAAACAGGTCCACCTCAAACAAAGAGGTCAGTGCGTATCTTGATGACCTTGGGATACACACATGTGGTTAAAATACCCCTCACACACCAAAAGGGCCCTTGGTGTCATGCTTCATCATCGGGGTCTTCCCGCCCGGCTGCCGGACGGGGCAGTGCTGCAACAAGCGACTACGCTGGAGCACCTTTTTAATTGTGGGTGCTATGTGAGTGAATGGAGTGAGTGTCAGTGGGGTCAGGGGTGATAGGTGAGTGATGTTAAAAAATACCTGGCCTAGTGATACAAAAAACTATTTAATAAGCACTGGCTGGTATTGTTAAAAAAAAGGTGGTGTCGGAAAGGGTAAGCGGATTTATGAGCTTACTTTCCTGTGTGGGTCGACATGTTTCGGGGCGACATGCCCCTTCGTCAGGACCGGGGTAAGAGATCTCCCTGTCACTCACTAGTGTGTCGCCACGGTGGGTCTTATTTTTACAAAAAAATGAAACTAAAGGGATCAATGTGTATGTATATATATTTTATATTACTAGATACACATCCCTAGCTATGAAGTAAAGTACTCATGTAGCATGCCTAGAAAGACAAAAACATGGTGTTACTAGAGCGCGGATCCCAAGGCGCTATTTCTAAAGTACCTGTAAGGAAAAAGGGGACAGACATACATATAGCAGTGGTCATGCCTTGAGAGCGCAGAAAAGGATCCAAAATGTTGCTTTGTAAATCACACACACACACAATAATCACACATTATATATAGTTATGATATAGATGGATTGGTTGGAAAATCTGTACATTATTTTCAATACATACTCTTTACAATGAGGACCAGTGCCTCATGGGCCAGCGCTAGATCAGAGGGTATAATAGGGGTCCAACTGCAGGTGGAGAAACAAATAATACAGAGATGCGTATGTAGAGGGTTCAATCTAAGTATTATCGTGGTAAGAATGCTCGAGTAGGTAGCATCCCATATGCCTCTGTCTATTCGTTCTCCCAAACCGGCTATGCCGTACTTACTCAACCCACAGCCTCGTTGTGCTTCCTCCTCCGTCCGTGGCCTCCGTGGAAATGAGGATGGAGGAAGGGGCGGGTGCTGTTATAGCTGAGGTAATTGGTTAATAGGGATTGGTCTGATTGATAGTCGATAGTTAACTAAGGGCACCTGTGCTCAGGAAATGCGCCGAGATCTGGCTGGTGTACTGGCCGTTTTTAAAATGATCGCTGACGCTAGATTTTTGATTATGGCCATAGCGTGGTATTGCAAGAGGTACATGCCTCGTGATAATGGTCCGGACTTATAATTTAAGCGATTAAGTGGAAGCCAAGTAAAGATCGGGCGTCGCCGCTGGCCGCAGTGTAAGAAGTGTTGCTGAGACGCGCATGCGTCGATCTCAGGTCCAGGTTGCGCATGCGCGGAGAAAGGGACGAACTCCGCGCATGCGAATCCGAGACGCTGTGAGGCGAGCGCCCCGGGCACTTGTAATGATAGAAGTTGCATCACAAGTTTGTGCAAGGTATGCACAGGGTGTGTCGGTGGTCCAGTAAAGACCAATCCATTTATACAAAAACGGGGACTGTTGGATTACAAGTTGCTATTTGGAAGAATGGAGAAAATAACTATTTGGAAGAAGTGGAAAACTTGAAAAAACAGCACTGATGGGCTGGTAATCAAGGCACTGATAGTCAAGGCTGATGTAGGATGCCCATGTGTCACTTGGTTGCATCATGTTTTTTGGGTA
This sequence comes from Lissotriton vulgaris, assembly GCF_964263255.1. Classification (NCBI taxonomy): domain Eukaryota; kingdom Metazoa; phylum Chordata; class Amphibia; order Caudata; family Salamandridae; genus Lissotriton; species Lissotriton vulgaris. The sequence continues at coordinate 616,135,651 of NC_141695.1, read as the reverse complement.
AAGACACGGGGGGTTGGATAAAACGATTTATGCCAAGTTAAGGATAGCTGATTGGGCAACTATTATATCAGAGCGCTGGTCAGGGGTTCACATGGGACCAGAGTATATGTAACAGATGTAACAGATTTATGCCAAAATAAGGACAAACGATTGGGCAACTGTTATTTCAATAGACAGAGGCATATGGGATGCTACCTACTCGAGCATTCTTACCACGATAATACTTAGATTGAACCCTCTACATACGCATCTCTGTATTATTTGTTTCTCCACCTGCAGTTGGACCCCTATTCTACCCTCTGATCTAGCGCTGGCCCATGAGGCACTGGTCCTCATCGTGAAGAGTATGTATTGAAAATAATGTACAGATTTTCCAACCAATCCATCTATATCATAACTATATATAATGTGTGATTATTGTGTGTGTGTGTGTGATTTACAAAGCAACATTTTGGATCCTTTTCTGCGCTCTCAAGGCATGACCACTGCTATATGTATGTCTGTCCCCTTTTTCCTTACAGGTACTTTAGAAATAGCGCCTTGGGATCCGCGCTCTAGTAACACCATGTTTTTGTCTTTCTAGGCATACTACATGAGTACTTTACTTCATAGCTAGGGATGTGTATCTAGTAATATAAAATATATATACATACACATTGATCCCTTTAGTTTCATTTTTTTGTAAAAATAAGACCCACCGTGGCGACACACTAGTGAGTGACAGGGGGATCTCTTACCCCGGTCCTGACGAAGGGGCATGTCGCCCCGAAACATGTCGACCCACACAGGAAAGTAAGCTCATAAATCCGCTTACCCTTTCCGACACCACCTTTTTTTTAACAATACCAGCCAGTGCTTATTAAATAGTTTTTTGTATCACTAGGCCAGGTATTTTTTAACATCACTCACCTATCACCCCTGACCCCACTGACACTCACTCCATTCACTCACATAGCACCCACAATTAAAAAGGTGCTCCAGCGTAGTCGCTTGTCGCAGCACTGCCCCGTCCGGCAGCCGGGCGGGAAGACCCCGATGATGAAGCATGACACCAAGGGCCCTTTTGGTGTGTGAGGGGTATTTTAACCACATGTGTGTATCCTAAGGTCATCAAGATACGCACTGACCTCTTTGTTTGAGGTGGACCTGTTTGATTACAGTAGCCTCCTAGCAGCGCCACAACTCAAGAAAACCGCGACCAGAGCCGCTCGACCCGACGAAGCCAAGATGGCGCCTGCTGGAGATCAGAGCGGAGACTGCTAGCTCCTCTCAATTGAGGCTGCAGAATGTGGTGCTCGGCGTGCCCTTCCTTAAGCAGGCGGTGAGCGCGGGACTGAGGCGGCCGTAGGCAAGACGCCGCGAGGCGAATGGAGTGTGGGCCGTGCAGTTCACAGTAGACAGAGGGCACCACGAGGCGGATCGAGCGGCATGCCTTTCCTCCTGCTAGGGCAGCACAGCCGGAGGCAAGACGCCGCAAGGCGTATGGAGTGTGGGCCGTCCGACCCGAAGTAAAGAGAGGACCCCATGAGGCTGCGGCCCAGATCAGCGGCGGGGCCAAGCGTCCAAACAGTGCGCGTACAGTGCCCTACACAGCAGGGAGCGGCCGCCCGAGATCGTGTGCGGGCCCACCCTCGAAGGGAAGTGGGCGCCTAGACAGGCAGAGTGGAGCGCCCCGACCAGCGGGGGAGCTGCGCACAGTACAGATCGGCCTGAGGGCCTACGCATTGGACATACCTGCCTGACTGAAACTCATCAAGCGAGGTCTTGAGGCGAAGAGAAGGCCTGCCTCGTTGGGACATCACAAATCCAGCTAAAGCCTCCACTCTGCCCCCAGATCCCTACCACATGCCGAGAATTCCCACAGGGCCCGGCCTCCCCCGGGAGAATACCAGAAAATACAGGGGCTTACCTCTCACTACACCCAGGCTGGCCTCTACAGTGGGTGGCACATCCCGCGCCATGGGTAGAAACAGACCAACAGGCCCGGGTCAGTCCAACCAGATAGACAAGTACAAAGTTGCCATGGGGAGAGAGGAAGGAGCTCCGGGTGGGAGCCAGCAGGAGGACCCTGCAGATTGTGTCCCGGACCCCTCCTTGAGAGACATCATGACAGCTATTCGGGAGCTCCACGGAACCTCGGAGCCCAAACTGGACTCATTGACAGAGGAGGTCAACCTATTGCAAGCGGATTTCAGGAAGATGTCGGTGAAGGTGGCAGTGGCTGAAACAGGCATTGGGAGTCTCCAGTCCAAAACAAAAAAACTCAAACAAGTTGCCGCCCTAACCAAAAATCAAACAGACCACTACGCCCGGCTCGAGGATCAGGAGGGGCGAGCCAGACAACATCCGCGTGGTGGAGGTCCGGAGGGAATGGAGGGGCCATCCACGGACTGGTTCATAGAAGATCTGGCACTGAACCACCTGAAACCTATGCGCCTGTCAAACTTCTTTTCAGTCTAGCAGGCCCACTGAGCGCTGGGGGGGTAAGCCTAAGCCTGAGCCTCCCGTGCACTATTATCGCCCGTATCCTGAACTTTAGAGACTTGGATGCCATCCTGCAGGCAGCGCGGGTGTCTGGCGATCGCCAGCTTGAAAATGCCACAATCCGCTTTTTTCCAGACTTTACTCTTCATGTCCAGCGACGGTCCTTTGATGGTGTGAAGAGAGCACTCAGGGAACAAGGAGTGAAATACATGATGCTTTTCCCTACCTGCCTCAAGATCCTGGACGGCGGCAAGGAGTACTTCTTTGAGACACTAGACGGGGCAAGCAACGGGTTGCGGGCAGTGGGGAGGAAAGGTGGCCAGCACGGATCCGAACAGCGCCATAATGGGCAGGACTCTGAGCGAAGAGAGATCTTTGTCTGGCAGCCAGAGACACATACAGAGAGTAATTAAGTGATCTGGAGGTGGGTTTGTAATAGAGTTTCTTTCTTTTCTTACAATTTAGGGGGCTGCCTGAGTTCTGATATAAGGGTGGGGGGACAATGTCTCAAGGAGTTCCTTACAGTATGGAACTCGAACTCCCTCGCAACGAACTGCAATAATGTAATGTTCACAATGGTGGTTTGAATCAGCCGGGAGTGTATTGGGGTAGGGAGCCCATGGGGACTGGCATCAGGTTGCTCTAGTACAGTTATCACGTTAGTTAGTTAGTTAGTTACCTCTAACTTTTCTGGCTGACTGCAAGTTCATGTTTCCTCTCAGCTTTACTTTGATGAAAACCGGGGCTCGGTAGAGTCCCACATAACATTATGGGAAGCGTACAAAATGGTGCTGAGAGGGCAGGCCCAGGCATGGATAGGTGCCCAGAAGAAAGAGGAATCCCTACAGATCAGACAACTAGAAAGCAAAATTGAGCAACTGGAACACGATGTTAACATTGCCTCTTCTGTTGACCTTCGTCACAGTTTGACACTAAAACAGAGGGAACTTCGAGCCCTGGCTGAGGGGGAGGCACAAGCCTACTCTCTTTCGCCACACAAAACTGGATTTATGACATAGGTGGCAAGGCCCTGAAGTTGTTAGCATGGCTTGAGTGGCGCAACAGGGAGATGCGTTGGGGTCCCTCATATCCACGGGCATAGCGGAAGCTTTCGCGACCAATGTTCCCTCTAATTTTTTTCCTCTGTGTGCGGCAGTACCTGTTTGAGGTCTATGTGCGCTGCAACCTAAGCTATGTGCGCCAGTAACCATGCGCGCGCGTGGGAGCAGTGACAAATATCACTTCAAACTTTTGCATAAAAAAGTGAAAAGATGGTGCATTTCCTCACATGCAGATCCACGTGAGCGGTGTTAAAGGCAGGTTTGAAACCATCCCACATAGCAATATGAAACCTTGGCAGCTATGTTGCTGCATTTCTTTTCTTAATAGAGCTGGGCTGCGGGGTGATTGTGTGCATTTGTTCAAGTTTTCATGTCCATTTCAGGTCATGATGGGCGCTGCGATTAACATGAAAACGTTAACAAATGCTCTATTTGAGCAGGAAAAATAAAGTTATAATAATGTTATTAAAATTGTACTTTTTGCAGTTTCAGGGATGGGTTAGGGTCGGGCCGCATCAGGCTTTCGACTAACACATTATAATGCTAGTGTCCGCATCACCTCTTCAAAATGTATTAGTCACGTATTCGAGTGCCCCTCTGACAATACTGCAATTGAGGTACGCTGCCAAGGAGGCAGCACCAGCGTGCTAAAATTGTCTAACATATGAGAGCATGCAACTGTGGGGGGCGTGGCCATCCAGGCAACATGGCGGGCGCAACTTGCTAGAGCTCTGCTAGCGGGCCCTAACTTATTCTGTATTTCCCCGGAAAGTGTGGAGTGAGTGTGCCGGCGACGGGCGGAGAGGTTGCGGGATAGCCTGGGGACCTCACCGGTGTCTCTGGAGCTGTGCGGCGAGACAGAGGAGCTGAGACTTCTCCGATGGAAAGGAGCTGCTGGCGGCCGGGGTGAAGGCGCGAAGATCGGCCGAGACCCGGAGAGGAGGGGGCCTGCCTCTGGCGGTGCGGGAGACGTCTGGCTGCGACCGGTGGCAACGGAAAGAGCTGAGGAGGTGTTGTGGAGGCCCAGGAGAGAGAAGCCCGGCCGGATAGCCCGTAACGCTGCCGGCAAGTCAGGAGACAGAGCCCCGTGGCGCCCCTGTGAGGGACTGAAAGGTGAGCCGCCATCTCAAAGCCGGCTGAACTGTGCGGCGGGAGCACGGACTCGTCTGCTGGTGGGGCCTGGAGGCAAACGCCGAGCAGAGAGGGACCCGCTCCTTGCTATCTGAGGGGAGCGGATAAAAGACCGCGGGCGGCAGCCGCAGGTTACCGGTGCCCTCTGACGGCGGGAAGACGAGAGCGGGTCTGGCTCTGGGAAGAGAAGGTACGGGGCGCCTCAACGACACAGGCGCGGCAGAAGGGCACGGCTGGGCGGGAGGAAATTGGAGGCGGCAGGCGAGGGGGTGAGACGGGCAATACCCTGTGCAGCTAAGGAGACGGTACTGCTCAGGCGTCATTTTGGGAGCCCCTGTGCTGCGAGGACCCCCAGAGACACAGTCCAACCCTTCGCAATCAACAGCGCTGAGCCCTCGGATTGTGAGCGCTGCCAACCAAGGTCTGCACAACGGAGGGGCCTGCCAGGTCTGCTGCTCCAGGACTAGCCCAGTAACCGCAAGACAGGAGCTGGGAGCTGGTCTAGGAACAGCCTCGGACTGCCCACCGCAGCCCCCTGAAGTAGAGGCCTTCTGCAGTTTGCACATAGTTGCCCGTGCGTGGCCTCACCTACTGAGAAGTGGACAAAGCCCTTTCCACTAGTCTGACCGTGGCATACCTACTAGTGGATCCCCGGCAGCGTCTGTTTGCCCTGCCTAATTGAACAAGCCTGGAACCCCACCTGTGATTGCAGTCAGAACTCTTGGGGAAGCGACTGGGAGACAGCTTGTTGGCGGCACGCACAGGCACCAGCAGATGGGTGCGCATACAGATGCCCGAGAGTAAGGCTACAGGGTGGACTGCTATTGGATTCCTGACTGCGAAGGTTAGCTGATAGGGAGGTGGACCCCACTCTCTGGGGAATAGCACCCACCTGGGGTGACCGGAAGTGAGCGGCCGGAAGTGTAGATGCCCACGGCGCAGCAAATCGCTATGGGCAGGCTCAGGGACAAAGCACAGCTGCGACAGCAGGAGGCGACCGGAACTAACACGATGCAGGATCAACGGCGGATGGCCCTGGACCCAGCTGCTACGCTGGCGGCCAAGATGGACACAGTTTTGGTGGTGGTGGAGCACATTGGATCGACCCTAGAGCAAACCAAGTCGTCACCAGAGAGACGGATTGATAAGGTGACATCTGACTTCACACTGCTGCACGCTGACCACCGTAAGCTGGCGGAGACCGTTACAGAACAGCGCCAAGTGGTTCAAGAGATACAACCTGCGGCCCTGCAAGACCTGATTGATAGAGTCCACGAAGTAGAGGACCGCGCCGAGGATGCAGAAGGGCGCTCTCGGCGCAACAACGTCCGAGTAATGGGCTTGCCTGAAGGAGAAGAAGGGACAGCACTTGAGCGATACACTGAGACGTGGCTGAGGACAATCCTGCCGCCAGGAGTGCTATCTCCGCAGTTCGTGGTGGAAAGGGCGCACAGGGTGCCCGCGCAAGCCCGGAGGGCGGGAGCTAGACCCTGCCCGTTCCTCTTCAGGCTCCTCAACTACAGAGACCGGGATGCGGTACTCCGGGAAACTCGGAAGATGAGCGATCTGCAGGTGGACAACAGTCATGTAATGCTCTTCCCGGACTACACCGCGGCGACCCGGAAGAGAAGGGGACCCAGAAGAGAAGGGCAGTGAAGAAACAGCTCAGGGACCTGGAACTACCCTATTCACTGCTCTTCCCCTCGCGGCTGCGCGTGGTCATGAAGGAGGGCACACGTTTCTTCGACACCCCAGCGGAAGTCTGGGATTGGCTGGAGGAGACCGGGCAGTGGTCGGGGACGCGACCGGAGGCCCCAGAGGGCGGCGGATGGGAAGAGCAGCGCTCCAGGAAGCGGAGGAGGGAAAGGGGGGCCAGACAGGGAGCGGGCCTGGGACAGGCGGCACCCAGCCCGGAGAAGATACGGCAGGAGGCACTGGAGGCGGTTGCAACGCTGGGAGCGGGGACAGGACATGGCAGACCGGAACATGGACAACATAACGGAGCCGAGGCTAGTGGATCTTCCTCGCCATCTACGATAATGTCGGACGACGCTCTGCAGCTGGTGGGGACGCCCCAGACAGCGGACTATATTGTGCGACAGCTGACGACCATATGATGGACTACTACATAACTGGTGTTTTGTTCAAAGATCCATTGTATCCTTTGACTGTCTGATGCCACACATTGATGGGCAATGCTGCTGACCTGGGGTCATCCATACGCGCAGACACAGTAATAGAACCTGCTAACGCACTGTAGATGCACAGCCGCGTTTTCCACTAGGACGTGCGTTCCTGCACTTCCTCGCGGGACGGCACTCGCAGGTGGCTCGTACAAGCCGGCACACTCTACTGTTGGTGGCAACCAACCACACCTCAACAGCGCTGGGCCTTGTCGAGGGAGTCCCCTGATAACACTACTGACTGCGCGTTCCCCAAGCGCACACACATTGCGCTCGCAATACACTAAGCAATAGTTTGGTTGACCAGTCTGGACGCATTCTCCGTTGGGAGTACGCCCATAAAGTTACAAAGTTAGTTTCAGTTCACATGTTCCAGAAACGGCAATTAGTGATTCCCAACCGAGGGCCCACCCCCAGACCTCACAAGCTGCGCCCCCTGCCCCCACGGGCGAACACGCCACAGCAACACTCATGGCATGCACTAACATCATGACTTGGAACATCCGAGGCATGCACACCCTGTCGCGTCGGTACTCTGTTTTCGCGTATATGCAGCGCCACCATACGGGGATTGCACTCCTCCAAGAAACGCACATGTCCAGATTGGAGTTGGACAGACTCCGCAGGCGATGGAGGGGACAACTTTATGGCACCACCTACTCAGCACACGCGAGAGGCACTCTGATCTGGGTGAAGGCAGGTGTTCCCTTCGCGCACACACAGACACGCAGGTACACACGGAAGGGCGATACACGTTTGTGACAGGGAGGCTTAACGGGCAAGAAATACTGCTGGGCTCTATTTAAGAGCCTAATATGGAGCAGCCTGCCTTCCTGGCGTCTTTAAACCACGTCCTTCAGCAGTATGGCCTGGCCTGGTTAATAGGAGGCGACTACAATATGGTGCTGGACACAGTGAAACCGCTCATACCTGCCCCTGCGTGCAGCGGCAGCGACCTCAAAGGCACAGGCCCTTCGAGATTGGCTAACGCACTGGGGCATTCAAGACCTTCGGCTTAAACAACACCCCACAGACAAACTATACTCCTACTACTCGCCGGTACATGGCCTACATGTTAGACTGGACAGAATAGTAGGCTCCCAGTCCCTGCTCCCGCTCTTAACCAAGACGGAATATTTGGGTAGGACGCACTCGGATCATAACCCCTTGTTGTTCCAGATTAGCTGGGTGGCAGATAGACCTCCGGTGCCCACATGGCGACTGCAGACGGCTGCGCTGGAGGATGCGGAGTTCAGATCATCCCTGGGTAGCGCCATTCTCTCCTACTTTGAGGAAAACGGGGGCACAGCGAGTGACCCTATGGTGGAGTGGGATGCCCATAAGGCAACTGTAAGGGGGCATTGCATAGGGACCACGTGGAACATCCGAGCGCAGGTATCTGAGTCCCTGACCCGCATGGAATCCGAGCTACAGCAGTACGAGCGGGAGGGGGAGGGAAGGCATGCGCTTAAGCTGGGGGAGCTACGAGGTGAGCATGCGGTCCTCATTGAAAGACTAAGGTGTCACAATTATGCAGCGCACACGGCCCGCACACATGCGAAAGCAGACAGAGCACGTCGCTTGCTGGCCTGGCTGATACAGGCCGCGGTGCGCCGATTGGTGCCATTCGCTTGGGTGATGGTACTGTGGTGTATACGCAGCGCGAAATACACCAGGCGTTTACTGAGCACTATTGGGACCTTTACAAAGCTCGAGGCACCGGCCGAGAACATGCGGTGGCTGACTTCCTAGGGCTGGTTACGTTGCCCACAGTCACTGATGCACAGAGGGAGGATCTAGGTGCCCCGCTTACGCTGGAGGAGGTGGGTGACACGATCCAGGCATTGGCGACCGGGAAAACGCCGGGGCCTGACGGCCTGCCAGCTGAATACTACAAAGCGAACAGAGACGTCCTGACACCATGGCTGCTCCAGATGTATCGGGAGTCGATAGCTGAGGGCCGGCTACCGTCCTCGCTGAGAGAAGCGTTTCTGGTGTCCCTGCCCAAACCTGACAGAGATCCAATGTCCCTGAGCTCATATCGCCCGCTGGCAATGCTCAATACGGACTAAAAAATATTAGCCAAGATACTCGCTGAGCGACTGGCGCCATTAGTCCCCCTTCTGGTCCACCCAGACCAGAATGGTTTTGTGCCGGCGAGGTCCACATCCCTGAACCTTAGGAGGTATTTTCGAGTGGAGGCGGCGGCGGTGTGGCCTAGAGCAGGGTGCCAGATACTGGACCTGGAAAGGGCTTTGATAGCCTAGAGTGGGGATATCTCCGGGCGGTGTTGGAGGCGTATGAGCTGGACAGGGAATTTCTGGAGATGGTGGGGCTTCTGTATAGGAACCCAGTGGTCCGCGTCCGACTGGGGCCCTACGTCTCGGAGGAGGTGGCAGTGGGCAGAGGCACTCGACAGGGATGTCCTCTGTCACCGCTGCTCTTTGCGCTAGCCATTGAACCTCTGGCGGCGGCCATGAGGCAGCTGCTGGCTGACGGGATCCCACTAGGAGATGGAATACAATAGTGAGGTGAATGATCCGGAGTACAGTCTACAAGGCACGAGAGTGCAGTGGCGCGCGGATACGTTTAAATACTTGGGGATCCAGATATACGGGCAGCCGGCGGACCTGATGGACGGAAACTTAGGCAGAGCGGTTACAGCGCTCAAGGCGCAGATAGGCTTTTGGTCCACGCTCCCCCTGACGACCACGGGCAGGGTCGCTTTGACTAAAATGGTGATGCTTCCTCGCCTTCTATACTATTTTACGAATCTGCCTCTGTTCGTGCCCGCGGCTTTCTTCTCCAGGCTCAACGGGACCCTGCGTGATTTTGTGTGGGGCGCGTCCCGACACCGACTGGCCCTAGGGAAGCTATTTCTCCCCACAGATAAAAGTGGCCTGGCTGCCCCCTGCTTTAAGCACTACTATCTGGCAGCGCAGCTCCAATGGATTGCCCGCTGGATGGTGGACAGGGGGAGGGAGGACACCGCCACAAGTGAGCCGCCTTACACACTGGAAAGGAGCACTGAGCTGTTTCATCCGCTGGCAGCCAGGGCCAGACCTGCCCCGCTCCTGCTGGGGGTGGCATACAAGTGCTTCCGTAGGGCACTATACCTCACGAGGAAAGTGCTTCCATACGCGCCCGCGGTGCCGTTGGAGGGCTCTCCGGGAGGCGAGGGTGTTATCTCACGCCGCATGCTCAACAGTGGCAGGAGGCAGAGGTGCAGACGCTGGGCGACCTATACCAAGATGGAGCCCTGATCCCATTTGAGACGCTGGTTGCAGAGGTTGGGCTCCCCCCTGGGGGATTCCTAATGCATAGATCGCTCACAGCCCGGATGCCGATGGGGTGGGGTGACATAGCGGAGGAGCCGGCGCAGCATCTGATGATACAGTACCTCCATGTCATGGGCAGGGGCAGGCATCTCATTAAATGGTTCGCTGCGTCCCTACGGTTGCACACAGAGCTGGATTTGGCCCCCCTTCGCGGGAAGTGGGAACAAGATATGGGGAGGCCGCTGGCGGACAACGAATGGGAACGGATGCTCAAAAGTCCAGTGCGCATCCCCAGAAACATGTGCTTTCGCCAGATCCAGGTATATATAGTCCACAGGGCCTACCTCACCCCGGCTTTAATCAATAAATATTTTCATAGGGCAGATGCATCTTGCCCTCGATGCGGCGAGCTAGATGCGGACCTCCTTCACCTTTTGTGGCGCTGTTCAAGACTTAGCAATTATTGGAGGGAGATCCATGCCCGGCTCGTGCAATGCGCTGGCCGCGAAATTCCTTGCAACTGGCCTGAATTCCTCTTACACCACTTCAAGAGGTCGCCTGCTACCAAGGCGTCGTCCCGATTCCTGGACCTGGGAATGGTCACGGCGATGAGACTCCTAACAGAGATGGAAAGCGAGGGACCCACCCAGTGTGCAAGCGTGGACCCTGTCTCTACTGTCGTGGGGCCGTGCGGAGTGGACCGCCATTAGGAGAGAGGAAACAGTGGGACTACACAAGGAGCCCATGGCGGAATGTTGGGAGGGCATGCTCAACACACTACAGGCAACAGGGACTGGCATGGCTGTGGAGGGGGCCGGGGGCGTGAAGGGCGGAATGGATAACCATGAGGAGGGGCGCATGGCGAACACCAATAACAGCAGCAATGAAAGCAGTAGTACTGACACTGATGCGCAGGCGGGAGCTCACGGCCGGAATGCTGTGAGGGTTTAGTAGACATGGGGAACATGTATGCGCCAAGAGCGGGGGGCAGAGGAGTGGGGGGCGCGGGAGGCCATTTAGATAAGATGAGGGAATAAACACACATTTACTGACTGAAGGAGAGGGAGGGGGACCTCGGGAAAGGGAATGGGGGAACGTTTGGTATTGAACACAGGTGATGAAGCTGTATCTCTTTATTACTGGTTCTTGCAAAAGTTGTGGTTACAACTGAGTTATGTATAGATGAACTGGCACTCCAGGTGGAGAGGAGACGCAAAGACTCGCACAGACTATGGCCATGTACGAAGGCCCGGAACTCAGACGCCTGACGTATATGTCACACTATATTAGCGCCTTAATAGCAAAAGGTGTTGTCAGAGTACTGATAGCAGAACACTGGGGATAATGTATTTGATGTACATGATGTGTGAGCTGAGTTGTTAAAAATGATAAAAATGCCAATAAAAAAAAAGAGTTGACAAAAAAAAAAAATGAGAGCAGGCAACTGTGCCTTCAAATTTAAAATGTTATGCGTCGAAGATATAATATTCATGAACAGCGCTGAGCAGGCATGCCAGGAATTAACAGATCAACTAGCCGTTCCCCAACCAGCCTTCCTATTGAAGTTGAGGGAATTTATAGAGCGCACGTATACCAGAAAGGTTCCTGTGAGTCCACTCACAAGGATGATCCATGAAGCGGGTCTTGCCTGCTGTTTTCCCACAATCACACCATCCTTTTGGTGACCAGAAGCACACACATGCTTCGAAGATTGGACACATCGGCGGGTGTTAGCTTTGTTTTTCCTTTTCGCACCCCCAGCTGAGAAGTCACATTACCTGAGCCTCTTGCGCAGGATGTTATAGTTTTACACCCTGCTGGGCCCATTCCTTCCTAAGCCCCCGCTTCAGCCTGGACAGAGATTGTTAACAAAACAGTCAACTTCGCAACCCCTGCCACACTCTCTGAACATGTGTACTTACCTGAACCAGAGGCACAGTGTTGGTCTTGTCACTCGATCCCTGGACTTGATTGTCGACTGAGCGGCACAGAAGTATTTAAGTGTGACTGGCAGAGGTAGGAGGCGTTCTTAAAAACAAGCTTATAATCCATATTTTCAGACATTCTGTTTGTATGACCTGGGTTTAAAGCAATAATCGTTTATATACTTCAAAACACTTTGTTTTGGAAAAGTTCAGCTTTGCCACACTTTTCGAATCATCATTGTTTAACTAGTCCACCATCAATGAAATCTTGCTTTACCTCTCAAAAAGAAAGAAAAGTCTTGGAAAATGGACTTCGGGAGGTTCAGGTCATTACCCAACCCTTACCTCAGCTACCACCTTCTGGGGACCGCAGTCTTACTGCTTTGTCACACAGTAACTGCTGATGAGGGTACATCTTTTCAGGGGTCAAAAATTAGGTTTTCAGGGAAAGGGAATGGGATTGGGATTGGAAATTCCAAGTGCATGTGATTCAGGACCCCAAGAGATAAAAGTAGAGCTTTCATTAGAATAATCTGCATGCTGCATGGAGAATGGTGAGCGCTTTATACTCTCCCTTCATTGGTGCAACAAGCATGTATCAAGAGCTGGATTTCATATTAGAACGTGAGGAACACTTTGGCATACCTAGCGTGCAGGGGGAGCTGCTGGTTTCCCCCAACAGACAGCGGTCTCCATTGCTACTGACCACATAAGTTCGGGGAAATCCGTGTGGTGAGCGCTATGGCCTCACAAAACTAGGTGGTTGCAGTTGCTCTGGGTCTCTGATGAGCAGGAGCAGAACCAGCAACAGTTTACCAGGAATCCCCTCTGTGTCCCGTCCCCCCCCCCCCAACCCCAACCACCAGCAAAGAGGAGGCGACGGACCGTGTCGACAGAAGCCAGGTGCCATTCCATGAAATTCTCTTCTGGCCAATAATTGTAAGGACCCTCTGGAGCTCCCCTCAGCGCGGTCCCCCTCCATGAAGGGAGAGGCAGGGAGCCTTGCTCCGGAGGGCAGTGCTGTTTGACCCAGCTGGGGGCCTGTTGGGCCCCAGAGGGCTTCAGACTCATCTGAATGTAGGGTGAGTCCTTCTACTGTTGGCAGCTGCACTGCACGCTGGTGGGAAGCTGCATTGGGGCACCAAGTGGATGGGGGTTCCCAGCGAGGTCTCTCCCAGATCTGTGCCGTGCCGTTCCCCCCAGGAGTTCGAGGCTGGACCTTGGCGCCCTTTTATTGTTTATTTTATTTTTATTGATTTATTTATTTAATGCGTTTTTATATAGCGCTGACTTTACCCGAAGGTGTCAGAGCGCTTCACAATTGGGACAGTAGTGATACATGAGGAGAAAATTACATGAAAACAAATTACAAAATCAAACGTTAAGTTACATGAGGCAAAAGTGACAATTGTGAGCAAACAAAATACAAGAGGTGGCAAACGGTACATTACAGGTGGAAAAAGTGACATATGTGCAAGTTACAAAGGCGAACAAAGTACAAGTAGAGGTATAATACTGCAATAAATGGCAGATACTCAAACACAAGAACAAACGTTACGTTACACGAGGCAATGGTGGCACTTGTGCATGTATCAAAAGCATGTATCAAAAGCAAACAAAATAAAATACAATTAGCCCTGCCCCCTCTTCACACTGTGACATCAACATTTGTAAATTGGCAGGTACGGAGTGACCAAATCATAATATTAAGTGCCATTAAACTAATCACTATGCTTACTGGAATTATTAATTTCGACCTATAATACATTGCATTAATAGGAAATTCAGAAGTGTTACTAATCTTGCCTGCCCCCAAGGATGCAACACATCTTCCAACAATTCCCGCAGACTCTTGATGCTGCACTATGCTCATTTTGGCAACTACAGTAGAAAATAGTAACAATAGAAGAGAGGTTTTCATTCACGGTGGGTAAATATCCTCCAGACAGGAAGAGCTTGCGTTGAATGAAATAAAGAGAACCCGTTTTCGAGCAGTCTAGAGCCACCAACTTTGGGCAGAGGCATAGTTATCGAAACGGCAGGTATTTTTGAGTAAAGGTCGCAAAAATAAATAGGGCAATCCGACATAGCCAGTGATGCTCGCTTGTAATAACTGCCCCAAAATATCAAAAAGAGAGAAAAAAATCACTTTAAGGGCAATTAGAATAGTCTAAACTTATGCTGCATTTTTTTTAAGGCAGAAGCATAACTGCTAAGTTAAAATATATATATACACGGGACATTTTCCTAAGTCACATTTACTTGGTACCGGCCCCTGATTCTCAAAGCATGAACACATGTGCGGTATTTCTCTCCGAGGAAGGTGGCAGCCGCTGGTGAAGGACAGGAATATACAGCCACCTAAATCCATCTCCACGGCTAGGAGCACCAGCCCGCTGTGAGCTCCTTCTTGGGGGCAAGTTTGTGTGCACTACCTAACTGCTCCCTATTCATGCCTTGACGATTGTGGTGTAACTATGGCTGCGGGCAGATTTGGGCTCCCACAGTCGCACTCTAGAAAACAAAAGATATTTAGCAAGAGGGAGCACTTGCTAAATACAGTGGCGGTGCGAATGCTCTTGGTCATGTGTGCGCGCCCCAGATACAACAGTGCGCGCTCGGGGCACAAAGGTGCGCGGGCACCCAGGCGGGCGGCTTCGTGGGAACACAGTTTGCGACCCACTTCGAAAGGGTGTACTCCCCGGTCTGCACCCGGACCAAAAATGACTGCTCAGAGTACCGACAGGATTTTGCGTTGCCCACGTTGTCCTCGGACCAAAGAGACCACCTTGAAGTAGATTTCACAGAGGTGAAAATCCGGAATGCCCTTAACTCCTTCCAGTCCGGGAAAGTGCCTGGGCCTAACAGGCTTCCAGTAGAGATATATAAAAGACAGGCGAACGTCATTATTAACCCCCTTCTTCGGATGTATTCAGAAGCGCGTGAGATAGGTAGGCTCCCCACTGATCAACGAGAGGCCACGATCGTGGTCATTCATAAAGCAGGGAAGCCGGCGGACCACTGTTCCTCGTACCGCCCCATTTCACTCATCAACGTGGAGGCCAAGGTCCTGGCCAAGGCTCGAGCAGACAGATTGGGGTCTGTTATTCCTGATTTGGTACACATTGACCAATCAGGGTTTATGCCCCGTAGGGGCACCCGCCACCACCTGTGCCGTTTGTATGAGGTACTTTACATGACCAAGGATGTTGGGAACACCCAGACGGCATTGATGGCGTTAAGATGCCTCGATGGAGTTCTACAGCATTGAATGGCCCTACCTGTTCATGGTGCTCTAGAAATTAGGCTTTGGCCCGATCTTCTGTAGTTGGGTGCGCCTTCTGTATGAGCAACCTACGGCTCGAGTGAGGGTCAATGGCGCCGTATCCAGGGCCTTTCCCGTTGGAAGAGGCACCAGGCAGGGCTGCTCCCTGACCCCTCTCCTCTTTGCGCTGGCTCATTGGATTAGGAGGGACAGGTCAATCTGGGGTTTGGAGCTAACCGACGAGTGGGAAAAGCGTATTTCCTTATACGCTGATGATATTGTGCTATATATGGCACGACCGTACCACTCGAAAGCGTAGGAGTTACACCTTTGAGTTATTCGGCAGCTATTCTGGCTACACAATTAATTGTGCCAAGTCAGTGATCTTCCCGCTGTCGGGCCCTCCTTCTCGGATCTCCACTATGTGTCCCGCCTCCGTGGCGACTGGCGGGTTTAAATACTTGGGGATATACGTCACAAGAGACCAGGAGGAATTCTTTGCTAGAAACCTTGAGCCCCAACTGGCTCCCCTTGGGGCTGACGTGAGTCACTGGCGATCACTGCCTCTCTTCCTCATGGGCCAGGCGGAATTATTTAAGATGCTTGCGCTGCCGAGGCTCTTATATATACACTGCAGAATACACCATATCCTGTCCCACCGATTATATTTAAACGAATATTGCATGCGGTACGGACATTGCTGTGGGATGGTGGGCCCCCGAGAATAGCGCTACACAAGCTTACCAGTGGGGTATACAATGGTGGCCTGGCGCTTCCAGATGTCAAACTGTATTATTGGGCCTCGCAGCTTCAAGTGGTCAACGACTGGGTATTCACTGCCAGTTCTGAACCTGCTTCTAGAGTGGATAGGATGGTCATGCGGGGGGGGGGGCACTGTTAGCCCCTTCTCTATGCCCGGAGATCGCGGGTGTAGTGGCCCGCACACACCAGGGTAGTAGATCAGTGCTGGAGAGAGGCAAATAAGTTCCTGGGGTGGACGGACACACTGACTGGTAGAACCCCTCTATGGCTCAGAGACCAGTTGAGAGAGGTGACAAAGTTGACCGGTTTCAGTGGGTGGAAGTTAATTGGCATTGAAAATATGGGAGACATTTGAAAAGAGACCGCCCACGAACGTTTGCTTATCTCAAGAAGGAATATGACCTCCATGACTCGCAAAGCTACTACTACATAAGTCTCATACACGCCATACGCTCATACATATGCAGTGACAGTGTTGTGTAGCATTTGAGAATCCGAGCAAAATTACTGATCCATGCCCTTATATAGGTACAATTCACATTGCCCTTATATAGGCATAGAAATCATAACCATATTTAGACATAACCCATGCAATTTAAATACAGGCATGGGTACTTCCACTCGTTCTAAAAAGCCACAACGATTTCTTGGAACACTCTGCTTCAGCAGTCCGGGACATCCCCTTGCTTGAATATTGATTTGTCCTAGAAATCATGGCGTTCTCAAAGAAATTTGAAGTGGATGTGGATTTTGCACATCTATAATCTAATATAAATTCTCAAATGTTCAGTTACTTACTAAAATATTGCGTGCGTCGTGTGACTCATGTTAGCCTAACATGTGGTTAAAAAAAAACTACCATTCCCTTGGGGTTCTTTGGTGACGTTATTATGTCCGACTTTACGTCAAACAATGTACCGTCAAGGTATAAATATGCCTACACTTGCCCTAGCAAACACACAGTGGTTCGTAGCAGCTCTACTATCTACTTGCCCGAAGCAGCTCGCTACAGCAAGTGCAGAAGGAATCAGACCCTCCAGCTGACGCACTGACAGAGAAGCTGTCCTTTCTCTCGCTGAGAATCCAGCTCCAGTGTTTCCAAGCTCCCCTCGCAGGGTGTTGGGAAATCGAGTCCCGAGACAGATACCAGACCTCCGACATTCTAAAACCAAGGTACGGAGCGGATTAGACCCCACGAGAACTCTTGGTTAGATTCTTGGCAAAAACAAACTAAACCTATGCTACACCATACTTACTCCTTCCCTCGTACTAGACTTAGGTTAGGTACATTGGGGTAGGCCTATTTTAGAAACACCAGTTGAGTACTTTTAGCTTTGTTATTTATGTATGCATTTATCTACGGCTTAAAAACCATACAATGCTTTTACAGTATTATTTTATAATACTCTTCTTACTGTACGCTTTATACTTTGCAACTAGTATTATGATTGTAGCAGTTCATTTCTTTTGCATGAGAAAGAAGACTGTTCAATAAATCCTTTTATTGAAAACGCCCTTCTCTCTATTTCTCTGTGCCTCTGATGAAATGAAGCATGCACGATTGACTGAGTGAAATATCCATCTATTGTTTCCACGACTCTGAAGATACGTTTAATATTGGGGAAACAAAGTGGTCATGTTTATGCGGTTGTCAGAAACGAATACGTTCTTGTGTATTCGAGAAAGCTTCTAGTGACCTCTGAGCTAGCTACACTCACATTTAAGTCTAATATATTCTATAGAGACCTAGTCGACATAAGTCCATCATCAAATCTATAGGATATATTATTCCAATGCGCAGAGCCTATTGGGAATATAGGAACTATACTACATGGCGCCCAACGTTTGGTAAGGCACTAATTTAACGCTAGATACTAGAGTAACTCAGCCGTGCTTTTCACAGAGACCTCTTTTTCCCGTAAAATACTCCAATAGACGTCTGGAGTGGGTAAAAGGATAAAATATCCGCCATTACTGAGTAGGACGAAAATCCTATGTATTAGTTTTTGGTTTGTTCAACGTTGAAGGATACAGTGTTCCAAAATATTGAGCACCTTATCTTTGTTTCCTTGAAACTTGCTCTGCAAACTTTCATTAAACAATGTCGCGTAACGGCGACAACGCAACCGGTGGAGCTGTAGCAACTGCAAACCAACAGGGTTTAGACATTACAGGTTTCCAGGAAACCGACCCGGATACGATAATCATCCCGGAAAATCATCACTATAAAGCTTATAACAAATGGCCTATCATCTAGAGGTGGTAGGGTAATTTTTGTCATAGAGGCACATGAATATCGGCAGACAGAGGTATTCTATTCATGGATTGTCTTCCCTGAAGCAAATCCAGTAACACGTGTTCCACTTGTACAACGTAGAGGAACCTCCAGCGGAATATACTCCTTTCGAGGATGCTATAATTAAGTGTGACTTAACATACCAAGAGCATGTGCTCTGGTTTAAAGGTAACCTACAACATCAAAATCACATTACCAGGCTCAGTCCACTAGGTAGACAAGGAGCAACATGGCTGGTTTTAGCCAGCTATACACCACATCCTGCCATTGAAGAAATGTCAGGTGCAGAACTATTAGTTCAACTAAAACAACTAATCAAAATACATAGGTGTTAGACCTGTCTGGCTTTTTGGCGTAGTCCCTCCTATTTTTTTTATTTATTTTGTCCCCTTTTTTCCCCCTCATACCCTTGATAATTTTTGTCCACTGACTTTTTATAGGTGTTGGCCAGGGGGATAGGTGTTCTTTTTCCCCCTCATAATTTTTCACCTCAGGCCCAGAGGCCTGTTCTGACAGGAAAGTTGGAACCACACAAAATGGTGGCTACCAACTGCCCTAACTGTCACATTCAGAACTTGGCCATAGCCTAGCATAGGGCGTTCTAGAACCTTATGGTCCATTCTGGACCACTGAGGGTCAGCCTATATAAGGCGGAATGCGGGGCAGCCATTTTGTCTTGCCAGAGAGAGTCAGCTGGAGGACAGGCTGTAGCTAAGAGTGGGAAGAGGCTAGACAAAGGGTTGACCTCCTAGACTGGGAAGCTACCTTATTGATCCACCCCCCTACCCCCTCTGGGTTATTTGTCCTGACCCCGCTGTTGAGGGTTACTGGAGACCCTGGGCGCCTGTCTAATCCCTTGACTGGAAGAGTAGGGAAGTGACCAGGAGAAGGAGACTGCAGCACTGAAGAGTGTAGTCCTCTGCCCAGCATAAGGATCCCAAAGAGACTGTTCCAGTATAAGGATCCCAGTGAGACTGTTGCAGCAAGGGTCCCAAACGAAGTGGGGCTAATCCTGGTGCCCCTCCCCCTTGCTCAGTTCATTAATTGGTTGCTGACCGACTGCTGGAAACCCCCCCCCCCCCCCTAGCGCCACATCCCCACCGTGTCCCTCTTCCTACCTGTGGTAGTGGAGGCAGTGGGACGAGGAGCCACTCTGCTCTGGAATCGGCGTGTAGGTGCTGAGAGAGAGCGGGGGCAGTGAAGTGACCGGCCGTACTGCCCCCCTGACCGGCGCGGGTTAAGCGGCGCCGTGCGGAGCATTGGCTGGATTCTGAGGTGAGGAGCCGTCCTGAAGTGGTTTCCCCGGTCCTCGGAGGTGAGGAGAGAGAGGGGAGGCGCTGACGCGAGTGCGCGATCTCCAGTGTGGAGACGCTGCTTCCTCGCGCATGCCCAAGCACTGTAGTATCCCGGGCGCAGGAGGGGCCTAGGATCGAGCAGGCCCGGGTGGACGCGTCCTTCCTGTGAGCGGGGGCAGAGTGAAGCAGCATCAGAGCGAGCGCTACTGCGCATGTCCGCGAGGGTATTGGCCCCGCCGAGCATCACGAAGGAGCGCCGGCTGCCTCAGTAGTCTGAGTGAGAGTCCCGCCTTCTCCCTCTGCTCGCGCGCCACGCAGAGGAGCTGGCCGAGCAGGGAGGGGGAAGCTGAGAGGCCCGGTAGTGGCCTGAGGGCATTTGGAAATTGGCATACCTTCCACTCGAGCGCCAAGCAGAGGAGCTGGCCCGAGTAGGGAGGAGAGAGCAGGGGAGCTTGGAAAAGCGAGAGAGAGAGCCTTGCCGCACTCGTTTCCTTGGCCGGAACGGTTGTTTCCCCCCTTACCTCTGGCGCAGGAATATTCCAGCTTCGTGAATCACAAGTAAGGAGGTAGACACGTGGGGGAGTGACTTCCACACAATTAAGTGGTGCTCAAGCCTGCAGGGAGACACATTGGTCATTAGTTGTGTCCTTCCACAGAGTGAAATGGTGAGGGGAGTAGCTTGAGAGAGCAAATAGCAAAGGAAGGTTGCTGGTGTCAAGGTAGAATCCGGTAATTTTGAAAGCTTCTGTAACTGTGTACGAGAAAGAAGGGGCTAGTAGTGCTGTAGGAGACAAATATTGTGTACTACATAGTAACCTTATCTAACTAATTCTGAGATTGATTAAAAATGTACTAGGGATGTTAATTGATGATTTAAGTTAGCATTTCTATAGAGATTGTAACAATTTCATGACTGAAACTGTACTGAGTGGTAATCACTAAAAGGAAGTCATAATAGCAAAGTTTAAATAAGTATAGAGCTTAATGAGATGTACTGCTAATTCTGTTTAATGTGGTGATTTGATATTTTTGAAAGTGCCATTATTGATTTTCTGGCAAATGTAATGTAATTTGGAATCTAACTGATAATTTGCTTAGCAGTTTAAGAAGTATAATTGCCGATACTAAAATATCCTGAAATGTCCTAAGCTGTATATTTTGACAACAAAGAGAATATTATTTTTATAAAGCAGTACTTATTTTTCCACATTTTGGTGTAGCGTTTTCTTTTTGAGTGTCATTGCGTGGTTTTACTATTGGGTGGTCTGCAACCTTCACACTGTGCCTCTGAAATGAATGTCTTGCCCTAGGCCAGGCTACCCCAGGTTCTAACAATAGGCAATTGGTTCAATATATCATCCAGACTCTTAACATAATAAATGTATTAATAGATAATAGATTTATTATGGGACAACATCCAATAATTACAAATAGAAGGGTCAAAAATTTGAAAGATCAACTAATTCATAGCCATTTTAGAAAAAACAAAAAAGATGGAACATGGCTCAAAACTACGGGATTTGTAAAATTTTATGCATGCAAAGCGTGCCAAATTGCTAAGCCAACAAAAGAAGTGGAATTGGCAAATTAAAAGACATGGGAAATTCGAGAATTAATCACTTGCAAAACACAATATGTGATATATGTGGTGGAATGCGCATGCCCGCTGAGATACGTGGGAAGTACTGTATGTGAACATAAAAAGCGAATAATGGAACACATCCGAACTAGGGAACATCAGGAGAGAACAAATGCAGTGGCGAAGCACATGGAACCCTGTCACAAAAATGACTGGAAAAAGCTTAAATTCTTTGGAATTGAAACAGTGGCTACGAATGAGAGAGGCGGAGATAGAGAAAAACTGTTGAGACAGGAAGAATCCCGCCATATTCTAAATTTACGAACATTGAGCCCACATGGGTTAAACCAATCAGATGAATTATATATTCATTTGTAAAAGCTTCTCTGAAACTATTCTAAGAAATTACCCTAAGTGTTTTGGTACTCTAATGCAGGAGGAAAAAAGGAGAACATAAACTCTCTATGAAAATAATGAGATTATTTACCCACTAGAGGGTAATAAGGAGAAATCATCCGCGCTTTCTGCGATGAAGGAGGTGAAATAATGGGAGAATGTGTTATGAAACCCCACTGGAGGGATCAGAACATTAGTATTCCCTTATGCAGAAAGAACGTTATGGCATTAGAGTTCTGAACAGAACAAAACAAATGGGACAACAAAGTTTTAATTGAAAAAGAAAAAAAGTAAAAACTACATCTCCCAAAATGCATTAAGGCACTTGTATCACCCGACAGGAAGTGATGTAATATTTAATTAACTATATCTCATTGCTATGTGTATATACCGAAACAAGTAGATCCTTAATTGCACTTTGCCGCATTAAGAAATGTAAAGAAAATAAAGAAAAAATTGCAAAAGCGACCAGGGGAGTGCGACCCGTTTGTCCCTCTGGCGAGAGAGGTTGTGGGAAAAAAAAAAAATATATATATATATATATATATATATATATATATATAGCGTAGCTGAGCATGATTACTCAGCACAATCGTCAGCGATTTTACAAATCTTCCGCAAAAATTGGAAAGTGCTGAAATTAGATACTACCTAGGAAAACACTTACCAGAAGCACCCCTAATCACATACAGAAGAGGGTCAGCACTTAGTTCCCATCTGGTGAGGAGTCATTTCTCCAAAAATCCAAAAAGGAAAGACACTATAACTGGATACTTTCCTTGCATGAACTGCAAAGCGTGCAGAAATGGACAAAAAGTGAAGGAGTTCACTATTCCAGGCAGGAAAACTAAAAAGAAAATAAACAAGCTCATGAACTGCAATACTGAATTTGCGGTATACGGTCTGACATGCCCATGCAGATTGAATTATGTAGGGAACACGATTCACCCGGCAAAGAAAAGAGTGCTCGAACACATGCGTGCTATTAAAAATCGGGATACTGTATATCCGGTGGCACGCCATTTTCTGGAGCACCACAAGTCCAATTCAAATCTACTCAGGTACTTCTGTACGGATTATATCCCGAAAGATGAGAGAGGAGGGGACAGAGTTAAAAAACTGCGGAAACTTGAGTCCAAGTATATAATGGAGTTGCAGTCCAAGAGTCCCACAGGATTGAACAATGAAGAGGAACTATGGGTACACATATGAAGGCAGTGACATTTAGAACAAACCAGTAGTAGGATTCTGGAAACAAGAAAAATCTGAATTGAAAACAGGGAGAAAGAAAAAGGAATGATTTAGAACAGCACGCCACACCAGATGGAAAGTAGGGGTGGGAGGATCAGCACGTAACAATGGAGATATAGTCAATCAATCAATCAATCACGGCATTTATAAAGCGCGCTACTCACCCGGGAGGGTCTCAAGGCGCTGGGGGGGTATGTTACTGCTCGAACAGCCAGGTCTTGAGCTGTTTCCTGAAGGAGAGATGGTCCTGGGTTCGCCGAAGGTGGGTGGGGAGGGAGTTCCAGGTCTTGGCTGCCAGGTAGGAGAAGGATCTTCCTCCGGCGGTGGCTCTGCGGATGCGTGTTACGGTGGCGAGGGCGTGGCTGGTTGATCATAGCTGGCGGGTGGGCGTGTAGAAGGTCATGCGGTCGTTGAGGTACTTGGGGCCCAGGTCGTGGCGAGCATTGTTTGCGTGGTCAGGAGTCTGAACGTGATTCTCTTGCTGACGGGGAGCTATTGCAGGTCTCTCAGGTGTCCGGTGAAGTGGCTGTGTCAGGGGATGTCCAGGATGAGTCATGCGGAGGCGTTCTGGATGCGCTGGAGTCTTTTTTGAAGTTTGGCTGTGGTTCCGGCGTAGAGGGTGTTCCCGTAGTCCAGTCGGCTGGTGACGAGTGCCTGGGTGACGGTCTTCCTGGTTTCGGTGGGGATCCATCTGAAGATCTTGCGGAGCATGCGCAGGGTGTTGAAGCACAAAGATGAGACGGCGTTGACTTGTCTGGTCATCGACAGGGAGGAGTCCAGGATGAAGCCCAGGTTACGTGCCTGGTTCGTAGGTGTGGGTGCGTTTCCCAGGGCCGGTGGCCACCATGAGTCGTCCCAGGCGGAGGGGGATGAGCCTAGGATGAGGACTTCCGTCTTGTCTGAGTTCAGTTTAAGGCGGCTGCTCCTCATCCAGTCGGCGACGTCTTTCATCCCTTCGTGTAGGTTGGCTCTGGCGGTGGTGGGGTCGTTGGTGAGGGAGAGGATCAGCTGGGTGTCGTCGGCGTAGAGGTCATATTGGCGTGCGAAGGCTGCGAGGGGGCTCATGTAGACGTTGAAGAGGGTTGGACTGAGTGATGATCCTTGTGGTACGCCGCAGATGACTTCGGTGGCCTCGGATCTGAACGGGGGAAGCGTACTCTCTGGGTTCTTCCGGCGAGGAACGAGATGATCCACTCCAATGCTTTCTCTCGGATTCAGATGTTGCTGAGGCGCTTCACTAGGGTGCGGTGGCAGACTGTGTCGAACGCCGCAGAGAGGTCCAAGAGGATGAGGGCCGCTGTTTCCCCGTTGTCGATCAGGGTTCTGATGTCGTCGGTGGCTGCGATTAGAGCGGTCTCGGTTCTGTGGTTGACCCGAAACCCGGACTGCGAGGGGTCGAGGGATCCATTCGTCTCGAGGAAGGCGGCCAGCTGTCTGTTGACGGTCTTCTCGATGACTTTGGCCGGAAAGGGAAGGAGCGAGATGGGACGGTAGTTCTTGAGATCGGTGGGGTCCGCCGTTGGCTTCTTCAGGAGGGCGGTAAGCTCGGCGTGCTTCCAGCTCTCCGGGAAGGTGGCGGTGTGGAAGGAGGAGTTGATGATGTCCCGGAGATGGGGTGCGATGATGGCGTCGGCTTTGTTGAAGACGTGGTGTGGGCAGGGGTCGGTTGGTGATCCGGAGTGGATGGAGTTCATCGTGCGGGTGGTGTCTTCGGTGTTGATCGGGAACCAGTTGCAGAGGGTGGTGGTTGCGGGCGTTGGTTCGGCGGTAGGGTGCGTGGTCTGTGCGTCAAAGCTGTGGTGTATGTCTGCGATCTTGCTGTGGAAGAACGAGGCGAGTGAGTCGCAGAGGTCTTGCGAGTGAGTGATGTTGTTGTTTCCGGCGCTGGGGTTGGAGAACTCTTTGACGATGCTGAAGAGTTCCTTGCTGTCGTGGGCGTTGTTGTCCAGTCATTCTTTGAGTGCCGACTTCTTGGTGGCGCGGATCAGCTGGTGGTGTTTGCGGGTGGCGTGCTTGAGGGCGGTCCTGTTGTCTGTGGTCTGGTCGAGTCGCCAGGCTTTCTCGAGGGTGCGGCAGTTCTTCTTGGATTCCTCGAGTTCGTTGGTGAACCAGGGGAGATATAGACATTCACCACATGACTAGTTGCTGATAAGAATGGAGGTAGACAATGTAAGTAATTGCCTATTTTCGAAGAAATGGCCACCTCACATATCCTTATGATCGCTTTATTTTGTCCGGTTTGGTCCTGAGAGGACCGAGTTGCAAAGATGAGAGAGGGGAGACTCCTATCAACAATAAACTGAATTTATTAGAATACACATGGCTTAGGCTAAATGCTCATCCAGGCCTAGATTGTCTGAACAGGGACTGAGGATCTCTGATATGAATTGTTGAAAGGTATAACAATTGAACACTATGATAATGAATTGTGTCGAAAATGAAAGTAGTCACACCCAACTATGAATTGCGCCTATGTTTACAAATGTATATAATGTGTATAATCACATTGATGGATATTGAGTGGTTAAAAAGTGGCAGTACATTAAGAACAATGAATTCGATATACACTACAAAATGGCCACCACGGTAACACAGAGAAAGTTTTATGTGTTTGCCCCTCGTTGATTTCAACTTTCCCTATTTTTTCACGACATGAACTTTATTGTTTGTTAAATAAATATGTTACATTTCATTACCTACCCGACATTGACAAAGGCGTGTAGCCGAAACGCACCTGTTGGGCTTTTTTGTTGCGGAATAAAATTGAAAAAATTCCCTCTGGTGTGCGCCTCGTTTATGGTCCGGAGAAAGGGAGCATCGCACAGGAAAAATATATTATATATATATATATATATATATATATATTTTTTTTTTTTTTTTTATTTCAAAAGAGCCTCCGCGCTTAGAAATGCACTCCACAAGGAAATGTTCAACAGAACCCTTTATTTGCAGGACGCGGTTCAATAGGCCAGGCAATTTATCCCCCCTACGCGTTTCAGTGCCACCTGCACCTTAATCATGGGGCTCCAGGTAGTTGGAAAACGGGGACTGGATTTCCAACTATATGACCCTATTGGCACGTGTCTTCCAGTAAACAGCATGCCGGTAGTGGAAGTCCCGATTATTCTCCCCCAGTGGAGTCCATCTTGCCAACAAAAATTCATCTGCCAATGTTCCAATATTCACAGCCCTCCGGTGGGCTCCTGGTTCATGAGAACCGCTTCCTCAATTTGCGGCGGTGCAGTTCTCACGGCTGGAGCTGCCGTGTGTAGAAAACAAGGACTGGATATTGGAACATTGGCAGATGAATTTCTATGGCAATACGGACTCCACTGGGGGAGAATAATCGGGACTTCCACTCCCGGCATGCTGTTTACTGGAAGACACGTGCCAATAGGGTCATATAGGTGGAAATCCAGTCCCCATTTTCCAACTGCCTGGAGCCCCATGATTAAGGTGCAGGTGGCACTGAAACGCGTAGGGGAGATAAATTACCTGGCCTATTGAACCGCGTCCTGCAAATAAAAGGGTTCTGTTGAAGATTTCCTTGTGGAGTGCATTTCTAAGTGCGGAGGCTCTTTTGAGATAGCTAGCTATATATATATATATATATATATATATATATATATAATCTAACAGTGTTAAAACGGTGTTCCTGTGGTATCTCTGCATGAAAGGAAAGAGAATAATTCTTGGATTGAAAATCTTGGATCAAGCGATGTCATATTGGATTATGCCAATAAATTGTATTGAAGGTTCTGAAGAGACCAGTCACTCTGTAGGAATATGTGGATGAAGCACTTCACAAGAATAATTAAAAAACTTGGCTGGTCCCATGTCTAAAAAGCTGATTCTGAGACATGTGCAAAATACCAGGCTTAGTTGAAAAGAGTGTTTTCAGCCAATGTTAGACTCTAAGGGCTCGATTACGAGTTTGACAGTGTGGCAGCGGGACAGCCCTGCCGCCAAACCCATGTGGAAACCAAACCGCCTGCCGTATTTTGACTTTTTAAGTAATTGGTGGGCTTTTCCTTTGGCGTTCCCATGGCTGTGCCTATAAAATAGGCACTCCTATGGGAACATCAAATGAAGCTCCTGCACGGTATAGACTGAAAATATGATGCTGTGCATGCACACATGTTGTGCATCCACAGGGCGTGGGGCACAAGGGGGCCCTGTAGAGCCCCGTTTCTTTCCTCACAACCAGTTTTCATGGAGGAAAGACCTCCATAAAAACAGTGGCCGTGAGGAAAGTCTCAATACGCTTGGCGGGACCACGGCGCTCCAGACAAGCATATAGGTGCCTCTGGATCGCCACACCACTGGCAGAGTCTGCAGTCTTAAGGCGGCACGATCAGTAGGGTCGTAATGGGGCGGTCGCAAGACCGCTACGTCACAATGAGTCATAATAGGCCCCTTAGTTAAGGGACATTTTTGATTTGTCCCAGCATATTTTCCCTTGCAAGAACTGCTTTAGAAATGTATGAACAGAAAACAATTAAAGAGGAGTAAACCAGTGATTTAGATGTGTGGTGTAACTGGAAACCATAAGTTATTCTGCATCCCATCCTTGGAAACTTGTAAATTGTATGTATATACACAAGTTAATCCACAAGAACAAAGTTTCAGATTGGGTGGTCAAAGTATAACTGAAAGAATATGATGCTCATATACCAGCAAGCAGAAACTCCCAATTCATGACAAAAATCACATATTTACAGAAATAAGAAATTACTTGGTAGTCAGGGTAAGCCAATAAAATTTGGGGGAGAGAAGGCAAGGTATGACAATACAGGGTCATTATTATGGCTGTCAAAGGGGATATTTAAATTCTTTTGATATTCATGAGTGGCGAAGTTGGCTTTTTACCTCACATTCAAGAGCCCATTACCAGCCTTCTGCACCCGCATGCCAGCACTACCAAGCTTCATAAACCTCATCGAAATACAACAAAAATTTGCCAACTGTACGCATCTCTGAAAAATGGGAGATACACCACACAACCACCTTAACAGCTGTTTGTCACAGAGCTTGTTATAGCAGACTTAGCAGCACTATAGCTATACACATTCAAGGCATAACAGACATGTGCACTAATCCTCGCTCATCACTCCGGGATGGAGTAGTCCAAACCGGACAACTGCAAACTACATTTTTTTTGTATTATTTTTATTAACATGTCCAACAATTTTACAGACAAGAGACCAAGACACAACCAGCCAGATATACTGTCACAGACGCCCCATTTTGTAAATTATGTTGGTAACAATTTTATATTAGTAACAGTGTACCCTGCAAGTAAGTACAACTCTTGCATTAACAAACCTATCAGGAGTCCCTCGCCCACTTGAATCTTAACGCCTTAACCGCAGCGGTTTTTCCACCACGGTGCAGGCATTCTGAAAGGTGGGCGGGGCTGCGTCGGCCGTTGGCAGCACTGGGGAGGGAGTGCTCCCGTCGGCCGTACAGAAGGGGTTAATCGGTCTATCTGTATTTTGCATTATTACCTGTAACAGTGAAAAGGAACATTCCCAGCAGGTCCCACAGAGGATGCCTCGTGAGGCTCTTCTAGTCTGCAAGGAGGTCTGAACCTCACTGGGGTGTTGAGCGTTAGTTAGCATCCCATCGTTTTTTTTTGGGGGGGGGGGGGGGGGGGGGGGAGTTTTATATAGCGCAAACTAGACCCGATAAATCCGGTGTCAGAGCGCTTTACATAGCACCAGAT
Organism: Lissotriton vulgaris; assembly: GCF_964263255.1. Lineage (NCBI taxonomy): Eukaryota > Metazoa > Chordata > Amphibia > Caudata > Salamandridae > Lissotriton > Lissotriton vulgaris. Next base: position 616,107,020 of record NC_141695.1, on the reverse strand, counting down.
TTGTTACACAAGGACACATTCATATTTTCTTAAGCACTGGGAGATTAAGTGATTTGCCCAGAATCACAGGATGTTGAGCGTCATAGCCAAGACTCGAACCAGGTTCCCCAGCTTCGACGTCGACCGATATAGCCGCAAGGCTACATCCTCTGTCATGGTCTTCTTAGTAGCCTTCTTCCAGGATTTCATCAAAAGTGGCTAGAGACGTTAGGACTGGATTGCAGTCCCTGCCACATATCTTGCTTACTTATCCCCTCTCGCCCATTGCTCATTTATCTACCAGTAGGACAGGTTACTCTTGGGAGGCGAAGGCCCGCTCATTCATCACAGTTAACTGAGCTGCCCAGTAGTAAAACTGCTAAGTAGAAAGGACAATTCCCCCATCATATGAGCTCCTTGTTTGTGTATGTAGCACTAGCTTGGGCATTCCACCATCCTATAGGATCAGCTGTGACAGCCTTCCCATCTACCCTCTGAAAGAAGATATCTGGGACCTCATAAGCCATGTTTTGTAACATGTACAGCAACTTGGGAGTAAAATTATCTTATATAGGGTTGCTGTGTCCAACAGTGTCATAGGAAGGCTTTTCCAGTGGGACATAACTATGTTTAGCTCCTCTTTGATTCTCCCCAAATTGGCCTGTTGAAATTTAGCTAGATCAGTTGTTACATAGATCAATATATTTCCCATCCGGAACCTATTTTAAGAAGAATTCCCAAACTTCTGGTCACTGCCATGAAGTAATAGGGCAGTACTCTACCATGTTTGATAGCAAAGAATGGCGCAGACACTTCTAGTCCAACATAATTACGTATGTTGAAGCATACTAGTTAAAGTCTTCTGCTGCAGCTGATAAACCATGGGCTGATTTATCAGGACTGCAGCCTGTTCAGCAGCGGCCTTGCAGCATACTACAGTTGCTCAATGGATCAACAGTGTAGCCTTTCCTTGATATTCCTTCTATTTGGTTGACAAAGGTGCCAGAGATGCTACCTGGCCATTTTGTTGACTCTTTAGGGAACAGCTAAGTTTCTGCAGCCCGCCTTGGACTGGAGAGCAAACAACAGGCTTAGATGTCCAGTGAGAAAAGTCAGTGTTGAGAGCTTTCTGAAGACTAAGTGGTCAGACATGAAGTACAGAGTAAGAGATAAGAAACTTCAGTATCTGAGTGCCAAATACAAAATAAAGAACACCCATCCTGTCTTTGATGTACGATCTAAGGAACTAAAGTTTGTGAGAGAAGAAGCTGTTCTAGGAGTTATTGATGGCTTGCAGGAACCCAACTCATTGCATAGGTAAAGCGGTCCAAAACTGTAATACACAGTGGAATATTTACAACGTTTTAAGACTGTGTCTGGAAATTAGTACCGGTGAAGCGAAGCAATTGAAGGAGAGATGGGAGAATCACAAGGAAGATTGAAAATGAAACTAACTTTCACATTTTGAATGTGTCGCTGACAAGAGAGAAGTCTGGACAGAAGTCTCAAGTAGAGGAAGCTGCAGTAGACTTATCTCAATTAAATCAATGTTTGGACCATGATTCACCTGAAGGATAAAATAAAATCTTTCATAGAATTCGCCATTGATGGAATCCGGTGGAAGAATGCTTGCTAACTTGATGGCTAGTAAAAGGTTCTGATCCCGACAAAAAACGTAGGTTTCTGACTTGGACACATAAGTAGAAATGCTACTCTGTCCTGAGAGATCACAGATGTAGGTTATTCAAAAAAATTTTCCCCAGTACACATGACAAATCAAGCACGAGTGCTAAGGCCTAGGCATTTCGTCATGGTTTGAGACCTAGAGTTTAGCTCTGTGGTCTAGTGGGGTACAAAAAACAGCTCTCTAGTGAACACGAGACCACTCTAGATAGCCTTGGTCATACACATTAAGCAGTGGTGGGAGCGTACGATTTTTAGGTCCGGCATTAGCCAAGATCTTACAATTTTGCTAAAATTATGTCTGTAATACACATACTTACAGGTGCTTTGACTTAGCTCTCTCCATCCACTGGTATTTTATTGTATCATTCACATTTTTCCTCCACCCACTACTGCATTGAACAATTAGTCTGCCCACTGCAGTCAATGGTTAACTTCACTGTGAGTGACAGCAATCCACCCTTTCAAATAGAGCTCGTTCATACACTAAGTATTTTCCTTCAGTGCCAGGAACTACTATGGCAATGTGTGCTATTGTTAGCACACATTGCATTGTGGCAAAATGGGCTTTTGACAACCAAAAATACTTTTACCTTTAGTTTTCTTTATTTCCTTTATTAAATTGGCGGGGTCCCAACAGATAACCCAATAGTTAAAAAAAAAAATTTAAAAACACCATAGCAAAACAAGTACTATTAAAGCTGAAAGACAGAAGACCTTTTCTCAGTTCAGGTAGGAGTGGTACCTATAGGCCCCACAAACAAACACCCACGCCCTGCGCTAACATTCATATGTGCATGCTGTGTGACTGGTAGGAGGATTCAATTGTTTTTGAGTGAATGGATGCATAGACTAGTGGGATCTGATTTGGATACCGCAGGTAAAACAGCCCATGATGAAGGTTGCGGTACAGTCTCCACAGACAGTGGAGCTACATGACCTGCATTCCTGAGGTAGAGAGCATCCCCTTACACAAAGTTGTGAAGGATGATGGAGGCATGGCTGCCTTTATTAGTCACTTGTTATATGTTAGCAAGAATCTGGTGATTACATCTTCCTGTGCACTATGCAAGTTGAAAATTGGAAGGGGAGGCAAATCAACAGATTCTGTTTAATACAGGGAATCTAGGTAGGGCCTTGTCCTTTTGGCTCTAGCTGAGTGCTACTCCAGAAGGCTGATGATATTCAGGCGCAGTCTTCACGTTTCAGCATGCTCCTGTTTGGAGTAGTCCTACTTTGAGCCAACTGTTGTAAATCATTTAATTATATTGTTACTCTATCAGGGATGTGAAATTTCTATAGCCAGACTCCCAGTACATATTGTTTGGGGTCAAAGGCAACAAGTTTTCATGTGTATTTTGTGCTTGGGACAAGTGGGCCCAACCTCCCCCCCCTAAAGCACGAACTGTTGGATTGCCAGTTTGCAGTACCACATTCTGGACCAGGGAAGGGAATTGCCGGCAGTTAAGGTAATACTTGTGTCCATGTGTTAATGCAGTTCAAATTTGTATTTATGGTTTAGTAATGCAAAGCCTTTCTAATTAGGGTGAGTGCTCTAAGTAAATGTTGTAAGCTCGGACTCCACTACTGACAATGGTTCCAGTGTAAAAATGGGTATAAACATTTGCAAAGTTTAGCAATATGGGGCTATATATAATGCTCTCTGATTAGATGCAAATATTTGCAGAAGCTTGAAAGCAAGATTGATGATTCTTTACTTTCAAAATAAAATGTTCATTAAAAAATGCAGAGGAAAAAATCATTTTGCGAGGACTATGTAAAATTTTAGGTACCATTTCTTTGCAGCCTCATTTAGTAAAATAGATTGATGTATGCTAGTATATCCCACAAAATATTCATAATGTAAAATAAGTGTAAACACTCTAAATAAGATTATGGGTAACATAAAAATAAACAAGTACTGGCAAAGCCAGTTGGTCTGAAATTGGTGGTCAGCCTTTTAGTTTTGCCAATGTGTATTGTTTTGTAATGGTGTTTGTGAAACCTTATTAGTGTGGGAGCTGCCGTGCCTTCACCATTATAACAAACATTGGCAAAAGCAAAAATTGTTTTTGGTCTCAAAAAGCACACATTGCCACAGTAGTTCCTAGCACTGAACAAAACTTCTTTATGTGCTAATATGCTCCTCGTGGAAGTGCAGAATACGGTCACTCACAGTGAAGCCAGCCCATAGATGGAGAGAGACAGAATGTTAATAAACACAAAAGGTCATGGTTAACGCCACACCTAATTAGGGGCCCAATCATTAAAGAAAGTGTCAAAAGTGCATCCATGGTATATGTCCTTGAATTGAGTGCAGATGTATGGATTTCGGGAATTCACAAGAATTTACAGAAGTAGTCCAAGTAATAGTTCTCCTAGAAAATATTTGTCAACTGCTTTTAAGCATGAGCAAATATGCGTGTGTAGATTTGCTCATGCGAAAATCTCGAGTATGCAAGTTCACTTTCCCTCTTACCACTTTTTCACAGCCCTGGAAGACGTTTTATGTCTGCCATTGTCTCGGGTAAATACCCAACCTTTCTCAGTATGGGAAAAGATTAGAGAAGAGTTGGTGAAAACCCTGAAGACATGCAAGTTAGTAGGTTTGCATAGACTCAAAATGGTATTCCAGCCCTGGATCTATTGCTTACCACTGCCTTCAGACCCAGTATGTAGCTCTGCGTAACTTGGGAATTGCTAGTATTCAAACCCTACTATGGTATGAGCCCTGACATAATCAACAAGCATTGGAAATGCAATAGGTCTCGCATTAGGAAAGTTTGAGCGATTGTTATTGTAAATGACACTTTTTTATTTATGTGTTGGTTTTTAAAATAGCAAAATTAATAGCTTTGTCAGTTACAATGTCAATAGTTTTAACTTTCGCAAATGTGACACCTATAGCATTTGTAATGCAATGTGTGTTGTATTTACGTGACTTAGATGTATTGATATTACAAATCACAATGGCTTTTATTTTTGTAAATGATTAATACTTAATTAAAAGTTATTTTAATTTATAATGGCAATACCTTAACCGTTTGTAAATAAGTTTTGTGAAGATTATGTTCAGTGTATTTTATTGTGACGAAAATCCAAGCACATTGCATTTGCACCTACACACACACAGAGCCACACACACACACATATATAGATGTGGTGGATCTGGGGGATATGGTGGTGGTGGATGTGTTGGTGGATGTGTTGGTGGATGCGATGGTGGTCATGGATGTGGTGTTGGTGGATGCAGTGGTGGTGGATGCGGTGGTGGTGGGTGTGGTGAAAGTGGTGGTGGTGGGTGTGGTGGTGTATGTGGTGGTGGATGCGGTGGTGGGTGCGGTGGTGGATGTGGTGGTGGGTGCGGTGGTGGTGGGTGCGGTGGTGGTGGGTGCGGTGGTGGTGGGTGCGGTGGTGGTGCATGCGGTGGATGTGGTGGTGGATGTGGCGGTGGATGTGGATCTGGTGGCGGTGGATGTGGCAGTGTATGTGGCAGTGGTTGTGGTGGTGCATGTGGAGGTGGATTTGGAGTTGATGGTGGATGTGGTGGTGGTGGTGGATGTGGTGATGGTGGATGCGGTGGTGGTGGTGGATGCGGTGGTGGTGGTGGTGGTGGTGGTGGATGCGGTGGTGGTGGTGGTGGTGGTGGTGGATGCGGTGGTGGTGGTGGTGGTGGTGGATGTGGCGGTGGATGTGGCGGTGGATGTGGAGTTGATGGTGGATGTGGATGTTTAATGAGCAATTGCACAGCTGTGTTCCATTTACTCATGTGAAGTTGCACATCAGTTAAAGTTAGCACGTGGAAACGATTATTAGCAGGACTTAAAAAGAACTGGGTACTGTTGTAGTGCTGGCCAGCCAGCCAGCAAGAAATGACTGAACGAAAAGGACCCCATTTCCTATTTCCCCTTGTGACCTCATATTTATTAGGATTATTACTGTTCGTGATAACCTTTGAGAGTTTGTGAGCACTGTGCCTTTAGTGCATATGCGAAATTGAGACCCACTACTCCAATTCGAAAATGCGGTTCTTGTAGATTTATTAAGCTGCTCGCATTAAATCCAGCATTTGGATTGTGACTATAATTATACAAAATGAGATAATTCAGTCCGTGTTTTAATAGTCATTTGTTGGCCCATCAATTGGAGGTGGGAGGGTGAAATAGATCAGTTAGCCTAAAAAAATTCCTACGTTTTAATTTTTATCATGCTCCTGCGGAAATTGTGCGTAAAACAATGAAAGTTACAAGTTTATCATTATTTATCACGTGAACTATATCAGCCATGCGTCAGCGCCATTATACATTATAAGCAAGCTCTTTTCAGATGTGACTTTGAAATGACATTTAGGTAAGAGATTGAACTCCACACGTTACACGTGCTGGAGCGTGGTGTAATATGCCGGTAAAGGTAATTGTTCAGGCAGGAAGGTTTGAGTGTTAGTAAGTATGCTTCATTTGTAGCTTAAAAGAAGGCAGCAGTCACGTGTGGGGGAAGGGTGGGGTGCTGAGCAGAGTGCCTGTTGAAGAAACTGAATTTCCTTCAAGGAGACCCTTTCATGCGTGTCGCGCTCACTGTCAAATAATCGACAGCCCCAAGCTAAGTAAAATAAGTCAAACTTCAAGTAAAGCATATGTTTGGTGACTTCCCATTCCCCCTTTCATGAATTGCAGACTTGCCACCGCGAAAGTGATGAGTAAATAATTTGGGCGTAGTTGTGTTTTATAAAATATGGTAGTTTTAAATAAGTTACAGGAACATGTCAATTGGTTGGTACTAAAATAAAATCGACGAGCTGGCGGAGCCTGAATTCCGTGTTGTATGCTGGAGGGGGAGGTGTGCTGGGAGAGGGAGGGGGCTGCGACACGGCAGGCAGGGGAGGGGGCGGAGCGGGGGTGTGGGAGGAGTGCGGCTGAGGGAAAAGACGTGCAAGGCAGGCGGCTGGGGGCATGTGCACGCGCTTTTAAGCTCAATGCGCATGCGCATGGAGCTTAAATTTCACGGGCACTGCAAGGAATCGCCACGATTCCTTGCAAGTTGGTTAAAGAGTGTTTAAGCCCCCATAGTCTCGCAAGCTCGATGCGCATGCGCATCGACAGGCGAGACCTAAAAAGGCTATAGCAGGGCTCTTACATAATGAGATTGCTGCCATAATTTGTTGCCGCATTGCATGGAACAAAAGGGACAAATGGATTTTGTTACAGGACAAGTAGATTTATGAAGTAACCTACCCCATGGACAAGTAGATATTTTATTAAATTCCACACCCCTGCTCTATGATCATAGTCTCTTCTCTATGTTCTCATCTCCTATATTCCAGAATGCCTATCTACGTAGACCACCAGCTTATCTTAATGATTATTGTTGTGATTAATAGGTTATGTGATTCTTATTTTTTCCATTATCTTTAGATTCTTACTTCATTTGTTTCTGTCTCTAAAAGAGGAAGATGTGTTGTAAATCATTTAATTATATTGTTACTCTATGATCATATTCCTTTCTCTATGTTCTCATCTCCTATATTCCAGAATGCCTATATGCGTTCTGATTGGACAACTGATGTTCTACAAGAATCAGCTGGGAGTCTGGTCAGAAGGCGTTCGGTTGCTGTCCCTGTTCTCTGAAAATAAATTAACTATACTTAATTAAAGAAGTGCTTGCAGTCATCTTTCAACACCAACCTCGGCACTAACTTCTATGAGAACAATCAGAGTGGCCACAAAAAAAAGTTTTGAAAGCATCTAAGCAAAACACTCATATTGTGAAGTACAGAAAAGTGAGCGAAGTCTGTTTAGATTTCACTAACAGTTCCCATGGACATTTTACATCTGTTCATAATAAAGATGTGTATGATACAACGGTCAGTTTTAACACGTAGGAGTAAAGCAAAACGTCTCCATCTAAAACTCAACATGCAGACTCATATTCTAGTTTAGGAGATTAACAAAAATCCGGTATGGCCTATATTAATTATCAAAAGCTGGTTATTGCGGGTCAAATGAATTTATGATAATACTGAGTTCACTCTTCACCAAGAAAATCTTATTATCCAGGATGGTATCAATCTGAGTGCACCCTGATAAACTAATCCGTAACTACATAAGTATTAGACAGTGTGCAAGGGCAGTTTAACAAAATTCACTGGACTGAACATATTTCATAAATGAAATACAGTAACCATCGTGTAGGCTGTAAATGTAACAGTTTCTGAGAAGTCAGTAACTCCAAGTAAACTGGAGGCATTCCATACAAAACAAAAAAGTGTTCGTTCCCATTGACTTTAAATCTTTTGGAGAGCAACATTGCAAGAGAAATACGACATTCAGGACTTAAATGCATTATTAAACTTGTAACAATCTGTCAAAATGCAACATGTGAGCAAAATAAGTTTCACATACAAGACCACTGCAAAAATAGTTGTCAGGCAGGCGTGGTCAGCCCTACCACTCAGGCGCAGCCTTATGTCTCACTGCATTAACCAGAGTCTCACAGACGCTCAGACCCACGCATATAATAAGCCGCTGACTCGTGCTTCAAACACTCATGAAGTCACTGACACCATAAACAAACCATTCAGGAACCCACTGACACCCGGCTGCACGAGCATGTCTACATCCTATCCTGCCCAAAGACCCCACTATCACCCCTACCTCATAGAGTCAAGAACTTGCCAAAAACCAATCCCCAATCCGAAAACAACTGGATGCGTCCTTTATATAAACAATGAAGAAAAAAGATCCTCCTACTCGCACCACACCTACGTAACAGTCCCTGGATACTGCACCCAGACGTAAAATTACGGGAGGGTCTAGGTGACCGCATCCGTCTCGTTAACGGCGCAGCACTCAAGAGCCCCATTTCCGCCCGTTGCACAACGATGGAATAATTCTGGAAGCTTGCTGCACTCAGCCCCGTGCAGCACAGTTCCCCTTTAAAATCGCCACCCAGTGACTTAGAGAAGACGGCGAGTCCGATCCCGCCCATAAAGCGATCGACTGAGACTGTTCCACGGGTATAAAACATAGAGGGATGGCCTAGGTGTCTCCAGCATCCTAGCCTCTCGGTGACATTTATCCCTTCATCCAGATTCACTCACTCAGCCAGGACTCCAGACTCTCCCCTTCCGCCTCCGCCATCTTTACCGGCCGTACTCTCGTACAGCGTCTCGCGAGAGGTAACGAACCAACAGCATCAATAGTCTGGACCTGAAAAGGAAAGGCGGGAAAGGATAGTTTTCGACAAGATTGATTTTAACACACGTTCAACAATAAACAAATAGCACCTCTTTATAGCCCCCCAAAACCTGATTGTAAATAACCCCAGACTTGTAGTAAAAGAAAGGACCGACCCGTATTCGAAATAAAGATAGCGTTCATTAAACATCTCCAGTCTGAAATAATAGTTTTAAATAATCAGAAATAATGTAGTTTATTACCTAATTCCCACACCCTACTTAAAATATATTTTAAACATCCTTCAGAACAGATGGAAATAACAGACTTACTTTAAGGAAGAATGTTGGCTGAACTTGAATCACGTCAATTAAGGGAAATAACAGCGAGATTGTCAAACAATGGGAGAATTAAGCTACTCTGTCACCGACTAATGTATTAAGATTTGAGAGAGACCCCTTAGCACACCAGGGGAGTAGGGTACTTTAAACTGTAAAGAAAGTTGTTCCCTTGGCGGACAAGCTTAAGTTACAAATACCATATATTAGTATAGGTTATCCAAACATTAACACTGGGTCCTACACACTATAATACACCCACACCAAAGTACTGTAGCTCAAAATTTATTTTTAGTTAAAAAGAAAAAAGTTTTTTCATAGATATTACACTTTTTTTTAAAAACCAGTAACACATTGCGTGCCTGCATTAAAACACATTACAATTTCATTAATACAATTTTTACACACATAAATAATTAAAAACACATTAGCTTACAACAAATTTTCATTAGCATTAGTTGGCTATAAAGAGAAATCACATAGGGGGTGAAGCATACAAAGACATTCCTTATTAGTCATTAAATTTTGCACATCAGAGAACCTGACAATCAAAAAATCTAAACCTGGATCCGTTTTATATCTTGTCTACAGGGTAGATTTGTTTCCCTTGATTGTGCAGAGGTGGCGTCAACGCGTTTCGATGGCTTTTATCGATATTCTACCATCTTTATCAAGACTAAATAATCAGTCTGTCATTGTTTCTGGGCACTGGTTGGTTGCCACTGACAAAGTTTTTCCTGGTTACACATCAGTTAGTCGTTTTTTCAGGGATTCTCAAGTTTCAGTTATCCAGCCCTTCACTGTAGTATATTCCTTCTTTTAGCGAGTGTTTCTCCTCATAGGGTCCACCCTTTACTTTCCATTCGGAATGCACCTTATTGCATGCTATTTAAAATTTGGGACACGGTCCTCTTGAGGTTGTTCCTATGGATGTATATGAGCGGGCTCTATTTCATTCGCTCTTTCAGTTTCCTCACATACCGATATTCCCTAAGTTCTCGTCTCGTGGTTCTGCAGAGAACTCCACTTCACAGGGTGGGTTTGTCTGAATTATCTCAGTTGCGTCTTGGTTTCGGTTCGAACCGAGTTACAGGAGTTCACCTCCTGGCACCCTTTCACTCTAGTGCTCCTTGTTTCTGCTTTACCAATTGAAATGAATGTGTTACTGTTTTTAAAAAAAAGTGTAATATCTATGAAAAAAACTTTTTCTTTTAAACTAAAAATAAATATTGAGCTACAGTACTTTCATGTGGGTGTATTATAGTGTGTAGGACCCAGTGTTAATGTTTGGATAACCTATACTAATATATGGTGTATGTAACTTAAGCTTGTCCGCCAAGGGAACAACTTTCTTTACCAACTAATGTATACATGATGATAATTTGATAAGGATTTGAGGATAGACAGCTTAAGATATCAGAGGATTCTAAATTGAGGGAAATGTGTGTGTCACTGGAAAGGTTGCAGAAACTAATGGCTGTATGGTTTGTTTTGTTAGGAACTGCTCACAGACAGCATAGGTTCAAGTTCTATTTATTAAGGCCAACACAATGCTCCTACAACCTCGGAGCGTTCACCCAGTCAGTTCGGTCATCAGCTGTTAACTGTCAACCTGCCAGTTCAGCTGATGACCTCACCACTCGTACGGTGTCCCCACAGGGACACTGCTGTGCGTTAACTGTAAGGTGTCCTGGCAAGGACACCTGTATTATAATCACAACACATCTTCCCCCTTTAGGGAGAAGGAAAACAAAACGAAGAACAAAAGGAGCGTAAGGCTCCACTAACCGCAGACATAGTCTTTGAGTTTCGCGGGTGGTCCCAACAATCTTCCTGCCTTGCTTCTTTCAACAGGTTGTGCCGATTAGACTGCAGGTATGCGTCTCACCCCTCCGGGTCTAGTCTGATCGGATGTATTGTCCTCTTGCATGGTGTCAGTAGGTGTGGTACATCCACTCCTCTCATTGGATGGTACTGGCAATTCATAGTCAGATTCTGTGTCAGAAAAATGGTGTTGTGTCACGTCGCTTCTTAGTAATCCAGGTTGGTCACTGAGTGGGATGTCTTCCCTGTCATCCACAGGATGTTTGTAGGCAGAGAGAGAGCTGAGAAATGCCAAACTTTACCATCGCTTAGGCGTGCAGAATTGCAATACACATCGAGGACGGTCAGGGGTTTGGTGTACTTCTCTTCACTCTTCCCTATGTGTCCGCTCTTCTTCACCTTCACGATATCACCTGCCTTGATCTCCACGTCCTTGCATCCATGTTTTTTATCGTAGATGCTCTTGCTTTTAGTCTGTGCTTGTGTGAGCCTTTCCTTAACTATCCTTGATGACCAGTACACTCTGCGAGCAGCCTTAACCCAGCCCACATTGTCCTTGGTGAGTGGAGTCCTTCCTCGCATGAGCTCGAAAGGACTGTGACTTGTGGTCTCGCAAGGTGTTATTCTGTATGCCCACACCGTCTTCATTATTTCTTTCTTCCAGTCCAGCTGGTTAGAATTGGCTACCTGAATGATTCCTTTGAGGACTCTGCTAAATCTTTCTACTGCCCCATTACCAGCGGGATGATAGATGGATGTTGTTTTGTGCTCGATGTTGTGCTTCAGCACGTACTCTTTGAATACTTCAGACGTGAACTGAACTCCGTTGTTGCTCACTACCTGTTTCGGCAGTCCTTCGCGTGTAAAGTGTCTTCCAGGAATTGGACCACATGCTGTGTGTCTGCTTTCTTTACAAGTCTTATTTCTAGCCATTTGGCGTAGTGGTCAATAATGACTATAATGTAATGTTGTTCATAGTCACTGAGCACTGGTCCCATTATGTCAATGCCTATCCTCTCCTACGGCATGGATGGGCATTGTATGGGGTGTAGTGGTGGCCTGAAAGTCACTTGAGTCTTGTCAGAATCCATGCACAACTTGCAGTCTCTTACAACTCTTTCCTCATCAAGGCTAACACCTGGCCACCAGTACATGTTTTTAATCCTACTCTTGGTTTTTGCGATGCCCAGGTGTCCCTCGTGGCATATCTCCAGTATTTTCTTCCTTACAACTGTTGGTGGTACGAATCTCCCACTCCTCACTAGGAGTCCATCTTCTATTGATAATTCATTTTTCACTTCCCAGTAATGTTTCATCTGTTCTGGTAATTTATTTTTGCTAGACCAACCTTCACTCATCATCTGCATCTCTTTTCCAATGACCCTGTCTCTGCTCTGTTCCAGTAGCCACTCTTCCTTTGTTATTCCCTTTGAACTCGGCCATAAACTTGCTATACATGAGTCATCTACCTCATTAGCTTCTGTGTTGTTTGTTGTATCTAGTGGCATTCTGCTTAAAAAGTCCGCTACCACGTTTTTCACACCAGGGACGTACTGAATGTTATACATGTAATCAAATAGGCGCATAGAGATTCTTGCCAGCCACGGTGAAGCTGTGTACAACCCATTCGTAGTGAGTACTTTTGTTAAGGGCTTGTGGTCTGTGCAGATTTACCTTCCTGCCCCAGACGTACTGCCTGAACTGCTCTAGGGCCCAGACACAGGCTAAAGCCTCACGCTCTATCACTGAAAAATTTTCCTCCGCTGTAGTTAAGGATCGCGATGCAAATGCAATTGTGTACTATTCACCCTTTGCATCTTTCTGAGTGAGTACCGCTCTTGTGATGGAAGTCAGTAGGAGGAGAACCAACTTATTAAAAAAAAGACCTAAAAGGAATTAACCACTTTCTGTCCTTCCCTCAGATGTGGTTAAAACTATCCAGTAGATAATTAGAATTTTATCTGTCACAATAACGCTACTTGAGTGGCGAAAGCCAGATTGTCCAAATTTCATATGAGGGAGAGCTAGGGGCTCAGATGTAAATAGATGTAAAATAGCGACACAGTTAACCCTAGCGATGGCATCCTTGGTGTTTGATCAAACAAGGTATGTGTAAAATTCCTGTTCAACATCTGCTCTGGTTGCCTCTTCAAACTCGTTTGATTCAGGAACAGTTACTGAGCTCCAGCAAAACAACAATGGCTTTTTTGAGTAAGGCGGTACGTTCAAACCAAATAACAACCTATCGTTTGCGTTTGACCCTTGTGACTGGAAATCCTGATTTTAAGCCAGAACTGACAGATACAAATTATTGGACTTAGACAGATAGAAAGGGAATCCTGCTTGGTTCATTATTTGCCTGCTGATACTTTCCATCACAAACAACAAACATACACCCACTCCTACCTTCTAGACTACACAAATGATACACACCATGAACAAACTCCAATGCCAATCTTTCTCTCTTCCCCCTCACCTAACACATATACAGCAACTCCCTTTAACCACCTCTCATCCATTGGATAATTAAGAACCTTACTGCATGATCGACATGCTGCAAAACCACCCCTAACTCATACACCTTCCGCCCTAAACTAACGCAAAAAAAATAAGCAACATGCTTTCACAACTCTGTTTCTCTATGTCTACTGCACAACAAGGTTACACTACAAAAACAACACAGCTCACCAACTTACTCTAAACCTCCATCTCCACCTTCTACACATGCAGACCCATCAAACAGCCTCCTTAGCCTGCTGGACAAGGAAAACGATACAGAACAGCTACACAATTGCTATCATTATAAAGCTAATACCAACACTAAAGGCACACCAGCTACAAATCCACAAAATACTGCTTACTCTTCTACAAAACAAGTCACACTGTCACCAAAGCACATTCTCTAAACTGTCTACTTATAAATGCTTGATCGCTCTCAAAAAACAAATACATCTACGACCTTCTCACTGACACAAAACCTGACATTCTCTTCACAACTGAATCATGGATTTGAGATGATATGACTCCAGTCCTGCATGAAGCTGTTTCTCTAGGCTATCAAACTATCAAGCAAAATCATACAGGCAAAAGAGGAGGTGGCCTAGCTGTTGTGTTCAGGCACACATTATTGGTCACTAAAGCTGACAATGTCTCTATATAAGGTTGTGAGGTCCTTTTCACCAGATGCACTCCTACACCGTCTTCGTCCTGTAACTTCCTCATGCTCTTTTACAGACCACCACCTAGCAATACAACATTTCCAGACACACTTCTAGAGATGGTTTCTAACCTGATACACTGCACTCTAACCTATGCATTTAGGGTGACTTCAACATTTGGTTTGACAATACAAATATGCCCAATTCGAAAACAATCATTGTTGGCCTAGACACACTGAGCCTATATCAGATCAACCACAAACTCACACACATTGATGGACACATCCTAGATGTGATATTTGCAAATACAGAACTATTTACCTACATACTAGTTACCTTTCAAACAACAGCTCCACTCACATGTTCATACCACTATTTGCTTGCTTTCCAACATTAAACCACACAAAGCAGCGCACCTAAAACCACCTTACATGCATCCACCTATCGACCATTAAACAAATTCAATTTGGAAAACATAAAACACAGCTAACATCCAGTACAGATCTCAACACAATAAATTCTGTTCAAAAGCAATATGAGTGCCTACAGGATGCTTTTGATATCCTAATACCACTAAAAACTACACAACAGACCAAAACAAAACAGGCACCATTGAGAAATACAGAGACAAAAGAGATAAAACAACAAGCTGCAACGTGCCTGGCTCAAAGCAAACAGAAATCAAGACAAACTTTGCCCACAGAAACTTAGATTACACAAGGCAGCAAGCAAAACAGCTAAGAAAAGGTACTATTCAGAAAGAATTCAAAATGTGCAAATAAAGAATTCTATAAAATTCTCATTGAAATTCGTAAATCAAATTGCCTAGAAGTAGCTCATCCCGTTACTCCGGATTTCGCAGACAAACAGGCAAATCATTGCACGCCCAAAGCAGACATGTTGGACTCATATTTAAAAAAAAGAAAAAGCACCAGCACCTACCTTTTTCCAAAACAACAATCCAAGAGTACTCTAACCCAGCCTCTCCCTACCTTTCGACAAATTTCACTCAATGAGTCCACTTTCCTTGGGCCTGACCTGTGCCAACACAAACTTTCAAGACAATTCTTCTAACAACCTCTGCTGCCATACCATTAAGAAGAATCATCAACAGTTCCCTAACTACAGGAAAATTTCCAGATGAACTAAAAAAGTCATACATACTCCCATTACTGAAGAAAATAAACCTCGACCCCCTGAACCCAACAACTTCAGACCGATTACAAATGACCTTTCCTGGCCATACTGATTGAAAGAGCAGGATTTGCCCAGTTGTCACAATTCATTGAGGATAATACCATACTTTCAGACTTCCAAACGAGATTCTGTCCAGGAAGAGGTGCAGAATTTGCCCTCATTGCCATCTGGGATGACCTTAAGAACACAGTTGACTGGAACAGGTTGCTATGCTACTTCTCTTGGATCTCTTGGCTGCCTTTGACATGGTTGAGCTTGATACTCTGATACAAAGACTCTACGAAGCCGGCATAGAGGGGACTGCTCTAGATTGGATCCACATCCTACCTTCACATCAGAACTAATGTCATCCATACGCCCCTTTCTCTTCCAAACTGTACTTCACAAAAGCAGGGGGCCCCTAAGTCTCTATCATCTCACCCATGCTTTTCAACATCTACATGAAGTCAATACTGGCTCTGATCAATGAACGTCACCTCACGTGCTATAACTATACAGATGACACATAAATGCTCCTTCAACTGGAATGCCTGAAAGACATTGGCAACTCACCAATTTGCTGTTGTCTCAGAGCCGTGGATCAATGGATGACATGGAGCCATCTCAAACTGAATGCTACCAAAACAGAAATACTTACATGTGGCGATTGGAAAAATTATGACCTACTCGTCGCATGGCCTGATGATCTCGGAACACCCCCTAAAGTATCAAAGGAAGTAAAAAACCTCAGAATGACCATGGACTCCAAGCTATCAAGGATGCCCAAGTGGACAAACTGGTAAGATCAAGCTTTGTTACTATAACAATTCTGCGACGTATATTCCTCTACCTGGGATTCCCACACAAGGTCCAGGCTACTATCTCTCTTGTTCTATCCAAACTAAATTATGCCAATAGCCTACCACTGATCACCTTTAACAACTATGAAAAGACTAGAATGGATTCAAAACTCTGCTGCCGGACTACTCTTACAGATAAAGCCACAAGCCCACATCTTCCCTGCCTTGAAAGCCATACATGAGTTACCGGTTGACAGAAGATCCATTTACAAGCTGCTTTGTATCACCCACAAAGTGATACATGGCACAGGACCGCTCTTCATCTGGAATAAAATTACAAAATACTTTCAACAAATGAACCTCCGCTCTAGAGTGGCCCCTCGCCTCAAAACCCCACTGTACAAGAAAAAAAACATGGGTGGCACACCCTTCTCTGTCCAACCAGCCAAACTATGGAACTCTTTACCCCTGAACATAAGATCCACTGATAACCTCCTTATCTTCAGAAGACTGTTCAAAAATTGGCTCTTATACTCAAACATAAATATACAGTATATTCTTCTGTATATCAGCATTTATTTGAACTATAGATGTGTACCTACATATGAGTATTGCTTTGTATAAACATGTATAATAATTATGTTTTTAAAGATATAGATATTCATTAATTTTGCTTTAACAATGTACATATTACTTATAGTTACATTAGTCCCTGTTTAACATGTATATAAGTGACTGCATAAATAAGTAAATATTTCATCATAACTATTTATCCACAATTGCTTCACAATTGAATTACAAAATAAAAACAAACAAATTAATTTAAAGTACAGCAACACTTGAAAGTCTTAGTTTATTAAATGCAACTTTAAGCTACATATCTTACCTTTCTTATGCATATACATATATCTTCCATGTATATATGTATCTTAATATTTATTACTTTGCTTCTAATTCAGCATATCCAATGCACTACAATATATTTCTCGCAATATAGCCTCTTTCTCTACTCTGATTCATCTCAAACCTCATTCTACTACTCTATCCAATGCATTACCCTATTTCTCACCCTATACTGCTCTCAATATATCTTCTACCTCAACTCTCTGGCTCATCTCAAACCTAATTCTACAACACTTTCCAAGTCACCACCCAATTTCTCACCCTATACCTCCATCAATATATCCTCTAGCTCCACTCTCTCATTCATCACAAACCCGATACCACTACTATGATCCCCGAAATAACCCTTTTTAGTCTCATCCCTCCTTTATCCCTCCCTGCATCATCTCATTCCTCTTTTACTACTCAGATCTCCCAAGCAAGCATTTCTAACCCTTTCCCTGTGACTCTTACCCCTCCTCTTCCCCTTTACTCATCCCAACCCCCTCTCCTACTATGAACTCCCACAAAAAACACAAAAAAACTTTCTAGACCCTTCCCTCTTCTATCCCTCCACGATTCCATTTCAATCCAAATAACAGACTAACATGTACACCACTCAACTTAATTTCATATTTCCCAATACTTATTCCCCACTAATCCTCTTTGGGTTGCGGAGTAGCGTGCTACCTGCCAAAAAGTGCTTCAACACCTCATCAGGAATAGCAAGAATCATATAAATGCAAACCCTTCCCTCTCCCATCCCTTCACTATCTTTTTCAATCCAAATAACAGACTATCATGTCCACCACTCAAATTAATTTCATATTTCCCTATACTAACACCCCACAAATCTTGTTTTGGTTCTTAAGTAGCATGCTACCTGCCAAAAAAAGCATTTCAACACCTCATCAGGGGTATGAAGCACTATATAAATGTACACCCTTCCCTCTTCCATCCTTCTACTAACCTTTCCAATCCAAATGACCGACTAACTTGTCCAAAACTCAAATTAATTTTATATTTCTCTATACTAATTCCCCACTAATCTTGTTTTGGGTTCCAGTGTACCGTGCCACCTGCCAAAAAGCTCTTCAACACCTCAGCAGGGGTAGCAAGCGCTATATAAATGCAAACACTTTTCTCTTTCATCCCTCCAAAAACGTTTTCAATCCAAATAACAGACTAACATGTCCACCCCTCAAATTAATTCCTTATTCCCCCAGACTAATTCACCACTAATTCTTTTTGTTTTTTGGTTCCAGAGAAGCGTGCAGCTCGCCTAGAATCGCTTCAACGCCTCATCGGAGTGGCAAGCACTATATAAATGCAAACATTTTCCCTCTTCTATCCCTCCACTAGCCTTCTCACTCTAAATACCAGACTAACATATCCACCGCTCAAATGAATTTCATATTTCACTATACTAATTTTACCACTAATCCTTTATGGGTTCCAGAGTAGCGTGCTACTCGCTGAAAAATTGTTTTATAAGCACTATATAAATGCAATTACAATACAATACAATACAATGGTGAAGTAGGGAAAAGATAACAGAGTATGCAATGAAGGAGAGAGTACAGTAGAGTCTATAACACCTTTTGGACTAGAAACAAGTAGAGGAGGCCTAAGGAGAAATACGTTGGGGTGGGAGAAAATGTTGGAGGTACTAAAGAAGAACTATTTTAAGGCAATGTGGAGTTTAGTAGTAGCTGGTATGGGAGGTAGTGTAGCTGCAGTATGAGTAGTTATTTCCACATTAAAATATCATAGGCAGAGGGGTGTGGTTTGGAGAGCCATCATGGCGGACGCAGCCTAACCGGGCTCTGCGCGTCCATGCCATAATCCTGCTCTAATCCTGTACGAATCCTGCCCAGAGGTGCTTCATCGATACCGCTGGTGCCGCCGACTGCTCACAGTGCTGTATTTCCCTGCTGCCTGAGGTGACCGAGCTGAGGTGGGAGTTCTCCTGGTGGGCGTACTCTGGCGAGGCACCGGCCGGGTCTCCCTTTTGGCACCCCAGCCGCATTCTAAGATACCACTGCAGAGCTCGAGGTTGGGCCCCAACTCAGAGGTGGGAGCTGCAGAGGGGAGGAGGGCGACCGGACACCCGGCACTCCTATGTGCGAACTTCCATGGCGAGCCTGGACTTGTCGGTAGATGCGGCCTGCCCCTCCCCCCACCCGAGGCTCCGCCATCTTTTGCTGACGCTTGCCGAACGGTATGGCTGGGGCCCCCCTATGCAGTGGAATTTTTGGGGTGCCCGGAGCTCCTACCTGCCATTGGGCCGCTGCGGCCACCACATCCCTGCTGGCGTCTGGGCCCCGGCTCCTGAGACTGGCTGTGTGCGGTTGTGCGCCCTTGCTGAGCTCCACCAAGACTGGCCTTTGGAGGGTGACGCATCAGGAGGTGCCGGGGCTGGGCCACAGCCCTCAGAGGTGAGTGCTTGGTGGTGGTGATAGCCTGTGCAGTCATCAGCTGTCCTCCCACCCATACCAGCCTGTGATGCAGTCTCCTCCCCCCTACCTGGTAGTGGCTTGCGTAGCCGGATGGGCCCGGACCGGAGCCTCCCACAGATTCTCGCGCCCGGATCTCTTGGCACGGCCTGCTGAGTCTCACGTGGACCCTCTGCCTGCCCGGGATCCCTCAGGCACTGCGCCCGGCGGGTGGTGCCTGGAGGGGTTTCTACTAGACTGGCATTTTCTACAGTGCGATGCCCTCCATGGGATGCCCTCACGCCGTGGCATACAACCCCGCATGGCTTGTGATCTTTCTATATGGTGGGGTCGCCGGGTGCCCCCATCGCAGTCCTCACTGAGGAGGTGGCGTGATTCTTCGTGGGCCGGCACCTATTGCTAGAGGAGTGAGTATGTAGTGATAGCTTTGGTGGCTCATACTTTGCCGGGCCAGTGGCCCCCCTCTTCTGAAGCATCAGTCTAGCGGCCTGGGTCGAGACATATACCAATCTAACAGATTTTCTCCAACACTGTGGCAACACTTCCCGGAGTACGCGTACGCCCCCGCGTTACCGGTCCACATCCCTTGAGTGGCAAAAACAAATTTGGACTTCCCCCGCCCAATACAGCCGGCCCCAAGCAGGACACCCTGGACCAGCACTCTACGCCCAATGGGGGCCCCACGGGCGGTGACGAGACAAGTTCGGCACATGACAATGCAGCCCTCCTAGCAGCGATAAACAGTGCTAGGGATATGCTGGATGCCAAGATCGGAGCAGTAGGATCAGAGGTCTCATTCCTACATCAAGATCTCCGTAAGGCTGTTGATCGCATTACAAAGGCGAAGACGAGGGTCTCGACAGTGGACGATACGGTTTCCAAACTCCAGAAAAAGGTAAACGAACTCACTGTGGTGTCGCAGGAGCTGGCCTCCAGGGTGGAGGATGTGGAGGGCCGGGCGAGACGCATCACCTTACGCTTTGTGGGCCAGCTGGAGGGCTGTGAGTGTGCTTCCATGACCAGCTTCATCACTCGTGCCTCACAGACCTCATGCCAAAAAATCTCCCGTCCTAGGGCCAGATGTAGGAGCCCTAATACCGGCCGGAAACGGCCGATTTTGGCCGTTTCCGACCGGTATTAGGGTTTTCAGATGTAGGGGCATGTTATTTTAAGAATCGGCAATTTTACCGATTTGGTAAATATACCGATTCTGTAAAATACCGAATCCTTAGGGCATGTCTGTGTGCTACATGGCATACATGCCTGTATTTGGGGTGCTAGAGGGTGTCAAAGTGACACCGCCTGCACCCTTGCTGGAATCGGTATTTACCGAATCGGTAAATACCGATTCGGTAATGCCCATTGATTCTTATGGGCTTCAATGCCCATAGGAATCAATGGGCATTACTGAATCGGTATTTACAGAATCGGTAAATACCGAATCTTAACGATTCGGTATTGACCGATTCTGTAATACCTACACCCCCCCCCCCTCTATTTTACCACTTCTTAAATACCGAATCAGTAAAATTTGGTATTTAAGAAGTGGTAAAATAAAATTACCTACATCTAGGCCCTAGTCCTTTGTGGTGGAATGTGCCCACAGGGCCTTAACTCAAATACCACCTCCTGGAGCAAATCCCAGGCCGGTGATCGCCAAAATCCTGAACTACGCTGACCAAGATGCAATCTTGCGCTATGCCAGGACACATAAAGACAGAACCCACATGAGCCTCGGTCCATCATGGTGTTTCCGGATTATATGTGCCTGGTCCAGCAGCAACGCCAGACTTTCACCACTGCGAATCGCAAGCTGTGAGACTTGAACATACAATACATGCTGCTATATCCAGCTAGGATGTGAGTGATCTATAAGTCCAAGTTGTTCTTCTTTGACACTCCAGAGACCACCTTTGCTTGGACAGACGAGCGCCCCCAGCTCCGGTCAGGCTCACCGCCATTAGTAGGTTCAGACTCTTCACGCAGTTCACACAGTCATCGGCCACAAAGAACCAAATCCAAGAAATGAGGCGGACAGGATGTCCCCGAGCCCGGATCGGCCACCCTGAACTTTTCGGAGCATTGCAGGCAACCAACAGCAAGCTGACATTGATTGTTGTTTATTAAGACTTTCTGTATGAATCTTCCTCTGGGGGGTGTGGTTGCTGGATGTATGACGTTACAACGCGTAATTTTACAACGCACACCGTTACAACGCATTTTTTACAACGCAGGATCCATTACATCGCATGGCTTTACAACGCATGACATTACATAGCAGATGCTATTACAACGCATGCCATTACAACGTAAGTATAGGTAAGTGTATTATGTTTTTAAAAATGTAATTTATTTAAATTTAATTAATTAAATTATTTTTAAATAATTATTTTGAACATATATAACTTTAAGTTTATTTTTAAAATAACCATTATTAACAAAGAACTAATATTAATAAATAATAAAATTATTAAAATTAATTTTTAAAATTAAATTAAAAGATTTATTTTAAAACTAAACCCTAAAAATACCCCTGTACCCCAAAACCCAAACCCAACCCTGAAACCTAAAAATACCCCTGTACCCCAAAACCCAAACCCAGCCCTGAACCCTAAAAATACCCCTGTACCCCCAAACCCAAACCCAACCCTGAAACCTAAAAATACCCCTGTACCCCAAAAACCAAACCCAGCCCTGAAACCTAAAAATACCCCTGTACCCCAAAACCCAAACCCAGCCCTGAACCCTAAAAATACCCCTGTACCCCAAAACCCAAACCCAACCCTGAAACCTAAAAATACCCCTGTTCCCCAAAAACCAAACCCAGCCCTGAAACCTAAAAATACCCCTGTACCCCAAAAACCAAACCCAGCCCTGAACCCTAAAAATACCCCTGTACCCCAAAACCCAAACCCAGCCCTGAAACCTAAAAATACCCCTGTACCCCAAAACCCAAACCCAGCCCTGAACCCTAAAAATACCCCTGTACCCCAAAACCCAAACCCAACCCTGAAACCTAAAAATACCCCTGTACCACAAAACCCAAACCCAGCCCTGAAACCTAAAAATACCCCTGTACCCCAAAACTCAAACCTAGCCCTGAACCCTAAAAATACCCCTGTACCCCATAATCCAAACCTAGCTCTGAACCCTAAATATACCCAACCACCCCAAAACATATACCTCAGTACCCCAAAACATATACTCCTATACTCATACTTATTTTTAAAAATTACTAAAATTAATATATTTAATTTATTATATTAAAATACATAAATTAATATATATATATATTTTTTTAATATTAATTAAATTAAATAAATAATGTTAAATAAAATAAAAATAAAAATTAAATACTTACCTATACTTACGTTGTAATGGCATGCGTTGTAATAGCATCTGCTATGTAATGTCATGCGTTGTAAAGCCATGCGATGTAATGGATCCTGCGTTGTAAAAAATGCGTTGTAACGGTAGTGCGTTGTAAAAGTCCCGTTGTAACGGCTGTTTCCCGTGGTTGCTACGCCATGGGACTGCTGAGCCAAAGACTTATTGTGCCCCTCTTGTTCTCATGTTTCTTGAGTGGGTAGGGTCCTTTTGGTGTGAGGGCGCGGGGTTCCCCTGTTTGGAGCCTGGTCTGCCTCACATCGTGACAGATACTCCTAGTTTCTGGCAGTGTTGGGTGGGGGGTGGTGGGGTATTAGGGGAACGTAGATTTAGGATGTTGTTTTTTTATGTTATATGCAGACAGACCATTCAGGTTTTGATCTCTTCGCTGCTATTGTCTTCGAGCCAAGAGAAAATGGTGTTAGGTGATGTAACCCCTCTCAGGGACCTTGCTGTGGCCTCATGGAATGTCAGGGGCCTCCTCAACAAAGTGAAACGAGGTGCTGTTTTATATCAGGCAAAGAGGTATGGGGTAGATATTCTACTTTTGCAGGAAACCCACCTCCTGGGTACCAAAGCCCCATGTCTAGCCCACTTTGGCTTTCCGAAATCAGCTATTGCACCAAAGAAAAACGCGCTCGGCGGGAGCAACTGGAGGTATTAGAGTTGCGCCAGATGGCCCTGGCTTTGAAACTTAACTTAGGCCCTAGCCCTATTATATGGCGCAACCTTATACAGGTGCAACAAGAACTGAAGCAATATCTCATGGGTGAGGCCAAGGAGATTTGGGAGGCGTCACAACATCGGTTTATCAATGGGGTGACAAGTCAAGCAGAATGCTCCACAGGCTCTGCCAGGCAGATGACTCCCCTGCAATTTTCCCCACTATTTGTGGCGTAGATGGGTCCATATATACAACACCGGAGAGCGTTGTCAGGAAATTTGCGTGACATTTCACAACTCTTTATGCACAACATGAACAGATCTCGGCCAAACTAATAGCGGAATTCCTCACAGACATTCCGCTGCGGAAGCTCCCTGATCATTCATGCGAGCAATTGAAGGCCCCAATCACAGTGGATGAACTGACGGGTGCCCTCAATGCGATACACCCCGGGCACGCCCCCGGTTTTAATGGATTCCCTATGGAATTCCTACGGTCAAACGTACACCTCTTCTGTTCCCTCCCCGCTCCCGCCTCCCAGCTGCTCCGCCCACCCGCGCACTTGGCCATATATGGCGACCGTGCGACGCAGGTGAGTGTGACCTAGCTTTAGGACAACCCCGCGCCGCACGGCCACCAGCTGCTGCGTGTGCTCCCCCTTCCTTGTGCCTCGCTGCCCGAATGCCGGCTCGTGACCACGCCCCCTCCTTCGAGCGGCGTGGTCCGTGTTCAGCGCTCCTCTCCCTGTACCCCTGGTTCACTGTGCAGACTTGCATTTGTGCTCACTTGTGCTTATTGTTGTATTTCCGCCGTTTTTCCTGTTGAATTGTATTTGTGTTCATTGGTGTTTTGTTCCGCCGTATTGACTGTATTTTCCCGCCTGTTGCCGCCCTCCCCGCTCCCCGCTTCCCGCCACCACCACTGACCCCGCCCCTTTTTTCCTTCTGTTCCCTCCCCGCTCCCGCCTCCCAGCTGCTCCGCCCACCCGCGCACTTCGCCATATATGGCGACCGTGCGAATGCGCAGCGGGCGCGCCGATTGTGCGCCGAACGCGCGCCAAAGGTAAGCCCGTCTACGCCCGTCCGCGCCTGGACCGCGCCCAGTGCCAGGACCCCTGGCCCTCGAGGACCCCGACCGACCCGCCTGACGTACACCGCCGCCACCCTCATCGCACTCAACACCGGCCGAGTCCCTGGATGCTGCAAAGCCACCCCACGAAGCGTCCACGGACCCTTCAGCTGCAACACCTGCAAGTTCACCTGCATCCGGACCTGCCCAACACCAGCACCTGCCAAGCCGAACACCAGCAGCAACCACCTCAAGTGTATCCTGCTCAACACCCGCTCCGTCCACAGACACGCCATCGAACTCTGTAACCTCCTAGACGTCACAGCCCCTGACGTTGCCTTCATCACGGAGACCTGGATGAACGCCTCCTCAGCGCCCGACATCGCCATCGCCATCCCAGAGGGCTACAAGATCACCCGGAGGGACCGCAACGCCAACCAGGTGGGAGGAGGCATCGCCATCATCCACAAGAACACCATCCGCATCACGACCAGCACCGACAACACCCCACCCTCTGCCGAACACCTGCATTTCCAGATTCACACCGACCCGAAGACCACCCTCAGAGGCACCCTGATCTACCGACCTCCGGGACCACGCACCCAATTCAGCGAGGACATCGCCGACTTCGTCAGCCCACACGCCCTCCCCTCCGCTGACTACATCCTCCTGGGGGACTTCAACTTCCACCTGGAGAACAACAACGACTGCAACACCAGCACCCTGCTCGACAACCTCGCCAACCTTGGACTCAAGCAGCTGGTGTCCACCCCCACCCACCTCGCCGGACACACACTCGACGCCATCTTCTCATCCAGCAAAGACATCGCCTTCAGCCACGCCACAGAACTCCACTGGACGGACCACAGATGCATCCACTTCACCTTCAGAAGAACGACGATCCACCACCACCAGCAACAGGTTGCCCGAAGAAGCTGGAACAAGATCACAGCCGACCAGCTCGCCGCTTCCCTGAGCCAGCACCCTCCGGCCAGCTCAGCGA
Source organism: Lissotriton vulgaris (assembly GCF_964263255.1). NCBI lineage: Eukaryota > Metazoa > Chordata > Amphibia > Caudata > Salamandridae > Lissotriton > Lissotriton vulgaris. The sequence continues at coordinate 616,081,430 of NC_141695.1, read as the reverse complement.
ACCCCAGCCAGGCCGCCGACAACCTCTCGAAGTGGATCAGCAAATGCGCAGACGAACTCGCCCCTCTGAGGATCCCGCCCAGCAGACCCGGCAATAAGAGAGCCCCATGGTTCACCGACGAACTCAAGAGCTCCAAGAAGAACTGCCGAGCCCTCGAGAAAGCCTGGAGAAAGGAACCCACGCCGGACAACAGGACCACCCTCAAGCTCGCCACCCGGAAACACCACCAATTGATCCGCACCGCCAAGAAAACTGCATTCAAGAACCGACTGGACAACAACGCACACAACTGCAAGGAACTCTTCAACATCGTGAAAGAGCTCTCCTACCCCAACGCCGGAAACAACGACATCACCCCATCACAAGACCTCTGCAACTCCCTCGCCTCCTACTTCCACAACAAGATTGCGGACATACACAACAGCTTCAGCACACAACCGACGCACGCCACGACCGCAGCAACACCACCCACCACCACCCTCCGCGCCTGGACCCCGGTCAACACCGAAGACACCGTCCACATGATGAACTCCATCCACTCCGGATCTCCAACCGACCCCTGCCCTCACCACGTCTTCAACAAAGCCGACGCTGTCATCGCACCCCACCTGCGGGACATCATCAACACCTCATTCGACACCGCCACCTTCCCCGAGAGCTGGAAGCACGCCGAACTCAGCGCTCTACTCAAGAAACCTACAGCAGACCCCACCGAACTCAAGAATTACCGCCCCATCTCTCTACTCCCGTTTCCAGCCAAAGTCATCGAAAAGACCGTCAACAAACAGCTGGCCGCCTTCCTCGAGACGAATGGATCCCTCGACCCATCGCAGTCCGGATTCCGTGCCAACCACAGCACCGAGACCGCCCTCATCGCCGCCACTGACGACATCCGAGCCCTGATGGACAACGGAGAAACAGCGGCCCTCATCCTCCTAGACCTCTCCGCGGCTTTCGACACGGTCTGCCACCGCACCCTAGTGCAGCGCCTCAGCAACGTCGGAATCCAGGAGAAGGCACTGGAATGGATCGTCTCCTTCCTCGACGGAAGAACACAAAGAGTCCGCCTACCACCATACAAGTCAGAGGCCACCGAAGTCATCTGCGGCGTCCCTCAAGGATCCTCGCTGAGCCCTACTCTCTTCAACGCCTACATGAGCCCCCTCGCGGCCATCGCACGCCAACACAACCTCAACATAATCTCCTACGCCAACGACACCCAGCTGATCCTCTCCCTGACCAACGACCCCGCCGCCTCCAGAGCCAACCTGCACGAAGGGATGAAAGAGGTAGCCGAGTGGATGACGACGAGCCGCCTGAAACTGAACTCAGATAAGATGGAGGTCCTCATCCTGGGCTCCTCACCCTCCGCCTGGGACGACTCCTGGTGGCCCCCCGCCCTGGGCACCGCACCCAAACCGACGGACCACGCACGCAACCTGGGTTTCATCCTGGACTCCTCCCTCTCCATGACCAGGCAAGTCAACGCCGTCTCCTCGTCGTGCTTCAACATCCTGCGCATGCTTCGGAAGATCTTCTGGTGGATCCCCACAGAGACCAGGAAGACCGTCACCCAGGCCCTCGTCACCAGCCGACTGGACTACGGCAACGCACTCTACGCCGGAACCACCGCCAAGATCCAGAAGAGACTTCAGCGCATCCAGAACGCCTCAGCCAGACTCATCCTCGACATCCCACGACACAGCCACATCTCCGGACACCTAAGAGACCTGCACTGGCTCCCGGTCAACAAGAGAATCACCTTCCGCCTCCTTACCCACGCACACAAAGCTCTCCACGATCAAGGCCCGAGCTACCTCAACAACCGCATCAACTTCTACGCTCCCAAACGCCACCTCCGATCTGCCAGCCACGCCTTCGCCGCCGTCCCACGCATCCGCAGAGCCACTACAGGAGGAAGGTCCTTCTCCTACCTGGCCGCCAAGACCTGGAACTCCCTCCCGGCCAACCTGCGCCTGACCCAAGACCACCTCTCCTTCAGGAAGAAGCTCAAGACCTGGCTGTTCGAGCAGTAGCGGCAACCCCCCCACCCCCCAAGCGCCTTGAGACCCTATGGGTAGGTAGTGCGCTCTATAAATGTCTTTGATTGATTGATTGACCTCTTAGGCCCCCATCTGTTGACGGCAATCCAGTAGGGGACAGGTCTAACTGTTTTGCCACAGGATGGGCGTCACGCGGGAATAGTGTTATTTCTCAAGCCCGTCATCCTCCAGATGACCCCTCCTCTCGTCTCCCTCATTAACTTCAAAACCAAATTGTGGGGAAAGTCCTTGCTGATCCCCCACGGGCATGTGTCACAGATCTGATACATCCCGGCCAGTCGGGTTTCATGCCTAAAATAGCTACCCGCCACAATATCCGGAGGGTACATAACGCTATAGCAGCGGCCCCAGCGCTCGGTCGGCCGGCCGCCATGCTCTTGACAAACCTTTCAACTCGCTGAGCTGGGTGTACCTCTTCCAATTGCTTGAAGTGATCAATTTTGGGCTGCGCTTCATTGCGTATGTGCGCTTGCTCTACAACGACCTAACGGCGTCAGTGCGCATCGCGGGGCACCGCTCCCACCCCTTCCCTATCTAACGAGGCACTAGACAAGGCTGCCGCCTGTCCCTGTTATTGTTTGCCCTTGCGGTTGAGCCCTTAGCTGTGTGGGTTAGCAGTGACCCAGAGCTTTGTGGTTTTGACTGGCCTCAGTCGAGATCAGACCTTATCGCATTATACGCTGACGATTTCCTCTTTTTTATAACAGACCCCTGGTACTCTGGGCCCCGTATACTGGAAATCCTCAGGGTGTTTGGAGGAACTACAGGCTTACACATGAATCCCGCCAAATCCGTGCTATTTCTGGTGTGCGGACACCAGGGTCGCGATACATGGGCTTCACAACTCTCACAGGCAACGGATGGTTTTAAATACCTTGGCATTTTCATATCTCTGTGCCCCAAAGTCTCCTGGACACACAATATAACGCCATTCCTAACCAGTCTCAATGGCGAAACAGCAATTTGGTCCTCTCTTCCCCTGATCTTATATGGGCGCTCAGCGATCTTTAAAATGGTGTCACTACCCCAGATCTTGTATCGCCTCCAAAACTTCTTTTACCCTATTCCGCGCTTCTGATTCGCACAACTCGACGCCATACAAAACAAATTCCTTTGGAATAGTGGCGCAGTCAGGGTCGCTCTCCGCACATGTGCGCAATCCACATACTGTGGGGGGATCGCAGCAGCAGACATCTGCTCATTATGTGGCGTCCCATATACTCATGGTGAATGAATGGTGGTATAACTCCCCCACAGACCCGGCATACGCGATCGAGAATGCGGCGATGGAACGGGCTCCCCTCCTTCACCTTCTATATTGTGCCACACCCCTGGATTTTATGCCACCGGCAAAGTCGTGATACAGCTGTGGCGGGCTAAAGTCCGACAGATGGGCTGGAACGGGAAGTTCACCCAGAAAACACCACAATGACAGGGTACATATCAGTCTGCATTTTGTTTCTGTTGTATCACCTGCATGTTTGCCAGGTGTTAGTCAATGGTAGAAATACGGTTATTTTCAAGAGGTTAATCCTTTTTCTCCAACAGGTCATTGTAGGGCTATTGCCCATCCTCTCGACAAATAACCCAATAAAATGTGTTGTTAAAAAAATATATCTTAGGCAGTTGGTCTAGGTATGGTGGTTAGTGTGACATTATTGTATGCCCATAGGTAGTGAGCACAAACATAGCTACTACGTTTTAATTTTGCTTATGTGTGACATTTCCATATTTTCAGTGTTATTATGTGTGACATTTGAGGCATTATGATTGATACTAGGAATGACAATTTGTTGTGAGAAAAAGCAAGCAGTTATGTTAATTTATTCAGATAAGTGTACAACATGCACCCTTTTGTGCCTTTGAATGTCTGAAAATGTCATGAATACTGCAACAGTGCTCCTGAAGTGTCTATGCATGCCCACTACCCTACTTCCCTGAATGAAAAGTGCTCATGCCTTGAATAAGGTGTTAGTCAGTGCTTAATTTGTAAAAGAATAAATGCTGTGTCAAAGGTTTTCTTAGAAGCGCACCAGTTGTGTTGCTAAATGTCAGGCTTAATGAATATCAAGGCTGCCTATCTTGATTCCACAGCATGCCTCTTTCATCCTCCAACAAATGCTCTCCGTGTATCTCTTTCTCAGGTTCTTATTCTCCACTGATTTTTCCCTTTGTAGCTGGGCCCCACTGGCAACCAGAGACATGAGCATTTGGCAGCTATATCATGTCCCATCGCCCCGGCCATAGCCAACATCTGTAACACCATATTCCATACAGGCTCTTACCCTTCCGTATGGAAAAATGCTATCATTAGGCCATTGCTAAAGAAAGCCAATCTTGACCCCGCATTACCATCCAGCTACAGACCCATTGCATGTCTTCCGTTTCCGTCCAAGATCTTTGAAAACATAATGAATAGACAACTATCTGAATTCATTGAGACCAACCACTTGCTGGATGATACTCAATTCGATTGCAGGCAAGGACACGGAACGGAGACGGCCCTCATTAAAGCCGCTGATGAGATCAGGATGACCTTGGACAAAGGCGGGGCGGCAATCCTAATACTGCTAGACTTATCTGCAGCCTTGGACACGGTCGATCATACCACCTTGATCGACCGTGTCTCAACAATGGGCATTAGACACAGGGCCAAAGATCTTCTTGCCTCCTTCCTGGCCAATCGTACCCAATCGGTAAAGTTGGGTCCATTTGCTTCTCCCATCTTTTCCCTCCCGTGTAGAGTGCCACAGGGTTCCTCCCTAAGTCCGACCTTATTCAACATCTATATTTCGGACTTAGCGAGGGTGATCAAGTCATATGGCATTAATCTTACAACTTACGCCGATGACACCCATCTGGTCCTATCAGTCCATCACGATGGAGAAACAGTGGCAGCCAATTTCCGAGAGGGAATGCTAGCCATCAGCGCCTGGATGGCATCCAATTCTCTAAAATTAAACTCTGGAAAAACGGAGATCATGACATTCGGGAAACTAGAACCCAGCTGGTCCCCACAGTGGTGGCCAAGCGAGATGGGCCCTCCACCTCAACCCGTAACAAAAGTCAGAAACCTAGGGGTCGTCTTTGACAACAAATTGCTCTTGAACCATCACATCAATACAGTGGTATCCTCATCCTTCTTCACATTGAGGAAAATTAAGAAACTCCTTCCCTACCTCCCTACCTCAGCGGGAAAAACCCTAATCACCACCCTCATCTTCTCTAGGATCGACTACTGCAACGCCCTCCTCCTCAACGCACAAGAAAAAGTTCTAAACAAGCTTCAGCTAATACAGAACGCCTCAGCAAGAATCCTCTTAGGTATCCCTGAATTCAGCTCCATCTCCCCTTTCATTCGCCAGCTCCACTGGCTGCCCATCAAAAGCCGGACTAAGTTTAAGGCATTGTGGGGAGGCGCTAGGGGGCGCACTGCAGAATGGCTGCCAGACCGTGCAGCTCCGCCGGGCGGATCATCAACACGCTGTAAAATAACGACTAGACGGACGGAATTGGTCGAGTGAACACAACCGATTGAAGGGGATAATACAGTCCCCCAGGAAATGTGCTCGAGAGGAGCCCAGCTGCACCACAGCGCTGCACATGACACGAATTCGTAAGGGTGATGGTGAGCGGATAATGGCGGTCGGAGTACGGGCGGAGGCGTAGGCGAGGTGAGCTGTCAGCGCGACCTGCAGGCACTGTGTGCTGCGAGGACGGAGTGTGCAGATGGACATGAGGGGGCATTGATCAGCGACCAACTGAAGGCTGCACAGTAAGCAATCGCTGTAAGCGCCTGAGAGGTTCGGGGAGCAGCGGGCGAAAGCAGGCAATATGGCGGCACCGGGGACTGAATGATAGCGGGCGCACACAGCGCTGGGTCTCAGTGGAGCACTAACGTGAGTGACCTCGCCGAAATGTAACGGCCAACCCTGCGCTGTGCTTCACTGGGCATTCATGTACCACAAACGCGCCGGAGGGGGCGCACACTCCCCACCATCACTGGCGTCATTGCAGGTGACTACTGTACAGCGGACCCAGCCGACCAGAGAATGAGAAGGTGCTACAAGGCGCACAATGTCAACACAGCCGTGGGGGCACAACTAACTGATAGCGCTGCCACTGAGGCGTAACAATAACATGACCTCCACGCGCTAGATCCTGGGCATGTGATTGGACAGTGGGCAGCGACTTCCACAAATCATACTTTGGGAAAGGTCGGACCAACAGACCGTGTACAGGGCTGCTACACGGTGTACCAATCCTTAGACTACCAGAAACATCACATACTGCTGGCGCACAGGGACTGCTGTGAGTGTCGTCAATGGTGGGTACCGAAGGTGGGAACAACGGAGTACCCAGGAGAAGGGGGGAACCGGAATACCAAGTCCACTCCCCGCACAGACCTACAATCAGCGCTACCCACCGCGTTTCGCAACTACCACAACACAGAGCGGTAAATGAAACTCTCGCCGCTGCGAAAGCGGAGTGAAGCCACGCCAGCTGTCCGCAGGGAGTGCAACGACTGACGCTGATTGGGGGCATGTAACATGCGCTAAGTTGGAACTTTTCACGTCACGCACTTCACGACCACAGAGGTGGAAACACTAACGCGGGTTGCTACGTCATAGCACATCTCCTGGTCCGGACACTCATCTACAATTATAATAACCCCGACCCCACGGCCCACTGACATTGCTGTAACGCTACTGGGAACGGCACGATGGGGAAGCCGGATAAGCAGCAGCCTACCCTCTCCTTTGAGACGAGAAAGTCGACAAAGAACCAAATAAACCAGCGGAAGGGGAACAGGACACAGAGACCCCGGAGGAAAATGTCATGGAGAGTATCCTTAAGGCCGTCCAGGAGTCAAGGCAAGAAATAAAAGGGAAGTTGGACCTCCTAACAGGCAGAGTGGACAACCTGGCGGCGAAGCTCGACAAACAGGGCGAGAGGCTGGACACAGCTGAAACCAGAATCTCTGCGGTGGAAGATGAGTCCCACGCAACGACAGCTAAGTGCACGGGCACGGAGAAGGTACTGGAAGTGATCAAGGCCAAGTCGGAGGAGTTGGAAGCAAGATCGAGGAGGAACAACATTCGTATAGCGGGTCTACCAGAATCCACCAACACAGGGCGAATGGAACCGTATGTTGAACAATTATGTAAGGAAATTTTTGGCGCCGAAAACCTCTCGCCAATATTTATAGTGGAGCGCGCTCATCTCTCACTGGCCCCGAAACCGAAGCCTGGCGCCCCACCGAGGCCAATTATAGCCAGAGTCCTCAACTTCCGCGACAGGGACACTGTCCTGCGACTGGCGCGAGAGAAAGGTGTGATCCAACATCAAGGCAACAAACTGGAATTCTACCCGGACTTCACGGTTGGTGTGCAACAAGTGCGGAAGGAATTCAGCGGGGTGAAAGCCAAACTACGGGAACTGCAAATACCGTATGCCATGCTGTATCCGGCACGTTTAAGGATTACCTGGGAGGACAAACCTGTTTTCTTGGCTACGCCAAAGGCTGCAATGGAGTTTATAAAGACAACAATCACGAGAGGTAAAAAAAGCAATCGCAAGGATAGGAATTTGGACTCAGACTGAAGGTAAGACTAATGACCGCCGCACATTATTACGAGTGTGCAAGTGACTATGTCAGATGCCCTAACTATGAGAGTCTATTCCCTAGAATGAGAGGTACCCCAGTCTATGTGAGGGTGTGTTTGCAGCCCGCTGGCGACACTCTGCTGTGGGACTTCAGACCATAACTGACCCCTGGGGTCCCTGGTCGTGGACCATTGATATGTACTATAAGTGCGAGTATGCTCACCTCACAGACTACTGCCGATAGCGTAATCCTTTTGATGGACACTGCCAATGACCCTATGGGAACACTGAATATGCACCTACAGGGCAGTACGAACCCTCCCGCAGGGCTCACGGATCGCTCACTAATCACTGGGCAGCGCTGTCTGTTGCTTTTGAACTGCTGCTGTTGTGTTTCTTGACAATGATGTTTGTTTACAATCTATAGATCCGCCCCCATCCTCTCATCGGGATGGTGGGATGCACCCCCGGCGGACCTCTACTAGGGTGGTCCCCGAATAGTTCTGTTACTAAGGGAAGTTATTCGGGTAGAATGGCTTCGGCAGAATTGGGATGCTGGAGTGGGTGGGAATGGGGGGAGTTGGGGTTTGTTGTTCTTCAAGCCAAAGGAGCAATTGAGATACACTGCTGGAGACCATATTGTAATGTACAGTAAATGGAAAGAATTTCACAGGGTGAGACTTTATGATACTGTGCTGTGTTCATGGGGACTGCAAGCTACTGTAAGATGTTCGGGTATAGGCCTCAAGGTCAGATGTGCTGACGGATCGGAGACTGAGGGTGGGCTGTCCAGAAGTAGTACACGAGGGCGGAGGGTAGAGGTAGACTTCACAACATATATTGAGGGGGATGTGGAATGATGGTGCCTGCGTGTGACCTGAATCTGATAACGTGGAATGTGAGAGGATTCACCAATCCTAAGAAAATTAGACAAATGTTCGCTGCTCTTGACAGGCAACACATAGATATTGCGCTGCTCCAAGAAACCCACGTAGACCCTAAGGCACGCAGATCTATTGGCACACGGTGGGCGGAATCCACTCATGCAGCAAACTACTCTTCCTACTCCAGAGGGGTCATGACACTGGTGAAGAGGGGGACCAACAATAAGATCACTCGTACTATTGCTGATACCAAAGGCAGATATGTAATCGTGTCAGGGGTTCTACGAGGACAAAATGTAACAATAGTTAATATCTATGGCCCCAATGTGGATGCACCGGAATTCTTTCGGAATTGTGGGATAAGTTGTTGGAATTCATTGACACTACCCTGATATGGGGGGGGGGGGACTTTAATATAGCGATGTGTAACGACCTAGATAGATCCACTTCCTCGTTAGAACCCCACAAGAAAGCCAGGGAGAAGCTTAGGGACATAATGGAAGAAATGGCGCTGAAAGACATTTGGAAGGACCGCTACCCGACAGCGCCAGGCGCAACCCACGTAAATTTGGCACATGGTCAAGAATTGACCATGTGCTGGGGTCCGACAATACGGTACTCTGGACTTCCAAAATTGTCCCGCTTTCACGCACCCTGTCTGACCACAATCCCGTGGCGTTAACATTACAGGTACCCCATTACACTCCACCTCCATTTAGCTGGCGCTTCAACGCACAGGCACTACTGGACCCACTATATCTCACAACCATCACCAAAGCCATTAAAGATTATTTCCAATTAAACACGGATTCGGTAGACGATCCCGGTACCTTATGGGAGGCATTCAAGGCAACACTCACGGGGGTGTGTATCAGCACGACTGCTGGGATACTCAAAGACATTAGGGCACAGATCACCAGACTGGAACGAGACATGTCGTCCCTGGAGCAGGAGTATGCCCAAACTGGGAATGTGGAACTACTGGGGGCACTCAAACTAAAAGTCACAGACCATCATAAGTTCGCAGAGGACGAACTGAAGTATATCACCAAACGACCGTTGGCCAGGCAATTTGGAGAAGGGGGTAGGCCTGGTAGGGTGTTAGCGAGGAAAATATGCAAAGGGAGAGACCCGCAGGTGATCACTCGAATTTGAGGTAAGGATGGGGCACTCCACTCACACCACGAAGGGATCCTTAACAGTTTTGTTCGTAACTATGCAGACTTATATACTTCTCGAGAGCCAGCACCACCCCAAGAAACGCTTGATTATCTACAGGACATAGCTATAGCGTGGTTGTCTGATAATCAACGTGAATATTTAGCACAACCAATCACAGTAGAAGAGGTTACTGCAATCATACACACACTCCCCAACGGAAAGGCACCGGGTCCTGATGGATTCTCATGTGAATTCTATAAACAGTTTGCCGACCTACTCGCCCCACATCTGGTTGAGATGTATGGCTCTGCCTTTGACCTGATGATACTGCCGCCATCGCTACGGGAGGCGGTGATTATCACCTTATTAAAACCCGGAAAAGATCCGGAGCTCTGTGACTCTTATCGACCATTGTCGCTCCTAAATGTAGATTCAAAGATTTTAGCCAAACTCCTTGCGGAGCGATTACAACCCCTGATGACCAATCTAATCCTACCTGACCAGGCAGGCTTCATCCCCACGAGAGCCACATCGCACAATACAAGAACACTGTTTGCACTTTCCCACTATCTTACACCGCAAACTAAAGCAGTGGCGGTCATGTTAGACGCTGCCAAAGCTTTCGATTCCATCGAATGGTCTTACCTCCGCACAATCTTACAGAGAATGGGCTTCCCACTGCGATTTATAACATGGATTGCACTACTCTACACGAAGCCTGTGGCCAGAGTAAGAGTGAATGGGTACATCTCTGGTCCTTTTGAAATAGCGAGGGGTACGCGGCAGGGCTGCCCTTTGTCTCCTCTGCTTTTCGCTCTGGCGTTAGAGCCGCTCGCATGCATAGTCAGACAGACCCGCAACCATTCCGCCCTACATTTCCCTGGGAGACCTTTACATATTTCGCTATATGCGGATGACATGCTGCTATACGTACGAGAGCCAGAACAGAACCTGAGTCCCCTACTCCGTGAATATGTGCGATTTGGGCATCACTCCGGGTTACAAATTAACTGGGAGAAATCTTCTATAATCCCACTTACTGACTCGACGGAACAGTATGTTCCAGATTTCCCACTAGACTGGCAGATGGAACCCATTAGATATCTGGGGGTCTGGTACAGTCGAGACCCGGAGGAGGTTATAAGGACAAACTATGGTAGGGTGTTCGCAGACTTGGAGGGACGGGTGGTCCGATGGATACAGCTACCACTGTCACTAGCAGACCGAATGGCTATAGTAAAAATGAATATCCTGCCCAAGTTCCTGTACTTGTTCAATAATATTCCAATTACACCTCCTAAAGCAATTTTTACTAACATAACGTCGCTAGTATTAAAACTGATCTGGGCAGGTAAACAAGCTCGTATTGACCTACATACCTTAACGTTACCCTATGAGCGGGGAGGGTTCTGTGTGCCAGACTTCAAACTCTACTATTTATGCGCGCAGGCCCAATATGCATCACATTGGTACCACCCCACGACATATCTAACACACACAGCGGTTGAGGAGGGTGACGCTGCACCGATTCCACTGACCGCGATAGTGACGCACAGGAGACCTCCGCTACACTCGAGGGATATAAACACCATTGATACCACTGCACGTGCATGGAGGACGCTCGGGAGAGTGACCCATAAGTTGCCGCTATATGCACCAGCGCTCCCACTCCATTTCCACCAGGAGGTGTCGGTTACGAATGAGAAAGTAGGTATGGGCATCTTAGGATCTGTGGGGATAGACACATTCGGGGATCTGTATCACGGGTAAACATCGTTTACAACGATGTTTTCACAACGCGGTACCTTTACACCGCGGCTGTGACAACGCAAGTCGTTACCACGACTTGCGCTGGAGGGCGCTCAAGGTCTAAAAATAGTTAATTTACTATCCTAACACCTTCCCTAGGGTCCACGGGGACTGGTGTTAGAATAGTAAATTAAACTATTCGAAATCCGCGCCCCCCCAACGCAAGTCGTGGTAACGACTTGAGTTGTGACGGCCGCGTTGTAAAGGTATGCGTTGTGACGGTACGCGTTGTACCGTCATATATCCGTATCACGAGGGAACTTTCTCCAAAACGGAAGATCTAACATATATTAGTAACCCAACATTGCACTTCTGATTCACGCACTATAGGCTGCAAAAGGCCATCCAGGATCTCTACCCAGACTACCCACAAGAGCCGCAGACCTTACATTCGCTACAATTCATTATAACTTCATCCAACACGTCCCACCTGGTGTCTAGACTGTACAAGATAGCTCAAAGTGAACTCCCACATACCTCTGAAAAAGCAATGCAAAGGTGGAACAATGCTCTGCCAGAGGCGTTAGAGGAGAAGGAATGGTCGGCTGCCTGCTCACTGCTTAAACTACTCACTCCAAATGGTAACCTGCATATCACACATCTGAAATATCTGCACCAAACATATCATACGCCAAAAAGATTGTATAAATATGGGTTGCGGGACAATGCTAGATGTAAGAGATGTGGATATGATGAAGCGGATTTTGCTCACTTAGCCTGGCATTGCCAGAGGATCCAGATGTATTGGGAGAATGTAACAAGCATGCTGGGTAAAATGGTGGGGATCGATGTAGAATGCACCATGAGGGTATGTTTGCTGGGCCTTCTATCAAATGTTAGGGCGGGAAAGAGAAAGTTCTGTGCTGTGGCGTTACTGATTGCTAAGAGGCAGATATCAAAATGCTGGGAAGGGAGAACTGTACCTAACATCAAGACATGGCTTAAAGACATGGCGTACTGCAGAGATAGGTTAGTTACCTATGAAGAGGGTCTGCCAAGCCGATCACGCCCGAAAGACTTTTGGTGCTATTTGTCTGATTATCTATTAACGGTGGAGGAGGCCGGGGAGTCTCTGTAAGGCTACAGGGGGTACGGAAGTGGCTTGTGCTCGACTGTAACATGAGAATATTCAGCACAATCAAGAATAGTTGTGACTACTATGATATACCAACAAGTAATGATACATACATGTGGCACGGAGTGTGGAATTGCCCGAGGCTTATTAGGTTCGCTTTTGTTTTTGTTATGGATCTGGTTAAAAAATGTTAACAAAAAATAAAGTTCATGTAATAGCTAGAAAAAGAGGTGACAGGATAGAACGATTTGTCATACTGTAATATTTCAAATGGCGCCGCTGAACCTCTGGGTTATCAGCTGAATGGCTGTGTGTTACAGAATATTGTGGTACTGCCACATGCGGCCAGCCTCCGGGTTGTAGGCCACTGGCGGTCGAAATTGTGTCGCATTTTTATACCAATAAAGATTTTGTTGAACTCCAAAAAAACAAAAGTTTAAGGCATTGTGTATCGCTTACAAGGCCATTAACAACACTGGCCCGCAGTTCCTCAAATATGCCTTCCGTCCACTTGTTTCATCTAGGACTCTTCGCTCAGCCTCAGCACACCTTCTTAACGTCCCGCGCACAAAAAAAAAGCTAAGTGGGGCGTCAGGTGCTTTGTTATCTCCACAGCAAGACTATGGAATGCCCTCCCCCTCAGCATTAAATCCAGTCCCACCCTCCTTAACTTTAGGAAGCAACTAAAAACCTGGCTGTTTACTCGCTAACTGCGCTCTACTTGTCCATTTTCAATCTTTAAGCGCCTAGACACCCCTGGGTAATTGCTCGCTATACAAATTGCCAAAACATAAACATGTTCTTACCACTTGCCCATATCGACTGATTGGACTTTATATTTGTAACAGAGTAGACAGAAAATTAAAATACCCACCACTTTGAAACAAAAGCTCTGATGGAACTAAGCAGTCGAGGCAAGCAAGCACAATCATCCCTAAAATAATTCCATTGTCTCTTCGATCTATCCAGTCATCCTTTCACCCTTCCATACACCCACTGATATCCACCATTTTACCTTTACATTATGTCTAGGCCTCTCGGTTTTATGGTATTTATTTTTGTAACATTTCTGTCTGAATGCATCCATATTTATTTTTTGGCCATATTATCAGTATTTATCCATATTTATTAATGTTTTGAGAGTAAATGGAGTCGTAATGTGGTATATTTCTACATTTGTTTTACTGATAAATATGCACCCATGCTTTTCTACCTGACGAATTTTAGCAAATTAAACAACCACATGTAGCAAAACACTACACCCACAGGAAAATATCAGCATTATAATACAAATATATATGAACGTATGCCGGTATTTAAGGAAATATCAACTTTTAAAAAAAATTCCATGCTGTCTATGTGCTTAGCTGTTGTCATGGAAATTACGAAGCTAGATGGAGAGTCACCCAAATAAAGCACAATTTCTGCATTTTTCTGCTTTTCAAAATAAATACAGACAGAAAAAACTTCAATCAATCAATCAATCAATCATGGTATTTATAAAGCGCACTACTCACCCGTGAGGGTCTCAAGGCGCTGAGGGGGGGGGGGGGGGGACTGCTGCTACTGCTCGAAGAGCCAGGTCTTGAGGAGCCTCCTGAAGGTGAGCAGGCCCTGGGTCTGCCGTAGGTGGGTGGGGAGGGTATTCCAGGTCTTGGCAGCGAGAATGGAGAAGGATCTGCCTCCGTAAGTGGTCCGTTGGATTCGAGGGATGGCGGCGAGATTGGTGGAACGGAGATGGCGGGCGGGGTGTAGAAGTTGAGTCTGCTGTTCAGGTAGGCTGGTCCGGAGTTGTGGAGTGCTTTGTGTGCGTGGGTGAGGAGCTTGATGGTGATCCTCTTGTCGATGGGGAGCCAGTGCAGGTCTCTTAGGTGGGGGTGATGTGGCTGCGATGGGGGAGGTTGAGGGTCAGGTGTTTGGTCGGGATTCCAGCATAGAGTGTGTTGCCGTAGTCCAGCTGGTTGCTGACGAGGGCTTAAGTCACCATTCTTTTGGTTTCGATCGGGATCCACTTGTAAATCCTGCGAAGCATTCGGAGGGTGTTGAAGCAGGAGGAGGAGACAGCGTTGACCTGCTTAGACAGCACCCAACATCGCCATCGCCATCCCGGACGGTTACAAGATCACCCGGAAGGACCGCGTCAACCAGACTGGAGGAGGCATCGCCATCATCCACAAGAACACCATCCGCATCACGACCAACTCCGACGACACCCTCACAGCCGCCGAACACCTGCACTTCCAGATACACACAGACCCCAAGACCACCCTCAGAGGCACCCTCATCTACAGACCCCCGGGACCACGCAAACAATTCAGCGAAGACATCGCCGACTTCATCAGCCCGCACGCCCTCCCCTCCGCTGACTACATCCTCCTCGGGGACCTCAACTTCCACCTGGAGAACAACAACGACCGCAACACCACCACCCTGCTGGACAACCTCGCCAACCTCGGACTCAAGCAACTGGTGACCACCCCCACCCACTACGCCGGCCACCCGCTAGACCCCGTCTTCTCCTCCAGCAAGGACATTTCCTTCAGCCACGCCTCCGGACTCCACTAGACAGACCACAGCTGCGTCCACTTCAGCTTCAGCAAGACCACGCACCACCACCACCCGCAACAGGTCCCCTGCAGAAGCTGGAACAAGATCACAGCCGACCAGCTCACCACATCCCTGAGCCAGAACCCTCCGGCCAGCTCAGCGAACCCCAACCAAGCCGTCAACAACCTCACGAAGTGGATCAGCAACTGCGCAGACGACCTCGCTCCACTGAAGACCCCCCCCGCCAGACCCGGCACCAAGAAAGCATCCTGGTTCACCGATGAACTCAAGAGCTCCAAGAAGAACTGCTGGGACCTCGAGAAAGCCTGGCGCAGAGACCCAACTACAGACAACATGACCACCCTCAAGCTCGCCACCCAAAAACATCACCAGCTGATCCACACCACCAAGAAAACCGCATTCAAGGAACGACTAGACAACAACGCCCACAACAGCAAGGAACTGTTCAACATCGTCAAAGAGCTCTCCAACCCCAGCGCCGGAAACAACAACATCACTCCCTCGCAAGACCTCTGCAACTCGCTCACTGCGTTCTTCCACAGCAAGATCGCAGACATACACAACAGCTTCAGCACAGAGCCGACACACCCTACGACCGTACCAACGCCCCCCACCACCACCCTCCGCGCCTGGACCCCGGTCAACACCGAAGACAGCATCCGCACAATGAACGCCATCCACTCCGGATCTCCAACCGACCCCTGCCCCCACCACGTCTTCAACAAGGCCGACTCCGTCATCGCACCCCATCTACGGGACATCATCAACGCCTCCTTCGACACCACCACCTTCCCAGAGAGCTGGAAGCACGCCGAACTCAGCACCCTACTGAAGAAACCATCAGCGGACCCCACTGACCTCAAAAACTACCACCCCATCTCGCTCCTTCCTTTTCCTGCCAAAGTCATTGAGAAGACCGTCAACAGACAGCTGGCCGCCTTCCTCAAGACAAATGGATCCCTCGACCACTCGCAGTCCGGCTTCCGGGCCAACCACAGCACCGAGACCGCCCTCATCGCAGCCACCGACGACATCCGAGCCCTGCTCGACAACGGGGAAACAGCGGCCCTCATCCTCCTGGACCTCTCTGCGGCGTTCAACACGGTCTGCCACCGCACCCTAGTGCAGCGCCTTAACAACATCGGAATCCAGGAGAAGGTCCTGGAGTGGATCATCTCCTTCCTCACCGGAAGAACACAGAGAGTCCGCCTCCCCCGTTCAGATCCCAGGCCACCGAAGTCATCTGCGACGTACCACAAGGATCATCACTCAGCCCCACGCTGTTCAACATCTACATGAGCCCCCTCGCGGCCATCGCACGCCAACACAACCTCAACATCATCTCCTACGCCAACGACACCCAGCTGATCCTCTCCCTCACCAACGTTCCCGCCAATGCCAGAACCAACCTACACGAAGGGATGAAAGACGTAGCCGAGTGGATGATGAACAGCCGCCTGAAACGGAACTCAGATAAGACGGAAGCCCTCATCCTGGGATCCTCGCCCTCCACCTGGGACGACTCCTGGTGGCCCCCTGCCCTGGGCAGCGCACCCAAACCCACAGACCACGCACGCAACCTGGGCTTCATCCTGGACTCCTCCCTCTTCATGACCAGACAAGTCAACGCCGTCTCCGCATCGTGCTTCAACATCCTACGCATGCTACGTAAGATCTTCCGGTGGATCCCCACCGAAACCAGGAAGACGGTCACCCAGGCCCTTGTCACCAGCCGACTGGACTACGGCAACTCCCTCTACGCCGGAACCACAGCCAAACTTCACAAAAAGCTCCAGCGCATTCAGAACGCCTCAGCACGCCTCATCCTGGACATTCCCTGACACGGCCACATCTCCGAACACCTGAGAAACCTGCACTGGCTCCCCGTCAGCAAGAGAATCACGTTCCGACTCCTCACCCACGCACACAAAGCTCTCCACAACCAAGGCCCAAGATACCTCAACGACCGCCTGGCCTTCTACACTCCCACCCGCCAGCTACGATCGACCAGCCACGCCCTCGCCGCCGTCCCCCGCATCAGACGAGCCACAACTGGAGGAAGATCCTTCTCCTTCCTGGCTGCCAAGACGTGGAACTCCCTCCCCATCCACCTCCGCCTGACCCAAGACCACCTCTTCGTCAGGAAGCAACTCAAGACCTGGCTGTAGCGGACCCCCCTCCCCCAAGCGCCTTGAGACTCTCGGGGTGAGTAGCGCGCTATACAAATGTTTTGATTGATTGATTGATTGATTGAGAGGGAGGAGTCGAGGATGAATCCCAAGTTGCGAGCGTGGTCCGTGGGTGTCGGTGCTGTTCCTAGTGTTGTCGGCCACCAGGAGTCGTCCCAGGCAGACGGGGTAGGGCCAAAGATGAGGACTTCCATCTTGTTCGAGTTCAGCTTCAGGCGGCTGTTCCTCATCCACTCAGCGACGGCCTTCAGACCCTCGTGGAGGTTGGTTTTGGCTGTGTGTGGGTCCTTGGTAAGGGAGAGGATGAGCTGGGTTTCGTCGGCATAGGAGATGATGTTTAGGTCGTGTTAGCGGGCCACTTGTGCGAGGGGAGCCATGTAGATGTTGAACAGTGTCGGGCTGAGGGATGAGCCCTGGGGTACGCCGCAGATGAGGTTGGTTGCTTCGGCTCGGTAGGGTGGGAGGCGGACTCTCTGGGTTCTGCCAGAGAGGAAGCAAGTGGTCCAGTCCAGGGCTTTATCCCGAATTCTGGCTTCTTGGAGGTGCGGTGGCAGACCATGTTGAAGGAGGCTGACCGGTCCAGGAGGGTGAGGGCAGAGGTTTCGCTGTTGTCTAGTTGGCGTTGGATGTCGTCTGTGCCGGCGATGAGGGCTGTCTCAGTGCCGTGGTTCCGTCTGAATCCGGATTGCGACGGGTCTAGGATGTTGTTGTCCTCGAGGTGGGGGGTCAGCTGTATGTTGGCGATCTTCTCAATGACCTTCGCCGGGAAGGGGAGCAGGGAGATGGGCCGGAAGTTCCTTAGGTCCTTGAGGTCCGCCTTGTGTTTTTTGAGTAGGGCGTTGATTTTGGCGTGCTTCCAGCTTTCCCGGAACGTCACTGAGTCAAAGGAGATGTTGATGACCTTTTGCAGTTGGGGTGCGATGGTAGCGTCTGCTTTGTTGAACACGTGGTGTGAGCAGGGGTCTGCTGGTGACCCTGAGTGGATTGAGTTCATGATCTTGCGTGTTTCGTCGTCGTTGACGTGGGCCCAGGAGGTCAGTAGGTTGGTGTCATTCGGGGTGGGGTCAGTCGTGGTCGGGGCAGGCAGGACGTTGAAGCTGTCATGGATGTCGACGATCTTGCGGTGGAAGAAGGTGGCCAGTGAGTGGCACAGTTCTTGCAAGGGCGGGATGTCGTTGGTGTTGGCGCTGGGGTTGGAGATTTCCTTCATGATGCTGAAGAGTTCTTTGCAATCGTGTGCGTTGTTGTCAAGGCCGGTTTTGAAGGAGGATCTCTTGGTTGATCTGATGAGTTTGTGATGTCTGCGGGCGGCGTCCTTGAGGGCAGTGTGGTTGTCTGACGTGCGGTCTTGGAGCCATTTCTTCTCAAGCTTCCGACATGTGTGTTTGGAGGTCTGGAGTTCTTCGGTGAACCAGGCGGCCTTCTTGCTGGGGTGGGTGATGGAGGGTTTCTTTAGCGGGGCGAGAGTGTTGGCGCAGTCTTCGATCCACTGTCTGAGGTTCCGGGCGGCTGTGTCTGGGTTGGTGGGGTCGCTAGGAGGTTTCAGGGCGAGGGCGAATGTCAGCTGGTCCTCGGTGACTTTGCCCCAGCAGCGACGAAGCAGCTGTTGGGTGCGGTGGTGCGTCGTTGCTTTCTTGAATGTGAAGTGGATGCATTGGTGGTCGGTCCAGTGGAGTTCGGTGGTGTGGTTGAAGGCGATGTGGGTGCTTGTGGAGAAGATGGGGTCGAGCGTGTGGCCTGCGGCATGGGTGGGTTCGGTGACGAGTTGTCGGATCCGAGGTTGGCGAGGTTGACGATCAGGGTGGCGGAGTTGGTGTCGTTGTTGTTCTCGAGGTGGTAGTTCGGGTGCCCGAGGAGGATGTAGTCTGTGGAGGAGAGTGCGTGGGTGCTGGCGAGGTTGGCGATGGAGTCACTGAACAGGGCCCGGGGTCCGGGAGGTCTGTAGACGAGTGTTCCTCTGAGAGTGGTGTTGGGGTCGGTGTGGATCCGGAAGTGGAGGTGTTCGGCGGAGATGAGAGAGTCGTCTGCGAGGGTGTGGACCTGGAGTGTGGATTTGTGGATGATGGCTATTCCTCCTCCGATTCCGTGGGTGCGGTCTCTGCTGGATATCTTGTATCCGTTTGGGATGGCTATGGCGATGTCTGGTGCTGAGGAGTCGTTCCACCAGGTCTCGGTCAGGAATGCTACGTCTGGTTCCTTTGTGTCGAGAAGGTCCCACAGCTCGATGGCGTGTTTGCGTGCGGAGCGGGTGTTTAGGAGTATGCAGCGGAGGTGGTTGGGTCCAGTCCTTGGAGGTTTGGTGGTTCTGTCACAGGAGAAGCTGCTGGTGTGGCAGGAGAAGGGTCCGTGGGTGCGTTTCGGGGCAGCCTGGAAGCAGCGGTGGTCCCGGCCGTTGTTGAGAGCGGGGAGGTTGTTGGCATCGTAGCAGAGTCTGGCGTTGCGGGGTGTGCGGGGTCCAGGGGTTCTGAAGCTGGGTGCGGTCCAGGCACGGACGGGCTTGCCTTTGGCGCGCTTTCGGCGCACAATCGGCACACGCGCTGCGCGCTTCTGCACGGCGTTTTCCATAAAAGGCGAAGTGGGAGGGGGGAACAGCTGGGAGGCGGGAGCGGGTGGCCAATGGGCGGGACACAGGAGGCAAAAGGGGGCGGGGCCGCAGAGGGGCAGCGGCGGGTCGGGGCACAGGAGGCAAGAGGGGGTGGGCCGCAGGGGGGCAGTGGCGGGAAGCGGGAGCAGGGGGGTACAGAGAGGCAAGGAGCGCTAAGAGCAACCAAAGAATACAAACAAAGCAGAAAACTAAATAAACAAACCAACAGTTAGAACCACAATGCAGGCAGCACAAGAGAGCACACCAGTGGCAAACTCACGGCAGCGGCGGCAGCAGGGCCAGGGACACGAGCGCACAGGAGGAGCCGTGCGGCGTGGGGAGCGACCCGACCTGCGAGCAGCGTTAAGGGTCACCTTAACCCTAATTTCTGTCTGTATTTATCTGTAAAAACGGAAAACTGGGAGCCTTAATTATGTCATCCATTGATTTTTGATCTATCATTCAGGCTTTCTTCATTTCTATCACTCATCTACTCTGCATTATCTCATCTACTCTGCAAACATCCATTCACTCTGCCACCCAATCCAGTTATCAACTATGCAGTCCGTCCACCCACTCTGTCATCCATTCATCCAGCCATCCACCCACTCTACCATTCATCCATCCATCCACTCTGCCATCCATTCATGCATCCCTTCACCCATTTATCCATCCATCCTTCAATAAACCGGTCTATTCCTTTTCTCAGCCCCTTTCACCTGTCCCTCCACCTATCCATCCATCCGTTTATTCTGCCACCCTTCCACCCAGCCATCCACTCTGCTGTCCTTTCACCTGTTCATTCACCTATCCATTCACTCATCCATCCATCTATTTGCTCTGCCATTCATTCACCTTTCCACCCACCTATCCTTTCACCCACTCATCCATCTACCCAATCTTTCATCCAGTCAATTATACATACACTCACACATTTATCCGTATTTCCTTTCTTCCACCCTTCCTTCTGTTCAATGTTCATTTCTTCTTTCCCTTTCCTATTTACACATCTTTAGTTTTTCCTTGCTGCCCGTTGCTCTTTTATTGTCGCTGCCTTTCTTTTTAGTGTGTGTGTTTTTATGAGCATTGGTCTGTTGCAGACAGACGAAGGCCATAAAGCCCCTGAGTGTGAGCACAGATTGAATTCTATGTCAGTCCACGGAGGCTCTGATTATGCTTCTCTTATCTTTACTGACCAAAACAGCAGCCAATAAACAACTTTAAACTTGCATAACCCCGGAAGGACAACCCCCTCCATAAGTCTGCACCAATCACAGTCCAGTCCAGTACAATAACAGTCTATGCAAAACCGGAACCTTCCTCTTTCTTTGCTGCAGCAGCGAGTTAAGTGCCTTTCCCTTATTTTGCTTATGAATGAGGGTTTATGGTGTGTATGTTTATGGTGTGTATTTTGGATTTTATGGTGAACGTGTATGATCGAGTGCACGACTGCTTGTAGCGCGATTGCGCTTTCTGTCTTTGCGCCTTGCGAGCGTTTTTCTTCTCTACGTCGGGTTTTTCATACCCGGTCCGCCGTCCTGCGACGTGCGCTGTGTGGCTGAGCGCGTTAGGGGGCAGTAGAGCAGGAGGAGGCAGGCGCGGCTTCGCCGCGCACAGGGAGCAGTCGAGTGTGTGCCCCAGATGTACCGCGCATGCGCGAGGAGCCGAGTTTCGTTTTGAGTTTACCGGCTCCTCGCGTTTGGCGCGTTGATGGCTGCATAAATCCCTGGTCTCATTGTAACGCTGACCGGAGCGTGTCCGGAGCAGAGCTTTGCTCGAGGGGAGTTCTTTAGTTTATACAAGGGGTCTCCTTCCACCTTATATCGACCTGCCTCTGTGGTGTGTATTGGCAACTGGGGTTGCATTGTGTGTGTGTAGAGGCGACACCCCTGGGCTACTCCCCCCCTATTAATCTCCTCCTCACCTCCTTTTTCTCCTGCATATGGCGTATTACACCGAGGAGGGCGACCAGTGGGTCGAATTTAATGAGTATGAACAGTATGAGCCTGAGGAAGAACAACTGGAGGAGAATTTAGGTGAGGCTCTGGCTACCCACGACCAGAGCTCTGTTAGTAAAGCCCTGATTAAGGCGTTAAAACCTTTTACCAAATCCCATCATCCAGCGGGCAAGAGGAAGTTTAAATCCTCACGAAAGGGGGATACTTCTGATCAGTCCCAAGACCACAAGATAGCGCAGATGGCCAGGTCAGTGATGAGGGACCATGGCTCTATGGCTTATCAGACCTCGGGGGAATCCTCCTCGACACCGCCTGATACTTCAGACTCGGAGGCGGAGTCTTTAGTTTCTAAGAAGAAGTCTAAGAAAACTAAACACACAGCTTTCAAGGCCGATGATAGTCAGGTCCCTAGGAACCTGCTATTTGACCCCAATAATATAATTCACCCTAGATCCACGGAGTGGGTGCCTTGTGCCGAGGTTGCGCATTATGTCACCAACAACTTGCGCCAAGGCTTTGAGAGTGGGGTTCGAGCCACTCTGAGGTCGGAATGTCCAAGACCGTCGGTGACGGGGAAGGTGGCGGATACTCCGGACCTTGACCCTACCATGACAGCATTCATGAGGAAGTTTGCTAAAGACCCCAAAAAAGGACTGGATAGGGCTTGGCGGGGGTGCTAGGACAAGTTACTGGACGTCTCTGGACCCCTCACTAAGATTCTGGAGGCCGCTGTCAAGGCTAAGGAACAGGGCGTGCCTATGGACACGTCTGACGTCGTGGAATGGGCCCAACGCGCGACGTGCTTTCTGGGAAACGCAAATGTGGCGCTGTCTACGGAGCAGAGACGCTCTTTTCTTATGCGAATAGACTCCCAATTGGCGGAGATGGCCTCCAACGAACCTGGTTCTCTGGCTAACGGCATGCTCTTCGGAGACAAGTTTGTTAAAGAAATGGGCAAGTACGTTGCCACCTTTTCCGCGCTGGATAAGGCGCAGAACACAATTAAGAGGGTGCTTCACACCGGTGTTTTTGACAGGGCCGGACGCCAACGAGGTCGAGGGTCCGGCCGAGGTTTTAATCAGACCTCACGCGGAGGTGAGCAGAGAGGCAGAGGCTACCAACGCCCCAACTTCTACCCCTCCCGTAATCGAGGAGGTCGTGGCAGAGGACAGAAAGGAAGCTACAGAGGACAGCATAATAACTCAGGAGACACCTCCTACTCAGGTACGAATTCTTTGTGTGACGGACCACATTATGGGGGGCCGTTGGCCTTGTTTATCCACAGGTGGCAAGATCTGACAAATGATCCCTGGGTGTTACAATCCGTCCAAGGGTATCACATAGAGTTTTATGCATCCCCCGCGCAGCGTCAAGCGCCCGCGCCACTACATTTTTCCCTTCAAGAACAGAGTTTCATAGACGCAGAAGTGCGGGCTTTGCTCAGGAAAGGGGCAATTGTGGAAACTTTGCCGCACGACCACGGCTTTACAAGCACAATCTTCGTAGTCCCAAAGAAGGACCAGGGCTTTCGGTTAGTTTTAAACCTCAGGGATTTCAACGCATGGGTGGTGTATCGACACTTCAAAATGGAAGGCATACACCTACTGCGAGACATCCTGTTAGAACAAGATTGGATGGTACGTCTGGATTTGAAGGACGCTTACCTAACGGTGCCCATTTTTCCACCGCATCGGCGGTTTCTTCAATTTCAGTGGCGCAACACATGGTTCGAGTTTGCCGCCATGCCCTTTGGCCTCTCGTCCGCTCCCTGGTGTTTCACCAAACTGATGAAACCGATAGTTCAGTGTCTGAGGGAGAGAGGCGTAAGATTGATCATCTACCTCGACAACATCCTGATCTTGGGATGCTCTCCGGAGATTGTTTCGCTCCACTTGTCGTGGACGGTTCCCCATTCTGTCCATTCTGGTACCTTCACAGGTTATGGAATTTCTGGGATTCCAAGTCGACTCTGTGAAAGCCCAGTTGCTCCTACCACTCAAGAAGAGGGTGGCAATCAAGAAGGAGTTGAGGAAAGCACTTGTCTCTCCGACAATTTCCTTGAGGACCTTGGCTCGCCTGGTGGGGCTTTTGGCCTCCTCCATCCAGGCGATCTTCCCGGGTCCCTTGCACTACAGAGCGATGCAACGCTTGAAGGCCTTACACCTTCGCAAGGGCGTGACTTACGCCCAACAGGTAGTGTTATCGACGGACGCGCGCACGGAGATGAACTGGTGGTTGGAACATGTGGAAGCCTGGAACGGCAGAGCCATTTTTGCGGCCACCCCAGAGGTTGTGATAGAGTCGGATGCGAGCCGGTGGGGCTGGGGAGCCCGTTGCGGCTTGGTGGAGACCGGGGGCCGATGGTCCCGCGAAGAATTGAAACTCCACATCAATTGTCTGGAACTCCTGGCGGGTTCTTTTGCGGTGCGGACTCTATCCCCTCAGAAGGTCTCGTGTTGTATTCTACTACGCATGGACAATGTGTCCGCGGTATGGTACATAAATCGCCTCGGGGGCACCAGATCTTGTCTCCTAGCGGAGATTGCCAAGGACTTTTGGCACTATTGCCTGGACCATCAGATATCGGTAACGGCGGAGTACATTCCGGGGTCTGTCAACGTGACGGCGGATTGGAACTCGCGCTATTTGAGGGATGCCAGCGATTGGAGGCTGCATCCCAGGATTTTCAGGGCCTTGGACCACTTGTGGGGTCCGTGTTTAATAGATCTGTTTGCCTCACGACTCAACCGACAGTTGCCCCATTTTTTCAGTTGGCGTCCGGATCCGTTGGCGATCAGCTCGGACGCCTTTCTTCAATCATGGACGACGGGCACTCTGTATGCCTTCCCCCCGTTCATCATGATCCCGAGGGTTCTGGCTCAGATTCGGAGAGTTGCCAGTGATGTACTTGGTATATCGAGGTGATTTTGATCTCCCCATGTTGGAAAACCCAAGCGTGGTTTCCGGTCGCGATGAGCCTTGCATCCGCATCTCCGGTGCGAATCTCATTGTTCCCAGACCTGCTGACAGACCCTGTGGGCCTTCAACATCCGCTGGTCCTTCTGGATCAGTTGTCTCTCATGGCGTGGAGACTTTCAGGAGACGCTGGCAAGTGCCAGGAGTTTCTCAAGACACTCTCTTCTTCTTGTCACAGGCATGGGCGCCTTCCACCCACAAGCGTTATGAGTCGGCTTGGAGACGCTGGGTTGGTTGGTGTAACGAGCGACAAGGAGATCCGGTGGGATCACATGTCTCTGTGATTGCAAATTTTTTGTCTGATTTGGCTCGGTCAGGCTTAGCGTACAGGTCAGTGAACACTTTCCGATCGGCCATTTCGGCGGGGCATCCGCACGTGGATGGCAGACCCGTCGAGGAACATCCACTGGTGTGTAAGGTGGTCAGGGGGATCCGGATGGTGAAGCCTCCTCAGCCTAAGTATACGGAGCTTTGGGACGTTTCTGTTGTCCTACGTTTTTTATCGGCTTGGCCGACGAATGAGGGTCTGTCTAGGAAACAGCTCTCAGCGAAGCTTACGATTTTGCTATGCTTGATCTCCTGCAGAAGAGTCTCGGACATTCGAGCACTGGATTTAACTGGTAGAGTATTTACTCCTACGGGGGTTTCCTTCACGATTTCAAAACGTACTAAAACACATTCAAAATGTATTTCTTATCCTGCTTTTCCTCACCACAGTAAATTGTGTGTAGTAAAATGTCTGAAGGTATATGAGGACTGTACTAGAGAATTTAGGAATGATTTTGGTCAGTTATTGATTTCTCTACAGAGACCTTTCCGCCCAGTCACCAATGCTACTCTGGCCAGGTGGGTCTCCTGGTTGTTGAGTCTGGCGGGCATTGATTCCTCCAAATTTGGAGCTCATTCTGTTAGAGGGGCTATGGCCTCAAAATCCTTTGGTGCCGGGTCTCGGCTTCAGGACATCATGACTGCGGCTGATTGGTCATCTGAATCTACTTTTAAAACGTTTTATCATAAACCTATTGTTGATGTGGCCTCGGTGGTGGTGGAGAAACTTTAAACTAGCATAATCAGAGCCTCCGTGGACTGACATAGAATGAAAAATTGTCTAGCATTCGCGACAAAGAATTTTCAATTCTATTAAGGACACGGAGGCGAGGATTATCCCACCCGAGTTGCCAGTGATGTACTTGGTATATCGATTTGCAGATGTGATGTATTTTACCCACCCGAATGATGTTATGGCTTGTTGTATTCCTTGATGTTGGAATAGCCATTACAACATATTTTCTTGTTTCAGGTGATCAGCACAAACAGACCTGAGTACGACTCCGGCAGACTGAGCTGGGTCTCAGCTGAGGAGCAGTTTTCCCCTTCGGACAAGAGGATGCAATAGTTGCCACGTTGGGCTCCGGTCTTGGTTGGACTGCGGAAGACATCGCAAAGAAAGAGGAAGGTTCCGGTTTTGCATAGACTGTTATTGTACTGGACTGGACTGTGATTGCTGCAGACTTATGGAGGGGGTTGTCCTTCCGGGGTTATGCAAGTTTAAAGTTGTTTATTGGCTGCTGTTTTGGTCAGTAAAGATAAGAGAAGCATAATCCTCGCCTCCGTGTCCTTAATAGATTTGAAAATTCTTTGTCGCGAATGCTAGACAATTTTTCATTGTGTTTCCCATGCTTGGAGATGCAAATATGAAATGTTGCAAATGATTTGAACTGGCCTCTGTCAGAGTTTAAGCCGTGACGCGAATGTAGCTGTCTATCAGGCAACGTTGTTGTGAAACTAAAGGCTCCCAGCAGGCATGATTTATGTGCACAGGCATAGCTGTGTGTATGTCCCAGAAATGGAATAGTGCAGGAGCTGGGAGGCATGATTGCGTTCCATTGGCGGCGCTGTGTAGTGCGACCATGTCATTGAATAGCACGGGCGGAGCAGTGCATGGCTGAGGCGCATTGGCATAGCCGTGCATGCGTGTCTCAGCAATGGACTCTCAAAGGGGGCACTGCAGGTCATGAATGACGTTCATTGGCAGGGCGGTGTATATATCCAAGTAATGGATCAGCAGGAAATGTTACAGCTCCAGAGTGAGGTGCGCCATCACAGCTGTGTGTGGATCCTGGTATTGAGATTGTAATTCTGCCCGCAGGACAGGTCTGGAAGGCACTACTATGCTTGGGCTGCCTTCAGTATTTGAATAAGTTAATACAGGTAAGGAAGGATTTGGGTGAGGTAAGAGTGCTGCCCGTGGCTCTCTGTCAGCTTGGCAGGCTGGGGCAGGTCAGGATTGAGGCACTGACGGAAGTGTGTGTGGGGTTTAGTAACAGGTTAGTATTGGCAGAGTTCTGCATTGTATCATTTGCAGTGTGGAAATTATAGCGGCTGCTGCAGGACTAAAGTAAGGTGTGCCTGGGCACAGCCCTGCCATTATGTCAGTCCTAGTTTTGGTGTAGCAGAGGATATTGCTTAGCAGGTTTAGGGTGCATTTGGAAGAGCTGCTGAGGAACATTGTACTGGATCTACTGCAGGTCATGTCTGAAGTGCTTGACAGAGCTTTGAATGTGCCCAAACTGCTGTGAGCCAGGAAAGAGAAGCATTGGTAGAGCTAAACGGTATGTCGGTTCCAGTACAGTGGTAGCAGAGGGTGCTGAAGGGTAGGGTTGAGGTGCATTGACACTGCCAAAGTCATATTTGAGCTTGCATTCTGGAACTGAAGGTTGTTTTCATGGTCCTACATCTTCTGATGTTGACTCTAACTCTTATGCATTAATGCTATTTGCATATCTTTGGAAAACACGAGCAATGGGAATAGCGATTACCCTCATTACCATGCCAAGAGAATCTGAATTTCGTTAAAGACACAGAGGCTAACATTATGCATTAATCTTTTAATGCCAACTCCACACAGCCACTTTGAAGTATTACATGACAATAAAGATTGTTCTAGAACATAATACTGCTAGGCTATATAAGGCATGCACAAAGTACAATTTACCTCTTTCAAATGCGGGATAAACTTCTCCAACACATATTATGAAAGTATTGGAAACACAACACTGTAAAACAGGAAAACGGAAGATCCTTGGAAGCGAAGAAACTGTGTTGCAGGATTCAGGAAGCCGGGTACCCAGTTTGTGGTGTCTTCCAGACGATGTAGGGAGAAACATCCGGACTATAGAGAATTGTCTGAAATAAAAGACGGATATTTGAACATGCACTACAGACATAAGTGTAAGGGATCTCACAGTAAAGCACTTAACAACACATGTAACATAACTTGAAATCTTATTAAAGCAATAGTATTATCTTCTTTTAATATGTACATACTCTACTTTGCTCCTCTTTGTTTTGTTGTTTTTTTAGAACTCTTTATTTATTGCAGGAATGAGAGAGTGGGATAATGTTAGCCTCCACGTCTTTAATGAAATTCAGATTTTCTTGGCATGGTAATTAGGAGAATCACTATTTTGTTACAAGACCAGAGGCTACCATTATGCATGTTGGTAGTTCTGCAGAACTTCATTTGACATGTGTTCTATCGGTTTGCAATAATGCTTTGTAAATGTAGTGGAGTTTGACCAATCGGCCTACCTAAGGATGTCCTCTAGTCTGCCACCTTTCCAAAAGGATTGAGTAGCCATAGCGCCCTTCATGGAATGTGCTTGAAATCTCTTGAGGTCGTCACCTGCTGGCTGCATAGTTCCTTTAAGCCATCGCGCTATCGTTGGACACATGGTCACTGTTTTAAAAGGTTTAACAAAAGAAATGAGAAGCTGACTAACACCCTCTGAGCAAGTTTAATTCATTCTTTAATTGTATTCTTTCATACAATCAACCACCCACACAATTTTTTGCATAAGTCAAACTTAGGATAAAAACAGAGTCAGACATTGTTTTAGTTCTCCTAACAATCTCAAACTTCACTCCAAAAGCATCATAAATTCTGCTGCTTTTCTCTAAAGCTCTCACATCTGACATGCATCCGCAGGAAATCAGGCACAGTAAGGAGGATAACTTCATGGAAAGCATTTTAAATCTTTACTTGGCTAAGAATTGAATATATTTAGAAACAGATTTACATCCCAGAGAGACTTGTACTTAGGCTTAGGTGGTCTTCTCAATCTGATTCTACACACCACAGCATTTTTCCCAACACCTCTTGCATTTACTAAGGTGTGGCCAGCTGAGACTGCAGACCTATAGCAGTTAAGAGTTCTGTAGCTACGAACTTGCCAAATTGTTCTACTTGAAAGTTATTTACTTGAACTATAGGTGGCTCCACTGGATCCAGATTCCTTTACAAGCACCAACAAGCTCCTTTTTTCCATATTACATTGTATCTCTTGTGGTTCCCTGGAACCCAGGACTCCTGGAGTAGCTTCTCAACTCTTCCTGAAAGTCCTGACATCTCTTTAGATCTCCTGATACCCTCCAGGCAAGAAGGTTCAAAATCCCTGTCAAGATCAAAAGGTGTTCTTCTCCTTTTATGTTTCTTAAGAGTTCTTCTTGTGCAGGAAGAATAAAGGGAATGTCGTAAGCAAGTTCCAAGATCGTTGGAAACCATGTTTGAGTCACCCAAAAGGGAGTTATTAAGACAGGGAGCAAACCTCCTGTCTGACTTTCTGAAGAACTCTCTGGATCATTGCAAAGCAGGAAAATATGTAAGCCTGAGTTCCTTTCCAGGGTTACAGGAAGACGTTCACTGTGAGAGTACCCGGGTCTGGTATCCAGCTGAAATACCTTTTCAGTTGGAAGGTGAGTCTGCTTGCAAACAAATCAAATCTCAATGGACCCCATAGGAGGTATCTTTTCCTGAAGACTGATGCATTCAGCTTCCAATTGCTGTAGTCCCTCAGAAACCTGGAATTCCAGTCAGCTGAAATATTGGCTTCCCAGGGCTGGTATTCTGCTTTGAGGGTGATCTTGTGTACCAGACAGGACTTCCAAAAATTCTTGGCCAGGTCCGATACATCTGTGGATTTCATGCCACCTAGACGGTTTATATAAGCTATTGCTAAAACTACTGTCCATTTTCAGCAGTACTGATCTGCCCCTGTTAGGAATGCTTAAAACTCATCAGATCATAAAGGCCTGCCATTAACTCAAGAAAGTTTATATGGTGAGACCTCTATGTGTGGGACCATAGTCCCCCTGTATTCTCGGTTCCCAGATGAGCACCCAAACCAAGGAGGCTCGCATCGGATTTGAGAATGTAATCCGGTGACGATCCAAAGATTGCACATTCGTTCTAGGCATCCAGGTTGTCTAAGCATCAACTCAGCTCTGATCTTGCTTCCTGATTCAATGAGATTTTGTCCCCATACCACAAATCTGCTCGAAGAGCTCTTTCTTTTATTCTCTGGAGAGCACAACAATGAATGGGGCCCGGAAATATGGCCTGGATGGAAGAGGACAGGAGCCCTAATAGCCTGGCAAGTTCTCTCAGGGTTAGGTATTGTTGTTTCAATACAAAGCGTATTTCTTTGTGAATTATGTCAACTTTCTTTGGGGGTAGAATAAGAATAGACTTTACGGTGTCTATAGTGAAGCCCAGAAAGTCTAGGGTTTTGGAGGGTGTTAGAATACACTTTTCCTTGTTTATAATGAAGCCCAATCTCTTCAGGAGAGATATCACAGGGTCCAAGCCTTTGAGAATTTGACTCCAGGAGAGATATCACTGTGTCCAAGTCTTAGAGAATTTGAGCTTGGCATTGGGCCATTATCAGGTTGTCGTCCAAATAGATAGTGAGGCGTATTCCCATCTCTCTGAGGAAAGACATGACCGCTCTCATCACTTTGGTAAAGCACCAGGGTGCCGACAGCAGTCCAAAGGAAGTGCCTGAAATTGGAAAAGGTGGTTTGGCCAGAAAAATTGGAGGTAACATTGGCACTCTTTGGCCTTTGGAATAGTGAAATAGGAGCATTGAGGTTCAGATTTGCTAGCCAATCTCCTTCCAATAAGATATCTCTTAAGAGGTGGAAACCTTCCATCTTTTTTTTTTGTAAAATTTTTATTTTGCATATAACAGAAAGGAGAAAACATAAGAAAGCTGCACCGAGGTGCCGCACATGTTCCCACACAGTGGGAAAAGAAGCAAATTAAAACGGTGGCGACGCTACATCGCAAGGATAAAGATCAGTCAATCAATCCAGGTACCTGCAGAAAAAAAGCCATAAGAAAAAGCCACATAGGAGCTGAGTCTTGCGAAAGCAAAATGTCCCATCAAGCAGGTCTTCGGGCTATACAAAACCATGGAAATGTACCATCCGGTGAAAATAGGCACCTCGGTTGCAACACAGGGAAAGAAAGAGAGAATACAACTCCCCAGCCCTCCACCCCCCCTCCCTCCCCCATGACGGTGACGCATACATACCACATTCATTCAGCAGGCACACTAAATTTGGAAGAGGTGTAAGGATCTCAATGATGCTGGGCAAACAGCCGAAGGCAAGCCAGTAGATAGGAAGGTTACCAAGGGACCCCACACGTGCTTAAAGTTCTTGTAGTTACCGAGGAAAATGTCCGCCATTCTTTCCAGGCTCAAAAGCCTCCAGAGTCTCGCGTGCCAAAGGGAAATCGCTGGTGCCTCCTTCCGTTTCCAAGCCGCCGCTAGCGTGAGCTTGGCTGCCCCCAAGCACAGCCACAGAATCTTTTTATCCGCGCGCGTCTGGTGTTCAAGACCGGGGTCCCGCAGGCCCAGTAGCACAAAGGCCATAGAGTCCTCAATAGGATATTGGAGGATATCCTTGATATGGGAAAGAATTTCATCCCAGTATGGCCTGATTACCGGGCAATCCCACCAAATGTGGCGGAAGTCCCCCAGAAGTCCACAGCCCCTCCAGCACCTATCCGAGGCAGCCGGATAGATACGTTGGAGCCGAGTCGGAACCATATACCATTGCGTGAGAGTCTTCAAGTGAGCCTCCCGTAAATGGATCGAGTGGTTGAATTGGTTCATATGCCTCCAAAGCGCTGACCATTCGGCGTCGGTGACATCCCTTCCCACCATCTCCTCCCATTGCCCCATATATCGTGGCCTAGGTGACAATTCAGATTGAAGCAGTAGCTGATAGAGGAAGGAGAAGGCTCCCTTCATGGTGGACGTCCTTAGCAGAAAAGCCTCAAATTTCGAGGGAGGCCTCGTGGCCGCCTCCAGCACTCCTGGCGACGTGGCCCAATGTAGCAATTGGATATGCCTATACCTATCAGTCTGCGGCACCTGGTAGTCCCGCATGCACAGATTACCACACCAGATTAAAATCCCCCAGCAAGAGCAAATGGCCCTCTGCAAAGTCCCCAACCTTCAACAACAGATCCTGCAAATACTTATTCTGACCTACGTTGGGTAAATACACCACCACAAAAGTGCACAGTCGACCTTGAATAAGCCCTTTGACCATCAACCAACGGCCCTCCTTATCATGACGTACCTCCACAGGTTGAAAGTGCAACGCAGCTCGGAAAAGGAGTGCCACCCCCCTGTGTTTCGTAGCGGCGGAAGACCTATAAATAATGGGATAAGCCCTATGGCGGAGCCGCATCTCATCTTTCCATGCTAAGTGGGTTTCTTGCAACCCCACAATATCAAAGTGATGATCCACCACATATTTCCACACCTTCTGCCTCTTCTGTGGCGAATTCATGCCCTTAACATTCCATGTCCCTATGCTAATCGGCATTACCGAGATGGACCCAAAGAATCTCTCCTGTCACTCCAATTGACCCCCTCCCCACACAGAGACATCCCCCGATCCAAGGGGCGCCCAGGGGGTCCGCCACTCTCCCCCCTCCATAATCCAAAACTCGCCAGCCAACCACAACAATGTTACCCACGATGCCATTTTGCACGCACACCCGCAGCCATCCATCCAGCAGTCCCCCTTTCCCACCGTCACGGGACCCCCCCCAACACCCCAAACTCCCCAACTCCCACCCCCCCCAGTCAAAAAATTACCAAGAACAAGAGCAAAATTGCGAAAGCAAAGACAGTACTCATCGTGTCCAGAAGACCGGAGTCCGCAAGGGGCCTTCCTTTCAGGAAGCAGGCCGGGGGGACTAATACAATATCCCCCATGGCCACAGTCGAGGGTGTCTCCTCCGAGAGTACATTCATACCCCCAGACCAGAAGGCCAGAGCCCCTCCGGTGCCGATCCATCAGCAAGAAAGAGGTCACGCCGCTCCGGAGCTTTGCTGCGTATCAGCAAATGTAGCCGAAGCCACCGATGCCACCGCGTTGCCCCGCTCCTGCAGGCTGGTAGTGAGGTCTGGTCGCCGCAGATCAGGGGAAGCGCCCACCCTGTGCCAGGAAGACGAGCGGTGGCGCCTCCGAGACGGAGAAGTAGTTGCTTCCTGCGAAGGCGGTACATCCTCCAGGCCCAGAAGGTCCTTTGCCACCTGGAGCGAGCGAATCTGTGCGAGCCGATTCTGCCACCGAAAGATGATTCGAAATGGATGCCCCCAGGAATAAGCGATGCCACGCTCTCTCAGAAAGGCAGTCACTGGGCGGAACTCCCTTCTTTTCCGCAGTGTGGAGGCCACCAAATCTTGATACAGCTGAGGGCGGTGGTCCCTGAATTGCAATGACGTGATTGCCCTGGCCTTGCGGAGGATACGCTCTTTCACCTGAAAGTCATGGACGCATACCAGAATATCAGGAGGGGCCCCCCCCGCGCCTGGGCAACCCCACTCTATGCACCCTGTCCATTCGAACTTCCCGCGTATCCTCCTCATCCAGTATCTGGAGGAACAGGTCTTGGACATATCCACGCAGGTCTCCTGCCTCACCATCCCAGGGCACAGCTTTGATACGAATGTTGTTCCTGCGTGAACGGTTTTCTAAGTCCTCCGTGTGCGTCTGTAAGTCCAGGTTCTGCTCGGTGAGGCGGATGATATCCTGCTGCAGCAAGTGCACATCGTTGGCCATACTTAGATCATGGTCCTCCAGAGTCGCCACCCTCTCGCCTATACCGTCCACATCCCTCCGCACCTCCCGTAGATCGGAGGCCAATTGCGCGCGGAGCTCGGAGATGTCTTCCTTAATGGAGGCAAAGAGTTCGGTCATATCAATCAATCATAGGCATTTATGGAGCGCTCTACTCACCCGGAGGGTCTCAAGGCGCTAGGGGGGGGGGGGGGTGCTGCTGCTTCCTGAACAGCCAGGTCTTGAGCTTCTTCCTGAAGGCGAGGTGGTCTTGGGTCAGGCGCAGGTCGGGAGGGAGGGAGTTCCAGGTCTTGGCGGCCAGGTAGGAGAAGGACCTTCCTCCTGTTGTCGTTCAGGGGTCATAAAAGCCTTCGTTACCGGTGCTTCATCGTCCGATTGCTTTGAAGATCCACTAGCTCCAGGGGATGCCGGCTGCTGGGAAGATTTCGAAGTGCCATCCTTCCCGGGCACCCCTTGCGCTGCACAACAAATAAGCTCTCGCAACTACAGATGTGTATAACAAGACAGGGTTCAATGACCAACAGTAAAAGGAAACGCAGACGCAGGTTCTTTGGTGTGAAATTTCTTATTACAGCAAGACGTTGGTTTTTCTCCAGACTTAAGAATGATATCAAACGCCGACACGTGTTTCGTCGTGTACGGGTGAGTCAAACACGACTCTTCAGGGCTTTTACTCCCAATCCACAGTGTGGTTGGAGTAAGTCTGGGTCTTTAAAAGCTCAGTTATAGGCAATAGGTATTTATTGTGTTCATATATAGATGAAACTGGTTGATAAGGTGATTATTTGCGGTAAGAGAATGGAGTTGTCCAATCCCAAAGGTAGTCTTGTACAGATTGTAACAGCGCTGTCACCTGTTTTGTCATCAGGCGGTAAGCCGGGAGGGGATTCTTGAAAAGTGCCGGTTTGAGGAAACGAGTCTGTCTCCTCTGAGGCGGTGCGCCGCTTCGTGTAATCCCTCCTCTGTTTGTTCCCGGCGGTCGTCTCTCGTGTACGGACTTTGGGATTGGACAACTCCATTCTCTTACCGCAAATAATCACCTTATCAACCAGTTTCATCTATATATGAACACAATAAATACCTATTGCCTATAACTGAGCTTTTAAAGACCCAGACTTACTCCAACCACACTGTGGATTGGGAGTATAAGCCCTGAAGAGTCGTGTTTGACTCACCCGTACACGACGAAACACGTGTCGGCGTTTGATATCATTCTTAAGTCTGGAGAAAAACCAACGTCTTGCTGTAATAAGAAATTTCACACCAAAGAACCTGCGTCTGCGTTTCCTTTTACTGTTGGTCATTGAACCCTGTCTTGTTATACACATCTGTAGTTGCGAGAGCTTATTTGTTGTACTATTGTCTTGTCTTTTGACCTGTTGAGACGGTTAAGGGCGTTTTGCCGTCTGCTCTTTACGCACTACACAAAGATACGTTTGTCCTTACACACTTTGTAACGTTTAACCAAGGTAGCGCGCCCCTGTAGTCCTACTTTTCTAAAAAACCCCATGCACAGTACCCCTTGCGCTGCACGTTAGTCATGACGGCAAGCAGCGCTCCACCCAGGCGCCACGCGGCCAAACAAGATGGCGGGGCCTGCCGCTCGACCCAGTCTATAACTTAGGCCCGTGATCCCAATGGCCAAGCCTCAAACTATAGGCCGTAGTACTTCTGAAAAACGCTCACGGCCTACACAGCAGCCCGGTTCTTCGCTCCTTAGGCGTCACAGGTGACCAGGGTAAAGCTCAAGCGTGCGTGCGACCCAAAGTCCAATGGCGGCCATGCATGAATGCCGCCACTATCCCGTAGGTCGTGTCTTCCTCATACGCAGCTCCGGCCGCACCGGAGCCCGCCGACCTGGCACAGCTCACCACCACCAGTCTCGTTCAGGGCCACAGCCACTGCCCAGTCTCACCGCCACCGGCGTTCAGGTGTCTTGGGCCTCCTCTCGGCGAACACCGCCGGGCGCTGTTAAACCTCCTCCGCCAAGCCTCGTGGGCCCGCTCCACGCCACAAGTGAGAGGACTCCGAGCCACCCCTGTAGCAAGGTCTGCCGCCTCGCCGACTCAACGCGGTTCTCCACCTTCCGCCAGCTCCGGAGCCTCCAGGCGGGATCTCAGGAGCTCCGCCCTCCTCCTACATCGGCCACCAAGACCCAAGAAAGGCCGGGGTCGCGCAGGCCACAAGGCTCAGCTGGTCTCGTGGTCGATCCTGGAGTCTGTCCGCCCCACCGACGGCACCAAACCTCTCCGCTATGCCAGGGAGACTTCCCCAGCACTTTTGAAGCGAAACCGCTCTCTCAAGACCGTGCTATTAGATGCTTTGTCGGATCAGCGCCGGAGCGGCTCGGAAAGGCGTCCTACTCCGCCGCCATCTTGGCCACCGAAACCTTCCATCTTGAAGTGTCTGTATATTAGAAACATCTTCAGGTCTCTGAGATTTATTACTGGCCTCCAGCCTTTGCCTTTCTTTTCCACCAGGAAGAGAGTATTTACAAAAACATTCTGATCTAGATGGACTTCTATGATGGTGCCTTTCTTCAACATAAAGGATACCCCAGCCTCTACTACCCTCTGTTAGTCTTTAGACACACTTAACTCTTTCAGGGAATGAGACTGATGCAGCAGTTGTAGAAAGTCTATTTTGAACCCATGGACAGTTTACAAGACCCAAGGATCACCAGCAATTAATTGGCAGGTTTGGAAAAAGAGCCTGCGGCGCCCCCCTACTTTGTCCTAGAACGAACAGGAAGATTGAAAGTTGGTACTCATTGTTAAAGTTGGTTGCGTTCTGTCCGTGTCACCAGAGGCCTCTTGAACGGGAACCTCTGCCACAGTGTGGGTAGTAGGATGGTGGTGCTCCTGTTTGGAAGCGTCTACCGGAGCCTCTTAGTCTGAAGCTGGGCCTGTATGAAGCATATCTGGCAGAAAAGCCCCTACTTTCAGCCTGACCAAAACACTCTGGGTAAAGACCTTCCTCATGTTAGATTGAGCCTTATCTAGTGCGGGAAAAGTAGCCACGTATTTACCCAGGGATTTAATCATGCCATCCCCAAATTGGAGCTCTTTGGGGTTTTACAGATGGTTCTTGAGAGGCTAGGTCACACAACTTGGGGTTTATCTTGGTCAAAATTAGCCTACACCATTCGGTGTTGACACTAGTGTTAGCATTAACTTGCAGGATTAGGCCCCTTGGCTCCAACTCCTGAGGAGAAGAACATCCACAGGAATTTGGTTGAGGTGGAATTCCTCAGCCATGTCGATAGTCCTGGCCAGGGGGCCCAGTACTCCAAGGAGACGGTCTTGGCATGCCTTATGAGACCTCTACATGCTCTTTCTATGGTCTCTGCCCATTTTAAACAAGAATGTTATTAGTTCAGGGTCAAGGTTAGGGCTTAGACAGACTTTGTCCTGAATGACAGGCCCAGAGATTTTAGCTCGAAGGACGTTACGTGCCTCCCTTTGAAGTCGGTTCCTTAACCATTTCTTAGTACATTTTCCCACATATTCCTGGGGCCACCATTCGGCACTCCTGGGGTATTTAATATTATTAGGGGAGAACATCTCCTGACCCAGAGAGTCCAGTATTTGGCTCTTAGAAGAGGAGGGAACATCCTCTTCGGTAAGGAGTTCATCAACATCCAGGTCAAGCTGGTTCAGATCGAATATGTATTCATCTTGTTACTCTTCATTTTGCGGTTTGCTTTGTTATAAGATGTTTTCTAGTGCCTTTCTCTGGTTAGTGTGGATAACTGTGCCAATTTTTGCACTCTTCAAGTTTGTGCCGCGTAGGGCACCCAACATATTTGAGGTGCTCCAGTGTTTTTTGAGATGTAAATGTAAATTGATAAAAAATGTAAATTGATACTTGTATAGCGCACTACTCACCCTCAAGGGTCTCAAGGCGCTTGTACGAATACCGCTGTGGAACCCATCCTGGCTTTCCGTGTGAGGCGTCCACTCCTGGGCACCCCCAAGGTGGAGGCCAGGCATCCTTAGCGTTGTGGGGGCCGTTGTGGAGATTAAGCAAGCTATTGCTCAGAGTTGCAGAGTGGGACCCCATGATTGGAATAGGCACCGAGGCGAGAATTATCAGGTCCGTGGAATTTTTGAGCCCAAGACCCGCCGAGGCGCCGAGGCGGGGAATTGAACCCTTGAATTAGACCTTCCTTTAAATTTGAGATGCTCAGACCTCCAGGACGTTTTGAGGTGCTAGGACCTCATGTAATGCCTTTGGAGGAAAGACCCTGAGTATATTTACTCTTTTTTAGCCTTTTCCCCTTTGATTACCACCGTCTGAGTCCTCACCAGATACTGAGTCTGGTTCAACTCCCTCATCAGAAAGAATGGGTCTTTTATTGCCCATAATTTGATGTAGGGTTTCTTAAATGCGGTGGCGCATTTCCTCAGGAATTAATCTTTTTTTATCAAGTCCTCATTTAAATTTGAGGGGGGAGGGTTTATGGGCTTTGAGTGTCCTGATCAGACATTTTAGTAGTGGAAAAATAGAGGTATTCTGTATAGGGGTAGTGCAAAATTAGCAACCCATTGTTTTTTTCAGGAAATAATGGGGTATTTCTCTTGTAAATACATGCTGTATTAGTAAATAAGAGGTATGCCCCTTGTAAATAAATACTGTATTAGTAAATGAGGAGTATTTTCCTTATTCACTGTTAAAATATATATAAAATATATAAGTGTATGTATTAAGGGGTATTTTCCTTCTTCCCTTCCCGCCGAGATCTCATACAACGTTCTTGCAGCTAGTGCAGGGCTGGAGAGCGGGAGGCAGACAGTCCTTCCAGAGAAGCCCTTCCAGATGAGCAAGGCGCGGCCTCAGAGTGATGACACACTTCCCCGTAATATCCACAACAGGCAACTGTTTCTCCAACGTAGAGGCCTACAGGTGCATTGAAGGCTGCCCTGCATGCAGCACCATCACAAGGGTTAGCGGGAGTTAGGAATTAAGCGGACCTACCCTCCTTCGAGGTTGGCACACCAGTAATAGTTGGATCTCCCCAGTCTGGGCTTCATATTGAAGAAACGCTGCTCGAACCCTAGAAGAAGGCCCACTGGGAGAGTGAGTTGCGAGGAGGAGGGCTTTGCCTGGAAAACTGCTGGAGGGACTCGAGGGGGACTTCAGCCCCCAGAAATCAGTGCGAGCCCAGGAGGAGGGTAGATAATGTTTATAGCATTTTTAATAGAACACAGGAAATAAAGATGCTAATACTGCTAAAAGGGATGCAGTAGCTTATAATTCAGAGTTGTATTCTGCATTTAGTGAAAGCATTGACGTTAAAGATCTAATAGCTGCCATTAATCAGAGTCCTGCTGGCAAGGCACCTGGTCCTGATAGAGTTCCACTGGACTCTTTTAAAGGAAATGTTGCACTATGGGCTCTCATTGTAACTAATGTTGTAAGGCCTCTATTAACCCCTTTGACGCTGATGACGAGCTCAGCTCGTCATGAAGTACACCTCTCGTACGCTCATGACGAGCTAAGCTCATCATGAACAGAAGGATTTTTAAATCTTCAGCTCACAGCGGGAAAATGCGCCGCACCGATAGTGTTAAGAGGGAACTCATTCCAACTTGCAGAGAAGCAGTAATGCTTCCCATTTTTAAAAAAGGGAATAGAAAATCCCTGTCCTGCTATCACCCAATTTCCCTCCTGGATAGTTCCCATAGGATACTGGGATGGTTTCTTGCTGCTAAACTAGAAGCATGGTTGGAGGAAAATTATGCCCTGTCAAGAGTCCTATACGGGTTCCATCCTGGGATCAACACTGTAGAGTAGTGCCTGAGCCTCCAGTTGATCATTGGTAAATACGTTAAGGCCAAGAGAGGTTCCATTCACCTTGAGTTTATGGACCTTTCCAGTGTCTTCGATCTGGTCAACAGAGTGAAGCTTTGAGACATTATGGCCAGGATGGGAATTGAACAAAACAACTAGAGAGTAAGGAAAAATAGAAAGGTTACTTGTCCATTTCCCTGGGTAGTATTCGAATAAA
Organism: Lissotriton vulgaris; assembly: GCF_964263255.1. Lineage (NCBI taxonomy): Eukaryota > Metazoa > Chordata > Amphibia > Caudata > Salamandridae > Lissotriton > Lissotriton vulgaris. The sequence continues at coordinate 616,041,603 of NC_141695.1, read as the reverse complement.
CAAAGTGGACAAGCCTTTAGTGGGTATTAAAGTCGTAGTTCTTGACCTGTACCTTTGAAAAAGGAGCGCAAACAACAGGAAGTTGTTTAAGGAAACCCCTCACCCACCTACCAAGTAGGTGGCATGCTTCATCATCGGGGCCCAGCTGGATCACCAAGTGCAATCCAGCTGTGCTTCAACACCTTAATTACAGCGGAGGGATCGCCATTTTATATAGGGACACTTAACCTGTCGCCTAATCAACAGGACTATCCCAGACTGCGAGAGCACACTATTCTCTATCTCCTATTCTCCAGAACTTTCAATTTCCGGTCTCCTAATCTATCGCCCCCCTGGCCAGGTTGGCCAATTTATAGAAGGGCTAATCGAAACAATTCTGGAATCAGCCACTATGGTATCTAATTTCATAGTGTTAGGAGACTTGAACCTCCATTTTAACAACCCTTTGGACACTATAGCCACGGAATTAACCAAAGACCTAGCTGCATGTCAACTCAACTTGATTGTTCAACACCCTACTCATTCTAAAGGAAATCTTTTAGATCCAATATTCACCAATGCTGCTAATTTGTCTACATCTACACCTTATTCTATCCCCTGGTCAGACCACATGGTAATACCCTTCTTATGGAAAATTAACAGACCATGTACCAATCAACTCCTCCATAAAACTTCAGGTAGGCGCTGGACAAAGTTAGAACCCAGCGATTGGATAGACTCTCTGAAGCAGAATGAACCTATGACCAATCAAAATATTGATAAGGCCAACACAGATTTCAACCAATGGATAGAACAATCACTAGATAGTGTGCTTCATAAAACACGTATTTCTAAGAAAAAAGGTCCGAATAAACAGCCCTGGTTCAATTCAGAGCTAAGATCCCTTAAACAGGAGTGCAAACGAGAAGAAAGACAATGGCGAAAATCCACTTTTTATGCGGAAAAAATCGAAAAATCCACCAATGCCCCCAGAGAAATGTTCAGAATAGTAAAAACTCCCAATATCGCTGTTGTAAAATGAGGCGCATGTCCCCTAAAAAAGGAATCCTTCTGGTTGTTTGATTTTCATCACCCAGTGTTTGTTCATTGGACACTGTGGAGGACTCTAAACTCGACATACTTGACATGGGTGCCAAATGTGCCAGATTGCGAAACAGACCAAGGAAATCACGTTAGCCAATAAAAAGAAATGGCAAATCAAACAATGCATTACGTGCAAGACTCCATTTACAGTGTGCGTAGTGGAATGCCCGTGCCCCATGCAATACGTGGGGAGCACAACTGTGGAATTAAAAAATCGCATTTTGCAGCACATGCGTGCCACAATTCACAAGGACCGCTCAAATGCCGTAGCCAAACATATGGAACAATCACACCAGGGAGATTGGCAAAAACTGAGATTTTATGGCATACAAACAATCACAAAAGGTGAGCGGGGAGGTGATCGCGCCAAAAAACTGAGGCAAGCTGAATCAAGATTCATTATAAACCTGAGGACCCTGCACCCGAATGGGTTGAATCAATCGGAGGAATTGCATGTGCACCTTTAAAACTGATCAGACAACACAAGAGTAATAGACATTGGCGAATATAAAGGCAACGGAAATTAAAATGATACCTACTAAGAGGTAGTACAACAACAGAGACATCAGCCTATTGGAAGGCGCATAAGATTATGAACATTCAATAATCACTGATAAAATTAATTTGTTATGAGTGCGGTGCACATTTATAAATTATGATTTTTGTCACAAACAATTGGTGAAACTACAAGGACCAGAATCCTTAGTTGAACATGTGACAGGAAATGCCAAACTTATACATGCGATCTCAGAGCTACAAATGAAAACAATATCGTACATATCATCGTATACAAGATCTAGCTAGTGATCCCGGGATTCTCCTCCGACCCGCGGATAAAGGCGGGAATATCATTATAATGCCCAGGGAAATGTATATAGCTGAAGCTGAAAGACAATTATATGATGGGAAATAATACAAGACATCGAACCGTACTGAGTACAATGACAGCATTAAGGACATTTGGGAGAAACTAAGAGAATGGAAAGACAAGGGTTGGTTGGAATGGGAGGAATTCTGCTACCTCAAAAAAGATTATCCTATTTTACCCATCCTATACCTTCTTCCCAAGGTACGCAAAAGTATTGATAACCCACCTGGGAGACCGATCATCTCCTCCAGGGGATGTGTACTTGAGAACATCTCACGCTACATTGACCATTTCCTTAGAGATTTTGTCATGGGTCTTCCTAATTATGTGAGAGATACCAAAGATTTCCTTGAAAAAATCAACAAAGTAAAGATTGACAAAGATTGCTTGTTAATAACCATGGATGTAAACGCCCTTTACACCATAATCGAACAAAATCAGGGGATGGAAGCATGTGCCAGATTTCTAAAAAGAAGGGATATTGGCTTTCTGGGACATACTACCATGTTGCTTGACATGATAAAACACTGCCTTGAAAACAACTTCTTCTGTTTTAATGGTGAGATTTTTTTGCAAGCCCATGGTACCGCGATGGGTACTTCCTTCGCGCCGAGCCTGGCTAACCTCTTCATGGGAGCATGGGAGGCAGACATCCATAACGACGCCCAATTTAAAATGGACTTCCAGAAAGTCCGATTGTGGCTCCGTTATATAGATGACATTTTTGTCATCTGGTCAGGTAACAAAACGGAAGCTGTCGAATTCATCAAAAGACTGAATAATAACACCTGTAACATCAAACTCACTAGCAATATCAGTGACAAAGAGGTGGAATACCTAGACACCAAGGTCCAGATCACTGGTAATACCATCAAAACTGTGCTTTTTAGAAAGAATACGGCAGGTAACTCTCTGCTACATGCAGAGAGTAACCATCCAGAGAATCTGAAATGGAGCATCCCCTACGGGGAACTCCTAAGGGCTAAAAGAAATTGTAGCAACAACCTAGACTACCTAACAGAAGAAAAAACGATGACACAGAGATTCCTCAATCGAGGATATCCTATGTGGGTGATTAAGAAAGCTATCAAAAAGGTATCTGAAATTGAGAGAGATGACCTACTAACGGCCATATCCAATAGAGAGGAGGAGGATTCTAACATCACCAGAGTAATCCTCACTTACAATGGGAACTCCAAACAAATATTAATTATTATTATTATTATTAAAGGGGTTTGTAAAGCGCCTGGTGACGCCTCCCGGCGTGTCCCCGCGCTGTGGAGAGAGAGTGTTAGGAGGGGGAAAGAGATACAGACAACTATAGGGTGAAGAGGTAGGTTTTCAGCAATTTTCTAAAAGATGCCTCGTTGATTTCTTGTCTGATGTACGTGGGGAGGGTATTCCACTTCTTAGCTGCCAGAGTGCGGAAGGACCTACCTCCCATTCTAGCTCTTTTAGGGAGCGATGTTTTAAGCAGGCCCATTCCCTTCGATCTGAGGGATCTGTTGGGCTCATACAATACCGCCAGATCGGACAGGTAGGAGGGGGCTTTTTGGTGAATAATCCTGTGGCACCAGAGGAGAGCTTTGAATAGTATCCTCTTGCTAATAGGCAGCCAGTGGAGGGTGGCCAGGGAAGGTCTGGAGGGAGCTCTGCGGGGAAGTCTTAGCACTAGCACTAGGCGTGCGGCTGAGTTTTGCAAGACTTGTAATCTTCTGATGTTTTTTTCGGTCGCGCCCAGCAGTAGCACGTTCCCATAGTCTATTCGGGAGGTGATAAGTGCCTGAGTCATGGTACGCCTGGAGTTCAGCGGGAGCAAGTCCAGGGTACGATTGAGGGTTTTCATGACTCCAAAGCACTTGCCTACTGTTTTTTTTACATGGCTGTCAAAGGAGAGCTTATTGTCTATCCAGACACCTAAGTTCTTGGCTTCTTGATTGGGAGTGGGTACGGGTCCCAGACAGGTAGGCCACCAGTCTTTCGTCCATTTAGTGTCATTTCCTCCAATTATAAGTACCTCAGTTTTTGTGCCATTTAATTTGAGGCAGTGTTCAGTCATCCAGGCAGCAAGCTTGCACATGCAGGATTTGAAATTGTCGGCTTCGGAGGAGGGAGCTTGGGACAGGGAGATTAGAAGTTGAGTATCGTCGGCGTAAGAGACAAGCTCTACGCCGAACGATTGTACCACCTCTGCCAACGGTGCCATGTACAAGTTAAACAAGGTGGGACTCAGGGCAGAGCCCTGAGGCACCCCCTGTTCAAGCATCACGCTGTCCGATAGAAAAGTCCCTCTTTGGACCTGAAAGCTCCTGTTGATAAGAAAAGCCTTCAGCCAACCTAACGCCTCTTTGGTGACCCCCGCTCTGTTTAGACACTGTAGCAAGCTGGAATGTGCTACAGTGTCAAACGCGGCACTGAGGTCCAGCATGATGAGAGCCATGGTCTTGCCCTCATCGGCTCCTTCCCGCAGAGTTTCGGTCGCTCTCAAGAGAGCTGTCTCAGTAGAGAAGCCCGATCTGAAACCCGACTGCGATATATGGAAGGCATTCTGGGTTTCGAGATGGGCCATGAGTTGGACATTGGCTACTTTCTCTGCTAGTTTTGCAAGATAGGGTAGCAAGGAAATTGGGCGTAAGTTCTCTAGTATGTCCTGACACAAAAGCATAGCTAAAAACTGGAATTTACTGACATCTGATCCCTGGAATTTACTGACATCTGATCCCATAATTGGAGACAGTTTACCCAAACGCCCTAGCATAACATACAAAAGAGGACGCACCCTTTGGGACCTATTAGTACATAATGACATAAGCACTAAAACCGTCCCCAGAGGTATTGATCTACAGGGTTTCTGGAAAGGGGCGACCACTCGGTTCCCCCGAACATATGGTTGGGTGCCCCGATCCCCCCGGGAAACCATTTTGGGCGGGAGGCGTGGCTCGGCTGGTATGCCCGAAGTGGCGTAGCCGGGGCGCGCCCTTTCCCGCCCAGGAGGGGTTGTCCTAGGCACCCGCACGGAAGACCACGCCCCAGTAGGCGTCCCGGAGGAGGGTCCCCGCCCTCCCGCAGATGGATAAATAGAGCGGGAATCCGAAGAAGCGTCCTCTTGTTCCTGTGCTCTGAAGGCTGCACCAACTCGTTGCTCGTGAGCCCTCGACGGAACAAGCGACAATTTTGAGAACTTGTAATCTTGTTGTTTCTCTTTCAGTTATTTGGCGTACGAAAGATCCAGGACCTCGTTGATCAACCAACGCAGAGTACACGAAGCTATGGCCGGCAAGAAAGCAGGGAAGAGCTCCGAGTTGGAGAAGGTACTGCGCACCTTGTCGAACCGAATGGCAAATATGGACCGAAAATTCGGTAAAGTTGAATCGATCGGCCGAGGTTTGGCCGATGTTAAAAAACAGTTGGCGGCCCTGAACAGCTCAGGCCGTCCTAAGAAGGTAATAGGCCCGGCCTTGCCGGGAGTCGTCCCTGAGGGTAGGGGAAAGCGTGTTAAGAGGAGGGCGGTTTCTGGGGAAGATCCGGTTCCTGAGGTACCCCCAATCGCCCCCATCACACCGGCGGACAGCCCGGTACCAAACGCAGATATAGGTTTACCAATCCCAGTTGTAATTACTCCTGTTAATGATGAGGAGATGCCCCCGGAGCTAGCCATCCAGTTAGCGGCAGTGTTGCCATGGCTCAAGAAGAAAGCGGGGGGGGGGGGCAGTGGCCGCGGGGGACCCGGCCGAGGAGGCTAGACTAATAATCGAGCAGTTACGGCGGTCGAGAGAGGCCGCGACGGCGAATGTTCCTCTTGTTCCCCCACAGGTGGCGCCGGGAGGACCTGCAGTTAGCCGGGGAAAGGCTGCAGACACGACGGTCGAACCTGGTAAGCACACATTGCCAATGGCAGGGGAGGGTTCGTTACCTTCAAGGCGCGAAAGGGTGGCCCAGCACATCCCTGCGGCCACAAAGGAACTGATATGGGGGGAGAAATATGTGAATATGTTTTCATTGTTGACTGACCATCGAGAGATGGAATATGCGAAATCCCAGAAGGATTTATGGCACCCCAGTGTGTGGCGGGCCAAGATGGCGGAATTTAGGGTCGATGAGACGGTAGCGAATTGGGTAAAGGCCTTTTCGATATTTACGGCAGTCATGGGGGAACGAAAGCCTGAAGTCATGACTGAGTTGACCTGTTATCAGAATAGGATTATGGATTTTTATACAATGTATGAGGGAGATGAGTGGAAAGGTTACGATATGAAATTCCGAAAAGCGAAAGAGTTTGATGCAACTTTGACCTGGGATTGCCTCGACTCGGTGTCATGGCACAAGCAGCTCTTGCCTGGGGCGGCAGGTACGTCCTCGCCGGGCGGGAGCGGGTCGGGGCCAGCTCGCCAAAAGCCCGCGGTGCCCTTTCGAGCGTGCGCCGGTGGGGAATATCAGCCCAAGACCGGCGGGAATGGCGGCAAGCGGGGGGTTTGTTGGGGCTTCAATAGAGGCAACTGTAGCAGGCCCCAGGGAACATGTAGGTTCAGGCATGCGTGTGCGGGCTGTGGGAACTCCTCACACCCGGAGAGTAGCTGTAGATCTAAAAACAGCGGAACGGGAGGAAAAGGGGGGTCTAAGCAAGAGTGAGGTGATGTTTTGTAACGGATTGTCTTCACCTGTCGATATCATGGCTCTGACTCCTTGGTTGAACAAATACCCTGATCATGTATCCGCCGGGGTGTTGAGGAATGGATTCCTATATGGCTTCAACATCCCGGCAGGGGGATTTTCGGGGGACTCCTTTTGTAAAAATCAGTTATCTGTACAACATAACCCAGGCGTAGCTGCTAGAAAAATTTCCAAAGAAGTCAGCTTGGGGCGCGTGGCGGGGCCTTTTCACCGCCCGCCGGTGGCGGGTTTCGTGTGTTCCCCGCTAGGGGTGGTCCCGAAGAAAGACCCAGGGGAGTTTAGACTCATTCACAACTTGTCTGCCCCAAGGGGTTCTTCGGTGAACGAAGCCATTGACCCAGATATTTGTTCGGTGCGGTACGCATCGTTCGATGATGCTGTGGCCATGTTAAATCACCTGGGCCCCGGAGCGCTGATGGCGAAATCAGACATCAAATCGGCATTCCGGTTGCTCCCGGTACACCCGCGAGATCAGCGCTTGCTAGGTTTTGCATTTCAGGGGAGTTATTACATGGATAAATGCATGCCTATGGGTTGTTCCATTTCTTGTGCCTATTTTGAAATTTTCAGCAGTTTTTTAGAGTGGGCATTCACCGAGGCCACAGGGCATAGGCATGTTATGCACTATCTGGATGACTTCTTGTTTCTGGGGGCAGCCGGCGATACGACATGTGCGCAGGCGCTGCTGGACTTCTGCATTCTCATGCGGGAGTTCGGAGTCGCATTGGCACCAGGTAAGACGGTTGGACCATCTACTTCACTGGAGTTTCTGGGAATTGAGCTCGATTCTGTGGAGGGATGTTTCCGTTTACCGATGGAAAAGGTGGCCAAGTTTAGGGCTTCCTTGACACAATGCCTGGGCAAGGAGAAAGTGACCCTGCACCAGTTACAGCAAACAGTGGGTCAGCTTAACTTTGCCTTAAGGGTGATACCAATGGCCCGCCCCTTCTCACGCTCTATTGCACAAGCTATGGTTGGTCTCAAGGAGGGACACCACCGTACGAGACTGTCGGCAGAGGTTCGCCAGGATATGCGCATTTGGTTGGCATTTCTGGCTGACTTCAACGGTCGAGTTGTGTGGAACACGCCACCAGCATCTTCGGATGAACTAGGTTTGTGGACTGACTCAGCTGGGAGCGTGGGATTCGGCGCCATCTTTGGTAACCGATGGTCGGTGCAAGTATGGCCAACGTGGTGGCACTCCAGCGGTCTGACAGGTAACATTGGGTTCTTGGAGCTATTCCCCATTTGGGTTGCGCTGATGGCATGGCCAGACGACTTCAGGGACCGCTCGGTGGTGTTTTGGTCTGATAATATGACTGTGGTTGAGTGTATTAACCAGCAGGCAGCCCGCTGCAAGTGGATCTTGAGATTATTGCAAGAAATTGTATTACGTTGCATGAGATTGAATGTACAGTTCAGGGCAAAACATGTGCCAGGCGTACTGAATTATGCAGCTGATGCACTCTCTCGTTCACACATGCAGGCTTTCAGGGGCTATCTACCCACAGCGGACCTAGTGGCGGCACCGTTCCCCGAAGCACTATGGCTAATCGGTGCCCCGGATTACAAGACCTTGTGGCAGCCAGCTTAGCTCCCAGGACAAGGAAGGCATACGAAGGAGCGTTTCGTTCCTATTGCACATTTTTGGGTCCATCAGGGAGACAGAGATGGTGCCAGGAGGAATCCTTCCTGGGTTCCTGGTTGCGCTACACAGAGAAGGCCGATCAGCGGCAACGGCCAGTAGACATAGGGCGGCCATTTCATTCATGGCACAGGTGCATGGCATAAGAGATCCGACGGATTCCTTTTTGGTTAGGAAGGCACTCCATGGCTGGCAGCGCCTCGAGGGTCGCAAGCAGGATACGAGGCGCCCGATTGGTTTAGACAGATTGTCTCTACTTTTAGCAAAGCTAGATGAGACGTGCTCCTCCCTTTTCGAAGCAGTTCTGTTCCGGGCAGCTTTCGCCTTGGCATTCCATGGGGCTATGCGGGTGAGCGAACTCGTCGCAAGGAACAAGAAGGATATAGAGGGAGGCCTGGGCAGGGATCACGTCCAAATACGGGGTGATTCGATGGTAATCTCTATAGCCAGGTCCAAGACTGACCAGGGAGCTATGCAGGATAGTGTTATTGTGCAGCGCGCACGAGTGTCCCCCACGTGTCCGATAAAGTGTGTAGAGGAATACTTGGCACTAAGGACGGTTACATGGGGGGGAGTTTGCTTAGGCACAAGGATGGCACCCCACTGACGAGATTTCAGTTTCAGAGGGTGCTGGCACTGTCAATCGCTGCCGCGGGCATGGACCCGTGTGATTTTGGGACCCACTCATTTAGGATAGGGGCTGCTACTGAGGCTACAGCCCGGGGTCGGAGTGCAGAGGAAGTAAAGCAGCTAGGCCGTTGGTCCTCAAATTGCTTCAAAAGGTATGTGCGATTGCACATGTTGTAAAGATCAATTGACATGCACTCACGCTTCTTGTCTTTTGTTTACATTGCAGTTTCGCGAGCCTGTCACGCGGGGCGGAATTGGAAGTCAACCCAGCACCAGGAGACCAGCGGTCGAGGATCACCGACTGGAGAGAGAGTGGTATGGGTCGTGGGCCACTCATATGTGAGGCGCGCCAGGGACGTATTCAAGGCAGGTGACGCGACTCATGCATCTGGGGAATACGGGTACAGAGTGACCTTCCATGGGAAGGGCGGGCTCTGTTTTGACCAATTTCAATCGTTTTTTGAGTGTCTTTTAGGGCGGCAAAGGTCACCGCCATCTGTAGTCATAGTACACCTGGGGGGCAATGACTTTGTGACACTGGGAAGACGAGTGTTATTAGAACACATCCTGTCGGCAGTTAGCTGGTTGGCTAAAAAAGTCCCGGGGTGCACGATTGCCTGGTCCCACATGATCCCCAGGAAGAATTGGCAGGGGGGCATTTCAGTGTCAGCATTGAACCACTCTGTGAAAAGGGTTAACAATAAAGTTGGGAAATTGTTTCGCTCCGCGCACTTGCATAGCATTCCTCACGGGTGTATTCGGGGAGATCACATGTATCTGAATGATGGGGTACACCTGTCCAGGGAGGGAAATGATTTACTCATAGGAGACTTCATAGCATGGTTAAGGGGTTTGAGGAAGCATGACCTTTAGGAGGAGTGGGGGGGGCCGGATAGTCGGTCAACTATCCGGCCTGTGGCGGTAAGGTCATGATCGGTGAGCAGTAATTTCAAGGTCCCTAGAGGGGGGCGCCACCCAGAATGGTGGGAGCGCCCGGGGGGAGGCGGCCATTGGCCCCTTCCACGGGGAGGCGGCACCCACTAAGGATGGGTCGCCTAGGGGGAGGCGGCTAGATGCCCCTCCTACGAATTTCCCGGGGGCCGGATATCCGCGACGGCGGATAGAGAGTGTGGGGATGGGGGGGAGTCCACGCTGTCCTTCCTACAGATACCTCACACGGGAACTCGGACGACCTTTAAAATGGCGTAGAGTGAAAAGGGGGCCCCCACGACAAGGGAAGTTACAGTTGGCAATGAGGGTAAAGTCCTCTGCGCATGCGCCACTCACGCCGTGAGGGCGGGATTTTGGTAGTAGGGATCTGACACCGGTTAAGACCTTGCCGTTGGCCCTTAATGCTAGGATGTACAATTTTAATTTAGAATGTATGCATTTACAGGATGCTAGACTTGGCTAGGAAACCTTTGTATTAGAGATCTGTTAAGGTTAGCGAAAGAACATGTCTTCATCGAAATGTAATAAATGTAAAATTGTACAGAATTCATGAAACTTTTATTTAATGTTTTAAATTTTGTTTCATATTTTAATAAATACGGCCGGGGGAGTAACTCCCCCCCGCCTTCCAAAAGCTCAAACCTGTGTCTGTCTACTCCCATTGGGAATTGGTGTTGGGAGGGGGTGGCGGGCATCCCTGCCATATGGAAAGGGGCGACCACTCGGTCCCCCCGAACGTATGGTTGGGTGCCCCGGGAAACCATTTTGGGCGGGAGGCGTGGCTCGGCTGGTATGCCCGAAGTGGCGTAGCCGGGGCGCGCCCTTTCCCGCCCAGGAGGGGTTGTCCTAGGCACCCGCACGGAAGACCGCGCCCCAGTAGGCGTCCCGGAGGAGGGTCCCCGCCCTCCCGCAGATGGATAAATAGAGCGGGAATCCGAAGAAGCGTCCTCTTGTTCCTGTGCTCTGAAGGCTGCACCAACTCGTTGCTCGTGAGCCCTCGACGGAACAAGCGGCAATTTCGACCCACCCACCAGCCCCTTATAGCAATGTTTGTTGTAATAAAGTTTGATTAGACAGAAATGTATAGGCCTTTTTTCCTTTGTAGAGAAGTGAGGGAATGTTTCACATAATGATGTGGCTTCTGTTTTTAGGATAATGTTTCCCTTTGTAGGAAAATAAAGTTGATGACTCATCAAGGCTATGTCAGAATTTTCTTCCCTTAGTAGGTAAAACAACTGTCGTATTTATTTTTTGGTCGGGCGGTAAGGTCATGATCGGTGAGCAGTAATTTCAAGGTCCCTAGAGGGGGGCGCCACCCAGAATGGTGGGAGCGCCCGGGGGAGGCGGCCATTGGCCCCTTCCACGGGGAGGCGGCACCCACTAAGGATGGGTCGCCAAGGGGGAGACGGCCATAGGCCCCTCCCAGGGGGGAGGCGGCTAGATGCCCCTCCTACGAATTTCCCGGGGGCCGGATATCCGCGACGGCGGATAGAGAGTGTGGGGATGGGGGGGAGTCCACGCTGTCCTTCCTACAGATACCTCACACGGGAACTCGGACGACCTTTAAAATGGCGTAGAGGGAAAAGGGGGCCCCCACGACAAGGGAAGTTACAGTTGGCAATGAGGGTAAAGTCCTCTGCGCATGCGCCACTCACACCGTGAGGGCGGGATTTTGGTAGTAGGGATCTGACACCGGTTAAGACCTTGCCGTGGCCCCTTAATGCTAGGATGTACAATTTTAATTTAGAATGTATGCATTTACAGGATGCTAGACTCGGCTAGGAAACCTTTGTATTAGAGATCTGTTAAGGTTAGCCAAAGAACATGTCTTCATCGAAATGTAATAAATGTAAAATTGTACAGAATTCATGAAACTTTTATTTAATGTTTTAAATTTTGTTTCATATTTTAATAAATACGGCCGGGGGGTAACTCCCCCCGCCTTCCAAAAGCTCAAACCTGTGTCTGTCTACTCCCATTGGGAATTGGTGTTGGGAGGGGGTGGCGGGCATCCCGGCCATATACCCATGTGGCCATTGCAAAGCTTGTGCGAACAGCCACATGAAAAAAGAATTCTGGAACCCAAGTATCAATAAGATGCAACAGGTTAAACAATTCCTCACATGTACTACTCCTTTTGTAATCTATGCTTTAACCTGTCCTTGCGAACTGATATATATAGGAAGCACGACACATATGGCGAAAAAACGAGTATTAGAACACACTTGAGCTATCAGTAACTTAGACCAACAATACCCCATAGCACGCCATTTCGAGAGTCATCACTTCTCTGATCCTAAAAAACTTACCTATTATATACTTGAGCAGGTTAATATTGGCCCAAGAGGAGGTAACCGTCTGCTGAAATTAAGACAAAAAGAGTCCAAATACATCATTAGTTTATGCACCCGTTACCCCAAAGGGCATAACATGGACGAGGAATATAATGTACATTTACAAGAATGAATTTGAGAATGTTGTACCAACTGATGATTTTAATATGTTATGTATGTGTATAACCTCGTGGAATGTAGATTCATTTCAACTCTGACTCTAACTGTGACTTCTCTCTTCTCTTTTTCTCTCTCTCATTTCTTCTCTCCAACAGATACAAAAAGGGAGGGATATGTCTAAGATTGAATGACATGATTACCCTAAACCTTTCACTGTGGTCTCCTCTCCTCACATCCATCCAAAACGAAAGTATCACTTTTTTATTCTTATAATTCATGCACTTTATGTTTAATTTGTGTAAAAAATTGTACCGGAATACTACACTTTCTAATGCATTATGGTAGATGTGTAGTCTGATGAATTTTGACTTGTGTTGACCTCTTTGACTTTATCACCTTGTCAAAAGATTGAGCCCTATTCCACTAACCAGGAATTGATACAAGACGTGTCTTTAGCCCTTGTGTTAATATTTTGAAAAGATCAAGGTTATTGCAGTACGCAGCCCCCTTTGTTTCTCACTAACTAGAGACTCAGCCGTCTACATGTTAAATTATATGCTCCAATAAGCTTGATGCTAATTTCAGTGAAGATGACAGTTCCGTCACTTGGGGGCAGGCTATCAGCAGACCTACGTCACCTGACTACGTATCTCGTAACATGACGCTGAATTGGGGTGGAGCCATGATAGACGACATATGTCGGTCGCCTCCTGCCCCAGAAATCCGATCATGAATATAATTTCACAATAACCTTAGCATAATATTTTACAGCATTACTGGGCTACCTGACTCAGCATTACTAGTCTATGTACACCTTTCCACGAACCAATTTGTTTTATAAATTGCGCTATAGTATACGATGATATGTACGATATTGTTTTCATTTGTAGCTCTGAGATCGCATGTATATTTATGTTTGTTACAATTGATGAGAGTGTTTTGTACTATCTGGCCATATGATAAAGGTCACACCATTCCAATTTGGGAGGGAGGGCGAGGGGTGAGAGAAAAGTAGACCAAAATTCAACCAACAATCTGCCTAAAACCGTACTGATACACAAAAACCCCGCAGTGCACCTGCTCCTAGCGACAAATACAAGTACAAGAAAAACCCCTGCACACCGGTAACCCAGAAAAACAGCCTTTTGAAAAAGAAAAATGAACAGGAGACCCCAAAAAGGAGCAAAAAACGAGGGAGCGAGGGGAAAGAAAAAAACATGTAAAAAATGGGAGGGAGGGTGGGACAAAAAGCTAAAGCACCTAGCCACCAGGTCACCAAACCTAAAATGGTGGCGGTTAGCGGGAAAGAGTGAATTTATACTTGGGCTGGCTGGTCCTACTAGACCAGCCCAAAAACTAGAACATTCTGGCAACTTCTGGAAATAACCCCTCGCAGCCCTCCCAAACCGCCCGGGGGAGGAGACCTCTCGTCGGTCGGCTCCCTCCCCCAAGCCCCCCTTGGGAGGGAGGGCGAGGGGTGAGAGAAAAGTAGACCAAAATTGTTTGCGTGTGTAAAAGGCCGCTTTATTAGGAAACAGGTGCACATTACAAATACCAACCTTGGCAAACGCCTTACAAAACTAAACCTCGCTAAATAAATAAATGCCTAACCACTCGGGCCCCCAACCCCCACCCCTAACATATTTGGGCCCTCCCCACAATACATCAATAAACATTATAACATCATTATACATTACGTCATCAATAAAACATTACGTCATCAATAAACATTTCGTCATAGATAAAACATACGTCATCATTAAAACTTTATTCGTCAAACCACAACTGAAATAACATTGGTCATGTCCTCCGTAATCATCAACCCTGCCTGACCCTGCACTCCTGCAGATACCCCCTTTACAAAACTGAACGGTCAAACCATGACCAACATACCCCGGCCCCAGTCAAAGAAATACTCTATCGAAAATTCAACCAACAATCTGCCTAAAACCGTACTGATACACAAAAACCCCACCACCCAGAAAGGTAGGCAAGTGGGGGGGGGGGGAACACACAACGCCTCCCTTTCTGCCCCCCAACACGCGAAGCGAACAGAAAAGAAAGGGGGATCAACGCTGCATAGCCAATGCCCGTGCTAACACCTCACGAAGCTCCAATAGATAAAGATCCATGCCCACCCGTGACAAATGGACTCCATCATCCCGAAAAAACTCAACTGACTCAAATTTAATGTCCCTGTGCGAGATCCTGCTGAAACCAAGCCCCCTGCAGCAACGAGACACCTCTGAATTCACCTTCTTCCTGGCCCGATCAACAGCCCTGGGGTTCACCGCCCCTCTCCATGTCCTACGCGGTATCAACTCCGTCCAGAACACATGGCACCCAGACCAAAGCTCCTTGATGAGGCCTAAATCCCGCTTCATAGCACGCAATAAAACAACACCTTTCGTGGCACAAAGATCATTTTCTCCCAAATGAATAACCAAAATATCCGGGCATAAACCGCCCACCATGTTATTGTTCAAACAAGGGATTAACTCTCTCCAGAGCATCCCACCTTTACCCTTCCATACAACGTTAAACATTCGATCATTAAAACCAAGTTGTTCTCCAAAGTAGCTTAGTGCCGCCTGGACTCTGGCCCACTTTACGAAGGAATGCCCCACTATCCAGACCGTTACCACTGGGGAGCGAGGTCCAGCAACGGACCCTGAAAAAGAAAAGACAATTAGAAAACATGACTAAAAGGAGGACGCCTGCGCTTCCTCTGCCGAGCTCCTCACATAACGCTGGAAGCAATTAGAAGACCAACGCCCCAACCGCATAATATCCCTCTCAGTCCAACCTCTGTGAAAGGCCTCAGTGGCTGCACCTATTCGGAAAGAATGGGTCCCATATAGATTGCTATCGAGACCAATGTGTTGCAGAGCTTTGCGTAAAACCATCCTTAACTGATAAGTTGTGACAGGGGTGCCATTAATATGTTGGAAGACAAGAGCCTCATCACCACCCCCACATAATGAACGCCAGCGCCGCGCCAGCAATAAAGGGCAAGTGAGCTTTGGAGCACGCGCCTGTAACCACACACCTTTTCCCTTACCCATCTGATCAGTTTTAGAGCTGGACAACCAGACATGAACACCCTCATCATAACAAAAAACGTCCTTCCAATGTAAACCACCCTTATGTTTGGACCCCAATAACTCCGAGACCCTAAAGGCTCCAAAAAACATAAACGCCATGAGCATTGAGAAGACACATGCCTCAAAATCATCCGAACATACCATAGGCAGGACTGTGATTAATCTGGCAAGCACTTGCCAAGAGAGGGGAGCCCTGGATCTACCAACATGCCCCTGCTCCCTGGCCCAGCCCTCAAGCATCCTCCTGCCTATCTCACCCGCTGACGGGGGGTAACCCCACAACAACTTTCCCATAAAAGCAATACCCGCTAGCTTCCCAGCGATAGTTACTTTGGTGAGGCCCTTATCCATAAGGTCCAGTATAAAATTGACCACATCGTCCGACCGCCGAGACAGATCCTCCCTTCTGACAGCACCAGATTCCAGGAATTCCCTCCAAGCCAGGGAATAAGCAGAACGCGTTGACACAGACAAAGAACCTACCACCAATTGTACGACCCGACCTCGCCTACGCGCCACAGATGAGTCGGCATCGGAGTCGGGGATCTGTCTGCGTCCCTCGCCAGTCCACGGAATCTCCCCCACTGTGAACGAGACAGGGCATCCGCAATGTCATTGTCCACGCCAGGAATGTGTAAGGCACGAAAATGAATGTCGTGTTTCAAACAACCCAGAACGAAAACTCTCATAAGTTTTAACACCTGTTCGTCTCTGGCAGACTGTCGGTTCACTACCTCTACAACAGCCATGTTATCCACACGAAACAGCACCCTCTTGTGTGCCAATTCCTCCCCCCACAGTGTCAAGGCCACCAATAGAGGGAACAATTCCAAGAAAGTGATGCTGCGACCACCATTCAACCATTCATCCGGCCAACGTTCCGCACACCATTTACGATTCCAGAAGAGCCCAAAACCATCACTGCCAGCCGCATCAGAAAATATCTGTACGTCCCACTGAAAATCAACGTCTCTGACCAAGGGAACACCATTGAAAGAATTCAGGAAAAACTTCCACATTCTCAAGTCCTCTTTAACACCAGCAGACAAACGCACACGATGGTGGGGCAAGTGATGTCCTGCTAAAGCCCTGCCCAGTCTTCTACAAAAGGTCCTGCCCGCTCTCACAACTCTGCAAGCAAAATTCAAATGACCCAAAAGCACTTGAATCTCTTTCACCAACACTTTCCTCTTAGACAACATTGACTCCAGCAATTGCACCATGTTGACCCTTTTGTCCTCGGGCAGGCGAGCCGACATAAGTACAGAATCAATTTCAATACCCAAGAAGGAAAGAACCGTAGTAGGGCCCACTGTCTTTTCCGGAGCTAAAGGAACTCCCAGATCCTCCATGAGCCCATGGAATGTGTCCAGAGTGGTCTGGCACTCCGCGGAGCCCGGGGATCCGACAAAGAAAAAGTCGTCAAGGTAATGTGTCACCAGGGAATGACCGGACTGATGGGAAAAGTACCATTGCAGAAAAGTGCTAAAACACTCAAACAGAGCACATGATATTGAACAGCCCATCGGTAGAGCCTTGTCCACGTACCAATTACCTGCGAATTGTATACCCAGAAGGCACCAATCGTCCGGGTGGACAGGCAACAGCCTGAAAGCAGATTTGATGTCACACTTGGCCATCTCAGTGGCTGCGCCCGCGGTCACAACAAGTGGCATGCCACGTCAACCGAAGAGTAGGAGACCAACACCGCCTCCGGGTCAATAAAATCATTAACAGATGACCCCTCAGGCCACGATAAGTGTTGAATGAGTCTAAACTGTCCCGACTCCTTCTTCGGGACAACACCAACCGGTGAAACAATCAAATTAAGTAACGGCCAATCTTGGAACGGGCCAGCCATCCTTCCCTCCTGAACCTCTTTAGTAAGTTTGTCTTGGACAACTGCGGCGTGTTCCGACGCCGATTTTAAATTGGCAGACCACCTCCGTTCCCGAGATCCTAAGTAACCTAGTCGGAAACCAAACTCAAAACCTTCTAATAATTTTAGTTTTGCAGACTCATCCTCGCAACCTTGTAATGCAATACGCAACCTGTCCAATTTAACTGGTGTACGAGCCTTTGGCCCCAGAACCCTTAGCACCTCTGGATCCCCGACCCCCTGAAAACTGTGAGGACGTATTGGAATTTCCTGAACCCGACTGTTTACCCTGCTGGCTTCCCGATGGCTGGTTGTCCCAGCATTTGGATAACGGGTGTTTCCTTCCGCAACCTGAGCATTCATGCCTGAATTTACAGTACTCTCTTGTGCAGCAGCCCCTATTAAATTCCCAACAGAAACCAGATCCCGATGACATGGTTGTAGTGGCCCCCACCCCTCCCCGGGTGGGCTTCCCCTGAAAGGGCCGGTAAACTAGCGGTAAACCACTGGCCGTAAAGACGGTCTTCCCCCCAGCTGCTGACCCCATTGTGTGCTGCCATAAATCCATATCGAGCTCACCCCATTTCGCCTCAGGGTCCCAAGCCATCCTGGCCCTAAATTCCTCGTCATATTGAGACCAGGCAAAACCACCCCCGGTGATCTGAGCTTTACGAATCACGTCCATGTATTTAAAAAGGGAAACGCTGCGCTCAGGGAACTTTTCGCAATATACACTAGCATAAATCAAAAACGCAGCTGTCCAGTTCTCGATATTCAAAGGCACTTTAGGGCGTTTAGCCAGCTCAAATTCCTCCTCTTTAGAGCCCTCCTTAGACCGGACTTCCCGGTGTAGAAGCTTAAGGAGCTCCACATACTCACCGTTCCAAATTCTTTCTTTGGTACTTAGCATTAGATGAGCACCCAAAGGTTTCGTAACCCCCATGTATGGCAATTTTTTGATTTTCAACTCCTTACTGGCCACTGGCTCTTTAACATTGCTGGAAGCACCAGCCATAACACCACTGTCCACTTTGTCTGTAACTTTGCTGGAAGCACCAGCCATAACACCACTGTACACTTTGTCTGTAACTTTGCTGGAAGCACCAGCCATAACACCACTGTCCCCTTTATCTGTAACTGTGCTGGAAGCACCAGCCATACCACTGTCCCCTTTATCCGTTACAACCATCACTTCGTCAGTGCCCACTGCAGTGTCTTTTACATAACGACCTTTGACCAGACGGCCGTCACCAATGACCACATCAGTTTCACCACCGGTACCCACAGACACCATAACAGGTTTGGCCTGTGGGGCCGTTTGCTCACCTGGCAACAGAGAGACAGCTCTCGATGGCTCCGCCCGTGGCGCCGAGGACAATGCATCCGGTCTGCGAGGCGCCCTACCCGATGGGCCGTGCTCTCTTCTCCCTTGCAGTTGCCTCTGGACCACTGGAGCCTGTAAAACACTTGAGAAGCATGAGAGGGCACCCCCCCCTCAAGATCCCGCAATTCACCTTCCTCAGGACTCTCTTCATCGTAGTCCAATACCACCAAATCCACACTGGTATGCATCAAGTCACCACGGGTCTTACCCAACCCGGTATCAACAACTGTACATTTAAAAGATTTTGAAACTCCAGGGGGGGGAGCAGACTGTACGCGCCTGTACCTCCCTGCGCGTTGACTCTGTTGCTCCATAGCCGCCGGCAAGGCCTGCCACCTATACCTGCTATTCGTTGGGGCCAGCGGGGTCACGCCAGACCCTCGTGTGCTGGCCGCGTCGGGCTCCCTCGGTGGAACAGAGAGGGCCGCGCTAGGCACTCTCCTCACTTCCCCTTGGCGAAAAGGGACTGGACCGCGCCCTGCCAAGTCTGGAACTCCGCGCCTAACCTCTTCCTGCAAAGAAAAAGTTTGGACTGGTGTGCTAGGGTTCCTACCATCCACAAACCAACCAGACACATTCCCCCTCCAGTTAGAATCATCAGCCATTCTCCGACCCCTCTCTAAAGAACGGCCACGTGCTTCAGACCTCAAAGGTACCTCCCGAACCGGAGAACCACCTACAACCTCCTCGTCTCCACTGTGATCCAAATTATCAGGTGCCAATGCCGAAGAAGAAGAATGCCTATGGGCTCTTGAGACTGACTCTTGGCCTGCTAACTCCTTCTGAAAACTACGCTGCGCAAGGCCCGCTGCGCCAAAATGTTCCCATCCAGGAGAACCACACATAAAATAAGGACCCCCAGAGGCCCCAGATAAGTGAGGAGCTGTACTCCTGGGCCCTTGTATAGGCCCGCCACTCACCTGGCCAAAACCCCTATCCGGACCCAACAAAGTGCCCTGAAAGTTTACCCCCGCCGCACTCAAGACCCCAGGAGCCTGAAACCTTCCCAGACCCATTCCTGAAGTACCAAAAGCCGCAGAACCGAAACCAAAAACTGGCTGACGATTCTGTAAACCCGATTGAAAAGACCCACCACACATAAAAGGAACACCCCCACCTTCCGCCCTAAAACCCTCCACATGCTCCAAACCAGAAATCGCAACACCAAACGAACCACTCTCGCCCATTTGGGCCCATTCGCCCTCACCTCTAGAGCCGCCACCCACAGAAACTACTTCACCAGCCGACGAGCCCGGCGTCGAAAACAATAACGGGCTCCCCACATTACCCCCAAATTCACCCACCCCCGCATCAGCCTCTTGCGCAACGACCTGCAAACCAGAAGACAAACCAGCCCGAGGCCCACCTGCATTCCCATCATGCCCCTCCCCCGCAAGAACATCGTGAGGAATCCGCCCTAAAGGGGTTAACAACATCCTTTGACCAGCCTCAGGGACAAACTGAGTCTCATTAACGACTAACATGGCGTCCTGGGCCCCGTGCTCAACCTGTTCCCGCTCCGGGTCCTGCAAAACAAATTGAACCGAACCCCTACGCCCCCCGCGCACAGAGGCACCATCCGAAGACTGCCCCCGCCGCTCAAACAACGGGTCCGAAGCAGAGCGTTTCTTGCTTCCTCCCCGGCCACTCCTCCCCCCTTTCTTCGACCCCTGCCCCTGCCCTGCCATAACCGGAAACTCCCCCGCTCCAGAAACAACTCCCAACTGAAGCGCCGGGGCTTGGGAAGGCACACCCCCCCCCCACACTCAACACCCCTTGAGCCTCCGGAGCCTCAGAAGTACCGGGCTCCCCCCGAACCATCCTTTGTGGGGCCGGCTTCCTAGACCGGGAGCGGCCCCTCTCGCTTACCTGACTTGGACGTCTCCTCTTCGGCGACGAACATGCCATCACCACAGCCACCACACCGGCAGAGGCCTGGCGTTGCGGCCTAGCCTGCCCACCTCCTGCGAGCAAATCCAAACGACCGGCATCCGCCAACAGGCGCATCGCCTCAAGAACTTGTGCGTCTTCCATTACTAAGCTCTAAGTACAATCGCAATTGGCAAAGAATGAAAAAGAGTCGCACAAACACACAAGACACTCTCTCACAAAAAGCTAAAGCACCTAGCCACCAGGTCACCAAACCTAAAATGGTGGCGGTTAGCGGGAAAGAGGGAATTTATACTTGGGCTGGCTGGTCCTACTAGACCAGCCCAAAAACTAGAACATTCTGGCAACTTCTGGAAATAACCCCTCGCAGCCCTCCCAAACCGCCCGGGGGAGGAGACCTCCCGTCGGTCGGCTCCCTCCCCCAAGCCCCCCATGGCGACATGGTAGAAAATTTCACTGAAACCATTTGAGTCCGCAAGTCCGTCGCTCATGTGTACAGCATTTCATGAAATGTAAACATAAATGATGTGTAGGTTCTGGCGCAATTTGTGTGATCAAGCACTCCGTGGAGTGCTAAACGCGTCACGTAGATTTATGAAGCAATAAATCTAATTTCGTGGATTAATGAGTGGATTGTGTTCGGTTTGTCCCTAACCTGAGTGCTCGTGAGGAACGCCGTTGTGTTTTGGATGTATATGTATATATATATATATATATATATATATATATATATATATATATATATATATATATATATATAGTTATATATATATATAGTTATATATATATATATATATATATATATATAAAGTCAAACTTTTTGACACTTTCTCCGTCAAAAAACACACGAACACCTTTTATCTTCAAGAAACGCTTTATTGCAGGTTTCTGGCAGAAAACTCAACGCGTTTCAGGAGCTCACCTCCCTTGCTCACTAGTGACATTATTGTGTTTACGATAGGGTTTTAAACAGACATGTGACATTGCAGTGCATAAACATAAACAACAGACTATCGCTGCAAAAGTAAATAAAGATTGTGAAGATACTAATGGTAGTGCCGAGTACAGTCCTGACAGTGCTTTTAAATTATATATTACTCTTTGGGGCTTTTTGACTTAAATAATAACATTAGCATATACATATTCCATGCTTTATTCTCCCCTAGGATGAAATGATTAGCATAAATCATATTTTGTATATTTGCTATTTCAATTGCCCTCGTGTTAGATTTTCATTAAATGTCATAGAGAGGGGCGTGGCCAAGATGGCGGTGTGAGCGGACGTGCCTCGCTGAGCTCCCGCCGCCGGTCACCGAATTTAGCACTGCTTCAGCACTTGCCCGGCCGAGAGTGGCCCGAGAGGCGCCTGGCACCAGCGCTACAGCAGCGGCGACCTACTGGCCCGGTTCTGAGACCGGGGGCAGCCTGACCCGTGCGGTATTCGGCCGCGGAGACAGCAGCAGTTGGGGCCTAGCGCGCTCTCCGAGACCGGAGCGCGAACGAGAGCGAGGCCGAGGAGGGCGGAGCCACAGAACCGCCTGACATCGCCCGAGGCGAGCATCCACTGAGGCGGTGGGTCCGGCCCGCGCGGAGACGTGCGAGGCTTCCCACGGTTACACGTGGAAGCTACTGCGGACCTGCCGACCCCGTCGGAAATCGTAGCGGACACTGCCCGGACTGCCGCCGGCTCCCGTCCTCGGACCTGGCGGCGCCACCTGGAGGACGCGCACGAGCCTTGAGACCCAACCGGCAGCACAGCAGTGAAAGAGGTACGGGGGGGGAAGAGAAAGTAACACCAGGCCCCCCCCCCCTCGCAGACCACCCGCGTCCCGATCTGCCTGGCCGGGGAAGAATCGGCGCGAGAGGCGCGATACCCAGTGGCGTCCCGCCATCTTGGGCCTGCATGCACTGAAGCCGCGTGGGAGCGCGACATCGGCCTAGCCCGCGCCCGGCGACCGCTGACACTGTGGGTGGCATCTGGGACCGACCACCTTCCTGCCCTCTCTCCTGAGCTGCTGACCTGCGCGACGGCCCTCGCGCCTGCTGGGGATCGGCCCGGAGGACGCAGCTTGGGGACACATCGAGAGTGGAGCCATTGAGCCACGCACGAGGGGACCCTTACAACGAGCCCTGCGCCGCCCTCGCGCCCACCCAGGCCCGGGTGGCGACTCCAGTAATAGCCCGGACAGCGGCCGGAGGACGCTCCTGAATTCCAGGGTGGGGGGAGGACCCCGCCCCCGTCTTGACCCCTACCTGCGTGGTGAACCCCTGGCGGAGCCCTCGCACCCAGGCCCTCACTGCGGGGGCCACACTGCGACGTCGACACCCGGCTAGACACATCGCCGGCACACAGGGCACGCGCCTCCTCGCTACCCACGTGCCGGACGCCAAGAGACACGGCGGCATCTGCGGCCTGGACCAACGGTACCGGTAGCGGCCTGTTGCTGAGCAGGGGACACCGCAGGCACCATGTCCAACGCCAGGACGAGGAAAGACCGCTCCATCACTGAGCTCTTCACCCCCGGCGCCGTGGGGAAGAAGGCGGATGTCGCAACGACCAGCCACCGCGTGGGCTCCGAGAAGAAAAGCCAGGCCTCGCCAGCCCAGGGACAGACGGACTCAGAGGGCCCAGTCACGTGCTCCTTCCTGGAGTCGCTCTTCATGGGGCTACGCGAAGACATCCAGGAGCTGAAGAAAGAACTCCAGGACGAGATAAAGGAGGTGCGCCGAGACACCGACGCCATTGGTGAGAGAGTAGCGGAACTAGAGACAAAGAGCGACGCACGGGACATAGAAATTGAGGCGCTGCGGCAGGAACTGGTGCGCATACACGACCAGCAAGTGGACCTCCAGACGCACGCCGAGGATTTGGAGAACCGCTCCAGGCGGCATAACATCAGGATCCGGGGGGTGAAGCACTCCCCTGACACGGAAGACCTCTTCCAATTTACTCAGGGCCTGTTCAATCATATCCTAGGCCGACCGTCGGATGCTCCCCTGGGCCTAGACAGAGTGCACAGGACGGGCCCACCTAGAGCGGCCACGGCCCACCCAGCGGACATCCTTGTGTGCGTGCAGGACTTTCGGACCAAGGAGGAGATCCTCAACAAGGCGCGCCAGATGGCGCCGGTGTCCTTTGGCGCACACTCCCCTGCTCTTTATCAGGACCTTGCAGCGCTGACCCTGGAGAAGAGGCGCATCTTCCGACCTGTCACGGCAGAGTTGCGGAAACGCCACATCTCCTACAGCTGGGGACACCCCTTTAGACTTGTGTTCAAGATGGGCAACAATCTTCACCAGATTCGCTCCCTCAGGGAGGCCTGCACCCTCCTGAACATCAAGGAGCCGACTGAGGCCGAGAACCCGGGGGCAGGGGGCACCCCCAGCGAGGATGCACCAGGACGGTGGCGGCAACAGCGGCGGCGACACAGACCGCGACATCCCGCCACCAAAGAAATAGCAGAAGGCCAACGAGCGGCAGTGGAGACCGTCGCGCAAGGCCTGGTGAATAAAGAAAACGACTGACCCCCGGCCAGGGTCTCAAGGTACTGCCGGGACACGGCTCGGCCGGGACTGCTCTCTCCGGCGGCGGGGGCGAAGCCTCGCTAGCCCGCGCTATGTCTACGCCACCCCTTTGATGGCTGACCCGAACGGCGACGTGCACTGTCCGACGTCACCGTCGCCATCGCCTACACTCCAAGTGTTTCCCTTACCACGGGTCCAGCGGACATTCACCTGGATCTGGGACTATGATGGTTCGGACTTCTTTATGGTTGAGTTGACATGGGCAGAGGGTGGAGGTGGGGGGGGAATTGCTTCGGTGCTTACACCCTACTCAAGGATCGAACACTGCACTAACGGGGGTTGGGGGGAGGGGGGAGTTGCACCAGTTGGGGTCAGGGGGGAGTTGGGGGAAGGAGGGGAGGGTTGGGGGGGTTCTCCTTGTCCAGGGGATTCTACCACCACTAGCGGAGTCGGTTTGACCTCCGGCGCAGTGTCTTCCACGGTCCACCAGCCAGCGCCCGCCACCTCCAGGTGGGACCTAGCGTTTCCCCTATTGCCTCGGACATGACACGACAAATAACGGTGCTCTCGCTTAATGTGCGGGGGCTCAACAGTCCGAACAAACGCAAGGCCATACTGTCCTTCCTCGAGCGTTCCGGGGCGGACATCTGCCTCCTCCAGGAAACACACCTGGTCCGTAACGACCAACACAGACTCAAAGCGCGCGCCTTTCCATGGCAGTTCTTCTCCTCATCCCTGAAGGAAGCAGCTGGGGTAGCGATTCTAGTGGCTAAATCATTCGAGGGGAAAGTCCTCCAGAAGGAAGCTGAGATTAAAGGGCGGCTTCTGCTTTACAGCTTCCAGATTGCAGGTCATACTCTACTGGTGGGTTCGGTCTATGCCCCGAACGAGGGGCAGGAAAGGTTCTTACACACAGCGTTGGAGGCCTCGACATCCACCACACACACGCACTTACTACTGGGGGGAGACCTCAACATTGTATTTCACAACACAGCAGACCGCTCAGGCCAGAGATCCGGGCAAGTAGGGGCACTCACAGCTGCAGGACACGCACACATAGCGGACTTGGGCCTCATAGACCTATGGACACATACCCATCCCCAGTCGACGGCCTACACATATTATTCGGCGGCGCGTAAGACTTACGCAAGGCTGGACTACTTTTTATGCTCCTCTCAATTAGCGCTGCAGGTCAAAGAAGTGGAGATAATGCCAGCCGCGCTGTCGGATCACTCCCCAGTGGTAGCGACATTTCGAATGGGGGCCACGCCAGCCCCGCAACGACACTGGCGGCTGCGTGATGGCCTTTTGCAGCTGCCTGATACCCAAACGCGGCTCACGACCGCGATTGACCACTATTCGGAACACAACGCCAATGACGACACCACCAAAGCCACTCAGTGGGCGGCCCTCAAAGCAGTCCTACGCGGTGAACTTATCTCCATTGCCACTGCCAACAACAAAGAAAGGGCTCTAAAACGTGCCGAGCTCACCCAACGGGTGGCGGAACTGGAACAGATGCACCAGCGCACAGGTGCGGCTAGGGCATGGCGTCAACTATGCGCCGAGCGGAAAATGTTGGCCGCTCTAGACCAAGATGTAGCGGAATATGCCGCTATGCGCCTGAAGCACGCCTATTACACCGGAGGCGACCGTTGCGGGAAGCTTCTGGCGAGCAGACTGCGGGCGCAAACCCAACGACAGCAGGTGCGCTCCCTCCAATCTGCTAGTGGCGGCCAGATCAGAGAGGGCGCGGCAATCGCAGCAGCCTTCGGCAACTTTTACGCGGCACTATACGATGCGGACCACTTGGACCCTGCTGCCGGGCCGACTTATTTGCGGGGCGCAGAGCTCCCCACCCTCAACCAAGCCCAAGCGGACTTTCTGGACCGGCCCATTGGCCTAGAGGAAGTCATCTCCGCCATTGCCCGCCTCAAAGTGGGGAAATCCCTGGGCCCGACGGCTTTACTGCAGCCTTCTATAAAACCTTTTGTCAGCGGCTTGCCCCACTCTTCCGCGACCTGTTTAACACCTTCGACACGCCTGGTGCCATACACCCGGACCTGCTAGAAGCCTCAATCTCTGTAATTCCCAAACCGGGCCGCGACCCGACGGCTTGCGGCTCATACAGGCCCATTTCGCTGCTGAATGTAGACTTAAAACTCTACACCGGAATCCTGGCGGGCCGCATTGCACCATACATGCAGCAGTTGATTGACCCAGACCAGGCAGGATTTATCCCCCAACGGCAGACCAGCGACAACACCAAGCGAGTGCTGCACCTCATTGAGGCCGGGTCACGCACTAAACCGGGCTGCATGCTCCTCACCATCGATGCGGAGAAAGCATTTGACAGGGTGCATTGGCCCTACCTCGACCAGGTTCTCCGCCACTTCGGGTTTGGAGAGAAACTCCGCCACCGCATCTTCAATTGTTATCGCCGGCCCAACTCTACCGTGAGGGTGAACGGCCATACTTCCCCGAGATTCGATATTGGCAGAGGCACACGCCAGGGCTGTCCTCTATCGCCGCTCTTATTCGCACTGTACATGGAACCGATGGCCCAGAGAGTGCGACAACACACACGCATCTCCGGCATTAAATTCGGTGCTGACACGCACAAAATCAGCCTGTACGCTGACGACATTTTGCTGTCACTCACCGACCCGATGCAATCCCTGCGCGCTCTCTTTGTGGAGCTCCATACCTTTGCCATGGCCTCGGGGTTTAAGATCAATGAAGCTAAGTCTGAAGCCCTGAACATCTCCCTGCGCCCGGACGTGGTGGCCGAGATTAAGTCCGAATTCAAGATACTGTGGTCGGATGCAGCCGTCCCGTACCTGGGTGTGCGTCTGGCTCCTACTGTGCGGGGTACTGCGCGAATCAATTATGAGGCGCTCACAGTCAAACTCCGGGAGCAGCTCCGGCGATGGAAGCCGCTTACACTCTCGTGGCTAGGCAGGATCGCCGCAGTCAAAATGACACTGCTACCTCAAATCTTATACCTATTTCAGACGCTCCCCTTGAACCCTCCGGCCGGCTGGCTTCAACAGACCCAATCGGAGTTGTCGCGATTTATTTGGAACGGTCGCCGACCGCGGTTTAAGCATACCCTCGCCACTTTGCCCCCAACGAACGGGGGGGTTGGTGTGCCCGACCTCACCCTGTACTTCCAAGCGGCGCAATTGCGCACCTTAGTGGAGTGGTTTCAACCGGAGTCCGGCAGACACTGGCTCTTCCTGGACCAGGCAGTGGCAGGTCGCACTCTTCAGGGCGTGCCTTTCCTGCCACGCCAGCATCGGCCCCCTAATCTGTACGCCTCTGAAATCACCAGCACCGCTCTGAGAGTGTGGGATAGAGTGGCCGTGGCCAGGGGACTAACCACCTTTCCCTCGCCTATGACCCCCATCTTCAAAAATCCAGACTTCACACCAGGCTTGGATGCCGGAGCGTTTACGACCTGGCGGTCGACGCCCTGTAGGGCAGCGGGCCACATGTTCGACCTCAATGGGATCCTCCCGTTCCCACAGGTCAAGGCGGACTACGGCGTGGCCGAATCGGAACGCCTACAGTACCTGCAGGTGCGGCATTGGGTGCTCCACCCCTCGATCCAGCCTGGTGCCCAACGACACCTCACGCCTTACGAAAAATGGCTGCTGACACGCACTTCGGATAAAAAGTTGATTTCAGACCTCTATCAGCAGCTGCTCCTCACTCAGGCACACACATACAACGCGGGGCAGGTCAGGTGGGAAAGGGACCTGGGGCGGCAGCTCACAAGGAAAGAATGGGAGGGGGTGTACCACAGAGCCAGACATTCAGCACACCACACCGGGCTCACCGAGACACTAACTAAAGTCGCCACATACTGGTACCATACCCCTGAGAGAATACACCAGTGGGATGCCCGAGTTAGCGATAGGTGCTGGAGGGGTTGCGGGGAGCTAGGAACACTGGAACACTTGCTATGGAGCTGCAAGGTACTTCGCCCCTACTGGGACCCTATCCTGGACCTTATAGATGCACATCTAGATACACAGCTGCCACGCTTCCCAGCATACATTCTACTAGGCCTCCCGAACGCCCTCATGTATCCTTTGAAATCCTGGAGGGGGCGGCTGATCGCACTGGCCCTGGGGGCGGCAGTCCAGAACATTGTGGCCCATTGGAGAGCAGCCCAGGCTCCGCAGCAGTTGGGGTGGCTACACCGGCTCTGGGCGATCCTGGGAATGGAGAATCTGTCACTGGCTGCGGCAGGGAGGGGGACGGAATTTGCGGAACTCTGGCGACCATTCCTCGCCCTACTTACGGGGGAATTCCGTGAGGTGAGCTGCCCACGATACCTGCGCCTGCTACGCCTTGCGGAGACACCTCTCCCAGAACCCAAGACATGCTCCCACAAGCGTACAGGCCAGGCGAGCGCAGCACCACCAGACCATTAGTGGAAGACAGTAACCGACCGATTAATCCTGGACATGGACAAGGAGAGGGGAGGGTAAGGGTGGGAAGGGCGGGGGGTTGTTAACAATTTGATGGTTCATTCATGTTGCACTAGTACTACTTAGCTTGCACCTTTGTAGCACCTCTTATGACGCGGCCGGCCCGGTTGGGTTGTAGGCGGCTTGCTGTGTTAACGAACAGTGTGGCCCGATGGCCGGGTTATGGGTATCAGTGTGATCTCTGCCTTTGGCTTCCCCGGAGTGGGGCCGGCCCACATCACATATTGAGGTGCATATCGTTTGCCTGTGCTCAATAAAAGATTTAATACATAAATGTCATAGAGAAATTTTGCCCTAGTGGGCTTATATCCATATCCTCTTCAGATATATGGTTCATTCATTATATGACAGTTCCTTTCCTGTACTTTTGTAACCAAACTCATAGTTGTAATGATATTCCCATATATTTTATAATATATAATTTTCAAAACTCTTTGATTGGTATCAGTTTTTGTGAACCATAGAGAATCATTTTGCCCCAGTGGGCATACTTTTTGTTCTTCTGGGCAACACATTATCATTTCCACGTAGTCAGTTTCAAGTCCCCATTTTCACTCCTTTCGTCCTCTTAATACTCGGCTGACATGTACTTCAATTCATTCCTCTTCCATTTTTCATTAGTATCTATGAAAATACATAGACAAAAATTATATTAACCATACATATATTCCAACTTACACCCTGTGAATTAAAAAACCAATCATGGTTATTACACTTGTCTGAGACAAACAAACTCATTTTTTCAGTCCTATAGACCGGAGTGGGTCAAACACTGGGATCGCATATTCAAAGTGACACAACATAATATTACTTAAAACTAGATTAGGTCATGTCGCCATTACTCATAACTACAGAAATGTCATCTCTGTGTTTCACTTACTTGTGCTTCTTTGGTGGAAATCGACATCACCGTGTTTTCATTATATTTCTCAAATATTTCATTTGCATCTTGTATCCGTTTGTCTCTTCTCACTGATGCCATTGTTCCTGCTGATTGTTTTGCACTAATCGGTGCTTCGTTTCTTCAGTTGTGCCTTATGTTCCGTTTTGAATCACGACGTGTGCACTCCCTCTCCGGCTGTCAGCTGTTCTTCGCAGATCTCCTCGGAAACTTGCGTTGCAGGTATTCTTGC
Organism: Lissotriton vulgaris; assembly: GCF_964263255.1. Taxonomy (NCBI): domain Eukaryota; kingdom Metazoa; phylum Chordata; class Amphibia; order Caudata; family Salamandridae; genus Lissotriton; species Lissotriton vulgaris. The sequence continues at coordinate 616,011,888 of NC_141695.1, read as the reverse complement.
TACTTTGTTGCCGCTTCAGTTCATTCTCCTTCGGCATTTCGCATCGGCTGCATTTTCTCACCGCGGTTCCTGAAACCTTGTATAAACAAAGCCGGGGGCTCGAGCAGAATTCAAAAGTCCCAATTCCAATTGCTTGGCAGCCGCCAAGCTCCGCTCCCTCGAGCCTCTTGACGAAGGCGGTTCGCGTGTAGGCAGCGAGCCTTCACATAAAGTCGAACTTTTTGACACTTTCTCCGTCAAAAAACACACGAACACCTTTTATCTTCAAGAAACGCTTTATTGCAGGTTTCTGGCAGTAAACTCAACGCGTTTCAGGAGCTCACCTCCCTTGCTCACGAGTGACATTATTGTGTTTACGATAGGGTTTTAAACAGACATGTGACATTGCAGTGCATAAACATAAACAACAGACTATCGCTGCAAAAGTAAATAAAGATTGTGAAGATACTAATGGTAGTGCAGAGTACAGTCCTGACAGTGCTTTTAAATTATATATTACTCTTTGGGGCTTTTTGACTTAAATAATAACATTAGCATATACATATTCCATGCTTTATTCTCCCCTAGGATGAAATGATTAGCATAAATCATATTTTGTATATTTGCTATTTCACTTGCCCTCGTGTTAGATTTTCATTAAATGTCATAGAGATATTTTGCCCTAGTGGGCTTATATCCATATCCTCTTCAGATATATGGTTCATTCATTATATGACAGTTCCTTTCCTGTACTTTTGCAACCAAACTCATAGTTGTAATGATATTCCCATATATTTTATAATATATAATTTTCAAAACTCTTTGATTGGTATCAGTTTTTGTGAACCATAGAGAATCATTTTTTGACGGAGAAAGTGTCAAAAAGTTCGACTTTATATATATATATATATATATATATATATATATATATATATGCAATCCATCACCTCCGCCGACGACGAGAGTGAAGAGGCCAACCAAGGGGACAGGTATAAACAGCTTTTATTCCTTAGACAGCAGGTAGGAAAAGTTTTTAACACCCGCTATGAGGCGAATGCATTTCGGCTTGGAATCAGCCTTCTTCAGCGCCACGGGTGTAGATGCTTCAGATGGTGGCAGTTTTTCTGATATAATATCACACCCCACCTGATTTGTCCGGCGCTGCCCCACGCCTTCTGGCACGAATACCAATGGCAAATGTCCCTGGTCAGTCACATGGTGTCCCCTGACTACCAGTCCCAGAATGCATCTTTCTTGCACCTCCTGGTGGATGTTGCTTGGGATGGGAAAGCGCTGTACTGTTGTCATGAGTGATGTAATATGCTCCTGGGGTTCACCCGCTGGGTGAAGTCGGAGTGCGACCCATGACTTTCAGTTAAATTGGCTCTCTCGAGCTATGAGCTGACGAGCTCGGATCACGCACCCACGCGCCTTGAGAGGTATCAACCTGAGAACACTTGGCAGCCTGCACAGCAAACCCCTGAATATCCTACACTCTGCTGATGAGGAACAATAATTCCGAAACACCGGTGTCCAGAGTTGGTGCTGCAACCTTGCTAAAACACACGAATCTTCGAAATAGCGCACACGCTACAAAGACTGCATCTACCGTGATGCTCCTGGGGTTCACCCGCTGGTGGGTAGAGTCGGAGTGCGATCCATGACTTTCAGTTAAATTGGCTCCCTCGAGATATGAGCTGACGAGCTCGGATCACGCACCCACGCGCCTTGAGAGGTATCAACCTGAGAACACTTGGCAGCCTGCACAGCAAACCCCTGAATATCCTACACTCTGCTGATGCGGAACAATAATTCCAAAATACCGGTATCCAGAGTTGGTGCTGCAACCTTGCTAAAACACATGAATCTTCGAAATAGCGCACACGCTACAAAGACTGCATCTACCGTGATGCTCCTGGGGTTCACCCGCTGGTGGGTGGAGTCGGAGTGCGACCCATGACTTTCAGTTAAACTGGCTCTCTCGAGCTATGAGCTGACGAGCTCGGATCACGCACCCACGCGCCTTGAGAGGTATCAACCTGAGAACACTTGGCAGCCTGCACAGCAAACCCCTGAATATCCTACACTCTGCTGATGAGGAACAATAATTCCGAAACACCGGTGTCCAGAGTTGGTGCTGCAACCTTGCTAAAACACATGAATCTTCGAAATAGCGCACACGCTACAAAGACTGCATCTACCGTGATGCTCCTGGGGTCCACCCGCTGGTGGGTGGAGTCGGAGTGCGACCCATGACTTTCAGTATAACTGGTGTGAAACCTATGGTTTTTTCAGTGAATTTCATAGGTTTTTTAAATGCTAATTCCTAACTATAACTGGTGTGAAACCTATGGTTTTTTCAGTGAATTTCAAAGGTTTTTTAATAGCAAATTTCTATAGCTATGAAATTTAATATTTTTAAAATGAATCCTATATTGTATATTTATATTTTTTTTAAAAAATGTTTTGCCCCAGAGTGCTCCCGGGGCGCGTACCGATGCGCTTACCGGTAAGCGCAGTTTTGCCGCGCACCGGTTCGCGTATCGGTGAGCGCCCCATTTGCGCTATTGCCGCGAACGAAAACATTGTGACGTATCGCGTAACCGCGTGATGCGTATTATGACGCATGGCGTAGGAGCACCCGGAAGCGCCGGAGCACATACGATCGCTCCCTAATGCGCTTACCCTACGCGCCCCCGGGCGCGCCCCAGGGCGCGCTACGCGCCCCGGGCGTCAGTTCATGTGACCTGAAAATAACACGTTTCATTGGTTCAGAACACTTTTGGTTTCCAAATGATGAAAGCCCCCACCTATTTTCCTTATTCTGACTTTGTCCTTTGACTAAGGAAGACCTGTTTGGAGATCTGTGACTAATATTTTGAACTTTAAAATGGCTACAGTAGCAGCAGCAGCTGGAGCATCTTCACCACCACCACCACCACCACCACCACAAGGACCACCACAACATCACATTGGTGGTCAAGAAGAAGAGGAGGAGGGGGAGGAGAGAAGGCAGACAAGGCATTTCCTGCCTGAAGACAAAGCCCCATATAAACCTAAGGAGCACTTTATATGGGAGTTTTTTGAAATCCCAAGTGGTGCAAAGAAGGTAAACGCTGAAAAGGTGACGCTGTACTATCCAGGGGGAACCCTGCAAAAAAATATTCATTTGGAAACCACACAATGATTTGGCACATGCAACGATTGCACCCCAATAACTATTCTGCAGCAGAGGTGAGAGAACTGTGCAGAAACCTTCCACAATCGTCTGCCAGCACCTCAACAACCAAAGAACTCACTCCATCGGGTCCAGAAGAAAGTCAGATGGTTCCAAACATACAAACTAAGTTTGGTGGTTTCAAAATCGTTTGCATATATTGTGGCAAAACCATTACTTATGGTGAGAAGAGTATTACCCTCATCAACATTGCTGGTGATAACCACAAGTGCCCGAAGAAACCCTAATTTTTTTCCTGGTTTTTTTTGCTCCAGTTGAGCGGTTTATAATTCCCTGTTTTTTGTTTCTCCCCATAAAAAATACAAAAAAATATAAAACTGTTCAGAAAAGCCAAAAAAAGTAAAAAATGTTCAAAAAAACAATAAAAAATATAAAACAACAAAAAGAATAAAAAAAACTGTTCTTTTTAGAACTACCTCCAATTTATAAAAAAACTACATTTTTAAAAAACTCAGTCATTCTTTTTTCTCTAGGGTACGCTCCCCGGTACGCTCTGCGGTGCGCGTACCGGGCTCTCCCCCGCGCCAATCGAATTTTTTTTTTTTTTTTGCCCCGCGGGGCCCTTTCATGGCCCCCACATCAAACCAAAGGGGTCAGGGGGGGTCTACCCTGCCCCCTTTTGGTCATTTCCCCTCTTTGTTTTTGCCACCTTTTGTGTCGATCCTACCGAGAAACAAGATGGCGGCTGCACCGGACTGTTTGGAATGCTTACAGACACCCGAGAGCCAATCAGCTTTCCGCGCGCGAACTCGCGTAGCGCGCTGGTTCGCACCCCGGTGCGCGTACCGTGGCGTGCTTACAGATATATATATTTTTTTTAACCTAAATTACTCAAAATCCACATATCTTGAGACATAGCAAAGGCACATCGCGTTAACAGTCCCTACAATTTTGCCAAGTTTGGTGGAAATCCATTCAGCCCTTCGGGCTAAAAGTGAGGTCGACCGCCCTATGGAAATTAACATGGGGAAAACATGTTTTGGGACCCCCCTTTTTTCTCGGCCCCCGCTTGATGAATCCCCCCCAAACTTTCAAGGAAGGACCGGAGCGCCACGAGGCAAATTTGAGGAAATGTTCAGGCAGATTCCTCAACAGGTGCCAAAGTTATTCCCAATAGAATGTTGCAATTTTCCTATTGAAAATAATCCTAACTATAACTACCTACTGGCGACCGCCAGTAGGTAATATATGTATATATATATATATATATATATATATATATATATATATATATATATATATATATATATATATATATATATATATATATATATATATATACGCATCCACATGATATTAAGCACACTCAGAGGACAGGATACTTAAATTTAAGTCTTATTCCGTTAACCGCTACACGTTTCGACACCAAAAGTGCCTTGCGTAGCGTTTATCGGAATAAAACTTAAATTTAAAGTATCCTTGTGGATTTGTTTATGAAAAATTCCGTCATTGGGTACCGCCGGAGGACGCACCAGCTGACTAGGGACTGTTCCCGGAAGGACCCCTGTTGTTGTTTCATATATATATATATATATATATATATATATATATATATATATATATATATATATATATATATATATATATATATATATATATATATATATATATATATATATCAAAACAAGACGGCTCCTTTCGAGATACTGGGACCCGAAGAGGGGTGGCGTGCACTCCGGCAGAGAGTGTGCCGGTAATTAATTATCCAAATCCTTAAAGAAGTCCAAACGTACGCTCTCAGGAAAGGAGTCAACAATCAAAAATTCAGGAACACAGGTTTATTCCACACAACGCGTTTCGCCTTGCGGCTTGATTACCTGTAGACAAATCAGAGACCCAACACAGTGATAAAGTTATTTGCGAACATAGAAGAAGGACCAGTAGACTAGTGAAGTAAGTTACATGGTGGCCATCTTAAGTTAGTCACATAATGGAAAAACAAACTTTGTTTGCACAGTAATTATTGTCATACCTATATTATTGTAAATAATTAGTAAGTGCACGCCACCCCTCCTCGGGTCCCAGTATCTCGGCAGGAGCCGTCTTGTTTTGTTTTTCTAAAACGAGGGATACACTAGACCGGCCCCTACGTGGATGCCTAAGAAAAAACACACAAGCGAGGACACCCGCAATCACGCACGGCAAGTCGACCCTCGGGTAAGCCCTCTCGCGTTCGGATCCGTCCCTTCTGAGGTACTGTTTGGGTTTTAACCTTTGCGGGTGCCTCCGGGGTTAACGGTCTGAATGTGGTTGTGGGAATACTTTTTGGGTCCGAGTGTGCGTTGAATCAGCGGTGTCTTTTGTGCATATTGACATTTGCATGGCAGCTAAGAAACTACATTCACTGCACAGAACTGACATCACGACTTGAATACAAAGACGTTTCAGAATAACTGTGTTCGGCAGCTGCCTTTTGTGTGTGACTTTAATACTTTGTGGTACCCTGCTGCATCGGCAGCAGTATACACGTTTCTGGCAAGGGGAACTCGCTATTCTAGTGAAGGGATTGTGAGTCATTCTAATCACTGAGCTGTTATTGTAACCTGACACATATTCAACACAGGTTATTTTGGATTAAACCAGGAAATTTAAATGGAGGAAGAAGCGGAGAGAAGGGCGGCTGCCCTGACTCTCTTTAGCAGAAAACCTAGCAATCCTATTAATACGAACAGAGCAAAGAACCAAGATCCGCTCAAACAAAGCCTAGATGAAAAGATTAAGAAATTGGAAAAATTAAGACGCATGGAAATATCGAAATGGTGGGAGGCGATCTCGCTTCAAAATTATGTTGACCAAGCTATGGCTCCTCGAGGTCTCAGAATATTCATAACTCCTACATATGAGGCACCAAACCCTATCATGTTGAAAGAGTGGTCGGAGAATTTGGCTGCCAGTTCACGCAAAATGATGGAAATCTTAATTAAATTTGCCTGGTTGGATAGGGAAGATCTTTTGAAACACATCCAGGAAATTATGGATGAACTTACTCTTGCAATGGACAAAGACGCGCTGAAAAACATGCTGGATAGCATGAAAGAACGTTTAAACAAATATGAGGAAGATATAAAAATCAGAAAACAGAGAAAAATGAACAGAGACTATGCGGATTATGAATGTGGGAGGATACTTACCTTCAGTAGAAAATATGACCATTTGTACAAAAATCAATCACCACAGTATAATCCCAATACCGCAAGCAGCAATCCCAATGATACCACCATTCTGAGCGAGACTGAGTCTGACATCACGGAAGACAGTGTATCAGGTGATGAAACTATTTCTAGAAAACAAGTGAATTTTTTAGACGAATTCAGGGTGATGGCACAGGATCGACAAAACACGAGAGATCATGCGTCACCCACATCAAGGGGGAGAGGACGCGGACAAGGCAAGACAAGGGGAAATGCCGCAACCGCAAAAAACGTCTCAAACAATGTTGGGAATACCAGCAAAACAACGGGCGCCGTGGGAAAACGTATAACGCGCTCAAACAAAACATACTGATGGATCTCACAACGGTAAATAAAAAAATTGTGAACTTATCCAAAAAAGAACTTACTGACTATGAGAAAAGAACCTTATGTTTGGGGCTATCTTTCTGCCCCTCTTCCCATTTTAACTACACTGACACTAGGATTGACACTTTCAAGTTTGTGCGTAAATTGAAGTTACACAAATGGCACAAACTGAAAAGACTGGGACAGAATGCCAGAACTGTATGGCATGGTGATATTGATGCTAATAATTTGCATTTTGATATTGGGGATGTAGATGCTTTGGTAACTATAGCTGAGTTGGATACTCCTGAAGTCTCTGTAGACACACACATGAGTACGACACAACTCCTAGACGACATGCAACTTGAACAGAATGCACCAGCACTAACTGATTTTAGAGTGAAATCCACTTTCAAGCCCATTCTTCCTCATGACAGCGTAGACACCTTCCATGAGTGTGTGATCAAGGGGCTTACTGAACTTAGACACAAATGTGGTAAGAATAATGACAGAAATTGCAATAATCTTTCCTTGAACCAACGTAAATTTCTCAAAAGCCTGCATGATGATACTTCGCTAGTTATCCGCCCCGCGGATAAAGGGGGCAACATCGTGATTTTAGAAAGGGATGACTACATCAATGAAGCCATGCGGCAATTAAATGATACCAATTTCTACATACCTGTGACTAATCAGATCTATAATCAAAGTATCACCTCTATCTGGGATAAACTTGTAGATAGGAAGGACAAGGGCTTACTCACGTGGGAGGAGTATTGTTATCTCAAACGAGACTACCCTAAACTCCCTATTTTGTATCTTCTACCGAAGATCCACAAACATGATACTAAACCACCTGGACGTCCCATCGTGTCCTCTATAGGCAGTGTTGGGGAACATATCTCTAAATATGTTGACTTTTTTCTTAGGGAATATGTTTGCCAGTTCCCAGTTACATCAGGGATATTAAGGATTTCCTAGGGCGCATTGAGAACCTCACTTGGAGTCCCAATTTTCTGTTCATAGTTTTAGATGTACATTCTTTGTACACTATTATTGATCACCAACAGGGGATTGAGGCTTGTGAACATTTCCTGTTTAATCGAGCTTTGCGATACAGGGAACACACGAAAATGGTATTAGAGATGATACTTTTCTGTCTACAAAATAACATCTTCTCCTTCAATGGCGCCCTCTACAGGCAAATTAATGGTACTGCAATGGGGTCGTGCTTTGCATCGAGCTTCGCGAATCTCTTCATGGGGTTCTGGAAACAGGAGATATTTGCAAGCACGACCCTATCAGTAGATTTGTCTAGGATCATCATGTGGCTTCGCTACATTGATGATCTGTTCATTGTATGGAGTGGTACTAGGGAGGAAGCTGAATTCTTTATTGAGAAATTGAATACCAATAACTACAACATTAAGCTCACTGGTAACATCAGTGGAGACATGACGGAATATCTTGATGTAAAACTAGAGATTATAAATAATACCATACGCACTTCTCTTTTTCGAAAGGCCACTGCTGGCAACAGTATCCTACATGCTCTCAGCAGCCACCCAGAATCACTGAAATGGAGCATTCCATATGGTGAGCTGCTGAGGGCTAAGAGGAACTGTAACTCAAGTGTGACATTTGAGGCAGAGTCTGATAACATCATAGACAGATTCCGCAGAAGAGGGTACCCACAATGGGTACTCAATAAAGCTCTGAAACGTGTGGCAGATGTTGATAGAAGTGACACCCTGTGTGAAAAATCTGATACAGGGTCATCACAAAACACAGATGTCACACGGTTGATTCTCACTTTCAACTCTGACTCTCAAAAAGTCAACAGGATCATCACAAGAAACTGGGATATCCTGAAAACTGATGGCATACTAGGGAAGTCAATACCAGAAAGACCAAATATCACGTATAGACGTAGCAGGAATATACAAGATATTGTGGTCAATAATGATGTGACGAGCCTCCCACCCACTTCACAACATGGCTTAATAGGCTTTTACCCATGTGGCCACTGTAAGGCCTGTAAAAATAGTACATACAAAAATTCGGTGACTTACAATGGGGTGACTAGAAGATTAACCCAATTTTCATTTATGTCATTATATGCACATGTGGCCATAACGAACTGTGATCCAAAATACCCTGTGGCCAGACACTTTGAACAACAACATTTCTCCAACATTTCCGAGTGTAGCTTCTTGATTCTGGAACATGTTCCAATAAAACCTAGAGGGGGTGACAGAGTTTTGGCCCTCAGGAAGAAAGAATCACGTTACATAATTGACTTTCAGAGCAAGACCCCGGGGGGCCTAAACATGGACGAAGAATTAGCAGTACATCTGAAAGAATGAGGATAGCTCTGATTATAGGTTGCTGGTTTTCTATATTCTAATGTTTTCTTAAAATAATGCAAACTGTATATGTGAAACATTAGAAGACATGTATTTCTGTGATTTTTTATTTTTACCTTTTCTCACTCTATCTCTCTCTTCTCTTTCTAGGAGGAAAGGAAGGGGCCCTTTCACGAACATTCACCTTCACTGGCGTACCTACCCTTTGCACTCCTTGTTGTGAGACCACGTATGTTATGCACTGATTTATTTATTTTTATTTTGTGAACAACCAAGAGAGGATGATGATCAACGTTATTGTTAATACCTAAAGTTAAAAACAATCAGACAACAACAGTGTCCAGCAGGTAAAGCTTCAGGAGATGTTCCACCATGACGTTGGTGAATGCCTGAGCTTCATTTATATGCACCTACCCATCGCCGCTGGAACCGGTTCCAGCGGCGATGGGTAGGTGCATATAAATGATTTAGGTATTAACAATCGCAACTTGAAGAAGGGTAATATTCACCTGTTCTTTCACTAGGATGGTAGCCTAACGAGCATACATACACCATACCAAGTAGCAATAGTGTAGACAGTTACATATACTCTCAGACACTTTTTCACTAGTCCCCTTGGTCCTGAAGAATCGCTCAGTAAATTGTAGAGTAGCGAGAAACATGTTGACCGGACTTTAACATCCTCCAGAAGAGAGTAGGAAACATCACTTTCCACTACTCTCCTCTAGGAACCCCCCTTTTAACTAAAGCAGTAGCCCTCCTGAATAAAATTGACTCTGGTACTACTAGCTTTATTTTACTTCACACACTAACGTCTACCCTGAATCCTGGCCCCATACCTGCACTTCATCTATACGGCAGTTGGAAAAAGATCTCCGCCAAATGAGGTGTTGCCCGTTGGGTATTGCACCGCCGACCCAACGAGGAGCAGGCCCAAATGATGAAGCATGACACCTGAAAGGGTGTGTGAGGGCATTAAATCCAACAAAATGAATTCCCAGGGCGACCACTAGGTTACCCTGTTCTAATCCACTTGCATTACAGACTACACTAATCTCTTTCTCTGTCACTAGGAACAACACGATAAATCCAAGACTGCCTACGTTGTTACTGCGCCCATACTGTGATATTACCGGATAAATCCGCTAGTTATCATTTCAACCAATATGGCCTATGAGTCCTGCGTACATAACAACATGTACATATTTTTATCATAATTTTGGACCAATTTTCTTTGTATTTCTTTTTTATGCAGTGTAAACACAAGTGGGAGAAAATCTGTGCAAAGGTGCATATATAAATATAAAGTGCTAGTGTAGATAGTATTGATTTCTCAATCGGTCAAATGCTAATATAAGGCTAAACCAGAATATAGATAAATCTAATTTCTCAAATTCATACACAATTGATAACAGCCACCTTTATCCTAAAAACATTTGATTCTGTATATAAATATATATATATATATATATATATATATATACACTCTTTTAGGGAGAGGGTGTGATGTAACAGCAAGAGCTGCTGACTTTGAAATTGGGGAACCAGGTTCGAGTCTCGGCATCGGCACATCCTGGGATTCTGAGCAAATCAGTCATTCTCCCTGTCCCTACCATAAATGAATGTGTCCTCGTGTAAAGTAACTGGTGCTCATGTAAAGCGCTCCAATAACTTGAGTCAAGTTTCGCTATATAAAATCGAAACAAAAAATAAATGCGCTTATTCCAACAGCAGGTATATAAGGTTTTGGGAAGCTCTAATGGGGGCAAAGGTTAAGCAGGGGTTAAAATATTTTTGATTTACTAATAACTTTGGCATTATTTAATGCTCTGCATAACATTTGGGATCAACTTAACCTATTTAGATTTCTTTTGGTATTTTAAAGTACACGCACATTCATAAAGGGGCAGGGGTTATTATAAAAGGGGGAGCAAAAACAGTGTTAATTTGCTAATAACATGGCACTACGTGATGAATCTGCACAAATGTTGGCAAATACTTGGAAGGATTGGGTTGCTATTGGTATGTCAAGTTTTTTGCTAATCCATCGATGAGAGACGATTTAAAGGGGGGGCGGCAATATAATTGTGAATTTGCTGTTTGATGTATCTGCATCAGATGTAGCAGGCAGTTAACAAGTTATACTCTCTGCAGGAATTTCAGGTTTTGTTTAGATCCAATAAGTGAGTGATGGTGGCAGTCAAACGTTTATATTTACTAATACATTTGACACCATTTGATGAATTTGCAAGTGAATTGTGAGAAATGCAGCCTATTTAACCTACTCTTGGTTTTCTCAATGTAATGATGGTCTATATGGAGGGTAGATTTCAATGGGGCTAGGACCTTTTTATTGGCTAATAAATTAGGCACCATCTGCTGACTCTGCACACAATTTGGAAGATGGTTAGCAGGTTCAGCTTCTCTTGACTATCTCCTGGTTTGAGTACAGTCAAAGGTATGCGCTTCCTAAGAAAGGAGGGAGGGGAGAAGGTTGGGAACAGATGAGGTCTCAGATCAGGGGATCTGATCCTTCAGGAGCAAGAGACCTCACACGCCCCAAGGCACTGTTTGATGAATCTGCATGAAATGTGTCAGGCAGTAAATTAAACCAAGTGCAGATGTAAAATGTAACCATTCCACTGATAGGCTATTGTAATATTTTAATTACTGCTATTGATGTTTTAGAGTTGTAAACAGTAATAGTTCACAGCATCAGGAAACACCCTACATTTCAGCTCTACTCTAACTTGGGAATCGTGCATACAACTTCTTACACATGTTTTAAATCTGTTAAATCGTTATGGCCCTCGCTCGTGACCCTTTCAAGATAATTCTTGGAAACAGAATACTGCTTCTAAGAACTTTCCATCTCCTGGTAGAAACGATTCCTACACAATATGCAAGAGGAACTGACATCATCTCAAAGTGCCACATTTAAAGTCATTTGTGACTCTAACCGTTTCTGGTTGGAGGCGTATTTTCCCCCACACACATAAATATTACTATAGGAACAAGTTATGTTGAAGAGAGATCTCCTGGGAAAACATTTCTTCCTGGTGCTCTATCTTCCTTTGTTTCCTTGATCAGTTTAACTTTTTCTATATCACTCTAAGCATGGAAGGACATGTGCTAAGATGTGGAATCTCCTTAGCTCCTATGTCTTTAATTCTTTCTCCGCGGGTTTTCCATGTTAAATTAGATTTTGACAATTGCTTTCAGCAGGCACGCAATCCATTTGCTATTTTGGATGTATGTATCTTTGAACGGACACATCGGGACTCTTTATTTATTTTCATTTTTTTATTCTTTTTTAATAGATGTATTCCCTACACCCACCTCTAGTTTTATGGTGGGCAGCTATTGAATCATACACAAGAGACACATCAAAATTGTCCATCTGGAAGTGAGCTGTTTTTCTAAGCACATCTCTATGCTCTATACCTTGACCACAGTCCAGTGAGCATCCCGTTTTGGCACCCATGACTCTGTCTATGTGAGACAGCATTGTGCCAGTTCTCTGGGCAGATCTCTTGATCCCTGCTGCTGAAGGTTTCATCTTCTCCAGTTTCTGGTCAACATGGACATCCGACCTTGATTTGTCGTTGTCCCATAATAAGTCCAAGTGTGAAATTTTTTACCTTGTGTAGGTTGTGCATCAAAGTAAAACGCTGTTTCTATTACATCTATTCTTCTTCCCTCAGTCCAAAATATCTGATTAATTGCAGTGTCAAATTGGTTCATTTACAGTCAGTTTCAGTTCCCGTTAAGGTGATCTTTGTGGCTTTAGTAGTTTTAGGCAGTAGGACAGAATCTTCCACCTGAAGGAGGGTTGGTATTCTTTATACTTTGATTCTCCGTGCATTGTGAGTGGTGCTATGTAAGTCATTTATATATGGATTAGGGAGAACTAGCACCAAAATCCTGCTCTCATTGTCCATTTATTTGAAGTGATCTTCTTGCTTCTTTGACCCTACAAACTGTAGCATATCTGCCTTGACAGTTTCTTGTAGAACGCCCTAATTGTCCTTTTTAATGTTTCCTGTATTGATTATTCCTCTAACATGGGCCTCAAGTAATTCCGGTCTGCCATATTGAAAGCTTAGCTGTAACTGAGGAAAGGGCTAAAGTTGGACATGTTTGTTTGATCACTGAACACATTTCCACCATAAATTGTTTAATGAATGAAGTTACTCTATTGCACCCATAACTTCTCTGTATCTTTATACCACTACTATTATTATTATTAGTTGTATTACTAGTACTACAGCTATTATTACTGTTATTGTTATTATTATTATTATCAGTAGTAGTATCATTATTAATATTATTGTTAGTATTATTGTTATTATCATTATTACTATCAGCAGCAGTATCATTATTATTAATAATATTACAATTGCTATTATTGTTATTATTAGCAGTAGTAGTATTAGTATCATTTTTATTACTATTATTATTATTGTTATTATGATTACGACTACCACTAGTAGTAGTATCATTATTATTACTACTAATATGATTATTATTGTTATTAATATTATAATTATCACAGTTAGCATGTAAGACATCTTGCATAATCTTTCTAAACAATCCCTTGGGGTGGTGCATACCATTTTCACAGCTAATGACACACTCATTAGATTGCATTTTAGGCCTTGGGCTGAGTTTCAGCTTACACTGTATTTGGCTTTTTGTACAAAGAATATAGCCAGCCATTTGTTAGTGTCGTTTTACTGTTACTCCGCGCGCCTCCTTTCATGTTAGCTTTTCTTTCAGAGCCTTTTACGTCCAGGTCCTACCGCCTGGGTCCATGAGCTACCCCTTTATGGCAGAAACAGCTTTTGCTTAGGTTTAATCTTGCATACATATATGTAGCCTGCTTCTATGCAAGAATATATGTATGCAAGAATATAGGTATGTATGTAAGAATGTAGGTGTGTATGCATTTTATTTATGCAGTGAGAATATAGTAAGAACTTAGCACAAAAGCAATAGAGGTCTGCACCAAAATGGGATTGGTTTGGAACACAAGTGGCCTCAACAAGAGGGAGTGCAAAGGAGAAGAGGATACTAGGGGAACAAAGACGGGTTGTCAGTGGGGAATATGCTCATTTGCTACTGTGAAAGTGCCAGAAAACACAGCCCCCGTGTAAAAGCGTGCTCTAGAAATACCTAATCAGTCAATGAAGAGGAAGAGAGTACTTTTACTGAATTATATGTATTTGTATCGCCAGCATATGCCTTGAAGTCTCACATACACATGTATTGCCTATATATACATGTGCAGCATTTTAGCTCAGATATTTCTGTACATTTAAAGTCCAGTAAAAAACATACATCTACACGCTTTGGTCTCACATGCACATGTATAGGGTAATATTCACATATTCAACTATTTTTATGTCACAAGAATCACAATCACATCCCAGAAACAGCTTAGTATGTCAGATTTCAGACTGACACGCCCATGTACAGCACATTGTGCCCATCATAATGTACCAGGAACAGCTTTAGCGGTCCAAATTTAATCTAGCATGTCCATATACAGCCTTTGTGCCAAGGCCCTATCCTGCATGCCTATATATCATTGTATGCCAAGAAGATATCCACACGTCCAGGTTCATCCTCAAATGCCTATGCAAGCCTCATAGCCCAGTGTAAGCTATCATATCACCCTAGACCATAACATCAACCCCCGAACCACCACTGTCTGCCAAGAACATCCTAATCGGCCATGTGTTACCTCATATGATAGTGTGTCATCTTATATGCCCAACCATGTATCAAACATTCATTTAGCAATGTCAACAACTAGAAAAGCTTCATGCGCCTATGATTAGCTTCTCATATTCCATATAATTCCTCACAGTGCCTCAATGAGCTTTGTATGCCCAAGCTGTGCATCATACAATAATTTTATGTACCTGTGGGTAGCCATGATATTCACAAAATATTCCTTCATATGTCTAGGTAAAAGCCTCATATGTCCAAGAACCGCCATACTTTGCCAGGAAAAGATTGTTCTGTCCTCGATTAGTATTACAAGTTCATGTATGCAGTTATATGTCCATACACCAGACTTATCCTCGTATACCGCTATCGCATGCCTGGAAAGGATTTACATGCCCATGTTCAACATTACTTGTTAATGCAAAGCTTCATATTCCCAGGTTAAGCCTTGCATGTCCATGTGTAACCTCAAATGCACATGCACTGCCTTGTATGCTGGTCTTGTATGCTCAAAGCAACTCCCATGAACAGGCTAGTGTGCCCATGTACTTACTGGTTTGAGTGTGCATATATAGATATCATATGCCAGGAACAGTCTTTGGATGCTAGTGTGAACCATCAAACACCTGATGTATCATTGTTATGGCTAGGGGCCATCTGAAATACTCAAGAACCACTATTATATGCGCATGTATACCTTCATATGCTCACATTCAACCATCATATGTCTGTAGTGCTAAAGGCAGTCCCATGTATTGGGATGACATGATGACCTTTGACTACCATTGTTTTAATTGACTCCATGTGTTTTAATTTACTCTATACTGAATGTACGACATAATTTTTTCTGCACTTGCTTTTTGACTTATGATTTCACTTTGTGTCTCCTTGTAG
Source organism: Lissotriton vulgaris (assembly GCF_964263255.1). Classification (NCBI taxonomy): domain Eukaryota; kingdom Metazoa; phylum Chordata; class Amphibia; order Caudata; family Salamandridae; genus Lissotriton; species Lissotriton vulgaris. Next base: position 615,996,181 of record NC_141695.1, on the reverse strand, counting down.
CTTCAGAGTGGGAGTGTTTCACAGAGTAGGACAGCCTTAGCCTTGCCAAGAACAGAACGTGTGTGATGTGCATTTGAAACGCATGAGAGAGAGAAACGTGTGGAATGTACTTCTCTGTCTTGGAGTGTAGTGTTATAGGCAGTGGTGCCCAACTGTGCATTATGTTCTCCATTGGGAAATTAAATGTGTGGTGCTATAGGCAATGGTGCACAAAAGTGCATTATGTTGTGCTTCGGGAAGTTTTATGAAGTTTGTTCTATTGGCTTTAACATGCCCTCATTCCATCTTGAATTCTGACTCCTGAGTTTTGCACACATAAGCAGGCCCCCAGGTTACATGCGGTTAATCAGCTTATTCACGCTTAAGATTGTTTTCCTCTTTGAAGGGTGTTTTTATACTTTTAGAAATGCTTTCTACTTTCTCAAACTGGTGCAAGATAAGGGAAATATGTAGTGTGGAAGTGCAGAAAAATACGTGAGAAATCCTTTGTCTTTGGAATGCTGGTGGGAGATTGGCCAATTCTGGTAAGCTTCCTTGGCGCAGACGAGGTCGTCTCAGAAACTTCTAGTGCATTGAGAATATTATTAAACTGCGGTCTGTTGACGTGGAAACCGTGTTCTCTTCCATGAGTGACGGACGCGTCTGCTCAGTGTTACATTTCTCGGCTTGAGAAATCTCTTGACCGCAGGGCTGTGCTATCATTCCAGATCCTCCAGTCTTATGTGGGCTAATATTAAGCTATTGCAGCGGGTGAGGTATTTTCTCTGATTATTGGTATTGGGATGTGTGAGTGTGGCTGTGTGCACATTCACGTATTTTGTGGTTATAATCATCTGATGTATTCTGTGTATATATTTTATGTTTCCATGCGTTCCTTTGACAGGGTTTATGTATTGTGTCTGATTACTTGCATTTAACAGTGCCTATTTACTTGCAGTGGACGTTCAGTATTATTATCACTTTTATTACTTGCTTGTTTTCTATTTCTCTTGCATTTGATTTATGAATGTTCCATTATTATAATCTGCTTACTTGTAAGTGTGTTATTATTGCTTGTACACACACACACATATATATATATATATGTATATACATGTATTTATACATATATATACATTTGCAAATTTTTTCGTTTGACATGTGGGAAAGCCTTTCTGTTAGAGAGTGTTGCACTAATAAAACCCCATGCTTATTCTAAAACTGTTTTTTGATGTGCCTCATTTCATGAGAGTGAACCCCCTTTCCAGGTGTTTTCTTCTTGCTTTACTGAGTGCCTCTGTGTGGGAGTGCTAAATTTCTTTAATTTGGGAGTGTAAAGCAAGACATTGACCAGGTTTATCAATATCCATGATATGACCAAGTGGCAGCTTAGATACTAAAGAATCATCATTTTATTACATGAATAGCTTCAAAAGCTCATGTTCATTAATTCTTACATGCTAATATACAGCATCATATATCCATGTCCACTTATTAGCATCCTAACGCATGAACGGCTTCATGTGTTTAGGTTTAGCTTTTCCTCACTTTGTGAATTTCCATACACCCATATACTATCTCATATGCCTATCTGCTATCATGGTTACCCAGGAGCAGCTTCAAGGCAGTTTCAGACTCACATGCTCATGTAGAGCCACGAATGCACACATATACACCCCAACATAATGGGCTAGTTGTCTCTGCTAAAACAACTAACTGAATTACCCAAAGACCAACCCCATCCTAATAGTTTTAATGAGCAATTTCTTCAAGGTCCACAAAAAAAAGGCGCCTACAACAATGCGCCTTGCTAGAACAAACAGAGTTCCATTATCGTAATTGCTGCTCAGACCATTTGCAAATTGACAAATCCTTAGGCACCCCTTCATTTTTTTTAGTAAATATCTTTTTATTGCAGCAAGGTAGGTTATACAATCAGAGTATTTGCGCCATTCCCGTTGTTGCCCAATGAATATACGACTACCCCTCCCCCGTGTCACCCCCCTGAGGTCGAGCGGCGAAAACATGAAGAAAGATCTGTGCTGGAGAGTACTTCATTGGTCATTGACTACCAGGTGTTCGGGAAATGGCAGTGCTGCTTTTTCAGTCCTCTCGCTCCCTCCTCCGTGCCCAACGTCCGATTGAACCAGGAGTCACTCTTTACCATTGCTGATCAACCAGCCCCCCCCTCCCCTCCCCCAACTCTCCCAACCCCTCCCACCCCCCTCCCCTCTCCCAGAACTACCCCCCCGCACCCAACCGTACCCCCTCTCCCCCAGGCGTGCTAGAGTACCACCAGTACCAGTCCTCAACCCTTCCAACTAATCCAGATCCGAAGCAAACCACCAGGAACTATAAACAACCAACTGTCAGTCATCACAATGGAAACAGGGGAGCAAGGGAGGGGGCCTAGGCCACCCCCATGACAGGCGGGCGTTCTGCCGGAGCTGGGCTATGCACCGGGGTGTCCTCCTCATCCATGTCCAGAAGCGTGAGGTCCAAGACCAGTCTCTCCCACGCCCTGGCCCTCTCCAGAGCCGCGTCATTGTCTGCCCGGAGTGCGGCCTGCATACGGAGCTCTCCCTCACACCGGGCCCATTTGTGTAGCTCAGCCTTCCACCTCTCTCCCGTGGGGCCCCTAGTCGCCTTCCATTGGGATGTGATGGCCCGCTTCGCTAGGAGGAGACCCAGGTCCAGAAACTTGCTAGTGACCTTGTTCTTCGATGTGTGTGGGAACCAGTGTAGGATGCAGTGTGCCCTGGTGAGTTGTAAGTCCCTCTCCGTTACCTCCCTCAGAACATCCACTACCTCGCTCCAGAAGGGACCCAACTCTGGGCAGGACCAGAACATGTGTTGGAAATCAGCTAAGTCCGCCGTGCATCGCGGGCAGGACGCTGGGTGGGCTGGGAAATATTTATGTAGTTTGTCAGGGGTCAGGTAGGCCCTGTGCGGGACATTAAAGTGCACCAGCTGGAACCTAGCGTTGCGCGTCCCATTTCGGGCCTGTCCTAGTATACCATTCCACGCCTCCTCAGGGATCTCGGTCGCCAGGTCAGCCTCCCATTTCGCCTTCAGGGTCAGCAGTGGGGCGACAATCTCCGAGACCATGTGCCGATATAGGCATGTGGCAGCTTTGATCGTCCCCGCCATCATCACCACATACTGGCAGCCCAGAGACAGTGGCGGCTCCTTCATGCCCGTCTTCCAATGTTTACGAATCGCCGCCGTTAGCGCAGCGTGAAGGAGGAAGTCCCCCCCGTCAACCCAAAGCGGTCCTTGAGGAGGTCGAAAGGTAACAGCACCCCGTTCTCGTAGAGGTCACCCATGGACGTCAGCCCCTGCAGGTCCCAACTGTCTAGCCCGTGCCACGAACCGCCATGCGGCAGTGCCCCGCAGAGCTTGAGTGGGATCTCAGGTGCATATGGGACTGCGATACCGCCCCTCCGGCGATACCTGTTCCAGCATTTCCGGGCCGTCGCAAATTCCTGAGTGAGGTGGAAATCTCCCATCGGGAGCCCCAGAACAATCCGGGACAACACCTGGACCGGGCCCGCCGGTTCTCCTGACCCGTCCTCCCCACTCCTGGCTCTTGCCACCCATTGCATCAGCCATTGTAGCTGCGCCGAGAGGTAGTAGAGCTCATAGTCTGGCACTGCTAACCCTCCATCCGTCCTGGGGCGGAGAAGCGTGTCATGTGCCACCCTGCGTCTGCCCGCTCCCCACAGAAAGCCGATAACCATCGTCCGCAGCCGCCGGAAGTAGCTCACCGGGATCCAGATCGGGAGGGTCCTGAAGAAATAAAGCAGCCGCGGCAAGGTCACCATCTTAAGAAGCGCCACTCTCCCCATAAGTGACAATGGGAGTGTGCTCCAAAAGTCAAAATTCCCTTTAGTGTGCCTGATTGCCGACCCAATATTTCCTTCAAGGATATCCGCCCTATCATGGAAGATCGAGGTACCGAGGTACCGCAGACTCCTTTCCTCCCACGTCACTCCCTCTGTGATTTCTGGGCATATTCTTCGTGGGCGGGCTGGGAACAGGTGGGACTTCGCCCAGTTCACTCGGAGGCCCGACACTCTGCTCAAAGATTGTAGGAGGGTCTTAGCCCCATGCAGAGAGTCACCCGAGTCCGCCAAGAACATCAGCAGGTCATCTGCGTACAATGCGATGTGGTGCACCTGTCCATAGACGTCTAGCCCCTGAAACACCCGGCCCAGCCGGGCTCGCGCCACGAGGGGTTCGACAGCCAGGGCGAACAATAGGGGGGAGAGAGGACATCCCTGACGGGTGCCCCTGCCCACCACACACATCTCAGAGATAACCCTCCCAGTTCTGACCCTCGCCGTCACGTTCTGGTAGAGCAGCGCCGTCCAATTCACCAAGCCCTCGCCCAGGCCCAGCGTGCGCATGACGTGGAAGAGATAAGGCCATTCTAGGCTGTCAAAGGCCTTCTCCATATCGACTGCAAACACCACTGCCTCGTCGCCGTCATGGGTGTCAGCCTCCAATATATGTAGAAGCCGCCGCACGTTAAGCGCTGTGTTGCGGGCCGGGATGAAGCCCGACTGGTCCGCGTGAATCAGCATGGGCATATGGGGGAGCAAGCGCGTCGCCAAGATTTTACTTAAAATCTTGTAGTCCAGGTTGAGCATGGACAATGGGCGATACGCTGTCCTGTCCCACGGCTGTTTGCACGGTTTTAGTAGGGGGACTATGAGCGCCTCACCAGTGGTCGCAGGCAGGCTACCCAGTCGCTTTGACTCATTGTATAGCCACGTCAGTCGGGGCGCAAGAAGATCAATATAGGTGAGATAAAATTCCGTTGGAAATCCATCGGTGCCCGGCGTCTTGTTCCTCGCCATACTCTTGATGGCGACTCTCACCGCTCTCTCCTCGATCTTGTCCCCGAGCCGCTTCGCGTCCTCCTCCTCCAGCTCCGGCAACTCCAGATCCTCCATAAAGGCCTGGAATTCATCTAGCGACGGGAGGACCCTGCTGCGGTAAAGCTCCGTGTAGTAATCATAGAATAACTCATTAATCCCCTGTTGGTCAAATCGCGCCGCTCCCGCGTGGTCCCTAAGTTCAAGGATGACCGAGCTCTGGCGAGCCGGGTTGGCCAGCCAGGCTAGAAGCGCTCCTGACTTATCGCGCTCCGAGTGCGCGCGTGTTAGGTAGGCTTTGTAGTCAAAGCACCGGAGGCGCTCCACCGTCGCCGCCACCACCTCCCGCGCCTCGAGCAGGGCTTCATGTGTGTCCGGACGTTCGGGCCTTGCCCTCTCCAGCCCCCGCAGCTTCTCGTCCTCCCTCGCGATGTCCTCTAGTAAGGTTCTCCGCACACCCGACGCCGTCGCAATGCATTGGCCCCGCACCACGGATTTAAAGGCGTCCCACTCCGTCGCGGCCGAGCCCGCTGTGCCCGTATTGAGCTGGAAGTACGCTTCGATGCCCGAGGCTATGGTGGATCGGAAGAGCTGGTCGCCACATTCACATCGCCTGGAGGAAGGCGATGTGAATGCCCGGTCTGACTAAATAGGGGTGGATCTTGTGGCGTCTATGCATTGAATGCATCCCCCTTACGTTCCATGTGAGACATTTGTAGCCTAAGTCGGAACCCATTGTAGAGCCCAACGCACTCCACCTACTCTCTCAGTGACCCCCCCAGCACGCCCGGGTTCCCCTCCCATCCCCCCCCACCTGTTCAAGTAAACTACCCCAACTCCCACACCCCAGGACAGACAACCAACGTGGAAACCCATCCAAACTTAGTCAATGAAAGTGTATCTCAGTAGAATAGGGCTAGGGTGGCCGTGATGCCGACCCAATCAGACCCGAAGCCCCTCGCCCCCGCCCCACCCCCCCAGAACATTCAGGAGAGGTCCCCCGGCTCTTAGCCCCCCCCCCACACCTCAGCAATAAGTCCAGGAGGCTTCCACACCTCACCGCATAGCGTCCGGAAGCAGCCCCCATCCGCACCCCGGTACCTTACAGATGTGATCAGTGTCCTGCGAACCATCTCAGCCAAGTATTCCATCTGCTGTTTGGGGAGTCACCACCGGCAGGTCCGTCTCCGAGAGCTCGTGACCACTACTGGACCCCGGACTGGGTACACTGACCTTCGAGTGCTCCGACGCGCTACTGGAAGGGCTGGCGTCTCCCTGGCTGATGGCCGCCACTGCCAGCACCGCCTGGGCTCTTTCCTGCTGCCATCCCCACGGGGAACCAGATCTCTGCGTCGGCGTCGTTTCCGCAGAGCACCTCCTGGGCGAGGTCTCCGGAGGGGGATCTGCGCTCGGCCCCCCCCCCCCTGGCATCAATCCAGCTCCAGGCCTCCTGTGGCGTCAGGAAGAAGTGGGTGCGATCCCCAGCAACGACCCTCAGCCGAGCCGGGAACAGCATTGCATAGGGCAGCTGCAGTGATCTCAGTTTCCGCTTGACCGCTAGGAAAGAGGTCCGTTGTTTTTGCACATCTCTAGTGAAGTCCGGGAAGACCATGACCTTGCTGTTATCGATTCTCATGTCCGGCAGGTCTCGTACCCTCCGGAGGATGTGGTCCCTGTCTCGGAAGTGCAGGAGACGCAGTACTATCGGCCGCGGCGGTCCCCCCGGTTTGGGAGGGCGAGCAGGGACCCCGTGTGCCCGCTCTATGGCAAAAAACGGGGAAAGTCCATCTGGGGCCACCTCAGACCGCAGCCAGCCCTCTAGGTAGGAGACCGCGTCCTGCCCCTCCACTTTTTCTGGGACCCCCACGAGGCGGAGGTTATTGCGTCTGGAGCGCCCTTCGCTGTCCTCAGCTCTGAGCTCCAGCACTCGGACCTTCTGCGCCATCTCACCAGAGATGTTCTTAGAGCGGCTAAATCTCCTGGCAGATCTTTCAGGGTCACCTCCGAGGTTGCCACTCGCTCTTTCAGTTTCCCGTGGTCGTCCTTCAGCAAGGTCAGGTCTGATCCGATGATGTCCATTCGTTTTTCGAGGGCTTCCTGCGACGCCTCTATCGCCTGCATGATATCCCCCAGGGAAGGATCACGTGGGCAGGTTGAGCTTCCCGCTCCAGGCCCCGGTGCATCTTCTTCCACGAGGTGGCCCGGGTCGTCCAGCTTCAGGGCGTCAAAGCCCTTCTTCCTGCCTGCCTCCTCGCACCATTCTGCCGGGCGGCTAGTCTTGCGTGCCCCTTCGGAGGTCACCGGCGAATCAGGGTCTTCCGACACCCCCCACCAGATTCTACGGAGGCTCTCGGCTCTGTCGCGCCTCCGTGCCCCCGTCAGGCTGGGCTCTAGATCCTTGAGCAGTTCCAGGAGCAGGCCCCACTCCACCAGGGCGGCGGGGCACCAGGGCCCCCCCGGTCAGTCGAGGTCCCGCCGCCTCCAAGTGCTCTCCACGCTCAAAGCCCGCTCACCACTGACCTGCAGTGAGGGCTGGCGCCGATCTCTTCAGGGCGCGGGGCGCCAGGGTCTTCTCACCTGGAGCGGGGTAGTCCCACCTTTCAAAGAGGGCTCTGGGACCCCCGATGTCAATATCGGCAGGACAGCCCTCGGTGTGTGGGTGGCGCCAACTTGGGGTCAGGCAGTCTTCTATGCCCTCGCACTCCAATCCTGGTAACGCTGCGATGCCCTTAATTCTCCCCGGCGTCGGGGGGGGGGGGTCACTGCTATGATGCCCCTCGCTCTCCTGGACCCCCCAACTCCACCAGCGCCCTGCCGTCAGATGTGGGCAGCAGCCGCCATGTTGGGCGCTCCGCACTTCAGGTTTACCAACTCGGGCCGCTCACCTCAAATCCGCTTCAGCTGCTTGTGCCAGGTCCCCCAGGGCGAGGGGCACCAGGTTCTCTGCTACAGATGCCAAGCGAAACCGCCACTCCGCCAGGTCTCACCGCCGAGAGAGCCCGGTCCGCCCCTGTCACCTTGGGGCCGCCATTTTGGGGTCAGGCAGCTTGCTGCTTCATCGGCCGCCGAACCTTCAAGCGCCCCTTTGTTGGGCAAAGCCCTCCACCTCCTTCAACACCGGGGGGGTCCTCTCCGCCGAGCAGGCGATCGTTGCTGCTCCGCAGGGCTCTCCGTCGTCCACAGGATTCCGCCGTCAGGCGGAGCCGGCAGGGACCGCGGCCGCCATTTTGGGCGCTCGTAATTCCGGGCGCTCCTCCTTGCCCAAATACGTTCAGCAAGGGCTGTTACAGGGACTCCGGGGCCGCCAAGGTCATTCTCCACGCTCACCAGGTCCTCCCACGTGTGCCTGGGGGTCCTAGGTCCGAGCCAGGGGTCAGGATATGGTTTGAAGCGAGGCGGGAGCGGAGGAGCTCCGGAGTCCCGCTTCCAGCTACATCGGCGCCTAAGCCACGCCCCTTAGGCACCCCTTCATGAAAATATTTATCCTTTTTACTGTTATTCCTTGGTCAGAAAAACATCTTTATTTTAATGCTGATTAGTCTTTTAGCTTATTAGAGACACAAATTACTTTAGAGAAGCTGATGTTTCACCCTCATGTGATCTATCAGAACATTTTAGTTTGTTCCTGTGTTTGAGATGTTTGTATGTGTATGTGTGTTCACATATTTTTAACGCCTGTGCTACCATTACTTTTGGTGCATGGTGTCTGATCTGAAGTTTGAATGTTTGATGTTAAGTTATAAAATGGAATTGATTAGAGGTCAAGACCTGCATTTAGCTTACACTTAAAAAAAAAGTTCTGATTATAAAAACAGATCAACTGGACCTGTAATTGAGCCCCATTATCATTGACTTAGCGGCAAAATCTACACTTACCAGAAACAGGTGTGTCATTCTTATACACAATACAGTCGGATGTCGCCTAGAGTTTCTTGTTCATTTACAGAACTTTTATTACAAATCCTAACTCACTTAAATGAAAATGGGTCCCTCACACTCTGAAAATCATTTTGTGCGTATTAGGACATCCTCTAGCTGCATAAATAGGTTCTTCGAGCTGTGCATACCAGTTCATACCTCTCTACCAGGCTTTGGGTGATGGTACAGTCTCAGAACTCCACTACCTGGCTATGTATCTTCTGGCCAATAATGCACCCATGCCCACAAAGATTCCTCCCCCTGGAAGCCTTCATTGGGCTGCACAGAAGTAGTGGGTGTAAATCTGTCATACCCCTGCCACTATCACATATGACCTTTTACATTTATCAAAGACAATCCTGGGACACTTATTCACCTATATGAAACTAACTACATTAGATCTTAGTTGGTTCGAATATTGCATAGAGATTTCAAGGGAGTAATTCCAAAAGACTTAGAGAAACTTGGGTAGTATGGTAGTTTTATTTAGTGCAAGCCATGTGAGGGTATGTAGGCGCAGCCTAACCCATTTTTGTGTATGCTGCGGATTTCTGTCCCTCTAGACCCAGGTTCAGCTCTCAATTTCTTGTATGGTTCAGAGATAAGTGGATGCTTAGGTATTTTATTCTTGAGCCCTAGATATAGGTATGCACCATTGATAAACTGAGGGGTCTCCTCTCAATGCAATCAGAGGTGATTTGTCTCAGTTCACTCAGAGCACAGGTAGCTGGCCACAGGACTCCAACATATTCATCAGTCTTAGTCCCATCCACCTGCCATATCGATGAAAAGAAGGCAATCATCAGGATGGATAGAACTGGTCTTCCATCTCTCCATCCCACTGTAACCCTTGTCCAAGCCAGCTACACAGATCCAGGTTTAAAGGGGCTCAAGAGCTACAGGAAAGGAAAAACCGAGAACAAGGACATCCCTCCCTATTCCCTCTTTGAATAAGGTAGTGGCCTGATATGACTCCCTTAACCCAAACCCTATTCATAGGTGATAAAGCAGATCAATATAGCCAAGTAAATGCTGCACAAAGCTCAGTCAGGTCAGGACCTGCCTCAAGAAGGTTCAATCCACTGAATCAAAGCTTTTTCAACATCTATATTCATTATCCTTCACAGTCTATTCTCTAGAGGTTTAGCCAGGACTATGGCATCAACTTTAATTATTATTGTGGGTCCGTACAATTGACACTGATTAGGTGGGTTAACTGTGCTATGCATCACTGTGAATGTAGACAGTTAGAAATCATTGGGCAAAGACCCTGATGTTCTAGCCTCAACAAACATGTTCAGTAGGCAGGGTATGGTGGATGTGGCAATCTTTTAAAAAAAACTTCAGTGGGGAGGTTGATACGGCCAGGGGTTTTTATCTGTTTGCTAATCAGCTATGGCCTTGGAGAGCTCCTCATCAGTGAGAGGAAGTTCCACTTCATCTTGAGCCTCATTCAAAAATTCTCAAAGTTGCAGGTCTGCAATTAAGGTAGAAAGTTGTTCTATCTTGGGCAAAGGTCGGTTGGCAAACAAGGTTAGGTACTATTCTGCAAAGATCCTTGCTATAGCTAGTGAACTTGTCTTAAGTACCATAAGGGCATCTTAGACACAGGGGACATTCCAGCTTTAGGATTGCCAATGAAAGCACTTTCTGTCAGCCACCAGGCATTTAATCCTCATGTGCCCCATCATTATTTTCACCTATACTCAGTAAGAGTGGAGAATAATTGGAGAATCCTCTTGGGAGTACAGTAGAGCTTCAAACCTGTGGGGTATATATGGTTGGTAGAAAAAAGGAGTCTTCTGGAGAATTATTGATTCTTGGGGGGAGGGAAATAATGTGTATACAACGGAACTAGCCCATTCCGATAAGGCCATGTGTCAGTGTTGATTGGCTGATCGGAAACCATGCACATCCAATTCTTTATTCATCATGGCATCACAATCCCCACCCAGTATTGTATAACTTTGCTGAAAGGATCTCTCTTAATTTACCCAGGGTACTTTGATTCACCGGTGGTGGGACATACACATAAAGCATGATCCAGGGGCAGCCTCCCTCTGTACTTGCCATTATAACAGCCCTGCCCTAAAGCATCCCAAGTTCCACTAATCCATGAAACACAAGTGGGAAGGACCAACATAATAGTATTGCTACCTATCTAGCGCCCCTTACAAATCCTACACAATACACTCACTTGTATCCACGCTGCTTAGCAATCTACATCTGGAACACAGAAAATGTGTTTCCTGCAGCATTGAAACATCAGAGAATTAACGCTTGCTAAATTGAAAAACTAGCAGCCCGTCCCGACCTTGTCCGGGAGCAATCAGGCTTCCCGGACCCCCGCCCGCCCCAACATTGTGCAGCAGCCCAGCCCCCCGCCCGCCCTGACATTGCCAAGCAGCTCGGGCCCCTGCCCGCCCTGTCCCCCGTGAGCAATCAGGCTTCCCGGACCCCCGCCCGGCCCGACATTGTGCAGCAGCCCCACCCATCGCCCGCCCTGACATTGTCAAGAAGCTCGGGCCCCTGCCCGCCCCGTCCCCCGCTTGCCCCGACCCCCGCCTGCCCGGAGCCTTACCTCAGACGCCGCTCCTACCCCGCGCTCCTCATTTCACCCCTCCGCCGCTCCTCGCCGCTTACTGCTCCTCCCGCCTGTCCCCCAGTCCTCACCGCCATTCCGCCGTTCGTCACTGCTCGTCCCCCACGCCATGTCCGCCGCTCCTCCCCGCGCTCCTGATGTCACCACGCAGGTCACGGCCGGCGCTACTTGCAAGGGGCTACTTTTTTATCGTCAATTTTTTAAATAACGTATATTTTTTTATATATATAGCCTATGTCCATCTGCACACCCTGACGATTACAATGATGTATCGGGTGTGTGGATTGGCGCTGTGGTTCCCGAGTTTATCCGCCTCAAAGGTGCAAAGTTCTTCCTTTATTATAGTAGTATAGATAAAAACAATCCTCTTAATCTTATAATTTGAACCATCCACGTTCTAGTACAGAACAGGCAATCTTCTCTGATACTGGTGTACAGCATTTGGCCATCTGATTTACTATTCATCTGTACTGAATCATTGCGTTGGTCAATGAGGGTCTTGTATCCAATGTCAACCGATAATTAAAAAACCAATACCCAACGCCCTCTCACCCTACACTTCTTCCTGGAAGCATCTGCCACCCCAACCTCAGCACATAAATGTAAACATTAAGATAAGGGAAGGGATTGTTGATTTAGTCATGTCCCAAGCCATGTTATGCTCCTTGAACATTGAAACTCATGAGCCTCATTTGCACGGGCACCAACAGATTCCTCATGTCATCACAAAGTTCAGACTTGTGACTTAGTTGTCCTTCCCAGTGCGATTTTGGGAGTGGAGGGGTCCACTTTTTGACTCTGTAGTTCTTTGCCATTCATTAATTTGTCTGAGTTCTCGGATCTAACATTACATAGCAGTTGGGGTGGCTTTGATATGGTCTATCTTCTTGGGTCAAGGTGTGTCTCTGTAATTCAGGCTGTGTGAGATTATGTGATCGTTCCTCAATTGAGGGCCAGGCTGACTCGGGTGTTTGAAAAAAAATACACTTGATTTAGAAAAATATTTTTTACTTTGCCACAAAATATCAACAAATAGTCCAACTGCATTGCTCTGAACCTTGCCTTTATTCCTGTGAAATGTATTCACAGCTTCTGAGTTTATTTTGTGTGGTCACGGAAAATCATTACTCAGTTGTCACTTAGGAACACTTCTTCCTTGGATGTGGGAGCCTTCAGGACAGTGTATCTTTCCATGTATTTCAGCAGTTTAATAGTAAAGAGCAGTGGCAGTGATGCTCGGTGGGCTGGGGGGGGGGGGGGGGCGATGCCACCAGTGTCATGTGAAAAACAGGTGGAAATGTATTCTGCAGAGATATAGATTTCCAACAATATTTTTATGAAATGTGCAGGAGGCTATCTCTCTACACTCTTTGGAACACCAACTATGCAAAAATTGTTTTGATGGCAGCAATTTTCTACGTCTTTCACTCTAGGCCTGATATAGGCGAGACACATCAGAGGCCTCATGCCCAATTTTAGTCTCTAATCATGCTCAAGGGTCCCATCTGACCTGTAGAACAGTGTCCATGGACATCTGTTTTGGAGTTTGGCGATTTAAGTGAACTGAGGAGATCAGAGGCTGGGCAGAAGAGTCTTGAGAGTGGGCTCCAAACTAATCCATTTCAGTATGTACCTGAGATCTAGCTAGCTTGCCCGTACATTGGTTTTCTCTGGGAGACATCTCTTAAGATATTTAATGTACTCAGGTGCACCACCTCTCCCCGCAAGTTCTGCCCATCTTCATTGGTGTTGTGTGCTGTGGCCCCTGTATTCCCAAATGCAGCTGTACATTTCGCTAGAGCCCATAAGCAGCTATATCAGCATGATGCTGCCACCATTGTTCTACTGGTGTAATCCACTTTGTATTACTGTAGTGATCAACTACCAATTTGTTGTGGTAGAGTAAGTTACTGTCCTGTATTTAGTTTATATTTTGATGTCATAATGTGTGTGTGCGCATGTGTGTGCCTGTGTGTGTGTGTGTGTGTCTCTATGTGTAGGTGTCTTTATGAATGCATCCATTCTTGAATATGTGTATGCTGATCTTAAAGCAAATGTCTAGTTTCGGGTGACCTGACAAGATGTGTGATGCTTTTGTGTGCTTGGCATAAGTTATCTAAAGTGTATGTAGAATGTAAGTTGCAAGTCAAACGTTTTGTACTCCGTACTTGTTGCTAAGGGTGTGATGTGAGCCAGTCGGTTAATGATGCATTGATTTGTTCCATTTCTCTATACAGAATTTTCAAAATAAAAAGCCACCTTCAAATAGCAAACACATCTATCGGAAGCCAAATCATGTTTTAAACGTTTATAATACAAAATATTTGCAGTAGCAATTACAATCAATATTTTCTCTTCAAAGAGAAAAGGAAGCTGTGCTAACAACCAGCATAATCAAGGTGCCTTCCAGATGAAATCTATACTGAATCTTGTCTATCTTTCTCTTCCCTATCTTCTAACGCAGTGAGTTGCCATTTAGTCTAAAGCAATTCCAGGTCATCTTCACTTTGAACACTATTTCTACTTCCCTGATGTTATTTTTTACATGCCTGACCATAATATTGCATAATTCACCAATGTCCTCTTTTTTTATATTAATACAATTCAGACACTTCTTTAATTATGTCCTAATCATTGAAGGCATGTTAATTTGAGGTTGTCTTTCTAAGCTTGTATAAAGTATTTTAGCTGTTGATTTTGAAAGAACTTTCCTTTTTCAGTTCAAAAACGTTTAACCTGCATTACTATGGACTGCCTTCAGATAATAAGTATTTTTTCACTGATACATTGTATACATATCATTTAACAGATGATGCACTGATAAGTGTGGCTCAACTCCACCTGAGCGACTTACCTCACTCATCTATCACTAAACAATATAATTAGGCAGCCAGGCAGTGGAGAAGAATTAGACATATTTTATTGGCCATAATATTCATCTGCAGATGGGCCCTGTCAGGTCTACACCACAGGGAGTGCATCGAGAGGACTGACCCCTCTCATCACAGCAATACATTATCACATAGCATGGCAGAGTAAAACCACGCCCAGACTGGAAAAGTACTGGGCTCAGCAGAGGGAGAACAATGAACTCATACATGAGGCATCTGCACCTGCGAAGGCAACACTGTTATCACCCCTCAAGGCCACAGAGCCGAAGCTCTGAGGAAAGAAATGCTGAAACAGGGACTTTCTGCTCATAAGGGAGGGGGGAAACTGTACCATGAGACATTGGAGCTGCAGAGCAAATGTCAGCATTAGAAATCTGCCTGTCATAGACAAGCTTCTTGTTATTATAAGAAAGTATACAAAAATATCAATAATGGGAACCTAACAGATAGAAGGCAATGTACTACAGCAAGTCTTCTAACTTAGAAGGCAAAAAATAAGACAAAAGCTTAACCATTACAGAAACAGTTCTATCCAAATGAAGCTTGCATATAAAGAAAAATAGCTCAGTGGGTTACAGCACATGAATAATAGGCTGTAACTGCATATTAATTTAGACACATTAGGCTAACATATTCACCACATCATTAGCAGGAAAATTACAATCTATCAGACCCTCCTTTTAGCCTAATGTGGCTAACATAAGTGCTGTCTTTATTGCTCAAAGTAGGGACTGTACAATTCTAAAGGAGAGAACGGGAACGGCATCACTCATCAATCAAAGGTCGGGAAAGGAAATACTAGGATGAGCATGATCATAGAAGTAGTGCAGCATACTATAGGACAGGAAGTGTAGAGGTAACTAGTAAAAGAACAACCCCTGCAATACCTACTAAAACAATTATTATTCTCTGGGTGTGAGGCACCCTCCTTTTTTACTAATCTAAGCATATTCTCTCGGTGTACCATTGCTCTATAACATTACGTCATTATCGGACAACTTAAAAAGACATCACAGTTCAAGTCATGAGCAGGAATTAATACAAATAATATCGAACTATCAGTATCAGAGAAAACACCCTATTGAACCATATACTCAGTGTTCACTTGCATTATCAGCGAGGACCTGTATCTAACATCCATGAAGTATATCTTTATTGGGCTGAGAATTTTTTTTTTCTAGACTACTCAAAGTATACTAACCCTCACAGCTACTTCCATAGGGTAGGAATAGAAGCAACATTTTTTTTCACCCTTGTGTGTTTGAAGGTAATGACCCACACACCCAATAATCTGCAGTACTATAAGTAACATGTGTCTTGTGCAACAATGGAATACTACATCATCCTAATGAACTTCCCAAAAACAAACACAATATTAAATTTGTAGACCATGTGAACCAAATACGGGCAGGGGCATCTGGACAAGGAGCCGCAGAGGCAGCTCCTCCTGGGGAAAAGGAACATTCAAAGGGACTCATTTTCCTAGCTAAAAGACCAAAGTAAACTAGGGGAAAAAACAGTTCACACTGAGGCCAACCAGGGGGAAGCGGGCTCAGGTCTACGAGGAGCCGCAAAGGGCTGCTCCTCATCGGGGATCGGACGACCAAAGGGATACATTGTAACGTAACCAAAAAATCCAAAAAGCAAAAAGGAAAAAGAAACGAAACTAGAAAAAATGGTCCCAGACAGTCCTAAAACCGGCCAGAGGGGTTCTTCAACCCTCAAAAGGGATCTTCTCCCTGTGTCCGTTAAAGCCTCACAGGCAGGCTTCTATTGTTTATTCCCTAATCCCACGTCGCTTGTCACACAGCAGTTGTAACAGAGGAGCACTAATCTGGGCCCACACACCACTCTAGAGTCTCATAGAACAGAATCTTCGGCCAAACACCAGGGCTCTTACAAGTCCATCCCTATCACTAATCTTCTTTTGCAACTGAATGTCCACTAAGCCCTTCTTCCAGTGTTCAGTCCCTTATGCCTTTTCCTTTTCGAGGCCGCAGATTATAACGAGTGCTCCCTCGCACTTCAGGATCTGTAAACAAAACGGGTGCATCTGTAGCAGGAGTTGCACCCGTCAATGCCTGATCACTAGCATCAATGGGAGTATTGGAGCTTGCAATTGTTTTTCTTTTTCTCTTTCAGTGCACTTGACTCTGCGCTGAACTTTGCATTTGGCTCTCCTCCCCTCAGTGAGGCATCAGAGAAAGGAATGTAGCTGGGTAATTGCTCGTGTTCTTCATCAGCAACACCCTCTTTCACCCACTAGTCGTAGGATAACGACAGGGGGACCCTTTTGACATGCGACGCATGGGTCCACGCCTTCCTGCCCTCAACTCGAAGTGCGGTGCGCGTTGTGAGTAGCACCTGTCGTGGTTGCGACCGTCTGGGCTCCAAACAGGATTTCCGCTGATGTTTCTTCACGAGCACCCAGTCCCTTGGGTGGATGGAATGTCCAGGCCCCTCCGGCAACGGCTTCAGGGTGTCTGCTACCTGTTGATGAATAGAACGAAGATCTTTAGTCGGAGCATACAAAGGGTCAAAACAATTTGGTCTCAAGACACCACAAACATTTGCTGGGCGGTGTGTATTGGAATGAAAAAAACATCTCAGGCCTATCAATAAATTTGTGCTAACAATAGGTAATACATTACATATTTGACTTTTCCACTGAATTACCTGTGGTCGGACGTATGCGTTAATTCTAAGAGAAGAGAAAAAATAAAACAAAACAGACATGTTGTATTCCCGCAAAACATTTTCTTGAGAATCCTCAAAAAGCGAATTTCAAAACGCTATTCCTATAGCATGCACACAGCGTCTACTTTGTGAACCCTCACTGTTGTGCAAAACATCAAACACTTCTAATATTCACTTTTTATTTTACTCAAAACAACTTTATTTATTTATTTATTTTTTGCTCATGACCATGCTCATGTACTATGGGAAGCAGCAGGAAACTAACTTCTACAAAGCTATAATTGCAACAGAAAAAATATTTTGCTGAGGATATTTTGCTGAGGATCACACAAGCATCTTTCACCTTTTTCATTATTCAGACCATGTCTTGTGATGGTCGGGTGGAGAAAGCAGCACAAAATGACAAAACACATCAAGAAGAGGAAGCTTGGGTATACATAATGAGAGAAGAGAGTTTCAAGCTGGCAGGTAGTATGGAAAATCCTTGTAAATATACATGGCGTTAAGGGTGGCCTCTTTTAACATATGTGGACTGAATAACGGCGGGAAAAGGCAGACGGCTGCAGCTATGCTAAGGATGTTAAGGCTGGACGTGATATGTCTCCAAGAGACTCATATTATGGGGAAGGATAAATTCATGCTGGAACAGATGGGGTATGATGTTCTTGCTCATACAAATCAGGATAGTAGGACAAGAGGAGTAGCTATCCTAGCTAAAAAAAGGGGCTGCCAAAAATAAAAGAAAAAAGTACAGAACTATTGTTCCCTTCAAAGGTCAAATAAGGAAACATTAGTCTTGGGCGTCTTCTCTAATAAAGACTATCAGTTTATTTTCACAGACTAGCTAATAAAGAACTAGCAGTGTGCTCGCACAACTACAATAATGGGGTTAAAACCCAACACTTATAAAACAAAACTACCCACATCTAATTCCCCTTTTAGAGCAAAGCAGAACAGGCTAATAAAAATTGGAGAAGAGGAGGGAGCAATATACATGTTACCTATTCCTAATTTATAGGAGAGCTAGCGGAGAGCTAGCTACCTCCCCCATTTTTGACAGAAGGAAATCTGAAACATATTTCTCTTCAGTCAAAACCATCAACCCCCGGGTGTAGCACTGGGCAGAAACAAAATTGTAGGAGATACATAGCACTTTTGAGAGGGCTAGAACATCTTTTAGCACATGTACAAATGTCATTGCCAAAAAATGAAGTGTGTGCCTATTAATATCGAGCATTCATTCTTATTATTTATCTATTGCAAAACACACAACTTCTTTTGAGGCCTTATATTCCCATTAAGGAGTAAGGACAAGGAAAGTGTAAAAATCCCCCATAACCAGGCACTATGCGCCATTCATTAGGGAAATGGCGGCAAAAGGGAAATCTATAAAAGAACAACCATGTAACAAAATAGACGTACACTGCTAAAGTGCTGTCTGTGAAATTTAGGGACCAGAACAAATTCCCCATAGAGGAGCTTGTACTAGTATCAAAAATAGAATTGTCAAAACAATACAAAACAGAAACAAGCATACCAAGGCAGCAGGTATACTGGCTGTGCTAAGCACAGAAAGCATAGCTAAATCCCAGCAACACATGCAAAGGAGCTGTGACACAGAACACAATGCCATGCATTTCATGCACAGTGAAACTGCAGCCCAAAACCCAGGATGCTGGCCTCCTTAATTTGTCAGCCTTAAGATCGATCAGCATACCTACCACGCAGAACAGAACAAACAATGCACAATAAGCCAAAGAAAACATAAAACACACAATATTTACATGCGTATAACATAAAATAATACGCAATAATACATATACCAAACACAAAAGCCACAAAAAGGGAAACACAATATTAGTTACTCAAAGTACTATATCTTTCTCATGCATGTCATGCATCGTGCGGTGTCAGTGCACATGTAATCTGTCTAACACAAAGTTGCATCAATACTCACCATAACAGAGATAATATTTCCCATTGCACTGAAACGAAACAAATCAAACCACAAAAGAAAAAAAACAACAACACACAAAATATTGGACAGAAAGGCAACCACTTAGTAAAAATACCCTATATAAATACTTACCTTGAAACCTATGCTTGGAGCTCATTCACACCCTAACATCCTTTCAATGTAAAAAAAAAAAAAAACTATTCGTTGTCTTAGACAGGACGAGCCCCCAACCTCCAGTCAAAAAGAACAAAACATGTAGCAGCATTGAAAATCACATGACTAAGTTATAATAACATTTAAGGCAGCATCAAAAGAGAAAGATATACATTTACTTTCCATGCGTAAAGCTTTTATTCTTCTTATTAAAGGTACCAAATCTTTTTTCTGCACAGACATCTTACCCTTTTTAAATGGGCCTTTTTATAACCAATTGCACATTCTCATCTTTAAACAAAAAAAAGCATCTTACTTCTGGGTAAAATCACAGCTCTAACTGTGTTATGTTAACATTTTGACATTTGCACAAACACACTCTGCACCTCTACTCAGCGGGTGGGGCACTGGGCCCACTGCAATGGTGTCCTATGGACAAACTGCATACAAAGACTTTTATACAAATCCAATATATACACGCATATATACATTCCCACCAGACCACTCTTATGAGCAACACAATCAATATTACAGTGTCTATTATAGTGAGCATGGTGTAATAGTCAATATACTATTCTCTTTCTGCCATATAATTTAAGCACATTATTAATAAAACGAGAATAACAATCTTTAGGAATAGGAGAATTACAAATTAGCCAATTATTTATGTTTCTCTGCGTAAAAACCTGTGGTCTCCATGAAACGTGCTATCCACAACAGACTTCATGGCTGCATAATTTATACCTGTTACCCTAAAAACTCACCCTGTGGCACTGCCGCATTTGAGGCAATGGTTTTCTTTCTTAATAATTTGCCTGCCGCATTCAAAAATGTTATATGTTTGGAAAACGCCTGTTGCTGAGCTTTGTTCAAGAGATAATTAACAGTCAATGGAATTGTTCCGTAAAAATTCTTCAATCAGCAGGTGCCAGAGAGATCTTCTGCGTTTCTCAAGGAGAGCAGGGTAGATGCAAAGCAGATGTGATGAAGAGTCCTGAAACAAGCCACATAGGCGGTATGTTTTAGTGGTGGGTTGACATGCCCACAGTGGTAGTAAGACTAATGATGAAAAACAGCCCATCCGAAGTTGGCAGAATTTCAATGTATAATATGATGAAAATGGTTCCATGACGTATTTTTGAGGCCCCTTTCTGGCATAGCTAGAAAGAACTAAAACAGCGTGTTTTCTTTTGGAAAAAGCCTGGTGATCTGATGCAAAAGATTTAGGGCCATATGTAGGTAGCTAAATACCGGTCGGTAACGGCCAAAATTCGGTAAATTTGCCGTTACCGACCGGTATTTAGGCATTTGAGATGTAGGAGGCCAAATTTAAGGATTCGGTAAATATGAATTGGTAAATACCGAATCTACAAATACCGACTCGCTCTCCGCTTCTGTGCTGAGTGGTCGCTCCCCTCTGGCCCTGGTATCGTTGTGCAGCGCTTTGAAAACGGCTTTGAAAACTGCTTATGATAACTGCTGTGCGCTTTATTTGCCGATCTGTCTTTTCACTCATTAGCATATTTTTAATCTGCCAGCGCTACTCTGTTGCCGTCTGTGGTATCGTTTGCTGCGCATTTTTCACGGAAACTGACCTCATTTGTTGACTGCTGTCTGCCTGTGTATAGCGCTCTGCTTATTGGCATTTCATTATTGCTAGCGTTTGTTCACTGCTGCATTCACGTTTTCCCCCTGGCGCTCCTGCCGTGCTGACCCCTCCGCCTCCATTTTGTGTGTTGTTGTCCTCGTGTGCCCGCCCCGCCTCCCAGCTGAGACGCCCTCCCACAAACTACTAACAGCGCTCCCATACCTGGTAGCGCTGTGACTCGCTCTCCGCTTCTGTGCTGAGTGGTCGCTCCCCTCTGGCCCTGGTATCGTTGTGCAGCGCTTTGAAAACGGCTTTGAAAACTGCTTATGATAACTGCTGTGCGCTTTATTTGCCGATCTGTCTTTTCACTCATTAGCATATTTTTAATCTGCCAGCGCTACTCTGTTGCCGTCTGTGGTATCGTTTGCTGCGCATTTTTCACGGAAACTGACCTCATTTGTTGACTGCTGTCTGCCTGTGTATAGCGCTCTGCTTATTGGCATTTCATTATTGCTAGCGTTTGTTCACTGCTGCATTCACGTTTTCCCCCTGGCGCTCCTGCCGTGCTGACCCCTCCGCCTCCATTTTGTGTGTTGTTGTCCTCGTGTGCCCGCCCCGCCTCCCAGCTGAGACGCCCTCCCACAAACTACTAACAGCGCTCCCATACCTGGTAGCGCTGTGACTCGCTCTCCGCTTCTGTGCTGAGTGGTCGCTCCCCTCTGGCCCTGGTATCGTTGTGCAGCGCTTTGAAAACGGCTTTGAAAACTGCTTATGATAACTGCTGTGCGCTTTATTTGCCGATCTGTCTTTTCACTCATTAGCATATTTTTAATCTGCCAGCGCTACTCTGTTGCCGTCTGTGGTATCGTTTGCTGCGCATTTTTCACGGAAACTGACCTCATTTGTTGACTGCTGTCTGCCTGTGTATAGCGCTCTGCTTATTGGCATTTCATTATTGCTAGCGTTTGTTCACTGCTGCATTCACGTTTTCCCCCTGGCGCTCCTGCCGTGCTGACCCCTCCGCCTCCATTTTGTGTGTTGTTGTCCTCGTGTGCCCGCCCGCCTCCCAGCTGAGACGCCCTCCCACAAACTACTAACAGCGCTCCCATACCTGGTAGCGCTGTGACTCGCTCTCCGCTTCTGTGCTGAGTGGTCGCTCCCCTCTGGCCCTGGTATCGTTGTGCAGCGCTTTGAAAACGGCTTTGAAAACTGCTTATGATAACTGCTGTGCGCTTTATTTGCCGATCTGTCTCCCAGCTGAGACGCCCTCGCCCCTCCCCCTCCACTATCCATATATGACAGTTCTTCCCGCGCGCAGCGTTCACGCGCAGCGACCGCGCCCAACCCGCGCCGAAGGTGCGCCAAAGGTAAGCCCGTCTACGCCCGTCGGCGCCTGGACCGCGCCCAGCGCCAGACCCCCTGCCCCTCGCGCTCCCCAGCCCTCCCGCATTACCTACGATGCCGCCACCCTCCTAGCCCTCGACCCCGGTCGCGCCCCCAACTGCGTCCAAGCCGCTCCTGGACACACCCATGGCCCTTTCTCCTGCTACTCCTGCAAATTCATCGGCACCGACAACACCTCTGCTACGACCACACCACAGATTCCCGACCCCAACCACCTACAATGCATCCTTCTCAACACCAGATCGATCCACAGGCATGCCATTGACCTATGGAATCTACTAGACACCATTTCTCCGGACATCGCCTTCCTTACGGAAACTTGGATGAATGCTTCCTCCGCACCAGACATCACCATTGCCATCCCTGAAGACTATAAGATCACCCGCAAAGACCGTACCAGCCACACAGGAGGAGGAATCGCTATCGTCCACATGAAATCTATCCGCATCTCAACCAGCTCTGACGTCAATCTCGCCAACTCCGAACATCTTCACTTCCAGATCCACATCGACCCCAAAACAACACTTAGAGGCACTCTCCTCTACAGACCACCAGGACCCCGCGCAAAATTCAGTGAAGACATCACGGACTTCATCACCCCACACACGCTCCCCTCCAAAGACTACATCCTTCTGGGAGACCTCAACTTTCACCTGGGAAAGACCAACGACCGCAACACCACCACCCTCTTGGACAACCTCGCCAACAACTAGTCACCTCCCCCACCCACATCACAGGTCACACACTCGACCCCATCTTCACATCCAGCAATCATGTCTCCTTCAGCCACACTACGGATCTCCTCTGGACCGACCACAGCTGCGTTCACTTCATCTACAACAAGCCGAAACCCATCAACCACTCCCAACCTACCCTGCAAAGAAACTGGAACAAAATCACCACGGACCAAATCTCCGCATCGCTCCTTCGAAACTCCCCAGCCCTCTCTTCTAACGCCAACGAAGCCGCCGCCAACCTCACCCTATGGTTATCCAACACCGCCGACACCTTAGCTCCACTGAAAAAACGTCAAAGCAAACCTGGCAGCAAGAAAGCCTCATGGTTCAACGATGATCTCAAGAAGTCCAAGAAACTCTGCCGCTCCCTTGAAAAGGCCTGGAAAAAAGACCCAACCACCAGCACCAAGGACGCCTTCAAAAGCGCCACCCGCACTCACCACCAACTGATCCGAATAGCCAAGAAAACAGCATTCAAGGATCGACTTGACAACAACGCCCACAACAGCAAGGAACTTTTCAACATCGTCAAGGAATTTTCCAATCCCTCTGCCAACTCCAACGACATCACCCCCTCTCAAACCCTCTGCGACTCCCTAGCCTCTTTTTTCCACAACAAGATTGCAGACATCCACAACAGCTTTGACAACCAACCCGGAGACCAACCCACCCTACCATCTGCTGACCATCTTCCCCCCGTTAACACCCTTAACGCTTGGAACCCAATCTCCACTGAGGACACCATCCGCCTGATGAATTCCATCCACTCAGGATCCCCCACAGACTCATGCCCTCACCACATCTTCAACAAAGCAGACTCCATCATAGCACCGCACCTCCGAGACTTCATCAACTGCTCCCTCAACTCCGCTACCTTCCCAGAAGACTGGAAACACGCTGAACTCACCGCCCTTCTGAAAAAACCAACAGCGGACCCCACCGAACTCAAAAATTACCGCCCCATCTCGCTTCTTCCTTTCCCGGCCAAAGTCATCGAGAAAGCCGTCAACAACCAGCTCGCCGCTTTCCTCGAAGCCAACAAATCCCTCGACCCCTCACAATCTGGCTTCCGAGCAAAACACAGCACTGAGACCGCCCTCATCGCAGCAACAGACGACATTCGAACTCTACTGGACAATGGAGACACAGTCGCCCTCATCCTCCTCGACCTCTCTGCAGCATTCGATACAGTCTGCCACAGCACCCTTCTACAACGTCTCAATAACATCGGAATCCAAGGAAAAGCACTTGAATGGATCACCTCGTTCCTCACTGGAAGAACCCAGAGAGTCCGCCTTCCTCCATTCAAGTCCGAAGCCTCTGAAGTCATCTGCGGCGTACCTCAAGGATCCTCACTCAGTCCCACCCTCTTCAACGTATACATGAGCCCCCTCGCGGCCATCGCACGCCAACACAACCTCAACATCATCTCCTACGCGGACGACACTCAACTAATCCTTTCTCTCACCAATGACCCCAGCACCGCCAAAACTAACCTACACGAAGGAATGAAAGAAGTTGCCGAATGGATGAAACAAAGCCGTCTGAAACTGAACTCAGACAAAACAGAAGTCCTCATCTTAGGTACTTCCCCCTCTGCATGGGACGACTCCTGGTGGCCGGAAGCCCTCGGAAAAGCACCCATCCCGACAGACCACGCACGGAACCTTGGCGTCATCCTGGATTCTTCACTCTCTATGAACAGACAAGTCAGCGCCGTATCCTCTTCCTGCTTCAACATTCTTCGCATGCTCAGAAAAACATTTCGCTGGATCCCCACCGAAACAAGGAAAACAGTCACCCATGCTCTGGTCACGAGCCGACTGGACTACGGAAACACCCTCTACGCGGGTACCACCGCAAAACTCCAGAAAAAACTCCAACGAATCCAAAACGCATCAGCCAGGCTCATATTAGACATCCCACGCAACGAACACATCTCTGGTCACCTTAAAGACCTCCACTGGCTACCCGTCAATAAGAGGATCACTTTCCGACTGCTTACCCACGCACACAGGTCACTCTACGACATCGGACCAGAGTGCCTCAACTCTCGACTGTCCTTCTACACCCCCTCCCGCCAACTACGATCTTCCAGCCAAGCCCTCGCCACTGTACCTCGCATCAACAAGACCACCATGGGAGGCAGATCCTTTTCATACCTGGCTGCTAAAACATGGAACTCACTCCCCGCTTACCTTCGCCTCACCCAGAACCACCTAGCGTTCAGAAAGCAGCTTAAAACGTGGATATTTGACAAATAATCCTCCTCCCCTTCCTAAGCGCCTTGAAACCCTCTGGGTATGTAGTGCGCTATACAAATTTTATGACTTGACTTGACTTGACATTACCGAATTCTAAATTACCGAATCGGTATTTACCGAATCCTTATTTACAGAATCGGTAAATAAGAAACGGTAAAAATGAGAATAGAGATGTAGGTAACTTCTAACATACCGAATTTCATGAAATTCGGCATTTAAGAGTCGGTAATTACAATGGATTGAAAGCAGGTGGTAACCAGGTGCAGGCTATAAAACAGGCCCCAAAATGCAACAGTGTGATCAGAATGGTGGCTTTCTATGTGATAGCAAGGCGGATACGGCTACAGGCAGCAGGAGAGAGGCACTGGAGTCGGGAGGAGCAAGTTTACAGACAGCGGATCACACTCTTCCAACTTACTGAGGCAGAGATCCATGAAAGGTACAGGCTACACCCCCACACCATCCTGGACTTAATAAGGGACCTGCACCCACTCGTGGAGCACCCAACACCAAGGGCACATGCCATACCACCACATGTGCAGGAGCTCTGTAGCCTACACCTGCTTGCATCTGGCAGTTACCAGGGGGTGATAGCTGCGATAGGTGGGGTGTCCCAGAGCTGACTGTACCGTTTCTTCAGGAAGTTCCTGGAGGCCATGATGCAGATAATACATCATTACATCAGCTTCCCTGATACACATGCGGAACTGCTGAAGACAAAGACTGACTTTTACCAAATGGCACAGTTCCCACATGTGATGCATTGATGGCACACACATACCTATCTGCCCTCCTGCAGCCACTGAGTACATCTACAGGAATATAAAGTCCACACACTCAATAAATGTGCAGGTAATCTGTGATGCTGCCAACATAATCACAGACAACGTGGCCACATTTCTAGGAAGCACCCACGACTTCTACATCTTCCAGAACAGTGGGATCTACACACACACCTGACAGCAGGGGAATTCGGAGAAGGATACCTGCTAGGTAAAACGCTGTGACACACCCTGATAGGTACTGCAGATGTAGGTGTTGTTGTGCATGTGATTAATGGCTCTCTCTTTTCCACATAGGCGATAGAGCATATGCTGTCCGCTCGTTCATCCTGACACCATACCTGAACCCATCAACCCAGAGTGAGAGACGGTACAACGTGGCACACAAATCTACTCGCAATGTTGTGGAGCGCACCTTTGGGCTGTTAAAAAGCAGGTTCCGCTGCCTCCACAAAAGCGGCGGCGCACGTCAGTACTCACCCCTCATCTGCTGTAAAATCATTGCAACTGGCGCAATGCTGCACAAACTTGCCACTAAGAAAGGAACAGCACTAGAATTAACAGATTTTGAGGATGACGATGATGAATTTTGACACCCTGAGCCCAACACAGCAGGAGTGGCACAAGCAACAGTTGGGAGGCAGAGACGGGCAGAGATCCCACACAACTATTTCTAAGTAAGTAAGGAGACACAGCCAGTTATAGTATGAACAGGACGTAGTTTTAATTTTTGGCACTACGCCAGTGCACAAAGGCCCAAATGTGCCAGTCCAATTGTAGCTATCCATTATGGAAGTCCTGGGTTACTTCACCCATTCCAGGTCATGGAGTGTGGGCATCATCAGTGTTTGCGGACACGCCTACCGGTGCTGGATGCCAATGGCTGGCTGTCCTCACTGGCTGTGTGTGCAGTGCCAGCCCCATGGAGCCTGCTGCTTTTCCGGGTGTCTGTAAAAGGGGGGGTTATACTGCTCCTACTGGTGCTCTCCTCGCTCTCCGCCACATCCAGAGCAACAGTGTTTGCTGACTGAGCAGTCAGCAGCACCTCAACTGTACTTGTCACCCTCACAAGGCCCCTGGATACTTCACTGCTGCTGTGTGCCAGTCCCTCCTGCATGTTAACACAGCGCCTGCAAAGCAGGGAAGTGGCAGTGGCTAGGTGGTTGACTGCCCTTGTGTGTTGTTCTGACCTTTGCCTTTCCTTCCGCCTTGTTGCCCTGTACTCGTCCAGCTTGCTGCACAAAAGCAGCACAGACTGGGACATGTTCCGCATGCCCGCAGCCATCTCTCTCATTCCCTCCGCCATTGACCTGATGCCCTTATTTATGCTTTCAACATTTACATTTAGGTGCCTCATCTGTCATTGGATCGACTGGATGGCCTTCCCCTCATGCGCTGCACCTTGACCATACTGGCCTCCAGTCCGCAGAAGACACCAGAACCCTCGCCATGTTGGTATTGACTGCTGTCTCTGGCCCTGCGGTGTCTGGCACCTGTGGTGGCCCTCTCGGCGGTGGACTGCTGATTGGCATTGCTGTCCAGAACTGCCACGGTTGACCTATCACCCCCCACTGTGTATCCTGCAGAAGACTCTATTTCCCTGAGTGTTGCTACGACATGCCTCTTGTTTTTTTGCACTGCAGGTGTTGTTGCTGCCGGTGACGCTACCAGTTCAGGTGACGACAGGAGTAGTGGTGAGCCAAACCGCTCTGGGGAGGCCAGCAGCTGTGGTGACCCAGGAGGTCTAGGGAGGCATGCAGCTGTGGTGACACTGGAAGGTCTTGGGAGGCTGGCTGTGCTGTTGATGCAGCAGTTTCCTGTGTGGTTTGCCCTGCACTGGTACTCACCTCCTGTGTGTCTTCCCTCCGTGGTGCACTCCCTTCCTTGTCCTTGGGACGCTTGCGAAATGTCTTGCCTGTGGACAGAAAATCGTACATTAGCTCTGTGGTCCTGCAGCCCTGCTTATACAATTAAATTCTCATCACTGAAACACTGTCACTATTGCACATCACTGATGTGTGTCGCATGCCTTGTTGTTTGGTGTGCTGTCTGACATGGTAGGTGTTTCAATGACTACATCTCCCATAATGCATTGCTGGTGTATTCTAAACCATGTACTGGAGTGGGGTAGACACTACCACATTGGGGAAGGGGAAAGGGAAGGGGTGGAGGTGATTGCTGTGCATGCTTCTTACCTTTTCTGGTGGCAGCTCGGGCTGAGTTGTCTGCATCCCCAATCCCACAGACACTGTCTGGTTCAATGGTGGACTCCACCAGCTCCTCAAGCTCAGTCAGGGCAGGTGCCCTGTTCCTCCCTCCTCCTGTCAGGTTTGCTTGTTTGTGGAGCTCAGCCATCTTTCGCTTTGTCACGCTCCGGAGGTCATACCACCTCTTTTTCAGGTCGTCAATGTCCCTTGGGGTCACTTCAATTGCATTGACCTTTGTCTGTATTGCCAGCGAAATCTTACTTTTGGCAGATTCTGCCACCTGCAGGGACTGCTTCCCAAACAACTTATGGTGTTCCTTGACTACCTCCTCCACAAGGACCTGCAGCTCCAGGGTGCTGAATTTAACCTTCCTCTTTGCACCTTCCCTGTCAGTGTCTTTGCTTGCCATTTGCAGTTTTCCAGGAGTAAAAGTTTCTCAAGGGCTCAAGGACTCTGCTCTGCTCTCCCAGTCTCTCCACCAGCCTCAGATTGAGTGCACCTGCATGGGTGTGGTCACTTCCTGTTTGGGAGGAGGGGTGTTTGCACCGGATTGGCTGATTCCTTAATTGTTTCTGTTTTTGAATTTCCGATTCGGTATTTGCCGATTCGGTTTGTCCCGATTCGGTAATTACCGATTGGTATTGGGTTTTGGACTAAGGCTGACTTACTGCTGTTCTCCTTGGGTCGCCTGGACTCTGTTCTTCGTTTCCTTGCTGGGGCATCACTGACAACAACGGGCGCTGCATCGGAGTGGGACTGCGAGTCCCAGGAGTGCCTGCGGCGTTCCTGGAGCCGCACCTGGGACTCTTCCCACTCCACCCCGCCTCCCGCCCCCAGGGTGTTCAAATCCACGACTCACGGCCCCCGCTCCGCGGGAGCCGCTCGATGTCGCGTGGACTAAGGCTGACTTACTGCTGTTCTCCTTGGGTCGCCTGGACTCTGTTCTTCGTTTCCTTGCTGGGGCATCACTGACAACAACGGGCGCTGCATCGGAGTGGGACTGCGAGTCCCAGGAGTGCCTGCGGCGTTCCTGGAGCCGCACCTGGGACTCTTCCCACTCCACCCCGCCTCCCGCCCCCAGGGTGTTCAAATCCACGACTCACGGCCCTCGCTCCGCGGGAGCCGCTCGATGTCGCGTGGACTAAGGCTGACTTACTGCTGTTCTCCTTGGGTCGCCTGGACTCTGTTCTTCGTTTCCTTGCTGGGGCATCACTGACAACAACGGGCGCTGCATTGGAGTGGGACTGCGAGTCCCAGGAGTGCCTGCGGCGTTCCTGGAGCCGCACCTGGGACTCTTCCCACTCCACCCCGCCTCCCGCCCCCAGGGTGCCACGCCCCATCATCAGCAATATCCGGGAGACGTGTGACACGTACCGCGGGACGCGCGCGGGCGAAGACCGGGCAAAGAGTGGGCCGTTTGAGGCCGTTAGAGACCGGTGGAGACTGGACTGGGCCACACTCTTTGGCCCCAACTTTGTACACTAGGCCTACCTGACACTGAGCCCGCTGAATATAAGGCAACATGTCCACTCGTGAGTACAGAAGTAGGGCAGCCAAAGGGAAGTTGAAAAATGGGACACTAGATGACTTCATTACTAGGACCAATATTGCCATAGATATGGAGATCAACAAAATGCAGCATAGGGTCTCCACTGAACTTGATGCAGCTAGAAGGCTTTCCCAGGAGCTGGCCATGGCTAAAAAATCCTCTCTGGGGCACTTTGCCTTTGCTAAAACACCTGACCGTCCATTGGGCCCAGTTCCCACTTTGACTGTGACACAGGCAGATATCCATCAGCCTCCAGCCATAACGCCCCCGCATCCAAGGTGGGGTCTCAACATGCATCCTCAGCCATCCTAAGACTATCATTGGGTGGGGTGGTTGGGGTTGATGCTACGGCTGATGGGGCCCCTTTGGAGACGGTACCAACTGCTAAGTTGAAGGGAACGAGTGGGAGGACTCCCCCCACCCTCCAATAGGGCCCAAACCACAAAAGAAAGCGTAACAACACTTCTGCCTATTCAAGGAAAAAGGCCAAGGTAGCAAAGGCCCAGTTACCCACTCAAGTACTATCCCAGGTATCCCACGAACCCCTTCAAACGGGAAATACCTCCCCCCCCTGAATTAGAAATAGAATCTAGCTCTGCAAAACTGGTGGCCAAACACGATGATGATGATAATCTCATAATAAAAAGTGAGAATGGCGGGGTACCACTATGCGCTATAAAAGGGAAGGATGTGGAATTCCTAACAATTGTGTGGGAAACACTAAAAAAACTTTTAACCCCCCTGGAAGTTAGACTCTTGCGAATAGAAACCCAGCTGCTTGAGACTGAAAAAAGCATCCTAAATTTAGCCACCTTGGGTATACCTGATAACAAACCAACTGGCCCACCAGCTACTACATACACCCCACCACTACCTGTCGTCACACCACTCCCTGTTGTTATCCCATCTAATGCCCCGGTGGCCAAACCCATCCCGAAACCCCGGCACAAGGGTATTATAAGTACTTCTGCTAACAGGGTAGCGGCGGCCACAAACCAGCTGCCGGTTCAATCTGTATCAGCCCCGACAGACATGGCTATCCCGAGGGCTAAAGACCATAACACCTACCACTCCACTACACAGAGAACAAAATCTGCTAAAAATCACTACAGGGGCTATGTTGATCTTCCCCCTGATGTAAGACCATATGTAGTTGTATTAACGGGGGTGCCGGAACTTCCCTACCAGCAGCAGGAAGACTTCGGATCACTAAAAAACAAAGTAATCCATTGGCTCAACGTCAACAGGCCAATACCCAATCACCTGAGATGTAAAATTCTTATGGTGCGACGGGTACCCTGGATAGGCACCTCACTCAAGTCCATAACAGGTGATTGTGTAATTGTTTCATTTGAAGATCCCAATACTGCACATTTCATTTATTCCTGGAGTAATAATGGTGTAAATTCGCCCATAGCTTCTAGACCCTTAACTTATTTTTACCCTCCACGCCTACACTCTAACACGGGAGGGAATTGGAATTGGATCCCGACGAGAAAAGGGACGCAGGGTGGGTTATCCAACTACTGGCAAGACATACATGGTGGGTGGACTGGGGCACCCACTTACAACAGATTTGGGTGCCTTGAGGAGGTGGATTGACTTTCACACAGGTTCATTGACACACCGCCATTGGCAGACCCATCCTGTTGTTCGGCCTATTCCTTGGGCGGATCTGCTCATCCACTACTACAATACCTCCCTGGAGACTGTAATCATACTACAGGTGAGACTAGGCACACAGATGTGGATGCTGTCGAATATTGTGAGGGGCACCACACTAATTGAGCCAACAAATGATAAAATCATCTGTATAGATAAAGATAAAGTTGATCAAAATAATAAGGATAACCCCCTTCCTGAGGTGCCGCTTAAAACAGGCTTGTTGGTAACGGAAGGACTGTCCTTCCACCAGCATAGCCAGCCCAGGACTAGCAGGTGCACTTTGGTATCTAATGACACTGATAAGATGGTGGCTCCCGGCATAGTTTCCATACTCTCCTGGAACGTCGCCGGGTTGGCCAATAAATTAGATTCCCCAGAGTGGGCGGAATTAATTGAAGGACACAACATATGCTTGTTTCAAGAAACATGGGCCAGGGAAAAACAGTCCCGCACAGGGTATGCTTCCTTCAAGATTCCGGCAAAATGGGGCGGGAAGGGACGTCCATCTGGGGGCTTTCTGATTTGGGTGGGTTCCCACCTTGGATGCAGGGCGAGAATCCTCGAAACCAACTCAGCGGACTTTCAGTGCGTTGTTTTGGAGTGGGCATCTGGTGCGACAGTAGCATTGATTAATGTATATTCAAGAGCGGTCGGGATAGCAGGCACCTCGGGGACAATTGAAGATTTAGCCTTGTTCCTTGATTCCGCCACTCTTTGCCCTTCACTCATAGTTGGGGGGGACTTTAACATTCAGTATGAGCCCCTCCCGGATCATCTGGCAGGGTTAACTAGTGAAGAGGATGATCTTTGGGAGATCCCCACCTCGGTAGGCCCCCCTGTAAAGTCTTGGTCACCTCTTGTCACCCAAATAACATCTTTTACGCTCTGCCATTCGCTGAGGGCTTGCAATGGCCGATTAAAGGGAGATATTCCACCAAACTACATCTTCAATAGACCAGGGTATGAGTCACGGATAGACTACATCCTGGTTAAGGATTGGGCTAAAGCGAGGGACTTTGGGATAGTCGCTAGGACTGACAGTGACCACAATGTACTTTCATTGAGATTTGCGGTCCATGGATTGCCCACGGGTACCGTAGAAGAAAATTTAGCTTTCCCTGCTGGCTTAGTCGCAACCAGCAACCGACGTAGAATTAAATGGCTAAAACTTCTGGAGAACCCCAATACCATCCAGAGGCTCTATGCGACAGTGGTCCCTGCCCTAGAAAAAGTTGAGGTTCTCATCCCTCAGCTAGCTATTGCTGCTGAGACCCCTGCTCCAGAAAAAGTCAAGGTTCTCAACCCTCAGCTAGCCATTGCTGCTGAGTTCACTGTGCTCGGGGATATTCATTCTGAGCTATGCTCTAACCTAGCAGAAGTATTGAACTCCGTGGCCAGGCCGAAAAAGTACAAGGGGAGAAGAGCCTCATGGTTCAATGCTTCTTGCAGGAGAGCAAAGGCCGTCCTACTAGAGTCCCTTAAAATTCGGGAAACTCCTAGCAAGATCAGGGAAAAGCGGTTGGCCTATAAGTCCATCTTACGCAACGCTAAAATAGAATGGGACGAGGAAAACTGGTTAGAAATGACAGCTGTCCTCGCACTGCGAGATGGCCGAACATTTTGGCAAATCGTTAAGCATGGTTCAGCTGAACCTTTAGCGGCAGTAGAAGCAAATATTGCATCTGCTGTCTGGGAGGACCACTTTAAAACCCTGTATAGTGTGCATAACCCGGATCATCTGGTGAACCCATCCAAACTCACAATGGTCCAAAATATTGGAAGTGTAGCCCCCATGGATGGGTTCACTCTGGAAGAAGTCACTATGGCGATCTTGGGCCTTGCTGCTGAAAAAGCGCCAGGCCTAGACAGGCTTCCAGGTGACCTATATAGGCACGAAGTTAAAATCTGGGCCCCGTATCTTAGGGTGTTGTTCAATGCGATCCTGAATGGTATGACGATCCCTCCAACTTGGCTGGGGGCAGAGATAGTCCCTATTTTTAAGAAGGGCTCGCCTCTGCTCCCAGCCAACTATAGGCCAATAAGCCTGATAGACATTTCACAAAAGCTCTTTACTAGGATACTCCTGGATCGTCTGTCGGAATGGATGACGGAATATGATATTCTGAGTCCCTTCCAAGCGGGCTTTAGAAAGAAGGTCTCAACCATAGACCAGGTCTTCCGGCTTGCCCTCATTTTTTGGAAAACGGTACAGCTGGAGGGTGGTAGTCTCTACACTGTATTCGTGGACCTGAGGGCGGCCTTCGACCTGGTCCCCCGCAGAAAGCTTTGGGAGGTGTTGGCCAAATTGGGGGTCCCTAAGGGCTTACTGGAGATGATTATTCATCTCCACACTGCAAATTTTGCACAGGTGAGATGTGGCAAGGAGGGAGCTTTGTCGAATAGGTTCCCCGTTGACAGGGGGGTAAGGCAGGGTTGTGTGCTTGCACCGACCCTGTTCTGCCTCTACGTCAACGGGGTTATCTCTCACCTGAATGGGGTTGTCAACTCCGATGCTCCTAAGCTGGCAGGCTCCAGGGTGCCGGCGATTATGTTCGCCGACGACACCCTGTTGCTTTCAAAGTCGGCGATGGGTATTCAGCACGTTCTTGACAGCTTTGTGGATTTTTGTGGGGATCATGGTCTAGAAATTAACACCCTAAAGACTAAATTCATGGTGTTTAATTTCCCACCAAAATTCCACTCTAGCCCCAACATCGGACAAAGCAGACTTGAAAGGGTGAGAACCTTTGAGTACCTTGGAGTTACGCTAAATGAGAGAATGTCCTGGTGCACGCACCAAGAGAAAGCACTCCTTAAATTGATTCAGTACTCAGGCGGAATTATGAAGCTCTTGGGTAAAAACAAGTCATCTATCCGGCCTGTTGGTCCACCTCTACAGATCTATAGGGCACAGGCTAGGGGGGCTGCCATGTATGGGTGTGAGCTTTGGGGCCATGCAGTCTCTCCAGACCTGGTGAAAGAGGAAAACAAGTTCATTCGGAGGGTGGTAGCACTTCCCCCCAGTACGCCTCTTGTCCCTCTAAGGTTAGATCTAGGGATGCGACCCCTTGATGAAGAACTGGCATTGTGACCCCTGGCTTATTGGCGTAGGTTGTGGTCTGTTCCAGAACTGAGTAGCTACAGGCTGGAACTCCAGGAGGTGCTTGCTATGCCCAATGCAGGGAAAATCAAATGACTGAAATTCATCAAAACCGAGCTTGAGGGTCTAGGCCTCCTGAAGCTGTGGATTGACCCTCTAACCACTTGTCCACTTTTTCCCAAAAAGACACTGGCAAAGGTTTTTCGCGACAGCAAATTAGCGGCACTCTGCCGACGACAAAACCATGGGACATTAACTGAGTCATTTTTACACACCAAGGACACTTACAGCTTTGAGCCAGCCCTAGACAAACTATATCCTCCCTTACTCAGGAAACTCTATTTGCAATGGAGGCACGGGTCTCTTCCACTCCGAGAACTTACATGTAAGTGGAGTGAACAAGCAGTCAGCGTATGTCCAGCCTGTAGAGTGGCCAATGAATCTGAGCTCCATATAATCTTCTTCTGCCCGGCCTATTATGAGACCCGTAAGAAATGGATTGTCCCAATATGCAGAAACTTGGGGTTTGGTGAGTGTTTGGCCGCGTTTAGAGTTCTTAAAACAGATCTGTCGGACCACATCGTTTTTGCAGTGGCTAAATATCTAGGTGCAATGTGGTCCCTGAGAAGACAATGCCTCAAGGCTGGTCACTGACTTTACTGTACCAGAATGTGAAATCCTGCATTAAGTAATTTTCTAATGGACTCCAATGACCTTGTAAAGTTTAATTTTTTTTTTTTACCTTTTTTTTTCTATTTTTTTTTTCTAAAATTTATAGAGCGCTCAGCTGCCGCAGCAAAGTGGCGTCCCGGCGCTATATTGGACAAAATAACACAACCAGAAGAGTAAACTAGACAGAGCCAAGATTAGAGTAGTGGAAACAGAAAGGTTTTGATAGCTCTTCGGAAAGACAGTATGTCAGGTATGGCACGGATGTCAATGGGTAGTGTGTTCCAGAGACTCGCTGCCAGAACGCCAAAGGAGCGACCACCCACTCTGGCCTTCCTGAAGCGAGGAACACAGGCCAAAAATTGACCCGTCGAACGTAGTACTCTAGTAGGGGTGTAGTAGGTAATTGCCTGTGCAAGGATGGGAGGTGAAGAAGCCTTTAGAATCTTAAAGACCAGGCACAGAGCTTTGAACTTGATCCTCTGTCCGACAGGCAACCAATGAAGATCGTAAATGGTGCGTCTGACAGAACAGAATTTGGGCAGGCCTACCAGCATTCTGGCGGCCGCATTTTGCACACGCTGAAGGCGTGTTAGTTCAGCTTGGTTAACGCCCAAAAGAAGCGAACTGGCGTAATCCAACCTAGAGAGTACTATAGCTTGGACAATGAGTTGTCTTGTAGGAGCATCGAAAAATTTAAAAATGGGTCTAAGGCTCTGCAAAACCCCAAAACAGGTGCCAGCAACTCTTTTGGTATGGGGGATGAAAGTCAGGTTGGAATCAATCCAGACTCCGAGGTGCTTAGCCTCTGTCACAGGAGTGGGGGCTTTGCCTAGCTCCGGTGGCCACCAGTGGTCTCCCCAAAGATGAGCCTTTTTGCCCAGAACTAAGACCTCTGTTTTTGATGCGTTAAGTTGGAGACAGTTCTTCGTCATCCAACTGGCCACCTCCTTTAGGGCCTTCTGAAATTTCGGGGCTTCAACCGCAGGGTCCCCATTTAGTGCAACCGCTAGCTGGGTGTCGTCGGCGTACGACACCATGGTTAAACCACAGCTTTTTGCAATAGTGGCTAGCGGCTGCACATATAAATTAAAAAGAGTCGGGCTGAGTGCCGAGCCTTGCGGGACCCCTTGGGAAATATTGTGAGGGGCAGATTCAAATGGGGGGGTGGAGACTTTAAAGGTGCGTCCAGATAAAAAGGAACGGAACCATTCAAATGCGGTATTCTCCACACCGGCCTCTTGCAGCCGTTGAAGAAGGATGGGATGGGAGACAGTGTCGAAAGCGGCACTGAGACCCAAAAGGATCAGTGCCGCCGTCTGTCATCTTCCGCAGATGCTCCACCATGGCCAACAAAGCAGTTTCCGTGCTATGGCCTGCACGGAAACCATTCTGAGATGGATCTAGAATGCCTGAGTTTTGAAGATGGTTAGACAGGATTTTGTTGGCATGTGCCTCCGCAAGTTTGGATACCCATGGGAGGAGAGAAATGGGTCGATAATGTTCAGGCTTTGAAGGGTCCAAGGTGGGCTTTTTTAAAATAGGGATAACCGTAGCCTGTTTCCATTTACTGGGAACAGTCCCGGACTCAAAGGATAGCCCAATTAGATCAAGCACAGGAGGCAAACAAATCTCAGCGGATTCTTTGAATTGTGCAGGTCTTAAGGGATCGGCGGGTGAGCCTGATTTAACTTTTATAGTGAGGGCTTTGAACTCTTCCTGAGATGGCTTAGGTATAAGCGAAAGAGATCTAGTGATCGTGGGATTGCTTCCTAAGTTGATTACAGGTAGAGTTAGCGGAGGGAATGATCGGTAGATCGCCTCGACTTTCTCTACAAAGAAGGCCGCTAGCATTTCGCAATGATTCAAGGAGCGTTTTTCTATAGCCGCCGTTTTCTTGCTGGTAAGGTCTTTTCAGACCTTAGATGAGTTTTATCGGATTAGGGCTATTCTTAAACTCCTCGGAGTAGAACGTGGCTCGGGCTTTGCAGATGGCTCGATGGTATACTTTAATACTAGTCAAGTAAGTCTGCTTGAGGTCAAGATCGTAAGACTTACGCCAGGCTCTTTCCGCTCGTTTACAAGCAGTCTTGAGAAGCCTGAGGGAATCATCGTACCACGGGCTAGAAGGACCAGGTCGAACTTTGCTCCATCTTGCAGGGATTAGGGAGTCCAAGGCTAGGGTCAGCCACTCACAGAAGTGGTCGTATCCCAGCGAGGCATCTTTAAGAGGGGCAAGAGGATGCAATGACAGAAGCTGATGGAAGTCAGCCAATCTCAATTTTCTCCAGGGCCGCTTAAAAATCGGCGAAGTGGAGTTCTTAAGAGGAGAGGTGTTGGATATAAGCCAAACTTCTATCAGGTGATGATCTGTCCAGGCCATGGGTCTGGGTGGTAGAGTGATAACATTGTGAAGATTTGTCAGAAAGGGATCGAGGATATGGCCACCCACATGAGTCTGATGATAAATATGCTGATACAGCTGTAGGGCCTCAAGTTCTGCAAGGAAACTACTAGTGGTAGTAGAGAGTGGAATATCTAAGTGAAGGTTGAGATCACCTATGATGCTAAAATTAGCCGATCTAAGGGCCAATGAGGAGACAACCTCAGGAAGGGCGAGCCGGAAGGCGGCGTCAGGGCCAGGGGGTCTATAGATGAGTAGTCCAGAGATAGTAAGGTGGGGATTTATAGAAATGGCAAAATGGGCACTTTCACAACCAGCTATGGAAATGGCCTTCCATGAGCATGGGTAGCATGATCTAATTACAGCCGCAATTCCGCCACCTCGTGAGTTGCGGTTCAAAGTATACATGACGTACTCATCGGGAAGCGCAAGGTTAATAGCTGCTATGGCATCGTCATGAAGCCATGTTTCTGTTAAAAAGAAAATGTCAGGCTGTTCGTCTGTAAGTATAGTAAAAACATCTAAGTGGTGGCACACCAAGGATCTAACATTAAGATGTAATATTTTAAGCGTAATCTGTTGACAGGTAACAGCAGGGGGGTTAACTCTTAGGGCCGACTGTATAGGCTGTGAATCCGCGATGGGTAGGGGCAGCGGAAGTTCAAAAGAACATGTGGGACATTGGACAGGTCCACTGAGGGGGTCAAGAGCGCCATGAGCACAAGAGCTTACCTTGGGACAGAGACCAGTTTTATGAAATGTTTTAATGTCTTTTATGGTGATAATTTACCGAAATAAAGATTTATGAATGAATGAATGAATGAATTGGGTTTTTGGTATTTATTTACCGAACTATACCGATTCGTTATTTTTTACCGATTTTTTAGCTACATCCCAAATACCGATTTCTAATTACCGATTCGGTAAAATTTGTTAAAAATTGTTAAAATTTGGTATTTAAGTTTCGTTTTTTTGGATTTACCTATTTATGGCCCAGAGGGCCATATGTATGTGAGGCAATACCGGTCGCTAACGGTGAAATTCGGTAAATATCACCGTTACCGACCGGTATTTAGGGATTTGAGATGTAGGAGGCAGGTTTCAAGGATTCGGTAATTTACCGAATCGGTAATTTAGGGAATCGGTATATTACCCAATTCTTAAAATTCCGATTTGGTAAATTACCGAATCCTGAAACCTATGTAGGAGGCACTCAAGTGAGTGCATTTTTGCATTCAGGATTCATTATTTACCACCAACTATAAATTGGTGGTAAATACTGAATACCTTTAAAAAAGCATTTTTTTGCTTTTTTGTCAGTGCCATGTGGCAAACATGTATATGTGCCACATGTGCACACATGCACGGTTCAGGGGTGCAACAGGGTTTCAATGTAACACCCTGCCACCCTTGAATATGTTGCCCCTATTACCAATTCGGTATTTACCAAATCGGTAATAGTGAATGGCTTTCCATTCATTCCTATGGGCCTCCAGGCCCATAGGAATGAATGGAAATAACCGAATCGGTAAATACCAAATCGGTAATACCGAATATTACCGATTCTGCAGAATTTACCGAATTATTACCTACATACTATTTACCGATTTTCAAATATACCGAATAGGTAAAATTCGGTATTTAAAAATCGGTAAATAGTGATTACCTACATATGGCCCTCTGTGAGCTATTCAGAAAAGCACCCAATCTCCTTGGGAAAGCCTCTCTCCTGTATGCCAGCGTTGGAATACGTTTGGCAATGACTATTTTCAGCATTGACTCAAAGGAGTACTTTTTTGTTCTTTTGAAGATTGTTCGAAAGGCAGATTGTAATGAGGACAATATTGGTTTTAGTGAGTTTAGGTGTACTAGGAGATCTCCCTTATTGTCCAGCCAGCATTCTAGATATCTATATTTGTTTGAGACAGCCACATGGCTGTTATGGTGGCAGTAGCCCTGTTTTATCTTTTTCGAGCCTAAAATAAGGATGTTCTTTTTTCCTAGTTAGTTGTCATACCATTTGCATGACAGTGATTATATAGGACATTTAGCAGTCTTTGAAGCCAGCCCGGGGTTTGGCTTAAAGGAACAACAATGTTGGCATAAATGAGTGAGGTGATATGATGATTCGCTAGTTTCGGTGCATGACTGATTGCTAGGTTTAATGCGGATACCAAGTCGCTCATTAGCAGATTAAAAGGAGCTGGTGCTAATACGTTCCCCTGCTTGACGCGTTGTTCAATGCCTATTTTATCAGAGACTGCTGTATGACATCCCAGTTTTACTCTGGCCTCTGCATTGGAGTAGAGCAGTTGAATGCTCCGTAATAGTGGTGCCAGGATATGAGTTTGTACCACAAATGTTGGCGATTAACATTGTCAAAAGACTTGCTATAGTCTATAAAACAACAGTAGAGCTGAACCTTCTTGTTTTTCTAAAAGCATCCTTAGGGCCACAAGGTTACCAATGGTACCTACCAAACAGTGCTCTACAGCCAGTTTGGTTGAAAGGCAGAATGTTATATGTACCTGCCCATTCTTCCAGATTCTCCAACAGGAGCGACACAAAATATTTTCCCTCAACATCCAGCAGAGAGATATATGGATAGTTATCTGGGAGCGAGGCAGGACCTTTTTTTTATAGATTGGGTGTAAGATCAAACCTTGCCATGAGTTTGGAATAGATTCACTAATGATGCAGCAATTGAACAGATTTCCCAGAGCTCTGGGTCCGAATTGATGTCATGTTTGTAGACCAATGCTGAGATGCCATTGGGACCTGGTGTACTATCAACTCTGCTTTTCTGGATCAATGTTGCTATTCTTGTGGCATTGAACGTTTTTGCGTATTGGTGAAGTTTTGCCTCTATTGCTGCAGATTTCTGTTGTTCAGTCTTTTGTTGGCTGAGGGCTAAATGTTGGTCAGGCATTTTAGTTGTGGCTTTATACAGTGTGGTGACATATTTTATCCAGTTCTCTGGCATGACAATGTTTCCATTTATTGTAGCTAGTCCTGATCCCCTATTCAAACAGTTTATTATTATCCAGAAACACTCTGAGTTATTGTTTTGGCATGCCAGGAAGAGTTATGTCTGGAGTGATTCCTCATTTTTGTTTAGCTTGCCAGATTTATTTTTTGTATAGACTGCGCAGAGTTTTGACTTCGGCAATCAGGGTGGAGTTTGATCGTGTTTTAAGTGATTGTAACTTTTTACTCAGTGTTCTTTTCATCTTCCTTAAGTTTTTTGTGAACCATGGTTTAGTGGCAGTAACCTTTGTGGATGAAGTGCCTTGTTGGCTGCTGACAAGTGTGGAAAGTATCTTTTGTACTAGGGGCTCCCAGTCATTCATGGTAAGAATAAAGAGCCTGACCAGATTAGGTGTTTGTTCCTTCCAATTATCATACTTTGTGGCAACTTCCGATATCCATTTGACCCATTTTCAGTTGTGTTGAGCCAATAAGGCTTAGAGTGGTGGGAACCTTGATTGGGGGTTTTCTATGACTCAGACTTGAGGCATATGGTCACTTTTGCAGCGGGAAAGAATGGAGTATGACTTGATGGTGTTAAAAAGTGTGACTGGAGGGGGCGTGGCTAGCAGCCAAAGAACATGGCCGCAGCTTAGAGAGGCTCCGTGCTCCCTGAGTTGAACCCAGTCAATCCGCACATTAATGCGTAACCCTCTCTGCCCTCAAACACAGGCGAAGGTAGTGGGAGAATACAGGTGTCTGGTGATCGAGTCCTGGCTTCAACGAAGTGCATCCTGAGGCGCGGAGCAAAGCCGGGACCTAAAGTTTGGTGATTGCCCGGGGGCAGCGGATCAGCGTTCGGGGCGGGAGAGTCAAAAGGAGGCAGCTTGCGGTACCCCCTTTTCCCCCCAAGGCGCGAAGTGGAATTCTGGCATTGGAATCGCCCCAGGAGCTTTGGTGGGTGCAGTGGCGGTATTTATTCTGCTTCCTCTGCACAGAAGAGACGCTCCTTATTGCTGCCGGGTCGTGGAGGAAAGTGGCGAAAATCACGGACGCCATTTCCTCGCCGCACATATCTGCACCTGGGCCCTGCATTGGCAATGCACACGCTGTGAGGAGGAGGCGGTAGGCTTCCAACAGTGCCGTGGCGGTGAATATCAGTGAACCAGGAGAGGAGCTTTCACTCACCGGAACACTGGACCTGGACCTGGTAGGAGCCGTAGGCTGACCATCGGCGACCGTCCTGCGGACTGCGCTGCGACCCTACTGCAGGGGTGAGGGACGGATTGCGGGACTGCTTATACATCTCCCCCATTGTCCCCAGATATACTCCGGCCCAGGCTAGGTGCTAGGCTGGCTGACTCACCGCGCTACACTGAATTCGGAGGCGGTGGCGTGGTGCGTTTCCCGTGATAGAGGACAGTGGGGGACGCGCCAGCTGCTGCCATTTTACCTCATCGACAGGCATCGTCCCCGCACTACAGCATACATTTGGCTGCGACATTTGGACGGGCCATAGTGAAGGCCTATTGATCCATAACAGACGTGGTGAACGCTGAGGGAGGAATAGAGATGTGGAAACCTACACGCCGTGTGAGCAGAGGCTGCTCTCAGGCAGGCGGCGGTGACTAACATCTCGGGCCCCCTCAGAATTGGTATCCACGCATCCAGACCACCACAATAAGCAGCAGGAACGCCAAAGGCCCTAATCAATCGAAGCTGGACAAATATGCATATACCAAAACGCAAGCGGAGGGACCAGTCAAAGATACTCAGGCCGCAAATGGCGCAGGACCAGGAGAAGCTCAGGAGGTTACCTTACATAATAAGGTAGACTCACATATTGGGACTCTGGCAGTAAATCTGGCTTTGATCCGTGCAGACTTTAGCCCTTTCGATGCTCATGACGAGCTCAGCTCGTCATGATGCACAGTTGAGCTGTGCTGATGACGAGCTGAGCTCGTCATAAATACAGTAATAAAGCAATTTCCAGCACAGGGGGGGAAAACGCCTAGCAGCCAAGGTGTTAATAAGATATCAACCAAGATGGCAGAGGTTGAAACCACAACGGTGGTCCTAACGTCTGACACATCCACCCTCAAGAAATAGGTACAGCGACTTGAGGCGGATAACAAACTCCTGGCTGCAAAGTTGGAGGATCAGGAGAGGTGGTCCCGGAGGAACAATATCTGCCTTATTGGCGTACCGCAGC
This sequence comes from Lissotriton vulgaris, assembly GCF_964263255.1. Lineage (NCBI taxonomy): Eukaryota > Metazoa > Chordata > Amphibia > Caudata > Salamandridae > Lissotriton > Lissotriton vulgaris. The sequence continues at coordinate 615,953,556 of NC_141695.1, read as the reverse complement.
GGACAGGGGGTCCGGCCCTTGATCTCTTTGTGGAGGACTTGATTACGACCCTCCTGCTGCCCGAGGCCTGTCCAATTTCTTCTCGGTTGAAAGAGCGCATCGGGTTCCTGGAGGGAGGCCAAAGCCTGGGGCCCCTCCTTGGCAAATCCTAGCTCGTATTTTTAATTTTAGGGACATGGATGTGATATTGTTGGCCGCTCACAATGCTCCTCCGATACCAATAGACAATGCCACTATCACAATTTTCCCGGATTACACTGCGGCAGTTACAAACCAACAACGAGGATTTCGTGACGTTAAAAAGACTCTCTGAGACCGCAGAATTAAGTACTTTATGCTGTTTCCAGCCAAATTGTGGATTGAAGCCGAAGGTAAGGCCTGGTTCATCACGGTGTCCGAAGATGTGCAGGAGTGGCTGGAGGAATGGGTACGGCCACACGGTCAGGTAGTTCGGGAGAACACGACACTCAGCGCGCAGACCACCAGGTGGGAGAGGAACAGGAGTAGAACGCTGGATGAGGCGTAGCAGATACAGCAGCATAGACATGATACGTTGAAGCATTATCTTCACTTTGGTTGGTATGGTTTGACGAACTCATGGTACACTTGAACTGTTTACCAGCAGAGACTAATAGGGCACTGATAATGCTTTGTAATATTGGTCAGGAACTCTCTGGCACTAGTTGGAAGTATGGCCCAATAATGGTGATAATATTGTGCCTTTCCACGGCTGGTCATGTTTTTGGTTTGAGAGAGAATGGGAGGGGGCAATGGGTTGTATGGACCTTGGGGGCAGGACTCTAGGGGCCAGCGGCAGCTCGCTCTTACCCTGTAGTTTTAAGATTGGGAAGGGTATTAAGCGCTTTGCATTTTTTTTTTTTGTAGCATATTTTCTATAGCGCGAACTCGACCCGAAGGTATTGGAGCGCTTTACATGAGCACAGTATTTACATTACACATTCGGGCATGGGGAGATTGAGTTATTTGCCCAGAATCACAGGATGTGGCGGGTAGTAAAGAGTCCGTCAAGCAGGGAGGCAGGGTGGGGGGTGGGAGGGGTGACAAAGTTTGTTTGGTTTGGTTTATGGTTTGGTGCGACTTTTAAAGGGGCAAAGGCAGCAGAATGCATACTTGTTATTGTTCATGAGGCGCGCTGCATTATTGTTTATGTGATGATGTGCACTATTGTTGATAAAAGGGACTATGGCAGAACAACTACTGTCTAGTGCACATGACCATCTGTTATCCCCGATAACTCCCTTGGCGCTGATTACGTGGAATGTTCATGGGCTGGGGGATAAGATAAAGAGAGGTCTTGTGCTACAATATTAAAGCGCTGTGCACTGACGGTTGCCCTACTACAAGAGACGCATTTGGTGGGTTCAGCATGTAAGGCAATGGATCGTTGGGGGTTCAAAATGGTGGTACACTCTGAGTTTTCGTCCGATCAAGGGGCGTGGGGATTCTGGTACGTAAACAGTTTCCGTGAATCATCCTGCAAACGAGAACAGATGACCAGGGTCAGTTTGCGGCCATTTCCTGTCAGTGGGAAGGGAGACATTTGAACATAATATCAGTATACATTCCTCCGGCCCTCCTAGCGCGTTTATACTTGATCTTACAGAGGGGGAGCTGCTAATTGGCGGGGATTTTAACGATGTGGTAGACAGGACCATGGATAGATAACCTCCCAAGATGGCCACGATGTGCGCCAACCGCATGAGGGGATTCATAGACGCCCTTGGGCTCACAGATGTGTGGCGGTAACGACATCCTGCTGTAAAACACTACACTTTTCAGTCAGGAGTACATGATAGCCTCTCCCATATAGATTATTTCTTAACCTCAGCACATAGCCTTACCAAACATTGAGATCCGTCCCAGGGGTATTTCTGACCATTCACCAATCTCCTTGACCTATACGAGTCACTGCCGGACAAGGCAGTGCATGTACCCCATACGCCCTGGATACTTATATGTCCCTAAAATATTGAAAGACATTACTGCGGCAATGCAACACTACTTTCAGGAAAATACAGAGTCGGTGCAATCCCCTAACATTCTGTGGGAAGCCTATAAAACCTATAAAACGGTTGTACGGGGACAAGCTATTGCATCTATCACAGGTCACAAGCGGGGAGCGAGGGAAGAGCTAGATACCATAGAAGAGGAACTCACCAGGGCCACTGACCAGCATGCAAAGAGTCCTTCACTAGAAACAGCGCAGGCCTTGCATCTTAAACAGTGCGAATGTCAACGGGAAGTGGCTACTCATCACAAGATATACGAAATAGGGGACAAGGCAGGTAAACTTTTTGCGTGGCTGGATGGAAATAAAGGGGCACAAAGAACGATAGCGCAGCTACGCACTCCGTCCAGCTCAATAGTGACTGCTCCGCAAGACATAGAAGATACACTTTGAACAAGTGTTTGTATCAGGCTCCAGCTTATCGACAGAGGAGGCCCTGGCCTCAATCAAAGACATAAAAATGCCTACACGGTCAACGGACGCGACCCTCATGCTGGAAGCTGACCACACGGTCGACGAACTGCAGACGGCTATTAGCTCCTTACAATCGGGTAAAGTGGTGGGGCCCAATGGAATACCCATTGAGCTCTATAAAAGGACTTTAAATCTAACTTCCCGCACCTTCTGAAAATGTTCCTTGAAAGTTTGGACAAGGGGGAAATGCCGTGAGACCAACGCATGGCCACCATAATAACGATTCCTAAGCCTGGCAAGCCCCCCGAGGACTGCTCCTCTTACCCTCGCATATCATTGATCAACGCTGATGCTAAGATCCTCGCCAAGCTTCTAGCGGCACGCCTGACCCCACATCTTGAGACCCTAATTCACCCGGACCAGTCCGGGTTTATGCCCAGTAGAAATACAGCACTTAACCTCAGGCGGCTACAAGCAGTGTTGGCACGCATGCCATACATCTAGGAGCCTGAAGTTATCCTCTCCCTTGATGCGCGATTGGCGTTCGATATGGTAGAATGGCCTTACCTGTTTGCGGTCCACAGGCATTTGGGGTTTTGGACCAAAATTCTGTGCATGGGTCCGTTTGCTCTACTCCCATCCCCTAGCACATGTGGCGGCCAATGGTCACATATCAAGGGATTTTCCACTCTCGCGCGGAACGCGCCAGGGCCGTCCCCTGTACCCATTGCTATTTGCGCTTGTCCTAGAGCCATTGGCGGCGTGGATCAGATGGGAACCAATGATTCGGGGACTTAAGTGGAAGATGAACTGGGAAGATCGCACATCATTATATTCGGATGATGTGCTGCTATACTTGACATCCCCAAGGCGATCTATTTGAGTACTCCTAAATCTTTGTGAAAATTTCAGCCGGATGTCGGGTTACACCATTAATTGGTCAAAATCAATTTATTTGTTCTGCATGGACCACCCCCTTTGCTCCCCGAGAACTGTCCATTGCTGATTACTGAGGGTGCGTTTAAATATTTAGGCATTTATGTGACACCTAAGCCTGAGGAATTTACTCAGAAAAATCTCATGCCCCCACTGGAATGTTTCAGACGGGACATCTCGCACTGGCGCAACCTGCCATTGACGCTGCTTGGAAAGGCAGCGCTCTTTAAAATGATGGCGCTTCCTAGATTCCTATATGTCTTGGGAACACCCCATATGACGTGCCACCGAGACACTTCAAAACGATAGCTGCAGCAGTTTCCGGCGTACTCTGGGGGAGCAAGCCAGCACGCATAGCGCAAACTAAACTGGCAAGGAGCTGGTATGATGGTGGTATAGCCCTCCTAAATATACAACTGTACTACTGGGCATCCCAATTAAAAGTAATTAATCAATGGATACTTGCACCCCAGACAGACCCAGCATTTGAGGCAGATAGGCAGGGGGTGGGGGATGCAGGCATCTTGCCAGCACTATATAATAAAAATAAACCTACCTTCCTCATTGGGCCGACAGCGCACACGGTACACATATGGTATACAGCACATAATAGATTGAAATGCAGTGGAGTTATCACCCAGATGACACCGCTTTGGGCCACACAGCAATTGGGGCGGCTTAAGAACAGTAAGGGATTCCATGCATGGGACATGGTAGGTATTTCCACGGTGGAGGACCTATGGTAAAAGGGGGAGGTGGTCCCGTTCGAATATCTGAAGGTCCACCACGAACTAGCACCCTCGGAGGTGTTTAGATATATGCAAATCAAGCATGCATTACAAACAGTTCTTACACCAGGCACCAGTATACCCGAGGTCACTCCCCTGGAGGATAGGTTGTTAACGGAACACATGCATAAAAAGGCCACATCCCTCACTTACCGTAAACTGATTAATAACTTGCATGACCCAACGACGGCACTCAGGCGCAAATGTTCCAAAGATTTGGGTGATCTCAACAATTCGGACTGGCAGACGGCACTGTCTTCTCCACGTGAAGTAGCCATACCTTCACGGCTAAGGTTAGTCCAACTAAAGATACTTTACTGTACGTACTACACTAGATTGACGCTCAATAAAATAGGGATGGCCTCACACCAGTTCTGTCTGAGAGAATGTAGAGAAGAAGGCACTTTTTACCACACCATATGGCAGTGCCCGTAGATTGCATGCTACTGGTTCCAGGTTATGAGAACGATGTCACAGACTGTAGAGGTGTCACTGATGCCGGAGCCAAAACGATGTCTCCTAAATATATGGGAACCAAATGACCATTCTCATCCAGCACAGGACTGGGCGCCGCTGGGGATGATGTTTGCGAAACGCAATGTTGCCAGAAAGTAGGGATCAAGGGAACCACCAACGCTCCGTGATTGGTGCAAGGATATGGACGAGGCCATGGTGGCAGAAAAGGTGGCTTACGTACACCAGGGATGCCCTCGGAAATGGGAAAGAGTGTGGGAAGCGTGGAATAAATTTAGAGGCTACATATGTGAACCACCTCCGCCAGAGATGGCAGACGATTCAGAATGATGGGGGCAAGGGGGAAAGAAGAACTCAGAAAGTCAACAAATACATCTGTGTCACAACATGTATTGCTAAAGTATGCAGTAACGCCAAAGTTTACTTCAATGAATGGTAATCAATGTATGTATCACATGATTATGCTTTGCCCTGAATTTTTCTCAATAAAGAAAGTTAAAAAAAAAAAAGTGTGACTGAACTAAACTTGTAATCTAGCTCTGATAATCTTTTCAGGCACTGATGGATGGGGCAGGTAGGTTGGTCTTCAGGAAAATGCCCATTCAGTGTTTGCAACAACAAGACCTCTAGGGCTGCTAACAGAGAGAGCCTATGGAGTCTGTTCTTTGTGCCTTAAGACCTGCAATGGAATCAGTCAGTGACTGTCCGCTATTTTTTCTGCAATGCCACGAAAAGGATTTTGGAAGCAGATTTAAGTTGAAGTCTCCAGTTAGGAGAAGGTGTGATGTCACATGCTTGGACTTAATATTAGCGATCAACTGATCTAATTTCTTCACACTCTGGTGCTTCCCTGGAGATGTTGGATGTATATACATATTCACCAGGAATAAATAGCAATTTTGTGATAGTGTCACCAGTTTTCAATTTCAATGCTTAAAGACAACTTTATGACCGGTAACGTGCTCAATTGCTCCAAACTCCCAGCGGGCAGACAAAAAAATTGAAAGTCCCCCCATTGCGTGGCTCTGTGTGCGATCTGGTTTGCGGGGGAGTGGAACATATCATATTAAGCTGTTCGCAGATGATTCTCTACTCATTTCCAGGACCCCAATGGGCCTTCAGAAACTTGTAGACAAATTTCTGCCTTTTCATATATCTTGGGGCTTGGAATTAAATGCAGAAAAAATTAAGATTATGGTATTCAGCAAGAGTAAGGGCAGAACAAGAGCAGTGAGAATACCTGAGAAACAGCCAGAGAGGGTGACCGCCTTTGACTACTTTGGGGTTAGGCCGACTGACACGCTTGCATGGAACCACAACTTGCCAAAAGTTTTTATACCCTATGTTATAAATCCAAACCCATAATCCGATTCCCTAGACAGACCCATATTCGGTCAATCATGAGAGATGGAGGTCTATCGGGCGAAAGCTTAAAATGCAGCACTATATGGAGCCTAGATATGGGGCTACATTGACACGCACAAGTTAGCGGTGTGAGTGAATATATACATTAGATCCCTTGTCTCTGCTACTCGCTGACCTCATTGTTTTTCGATCTTGGGATGAAGAGAATTGGGGATGTGGCCTCATTAAAACCCTTGATGTACTGGCTTTGATTGTGGACCACGCCAGCCCTAAGCGATTATTGAGAATCGCTGAGGAAAGTCATAAACATGAGTGGTGCTCAACAGATTCCATGGCTACTTCATGTTGCAACTTGGTATAGATCCTGGGACTGATCAGTCTATGGGATTGTCCGGAGCGGATTAACAAAAAAGATATAGCTAATGTAAAAGTACTGGGTATATGTGGCCGATCAGTATGCTACAAGTATGACTGCAGGGTGCCTAACCACTGAGTTCCTAAGCTTCAAGTCATACCCTAAATTTGAGCCGGTCTTTGATTTGATCTCACCACCACTAGCAAAAAGTCTCTATGTGAGATTTTGCTTGGGCTGTCTACTACTAAGGTCCTTTAACACCTCGGCCCTTAATTCAGACTCAGGCTGTAGACTGTTTATGTGGGTTTAACAATTTTATTGCTGGAGTTGTAATTACGCCCAAGGCAACCTGGATGTTTGTTATAAGTGATATTTCTATTAGGACTAATTAATTGCACCAGGCACAAAGCACTTTAAATATACAAGAAGATGTTATTGTTTGTAGTTTTAAACAGTTTTTGGAGGTTTTTATATATGCTGTGTTTACTTGGAAATTGGGCAAGATTATTTTAGGCAATCAGGGTTATTTATGGATTATGTATACTTTGATGGTTTGAATTAAACTGAATAAAGTTCATGATGATGATAATGATGATGACGATGATGATATTAAGATATTAAGATATCTTCATGCCACTGGAATCAAGCTATCCTGGCTGATGAGGGCTGAAAGCCCGAAACTAGTCCTAGGATGCTTGTTTCCAGTCCAGGGAGGACCTTGCACAGGGTCAAGACTGATTTGCATATGGCTAGGTTCAAACTGGAATGGCAAAAAGCAGATGGATTTAGGCCCAGATCTCTGTACTGGGATGAATGTATGACATTGTTCTGCATTCAGTCCATCAACTGTTGTTTTTGCATTTGTCACCCCGAGTGGGATGGGTATACTCAGACGTGAGTCCCGTGCTCTCCATGCCACTGGAATAAAGTTATCCTGGCTGATGAGGCTGAAAGCCGAAACCGGTCCTAGGATGCTTGTTTCTGGTCCAGGGAGGACCTGGCTTGGTAGTTCGGGCTGCACTGTTCCCATGGGGCACAGGGTCAAGACTGATTTGCATATGGCTAGGTTCAAACTGGATGGCATGGTGAGCAGAAAAACGATGGATTTAGGCCCAGATCTCTGAACTGGGGTGAATGTATGACATTGTTCTGTATTCTGTCCATCAACTGTTGTTTTTGATATTAAGATATTGCCAGTGGTATTAAAGTGCATGTATATTGCAAGGCGTGAAAGCACAATACTAAGAGTCTTCATTATGTTACAGCTGTTGATCTCTGTATCGAGAATCATTTAGCTAAAAGATTTGATGTATAACTTGTTGAAGGTAGTTATAAATATAATAACGTATTAAAATTTATACCAAAGATTATTTACAAAGGTAATTTATATCTTTCAAATCTAGGAAGTTATAGAGTTATCAGCAATTACAGAGAGTGGCTTAAGCAAAGAGTGCCACACAGTGTATCAGATGTATTAATAGATGTATTAATAGAAATTTAAATAGCGAACTGCAATGCATTTGACCAAATAATAAAATAATTATTTAGATAATGCAGGTTGAGTCCTGCAGTAAGAACAGGAAAGGTGAAGATATCCAATGTTTTTGTTTTTTTCTGTCTTGTCCCATTTCCATTTCTCCCCAATCTACAGACAACCAGTATAGATATTCTTTACATGGTCGTCAGTGTCTTCAGGGAAGCATGGTTAACAACATTGCTCCTCCTATGTTTCATTCCAACCTGATTGATAACTCCAAAAGTGACTCTGTCTCAACCCTTAGACATAGTTACTAACGGTCTAATTTAGAATTTACCAGAGAGGGTACCTGTCTCAAACGCAACAAAGTATCCTGCCCAACAAACCCTCAGTCTGTCCGCCTCATTTAGAGCTGTGTGGACATTAAGTATTCCCATTGACTGCACCCCCCTGACTCCTACGACTGAATAATTCCTCCAATGGTGTAGGGAGCACTGGAAGAAGGCCATCACACCGTCTGCCCTGTTTAGAGAGAATGTGTAAGGCTTGTGTTTTTTCTAGTCCTGGCAGTAAGGGACAGGATCACAACAATACTAATCCCACACACTGGGAGAAAACCTCCAGGATTTGGGGATCACGCCCACTTTAACCCCTTCGATGCTCATGATGGAACGGTTCCGTCATGAGCGTCGGTTGGCCTGTGCTCATGACGGAACAGTTCCTCATGAGCCCATTGGCTCATTAGAACCTTCAGCACAGCGCAAATATTCGCGCCGCGCTGAAGGTGTTAAGAGTTTGTTTTTGAAAAACAAAATAAGTCAACAGTTTTGTGTACATCAGTAAAAACCAACAAAAAGAACTTCTGTAACAATGTATAGAGTTGGTCACTGGCTGGCACACAACTCTAAGTTTGGCAGGCGGAGTACTCTTGGGATGGCGGATGTAATATCCTACCCCATTCCTAACAGGCACACCTCTGCTGATTAGTCTTCTTGAAGGACTGCCATAAAGCAGATGGTGGGGGTCTCTTACGCACAGTGAAGAGGATCCCCTGGGTGAGGCACAGCTTTTTTTTTTCCAGAAACACTCCTTCACTTTGGCTGATAAAGTGCAGAAAGCTCACACCTCTTTGTGCCTCTGTTGTGGGTACTCCAGACTGGGGACTACCCTGCTGTGGAACATCACTGTACACAAAGACTATGTGTGGGGAGTAGCCTGGAAAGGACACTTAAAAGGAGAACCACCTCAAACCAGTTTTGAAAGCTCAGACAGTGGACACACAGCTGCCATGTGCTTTTACTGCATAAAAGTGAAACCCACTGAGCCACTTGCTATTCCATTTCCAGATTCTTTATGACCAAGAAAGGAAGTACTCGCTGGACTAATGTGTAGCCAGAGCTGATGTCTGTCTGGTAGTCAACTTGCCAGAGGTGAGGGGACATCACTCATGTCTACTTTTGCTAAAGAGCTGTTCAGCTAGACTGAAACACCTAGTCTGCCTGCTGAGAGATGGAAGGAGCATGCCAGTTATGCAGCAAGTGTGACTGTCTGGTGAAGCGAGGTATAGCTTGACACCAGTGGGGTGGGTCTGCAGAGGAAGAAGAATGCAGAGTGTGATCTGAATGCCCCAATTTCAGCGGGCCCCAGACTCTTCGCTGTGATTTCTGGTGGGTATCATAAAGCTGCGGCATGACCTGAGTCACTGCGTCTGAATCATGGAGCTGCAGTGCGACCTAAGCTACGGTACCCAAATAGTGAAGCTACAATGAGACCAGAGCTGCTGTGCTCAAATTGTGAAGCTGTCAATGCATGACCTGAGACTTCAACGTAACCTGAGTAGTGGCCCCATCCAGCTGTTGAGGACTGTGTACTTACTTCCCGTTTGAATCTGGCATATGCATGGCCGCATCGATCTGCAAACCATTAGTCTGATTAGGGCTGCATCAAGTACCCTCTGGGCCAGCCATGAGGGATCCAGCTCTTCCCTGAGCAGTCATCCGCAGCAGTCCTGCCCTTTATCAGTGACTTGACTGAAGAGGAGGTTGAGAGCAACTGCCCAGCGCAGAAGAGGTAGAATCGACAACCAGAGGAGGCGCACGACAGCCCCCTTAGAGTACCAAATGATCATGGGCTGAGGGAGGAACAGTGAACTGAAAGAAAGACTGAGAGTAATAGTAGGAATATGGGGATAATTAGCAATTGATCCTAATCACGCTAGGTATTTGTCTCAGGAAAGAAACCACCTGATCTCTAAGGGGGACCCAGAGGCAATAGAGGAATGATACGCAGAAATACCCCATCATTAGGTCACTAAATTGCATCATGTGCATCTTCTGATTTGTAATATTCCGTTCTAGTGTGTATTGAAGTACTTTTCTTCTTGAAAGTCAAACATTGGATTGGTCAATCATATATTATACAAATGTTTCTTAGTTGAGAACGGACCTTAAGCCCGCCCACACTATCTCTTAGTGTCCATTGGGGGCGCTGGGGCGTTGCCCCACTAATGCCACAGCCCTATTAAAATTCTTCATTTTACTTTTCCGACACTAATTCCAATCAGAACTCCTGATTGGAGTTAGTGTTGGTGGGGGCGGGGCAGGGCTGCGGCAGCACTCAGGGAGTTGAGTGACAGCAGCGCACTAGACAGTCACAGCAATAGTGCGCATGTTCGTTTTTGGGCTTGTAATTTCTACGATCAGCCCGAACATGCGCACTAGCCTTCCCCTTAAGAGACCGAGAGTTGCTTCATGCCGCAGCCCCCGGTCTCCTAATGGGCAGGGAGTATCCCTACCCTCAGCTAATCCTGACACTGCTGGAGCAGCGTCAGTAGAGGGGTTGGCAGTGACTTCGCAGCTGTTCCTGTTTGTTGAAGAGCGCGGGACCCCGTCCCAGGAACAGTCGAGCAGAAGCCCCGCGGACCGGTACGTTTTCTTTTATTATATTTTAATTTTAAAGTGGGGTAGTAATTCGCCGCCTACCGGCAGGTTACCATTACTTCCCACAGCCAAGGTTTCCTCTGAGGTTCTTCTTATGTCATGTCTTCGGCATTTACTGAGCTCACTTCTGCCATGTATTTGTCCCCATAGCGGTTCTGGAGCCTGTGTATATACGCATGTCTAGTCCAACCTTCTTCCAGCGTCTGTGCTGCTGCCTTTATGCCATATTACAGATTCTGTTAAGATCAGACTGTACGGGGTCGGATTCTTGGTTGATCTCAGCATTCATTTGGAGGTGTGATTTGGGCTCCAGGGTAGTGGCATCAGTTGACTGGTCAAACTGGACAGTGGGAAGCACACAATCAAAGAGTGAAGGTTAGGCGTGGGTTTTTTAGTTAAGTCAGGAAAGTGGCGCTCAGGCTATTGCGTGTGCTAAATATGGACCTGTATCAGTGCAGTGCTGCCAGGTCGGGGGAGTAACCTGATAACCCCCGGGGAATGTGGGAATGACAGGATCCACACTGTAAAGTAGGCACAGTCCTGCACATGTGGTGAGGATATTTGTAATAGTACATTCAGTTTCAAAGCGTTATATCAATGCAGTGGTCGACACCAGTATAAGTTCAAAACGTTTCTTTATATTGAGGCAACGACTATGTTGAACAAAGCAAACCGGCCGACACGTGTTTCGTCACTGGGAGAGGTCCCGTGACTCATCAGGGCTATAAGCGATTGTATCAGAAGATGAGCAGGCTCCCAGTCACCAGTGATACTTCCAACCTGGTTGGGGGCGAGCGGGAGACTGGAGGAACTGCGAATATAGGCGCTGAATGGCGCGCCGCGCTGGTAATGAAGAACAGATGAAAATAAAGGCTGCGGGCTGGGGATGGACCTAACGGCGTGTTTGGAGCAAAAAGGCCAGGGCGGGTACGTCAAGGGCTTGAAAGGTAGATGAACCTGGGATAACAGGAGTAGGAGGTCCAGTGTCCGGCTGGTGCAGTCACTGACTGCACCAGCCTGCAAGGGGATCTTTATTCCCGTTTAAAAGTGCAGGCGGGTTGCTGCCTGCACAGCGAAACATGGAGCAGCCTTATAGTAGCTGCTCCACATATCACATGAATGCACTGCCCCCAGGGCCGCACATTCCCCATAATGCGGGGCATTTTCCTCATTGGACCGGTCACATCTTTTTAAAGGTGCGTCTGGTGCAATGAAGAAAAATGTGCAGCATGTTTAATGCAGCCCATGATTTCTTTGATATGCTTTGGAAGGAATGCAAAAAGTACTTTTGACCTGATCAATGCATCTCAGTTTAAGGTGATTTTGGGTATGTGTTTGTTAATGTTGCATAATCCTCATATTATTTGTGCCACTCCTCTTTGCAATTCATTGACGTTCTAGCATCTGCCCTTGAGTCATCTGGTGTATATTCACTTTATCTACTCCCAAAGCCTGGTGAGTGTCCAACTTGCACGGCTCATCTCCCCCTCTTTCCCAATTGGCAAGGAGACAAGACAGGTTTGTCCCCTTCACCCCCCCCCCCTGCTATTTACCCTTGCCAGTGAGCCTCTGTCAGTGCACCTCAGGAGGTGGGAGCAATCTGGGGAAGCCCATTAGAGGATGGGACTCATTCTGAGTCACTTTACGAAGATGACCTCCTGGTATACCTCAAGGATCCTCTACTGTGATACCACAGAACTGGGTCAGATCCTTGGGGACTTTGCGGGCGTATCATTGGCGGCTGGTAATTTTAAGAGGGATGGGGGCATACGGACGGCACACAAATGCACACGCACACATGCACACTCACAGCCATGCCTTCACACATGCGCACACACACACAAACACACCCACTGAAAAAACTCATTACCAAACATTCATACATACACACATGCATGCACCAAACATTCATTTTGTTTAAAAACACACACCTACCTGCAGCTCTCCCTCGAAGGTCCCAGGCGGCTTGGGACTGCTGCCTTTCAGCCGATGAGGGAAGGCAGCAGTCCCATTGTCTTCACAGAGTGAGGTGGGGTCAATGAGACTGCTGACCCCACCCCACTCTGTGATAAAGCGTCACTTATTGATACTCGACCCTCGATGCTTCGTGGCTTAAAACTAAAGCGCCCAGGTGCGAAGCAATCAGTGACGGTACCCCCGTCACTCAGGAGAGGGCCTCAGGAACCTTTGCTGAACTGAGGAGGTCACGCCCACAGGAGCTGTGACTTCCTCAGCCCAGCAAAATTCAGCTCAGGCAGCCAGGAGCCAGGAGCCAGCACAATTAGCAAATGTCTGGCGCCTGGCTGCCTGCCCTGAAAATGAACAGTGTCTGTCAGGCTGACCTTTGTTATGCCTGACAGACACTGTTCGTGAGGGACAAAAGTTGGGGTGGGGCGTAGCTCCTCAGTCCCAATGGACCGGCTGCGACTGGGCTGAATCTAATATGCATGGGAAATGGGCTAAATCCTGCACTTTCTCACTTGCTCCTGTTGTCCCTCGAGCTAACCCTGAGAATTCACTCCATTGGGAGTGTACCTCCTTCCGATAGTTAGGAATCAGAATCTACTATTCTGAACAGGACTTATTGCATGGCAACCAGATGAAAACCATTACTGTCCTGACTTCTCAAGTGGTCTCAATTGCACTTTCTAAAATGATAATTCTCCCTCACCTCATATTATTTTACAAATGAACCTATTGCACTTTCCCGTAAGTTCTTCACAGCCTTGGATATGCTCCTTGTGGAGCTTCTTTGACATACGGGTCGTAGTAGGGTGCCTCTTGCCAAGTTGGCCCTCCTTGTTGAAAGGGGTGGGTGGGTTGGGTGCACCGGACTGCAAGCTGTATTTCTTCTCTGCTCAACTTCAGTGGCTTAGTCATTAGCCGATGGAGCTCTCCATTGTGGGTCCCCCCCTGATGAACTTAATGAGCTACTCATTTCTGGATTTCGGTGCCCAAGTTCCCTCCTCCATCTGCTCCACCTCGCACTGTGCTTCAATGCTGGGACTTTGCACCATTCAAGTGACACCCTCCCTTACGCTGCTCCCATCCCCCGTGTGATTTTCCTGACCTTTACAGCCCCTCAGCAGGGGTGATTTGACAAACTGGCACCACTAAAATCTCGATGCATTAGGAGACCTATTTGACGACGGCGGTCTCCTTCGTTTGATGACCTCTCCGGCCAATTTGCATTACACAGAAGGTAATATTTACCTATGGTTGCATACTACTCATTCTCCGAACGCATTTTGTCTATTACAGACTCAGATCTCGAGACACACTTTCTTGTCCAGGTTATCTACACTACGTGGCTGGGTGCAGGCATTTCATTTGGTTTTACAAAGCACTCCTGCTACATTCAATTTGATCAATAAACTCCCTTAAAGAATTATGGGAGGAGGACAGTGGTATGGCTATCCATGATTTGGAGTAGACTCAGGCATTGGACTATCCCCAAGATGTCTTCTGCAATGCCAATTCAAATTGCTCCAATATTACATTCTTTAAAGAGCATCATATTTTTTCCTTCAGCTACTGCTGTCTGCTCCTGCTGCTCCACCGCGCCGGCTGACTTCCAGCATATGCTTTGGTTATGTCCCACATTGACACCGTATTGGACTACAGTTGTCACCTTGGTCTCATCTCCCACCACTAAACCTATTGCCCTGGTAATGATGACACTTGGCATCTATTAGCATTCAAAAACTGATAAGGTTGTGTCTTGGTTCTCAATCTTGGCCCTTTTCCTGCCAAAGCGCACACTCACCTCCCACTAGAAAATAATCCCTGCCCTCTCATCGCAACATGGTCCACCAGCCTCTTTTAGTATTGTTCAGAAAGTACAACCCTACTCAGGGAGGAGTTAATGGGTCTCCATAGGAATTCAATTACCTCGTACTGGGATGCCATCCTGGAGGAATTGAAGTTGACCTTTACCAATGAGATGCACTTTCTCCCCCTACTCTAAGCCCAGCCTAGCTCAGCCTTTCTTCTCAGAATGCACCCACACTCTACAGTGCAAGGCTCCTCCCTGCCTATTTAATCAAGCCCCACTCGCCCAGTTTCATAAACCCAGCCCTCAGGATCGCATCCCTCTCGATCCACTGCCTTCCAACTACAGCAAGCCCACTTGAACCTTCACCCATACCTTTATGCCCACCTCACTCGTTCTACAGGTTTATTCACCTGCCAACTTCACTTAATGGTCAATTTATCCTCACTTCTTATACGCTGTAGACGATATGGACATAACAATGCTTCATGGCTGTGCGATCCAGCTATATAAACTCTGTCTGTTCTGCTTGCTATGGGTTAAGTAAAACTTTCAATAAAATATATTTTAAAAAAATTAGTTGGGCCATAGCAGCAATTCAAATGGATTCTAATTATTGTATGAAATATTGTTTAAAGATTAAGGGCCTGAACGTCCGCAAGACCAAAGTTACTCCACCTTGGCTGCCAAGTTAAGAAATGCCTGCCAAGCTGGCGATCATTTCAAAAGCATTGACAGGAACCGCTGTCACTGCTGTTCCTGTCAATGCTTTTTTAAGTTTGACTCACTTATTTTTTTTTAAGCTGGATTTTCTTTTTGAAAATAAAATAAACGCTCCCCTTGCCATAGGAGGTCTTTTCTACTGTGCAGTTTTCACAGCCCCCTACCACCAGGGTTTAGCTTCGCACACTTAGGCCATCTCATGTAACATCACAAATTGGTATCAATGCACCTTTAAGGGGAGAGGCTGGACGGCTTGAAAGAGAGGGTAGGTCGCCAAACCCATCAGGATCTAGACCACTTACCGCCACTCTGTAGAAACAACTTCAAGAATGGATGATGCACATCACAAGAGGCCATCTCACCATATGCCCGTGGACTGTCAACATTTCGCATAGTGCCACTGGTGATTCACTGTTGCTACAGGTCACACCCAGTCTTTGTATGTTCATATGGTGAGCCTAAGCTACAGTATGCATGTAAAAGTATTATCTGTGTCGCTGATGTTCTTCTTTAGTGTACATTTTTCAGAGTAACTTACACAACAATTCCGACATTCTCAGCATAACAGCCATTTCATATTTTGAAATTATAGTACCTACTTGGTTCGATTTGAGTGGCTGAATGTTGGGATGACCAGTGAACAGTGGCCTCAGCAAAATGGCATGTGTGGATCAGTCACATTGGTGGTGATGCAGGTATATGTGAATATGTTTCTATACCCCAGAGGATGGCACATGTTCCATTGACCACTTTGCACATTGGTCTTATTGTGAGTAGACCAGTGGTCAAAGTGGGTGGGATCGGCAGGGCGCGGCGTACCCCTAAATCTTTACTTCAACAGATATCGTTCCCCTACTTTTTTATATTAAACATGCATCCCAAGACGGCAAAAATAGCCAAGGCCTGCAGATACGGCTCGGTGTTTGTGGCCGTTCGGGGACGGGTGGGGTGGACAGAGAAGGAAAAGGACTCTGTCTTTTCCTTCTTGCCCAGAGAAGACAAGGACAATATCCACTTCTGCTCTGCCACTGGCAGCTGCCCCCCTCTCTCTCTCTCCCTCTGATTCCATTTCTTTCTGTCTAGCAGCTGCTCCTCACTTACTGAAAACCGTGACTTCAACAAACGTCGCCTGTGAAATGGATCAAAAAAAGAAAAACACTTTTGCTGGAAATATCGTCTTTTTCTGACATTTTTCTATTTCAAAGAGCAGCTTCGGGAATAAAATATTCAAGATATGAAAAATAAATACATAACTAAATAAAGTGAGACAGAGTGGTCACAAAGTAGCATGATTGATTTTATTCTCACCCAAACACATCAGCCTCACTTTACAGAGTTTGCCAGTGAAGAGCAACTTTAGTTTTCTTGTCTTTCTTTGAACAGCTTTATTTTCTCTCGGTGGAGAAGTGCACCAATCCTGGTGGTACTGCAATGCCTGATCGATGGGCTGATTGGAAAACAAAATGTGTACCACGGCTCTGTGTTCACTGATGTGGTCCTTTTTAACCATACTGTTTATGTTTTGTAAGGATATAAGCAATGAACATTGAAATGGGTCTCTTCGGGGCTCTGTAGCCATATCTTTAACTTTTCAGGCAAAAGCACTCACTGATTTCTTTTTTTTTCTTTTTTTTCTTTCTTTTTTGTGTCCTCATACATGCCACCAGTAAATTGATACTCTGAATTAGCGCTCTTCAAGCCACTGACACAACCTTCTGTTACGGCCCTTGTGGTTGTGGATAGCCTTTGAAGATTGCCCAGAGGTAGGGTTGTTACCCGTCCAACTTCCTCTCGTAATGGTGCTTGCTGCGTAGGAAGGACAGGACCACAAGACCTCTGGCATAATCATTGGACTATTAGGTTATTTTTCGCTCCAAGTTTTTAGCACCGACCACAGTTTAGCAGACTTTTCACCCCCACATAAAGTATCTAGTTTACTCACCACCATGATGTTTTTGAGACAGTCTGTAAACGTCGGAGAGAGCGCCGACTTCCAAACTTTACAGATCTCTCTTCTAGCGATCACTATTACATAAAAAATAAACTGTGATAGGTAACTATTGACAACATAATCCGGAATAAGACCAAAAAAACCCAAACTGGGGGTACATATAATTGGAAAAGATAGTACCTCCTCCAAGAACTTACACACTTGTCCCCAAAAGTTGCTTATATTAGGGCAATCCAAAAACATATGAATATCATTTGCATCTTGTGAGTTACATCTGGGACAAAGATACTGGGTTACTGACAATTTGGAAAGTTTAGCTGGAGTCCAGTATACTCTATACATTGTGTATAAATGATTTCTTCTTAAATTGGACGGTTTGATTACTTTCTGAGATATCGAAAAAGAGTCTATCCACAGTTTTTCCAGATTTTCCAAGTTATCAGTGATCGGGACCATACTAAGATCCCATAGTTTGGTGATTTCTGATTCCAGATTATCTTTGTAGTCTAATAAAGTTTTATAACATTGAGCGGTCTCTCCTTTCCTACCACTACAGCTACTAATAAATCTCAAAAAAAGGTTTTCGTCCTCGGTACCCCAATGTTGGCTTTCCCACCAGGCAGAGAGTTGATAAAATTTAAATCTCGTAAGAGTACCGCCAGTTATACCAACCAGAAAGTCCCAATCTAAAACTCTTGATTCATCGCAAAAATCTCCCCATCTAGAAAGACCAGCTCTCTTCAGGGGAAGGGCCAATTGGTCAGTTAAGCATTCAGGGGTGCCGGGGGAATCCCAAATCGGGGCGTATAAGTGGTAGTAGGGAATATGTAATAACTTGCAGCTCTGTGTCCAATAATATAAAGCGGCCTTCAAAAGCTTTAGTCTAACCTTTTTGAAGAATTTTTTATCACCAAATTTAAACAAAAAAAAGTCTGCATCATATGGAAGGTCTTGCAGCATTGCCTGAAACAGCAAACTGTTGGAAGTTGAGTCCAATTTATTGGCTAATAACCCTAAAATTTTTAAGTTGAAAGGCATAACAATAAAATAATAAGTCCGGAAGAGATAGTCCACCTACTTTCAATCCTCTCCTCAACTTCTTCCAAGCTATCCTTGGAGTTTTAGTTGCCCAAATAAAGGATCCTATCCTACTTTGCAGATTAATAATATCTTTTTTGTTAAATATTAAAGGAATAGAATTAAACAAAAACGTCACCTTAGGTAGGATAATCATTTTAACTAAATTAACTCTACCATAAATATTGAAAGGAAGTGCATTCCACCTGGACAAAAGTGTTTTAATCTCCTTTATTACTTCTTCCCAACTAGTCTTAGAAATTTCCTCCAAATTCTGGGTTAAATGAATACCCAGATATCTCATCTTTGGTTTGGCTTCTGGAATAGGAACTGGGATGTTCCAACACATAACATCAGTTTTATCCCGATTAATGGAATAACCAGAAACAGAACCAAAATCCTCAGCTAGGCTAAATAATCTTGGGATTGCTACTAGTGGATTAGAGGTATAAAGGAGAAGGTCATCTGCATATAGTGCAGTCCTAATAGGTAGCTCTCCAATACTAAATGAAGAGATTATGGGGTCTTGCCTTAAAACACAAACAAAGGGCTCGATATATATATCAAACAATAATGGGGACAGGGGACATCCCTGTCTCGTCCCTCTACAAACATTCAACCACTCTGACAAACCCCCATTCACCAAAATCTTAGCTCTCGGGCCCCTGTATAACGTTTCAACGCCTTTTATATAAATCTCAGGAAAGCCAAATTTCTTCATCACTCTCCATAAATAAGGCCAGTTCACTTGGTCGAAAGCTTTGGCAGCGTCTATCGCCACAATCGCAAGTGGCTTTTTCTTCTGGATTGCATAGTCTATCGCGCCAATCACTTGAAATGTGAGTTCGTTCAGTTGTCGACCTGGGATAAATCCTCGCTGATCGGGGTGAATAATAGTCTTTATAACCTTAGCCAATCTACTTGCTAATATGCCCGAGTAAATTTTTAGGTCAGAGTTCAAAAGTGAAATGGGTCCGTATGACCCTATTTTTTCCGGGTCTTTATTCGGTTTTGCAATTAATGAGATTGTAGCATCTGACCAAGAGGACGGAATTTGTTCTCCCTGGATAAGAATATTGTTAAATAATGTCTGTAGTGGGCCCAAAATTTCATCTATGTTGTCCTTATAAATCTCTATTGGCAGACCGTCTGGGCCTGCTGCTTTATTCCTTGTCATCTTCTTCACTTGCGATCTAATCTCCCCCTCAGTTATTTCCTTTACCAAGAAGGCTATATCTTCATTGCATGATTGTGGTAAGTTTCCCAGGATAGCCAATTTTTCTAGTTCAACAGTTGAATTATTAATATTTTCTGAATAAAGTTCTTCGTAAAAGGATCTAGCTTCCTCCTTAATCTCGCCATCTTCAGACAGAACAAGACCCGTCCTTCTTTGTTTTAAAATTTTGATGTTGTTCCTGGTCCTCTCCGACCTGGCTTTCCAGGCTAGCAATGACCCACATTTTTCCCCATATTCAAAATTTCTTAGTTTGCTTATTTCCCATTTATCTCTAAGTATTTTTTCATTTCTTAACCTGAACTTTGTTTGTAACTCAGAAAGTTCTTTTTCCAATCTTGATATACCAGATTGATCATTGGGAATGGCAGAAAGAAGTTGCTGTTCTTTTAGTTTAATCGCTCTAAGATCATTAATATCCATTTCTTTTTTTAGCTTTCTAGTCAGAGCCATTTGGGAACCATATATTCCTCTTAATACAGATTTAAATGCGTCCCATATTATGTAATCTGGGGCTGTTTTGTGGTTAAGCAAAAAAAACTCTAATATATTCTCCTTGACTTTTATCTTATACTCTTCGTTTAACAGAATGGTCCTATCCAAAGTCCACCTATATTCTGAAAAGTTCTTTTGGAAATTAATATTTAACTCAACTACTGAGTGGTCAGACAGCCCGATTGGAATATAAGAAATGGATTTAGTATCTGCAAGCAGTGATCTATTAATCAGAAAAAAATCTATCCTAGAGAATTGATGATATTTTTTACTGTAGAAAGAAAACTCACTACGGGTACCGTGCTTAACTCTCCACACATCACACAGCAGATGCTCCTTCATGATATTTTTCAAAGCTAACAAAGATTTCTTAGGGCAGTTATATTTAGATTTAGAGGTGCGGTCTATTGCAGGATCTAATAGCAAATTGAAGTCACCTCCTAATACAATAGGTATAGTATATTGCAACATATGTTTTTCTAATTTCTGTAAAAAACATGGCTTGTCCTCATTTGGGCCGTAGTAAACCCCACATAGAAATTTAACTGCACAAATTGAAACAACTGCAACTAACCACCTGCCTGTCTGATCTGTGGCCCAGTGATGCATAACAATTCCTTTATTTGTACAAATTATTATCGCCACCCCTCTCGTGTTACCTGATTGTTTTGAACAAAAAATATCTTGAACCCATTTGCTCTTAGTAAAAATTTTCCTACATTCATCTGCTTCCAAATGGGTCTCTTGTAGCAGGATTAAAGAAGCCCCTTTATTCTCCAGAAAATGGAGAACATTTAATTGTTTCTTGCGACTCCCTAAACCGTTCAGATTCCAGGAAAGGATTTTAGTATGCCTAACTTGAGACATATCGAAGTTTTAAACTATGAGTTGTGGCTTGTCCAGAGCATATATAGTGACAATTAAATTTAAAAGAAAAATAATACTTTAAGGCGCATGAGGACTTTTTTAACTACTTTTTTCCCCTAACCCTTGTGAACCCACCCCCCGGGGAACCCTTCCCTCCTGATTGGCGAAAATACGCCCTAGGAGGCCCCGAACCTCTGATGCCCTCCCTATAAAGAGATGTCGGTCTCTATATCCCCGTCTATACCTGTTTTTATTTCTTTATTTACCTGGAGTTTTCCCCTTTCTTTTTTTTTTTTTTACTTTATCTACCTACTTTACTGAATCTCACCTCACCGCACCACACTCATTATTTTTCGTGGTTATTTCTTTTTTTTTTTTTCCCATATAAACCCTTGTCAATCACCCCACAGCGTGTTATGTTTTTTTTAAATTTATTTATTTATTTATTTATTTATTTATATATTTTTTTTTAATAACTCTCACTCTCACTCTCATCTCTTTTAAGCTTACTTGAAATTGGGCAATTAATAGGAGGTACAATGGACACCCCAAGTACACACTATTCTTCCTGTTCTTTCATCCTAGCCAAAACTGCGTCAGCTTCCTCAGGGAAATGGCAAGTGTACATTTTATTGTTCCACATAACTTTGAGGAGCGCTGGAAATTTCATATGGACCTGTGCCCCGTAAGAACGTAATTCTGGCATCCTAGAGCCTAGTTCCCATTGTCTTTGAGCAGTTTTACTTCCTATATCAGATCTGATGTGGTAGGGATTAGCACGAAAATGTAAGGAAGTGCGAGATAAACATCTAGTAAGAATCAACTCTTTTATGCTATAGGTCTGAAAGTATACCAAGATCTTCATAGGCGCCTTTCGATCCGGATGTAACTTAAATGGATCTCTATGAACCCGCTGAATCTCAGCTTCCAAGTTAATATCCGGTCTATCCTTAGGAATATCTTCCCGCAGCAGTCTGCAGACAAATCCTTTAATATCTTCCACTTCTGCCCCTTCCGGAATTTTTAAGATCCTCAGGTTATTACATCGTAGTTGAGTTTCTAACCTCTCCAGATCCATTGTTCGAGTCCGATTCTGAGCTTTTAAGGCAACTATGTCTTGAGAGTTATTTTTTGAGGACTCTGCAAGTACAGATACTTTCCCCTCTAGAGTGCTTGTTCTGACACTAATGCCCTCAATTTTGGCCTCCAGAAGGTCGAATCTGTCATGCAGTCCTTTCTGATTCTTTTCGGAAATCTCAAATCTTTCCAACAAATCCCCTCTTAATGAGTGAAGTAGGGAGCCCAGGCTTCTCTCTACCGCATCACTTCCTCCGCAGCCCCCGACCTCCTCATTTAAAGGTGAGAAGAGACCATCGCTTTCCAGACTCGGTATATGCACTATATGGGGGGCTGCCAGAGAAGATTGGGGCTCTGTATTCTGAGATATTTGATCACCACTCCCTAGATGCTCGCCGGGCTGTATATCGGTATAGTTCGGGGGAGGTTGTACTGTACCCACACTTCCAGTTGCCCCGGGTACCTCTGTAGAATTAGCTAGTTCCAAGGCTGTGTATTTGTTACTTAGAGGAAAAATAGCTAGAAGAGGGGAAGCTGTGGTCATGCTCGTACTCTCAGTGAGGTTTCCTGCGGACTTCACGAGCCCACGCTGGTTATTTGTTTCTCTTATCTCTCCTTCCTCTGTAGTAATAGTCTCGATATTTGCCTCAATGTTGTTTGCTCTAGATGAC
Organism: Lissotriton vulgaris; assembly: GCF_964263255.1. Taxonomy (NCBI): domain Eukaryota; kingdom Metazoa; phylum Chordata; class Amphibia; order Caudata; family Salamandridae; genus Lissotriton; species Lissotriton vulgaris. The sequence goes on along the minus strand of NC_141695.1, from coordinate 615,930,912 downwards.
ACTGCTTGCTCCATAATTTTAAAATAACTCTTAAGTGAAGGAGTCCCTTTCACAGTTTGGGTCTGTTTTGAACCTTTAGTCTTCCCCCTTCGTGCCCCCCCTTTCTTACTTTGCTTACAGGGTGAAATAGGGACCGCTCCTTCCACCCTCATGTAAATCAGCTGTATTTAGAACTCCTTTCTTCTTAAGTTCTTGTTTAGAGCGTAGCTGATAACGATTCTTAGCCGCACTTCTTTTTTCACTACTACTGCCAGAAACAGTCTCTTTAGAGGATAACTCAGATAACTCAGGTAATTTAGGAGAGCCAACTGTAGATTCACCACTGAAGGCAGCCTGTGAACTAGGGATATCACGCTGGAACTTAGGCGCTGCTTTATCTGCCTCCATGCACCCAGCCAAATCACCACAGGCAGGAGACACTACAACTATAGTAGGGACACGCCGTGTGAATACTGCTGCTGCCCGATACCAGAAGGCTGCTCTCGAGCGCAGCCATGCATTGTAACAGCTTACCCGAACTCCAGTATATTGCTCTACTTGCGTGTAGTTGCTGCCGTGTGCTGCGCCGTGTCCTGTCTCCCCTAGCTTCCAAGTCTCTTCGTGTCTCGCCACCCGATGCAGCTGCCCCGTTCTAGGCTCCTCCGCGTACCTCCGCTCGAATTCTCGCTCTCGGTCCTCCCCTCTCATTCCAATACTCAGTTGAGTAGGTCCTAGCGCCTCTGGCTTCTCTGCAACCCTTGTTCGGCAGTTTTACAAACCGCGACCGCTGACCGCAGAAAAAAGAAAAAAAAACTCAACAATTGCGCAATATATCGTTAATCGAAAGCAAGCTCCATATCTCACCATTAAGCAAACCGCAATCCTCCATCAGGATACAGGATACGAGACCCGCCGAAGAGCTCTGTAAGGCTTAGGAACGGAGCCTCACAGCAGCCGTTAGCCTGCCGCCGCCATGTTCCCCTATGTTCAAAGCACTCACTGATTTCTGAATAATGAGTGTAAAAGTGTTAAGGTTAACCATGTTGTTCTTGCTTACATTTCCCATGCTTTACTTATTCTTGCATTCCCTATGAGTGTTTGCTTTTTCCAGTATGTTGTTACTTTTTTTTTAGGCAGCATATCGCTCTTGTCTAGTGGGCAATTTGAATTGAGTCGCACCCAGGTGTTTTTAGCAGGGCACAATTGGGCTGTAGTTAAAGACAGTGTAAATTTCTCTCTATGGTCAGAGCTGCCGAATGTGGAACTGGGGAATCTCTACTGGTTAAGCGCTGTTGCTGCCCAGACGAACAGGAGACCTGTTGATACCTTCATTTGCTGCTGCTTGCCCTCCCGCCTCCCGCCTCGCGTTGCCCGACTCCACTGACATCTGGGAGTACGAGGTGGCCGAGAGGAGCGCGGTCGAGGGAACTACATTTCCCAGAAGGCCAAGCGGCGCACGCCGCGTCACCAGCGCGCCTGGAGGCGCTGAAATAGCGGATCACCCCCGTCTCGCGGGACGCGAGCGGGACGCCGGACGAAGCCCGGACAAAGGGCGGGCCGTCTGAGGCCGTCCGAGGTTGGCCAAGGTTGGGTTGGGCCTGGTCTCTTTGCTCGCTGCTCTGGAGCTAACACCTCTGCATATCGACACCTTCTTTGCAGATTGCTACGTAAGTTACATTGACTTTGGTTGTTTATAAAGTGTATGATGCCTCCTAAAAAGTTAACCACTCCTAGCAACTCTATTGAGAACTATCTGGTACAAGTTGTTGAAAAAATTAACAACGATAGAAGAGCCTCTTTGGGAATAGACTCATCTATCCAATCTCCCTTTATTGACATCGAGGCTGACGATCCCTTTGGCCTTCTAATCAACAATAGCACTAATAGTGCTACACCTGACTTGTTTCCAGATACTATCACTATACAGCCCAGTGGTACCGTTGCTGGAGCTGAAGACCTTAGCGTCAATGAGGTACTGTCTGACATAATTATTAGTCAGGATCATTCTACCTCCCCTCCAGCATCCGTCCCGGGTAAACGGGAATGTCTCAGGTCAGCTAAGAATAAAGTAGCAAACCCCCCGAGGAAACACTCTGAGGAAGAGGAGCATGACCTGACTAATGAGGCGTATGTTACACTTTCAAATGCCCAATTTAATAAACTACTGGCTCTGATGGACACAAAAATCAAAGGTGTGGTCAAACCCCTGGTTAGCAAAATAGATAAGTTAACTTCTGAGGTTAACCGACTGGAAGGTCTATTACAAAAAACCATGGGTGAGATAGGGAAACTTCCGGAAAATGTCTCTGCAAAGATAGAGGAATCTGTAAACAAATCAGTAACTACAGCTGTTAGTGGTCTCATCCCTGCCCCTGTATCAAACCCCCTAATGGCATGTAATAACACTTTACCTGGTGATTCCCATATTACCTCGATCCCTGCTCCTGCTGTTGAAGACCCATTTATTGAAAAAGGGACTTTCGAGCTTGTGGTTGAAGCTTCCCCACTGGTACTTGTCCTTGCCAATGTTCCTCCCTTGGCTCAAGGTGAGCGGGAAACAACGTCTTCTCTAAGAAACAAATCCTTATCATGGTTAACCACCAACATGATAATTACTCCCTGGGGAAAGCAGCAACTCTCTGAAGAGCTCGTCAAAGCGAGAAGGGTACAGTGGATCGGGGACAGGGTGAAAAAATTCAAAGGGGAGTGTGTCGTCCTCCATTTCTCTGACCCTGGGGTCTTGCCTAACATCTTACCAAACATCTTACCACCACAAAGGCGAACAACTTCAATCGTTCCATTGACTTTGGACTTCTTCTATCCTAGAAAGGGAAGCGGACCAAACTCAAGTATTTTAAGAACCAAATGGAACATTGTGACTAAGAGGGGTAGAAAGGATGTTGCTTCAGTGGACTGGGGTCTGGGGTTGGAAAATCGTTTTTCTGCATTGTCTAACTTAAGTGATTGCGATTGACAACCATCTACCTGTAATTCTGTTACCGAGCCTCTTTGTGCCAAAAGTATACCTGATTTAGCCTGTAATTTAACAACAACTAGCCCTCTGGGGCTGATGTCTGTCGATTTACTTGGGTTATCTAATGTTACAACCATAAACCAGGCTACAGGGGGTAGGACATCAAACAAGCATATTACAAACCCCGGTACTCTTATGACACCTATTTCAGGGAATCTTTTGTCATGGAATGTGGCTGGAATATCTTCCAAAATGGACAGCGCTGATTGGTTTGAATTTATTAACAAGTATGACCTCTGTATCTTTCAAGAGACTTGGGCGTGTGAGCCTACTTTTGCATTGGGGTATGTAAATTTTCATGTTCCTGCTATTAAGGGCCCTAAAGGGCGGCCGATGGGGGGCCTTACCATATGGGTTAGGCAGTCTTTAAAAATTGCTGTAAAATGTGTGGAACTTGACCAAAAAGACATCCAGCTTATCAGATTGACCAGTGATTTACCCATCTCCATGGATATTTATAATATCTATGCTAGAGGTGGCAGCAAAGGTAGATCTGAGGTTCTTATGTGCCTTTTTACACTTCTTGAGACCCATTCTGCAGGAAAAAACATTCTAATTGCAGGTGATTTGAATCGGACATTCGAACCTCTCATCACTGGTGATTCTCCTCTGGGATCGGAGGAAGATAAGCTTTGGGACATTCCCACACTAGAGTCCCCCCCGATAACTCGGTGGACGGCTGACATCCTAGGTCTAAACGCTATGTGCTTGGAGCATGGGCTACGAGCCCTGAACGGCCGAACCCAATCAGACCGTGTTCCCGCCATGACGTTTAATAACGGGCAAAGCAAAAGTCGCATTGACTACGTCATCTGCAGTATATCGATATGGTCATCTCTCAGTGACATGGTAGTTACAGCCAGGATAGAAAGCGACCACGACCCGCTATGCGTCTCACATAATTGGTGGACACCTAACGTAATTACTCCAAACCCTTGTGACCTACTTGTGCCCCCAACGATCACGCCATCCAATAACATGCGTAGGTTAAGATGGTCCGGTGTTAAGACTGACCAGCAGGCCCTGGAAAAGATAGGAGCAGCGGCAGACAAGGCCATTCAGGCACTGGAAAATATTACTGCTTATGTACAAGGACAAGAAGATGTCAACATAGTTCATACGACTCTCTTTAATGAAGTCAAAAACTTTTTCTTAAAACCCGCACGAAATAATAGGGCTTGTCCATTTAAATCAGCAAAGTGGTACAATCAAGATTGCAGGGCAGCAAGATTTAAACTAGGAGCTGCAATCAAAAGCAATAAATTGAGTGAGATTCGGTCTGCCAGGAAGCACTATAAAAACTGTATTGCCAGGGCAAAAAGAGACCGGGACGAAGACCACTGGCAGAAACTGAGATGTGCTAGTGAAAGTAGAAATTCTAGACAATTTTGGCATATTGTCAAATGGGGCCATGATAGATCTCCAGAGCCTCCCAACAATAATGTCCCTCATGATGCCTGGGTTAAGTTCTTCAGCGAGCAGTACTCTTCCAGAGATCAGCTTGTTAGCAACTCTAACCTAATATATCTGTTCGCAGATGAAGATATTTTTATGCTAAGCGAAATCCTGATTGCCCTGAAATCTGTTCATAGGGGCAGAGCCCCGGGTAACGACGGAGTCCCGGCGGATGTCTTCTTAGATGACACCGACAGGTGGAGCAAGTACATCTGCCTTCTACTAAACCATATAGCCAGGGGCGCTGAAATCCCGGTATCCTGGCGGGGTGCTGTCATTATCCCAGTATATAAAAAGGGGGATCGTGCCCAACCCTGTAATTACCGCCCAATCAGCCTAATAGACACGGTCCAAAAAGTGGTAGGACGTGTAATTATCAATAAACTGCTTGATTGGGCTGAGGAGCAGAACGTCCTATCCCCCTTTCAGGCTGGGTTTCGCAGAGCAACTAGCACTGTAGACCAGGTTTTCCGCTTCCAACTGATACAATGGCGGACAGTGGTCCTGGGCGGATGCAGTCTCTACGCAGCTTTTGTTGACCTACGGGCTGCATTCGACCTGGTGCCGAGGGCAAAATTGTGGGAAGTGTTGGCAGCTCTGGGGGTCCCGATGATTATTTTAACCTTGATCATGAGACTCCATGAGGGCACTTATGCTAAGATCCAATGGGGTGGCTACGGCAACGATACTATTGACTTCCCTGTCGAGCGTGGGGTTCGACAGGGTTGTTCAATGGCACCGACATTGTTTACTCTTTTTATAAACAGAATTGTTCCCCGTATGCAAGCTGAGTCCGTAGATGCTCCCTCACTCGCTGGTGCAAAAGTTCCTATTTTAATGTTCGCAGACGACACCTTAATTTTATCAAAATCCCCTAGCGGTCTGCAAAAGGCATTGGTAATTTTCGACAAATTTTGTAGTGATCATGGCTTGGAGGTAAACGCAGCTAAAACAAAACTCATGGTTTTTAATCCTTGTAGGAATTTTAAATCCAAAATAACCATGAGTGGACGCTGCCTTGAAGTAGTGAATTCTTTTACCTATCTGGGGATACATATCTCAAATGACAACAGATGGAACCACCACTTAAATCTGGCAGTATTAAGACACAAACAACTGGCTGGTACCATCATTAAGGAGCACATGAAATCTTTAACTAAACCAATCAAACCGCCATTAATCATATATGAGGCTAAAGCAATAGGGTCCGCACTGTATGGGGCAGAGCTGTGGGGGCAAGAAAACCTCCAGTAGCTACAGAGGTCAGAGAATAGCTTCCTCCGAAAACTAACTGGCACCCCACAGAGCAGTCCCCTCTTGCCACTCAGATATGACCTTGGCAGGAAGGAAATCTCGGCTATGTGTAAACTTCGACCGATATTATATTGGCGTAGAATTTGGACCACCCCCGAGTTGTCACAATATGCAGAAGGATTTGCCGATGTGATCAAAGCAGATCGATTTCATAAAATTAAATGGTTTAGATCATTGAGAACAGCATTAAGTGAACTAGGGTTAAGCGAATTGTGGTCTGATCCAACCGGGTCATCCTTTCCATCTAAGTTGTTTATAAAAAACCTTTATTGGGAACAGGTTGAAAATAAGAGTCTCCTTAGCAATAATAATGGGTCTATGACGACTGCCTTCCTTGAAGCTAAACTGTTTCCAATGTTTGAAATCTACTGGGACATTATAACCAAACCCATGGACAGGAAACTGTTTTTCCAAATGAGGGCTGGCTCTCTACCTCTTGGTAATTTAACATCTAAATGGAGAAATGGAGGTCCAGCTACTTGCCCAGTTTGTGGGGAAGGTAAAGAGACGCTGGGTCACTTCTTGTTTGCCTGTCATGCATATTCTGTTCCTAGACGTGTTTGGTTGGCCCCCATGTGTAGAAATTTGGGTACTAAAAGCAGCATGGTAGCTCTACGCATTGTTAAAACTACCTCCTTAAATTGGATTATTATAGCGACTGCTAAGTACTTGGGGTGGGCGTGGGTAACTAGGCAGAGATTGCTAGTAGGGTGACTACTCTCTGCCTAGCTGATCAGAGACTGCTAGTTTATCTATTCTCTGTTCCCATGCCAGGTGTCTATCTGACGAAAAATTTTTATATTAATTTTTAACTATGTAATAGGATTGTTTTTAATATGACCTTATTATATGAACTTTGCACCTTGATGGCAAATAACTGGATGTAATGTTATTTTAAACCCCTTTTTTTAATGTGTATTGTGCTTAAAGTCATGTCTGACTTTGTAATTTAATTGTATTTTATTATGTGTTTGTTTGTCTGCTTTTATGAGTAAATACTCGAATAAAGCACTTTTGAATTGAATTGGAACTGGGGAATCAGGTTCAGCCTTCAAGGCTAGTCCACCAGACCACTCTCCTGAGGGAGCACATTCCCATGTTAGACCTTAGAAGGCCTGAAAGACCTTAGGAGCCCTGGCATCTTAGCACCAGCAGGTGGACCCTTGTGGTGGCAAATGTGGGTTAACCTTGCAGGCCTGTCCACCACAATCCCTACTGAAGTTCACCTCCAGTCTTGAGGGTGGGCCTATGAAGCAGCACACTCTATAGCAACAGTGACTCTGTCACTGAGGTCACAGAACCCTTGAGAAGGGCAGGCTTTAGGGTGGTGTGACCAGTGTGACCGCACCGGGCACTGACTTTGGGTGGAGGCGTTGTGTTTGCAAGTATAATATGGGTTTTAAGGCGCTTGCTGTCTCCTTCCTGGCCTCCAGCAGTTTTTGGCAATAATAAAAATGTCATGATAACTCAGGTGATTAATGTTCTTCCTAGAGAAAGATTAGAGATTTGTCTAGTGGAAGTTTTGACTTGTGGAAAAGTAGTGCAGAGGGTTAATAAGCCTGCTGCAAACAACATGTACCATGCAGATCATAAAGTGCCCATAATGTAAATAGGTCAGTGAGTTACTGCTTTTCTCATAGAGATCCTTTTTTTACTTGCAGTTTAGAAGTTAAAATCCTGACATAGAACAGTGAGCTATTACACTACACTGCCTACTAGTATGGTTGTGATGTGACTCCTTCACCTTACAGTCCTTTGTCTTATGTAACATTTCCTACACGGTGAATTACACACGTATAATTGATTGTCTCTGTGCAATGTGTGTGATGTAAAGTGCCCTGACACCTTACACTCGTATGAGTGGCGCTGTAAATCAAACTAAATGCTTGCGAGAGAGAGAGTGGTTTTGGAGACTTGAGGGGAATTGTTAAAGTGTGGTAGTGAAGGAATCCATGACGGAGTTGGTCACTGGGGGGCACCAACAAACAGTGTTGCACAGTGCGCCACCGTCCTAAAGCAGGCCCTGGCCTCGAGGCCAGTCCGCCTCACCCATTGGTACCTCCACTGGCCTTGCTTCAGCAGTAGAAGTTGGAACTACCCAGGGATCGACAATGCAGGATTTGCAAGCACACCAAACTAAGTTTGCAAACTTTAGATTCTCTCTGCTTCATGCACAAGCAATTTTAACATATGCTGCCTGCTTTGGGGGAATTATGCAGTAAAGGAGGACAAAATTATGTGGCAGTGTTGACTAAATTATGCAGCAAAAAAGGCTGCAGCGTAATGCAGTATATTTTCTGATACTTTATTATTTTGACATTTTTTACACATGCTAACAGTCTCTGGAAAGATTTTTCCTTATTAGTACCAGTGTAACATACAACTGCAGCAGAGAAAGGTGATCAGTCAACCTGTGCAAAGGGCCGTCCACTTAGAAGCAATACAAGTCAAATTTTTTTGTAACTTTTGATTTGTTTGAGCTACAATTTATTAGTTAAAATTGTCAGATTATGAAGCAGATGTTGTATTATATGGCTGAGCCATAATTATATAGAAAACAGTTGGAAACTAGGATATTTTGCCCTTCATGTTAAAACTGCTCTTGTGGAAAAAGGGAGGAGAAGTGCTGTTGACAGAAACTCCATGGTTCAGAGACAAATGGCTTGTGCTTCTAATTTTAAGCGTATTTAGGACATTCTGTGATTGGAAACATATCCCACTTTGTGAATGTATTTTAATGTCAATAACTCATATTAAACCTTAAATACTCATGTGTATCCATTGGTTGAATTAAATAACGTCATAGGATGTAACTGGTCAGTGAACTGCCAAACAAATACTACAAATTGGGATGTTTTGCATATTCTGGCCAAACTCTGACTCCGCCCACTGATCCAATCCTCGGGTTATTCCCGCCCTCTGATTCTCCGCCCACAGTTCCCCTACTTTTTTCCCACACTTCGACCACTGCTATAGACGCTATCTCTCCATTTTGTTTGCTTTGTGTGAGAACCAACCCTGCTCGCAGGCACTGGTGTCAACAAAGTTACATTTACTCGTGGGGATTGGAATATGCCATGACCGCTGCACTTGGGAGGACACCCATGATTTTTCCAGATGCCTCATTTTCTTCTGGCCCCATTCATATAATTCTTCTTTCATCAGTTTCCTAAGGGCTCTGCAGGTTTTTGGATGATGCGGCCACAATATATCTCGGATGCAGCTGGGTGTGTTCTCTATGCCTTTGAGTTTAATGGAGTGAGCTTTTACTTTGTGCCTCGAGACTACACATCTGGCAAGTCTTTGCTTTGGGCAACTCGAACTTGTTTTTGTGAATGGTAAAGCCAGTTTATTGAATAGATCAGGAGAATATCAGCACTAACTTTCAGGGCACCAGAGTCAATCCTGCATGTAGTGCTCTGAAAATCTTCTGACGACAATGTTCGGCCAAAGTTCACATGACAATTTTTTTGCAGAGGTGGGTCGAGGATGTTGTGATGCACTGCGAGTCCTTGTGCAGTGGCAGCACTCAAGTCTGAATGAAGCCCGGGGTCGCTTGGGTGACTTGGCACCTCTTGATGGCATTATTTTGGAGGACATTTATAATGAACATGTCCACATTTGTGTCTGTCACAATGAGGGAGACTCAAAGTGAGAGCCTGTGGAGTTCCCTGTGATCCAAGTTTTCTGTTTTCAGATGTTCATCTTACGCATTCTTTCGTAGGTGCAAAAAGTTTTCATCAGAGACTGAGTGTGACGCGTCTTTCTGTGGTTTTAGAAGAATTTGACTGATTAAGGCTTTAGGCACCCTAGGCCGTCTTGGGCCTCCCATCTGTGAAGTAGTAAGGCCCCTCTGTCAGTTCATTGCCTTCCTCATTCAACACCCACATCCTAGATGTCCCTCTCTCCTGGCTCTGTGAGGTACTGCTAGAGTGCCTCCCCCCCCCCCCGTCTCCCCTCTACCTCACACTACTAGTGCATGTGGAGAGATGGGCGCCTCTCTCTACCCCTGTTGGGTGCCCTGGGTGACCAGACTTCATTTCAGTGAGTTGCACAGTGCCCCTTCACCCTAATGCATCCGTCCACCTTATTACATTTTCAAAGCCTTTGCCACCGAGGATGGCTCATTGACACAAAACAAAAAATGATGTTTGGAATGCTCAATTGAATTTCAGTCACAGGAAATGAATCTAGGTAGCATTTCAATGTACCTTTATTTTTGCTGACGATGCTGCTACAGGTGGGCCTGACTTTATACAAAGAAAACGATAGGGGGACCCTGTGAACCTAAAAAGTCATAGGCAAGGGGAGCAACCCACCAAGGAGTAAGCACTGAATAAACATGAAAGGGAGCTTCCCCAGAGGATAGAAAATCCAACAATGAGAATCAACCAAAAACAACCACAGAAAGGCTGAAATATTTTGGAAAATGTATTTTTAATTGATCTTTTGTGATAAAAATATCTAAACCATGATTGATAAAGGTCAGCTTCTAATATACAGAAAATCTTTTAAATAGTGAGGCCATAAATAGACATCAGCCCAGATACAATTAGGACAATAAAAACATGACACATCATTCTTTCATTCTATCAATCATCCACAAGCTCTCTATCTTTATATTCACTGTTGGCTTTGCCCCAAAATGGATAGTTCAGCTAGAATCTCCAGGCTCCAGCCCCTCTAAATGAGAGCATTACCAAACCTAGACATGTTTCATTCTTCTTGGGCTTATTCAGTGAGGTGTAGCTTGAGTTCCTCTGGCACATTTGGGCATAAAGCGCTTCTTTAGAGTGGCCCATTGAGAATAGCAAAAAATTGATGGAATACTTGAGTTAATCTGTACCACTGGTTATTAGTCTGATCCACAGTAAATTCAGGTTTTGTCTACTGTGCCACGACAGTCAGGGACCAACTGCATACAAAACAATGTGTGCATGTTCCAAAAGCGACAGTTCGCCCATTGGCTCAACTTAGCTAGCGACTGAGGGCGTATTATGTGCCAGCGGCCTTGGGAGGCTTTCTCTATGAAGGGAGGGTTGTCCCAACATGGCATAAAAATATTGGACAACTCCTGGGAAGGAGAGTTGCCACAGCCATCGGCACCGACACACACACAGCAGCAGTGTGCATTCACCTCTCAGTGGCATGACAACCACGTGCATTGCCAAAGCCCATTCAACTCCCACCTCGAACCAGCATGACTATATGGTTAGAGCCTCATACTAGGACTTGTTAAAGCAGTTACCATCCCCTTCAGAATGATCACATCGATGAGAACAACTTTGACCCTCTTTGTTTTCATACATAGATTTCGGCTGATGAAACCCGCTCAAATCTCTATGTAAAAACGAGGAATTATATTGGAATCAAAACCGGAATTAGCAATTACTTAGTATTCCTCATTTCTTATTGGACTCTCGGGGTCCAAATGGTAATAGGCTGCATTATCCCACCCCTGGAGTTACCGGGTATAGACCCATTTTCCAGGCCACTTGTCTCGGGGCCTAAGTGGGTTGGCCACCGATACCTGACACCAGCAACAACTGCCAAATGGGGATCCTGAAACACCAACCAATGATGCCCTTGTGCCGCATGTGCTGTGCCTCCTGTGTGATTGAGAGTAACTGCTACCTGTGCTGTACCTGTTCTCTAAATGAAATGAATATCACATTTATAAAGCGCCACTAATACCCGAGGATGTCTAGGTGCTGACTCCGAGAGAAAAACGAGAGGGCTGCTTTGAAGAAGAGTTGTTGGTTAAAAAGCCAGGGTTTAAGCTCTTTCTGAAAAGCTACAGATCCGTTTTGCTTTTCAGTTCCCAAGGGAGGGACTTCCAAAGTCTGGTGGTGCCTCCAAGAAGCTTCTGCCGGTCTTTTTGTACCTGGGCACTGGAAGATTATTTGCTGAAGCAGACTGCAACGATCTGTCAGGAGTATACATACCATTGAAAGCTGTGCTTGAGGAACTCCAGGCAAGTTCCATGGAGGGCTTTAAAGGAGATGCACAGAGCCTTGGAGACAATGCTCTTTCTGACTGAGAGTCAGTGCAAGCGCCTCAGGGCAGAAGAGGCAGATGTGTACTTAGGAGTGCCTAGAAGTAGGCAGGCAGCAGCGTTTTGCACAACTTGGATTTTGGTGAGGCACTTTTTCCTGATGTTCATGAACAGGGTATTATAATAGTCGACCTTTGAAAGAATGAGGGCCGAAGTTAACATTTTGTAGATGTTGAGGTATGAAGGGGAACGTCTTTTTAATGAGTGTCAGCATGAAGAAGGAGGCAGAAGGGATGGCATCAATGTGGCCATCGAAAGAGACTTGACTATCAAAGGTAACTATCAGATTCTTCATCTTACCTACGGGAGTAGGGAGGGAGCCTGGTGACTGTGGCCACCATGTTGGCGACCAAAAGGAGATGTTGTTTCCAAAAGTAAGACCTCTCTTTTGTGGTATTAAGCTTTAAACAGTTTGAGTCCATCCAGTTCCCGACCTGAAGCTGGCAGTCTATCTGAATTTAGTGATCACTGTTGCTGCATGTGATGTTTGTTTGGAGGAAGTTTGTACTACTGCTTTTGTGCTGTACCTCAACTGTAAGTAAGGGAAATGTCTTGGTGCTGGGAAGGTTGTACTTTATATGTGAACAGGAGAAGCTTATACTGCTGCTGTTCATTCTCTACCTGTTGTGTGTGTGATCAAAGTTTGCGTTCTTGCTACCTTTGCTGTACCTTTACTGTCTGTATTAGGAAACTTGCTCTGCTGCTGTCTGCTCTGTACCTCTGCTTTCACAAGCTCTGAAGTCACAGTTACATAAGAAAATACACAATTAAATAGTGGAATGGTATCTGCCCTCATGACTCAGGAAAATGTCTGGCAATAAAGGCGATTCCCCTTGTGAGTTACAAAGCTTATAATCCTTCAGACCCGCTCATTACCATAGCTCATCAAACGATTTAATTAAAACCCTACAGACTAATGCTCACATACTCAAATGAAAAACGAATTTACTACAACTCTCGCTGCCTTAAAGTGAATCAACCATCAAAGGGCCTCCCAGGTACCTACCTGTAGTGCTTTCCTCTAATAGGGAGGTTCCACGGGTGCTGCTGTCCATGCAACAGTGTAAGGCGGCCAACTTTCATGGATCATTTCAGGCAACACACAAGTGCATAATACCATCATTACAAACATCTTTTTATGCTTGTGTTGCAGCCCTAAGAGTTGTATATTTAATTATGTTGGTGATTGCTATTGCTCCCTCAGGTACAACACAAAAAACAAATCTGTAGTTCTCAACGCAAATCAATGGAGTTCAACCACTGCGTAGTGTTGACCAGGTCTTACTAATTGGTCCTATGGCCTGCAGCATTATCATCTGCACGGGCTCCAGAGAAAGCATGTGAACAGTTTGCAAAAGTACAACACCAGCTAGTCAAAATATGCCGGAATTTGCAGTAAAGGATACAATTGAAGACGCCCATAAGTCTTCCCGAAACAACAGACCCATATAATCCATCAGTAGTCAACATCCTCTTATCCAACAACCACTTTCAAACAAAAGAGACATGGAGGCAAATCACTGGGAATCTAAAGCCCCAAACTCTGCTACTCTTTGAACCCTACACTAAGAGTGGACCCAAATCACCTCAATTCAGAAGGTTGTGGAAAACGGAGCTCTTCAAGACTGTGTTTAGCAAAAGACTTAAGACCGGTTTAGGGTAGTGAAAACACTGGGCCACAGATTTGGTTGTATTGTGTCAGGACTACTGGAAGGGTACCCATCCATTGTTGGTTAGATTCCCAAAAATATTGAATTTGTATTCAAAACTCAGTTGTGCTCTGCAGTAGCCATGAAGTATTGTGTACTGCGATTTAGGACTCCTAAATGAACAGGGTTGTGATGTGATGTATGTGAGCTGCCCGGTTTCTCTTCTTTAGCTCCCTTGTTCCATCACATGCAAACATCAATTCTTGAGCGGCATACTTCATATTTTACCTACTGATAAAAGCATAAGCAGTATGCAGGATCCTGTTTGAAACTGGGGCTTGATAAACCTTACAGCAAACAGGGGAAACTCAGGATGGCTCCATTCTTCCTAAGTAGAAGGTTCTATCAGAGACCTGCAAAATGGAGCCCGAAGGCCCTCCTCAGCCTGCCCAAGATGGCTTAGACGGAGGTTTGCTGCTGCTGGAGTACCGTGGATGGATTATCGAGCGACTTTGGCCTCCCGGTTTTGGAGCGAGAGTCTTTTTACTCGCCCGTTTGCACTGTCAAGTGTGTTTGCTGACATCCTTGCGCCTCGAACCAACAAGTGGGCACGGTTGTTCAGCGTATAAGTGTTGTGGACCTGTGGCCCAGAGGAGTACATCGGTTTCCACCCCCTTGGGGGATTTTTAGATTAATCGCTATTAATTCTAAGTACCCTTGTCCTGATGAAGCCATAAAGATACAACTGGCGGAAACGCGACCCCGACTGTGTCAACACCATTGTGTTAAGGAGTCCTATTATTGTCTACTAGCAGCCCGTCCCGACCTTGTCCGGGAGCAATCAGGCTTCCCGGACCACCGCCCGCCCCGACATTGTGCAGCAGCCCGGCCCCCCACCTGCCCTGATATTGTCAAGCAGCTCGGGCCCCTGCCCGCCCCGTCCCCCGCGAGCAATCAGGCTTCCCGGACCCCCGCCCGGCCCGACATTGTGCAGCTCGGGTTCCTGCCCGCCCCCGCCCCCCATCTGCCCCGACACTCGCCTGCCCGGAGCCTTACCTCAGCCGCCGCTCCTCCCCGCGCTCCTCATTTCACCGCTCCGCCGCTCCTCGCCGCTTACCGCTCCTCCCACCTGTCCCCCGGTCCTCACCGCCAATCCGCCGTTCGTCACTGCTCCTCCACCGCGCCATGTCCGCCGCTCCTCTTCCGCTCCTGCACGCCGCTCCTCCCCGCGCTCCTGATGTCACCACGCAGGTCGCGGCCGGCGCTACTTGCAAGGGACTACTTTTTTTTTATCGTCAATTTTTTAAATAACGTATATTTTTTTATTTATATAGCCTATGTCCATCTGCACACCCTGACGATTACAATGATGTATCGGGTGTGTGGATTGGCGCTGTGGTTCCCGAGTTTACCCGCCTCAAAGGTGCAAAGTTCTTCCTTTATTATAGTAGTATAGATAACGTATATATTTTTTATTTATATAGCATATGTCCATCTGCACACCCTGGCGATTACAATGATGTATCGGGTGTGTGGATTGGCGCTGTAATTCCCGAGTTTACCCGCCTCAAAGGTGCAAAGTTCTTCCTTTATTATAGTAGTATAGATTTGCGTTTGTTTAAATTCATGCGCCCCACATAAAATAGTTTTTGGAGAGAATTTGCATCTCAGGCGCTTGTAGGATCTCCTTGGCAGAAATATATCACTCGAAATTAGGAATGTATATTTTGAGATAGGTCTTTCTTTAGATCTTTCGTTGGGTACACCTTTGTATATGTATTGTATATATTGTAATTGTGATTTGTATATATTTGATTGTATTGTGTATAGTTGATATGTGCCTAATATGAACATTCTTGATGTCCCGGATGGTTATCAGAAGGGTCCAATGGAGCTGTTCTTCAAAGGTATGGTCAGAATGCTTCGCTCAGAGGCGACTATTTCTAGAGTTTTCATGATGAAAAGATGACGTTATGCTCTTGCCTCTCTCTCAACGCCAGACTCTAATTCAGTACCTATTGTCACCCAAATTATCACTTCTTGGAAAACGTCTGGGGTGCTGCCAGAGCCTTTCAGGACATTATTTTAAACAAAGTGAAGATAGTGAAATGTTCATGGATGTACTTCTGGCAATCTTTGACACCCAGTATTTCTTCTGAAACTTCCTGTTTACCACAGAAAAAGGACATCAATGACAGACTGAGTTTATGTTAGTTCGTAGCGGATGCCCACTAAAAAGTCATTAGTTAGCAATGAATTGCTCATGGTCCAGTGCCCATGGGATACACATTTGGGACCTGGGGACTCTAATAGCCCATTGTCTGCGAGGCAGATGGTGGAAGTTCCAGTTGTGTTTTTATATACCTTTTACAGTATTCACTTTGCCCTCTGTGGTGGATGGATGTTGCAGGTTCCTCAGTTTTTGGCCTAGTCCTTTGTGGTGTCTCGCACATAAGCACTCAAGTTAAATCCTACTACTTGCTTTGGTTGCACAATCCCATGACAAGGTTTAGCTGATGGCCATTTTAGGTCTCGCCTGCGTAGGTTGCGCATGCACAGTCTCGCTGGTGAGATTTTATGTTTTTAAGGGGCTTTGAGTATTGGGCTTTAAGCCCCGCCCCTCTTTCCCATTGGCCAGCATCACCGTTTAGGCTTAACAGTGGCCAGCCATTGGGAAAGAGCACTTTGTGACCTAGAGTTTTCTCTTTTTCAGACAGCCCACTTGGACGGGCTCGTCTGATTTACGTTGGTCGCAAAAAGTTTTTTAGCTTTTATGGGGCCATGTGTTTCAAGCACATGGCCCCTTAAAGACAAGAAAACGGCGGACCGTGCTTTTTATTTCTTTACTTTTGGTATAATCGCGACACCCGCGCTTTACTTTTAATGTTATAAGTAAAGCGCGGGTGCCGCGATTATACCAAAAGTAAAGAAATAGAAAAAACATCTATTTCTTTACTTTTGCCCCTTACTATTCAACGTATATGTCGCCCCGCTTGCAGCACTCCCAAGAAACATCGGGTTTACCCCCATTTCATACGCGGACGACACTCAGCTCCTCCTGTCTTTCGACAGAGGCACCCCTAACATCAAAAGAATCTTTGCAGAGGGCTTGAAAACCATAACATTGTGGATGAGTAACAACTTCCTGCAGTTAAACGCAGGAAAAACAGAAATAATGCTATTTAAAGACGCAGTTTCTAGTTGGTCACCTAGCTGGTGGCCAGTAGAACTGGGCCCTGCACCATCCCCAAAGTCAGTGTTCAGGAACCTGGGGGTCCTAATAGATACCAAACTCAACCTGGATGAGCATATAATCACTACGAAACGGGCATGCTCTCATGCACTCTGCCTGCTCCGCAAGGTATTTCACTTCCTCTCCCCTTCCACACGTAAAACCCTGGTACACGCTTTGGTACTAAGCCGACTAGATTTCAGCAATGCCCTACTGATCACTGCCAAGGAAACTTCCCTGGGCAGCCTACAAGTGGTCCAGAAAACAGCAGCCCGCCTAGTAACCAGTGCACCTCACCGAACTTGCAAACTCACCCTTCTCCGCAGCACCGACTAGTGCCAGGCAGCACCCTGCCATCCTCCCTAATGTGCAGGAATGCCAAGGGATCCCCTGGCCGGCCCACCCTTCCTCCTCTTCCACTGCCGAATTCCGAACCTGTAGACATTCCCCTCTCCTCCCAGCAAGCGCGTTCCTTACTCGGGTGCACTTTCACTGCCACTTCAAAGGCTTCAGAGGCCCTGGGAAGTGATAATATTGTAATTGCTGTGACCTGTTGATCATCTCTCGCTTTTCCTAGTGCTTCACGCTGCAACGCCCAAGCGCGACAAGTCACCAGTATCCCACATTCCGGCTGGAACATTTGCTTAAAAACGACCCCTGCTGTTCATTATTACCTCCAGCCAGACTGTGTCTCTTATACTCCCCATCCCCTCTCACACACATTATCCAGACCGACTAATCACACCCCACTCGACCGCCCGAACCCTGGCACCTCCCCTAGTTACAATTCACTTGGCCAATGGTGCCAGTAGGCGTTACCCAGTCCCGCCCTCTGAGGGGCAATGAGAGCCCAAAATACCAAAGCATGTGTGCAGCTAGCAGCGGGGAAGCCTGTCCCCCTCCCCCCTCCCAGACTGATGTCGACTGCCCCCGAGATGCCATCCTTCCCTGGGCCTGTGCCAGGCTGCAGTGGTACACCTTGCTTTACAGCTCCTGGGTCAATACGGAGTCTCAAGCGTCCCCTCCCTGCCAGCTGCTCACCCCACTTTCCACAGGACAGGGCGCTGTCATCTTTTGTCAATGTTCGCACGGACAGGAGACGGGAGGGGGGCGGTTGTGGGGTGTGGAGTAAGTAGTCTCGGACGGCCAGATCATAAGTGCCGCCTTTGCAGTGCGCTTGTTTAGGGGCATTCACCAGGACCTGCTCTGTATGCTGGCCACATATAGGGCCGCAGGTGAAGGTTATTAGACGTTAAATTTATTAGATGTTCAGCATCCCCAACTGACTCATGCAGATTGTATTTGAGTCTTTGAAAGAGGTTTATTGATTAAATGATTACGCTTTTACAACATACATGAGCTTTGCACTCCTATGCATTTGTCTTTGATTCTTTTCTACTTCAAGAAGCAGCTCCACGGAAGCCAGGAAGCACTCTGGAGGCTGTGCTTCTTAAAGACAGCTTTGAGAACGATCCCTCTGATTCACGGGTACTCAAAGTACGGCCCGCGGGCCGTCAGCAGCCTGGAAAGCCTTCCTTGGCGACCCGCAAACCTTACAGACATCGTACCTGTGTTCTTTTTTTTTAAGTTCAAGTTTATTGAAACCAAGTACACAAGGGTAGTACATCAGAAATGCATCATACAAGATAAATATAAACAAGTATATAAAAAAATACATAATAAAGGTGCATGAATAGAAGGAATCAATAAACAATAATGTCTGAGTGAAGGAAAAAGGGGGGAGAGGGGGAGGAGAAGGAAATAATATGATGGGAAGAAGCAGAAGACCAAATGGTAAACTTTGAAAAGTACACATTGTATGCATATATATAACAATAAAGATAAAAGTACAAGCAATTGATAAAAAAATGAGCAATTATAATGAATAATAATTTATAGTAACAAGACAACAAGGGAATAATCATGGCGGTTTAC
This sequence comes from Lissotriton vulgaris, assembly GCF_964263255.1. Lineage (NCBI taxonomy): Eukaryota > Metazoa > Chordata > Amphibia > Caudata > Salamandridae > Lissotriton > Lissotriton vulgaris. The sequence goes on along the minus strand of NC_141695.1, from coordinate 615,912,259 downwards.
GAACCTCATCAGACTCGTGGGCTGGAATACTAGACGAAGGAGTGGTGGAAGAGAGGGAAGAGAGATATGAAGTAAGAGGGACCCAAAATAGATCTCTCTTAATTGCCAAAGAAATAGGAGTGACGTAATGCGTGTCTAATCTGTGATGAAAGCATATGGCTTTCCACCAGGCCGAATAAGTAACTTTTGACTTATCTCTCCAGTTGGAAGTTATCAAATGTGGTGCAATATGTCAGAACCGGTCCGTTTTGGGCCGCTGTCCGCGCAATGCTGGGGTTCTGAGGCCTTGACTTATTGGACTACAATCCCCAGAGGGCCATGGGTGAAGTAGCGCAAGAGGTTACCGCGCAAATCCGGAAACATAAACCAAACTCACCGCACAAACGGAGCCGATAATTCTGGTGAGCCGGCGTGAAGGGCTGTTGTGCATTCTAAGAAGGAACCGTGAGTAATGATTGGCAGTGTGTTTCCGGCTGGGAACATACGACGCCGGAGAAACAGTTGAACTGTAGCTGGATCTTTGTAGGTATTCGGGGAGAGACGGACACGGCTGTGTTCGTCAGTTTCCTCTCTCGGTAGCCTTTTCCGGAGGATAAGTGTTTGGTTTCCAAGTGTTTGGGAAGCGCGGCTGCGTTTCTATTTGTTGGATGTTCATTGGATAAAGAACGCGATAACTTTCAGAGTTTGGAAGTTTACTGAACTAATTGAGACTCACAGGTTATGTGAGAGATTCAAGACTGCGATAACGGACTATTGCTTTGCACTTCACCCTTATTTCAACTGTGATACTTTTGTGTGCTGAACTGAAACATTTTAAAGGTGCAGTTAACCTTCAGCTCGTTATAGTTTTCCATGTTTCTTTTCCACAACTTGCTTGTGTTTTCTTTTCATACTGCAGGAGAGGAAACAGGGGGGTACCTTGTAACGAAAGAGTGGAACAAGACAATCTATGGTCAAGCATTGGTATGTGAGGTGTGATAAGCAACCTATGGTGTATGGTACATTTGTGGTATAATACATGTACATTTGTGTTCTTTCCTTACCGGATTATTGCCACTGATAGGACCTTCCCTCTCTCTCCTGCATATAAAGATTTAGAATTTTCCTTTACAGGTAGGCTTGACTATCAGTGGGGGAATAGAGTCCTATTGACCTATAGAGTGCATTGGTATCATAGAGTAGATAGGGAGGGGTGTGAAACTAAATCCCTTGTTCTTTATCGTTTCAGATCTCCCTCCCCGCTGTCCCCTTCCTTTCCCGCGATTGCGGAACCCTCCTATTGGTCTGTGATTTATGCCGGGTCACGGGTGGGTTGCGTGAACGCGGGTTTAGGACTTTCAACACAGCTCCGAGGAGAAGCGTGTCGGATCTTGACAGAATTATCGGCCCAAGGAGACGATCCTCCTCTTGGCTGTGTTGAAAGAAAATGGCCACTATGGATGACGTTTTGGCTGCCCTTGCATTAGTCCAGACGGAATTAGCTGCCTCCAATCGAGAGGTCGCTGCTTCCAGAGCGGAGAACGCCCAGATTAAGGCCCGTTTAGATAGCCTACATGCAAATCCATTCAGTGCAGGGGCTAGTACATCCACTCCTTCATCTGTAGTAGTAGAAATGCCCACCCAGATTCCACTAGCCCCCCCCGAGCGGTTTTTTGGGGATAACAAAAAAGTCCAGGTGTTTATGACGCAAGTACGCCTACACTTCATGTGTAAACCTAAGATATTTACGACAAATCAAGCCCGAGTGGCCTTTTTGATTTCATATTTGGGTGGGGAAGCAGCTCAGTGGGCAGTTCCCATAGTCAGGCGAGATGATCCCCTCTTACACGATTGGGACGAATTCCAGTTGGAGTTCGAGAAAACCTTCGACCGCAGGGCAGAAACGTTTTCTGCAGACCGTGAGCTGTTGGTTTTGAAGCAAGGCACATCCGATCTGGTTTCCTATCTGAACAATTTTCGTCGCTTGGTGGCTGAAACAGATTGGCCCGAGGCCAAGCAGTCTGCTTTATTCTATCAGGGATTAAACGACGAAATGAAGGACGTGTTGGCACACATTGACCCTCAACCCCGTACATGTACAGCGCTCATAGAACTCGCTCTTCGATTGGACCACCGCATAAGAGAACGCAAAGGGGAGCTACGTAAGAAGGAACCGGTTGTGATGGTACATGAGAGAGGAGGGGGGAACGGTGAAAAATCTACGTCCGTTCAAGAGGCGATGGAGATAGGAGCGGTTAGAGCTGCCCTGTCCTTCAGCGAGAAAGAACACCGCAGGAAGAATTGACTTTGTTTATATTGCGGAAAGAAGGGGCACTACCTACGGGAGTGTCCGGTGAAACCGAAACCCGGAAGGTTCAGGACTGGCCAGACCGCAGCGAGCACCGTGGAGGAGAAGTCGGGAAACTTCAAAGCTTGAGTGTGAATGGAGGGGAACCCTCAAGCCGAATCATTATCCCTTCAATTACGGCCTGTTGCGAACAAGACAAGAATCACGTCTTCCTATCTATGATACTGGTGATGGATACTGGAGAGCAAGGTGTAAAGGCTATGGTGGATTCCGGAGCCACTGGGTCTTTAATGGATTATGCAGAGGCAGAAAGGCTGGGTATCCCGCTCCTTGAAAAGAAACACCCGGAACCTGTATATGCGGTGGATGGTAGCGAACTGATTGCAAGACCCATCAGATACCACACTCCTGAATATCGGTGCATTAGCAATGACTTGCATCAAGAAATCATTTCATTTAATATCATCCAAGCACCACAGTATGGTATCATATTGGGTCTTCCTTGGCTACAAAAACATGAACCATCCATTCATTGGACGTCGATGACGATCAATTTTGTCTCTGAATATTGTAAAGAACATTGTATAGTTTCCACTGTTAGTCCTTCTCAGACCTTGGCAAGGGTTTTCAACATCGCCACCGCGGCCGAGAAGGAGGTACAACTCCCGTCGTGTTATGCTGAATACGCAAAAGTGTTTAGTGAGGAACAGGCGGAGGCGCTTCCCCCCCACAGAACCTTTGATTGTCGCATTGACCTTGTTCCTGGAGCGGTAATCCCGAACGGTAGGCTTTACGCGCTTACTGTTCCAGAAAACGAATATCTGAGGAAGTACCTGGACAAATATTTGGCTTTGGGGTATATACGCCCCTCTCGGTCGCCGGCATCGTCGCCCTTGTTCTTCATCCCAAAAGCCAACGGGGACAAGAGGTGTTGCATCGATTATCGCGCTTTGAACACCATCACGGTAAAAAACCAGTACCCTTTACCTCTGATTCCGGTCTTACTAGAGCAAGTCAGAACTGCCAATATTTACACGAAGTTAGATCTGCGAGGAGCCTACCACCTGGTCCGCATAAGAAAAGGCGATGAATGGAAGACAGCATTTAAGACGCGGTATGGGCTCTTCGAATACTTAGTGATGCCCTTTGGATTGTGCAACGCCCCCGCCGTGTTTCAATACTTTCTAAATGAAGTATTGAGAGAATATCTAGACGTCTTTGTAGTCGTCTACATTGACGATATCCTCGTATATTCCACCAAGACGAGTGAACATCAATTTCATGTGAAACAGGTGTTGGGTGCCCTGATGAAACACCATCTCTATTGCAAGATCACGAAATGTGAATTCCATGTTACCACAGTCGAGTTTCTGGGAGTAATGCTTACACCTTCAGGCCAGGTCATGGCTGAAAGAAAAGTACAGGCCATAAAGGAATGGCCTTGTCCCCGTAATGTAAAAGACATACAATGTTTATTGGGGTTTGCAAACTTCTATAGGAGGTTCATATGTGGATTCTCTGCCTTGGTAACTCCATTGACCCGTCTAACGAGGAAGAAGGTACCGTTTCACAGGAACACCGAGGCACAACTAGCGTTTGATGGGTTGAAAGATGCATTCATCAAGGCTCCTGTTCTAAGACATGCCAACCCCTCTTTGCCTTTTATTGTTGAAGCGGATGCGTCTGAAGTCGCCTTGGGGGCGGTTCTATCACAACGACAGGAAGACACAGGCATGTTACATCCAATTGCCTACATGTCCAGAAAACTCAACCCTGCAGAAATCAATTATACGATAGCCGAAAAGGAGCTACTGGCTATAAAAGACGCTTTTGTTGAATGGAGGCATTGGCTCCTAGGAGCAGTTCATCAGGTGACGGTTTACACTGACCATCGCAACCTGCAATTCATAAGAGCAGCACATCATCTGACGCCCCGGCAGTTACGCTGGATGCTCTTCTTTGAAGAATATCGATTCTTAGTCACTTTCAGACCCGGAACGATGAACAAAAAAGCAGACGCTCTAACCCGGCAGGAACATCCGGTGTTACACACACAGACCCCAGAAAGATCAATTATAGATCCTTCTAAAGTGGTGTGTGTGACTCAATCCACCGATTTTGTGCAATCCTTGCGTTCAGGGATCCAATCATGCGTATGGAGAACCTGGCTTAGACATCATCCAGAATGGCGGCTGAGACAAGGTGTGGCAATGAAAGGGAAACAAGCGCTAGTGCCCACAAAGACCTTACAACGTCTAGTGTTTCAATGGTGCCATGAAATTCCGAGCGCAGGACACATGGGATATATAAAAACATTGGAAAAGGCTTTAAGACAGTTTTGGTGGCCCTCCATTTGGCTGGACTTGAAAAGATGGGGAACCCAGTGCTTGCAATGCGCCAGAATGAAAGCAGACCGACAACAACCTCAAGGTCTTCTGTTACCTTTGCCAACCCCCGAAATGCCTTGGGAAAGCATTTCCGTGGACTTCATAGTGGGTTTGCCAAAAGACCAAGGGAAGACGGCCATCATAGTAGTAGTGGACTTCCTTACTAAGATGGGCCATTTTATCGCTTGTGACAAGGTGCCTACTGCGGGTCACTTAGCTCATCTCCTTTTAACACACATAGTTAGGTTGCATGGGCTTCCGAAAGTGATAGTGTCAGACAGGGGGGCCCAATTCACTGCAGGTTTCTGGAGAGTATGGTGTGCTGAGTTGCGGATTTCATCTTCATTATCCACCAGTTTCCATCCGCAGTCGGATGGACAGACTGAGAGACTGAACCAGTCTTTAAAACAGTACCTCCGCTGTTATGTTCAAGCTGACACAGATTCTTGGGTGGATTGGTTGTGGGTGGCGGAGCTGGCCTACAACAGCACATTACACTCTTCAACAGGTCATTCCCCTTTCTTTAGCAATTATGGTCACCACCCTAGGGTTACTCCTCTAATTCTCCCCAGACCCACGGTTCGATTTCCAGATGTCAAGACACGATTGTTGCGCATTCGCAGAATACTCCTAGCGACGCGCAAGAATCTGGTTCAGGCCAAGGGGAGATACAAAGCTCAGGCCGATAAACACCGTAGGCCGAGTCGTGTATACAAACGTGGGGATCTGGTGTGGTTATCCACTAAACACATCAAATTCCGTAGGTATAGTGTGTTTAACCCTAAGTTCATCGGGCCTTATAGGGTGGTGAGAATGGTGAATCCTGTGGCGGTGAAGTTGCGATTGCCTGCCCACTTGCACATTCACCCTGTGTTTCATGTGTCTCTATTGAAGCCTTCTCGAAGCCCTGTTCATCGCCCTCCCGTACCTGTGTGGGTGCAGAATGAGTCTGAGTACGAGGTGTTGCGAGTGTTGGACTCCCGATGGGTGAGAGGGAGGCTGCAATACCTGCTTTCATGGAAGGGTTATGGGCCTGAGGAGAATTCCTGGGAGCCTGCGGGGTCCGTGCATGCTCCTCGGTTGGTGTCTTGTTTTCACCGCCGTCATCCGGACAAGCCTGCTCCTGGACAGCGTCCCTTGTAAAAGGGGGATGTACTGTCAGAACCGGTCCGTTTTGGGCCGCTGTCCGCGCAATGCGTGGGGTTCTGAGGCCTTGACTTATTGGACTACAATCCCCAGAGGGCCATGGGTGAAGTAGCGCGAGAGGTTACCGCGCAAATCCGGAAACATAAACCAAACTCACCGCACAAACGGAGCCGATAATTCTGGTGAGCCGGCGTGAAGGGCTGTTGTGCATTCTAAGAAGGAACCGTGAGTAATGATTGGCAGTGTGTTTCCGGCTGGGAACATACGACGCCGGAGAAACAGTTGAACTGTAGCTGGATCTTTGTAGGTATTCCGGGAGAGACGGACACGGCTGTGTTCGTCAGTTTCCTCTCTCGGTAGCCTTTTCCGGAGGATAAGTGTTTGGTTTCCAAGTGTTTGGGAAGCGCGGCTGCGTTTCTATTTGTTGGATGTTCATTGGATAAAGAACGCGATAACTTTCAGAGTTTGGAAGTTTACTGAACTAATTGAGACTCACAGGTTATGTGAGAGATTCAAGACTGCGATAACGGACTATTGCTTTGCACTTCACCCTTATTTCAACTGTGATACTTTTGTGTGCTGAACTGAAACATTTTAAAGGTGCAGTTAACCTTCAGCTCGTTATAGTTTTCCATGTTTCTTTTCCACAACTTGCTTGTGTTTTCTTTTCATACTGCAGGAGAGGAAACAGGGGGGTACCTTGTAACGAAAGAGTGGAACAAGACAATCTATGGTCAAGCATTGGTATGTGGGGTGTGATAAGCAACCTATGGTGTATGGTACATTTGTGGTATAAAACATGTACATTTGTGTTCTTTCCTTAACAGATTATTGCCACTGATAGGACCTTCCCTCTCTCTCCTGCATATAAAGATTTAGAATTTTCCTTTACAGGTAGGCTTGACTATCAGTGGGGGAATAGAGTCCTATTGACCTATAGAGTGCATTGGTATCATAGAGTAGATAGGGAGGGGTGTGAAACTAAATCCCTTGTTCTTTATCGTTTCAGATCTCCCTCCCCGCTGTCCCCTTCCTTTCCCGCGATTGCGGAACCCTCCTATTGGTCTGTGATTTATGCCGGGTCACGGGTGGGTTGCGTGAACGCGGGTTTAGGACTTTCAACACAGCTCCGAGGAGAAGCGTGTCGGATCTTGACACAATAGCTGTCAGTAGATCGACTAATTTAAAGTGGGAAGGGGTTTGAGGCCAGGTAGGAGATAAGGAACCTAGGAAAACGGTTGAAGGTGAAAAGGGAACTTTAGTATTAAAGATGACATTCATACGAAACCAAAGGGATTTCCAGAAGGTAGAAATTTTAGGGCATATGAAAAGCATGTGCATTAAATCGGCATTAGGGCTTCAGCAAGACCAACATGAGGAGGAAAGATCTGGGGAAAAGGATGCTAGTCTTGCAGGGGAGTATAATAAGCGGTGATAAATAAAATAAAGGGTTTGAGTGGTGTTAGCTGCTCTGGAGGTCTTACGAATTTTTAACCATAAATTGTCCCATAAGAACACCAACCAGGAAGAGAACAAATCCCGTTCCCAAGCCAATTCAATCTTTGTCTTGAGCCGTTCTGGAGGAGATAAAAGACATTTATAGATACAAGAAGCTGAAGGAAAAGTGTGCAAAAGAGGAACTGTGTTCTTTTTTTTTTTTTTAAGTGTCAGCCAACACCGCCAGTACTGCTCTGTGGGGGCTGGGCGATTCCAGCCACAGTCAGAGTGGAGCTGCAGGGGTGCTAAGAAGAGGTGAACAAAGCCTCATTATCATGTAAATGGTCTTTTAAAGACCTGTGAAGTACTGGGGTGCGGCTGTGTGTGTGTGCCTGGGAAGCTGTGTCAGCCCGGGCAGCTGTGTCAGCCTGGGCTGACACACACACACACACACGCAGGGGGTCGGGTGGTTTGAGGAGGACAGCTGGTGTGGTGTCAGAGGACAGCAGGGACTGAGAGCCCCGTGAGGTGGGAGGGGAGCAGGGAGTGAGAGCCCGGGTGAGGTGGGAGGGCAGCAGGGAGTGAGAGCCCGTGAGGTGGGTGGGCAGCATGGAGTGAAATCCCGGGTGAGGTGTGAGGGCAGAAGGGAGTGAGAGCCCGGTGAGGTGATGGAGGGCAGCAGGAAGTCTGACCCGGGTGAGGTGACAGAGGGCAGCAGGGAGTGAGAGCCGGGTGAAGTGACACCCCGCACTGGGGAGTGAGTGCCGGGTGAGGTGACAGATAGAGATAGAGACAGATAAAGACATATAGAGACAGATAGAGGCAGAGACAGATAAAGACAGGGCAGACAGAGCTAGATAGGGTCAGAGACAAGGACAGCCAGAGGCAGAGATAGATAGAGGTAGAGACAGGCAGCGATAGAGACAGAGAGAGAGAGACAGAGAGAGAGACAGAGAGAGACAGAGATAGAGGCAGGGACAGATTGAGACAGATAGAGACAGGGACAGACAGAGATAGATACAAAGAGAGATAGAGGTAGAGACAGACAGGGACAGATAGAGGCAGAGACAGATGGAAACAGGCAGAGACAGAGAGACGGAGAGGGAGACAGAGGGAGGGAGACAGAGACAGGGACAGACAGAGACAGATAGAGGCAGGGAGAGGAAAGACAGATAGATGCAGAGTGACAGAGAGGGAGTCGGAGACAGAGTCAGAGACGGAAGGAGACAGAGGAAGATGGAGGGAGACAGAGGGAGGGAGAGGGAGGGAGGGGGAGGGAGAGAGAGGGAGACAGAGGAAGACAGAGAGAGGCTGACAGAGAGAGAGGGAGACGGAGGGAGTCCGGGGGAGATGGAGTGAGAGAGAGGGAGAAGGAGACAGAGGAAGGGAGACAGAGGGAGGGAGAGGGAGGGAGGGGGAGGGAGAGAGAGGGAGACAGAGGAAGACAGAGAGAGGCTGACAGAGAGAGAGGGAGACGGAGGGAGTCCGGGGGAGATGGAGTGAGAGAGAGGGAGAAGGAGACAGAGGAAGGGAGACAGAGGGAGGGAGACAGAGAGAGACAGAGCGAGTGAGGGAGACAGAGAGAGAGGGAGACAGAGAGAGAGGGAGACAGAGGAAGGGATACAGAGGGAGGGAGACCGAGGGAGACAGAGAGAGAGGGAATTGGAGGTAGGGAGGCAGAGGGAGCGAGTCAGGGAGAGACAGAGGTAGGGAGAGGGAGGGAGAGGGAGACAGAGGGAGACAGACAAAGGGAGGGAGACAGACAGAGGGAGGGAGACAGACAGAGGGAAGGAGACAGACAGAGAGAGGGAGACAGACAGAGGGAGGGAGACAGACAGAGGGAGGGAGACAGAGGGAGGGAGACAGATTGAGGCAGACAGAGGGAGTTGGACAGAGGGAGTCGGACAGAGGAAGACAGACAGAGGGAGGGAGACAGAGGGAGGGAAATGGACAGAGGGAGACAGATGGAGGGAATCAGACAGAGGGAGGGAGACAGACAGAGGGAGGGAGACAGAGAGGGAAGGAAAGAGAGGGAGGGAGACAGAGAGAGAAAGAGAGGGAGACAGAGCGAGAGAGAGGGAGACAGAGTGAGTGAGACAGAGGGAGACAGAGTGAGACAGAGAGAGAGGGAAGGAGGGAGCGAGAGAGAGAGATAGAGAGAGGAAGGGAGACAGACAGGGAGGGAGAGATAGAGATAGAGAGAGAGAGAGAGAGAGAGAGAGAGAGAGAGAGAGAGATATGTGTGTATGCGGGTCTGTTGGCTCAGTGGACGAAGGCATCCGCTGCAGGGGCCTGCGTTCAAGCTCATGGTTTTCAAAAGAGAAGGGGGGAGGTAGAGGTACAGGCTAGGTCCACCCTCCAAACATAAGTAGACCTGAACAACCCGAAGTCTCTGGTAAAAAGAACCTAGACAAAAGGTTACGTTTCCAGAACTCAGTCTGAGTTTGGAAAAATCAGGAAAGAAAAACGTTTTCTTTCTTGAGTCCCCTCACTCACCCGAGTTTCCCCACGGTGGCATGCTTCATCATAGGGGCCCTCTCAGTCCTCTATGGACTGAGGTGTGCAACGACTTGCGGAATTACGTGGGAGCACTATTGTGAAAGACTATATGTAGTTCAGACAGTGGAGTGGAGTGGAATGGGATAATGTGAGTTAAAAACACCTAGCTAGTGGGCGACATAAATGAATTCTTGCTCCTAGTTGGTATTGTCTAAAAACGGGGTAGAAATGCTGTATGACCTAGCTATAATGGGTTAGGTGTACCTAGCATTATGTTTGTCAACATGTTTCGAGCATTCCCTAAGCTCTTCGTCAGGACTACACAGGGAGGATGCTGTTGAAAAAGGACTCAATGAGGAATGCCCTTGGCATCAGGCCTTCTTATAATAATATCGAGACATCTCAGTGTGCAAAGGGGGAAAACCTATTCATGGAGCAAGAACAATAGATTAAAGTGTTTTACGTCCTACTAATACAAAAAATATCCCACTTATAATAAGAAGATAGCATTACTATAGATGCCATAGTAATGGAGGAGGTTACAGCTCGATCTAATGAAACTGACTTTGGATCCATATAGAGAAGATGGATCAATGATATACTGAACTTGTATTATCAAAGATGGCCGTTACATTATTTTCACTACTTGATCCGAAAATGCAGTACATTAATACCCCTATGTTCTATAAGAGAGGGCGACTTAATTCAAGAATGAAGGGACAGTCTATTACCTATATCTTTGCAATTCTACCCAATTGGCGCTGCAGTAGAATATTGACTACAATACGATCACAATATTGTTGCTTGGTAAAACACCAATTGTTTACATAAGAGGCTACTAAAAGAAAACGATAGCTGAATACCGGTTTTACGAAGATGGCCGCCACAGAACTTCGAACAGTATCTTAAAGACATCACACTAGGCTTTCCCTGGTTTACACAAGATGACGACGAAATCCAAGGAGGAAGGGACAGTCCGTCATCTATGCCCATGTAATTACACTCAGCTGGCACTGCAATTCCGGAAGGCGCGAACACGGCGTTATTTAACCTAGATGCCGGAAGCTACAAGGGAGAACCCAGACTCCAACAGTAGGCCGGCAGACTCGGTCGGCGGAACCCCACCTTGAAGGATACAGCCCTAGGGAATCAGGTAAGCTCTAAAGATCGGGTGCCCTGGATATTAGGAAACCGGCAAATGCTAAATATATTTAAACTATCCCCCCTTTTCCTTACATCTAATTCCCAGGCTTGGCTTTAGTCAGCCCCCTGCAGAGGCAACCCACAGCGTAAAGAAGGCGCCGCATCGACCCGCTATCTACAGAGAAGACGGATAAGATAAAGAACTCTCTGAACCCCCGCCTAGAAACAAGTGCCCAACTCTAGGAAGGTAAATACGGGAAAAAGAGGATACATTACCATGTAGTCAAGGATGGGCAGATTAGCACTGATTAAATGCGCTTCCACCCACAGGCTCGCCATACGCTTAAATAGAATTGTTTACCTCTGCGACCCCTGGACGTTGGAAAGAAATATATAGAGCTAAGGAGCCGGCATCCTCCGGTATATATGTATGGCATCAGTAGCATCTGAGTATAGCGATGTGATTCCTGAAGCAACTACCTTTAAGCATGCAGTCCTACTGGGAAAAAAACGGGAACACTAGTTATGGCATTATAAATGACCTAGCCACGCTTCCTTCCACAGGCTCGATAGATGCCAACCGTTGTCTTTGATTGTGTGTGACCCCCGGTGTATTGAAAAAAAGACAACGCTGATGTACCGGTTATACCGGTAGGTATTCTAGACACTGATAGCGCTATATTGCACCGTGTTTATATATAAAAAAACAATTTCCTCTGGCCAGTCCCTACTGAGTAGCCTCGATCGTTGTTAAAGAAATTTAGAAAAGGACACTGAATATTCGGTATTAACGTGTATTAGTCCAGAGACCAGTGTTGGCATAGCAAACAGTTGAAGAATAACCTTATTAGAGGTACCTCAGCATTTTGATATAGGAGGATATTGATCTGTCCCCCTTACAGGATCCGAACCGACCTGAAGTCCTGCCTATGAAAATTAATTCCAGTGGTGTTCCTGCATTTCATGGTGCCATCAGATGCCTGTTATTTTTGAATAACATAGTAAAATACACATACAGGTAAAATATTAGGATAAAAGGTGTTAGCAGTATCAGTCAGTTACCCTCCCTATCTGACGAAGAGTAGTGGTTTAGTCCCCAGTCAAGACTTATATTGACCAAACTATGAATAGTATAACGATCTGCCTTTTCAGGACCTTTGTCTCGACCGCCTTATGGGTCAATGTGTGTGTAAGAGAGATGATTGTAGGTATTGCTCATGTACTATGAGAACATGTACAAAGAAAAGAAGTTTATATACCTACCTGCAAGTGGAGACTTACTGTTGTGTGAATTGTGCTCGATGGTTCATTCAGTGAAGGCCATCATTATGCCTTTCTAGATTCCACGCAATAGGAAATCTATCTCAGGGAGTGTCTCTAAAGGGTTTGACATTACATAGTGATCATCGGTCAATTGTAGGAGCATTGCTCCAATGTTTATCGAATGGACAAAATGATTTTCTCGAATTTTAGTAATTCTTATAAAGATGTCTGAAATGTTAAAATTGCACTAGAATAATGATGAACATATATTGTTAGCACAGAATTGTTCTATGATCAACATATATATGTACAGAAAGGTAAAATGAATTTTTGTTTTGCTCTCTATCTTTCAGATTTTTATCCTTGTGCCCCTCCCAGTATACTGCCCCTTGCCCTGACGAAGGTGCGGCCTCATTGGCCTGTCACCGAAACGCGCGTCGGCTAGTGTCTCCAGGAATACGGTTATTGTCCTTACTACATCAGGACCCGTAGTTTAAACCATCTACCTGGACTAACACCCCGATCCATACAACACATTAACCATCTATGTGTTGTACTCGCCAGGAATAGAAGAACAAATGGTAGAATGAATGGTGAATGATACTAGATGAGAGAGTGGGAAGAGATTGTAGTGAATGAGACAGTGTGCGTGAAGTGTGGCCGGTACTGGGTAGGACTATCTCCCCTACTGTTGTTGTCCCCATATCTATGTCTGTCGTATTTATGATACAAATGAACTTGTGATACAGAAATTTCATTTAATATTTATATCCTTGTTATCTTGAAAAAAATAAAAAATATATATATTTCTAACATGAACTCTACAGTCTATTTGATTTGACCATGTGATCGTTATGTCTAGTGTCAACCCCTAGGTTAATCACCCCTTTACATATATCTGTCGGACCCTTTAGCTGGGGCCTTTATATCCTGAGGCAGGGTGTTCTTTCTTTCTATTTAAAGCAGCCCTGTGTACGCCACTCCTAGTTAATCTAACTGAGGTGAAAAAGTATTACATTATTAAATTACGCCGCGACTAAAAGCATGCGTTAGTACATACATACTTTTGAGCAATGTCACGTAGTATATTTAGGAAACATTAACTGTGCCCCATGGTCTCGGAGAAGCGGTGGGTATCACGTGTACTTAGTTCGAGATGCTCTCACAGGAAATGACCTGACTGGAGACCCTCAGGATGGTCCGGATCATCAAATTGTTCTTCACATAAAGGGGTTCCCACGGTTCTGACTCCCATGCGGTAATCATGCCCCGTTGTTATTTCTACATGTGTTAGTTACTTAGGGGATCGATATTTGGTGGTGCAGGATCTTCTTGATTAAAGGCAGTTGACTATTTGTAACGTACATGGCAGTTTTGAGAAGTCACTGTTTTTTTACATGCATATGTACCTCTGTTTCGCTGCCATGTCCTACCGTAACACACTACAGGGTGATTTCAATCTAAGATTAAACAGCTCCTTTAACTGGCCAATCTCACTCTAAGACACATGTCTAAATCTGCAATGGTGTAGAATGATTTCCTTTATTTCTATGACCCCGTGATGCGTGGTGAAAGCGTAAAACTATCACGCGCCAACACACATTTTATTTGGCTGCTCACAACTCTCGTCCAGTACAGATCATATTTTCCTGACAGGTATTGGACTGTAGGATATTCTATGCACTTACTCTGACCGAAGTGACTTCTGGGTACACTTGTCAACTAGGTGGTTTAAATGTTTCTCACCATGGGATCTGATCTTCCCCACCAACGTGGTGGGTCAAATCCAACTGTATTTTGATGTCAATGAAATTCCAGAGCTTACAAAAATGTGTCACCTGTTGCCAGAGAGACACTTCAAGCAGATACAGCAAAGGCTTAAAGCCCTCTCTCCAGCCTCGAGGTAAATTACAAAGATTCTAGCAATTTCCTAGAAGACAGACAGAGCTGTTTGATGTGGCGGCAAACTGGGAAGTTTAGTTTCTTCCCTGACCATCCCTTATTTGTAAATATGTGAAGAGTAACCAACTAGGCCCAATTGCTCTTTAGGTAATGTGGTAGCTCCGTCAATGTGTTCTTTTTATAAACACGTATATGTCCCGGTCAAGCCTATTATTAGTAGTCAGGCAGATGCCTAGCTCCAACAGCTAGCATTCCTTCCGTACCTGCAGCCCAATGTGGAGGCATTGGTGCTTGCGCTGCATAAATTGAAGGAGATAAGCACAATATCATCAAGCAGAATGTTTTCTCTGTCTACCTAAGATGCAGTGTTTTAAAACCCTAAACTGGAGAACAAGCTGCTACACTTCTCAAGATGTACAAGGTTTCCTTCCATGCAAAACCATAATCGTGGCCAGATTCAAGAACAGGTGAGGTTTATGCCTCTTCCTCTAACCAGCTTATGAGATAAAAAGCCCAGTGGTGGAATAGTTAGAAGGAACGGGTGGCGAGTGGGCGAATGAGGATGTAAAAAAAAAAAAAAAACATAATCTGGAATTCACCTGTGGTGTGGACCTATAATTCCACAACATGCTTCTCAATTCTTTATTCCAAACCAGGTTTCTCTTGTTAGCCTATTGCAAAAAATTCCCAAGACTCTATTTTCTCTTGGATAATATAACGTAATCTTATGATGTTGTATTTTGTGGGACTTGAAATACTCCAACATCTTCTCTCACACAAACTGGGGAACATTGTCAGCTGCAATTTCGTGTGGAATACTCTTTCTAGCAAATACATCCAAACAAAAACTAATCAAATTATCAGTTTTCATTTAATTTACTATGCGAACCTCAGGCCACTTGGGAAATGAGTTAACTATTACCAAAGCAAACCTGCTCCTTAGTCCAGTTCATCTATACAGACCTTGTCATTATTAATACAGTTATCATAAATTATTACGTCCTTGCCGATATTCACCACCAAAAATCCATGTGTGCCATACATTTCATAGCCAACATTTCTCTGTGTCCCTCGTGCAAAAATTCCATGAGCTTACTACGAACAGACTCTAGCACCACCAAACTCTCATCTCTATACATAATCTCATTCACTACTGGCAATTCAGTTAATCAGTTCTATTTTCTAAATAATTAATTACTCCTCCATTTCCTTTTCCACTAATACTGTTTTGACTTATACTGGGTGCTGCCTTGTGTCTGGACAAAGCTATACCTCTCTGAAGAGCTCTAATGTATGTACATACATACATACATACATATATATCCACTGTTTCGCTAAAGCCCAAGCCTCTTGTCACGGCGGGAAACGCGGCAGGGTAGCAAACCCCTAATATCCACACAAATCTGTAGTATGCGTGATCTCTTCACTCTTTTTCTCCCCCGCTACTCCATGAGCAATAAAACGGGGTCAGAGTAAACCGCAATATAAATTAAATGAAATAGTTTTAAAACTCTCATCTCTTTACATATAACGCAGAGTAGTCCGTTTAGCACCTTTTCATAACGTTTGAATAATATTCCACGTTTTAATAACAACCGACTTCACTTTACCACAAACGTATAAGCTCTCTCCACCGCTAGTACATGAGCGATCAAACGGGTTTAGAGCAAATCGCAATATAAATTAAATGAATGAATTTGTTTTAAACTCTCCTCTCTTTTCACATAATTATGAGTAGTCCGTTTAGCACATTTTCATAAGTTTGAATAATATTCCACGTTGTAATAACAACCGACTTAACTGTACCACAAACGTATGAGATCTCACAGTGGGAATTCTCCCAACATGGGGCCGGCACTTCACTCGCTCCAGCGGCCATCTTTAGCACACTGCACGGTGCACTGTCTCAAAGCTGATTGACACTGTTGTTTTCTCCCGCCGCATGGATGCGAGCGGGCTTTAAATACTGAGCAGATCAATGCACTTGTCAGTATGAGGTCCCCAGGGAGTGAAGTAGGTTATTAAACCAGAGGCGGCTTTAACGAAGTAAGTGGCAGGGGATTCTTCTGCTTCGGATTGAGGACGCTATTCTACAGGTGACAATCGACACCTGATAAGCAGTATCATTTGCATCTGATCTATATTTTTACTCTCCTATTTTAGAGTTTGACAACAGGCCCTTCTACCCCTGGTTTTGACCATGATGCATTAATATAACGTTTACAGTAGTACGTTACTGAGATTACTTCTTGTATGTTTTATGTTGTGTTGTACTGTCACGTGGTGTCTTGTCTCACAAGTGTTTTTTTAACTATTGTTTCCACCCATCTACATTGTGTGGCATACATGTGACACACAATGAGAGTACACTGTATAGATCTTACAAGCAACCACCATATTTGGGTGTTATATATTTGCATGAATAACTGAGCTATTGTGGCCTACCAGCCCGGCTGACAGGTCATTGTTTTAATGCATTTTCCTTTTCTAATTACATATACGGATTCATATTTATTTTTTTAAAGTATGTGTTTAAGTGCGTGCACATTAAGTGTGCACGTTTTGCGTCCTTATTATAGGATTGACAAGGAGTGGCACACACTGGGCTGATGAAGAGCCATTAGGGGAACGGCTCGAAACTTGTTGACGACTATACATTACGGAGACAACCAGACTCATTAAGGTCCGGGTTCTCCTCAGTAACAACCCCTGATTTGTAACCATACAAACTAGGGGCAGGAATAAAAGAGTGGCCAACTAGTTAGGTATTTTTAAGTTTTCTTTCCCTTTTCCACTCCACTTCACTGCACTACACATAGTCTGAACCGGTAAGTGCTCCTACCGGTGAACAACCATTACAACAAAACTTTTACAACGCACTACCATTACAACGCGGTCATTACAACGCAAACCATTACAACGCATTGCGCTGGGGGGCGCTCTAGGATAGGGAATACGTTTAATTTACTTTCCAACACCTTCCCTAGTGTCCACGGGGACTGGTGTTGGAATAGTAAATTAAACTTTTCACTATCCAGCACCTCAAAGCGCTATGCGTTGTAATGGATTGCGATGTAAAAACCGCGTTGTAAAGGCAGGCGTTGTAATAGCCTGCGTTTTAACGTCATACATCCGCTCCTACCTATTTTGCAGGTTGCAGCATACCTCAATCCATAGAGGATTGAGAGGAACCCCAATGATGACGCATGTCACCTAGGGTCGACGCTGGTGGGTGAGGAGTCTCTAGAAAAAAAGTATTCATTCTAGACAAGTGATTACAGAAGATTCTTGTTGTATCAACTTTCCCAAGCTCAGGTTTTTTTTCGATTACTTGATTTTTGTTTCTCTACATAACTGTCAGGAGGATAAACCTAGCTTCTACCTCTGCCTCCCTCTCTTCTTTGTTTGTCATTGTAAAAAATACTCAGGACAACCTAAGGGGCCTATGAGAACGAAGGTAACGGGACCTGGGTGAGATGGAGGATGTGGACTTGGAGGCTGCCCTGATGCATCCCTAAGAGGTTGCCATAATATTGCGTTTCCCCCTGATTCAATTGAAAATCTTACTTAGGGTCTACTTCGACAAGATTGAACTTCATAAAATGGGAACAATCCCCTTGCCCTATTGTCTTAGATGCGGAGAGGCGGGAGGTTTATTTTACCACACTCTGTGGGGGTGCCAAGAGATTCAGAGATATTGGGACACAATTTTGGAGGAACCTAGTGCCATAATGGGAAAGGGGATACCACATAACCCCAAATTCATACTCCTAGGGGTCCCTGGGGACATTGATCTTCCTAGGAAAAGCTGATTTTTGGCACACTTGGGTTGATAGTGGAGAAGAGGGATATTGCACAGACCTGGGGTTTGAGCACTATACCTACAAAGGCCCAGTGGCTTGCTGGGATGAACATATGTATGGGGTGGAGGAAGATGTATATGCATCCAGAGGTTGACCTAATATATTTGACCAGATGTGGGCTATGTGGAGAGCACATTATAGACTGGCTTTCACTGATTATCAAGGAACCACGCAACGAGCCACAGATACAGAGCCCTAACAGCAAACATATTTGCAATTGCCCCCCTAAAGGAGCAGTGGGGTTGGCCTGGAAGAACTCAGAGCTAACCTACATTTCCAGTGATACGATGGGCTCACTGGGCCCACATGGGAAGAGCTTACAATTCAGAAAGATTATCTTGCCTACACGTCTTCTAACTGTATACATAATGTATGATTGTATTGTGCTCCTGAAAGCATGATGTTGTAAGCTCACATCACATTTGCTTTAATGCCAGTGTATGTTGCATCCCCAGTCACGCAACAGCCACCAGAAGGTGCTCATGTTCCTGAATTTCTCCAACTAGCTCCTCCAGTTTGGCTCTCTTTTCCAGCTTGAATCTTGATACAAATGTTAATAAAAACAATGTAAAAACAAAAGATATACATATTTTGCCAGTCTAAGAATGACTTCAACTGCTCCTTATTCTCTAGACTTGGTGCACATTCAAGTACTCAGCCTCTGTTACCTCAAATTAGGCTGTCCTGTTTTCAGTCTCTATTTTTGGTAAATTCTGGTGGGGTTTTTTCAGTGTTTTCAATATCTTAAAAAACAGTTGTTATCAGTGGTTACACACTTTCACGCCACTAAAAACAACAGAAAAAGTGTTTTTCCGGTGTTTATGGAACGTTTTGCTTTTATCATTGCTTGCTTTCTGCACTGAAAGAACATGGTATATAGACAGTGTACGTATAGTGTATATGACGTCCAAAGAGATTTTTGCAAATTAATCTTATTGCAGTACACCATACAATACTTCTTCAGTGAGTCTTTGGTCATGTGCGCTCGTGCGTTCCTTCCCATGTAAACTTCTGTGAAAAGGCCCTCTCAGCATTCATAGCCCCTTGGGCTGAGAACCGTCAGCTAAGGGACACAGTTGGTTCCACTCTTTCTTTGATGCCACATAAAGCACGAAATGATAAATATTTGTGTTTTAGTTCCTGGGCATAAGAAAACAGTGCACCAGAATGGACTAAAAAGTCAATAGCATCCCTCATTAACTCTGAAGATTGTAAAGATGCTTTCAGCATACCATCTAACAAGTGGCAAGGATCTCCTACAGGGAATCACTTCAGCTCGAGTATCAATTTTTTTTTCAGAACCAATAGCTTGAGTATCAATTTTGACAGGTAATCACACACATTTGTTATATACGTAGCTGAATCACTACAAATACAAACAATATCACTCCAATCTTTGTTGAACTTAAAAAGAACCTTTTTTGCAGAGCATAACAAGTGACACTGCATTCCATGCTTTCCAAAAGTCTAGTGTCAGGTTTTCACCACTATCCCAGATGCTTGGTAATATATATACCTGTCACTATACCTTGCCTTTAATGTTTAAAGCCTGAGGTGTTGGGAATTCACCTACTATCAATACTGACCCACTAGAAACTATGGTCTGATGTATTAAGGATTTTTACCCATTCTCTGTGGGTAAATGTGATGACACATATTAGGAAAGATTTTTATGAAACTAGCCATTTTACCTATTAGTGAAAGAATCAAATGCAGCCAAAATATCAAATGTGAGTTTGATATGTCCTGATTCTCTACAGTTTATAAAATAATTAAACTAAACCTAAAACGTGAAACTAAACCCTGCATCTTTAGACCAAAGGCCATAAAACTGAAAAAAGTAAAAGGAAGAAGAAACAATATTTTATTGGCATCCCTAAAGAACAAAACTCAAGCAGAATAATGTTAGCCTGTCTTTCTTACTGCTTACTGCTAGCTTGTATAACAAAGTTACATTTTATTGACCCCTTCAGTAAGAACAAAATGACTCTTTCACTTTCTTTTTCCTTTCTTTGAATGGCATTTAGTTTGTGGTTGTGCAGGTGTTTTTTCAGTGTTTATATGTTTTCACCGGTGAGGGCTATTTTTCTTTCAGTGGGGTTTTATCAGTTATTATAGGTTTAAACCTAAAACCCCACAGCCTACCTCAAATGTATAATTCTCCACAACAGTTGAGACAGCTACAGGTAACCTTTCCCAGACTCATATCAGAATTTTGTCATGGTCCATCTTTTCCTTTCCATAAATCAATATATCATCCTGGAACACCATTAACAACAATAACACTTTTTGCACCACCCTCTGAAAAATTGCAGAGGCTGATGTTAAGCTGAAAGGCACTCTTAAATACCTAAATTTTCCATGTAGCTCTACAAATGATGCCCAATGCCTACTATCACAATGTAAAACAATCTGGTGATAAACAAAAAATCCAGTTTTGAAAAACATTGACCTTCCTTCACAGTGCTTAACATTTGATTTATGTTTGGCAGCAGCTGACGGTCTAGCCAGATACAGTTGTTTAAGACACGTAGGTCGACACACATATGTATCTTTCTATTTTGTTTTTGTGCCAGAATAATTGGCAATGCAATGACACATTTGGCACATAGTTTCCCCAGTTCAATCTTAAATGCTTCCTTCATGGATAATTGAACTCCCCTTACTTTGCAAACCTTGGGTATGGTGCCTTTGCGGAGAATGATGCAATGTGTAAATCCCTTTTATACCCTAATTTGTCTTGAAATACCCCAGGAATTACACGGGCGCTCAGCACGGCTGATAACTCAAAAGCAAAGGAGGGAGCTGAGGCAAGAAACGCAACCTAGTGTTTCCACATTAGCCTACGTCAACGCCTCTTCCAAGGGCCATATTATGCATTTTCATCGCTTGCACTGATCTAAGTTTTTAATAGGTGCGCCTGGCACAAACAATGAAAGTGCGCTCTATTATGGTGAATGCGATGTCCCCAGGGAAGCTGCGAACTCGCGCTGCCATGGGGCAGCCTATTCATTTGAAAATACGAAGCGACTGCTTGCAGATGCTCTGTGTTTTCACAGTGCAGGCGGCAACCCGTCTGCACTTTTGAAGGGGATGTCTGGGGTCCATAGAACCCCCTTTGCCCCCTGCAGAGGGCTACTCTCAGGAGGTGCCCTGAGAGTGTGCCAGCTTTTAGGTGGTGCACTGTTAGTGCGCCCCCTGACAGCTTCTTTGTCTCTGTCCCCGCATCAGTAATACAGCACTCCCTGAAGATAGCGCTGGTGCTTCAGGTGCACCAACACTATTGGTATTACTGAAGGGGACGCACAAGCGTCTGCGCCCCCTTCTGTAATACCACAGTGCCCCGGGGACGGGCAAAGCGGGCATAAACGCCCGTTGCACCCCCAGGGCTCTTACTGTAATATGGACCCACAAGTCCACGCTAGTCAAATGTTGCAGCATAAACGCTGCACCCAGGAGTCACTCTTTGTCTGCAATTGTTCTGCTCAAGCACAAAAATTTACCTGTTTTCCCTGACGGTCTCGTTTATGTTTCTTTCGGTGGCAGCTGTGGGGAATCTTTGGCATTCACTTGCTTTCTGCTCCCCGTGTTACTGGCTTTCGGGCTTACTTCTGATCTTAGCTACTTTCTCCCATGGAAATCTGCAAAGATAAAAAGCGTGCAGAAGGATTTACAAACAACTGACGGCTCACTGTGTTAATAAGGTGCATGTTACTACATATTGGTGTATATCTATGCTCGCTGTCCAGTGCTGTGACTTTGTGAACCTTACTGCTGGTGATTATTTTCTCTTCAAAAGAAGGAAAAAACTGTTCTAAAAAATTCCTATATTACCATTAAGCGATAAAAAGGCAAAGACTTTTATTTTTGGGTTGTATTTTTGCTAACTTTGGGCCATAACTACTTATCGTAGTGAATGATTTAGTTCCACTGCATTTTTCTGGGTCTGTTTTGAACCTTACCTTTTTATTTATGAGGTAATTATCAGTATTACCTTATTGACTCAGTTAGTACCGCTGGTTAGTACGAACATTTACCTACATTTTGTATTCACTTCCCTTAGGAGCACACTGCACACGCAAGGCTCCAGCTGGAAGATAATAGTGGGAAAGTGGGAGGTATTAGGTGAAAACGAATGCTTACTGTTCCAACCTAAGTTATTGTATATATATATCGATTTATACCTTAATAGGGCGAGTACTAAAATACGTACTGTATGTTTATTAGATATACAGCGAACACTGAAGATATTGGCAGCTAGGAGGACTAATGCAGTCTTCTTTAGGGAACCAAAGGACGCCATATTTTGTTTTAGCCACTTTCTCTTTCCCCGGAGCACTGTTCTTGCCTCAAAATTGCCTTACTCTTCCATTTAGTTATAGGATTCTGGTGGTGCAGGAAACCAGCTACTGGCATTCACATCTCACTCCCACAAGATTGTACAGCCATGTCAGCTGCGGTTGTGACCGAACATTACAGCACTTGATGATCATCATAGCAAGAAAATAAATGTAGTGGTAGAAAGTCATAAATAATTTTCTAGAAGTCATTTATCAGGGGAACCACTGAACAATATTTAGGTTGTTTATGTGTGTTAGCTGCAATGTGCAAATGTAGGTATTTGTGAGATGAAATAGTGATGGGCCAGCTAATCAGCCGCAATAGTAATCTCAAAAATTCAGGAAAAATTGTTTAGTGTACATGAACCCAAATTAGAAAAGGCATTAGAATTGCAAACATATATAAAACATCATTTTATATAAGGGTGTTGAATCCTGATAATAAGAATTCTTTATCAGACGTAGATTGTTCTCAGTCAAAAACACAAGAAGTAAATGTAGTTACTAATAATGGAAGTTTACAGAGGGGGGAAAAGTAGATGGTGCTAAAGGGAAAATCTGAGCCCTGTGTTCGAGTCTGTTCTTAAGGTAGTGATTGGGTGGTATCACATGCCTGACAAGCTGCACAAAATGTATCCACATAGGGATGCAAATCTCCATTGGAGGGGTTGCGGCAAAGTGAGAGATCTGCTGCATGTGTGGTGAAGTTGCCCTAAGTTACAACAGTTTTGGAGAGAAGTTTTATCCACAGTAAAGGAAACCTCAGGGATACCCGTACCGGCGGACCCTGGGGTAACAGTGTTGGGACTATGACCCAGAAGCTGGGATGAGGGAATTCTAATGTATTGGTGCCTGGTCCACCAGTTACTGTTGATAGTGCCTATGACTATCGCCAGATACTGGAAACAAGTAGTGACACCGACTTGCCATACATGGTGCTGGAACATGTGGATACTATGGCTTTGGAAAACATGATTGTCCGGGTGAATAAGGACAGAAGCAACCTCATGACAGCTTGGGACCCGGTGCTGTCATTCATAGAGACCGCAAGAGGCACCATAACATGGCCTCTAAGGCTGTGCACATTAGTTGTTTTTGGTTGACTTCATCGGGGGTTCCTGCTTTTGACTATCAACCCTATCGCCATGGAAAGCAGTGACTTTGCCTAGTGTACTAGATGACAACTAAATGTTGAACTACTGTCCACCCTGAGACGACTGTATACTAACCACTAAGTGCCAGGGAGGGGGGGGGAGTTCTCTCTTTCTTTTCTTTTCTGTACTTACTGTTATTTGTGAGTATTGCATATCCCCTGCTGGTTGTTACTTTCTAAAACTCTAATAAAATGCATTTCAAAATCCCTGTGTTCCTGGGATCAGAAAGAGAGACAGTGGCATACCAAAGAGTAGAGCAACGCTGAGCGTTTTGGATTGTGGTGGGCACACGTCTATTCAAAGCTGCTGGAGACCTCCCTACCCATCAGGATTACTGTCCGTGTCCTCTCCCTGCTGCTGAACTGCATGCATGCACACTCAGATTTAACATGACCCAAACAGTAAAAAAGGCAGTGCCAGTTGCCAGCAACCCGTAAACGTTAAAGGCAGCAGTCCAAGGCTTACTTATGCCTTAACACAAGTGTGCTCAGAGACTAAAAGCAGCAGTCCAAGGCTTACTTATGCCTTAACACAAGTGAGCTCAGAGACTAAAAGCAGCAGTCCAAGGCTTACTTATGCCTTAACACAAGTGAGCGCACGATTCCCGGAAAGTAGCGATCGAGCGAATGGTAAAAGCGCCCAGGGATCCCCTGGCTATTTCGCGCAGTGACGGCATCGTCCGTTGTCATAAAAATCAAACTACGGAAGCTAGCAATTGTGCTAGTAGGACAACACGCTCAGAACCTTGATTGATTTTGCTATTTGGCGTTACCTCCCCCTGTTGAGACAGCGATACCACAACTACCAAGTGTCTAAGACAGTGTGCCCGGCTGGGTTCACTGTAAGTAAATTTATTTTACTTTTACATGCATGGGTCACGTATTCATTAGCCCATTCTAAGACGTCCCTCACTCCCTGTCCTGATGAGACCCTCACTCTAAGGGTCGAAACGCCGTCGACGTACTGGAGGCGAATGAGACTCATACAGTGCTTATGATTGTGTAGCAACTGTTTTATGACTGATTTAAATAATTTCTTGGAGTCATGTCTCTTTTTTGTAAATAGTCACAATTGTAACCTGTATAGTTCACTTAAATGTACACACGTTTTTTTTTTTTTTTTTTTTTTGGTTACTTCACAAATCACTGGGGACACATTGCACTGTTTATATATATTGTACTATATGTTGTAGTCTAAAGCATTATTGATTTTTTCAATTGATACGTATGAAAGAATGGTTCGATACTGATTTAGTTGTGTCTTTTCTCTTTGCCACCCTCTCTCTAATAGTTGGATAGGTATTAAGTGCCCACTTTATCGTAGAATTATTAAGTGATATGCCACAGGAACCGCTGTTTTTCTGGATAAACACTTCACCCTGGTTCCTTTGTGAGTAGGGTTTCCCTTGTTTTCTTTTTTAACACAAGTGAACGCAGAGACTAAAAGCAGCAGTCCAAGGCTTACTTATGCCTTAACACAAGTGAGCGCAGAGACTAAAAGCAGCAGTCCAAGGCTTACTTATGCCTTAACACAAGTGAGCGCAGAGACTAAAAGCAGCAGTCCAAGGCTTACTTATGCCTTAACACAAGTGAGCGCAGAGACTAAAAGCAGCAGTCCAAGGCTTACATATGCCTTAGCACAAGTGAGCGCAGAGACTAAAAGCAGCAGTCCAAGGCTTACTTATGCCTTAGCACAAGTGAGCGCAGAGACTAAAAGCAGCAGTCCAAGGCTTACTCATGCCTTAACACAAGTGAGCGCAGAGACTAAAAGCAGCAGTCCAAGGCTTACTCATGCCTTAACACAAATGAGCGCAGAGACTAAAAGCAGAAGTCCAAGGCTTACTTATGACTTAACACAAGTGAGCTTCGACACTAAAGGCAGTAGTCCAAGGCTTACTTATGCCTTAACACAAGCTGAGTCCAACAGGATACTGAACCAGTGCCAACCACAAGAAAAACATACACATGTAAAATTACATGTGGTGATCAGATTGCACACTATCTGACAAAAGTGACCACTGTAATGATATTAATTATTTGTTTTCTGCCACAGACAAATGTGATAGCACTTTATTTGTGTTAGTTTATTGTGTTAAGGCATACGTTCGAGTACAGAGGCAGGAAAAGGTGATGGGATGGAACTGTGGGTGCTGCAGCCTTCTTTATGCAGAAACAGGAGAGACAGTGATATGCTGGGAAGATTGAAAGGATGTTTTTGAAACATGCTTAGGTAGTGGGGAGAAGGGTAAGTGTCAAAAAGGAAAATACCATTGTTGAGACATAACCTGGGAGGGGACAGCAAACACAAAGTTGTTGAAGCAGCTCCCAATGTCTTCACATGTCATTTACGAAACAGATGAGATGGATGTTGGAAGTAATGTTGGGGAACTTCAGAAACAGTATGAACTCGCTGATGGCCAATTCGTCTGCTACACACAACTGCACCACGCAATCATGAGATACAGGGTCGAACTTCAGTTAGTAGTGGAGGAGACTCCTTTGGAATATAGATTGCTTGCCACCCCTTTAAGGATTCATGCAGTGTCCCAGATATACAGAACTCTCATTGTCATTGTCAACATCAAAGCCCGCTAAAGGCACTGAAGGAAAGGCAGGAGAAAGATTTGGGGATCATAGCGGGGAGGGGGGTGGGGGGGGGGAATGAAGCGTGATGCTATCCCCATAAGGTGGCAATCAGTACTGGGTTCCCGCTGATCCAATTTAAGATGCTGCACTGAGCATACTTTACTAGGACTAGGCTTGACAATGACAGGTGTCAGGGGCTGTAGCTGGACGGATACCTTGATTCATTCCATATGGGGTTGTCCGAGCCTGTGACCCTTCTCACATCAGGTGGGAAGCGATATTTCACATGTGGTGGGAAAAGACATCCTGCATGCGCTAGCACTGATATCCCTGGGGGCTTGGGGCGAGGAGCCACAATCAGGCCCACGTTGCATTACTGAATGTGGCCCTAATTGTGACTAAGAAAGATGTTATCTGGCTGTGGGGTTGTTCATGGTGCTGAGCTGGGACAAATGGGTCAACAAAATGGACTGGTGTATGAGGGCAGAGGAGACAGTAGGTGCAGCCCACGTAAGCTCATATAAAGTTTATAAAGTCTGGACACAATGTAGGGAATACTGTGGGATGGACTGAAGCAATCAGTGTTAGGGTCCAAACTACAATTTCCAGGACGAATGCACTGAGGATCGAAGAAATGACCAAGCACTCATGGGCAGGGGGACATCTTCTTCCAGCACTGTATTCTTAGGCCCCATGCTGTGCCATATAACACCTAACCTGATTGATAATGTTAAATGCTACTGGCTGAGGTTTCTGGAATTGAGTCGGTCCACATGTCCTCTTTTTTTGCAATGCAAGGTTTTGCTATATAAACGTAAAGAGTTCAATAAAAAGATTTTAAAAACTGAGATGTTTAAAATAATGTTGACAATAAATACATGGACAATGTAAGCTCTGGAAAAAAAAACAGATTCAAGGTTAATATGAATGTTGAAAGGTACAGATTTTTCAGCAGCCAGGAGAAAGCATAGAGCAATATGTTGCAGTTCTGTGAACATTGACTAACCTGTGTAAGTTCAGGAAATTACATGAGGAGGTAATAAGGGATCATTTTGGAACAGAACCAACAATGTCATCATACAAAAGCATCTATTGACTGATTAGGAACCATCATTGGACAAAGCCATTTCAATAGCCAAAAGAATTGAAACTACTTCCATGAATGTAAGAAACTAAAAACTAATGACCAAGTAAAGAGGAGAATGGAAGGCATTGTATAGCATTGGTATAATTGCTATTAACACAGGAGCAGGAAGTTAGAATGGTGATTATGATCTAAAAGAATGTTGGGGGGTAAGATGAACAAATGTTATCTTTGTGGCAGTACCAGATGAATAGCATCCACCGCACCATGTTGAAAGATGAAAATCAGGTGTTTCAAGTTCAAGAGGACTGGCAATTCCTGGTGTGTGCAAAAATAGTGAGGGTGACACTGAAAATGTCAGTAATGTCCAAGAAGGTGGTGAAGATCAAAGTGAGAATGATGAAGTGCTAGTGGTAAGTGCGTGAGTTGCAAAAAAGGAGTATAGTGTATCAAAATCGTACACTTCACTACTTTCTTTATAGCAGTTCATGGAACTAGAACTGTTATGTGGGAGGATTTGTGTTCATGTTGTAGCCTAATAGACATGGAGACATTTAGTTAAATGAACGATGTGAACCTAAGGTATGAGGATGTGGTCCAGGGGGTTACTCTGGGTGGATTTGCCATTGATAGGCTACTTTGTGAAAAGAAGTAAGGTTCTGTTAGGTGCGGAGAGCTGGAGAAACCAGTTATACTCCTAGATCCCAACCATCCAGGGCAGGGATTGATGATGGAGAAAGGGGACAAGGTATTCCAAGGTGTTTTGTGATAAGCTGGGTTGCTTGAAAGGATTTTCAAATCATATCATACTATGAGAAAACAATAAACTATGTGTCCATAAAATAAGGAGTGTTCCTTTGACCGCAAGGAGTGATCTATGAGAGGATTTTTGTGATTGTGCAATAGTAAATTGAGGCTTCTAAGCATTTGAGTGGTTGAACCCAGGTGGTATGAGCCCGAAAACCATTTTTGAATAAGGACGTGCAACAACCAGAGGGATCTTAATGAGTACTTACGGATAGACATGCAACCACTGCCCCACATTACTGAGATGTTTGCCACATTAGAAGGACAACACTGATTACATTGTTGCATCTGTCTCTCTTTGGCCTTCCACATCCATTTCCAAATGAGAATTTGCTATGCAAAGTGGTAATCCTAATGATTTTTCTAGCTACCAATTTGAAGACTGTACTTTCTCCATTAGCAGTTACTCCCTCAGATCACCTGATCCACTGCTACAGTCACGAATGAGCTCTCCATCTAATACTCAGCAGCAAACTGTATTTGCATTGACATATAAGAGCAGTCTATGTTCTACTGTCTCATTCCTTCCAGCTCCTGCAACAGATTAAGTAGTTACTAGTTCGTCTGTTCCGGTTCCCTCCCCAGACCAGCCTAATGAGAAGCTTATCCAGTTCCTGGGAAACAGATGTTGGTGGGAGATTTAATATAATCTGAAACGTATTCAGACATCTGATGAGCAAAGTTTGCTCTAATTATTTTCCTTTATGTGCATCATTAAACGACAACTACTCTTCTCTTGACTGTGTGCAGAATCGAGAGTAACTATGTGAAATATTGCTGTGACCTCCTACCACATCTAAGGAGCCCAGGTGGTAGGAGGGTGAAGAAGGTAAGCTTTTAAAATATTTTATGCCAGTACCAGAGAGCTTACGTGTATGTCTTTTGCCGCTTCTGCCAGTGATTCCAGTTCAATCGGACCCTCACTTTTGTGGAATAATGATCAAGAAATAGTTCTTAATGTAGCATTATAACACATTGCCAAGGATGAAATCACTTGCTAACGACCATTTTCCTAATTTATGGCCTAAGCTGTAGATGAGGCCTAACACTGGAGGCAAATGCAAGGGTATTTAACACCCAGTATAGCATGAGGTAGAACGGCTATGATACCATTGGAACATTCCACCCTCTGAGGATACCACATTCTAAATTAAGCAGGGAGAAAGACAAAAACAAACATTGGAGCATTAAAATGTTCAGAGCTCCATTGAAGACGATTGAGTTGCTCCAGGCTTATAATGGCTGAATTAAGCTCGGAGCTCCAACGTGCCAATGTTTGTCTTTGAGTTTCTACAGTTTTAATTTAGTGGGTGGAATGTTCTAATAGCCTTATAGCCCATTTGCCTCGGGCTATACTGGTTCTTAAAGGACCTTTAATACCTGGTATATCCCGAGTTAGCGTGATATAAGGCTATATTATTGGCCCTCTGGCACTCTATTATCTTCAATGGGGTTCCCAACATTCCAGTGGTCTGACGGATTCTTTTGCACGCTGCTTTCAGCTCTCTTCTGCACAATAATTGTTTGTATTGGTTTTGTTGCAAACACATCATGGCTTGTGGTCTAGCAATGCCAAGTTAGTCTTTTACATCTCTCATTAATATTTCTTCTGTGTAATCTTGTGATCACATTGTTAATTCTTAATTTAACTATATCCCTCTCCCCCTTTATTAGCTCTTTTCTGGACAATCATGCTGAAATTACTGGATTTTTTTTTCTTGTAGTCAACCCCATGTATGGACTGTGGAAAGAGAACTCTGTAGAACAATTTGGTAATAAGTAAACACATTATTAAATGTTGAACACAATTAGGTAATGCTGTTTCTGCAGTACCCTCGCACTGTCAATGATACATTGGAAGTGCTATATTGGATCAAGGCCTATCAAGAGCATGTCCCAGAAGATCACATAGGCATTCATATACAATTTAAAATCTCTTGAAAGACGTGGGGTCCAAATTGTGACACTTCAATAACTGAGTTTGCAGGCTTTAAGAAGCCCCCTAAAGAAAAAGTGTGAAGAGTGAAATAGGGCGAGAGATGATGATTGCCCAAAAGAGCAATGGGATCTGTGCTGTGGACTCAGTTCCTAAAGGTCTATTGCAGGCCATGTATTCTTATAATAACCATGCCTATGAAAAAAGTAGGCGAGGAAAAAGCAAACTCATCTGGGAAAAAAAGAATGTGAGAATGGCATGATGATTAAGAAGCCACTGGTGGAGCACAAACAGTTACCCAAGAAAAGGGTCCCAGTGCTAGGTAAGATGATAGCTAAGCTTACTGGCAGAAAAGCCAAGTTCTGAAGCCCTACACAACTCCAGATGATTGGCTTTTGTGTGAAGATGGAATAGTTCAGGATCTCCTGCCTTGTGTCTGGCAATGGGAGTAACCAATAAGTAAGGAAGAGTTTTGTATAAATCCAGGGCCTTGTTGTAAAAGGCTAATGATATGACATTTGCATTCCTTTCATCTTCTGTAGAACCTCAGGCAAGTTTTTCTTCATTCCCATGTGAGTTGAATACGAGTAACAGCCAGATCCCATTGTCGAGAGAAGCAGCAAAGAGAATAATTGGATGCAGAAAGGCAATTCACTTTTTGAAAGCAAATCTTAATGATAAGTTATCTTCCAGTGAAATTTACATTGTATGTTAGGGGACACAGTTCACCTCAGCCATTATTTTATTCACTAATATTAATATATTGTGTGTGATAAATGTTCAATTAATCAGCATTTGTAGAGCGTTGCACTGTCACCCCTTTGGGTATCTGGGTGATGGGGTGGGAGGTCTTTGTCGTGCCAGCTCCCTTTGTGACACGTTTTGAGGAAACTGCAGTAAGAGGGAAGAATCAAGCAGAAAAATGCAAAACTGAGGGCAGAAAAATGATTGAGCAGGAAAGGAAAACAGAGGGCAGAAAAGCGAGCAGAAAAGGCAAAACAGAGGGGAGAAAAAAAGGTCTGAAAAGTCAAAACAGATGGCAGAAAAACAAGCATAAAAGGCAAAACAGAGCAGAAGAGGGCAGAAAAACAAGTAGAAAAGGCGAAACTGAGGGCAGCAAATGAGCAGAAAAGGCAAAAGAGAGGACTGAAAACGAGCAGAAAAGGCAAAACATGGCGAAACATTAGCATAGGAGACACAAACTGGGCTGCAGGTAGACATGCAGCAGAGGGTAGTGGACTGAGGGCAAGGTGGTCAGGCAAACGGTCGCAGGGGGAGCTGGCACGAGGACCTGCTTAATGGGGTTGTGCTGCAGCCTCCATTAGACAGGTCCTGGGGAGGGCAGGGCACTAGGTGGCGGGAGAAGGGAAACAGCAAAGGAAAGAAACATCAGGAAGAAGGAGAAAACTAGCAGAAAAAGGCATAACAGAGGGCAGTAAATCTAGCAGAAAAGGCAAAACAGAGGGCAGAAAAACGAACCTAAGAGGCAAAACAGCAAGAAAAAAAGAGGAGGCACAAACAGAGGGCAGCAGGTAGACAGGCAACAGAGGGTGGAGGACTGCGGACAAGCTGGACAGGAGAATGTTGTAGGGGGAGCTGGCACAAGTCCTATGTTGGAGAATGTTAAAAAGAAGTTACTTTGATTGGACTATTACCTTGTAATGGTTTATCAACAGAGGATAATGGCTGTGATGATTGTTCTTCATCTATTTGTTTTAGGCACTATGAAAGGTGTTTAAAAGACCCTTAAGATGTCAGGCACACATAGTAAAAAGTTGATTTTTCTCAGGTACAAGTTACTAAGGTTTGTTTTTACTCAGTCTAATTAGTTGATATGTTTTCATATAAAGCAAATGCAACAGAAATGGTCTGACATTAGTGGAAGGCCATATAATAGGAGCATCTGCATTAGCTGCAGCCTGTACAAGTGATGGACGTAATGCATGAACTTCTGTTTATCACTGATGATTACTCTGAACCACATTCCAATTAATTATTACTGACATTTCATACATATTTAAGCTACACTTTGTGGATATTTCATACACATGTAGAACATGTTGTTAATGTTTTAGGAACATTTCATGCATATTTGGTCAATATTTGCTTATGGTTCCTTAGGGACACATATTGAATGATTGGCACTATTTAGTTCTAAAGCTCATGTATGAAAACTCAAAGTGACTCCTTAAGTATCAGGAATGTTAAATTTGAAAATTTGAAAAGTTTATATAAAGCCCAAACATGACCCATACGAGTATCAGAGCACTGTACAAAGGAACAGAAACGAGGCGAGGTAAAAAACATGAGCACAAACACCAAGTAACAAGCAATAACCCATTTCGTGGGACCTGTGAGGTACGGGGAGAAGCAACAGGTCATATGGAGCATTTAAAAGACACAAAATACAACACTGAACAAAGGTAAACAGCTCATCTTGTAGGACATGTGAAGAACCAGAAGAGCAGCAAGTCTACAGGACAAAGCAGAAGGAGAGACACAAATTAGAAAACGTATTTACAGATGTATAAAAGAGTGTCAACAGGAATAGAAGTTAGTGAAGCTGGCATTCAGGCCTATTGCTGTAGATCAGTGGTCTTCAAACTTTTTGCTGTTGAGACCCCCTTGCCAAACCTTTTTAGGCACAAGGACCCCCTCTCACAAGATTGTCTAGAAATTGGTTCTCATCATCAGCATCTATCGACAACCATAAATGCCCCTGTTAGACCTGGCATCCTCTGGCATGTTTCCCGTGTTTTTTTCCTTTCTGACCTTCTTATGAAATACAGTGATTCCAGTCCTTTTCCCATCGCAAATTGCTGCCTAGCACTAAAAACGTTATTGCTTAGTGGGAAATGTTCGATAGTACATTATAACATTTCTAATGGTTAATGACTGCAGAGGTCTGTGTGTGACCAGAGAACCATAGAATTAAATCTGAATTGGTGCAGTGGACAATAGTGATGTGTATTTTTAGTGGTATCAAGTCCCAGCCTGTGACGCAAAAGCACTGTGAATATGTAAGTCAATTTTTTATACTTGCATCACACAGGCTAAGATGGAATGCTACAAAACATGCACATAGTTTTAAGATAAAATGGTACTTTCAAAATGTAGGTTTTAATAATCCCAGAGTGTATGTAATGCAGTTTTCTTTTTTTTTTATATAACTGTCCCTTCAACACCTCTTTAGGCGCACTAAGGGCTGTGTAAATGCATTTAAATTAAAAGCAAGAACTTCCCAGCCCAGTTGTTAACTCTTTGCACTTCCACTCAAAAAAACACAACTTAGTCTTCACAAAGAAACATAACTGCTCCCAAGCATCCTTTATACTTGCAGATTAACTGATGGGGTCCATTTGCTTTTCATTCAGGCAAGCAGCTGACAACGATCTCAATTAGCGATCCCAGCTGTCTTTTTGCAGGGACAAGTAAAGCTGGGGAATCTGCCACCCCCTTCCTAGAACTCCACGACCCCCTGGGGGTCGAGCCCCACAGTTTGAAGACATCTGCTGTAGATGGTCATTCATGAGTAACCATTTGACTTGTTTCCTGCTTGAGAAGGTCGAGGGGTTAGATCTGATCTCAGGAGGAAGAGCTTTTCAAATTCTTGGAGCAAGACCATTGAATGTATGGTTGTAGCTTCTTTTCTTTTGAATTTGGGGGGTTTCACCAGTAAGGTGTTAGAGCTTCTAAGGGACCGATTCGAACCTGATAGTTCAAGGTTGACGGGGGGTATTGTAGTGAATAGCTTTGTGCGTCAAGCAGACAATCTTGAAACTGATCCTTCCTTCAATAGACAACTATATTAGTTAAATTAGTGATGTAGTCATGTTTCCTGGAACAAGTGATGAACCTGGCTGTGGAGTTCAGAGTGGCTCTAAGAGGTTCCAGGGTAGTTTTAGGTAACCTAGTCAGGGTCACCATTCCATACTCCAAGCGTGAGATAACTAGGGATTGGACTGCAGACTAAATGTGCTCAGAGGGTAAGAATGCTTAATTTTCCTTAAAATGCTGAGCTGATGATTGGCTCCCCTTGTAGTTGCCCTGATGTGAGCTTTCATATTCAGGTATTTGTCCAGAGTTATGCCTAAGGATCTCGCAGAGTCAACAACATGAGGGATGCAGTTGAAGTCTGTAAGTTGTTTGAACCAGTCTTGAGTGGGCGCAGAGTGGTTGCGAAGGGGCAATCAAGAGGAATTCTGTCTTGAGAGTGTTAAGCAAAAGAGGATTATGAGTTAACCATTGTTGATTTTTTTGTAACTCACTGTTTTAATGTCATCGGACGAAGACATTTTCAAAAACATTTGAGTGTCATCGGCATACATATGGTATTGAATGTTAGAGTAGGTCAGAATTTCAGATAGTGGTTCCATGAAAAGGTTAAAAAGCATGGGGGAGAGTGTGGAGCCTTTAGGCACTCCAATAGATACTGGGGTACTGGTTGCAAGGGAGTGGTGGACTTTGATTCTTTGCGTTCTGTTTCTTAGGAAAGAGGCAAACCAATTTAAGACAGAGCCAGATAGTCTAAGCAGTTCTTTTCAGATCGAAGCCTAAAAGGCTGCACAGCTTTCTGGTTTGCTAACTAAATCTTGTGGGCTTTCTGAAACTTTCCCTGGGAATGTATTTCGCCCATTGGTTACTATTGGTTTCGTGGTTTGTAACTCAAAGTTGCTTGCTTTCTATTTGCTTTAGGTTGTCCAGCTTGAGTTTGTCCCTCCTGTGGAGCATCCCTTGTTTACTGTATCTTTCCGATTTCTCGCTTTCTGTAAACTGGTCTTTGAATCTTCACATTAGTAGTGCATTCAAAGACAGAGGTCAAATATCAGCCTGTGTTGTCCGAATGAGCTTGGTGTTTACTTATCTTTCTCTGACTTCAAAGTGAGAGAATTTATGTAACTATTATGCTGGGATCCATGTGAGAAGAGGTTGTAGGATGTTATTTTTTTCCAACACACAACAAAAATGAACTGTGCTGATACTTCAGAATACATCAATATTAGAAATGTGGTTTCTGGTTGGCTAGGGTATGAACCTAAGCGAGATAGAACCCACCACTCTATCAGGGCAAGTTAGTTACACACCAAAGATTACCTGTGCTCACCCTTTGGTAGCTTGGCACAGACCAGGCAGGCTTATCATCAGAGGCAATGTGTAAATTGTTTGTGCAACACACTCAAATAGCAACACAAGAAATACACCACAAAAAAGACTCCACATAGGATGCAAAAATGTATTGTATTGTACATAAAACAAGACCAAAACAACATGATTCATAAATACCTTGCAAACTTTGTAGTTATTCAGATAGTAATCGTTATTCTGATCAAGACAAGACCAAACACACATACATCATACCATTAGTGTACGTGATGCAAGTTAAGTTAGGGAAAATGCCATAAATTGCAGTAATAACATAGGGCACAGAGCATCTGCACACCTATTACACTTTAATTTAAATCCATGTTATTGTTATTAATGGTGAAAGAGAAAATCACAGGAACATCTCGCCTACATTCACCTGCCTGTGAGGAACAATAGCAGGTGAGGAAGAGATGAAGAAGAGAGGTAACAAGAGATAGAAAGAGGGGCACACTAGGGAAATAGGGGGACGGCAGCTAACCTATCTGATTGTGATAGCAACCTCCAACAAGTGAGACAATGATGTTACCTAACCCTAAATTAGGGGTGTAGGTGGTGTGTGCTCTAAAAGTCCTCAATCGATGTGTTCTGTGGGTGTGAGATGAAGTATGTACAGGTATGCAGGGCAGGTTAATTCCCTGAATTCCCTTGAAAAGAACCATGGGCAGGGTCCCCAAGTCTTGTTGAATTGGGGCATCCTTTGATTGACACTGGCTATCAACTTTTCCATGCCAAGGAGATCCCAAATTTTATAAAGCCAGTCTAAGTGGGTGGATATTTTGGCAGTGCCCCAGCATGCTAATAAGGCTTGTTTGGCAGCTCATAGGGCTAGACTGATAGCAGACCGCTGAGTAGATTTCAGGGGGTTGGTCAGGGCGTTTAGGAAATCGAGTACAATATAGCTCAGGAACCTGGGAAGGCTAGGACTTCAACCCAGTGTGGGTAGAGCTTAGGGCACTCTCAAAGAAGATGGGTCCGGATCCACCCACCTTTCTCTTTGGGACCCCTTCCCATTTACGAATAGGTTACCACCTACTTGAAGTAGGTGGTAAAATGCTAATGTTTTGCAACTGAATTTCGGTTACAAAACATTCCCACTTAGTGATGCGATTCAGCATTAGGAAGCAATGCCCTAACCATGCCCCTTCCTAATAGCAAATTGCAAACCCATTTTGTGATTCGATAACAGGTTACCAAATCGCAAAATGGGTTTTGATACATGTAAAATGGTGAACAGTCACAATATCGAAAAAAATATGAACTGGACAGAATATCGAGTTTTTTTTACAGAGTGGACAGAATATCGAATTGCAAAAATATAGTGGTGCAAAATATCGAAATTCAGGTAAGAAATATTGATTTCCATAATATCGAATGTAGTAATATTGACAGTCATAATATAGTCGTTAAAAATATAGATTTATTTTTATAGTGTTTTAAGCGTTAGTATATGCGTTAAAAGTATGTATCATTTTTCTAATGTATGTTTGAATTTTTTTAAAGTAATGAATTTTATGTTATTTAATTTTTGCATAATTAATTCCGGAGCGGGTTGTGAGTTCATAGGGGAATACTGTGGAAAGTAATTTAATTATAGTAAATTAAATATTCATTTTTAGGAATTATTAATTATTTTTAATTTAATTTTGTGTTTTAGTTCTGTAGTGGGTTGTGGGATTATAGGGAGTAGGGAATACCTGAGTGTCTGGTGTTGTGTAGAGTGTCAGTTGAAGTGTGTGGGTTGAGCAGCAAGGAGGCTGCTCCTGGTGGGGCTACCTGCTATATACCTATCAACTACTTACTGGAAACTTACCATCTTAATAACCTGTAACTAAGTCGTGGTATTCTGGCATTACTACTGTGCTTCGTTTGCTAGTAGTATTTCCATGTTCATTTATCTTATTGATGTAATCTCTTCCCTATTCTTTGGAATGTTACACATGTCATTGGAATATTGTATGTCATAAGTCTTGGAACAAGCCTGAGGCACTTTGAGTCAGTTGATGCCAACTGCTGTGACTGTTGGATGGGATCTTCTAAATTGATGAATAAACAACTTATTTCACCAACTTTAATCTAGTTATTCCTACTACAAGAATTTCACACTGGCGTAGTCGGCAGGCGTAATTCATCCAAGAAGATCTCCACACATGTGGATGTGCATATTATTCTCAAGCAACTTTTGGTGAGAAACAACCTGTTTGGTTTTTGTTCTCTGCTTGTGTATAAATTTGAGTAGTGCCCTCCTTTAAAAAGAAATCCAGCTGCTGATGTGCGGTACTGTAAGTAAGAAGTGGTACTGCAAGCAAGGAATACAGGGAGTTGGGCTATAGTCTTGGATTTTGCCTTAGCTACAGAATCTTGCGATTGTTTGTGGCAGTTTATATACAAAAAATTAGAAAACAGCATGGGTGCACTCAATAGTGCTCTATTTTAAACATAGTAATCTATTTAAAAACTTCAAAATGTAAGTGTGCACTCTGTAGGGGGCTCTGTCAGCCTCCTGAATACTAGAGTAAGTGAAGTCGGCCAGGAAGCGAGTCCGGGAGCTCAGGGTGCACTACTAGGGTGTCACTTTACTCAAAGTGTACTGATAAACAATCAAAATTACTTCAGAGTTTTATAACTATTTTAGAAAACAAGTAATCGAGGAAACAATTCCGTAGGCAATAATCTTCAATCCATCATTGAAACATTGCAACCACGGAACATGTTCACTATCTGCTTTTATTCCATCTGTAGCAGAGTTTCTTCAACGAGAAGTAATGATGCTTTTCTCAACTTAGTAAAACAGATGACAGTAGTATCTCCATTTCCCAATGCATTTTCGGCATAAATCTGCCCTTCTTCAGGGGAATTTACAACATCGATAATCAAAATGAAAATCATCACAGGTAATGTATTTAACCAAAATCAACATGCTTCTTTATGTAGTGCTCATCCAAACAAGGAGACAGGGATCCAGGTGGTACTCATATGGTGGTGTTAAAAGCCAAAAGGGAGTTGTGACCAGAGATACCAATGTGCAAAAAATGGTATCTACACGAGGTGCTATGACCTACTTCCCACACGCGGTGGTTTCATCAAAGAAGGGGTATAGTAGTGACAAACCATGACCTTCATGTGCGGATAATGTGCAATAGTGAAACAGAAAATGTACATGTGCAATTGTGAAACAGAGAACTGCAAACATGAACATGTGCCGTGACCCATCGGAATTAGATCCTAAAACAAGAAGTACCTTAACTATTTGCCAGAAGTTCGATTAGCTGGAAATCCACGACCCAATCCGTGGGTGGCTAAAAAACATATAATAATAATCTGCTGAAATACTGTAAAGTGCCCCGGAAGCTTCACTGAGTCACTAAAGAATGGGGTGAAAAATACCTCGAAGTTGACGGCGGATGGCCGAAATCGGTATTAGTTGTAATAAAAGAGGCTGTGAGGAAAAAGGAAATGACTATAAGTTCTTCCCTCGACAACCGAAGAGTCAGCTGATTAATAAGTTACAGAGGAACGCTTGAACATCAGGCTTACCCGATAGTGCCTTCACAGTCTGCCAACCGCAATCAGTACTATCTCAAAGGTTAATTGCTTTTATGGTTCATGCCGTAATATTGCACAGTATTATGGGAAAGTTTAGATGTTATTGCATAATTGTGCGATTAACTTTTACAATTTATATATGATATTGAGTTTGTGAGGTCATATATTCATTTAGTATTGTATAGGGAACTTTACTTTAATTTTTCCTCACATAATATTCCTTTAGTAAATTTCAAAGTCTAGTACAATAATGCCGAATGTTACTGCCTCACCCTTCTTCTTGTTGAGTCTTGGAGTTCCACAAATTAATGGCAAAAATGGAAAAAAGTCTTCGAAAGATATGCTAAAGTATGTTATGCTACTCTTAGTGCTGAGAGGAAGACTTCCCTGCTTCTTCATTGTTTAGGTTTGGAAGGACAAGATGTTTTTGATCATCTTCCAGATTTACCGGCTAGGGAGGCAGATGACTTAAATGAGTATGACGTATGCATCAAGAAGTTGGACAAACATCACTTGCCTAAAATGAGCACCATCATGGAAAGATATCATTTTGCAAAGAGAACTCAAAAGGATTCAAGAACTTAATACAAATTTGAAAGTTTAGTTGAAGAGCGTATTTGTGATCAATTTACGTTTGGTTGTAATATGGAAAAAGTAAGGGAGGAATTGTGGTTGAGAGACTAACCAACTTTAGAAGAAGTACTTTGGGTAGCAAAAAGGATTGAGCATTCTTTGAAATGTGTGACTGTTCTTAAGAAAGAGTATGATAAAGATGTAAAAGTACAAGTGGTAAAAGAAAAGTTTCAAAAATCGCATGTGAAGAGAGTCAAGCTGAGAAAGAGATGCAAAAAGGAAAGGTATTTGAACGTATATGTTACAGAGGTGGAAAATCAGGCCATCTTGCTAATGATAAAAAATGTCCTGCATTAAGTCAAACATGTAGCAATGCAAAAAGAAATGGCATTTTGTCATAGTGTGTAGGCGTAAATTTGAGGCCAAAATTAAAAAGATAGATGTTCATGATGAAAACAGTTGTGAGGCATGCGATGAGGACTTTGAGTGTGGTCAAATAATTGTACAAGTTAAGAATATAGGTAGTGTTAAATCCTGTCCATTTGACACCATAGTAGTAGAAGCGGACCCTACATGTGTTTTATTTGATTCTGGTGCCAAAATGACCATTATTTCTAATTATTTTTATTTTAAAAAAAATTTTTTTTAATTGTTCTGAGGAAACCTGGTATTACTCCATTTGCTTATGGGGGCGAACCCATTAAGTTGCATGGTTATTTTATTGGATTGATTGAATATAAAAACAGGTTCGTTTCAGGGAATATTTATGTGTCAA
This sequence comes from Lissotriton vulgaris, assembly GCF_964263255.1. NCBI lineage: Eukaryota > Metazoa > Chordata > Amphibia > Caudata > Salamandridae > Lissotriton > Lissotriton vulgaris. Next base: position 615,872,390 of record NC_141695.1, on the reverse strand, counting down.
CAAAAGGTGATAGCATCATCAGTTGGATTCATCAGGGTGATTTGGGGGGTTTTCTTGACCCCAATTCTTATCCTCCCATACAAATTAGAGATAGTCTGTGTACAATGGAGTTGTCTGATTAACATGATTTTGTGGACACCTTAAGGAAAACATTCCGGAGGTCTTTAAGCAAGGTTTAGGTAATTTTAAAGAGTATCAACATAGAATTAAATTGAAGCAGGATGCACAACCTGTATTTTGTAAAATGAGGAATGTACCAATTGCAGTGAGAGATGATATCCTGAAGGAGATTATTAAATTAGAAAGAATGGTATCATTGAAGAGGTGGAGGGCACAGAATGGCATGCACCTGTGGTCGCGGCCAGGAAACCTTATGGGGATTTACACCTTTGCATTGATTTGTATGATTGACCTCACCTCTGCGTACCACCATATTAAGCTGGAGGAATCATGCAGGGATTATACAGCATTCATTACTCCCTTTGGAATGTTTAGATTTATCAGGGTGCCCTTTGGATTGGTGTCTTCTTCTTCCGGTTTCCATTGTGCAATGGAGAATGCACTCAAGGGCATAGAGGGTGTTAGTATATATCAAGTTGATATCCTGATCTTTGGGAAAGACGAAGTTGAGCATGATGCATATTTGAAAGAGGTGCTTGGAAAGTTGCTTGATTGTGGTCTTACCATTAAAGTGGAGAAATGCTAATTCCGGTCAGGCTCTATCAACTATCTTCGTCATAATATTACCGGAGAAGACATTAAACCCAAGTGTGAGTTAGTTTCCACTATTCAAAATATGAGCTCTCCTTCTAGCAAGAATGAATTGATGAAATGTCTTGGTATGGTAGAATACTATGCACAATTTGTAAACAAAAATGCAGATTTGAGTGTTGGTATGAGGAAACTTTTAAGGAAAAGTGTCAATTTTGTCTGGTCAGAGGTATGTGAGAAAGAATTTATCAAAATGAAAGAATGTTTGTGTGCTGGACCTTGCCTTAAAAGTTTTGACCCCAAGATCAAGTCTATTCTTACAACTGATGCGAGTGAAAGAGGTCTGGGTGCAGTTTTACAACAACATGGACCTAACGGAATGCAAACTATAATGTTCCTGTCGCAGAGTTTGAGAGATGCAGAAACCAGGAATTCGGTGGTGGGGAGGGAATCTCTTGCTGTCTACTGGGCCATTAGTAAATTGAAAAAATTCCTGTGGGGTGTGGATTTCGAGATTCACACCAATCATTAACCTTTGGTTGAGATCTTTAATAGGAAGGGTCTTGACTTAATTTCTAGTAAAATCACTATATGGGTGATTGATTTACAAGAGTATTGTTTTTCTATGAAAAATATTCCTGGAATAATAATAATAATAATAACAATAATAATAATAATAATGATAATAACACGGCATTTATTAAGCGTGCAGCTACCCTAACAGGGTGTCCCGGCGCTATCGCAGACAAAAAGCAGGGCCGCTGACCAAGCGTAAAATAGTCCTGACGATTAAATAGCCAAGTTTTAAGGGATTTGCAAAACAAGGGTTCCGACTGAATGAGGCGCAGGTACAGGGGAAGTTTGTTCTAACATTGAGTGGCGCCCACCTCAAATGATTTACCTCCAGATCTAGCTTTTTGGAATCTGGGGGTAACCATCCGGCGTTGAATGTTGGACCGTAGAATTCTGGTCTGACCATATGGGCAAAGTCTCCTTCTGAGCTAGACTGGCCCTAGTCCTTTGCCAGCTCAAAAGGCTAGTGTCAGGGCCTTGAATTCAATTCGCATAGTGATAGGTAGCCAGTGTAGTTGTCGCAAAAAGGGGGAAATATGTTGTCTGAGCGGAGCGCCACAGACAAGGCGGGCCGCAGCGTTTTGTACTGTCTGCAGTGCGGATCAGTCCTAAGGATAGACCCAAATACAATCCATTTGCGTAGTCCAAATGAGAAGTTATTAGTGCATGGACTACTGTTTTGTGTGTAGGATTAGGCAGGTAGTTAATACATTTTCTGATGGTTTTGATTTTTCCAAAACAGTCGGCTGCTTGCACCTGCACTCCCAGGGATAGCTGTTTGTCCCATCTAACACCCAAATCCCTGACCGATTCTTTGGAAGGTGGGGCCGTGCCTAGTTCCTAAGGACACCACAGTTTGGAGGAGAGAGGGGAGGGTTGATTAAAAAATAAGATCTCGGTCTTATCTGCGTTAAGTTTCAAGAAGTTGCGGTCCATCCAGGCCGTAATGTACTTAAGACACGCCTTGAGGGGATCAAAAGTGGTGACAGATACTGCCTTAAAGGTGAACAATAGCTGGGTATCATCAGCTTAGGATATCATTTTGATCCCAGTTTATAGAGATCATCTCCGCTAGCAGAGTTAAGTAAACATTAAAAAGAAGCGGGCTCAGGGCAGAACCCTGTGGCAAACCCCATTTAAGAGGTTTAACAGGAGACGTAAACGGGTGGGTCCGGACCGGTTGTTTGTGGTCAGAGAGAAAGGACGTTATCCAGGTCAATACTGTGCCCTGAATTCATATGGACTTAAGGCGATTGGAGTAGACATTAGTGTTACTGATGTGTAACTCCAAAGGAGACCCTCATCTTGAATGATGGTGAGGATATGGATGAAGGGAATGAATGGGTATGTGGTTTGTAAAAATTGTATCATTTCAGAACAAAGGTGGCTTAAAGAGGCATCTATTGACCGAATATCTAAAGAGGTGATGTGTTTAATTCAAAAAGGGTGGAGGAGTAGAAGTTCAGGATCTAATCTTGCAAAACCTTTTTGGTGTGTTCGTGAAGAGTTGAGTGTGGCAAATGGTTTATTGTTTCGAGGGACGACATTAGTTCCTCCAAGTAGTCTCAGAAAGGATCTGATTGAGTTGGCCCATGAGACTCATTTGGGGATTGCAAAACCAAAGGAAAGTTTACTCATGACTTACTGGTGGTCGGGAATGGACAAGCAGGTGTAGCGAATGGTGTGGGACTGTCTTCCTTGTGCTATGAGTGACAAATCGAAGTGTCTGCGGATTAAGAAGGCGTACTTCACGTCCTTGGAAAGACATTGCTTGGATATTTTGGGACCTGTCCACAGTAATGCCTCATATTACTACTGGGAAAACTCCCTTTCAGTTTTTCGGTGGTTGGATGCCAAATACTTGCCTTGAGACTTCTTGGGTGGACAGCGCCAGGATGCCCGTAGGGTTGCAGATGCGCTTTACAAATGCTATAAATAAATTAAATAAATAAGTATGAGGTGTCTAAAGGAAAGGGTTGTGGAGAGTATGAGGTGTAAAAAAGAGAGGAATCTAAAGCTGCTGACAGAAAGGAGAATTTTGGTAAGAGAAAAGTGTTTAAGAAAACTGATGTTAAAGTTTAAGATTGGGTAATGGTAAAACGTCCTGGCCTGTCAGGAAATTCATCGACGTTTTTGAAACCTATATTAGTAATTAAAGTTTTTCGCAATGCTGTAAGAACACAAGATCATCGTAGTTGGAATCTCAATAGGGTTGTTTTTTTAAAAGAAAGTCAGTGAGCGACTCTTGTGCAAGTTCGACATGTGAATCTACTTCCCCTGACAATTTTAAATCTGGAATTTATGGGGACAAAGGGACGTGAATAACACCAGACAGTCCAGCAGGAGTGTGAAACGTCCTGCTTATTTTAAGGATTATGCTTAGGCCGGTTAGCTCTTGCTTGGATTTTGTTCTTCAGCTTGCATGTTCATTATAAATAGTTTTATGACTTGCTGCTTTGAAGGTGGGTGTTTATTTCTGCAGTCTGCAGTGTTTATTTCTAAAGGAACAGGCAGTGTTTCTTCTATATTTTCTGACAGCCCAGGAATGTATCTGGTGTTGCGTGAAATGATGCCATTCACGTGTATTGGCAGTTGTAAAGTGCATTGAACTTGGAGTGTAGTCAATTTGTAGTGTACAGTGATACGCAAGTCAATGTCAGTCTAACCGGCAGCTTTCATTTTGAAGGAAATCTACATAACTCTTTTTAAGGAATGCGGGGTATCCTACAAGAGTGATGGCAGTGCTGACATTGAAGGGAAATGTGCAATTCAGAGAGCTATGCAGATTCACTAAGTTTTGCACTGTGTTTTTTACGGTGTGTGCCTGGAAAGTGATTCTAACTATTTTGAGCCTTTTGCCGGTAAGCTGCAGCATTATTTGTTTTATTGGACCCTGATGCACTTGGAGTGTGTATTTTCATACTTTAGGACCGCATGTCCCCTGTTAACATTAGTGCACCATTAGAAATGGCCCGTGTGCAGCCGCAAGTGGAGGACTCCACGCGCTGAAGTGAATGGTCATCAATGGTGTCTGTGTGGACGTGCGTGCTGGAGCTTTACTGGGTGCGCCATTTGAATGGCCTGCTAGGCAGGCGTTGATGAGGAGTGCGCATCCGTTGAGGTCCTTCTAGGGCTGCCGTGGGTCCTATGAACGTAATGCGCATGCTGGAGCATGCATGGTACTGATGTTTTCCATAAATGTCACTTCCTCAGGAATTCTGCAAACACTGTGACACACCTATTTAGCAACGTGCTCAGCGTGGGTGTGTTGTTGCCACAGTGACTGCGGGGAGGCCAACAACTTGACCGCAGATCAGTGTAAAGGCCCTATGGGCGTGCGCACTGCTCGTTGCAGTGATTCCTGTGGGACCAAATTTGGACCGCTCCACACATTCAGTTGGAACACACACTCCTGTCGCTGATGGTGGATGTTTCATGAGACTCAAGCTTTACCGCTCCTCCTTGCCAGGAAACAAAGTTGCAAGTTGATGCACGGAAACAGGAAGCATGTCGGCAGCATTGCCATTTATTATGGGACTACAGAGAGGTCCTGCTACGAGAGACTGCTAGGTGGTGTGCTAGTGAAGCCGGTGATGGTGAAATATCTCCATGTATCCAGCTTGTGTTAAATAGTGGGGATATCCGTGCCATTCGTCCACCACACCCCCCCCACCACCACAAACACACTTTACACAAACTTGGTGTTCACTGCGTAGCTTTTATTACTTGTCAATAACACCATCTTTATTTGTTATTAAACCTCCAACTTTTGACCAATTTTATTAACCATCGAAATACCATTACTGAACATAAGGAGGCGCAGTATCCATCTGTGCCACAGGTTACCATGTATTTACAATTCGTCAGCTCTAGATCCACTCGAGGCGTGTTGTACCAGCAGGACACAACCCAACCCCTTACCACTTAAAACCATTACTGAAAATAAGGAGGCGCAGTATCCATCTGCGCCACAGGTTACCTTGTATTTACAATTTGTCAGCTCTGGATCCACTCGAGGGGTGTTGTACCAGCAGGACACAACCCAACCTCCCTACCACTTCGTCCATATGAGATACCATGTTGCTTCATCCAAGCACCGGCTACTAGGGTAGGGCCGGAGAGTCCAGGACCACCAGCAGGACGGCCCCCTCTCCCGCCAGCCCAGAGCCCCAATGACTGCCTCCCTGTTGCAAGGTCAGGCAGTTTCTGCATAAAGAAGTCCCCGGGCCTTTTCCTCTTGTCCGGGACCCCGCCAAATCTACCTAAAACTTAGGGATGGGTGGGTGGGCAACTGTTCCCGCTGCGCCTTTCCGGCGACTCCACAAGGCGAGAGGACAAAGAGGGCTACTCCCTTGATTCCGGCTATTTTATCAACTAAGGGGAGGGACCGCCCATGCACCTCCTTCTTTAATCGTATTTCAGGCGTTACTTCCCTTGCCCACTTTCAGGGAAACGCAACTGTTCCCTCAGCACTAAAATCCCACTAAAGGCACCCCTCCCCTAGACGCGGGGGGTGCCTCTCAGAACTTTGGGTGAGAGATCACTCACTGGAGACTTTCAGTGTCATTTTGTTGGATACAGTCCTGTTCTTTCAAGACATGTTTGCTGCCATTGTCTTTCTTTTTGATTCATAATACATTTGCTACCCAATTGTATGCTTAATTTGCTGCCATGTTTTTGTTTTTCCCATGTTCTGAGTGCGTTGTTATTTTTGCTATGCTATTTTATTCATGCTGTCAAAATTTCTTGCCAAAGTGTATTATGCCATGTTTGTGTGGGGGTTCGTGTTTTTACCCCTGGCTTTGCAAGGTGTGTGGCATGTGTGTTATGCTGAATGATTGAAGAGTCATGTACTCTGGCATTGGGTCCTGTACCCCTAGTAGGATCTGCTGAGATGCATGGTCCTGTCAGGTGTGCAGAATAGTTGTGTGCGTTGTAGGGTCATGTACGCTGGTACTATGTTGTAGAGGCGTGTACCCTACTGCTGTGTTGTAGGGTTGTGTATCCTGAAGTGCTACCTCTGTAATTACTCTGTAGTGCATTGCCTGAGATGTTTTGTTCTGACTGGTGTGTGAGTTGTAGGTTGTGCACCCTGGTGTTCATTGCCTGATACTCCTGTCCTGTCAGGCGTACAGTATGTGTGTACATTGTAGGGTTATGTACCCTGGTGTGCATTGCCTGAGATTCCTGTCCCGTCAGGCGTACTGTATGTGTGTGTGTTGTAGGGTTTTGTACTTTGGAGTGCGTTGTCTGGGACCTTAGGTCTACAGTATGTGTGTACGTTGTGTTCCAATATATAATTCTAGTCAATAATTTCCCCAAAGGGAAAGGGTTGGGTGGGATTTCAATGAATTTTATGTCTTAAGACTATTCATTTTTTTTCCCACCTCTAGTCCTTTGAATTATCAATTTGATAGTTCAATTTGCACGTTAATTTCTTATACTTATACTGTTGATCTTTTTTTCCACCTCCAGTCTTTTGATTAGCAATACGATAGTTCAACCTCTACTTCATTACTTATACTTATGATTTTGGATGTTACGTTTGTCTTTTGTAGTCTGTATAATTTGTGTTTAAAATTTCCCTAAGAAAAGGGGATGCGTTGTGGCTTGAGTTGTTGCTATGCACCCTTTCCCTAGTAACTCCTTCCTAGCTGCTCAGCCACGATAAGTGCTGGAGTGCTTGGTTATGTAGTGGAATGCTGGAGTGCTTGTTAATGTAATAGAATGCCTGACTTTCTGGTGAGTGTCAGTTGGAGGGTGTGGGCTGAGCAGCAATGAGGCTGCTCCTGGTGGGGCTACATGCTATTTACCTATCAACTACTTACCTGAAATTTACCATCTTAGTAACCTGTAACTAAGTGGGCAGAGTCAGCACAGGGGACAAAGCGCCGAACCTCGTGGCAAAGACCACAAGCAACTCTCCGACCCCTGTTGAAGCTACCATTGAGCTCAATACAGCACAGGGAATCTAAGTATAAGTTGTCTATACTTATCATCAAAACTACACAAGTGGTGTGAGTTAATTACTTTCTATCCTCTTTACGTTTGTGTTTTGTCCTGACGAAAGCTCTGTAGACCCGGCTGGGCCAAGAGAGCTGAAACATGTTGACACATTTTTCAAGACATGAAGTAATCCAGTAACACGATTACCATCATATCGCACTTTCTTTTAGCAATAGTGCCTACCCCTCCTTTTTTCTAATAAATAAATTCTTAGGTGAGACACTATTTTTATCCCACTTTTATCCTTTTCCAGTATCTCTGGACACTTCTACCTATACCGGAGGTAGCCTCGGGTGAGGCAGGCATCCAGCACGTTAATCGACTACCCTATGAATACGCCATGACTCCTGAGGGGGCGGATAAAAGATAAACCGCAACGATAAAACCAGGATGTCTATGAGGGTTTTCGAATACAAACCAAAGGTTTTGTAGATACCAGTGTCCATTCTATTTTTGATTATCGCGTTCCTTCCAATTACAACAGGTTCTGATTGGTTAGGATTAGTGCTAATGTTCCGTTTGGCTAAATGTCACCTGGCCTAGGGCTATTTAACCCTAAGGCTCAGGGCGTATCAGCCCAGGCGTTGAGGATTAGGGTGGAGAGGACAAGGGCAGTTGCCTGTTAAGGTCAGGTCAGGCCTAAGGCCAGAAATTCAATTCTTTTTGTCATTCACCAGCCAACCCCTTAAAACATCCACAAATATAATAACACACTCTCATACACTACTCAATTACAACAAACACACCCTTTCCACAATCCACCAACCACTACAAAACTCCACAAACACAGTTGTATACCACTCTACCCCAATTGCTGCACAATTGCACCTTCACTCTAATACAAAACACCATTCCGTCCTATACCACTAGTGTTCTCCAGAAGGAGTTCTGAGAGGAAAAACTCAGGAGGGAAAAAACTCTGATGTTGATGATGAGACTCCAGGAATGAAGGAGAAGACAAGAAGCCAGAAAACACTGGAAAACCAGGAGCCCAAAAAGGAACCAGGAGAAGACTGTAAGACAAGCTGGAACAGAAGGTGCAAGGGGAATGAAGTGCCAACGGAAGGAAAGAATCACCAAAAGAGGAGTCATGGGACCAACAGGAGCAAGGAGACACCAGCAGGAACCAACAGGAGCGAGGACACACCAGCAGGAACCAACAGGAGCGAGGACACACCAGCAGGAACATGGAGTATTCCAACGCAAGGAAGGAAAGGTTTTGATCCCTTATATACAGAAAAAACAGGAAGTGACGTACAGGAACAGGAAGTGACATACAGGAACAGGAAGTGACACACATAATCAGGAAATGACAAAACAGGAAGGAGAGGTGTAGCCATCTTGGATAGGGAAAGGAGTGGAGTGCAATAATATGGCCCCCAAGGAAGGTGTATCACCAGAAGTCCACACCAGGTGAGTGTAATTTCCCAAGGTGCCTCGGGAAGCAGATGGACCGCCGTGCCCGAAAACCAACGGGCATCGTGGGTGCTTTCCGCAACGCCATTGAAATGGTCACAGCGGGCCACCATGCTGTGCCGCGGTGCCCCCGAAGATAGGGTGGCGCCGTGGGCCGCACCACGGCCGGCAAAGAAGAAACGGGTGGCGCCGCGGGTCTCGAGTTGGCCCACGGGGTAACAACCATAGTAGTAGAATGAGCTTTTGAATGAGTCAGAGAGTGGAGGTAGAAGATATACTGAGTAAGCTGAAGTGTTGCTTTGGGATCATGGGACTAATTAGTTGATTGTCTTGTTAGTTATGTAAAACACTAGATATAACAGCAAGAGTAATAGAATAAGGCTTGCCTTTTGAGAATGTGGCCCCGGAAGCATTTATAACAATATAATAATCTTTATTTGGTTGGGCCACTTTGACTCTGGTGCCTAAAACCAAGATGTGAATTTCAAATCCTGGATCCAATATTTTTGATAATTAACTGTTGGGATAGATTTGACCGCCGATGATTAGTTTAGATGGATCCCTTTAAAATTCAAGTAGATGTTTGGTGATTGATGTAGGTCATCGCCTTACCCCACTAGCGGGTTTATATATATATATATATATATATATATATATATATATATATATGTGTTATAAGGAGAATTGACACTGGATATACATATTAGTGATTTTTTGCCTACTCTGCATTTCATATCATACTAGAGGGTACTACACCTTGCATACACGTTGAAATTAGGCTTGTTTGGGATTCTATTTCACCAAACAATCTTTGTGGACTCCTTGAAAACACACTGGTTATTGGAGGAACACATCCAAGTGAGTGGATTTCTATTTGTATGAGTAGAGCCTATAACAATCTGTGTGAATATCGGATATTTCGATTTTTCAATTATTTACAATGGGAATCCTGTTACAATTAGATTGCTACATGCAATTGCAAAATGAATATTGGTAATAAGAAAACAAACCTGTTCTTTTTTTCTCTTTCTAGAATCTATATAGGCAGGGAGACTTGAGTGTTGGGTTTATAAACATTGTGATTTAATGGCAATTTTTGTATCTCGTAAATATTTTTTATATAGGCTTATTTGTATATTCTTTAAATTGTACGGCCCTGAGGAAGTCCTGTTGAACAAGACTAGTTGCCTTGGCTGCTGTACGCTTGTAAAATGACTTCAATAAAGTGTATTTCAATACAGATGAACAAGACTCCATGATGAATGGAATTGAATACGATGGATTAATATATCTTATTGTACTTACATTTGAGTAATATATATTGAAATATTATGCTCTTTTTCACGTGCGTTTATCCCTTCTTGACTCATCCGAAAACCTCATTTCACTATGATCTCCAAAATAACACTTCCTAGACTCTTTCCTCCTTAATATACCTCATTTGACTCATCCCAAACCTAATTTTACTACTATGATCTCCCCAATAACCCTTTCTAGACTCTTCCCTCCTCTATCCTTCCTTTGATTCATCTCAAACCTCATCTTACTAATATCATCTCCCAAATAACACTATTTGGACTCTTCCCTCCTTCATCCCTCCTTGATCCTATTCAATCAAACTAAAAGACTCGGAAGTCCACCGCTCAGAATAAAAACGTAAAGCGTTATATAATTACATTACAATTACAATCTATCCCAGTCTTGTCCACTCCAATACAATTTACTCCACTCTACCCCAGTCTACTCCACTCTACCCCAATCTACTCCCCTCTACCGCAATCTACCCCACTCCAATCAACTCCACCCCATCCCACTCTACCCCACCCCAATCTACACACTCCACTCTACCCACTCCAATCTACCATACTGCACTCCACTACAACTTAGTGTACCTCAATCTACCCCACTCCACTACAATCTACCCCTCTACACTCCAATCTATCCCGGTCTACCTCACTCTACTCCACTACAATCTTCCACACTCCACTCCAAATCAATTTATCCCATTACACTCAATTTCACCCAATCTACCCCACTCCACTATAATCTACCTCACTCCACTCCAATCTACCACACTGCACTCTACCCAATCTACCCCACTCCAATCTGCCACTATCTACCCCACTCGACTCCACCCCTATTTACCCCAATCCACTCCAATCTACCCCATTCCAATCCACCCAATCAGCTCTACTCCACTCTAATCGACTCCAATCTACCATGCCAATCCACCCCACTCCCACACTCCAATTTACCACACTCCAATGAACCCCAATCTAACCTACCCCACTCCAATATACCCCAACCCACTTCACTCCAATCTACCCTACTGAACTCCACTTCAATCTACCACATTTTACTACACTACTATCTAACCCACTCCAGTCTACCCCAATCTGCCCCAATTTGGGAAACATCCTTTACCACACAGTAAAAACCATGCAGTGCCTTTACAACGCAGTCACTACCACGAATGCAACTTTACCATGCGTTCCTGTAGCACACAAGTTGTTACAACGACTTGCTTTAAGGAACGCGGTGTTGAACTGGTGTTGGATTTTAAGTCCAACACCTGCACTACTGATACACTGACTAGAGTTGGAATAGTAATTTATACTATCCAAAGTCCATTGCTTCCCTAAAGCAAGCCATTGTAATGACTTGCGTACTAAAGACATTTGTGGTAGTGACGCAGTTATGGTAGTGACTGCATAGTTAAGCCACGTGTGGTTTAGCCATTAATGGTTCCGTCATACGGGCCCCCAATTTACCACACTATATTCTACTCCGATCTACCCCATTCTACTCCACTGCACTCTACCCCAATCAACCCTCCTCCACTCTTCCCAAATCTAACCCACTCCACTCTACCCCAATCTATTCCATTCCACTCTACCCCAATATAACACACTCCAATCTGACTCTCTCATCTATTTCCCCAACATTTGTTGTATTTGAGTAACTGTTTTCTGTGTTTTCAGACCTGTTACTTGCCTGATTACTCTGATTTGGAATAGATATTGACATCCATGACTCGTAGGTAGATTTGCACTCCCTCTGTCAGGGTGTTTTGTTATATTTGAATGTACCCTTTCTAATTGTATCTACATTAGAAATGTTGTACTTTTTTGAAAAAAAAATATTTCTGTGCTTCTGAAACTTCTTTTTCACTCATTGAATGTGTATGTCTCAAATATCTTCATATATGTATCGATTATTCAAGGGTTCAAGACCAATTAGGGGTTGAACATAAGAGTAATTACTTATATATCACACTAGAGTAAGAATATTTAAACAAAATCCCTTGTAGCCATCTTTTTACTTATTATCAATGTATCTGCCCAAGCCTCCAAGGGTATATTGGGTTCCCCACTTCTCTATACTGTTGTATCTAGAGGCACTTGTTAGAGCACGACAGTCCTCAGATCTTTACACCAGTGCCATGAAACTGCCCCATTGGGATATATGAGCTACAGTGTCCAGACAAATAATCATAAAGCATAATTTGCCATACCATGTATTTAGAAAAGATTAGGTGTAGGCCAGATGTACTAAGGTTTTTAGCTGCCACAAACCCTCCAATTCCCTAAATCTGATTGGTGAGACCCCTGAACAGCATTTCCTTATGTAATAGACCATTTTAATGAGTCAGAAACGTTTTTTCAAAACCATTAAATTCGTTTAGAAATTGATACAAATTCTGCATTTGAAAAGGGTGTGTTATAAACATCACTTCTAAATACAGAATCGGAACCCTATTTATCAATGGTTTGCGACCGTAATTCCAATTGCAAACCACTGATATGTTACTGAATTCCTAGTTAGATACTGATTAGCAAAAGGAAAGCAGGTCCACTTTGGACCCCTTTCCTTTGGAAATAGGTGTGCCAGCTTCAAAGGAGTAGGCAGTGGTCTGGAGACAACTGCAAATAAATGAAGTTTTTCAAAATTGGGAGAAACTTTCTTTTAAAGCAGCCGTGTTTGCTTTGAGAAATTCAGACTGCTTTAACCACATCGCTGCGGCGGCTATTCCGCCGCAGCACTAAGTGGGCGGGGCGGCCGCTCGGCGGCCGCATGCTGATGCCGGAACCGCTCCGTCATCAGCCGCGGTTGGGCTGTGCTCATGACGGAGCGGTTCCGTCATGGCCCCGCCCGCTCAATAGAACACGCCGCGCAGGCGCGGCGGCAGGGCCATGACGGAACCGCTCCGTCATCAGCACAGCGCCACTGCAGCTGATGACGGTGCGGCTCCGTCATCAGCATAGATAGGGTTAAAAAAATCAGAAAAAAATGCCACCGTGAAAAAACATTCACATGGATGATGGTCTTAATGTCTCTTGAAGTTAGCCAATCAGAGGGACTCGCAATTTACGACCTATGTAATGAGCATATTAATTAGGGGGGTCCTTGTGTGGCCCATTCCAAATTCCCATTTTGCAAACAAACCACTTATCCGATATGGAGGTTCCCGCACATTAAGGTAGTGGTCGCAAAAAGTCAATACACAACTTGGGACTGCGTTTTGCTGCCATGTTTTAGTACATCTGGCCCGTAGTAGCCGTTGTATTTCAACAGTGCTGAACCCGAGGGTCTTTAGGCGCTTTTAATACCTATTTGGTAATATATGATCTTGCGTTTTTTGTTCTAGCAATATTATTTTCTAAATATTTGGGGGGTATTTGCTTTAACAGCTCAAGCACATTTCATGTATATTTGGGTACACTTTGGACATAATGTGCTGGGGACATTTTGTCCATTTGTGGGCTATAATAGGTCATGACATTTCAGGAACATTTTATTCATATTTCGGGAACATTTTGTCCTGATATTTTAGGGACATATACTACATTTTAATAGCAATACACGATCCTGATTTGACAAACTCCCAAGGAGTATCTGTGTAGCTGAAATCTATAACATTTGGGTTGTGTGCAAGTTGAAAATAACGTTGAAAACCCTTCATTTATAAAAATGCTCACAATTCCAAAGTAAAACTCGATATAGTTAAATATGGAGTGGGACACAAATAGTGATTGAAGCTATTCTGAAAGAGGCATAATCCAGGAAATGCTAACTTCACTCTCTCTCTCTGAAATAGCACTGCTTTAAATTACAATCAAAGGTGGTTAACCTGAAAGCATTAAAATTGCAGAAAAAAGTCACCTCGGTTTACAGATTTCTTTTTTAATTCGACAACATGGTCATTACAATATGTTCCTGGCTGCTTGCAGACAGCTGAATGAACTCTACACAGGAAAATGGCACGCCAGTTATAAATTGCGTAATGCTTACACCACAGACTACGGTGTGAGAGTAATTCAAAACTTGACAGATTGATACGAACATAGGAGTGGTGTTTAGTAGAATTCGACGCTCATATTTTTGTCAATCTGCAACATCATAAAGTGATGTGAAGCTCGACCGTGCCTGATAATAAAAGAAGTATACAGAACCCGGCAAAGGGACTGTCCACTAGGCACTCTGACATTTTAGCAATTAAGAGAATTGAAGACATTTGCCCACGATCACACAACTTGGACTGGTGGGATTTAAACCTACATCATGTCCTTGGACTTTAGTCGCTTGAACATTTCTTCTGCAAGGAATCATTAATGACAGATTTCAGCCTTTACATTCAATATCCAAGTAGGGACCATTTTTAAAATGTTCAGAATTACGGAAACGTAGTAAACATGATACATAATAAGTGTCTCCCGGTCGATGCTCAGGATTAGAAAAACGCACAGCAATTGTGAAATGTCACATTTTCGAAATTTGCCCAAAGGAGTCTCCACATTTTAACAGCAAAAGTTCATTTAATGGGACTTTTTATAATGTTTGCCAAAGTAGTCCATCTACTTTTTATTGGTCAGTCAGTAATTCCATCTTTAGTGAACATACTGAATTCGAAAAACACAAAAGCCTAACTTTCCAGTAGAATCCTTAAAATTGATGCAGTTTGTTATTACAGCTGGGGCTTGGGGGTACTTTACATCTGAAAAACTAAGCAAAGTACGTTTTGGGTGAACACTATCGCTATGAATGAACTCATTGGTCACATTTCACTAACTATGAAACGCACACAAACACTTCCTCTCTTGCTGAAAGCTCTGTCCTCGCTCCCCACTCAAGTAACTGGCCTATCAATCCAGTCCCCAACCCCGCAACCGTATCCAGCTATCCTATGTACCTGCATCAACACGGCATGCCCTTCCAATCTGCTAATTCCCCTGTATGCGATCAGTCCCTCTTAGGATGTAATGAGGTGTTCATGCTAACTTCATCCATGTATCTGCCACGTGCATTTAGATTTCTATTAACTATTGTACCTCAAACATGCTGATGGAAGAAGATTTACACATGTGTTATTCTTTCTCCTACAGACATGCTTAAGAGGTGTATTACACCATGTGAGGTCACTAATATCGATTTACAGGTGTAGTGCACCTTTTGCAACATTATGCAGGTGTTGAATCTTTGATCCTGCCCCACCCAGGACTTTAAGAACGGATCATGCGTTTCCTATGAGTTTAGGAACCTCTTGCAGACATTGAATGTCTTCCTCATACAGAGTAATCTTCCCTGTTTCTTACCTTCATCACTCCTACTTTTGTCAAGCACGTTTAAACACAGCTGGAAACCAAACGAATTAGCCCTTTGATCAGGTTTGTTTTTCAGACCAAATAATGGAAATATTTCCCTGTCCCCATTTACGACAGCAGGGACTTTTGAGGGGTAGGCGTGCATAATGCCGTATGATTGAGGATGCTATGTTTTATATTAGATGCAATAGTATATAATGCACTCATAGTTGTAACGTCAAGGTGCTTTAGAACTGGACAGAGAGACAGAAGAGTTGCAGAGTCCATTGAAGAAAAAGGGACCAGGCTTCGTAACAACCAAATTAATTTGCCACAGTTTCAAGTCAAGTTGTGTTACATTTGGCAAGTTAATGACAATGAAATTGCATTGAATTTAGTGGGGAGGCCAGGGTATTCCTCAATAGGTCAGTGCATCCAAATGGCCAATCTAGCTGAAGCAGAGTCAGCCGCATGTCAGGCTTCCAACATATATGTACCTCTGGAAGACTACTAGAGCTATGTGAGTTAAGTCTTATGTTATCCTCCTGATTTTCCTGTAAGCCAGTTCAGTGCTGCTAACCAAGATCTGAAGACCACTGTGATTAGAAGACATCTGACTTGACTCAGCGAAGTCCTGCTTGGGGGTAATTATAAGGTCTGGACGACACAGTCGCGAGAAGACAGCAGGCACATGGCTTGGAGACAGTATGGATGACCATTCTTACAGCTGTAACCTGAGATCCCATCACTTACTTAGTTACACAAAGTTGTAAGTACTGCCATCCCTTTGGATTCTAACTTTGCTTCGACTACCCAGTCTTCAGGTAACCCTGTTCCCTTAGAGGTTCTCTACACTGGCCATATCTTTGAAGACTGCTCCATCCTCAGCTTCAGGTTGCCCGTAATTTTACTGACTGCATTGCTGATTGCTTTTGACCGCATTCCGTAGACAGCCGGACAAAGCAGTTGGGCCACTGTCCATACAACAAAAGTGACTGATTCAATGGTTTCATAAGTGCTCAGTTTCATGATGTTCTTAGGAGGAAGCTGCAAGAGGACAAGCATTAGAAGGAATGGAGTGAAAAACATGGAGAGATGGAGGATCTGGAACAAAATCGTGCGAATTGCTCTCTTGTTGGATAGTGTGATCAGCCCCGTCTTCCTCCCTTCGCGATACACCATCACATAACAAAAGACAATGACAGTGGTGCTGAGCGAAAGCCAAATGGCACTCAGGACTATCCAGAGTGTCTTTATGAGTAGCAGGTCATTGGCAAGAGAGTACCCTTCGCACAACTGAAGACTGCCACCAACTAGTTTTGATGAGACCGCAGAAGGCACCCAACTGAGAAACACAATAAGAGGCACTCCCAAGGAGATGGCAGTCAAGACAGCCAGGGCCAGCAGCACACTCTGGAGGTGACACATGATCTGGTAACGAAACGGAAAGCAGATCGCCACGTAACAGTCAACGCACATGGCCGACAAGCAGTTGTACTCCATGAAAACCACCCAGTGGTGAAGTAAATGATAAACAGAGCAGAGCATGGGGGAAATCTCCCCTGCAAAGAAGGTAAGAAGCAAGGCCACTGTGCTGATGAGGTGCTGTAGGAACTGGCACACCAATACTGTCACCAGGAAAAGGCACTTTCCATCCTGACGTAAACTGGGATTCCTAATGACAAGGTACACTGCAACAAAGGCCATCACAAAGGATGCAAGTCCAGCACTCAGAGTCACCGGAATGTGAACGCTGTAGAACATGGAATACGTGATGTTCATCCCAGAAGCAGGCATGCTTTCACTCATCCGAGGGCTCAGCTCCGTCCCCACTCAACACAACCTTCAGTTGGAAAGGATGGAAGACCATAAAACCAGAAGAACTACACAGCCTCCGCGGTGCACATCAGGAAAGAGCCCTCTTTTTGTAATCACAGACAGAGCTTCAGCAAACAACACCGGATTCATGTATCCTCTAAGCCGCTCCTTAATCCTTCCCAGCCAATTAGCAAAGAAAAACAACTAGATAATGCAACTGTATAATGAGGACAGCGTGATATGGCAGAAGCAACCTAATACTTTCCTTGTGCATATAATGAGGTAGTCAATTAGTGAGGAGCCAAGATATGACCAGCGAGCTTCTGTTCATGCTACCATCTCAGGCTCCAGGTGGGATCATGGTATCAAGCAGCTTATTGTATGGCCCATGAATGGTGCACAACCCGTGTATTCTGACAGTTTGGACAATGCACGCGTGGGGAATACAGTTCTCGGGGTACTCCAAGTTCGTAGGCTAGAACCTGTGGTATTTTCAGTAATTGCCATTTTGTGTTGAGGTCTATCTGTGAAGATAGCTTTGCCTAAAAGTTAGAAAACAGCCTGAACTATTCATCAGCGCTTTAACATGCTGGTGTATTGCTCCATATCCAAGACCAGACCTGGGGTAGGCACCCAGCGGGTTCTTGAAGGCTTGGCACCAGTTATCAACATAAAGGATTACATGTGTTCTCTCTGAAGTTTCACTAAGATGACAAAATGACTGAAACTGCGAGGCACAGAAAACCATATACAACTACCCTTAGAGTTCCCAAAATGTCCGAGAAGGTGGTGCATTACATCAGTGAAGTGCAGCTTTAAATACACATTATCTACCAGAAAAAGGAAAGTTAGATTAATACCAATACAGCTATTAGTAAAACATGACTTGGAGTGTTGTACTGGGTTAGGAAGGACATGTCTCCAGAGGGGTAAGGAGCACTGTTAATTATTCAAGAGGATGGCTCGTGGTGCGCAACATAGATCTTATGGTGATAGTGAGAAGGACTCAAATATGCACAGTACTGAAAAGTGCAGAGAGAAAGGACTCATATGGCAGAGACACTGAAGGTATACGTTCAGTAGGAGAGGTATGCATATTTTAATCTGGTATCGTTCTACAACGCGTGTAGTGAGCTATGACCAATTGAGAATGTTAGGATGCAACATAAGCAGTTGTTTCTTTACAGGGTCAGGGGTTCAATCTATAAAAGATTTTAGGAAGGTCTTGACCAGAACAGATGACTAATAGTGTTAAAGCCTAGACAGACAAGGAAAATAAGAACAGCAATCAAGGTTGCAGCAAAAACAAAAATAGTTAGTCTGGCTTCAATTTATGGTACTAAGGTTGTAGCTTGAGACCTGAGCCACAGTGACCATCTTGAACTTTGAATAGGTTAGAGACAGGTCTTGTTGTGTCACAAGCTGGATACCTGACACTTTTGCATAAAAGTCATGACACTTTCTGTGTTGATGGGAAAAAGTCCTGGGCATTCATATTCTATGCACTCACGCTGTATTTCAAAGTGTGGGCACAAGGTGCACATTTTGGGAATGTGGGTCGAGTTCCGTTGTAGAGGCAGGTTTCTAAATTCTCAAAAAACGGTTATGCAGAATTCCACTGCGGATGCACAATGGACTGTACTTGTTTGCATTAGAAATCTTATTCAGTCAGTGAATGAAACTGATGGATACTCAAAGACTCGCCAGATGACCTGAAGCACGTTTGGTCATCTTGGGCTACTCTGCGTTTTACAAGATGGAAAGTTAGTGCAATGATCTGAGCCCCGACCTACATCAGTAAGGCTGACTCAGAAAGTCATCAGATTCCTAAATTGAGTGCTATTGAGTTCTGTGATAGAGTTTGAAGTAATTTATTTTAGAAACAAAACAGATTTTATATAAAGCTGCATCTGAAAAGAGAGTGAATTACTGCAACAAGCACTCATTGACGGTCTAATTTGAGAAATGGGATTGTGGGCGTGGGAGTAGGGACGACCGTGACACCGAGTTGAGGGGTTAACGATGGCTTTATTTTTATAACCCTGGTAGGCTTAGACATTAACGTCTTTCTATTCCTAAGAGTCAGTCTTTCACGTGCAAACACGCTGGGGTCCGTGGCGATGGTCTGCTTTCTCCTTTCCTTGTTCGTGGAAGAGGTTGTGGTGATTCTGCCTCCCCAGTGTCTCAGGAAGCTGGACGGCTCTCCGCTGCCTCAGGCTCCGGTGCATGCAAGGAAACCAACAGAAAGGGAGCCGTTAGGGTTCAGTCCTCAATGAGGTTGCACCAGGGGGTCCGGGGTATGTGAGGGAAACCCAGTGTACCGTGCCTCTTATCTCTACAGTGCTCGGTGTGCGTGTGGGGGGGGGGGGAGATTAGGTAGAAGTATGGGTGGGAAGGGGAGAGCGGAAGGGAAAGGAGCACAACACAGGGTAGGTACGAACAGGGTCTATACACGATCTACATGCTTTCGCTTCGCCTCCCCAGCCAAGCCGCCCAACGCCGCCGTACCTGTGACAGCCACACTCCTCCCTCGGGAGCGTGGCACGGCGGTCCGCAGGGTCGTTGGCCTCCTGGCTTCTCTCCGTCTCTTCCGCGTTGTTCCTCCGGGTTGGTCTTCTCCACGCTCTTCTCCTCGCTGCCTCCGTCCTCCGTTCCGCTCGCTTCCGCCTTTCTCTCCTCCTCCTCCGGGGTGCTCGCACACCCGACAAACAGGACTTCCCGGCTTTTCTCCAATCCCGTCGCGCTCACGTCACTCGGGGGCGGGTCCTCCTTATCCTCTGAGTACGCCCAGTTAAAGGAGCCGCTGATGTGGTCTTCTTCCGGATCGCTTCGTCCTTCGTCCCACCGACCTGGCTGGAAAGAAGGAGTCGATGGGTGGTCAGCATTGCGAGGGTCCCACCAGTCATGTACGGTAGGCGCCCCCACCTCGTTACACTCCTCCCCCCCTGGATTCTCCCGTTTGGGGGAATCGGCATCCGGGAAAGGAAGTCTGCGTTCCCATTGTCCCTTCCTTTCCTGTGTACCACAGTGAATGAGAACGGCTGTAGGAACAGAAACCACCTTAGGATTCTTGCATTTTGTGACCTGTTCTTCTGCATCCAGTGCAGGGGGGCATGGTCTGAGAAGAGAACGAAGGCTTTGCCCTCCAAGTAGTATCGCAGTTTGTCAACTGCCCAGCGAATGGCCAGGCACTCCTTTTCCACCGTGGGATATTTACGTTCCCTTGGGTGGAGTTTCCGACTCACAAACAGTATTGGGTGTTCCCCACCATCCTCTCCTTCCTGGGACAACACCGCACCAATACCGCTGTCTGAAGCATCAGTTGCAAGGGAAAATGTTTTTTCGAAGTTCGGGGGTATGAGGACCGGACTTGTTGTAATTGCAGTCTTTAGTGCCTGAAAGGCGGTTTGGGCCTTTTCGGTGGGAGGCATCTGAAGGGAGTTTTTGACGTTTTTCTGGAGTAGGTCGGTCAGGGGACTGGACAGGGCAGCAAAATCCTTAACGAAGCGTCTATAGTATCCGATTAGGCCTAGAAACGCTCTTAGTTCCCTTTTTGTAGATGGAAAGGGTGTCTGCGTGATAGCTTTGATTTTCTCCTCTTGTGGGGCTATCACTCCTTCCCCAAGCATGAACCCCAGGTATTTCACTTTGGGGAACGCAGCTCTTGATTTTCTTGCGTTCACGTGCAACCCTGCTTCCTGTAGAGCCTTCAAAACACTGGCCAGGTGTCCTAGGTGTTCCTCCCATGTAGTACTAAAAATGACAATATCATCCAGATATACTGAACTATATCGAACATGGGGAGCTAACACCTTGTTCATGAGCCTTTGAAAGGTGGCCGGGGCACCGTGCAGTCCAAAAGGGAGTACATTAAATTCAAAGAGTCCATCCTCTGTTGCGAAGGCGGTTTTGTGCCTGTCCTCCTCCCTCAATGGGACTTGCCAATAACCCTTGGTAAGGTCAAGGGTAGTGATGAAACGAGCCTCCCCTATCCGTTCAATCAATTCGTCCACCCGGGGTATGGGGAACGCATCGAAGGACGAGATAGCATTCAATGCACGGAAGTCCATACAAAAACGGGTGGACCTGTCAGGCTTCGGGACCATGACTATGGGAGAGGCCCAGTTGCTCCTGGAAGGCCTTATCACCCCCAGGTTTAACATGTCCTGTACCTCCTTCCTCACATCTGCCCTTTTTGCAGCTGGTATGCGGTATGCCCTCTGTTTACTACCTGACCTTCCTTTGTTTTGATCCGGTGCTCTGCTAATATTCTCGGACACCCCGGGGTGTCCGAGAATATTGCGGAAAAAGGGTTCAGTGTTTTGAACAGTTCCTTTCTTTCTATATCCGTCAGCTCAGTGTTCACCGGGAGATCCCCCAAGGTGGAGGTTGGGATGCTGGATGGTAACACCAGATGTGCGGAACGAGGAGGTGGTCCTAACCACCGTTTGAGGTGATTGATGTGGAAAGTTTGCCTCCGAGTTGGAGACATTTGTAGCTGGTAGGTCGTTCTCCCATAGGAGTCTAGAACTTTGTAGGGACCCTTCCACTCACTCTTAAACTTTTGTGTTGAAGATGGAAGGAGTACAAGGGCCCAGTCCCCTACTGCTAGGGTTCTCCACTTCTTGCCCTTATCGTAATATTGCTTCTGGACACGTTGGGTCTTTTCTAGGTTCGAATACGCTAAATCCCTGAGCTTCCCCAGTCTGGACCTCAGTTGTTGAGTATATTCCAGTAGACTCCTTTGTTCCGCCGCCTCCTCCCTCTCCCAGGCTTCTCGTGTGATTTCAAGGAGGGATCTTGGTTGCCGTCCATAGAGGAGCTCAAAAGGCGAAAACCCTAGACTGCTCTGTACCTGGGCTCTCACTACATATAGGGCTAGGGGTAACATCCTATCCCAATCCTTGTTTTCTGCACTCAACAATTTTTTTAGAGTGGTCTTTAACGTCCTATTGTACCTCTCAACGAGGCCGTCCGTTTGGGGATGGTAGGCGGACGTTCTGATGTGGTGGAGGTCCAGCAACTTGCACACCTCCCCCATCATCCGAGAAACAAATGGGGTTCCCTGATCCGTTAGGATCTCTCGTGGAAACCCCACCCGGGAAAAAAGCTCTACAAGTTTTTCCGCTACATTCTTTGTGGTCGGCGCGCTGAGGGCAAAGGCCTCAGGGAACCGTGTATTGTAATCCACTACCACTAGAGCGTATGTATGCCCTCTGGTGGTCCGTGGTAATGGACCGATGAGATCCATCCCTACTCTCTCCCATGGGTTGCCTATAATCGGCAGGGGTTGTAGGGGAACTGCTGGGGGTCGTGTCAAGTTCTTTTTTTGACATACTTCGCATTGCCTGCAGTACGTCTCTGCCTCCTTGTATATCCCCGGCCAAAAGAACAACCGTACTATGTTCTGGGTTGTTTTCTCGGCCCGCTGTGTCCGGCAGTAAGGTGAGTGTGGGCGTAAAACAGGATCTGCTCCCTGAATTCTTTTGGTACGACTAGCTGGGATGGTTCGCCCGCTTTCCCTTCTCTGTACAATAAGTCATTCACTATCCTGAATCTGGGGAACCCCTGGGTAGGTGTGCTTTGTGCGACATGAGCCGCTTCCCACGCATTCAGTAGAGTAGGGTCGTTGGATTGAGCGAACTTAAAACCCCTATCTAGAACCCATGGTTCAACCGACAGGTATGCGTCTGCCGGGTGGTCTTTAAGTTCCCTTTTGAAAAGGGACAGGAAATCAGGGTTATCCACACCTAATATGACTTCTTTGGGCAAGGTCTCCACCACCCCCACCTTCACCAAACAGGGCTCTCTACCGATTGGGTGGATGGTTATGCGTGCTAGAGGATAAGACTTGACGTCACCGTGTACGCATCTGATGTGCACGGTGTCATTCTGGCCTATCTGGTCAGGATGTAACAGTTTCCCCTGTATAACTGATTGCCTACACCCGGAATCTAGGAGGGCTTTTACTGGTTTGTGATTTATCCGTACCTGTACGTAAAATGAAGGACCCATTTCGGCTGAGTACATCACGGCTTTAGGTATGTAGCCGACCTCCATAGGTTCCTCGGTGTTTCTTTGATGGGGGCACATCCGGGCTATATGTCCCCACTCTCCGCACTCATAGCATTGGGGTCCTCTCATTGGGGGAGGTCCTTCTGGTCGATATTGCCGGAGCTTAGGAGGCTCGGGGACAGGTTTCTTTTTCTCCGGTTTGGAAGAATTCGGGATTGGCTTGCCGCTCTTGTCCATATCCCATGTAAAAGACCTGGGAGCTGCCCTATTGTAATTGGAGGCCATCTCAATGGCTTGGGTGGCCGTTAGTCCTGGATGCTGTCTAAGCCATCTTTGTGTGCCATAGGGCAGGACCTCCATGAACTGTTCGAGGATAATGCTGGTCATTATCTCTTCCTTGGTATGGATGTCAGGTCTCAGCCATTTCTCTGCGGCCATCTTAACCCTTAGGTACATGGTTTTTGGGTTCTCGCCCGTGATACCTTTCTCCTTTCGGAAACGGAGTCTGTATGCCTCCGCATCCATGCCCAGATGATCTAAAATCACCGCCTTGATATCGACATATGTGGATGTACCGGAATGGTTGGCCACTTGATATGCGGCCTGGGCTTCTCCTGTCAATAAGGGAGCCAGGAAGAACGGCCATTTATCCTCAGGCCACCCACATGCCCTCGCCGCCCTCTCAAAGTTTAGTAGGAATGCGTCCGGATCTTCCCCTATCACATATTTCTGCAGGGCCACTCCCGAGGGGTGTTGTCCGCCTAGTCTTGGTAACGCTGCACTTGGGGCCTGTACAACTTTGTGGAGATTGTCCATCTGTTGTGTCATGGACGTTCTGAACAACTCTCTGTCGGCATCCGCCGTGTTGATTTGCTGGCCTATTGCCCATTCCAGCTTTTGTTGCCCGTCTATGAGGGTCTGGATCGCTTGTTCCATTGCCATGGTCGGTTCTGTGGAGGTAGATCCCACTTCTGACACCAGTGTGGGCGTGGGAGTAGGGACGACCGTGACACCAAGTTGAGGGGTTAACGATGGCTTTATTTTTATAACCCTGGTAGGCTTAGACATTAACGTCTTTCTATTCCTAAGAGTCAGTCTTTCACGGGCAAACACGCTGGGGTCCGTGGCGATGGTCTGCTTTCTCCTTTCCTTGTTCGTGGAAGAGGTTGTGGTGATTCTGCTTCCCCAGTGTCTCAGGAAGCTGGACGGCTCTCCGCTGCCTCAGGCTCCGGTGCATGCAAGGAAACCAACAGAAAGGGAGCCGTTAGGGTTCAGTCCTCAATGAGGTTGCACCAGGGGGTCCGGGGTATGTGAGGGAAACCCAGTGTACCGTGCCTCTTATCTCTACAGTGCTCGGTGTGCGTGTGAGGGGGGGGGGGAAGATTAGGTAGAAGTATGGGTGGGAAGGGGAGAGCGGAAGGGAAAGGAGCACAACACAGGGTAGGTACGAACAGGGTCTATACACGATCTACACGCTTTCGCTTCGCCTCCCCAGCCAAGCCGCCCAACGCCGCCATACCTGTGACAGCCACACTCCTCCCTCGGGAGCGTGGCACGGCGGTCCGCAGGGTCGTTGGCCTCCTGGCTTCTCTCCGTCTCTTCCGCGTTGTTCCTCCGGGTTTCTTCTCCACGCTCTTCTCCTCGCTGCCTCCGTCCTCCGTTCCGCTCGCTTCCGCCTTTCTCTCCTCCTCCTCCGGGGTGCTCGCACACCCGACAAACAGGACTTCCCGGCTTTTCTCCAATCCCGTCGCGCTCACGTCACTCGGGGGCAGGTCCTCCTTATCCTATGAGTACGCCCAGTTAAAGGAGCCGCTGATGTGGTCTTCTTCCGGATCGCTTCGTCCTTCGTCCCACCGACCTGGCTGGAAAGAAGGAGTCGATGGGTGGTCAGCATTGCGAGGGTCCCACCAGTCATGTACGGTAGGCGCCCCCACCTCGTTACAGGGATAAAAAAGGAATATTAATGCTCGTGGGTGCCCTCTACCAATTAGAAAGTAACAGGAATTATGCTGTATATTTGAGATGATGATTACGAATACTGTCAACCTCAGACGTTAGTTAAAGATAACCAAATAGGATTATGATATGAAAACAAGTCCTAATGCGGTGTTCTGAAAGAAACATGGCCCCAATGCTCCAATCCAGCCACTGTGCAGAGACCACCAGGTCACTGGTCCCTTCTTGTCTAGAGCATTGGAACACCCTGAGCACAGACTACCTAAACCTCAGACTTTAGCATCTACCACAGCTCTAAAGTTACAGGAACTTCAGCACTAACTAAAGAAATATCACTAAATACTCTTTCTAAGGTGAAAATAAGGCTGATCACTTATACATAAAACAGTGGTTTCTTCTATAGGATCGTGCCTAGAAGAGGAGACCTTAAATGAGTTTATAACTAAGAAGACAATGTGTAGATCTGTTGTTGTAAAAAGGATTACACACTAAGATTTCTAAAAGAGCTGTAGGGCAGTGTATCTAACATGACTGAATATGAGATGATATCCTTGGCACTGGTTATCTGATCATGTTCTAAAACATACTTTGATATTAGTAAAGGAAGCCTGTGTTCTAAGAAGCTTTATTGAAGAAAGAAAACAGATATCTGAATTGGGAAGCTTGGAAAAAGAGGATATCCTATGTAAAATGTAACTATATTTTTAAATGTTTTAAATGTATTTATTTTAATATAGCCCATGGTTTATTCTTAGCCAGAAAATGACTAATATGAATAGATTTCTTTTACTTTAAACCCCTTCTTCAGATCAGGCAGCAACAATAGTAAAGTCCATCTGTGGGGCTTTTTTACTGAAACATCAAGTATGTTGGTTTAGTAAACAATAAACATCGGTATACTAAGATATTGCCAAAATTTATAATTACCCCTCCTTCTCGTTTTATTTCTGGTGCACACAATTTGCACATAAACTAACTGTAAAGTTAAGAGCATCGTTTAATTTGATGTTTTAAAATTCCCTCTGCTTACATGTGGCACATGTAGCTTGCTGAAGGATGAGGTACGTATTATGTTACATATAGGTTGGTTGGATCTTGGAAATATCGTTTGCGTAACCTATCACTAATCTTGGTACTGACTGCTCCTTCATTATTATAAGTGTCTTTAATCTGCTCAAGGAAGATCCCTTGGAATTTTCTTTAAACTACTTAATAAACTGTCCTCAGACGTGTGCTTTGTTTTAGTTTGTCAAAACTGACATGGTACTCATGTCTGAACATACCATCTCTACTTTAGCTATAAAGCCATTCCTTATGTAGTTATCATCTTCTAACTTGTTAAGTAAAACAAATGTTGGTTCTGTTATTTCGCACCAATTCGCCTACTAGCAACTGAAGAAACCTAATTCCCAACCAGTTCAACTTGATCTTTCTTAATCTAGTACACACCACACTTTCTTCTTCACTCTGTGGAGAAGTGTGGCTCAATGGTTAGAGCGGCAGACCTTGATGCAGAGCGCTGGCCAGGGACCAGGGTTCGATGGCCGGATTGGGCTTAAATTCCTCTGACCGGATATTCTCGCCTCAGTGCCGAATCTAAGCATGGGCCCCACGCTGCAACTCTGGGCAATAGCTTGCACAACGGCCCCCGATACACAAGGGATGCCTGGTTTCACCATGGGATGCCCAGGAGTGGACACCTCACAAGGAAAAGCCAGGAGGGGTTCCCTTGTGGTAGGGGTACAAGCGCCGGGATGCTTACGGGTTACTGTTTGCGCTATACAAATACAATACATTTACATTTACACTCTATGCTTGACTATTGAATTTTTTGCAAATGTATCTCTTTTGCTTATGATCAGATTTTCCTTTGCAAAACCAAAAATGTCTTCTGTAATACTGAGTCAGCACCATGCTTCAATGACAAACTTAGGGCTTGATTTAAAGTTTGGCTGATGGGTACTCTGTGACAAATGTGAATTGTATCTTATCCACCTTATTAAAAGTGCATTATATCTTAATGCAGACAAAATGCCCATTTGCCAAACCGAAAATTGGACCCTTAGGGCCAGATGTACCAAACTAACATTAAAAATAATGATTTCCTAATTGCGATTCTCTCCGAATCGCAGTTATGAAATCGGTATTCCTAATGTATGAAACTCTTTCATTAACGATTACTAGTGGGTTGCAAATAGACCTACCTCATGTATATTAACCCCTTTGATGCTCATGATGAGCTGAGCTCATCATGCAGTACACTGCTCGGGTGCTCATGACGAGCTGAGCTCGTCATGAACAATGGAACTCAAAGGCTCTCAGCACAGGAGGGGAATTGCTGCAGCACTGATGGTTTTAATGAGGTAGGTTGCATTTTGTGACCCATTATAAATCGCAGCCATTACAGGGATCGTGACCTGCTGGGGCCAGCAGGCCACCATGTCTGTGATTGCTTTTTTTTAAAAGCAGTCTTTTTTTTGTGAATATGTTTAAAAAGAAAACATTTAACTTTGCAGTTTTATTTTTTAAGAGTAGGCAGTGGTCCCCTGTACATAAAAAATATTTGTCTTCCATTCTCAAAGGGGAAGAAGGCCCCTGGGGACCACTTTCCATTTGCAAATGGTTACCACCTCCTTCAAGGAGTCGGAAAAATATGAATGTTTTGCTACTATATTCAGTCACAAAACATTCATACAGCCCATTCAGATTTGGTTTTTTGGAAGGGACGCACTAAACACGTACCTTCCAAATAGCAAATTGCAATTTTGTAATGGGTTACTGAATAGCAATTGGTGCTTTGTACATAAGTAAAGCATTTTTCAGTCGGAAACGGCCTGATCAGCCATTTCTGACCACAGAAATGCTTCGTACATGTGGCCCTTAATACCTACAAAAAGCAGTAAAAACAGCTGAATGCATACGGTACTCAAAATATCTTGCAGAGAAAAAATATCTGAATTTAAGATGATATGGCATAACGCAAAACAGTCATCTGACTCAGACATCATAACAACTACTCTTCTTGCATTAGTTCTTCCAGCAGTGCATAGAAGGATTTTTTAAAAACCTTGAGCAAACTTCATTCTCCTTAACATTGTTTAGAATCCTTCACTCCAACTTAATTGTTTTAAAATCAACTGGGTGCCTTCTTCACTGAAAAAAGTGTGTTAGTCTTTTTGTTTCTGTAGCTAACTACAATGGGCCTCTACTCTTTGGATCAACTATTAACGTTTCCCAGGACTTTTCTTCCTTTCCTCAATGGTCTGATTTCTATCTAATCATTCAATAGATTTTTATTGAGTTTTAATTCAGTGTGAGCGAAATAAATTGATTATGAACCCAGTAACCATCCACTTCGACCCCGTGCTTCCGCAGCACATTGCTTCTATCAAAACACAAAAAGCATAATCCAGCAGGATGACCAGTCCAACTGTTGCTTTTGAGTTAACTAAGGCCAGATTCTTCTGAACTGACAATCTCTTACATCTCATAGTTTCAGAGGAGGGGATGATTTGAAGGTCCCTTCATCGTCCTTGTACAAGACAGCAGTCTAGCGTTCTCTTGCAAAACAAGCATTTGCATTGCCATAGTTCTCAACTATATAAGAGCTATTGGCTTTGCCAATTTGTTTTAGCCATGTTATACAGCAGCGTGGCTTCTGCCCAGCATGGCTAAAAGCTTGGGAATTGTTGAAATCGCTTTGAGAGACCTATGTGGCCCTGGAAAAGTACTCCCAGCTCTCTGGTCCTCAGATCCCAATTTGTTAGAAGACTCCCTGGATGATCCTGTAATCAGAGGTTCACGTCGTTGAGTCATTTGGCCACCTGGGGCGAGTGAAAAGGTTGCCACTTTATTTGCTTTACCACGTTCAATAATTAATCCTCTGTAGAGTGGCCAAGCTCCTGGCCTGTATATGCTATCTGATGATTTAAATTCAGATTTATTACCAGGGGATTGTGTATCACTTTCTGTGCGATTTACAATGGCAAAGCTCAGAAGATGATTGATTAAGCCACTTGACATGAAGATGTAATCGATTGTAGAGATTTTCGTAAACGTGGGACTGGCGTCCGTCTGAGTCTGGTCTGCCAATTTTAGACCATATATTAATATTATTTTGAAGCTTGTAAAGCACGCGGCTACCCCCGACGGGGGTGTCCCGGCGCTGCAGACGATCGGCAACCAGAGGGATTCGGTGAGAGCTAGATCATGGAAATAACCAGGTCTTAAGTTTCCTCCAAAACAGAGGCTCAGATGTAATAAATCTAAGATCCATCGGTAGTTAATTCCAAAGTTTGGATATGACCACAGCAAAGGCCCGGCCCCCAGTGCGTGCAAGACGAAAACGTGGGGCATGCATCAGGCGGAGATGATTTGATCTGAGGTCACGTGCCGATTGTGTAATTTTAAGTCTATGCTTCAAGTATGCAGGGCCTCGTCCGTTGAGAGCCCTAAAGGCAAGGACCAGGGCCTTGAACTGTATGCGGTACCTCACTGGTAGCCAGTGCAGTTTAGCCAAATAAGGTGTAATGGAGTGGTGATAAGGAATATTACAAATCAGCCTGGCCGCAGAATTCTGCACTCTCTGAAGACGGTTAATGAGATACGCCGGGGCTCCCACATACAGACTATTTGTGTAGTCCAAGTGGGACATAATTAGGGCATGAACCACCATCCTCCGTGAATCGAGTGGGAGGAAGGGAACGATTTTTTTAATCATTCGGAGCTTTCCAAAGCAAGAAGCCGAAACTTTGTTGATTTGGGTTGTACAGGATAAAGCTGTATCAAATTGGAAACCCAAATTGCGGACAGCTTGGACTGGCTCCGGGGGGGCGTTAAGTTCAGACGGCCACCAAGCATTGACTGGAATTGGAGATCTATCTATCGCCCTCACTCACTCTATCTATCTATCTATCTATCTATCTATCTATCTATCTATCTATCTATCTATCTATCTATCTATCTATCTATTTATCTATCGCCCCCTCTCTATCTATGTATCCTATGTATCGCCCTCCCTCTATCTATGTATCGCCCTCCCTCTATCTATCTATCGCCCTCCCTCTATCTATCTATCGCCCTCACTCTATCTATCTATCGCCTCACTCTATCGCCCTCACTCTATCTATCTATCGCCCTCACTCTATCTATCTATCGCCCTCACTCTATCTATCTCCCTCAATCTATCTCCCTCACTTTATCTATCTATCGCCTTCTATCTATCTATCACCCTCACTTTATCTATCTATCGCCCTCTATCTATCTATCTATCGCCCTCACTATATCTATCTGTCGCCCTCACTCCATCTATCTATTGCCCTCACTCTATCTATCTCCCTCACTCTATCTGTCACCCTCTCTATCTATCTATCTATCTATCTATCTATCTATCTATCTATCTATCTATCTATCTATCTAGCTATCTAGCTATCTATCTATCTATCTATCTATCTATTGCCCTCTCTCTATCTATGTATCGCCCTCCCTCTATCTATCTATCGCCCTCCCTCTATCTATCTATCGCCCTCACTCCATCTATCTATCGCCCTCACTCCATCTATCTTTCGTACTCACTCTATCTATCTATCGCATCACTCAGCACCACCACAGCATCACTCAGGGGCACCACAACATCACTATGCGCTACCACAGCATCAATGAATGCCACAGCATCACTCGTCGCCACCACAACATCACTCAGCACCACCACAGCATCAATCTGTGCAACCATTTAACAACAACTGGTTCAAATATGTTCTCTCAATGTTTCAAGCTTTATTAAAAATGTCACAAAAAGATGTTAATATTTCACTTCTGTTCTTGGAATTCGTCACAGTAAAATACACTGAACATAACCTTCACAAAAGTTATTTACAAAAGTTTAAGCAATTTCCATTCTAAACTACAATAACTTTTATTTAAGTATTAATTATTTTTTTTAAAAAGCCATTGTTATTTGTAATATCAATATGTCTAAGTCAAGTAAATACAACACATATTGCATTAGAAATGCTATAGGTGTCACATTTGCGAACGTTAAAACTATTGGCATTGTAAATGACAAAGCTATTAATTTCGCTATTTTCATCAATCAACACATAAATTAAAAATGTGTAATTTACAATACCAATAGCTCAAACTTTCCTAATGCGAGACATATTTCATTGCAAATGCTTGTTTTTAAAGGCTGTTATGAGTTGTCTCACCCTTGAATGAGACCAAACCTGATTATTGTAACATCATCATTCTGGGCATTATATGTACCCTTCTCCTTTGGCTGCAAGTTGCTCAGAAATATGAAACCCGTCTTATCATTTCCACAATGCTGCAGTGCCAACCCGATTTTAAAATGACTGCACTGGAATCCCATTCAAATCAGACTCTTGTTCAAACTCGTTTGTTTAGTTCATAGATCCACGCGTAGCTCCATAAAAATCTTATTTGAAACGTCTGCGAATCTATTCCCCATCAGGCACTCTTCAATCTTCCGATCAACAATTGTACGTTCCTCAGCTCAAGAGTGTGTGGGCGGGTGCCACCGCGCTCCTTGCCTGGGCCGGTTTTCGGCCGATTTTGTTACAGGGCCGTTTTTTCAGCAAAAACGGCCCTGTAACAAAAACGGCCCCCAGAGGCCCAAAACCGGCCCCCACCCTTGCGGCGCACCGGGTGATTGCCCAGTGCCCGCAACGGCCAGTTCGGGCCTGTATAATAATCCTCTCATTCTCAAGTGGACAGCAAATGTCAAATTTGGCCCAAAACTGTATTTGTGGCCGATTTGGCATATAGTTTGACATGAAAATTTAGCCAGATACTGTAAGTCTCTCTACCTATAATCTTATAACAGTACTGTCTACAGAGCCTAGAGACCCATTTGGTTTCATATTGCTTTATAAAACAAATGCACTTTCAGATAAACAGATGGATCATTTGTATCTCAAAGTATAAACAAGTTCATCAACCTCCTCAGATTGGTTTTACTCATCACTGTCGTCACTCTAATTTCACATAGACCATTCTAAAACAGATAATTTGTAATCTCTGTTAATCAGGTAACCGATGTATGCCAGGACAAAAGTTACACTGCTGGGCAGTCTCCTTTGCAATCTCCATTTGCCAATTACTGAACCATTAGTATATGTTTTCCCCTGTAACGAACATTCGTTTTGCATCAATTCCACGTACTCACTGACCAAAATATAATTAATTAATCATGATATCCATTATGCCAATCTCATCTCCAGAGTTGTGGGTGCCTCATGTATATGAAACATGTGGAGTTGGCTGACAGTCACTGCTTACATAAACCTGAGTTAAACCACCATTGCCACTGCAGTCTCATCCAGTACTTGATGTCTCTTTTCCAATGGTTGATAAATGATAAACCCTCGAATTGGTAAAAACTATGTATATTTAGGAGTAACTCTATCAATGAATATATCTTAGTCCACTCATCTGACTTGAAACTCAGCAAGTGTATATATTTCCAAAGCACCAGCCCTTGCCTTACACGTAGTTGTAGTGAATACCCAGTCTTTAAGTACTATAAAGATAATGGCAAGTCTGGGTAAGTAAACTGTGATGTTGTCGAATATGGAAAGTGAGAACAATCTGTGTATTATGCCGGTGCAGCCAGCTAAAATTGGGAAAGTGCGAAGTCAATGTCTAACACAGCATGGATATTATGTCTCGTAGCTTTATCAGTAACCTAACACTAAAAAAATAAACTCATCAGAAAAACCCATGGACTTTATTACTACTACTCGGAGAAAGGAGTTGCCCTAACAGCTAGGGTGGTCGACCTTAAATCTGGGGAACTGGGTTTGAGTTTCGGCAAGGACACTGAACATCCTGTGATTCTGGGCAAATCACTTAATCTCCCTGTGCCCAAGAAAAAAATGTAATGTGTCCACATGTAATGCAACGGGTGCTATGTAAAGCGCTCCGATACACGATTCGGGTCAAGTTCGCACTATATAAAAATCTGTAAAATAAAAGTAAAAAAATACTGTGACAGCAAGGTATCCATCCCACTTATGACCACAAATGCCCCACCACAGTGTTGGTGACAGACACTAAAGCTCTGAAGGTCGGTGAAGGTGGAGCATCCTGCTACAAAAGAAAGCCAACGATCATTAAGTAAGCCAACAGTCAGAAATGGCAAGCTACTTTACAGGTAAAGTAATAGACGGAACTTGCCAAGAAGATGGTCTAGCTACTGTAGAGCAAGGTGTTGACTGTTACCTGAAGAGAGGGCTTTCCTACAATCAAAGAAAGTATTTTGCTTGAGACTGCTGACCAGTCTGGATCAACAGGGATCTCTTATGACACGGACCCTAAACAGGTTGTGTTTTGAACCCGTACTATTTTCATTATATGTAGCCAACTTTCCAACAATGTGAAGAATTCAAATCCTGTCCTACCAAAATGGGGATGTACTCAGATAATCACTGATATACGCTGACAATTTAGTATTAATAGATCTCACTCTTGTAGTGCTGCAACGTCAACAAATGATTCCAGTTCCCATAATCTATCAGTAAATGGAAATAAGCCAACAAATATTGCTAATTGGTACTCCAGGATTTGCGTATCTTTTCCAATGGTTGATAAATAATAAAACCCTCGAGTTGGTAAAAACGATGTATATTTAGGAGTGACTATCTCAATTAACATGATAACTAGACACAATATCGAAAAAAACATATCGAATGGACATAATATAGTGGTTAATAATATGCAGGTAAGTAATATCAACTGTCAAAATATTGAAGTACATAATATAGGCATTAAAATATATCGAATTTTAAATAATATCGTTTTTTTAGTGTTTTGTATGTTAGTATATGTGTTAAAAGTGTATATTATTTTTGTGATGTATGTTTAATTTTCTTTAAAGTTAAGACATGTCTGTAAAATAATTTTTGCGTATTTTACTTCCGTAGCGGGTTGTGTGTTTATAGGGGAATAGGGTGGGAAGTAATTTAATTATAATATTTTTTTTTAATTAAATATATGTTAATTAATTTATATGTAATTTAAATTTGTAGCGGGTTGTTGGTTTATAGGGGAATAGGGTGGGAAGTATTTTAATTTCAATTAATTAATTAAATGTTTTAATAATTAATAAATTAATATATAACATTGCATACTGGTAATTAAGTTAATAAATGTATTACTAATTAATTATAATTGGACTAATAACAATAAGTAATGAATTGGTAATTATATTATGTTAAAAAATATTTAAATAGTAATTAAAAAGATATTAATGATTAATTTTCTAAATATGTTAAATGTGTATGTTTTTTAGGACTGGGTTGAGGGTTGATTAATTTAAAATTAATATATATTAAAAGTTATTTAAATGTGCTAATTGTGTAAATTAAATTATTTAGATTTGATCATTATAAATGTGATTGTTAATTGTTATTAGTTAAGTTACAATATTAATAATTTGGTATATTGGAGGTGACGTTTATAGGGAAAAATGGTAGGAGGTAAATTAATTTAGAAAAATTAATTAATTTTTAATTAATGTTGATTAAATTGCTTGAGTGGGAGCTTTAAATTATTCCTATCCGCTATCCAACACTTTCCCTACTGTTCCACTCGCTGGAGTGGGAATAGTACATTTTACCCTCCCACTATCCAACGTTTTCCCTACTGTTCCACTCGCTGGAGTGGGAATAGTACATTTTACCCACCCGCTATCCAACGCTTTCCCTACAGTTCCATCCGCTTGAGTGGGAATAGTAAATGTTACCCTCCAGCTATCCAACAGTGATGTAAAAATCTTTTAAGGGATTACATATATTATTTACTAATTTTAACATTTTTAAAATAATTTTAAGTATGTTTTACTTAATTATATTGAATATTTAATTAAGTTAATGTACTTTTAACATATTTTACAAATTCAATATTTTTACAAGCTATATTTTAACCAACGATATTTTGTCTTCGATATTTTTGTACCTACCTGTTTGTAGGTAGGGAGACGATATTTTGTACATTTTATATTTTGGTCCTCGATGTTATGTCAGTGATCCTGTCAACATATCTTGGTCCTCTCATCTGACTTGACACTCAGCAACATATCAATGGTTTAGCACTTCCGCAATTTCTCAAAGCTTCTGGTAAAAGAAACGTGATCTCTCTACTCGTGGGGTCATTAGGATGGCGGGTGGACTTTGTCCTTTCGGGGTATGGGACCGCGCTCCGATGCTGCGGCGGTCCCGTGCCTGCTTTTAGGATGTGCCCGCCACAGTGGCGGGCGTGTCCTGCATACCTGACATTGTGGCAGGCGGGGCACTCAGCACCGCCGCCACAATGCCAGGAAGGCATGGCGTGCACTTCCCTGAACAACATGGCAGGCACTGCGCGGTGCCTGCCATGTTGTGCATGGAACTGCATGGGGGTACCATAGGTACCCCCCAGGTACTCCCCCACTTCCCTGAATCCCAGGGGGCCCGCTACGGGCCCTTAATGGCAAAAACCGTCTGCATTTCCGTGGCAGCAACGTCGCCACGGAAAGGCACAACCCAGCAGACATGCTAATATGGATGGCGGTGTCTCCCAGACACCGCCACCATGTTAGCACCTTTTCCGCTCAGCCGACTCTGCGACTGGGACGAAAACCGGCGGACGGTCTTTCCGTCCGGCGGGGTCCCCCCCACTATGGTAATGTGGCGGGGGTGAATAGAGAGCGGGCGGAGGTTTTTTGCGTGCGGATCGCCACCGCCATACAGCCGGTATCGATCCGCCCGCAATACTAATGAACCCCTAAGTGTATATATTTCTAAAGCACCCTATCTTACTTTACATGTAGTGAAGACCCAGTCTTTAATTTCTATAAAGATAATGCACAAGTCTGAGTCAAGACTTTGGAAAGCCTAATTGAAGTAACTACACTTATTCCTAGAGAGAGCTTCCATGTTGAACTTGGCCTAGTATTGATGGCCTATAGGGCCTATGCTCAAGTGATACAATAATATCTTCATTTATCTGAAGTTCCCAGGTCTGTACTCAAAAAATCTTTCATGGAGAAAATTATCAAATGACAGCACTTCAAGGTATTCTTACTCAAGAGTCTTAACTCTTACGGGGCGGGGCTAAACCATCTATGTAGGAGGATTTAATCCTCGGAGCTCCCGAGCCAAGGCTGGCCCTGAGCCAGGAAAATCCTGAAATGTCTCACACCGGACGATCTTGCTGATGGAAGGAAATGCTCCCTGACATATGAGAATCGAAAATCTCTGCTTACAACCCCCTGAAAATTGCATCAGGTAAATAAAGATGGGTAGGCCAACGTGGGATGGAGGCAAAATGGCACCCATCGGTTAGCTGCACCCGTGATGGAGAGAACAGCGCCCCGCAAGGAGCCCTGCACGGGGAGGCTTGGTTGTGAGGTACGCGACCGAAGAGTGATTGTGTCTGCCCCCCGTGGCTGTTCTTTTCCACCTATACATTGTGGGGGTGGGGCTGTGGGCAGGGGCGTAACAGACACCTCCACAGCACCCTCAGTGCGGTGTGCCCCCAGTCTTCAGTACGTGTGGGGGGCCACCTCAGTTCATCTCTGCAGAGCTGTGTGTGTCTTGCTCTAAAGCAGATGCAGGGTGCTGCCTGCTCTGAGCTTCTCGCATGGACCAAGGACTGACGAGAAACAAAGTAACAACTTAATTTATTTCACTTCAGTCAAAGCCAGGTCCCTGACAAGGGTGGAGGTGGAAGCCCCCAGAGAGAGCCTTCTTCACAGGGCCCTGTTCATCTGAGAAGGGACGAGGTAGCACAGAGCTGACTGGGGCAGGAAAATGTTTGCAGTTCCAAGAACAGGACCCTGGTGGGACGCATTGGAAGGTACAAAATCGGGGGCAGAGCTATCAGTAGTGCAGCTCGTACAGTTGCAGCAGGGTTCAGGAGTGAGGGGGAGCCATTCTTGCCTGTGTAGACTGCATTTATTTTACTGGTTGGCTCCTCAGATCATTGTGTTTCCTCATATCTGCCCTGTGCCAACCTCTGTTGCTACTCGCTGAAGAGAAACTGGAAAGGAGAGGTAAGGGAAGGTAGAAAAGCAACAGACTGGCCGCAGATGTAAAAGAGAAAGAGAGAAAAGAGTAGGGAATAGAAAGGGTGAGAATGGATGAAGGAAAATACGGGGAGATAGTATACAAGAAGAGCAGAGAAAGGGAGATAATACAGGAATGTTAGGAAAGTCATAATCGAAAGATATTGATGGGATTACAGATAAAAGTGACAAAGAATAGAAAGAAAGAAGCTGAGAAAAGAATGACAAACAGATAGGATGGTCAGAAATAATGGAAAGGAAGAGATAGGAAGCAAGAGGGAGGAAGTAGCTGTGAAAGAGAAGGAGCAGCGGATGCTCTTTGGCAAAACTGAATGATGAGTGGGCCCGATGTGGCAAATCGTGATAGGAATCTGCATCAGGAAACCCACCAAAAGTAGGACAAAATTCCCTGACGTACTGATGGCAGGGACTCCTATAGTGGATAGACCCCCACCTATGATAGACTGCCAGCAGACTAAGCCCAACTATTAACTCCACCATCCAGGGTTACTTATAATGGTCGTATTGATAACAGTGGCGTACCAACAACCCCCGCAGCACCTGCGGTAGGGCGGGTCCCTGGCCTGTGAGCTCCTGACTGGCTCATGGCGTGGGGGGCCCCCTCCATGTACTTTGCAGGGGGGGGGCCTTAAGTTTTGTTACACCTCTGGCTGTGGGGAGATAGTGGTGCTCCCGGAACCATCGGGGCAGGGAAAGACCATGTCAGGGCAGTGAGAAAGCGAGCAGGAAAGTGCTGAGACCCTGACAAGGGAAGAGGGCTACATCGGAGAGACTCTCACAACAGTGTCGCGTTCTAATCTAGGACCCCGATCAATACTGTGACCTTATGCCCCTATACGGCTTTAATCCCTTTGTACCCCTATATTGGCATAACCGATCAAATGCAATATTCAGAAACTCGTCTCTGGTCTCACACGATCAGAGCCACATTTCAGAATCTCTTCCTCTGCAGCTTCCTCTGCAGCTCATTAGAGCAAATGACACAGCAGAAGCCACTATCTAAGATTCCTAGATTACACTCCGAGTTCTTCAACAAGATAAAAACTCAGCAACCTGGGAAAGCCCCGCTTGCTATGTTTTGTTTAGTAATAGAACTCTAATGAGCACTGAGAGACGATCACTTCCTAGTGACATCTTTATTGACGTCTTATATCCAAAAACTTACGTCAAACAAGGCACCTTTCAGGTATAAATATTACCAACGTTGCCTTAAGCAAACGCTGATGCAGCTGATCCTAACACGGCTGCTACTATCGCTACTGCTATCGCTGCTAACGAGCGAACGATGGTGTGGTGAACACAGGAGCTGAACAGCTGTCCCCTTCAGAGCCCAGCAGATGCAAGCTGCCCGCGGACGCTGCCCCTCCTCCTCTTCCTCGACGCGCTGAGAGAGACGCTGTCTTTTCTCCTGCCGAGAAATCCAGCTCCGGCGTTTCCAGCCTACTCTTGCGAGTGACTGGGATATCGAGTCCCTGGAAGGAGATACCAGACCTCCAACATTCTATTCCAGAGGTATGGTGTTGACTAAACCCTTAGAGAGAATTCTAAAGCAAACCTTGGCAAAACCAACTTAACTTAAAGCTACTTACTTACTCCCCTCCCAAGTATTAGGCTTAGGTCAGGTACACTGGGGTAGGCGTAGTTAGAAGCACCAGTTGAGTACGTTAGCCTAATGTATATATGAATGTATATATGTTCTATTCATTTTAAACCATTGTATGGCTAAGAAACCATATGAATGCTTTTACAGTAATATTTCGCAATACTCATTTTACTGTACGCACTTATTATAATAACTAGTCTTGCAATTGTGGCAATTCATTTCTCTTGTATGAGAAGAAAGACTGTTCAATAAATAATATCTTTTTATTGAAAACGCCCGTTTCTCTATTCTCTGCATATTGGTGAAAGTAATCTGCACAAAACTGAATGAGTAAAATAACTGTCTTTGTTTCACATGACTCTAGAGATTAACTCTTATTCTAAGGAGCAAAGTTGTCATGTTTATGCAGTTGTTGGAAAACTGAATCCCTTCTTGTCTGTACCAAGGAAGCTGATCACTTCCTATTCAGTCAAGAAAGTTTCCAGTGACCTCTGAGCTAGTTGGTAACACACCCAATTAAGT
The DNA here is from genome assembly GCF_964263255.1 of Lissotriton vulgaris. Classification (NCBI taxonomy): domain Eukaryota; kingdom Metazoa; phylum Chordata; class Amphibia; order Caudata; family Salamandridae; genus Lissotriton; species Lissotriton vulgaris. The sequence goes on along the minus strand of NC_141695.1, from coordinate 615,833,104 downwards.
TTAGCATAGTCAGTGGAGACCTGGAAGATCCGCACTTCTACGTCTATACTACTGTTTATGTTATTCCAATGCGCAGGGCCTATTGGGAAAATTCGAACTACACTACATGGCGCCCAAACGTTTGGTAAGCCGATAAACTAACGCAAGACGTTAGAGTAACTCAGTCGTGCATTTTTCACACAGACCCCTTTCTACAGTAAATACTCCAATAGACGTCTGGAGTGGGTAAAAGGTTAAAATCCGCCCGACCTTAGTAGGAAGAGATTCCTATATAAAGCTCTGGTTTATTCAACGTTGAAGGATACAGTGTTCCAAAATATTGTGCACCTAATCTTTGTCTCCTTGGAGACCTGCTCTGCAAAACCTGCATTTATAAAATGTCAGACGATGATGCCGCAGTAAATGCGACTCAGCAGGGTCCCGACGGGACTACTGAACCGGGTGCAATAATCATCCCGGCACATTTAAGAAAATCTATAACGTCAAAACTTATAGAAAATGGACTGACCACACAAGGTGGCACAGTCGTCTTCGTGATAGAGGCACACGAATATCGGCAGACAGTGGTATTCTATTCTTGGATAAAATTTCCAGCGGCACACGAGTTCCATTACTATATAGTAAGGGATCCACCGGAAGAGTACGCTCCTTTCGAAGAGATTGAAATCCCATTAAAATTCCAAGAGCATTTGCTCTGGTTTAAAGGCGCCCTAAAACATAATGATCATATTACCAGGCTCGGTCCACTAGGTAGACCAGGAGCAACGTGGCCGGTTCTAGCCAGCTACACACCACATCCGGACATTGATAAAATGTCAAGTGAGGAACTCTTAGTTAAAATAAGAGAATTAACAAAGGCATATAGAGAGTTAGTAAAATTATTTACTAAAAATAATTCAAACACTCCTAAAAAGAGCTGGGATGGAAAGAAACAATCCACTCCCAAGGAAAAAGTTTTCCAGTCCAGAGGAAGGTCTCCTCGACGGAGGGAGAGAACTCCGACTCGAGAACACCAGTCTCCCCAGAGGGAGCCCTCTGAGAAAAGATATAACCTTAGAAATAGGGATAATTTGAAGAAGCCTGATAGATATCAAAGTATTGATACACGTCCCTCTCGATCTTTTTCGCAGAAATCGGAAAGAAGAGGACGGTCAGACCCAGGAGAGCACACCAAGTCCAAAGACAAGGAACCTGCTCAAAGTAAAAAATCTCAATTTCCAAAAAAGAAGGTAGCCAGTATTAGAGTAATCGAACATGCCGAGAATACTGAGGACACAGTTGAAAAACGGGGAGTGGGCACAGACAATGCTAGACAGTGCAGCAGAAATCACTATAGCTCGCAAGATCCTGATGAGTCATCTAGAGACAGTGGACACGAATTAATACATTCAGGTTGAAACTGCCGACACCAGAGTTAGCGAGCCCCATAAGATATACGAAATAACATTGTGTATAGAGGGTGATAAGACTAGGAAAATAAGGGGTCTATTTTGGGATAAACTCTCAAAAGGCTATGACATTCTGTTAGCTGAAAAAGATTGGCCCCCAGAGTTTGTCAGGGAGTGCCCTCGTGGCGAAGAAATGATTATGCCTGCCTTCTCGAATCACATTCCGATTCACAAAAAATATACTTATGCAAGGAAATGGGCAGTAGCCCAGGTACCGGCATTATATAAAAATCATGTAGGATGGGATGAGGACTCTCCTCCTCAAAAAATCCAGTTAAAAAGTCAACGACTGCACAAAAGCAGTATCCCATTAAGCAAGAAGCTAAAAAACAAGTCAGGGAGATTTTAGATCAACTTGAATACCAGGGGGTGATTGAAACATGCACCTCTCAAATGAACAATCCTTTGTTTCCTGTCTCCAAGCCAGACAATTCATATCGTCTAGTTTTGGACTATAGACACCTTAACGCATGTTGCAAAACATTTGCAGTACAAAATTCGCATAGTGCTGCACTAATGAATAACATAGTTAGGAAAAAATATAAAACGACATTAGACATATCTAATGGTTTCTTTTGTCAAAATATTGCACCAGAAAGCAGATACTTGACCGCTTTCTCAGTAATGGGGTCACAGAAAAATTTCTGTAGGCTCCCACAGGGATTCAAGAACAGCCCAGGTCTATTCTCAGCCAGAGTAACAGAGTTACTACAAATGTATGATGATGAGGCATTATCTTACGTAGATGATATCTATCTCACAGACGACGACTTGGATACTCACTTGAAAAGAGTGAACACCATTATACTTGGGTTCGCAGCAGAGGGTTACAAATTCAACTTTAAAAAGTCCCGAATTGGCCATCTGACAGTATTATTTTTAGGATACGAGTTATCAAGTGAAGGAAAATGCCTAGCGGACAACTTCTTAGAGAAGTGCGCTGTACTCCAAGCTCCAAAAACGCTGAAGAACTTACAATCGATTCTAGGCTTTCTGAATTTCGGAAGAACTTACATTCTAAATTACGCGGAGAGGGTTAAACCTCTCTACAAACTAATTAAACCTGATTTTAAACAAATCAACTGGACTCAAAAACACACAGAAATTTGAGATCACTGCAAACAGACATGTTAGAAAAACAAAATTAGATACACGTGACAACACACGCAATCTTGTAATCCGAGTCATCCCAGGAAGATGCGGATTCACGTACCTGACCTCTAATGAGGGAGAAAAGGTACCAATTTCAATTAAATCACACTTGTACACACAAGCGGAAAAAACATTCAGTCCAACAGAAAATACTGTGAAAGCAATAGAAGCTGCATTAGCGAATGAACGAGAACTAGCACATGGTAGAAGGATCAATATCCGCACAGCTGAATCCGCCTTCGAGGCGCTATTCAGCCCAGTAAACCTGCCTACAGTGTCACTGGATCCGAAATGGATACAGTGTGTAGATTCTCTTGGAGCGGAAGATGTGAAATACTATTTCGCCCCGCAATTCAAAAAACTGAATGATTTAGAATATGAAGAAGAATATCCTCTGCCAATCGAACTTCTGCCTCTCCCACAGTACGCCTGTATAATCTATACAGATAGATTTGTACAGCATTTCAACGTGGAGAACAAATCCTACGATGCAGCATACGTGATTGTTAAAGGTCGCTGGCTGTGCGGTGAATTCAGACCGAAAATAACAAAAACTGAATCAGTGAGGTACTGTTCGGCTCAGCGAGCTGAAATCAGATGTTTAAAGATGGCGCTTGAAAATGCAGAACGTGAATTCCCGACACTAATCGTGTGCGATTCTCATTTTTGCGTCAACCCTTACAATAATAAGTTGCAGAGCTGGATTGAAAATGATTACAAAGATGACACAGGTGCCACAATAAAGCATAAAATGCTCTGGAAACAGGTAGCTCTTTTACAGAAAGAACTACAAAAGACTCACGTGATACACACTCTGAGTCATCAACGTGATGGTGTTCACGTTGCAGGGAATTCATTGGCTAACACAGCCAAAGTGGAAGCAACTAAACCGGCTTCCGTAGCCACAAAAAAGCGTTCAGAAAAATACATAGACGGGGAAACCATGCTGGCAGTCAAAACGTCCGTAAAAGGCGACTGTGCAGCACTACCCGTGAACTATCCACTCAATTATGCATACGTAATTGATGCAAACTCCGTTCCTTTTGCTCGACTCCCTGGAGTGGGGGATAGGGTAATTCCAAACATGAACCGGAGAGGTTTCCTATTACAGGAAGCACATATGGGGTTGGGTCTGAGACACCAAACAATCAGGGACTCTCTGAGAGAAATGCAATCAGAGTACTGGTGGCCGGAAATGAGTGAAGGAATTCATGATTTTGCAAAAAACTGTGAAGACTGCAACAGAGATCGCAGTGGAGAACCGGCCAGTGTAGTGTCAGAAACCCTAATAGAAAGCATAAGGAGATCTATCCGCGCAATCAAACAAGAGAAACGCGTCCCATTGTACATTATTAAGGCTAAATCCACTTAGAAAATGTGGCCCAGCGCTCATCTGACGCCAGAACGGTTATAAAAGATCTGCGAGTCTTTATCGGCACATACGCAATTTCCATGTTCCATTCTGACCAGGGTCCTGCATTTAGCTCTTGAGCTTATAAGGAGGCCATGGCCAGCATGGGCGTTGGCTTGCGGTATTCTTGTCCGTCACACCCCGAAGGGAACAGTGTGGTAGAAAGAAAAAACCAAGACATAAAGCAATCTATAACAGCGAAGGTATTAGGTTCGGGTGCTGGGTGGGTCAAACATTTAATAAGTGTCCAGTTAAGCCTAAACAACTTGCCAAGAAATTTTTTAAAAGGTTTCAGCCCATACGAACTATTGTTCGGAACTAGAATGCAAATTCAGGACTTAGATAGTCAGGTATCAGTGGTAGGAGATAAGAAAACAGACTTTGACATCAAAGATCGTTTGGCTGTTTTACAGGACTTGAATGAAACAAGAAAATCATTTAGCAACATAAAGTTAAAACAACAGCCAGCTACCACTGATGAGGCACCACCAGCCCCAGCAAGGCCTGTCTGGATTCCAAAGATTGGGGATCTAGTCAGAGAAAAAATAGCGGTGAAGAAGGAATTTGGGCCTTCTTACAGAAAAGCAGTACCTGTCTTAGCAATCAACGGAACAAGATCAGTAGTACTACCGCCCCTTGCTGGTAAAAAGGAGAACAGAGTTGTATCAATCGACCTGGTAAAACCACAAGCATGTGGCCAATAATCAACAGTAGGCCCAGTGGACTCCCGAGAAACAACAGAATACCCAAACTTGCAACAATCCAAGAGGTTCAAACTGAAAGACTAATCATATTCGATCAGCCTGCAGTGCACAGAGAGGGACTATGCAATAATGCCATGGAACTCGTGCCTCTTGAGACACAGATTGAAACAGTTCGTCAAGAAACACCAGTCTACAATGATGTGGCATCAGAATATGCTACCGAAAGACAAATTGAAAGAACAATCCCAACAATTGACAGAACTGCCTCTGGCTACTTCATCAACTTCGACAACTTTTCTGAGGATCAAAGCAACCCCGAAGTGATGCCAGAAACAAAAAAGACTTTTAAAGAAAAAGCAACAGAACTCTTTCATCAACTCAAGGAAATTTACCTTATTTCTCCATGGTTAGAGTTCTGGTTTGGTCTAGGTCTATTTTTCCTCCTGCTTGCCTCATCATGGTACCCTGCTTTGGCTCATCATGGTACTTTGTTTGGGAAAATTCATTGAGGGAAAATATAGTACAATGGACACAGCAAGTCAGAACATCAACTTAGTCCTCAAACCTCACAGATCATCCCACGTGAAGAAAAGAGAACTGTCAACAGTAAATGTCACAGCCATTCCAATACCCGGCGGGGTAGTATGGAAGAAAACTGACTATGAAATATATGGTCCGGTCGAAATCCTGAAGTATCCTCATCAATTCAAGGTTTCCTTAAGTGACTTTGTAAAACCTAGTACATTCTCTGATGATTGGGACTTTGAAAGTATTAATAATATGATGTCTGATTTAGTAATGTCAGCTAGATTCACAGATCATGATTATTTACAAGGTTTGTCTAGTTATGAACAGATGTTCTGCTACACACACTATGGTGATCATTACTTGCATAAATCTGCACAGCCTAGAAATGTTTTTAAATATAACCAATGGGAACATTGTGCTACACCACCTAAAAGCAGTTCTAAAACATTCTATGAGAAATTTCAGTACTTCTCAGGGTTTAACATCAGTGATGCAGAAACGTTTTATTACAAACTGTTAGATAAAGCAGGGTTGAAAACAATGCTGACAAATACTAAATTGATATATTCAGAAGCATTTTATGAAAAAATGATGACATTTGGTTTTGATTATTGGAAAAATAACATTGAAACAAAAAAAAATCTGGGGTACAAAAGATTGGCAGGTACAAGGCATAGAAGCACTATTTCGAGCCTGCATGATCCCAGAGCAAATAATGTTTTTAAATGAAACAATTCAACAAACAACTTGTCTTGGCCTAGCTAAGATTAAAGACCTTAACAAACCGTCTATTCCAAAGCCAATACCTGATAAAGCAACAACAGATATTGAGATAGACGTATCTAAAATTTTACATTTAAACAGAACACATCCTGATTGGAAAAAGTGGTTAATCTGGCCTACTGACACAAACAACTGTCAAGATAGATTCCTGAACAAAACACAGGGGTTAACAATGTCCAGACAAGACCCTAGATACTCCCAGAGACAACATCCAGGGATAGTAACAACATACAGTGTAGGGAAGCTGTGCCTTGAATGGCTAGAATCATCCACACTGGCTGAAATTAAGCAACACTTATCTTTACTTAAAGATGGTGCTGATTTGCGCGATTTTATTATGGGACCACGCAAACAGCGTCAGAAACGCTTCATAGCGGCCAGCATCTATGCGGCATACAACGAGGCTTGGAAAGTCACACAAATTGAAACAGCTGAAAAAATACGAGAAATTGATCGTATTAATTTGGAAAAATCACTTTCTGTAGTGGGCAATGGGTTAATGACTCTGTCCTCCAGAATATATTCGTTGGACAATATTGTATCATCTGCCATAGATATAATAGACAAAGACTTGCTAATGTTACAGCATGGCCAGTCACAATTGCGTTCTATTGTACAGTTAGGCTGGACGCTGCAAAATCTTCGTTCAGGCTATGTGCCTTGGCGTTTAATCAACACAGCGTCATTGTTTTCCATCTTTAACCTTACTGATAAACAAATCAGCTTGGCACAGAAAGGAGCAGACTATTCAATCCTGAGCATCGAAAAACTTGAGAGATTACCTTTGACAATGTCAGAAAGTCCTGTCATTGAATGGATAATACACGGGATTATCACAATTCCAATAACAACTTTCCATTTTAAAAAGTGCCTTGAATACATACCTACTGACCAGTATGAACGATTGGGTAAAGGATACATTAAGTCAACATGGAAATTACCATACACACACACATGCTATAGTGACAGCAACAAAAATGTATTTCTTAGTGGTGAAAACTGCAAACATTCACTAAGCGGTACACTTTTGTGCCAGGGTATTAATTTACACGGAGCCTGTGAAGGTAATTCAAACAACCTTTCATGCCACCAGCATGTCACACCTGCAACGCAGATAGAGCCTTTCTTTATGCAACTCGCAAATGGGAGTTACATTCTGATAACGGATCACAGATGTTGTGGCCTTTTGCCAGGAAAAGCCTATCTCGTAAGCGTAACATCCATGGTCAAATGCTGTATGCAAGCATTGTTTCCAAACGGCCCTGAAGACACTGAGACTCCCATTTGGCCTCGTTTGAATTTCTCTTCTATACGAATTGATACTTTAAGCAGAATGAAGTCTGTGCTTTTGCAGACAACAGTGCCCATCACGTCATCAAAAGAGACGTATGATCTCTTAGTTGCAAGGACGGCTACAGAGATTCATGACCTTTTATCAACAAATTGCCCCGTGCATTTAACAGAAATGCTTAGCCAACTCCTTAACATGTCTAGTGCCACAGGCATCCCAGGCATATTTAAGACGATTTTTACGGGACTGCTAACACCATTTCAAGCAATTCTTGGAATCATTCCTCATTTTGTTCACTCAGTCTTTGGCAGCATACCCCTATTTTTGGGACTTGTAGCAGGCATTTTATTTTTGACCCTCCTGCTCCGTTATGGCAAGCCAAAGCTCAGACATGACTCCTACAAGGATGGAAGAAACGATCCTAGCAATCCGCTACCGGGACAGAATAACTAGAGTCCTTGGATTGGCCAGGCTGAGAGATCTAAACATGACCTGGTTTCTTTCATTCAGACCGATATGGCAATCCTGCATCTTACCTGTGCTTCGATGTATGCTATGCGGAGATGAGTGCGTGTTGGACATCTGTCTTGCACTTCCATCAGCAGTACCAATGGATATCGATACTTTGCTAAGTCCGATAACGGCTCACGCATTGTGTTGTCCCCAGCGGCTACCAATCCTGATGACGGCATTCGTTGAGACTCCTGTGCTACGACTAGGTGGTAACAGTGGAGCTAGAAATAAAAGCATCAACCAGGCACGACCTTCTGTGAGCATTGCCGATCTAGACTTTGATGACAGCAATCATTCTCACACCTGCCAAGTTACAGCACTATCGAACTTGGTCGAACTGTCACCTGATTTTGTAGACCAATTTTTTGAGAGCCTGTCTGATATGATGTTCTCCCCTGAACAGAAACAATAATTTTAGAGAAGCATTCCGACACACAGCGTTCCCATGAACTCTGAATTCGGCCTTCAGTTTTGATCAACAAAAACTGCTGAAAAGCGTTGGAACTCTATTCCCCCGTTCAACAAGAATTTCTTTGAATTGAACACTTTTAAAAAAAATATTCACCTTTTTCTGGCATGAAAATTCTTTGCTTAAAGTAGACCTATTCATAAAGAACAGAAGCTTCTACTTCTATTTTTAGATAAAACTAGAGACATAATAACTTTACATCAGCCTCTAGCACATTTTACAGCAATGCATTTATATGTGATGAAATTATCTCGCCTTTCTTTTCTGTATTAATAGATATTTCATGTGTAATTTTTCGCAAAATCGTTCATTGATTACATATGCTATAATTTTGAATGATTTCTATGCTTAAAGACGTACAGTACCTAAATTACCACGTATTTCAAATACGCCATTTCAAATGCGAATATGTATTTTGGGGTGGGTAATGTTACACATGCATCTTTTGCTATAGTTTTTAGTCAATTGATGGACATACATTCGTGGAGTGGGTGTCGCGTTCTAATCTAGGACCCCGATCAATACTGTGACCTTATGCCCCTATACGGCTATAATCCCTTTGTACCCCTATATTGGCATAACTGATCAAATGCAATATTCAGAAACTCGTCTCTGGCCTCACACGATCAGAGCCACATTTCAGAATCTCTTCCTCTGCAGCTTCCTCTGCAGCTCATTAGAGCAAATGACACAGCAGAAGCCACTATCTAAGATTCCTAGATTACACTCTGAGTTCTTCAACAAGATAAAAACTCAGCAACCTGGGAAAGCCCCGCTTGCTATGTTTTGATTAGTAATAGAACTCTAATGAGCACTGAGAGATGATCACTTCCTAGTGACATCTTTATTGACGTCTTATGTCCAAAAACTTACGTCAAACAAGGCACCTTTCAGGTATAAATATTACCAACGTTGCCTTAAGCAAACGCTGCCACCCTGATGCAGCTGATCCTAACACGGCTGCTACTATCGCTACTGCTATCGCTGCTAACGAGCGAACGATGGTGTGGTGAACACAGGAGCTGAACAGCTGTCCCCTTCAGAGCCCAGCAGATGCAAGCTGCCCGCGGACGCTGCCCCTCCTCCTCTTCCTCGACGCGCTGAGAGAGACGCTGTCTTTTCTCCTGCCGAGAAATTCAGCTCCGGCGTTTCCAGCCTACTCTTGCGAGTGACTGGGATATCGAGTCCCTGGAAGGAGATACCAGACCTCCAACATTCTATTCCAGAGGTATGGTGTTGACTAAACCCTTAGAGAGAATTCTAAAGCAAACCTTGGCAAACCCAACTTAACTTAAAGCTACTTACTTACTCCCCTCCCAAGTATTAGACTTAGGTCAGGTACACTGGGGTAGGCGTAGTTAGAAGCACCAGTTGAGTACGTTAGCCTAATGTATATATGAATGTATATATGTTTTATTCATTTTAAACCATTGTATGGCTAAGAAACCATATCAATGCTTTTACAGTATTATTTCGCAGTACTCATTTTACTGTACGCACTTTTTATAATAACTAGTCTTGCAATTGTGGCAATTCATTTCTCTTGTATGAGAAGAAAGACTGTTCAATAAATAATACCTTTTTATTGAAAACGCCCGTCTCTCTATTCTCTGCATATTGGTGAAAGTAATCTGCACAAAACTGACTGAGTAAAATAACTGTCTATTGTTTCACACGACTCTAGAGATTGACTCTTATTCTAAGGAGCAAAGTTGTCATGTTTATGCGGTTGTTGGAAAACTGAATCCCTTCTTGTCTGTACCAAGGAAGCTGATCACTTCCTATTCAGTCAAGAAAGTTTCCAGTGACCTCTGAGCTAGTTGGTAACACACCCAATTAAGTTTAGCATAGTCAGTGGAGACCTGGAAGATCCGCACTTCTACGTCCATACTACTGTTTATATTATTCCAATGCGCAGGGCCTATTGGGAAAATAGGAACTACACTACAACAGGGGCTTCTCTAAGGTGGGGCAGAGGTGAGCGCAATAGCCAGCTAATGCGTCAGTACCTGGAAGTGGCTTTATTCATTGATATTGGGGTGCCCGCTTGTTGAAATAAAACTGTGCTGGTTAAACTGGAAAGGAACAGCTGCCTTGGAATGCTGTAATGTTGCTGCTGAGATTATTCTGAAACAGCCTGACTTAAGTAGGGTAAACTGAGCACAAACACTTAAAAAAACAGCCAGACAGGAAGACCAGATAAACAGGGCAGCACCCTGGATAGATCAGCTAATACCTCATAAGACCCAAAGTGAGAAGAACGAGCAGTGGGGGAAAATTTCTTAATGTGGCAACCCAAACTATGGAAATTACAGGGGGTGCACCTCTGTGTCCGGCTGCCTGGGTCATGAAGAAGTAATCTGCAGACACAGGGCATAGCTCCACAGCAGAAAGGCTGCCTGCCTTTACTTAATGACTCACTCCAGCAGAAGCGCTTAGAATCAGCTCTCCCCTTCGCCCTCTTCGAAGTAAAGGACTAGGGGTTATTGAGAAGAATTTGCGATTAACTACATGTGGGAGAGGTATTTCTGCATACCTACTCAGCCTCTCCCCCAACCTGTAAGGATAGAGGTGGGAGATTAAGGACCCAAGTGGACTGAGAAATTGTGTTTTATCCTCCCCAAACAGTGAGAGTGTATACTTTTTGGGCTTGGTAGAGACGTGAAGAGTGAGGTAGCGGTTAGTTGGACCAAGGAAGAAAGGCCAGGGAATGTAACACATGAATTCGGACAAAAAACAAGCAGTGGAATTCTGCGCCTAACAAACCAATTGATTCCGTACTCACAGGAGCTGGAGTCAGAGACTTGCCTGAAAGATGGTGCGACAACGCAATGCAAGAGAGCCAACCCCGACAAGGATGCAGGTGGTACAGGTTCGGAGGAGATAGGGGGCGACTGAAGATAATATGTCCCTAACAACACATACTGTGACCATACTACAGGCCATAAAAGACAGTCATCATGAACCACCAACGATACCAAGATGAATGCTACCGACAACTCAATGATGAGAGATATTACCAACGATTGCGAACAGACCGTACTCCAAGGATATTGGCTACCATCAATACCCTGGTGGAGCAGGGAAAGTACACAGGTTGAGTGACCAAAAGTGAATCCGAATTCCCTGGTACAAAATCATCCCAAGGAGCCCTACTTCTACATCTTACCTAAAATACATAAACCCACCAGACCTCCTCCAGGAAGACCGATTGTCGGGGTGCCCATTATTCCCCCTATTATTCGCCGTCACAATGGAGCCGCTGACAATTAGGCTCAGGAAGGAAGGCGAACTTTGGGACATTCCAGTAGAGGGCCGCAACCAGAATGTATCCTTAAAGGGGGATGACCTCCTAATCTACATCAGGGATGTCACCATGGACCACACTCTGCTCAGGGCCACGCTAGATGACTTCGAAGGGCAACGGAACTAAGAGTGAATTGGGAAAAGTCTACCATCTACCCCCTTCGCCCGGATGCCCCCCTGTGGGAAATAAATGCAGGGGAAGCCAGGCTGGCGTGGAACGGGGATGCCCCAAGATACTTGGGAATCAGACTCTACCACACCCCAAGAGATCCCCCAGAGGGCAACCACTACAGAGCCCTAAGAGACATTAAACCCCAGATTAACCTCTAGTGCACGTTACCCTTATATGGGGATGGTGGCCTTATCAAAGATGGTGGATGTACCCCATCTCCTCTACTACTTCGCAAATGTCCAAGTGATCCCTCCACAAGCCTTTTTCCGAGAGCCAAACTCTTTACTCGTATCGCTGATATGGGGGAGAGGAAGCTGAAGAGTAGCTCTAGCGACACAGCAACTCCCAAGAGACCGGGACGGTCTAAGTGCCCCATCCTTTGAAGCCTACTTTCTCGCAGCACAACTGCAATGACTATCATGCTGGACGGCCAGGCGACACCTGGAACAAACGGATACACGATCAGGGCCCTGACGATCCCTGCGATACACCGAATCCTTCTCCCGGGTACCAAACCAAATCCAACCCATCCCATTCAGGTGACAGTAGCTAGAGCCTGCAAGCTAAGACTTCATCATCTCTCTCGCGCTACGCCGCTATACTCCCCACTATTGCCACTGGCGGGTCTTCCCAAGGGGGGCAATCACTGTACGTTCAGGGATAAGCAAACCTGGACAGAATACGCACTCAAAGAGGTGGAATCACTGTTCACGAAAGGACAGCTGACCTCCTTTGAGAGCCTGACGGAAGGAAGGGGGCTCCCTGCTGGTCAGTTTCTCCTTCACAGACAGCTCATTTCCGAGTGTAGGAAAATATGGAACTTGACGGAGGGAGAATCAAAAACGCACCCCACACTGCACGCAATACTGAATATGGGCCCAGGGCGCCACCTCATCACATGGGTCTATAGATCCATTATAGACCTCACGCCCACACCGCTAACGCGGCTCCGATCAAAATAGGAGGAAGAATTTGGTTGGACATTGCACGACTATGAATGGATTACAGCACTAGAGCATCATAAGAAAGTTTCCCGCAACCAGCGTTTCCAAAATATTCCGTTTAACATACTACACCGAGAGTATCTTACACCAGCGCGGCTCAAGCCATTCTATCCCGCAACACAGTTTGAATGCCCACGCTGCCACCTACCCAGTGCCACATTTGTGCATATGCTCTGGACTTGGCCCACGCTGCAGACCTAATGACCAAAAATACACACCATGATACAGACAGTCACTGGCCTGACAGGCCTCGACACATGGGAGGCTTGCGCCCAGGGAATATTCAAACGCCAGAAAAAGAAAAAGATAGAAACCCGATTTGCTGTGTTGGCCCTACTCCTAGCAAAACGAAGCATCACATTACACTGGCACTCACCTACAGGTCCGCAAATAGAAGCATGGAGGGGGCAGTCATGAAATGGGGAGCCGCAGACGAAGACGCAATCAGGCTAGAGGAGGCACGTAGAACGCAGCGCCATCCTATATCCATGGAATGGGCAATGCTCCTCCACGTTTTTAAACAGGCGCATCTGACCCCCACAGAATCCCCAGCAGCCACCCAGGCTACGCCAAGCCCCACAATGCCCCTCACCTCACAAACAGCTGCCCAGGAGGGACCTCCCCCCCTTCCCCACACACAACACAGTAAGTGAGTTGCACCTGAGGATGCTCAGGCTATTGAAAATAACATGGTGCCATAAGCCCTAAACCCACCCCTAACCCCACTACCCAAGTTACACCCACTGACACTCGTAGATAAGCCTTAACAACAGTAGAGATACACTAATGAATCTCAAGAACCAAATCATTTACTATAGACCCAGACCACTCTTAAACGTGCATGCTGCATGTGCCGGACAATGCACACCCAAGCACTCATCCAACTTAATTGTACTACATTCTGGCAACTTAATGTACTAACAGATAAATATTCGCAAATTATGATGTAATCTGTATACTCTGTGTGAACCTGAAAAAATCAATAAAAAAAAAAGAAAAGGAAGACCGATTGTCTCTGGAATAGGCTCCTTTCTCAAGCCACTCTCCCAATTTGTAGACTGGTTTCTACGTCTGATAGTAGTCGAGATGCCTTCCTACCTTCAAGACCCCAAACACATACTCAATGTATTGGAAGACAGTGCTTTTAACCCTGGGATACACCTTTTAGCTTAATTTGATGTAGAATCACTATACACCAATATTCCACAGGATGAGTCTCTACAGACAGTGAGAGAACTTCGAAACCCCAGGACTCTGGACGACCTGACCCCACGTAATTTGTGATGACTGTACCACCATTGCCATGAAAGAAAACTTTTTCCAGTTCCAAGACCATCTGTACTGGTAAGTTACTGAAACTTCGATGGGCCGTTCCTTTGTTCCCAGCCCTGACAAACCACTACATGCATAGTTTCGAGCCCCAACACATTTACCCAACAGACAACCCATACTCCACTAACATCAAAGTATGGAGGTGATACATTGATGACATACTGGTAGTGTAGGAAGGCACTGAAGATCCCCTCAGAACCTTTTCCGTCTGGCTCAACACAAGGAACCCCCATCTCAGATTCATTTGCGAATTGAGCTAGACATCCATCCCCTTTCTTGACCTCCTTCTATAGCCAATAGGATGGAGGCATATGTTTTGAGCTATACAGAAAACCTATGGCACATAACTCACTGTTGTGCTACACCAGTTTTCATCCACACGCTCTCAGAAACAACCTACCGGTGGGGCAATTTCTGAGGACAAGAAGAAACTGCACAGATGTGATAAAATTTTAAAAAAAAATGCTGACACATTATGTTCTCACCTCTCTGAGAGATCATACCCTGCTGATCTTATACATAAAGCTGCCAAAAGAGCAAGGAATCACAACAGAGAAGCCCTCCTAGAGACCCCACCCAGAACTCCACGGATAGACTAGTCTGTGTCAGCAAACCAGCATCATTGGGCGATCCATTTAAAAATGGATCAATTCTCAACACATGTGACAGGCAACTACGCAAACCGCTGTTTGCTCTTAAACTCAGTAAGACAATTGGTGACATTCTCATATATACAAGACTACCAACATGCCCCCAGGGCACACGAGAGGCACGTCAGAACCCTTCATGGTCAGCCTTACCTACTAAAGGCAAATATCCCTGGGGATCATGCTCTGTCTGCCCTTACACAAACCCCACATCAAAGGTCGACCTAGGCCTCACAACTCCCTGGGAACTACGCACCCTTACTAATTGCATCACAGAAGGAGTCATCGACATGCTAAGGTGTCCCTGTGACATGACATATGTGGGGATGACCACACAATAGGTCAGACTTAGAGTAGTGGAACACCGCAGCTTCATAAGATGTAAAAAGTCCAACACTAAACTTACTAGACATTTCCTGGAAGTGGGACGTGCGTAAGATGACATAAAGTGAGTGGTTATCGATAAACCCCACTACCTCTTGATGATGGCCGCCCATGAGTCCATTTTATACCGCAGGGAACAACGTTGGATCCTTAGGCATTGTGACAGACATGGGCTGAACAATGAGATCCCAGGACGAGCTTGAGACGCTCGCAAAACAGCCCACACTGTCATTTAGTCTGCTATGTTTCCTTAACTGTACACCCACATGGATGACATACCAGGCCTCTCAATAGGCTAGCCCTCTTCGCAGGCATGTCCAGGGAACTCTAGTTGCTACATCCACCACATAACAATGATAACACATTGCCATGGTCGATCATGACTGCATCCTCCTTCCATACTCACAATGTTGTGAAATTGTCAGGAACCCATTAGCTAGTGTCCTAAACCACATACCGCGAAAGAAGAAGCTAGGTTTTGCTTCATATCCTTGTTGGCTACAGCAGCGTTCCCATTCTAGGTTACTCTTGTGGAGACTATTACTGGAACTTGCCTCCATCAGCTTTGACTCAGACTCAAGATGGCGCCCATCACGTAATTCTCATCCGTGCTCTAGTTGTTTGGATTCTCTCACGTGCTGCAGTGTTCTTCCAGCGCACGTGCTCTAGAAGCGGCACACTTCAACCGTCGTGTTGGAACATGGAGTAGTGTTCCTTTCACGCTCTTGTTCTGAGGAGATTTGGTAGTCAAATATTTTTTTATTTTTTTTGTAAAACAATTTTTATTGCAGATTCCAAGTTAAGCAGTACAGTTAGTATGCAAGTACGTATATGCGGGATCCCAATGTCTCACACTCCTGCTAACAATTATTTACACAGCCTTATTACCCGCATCCCTGGGGCCGGGTGGCAATTGTCTCACACAGTGTATCGTTGCCGCCATTACTCGATGGCGTATCCAGTGATCTACCGCTGTCTGCTTTTAATTTTTTCCCCCCACACCCCCCCATCCAGCCTCCGGTCAGGGTGATCTGCGAAATACGATGTCGATGGGATGCTGCACTCCCCCCCCCACTCTCAACACCCCCCCCACCCCTCTGGTGTTCTATGGCGTCCCGTGCCCGGTTTGCAGTATTCTGAAGTGTGTTGGTGACCTGCGGAGTCTGTAGTTGGTTAATGAGTGTGTGTGTCCGTGGTAGGCGCTGGGATTGGCACCGTTACCTCGGGAACCCCTGGGTCTTCTGCGTCCCCCTCCTCTTCACTCTCCACTGTACTATCCCTGAATGCCTGGACTAGAATTTCCCACGCTAGTGCTGCTTCCTGAGCCTTCCCGTTGGGTCCCCGTCGTGCCAGTTGATACCTGATCGTGCTCTCTGCTGCCGCCCATTTCTGAAACTCAGCTAGCCATTTCCGGTGTGTCGGCGCTACCTTAGATTTCCATCCCCTGGTGAGTTCCCTCTTCGCAAGGAGTAGGCCCATGTCTATGAATTTGCTTGTCAGGTTAGTCTTACGTGTGTGTGGAAACCAGTGTAAGAGTGTAGTTGCGCCATCGTAATGTATTTCCCTGTCCGTGACCTCGTTCAGGGTGTCACCCACTTCTCTCCAGAAGTCCTGCAAGTGCGGGCAGTCCCTCAGCATGTGTAGCAAGTCCGCCTCTATCTGCGCGCATCTAGGACACGCTGCGTCCACTGCTCCAAAGTATCGTGCTATTTTATTCGGGGTAAGGTAGGCTCTGTGTAGGATATAGAGCTGTATTAATTGGAATCGGGCGTTTCTAGTGCTCTTCCTGGGCCTCTGAACCAATTGGGCCCATGTCGTATCCGGGATCTCTCGCTGCAGGTCAGTCTCCCATTGGGCCTTTAGGCGCGCTAGGGGCAGCAAGGTGCTCGCAAGTATTCTGGAGTGCAGGCACGTGACTGCTTTGACTGTTCCCGCGGCCATCATCACGTACTGACACGGAGGCGACGTCGCAGGCTCAATCAGTCCCTCACCCCAGTGCGCCTGGAGCACTCGAACCACAGCTGCGTGCAGTAGGTAGTCCCCTCTCGGGAGGTCGTATTGTTCCCGTAAGGACTGGTACGGCGAGAGCACTCCGTCAGTGTAGAGGTCCCCCACCACCTGCAGGCCAGCCTCCTCCCAACCTTGGAGATTCGACCAGTCGCCGCCATGCGGCAACGCAGTAAGCATACCCAACGGGATTTCGGGTGCGTACGGGTGTCCGGGACCAGCCCGCTTTTGCACGCGGTTCCAGCATAGCCTCAGTGTTCGTTCCTCCCGAGACAGATCCCTGAGTGCTAGCCTCTGCTGCAGGGTGATATATGCCAGCACATGGCGGGGGGTGCCAATGTCTCTCTCCTGCTCCGGGCCCTGGTATACCCTTGCCACTTCCTGTGTGAGGAATTGCAGCTGGGCAGCCAAGTAATAAAGCTCGAAATCAGGGACTGCGAGTCCGCCCTCGTTCTTCGGGCGGGTCAGGGTCGCCAAGGCTATTCTCCGTCTACCAGTTCCCCACAGAAAGGACACCACTTGAGACTTTAGTCGTCGAAATACGGCACTCGGTATCCACACAGGCAGGGTCCGAAAGAAGTACAATAATCGCGGCAGTGCGATCATTTTAAGCAGGGACACTCGGCCTGTCATGGACAAAGGGAGGGTGGCCCAAAAGGTCATGTTACCCTGCAACGTTCGGATACAACGGTTTATGTTGCCTTCTAGCAGGTCTGCGGGTTTGTGGTAAATATATACCCCCAGGTAGGGCAGACAGGACGGTTCCCAGCGGAGTTCGGGACGGGTCAGGGGGCACCTCTCCGCCCTCCGGAGGGGAAAAAGGCAGGTCTTCGCCCAATTCACTTTCAGTCCCGAAACATCTCCGAAACGTGCCAGTAGGGTTTCCGCCCCCTCCACCGCCTCCTCAGCATTATCCAAGAACAGCAGGAGGTCGTCCGCATATAACAATATGTGGTGATGAATCCCGCCTACCTCCAGCCCTTGGTAGGAGTCACCCTTCCTAGCCAGTGCCGCCAATGGCTCGATCGCAAGGGCAAATAGCAAGGGAGAGAGTGCACACCCTTGTCTAGTACCCCTATGCACTGCATACCTATCCGATATCAACGCTCCCACTCGCACCCTAGCGCCCGCCGATGCATATAGTACCTCCGTCCACCGCACATAGTCATCCCCGATGCCAAAACCCCGCAGCACCCTGGACAAGTAATTCCAACCTAGGCTGTCGAAGGCCTTCTCTATGTCAATCGCCATCACCATAGGGGCTCTGGCGGACGGCGGAGGGTCCGCTACCAGCCTCAGCAACCTGCGAATATTATGTGACGTATTTCTAGTGGGTATAAAGCCCGACTGATCCCTGTGGATCAAGTCTTGCATATGGGCCACCAGCCTAGTGGCCAGAATAGTGCTCAAGATTTTATAATCTGTCGTTAGCATCGATAATGGTCTGTACGATGCCGGGTCAAAGCTGTTCCTACGCGGTTTAAGTAAGGGAATCATGATCGCCTCATGCATTGAACAGGGCAGCTCCCCCTTCTCCTTCGCTTCATTGTATAGTATTTGGAGCCGTGGGGCAAGTATATCTATGTATTTACTGTAAAATTCGACGGGCAGCCCGTCTACCCCAGGTGTTTTCCCGCGCGCCATTCTCTTTATGGCCCCCCTAATTTCCGCCACGTCAATCGGGCCCCCGAGGGCCTCTGCTTGGTCCTGCTCTAGGCATGGCAATTGTATCTCAGACAACAAGGCCTCCAACCTCTCGGTCTGATCCTCTGGACCCCCCCTATATAGCCGCTCGTAATACGCTTTAAAACATTGCAATATGTCCGGCTGGGTGTTATACGTATCGCCTTCCGTGTCGGTCAGGGATAGTATTGAGGCAGCACCCCTACTGGGGTTCGCCAACCAGGCTAAGAGCGTCCCCGTCTTATCTCCCTCAGCGAGTGCCTTGGTTAAGTATGTCTTGTGATCAAAACAGCGAAGGCGCCACTGCTTCCCGCGCTGAACACACCCTATCCTGCATGTCGGGGCGATTGGGCCGGCGTATCTCCACCTCCCTCAGGGCCTGCTCGGCCTTGTCCACGTCTTCTACGAGCGTTCGCCGCACGCCCGCGAACTTCCCTATACAGTGCCCCCTTACCACTACCTTGAACGCGTCCCATTCCACAGCCCTTGAAGAGGCAGTCCCCTCATTCTCGGCAAAGTATTGGGATATTCTATCTTCTAATGCTCCGCTGAACGGCGGGTCGTCCAGTGTGTCCGGGTGAAGCCGCCAGGTTGGGATTGGCGAAACTTCGTTCATCCAGGCTAATGTAAGAAGTAAGGGGTTGTGGTCCGAAATCATGCGTGCCAGGTACTCAGTTCGGGCAACCATTGGCAACACCGACTGGGAGCACAGGAAAGCGTCTATGCGGACGTGGAGGTCGTGCATGGAATTTAGTCCCCGCACGTTCCAGGACACACATTTCAACGAACCCATATTAGCCATCACCCCAATGAGTGCAAATTAAGTCAATAACCGTATGCTTCCGGACACCAGACACCTTCCCACCACCTCCCCCCCCAACATCCCCCCAACCCCCCAACCCCCCGTCCTCAATTGTACCTCGAGTCACCCCAACTTCTCCAGGTCCCCCCTCCCCCAGAACAGGACCCAACCGCAAAGTAGTGGCTCCCATCCAAACTGGCGAGCAAACGTGCTCACGTAAACCTGTAGTCCGTAGTATTCACCACGGAGGCCTTATGGGCCCTGTGGCGCGTGGGTTGGCTACTAAACCTTTCAAACCTTGTTCCCATGCCCCTCCGCCCCACAATACACAATGCGACTCATAAAAGAAAAGTCTCACATTAGTCCGTTCCTGTGTTCAGGGAGGCGCTGCCTTCAGGTTCTTATCTCTCAGATACCGCGGACAGCTGTTAGGCCTCAAGGATTTCCCCCGAAGTCTGAGGGGTGACCTTCGGGCCCCTAGCCCCATCCAGCCCCGAGAAGTCAGTGTCTGAGCCCGTGGCCAGGGCCTCCGATGCTGATTCCCTTGCCGATTGGACCGGCGCCGATCCCGACACCTCTTTAACTGCCTGGAGCGCTGCTCTCCGTTCCTCTTCAGTTTGCGATGTGGACGGCTTCTTGGATCCCCGGTTGCGCCCTCGGAGCCTTCTCGATCGCCTGATCGTATGGTTCTGGCGCTCCTCCTCGGCTCTAAATCGAGCTCCATCTGTGCCCGCCTTGTAGGTGTCCCACCATGTCCATGCGTCCGCCGGAGTTTCAAAGAACAGTGCCTTGTCGTCCACTATCACTCGCAGCTTGGCTGGGAACAGCAGGGAGTATTGCAATCCCTCGGTACGTAGCTCTTTTTTGATAGGGAGGAAGGAAGCTCGCTGCTTCTGGGTTTCAAACGTGTAGTCCGGGAATAGTGTGACTTTACTATTGTCCACCTGAAAAGGGCCCGCATCCCTGGCCCGCTGGAGGAGCCAGTCTCTGTCCTTATAGTGGAGCAATTTGATGACCACCGGGCGCGGTGGAAGACCCAGGCGCGGGGGTCGGGAAGGCCCGCTCCAGGGTGAAGAAAGGAGATAGACCCTCCTGGGCAACCACAGTCTGTAGCCAGCCGGTCAGGTAGCCCACCATGTCCGTACCTTCTATTTTTTCCGGCAGGCCCACCAGGCGTACGTTATTCCGCCGACTGCGGTTTTCAGCGTCCTCTGCCCTCTTCTCTAGGGCCTGTATCTGCTCCATTGCTTCCGTGAGCTGTCCCACCATTGATTTTTGGGCCGGCACGACATCCTGTAGGGCAGCTTCAGTGGCCTTGACCCTGTCCTGCAGCTTCGCGTGATCTGCTCGTAAGTGTCCAAGCCCCGTCGCCACTTGGCCAATATCGTGCTGCAGCGCCTCCTTTGTGGCAGCAATGGCATCTAGAATCCGGTCCTGCATCAGTTGTAGCTCCGTGGGGGGTTGCGGGGAGTCGTCTGGTGTTTCCGCGGCCGGGCTCCCTTCCCCCCTGGGACCTTTAGGCTTTCCCATCCTGCACCTCTGAGCAATCCCGGATCCCCTGGGTTGAACCGGTGGCGACGGTGTCTCTCACTATAGGTAGCGCGGCAGCCTGAAGGTGGTCCTGCCGCCAGCCGTCGTCCGGTGGTGAGCCGAGTCTTTGGGGTAGTGCTGCGGGGATCGAGAACGGCACCAGTGGCCTGTTAGGGCTCCGCAGCGTCTTCGGTAACCGGGCGTCAGGGGTCCGCTCCGGGGTCCGCCAGGCCGGCCCCGCCGCCACTCCTCTTGATCAGCACTCTCTCAAGCCCACCTCAACGTGCAGCAGTAACGGCGATCTGGAGCTTCCCCCCGCTAAGGAAGCAGAACCCGGTCCCAGAGTTAGAGTGGGGAGTGTAGGGCGCGCAATTCCACAGCGGGCGCACCTCACTCCTTGATCCTGGTTCCTCGCCTCCGCGTCCCACGGGTCTAGAGGGACGGTACTGTGGCCAGACTCAATGCGCCTCTGGGCCCCTTGCAGAGATGGCGCCACAATTCGTGTCAGGCCAGGGCCAGCCGGTCTCCCAACCGGATCGCAGGCCCCGACGCCAGGCCGCCGAGTATAACGTCCAGGCGGGGCTGGGCTTCCCCAGGGCAATCCCCACTCCCGGTACCTCCGTGGGGATCTCCCAATGCGAGGCCGGCTGTGACCTGGCAACGCACGAGCGCTCCGCTTGGGTTCAGGGCCCGGTAGCACCCACAGGGATCGCGGGCCGCAAAGCCGGGGTCCAGAGTAAGCCTCTTGCGGCTGTGGGCGGAGCTCCGCCAGAGCACCGCTCCCGCTCGGATTCCGCACTGACCTCAGGGTCCGCCGGCGCTCCGGGTAACCTCAGCCGTTCTCCAGCGGTCCCGCGCTGCACGGCTCCCCTCTCAGCGGCAGCCGGTCTTCAGGGGCAGGTTCGTCGCTAGACTTCGGCGGCCGCCAGGCAGGATACCGCCATCTTGTTCCTGGTCGTCACGGGTGCTCCGCGCCCTCCAGCGCCCTTTGTGTTTATTTCTGCGGCGCGCTTCCCCAACCGGGACAGACCTGGCAGTTGGCTCCGGGATCTACCCGATTTCCAAGGGGATCCCGGGTCTAAGGCAGGATTAGTGGCGGATGATGGGCATAGGGTCGGGAGCCTCGCTAGGCTGCGACCGTCTTCATCGGCTGCTAGCCACGCCCCCGTAGTCAAATATTTGTTGTTGTTTTGACTCCGCCCTTTCCGCGGAGTGGTGTGCACACCAGGGGTTATTCCTTTTGCCTTTTTGGGAGATTAGTGTCTCGCCGAAAATCAGAGTTTCCAGAGTTTTCAGAATATATCTTTTTTCCTTCCAATTTAAAACCACAGAAATCCAGCATTTCGTTATCCAGACTCCACTGATGAGGCGAATCTCTCAGAAGCTCAGGAGAAGACTTTGAATTCAAAAGGACAGTAAGATTTAATTCCTTGATGTAAATAGTAGCTAAGAGACTTGAACTTACTTGAAACAAATATTCAAGACGAAGTTATCAAACTGTTTCTTGGATTAGCAGAATTCCCTTGTGTATTTGTAAGGTCTTGCAGGATTAGTTCAAAATATAGAAGTTAAGAAATTCAGCATATCCTACACTAGACTTTCAGAGAGAGGCTAGTCTTTCTAGTAATTCAGGTAGATCAGAATGAATGAGCAGTGTGATTGAACTAGGAGTCAAGACAAAATTACAGTATTTTTAAATGCTCTTGTATTCCTCTGCAGGGACTGTTGCCGTTCAGACTGAAAATATAAGTTCATCCCAATAGTGTGAAGGTGCAGGCATATACCTGAATCTGGAGGCGGTCTCTCTTTCTTCCCAATTCCCTTTCCCTAAGTAGGTGTAGAGTGCAGATGGTTACATTTTGTCTGAACTCGCAACCGCAGAGGGGATTTGGGAAATTAGCGCCTGCTCCTGTGGAAGTTGGTTCTTGACTGGCCCGTCCTGTCAGATTGAAGTGCCACCAAAATCTTTTCCAACCAAGCATAATGGCGGGAGGAATTGATGTTAATGCCCTAGCTGCACTCATTGATAATATGCAAAAACAATTGAACCTCACTATAGCGGAAAATAGAAAATATAAGCGAGGAAATAAAAAGATCCCATATAGAAGCCTAACAACTTATGAAAAAATTAAATTACATTTCTTCAGGAGGGTCATCTCAGACCAATGGTACAGCGGGTAAAAACTTTCCAACGTTTGCTTCAGAAATCTCCACTCAGGTTATTCACGCTATT
Organism: Lissotriton vulgaris; assembly: GCF_964263255.1. Taxonomy (NCBI): domain Eukaryota; kingdom Metazoa; phylum Chordata; class Amphibia; order Caudata; family Salamandridae; genus Lissotriton; species Lissotriton vulgaris. The sequence goes on along the minus strand of NC_141695.1, from coordinate 615,809,705 downwards.
ACTCCCATCATTTCTCTCACTCCACCCGAGCGATTTAATGGGGATCCACACAAGGCACAGATATTCCTAACACAGTGTTCCCTACATTTTCTCTGCAGACCAGTCATTTTTGTAGATGATCAGTCTAAAACAGCATTTGTCTTTTCTTATTTGAGCGGGGATACAGCTTCTTGGTCCATGGCTTTAATTTCGCAAAACGATCCAATTTTGTATGATTTTGAAAGATTCAAAACAGAATTTCTTAAAATCTCTGATTGCAGAGCCCTATCTCAAGCTACGGACAATCAATTACTTGACTTAAAGCAAGGTAATTGAGAATTGATATCCTATTTGGCCCAGTTTAATAAATTGATTGTTGAGACAGAATTGCCAGAGAATAAGAGAGCAGTAATCTTCTAACGAGGGTTCTGCGAAGAGTTGAAAGATGCCTTAGCTCAAATTACAGATTGACCCACAGGGGTCTCGAAATTAATTGACCTAGTTCTAAAAATAGATCAACGCATGTTTGAAAGGAGAACAGAACGGAAAAGAGAATTTTGTCCAATTCCATGGCGCTTTGACCGAATCAAAGCAGAAGGAATCAAGGTTTCTGAAACTCGCCCTGTGGAGGAGCCCATGAAAATTGGCAGTGTGAGAGGTCCTCTTTCCAAAGAGGAGAAAGATAAAAGAAGATATGGAAATTTGTGTTTAAATTGCAGTCAATCAGGGGACTTTGTGAAAGAGTGTACCAAGAAGCCAAAAACCAATCATTCGGGAAAAGAGAAGAACCATCAGTAAAGAAGGTTGCCCTGATGGATGTTCGACAAAAGCCAACTTCGAGTCAACAGCAGGTGGTAAACACATTGCAGTCTGCTTCCCCCCATGTTACTATTTCTCTTGAAATTAAATTCAGAGAAAAGAAGTTTCATGAAGTCTCAGTTATGATTTATACTGGAGCTACTGGAAACCTTTGTGACATCCTGTATGCTGGGTAAATGGGAATTAGATTTGGTAAAAAGAAAATTGTGGAACCAGTACATCTGTTAACTGTACAAATGTATCTTCTGGACCAATCACTGATGAGACAGAGTCCACCGAACTGCAGGATCAGAATGGGCATCGAGAAGAAATATCTTTCAACTTAATAGACCCCCATCAATTTCAATTGATCTTGGTCCTACAGTGGCTCACTGAGCACAATCCAGAAATAAATTGGGAACAGGGAACTGTGCAGATAAATTCAAGTTATTGTAAAAGGAACTGTTACAGTTTGTAAGAAGAAAACCACACAATATCTCCAGCAAAGGAATTAGCTGGTACTGGTAAGTGAGTGAAACTTCAATGTCCTCATAAGGACGATATTCATTCAGTATTTAACTCTCTGTATAGAAATGAAATGTTTTTTTAGGTCTCGCTGAACCAACGCGCATGCGTTGTTCTGCGAGAGTATAGTAGGCAAAACAAACTCTTGAAACCAGCGAGGATTGTCCCCAATGCATGTGAGGTACTCAAGCGCGACACTTCCCCAGCGTGCGCTTGGCCTCACTTCTCAATCACACCCCATATGGTGTTCCCTCCCACTCGCTCGCACATCAAAGGCTGCTGCTCCCCCGCCAATGCGCTCCCACCCCGCCCCCCCACAGCAACGCCAAGAGCTTGTTTTTATTGTTATTTACGACACCCCATGCAGTCAACACCACACACACAGCGTTGCTCTCCTCCGTCCAGACAGTGCAGCTGCACAACACTGTCAGTGAGCACTATTTACTTTATTGATTTTCTCTTACTGCCGGCACGACGTGTTTGAATGTAGGCAAAGCATGTCGTGCCTGCAGTAAGCAGCTGTGACAATGCTCTTCCTCCAGACACTGCTTTCAGTTCTGAACGAACATGTGTGCTCAGGACAACACAAAGACATCCAATTCTTCCCCCTATGAACCAACAGCCCCTGACAGCTACATAGACCTGGTCTGTGTCTCAGAGTTTCTCGCTGGACTCTGAAAGTTGTAATGCTACTGAACGAGTAATAAACGCACACAGTTACTGCAGACTGTTATGGAACATTGTCAAAATGGTGTTTATGCCATCACTGGACTTGCACCTCTGCATTTTCTATTCTGGGCATTTAGTTTCACTTTCAGCAATGCGTACGGTATTCAAACTTGACAGCCGAACCTACAAAACGTGCGAATTTCATGATGAATAATATCTGTAAAAGCGTTGAGGTAACTGTCTGGTTAATGCTTACATTTCACAGGTTTTACTTAATCGTGCATTCCCTATGAATGCCTGCTATTTCCAAAATGTTGTTACTTTTTTTTAGTTCAGCCAGCATATTATCCTTGTCCCTTGTCCTTCTTTTCGCGCACGCATCTGTAACCAGTGCCCAGGTCCCTCTAGGCCAGCTATCGCGAGCCTTCATTGAATCTCATGTTTGCCTTTTGGCATTCAATTTCCTCCCAGTATAACGAGTGAGCTGTTGAAGACCTTGCAATATTCCGGCCTGTGCAGCGATACATTTTACTCTGCTTCCCTTTTGATTTGGAAACTGCTCTTGTTTTCACAATTTCATGATGGTAATTTGTGTTTTGTGTAATTTGTGTTTGTAACTGTCAAATCTGTTTGGAGCTGAAACTGGTTGATGGCTAGAAATGATTTGGAGTTTGTGAACTTTGCGTCAAGTTCCCAAAAGGTTCTCTCTAGAGCCAGTGAGGAGACGCCCACTGGTCTCTCTCTTTCACACCAGCTGTTTACAAGAGATTCACAACAGCCGGCTTTGGAGCAGATCTGAATCTGCCAGGGGCACCACGATACCACTACGCAAACCTGTCTATGCACAATTTGCACTACTATTTGCAATGTCTGTTAGTATATATGGTCGTATTCTGTGTCTGCATTTTCCTTCAAACTTATGTCTTTTGAAATGTAGTCCTAAGCAGTCATAAAGGTATTGGCCTATGTTTATCTTAGGGTGTGTGTAGGTTTGTTCGTGTTGCACACAAGCTTGACCTGAGCTACTGAGTTACCTCGCTTCTATTTAACTGGGAAGTCACTAACAGTCACTTGGTGGACGGCGCCTAGCATTTGGCCGGAAGTGCTGTGACATTCCCAGCCTTTTAAGGGCCCTGGCTTTTACAGTGTAGGCTGTGTGTTGCAATTGAAGTTTGTCAGGGGAGGGGTGGCGGGCTCTAAGACTCTTCTGAAATTGGAATATTTTTTTAATGCAGATTTATACCAGCGCGAACTCGTGCCGTAGGTATTGGAGCGCTTTAAATGAGCACAGGTTACGTTACACAAGGACACCTTCAGGCACAGGGAGATTAATTATGGTGGCCAAATGCTTAACTTCATTTTGCAGGCGGCACAAATGCTTAACTTTATTCTGCAGGCAGCACAGAACAAAACAGCGTGACGGTAAAGCACAGTGTTTGTTCCTTTTTTTTATTTTCTGTTATTTCACAGTTGTTGCAGTTGACAGAGATGCATGTATTTTGTACTGATGTGGGCAGAGGACACTGGTATTGTTTTGTGGGGTTTAATGTTTTTTTTCCGTTATTTCACAGAGTCTCCTAGTACGTAATTTTTGTTGAATTTGGGGAAACACCATCCAGCAGCTTTCATGTAATGCTGCTGGTTTTTTATTCTGTGCAGGTCCCAGCAGTGAGCCTCAGTTGGCCTCACGCAGTCCCAGGAGCTTTCAGTTCGTGAGTCAGCAGTTCTTGGCGGTAGGGAGGGGCAGTGGTCACCTGTGGGTATGCATAGGCGGGATTCGCCGTAGCCATCCCTATATCCGTGATGCAGTGAAGGCACAATTCCAGAGTGGGCGCCAACACAGCCAACAACCCCAGAGTGCCATTGTACTCCCCGGACCTCTCTGGTACGATCTGAACGAGGCACAGGGAATCAAACTACACCATCAAACTACACCATCAAACTACACCATCAAACTACACCATCCAAATCAAAATCCTACATCCAAATCCACCCTCCGAATCCACCCTCCACCATACAACTCCACCTCCACCCTCCAAATACACCCTCCAACTCCACCCTCCAACTCAAACACCAACCTCCAAATCATCCCTCCAACTCCACCCTCCAAATCCACCCTAAAACTCCACCCTCCAACACAACCCCTCAACGCCACAGCACCACTCAATGCCACAGCACCACTCAATGCCACAGCACCACTCAATGCCATAGCACCACTCAATGCCACAGCACCATTCAACGCCACAGCATCCCTCAACGCAACAGCATCCCACAATGCCACAGCATTACTCAATGGCACAACTTCACTCAATGCCACAGCATCACTCAACGCCACAGCATCACTCAACGCCACAGCATCACTCAACGCCACACCATCACTCAACACCACAGCATCACTCAGCGCCACAGCATCACTCAGCGCCACAGAATCACTCAGCACCACTGAATGTCACAGCACCCCACAATGCCACAGCACCACTCAATGCCACAGCATTACTCAAAACCACAGCATCACTCAACATCACAGCATCCCTCAATGCCACTGCATCACTCAACATCACAGCATTACTCAACACCACAGCATCACTCAATGCCACAGCATCACTTAACGCCACAGCATCACTCAGCACCACTCAATGCCACAGCACCACTGAATGCCACAGCATCACTCAGCACCACTGAATGCCACAGCATCACTCAGCACCACTGAATGCCACAGCATCACTCTGCACCACTAAAGCCCCCAGCATCACTCAGCACCACTGAAGGCCACAGCATCACTCAGCACCACTGAAGGCCACAGCATCACTCTGCACCACTAAAGGCCCCAGCATCACTCAGAACCACTGAACGCCACAGCATCACTCTGTGCAACCATTCAACAACAACTGGTTCTAATATGTTCTCTCAATGTTTCAAGCTTTTTTACAAATGTCACAAAAAGATGTTAATATTTCACTTCTGTTCTTGGATTTTCATCACAATAAAATACACTAAACATAATCTTCCCAAAGGTTATTTACAAAAGTTTAGGCTATTGCCATTATAAATTACAATAACTTTTATTTAAGTATTAATTATTAAAAAAATAAAATCCATTGTTATTTGTAATATTAAATCATCTAAGTCATGTAAATACAACACATATTTCATTACAAATGCTTTAGGTGTCACGTTTGAGAAAGTTAAAACTATTGGCATTGTAAATGACAAAGCTATTAATTTCGCTATTTTCAAAACCAATACATAAATAAAAAAATTGTCATTTACAATACCAATTCCTCAAACTTTCCAAATGCGAGACCTATTGCATTGCAAATGCTTGGTTCTTACATTTTCAACCAGGAATGTAACCCATGAATAGAATACCTCTGCCCTAAAGGACTTGTGTGCCTCAATCATGAAAGCTACTGGCCCACCCCTGGATGTTAGACCGTGTGCACCCAGTTTTATGGTAACAGCATTCCTAACATTTTCTGCAATCTGAATTGCATCTGGATATTTTTAACCTGCTGAGAGATTTAGTTCTTGTACAGAGTTATTTTCTGACTCAGTCATTGTTTTAGTAACAAAGAGCTTTTCAATGGAACCAAGATAAGGGGTTTTGCACAGTTTAGGAACAAAGTGTCTGTTGCGGGATATAAGAACTCACTGGGACTCTAGGTGCAGATAAGGCTGGTTCTATTGGTTTCAATAACCGCCACCGGCGGGTCACACTACGATAGTTGGGTAAAGGGGGTTCAGAGTCTCTTTTTGTTGGAGATGTCCTCTCCTTCCAATACTCCGGCCCGGCTCTTCTCCTTTCCCGGGGGTCTCTGGGTGATGTAGTGTCCCTCGCCTCTGTCCTTGCCGCCGGTATCAACCAAAAAGAAAAAGAAAAGGTAGACTTGCTTCAGTCAGGTGCTCTTTTTTTTTTAAAGTGGAAAGGGGGAAAGGAGTGAGGTTTCACACATGTGCACTGTGTTTTAGCTCAAACAGTGGTGAGAATCGTTGTGCTGATGGTGCAGGGAATAGGGAAGTGCAGGGAATTGTAGAGTGATGTTCAGGGTGGTTTAAAACCCTTTTTACCTGCCCAGCCTACGATACAGGAACGTACCTGGGCGAGCCACGCTTCCCCTGAAGCGTGGCTGGGCGAAGCGCCTTGTCGGTGGCCTCCTGGCTCCTCGGGTTGTTGACTCGCCTCCGCTTTCGGGTCTCCACCTCTTGACTCCCTCCTAACGCCATCCTCTCCTCCTCCGCCTCAGCTCGGTTCTTCGAATCCTCCGTCTCCACTCCTCACGCCTTTACATAATGCTCCGGGTGATGAACACACTTGCGTAGGGTAGATCCCCGTATTTACTTCCGTGACTTCGTCATAGCTGGGGGAGTGTTGTGGCTCAAACTCCCCCCAATTAATGAAGCAGTGTTCCTCGTCGCTTCCCAGTTCGGGTAAAGGAATGTCAGACGTTTTTCTCCAGTTCTCCATCTGCTGCATGAATAAAGGAGACAAGTTGTTGTCGCCACGTCTGGGGGATGCATTGTGATATAAGGGCTCGTCCTGCATCCCCCCTGTCACAGTGTCCTTCAAGCTTGATTAACCAACAGTCAATAAATAGGATTTTGCCTACACAGCTGCAGCGGAATTTGTAACCTCCCACTCCAGACTTCTCTGGCTATCTGTGAGTAGGGGGTCACTTCAGACTACCACGACTAAGCTACTCAGATTCTACTGTTAAATAAGTACCCAAACAACGTTAGGCGCCATTTCATGTAGTTCCTATAAAACTATACAGGATCTGCACGTTTGGACAGCATATGCTGTTGGATTGGTGTCAGACTGATTCAGAACACCCCCACCAAATATGTTGGCCTCTTGTATCAGCTAGATCACAATGCCACTATAATCTCCTCTTACCAAGGAGAGAATAGTTCTTGGCAACCATCGAACATGACAACCCTGATCCCTCAGGACAGTAGAAACCATATACTACTTTTTGCTCAGTCACTTGTGCTTACTTAGTCTGTTTTAGAGAGCTAGACAGAATAAACAGGCTGGGCGTTTTTAGTAAGTATTTATTGAACAGTTGTTATTCTGGTGTAAAATAGATGAGCTGTAACAACCGTTAGACAGTAAAAGATATAAATGATTAGCAGTACTATAAAAGTAAACGGATGGTAAAGTTCTACCATCTTGCAGAAATTATGTATACATACAAGTATATAAAATACATGATATGATGATGCGTACTCCTACGATTCCTCCCTAACTAGATGTACCTAAATGTACCTAGCATGTGTGTAGGTATTAAGCCGTGAATCCCTCTAGGACAAAGTCAACCCCATTACCTGAAGAGAGAGACTGTGGGGCCCGTCCTGTTCTCGGGTTGGACACCTCGCAAGGTATGTTAGACCACTGCGAGCTGGAGTATTTGCATGCAGGAACCTTAGCGTCTCTGGTCAGTGTGCTGGCTCGGACGTCCTGGTCTCCTCTATCTATCTTAGCAAGATGTGTTGTATATATACACCCATAGGTCTCTCCAGGGGTCCTACCTCTCTGTATTTCTGTGTCGGACTTAGGATGATGTTGGGCATGAACTTTATACATAGATATTATACAGGAGATGGTAGTCCTGCTGCGCTTCCAAGAAGCCTCATGCATAATGTATGAGATTTCAAACTAGGGAAAACCTGCATTGAATGCAGTGTCGTATCTAGGAAAAAGATCAGTCCCGGTAAACCATTACAAGTGTAATGTAGGGAAGGATATAGGTAATGGGTTACGATGTTACCTGGGCCTATATCAGGGTACCTATATGGAATATAACAGTACATCGCAGGTGGTCTGTGCCCTAAAGAAGGTGGATATTCCTTCAGATTACAAAGAACTGGCAGCAGTGTTTGACAAGACCAAAGCGGAAAAACTTCCCCCCTACAGATTGTATGACTGTAAAATCAATTGGAACCTAGGGCAAATTTAGCATGTATCAGAATCCATGCCCTTACCGAGAAGGAACATTAATTTTTAAAAGAATATCTTGACCGATACCTAGCAAATGGTTTCATTCACCCCTCTCAATCTCCGGTGTTTTCACCTCTATTTTTAGTCCCAAAGAAGAATGGAGATTTAAGAACTAGCATTGATTATCGGGCATTTAATCATGTGACAGTGAAGAATAGATACCCCTTGCCCTTGATCTCAGTATTACTTGACCTGGTAAAAGAAGCTAAGATCTACACCAAACTAGACCTTCATGGTGCTTATCATTTAATCCGTGTCGCCTAGGGGGAGGGGTGGAAAATGGCCTTCTGCACCCTGTTTGGATTATTTGAATACCAGATGATGCCCTATCGGATTTGTAATGCCCCAGCAGCATTCCAACATTTTGTAAATGATGTGTTGAGAGAATTCCTGGATCTAGCCTTCAGATCCAGGAAGTTGACTCTCCCAGAAATAAATTATTCAATTGCTGATAAGGAGTTACTGGCAGTGAAGGATGCTTTCCAAGAATTGCAACACTATTTACTTGAAGCCCGCCCTGTGCTCACAGTATTTACTGACCATAAAAATCTCCAGTTTTTGATATCAGCTAAAAGCCTAACTCCAAGGCAGCTGAGATGATCATTGTACTTTTTTGCGGATTTCAATTTTACAATTACTTATCGACCAGGTTCTGCGAATGGAAAGGCTGATACCTTATCGAGAATGGATACAATCCCTAATTATGATCAGATGGAAATGGGTCCAATACCAGCAGAAAGGTTTGCTTGTACCCTACAACTCTCTGACATTAATAAGAAGATACGAGAATCAATGTCTGATCAAGAAATGCTGGTTTGGACCAAAGGAGGCAAGGACAGAAAATTAGGCAAGGCCTCCCTTATGTGAAAGATGCCATATACCTGCTGACTTACAAGATACTACGCTTCGAGCCTGTCATGACGATCCCTTGGCCGGTCACAAAGGAATTTTGAAAATCACAGAGTTTTTGAAAAGACATTTTTGGTGGCCTACCATGACTCCTCAAATAAGACAATACTTGCAAAACTGTGATAGGTGCATTCGTGGGAAGACTTATCGTCAGGCCCCGAAGGGTGAGCTTCAACCTCTACCAATTGCACCCTATCCATGGCATACTATAACTATGGATCTCATAGTTGATCTACCCATAAGTAAAGGCTTTAACACCATTCTGATGTTTGTGGATACTTTTTCCAAAATGAGCCATTTTATTCTGTTAAAAAAGATTCCAAATGCTACCGAACTAGCTCAGTTGTTTACTCAACACATAGTTAGATCACATGGCATTCCAGTAATTGTAATTTCTGATTGTGAGTCCCAATTTGTGTCCAAATTCTGGAGAGCCTTTATGCAGAAACTAGGTATTCCACTAGTTACCACCCAGAGACTGAATGCCAAGCAGAGAGAGTCAATCAGGAAATCAAACAATAGCTCTGACTTTATCTGTTGAATCAAGAGGGAGAGTGGCCAGAATTAATTTGAACCGCAGAATTTACATATAATAATGCTATCCATGTGTCCACTGGTTACTCTCCTTTCTATTTAAACACAGGCAGACACCCAAATATTATCCTAGAAAGATCTGACAGTGCATTCCCCGCAGTAAATTATTTTAGTCACAGAATCCAAGAAACATTCCATTCTGCCAGAGAACACCTGATTAGGGCTAAGGCATTATATGAAAGGCATACTGATAAGAAGAGAAGAGGCAATTCAACTTATTCTAAGGGATACAAGGTTTAGTTATCTACTCGACACTTGCATCTTAAAGGAAATAGAACATTCCAACCCAGATACTTGAGGTCCTTCAGAATTGATAAAGTTGTTAACCCAGTGGCAGTCAAACTAAAATTGCCTCCTCAAATTAGAATTCATCCAGTATTCCACATATCATTACTTAAAAAGAATCCTCCAAATGTAATATCCACTGTTCCTTCAGATCCATTTGAAATAGTTTCGCATTTAGAGAATAAGGGGAGCAGAATCCTAGATTCAAAACTTAAGAAAAGGAAGTTATTCTACCTCATAGATTGGGATGGTTTTGTCCCCGAAGATATATCTTGGGAGCCCTCTCGAAATGTCCATGCCCCGAGACTGGTTAAGCAATTTCATAGTACAGTTCCTGACAAACCTTCTGTGGCAGGTCATTATTTAAAGGGGGATACCCTTGTCAGGAACACTCTAGCTAGTGTCCAAAACCACATACCTAGAAAGAAGAAGCTAGGTTTTGCTTCATATCCTCGTTGGCTACAGCAGCGTTCCCATTCTAGGTTACTCTTACGTAGACTATTACTGGAACTTACCTCCGTCAACTTTGACTCAGACTCAAGATGGCACCCGTCACGTAATTCTCATCAGCGCTCTAGTTGTTTGGATTCTCTCACCCACTGCCAGGGGTAATCCCCCTTGCCTTTTTGAGAGATTAGTGTCTCGCCGAAAATCAGAGTTTCCAGAGTTTTCAGAAGATACCTTTTTTCCTTCCATTGTAATACCACAGAAATCCAGCATTTGTTATCCAGACTCTGCCGATGAGGTGAATCTTGCAGAAGCTCAGGCGAAGACTTCGAATTCAAAAGGATAGTAAGATTTAATTCCTTGATGTAAATAGTAGTTAAGAGCCTTGAATTTACATGAAACGAATATTCAAGATGAAGTTATCAAACTATTTCTTGGATTAGCAGAATTCCTTTGTGTAATTGTAAGGTCTTGCAGGATTAGTTCAGAATATAGAAGTTAAGAAATACAACATATTACATAGACTTACAGAGAGCGGATAGCCATTCCAGTAATTCAGGTAGATCAGAATGAATGAGCAGTTTTGCTCTTGTATTCCTCTGCAGCTACTGCTGCCGTTCAAACTGAAACAGAAGTTCATCCCAAAAGTGTGAAGGTGCAGGCATATACCTGAATCTGGAGGCGGTCTCTCTTCCCAATCCCCTTTCCCCCCAGTAGGTGTAGAGTGCAGATGGTTAATCTTGTCTGCACTCGCAACTACAGAGAGGATTTGGGTAATTAGCGTCTGCTCCTGTGGAAGTTGGTTCTTTGCTGGCCAGTTCTGACAGAAATTTAGCAGAGGGAGACATATCTCAGCAGAGAGTCCATAACAGGCTCCTCATCCTGTTTGCCCATATAAACATTATATTTCATCCTTGTACTGCATCAGACAGCACGGGTCTTAATACACCCCTCTGGCTACCTCTCCCACCACACCTGCCTCGACAGGACCAATGTTTGGAGCGCACCTTGTTTTTGTAGTGCACAACCACCCAGCGGTGATCTGTTCAGGCTTGTTCACATACATTTCTATACATTTTGAGTCCCTTCATTCATGATACACATGATATTCACGGACAACCTTCTTTTTTGACAGTACCCGCCTACTGAACTGCAATTCCCATGACCATGTGCTCTGATCTGCCGGTCATGTTGCACCTGTGCCCAATCAATTTTATGCCCTTCCGGCATCTCCTCTCTCCAACCGTGACAACCAAACTAGGAGACACGCTGGACTTTTATAGGTAAGCCTGATGCCACTGCATGCCCCGATACGGGCTTTCACAAGTCGCGCTTCACCCTCCCAATGATGCATACTCTGACCGTCTTTTCCACCCGGGCATATGCACCCCATGAGGACCTTTGGCCCCTTCCCCCTTCCCATCTTACACAGATAAGCCTGTTGCTATTGCATGCGTTCATACGGGCGTGCAACTGTTAGACAAGCTGCTCTTTGCCCTGCTTATCCTAGCGCTACATGTCACTGAACTTTGGTGGCCAGTATATATATTTATATACGGAGTGACTAATTATGTGGTCCTGAAGAATGCCCCTGAACCCCGAGTGGGGTCACAGAAGGGCAGCAACATGTTGACCTACTGTAGGGGTATATTTGTTGTTAACCCCTAGTCCTCTTTCTTTTATCGCTGTCCAAGGGGGCCTCGTAATAAATAGCAATTTTCCTCCTGTAGACGGTTTTACCTCACTCTGTTTGTTTTACTCCATTCTGCCCCCCACCACGCTACGCTTCATCCCTTGTAAACACCTAACCTCCTCTTCAAAGTTCAAAGAGTTGTAGCCCACACCAATGACCTTGAGGTTTTAGTTTGAGGAGGGAACCCTGTGATGAAGCATGCCACTTTCGTTGGGAGAAGGCTCTTGTCCTAAAAGAGGTCTTTCCTTCCTGTTGGTTGGGACATGCAGCCTGACATCAACATTGCAATATTGCTTGGTTTTTCCTTCCACAACTTATCTTGAGGTGTACTTTCTGTGAGTTTATATAGTAAATAGGGGGCAGTATGTTCTCCACCCCAGGGCCTTTCCCTTTGATCCTCAGTGTGTTTATGTAATAAAAGATACTAAAACAACATTGGATACCAAAATAGCTACAGTAGTGAATGGAGTGGGGTTGCTAAGAGATCACCACAGAAAACTAACTGATCTGTTGAAAGAGTCAGAGGACCAACTGAGCACCATGCTGCCGCAAGTGAACGATCTCACTAAGAAATACTCAACTATGGAGAAAGAGATTAAATTGTTAGCTAGGAGAACTGGAGACATCAGATGGGCCGAACATCGAACTCTTTGTTGAAGATGGGTTGGCAAAGACGCTCTTGCAGGGGAAGCCATCCAGATTCTTTTCAGTGGAATGGGCATACAGAATACTTTCATACCTGTCTCAACTGAAGGTGAACCCCTGACCAATCATTGGAGATGATGAACTTTAGAAGTAGAGATCTCATTCTCCAGGCAGCGAGAAATATGACCCTTGGACAAGGGATCAGGAAGTTTATTCATACCCATTCTACACAACCCTAGTACACTTCAAAAAGGATCGATTACGCCAGTAAAAAACACCCTGAGGCAACTGGAATTCAAGTACTCACTTATCTACCTTGCAAAGATAACAGTGGAATATAAAGACAAGAGACATTTCCTCCAAACCTCACACGATGCCTGGACAAGGTTTGAACGGCGAGGCCTTTGGTTGAGCCCAACATCGGGGGGAAGAAGTGACAAAGAATGGAAAACTTTGCCACCAAGGAGAAGGAAAACAAAACGAGGGAAGAGGACACACTCTCCCCCCACTAAGGAAAAAATTAAGGCTGTGCAAGAACAGGCAATCAAGGAGATAAAACAGTATTTTGATGTTCTCTGCAACAATAGATGGAAAACCTTTACTTCAGGAAAGGATGGCAGTAGTCTTGACCGGATTGACACAGAAACAGAAGCGAAAAGTCAACAGATGCCTCATGTGACACATATGACATCTGACGATGTGGGGGTAAAAATGATCGGGACCAGAGGCAAGGTATATTAAGATTGAAACTCACTTTGGGGTGCAGGCTTCAAAGAGGTGTTAGACTTGAAGTTCTAAGGAACACTTTCAGGAGAACTGTTTAGTATAAGAGACGATCTGCTACACCCCAGCAGAAATTGCACAAGTTAAGAGGTAATGTTTGAGTTTGGGATTTACACATACTGTGAATTGGGGCGGGTTGGTGTTAGAATCACTGCACAGTGATGTAGGGTGAAGGGTTAGTTTAATGGGAGGTTTAGGACATACACCCAAGTTGTTGCACAATCTCATACCCGAATGTGCGCACTTTGTCTACACCCACCATGATACGCCTGAAGTCACTCACAATGTTATCATGGAATGTTAACATCCAAGGTAATAAGATAAAGCAACGCTTGATTCAAAGAGCACTCAATGGACTAAAACTGGATGTGGTGTATCTACAAGAGACACACTTTGTAGATCAACAACACTGCAGCATGGGGAGCGGGAGATATAGACTTGGGGGATGGGCACATTACACATCAAGCTCAAGAGGGGTGACAATATTGATCAGGAGAACACTATCATTTCATGAGAAACATACCTGGACAGACACACAGGGATGTTACACAGCGGTATTAGGTGACCTTGAGGGAGAAGATATGGTGTTGATCAATAAGTACACTCCCCAAGACCTCAGACGGAGGTGCTGGAAAAAGTGAGGGGAATATTAAGAGAAGCTCCTCCAGCATTGAGTGCTGAGAGGAGACTTTAATTTGGTATTGAATGCAACGATGGATAGAGTCAGATGAGGAAGGGAAAATTAGAAGGTTTGACACAGGCACTGGGCCTCAGTAACACATGGAGGAACTTACATACGCAGGAAAGGGGATAGTCATTTTGCTCTGGGGCACATTCTATGCACTCCAGATTGGATTACTTATTCACCACTGGGGAATCATTCATGAGGTTTAGCAGGGCAAAATATTTAGCTACAGAGCTTAGCGATCATTCTCCTCTTTTTATCTTACTGAATTTAAAGACATTGAGAACTAAACAGTTGTGGAGGATGGAGATGTGGCGTTTCATAAATAAACAAGAAATTAAATGTCTGCCTAAGACCCACAAAAGCTCTTTTATGGAAAATAAGGATACTGTGAAAAGCCCAGTGATATTGTGGGAGGTGTATACGGTGGCATTAAGGGGGGGCAATTATCTCTGGAGAAATAAGAGATAGAAGAATAAGACGGGCAGATATTAATACTTAAGAGCATGAGCCGAGGAATCTGTAAGGGGAATATGCCATAACCCAGACTCTGTCTGGTAAAAGAACTGTGGATTTGAAGAGGGCTGAATGTCAGGATGTCATACTTGGCCAAACAAAAGAAAATATATGAAGGAAGGAATAATAAAGGCAAATTGCTAGCATGGTGTAGTGCTAGAGGCGCTCCCATGTATTGGGACCACGTGATGACCTTAGACTACTATTATTTTAATTGACTTTTGCTGTTTTACTTTATCCTAGTTTAAATGTACAACATCATTTTTCTTACATGTGCACTTTTTCTTGAAGATTTCTTTTGTGTCTCCTTGTAGCAGGGGAGAACTTTCATGGAGTAGAACAGCCTTGCCAGGAACATAACGTGTGGGATTTGCATTTGAAATCATGAGAGAGCCTGAGAGAGAGAGTGTGGAATGCACCTCTTGGTCTCAAAGTGCAGTGTTAGAAGCAGTGGTGCTCAAATGTGCATTATGTTGTACATTGGGAGATGAAGTGTGTGATGCTATAGGCAGTGGTGCACAAATGTGCATTGTGTTGTACAGTGGGAGGTATTATGAGAACTATATAGACCCCAATAGATAAAGTGAAGGACAGATGGTTACAGAATATAGGTGAATTGGACGAGGAAGATTGTAAAGAAGCATTAGAATTCCCTACAGCAGTGGCAATCAAAGCAAGCTTTAGATTAATCAAGCTAAATGTATTGTATAGAGTGTATTATAGACACACTCTGTTGTGTAGAATAGGCTGGCTTAAGATACATGCTGCTTGCTGGGTTGTTGACTGAAAGGTTCCTTTCTCCATATATTGTGGAATTGCCCTCCTATTTGGAATTTTAGGGTAGGGTGGAGAAATCACTAGCTACAGCAACTGGAATAACATTGACTTTGTTACTCCGATTGGCATTGCTGGGGATAATATTGCCCGTAGATCATTCACACCACCAAAAATTACTTGTCAATAAGCATGGTGGCTAAACAGAATATTGCTTAAAAAATGGGGATCTGGCCATATCCCAACACATCAGACTTGGGAAATGGGAATGGAATGCTGCAGGATCATTAAAAAAGAGGTGTACAAAGGCAGAAGTTGCATGACAAAATATGAAAAGAAAATGGGGTGGATGGACTTCCAAAACGGTCTGAGTGGGACATTGAGACGGAAACTTTTTCTGTAAAAAGACTACTGTACACAGGCCGAAAGACAGGAAGAAATGTGAAATGTTGTATTTGAATGTGGTGATTTGTACATGTTACTGGGGTGAACCTGCTTAAGAGAGAGGACTTGGTAAGTAACTAATGTGTGCTGAGTTGTTAACAGTATTGATTGCTTTATTGTTATGATAAAATGCTAATACAAAATAAAATAATTTAAAAAAATGAATTTTAACTCTATCTTTGAAGGACCATGGTGTCACATAAAAGAGTACTGAACATGATCTCGGTATAACTAAGAGAGAGATAACCTTTTCAAGGGGATAAATCTATTGGAGCAAGGCACTCAAGATAGTTCTATGGCCCTGAAGAAGCGATTATTTGTGAAATACTTGCTGTTTCCATGCCGTGGGGGAAACCATACTGCACCTCCCAGCACACATATCGTCCCACGCATCCAACGTTGCACTCCACACGCCTGGAGGCGCATAAAGGGCGTCCAGGGCGCCCACAGTGCGGGAGCTCACTTACTTGCTGTTTCTGGGCTATGGGGGAAACCAGACTACAACTCCCAGCTGGCTTAGCACCTGCGCCGCCAACTTGCACCACAAGCGGCTGGAGGCGCATAAAGGGCGACCAGGGCTCCCTCAGCGCGGGAGCTCACTTAATTGCTGTTTCCATTCTGTGGGGGTATCCAGACTAAACCTACCAACCCGCATAGCGGCCCGCGATGCCAACGTTGCACCACTCGCGCCAGGAGGCGCATAAAGGGCGTCCAGGGCTCCCGCAGCGAGGTACGCGCATGGGTGCGGGTTAAGGGCGGGCCCATCTGTGCCCGATAGAGGCTGGGCTGGGCCAGCTCTCTTTCATCTGGAAACCGGCATTTGTAAGAAAAAATTGCCTTCTAACAGCGATGGGGATAAAGTGAAAGCTAAGATCCAGCGTAATTTAGCCTCCATTATTTCATATCTAACAACGGCTGGTGGGGCATCAAACAAGGAAATTCTTGATGTGGAAGAGCAGCTGGGGCTAGGGTGGGTCTAGATTTAGCAATAACCCCCCTACCTCCCCTACTTCCCCTACAGAAGCCGCACGACACGAAACTCCAATTGCTAACATTGAATCAGACTTTGATGTGGAGGAGGGCATTTCTACCCGGGTCGCACAATACCCCATGACCTCTACTCAGGGACCTGTCAAAAAAAACTGGGGGAAGACTGGGTGGAGAAGCTTCCCCTGCTTTGAGATTGGCCCCAAACAAAAAAAGGCGGGGAAAAAGGCACGAAGTAGGGTGCCAATATAGCTGACTTTCAGCCCCAGGAGGGTGGGGTGACGGACTTTTGGGCAAAGAGGACCGGGCCAAAGCGCATTTGACTGCAGCAGTAGGAGATTTTGTTCAAACGCGCCTTGAGACCTTTCTTGGGACTCTTAAGAAAGACCTGACCACCTGTATTAAAAATATTCTAGAAGTCATGCTGACTAATCTATCCTCTGTAGAGCTAAAACTAAGTGAGCTGAGGGAGTGCAAATTGGGGCTAAATGATAGCAATGTATTGAGTAATGTGACGCATGGTGTTCATACTATTTTACGTCCTCCACAGCTAGGGCCATCGAGGAGGGCTCAACATATCATTCAACACTCTGGGGACCTAAAGCCTGACTACAATAAAATAAGGAAAAATAATAAAGAGTTGCAGTAGCTGGCTGCTAAACAAAACCACATGGGGTCCCACTTACCGCCTGAACAACTAGATACTCTTGTTCGTAGAGAGCAAAGTAATCTTCAATCGCGTTGGCCTGGTAATAAATGCAGGCTCCATTTACCCCTGGAGGCCACCCCTTTAACAGCAGTGTTAGTAGGGGTACCTCACCCTAAAGATAACAAAACTGAGTCTCCAGATGATCTGATTCGTAAAGTTACATTTTGGTGTACCAAGATGTCTGATGGTGGGGCCATAGTACCTTCTTACATCCTAATGGCTAGGCGGGTGGGATGGGTTGGTCGAGGCACGAAGACGGATGAGGGCGACTGTGTTATCATAAATTTTGATACGTTTAGTGTAGCTGGGCTCCTTTTCTAAGAGGGAAGTAACCATGGTCCGGGGGGCATTAAAGTGCTTCCTCTTGGGTACTTCTACTGCCAAGTTGTGAGAAATAATGTTTGAAATCCTACACCCATGTCTGGTTACCCTTCAGAGAGTGCATATAAAGGGCCGGGAAATAAATGCAATAATAGGCACGGCCACCTTTTCACTTTGAACCTGAATCATCAAACATTAAGTTTTTCAATGCCAGAGGTTGTTTCCGGTGAGTGAGTAGCAGGAAACACCTTTGAATCAGCTAATAGATTTTCCCCCAGAGTCAGTTAGACTCCAATGACTGACTATTAAAACACCCCTCTACGCCTGGTCTGCCGCAGCCAAATAAGGGCATTTCTATCCTGAGTATATTAACAAGGGAGGAAGGAAGATCAAAAGAAATTTCTAAGGTACTTACCTGGAACATAGTGGGCTTAAAGAATAAGAGAGATGATCCTAGGTGGCTTGGTCTGGTAAGGGAGTATGTTATAGTGGAGTTTCGAGAATCATGGGAGACTGAGAACACATTCTGGCTTGAAGGTTAGACAACTTATTCGGAGGCTGCACGACCTTCTGTAACGGGGCGTCCAAATGGAGGTTTATTATCATTGATTTCCCTGAATGTCAGAGGTAATCACAGTAAACTGGATTCTGGGTCTAGAGGTTGAGATCACCCCCATAAATGCACCCAAAGTACTTGTTCCTAATTTTTATAATTCTTTTGAAAAATTGTGTACAAATGAACATTTATGCAGTTTAAATCACATTTTAGATTTATATAGGGAGAAACAAGTCACTCAGTTTTCAAATATCTTATTGGGAGATTTTAACATTCATTTGTTCAAAAAGAATTGTCATGTCACTGATGATCGAGGTCCAGTTATTCACTTAGAGACACACTTTGAACACACGCAACAAGGGGAATATTTAGAGGATTTTTTGGCAGAATTCGGATTGGTACATCCAAACCCGACAGAGGATGGGGCTGGTATTCCCTCTTTTAAGGGCAGGGGTATGTTTTCAACAATTGATTACATATTTGTTAATTCTACTTTACTTCCTCTGGCATCGAATGATTATGGCACTCCTATATGCAGACAACGCTACTTTGCTAGGATGTACAGTGGTGGGCCTTCAGTGCATTCTTAACTCCTTTGCTGATTTTATGGGTTCATTGGACTTGAACGTAAAGTTTTCAAAATCACACACTATGATCATTAGAATGAAGCCACGAAAAAACAAAACACATTATTGCGAAGGAAATGAAATGACTAGGGTCATTACATTCCTGTACTTGAGCGTCTTATTTGATGTCAGGAGTTCATGGGCCCCGCAAAGGAAGGCGAAGAGAAACGCCTTGGCAAGATCGATGGTCGCGATGCTTGATTTTGCTTGAAGGCTGGATGCCAAGCCCGTGCAAGCAATGTTAAATATATACAGAGCCAAGAGTATTGCAATTTCGAATTATGGTTCGGAAATCTGGGGATATAAGGATGGTGTAGAGCTTCAAATAGTGGAAAATACGTTTTTGAGAAGCTTGCTCTCAGTTCCACAATCAATACCTTCTTATATTATTCATCAAGAAGTGGGTATTGGTTTTGTGTCAGGCAGGGGCGTAACACAGGCCCCTGCAGCCCCAGCGGTGCTGGGGGGGCCCTCACCCTCCAGGGGGCCCCGTCAGCACAGCACTTCTGCTGGGGAGCTCTAGATTGAGTCCGGAGGGGGCCCCTTCACGTACCCTGCAGGGGGGCCCCCTCAAGGTTCGTTACGCCAATGGTGTCAGGCATAATTAGAATGGCCCATCTACTTAAATGGATCTCAATGTGCACCAATTCAGAATTCGTAATGAACCAGGAGATTATACGAGACTATACAGCACTAGATAGGGCAAGAAGCATCCCATGGCTCAGTCATGTGAAAAATTTAGCAACGTTGATAGGTCACCCAGAGGTATTTGACAAGTTAGAAAATGTATGTAAAAAGATCTGGCATGGGCTAAGACATCATTCTTACGTTTGGCATCTGCAGAAAGAGAGGCTAAAGAGTTAACGAAACCTACTGATGGGTTCACCAAATTTTAAAAAACACTTATTTTATGGAGTCTTATTTAGACATAGTCACAACGCCCCAACATCGTTTTCTTTTAACAAAACTGAGGTTCAACTATCTGCACTTTTTATTGGCCGAACCACGGGGCTGGAGAAAGATAGAAGATCTGGAACCCTGCACCTGTGATAATTTTTCGAATCAAGACACTTGGCCCTTTGTCCTGTTCTGTGAGCATTATTTATTTATTTATTTATTTAAATTTTTGAAAACCTTTATTGTGCATCAATGAGAGAACAAATACGGGCCCACAACCGTCAGGCCGGCCACGGATATACTTGAAGCACCAAAGCATGCAATACGGCGACACAGTAGCACGTTATTATATGAAGCAGACATGTAAAAGTTACACTGTATATCACCATAATACCGTGTCCAGGAATAGTGAAGGTTTGTTTTATATTTTTGTTGCAACTATTAGAGTCCGACATTTTAAGTTCACATAAACAGCAGACTAAGAAAATGAAGTCCGTGCAGGCGTAGCGTGACAGTACCAACAATTGTGTCGAGTAATCCAATTACCCAAAAAGCAAGTCCCCCCAGGCGGGATGGCGGCTCAGAGTATACAAACAGGAGTATCAGACCTAACATCACACCCAGTGTCCACCGCCACCCACCCCCATCTGTCCCAGACACGGACCCAAGAAAGAATGAAGAAGAAGAGACATAAAACGAAGAAAATAAAAGGCACCATAGAAACTGAAATGAGGAAAAGAAAATCCCATCCCCCAACCCCCCACCCTACACGCATGCAGAGGCTACGGCCTACCCCCCCCCCCCCCCCAGCAGTGTGTCTGTCGCCCAATAAACCCGAAATATAGATCAAGGAAAGAAGAAGAGAAAAAGAAGAAAGAGTTAAAACACTTGAAATATAGGGAGTAAGAAAAGAATAGACTAATCTATGACTCCCATAAAAAAGGGAAGGTGGGGAGGAGCCCACCAAATATCAGGTCTCCCGGACTCCCCAGCCATAAATAACTTCTACGCCGTATGCAGCAATAAATTCGGAAGACATAGAACCAAAGGAGGGCCAGCATCATTCACACCCAGACCCCCCGGCCCGCACAAACCGCCACCCCATCAACAAGAGTAACAACAGGACATAGCAACTGCAACCTTAAGTGGGGAAGAGCAGCACATACAACGCAACCAATATATCAAAAAGCGTTCCAGTCCGGGTCCCCGCCAGTCGATCAAGCAAAACCAACGAGAGGAACACCATCAACCCTGGCCTGAACGTCGAAATCCCTCCAAGCATGGCCACCGCTGCGAGCACACTTCAGGCAGAACAAAGGAGCAAGATGGCCGCTCTCGACATAGAAGAAGCAGAGGAGGAGGGAATGAGTGTCCCCAGTCACCAACAAGTTCAGTGTCCAAAATGACGAACGCCCCTTTTATCGCAGGATGACACACATTCCACCAATGTAGAAAAGAGGCTCCAGAGGCAAAAACATCGAGGGGGGTCAGCAACTGGGAGGTCGATAAGCGGAGCCATGGTAGCAATTGCGTAGGCAGAGTCTCAGTTCTCGAAGTGGAGGGAGACTTTGTAACTGTAGCCTCGTCGATAAGTAAACACCCAACATTGTAGCCAGGGACATGTCGCTCCTCCGCACTCTCATGCTGCAACATTGCATCCACTTCAGGAGTAATTAGAGGCAGCAGGGGGCCAGCCAGCCGCGGTCGCTCTATGTCAGATGCAGCTTCCTCAATCTTCCGCCCCAGCTCTCGGGTGTTTCGCCGCCATGTTGCCCTTAAGTCTGCAAGGGCAACCAGGATGTCGCCACAAGTCAGGTCCCTCTGCAATATCAGCCGGTCCGCACTGCGCAGCGACGCCCTCGGATCAGCCTCCAGCTCGAGGATAGGCAGGACAGCACGTACTGGGGATAGGGGAGCAGCTATCTTTTTGTCCTGAAAGGCAGGCGCCATTACCACCCCTTCAGTGAGCCCACAATGGAGGGAGGGGGGCGACTTCGTTACCAAGAAAAACAGCAGTCCGAGCCACCGAAGGAAACGCGGCTCACAGTCCGGGGGCTGCGCAGAGTGAGAGCCCCCTCGCCTCCTGTTAATGCGGGTGGTCCACGGCTGAGAAGGCGCTCCAAGATGGAATCCGCTCAGCTTGCAAGCAGCGTAGCAGAGGGAAGCGTCGCATGAGGGGCTCCAGCCTCGCAAGTACACACTTCGCCGCAAAAGGGAGTCTCACCACAATGGAAAGGGTCAACTCCGTCCACCTCCGCAATCGGCCACGCTCCCTTAAACACCAGCACCTCCCCAGCTCGTCCTACCGATTACGTCCAGCAGCGTCCAGCGGCGGCGATCGGCACAGGTTTCAGGGGCAGCGTCGGAGGTCGGCAAACGCTGCGAGTTCTCCACCAAAACAGCCGGCGGAGACCTCAGAAGAACGCGATTGGCATCAGCGCGTTTATGTCTCCGTTTCAACACGGCGTAGGCGAGGATAGATGTCAGGATATCGATGTGGGATCAGACGGCTTGCGGAGCCGGGAGCTCACACGTCCGTCCCGTCCGCCATCTTGCTCTGTGAGCATTATTTGCACATTCGTAAACTTTTTATTTTACCAATTTTAAAGGACAAATGCTTTATGCAGGCTAGGCCAGCCCCAATATATTTGAGGATGCTGAACAAACCCTGGAAAACCTTTAATGTTGCTAGCTTTTTAGTAGTGGCAGTCAGAGAAAGGAAAAAAGAGGGTCCAGATAATCTGACACATCAATTGTTTATCCTTTTTTCATTTGAACTTTTTAGAGATTTTTTTTTAATCATTTGTAATTTTAACCTGGACTGTATATAAATTGTGACTGATTTTTGTCTAACGCTTATGTATCATTTGGTTTTTACTCAATGGATATATTAACATGCTTTTATGGATCAGTCAGTCAGTCAAGTGATTTTGACTGATTGACTGAAACACGTGTTGGCTCTTATTTGTTACTCTTATTTTGCATGAAGAATCATGTAAAATTTTACATTCATCTGTGGCAATGAAAAGACATTTCTATGAAATATTAACAGCTCAAGGACTTTATAGTGTCTCTCAGATTATCTGTTATATCTGGGTTGCTTACATAAGTACAACAAGCACAGCCGTAATTTCATATGTCATCAGTGATGTAATATGTGAGGTCATACGCTGTGCATCACAGCGGTGCAAGTTATCCATATGTAAATTATGTATAAGTGGCAATTTTTTTTTATAAGTAAGTTAAAATCCTATTGTTCCTGTAGAAAAGCTGTCCAAGCTCAAGTAATATCTCTAAAATTGACTGAAGTATCTTGCCTTCTTTGTAGAGACTACACGTTGTTTATGTGCTTTGTGCTGCAGATCTTTTCATGAACTTCCTGTGCTCTCATTCACTCACAACTCATGATTCATCTTAAATCATTTGCAAATCCACATCCTATGAAGTTGGTCAACTAAGGAAGTAATAGTGCCCCATCTTCCCATTATCCCTCGCCTGTTACTCCCTCTAGTGTTTTTCCATCTAAGAAATATACAGTAATAATAAGATTGACTCGAATTTGTTCTTACAAATACAACCTGGCTGCACAGCTCTCAACCGTCAACCCAGCCATTACTCTTGACCCACTAAGCCAGCTATTCGGTCAGCCCTACAATTGACTTAATCCCATCCTTGTTGCTAAATTGAAGTGTTTTCCATAAAAGAAAGATACAGTTGCAAGGACATTGACCTGAGTTTATTCTTGCAAATACGACCTGGCTACATAGCACTCCACCTCCAATAGACCCAGTGCTCTTTCCCAAAAAAATCTTGTTATTCCAGGTTCTAGATTTCAAGGACAGTCTCAAAACTATGAACCATCTCACACTAACACAGTATATCAGGGATAAAGTACCCCTGATGCTCAATAGGTCTCGCCTCAGCCAGCACATGTGCTGCTCTGGCGAGACATTTAGTGAGTGAGCTTTCAAAAGTCCGACCACAGCTTTTGGGGTGGCATAGGTCGTGCGGTTACGTGCACAATGACGAGCAGAAGCGCCATCTGGCTTTCCTCTCTCGTCATGGTGCGCGCACATCGCACACCACTTGCCAGACCTGCCTTCTTTTTTTTTTTTAACTCTCCCAAGTATGCGCTTCAACGCCCCTTCCCCCCCCAACCACAGAGCGTGTCCCGCTCCTCCCTCTGGCTGCTACTGCTCCCGGCACCATCTGGTGATTGCAATCACTTTTACAGCCGCGTGCTATGTGTATAATAAGCTTAGATGTGATTTTCAAATTTTCAATCTTCCACTTTCTGGCATTAACCATACTACATGTGCTGCTAATTTAGTGTGTAATGTTGGTATGGGTTTCTGTAAAATCATGCCTGTCCTGTCCCGTTGAAGATGACTGGTTGATAATAAGGAAGCATGTTCCTGTTCCAGAGCTCGTGTTTCAGGTCCATATTGCTTACGTCTAGTACTTTTATAAGAAATATCTTTCTGTTTAGTCGCCTTTACCTTTCTGTCAAGAGTCCAAGAGGCCTTTGGTAGTTTCTCATACAGGGGAATCAGGTTAATATCCAGTGTGAAATACTTTTAATTGATTTGGCACGCTAGTCCCGACCTCCTCTGAGTCCTTCAAGAATAATTTGACTTTTCATGCTTCTGTGAACTTGGTTTGGTATCCTGCATCACTCCATCTACTCAGAACAGAGTGCCAGCCTTTGAGTGGATATCACACCTATGTAACACTTCAATCTCATTGTTGCCAAGAACTCTGGAGACCGTTGTGTTCTAGAAATGCGCTTAAAGTTCCTTGGGTCTTTCCGCAACAGCAGGACTTCTGGAATGCCCTTGTCCTTGTAGGATGGAAACCGCAGTGCCCTGGTATGATGCTGATTTGTGATTTAAGCAGCAGCTAAGGTCCGGATTGTGTTAGATAGAACATTTGTATATACTGTGATTTGCCAATTGAAATTGGTACACTGAAAGATGCTGCAGGACCATTTAATGGGAGGCAAACTGGGATCACCAATATTTTTTCTACATCCTGCCTCTTTTTAAAAAGGTTTTTTTTTTTGTTAAAGATATTTTTATTGAGAAGACAGAAAGACAGAATGAACAGAAGAGAGAAGGGATGGAATCACAGGAAATGCAAAAAAGGTGCCCTCGCAGGGGCCAGTTCAATAAGGCCAAGCAGCAATAATAGTGATGAAGGGTCATACAGCGTCATCGCTCAGGGCAAGATAAGGCTCAAAGGCAGTCCGGAACAGCATCAAACCCCCCGAGAAGACCCGAAGGTGCAAAAGCCCATACTGGCACCGAGCCAAGCTGTCCAAGTCAGAGGCTTGTTCGACCAAGTCCATTTGCGCCTCTAAGCGTCCCGGCCATGAGGAAGACAGTGCGGCAAGGCCGAACATGGAAAAACCAAGATCCCCATCCCCCTCTATAAAAGAAAAACAAACCTAACCCCCCCAACCCCAGAGGCTCCAATCTCCCAGCTATGTCCCTGCCCCCAGTGGTGGCAGTCTAGCAACAGGCATTCGCTCAGGCAGACTTCACACCTGAAACAGATGTAAGGCGCGTATGGTGGGTGGGCAGACCGCTGACGGCAACCCTCGAGAGAGAAAGCGGACCAACGGGCCCCATCTGAAAGTAAAGTTCTTAAAGTCATTTCTGAAAATGTCCGCCATACGCTCCACACTCAGCAACTTCCACAACCTAGCGAACCAAAGGGAAAGAGCAGGGGCCTCCTTCTTCTTCCATGCTGTAGCCAAGGTCAACTTGGCCGCACCTACGCAGAGCCAAAAGATGTGCTTGTCTGCCCTGGTCTGGTGCTCCAAAAGCGGGTCCCGAAGGCCCAGGAGCACGAAGCCTATGGAATCTGGAATCGGGTAGCCCAGGACTTCCCTGATATGAGACAGTATCTCCTCCCAATAAGGGCGTATGATGGGGCAATCCCACCAGATATGGCGAAAGTCCCCAAGGAAACCACAGCCCCGCCAACACCTGTCTGATGTAGAAGGAAAAATCTTTTTCAATCGGGTCGGGTACAGATACCAATCCAGTATTGTCTTCATGTGGGCCTCCCGAAGATCAAGAGAATGGTTAAATCTATGTAGATCACGCCAGAGGTGAGACCACTCCTCGTCGGAGATATCCCATCCCAGGTGTTCCTCCCACAAACCCATGTATCTAGGGCGAGGTGAGATAGCAGTGGTCAATAGCAAATCATAGAGGAATGAAATCACCCCCTTCATAGAGGATGTGCGAGTGATATAAGATTCGAAATCCGTGGGAGGCCTCGTTGCGGCATCCCGAACCTCAGGTGACATTGCCCAGTGAAGTAGCTGGGCATGTCGGTAGCGCTCAGTAGGTGGGACCCCATAGTCACGCATGCAGTTATGGAAGGTGAGCGGTTCATAACCATGGAACAAATGTGTGAGTGCGTGGCAACCCCCCGCCCTCCATCCATCAAAGGGCCCCTCAACAAGAGCCGGCGGAAACGCTGGATTAAAGTGAATAGGTGTGAAGGGGGAGGGAAAGGAGGTCCACCTTTCATCACTAGAGACCGAATCCCAGACCTTCAGAGTAGTACTCGTTGGGGTGCTAATGTAAACGTTGCGTGGCCGATCCCCCTTCGCCTTCCAAACCAGGTCCCATATGGAACGTCCCGCCACACTCCTGTCCATATGTAACCAGTGCTTCTCCGACTCCATTTGGGTCCATTCGGCCAGCACCCGGAGTTGCGCCGCTTTATAGTAAAGAAGCATGTCTGGAAGGCCAGCCCCGCCCTTCCTCAATGGCCGGCGTAGCGTAAGAAAAGAGAGTCTAGCACGGCCACCCTGCCAGATGTAGCGCAGAATCATAGATTTAAGACGCCGAAAAAAGCCCCCCTCCAAGGTAATAGGGAGGGCCTGGAACAGGTAAAGGAGCTTGGGGAGCATCGTCATCTTGACGGCATGCACGCGTCCCAACCAGGAGATAAACATGGGTTTCCAACGGTTAAGCTCGGTCTGTATCTGGGTCAAAAGGGGAGGGAAGTTGGCCGCATATAGGGTAGCGACGGACGAGGTCAGCTGGACCCCGAGATATTGTATGGAGGAGCTAGACCATGACAGGGGCGTGAGCGGTCGGATGCGTGCAACCTCAGTGGGTGGCAGCGTGAGATTGAGAATGTAGGATTTGCCAGGATTGACCCGAAAACCCGCCACCGCTTCGAATTGGGAGAGCACGTCCTGCACACGCGGGAGGGAAGTCCCAGGGTCAGCTAGTGACAATAGGACGTCGTCTGCAAAAAGAGATATTTTGTGCTGTTCCCCCGAAAAGGGGAGCCCAACAATATCCGCGTCCTCCCGCACCCGAAGGGCAAGAGGCTTGATGCTGAGCGCAAAAAGTAGAGGAGATAGAGGGCAACCCTGCCGCGTACCCCGGGAGTGTGCAAAAAAGGGTGAGACATGCCCATTCACCATGACCCTTGTGGTATCGTGTTGGTGTTGCGCGCGTGTGTGTCTCGTGTTGTGTGCGTGTGTGTGTCTGTATGCGCGTGTGTGCATGTGCTCGTGTGGAATGCGTGGAATGTATGCAAGGGCGAATGCTGGGGTAGTCAGTTACTGGAAGGGAGGACGGAGGACGTACTATCGTGTTGCTGTATTGCCATTACTTAAATGTTAATAAAGATCAATTGAAGAACCTACATGCCTGCGGAACTTCTTTACAACACATGGCGACGAGCGGGATTTGGCAGCAGCAACATCGATTTTCTTAAAGGAAAAATTTTTTCTACTTTTAAATTTTGTTGGACCAGTGAATATGATCGCTATCAATTACTAACCAACGGATTACTTCTAAGAGACTTTCAACTACAACAGTGAGTAACTTCTGGCTGAACTTTTGTGAAAGTGAAGAGTTTACCTTAAAACCATCTACTGCAACGTATGATGCATCTTTTAAACTGAACGACTCGTGAAGAACTGTTGCGCGTGCAGTTGAACTCCTAGTCTTCCCGTAGCTGATCGTCATCGTCACGTGATAGTGTCATCACGTACTACGCACAACGTGTGGCCATTTTGGATGTATTTTCCTTGCATCAACGCGTCAACAGAGCAACATAGCGACGCGATCAAGATAACATCTGAGTAACGCGTTAGACAGTAACATAGCAACGCGATCAAAACAACATTTGAGCAACGCGTTTGACACTGCATTTTAGCAACGTGTTCAGATGTCAGCTAAATAAACACATACACGGCGTTTATAAGCAAAATTAACGCTGGCCATCCAGTTGGTTCTACGTTGTGGGTAATATCTTTATGTACTATTTTATTGTTTTTTGCTACAACTACAAAATCGTATTTTTTCTTTTCTCTCATACTACTTAAACTTTGGTGAACTTTTTGTACAAGTGGAACTTCATATCAACCTGGACTTTGGTGAACTGTTTGCGCAAGTATTTGAAAAAATTTTTTTTTTCTTTTATTTTTGCAAGTGTTAAATTATATTTCCCTTATATTGTGGTTATAATGTCTTCAATTCATCCACCTCCATTTTTTCTGGCGGAATCTGGTGAACCTCCTATTGCATGGGACCTTTGGATTGATATGTTTGAGGCTTATGTTGAAGTGTTAAATGAAGAAGAACCTTCTCAAGATAGGAAGGTATCACTACTTAAACATAGATTAGGTGCTGTAGGGTTGAGGGAGTTTAAAAATCTACCAAAAATTGAAAATGCTGGTGATATGGGCGCTTATCAGTGTGCTGTCAAACAGATGCAGGAAAGATTTGGAAGGAAAATTAACGTAGTGATGGAAAGGTTTAAGTTTTATTCAAGGGCTCAAAAAAGCGATGAGTCAATTGATCAATTTGTTTCTGCCTTAAGGGGTTTAGCAGTCACCTGTGAATTTGAAACCATCACATATGATCAGGTTTTGCGGGACCAGATTCTTATGAAGACTAAATCTAAAAAAATCCAGGAGAAATTATGGTCGTCTGGCAGCACTTCATTGAAGAATGCAATTGAAGTTGCTAGAGGTGTGGAAATTTCTGACCAATGCATTCGTGAAGTCAGAAATGAAAAAAATGATAGTGATTCTGCATCTATCAATGCTGTGAATAAGGTTGACAGTTATAAACCCAAGACCGATAGTAAGACTGACAGTAAGATGACTAGTTATTCATCTTATTCTAATAAAAAGGGGAATGAAAAAACTTATGTAAAAACTAGTGAATCAAAAAAGTTTGCATGTTTTAGATGTGGATCTTCGACGCATCTAGCTAATTATAAGTGGTGTCCAGCTCTTGACAAAATTTGCACTAATTGTAAAAAAAAGGGACATTTTACTAGAGTTTGTCGAGATTTCAAAGCTAAAGTTAACTATTTACAAAGTGATGAACAAGATGATATTAATTGTGTTCATGCTAATAACCAAGATGATGCTTTCTATGTTGTAGGTGATGTATGTAGCATACAGGATGAATCTTTTAAAGAGACAAGTAAGGTAAAAAAATTACCGTCATGTCTGGTCACCATTGATGGGTTGGAGGTAAAGGTCATGGTAGACTCTTGTGCATGGTACACCATTATGGGCATGGATTTGTTTAAATCGCTTTGGCCTACTAGACCATTATTAGGTCCTGATGTACGACCTGGTAGTTACACTGGGCATAAAATACCTTTAGAAGGGTTCATAATTGCTGAAATAACCTTTGGTGGTAATTCATGCCAGGGTAAAATTTATGTGGCCGACAAAGGTGCAACTATTTTGGGGTGGCCACACATTTTTGATTTGGGCATGAAAATTGACCCCAGACGGGAATGTCCTGTTTATTCTATTCAAGATGAATGCATTCAGAATAACATTTATTCAAATTTACAAGAAAAATTTCCTGATGTGTTTTCGAATGGGATTGGCAAAATGGTTGGGTTCAAACATAAAATAATATTAAGAGAGGGCGCATGTCCTATTCGACAAAAACTTAGGAATGTTCCCATCAGTTATAGGGAAAAATTAGGTGAGATACTTAAGAAACTATGTAGCGATGGCATTGTTGAACCTGTGGAAAGTTCAGATTGGGTTTCGCCAGTCGTGATTTCGCTTAAATCCAATGGCGATTTACGACTGTGTGTAGACCTAAGATGTTTAAATGAAGCTATTTGGGTGGACACATTCCCTCTTCCTAATTTGCAGGAGCTTACATCATCTGTTGGTGGCTCATCTTGGTTTTCCAAGATTGACTTAACCAGCGCGTACCATCAAATTGTATTAGATGATGATTCTAGACATTGCACTGCCTTCATAACTACAGAAGGAATGTTCAGGTACAAACGAATGCCATTTGGTCTCGCCAGTGCATCGGCTGTTTTCCAAAGGGAAATGTGCAGAGTTTTACAAGGCATTGAAAATGCCAAGGTCTTTCAAGATGACATTTTAATATATGGGAAAGA
Organism: Lissotriton vulgaris; assembly: GCF_964263255.1. Classification (NCBI taxonomy): domain Eukaryota; kingdom Metazoa; phylum Chordata; class Amphibia; order Caudata; family Salamandridae; genus Lissotriton; species Lissotriton vulgaris. The sequence continues at coordinate 615,779,440 of NC_141695.1, read as the reverse complement.
CAAAGAATGTCACGATAAAAGTTTGTTTGAGGTTTTAGATGCATTGAGAAGGAGTGGTTTGACCATAAAAGATGAGAAATGTGTTTTTGGAAAATCTGAAGTTGAATATTTAGGACATGTGATATCTAAAGATGGGATCCGACCTAAAATCAGTCATGTTGATGCTATCTTAGCTGTTCCGGAGCCCAATAGCAAAGAGAAATTGATGTCATTTCTTCTTTACAACAACCCTCGAGCGCCGACCATGGTAATTGGCCCGAAGCATATCTATAAACTTGGGAGAAAAACCGAAGGCCTGCAAGGTACTAAAGAGAAAGTCCCAATCCACCCGATCGAATGCCTTTTCAGCATCGAGGCCAACCAGAACCGCTGGAATCTTGAAGCGATTACCTTTCCCGATCAGATGGATTAGTCGTCTAGTGTTGTCATGGGTCTGGCGACCCTTTATAAAGCCCGACTGATCGGGGTGGATGAGGGCAGGCATGAGGTCCTGGAGCCGGGCAGCTAAGATAGAGGAGTACAGTTTAGCATCTACGTTTAACAGGGCTATGGGCCGGTACGATTCACATTTAGAGAGGTCCTTCCCCGCCTTGGGAATGATCGAGATCATAGCATCCGCCATAGTGCCCGTAGTGTGGCCCGCCTCCCTCATGCTATTGAAAAGCGTCACCAACCGGTCCCCCAACTCAGAAGCAAACGTCTGATAAAAGGAAGCCGTGAAGCCGTCCGGGCCCGGTGCCTTCTGCGGTTTAAGGGACCAAATGGCGGTCATCACCTCCTCCCTAGTAAAGGGGGCCTACAAAAGCTCGTTCCACTCCTTGGAAACCTGTGGAAGTGATAGAGCTTCCAAGTATTCCCGCTGAGCGGCCGGCACCAGGCGGTCCGCCGAGTACAAGGCGGCATAAAAGTCGCCGAAGAGCTCGGCTTTAACCGCATCCCTATGTTGCACGGCGCCGGAAAGCGTCCGAATGCCACCCACATATTCCTTCTCACGTTTATCACGGAGCTGCCGTGCCAGATGTTTCCCCACTTTGTTGCCCTGAGCATAAGAGAGGCGCCGTAAGCGCAAGAGGGTATATTCAGCCCGATTATTATAGTGCGCCCTGAGCTTCCCCCGCACCGCAGCAAGAGGGCGAAGGGTCGTTCGAGAAGGATTCTGCTTATGCGCAGTTTCCAGTGTCGCCAGTTCCGCCTCCAGCGCCTCCCTCTCCTGGCGCCTAAGCTTGTTCAGGGCGGAGTTCAATGCAACGCACGTGCCCCGCGTCGTCGCCTTGAAGGCGTCCCATTGGGTGAAGACCGAGGTGTCACCAGTCTCGTTGAGATCAAAAAATTCACCAATGGCCACCCTTAGCTTTTTGCAGGATTCCTCATCTCGCGTAAGGGATGCAGGGATATACCATTTGCGGTGAGGGGACGACTCCGGGGCCCAGATCAAGCATGTCGCCAAAAGGCTATGATCGGAGACCGAGAGTGGAAATATTTTGCTGTCCCGCAAGTCGCCCTGCAGGGATTGATGCACAAAAATGTGGTCAAGGCGGGAATAAGTGTGGTGGACATGGGAATAGAACGTGTAGTCCCTAGTGCGGGGGTGAAGGGAACGCCAGCTATCAATAAGGCCCAGACTAATCAAAGTATCACGCAGTTCAGAGGAGAAGAGACCTGCCTCCGTCCTCTGCTGATGTGAACAATCAAGACATTTGTCCCAAACTAAATTAAAATCCCCCATCACTATCAATGCTCCCTCCCCAAAGTCCCCCACTACCCTCAGAAAGGCCTCAAGGAACCCATTTTGGCCCGCATTCGGCCATAAACAACCACCCATGTGCAGAGCTTACCCATGAGCATCCCCTTCACCATTAGCCACCGCCCCTCCTTGTCTACCAGCACCCCCACAGGTTGAAATTGAAGCGTGGAGCGGAACAAAAGCGCCACTCCTCGATGCTTGGTAGTGGCAGAGGATTTATGAATCAGGGGGTATTGCCTGTGCTTAAGTCTAGATTCATCCTTACGGGCCAAATGAGTCTCCTGCAGGCCCACCACATCCAACTGATGATCAAGAATATACTTCCACACTTTCTGGCGCTTTTGAGGAGAATTAAGGCCTTTAACATTCCAGGAGCCTATTGTAACAGGTAACATTGAGTCAAACACCGCCCCCCACCGCTCCAATCAGTGCACCCCATAACGCCAGAACCAAACCAGACACACTACAGTCATACCAGATCTCCAGCCACCACCACCGGGTCCCTTCCCAAACAGCCCTCCCACAGTCAAAAGGAGCCTCAAAAACAAAACACAAAAAAGAAAGAGTCAGAACTAGAAAGAGAACAATGAAAGTCGGACATGACCTTAAGGGTCGGGGGTAGAAGACCCTGGTAATGCCCCCCTCGAGTTCAGGGTCGGGGTAACCCTCCAATGGAGTACTGTCCCACAGAGTACCTGAGATGGTAGAGCCCCTCCGGCCCCCACGGGCCTCCGTCGAGGGAGCCTAGGCCGCTGAGGAGCTGTCCACTCGGCTCGACTCAGTCACCAGGGCTAGCGAGGCCAAAACATCTCCCCTTTCACTCTGACTCGCCGATGGAGTCGGACCCTCTGCCACACCGTGTCGGCCCACTCTCTGCCATGCTGGGGAGATGGTAGAGCCCCTCCGGCCCCCACGGGCCTCCGTTGAGGGAGCCTAGGCCGCTGAGGAGCTGTCCACTCGGCTCAACTCAGTCACCAGGGCTAGCGAGGCCAAAACGTCTCCCCTTTCACTCTGACTCGCCGATGGAGTCGGACCCTCTGCCACACCGTGTCGGCCCACTCTCTGCCATGCTGGGGAGCGGGAACGGCGACGTCTTCTCGGGGAGGCGCTGGCGCCCGCCGACGCGGCTGCTTCCTCCATGCCCAGCAGCTCCCTGGCGGCCGCTAGGGATCTCACTTGCACCAGTCTGTTTTGCCACCTGAAAATGAGTCGAAAGGGGTGACCCCAGGAGTAGGACACCCCGTGCTCTCTCAAAAAGGCCGTGATCGGGCGAAGTCCCGTCGTTTTTGCAAGGTGGAAGACGCCAGATCCTGAAAAAGCTGAGGGCTGTGCCCACGAAAAAGCAAGTTATTGGTGTCCCTCGCCTTCCTCAGGATTGTCTCCTTCAGTTGAAAATCGTGGACACAGAGCAAAATGTCGGGAGGCGGCGAGCGCACGCCACGTGGCAGGCCTACCCGATGTACTCTGTCCATCCGGACCTCCGTGCGATCGTCCTCCACCAGAATCTGCAGAAACAGTGCCTCCACGTACTCCCGCAGGTTACCACCATCTCCGTCCCAGGGCACCGCACGGATCCGAATGTTATTACGGCGGGACCGGTTTTCCAAATCCTCGCAATGGGTCTGAAGATCCAAATTTTGCTCGCGTAGCTGGAGCAAGTCCTGCTGTATCTGATGGACATCCCCACTGAGGCCCAAATCGTGGTCCTCTAGGGTCGCCACCCTTTCCCCAATGCCGTCCACGTCTCGGCGGACCTCACGGAGATCGGAAGCTAATTGCGATTTCAGTTCCGTGATATCGTCCTTGATGGAGGAAAAAAGCTCTATCAGGAAGGCCTTCGTGACCGGGCCCTCAGTGTCGTCCTTGGCCGGCGACTTGCTAGGGCCGGAGGGCGATCCGGACGCCCCCTTACCAGGTCCATCCTTCCCCGGCTTATTCAAGCGATTCCTAGTCGACATGGTGCGACGCCTCAGTCTGGTCCAGGCTCCTCGCGACCTCCCAGTGCGTCCCGGATAGTAAGCTACGCTTCTCCACACCTTCAGCAATCTCTGCTCTGTAGACACCGGGGGGACCGATGCGATCAGAAGGCAGCACTCGCCGCGTCGCACAAAGTCCGTTGGGTCGTCCGATGGGCCGCCCCCAGGGCAGCGAGGGTTAGAGGCACGATGGCACCACCTCTCCTTCCCTCAGCCTTCTGCGCTGTCCAACTGCCGCCAGCCAAGTCGGCGCCTCTTCGTCACCTCCGCTCCGGCGTCAGCAACCAGATAGCTCGACGGGATCTCAGGCAGGCTCGCTACAATCCCAGTGGGGGGGACCCGCAGAGCAAGCGCTTCACTCGTCAACTTGCTAGAGTTTAGGGTCCCCTCGTGCTAAAGGCCGATGCAACCCAGGCGAAGCTCCGTAGGCCGCTCCGGTACTCGTGCGTCACCACACCAACACCTCGGCTAAGTCCGCCGTCCTAGGTCGTAGCTCGACGGGAGAAGGGTCAAGCCAATCCAGGACACCTTAGCGACCCCAGGAGAGTCAAAGCCGAAGCTGAAATCACCCCAGTGCAGCTAAACAAAGCTATGAAAGGCTCGGGGTGCCGGAGGAGCTCGAAGGCACGTCTTACTCCGTCGCCATCTTGGCCACGCCCCTTTAAAAAGGTTTTTAATGCTACTTAAATGCCTATGTGACATGGCATTATGATATGCTGATCAAGGTCTCGGGATGGGCAATGAAGAAAGGCTAATTGTGCCTAATGGTATATAAAAGTCAGTGGTTAACGGGTTCAGAAAAATTAGCTGGCCTCGGGAAATGCAAACATCTAGCGTTCCCATGCCTGCTTCCCTCTGTGTGTTTAAGATATACACATATTGGTGACAGAAGCAGGGACTGTGTTACCACCTCTGCGAACAACAACATAGTCGATTCTCCTTTACTAAAATGTCATTTTCATCCCATTGAAACTGAAAAGACAGGAGAAGGAGGCATTTGTAAATGCTGCTGTTTATCAGACCACACTGAGGACATTTGTGAGTAACACTTAATGTTTCACATTGTTGTTAAGTGTGGTCATCACTAGTTATGAATCTCGGTAGCAATAGTCTTGGTATCAATGCTAATTACTGATCTTAATATTGTTAATGCATATCCAAATGGATCGGTTCAAACCGCATTTGTGCCTACGAGACAGCCTCTGTATTCAGAGCTGAGATGTATTTCCATTACAAACTCCCCTTAGTGCTCATCTGCCTTTATAACAAGCATTGGCATAGCCAATAAGTCTCGCCTTTGGGACCTTATAAGTGTGTAACGATGCAACAGTTAATGTGTTGCACCAAGGATATTGTGCTGCATAACTAAATACTTATAAGGTCCCAAAAGCGAGACCTATTGGCTATGCCAATGCTTGTTTTTTTGTTGTTGCAGATTTATATAGCGCAAACTCGACCCGAAGGTATTGGAGCGCTTACATGAGCACCAGTTACGTTAAATTATGAGTTACATTATATATATAATATATTGTACTATTCACCAACACTTTAAAAAATGTAGTTTCAGACTTTCAATTGTGTTTTTGTAACTTTACATGGATTATTATTTTGCAAAATTCTATTACAATTCGATGTAGTGGAGTATAACAGATAATACGAAACATTAAAGGAACGATTTTTTTTGTTATCAATGAAGGTTTATTGTTTAATATGCGATTTTTTCCCAAAATGTAAAAAACAAATAAAAAATCAATGAACACAAAATACTGTAAAGCTAGTCTGGTTTGCTCTTTTAATTGAAATGAAAGATGTCGGATCGGATACACTTTTCGTACGGTAGCAGCAGAGACATACTAAGAATGGAACCATGACTGTATAAAAACAAGCTCCTAACGTGGGTAAAATACAACACGAGTGACAATAAGCGCACACTTCCTCGAACTCAATTACCCTTCTGTAACGTGCCCTAAACGTCACGTACGAGCTGCTCCGTCGTGACTTCGTTCCCAGTGGTGCCTTGCGCGCGTCGCCGCTGGAATCTATACCGACCAAAGATGGCAGCCGTGGCGAGTGCTAACCGGCTCCTAGCGCTACGAAGCATTGGGTAAGTGAACAGGGTTTTCGAGGGGGGGGGGGGGGGGAGATGGGAGTGCGCCCTTAACTCTTGAAGGGTGAAGACTTAGAGGTCACGTGGAGATAACACGCGCGTCCCCGCTCCTCTGCCCGTGGGTGGGGCTCTTGTTCATGCTGCACCTTTCTCTTCACCTGTTTTTTTATTTTTTTATGAAGCCCCCCACTCCTGCTGTCTACGGACTCCATCTGTTTCTATAGAGCCGAGCCCTTCTTCATTTCCTTTCAACTCCGCGCTCTATTATTTATGACCCGGGTACTTCAGTCCTACCTTTGTAAACAGCCTTCTAGTTTTCCCAAATGACTGATATCATGTCATCAAGAGCCACCGCTTTCAGTCATTGGCAGGTTGGCATTTTGGGAGTTGCAGTTTTTGGGATATTAGCCTCTCAAACTTGTACGAGTCTAAGGCGCGTGCCATCGTGTGGTTATGTTGAGTGAGATGAGAAAAATGTGTGTGTAATTTTAGCTTTTAATAGCGGGAAATTACGTTGACGTTTTTGTGTGGTGTTTTACTGGTTTGAAGTTGATGGGGGAGTCCAAAGAGTGCTACACCCTCCAGAAGAGGGTGATTTGAGAGGTCAGAACATTCGAGTTTTTGAGGTCTTGTATTCTGGCACTTGTAGTAATTCTAATGGTTTTATAAAATCAGGATATTGCCCAAATGCAAAGGCAAGCAACAAAAATTGGATGAGTTGTTCATGGATGGAACTTGGGATCTTTGGAGAGATAGTTTAATTCAAATGACATCATTAAACTACACACCCGAAAATAATGATGTGTAGAGGGAAAGAACTCCTTTTACGCTAAAACAGTGACGCAGTGTCCTCTGGTAACATTGTCTGTGTAAATACTGACCACCATTTGTCTCTTTATCACAACTTTTACTTTAAATCTATATTCTGCCAGTCTTGCCAAAAATGATGCAGAGAAATAAGTTCTAAAGTGATTGTCCAAGGACATGTCATTTGGCCAAGTGGAAGTTTGGGATTGAAAGATGCGTCTTTTAAGTCTACATTTTTATCTAGTTCACTAGACCACAACACCATACAGAACTACTTCCCATCCAGACACACACTCCCATCTCTAATTACTCCTAACGGACCACCTTTTATCACTAACAAACATATAATCAGCCTTCGATCATTTGTCCAACCAACACCATCCTCTTCCTTCTAGCATAATAACACTAACTCACAACACATACACTGCATGCCACCACACTTTTTAACTCTTGCAACAAACCAGTCTAAGACACTCTTACTTCTACTTCATTCCTCCTACACACAACCTACATATGGTCTGGTACTTACCTAGGTCCCCTCTCACCTCTACCCTCTTCCCCTGGTTCTAGGATGGCACCGCCCTACTCCCCCAGGCGCACAGGATTGGAAAACCACACCAGGGTGTTGTAAGTTTCTGGATTGGGGGGGAATGACCCCCCCCCCCCTTCCCGGCCGTATTTATTAACAATTAAAAAACAATATTCAAAACTTTTCATTTACAGAAAAAATTACGCAGAAAGTACAGTTACATTGGAAGACACGTTGTTGCAAGAGCTAACCTTAACACAATCTAATACAGAAGGCACTCCTACAGTAAATCTAACAATGCATGATATTACTTTCTGCGTGTCCCTTCTAGAGCCTATTGCAAAGTCAACGTCTGGCAGCTTCCCCCCCCACCTTTCAGTCCCAGGGTATTACACACTACTACTCCCGGAGCAAGGTTGCGCAAGGGGTACAGCTTATCGGACTGAGATGTTTCCCCCGGGCCCCCCTTACGCCCTGGCCTTGACTTCATTAGGGGGCTGCAGACTTGCGCATGCGCGTGCAGGGGTGGCCCCAGGCCCACTGGGAAGGATACTCCCCCGGCCAGCATAGTTGACCAACTATCTGGCCCCCCCCCTCCCTCACTAGAAAGGTCCTGCACTACGCTTCAAACCCTCAAGCCAAGATATGATGTCGTCCATAAAGGCATGGTTCCCTTTATGTGAGAGGTGCATCCCGTCCTGCAGAAAAAACTGATCACCCCTGATGTACCTGTGCGTTATGGTCCTTAATCTAGGGGTCCTAAACAACTTAACAAATTTATTGTTGAGCCGCTTTACCGCGTGATTCAAAGCCCTGACTGATTCACCTCCCCTCCACTGGAACCTGGGTATCATGTGAGACCAAGCTATTATGACTGAGGACCCTGTTTTGCTAGCCACCCTACTTCTGTAAGCAATTCCTCAGCCAATACTCTCCTACCTAATCTGGCCAGGTCGTTGCCCCCTAAGTGCAGGATCCAGATTGCAGGTGGTCCCGAGCTTGTGCACAAAGCATGGTTCACCAGCTCCCTGAATTGCACCACGCACAAACCACCTTGCCCAAAAAATGCAGTTTTTGCCCCTAAGCTCGTCACCCTATCTTTGACGGATCCTGCAAAGAAAGTCTTCAGACGGCGAACATATGAGTGTCCTACCACCCAAATTTCTTGGTTCTTCTGGTGCGAAGAGTAAACTTGCGTCACCGCGCTGTTTTCTTCGCTGTTAACGCCACTTCTTGAATGGACGCAAGCCTCTCCCCTGAGTCACAGGATGAAGAAGCTGCAAGTAAGTGGAAAAGAAAGGAAGGGTCAGTGCATCGCCACGCCGGCAAGTTACACCTTCCGCCCTAAACACACGCAAATAATATAAGCAACGTGCAACACCTCACAACTTCGTTCCCTGTGTCTGCTGCACAACAATGTTACACCACGAAAAAACAACACAGCACACCAACTCGCTCTCAAACACCTTCTCCACCCCATACATACGCAGACCAGTCAAAATGCCTTCTTAGCATGCTGGATTAGGAACATGATACAGAACAGCTACACGATTGCTATCCTAATACAGCTAATGTCAGCACTAAAAACACACCTGCTACAAACCCACACAATACTGATTGCTCTTCTACAAAATAAAGTCTCACTATCACCAAAGCCCATTCTCTAAACTGTCTACTAATAAATGCTTGATCCCTCTCTAAAAATAAACATCACATTTACAACCTTCTCATAGGTGCAAAACCAGACATATTATTCATAACTGAATCATGGTTGGGAGATGATATGGCTCCAGTCCTGCATGAAGCCGTTCCTCTAGGCTATCAAACGATCACCCACAATAGTATAGGCAAAAAAAGAGGTGGTCTGGCGGTTGTATTCAGGCAAACATTACATATCCCTAAAGTTGACAACATCACCATGAAGAATTTTGAGGCTCTTCTCACCAGATGCAATCCTATACCGTCTTCCTCCTGTACTTTCCTGCTCCTTTACAGACCTCCAACTAGCAAGGCAACATTCCCAGATGCACTTCTAGACATGCTTTCAAACCTGGTAACAATACACTCGAACGTATGCGTTCTGGGTGACCTCAACTCTTGGTTTGAAAAACCCAATATGACCCATCCAAAAACAATAATCACTGGTGTAGATACACTGAACCTGCTTCAGATTGTACACAAACCCACACACATTGCTGGACATATCCTAGATGTAATTTTTGCTAATACTGAACTAGTTACGTTTCAAACTATAACTCCAGTCACATGGTCAGACCACCACTTGCTTGCTTTCCAACATAAAAGAACACTAAGCGAATCACCTAAAACTACCTTAAGTCCATCCATCTATCGGTCGTGGAACAAACTCAATTTGGAACACTTACAAACACAACTAACTTCTAGTACAAATCTGGAAACAATACATTCTGTTCACAAACTATATGAGAGGCTACAGGAAGCTTTTGACATCCTGATGCAACTCAAAACCACAGAACAAAAGAAAAAAGCACCTTCGAGAAACATAGCAATAAAAGACATAAAACAACAAATTAGAAAGCTGCAACGTACCTGGCTCAAAACAAACGCCAAAGAAGTCAAACTTCACCTACAAAAAATTAACAGATTATACAAGTCACCTATCAAAAAAGCTAAGAAATGGTACTATTCAGACAGAATTCAAAATGCTAAATGTGCAAATAAAGAATTCTATAAAATACTCAATGAATTTCGGAAACCAAATTGCCTAGAAGGAAATCATCCTGTTTCTTAAGACTTCAAAGACAAACTGGCAAATCATTACACGGACAAAGCAGACACATTGGACTCATACTTAAAAAAAGAAATAAAGCACCAGCACCCTTGTACAAAACAACAATCCAAGAATACTCTAACCCAGCCTCGCCGTTCCTTCCAACACATCTCCCACGATGAATTTATGGACCTGGTCAAAGCAAGCAGGCCTGCCGGCAGCCCGTCTGACCTGTGTCCTCCACAAACTTTCAAGACAATTCTTTTAACAACCTCTGATGCCACTCCAGTAAGAATCATCATCAACGATTCCTTTACTACCAGAATATTTCCAGAAGAACTCAAAAAGTCACACATACGCCCTTTACTGAAGACAACAAACTTGAACCTTCTGAACCCTAACAACTACAGACCCATTACAAATGGATCTTTCCTGGGCAAACAGATAGAAAGAGCAGCGTTCGCCCAGATGTCACAATTCGTTGAAGAGAATTACATACTTTCAGACTTTCAAACAGGATTTCGTCCGGGAAGAGGCACTGAATCTGCTCTCTTTACCATCTGGATTGACCTGAAAAATACAGTAGACCGCAACGGGGTTGCTGCGCTACTCCTCTTGGACCCGTGGGCTGCTTATGACACGGTTGACCATGACACTCTGAAACAAAGACTCTTTTTGAAGCCGGCAAAGAGGGGACTGTTCTAGACTGGATTGCGTCCTACCTTTGAAACAGAACTAATGTCATCCATACCCCACCTTTGTCGTCGAAACCATACTCCACAAAAGCAGGGGTCCCTCAAGGCTCTATCATCTCGCCCATGCTTTTCAACATCTACATGAAGTAATTACCGGGACTGATTAATCAATCTCACCTCACATGCTATATATAACTATACAGATGACACGCAAATACTCCTTCAACTGGAATGCCCCAAAGACATTGGAAAATCCACAATTTTCAGTTGTCTCCGAGCCCTGGATCAGTAGATGACTTGGAGCCATCTCAAATTGAATGCTTCCAAAACGAAAATACTCATGTGTGGCAATTGGAAACATTATGACCTGCTTGCCGCCTGGCTTGATGAACTGGGATCACCGCCTAACGTATTGAGGGAAGTAAGAAATCTCAGAATGACCATGGACTCCAAGCTATCGATGATTGCCGAAGTGGACAAACTCGCAAGATCAAGCTTTGTCACTATAAAAACGCTGCAACAAATTTTCCCACATTTGGGATTTCCACACAAGCTTCAAGCTACCATCTCCCTTGTTCTGTCCAAACTTGAATACGCCAATAGCCTCTCTACCACGGATTACCTTTAACCCCTTCGGTACTGGTGACGGCCCCCAGCCGTCATGCATTACGGTGCTCGTGTGCTGATGACGGCTGGGGGCCGCCATGAATCCGCCCACTTTAAAAAATGCAGCGCAGAATCGCGGCCGCACCCAAGAGGTTAAGAACCATGAAAAGACTACAACAGATTCAGAACTTGGCTGCCAGACTACTCTTGCATATCAAACCGCGAGACCACATCTTACCTGCCTTGAAAGCCCTGCATTGGTTACCGGTTGCCAGAAGATCCACTTTCAAGCGACTTTTTTTTTTTTTTTTTTTTGGAAACAATTTTTATTGCAGATTCTGGAACTTACACAGCCTTCTTGCCACAACCCTGAGGCCGGCGGCATACTTGTTTCAGTGCATTGTACACAGCTGTATTTGCCAACAACCCAACGGGCAGGCAGCTCAAGCGATCAAATTTACTAGTCCCTTCCACACCTGTTCCAGGTAATAGCATCGGTTTGTCAGTCAATTATTTACCTTAATAAAGATAACACCCCCCCCCCACATCCATACAAACAAACAGTGCTATATATATTATTGGTCCGTAACAACCCACTTAGCAAATCCGGTCCGCACACATTTCCTACGTGTACCGAACCTATTATAGTGCCAAACACATCATGTGCTATTCGAGCCTTGGTTCTTTTCTCCAACACTTATCATCACACCTGCATGTACATCACACCGCGCCCTACGTGGAATGGTCCAATTGCAAATCTCCTCCTCCCACTCTAAGCCAAACCGTGAAAGGCTCCCAGATGTCAGTTGGATGGGATCTGCTGGGCATTAATTCCCAGAAAGCAGTGAACTGATCTTCAATAAGTGACTTTTAATCCATCCCGCTATCGTGGGAGATGCCTGTTTGTTTCAATGTATGGCTATCTGCCTCTTTGCTAGCAGTAGTAACATGGCCGTAAGCTTACGGTTCTCCTTCAAGGTATCTTTTACATATCCTAACAGTGCCACATGTAGCATCTCTGGTATCGTATAATTTATTATATGTCCTATATGTTTAAGTATGTCAGTCCAATAGTTCGCTATAGGCCCACACGTCTAAGCAAGATGAGCAAAAGTAGCATCTTGTGCACCACACCTCCAGCATCTCGCTCCTGGATGTAGCCCCATGCGGTGTAGTGGTAGTGGAGTACGGTATAGTCTATGTAACAAATTGAAGTGGATTAATCGTAGCCTATAGTTTGGCGATAGCTGTTCCAACTGGGAGCAGCAAAAGTGCCATTGATTATCCGGTATGTTCAAGTCAGCCTCCCAATCCTCCCTGGACGTTGTACTAGTAACTGGGTAGTCTCTCTGTGTCGTGCTATATATGCGTGTAATTAATTTGCGGGGAGACACATTACTTAACACATTCTCCAGTGCTGATAGGGTGGGCGGCGCAGCAGGGAACTCAGGAAACCTGGCTTTGCATGCTGCTCTGATCTGATAATACAGCAGCATATCTGAGGCAGTAGGCGTCTGTGTGCCACACATATGTGATAATAGTCAAACATTCCCCATTCGGGAAGAGATCCCCCACCTGTCTCCAGTTTATGTGCTTGAGCTCTCATCTTAATTGCCTTGTCCATTAAGGGCCCAATCAATGGGTTATCGCCTATGGGCATAGATGGCGCATATAGTACCTCCTGGTGTGCCCTCTTAGCTATACACCTCCACACCCTTCTCATCGTCTCCACCGTGTCTATTTCATCATGGGGTCGCTTATATGGGGCATATACAGCCATTTTCAGTGACAATGGTTTAACTGTATCTATTTCTGTTGCCACATGGGGCTGAAATGGCATGGGGTGGTGCCACTAGGTGCAGTGCCCAGTACATCTGTATGGACATTAAAATGTACAACTTCCCCCCTCCACCCACATCAACCCCCCCAATAAGGTTGTGCAACACCCTCCTCCCCCTCACGCACAACAAAAAAACATACTACATATTGTAGCCAACAGAAGGGAATCATCCCATGGGGTGCGCGGGCCGCTGGCTAACAACCCTGTGCTCAAGGCAGGGTGGCCGAGCATGTATCACCCCGCCCAAATACCAGGAATCTCACAAAGTAAATCCACAGTATATTGTTACAAGGAAAGTCAACTATTCATGTAAGTCTGTGCTACGGCCCTCGGACCATCGACAACATTGTTCTTTAAAGTTTGCATCATTCTACTATATGAACCAACCATTGCATGCTTAATCATTGTCGCTCAGTCTGGTGTCTGTTACTCTTCGTCTGATATTTTCTGCTTCCTCTGTTCCTTTATTAGTTGTTTGGCATAGGTTAACGCCGCTTTAGCGTCTGTAAAAAATGTTGTTTTTACAGTCCTTGTATTCGCAATTTAGCTGGGTATATCAGTGCGTATTTCATACCAATTTGTTGAAATATTTTCTTTGCTGGGAAAAATTCCCTGGGAGCTGCCTGAACCTGTAGCGTGAAGTCTGGGTACAATGCAATGTTGTTTCCTTGATACTGGATATGGCCCTTTTCTCTGGCCAGTTGGAGTATTGTGTCGCGGTCTCTATAGTTCAGCACTCTGTCTATAATCGGTCTTGCGGCGCTCCCGGTCTCGGCCTCGGGCCCAGCGACCTGTGTGCCCTTTCAATGAGGAACATCGTGGAGAGATCAGGTCCAAAGAGGTCTTTCATCATATTTCTATGTATTTTTCCATATTCTGAATATTTGTCGTTTCTGCAACTCCTGTGATTTGCACGTTATTCCTTCGTGACCTAGCTTCCAAATCTTCATTCTTCTGCTGTATCACCTCTAGCACTCTGTCCATACCCTTTAGTTTCTTTTCCAGCTCAGTCTGCCCTTCCTCCGTTTCTGTCACTCTCGTTTCTAGCACCCCCATACACCCTTCTTGCTTTTCAACCCTTTGCGTGATTCTATCCATGCGTTCCGCGAGGGTGTCCATCTTGGAGTCTATACCCTGGAGACTGGTCTTCAGCTCTTTGAACATGGTGCGTATGTCGTCCTCTGGTAGCTGAGAGGGGCCGGTCTCGTCCGCAGGGTCCTGGTGTCTCATATCAGCCTCCGCCTGTTTTTTTTAATCAAAGTTGATGCGGGGTGCCTGGTATCCGGCTTGCCTATATTTGCGCGTGTTGACGCGTGGCTGCCCGCGATACACGTCTAACAAGTGACTCCTCTTTCTGCGGTGTCGGAAAAGTAGGAGCTAGCGAGCCTTTATATGTGACCGGGTTGCGCACGATCTCACACACTTTCCACCAAATAGCTGCTCCATGGCTCCACTCAGCCTGCAACCCCTCGCCAGATCCGAAACACACGCCTATATTCCAGCTTCGTGGTTCAGCAGCTCGGTGTCTCATGCAAACCACTGTAATCTATCTCGCAATCCACCCGATCATGGGGCAGGGGTATCTCTTCTCTCCCGCAATCAGGGAGGAACCCGGACAGTCTCCTACACGCCGTCCCTCCCAGGCAGATAGTGGTCATCGGGTGGTGTGGCTCCTCACCCACAGTGCAGCTACCTCTCAGCTACCAGTGGTGGTCTGTCCCAGCTGTGAAGTGGCATATTGCCACTTATCTCAGTCTCCCCAATCTGCAAGCAGCCATGCACGTTATGCTCTCCACGATCAAATGGGTAGCAGCACCACCAGTCCCAGGTCTTAGTGCCTATCCCCCACGCTACTCCCCGTCGCGCGGACTTTCAAGCTACTTAGTATCACCCACAAAGCAATACATGGAATCGGACCACTCTTCATCAGGAATAAAATCACTAAACGCATTCAACAAAGAAACCTCCGCTCTAAAGGGGCATCTCGCCTCAAAATGCCAAGATACAAGGAAAAAACCATAGGTGGCACATCCTTCTCTGTTAAAGCAGCCAAATTATGGAACTCTTTACCCCCCAACATAAGATCCACCAACAACTACCTTATCTTCAGAAAACTACTCATGAATTGGCTCTTCCCCACATAAGCACCATACGCAAACAGAAATTTACAGCATATCCCTCTGTATGTAAGCATTTATTTTCACTATAGATATGTACCTATATTTGTGCATTGCTTTGTATAAACATGTAGAATAATTATGTTGTTAAAAAAATCATCTTTTGTCTCTACATGTACTTGCTTCCATTGTGCATCTATGTACCTTCCATGTGCTTGGATCTGTGTGTTTGTTACTTTTCTCCTAAAAAAGCATATCCAATGACTTCCTTATTTCTCATCCTGCACCTCTATCAACATCTTTAATCTAAATATACTTACCTTCTTTATGCATCTATATACTTTCAATGTACTTATGGATCTATATATTTATCACTTTCTTCTAATTTAACATTTCCAATCCACTACCATATTTCTCAGCCTATACTTCTCTCAAAATGTCTTCTAGCCCAACTTTCTGACTCATCTCAAACTTCTTTCTACTACTCTTTTCAATGCACTACCCGATCTCTCACCCTATAAATCTATCAATATATCTTCTACATCCATTCTCTCATTTATCCCAAAGCCCATACCAATACTATGATCCCCAAAATAACCCTTTCTAGACTCTCCCCTACTCTAACCCCTCCTGCATCATCTGACACCTCTTTTACTATACCGATCCTGCAAAACAAACCTTTCTAAACTCTCCCCTCTGACTCTTCCCCTCCAAAACCCCTTTGTACTCATCCAAAAGCCTCCTCCTACTGCTATGACTTCCAAAAAATATAAAATCAAAATCCTACTCTCTCCTATCCCTCCAATATCCTTCTCTCTCCTATCCCTCCAATATCCTTTTCAATCAAAATAACAGACTAACATGTTCAGATCTCAAATTCCATATTCCACTATACTAATTCTATGGCAGGACCGGAGGCTCAGATTATGCTTTTCTTTCTCCGCTATTTATTACAATCCAAAAACACAGCAGCCTCAGAAAAGCTTACAAAGAAAAAATGCTTATACAACAACAAATAGTAAAGTATTACCCCTAAACACTATCAGAAAAAATTTCTCTGGAAACTACAACTCCCATCATTCCAACGTGGTCGGTCTCCACGCAGTCTTTCCATTATGTCCATAGCCAATAGATAGGGAGTCCCTTCTCAGTGTTCCTTCTCTTTCTTCGCTGCTCACGCAGCCAGATAAGTGTTTTTTCCTTATCTCCCAGTGTTGTGTATTTCGGCCTTGGGGTGATTATTGCGCTAATGTGTTGGGGGTTACTGGGTCTCTGGTGCGATTTTTCCTTTCACAGAGCCCCAGGTGATCACGGAAGCGCTGTTTCGCTTCTTATGCGGCTCTTTCCCTTTTGTCTGGTGCGGTGCGCTGTCGCACGCTAGAGGGCACTGCCGCGTCTCGTTGATCCCCAGCGCGGTTTTTCCTCACGGAGGAGCCACGCTGAGGAGATCAACTGCCACGGAGCTTTGCCCTTGAGCCGCCTCACAGAACGCCCGGTTTATTGGTCTGTAGCCCCCTATAATCCATTTGAACGCCCCAGCAGGGGTCTCTACGGCGGTTTGTTACCGCGTGTGACGCCTGTTGGCAAGACCTGCACTCGATTGGCACTGGTGTGGTAGTGCGCTGTGCGGTGGGCTGACTTGGTCCCTCTGAGGTGGGTCGGTGCGCTGTGGGGGTTGAGTGCGCCCTATAGTTGCCAGTGACTGGCTTGTCAAACTCCTTGCAGTCCGCTGGTCTGCCCAAATTTCTTTGACTCCCACGCTGGTTGGGTAGTGAGTTGGGCCCTTGAGTTTAGGTTGTTGGCGTTATGGAGCAGGACGAGTATTATGAGGACGACTCGCAGTCCTATTTGCAGGATGAAGAGTTCTATCAGGCAGTAGATAGCTAGATTTACCGGTGTGTTACTGAAGCAGTGGCCCCCATGGCGGAGCGCCTTTCGGCGCGCATTGTGGAGGAGTGCGCCAGGCTTGCCCAGGCGCAGGGTGGAGTTCAGTTTCCCCTCCCAGGTCCTTCAGGAGAGGCCCTCCTGCCCCTAAGAAGCCCTGCAGGGAGGGGTTGCCGGAGGATGCCCAGGGGGTGGACAAGGGCGCCTTTGAGCGTCTGCGTGACGCTTTCTTAGCAAAGGCGATCGCGCCCCCACCTGAGCAACCCTCGGTTTCTGCGCCTGCGGTGGCTCCTGAGACAGCCCTTTTGTCCCCGGGCAGGGATTCCTCGGACGAGGATGGGGAATCGGTGCGCTCCTGGCGACCTTCGAGCTCAGCCGCCGAGTTGCCCCGGGACAGCTCAGGCATGCTGGACCCGGATGAGATCATGCATCCGCAGTCCGCAGCCTGGGCCCCGGACGACAAGGTGGCAAAGTTTGTGGCGAGTCGGCTGCGCAAGCCTCCGAAGAAAGAGGCCAGGGGGTGCCTACGTGGGGAGTGCCTTAGGTCCACGTTGGAAGGCAAGGTGGCCATGACACCGGACTTGGATACCAAGATGGCGACCTTTCTTGCGAAATTCATGAAGGACCCGCGTAAGGTCATTGACCGCTCCTGGCGGTCGTGCCAGGATAAGATGTGCGACGCGGTGGGGCCCATTACCAAGATCCTTGATATGACGGAGGAAGCCAAGGTCACAGGAGCCACAATTTCTCACGACGTCCTGTCAAATTGGGCGCAGAGGGTGATTATATTTTTAGGAAATGCCAACTGCGCCCTATCGACCGAACGCCGGAGGTCTTTCCTAATCAAGCCTGACCCGAAGCTAGGGGACCTAGCCTCTTCAGAGGCGGGAGCAGTCGCCAAAGGTGGTCTCTTTGGGGAGCCTTTTATTAAGGAATTGGGAAAATTTGTATCAACCTTTTACTTCACTGGATAAGGCCCAATCCAGTATTAAGCGCGTGTTCCAACAGCGTTTCTCCCAAGGGGCCGCGCGACCGGCAGAATGCCAACTATAAAGGGCAAGGCTCCGGGCGAGGGCAGTATAACACCTCAGCTAATTTCACTAACTTCTACCCCACAAGAGGGCAACGTTTCGGAGGTCGAGGCTACAGAAAGAATTCCGGCGCCAACAACTCAAACGGTGAGTGTTATCCCTGCCGAGCAGGTGCAGATTGGCGGTCGGCTAGCGACCTTTCAAGGGGCATGGGAGGAACTTACAGAGGATGCTTGGGTATTGCAGACCGTCCGCGGGTTCCATATTGAACTCTACGACCAGCCCTATCAGGTGGGTACCCCACGACCTATAGTCTTCTCGGTGTCAGATGCTCAGTTGATAGACGAAGAGGTCAGGGTTCCTCAGCAATCTGTTTTTGGTCAACAAGCCCGGCGGCGGCCATTGGCCGGTAATCAACCTCAAGGAATTCAACGGGTGGTTGATTTACTGACATTTCAAAATGGAGGGGATTCATCTTCTTCGGGATGTCCTCCTCCCACGGGATTGGTTGGTGCGGCTGGACCTCAAGGATGCTTACCTTGTGGTTCCGATCTATCCACTGCACTGCCGCTTCCTGCAGTTTCTTTGGCAGGAGCGGGTGTTCGAATTCACCGCCCTTCCTTTCGGTCTGTCCTCGGTCCTGTGGTGTTTCACGAAAGTGCTGCACCCCGTGGTGGAGTACCTGCGGGGGCAGGGTATACGGCTGATCGTCTATTTGGACGACATCTTATTGATTGCGCAATGTCCGGACACTTTGCTTTCCCAGCTGCACCGGACAGTGGGTCTACTGCAGGAGCTCAGTTTTATTATCAATGGGACCAAGTCGGTTCTGGTACCTTCCCAGAAAGTGGAGTTCTTGGGTTTCGTCATAGACTCCATCGAGGCTTCTCTCAGCCTTCCATCGTGGAAGTTGTCCAAAATCAGGCATTTCCTGCGGCAGACAGTAGCCAAATCCCACACGTCTTTACGGCAAGTCGCCAGGGTGGTGGGCCTCCTATCGTCTACGATCCAGGCCATCTTCCCGGGCCCTCTTCATTACAGGGCCCTTCAATGCCTCAAGGCTTACCACCCGCGCAGGGGCTTGTCCTACAACCAGAAGGTCCCCCTCTCGGAGGAGGTGAAAGAAGAGATGACTTGGTGGCTGTCACACATGGAGGCCTGGAATGGCCGGGCGATCTTCGGGTCAGTCCCAGACCTCATTATCGAGTCCGACGCCAGCAGGGTCGGTTGGGGGGCGCACTGTGGAGATTTTTCCATGGGCGGCACCTGGTCGTCAGAAGAACAGAAGTTGCACATCAACTGTCTGGAGCTTCTGGCGGGTTCTTTCGCAGTACGCTGCTGGACCAGAGTGTGGTAAATTTAAATTACCTATACTTAATTTATGCGGTAAAGTTCAATAAGAATAACTCAGTCAAAAATAAGAGACAGAATCCGTGGCATTTGAGGTTTTAAAAGGGGTTTTATTCCTTAAAAAGGAATTGGTTCGAACCAGGTATCATGTTCCATCACCACAAGGGTTCAGGAAGGGAATGGACATGGACATGTACAATGTTTTATTAACAGATCATCATATATATAGTCAATGCATTACAGTAGAGACAGATGCAGGAGGCGTAACAGCTGAGAGAAACGAGATAAGAACATATGTACGTAACAGAAGGCGTGCATGAGGGCGTACACGGAGGTGTGTGCTAGACAACGTCACTTGAAACGTATCACAGGTGGGTGGATCCATAGGAGAATCCTGCAGTGTTAGCAGAAATATGTGGCAGAGATGCGCGCGCAGCAGCATGACGTGTAATTGACGTGGGACTGGAGGGTGAAGGGGACTTGACATTTAGCCCTACGTGAGGAGACAGAAGTCTGGGGTGTCAGAACAACCTAATCCCAAATCATATCTAATATCTTGTGTTTGAGGAACTGTATTATCTAGAAGGAAAGGTCTCTCGGGCAGAGGCTATTCTATACTGACTGCTAGTGCGTGCATATGCGACTACGTGTCTACATGAGATGCGAGGGGCCATGGGCCTACCATGGTAACAGGAGCTATGAATTACTTGCATGGAGACAGTGAGGCCGGGCCCTTTGCTCTGCAGCTGGGAAGGATGTTTTCCTAAACTACTAGACAGGAATGTATTTTCGAGGAGCGGAGCAGATAACATGAAGGCTGAATACAGTCTTGGCAGGCAAGCAGGCCGAGCCAGGCACCGCTCGCCGCACAGGGAGTAAGGCAGAGGTCAGGAAGCAGCAGACTGTAGGTTTCAGAAACAGAAGGCAGAAAGGGCTTGATGGCAGGAATCAGGGCCTAACTCGCCAGAGCTAGAAAAACATGAAAGTGTACCAGGTAAAGACGTTGGCAAGGCACACTTAGGAACCGAATATCCGACCCATTCATGGTGGATCTGAAAGAGGACATGTTAACGTTGGACGCAAATGTATTTGCGTCTTCATAGCTGGAAGTGGAGGGAACATACATGTACTTGAAGCACGTACATGGAGCCGGTGGGGTCTACGTTAGGGGACACAATTGACCATGAAAATTCATATTACCTCATTCCCTCCTTGTCCCCTACGGACCCTTCATGATATATCAATCCTCATTAATCTATCAATCTGTTCATGTAACATCATTTGCTCTTCTTACGGCGTTTTGAATGAGGACTTGAATGAGGAATACATGATGTGGCGCACAAGCCGCAAATCGCTGGCCCACATTGCAGACATAGGCAACAACTGAATACTATAAGAAGGGCAATACCTAGGAAGGATAGGACCTTCCATCCCCAGGCTGACAACACGCTCCAGAACCAACCGGACCAAGTCCAGGTGCCTGGATTCTGGTGTATCTGACTTGCAATCTTGTGAAGACGGGTTATGGCTCTATATACTGATGGCGCGTTTTCTGGAATGAAAACACAGCAGCTCGATCCGATGACTCTACAAGCTCCTCCCCTATCGGCCAGGATGACGTCAAGGACGAGACGATTTTGAAGAACAACAATCCGCATAGCAGACTGCTCCTCTGTTAAGTTACCTAGGGCGGAAGTAGTTTCATTCACTACTGCTTCGAGGGTTCTGGTTAATTTTCGTATCAATTTACTATTAAAGACAGCACCTAAGTAGGGAAAGAAACCTTTATTGAAGACTGTGTATTGTTCCCATGCCGTTTCAGTGTAGTCGACAATCGGGAGATCTCTCTGTGGTCTATTGTGTACTAGATGGGTATCCCTATGGTAATCAGGAGGGGCAGAAGGAATGCAATGTAACAGGTGCCATCCCAATCTAGAGGTAAGCGTATATATGCAGTATGACCACAAATGAAGTAGGAATGACGGGAAGCTTTAAACGCAGACTTGCCCTTATCACTGAATTCGATCACAGTAGTACATTTACTATGACCCAGGTGTACTGAACCATTCTTTCTGACACATAATTCACCTTTGACTGGTAGTACGGACATGGCGGGCAAGACTGGTTCGGCTTCGGATTCAACATTCAGAATCATGAGGTTAAGTGTAAAGTTACCTAATCCATATACTTCATTTTCTAGATCAGTCCCTGTCCTTTTTGGAAGACCCTCCTTGTCAGGGAAACATACTTTATGCAGAACTGTGTTCAGATTTCCCCATACCCAGTTGCCCTGGTAAACTACGGAATTGGAATCTAAGGAATTAATTAAACTAAACCATGCACCACAGGAACCATTGTGTGTGAACGGGTACGGGAAGAGGGGCAGAACTCCCTTGTATTTCTGATAGGGAGGGAGTCGGCCACATATCCACCAATTGGTAGCATTGCTGGTCTGATGGGAATGATGTAACATACTAATGAATGTGTTGTTGCGCAGCGCAAGTCGGTAAGATAATTCGTGCGGGGGCAGTTCACTGAAAGAGTGTTCGGCAGTGACATTGAAGGGAGAATGTGCACGCTTGAAAATAGGGTAATATACATGCAACAGTGTACTTGCAGCAATAATCAAAAGACTTAGAAAAAACATAATCAATAGTGTCACTATACAGTGGCTGCGAAGAGATTTGCAATATTCACGTTTCTTGAGCTGTTTCTGTCTATCTCTCTCTCTGTTGGGGTCTAGGGGATACATGTCAGAAACTCGTCTAACCGATTCACCTAGGGGAGGACTTAAACAATTAAACTGTCTGACTTGCTAGACCTCAGTTTTAATTTATATTCTTGAGAAGAAGTTTTCTCGACCAAGGGGAGTTTTGAGTCAGTCTGTGGAGGAGGGCCGGGCTGGGAGGCTAGGTCTGGCGTTAGTCCATGACATTTTTTTATATGACTCGAATGAAGCCAACCCTTGCGGCCCTCGACTTTTATCGCTGTCCTTGTGGTCAAAAGTACTAGTCTTGGTGCTTGCCAGCGGGGCTCCAGCGGACTTCTCCTGTCGAAGTTCCTGATAAAAACGAGGTCTCCCGGAACCACTTCATGCGGCTTCACCTCGGTGTTGTCGGGAAAGGCTGCAGCAACCTGTGAACGACATGATTGTAGTGCAGACATCAAAGAAGCAAGGTAATCTGTCAGCATATTACAGTCAACATCGGTAATTTTGCGAGGCAGAGGCGTCCCCCACATATTCGGTGGCCTACCAAAGACCACCTCATACGGGGATAGCCCTGTTCTGGAGTGTGCGACCATTCTCATGTAAAAGAGTGCGACTGGCAAAGCTAATATCCAGTCGACCCCTTTCTCTCTACAAATCTTGGCAAGGCAAATTTTCAGAGTCTGATTATGACGCTCCACGAGGCCTGCTGCCTCGGGATGTCGGACACAATGGAACTTCCATTGGTAGCCGAGCAGGAGAGATACCTGCTTCATAAGCTCGGACGAGAATGGCTGACCGTTATCGGAGTATACGATGCGGGGCAAACCATATCTGGGGAAAAATTCACGAACCAGCTGCTTGGCAGTGGTCGGCGCAGTGTAATCTGGGACTGGATATGCTTCTGTCCAACGGGGGAGTGCACATACAACTACGAGGACATATTTGAATCCTCGACAACGTTCCATCTGGATATAATCCATCTGGAGGACTTCAAAAGGGTGATCGGGAGGATGAAATCCACCTTGCTCTACGGGAATGCTTTTACCTGGATTGAACTGACAACAGATCATGCAAGTACGCACTTTCTGTTTGGCTGCTGCTCGTAAATGTTTATTGAACCAGAGGTGTTGAATACTGTCTAACATGGCTTTTTCTCCTAAATGTGCAGGACTGTGTACTGTGTTAATGATTACTTGGACCATAGAGTCAGGGAGAAACCATGTAGATTTTCCCTTCGTCATCCATCCCTGATCTGTCTGGACCCCTCCTAGTTCAATCCATTTCTTGATTTCGTCTGGTGTAGCATGTGTCTGTATGTCAATTACATCTAGAGCGGGATCCTTAACTGTCATGCAATGTGTCAGTGTCTGGACTATTGTCTTTGTCAGATCAGTTGTGTGAGTCTGAGCTGTATGCTTGGCTGTTCGGTCTGCCAGGTCGTTACCCTGGGAAATTGTATCTGTGACTTTTGTATGTGCCTTGCACTTCATGATGGATATTGCTGTAGGCAGATGTATTGCATCTAACAGAGTTTGAATGAGGGGACCGTGCTGAATTTTGGCTCCGTGAGAGGTCAAAAAACCTCTCTCTCGCCATAATACACCGAAGTCGTGTACAACTCCGAATGCATAACGTGAATCTGTGTATATGTTAACTCTCTTGTTCTTTGCTTGAATACAGGCTTGAGTCAGAGCGATGAGCTCTGCTGCTTGGGCTGACAGGGTGTCAATACAATTTGTTTCTATGACTTCAGTTTCTGTCGTGACTGCGTAGGCGGCCACTAATTCTCCTGTACTTGTTCTCATGCATGAACCATCCACATAAAGTGTCAGGTCTGGATCTGGTAATGTGGTGTCTGTCAAGTCTTGTCTGGGTTTCGTCGTAATGGTAATGACTTCAATACAATCATGTGCCAATGGGTCTGTTTCACTTAATGGCAAAAGTGTAGCAGGGTTCAATGTGTTGCAACGTCTGATTTCTATGTGTGGCTGAAACAATGTCAATTCATAACCTGTCAGTCGTGCTATAGTCAAGTGCTGGGTCTGTGTTCGGTTTAAAAGAACTTCCACGGAGTGTGGAACTTGTACTGTCAATTGATGTCCTAACACTATGGAATCACTTTGTCTGATTGCTAGAGCTGTCGCTGCTACTGATTTCAAGCACGCAGGCAGAGCCTGGGCTACTGGATCCAATGTACTAGAAAAATAAGCACACGGTTTGTGTGAACCTGCTTGATCCTGAGTGAGTACTGACAATGCGGTACCTTCACGTTCTGTGACAAAAAGTGCTAAAAGGCTTGCTGTAACATGGTGTCGCTAAAACTGGTGCTTGACATAAGGCTTTCTTTAAGTCATCAAAAGCTTGTGTGTGTTCCTGAGTCCAAGGGAGGGCAGTCGATGTCACTGCCTCCTGGGTTGTCAACTGTATGAGTGGTTTCGCTAGAAATGCATACTGAGGAATCCATTGTCTACAGTAAGAAGTGAGGCCTATAAAGGCTCGTACCTCCTTTTGTGTCTTGAGTTGTGACATGTTTACAATTAACTGGATGCGGTCAGGTGTTAGCTGTCTCCCCCCTTTGGACAGCAAGTGCCCAAGGTAAACAACTTGCTGAACACAGAATTGCAGCTTCGAAGGGGACACCTTGTGTCCCTTGTCAGCCAGGAAATGTAAAACCGTCAGTGACGCTTGCTCACATTCAGGTTCGCTGCGGGCGGTGATCAGTAGATCATCGACATACTGTAACAGGGCAGTGTTGTCAGGCATGTGTATACTGTCTAGTTGTCTTTTCAGCGCTTGGCTATAGATGCTGGGGCTTTCTGTGAATCCTTGAGGTGCGCGTGCAAATTTGAAGCTTCGACCATTTAAACAGAATCCGAAAAGGTATTGGCTTTCCGAATCAATGGGAACACTAAAGAAGGCGTTCTTCAGATCAATTACAGTAAAGAACGTTGCTTCGGAATCAATGGCAGTCAATAGAGACGAGATATCTGGGACCACGGGATATTGTGGTACAATGCATTTATTCAATTCGCGCAAATCGATAACTAATCGATAAACAGGAGGTGCATTTGGATCAGTACGTTTAAGAATTGGAATGATGGGGGAGTTACATAGATTCAAGTCGGTTTCTACAACCACTCCTTGTGCAATGAGCTCGTCAATGATTTTCAGTAAAGCCGCTACAGCATCTGGAGGTAACTTGTATTGTCGGATTCGTGGTAAGACTACTCCTGGTCTGAGTGTGACTCGATATGGTGTAATGTGCATACAACCTACATCAGTGGGGCCTTGTGCCCATAAATGTGCAGGAACATTCTGTAATATGGGATCAATATCTCTCAACACATAGTGACCCTTAAAGTCACGTAAGAACAATCTTACTCCTTCCGGAGAACAGCAAATAACAGCTCCTAGAGCTTTCAGTGTCTTGATACCTAACAAGTTTTCTGGACATGATTTCGTTAATAACAAATCTGTAGTGCGAGACAACGGACCAACTAAAAGAGGTACTGGTTTCGATACTTCATTTACAATAGGTTTGCCTGAAAATCCAAGGGAAACATTCTGGGAGCCTGAGAGGGGTGCCCCTGGAACCTCATCATGACTTATCGTTGTTCTGCTTGCCCCTGTATCAATCAAAAACTTTCTATCTTTTCCTAACACTTGGCTATGTACATAAGGACCCTCTTGATCTACAGGAACCTCAATAAGGGGCAAGCCAACTTCCCTCTCTAGGCCGTTTCATGTGTATCGCTGATAATCGGGATAATCTGTTTGTGCATACTGGTACATCTGTTGCGTGGCATGTTGTGTTGCGGCAATGGGTTGTGGCTGTGGTACTGCTACGGTCTGTACTGTCTGTTGTGAAGCTTGCATAGGCTGGATATTCTGTGGTACTTGTTGTTGGACCTGGTCCTGTCTAGGACGACGCAGTCTTTCTTTAGTTTTACCTGTAGCTATATTGTGTTTCAAAACTGCACAATCGTTTATATAGTGACCTGGCTGTTTACAATAGTTACATATCCCTTTAACAGGAGCTGCTGAATTATTGGACTGTGTCATGCCCTTTTTCTGACCGTCAGCTGGAACTGACTGAGCAACTAACATTTTCATTTTCGTGTCTTTCATACGTCTTTGTTCGTGATCATGTTCTTCTCTAATTCTGTTCTGGTGGTACTGTAACATTTGTAACATTTGTGAAGGGGTATTAGCTTGCCATGTGCTCTCGACTTTCAAAACACGATTCTTAACTTGGGGCAAGGAATTTTCGACCAATTTGGATACAAAAAGGTGTGGATATGACTCGCTACTTGGTTTCAGGCCACTATTAATAAAAAAACATTTCTCGAATCGGGAATAAAAATCACTAGTGTCTTCATCGGGTTTCTGTTTGCAGGCTGAGATTGCATCCCAGTCCTTCTTTTTCGTTGCTAACAAACGTGGCAATACTTGTACTAACAATCCTGGTAATGCTTTAGTTTTGTCCCCAAGCCCTAGGCCTGGGGTTCGAGTATTTTCTTCGTTCTCTAATTCAGCCCAATCAATCTTTTGCTCTCCCACCTCCCATTCTTTTTCTTTGAGTTTCTCGTAAATACCGGCAGGCAGTAAAACTTTCAATATTTTCATGATGTCAGGATAGGTATAATCACCCATGAGTAACATGTCTTTTATTTCACGGTGAAAACCTGCTGGGTCTTTGTCATGACTAGGCACTAATTTCTTCATTTCCAATAGTTCAATTTTTGTTATGGGCGTGTACACAAACACACGTCTAAAGGTATTATCATCATTCCTAACTGGGTGTACTTCTCGCAAGGGATTCTGTCTGTCTATGTAATACATTTTTCTTTCTACGGGTGGGGCTGGAGCAAACTGTGTATTCAGAAAAGCATTATACCTGTGTCGATGTTCTAGAATTACTTTAATTAAGTCGGTACCTAGACCTCTCCATCTATTCGAGAGTAGTTCTATTAAAATATCAGGTAGGGGACCTGGATCAGAATGTTGGCCTTTGAACAACGTAATGAGATGCTGAATCATGTATATTCCAGCTAATTTCTGTTCATCAGGGGAAAGGTTCAAAAAGGTCTGCGCTAAGCCGTCATCATTATATTTATCAGAATTGTCAGCCCATTGTACTGCTGACCTGGCCAATTCTTGTTCATCCATGGAATCGAGTACATGGTACCCCATTCGTTCTTGAAGTATTTTATCGGTAGCCTGAAACAGATGTTCAGGAGTCTTCGGATTTGACATAGCAGTGTGAAAAAGTCTCTTACTTTCTGGACGTATTCTTTTCTTAAGGTATCTTCCCTTACCTACATATGCTATTGTCCCTTTGTCTGACTGTTGCGAGGTTTCCGCTACATCCTCTGTTTCCTCCTCCTCTTGCGAGGAGGTTGGATCGTCTAATTCAAGATCTTCGTCAGGTGCTCGATCGGCATGTATGTCTATTATTTCTTTACGGACTTTTCTAACCATATGATGTACTTGCTTTTCCTTATCATGTTTACCATCCGACATATTCTGGCTCCATCTAAACAGTCTATCCATCTCACTTTGCGGAAAACCTGCCTGATCGTGTTCTCTTATTAAGCAATTAACCAAAAATCGCATTAACAAACCTTTAGTCTCGACTTTCTGACGTGACATGGCTTCAGCAACAGACTCCGGCCCTTCTCCTGTTCTAATAAAATCATACAATTTGTCTAGATGTTCTGGCATTCCTGGAAGTAACATTAAATAGTCTGTAACGCGTCTCAAACGTAGGGACGCTAGTAACATGGGGCCTGACGTACCAGGCACTGGGTCATATCTGCAGTCTGTAAGCTCTCTTCTAAGTAGTTCGGCCGGAACGCCTTTCGGTGTCCGTGCCTTTGCTAGATCTCTCATCGTAATTCGGTGTATCTGTGGGGGTGTTTGAAAACCTCCCGTAGCACCCCCTGAACCGGAGGCTCGAGCATAACCTGACTGTCCTTGCAGTAGCTGGGTTGGGTCCTGGGCCACGCCAGTCCCAAAAGGATTTGATGGATGCAGTTGTTGAATACCGGGGGGAACAATGGGAGCAGGTGCGGGCAGCGGGCCTGGAGGAATCTGCAGTTGCAGACCTGGGAGCTGCTGCTGTAGGGGTAGGGAGCCGTCAGCCGGAGCAGGTGGTATGGGTACATGAGCAGGTGCAGAAGTATATGAGGGAGCTACATCGTCTAGATAGGGGGAAAGAAAGACGTCTTTTGTGGTCTTATGACGTACTTTAGTCGGGATCAATGGAGGGGGCAGATCCTTCGGTATTTCCGGAGTGGCCTTAGGTAAACCCTCGGCCAGAAGAGGATACATACCATTCATAAGAGTGTTTCGTTGTCGGTCTACTTGTTCTGCTTTTACTCGTATCCCCTCCTCAACTAATACGTTTTCTCGGGCCTTGTCTGAATCCTCTCTACTTTTCTCTGCTTTTCTGAGTGCTTTCTCTGTACGTCTGTGTGATTCTTTACGCCATAGTTCAATGGCATCTTTCTGTGACTGTCTGGCTTTCTTTTTCCATAATGCTTCTTCTACTCTCATGATGCAATCGGCATCCCATGTCCCAGCAGCGGGCCATCTCTGATTCTCTGCTAAATCTTTGGTGTAATCCACCCATAAATCGAGATATAATACAGCATCTAGGCCGTGTTTGTGGTACATAAAGTACCCTGGAGTGTCCCTAGGTGGAATGGGAACAGCTTCCTCTAGTATCCCTTTTCTAGTTCCTATCTGTCTTAGTTTGGAGAACAGCGGCATGTTTCAGCCGTGCTACTTGGTACTTGATACTTACTCGGACTTGGACACAATTAATACAATATACACAATAATGTAGATCGAACAATCACTCATACCACGACATTAAAACACATTTTAAACATTTTGAAAAAGGAACAACAATGACTAGAATAAAACTAACTACCTCCATACTCGATATACTGCTAAACAGTACAGATACACCGCTAAACAGTGCAGACCGGGTCTGTGTACCCAAACCCGTCTTGACCGGGCACAAATTAATGCACTCGTCTAGATGCGTCCCCAGCAACGGTACTCCCCGGGAAGCACGGAACGGAAGGCCTCGGAAACTCGACACTGGACTGGACCGGACTGGACTGGACTCGACTCGTGACGTAGGTACTTCGGAACTTCGGAACTGGTGGGCCTCTGAATACCTCGGACTTTGCTCTCTCAGCTAGGCTCTGGTCGGGATCCTCCGCACTCCTCACCTCCTCGTCTGGGTGTCGATCGCAGCCTCAGTCACCTCCGTTGGCCTGAGGGAGATACAGGAAATCCTGCGGGTACGCGTAGTTGTCCGTCCGGCTGTGGCAGGGGACCGGGCCTGCAACGCACCGCCGGCGCGTAAGGTGGGGGAGGGGTCCCTATTCGGGCGCCAATTATGTGGTAAATTTAAATTACCTATACTTAATTTATGCGGTAAAGTTCAATAGGAATAATTCAGTCAAAAATAAGAGACAGAATCCGTGGCATTTGAGGTTTTAAAGGGGGTTTTATTCCTTAAAAAGGAATTGGTTCGAACCAGGTATCATGTTCCATCACCACAAGGGTTCAGGAAGGGAATGGACATGGACATGTACAATGTTTTATTAACAGATCATCATATATATGCCCGGCCGAGGGCAGTATAACACCTCAGCTAATTTCACTAACTTCTACCCCACAAGAGGGCAACGTTTCGGAGGTCGAGGCTACAGAAAGAATTCCGGCGCCAACAACTCAAACGGTGAGTGTTATCCCTGCCGAGCAGGTGCAGATTGGCGGTCGGCTAGCGACCTTTCAAGGGGCATGGGAGGAACTTACAGAGGATGCTTGGGTATTGCAGACCGTCCGCGGGTTCCATATTGAACTCTACGACCAGCCCTATCAGGTGGGTACCCCACGACCTATAGTCTTCTCGGTGTCAGATGCTCAGTTGATAGACGAAGAGGTCAGGGTTCCTCAGCAATCTGTTTTTGGTCAACAAGCCCGGCGGCGGCCATTGGCCGGTAATCAACCTCAAGGAGTTCAACGGGTGGTTGATTTACTGACATTTCAAAATGGAGGGGATTCATCTTCTTCGGGATGTCCTCCTCCCACGGGATTGGTTGGTGCGGCTGGACCTCAAGGATGCTTACCTTGTGGTTCCGATCTATCCACTGCACTGCCGCTTCCTGCAGTTTCTTTGGCAGGAGCGGGTGTTCGAATTCACCGCCCTTCCTTTCGGTCTGTCCTCGGTCCTGTGGTGTTTCACGAAAGTGCTGCACCCCGTGGTGGAGTACCTGCGGGGGCAGGGTATACGGCTGATCGTCTATTTGGACGACATCTTATTGATTGCGCAATGTCCGGACACTTTGCTTTCCCAGCTGCACCGGACAGTGGGTCTACTGCAGGAGCTCAGTTTTATTATCAATGGGACCAAGTCGGTTCTGGTACCTTCCCAGAAAGTGGAGTTCTTGGGTTTCGTCATAGACTCCATCGAGGCTTCTCTCAGCCTTCCATCGTGGAAGTTGTCCAAAATCAGGCATGTCCTGCGGCAGACAGTAGCCAAATCCCACACGTCTTTACGGCAAGTCGCCAGGGTGGTGGGCCTCCTATCGTCTACGATCCAGGCCATCTTCCCGGGCCCTCTTCATTACAGGGCCCTTCAATGCCTCAAGGCTTACCACCCGCGCAGGGGCTTGTCCTACAACCAGAAGGTCCCCCTCTCGGAGGAGGTGAAAGAAGAGATGACTTGGTGGCTGTCACACATGGAGGCCTGGAATGGCCGGGCGATCTTCGGGTCAGTCCCAGACCTCATTATCGAGTCCGACGCCAGCAGGGTCGGTTGGGGGGCGCACTGTGGAGATTTTTCCATGGGCGGCACCTGGTCGTCAGAAGAACAGAAGTTGCACATCAACTGTCTGGAGCTTCTGGCGGGTTCTTTCGCAGTACGCTGCTGGACCAGAGTGTGGTAAATTTAAATTACCTATACTTAATTTATGCGGTAAAGTTCAATAAGAATAACTCAGTCAAAAATAAGAGACAGAATCCGTGGCATTTGAGGTTTTAAAAGGGGTTTTATTCCTTAAAAAGGAATTGGTTCGAACCAGGTATCATGTTCCATCACCACAAGGGTTCAGGAAGGGAATGGACATGGACATGTACAATGTTTTATTAACAGATCATCATATATATAGTCAATGCATTACAGTAGAGACAGATGCAGGAGGCGTAACAGCTGAGAGAAACGAGATAAGAACATATGTACGTAACAGAAGGCGTGCATGAGGGCGTACACGGAGGTGTGTGCTAGACAACGTCACTTGAAACGTATCACAGGTGGGTGGATCCATAGGAGAATCCTGCAGTGTTAGCAGAAATATGTGGCAGAGATGCGCGTGCAGCAGCATGACGTGTAATTGACGTGGGACTGGAGGGTGAAGGGGACTTGACATTTAGCCCTACGTGAGGAGACAGAAGTCTGGGGTGTCAGAACAACCTAATCCCAAATCATATCTAATATCTTGTGTTTGAGGAACTGTATTATCTAGAAGGAAAGGTCTCTCGGGCAGAGGCTATTCTATACTGACTGCTAGTGCGTGCATATGTGACTACGTGTCTACATGAGATGCGAGGGGCCATGGGCCTACCATGGTAACAGGAGCTATGAATTACTTGCATGGAGACAGTGAGGCCGGGCCCTTTGCTCTGCAGCTGGGAAGGATGTTTTCCTAAACTACTAGACAGGAATGTATTTTCGAGGAGCGGAGCAGATAACATGAAGGCTGAATACAGTCTTGGCAGGCAAGCAGGCCGAGCCAGGCACCGCTCGCCGCACAGGGAGTAAGGCAGAGGTCAGGAAGCAGCAGACTGTAGGTTTCAGAAACAGAAGGCAGAAAGGGCTCGATGGCAGGAATCAGGGCCTAACTCGCCAGAGCTAGAAAAACATGAAAGTGTACCAGGTAAAGACGTTGGCAAGGCACACTTAGGAACCGAATATCCGACCCATTCATGGTGGATCTGAAAGAGGACATGTTAACGTTGGACGCAAATGTATTTGCGTCTTCATAGCTGGAAGTGGAGGGAACATACATGTACTTGAAGCACGTACATGGAGCCGGTGGGGTCTACGTTAGGGGACACAATTGACCATGAAAATTCATATTACCTCAAGAGACTCAGCAAAGTTGTGTGTACTGATGAAGATGGACAATGTGTCGGCAGTTCGGTACGTGAACCATCAGGGGGGCTCGAGATCCCGTGCTCTGGCGAATTTGGCAAAAGAGTTCTGGGATTATTGTCTGGACCACCACGTTTCTGTGACTGCAGAGTAATTGCCGGGCCAGGCCAACCAGGTTGCAGACTGGCACTCCCAGATACCTTCGGGACTCCAGTCTGTGGATGTTGGATGTTCAAGTCTTTCGATGGCTGAACAATCTGTGGGGTCCTTTCTCGGTGGACCTGTTCGCATCTCGCTTGGACCAGCAACTTCCGAGGTTCTTCAGCTGGAGGCCGGATCCACTGGCAGAAGCCACGGACGCTTTCCTCCAGGACTGGAGCCAAGAGAGACCCTTTGCGTTTCCCCCCCTTTTCGATGGTGGTGCGGACGGCGGCTCAGGTTCGCCGGCAGGTGGTGGACCTGGTTCTGGTGACGCCGCTCTGGAGGTATCAAGTTTGGTATCCAGTTCTTCTGGAACTTTCTTGGGATTCTCCAATCCTACTCCCCCGGTTTCTTCACCTGCTTCTCAATCCGGATCGGGAGCCGCATCATCTCATCATTCAGGGCTCTCTCGCCTCATGGCATGGAGGCTTTCAGGAGACGTTGGTCGCTCCCTGGCCTTTCGAGATCCGCTGAAGGGCTTTTGTCCAAGGCCTGGGCAGTCAGTACGTCGAAGCGCTAGAGATCCGCTTGGTCTAAGTGGGTACGTTGGTGGCGTCGACGGGATTTGGATCCCTTGGTCGCGGGAGTTGTTCCCATCTTGAATTTCTTGGCGGAACTGGCCATGGATGGGTTTGAGTACCGCACAATTAACGCTATGCGTTCAGCTATCTCGGCGGCACATCATCTGGTTGACGGTTCACCGGTTGGGGTACATCATTTTGTGCGCAGGCTTTTGCGGGGTATCCGGTTGTCATTGCCTCCGGAACCGCGGTACTCCGTCCTTTGGGACGTCAATGTGGTGTTGAACCTTTTTCTATCCTGGCAACCTAATAGGTATCTGTCCTTGAAGGAACTCTTGGCAAAGTTAGCAATGCTTTTATGCTAAGTATGTTGCCGGAGAGTGTCAGATGTGAGTGCTTTGGATGTCTCGGCACGTGTTTTTGCGCCGGATGGGGTCACTTATACGATTAGCCGCCGCACGAAGTCGGCTTCCAGAACCATTTCGTACCCGGCTTTTGTGGACGTTCCGAAATTATGTGTTGTTCAATGTCTAAAATCTTATGAAGATATGACTTGGGACATTCGCCCTCCGGGCGAGAGACAATTGTTGATTGCTTTAAGAAAACCACACCATGCGGTCTCTTCCCCCCACCATAGCCAGGTGGGTGCGCTGGATCATGCAAGAGGCAGGAATTGATCCCAAGCGTTTCGGAGCTCACTCCGCCAGAGGGGCCATGGCCTCTAAGGCTTTCTCAGTAGGGGCTCGTTTGGAGGATTTAATGCGGGCCGCTGACTGGTCCTCGGATTCCAACTTTAAGAGGTTTTACTTTAAGCCGGAGGTGGATATTGCTCATTTGGTGGTAAGTAAGCTTTGAACTAGCATAATCTGAGCCTCCGGTCCTGCCATAGAATCGAACTTTGCCTAGCTTACGTAACGGTAAGTTTCAATTCTATTAAGGACATGGAGGCGAGGATTATCCCACCCAGGACATCTTCGAGTGACATCCCACCCGTATGTCAATACATAATCCGGTTTTAATGGTTAACTCCTGTTGTTGGAATTGGTCAATGTTGTTCTTTAAATTCGGCTGTAAGCATAGATGTCTTCCGTTACAATGCTTACGCTGTTTTTATGTTTTCTGCTAGGAAATGACAGTTCCAAGCAAGACCAGTAAGATGAGAGTGTAATTCATGCGACGAAAGAGAAGGAACACTGAGAAGGGACTCCCTATCTATTGGCTATGGACATAATGGAAGGACTGCGTGGAGACCGACCACGTTGGAATGATGGGAGTTGTAGTTTCCAGAGACATTTTTTCTGATAGTGTTTAGGGATAATGCTTTACTATTTGTTGTTGTATAAGCATTTTTTCTATGTAAGCTTTTCTGAGGCTGCTGTGTTTTTGGATTGTAATAAATAGCGGAGAAAGAAAAGCATAATCCTCGCCTCCGTGTGCTTAATAGAATTGAAACTAACCGTTACGTAAGCTAGGCAAATTTCGATTCAACACTAATCCTTTATGGGTTCCAGAGTGTTGTGCTACTCGCCAATAAAGCGTTTCAACACCCCTTCAGGGTTACAAGCGCTATATAAATGCAAACCTTTTTCCCTTTTCTGCCCCTCCCCAACCCTTCTCAATCCAAATAACTGACTAACATATCCATCACTAAAATTACTTTCATGTTTCACCATACTAATTCAACATTAATCCTTATGGGTTTCAGAGTAGCGTGCTACTCGCCAAAAAAGCGCTTCAAAACCCCATCAGGGGTAGCAAGCGCTATATAAATACAAACCTCTTTCCCTCTTCTATCTCGCCACCGACCCTTCTCTATCTGAATAACTGAATAACATATCTACCACTCAAATGACTTCATATTTCACTATACTAATTTTCAACACTATTCTTTTATTGGTCCCGGAGTAGCGTGCTACTCGCCAGAAAAACGCTTCAACAACCATCGGGGGTAACAGGTGCTATGTAAATGCAAATCTTTCTTCCCCTTCTATCCCTCAGCTATCCTTCTCACTCCATATAACTGACTAATATCCACCACTCATATTATTTTCATATTTCACCATACTAATTCACCACTAATCTTTTATTGGTTTCCGGAGTAGCGTACTACCCGCCCCCCGCCCACCCCCCCAAAAAAAGTGCTTTAACACCCCATCAGGGGTAACCAGTGCTATATAAATACAAATCTTTTTTCCTCTTTCTGCTATCCTTCTGAATCTAAATAACTGACTAACTTATCCACCACTTAAAATTACTTTCATGTTTCACTATACTAATTCAACATGAATCCTCTATGGGTCACGGAGTAGCGCGCTACTCGCCGAAAAAGCGCTTTGACGCCTCGTCAGGGGTAGTAAGCACTATATAAATGCAATTACAATACAATACAATACAATTGTGATGGCAAAGATAAGGGGTTACCCTTTCTAGGAAAATTTCACTGTGCTTTGGGCCCTGCCAGGCTATAGAGTACAGTGTTTATTTCCAGCATATTTAGGTGAAAAGGTAAATCTGAGATTAGATGTCAAGTTATCCTAGGTCCACAGCTAAAACATATCTACTGGACCAGGGACTACAGCAGTAGGTGGTTACTGGGAGATGTGTGTGACGAGGAATTGCTAGTTACCATTTGTATTTCAAAGCTCAGGGTTTCATTCCATTTGAGTATTTTATTTTTTGGAGGTTTATTAAGTGATTTGCCCCAAGTTACAGGATGTTGAGCCAACACATGGACTCAAACCCAGTTCTCCAGCTCCATAGTCAGCAGCTCTGGCCATAATGCCACTTCCTCTCCCCTACACCAGAGATGTTCATTTTCTAAACTTAACTCTCAAACATAGCGAGGGGCGTGGCCAAGCTACGGACCAAGATTGATCCGTAGTTCTGGAGCCCCGTCGAACTCCCAGATAATTTGGCCGCCCGGGTGGCAACAGCGTACCATAAACGTCGGCTGGGATGCGGGCAG
Organism: Lissotriton vulgaris; assembly: GCF_964263255.1. NCBI lineage: Eukaryota > Metazoa > Chordata > Amphibia > Caudata > Salamandridae > Lissotriton > Lissotriton vulgaris. Next base: position 615,743,434 of record NC_141695.1, on the reverse strand, counting down.
GCACAGAACCCGCCCAGCTGCACAGATGTTCCATTAATAACTAACTCAGGCCTTGACTTGAGGCAGTAGCCAGGGACTAGAGTGGCCCACCAGGCCGACCTTCGGTGAGTTTGCCTTGGCACTTGCTTTCACTGGACCCCCTCATCGGGCTACAAGGAGAAGCAGAAGAGACATTGGCACGCCAATGATCTGACTCCGAGGCCGGAACTGTCTGAAGACCGCGCGGGGAGGGATCGGGCGACGCCTTCATACGGTCCACAGATGAGCCCGCTCGGCAACCCCCCGGAGGCCCCATGGTGACAGGGTCCACGGGTGAACCTGGTGGGAGGCCGCCTGGTCGTGTCAGTGCGGCATGCCTTGGCGTTCTCCTGGTCCCCCCAACCCCTGCTTTAACAACAGCTCCCTTTGCTGCTGCGTGCTTCGTCACCATTTGGGCACGCCACGCCATGACCGGGGCCTGCTCGCTGGGATGATCTGAGTAGAATGACTACACAGTCCTATAAGTGTTTTGGAAAAAGGGGACCCCTATATTCTACTGTTACACTTGCTATACATAGGGAAGAAATTAGTTTAGAGAAGGTCTATAGCCAAGTGACACAATCAACAAGTAATTTTCTGATTATATAAAGTTCATAGTTAACATGACCCAGATATAAAGTCCAACTGTATGCAAAACCATCAAGCATTAGATCTTTAAGATTTTATTTTATTGGTATATAATATATATATATTGATTATTTCTTCGAAGGTGCAAATATTTGTTTTTTTCTTTTCTTTTCTCTTCTGTTTTGTTTTGTTTTGTTTTCTTATGATTATTTTTTGATATGACAACATTCAATTAAAATCACATTAGAAAAAGTACATAATCAATAGACATGAAACTATACAAATTGTTGAAGGCAAAGCGGTAGATAACACTACGCACGTTTCGGCTCTTGAGCCTTCTTCAGGTGACCGTCTATTGTTCTGTAAATAGTAAAGAAATACATATATCAATAAAACTACAAGACAGACATAATATATACAGCAGACTTAGACAAATGTACAGAATATATAAATTTATTTAGCTTTAAATCTTCATTAGAGCAGCAAAGTGAGAACATTGTTTAGTAAGTATGTCTTCCAAGTACAAATGTATTTCATTAAATTTTAAATTCTGTACCTTATTGTGTATTACCTTTCTAATTACATTTTTTCGTAGATTATGGGTACATAGAATGTATGTCAAGAATGAGCATTCATTAAACGTAACAGTTTTGACACTCTCTGAATTCAGTATACATAATGACATTGAAAAATGACATTCTTTGATTGTAGCAGGACTACGGGAACAGACCACTTTCTTGATGTAGGAGAAAAACATGTTCATAGACTGTAGGAACATCACATGACACAATCAGTGATTGACAATGTGACTAAGTGGCTACCAGTTATAATTCTGAATATTAATGCATACAATACATAAACTATTTGGGGATAGCGTAAAAATACTAGGATATACTTACAATAATTGATTGATTGATAGACCCAGACCTGATAATTGGCGTAGATGTTATAAGTCAGTCGTTAATAAGGGCTTCTTGATATCTATAGATGTGACATAACATGGCATTAGTTATTGTAATGGCTTAAAATAGCCCTGGTAGAAGAAAAGCTATAATTTAGATATCAAGAATTAGTTTCTAAGGAGTCAATCTTGATGACCATAGACGGTATAATGTATAGTATGTTGCTGTACCTTTCGAACGTAGGTAGATGAAAACGATGTTGCGGACATTAGTTGTAGCCGTAGAGAGGCGAAGTTGATATCTATCAAACAGTGAGCAAGTATTACTAATTAATATTTTCATAAAAAGTGAGAAGAAACTAAAAAATATAGTAATGTGATTTGGTTACCTAAAAATCAATACTTGTGATCCTGTGGGATATTTGTCGCGATATTGACACTGAGGGTAGTATAATTTGTTCTGACTTAAATGGAGTTTTTAATGATATCTATTAAGGCAAAAGAGGAACAGGAAAAGAACAGATTAAGCCTCAATCTTCGGATATATGACAACTATTGTGAATACAATCTCAATGTGTATTTACCTCCACATTTGGGTTTCACTTCAAGTAGTGGAAGATGATGATGGATGGTAAGTTCGAAGGAATTGTCAAGTCTAAAAGCAAACCATATATAAGAATATGTATTCAATGGATTTATCAAAGTTGAAAACATATATCTATGTTTCAAAAGAATAGATAAAAATTACCTAAGGATAGACTGTGAATAACTTCCCAGGAGCAAGGATCTATGTAGTACAAGATTTTCACACTTCCATATCTATAGATAGAACATATATAAGACATAGTAGAACAAGAGGCTATACCGCTTACTAGATGATCAGTAAGGCAGAGACTTGGGCAGCATGAATAATCGATCAAACGCTAAAAACAGGGAAGTAATGGACATGTAGGTATTTGTAGAATGGAGAACCTGTCCATAAAGTTGTTTAAATATGTTGCTGTCTAATGCAGAATTGATAGTATATTATGCGCCAAGTAGATGAAAATGTCCCTGTATGTATTTAACCATTTTTCAATGTCATTATGTATACTGAATTCAGAGAGTGTCAAAACTGTTACGTTTAATGAATGCTCATTCTTGACATACATTCTATGTACCCATAATCTACGAAAAAATGTAATTAGAAAGGTAATACACAATAAGGTACAGAATTTAAAATTTAATGAAATACATTTGTACTTGGCAGACATACTTACTAAACAATGTTCTCACTTTGCTGCTCAAATGAAGATTTAAAGCTAAATAAATGTATATATTCTTTACATTTGTCTAAGTCCGCTGTATATATTATGTCTGTCTTGTAGTTTTATTGATATATGTGTTTCTTTACTATTTATAGAGAAATACACGGTCACCTGAAGAAGGCTCAAGAGCCGAAACGCGCGTAGTGTTATCTACCGCTTTGCCTTCAACAATTTGTATAGTTTCATGTCTATTGATTATGTACTTTTTCTAATGTGATTTTAATTGAATGTTGTCATATCAAAAAATAGAACAAAACAGAAGAGAAAATAAAAAAATATAAATATTTGCACCTTCAAAGAAATAATCAATATATATATTATATACCAATAAAATCAAATCTTAAAGATCTAATGCTTGATGGTTTTGCATACAGTTGGACTTTATATCTGGGTCATGTTAACTATGAACTTTATATAATCAGAAAATTACTTGTTGATTGTGTCACTTGGCTATAGACTCGAAACGATCGGCAGGCAACATTTTTAAAAAAAAACTGGCATGCAGGGAGGGAAACCCGGTAACACTACATATTAAAAAGTGGCAGCCGTTCTGAGAAACCCACTTGGGGAAGGGGATCGATATTGGGTCTGATGAAGTAACTCAGCAGTCCTAACCACCCATGACAAGGCGGGGATGGATCAAGCACGGCAGCCATACTCAAGATCTGCACTCTCACACGCCCCTCTCCTCCGACTGCGATACACTGTGCAGACCCTGTGGGGCATTACATCCCCATCGTCCGTGGAGATCCTAAACAAAGGAAGCTACAATTTGAAAAACCGGCGAGGGGGTGGAAATAGTCGGCCCAAACATGGCTGAGGGAGGTGATACCGCTGGCCTGCCACTGGCCAACCCACAGGGCACAGAGACGCTAATGGCAGAACTTAGAGCGGGCTTCAGAGCCCTGGACAAACGTTTTGATGCACTGGATAAGCGCCTGGACAAAATAGGGGCCAGGCTTGATCAACATGTAGGCTGGTGACTGTGGAGGGCAGGATCTTAGACCTGGAGGACGGTTCTGCACAAATCACCAAAAGACTGGCAAGAATGGAGAAGGTACTCCAGACCATCACCCTCAAGAATGAAGACCTGGAGGCCAGGGGAAGATGAAACATCGTCTGCATCCTAGGTGTCCCGGAGTCTACGAACACAGGCCGCCTAGATGAGTTTGTGGAGGGCCTCCTGATCGACTTTTTCTGGACTTGACTCCTTTACTGTAACTAGAAAACCAAAAACAGAGCACAGCACCAATAGAAGTACCAACTGACCACCAAAAAGTCAGTAACTAAACTAAATAGCTTGTGTTGGTGGACTCTACAACACTTAGTTGCAATTTTAAGCCTTGAGAAAGTCGTTTATAGACGAAACACGAGTTTGCTGGGGAAGTTCTACAACTACGTGTCAACTTGTTTAAATAAATAGATGCTATTTATGTTCTTGCCATTTGGGTTGTTTTGAGTCATGATGTACTTGAGCAATTAAAACACATTACTGACTTTTTGTTGGTCAGTTGGAACTTCTATTGGTTCTGTGCTCTGTTTTTGGTTTTCTAGTTTGTACTTGCATGGAGAACTTTCCTTTCTGCACAGGGGGACACTGTGGACACTGTGGATGGCACAGTGTTAACATTGAGCATGCCACATGACATATTAGAATATACTTGTGCAATACGTCAACAGAGGAGCTGAGTGTTCTCTTAGTTACTACTGCCATCACTCTGATATTATCCTTTACTGTACCTTTGTTGTTGAAAGAGCACATCACACCCATGGGCCCTGTCCCAACCCGGGCTTCCCTCCTCGTCCGATTCTGGCATGACTCAACTTTAAAGATCTGGTCACAGCATTGCGTATGGCCTGGGAAAGGGGGTCCTTTAAATGGCAGGGGTCATCAATCTCACTATATCCCGACTTCACTGCGATGTTATAGGAGGCTTGTAGGAAATGTGCCACGGTCAAAATTGCCCTGCGCAATGCCAGCCTAAAATATGGGATTCTGTATCCAGCACGATTAAAGGTAGACTTGGGAGGCAGATCCAGGATTTTTGATTCACCTACAGAGGCGCAGGAATTCCTCGGATCTCGTACTACCTCTGGGAGGCCAAGACCGTCCCCTTCTCTAGATAGATCTCCCTGGGTGTCGGACTCTGCCACTAGCATGGACTTGTTCACTGCCAGCTAATGGACTGAATGTACCCCTATTTTCTGATAAGTATCGCCAGCGTTCCGCATTATAATGCAATGTATAGCGCATTTGCCGCCAGGGTAGTGGCTTAAGCCATTATTTCATGTATTACACACCATGTACAACTGTGGATTAGGCATAGCGTTGCCCCACCTCCTCTCCCCCTAGTGCTTTGACACCTTTAATCTATTAGTTTCACTAGAGTTTTTAAGTAACTAATGTTCACAATTCTGTTTGGGTTTTGGGATTTCCTCTACGAAGAGGATATGGGGATGGGAGGGGGACAGGTGGGGTTTAGGTTATTGAAATATTTCCTTTCACATCTTTCTTTTAGACTTACGCACAAATTGTAAATTTTCACTGTAGGTCCACCACCAGATTGGATCTAAGTAGGGATTATGGAACATAGGGCTAACACTGATGTCCTGGAACATACGAGGGATTAAAGATACACATAAATGCAAACAAGAATTGAACTATCTACAGCGCCTTCAAGTTGACGTTGCCTTCCTCCAGGAGACTCATCTGTCCCATACCTCCCCAGACGTTGATGCAAGTTGGGGAATAATACCAATACTTTGCAGGCTATAGCACATATGCAAGGGGGGTCTCGATTTTAATCCGTAAGAGGCTGCTATTTAAAGCAGTCAAGGTATATGCAGACCAGGCAGGCAGATATTTGCTATTCAAGGGGTGGTTTTTAGGAAACACCATACTCCTGGTTAACGTTACGCCCCAAATGTCGATGATCCGAATTTCTTTGTGGAGCTCCATATAGATTGAAAGGTGCAGAATAGATATGATTGGGGGGGATTTTATGAAATCCACAACTGGACAGTACAGCCACAACTCCTGATGTGAAACCTAAGGCCAGGCGCATGCTGACAAGCTTGAGGGAAACATACCAGTTGTCCGATGCCTGGTTACATTTGTATCTAGATAAGCCAGCATACACACACAACTCCACCCCGCACAACACGTTGACCCGACTGGACTACTGGCTACTCTCCCCAAGCGTGACCATATGCGATTAAACACCTTCCACATACCCTGTCAGATCATGCCCTGGTTTTGCTCCATTTACGGGTCCCGGGGACAGGAGGGATGGCGAGACAGTGGAGATTTCCGGAGATGGCCCTGCGAGACCCAGTATTCGAGGCTGAACTAAGCTCAGCCATTGTAGAATATTTAGAAATTAACACTAACACAGTGAAAACCAAGGCCACATTAAGCGTACATAAGGGGGTGTGCATTTCAAAAGGTGCGGGGTTACTTAAACATTTACGCCGTACACTGTCACGGATCAAAGCCCAATTAGTGGCCATAGATTCCGACCAGGCGACATTACAGACCACATCCGGTTTGCAACGTCGGGCTGCAGTACCGGCTGAATTTCATGCAGCGACAGAGCTCTAATCCCATTTTTTGGGGAAAAACGCTGTAGCCAGGAGATCTGGGGAGAGTACACGTCCATGGATGCGCACCCTAGCTAGGCTTATACAACCCATCAGGGGTCAGACGTGCATAAGAAGTTTACTCCGGCTCGATGGTGAACCTATTTTGGTCAACTCTGGCATAGAGGACTGGGTGTTATCATACTACAAAGACTTGTACACTTCAAGAGTCTCCTCGGATGCCTCGGCCAGCAATAGTCATCCGAATAAAGTGGCACGGGTCTGGCTCGAAGCAGCTCACAGGGATTTCTTAGCGGAACCCTTCATGGTAAAAGATGTTGTCCAAGCAATAGAGGCCATGGATGTCTCGAAAGCACCTGGTCTTGACGGGTTCTTGGCTGCATTTACAAGGCGTTCAAGAAAACACTGGCCCCTCATCTCTTTGACGTTCATCAGAAAGCCATAGAATCCTGTGAACTTCCACCAACAAAGCAGGAAGCGGATATCACACTCCTCCCCAAGACAGGCAAAGATCCACTACAGTGCGGCTCCTATAGAACCCTATTGTTATCGAATTTTGATTACAAACTTTTGGCCAAAATGTTGGCCACCAGGATCTCCTTGATTGTTGATCAGATGATATCCCTGGCCCATGCGGGCTTCATCCCGCAAAGATCCACTAATCTTAATCTACGTACATTGTTCGCTACCCTTTACAGGATTGCACCCTCAGTCCCAGCGGCAGCGATCCTCCTGGACGCCGAGAAGGCCTTTGATTCACTGGAATGGCACTTTGTGTATGCCATGCTGACTAGACTGGAAATGCCGCAGAGGTTTATAAAAGTTGTCTCCTTGATATACATGTGCCCTTCGGCGTGTGTGCGGCTGAATGGTTCACCGACGTCCTCCTTCCCTCCTTCACGCCATCATGTGGGATCGGACAGGGCTTCCCACTCTCCCCGCTACTATTTGTGATATCGATGGACCCTCTTGTTCGTCATCTCCAAGACCATTTTTTCCACAGAGGCATACAGTTCAAGACTGCCCTCTTCTGATTACACTATACGCAGATGACATTATTCTTTACGTGAGGTGACCTGACAAAAAACTGGGGCCCATTCTTTGAGAAATTACCCGCAATAGTGCCCTTTCGTGATTGCACATTAATTGTTGCAAATCAGAGGTTTTCCCGCTGACTGAGGCTCACTATGACTGGAACACAGAATTCCCATTAAAATGGTGCGACGACTCAGTTAAATACTTAGGCATCCATATTCACAAGGACCCGGCGCAAATTCTCCAGCTCAACTATGGTCCGGCAATGGAGAAACTGGGTGAGAAGATTTAACCCTGGTTGAAACTACCCCTAGCCATGGTTGGCAGAATCGACCTGATCAACATGGTCGTGCTGCCACAGTTCTTATACCTCTTTCAGAACATTCCAATACCATTGCACTAGGGCTTCTTTACCACACTCCGTTCCCATTTGATACGACTGGTGTGGGGTGGGAGACAACCTAGGGTTAGCTGGATACCCTAACATTGCCATATGAGCAGGACGGATTTGGAATTCCGAATTTTCGTATTTATTATCTGGTTGCACAGTGCAGTTTTTCGAGGCGCTGGTTCCACTTTGACTCTCAAGTACATTACCTGCGTCTGGAGGTCGATCTCTGTCACCCTACCCCCTTGTCGGCACTCCTGCCGATTGGCCTGGCCCGTGATCCACAGAATCTTCAGACATTGTCTATGACCAGCTGGGCTTGGAAACCATTTACCCGGGCGACTGGGGCACAACTACTCTATTCCCCAGCACTTCCCATAGCAGGGAACCTCTTTGGGTGCCCATCACCCAGGGAGCAAGGGTACAGCGTACCTTGTCAAAGCACAATCCGGTTACGTTTGAGGATGTATTACCCAACGGGCACGTCTTCTCCTGTGTCGAGGATGTTCGATTTCGGGAGGCCACATTTATCTTATGCAAGCTGCAAAGGGCACTTAAATCACGAATCCCCAGCTTCCCCTTAGAACCACCTGACTTTTCACCATTGACGCTCCTTATCAAGGACAGCAGCGGGTAACACCTGATGTCCATTATGTACAAGGCCGCCATTGCAATACTTCTTAATAGAGATGCTGGGATACGATTGGTATGGGAACTAGATTTGGGTCACCCCTTCACGGATACTCAGTGGCGCTTTTGTTGTGAGCCGACACGCAAAGTCTCCTTTAATCATAAGCACAAAATATTACATTTTAAGTTTTTATGGTGGGCATACATCACCCCCGCCAAAGTGCACCGAATGGACCCAGCACGCCCTCACACATGCCCTAGGTGTGGCTCCCCGATGGCAGACTTTGCACATATGGCATGGACATGTGACATGGTGCTCAATTTTGGACTGGGGTTTGCCGAATTAGCATGCATTACTGACATGAACATCTCTCCCAACACCCCTGCAGGCATTACTGGGACGCGTACATGCCCTCCTCAAGTCATTGTGGCGCTTTTGTGCACTCTCATTATTAAAGGGCAAGAGGGAGGTCGCATTACACTGAGGGGGGTAAACACTCACCGACGTTGAATGTCTGGATGTTCAGCATTACATACTGCAACACTAATGGCGATCTGTATGCCCAGCTGCAATCCCCAACATCTAGACCACTTGATATATGGCAACCCTTTCGATCCTACTTGCTTGCACAAACATCCGTGAGCTCACAGACCGGAAAAGACTTCCCAGCTATGAATATTGTAGAAGGAAGTATATAGACATTCCCACCATAAAGTACAATTATTATTCATGAGAAGATGACAAGCTCTCTCTTAACTTAACCAGGACTCACGTAGTCGAAGTATTTTGTTAGTTCCTCCTTTGTATGCATATGGACCACAATTGTATAATTTGTCTCGAGCATAATAGTCTTGCATTGTATTTCTCTTTTTTTGTTGTGAAACTTATGAATAAAGCTTTAACAACAAAAAACTCTCAAACATATCAATAGCGAGCAATCAAGGCTTACTTCAGGAGGTTGTAAAGGGATTAGAACTTTAATACCCTTGATACGCTCAATTGCCCTATGAGTTTAATGTACTATAATGGCCTAATTTAAATGCGCCTCATAATGGGCTACGTGGTTAATAGTCTCTTGTGCCGATACAAATGTCTTGTAATGTCTGTCCATGCGCAGTGTAGCCCCGCGCGCTCAATGTGTCCTTTGAAGTGATAATGGAAAGTTGTTCACCCTACCCACCCCTCTCTGTACATCCCATCCCTTTATCCATCTGCTTAGTGTTTTGTATTTGGGGATTGCCCCACATCATCTACTGTCCATTGTCTGTCTAGATTTTAGGTCTTGCCTAGGCAGTGCATACGCTGTCTCTCGAGACCTGTAGTATCTGGTGTAAGGGCACTCAACACTCTCATCGCTTGTGATTGGTTCCATAATGCCATTGTGAAAAATCCTTGCTTTTCATTGGGCAAAAGCTTACATTTGTCCCACCTTTTGCTCTTTTTGTCATGCCCTAGAGACTGATCTGTTACATTTATTAGTTCACAATGAGCCCTATACTTTACGGTTGCATACTACTTTTTCTTTTGCCTCCGCTTCAAATGTTAATTGCCAGCTCCAAGCCTGCCCAGTTTTCATACACTGCGGCCCATTTTTCATTCACCCGGTGTCCATGTTGTGTTGCCTTTAGCCCCTCCCTCCCTATGCGGTTTAAGTTGCAAATTCCTTTCTCCCCTTCCATTGTCCTTGTTTCCCTGCTCCAAGCCTGCCCGCATCCCGATATTCATTCTCTGGGTCATGTTGCCTTTAGCCAATCACTCCCCTCCTTATGCTGTTCAAGTTGTAAATTCCCCACTCACCTCGTGTTATCAAGGTTTTTTTTAGGCTTCTACACTTGTAATGACCACTCATAGCTCCTCTCTTCGTTTCAGCCTGTCCGCCCCCACCCACCCACTAAGTCTCAGAGCGCGCGTTTTTGGCGGGCCGGACCAGACCGATTTTATTTCCAATGCTTGTAGTGTAGTCCGAACAATCCTCAGTAATGGAAGACCAATGCTAAACAAGAATGTGCAATGCAATAGATCTCGCATTACTGAAGGTTTGAGTTACTGGCGTAGCTAATAATAATGCAACACCAGTAGCTCAAACTTTAAGTAATGTGAGACCTTTTGCATTTCTCTGTCTGGAACCCACACCTCTCCTTATCTGAAGAGGTCTTATCTCATCTTCTGTCTGCAATAGCACTTCACCTTTGTCTGCTTGGCTCCATCTGTCTTTTTCTTTGGGGTCCATCCCTTTGTCTCTCAAGCCACTTTTTCTCCTACCTGTCTCTGTGGAGACCCTCTCCTCTGTGGAACCTCCTTTCTGTATTTTTCCTCCTCCTTTACACGAAGCACCCTCCTACTTTTGTCTGTGAAGACTCCTCTTTCTCTCTGGCGAGCTCCGTTATCTTCTGTACTATACCCCATTACACCTATTTTGAAACCCTTCCCTTTGTAGTTTGTTTGAGGTTTTGTATGGTGCAGACCACTTCATTGCTAACATCAGAGTTGAACCATTTACAAAATGATTACCGACAATGTTGACAGATAAATAACGAAAGCAATACAGTAAAATCAGCATAACAGATTGTTTCTTCCCATCAGGAATAACTAGTAGGGAACATTTGTTTTCCCCAGTCATTCATTAATGGCTGCTCTGGTTAGATTAAGACTGAGTGAATTAGTACTAGGTAGGCGACCCTTGTTGAGTCGAGAGGAAGGTTTAACAGGAATTCTTTTTACCCTTTTTGAAAGTAGTGTATGTGGTCATTGTTCTGAGACCTAGGGGATGCTATTCCAGATTTTTGGGGCAGCACCAGAGAAAGATTGCCAGATAGTTTAGTGTTTTGAATTTTTGATTTTGAAAATGAGAACCTCTACTTCCAATTGTTTTTTATTTTGGCTTTTTCCTAGGATATTTGTCTTCTGTGCAAGATATATCGGGGGTTAAGAAGTATGGCTGTAATAATGCTGTTTTCTCTTTTAGTGTCAATCAGCAATGACTAGATTTGGTAGGAATGTTGCTATGAAGCATTAAATTTTGTTATTAAAAAAAAAAGTATGGCTTTGAAGGTGCTGCATGCAGTTCTTAGTAGGAATCGTCTGTCCATTGATAACTGATGTTTGTATGAGCATTGAAATATAATCTGTCTTTTTAGTATTAGAAATTAGCCTTGTGGCATAGCTCGAGTTTTTAGTGGCGTACAGCCAGATCTGGGGAGGCTTATGAGTAATGTGATTCTGTAGTACATTCGAGCTAGAACCAGGAACTGTACAAAAGTCTAGAGGTCGTGAAAGGTATGTCATTGTTGGCTACGTAGTTTATGTGTCCATGAAGTGAGAGTTTTTCATCCAATACAGAATCCAATAATATTATTTTGTTTACAATAATTGGCTTGTTTTCCCTGGGGGCTTGAGCCAATGATCAGGTTGTGTTTCCAACGAGTCAGTTGTTTGGTGTGAAGACTAGGAACTCTGTCTTGCCTGAGTTTAATTTTAGGAAGTTGCCTTCACAAGACATCTTGTACTTTTTCAATATTGGAAAGTCTCACTCAATTCTCAGTCTTTGAAGATCCTACAGCAGCAATCTCTTAATGTCCTCACATGGCTTTGCCCGAAATTATAGACAGTGTTTTTCCTCCAATGGATTCAAAAATCTGATGGTACTCTGGAGGGTACTTTATAAATATGTTTAACAGTAGAACCTAGGCTTTGCTGGTTGGGGGTGCACCTAAAATGTGTAGCAACCATCGTTGAGGGTGTTTGCTGTCCCTTATACCGGGCAGTGGGTAGACCTATTAGTGTTTACAGCTGACTGAGGACTATTTTTTTTTTTTACCTGTGAACTTCGAAGCTTGAGGACCCTACTGTCTCTACCTTTGTAGCCCCCCACCTCCACCAAAACAGGTGTAATTATCCCCGCGACCTGAGTAGTAGTGAGTAGTGCAAATCAGTGAAAGTGCAGTCTAGATAGAACTAGGGACTAAACTAAAGTTTGAATGGTATGTGACATTCGTGCAACTTTCTTGGTACCGGTGGACATTTTGTTTCCAGCACTGCACCATGTAAATAAAAATTGTGGCAGATCTATGTGGGGAGATGCTAGTCCAGGGTGATGCCAGGAAGCTGTGGTATTGTTATGGGAGGGGGGGCAACAACTCCCACCTGCCCCCACCCCATTATAAGTAAAAAAGAAGCTTGGTGGGAGGCACACCCTGCTCCAAAAACTGGATTTTTTTTTTAAAGCAGATTGCAGAAGCCCACATTTAAATCCAGATTGGAGTCCACCCAAAAACAAGCAAAGCCAATACGTTTGGAGATGGCCGCCAGCCTTTTGGATTTGGTCATTGTTTGTTTCGTCTTGTCATGGTTTTTGCAAAGCTTTACTGTTGGGGAAACTGCCGATCATCATCAATTTGGGGGAAAAAATAGTTAAAAATTAAATTTTTGTTATGGTCGAAAAGCTCACGCATTGCCACAGGTATCCATGGCACTTACGGGAACCACTTTGTGTGCGGCCGACTTCCTTGTGAAATGGGACGATCACATCACTCACATTAGAGTTTGCCCAACTGGGCTTAACCTTTGCTCCATACTTTGTGCTCTAGTGGACAGAAAAGAACTGTGAATGACACATTAACAGACTAATGAATGAAGAGGGTTGTCTGGAAACTAGTAGGTCATACATATAATTGTAATAAAATCAAAAGGTCTTGGCTAACACCATCCCTAAAAAGAGCCACTGCCTGCTGCTCTGTTACAGAAACTCTGAAGAGGTGGTGATACAAAAACAGGTATGTGGGAAAAGGAGAGGGGTATAAAAATGGAGTTTTCACCACTGGTCAAACACCTGTGCATTCAGTGCATCATTGCATGTTTGGGTTGGTTTAGTGTCCGCAACAGGAAACGGCCCAAAACGCAACGTGGACACATTAAATTCTTCCAGTGAAAAAGGACCCTTTGTGTGAAATGTGCCTAGCTGTGGATTTCGAACCCTAGCTCAGTCAGTGCCTAGAGAATCCTAGGAAATATACATTTTTTAAAGCTAAACACCCAAGGGAATCCAGTATGGGGTGACTTGTGTGACTCTCGCCAGGTTCTGTTACGCTGAATCCTTTGCAAATCTCTAATTTTCTAAAAAAAAACAACACACATTTTCTTCACATTTCTGTGATGAAAAGTTCTGGAATCTGCGTGGATCCACAAACCTCCACCTACCCAGCATACCCCAGTCTCCAGATAAAAATGGTACCTCACTTGTGTGAGTAGGCCTAATGCCCACAACAACAAACGGCCCAAAACGCAACGTTTTTGGGCTGACTCCACCTGTAATATAGATATACTAGCAGCGCTACCACAGGGTTTTTAATATCTATAGATGCAATAGGGAACCGAAGCGTGGAGGAAGGGTAGCAGTTATTGCTAGAGAAGACTTAGCATCCAACTGCCAGCCGACTCTCCTCTCTTTTGGAGAAATATTCCCGTTTTCTATAGAGAGCAACAAGCAATAATCATTTAAGGGTATAGTCTTATATAGACCACCTAGCTCCAGAAAAAACTTTCCTTCGAAAATAGCCGTTCTTTTGGAGAGTTTCATCTTAGAAATATACTACACAGTCTTAGGAGATTGTAATTACCATCTAGAGGCAAACTCTGTCCCTGATACTGCAGCACTTCGGCAAATTCTCTCGGCGTTGGGCTTCGATCAAATAGTTCGAGAACCAACACATCAGGCGGGTCACACAGTGGGTGGGATTTTTTACTGATAACCCCAAACTAATCAATGTACAGACATCTCAAGTAGCATAATCTGACTATGGAGCAGTCTTTTTTTAACTGTCTCTTCCGCAATTTAATTCTAATATAAAGAAATCACCATCTACTTTCCATTCACGAATCTGGCGGAATTGTTCAGTCAGACCACCTCAATTAAGCACTGGAGAATACAACTCTAGTTTTTACAAATGATGTTGAGGCAGCAGGCAAACAATATAGTATATGGCTGGAAATTGCTTCAAACCAAGTAGCTTCTGTCAAAACTGTTAAAATAAAACGACAAAGTCCCTCCGTCCCACGCTTCTCATTGGAACTTAGGAAATAGAAGCAAAACTGTAGAAAACAGGAAAGAAGGCAGAGAACGGTCTACAAAGAGGAAGAGAAGGCAAAATATGAACAATATATAGTAATTTATAAAGATCTTATTTTGAAAGGCAGGGTATTATACTTTACAAAGAAGATTGAGGAAGCTAAACACTCAATCATAGAACTAACAAATAACTGCAACAAAAAAAACTGACTGCTAATCAATCTCTTTGTGATTCGCCGGCAAAGTTGTTCTTACAAAAAGTAGAAACAATTTATTTAATATTTTTTCATTCTAAACCAGCGCCTACTATATCATCTGCCAAAATGGGCAATCAGCCCTTCGATGAAGCCAAAATTTTGACAGAATTTATTGCTCCATCAATCGAGGACATTAGAAATCTGCTGGAAACCTCTACCTCTGGTTCTCCATACGATCCCTGCCCGCCTAACATATTTGAACTGGCAGCAGAAGTTATTGCTTTTAAACTAATGGCTGTCTATCAAGCCAAGTGTGAAACCGGCATCTTTCCAAATATGTGGAAGAAGGCAGCCTGGATTCCCCTTCTAAAAAAAGCCTCACTTGACTATAATGACCCAACCAATTATCGTTCAATTTCCCGTCTTCCATTAACAGCCAAAATAGCTGAAAAGTTTTTGAATGACCAGCTGGAAATCTTTATTGATGCTAACAAACTCCTAGACACTGGTCTAGGAGCCCCCATCTGCCTCACAGGGGAGGCCGGAAAGCTGTGGCAATATTCTTTGTGGGTGGTGGGCATTGGCATGCCCATTTTGAGCAGCCCTCACCCCTAGGTATAAATAAAAAAAAAAAACAATCTCTGGTGCCTAGTGGGCTTTCTGCCCCCCCCGGCTATTGCTCCCAAATGCCTCCTAGGAGGGGCCAGAAAGACTGTGGAATATTGCGGAGTGATGGTGTGGGCATTGGCAGCCCCCACCCCTATGTATGTCCTACAAATAAATCCCTGGTGCCTAGTGTGCTCTCTGCCCCCCTCCCGGGGGTTGGGGGCAGATTTGGGGCGATTGCCCTTATTTGCCCCCACAAGGGGGGTAGACCGAATGAATATGCCAACATTGATTTGGGGGAGCAAAGGGCCTTGCCCAAGGGGCCGCTCCCCCTCCCTGGTGTCCAGTGGGTGGATCCCTACTTGGGGATTGTCCTCCTGAAACTATTTTTGAGTTATTCTGCACCTACATCTACAAAAAGTATTGGCAAAGACAATGGTTCACCAAGGTGAGACCTACCTTACTTTTTCTTTTCCAATACGCTCCAAAGGACCATCTGCAACCAATTCCTACAGTTATGTTTTTTACTAGATTTTCTTCAACAAAATAGCCCCTGCACATATCTCCTATATTCATCACCCTTGCTTCTCATGAGCATCGGTCCTCCAGCCTCAGTTCACTTTTCTTTTCAGCCACTTTCGAAAGCGGACTACATTTATTTTGGCTCTCCATAATTTCCTATTCATACAGCTATTGTCCCTCTAACATCAATAAACTGTTTGAACATGGTGTTGTCATAGCATAACTTCCTCACATCCCCTGTGGGATCACCAAAGACTATGGGATTCCGGTTGTGTGTAATCGGTGGGTTTAACATAAAGAAGGAGGTATCTTGTCCTCAAAACGTTGGTCGAATTCCCTTATACTAGAATAAACCTGATCCCAGCTAAATCCATCCAATTCTAGACAAATTTCTCTCTGTGTTCATCAATTTAATGAATATTGGGGAAACAAATGTATTTTTGATTTGGGGTTGATATTTTGTTTTACCTAAGATTTTTATTTTAATGTTGTGTGAAGTGGTTATAAACAAAGTTGACAGATTAAACACAAAACACTTGCACTGACTGGTTACTACTACAAGGTACTGTTTCAGAAGTAGGCAGAAAGCATATCAGCGAGGTAGCAGGGCATATAAGGTGCAAGTATCTCATTACTGTTATGCTCCTTATTCTACTTGTGAGTAAAATAAACCTATATACAATCCGTCCATATTGCTCATCTACACACAAACTAAGAAAACAGGTTGGCAACTACAGCAAGGATCTTGAAATGACAACGGCCTTCAGAGAAGTGTACAGATCCCACACTGTGAACTGAGGACCCGCTATTTGTTCCACTGGAGTTTTAGTTTTGCTAAGGTTTGATAAGATAGAGGTGACAGAATACTGGAGGATGACTGCAGTCCCCCTCTGTGTTTTCAGCGACTTGTTGGGAAATCAGTATCTATTAATATTTATTTAAACAAAATGTAAATGGTGAGTGCTGTGCATCTGATATTCATGTTGAGGTTCTAACCACCCAGGAGTATCATGTGGGTGCAAAAGCATCACCTCACAGACCTAACCATAAGGAACGTCGTCCTAAGCCCTAAGCCACTTTGTGTTTTCGACCCATAGAGACAGAACAAGTATTAATAAATGGAATATGAAAGGCTGTCTTTCTCAACCCTTTAATAAGATAAACAAAACTCCGTAAATGTCTCACCTCAAAGGTGAAATCACATGCATCTTGCAGTACTACATTGAGAAATTTAGAAATTAGATGCCAGTGTGATAAATGAGGTTGAGGACCTATTGTTTATGATGTCACAATATGTCATCAAGCCCCAGTAGCCATAGTTAAACAAAGGAACATTCTGGAACACCTATTCTTTGAGATTGTGAGAAATGCAGGGCTTGGTAAACATAACAATTTTTTTCTCAATACTGTCTTGTCCCTTTCAGCTACATTAGATGGTGTTGAATCCACAATCTGCAGACACATAGCTCTTTTTATACTGCATGAATTAGTTATTGAATTAATCCTCAAACAGAATCTCCTATTGGTTGCCATCTTACAGTGGAATAACTTATTGCTTCTCAGATGTGGTCTGTGGAATGAGAGGATATGCTTGGAAACATGATGCTCTGCTGGATGCCATTTTGGGGTGGCATAGTATTCTCTGCCTTGGATAGGTTGTATTTCTGTGTTCCAAAGACCTGCCAAATGCCTTTTTAGGTCTCGGCTAGAGTAGACTGCGCACATGAGCAGTCTCGCTGGCGAGAATTAATGACTCTGAGTAGCGAGGGTAAACCCTGCCCCTCTTCTCCATTGACTGGCCTCCTAAACGGCGGCCAGCCATTGGAGAAGAGGTCTCGGTGACGTCATTCTCTCGCACTAAGCCCCGTCTTTTTTGGATTGGGGGCGTGTTTTTTTCGTTTCTTTCTCTCCTCTTTCCATTGGCTGGAATGTAAACAACAAGTCAAAAACACACCCATTGTTTACATTCCAGCCAATAGAGAAGAGGGGAGAAAGAAAAACACGCCCCACAATCGCAAAAGGACAGGGCTTACAGACAAAGGGCTGTGTGCAAACATCATGTGATGGGGAGGGGTAAGGGCCAAGGTTCGGATAGATGGAGGGAAGTGATCTTTCTATGGTCGTGCTCTAGGTCGATCTCGTGTGACAGGAGCTTGGCTTCGGTGGTTTGACCTCTGCTGTGTTTCAGTGTCCTTTGCACTCCGGGGTCATGGAGGGACTAGAGGGGCGTCCGGCGGTGCCCGGCCTCCTGCCTGCCCAGGATAGACCAGGAGTTTGGGGTTTGCTCCGGGGAGGCTGGTGCGCCTCCCTCTGCCCTCTGCCCTCAGGCCGGATCGCCTTTCTTTGCTCTCTCCCTTCCTTCCCATGGTTGGATTTTCTTCCCGGGTCTAGTCCCGGAATCATGAACTTGCTCCTCACTGTGCTCAACTGGAGAGTGGCCACGCTGGTGTACTTCGGCAATGCCAAGGTAAGAGGGCACTGTGTGTGTGTGTGTGTGTGTGTGTGTGTGGTGGGCGGGGAGGGCTGCCTGGGAGGCAGCACACAGGCGCTAGGGCATGGGCACCGGATAGGGGGCACATAGGGATGGGGTGCACGGTAGGGGGGGCTGGGAGAGGGCACGGGTACCAGGACATGTGCGATACACCCAGCTGTCAGGCCGTGGCATCGAGGTGCCCACACTGCATTAGTGCACCGAATTACAAGGGCCATGCAGGGCATATGACTTGTTCAACTTATGCCAGATTAGCTACCGTTACTGGTGGTGGTGGGGGGGGGGTGATGGTGCTATGGGAGGGGTGAGTCGTACAATCAGTGCGCTATGCTGGTACCCCACGGAGAGCAGGGACCCCAAGGACTCCAGAGGACGTTTCAAACATTCCGTCACCTGAGGCATTTACAGCTTGTTCATCCCAGAGTGCCCACGGAGCCTGGCATGGCTTGGCATCATCTCTTGCAAAGGGGTACCACGCCAACTTCCAGCGGAGTCCACCAGCTTGGCAGGGCCGATCCAGTTTGCGTCATATGCCTCATGAACAACATAACTTACATGCAGGTACACCGCATGTGTACATTACACGCCCTGTACAGGGCGCTAGCACAGTGCTGCAGAATAGGGATGCCTACTTGTGAAATAGTGCTGCACACCAGTAGCTTTGTGCTTCGATCTAGGCTCTCCCAGCTGTTGTTGCCCAGGATCACACTTTGCGACCGAGCGAGGGCATGGCACGCCTCACAGTTTTCCGCCCGCCCTCCCGTGACAAGTAAGGGCTGTGGTGGATTGGCCGTGAAGGCATGCACTGTCTGCAGGATTCAAGGCACATGCTGGCCTCGTGTCTACGTGTACAGATTCGTCTACCGTGTTTAGAAGCTCCCCATCCCTTAAGAGTAAAGCTTCAAGGCGCTGCTCGAGAACTATCCATGCGCGCTCTGATGTGCTTCAAGTGTCAGAGTATTGTTTTAAGAACATGCTTTTATTGTTATTTTGGGGGCAAGTAAGTACTTGTATTAATAAAGAACAGTACAGTACAAATACGTATTGTAAACTTTCGATATATTTCTTTAGAGGTCCCTAGCGGAAAGATCTGACACAGTTCTGAAAGGGGGTGGCGGGGCCGCAAGCTGTGTCTGTGATTAAGTACCAGGTGTGGTCAGGTGTCCAAGCTAGAATATTGAATTTCTATCCCGCAGCCGGGTCTCTCCAGCGGTGTGTGATTTGGGGGGCCCAGGGGTGTTGGACCCCCACAAGCGGGCTTCCAGATTGCACAGACCAGCCCTGCATTCCTTCTCCATCAAAGCGTGGAATTAAAACACGGGACACCCGCGTGCTGCACGGAAATGGAAAGGTCAGCCCCCGCCGCGTTCTCATTTCGACCCATCCACCCGGTCTTTAATAAATCCTGTAGCTTCTGCTGGGTTAATCGGTCTGGTGCGCAAAATCTGATCCGTCAGGTGGTTACCAAGGGGTAAAACGTGATGTACATATATATCCTTGAGAAGCTTACATACCACCATACTGCAGAGGGACCCATATGACAGACCTGTCGGTTACAGACCGTGTAGCGCTCGGAGATAACATAACGTGTCTTTGCAAAGCGCACGTTCACACAAGGGTTTCTAAATAATAGATGTTTGTTACCCCCACCTCAGTGGTACTCATTTTATCGACCTCCAGAAGGATGAAAGTCTGAGAGGGTCTATCGGGATTTGAACATGTGACTATTATGTGGCACACAGGTCCCTGAAGTGGACGCAATAGTCCCCACAGCCACCAGACCTCCAGGGGCGCGAGTTGCAGAAGCTCGTACGTGTATACTACTCTCTACTACTCACTCTCTACTACACTCTACTACTCACTCTCTACTACGCTCTACTACTCACTCTCTACTACTTTCTACTACTCACTCTCTACTACTCACTCTCTACTACTCTACTATTCACTCTCTACTATGCTCTACTACTCACTCTCTACTATGCTCTACTACTCACCCTCTACTACTCACTCTCTACTATGCTCTACTACTCACCCTCTACTACTCACTCTCTACTACTCACTCTTCTCTCTACTACTCACTCTTCTCTCTACTACTCACTCTACTCGCTACTACTCACTCTACTACTCTCTACTACTCACTCTCTACTACTCACTCTAATATTCTCTACTACTCACTCTCTACTACTCACTCTCTACTACTCTCTACTACTCTACTCTCACTCTACTACTCTCAACTACGCGCTACTCACTCTGTACTGCTCTGTACTATCCACTCTACTATCTACTACTCACTCTCTACTACTCACCCTCTACTACTCTACTACTCACTCACTACTACTCTCTACTCACTCTCTACTACTCACTCTCTAGTACTCACTCTCTAGTACTCACTCTCTATTACACATGCTCTACTACTCACGCTCTAGTCTCTTCCTCTCTACTACTACTCTACTTCTCACTACCTCTACGTGCACACATATGCACATGTGTGTGTATATATATATATATATATAGATAGATATATATATATATATATATCAACAATGTTGCCTGCCTTTGAGGAGCCCACACAGGTAAGTTTCAATCGCCACTTCTTTAATAAAAAGGCGGCATCACAAGCAGCCTGAATGCCTCGACGTCATGGTAATCCTGCCGCATGCCCTACACGTTTCGTGAATAATCACTTCCTCAGGGGCTGTAGGCTTGAGAAGGATGTTTGGACACAGACGTTTGAACAGTGCTCGTTTTGATAAAAAGTCCCAGCCCAGATGGGCGTGGCCACGTGTGCGGCCTGCTGGATCTTGTAGTACTGCACGTTGTTCCTACAGTGAGTCGTTGTGTGAAATCACCCCAATATTCTCATTAAAATCCCAAGTGGGTCGTGTGAAACATCTTCGGCAGCTTGAGGTGCTTAATGATTCCTTCCATTGGGTAAACCTGTCCTTCACGCTGACACGTAGTTTGCCGCCACAGCAGGGCTGTATCTGAATACAGCAGGGCTTCACTCGTGGCTCAGGCTGCGCCGCATACTATCCAACAACAATTGTTGCCTGCAGTGAGGAGCCCACACAGGTAAGTTTCGATCGCCACTTCTTTAATAAAAAGGAGACATCACAAGCAGCCAGAGTGCCTCGACATCATAGTAATCCTGCCGCATCCCCTATGCGTTTCGTGAATAATCACTTCCTCAGGGGCTGTAGGTTTGAGAAGGATGTTTGGACACAAACGTTTGAACAGTGCTTGTTTTGATAAAAAAGTCCCCCACAGATGGGTGTGGCCACGTGTGCGGCCTGCTGGATCTTTTAGTACTGCCCCTTGTTCCTACAGTGAGTCGTTGTGTGAAATCACCCCAATATTCTCATTAAAATCCCAAGTGGGTCGTGTGAAACATCTTCGGCAGCTTGAGGTGCTTAATGATTCCTTCCATTGGGCAAACCTGTCATTCATGCTGACACGTAGTTTGACGCGGCAGCAGGGCTGTATCTGAATACAGCGGGGCTTCACTCGTGGGTAAGGCTGTGCCGCATATTATCCAACAACAATGTTGCCTGAAACAAAATATCATATGCAGTGAGCAATAATCAATATGAAGGTAATCACATGTAAAATGCAGAAAAAATGGGTAGGATAATCCTTGCCTCCTTGTCCTTTTGAAAATTCTTGTCACGTATGTTCGCAAATTTTGGATTCTAGGTCAGGACAGGAGGCTCCGATTATGCTTGTTCAAAGCTGATCCACCACATCAGAAGCAATATGAGCAATCGGTTTATAGTAAAACGTTTTAAACACAGAATCAGACGACCAGTCAGCGGCCTTCATGATGTCAACCAAAGTCACTCCCATAGAAAAAGCTTTAGAAGCTATAGCTCCTCATGCGGTTTGAACTCTGAATTATAGAGATATCAATACTAGCCTCAGACATTAGCCGCCGTACCCAATGGGCCAACGTAGCTGGGGTGACAGGACGAAAAGATTTCTGTAAAGCAATCAATAATTGACCTTGCATATCCAGACGAAAAGCAGCAGTACTCACCTCATAATCCTCAACACATTGAACTACGCAAAGTTTGGGATTATTGGGAAATCATGGATAGGAAACTGAAGATGTATTACATTTAGTGCGTTTGGAAATTGCAAAAGTAACACCCTCCGGCGTGAAACTGCGACCTGCCAGGTCCAGCGCTCGAACATCAGACACACGTTTGCATGAAACAAGACATAAAAGCATAGTTAGTTTCGCAGAAAGTTGTTTGCGGGATAACAAAGAATTGGAAGGCCAGACCTCCAAGAATCGCAAAACAATGAACACTTCCCACAGGGCCACATATTTCGGACAAGGAGGTTTCATTGAGCGGATACCCTTAAGCAATTTAGAGATCAAAGGGTGCTCACCCGCAGGCTTACCATCAATATGGATATGACCCGATATGACCCGCCGAAATGTCTGAACGGAAATTATTGACCGTAAGATAAGCAAGGCTGGAAGAGGCGATGGAAGCCAGAAAATTAACAATCAGAGAGACATCCGCTGAAGCGGGATCCACCTTCCGTTGAGCACACCAATCACACCATCGTTTCCAAGACATGTATAACGTTTGTGTGTGTTGGTTGACCAAGCTTCGCTGATAATCTGGTAGGGTCGCTCAAAAGGCCTGGGATGTGCCAGCGTTTCCCGAAATTCGCCACGCGACTAGGAGAAGATGGCCCGATTCGATCAGGGGATGTGGATTGCCGAGAGGGTCCAGCAAGAGATTCCACAGCTGGAGAAGAAGGAGCCGCACTGCACAACTCATTTCCAGGAGAACTGGGAACCAAGCTTGAGCCCTCCACAGAGGAGTGATCAGAATCAGCTCCGACTGATAATGCTTTGTGCGTGCCAGGACTTTGGGGATCATCAGAAACGGAGGAAAGGCGTAACACAGGAGCGATGGCCAGGTCTGCAGAAATGCATCTGTGATCAGGGTTTCCAGGTCCGGCCTCCAGCTGAAAAACAGGGGAAGCTGAGTGTTGAGACGAGAGGCAAACAGGTCGATCTGACACTGGCCCCAAACACGGGATAGAGAGCAGGATATGCGAGGGTGAAGCCTCCAATCGCTGTAGTCTCGAAGATGGCGCGAGTTCCAGTCCGCAATCAGATTGTTGCGACCGGGAAGATATTCGTCAATAACTGTGATCTTCTGTTGAAGACAAAAATGCCAGAAATCCTTGGCGATTTCCGCCAACATCCTGGATTTCGTCCCGCCCAATTTGTTGACATACCGAACCGCTGATACATTGTCCATGCGGAGAAGTATGCAACAATTGGTCTGACGTGGGGATAAACAACGGATCGCAAAGGACCCCGCTAGCAGCTCCAGGCAATTTATATGGAGAGACAATTCCTCCTGAGACCACCGACCTCCCGTCATTAACGGACCATAACGAGCCCCCCTGCCCCATAAGCTGGCATCTGACTCTATTACCACCTCTGGGAATGCACCGAACAGGGCTCGTCCATTCCATGCCTCCATGTGTTCCAGCCACCATATCATCTCCCACCTCGCTTCCTCTGAAAGAGGGACCAGATCTGAATAGCGAAGACCTTTCTGGAGATGACAGATCTTCAAACGTTGAAGTGCCCGGTAATCAAGGGGGCCCCGGAAAATAGCTTGAATTGAGGAGGCTGAAAGACCGACAATCCGTGCTATAGATCTTAATGACACAGTCTGTTTGGATAAAACTACATTCATCTCCCTCTTGATGGAACAAATCTTCTGATTGGGTAAGAGGAGTTGACAAGAAAGGGAATCGACTCGGAAGCCCAGAAAGTCCATCAACCGAGAAGGATGGAAGACTGACTTTTGAGGATTCACCAGAAAACCCAGAGACTGTAAGAGTGTGATGGACCATTCCAAGTGAGTCATCAACTTCTGAGGACAATCTGCCATGAGCAGAATGTCGTCCAGATAAATAATTAGACGAACACCCCAGGCTCGCAATGACTCTACAACGGGCCTCAGAAGCTTCGTGAAGCACTAAGGTGCAGACGAGAGGCCGAACGGGAGAACCTTGTACTCGAACCAAGTCCCCTGCCATTGGAACTGCAGGACCCGACGATGAGGACCGTAAATCGGAATGGACAGGTAGGCGTCCTTCAGATCGAGACGAACCATCCAGTCCCCTTCCCGAAGAAGATCTGCAAAAGTTGGATGCCCTCCATCTTGAAGTGGCGATAAACTACCTCTTCGTTGAAGTCTTTGAGATTTAACAATAACCGGGATCCGCGCCCTTTTTTCTCTACCAGAAACGCTGTGCTTGCAAAGCCCTGAGAATGATGAGAAGTCTGAATGATGGCCCCTTTTTTAGAAGAGCGGCGATCTCTTCCGAAATGAACTCTTGTTCTTGAAAGGAAAAAACGAGAGGGAGAGGAGGGTGGGATTGAAGGGGGGAATGATAGAA
The DNA here is from genome assembly GCF_964263255.1 of Lissotriton vulgaris. Lineage (NCBI taxonomy): Eukaryota > Metazoa > Chordata > Amphibia > Caudata > Salamandridae > Lissotriton > Lissotriton vulgaris. The sequence continues at coordinate 615,718,648 of NC_141695.1, read as the reverse complement.
TTCTATCTTGTAGCCCTGAACAGTTTCCAACACCCATGCATCGTTGGAGATCAAACGCCAATTGTGGAGAAAATACTGAATTCTGCCCCCGAATACCACCTCCGAAGCTGGGATCAACCTCACCTGAAGTATTGGAATCTTGATGTCCTCCTTGGGCTTCACTGTAGCGTCCTTTTTATAATGACCTCGTCTTTTACGGGAGGGATAGAAATTTGTCCTGTTATAGCCGGAGTCCTGGCCTCTGCCACGTTGGGACTGAAAACCAGGGTTGGAATTTTGATTGGGACCACGGCCGGACGATCGTCCTCTGTATCGACCGGCCCTCACGAAAAACCGAGCTAAAAGCCCTACGCAGGGATGCCTGAGCCTTATCCAAGCCACTAAAAGTGGCAACGAACTTCGTTAATTCTTTGAGAAAAGGCTGGCCAAACAACAAGCCTTGGGCCAGGGGACGGGATTCAGACAATGCCAATTCGGCCAGACTAGGATCCAGTTTGAGCAGGATGGAGCGCTGACGTTCGCAGGACATTGCGCAATTGGCATTTCCCAATTGACAAATCGCCCTCTGCGTCCATTCAATTAACTCACCAGGATCCACAGCAGAGGAAGATTCCTTGGCCCTGAAACCCAGATCCAAGATCTTTGTAAGAGGACCCAAAAGATCCAATAACTTATCTTGGCAGGTACACCACGCCCTGTCAATGCCCTTCTTAGGGTCTTTTGCATATTTTTTAAGATAAGTGACAGGGCGTGGCGTACCTGCCAAGATAAGTTATTGGATCTTTTGGGTCCTCTTACAAAGATCTTGGATCTTTGTAAGAGGTCTTTGCTTCGCTACTTCCCTTCTGAGTTTATTCTCCATGTGCAAGTTCAAGTTGGATCTCACCATTTGCTGATGTCTTTTCCTGCTGCGATTGTTTTAAAAGAGGCAGATTGTTTCCTGGTCATACCCTTTATCCAGTGTCTTCTTAATTCTAGAACTTTTATCCTTTATGATGTAGTGCGGCTGCTTGTGAGTTTCTGTAGTCTACTGCTCAGCATTTTATTATTTAAGCTTTATTAATTTTTCAAAAGTTGAGAGCACTCAGTTCTTGCTCGCGTTCTCACCGTTATTGGGCGCATCTTTCAAAGTCAGCGCGAGCCATCGCATTCTCACCGTTATTGGGTGCATTTTTCAAAGTCAGCGCGAGCCATCTCATGCATCAAGCCTTCTTTACTTGGCAGTTAAACCGCCCTGCCAATTTCAAACTGCGCTCGAGCTTCACAGAGAGCGCACGTTCACAGCGCATGCAGCCTCACTGATGTCCCTTGCCTCGCTGATCTCGTCATCCTTCTTTATGACGTGAGTCAGCCTTTCAACCACTTGAGGATCAATTTGAAGCACGGTGATACCGAGAGCCCCCCCGGCATCCCTCACGTCGACGTGCAGCCATTTTAGTTTGGCACTTCACATCACATCATGTGCAATCTTCTTTATTCCACCTCCCTACGTCATTTTAACATCCTCATTACAGCGATAGGCACGCTTTATTTTGGTTTTGCCTATTTCACATCAGCATTTTCTACAGCGATAGGCACGCTTTATTTTTGATTTGCCTATTTCACACTTGCATTTTCTACAGCGATAGGCACGCTTTCCCTGTTCTTCTAGCCAGGTATTCAACAGATCTCAGGCGTGCCTTCTGTTTATACTTCGCTTTTCCTCAAGACTATCGGAGCGTCTTATTAAATCTTCCACAGGTACTGAAATCGCTTTTCTTGGGAACTTTCCTCATGACATCGATCTGCTGTTTCTCCAAGTACAGTACTTTATGTGTTACAACAGTGCCATCTAGCAGTTACTTTTCACCACTGCATCTCCTCAAGGAAACAATATTGCTTGTAATGCATATTTTCATGTGTTCCTTCAGTAATTTTAATTGATGTAATTTTATCAAACTTAGCTTTGTATGAAGTTACCCACATGGTTCACACAATTACCATTTGGCATTCACTATTTTTATTACCTTGATTTAATTTTTATCTATTTGCTTTAACTGGTTATTAGCGCTGTTACTTCAAATTGCATTTCCACTGTGTAGTTTGTTTGAAAAGTTGTGGATAGTTTTACAATTACGTTGTTCACATCACATGTTTTAAAATTATGTGGCAACCCAATCCACACCACCTTCATTAGCTTATTTATTACACCAGTTATTTTGTGGTCTTTCTCCACACCTTCTTTTCAATGCCTATTTTTATTTTTCTTGTTAACTTGTGTGGTATTTCAAACCTCACCTATTCGCACAGTACTTTGCATTACTGTATTCATTGTACGTTTATGTTTGCTCGTCACATCATTTACGTGGCACATCCACTTCTAATGCCCATGTTGCATTTCACATTTTTGTTTCATGTGGTCATACTCCACATCCATTTTCAGTTTCAGGCAATACATTTTGCCGTGTGCCATTCATGCACACCTTGCACGTCACGTTTCAGTGCTTATTTACGAAACTCAACTTTTCGTTGCGTTTTCTCACAGTACCTTGCAGTACCCAGTTCACACTCCCTTTGCATGGGATTTATTACAGTTTGTATTTGACCTTACATCGTTTCATGTATGTGATTACTACTGTCTTGTGGATTCACTTTGTCAAGAATCCACCTAGGTGTATCTCACACCTTTCTACATCTTTTCTTTCCATTTTCTCCTGCATTCACTTTTCATTTTCTCGCCACCTCCACACTGGTCTGGCCAACCAGTGTGCCCTGGTGGTGATTACTATGTCTATTCTTCATTATTCATGTCTTTGCGTCACCATTGTTGTGCAAATCTCATCTTTCTTCTTGCTTTTCTTTACATCACTCTTTCATTTACCATGCAACACTTGCATCTTATTCACATCTGTTTTCTCTCTATAAGGGGGAAGGAGGGTTGGTTTATTTCTTAATTCATGCTCGCTCATTCATTTACATGTTTTTAAACTCTTCACCTTAAAAAGGTAATCATCATTCCATCCCTTCAAGATGTTACATTTTTTAATTTTGCTTGTAACTTTTTGTACATCTTTAAGTTCTTCCTTCTCATTGCAAAGAAGGGAGAAGATGTAGTGTACTGCTCAGCCAGGATGTGTGATGATGCGTGGAACGTTGAATGTTAGAATGTTGGGATGTTAAGATCAGTTGCTGAATGGGCTGAGCAGAGCACAGACTGCTCCTGGCGGTGCTCTCCTTCATCTTGAATACAACTAAAATAAATACATCATTTAAATCACAAAGAATGGACTTATTTCTGTTCATTACAGTTTCATTAAAGGATAATGCATAATGTCAGCCTCCATGTCTTTAATGAAATCCAGATTCTCTGGTCATGTTAATAGGAGAATCACAATTATTTGGAGACTTAGAGGAGGAACAACGTCCAGAAGAAGAGGGTACCCAACCCTGCTGCTGTGCATAAGTGGAAAGGTGACGTTTCAACGAACCAGCGCCTTATTAACCAAATGTTGGACTCCCTGGTCCAAAGCGTCCACCAAATCTTGTTCCATTGAGCCGGGTGCTTCCTCGTCATCATAATACTCATCCGCATCATAATATTCATCCATAATTACACCAAGTGTAATGGTCAAGTGCCCACAGAGGAGAGAACCAAATATACCAAAGGCACAATGCAGGGGAAGTGACTGAACCCCAAAGCAAGCCAATAGGAGACAGGTAAAACCTGTGTAAATACAAGAGAAATAAACAGTGGAGGGAGGGCTTGCTGAAAGTGAGCCACTCTAGGCAGTGCCTATGAAAATTATACTGCTCAAAGCTAAATATGCTAATGGGTGTAAATGGGGCTAAGCAACTGCAGGCAGTGGGCAAATGCGTATAAAAACGCCAATCTTCCTGTCACAGCTCCGTGAAACCACGGAGGTAAACAAACAAAATGGACGCTGCGCATGCGTGGAAACGGCCGCCTGCCACCAAACACCGGGGAGCACTCTCGCACCGTGCGCGCGAGCCTCCCAACCCCAGTCTCCCGCTCCACACAAGAAGAAAGGCGGGGGGGCGCAAGGCGCCCGACCCGGGAAGGGACCACACGCTTCCTGCCCCGCGCACGAATGGCAGCAACCAAGCGGCGAGGAGAGAACAAAACAGCAAGGACAAGTGACCAAATCAGAGTGGCAATTAGAGCGACTTACAGGATAGCAGACACTGTGGCAAAACGTGCACAACGCACAAGCAAAGCGCCAACAATAACAAGCACAAAGGCAAGCAAAACTGCATGTAAAGCAAGAAATACAGAGAAGACACTTAACTGGCTGCGGAGCAGCAACGAAAGAGGATTTGGTATTCTCTATGTGTGCTTTCATACTGGTGACTCGATGATCTGTCATGTGTTACCCTAGTGTTCATGGGTATTGTAGTTTTTTGTTTCCACATAATGTTTCTAATTGGCTGCTGAGCATTTCTAATAAAGAAATGAGAAAGCATAATCTGAGCCTCCTGTCCTGACATAGAATCATGACCTCCTGTTTCGGTGGCCATCAGTGACTGTGCCGGAGGCACAAAAGGGCAAAATCTGGCTGGAGATGCAAAAGAAAATTCAATTCGGTAGGTGTGGCACAGCGTTCCGTTGAAGAGATATGGAAGAGGTGGTATTACCTCAGATCCCACACTAAAGAAAGGGTCATAACCCACCAGAGTGAATTCCTTGAAACAGAAGGTGGGCCCTCTACTGTACCCCTACCCACTACACTGGAGTCAATGTAAGAGACAACCCTCGAGCCAGAGACAGTTGTTTGTTTTGCCGCTAACCTTGACACTTCTGCACCATCGCAAAGTAAGTATGTATTGTTTGTAATTGTCCCATTTTTTAAAATTAAAACTGTCTTCTACATGCATGTTACATTTAAACTAATACAGACATATTAGAACAGGATGATTCCATAGCAAAAGAATCCTTTATGGTGCATTATGGGACTAGTAGTTAAGAAGAAACACACAGTAGTCAGTGTCAGAAATGTTTCTAAAGAAATGATATTGGCTAAAGAGAAATGTTATGGCCATTATTGAAACCGCTACACCTGAGGGAGCAAATGTTTGTACAAATGTTGAGGGAGAAGAACATGCACAAATGGTGGAGGAAGATCCAATCTTGGTGAGAGAGTCAGCCCACTTCACCTCATGGCCACTCCAGCTGTGCGAGTTGCTCTCCACAGTCACCATCAGTTGAGGATGAGGATGCCATCCAGCTCTTTACTCCAATCTTGCCACCAGTTGTCAGACCAGACAGCTACGTCTCGTAGTGCGTGCTCATAGGAGCCGTGATACTTCTCATGGAAACTAGCCCTCTGTGTCTCAGGCAACTGCAAAATATCAAGCGTTGTTTAGTGGGCTTGGGGCTTTAATGTGGCAAGTTCAACGTCTGCAGCAGAAACTAATGAAAATAGTGAACAAAAAATTGTAGAACATGCAGAAAACCATTTCTTTGGATTTCAATACATTGGCCAATTATTTGGCAGACAATCCATCTTGGATGGACACTAAAATGGACTACTTAGCAAGTGCTCTAGAGAAATTATGCCTACAGTGGCAGAGGACATTGTCAGTCAAAGGTGGAAGCCATACAAGCGGCTCAAATTGCAAATCGGGTAGATGCAGAACATCCTGATAGTGAGAAATTGTCAGGCATAAGCTGCATATCTGCCACAGATGCACGTGTGCTGAGATGCAGTAGCAGCTGTACACCTGTACCTCAGTATGGTGGTACCTCCCATTCTGGAAGGAGTCACAAAAAGCATTGATCAGGAAGTACCTATATTGGCTTTTTTCCCCGTCAGGTCTGTGCTGAAACCGACTTTCATGATAACATTATGTTGCATTATCTCGTGAAAGTTACAGGTTGTTTCAGAACTGACATTAAAGGTATCTTTACTTTTGAACATCAAACACGTTTGGTACCATTTTTAACATTTTGTGGAATCATATATGACTTATCTTGAGAAGTAATGTGTGGCAAGGTGGTCCCTGCGTCTTCTCCCCTCTAATACTCTGCTCTTATCTGTTGGCTGCTGAACAGGTGGCTCAGGATCTTCATCCTCTGAATCAGAGCCTGCAACCGCAAAGTATAGGCCTCTCATGCTGGCAGTATTGTGTTGGATGGCACTCGTTACTACTATCATACATGCTATTTCTGATACAGATTGTAAGGCAACCCCACTCCTATGTAGGCACCAGAAACGAGCTTTCAGGAGGCCAAATATCTGCTCAATCACAGCCCTGGTGCGACAGTGTACTCTGTTGTATTGCTGTTTAATTTGGGAAGTGGGAGAAAGGTATGGTGTGAAGATCCAGGGACGTAAGGCATACGCACTGTCCCATTGAAAACATCCATTAGTGTGAGCTTACAGAAATTTAGCAAGGATTCAGAAAAACATATCTGTATTTTCATTTCTTTTCAGTACCTGATAGCCATTGTCGAATTCCCCTCTTTCCAGCCGTCTGTATATTATGCTGTGCCTAAACCTGAAGGCTTCATGGGTGCTTCATGCATATTGTGACAAAAGATCAGTTACTAAATGGTGTGCATGGCATACCGCTTCTATATTGAGGGCATGTGTATTTTTTCTGTTTCTAAAAAGATGTTCAAAATGGGATAGAGGACATATAGGCATGTGTGTACCATCTATACACCCTATGACATGGGGAAATTAGGCAATCCTGTAAAATTGCAATTTGTTGCTTTGCATTTCCTGAGCATTCCCAGGTAGGTATATGGGGCGATGGAGATAGGGAAGCATGGCATCTAGGAATGAACTGCCCCCAGCTACAGCATGGTAACTGCCAGAGGCAAAAAGGTGGTGTAACAAGCACAACACCTGGACATGAGTAGGGATAGAATTGCTGCACAGAGTACTGCTTTCTGTGTGTAGCTTCAAAAGGGCAATGATCTCCAATATGACTTTCTACTTAGCCTGTATTTGTCTTGTATTTCTTCCTCTGTTTGTTGAAAAATCATCAGCCAGACTCTGAAAATTCTCTTTTGTCCCCGCCTCCTTCTCTGCTGAGCAGCCAGTATTGGCATCCTCCTTGCCATCACGTAAAGGAAAGCCATTGTGGGAACCCCTGATGCATTCTGGGCCTGCTTTTGTACTTTGCACCCAGTAACCACCTGGTCTGAATTTGTATTAAATTGCATATGCAAACAGGCCTTTTTTGCAACTAGTCGCTATTTGCGACAGCCTATTACATACCGTTTGCGAATCGCAGTGAAGGATTCTGAAATCGTGATTTGCTATTTTGGATCGTAAAAACTTCTGAGTCACATCGCAAAAGCCATGTTTACTTTCGCAAACCACTTTGCGACCAATTTACGAGTTGCTATTTCTTCATACATCTAGACCTAAAACTCTGTCTTGGTATTAGTGCATTGTAAACACTGTTCTGATAGTGGTCTATTGCAAACCTTTCTGTGCTGCTGGAGCGTTGTAAACCCCTCTCAGTGCATTTTAAGCACTGTTTTTGTTTTAGTGAATCTTAGGCCCTCCAATGATATTTCTGCATTGTACACCCTGCAATGATGCCAGCACATTGTAAACTGCTGGCATGTGTTGTAAATCCTGCTGTGATGATAGTGCATCGTAAACTGTTCTGAGGTATCGGTACATTGCAAATGCTTCTCTGTGCTGATAGTATATTCAAAACCCTACTGTGGTTTGCTGGAGTTCATTATGGGGAAAATATTTTGGGAGCCCTTGTTGGCGGCAGGGTATCAATCAGGCAGCTTTGGTGTTTTTGTCCATGGTAGAACATATAATTGCTTTGACCCCTTGTATCTCCACATTTTCATATGAAGGTGTCTAGTAGTCTTGTTTCCAAAACACTGTTTAGCAGTACACTGCAGTGCCATTTGCACACTTTGTGTGTTGTCTCAGGACACTTTGCCGACAGCGAGTACTCCCATTGGAATTGTTCTCATCAGCCATTTGATCTCTAGTGTTATGTTATGTTATGTTATTTTTATACTTCTATAGCGCACGGCCACTCCACGGAGTATCCCGGCGCTTTATTGAAGGAAACCCAACCGAAGAAGGGAGAACATAACACTGAGAGGACGTGAAGACAACAGGAAGCAGCATCAAATTAAGGGAAAAGCCATGTCTTAAGGGCCTTTCGGAAGGACAGAAGGCTAGAGGCCTGTCTCAAAGAGATTGGGAGGTCGTTCCAAGCATGAGGAGCTAAGTAGCAAAAAGACCGTCCTCCTGCTCTAGCACGCTTGATAATGGGAACACTCATTTTAGATAGGGACGAAGATCTAAGAGATCTGGGGGGGTTATACCAGGACAATCGTTTAGAAATATATTTGGGGCCTATGCCATGTAGGGCCTTGAAAGTCGTGGTCAAAGTTTTAAACAGAATCCTTTTAGCAATAGGAAGCCAGTGTAGTGTTGAGAGAAGATCAGTGGCTCTGGCTTTTCTCGGAAGACCAAAGATGGCTCGGGCTGCAGAATTCTGGGCGATTTGCAGACGCCTGACCAAATATTTGGGAAGTCCCAGGAACAAAACATTAGCATAATCAAGCCTAGAGCCAATCAGTGCCTGGACAATGATTTTTCTGTGCTGGATGGAGACTAGAGGGAGGAATTTACGAAGCATCCGAAGGATGCCGAAACATTTCCCAGTAAGAGATGAGATATGCGGTCCGAAAGATAGCTCATTGTCAATCAAAACTCCCAAGTTTTTGGCTTTCAAAGACGAACTAGTGGGAGGAAACATAACTTGCGGCCACCAGGGTTTCCAATCAGGCTCAGAGGTACAACCAAAGAAGAGCAACTCCGACTTGTCGGAGTTGCACTTCAGCCCATGACGTCCAAACCACTCAAAAACAGCGCTCAGGCAGCCCCTGACCTGGGCATCGTCAAACAGGCCATCCTCGTTGCTTGCAAAAAGGAGCTGGGTGTCGTCAGCGTAAGTGACAATCCGGGCGCCGAAAGACTCCGCCGTCACCGCCAGGGGGGCCATAAAGATGTTAAAGAGGAGGGGGCTCAGAATGGAACCTTGGGGAACCCCCACTTCTAGCGGTGACATTCCGGAGGAGTAGGGAGGCGCCCAGATTGTCTGCCGGCGGTCGGCTAAGAAGGATTTAAGCCAATTCCACACCGTTCCCCGCAGACCAAAATCCCAGAGTCTGGAAAGAAGAAGTGCGTGGGGAACGGTGTCGAAAGCCGCCGACAGGTCTAGCATAATCAGTAACACTTTTTTTCCAACATCCAACTCCTCCCTGATGGCATCTGTGACTTCGAGGAGCGCAGTCTCCGTGCTGAAATTTGCACGGAAGCCAGATTGAGTGCTATGCAACAGACCCTTTTCCTCGATGAAATTAGAGATAGATCTGTGAACAAACCTCTCAGTCACTTTCGCCAGAGCAGGGAGTAGGGAGATGGGTCTGTAGTTGGCATGGGCTGAAGGGTCGAGCGCTGGTTTTTTAATGAGTGGCAGGATCATGGCGCTCCTCCAAGCTTTGGGAACTACCCCGGAAGAGAGCGACAGATTCAGGATGGGATTTACCAGGTCATTTAGAACTGGTGCCATATTTGCTAGACACGTGGCCGGGCAAGGATCTTGTGGAGATCCGGATTTAAGACTTGCCAAGATGTCAAGAGAGCTCTCCTGATCTAGTGGGGGAAAGTCGCACAGGAGGGGACCGTGGTCTGGTAAGGGGCACCCCAGACTCATCGTATGCTGCTGAAAAGTGGCCTGGAGAGATTCTTGAATAGTGGTAATTTTCTGTACAAAATAGACAGCCAATTCCTTCAGCCAAGCTTCTGAATGAGCATGGGTTGGAGTGTAAGCTGAAGGAGAGGTGAAATCTTTTACCACCTTGAAAATTTCCTTGCAAGAATGCTCCGCTTCATTTATTCTAGATTCCAGATAGGATTTTTTACCTTCCCAAATGGATTTGTGGTAGGCTCGAGTCAGCGTCTTAAAATTTAGCCTCTCAGTATGATCATAAGATCGCCTCCATGCTCTTTCTGCTCTAGTAAATGCTCTTTCTGCTCTAGTAAATGTGCTCTCATTGTTGTAGCCAGGTAAGGTGGGTTACAGTGGCTCACCATTTGCAAAGCTGCTTATCATTTTATATTGGATGCCTCAAAGTTACTAGTCCTTTTCCTTCGTTTTTTTTTGTTGCCCCAAGGTCCCTTAATGCAAATACATGTTAAAAACCTGCTTTGTTTTTCATGCAACAAACTTGCTGCTGTGGTGGTTGATAACCCAGCATGTGGCCAGAAGTAGGGATCTAATTCAGAAAAAGGGCTGGCTACTGTAAGCTTGATTGCTAAGGGTTTCCATTATATATACATACATATAAAAATAAAATAAAAAAACTGTACATTTTTTGCTCCTCATGCAGGCAGGCTATTTCAGCATGCCCTGCACCAGGGCCAAGGTTTATCGGTTTCATTGCTTGTGGATTGATACTCAACCTACTATGAGAAACTGCTCCATGTGTGACTGGTGATCATGGCTGGTAAATTATATGCACAAACCCCATCCAGATGAACACCATTCCTGTGCTTGTGTTCGGCCTTTAAGAAGTTATTAACATTTATCACTACTGTGATTTAAGATAAAATTAGAATCCTTGCTATGTTGTCTGACTTTTGCATAGCCTTCAACTTTGGGCATAATAAATGTCTGAGGAGGATATATTATCCTGATCCTGCTTCTCTCAAAGCAGTGACAGTGGTCAGAATGAGAGAGCTTAGCTCCAGAGGCAGTAAAGTGGAGAAATGGAACACAAACCCCGTGAGGGATTTTTGGGTCTACGATGTGGAGTGGCTGGTGGCTAAAAGGGTTGGGTTTTCTGGACCATGAAGGAAGAGAAAGATTTGTAAGTTGAAAAAGTGAATTATCTTGATATAGTGTACACCCTTAGATGGTCATTCTGTAATTGGAAACCTTGAGTTGTACCACAATATCTCACAATCCCCATGGGCTCATTACTTGGCCATCTTCTGTACAGCCTAGCTGCTGTCATGGGACTTGTGTGGCAAGGATGTTTAGTGTACAGTGTTCTTGCAATGTTCATGTCATGTATGGGCTTCTATTGTACGTGGTTCTGTGCAGCTACTTGTGACTTTCTGTTGTCCCTGTCAGCTGTGTGAGAGGTTGTCAGCTCTTTCTCTGTCTGTTGAGAATGTACCTTTTGGGGTTGGTTATGTATGTCATGCACCACTTCTTTTCAGGGTGTACCTGTTTTTTTGTGTGTAATTGTGAAGAATGAAAAATGCTTCACTAAACAATGGGTAAATCATTGCCTTTATCCGTAAGGTGGATGAAGCATACTGTGCACTTGTGTACATAACTCATGCCCCATTCATATCAGTGCTAAGCTGCAGCAAAAGCTAGTAGACAGCATGGACTCAAATGGCTATTTTTCCCAAATAGCCGGCATTATGTACTGTATGTCATGCTTGAATGTGTGCATCTGTTTTCATAGAAGGTAGGTAAGTATGTTTATTGTTGTGACAATATTCGTGTAAGATTTTTCTAATTTTTGTTAACCTGTTTTCATTTGATTTTTGATTTCCTAACAATCTCATAGTTAGATACAAAAATGCATAGCTACGCATATTCACGTCTCCCACCCTTGGAGTACAACTTGCATACAAGTTGTACATAACAATACGTGCTCACCTTACTGCTAAAGATGTTTTCATTCTGACTACGCATAGCAAAAGCAGAACTTATTTTCACCCCACATTGGCCAATACAGTTATTGTTAATAATTGCACGCTCACAAGTAGGTGAGTAGCTAAGTGTAGCCAACACATGACCCAGCAACTTCTAGATGCTATTGTCTGATAATCAGCGATGAAGCAATGGGTGAGAGACGGCAACGAGAGGGTTGGAAGCATACAACCCTAGGGATCGATTTCCCCCATTTAAGATTCAATCACCACACATTATGAATCAAATGACACGGTTTAATGTCTGGCAAATTTTATTTTTCTGTAATCCTGTTTCAGATTGATGCAGGTGAGATGGAGCCGCTACAGCCCGGTGTACCTGGAGCCGCAGGTGAACAAAGAGCATTACCGTCGACCCCTAGAGGAGTTGTCAGAGGAGGAAAAGCTGGAAAAGGAGCTGAAAGCTGTGCGTCCCATTAAAGCCGCCCCCGCTAACCTTACCAGCTCAGTTTTTGCGGACCCATTGATCAGGTAGGGCCTACTTCTTTAACTTTACGGAAGCACCACACGTGCTTCCTTACGGCAGCAAAAGTAATCTCTGTCCTTTAATGCAGCAGCAGTACCCTTTGTCCTTTATTTACTACAGTAGTACTTTGCCTTACAGTGACACATGGCCTGCTGCTTACTGCAACAGCACGGTCTGCATTTAACCGTAGCAGCACATACTGTTATAGCATCTGTGTAAACTGCTGTTTTACAGCAGTGGCAAACCTACCACACTCTCCTGTGTCCTTTATCAGCACACCTCTTTGCAGCAGCTCTGGGTAGCAGCTGTTCGGTAAGAAAGGGATTCTTTACCTCACTCAGTTACATAGTAACTGAGCAGTTCTAGGGGCTTTAAAAAAACATTTTATTGGTTCCTAACATCTTATTGCATCAACAATGTCCATTCATTATAATAAGATATCTCCACCATTTCTTACTACGGTTTTCATAATTATGACATTATGAGCATCATGGCTAGCAAGTTGGACCATGGGTAGGATCATTTAAGACCACACCTTAAGACATTGTGGCTACTATGGCCATTGTAAGTGCTGAATTTCCAAGCTAACTAGTGGGTGAACCTTCACCAGTGAGGTTGTATTCTACCCCCAGCCTGGTGACTGCTAAGGCCCTTGTGAGGCCTGAATTGTCGAGCTGGCTTATAAGGGAGAAGCTAGATCTTAGGTTCAAATTGTCTTTGACTCTCTTTGGCAGAGTATATTCCTTTGGTGAGTTAGAGGGCACTCTCTCTGCCCTATTACTAGATGTTAGAACTACTACTTCTTTGGGTTATCTATTAGAGTGTACATTGTGGAAGAGCGGAGGAGTAAGGAGTTGTATACTGATAGACCTTTTGAGGGGAGCGATCCGGGATGGTTTTGAAGATTGATTTCATTTGATTGCATTATCCAAGTTATCTGAGTAGGCCATAGGACCCACCTCTAGATCTGTTCCCGCTTCAGTCCCTCCTTTGTTCTCACTCCTAGTTTCTCCCACTCCATGCACTTCTAAGTCTGCATCCGAGCCTGTTGCATGTTCATGGGCGTAATAGCGGGGCGGTTCCCTTGTTTGTACATTAATGATTGGACAGGCAGGTAGCCGACTTGCCGCAAGAGATTTTTAAACGCAACCCTGTCTTTTCTGAGTTCTGTTGAATTTGGGGATTGCCCATGCCTTTTGAAGCTTGCAATCAGTAATTTGAGTTTGTGTTACATATGTCTTCCATGGATGCTAGTTCCATTGCGCTGATTTGTTCTTATTTATTGCAGGGCGGAGGTTCTCACCCTGAGCCTCTGCAGTGGCCGCACTGCCTGGCACCGCCTCCTCCTCTTTAGCCTCAGATGTCACCGGAGCCTTGCCCAACCTTGGTGCATTGTCCTGTTTGGCAGTATCCTTCAGGTCCTTGAGTAGCTGGGACATAGAGTGTGGGAGAGATGCCAGTTTGTGCATGATGGGCGAGTAGTTACAGCCTTGCCCAGCGCCTTGCGTATCGGCTTGTACTCTTCTTATCAAGTTGTTCAGATTTGCAATTTTCTCATTAATCGATGATGCATACATTGCGAGAATGTTTAAAAGACTGATCTGTGTATCCATTTTATTTGATTGGTAGTTCATTGCCTCTCCCGAGCTCTGCAATGTTCTGAGGAGGAAGGACCAATGACCAGTGGCCACCCCCCTATGGATTCTTCACCATCCATAGAGGACCCTGTATTGGCAAATAGATGCGGCCTCGCTTTCTCCTACTCTACTCGTTTTTTTTAAATTTTCTTTTTAAATTAGACATATTGTTCCCTCCTAGCCAGGAGCTGAGCGAGACCATGGAGCTAGCCTTCTTTGTCCTACTTAATCCCATTGGCAAAATATTGGTCCAGTGAGCTGAGTTAAGCTGGTACTCTTGAAGTAGAGGGTTGGGCTCTATGATGTTGGTCGGAGCAGCCTCCCAATCTCTGCTGGCTCGATCTGACTTGTCCATCCTATCAAGAGCCCCCAAGTTGATGCACGAGTCTGCTGGGCCACACCTTTCTTCTGTATATTAGTTGAGAGTAGTTTTTGCACTACCACTGTGGGGCAGGTAGCCCAGTAATAATATTGTTACTTTAATAAATTGCAGCCCCTGCATCCTTCAAGTACTTAAACTTAGTTGTAATTTTTGGTTGGGATGGGCTTGGTTCAGATGGAGCTACTATTGCAGACCGCGTGATAGTGACCAAATTAGTGGTGAAGTCTGTCCTGTGTCCCCGGGAGATGCCAGGGCTCTTTTTGTCCCCTGATTCTTAGGTGCCACTGGGCCCCAGGTTTTGCCTCAATGCATGGTGTCACTTGCCCAATGTTAAAGAGTAGCTCTTTAAAGCTGATGCAATCCAGCAAAAGTCCAGTTGCCACTGAACTACTGGTCTCTGGTCAAATCAAAACCAGCGGTTCCCTTTGCTGGATACTAATTTCCTTCTCGGGTGACCAAACGACTCTCCTGTTTCCAGCAGATTCTGGTGTATCTTTTGAGCATCAGAACTTTGTCTTCCAGGCTGCACGTCAGCAGTCAGTGGGGATCAAACGATTGTGGCTACTGACTAGTCAAGGCGGGTTCTTCAGCATTTGTAGCCCTGTAGCTCAGAACAAAGTCAGCCAAGTGTCTCTTGTAGTCACTTCTTCTGTCTTGGGCCCGGGAAATACTTTCCTCCAGCAAGGCGCCTCAGGCGCAGACCTCTCTTTGCTAGTCCAAGGATCAGCAGGTGCAGTCGGTGGTGCAGCCTCGCTTTGCCAGGTCCAGGGAACAGTAGGGCAGTCCTCCATCGGCCCTCTCTCCATCTAGATTCCAAGCAAGGCCGGGGTGCCATATTTATTCCCTGAAAGTACCACCGGGTATGCAGCAGTCACTAGCCAATGGGTTACTTGGATTACTCCCGCCTGATGAGAACTTCCTGCAATGTGTGGCATCTAGTAATGCCAGGATGCAATATTATAACCACCCCAAGAGGTGTGACTACCTGGGGGCTACACGCCCATAGAAAATAAATGTTTGGCAACTGTTTTCCACTCTCTGTCCCCGCTGCCAACTTGTCTACTAGAACAATAGGTTAGTCCCTCACGTGGATATACACACTTTGCCCTTCAATGGCGGTTTCACCTTTAAAGCTTGCCTTTTGGGCTTACACTCTCTTTCTTTTTCCTGCCAGGTTGCGATGCACACCTCTTTCCATGACAGGCTCTTATTGTTCCTTCCAGGTAGTTGTTCACACTCCTCCCCAGGAGGACAGAAAGCAACCGTAAATGGCCATTGGAAACGTTGGCAACAGAGTGGCAACTTTCTAAAGTTTTTTAAAATTTGACTTGAGCATTAAGTTGGATTTAATGTCATGATTCTTTTGAAACCTTGAAGTGCGCTTTTTAGTAGTTCCATTCAGAAGTTAGGACTGCTGAGTTGTCAGCGTGTAAGCCTGCACGCGACAAAGGGGTTACTCGACTTGTTCACAGTAAAAACGTCTTTTTAGGGTTTTTACTGTCAGACCGTATAGAGCACATGTTCTGCTTCTTAATTTACATCACTCTGCCTTAGGACTCAGAGGTTTGGGATTTGCCATTAATTTACATGACAAAGTCGAGTTAGCATTTCGTAAACTGCTTTGTTAGCCTGCAGTGTTAGGCTGGGAGTTGTGTTTTACTGGGTCACACTCGTGGTGGCACAATAAGTGCTGCAGTCCATGATGGACACCTTAATGTGCAGGCCCTTAGTACTCTGGTACCATATACTAGGGACTTATAAGTAAGTTAAGTTATACCAGTTGAGTGCAAGCCAATTAACTATATGTGTTTTAAGGGTCAGAGCACGGGCACCGAGGCCTGGTTGGCAGGACTTGTTCACTCTGAGGCAAAAAACAGCAGCATCAGTCCAAAACGTTGTGAGTAATCATGCAAAATGAGGCACTTCTTTATAACCTCTATTGGACGTTCCTTCCGCTACATTGATTTTCTATTACACAGCCTAATCACATTTAATATGTTATCAGTTTACTTTTCTTAATCATTTAAACTTTGAGAGGTCATGTTGAGATTTTTTTTTTTTTTGCAGAGACTGCAAAAAGCATGAGCTTTCCCTTTTGGGCGCAGAGCACTTGAAACAAATTGCAACAGCTTTGACCTCACTATATAGGCTTCTGGTCTGTCGACGGATTGTCTGCAAGTCTATCTGTGTGTTCAACAGAGCTATTGACAAACTATGCCTCCCATTCCTCTGGGCAAAGATTCAACCTTATAGCCTTGAATCATGTCCAATATACACTAACTGCAGAGCCTGGCTTTTGCACCATGCTTCTAGCCACAGTAAAGAACATAGCTACAACGTATAGTTTAGCCATGCACAATATTTATGAGTGCATGGCTTGTCTTTTAGCCAGGTGTTGCACCCAGCCTTTGTGGATCCAGCCCAATTACTGCTGATCAGAATAGATAGGTTCTATATGCATTACTTTCCCTCTAATCTAGCAGTTGGACGAAAATAGACTTTGTATTCTCAGTCAGTTCAAAGCAGCAATAATGATTTCTATGTTCAGTGCAGCACCTTGTCAATTTTATAGTTGCAGTGCCTAGAGATGCTGTGTTTTTATCAAAGTATTATTTTATTCTTATGGACCTGTACTTCCTGGGCTGTCTACTGCGATGTCTGCAATGATTTCCCTAGATAATATGTCAGTAGTAGATACGTAACATATCATTTGTTATGTCATCTGATGTGTGCAATCTTGAACTATGCTTGGAGTGAGTCATTAATAACCATAACTGGTCAATGTTTCTTTTTAAATACTAAAAATCATACCATAATATTTCTGTATTTGTTATTTTCAGTGAATGTTTGCTTCGGAAACAAACAGTGCCTTAAATGCAATATTAACCACAACTTACCATTAGTAAAGTTTTGCCAGTGAGATATATTATTGCTACCAACAATTTGCCATTGTGTGGCACTGTACATAATCGATATTGCAATTACCCACAGAAAAAATTTGTGGCAATTGTAAAGAAAAGTTTCAATTCTGTTAAGGACACGGAGGCGAGGATTATGCTCAAACATTTCTACCTTTTATAACTTCAGCAGAGTTCAACTTGAAACAATATTGCGCTGGAAAGAACTACAAGACAAAGTTCAGTCAATCACAACAAAGGTCAGGGACATAACGTCGACTGGGTACTGATTATCCTCCTCTTATTTGAGTGCAACCAGTGATGCTCCCATATTGAATTTTACTCCCCTTTAGATAGCTCGGAACCTGGAGAAAAAACAACTTTCTCTGATATATATGGGTATGAAAGGGTAGAAAGCACCTCTTATAATTCTCTACATTACATTGTATAATTCATAAGGATAAGAAAGATATCAAACATGCCTCCCAGGAAAGTAACATACTTAGACCTTATGACCATTAGGACCACAAATCCCAAGATTACACCAAATACTCCAACGTGTGGGAAGTTTATAGAAACTTGAGCGGGAATAATCTTCGCCTCCGTGTCCTTAATAGAATTGAAACTTTCCTTTACGATTGCTAGGACATTTTTCATTCTATGTCAGGAATGGAGGCGAAGATTATGCTCATTCAAAGCTTGTCAACCACCAGAGATGCCATATCAATCACCCGTTTAAAATAAAACCGTTTGAACTGTTGCGGAGATTCTGCACATACACAGAACTATGCACAGGAAAACAGGACCTCTGTGTATACCACCTTACCCAAAATCCCAGAACCGACTAGCTATAGTGTCTCATTCGTTCTCCGACAAAATCATGAAGCTACAAAGGATTAGACAACCCAGAACACAACACTCCCGACTCTCAGGAATTGCGGTAGCAAGACAAACCCTTTCGTTCACTCACTCGTACTTTTTCACAATAAGGATTGCTAGAGTCACTGTATAGTTCAAAATGTTTATTTTAACTATAGTGCTCTATAATGCAGTATACGAGCCACTACCAGCAGCGAAATGCATAAACCTAGCACAGTTAGCATTGTTACAATATGAAGGGGGAAGTCATTATATGTAGACAGTGGAAAAAGGACTAGAAGGCCTGACCACCCTCCCCTTGGTAAGTTGAAGTTTATTATATAAAGGAATATCTCTGGGCTTTTTTAGCAGACCCCATACCTTAGAGCCTAGATGGTAGCTTTACATCATAGGAACAGCATAGCTCTTCTCCAAAGACAGGTTTCCCTCCAAGTGTGTCTGTGAACAACATGTAACGCTGTAATATCAAAGCACGAGCTCTCTAGCAGTGCGGCTGTGTGTAGCATGTTTTGTCTAGTTAATAGGGACTGACCAGAACAGAATAATAAGGGGCATGTTTTTTGACCTTGCACATTGTGACTAAACTCCAAGAACTGTAGAGGACGCAGAAAGCTGACCGTTCTAATGTGAAAGACACAAACCGAGTCTTGCAAAATAAACTCACGTAGTAACATGCATAAAAGCAGCAACATTGCAGCAGAGCTCATGCTAATTTAGCAATGTCGAGAATGGCCCTAAGGGCCATGTACCAGAACATAGAATCTGAAGACCAATCAGCCGCATTGAGAATATCCTCTAGACGTGCCCCTAGAGTAAAAGCTTTTGAGGCCATTGCCCCTCTTAGTGAGCATCAAAGTACTACACGACACATCAATGCGGGTTCTTGCGTGACCCAACGTATCCATCCTGCAATGGCGGGAGAAGAGACTACTTTGAAAGGCTTCCTCAGTGCTATTAATTGCAGCTCCCCTGGAGGACAGAACTACCCCGTCGTATTCCCATAAGCCTTTAAGCATCTGACCATGCACTGTTTGGGGGAATTGTCAAAGGCTCAGTATGATATAACTCTCAAGTTGGATTTTGTATGACGCAAAATGTTGAAGTTAACTCCCCAAAAAGTAAAAGCCCGTCCAGTAAAATCAAGCGCTGTTACATCAGGGACCCTGCAATAAGATATTAACACCATCGATGCTGATGGTATTCTCCTCCAGTGCTGGTGTTGAACAAATCCCATTGTTCATGACGAGCTCAGCTTGTCATGAGCACACGAGAGGTGTACCTCATGACGAGCTGAGCTCGTCATGAGCATCGAAGGGGTTGAAAAGTGTAGCATGGCCAATTCTGCTGAAAGTTATTTCTGCAATAAGAATATTTGTGTTTCCAGGACTCCAAGAGATGGCGTACTCTATTAACATCCCACAACTTGAAATAGCGTGGTTCCAGGGGAAGAGCGAGACAGATCACCTTCATCAGCTTGCACACCAAAGGGTGTTCCCCTACGCTTACACCTTGGATTGCTATGTGTCTCGCTGAGATACCTGAGCGGTACAAATTAGTTGTGCGGTACGCCATGCCCCGAGATCCCAGAAAGGCCAAGAAATATATCACTGGGACAACGCCGCACCCAAGGGATCCTCACATTGTTAAAGACACCAATAAACCCATGCGGACCTTGCTGACTCGTATCTCTTTGTGATGCCGGCTGCTTAGGCTGTGGCCAACAGATCTTCAACCTCTCTAGAAAGGCCTGGGATTCCCCAAAGTTCCCTGTAATCCGCCATGCCATGAGAGGCATTCTCTGTTGTAGAGTGAGCAGTTGACAGTTGTCCAGAGGATCCTGAAGGAGATCCAGGTCATGGGGTAGAAGGACTGGAGAATCCCAAGAAAGTTCCACAAGAACTGGAAATCACAATTGAGATATCCAATAGGGCGTGATCGGCCCAATGGATGCCATGGTGGCTGTGAAGCTACGTCAAGAGGCGCATGATCATCGCAAATGGGGGAAAGTCACACGCTTGCTCCGCTGACCAGTCCTGAAGGTAGGCATCTGTTGCTGCCACTAACAGATCCGGCTGGTGTCTACCCTGGAGGCAAACAGGCCCACCGAGAACTGGCCCCAACGTTCCTCCAACTTCTAGAAAACCCGTGGATCAAACTGCCTCGGGCTCTAGTCCGACCATTAACTTGAGCACCAGTCCGCTATTTTGTTGGAGGTCCCCGGAAGGTAGTCCGTCGTGATGGACACTTTGTTGGCTAGGCAGAAGGCCCAGAACTCCTTGGCTAAGACTACCAAGAGTTTTCTTATGGAGCCCTCCTGTGGTTGATGTACCGGACTGCTGACAGATTATCTGTTTTGAGTAGAACACAACAGGAAATGTTGTCCTTAGTCCAACACTGGACTGCGAAAGAGCCTGCCATGAGCTCCGGACAGTTTATGTAATGAGCGCTCTTTGGTAGACCACTTTCCACTGGCATATCCCCACAACGAGTGTCCCATCTGGACTTGCTGGCATCGGACTCTATAACCAGGTCTGGGTCCGAACCAAAAATGGCTCGCCCATTCTAAGCCTCCATATGTGCCAGCCACCACCTCATTTCGTCCTTGACTTCCTCTGTCAACAGGACCTGTTCTAAATACTGGATACCCTCGAGGTGTGAAGTCTTGAGATGTTGCAGGGCCCGGTCATGGAACCAGCCCAGAAAGATTGCCTGAATCGAGGGCGATAGGAGGCCTACCAACCTTGCAATCTGTCGCAAGGACGTTACTGGCCTTCCACAGTTCTTGTCGAATCTCGGACATTTTTCGAGAAGGGAGACTGAGGGCCCTCTCTTCTGAATTGACCACAAAGCTCAAAAAAGTAATCTGCTTGGAGGGGGTCAACGGCGACTTCTTCTCGTTGATGACAAACCCCAAGCTCTCATTTAGATTATTTTTTTGTCTGCATTGTCGCGTCAATGTGGACGGACACTGGTCCATCAGGAGAAGATCGTCAACATAGATAATCAGATGATAACCTTGAGCCCTGAGCTGCTCCACCACGGATTTTAAAACCTTGGTAAAACAACAAGGGGCAAAAGGAGAGACCGATCGGAAGAGTGTTGAACTTGTAAACTTGCTTCTTCCCTCTGTACTGGAGGATACGCATCCTTCAGGTCTAGACGCACCATCCAGTCGTCTGGCCTCATGAAATCACGCAAAAAAATGTATGCCCTCCATCTTAAAGTGGCGATACACCAGTCATCCATTGAATTCTTTGCGGTTGATCACCGTCCTCTGGCTCCCATCTCGTTTCTCCACCAGAAAGAGAGTGCTGAGGAAACCCCTCGAGTGAAGCGACGTCGGGTAAACCTCCCATTTGCTGAGTAGGTCCGCCATTTCCTTGTCTATCAAGTCTGCTTGGGACTCTGAAAAACAGAGAGGGCGGTGTTGGGATACCTGAGAGGGGAACCATAAAACTCTATATGATAGCCCTGAATGATTTGTAGAACCCAGGACCAGCCCCCACAAAAAACCAAGGGTGGAATATCTTTTTAATGGAGGCTTTTGCCTTGTCTAGAGAGGTATAAGTGGCGACAAATTTGCCTAGTTTGTTTATGAATGCCTAACTGAAGAGTCCTTGTAGTGCTAGCGGCACTCTTGTGGCTTGACAACACGTGATGACCTTTGACTACCATCATTTTAATTCACTTTGGTGTGTTTTTTTATCCTATTATTTTATCCTTATCCTGCATATGCCTTGTTTCTCTTGAAGATTTCTTCTTGTGGTTTGAAGTGGGAACTTGCCAAGAACAGAACGTGTGGGATGTGCATTTGAAAGCATGAAAGGGAGAGAGGGGTGGAATGTACTTTTTGGTCTCGAAGTGCAGTGTTATGAGCAGTGGTGCACACATGTGAATTGTGTTGTACATTGGGAAGTATTATGAAGTTCTTACTATTGGCTTTGACATGGCCTCATGTCATCCTGAATTCTGTCTCTGCCTTGCTTGAGATTTTTTTTGTACGCAGACAGGCCCACAGAGTGTTTGCAAGTTGGTTGGGATAATCACGTTCAAGGTTATTTTGTTTTTGGAGAAGAGATTGTTTAATGTACTGAAGGCTTTCGTAAGCTTCGTTAATATAAAGGCTGGAACATGTGAGAATGTAGAGGGAATGTGGGAACTCCTTTTGCCCTGGAATGCTTGCATGGAAGTTGGCCAATTCCAGTAGGTTTCCTTGGTGCAGAGGGAAAGACTCGAACCTTCTAGTGTGTTTTGAGACTATAAAGTGGAGGGTTGTTGACTTAGAAACCGGGATTTTTTGAATCTGAATGGGGACGGACGCGTCTACTTCGGTTTGCTGAGGCTTGTAACCCCGGCTGTAAATCGCCCGGTCTGGAGTGGGTCAAGATGCAGTATTTGCGCCAGGTGAAGTGTTTGAGCTTTGATTATTTCCCTTTTGATGTGTGGCCAGTGGCTATGATCATTTGAGGTGTTTTCTTTGTGATGTGTGAGTCAGAATGCACATCCAAAGTAATCATTTGATGTATTTAGTGTATATATCTTTCTGATTTTTTGCAGGATGTCCAGTATTATTTGCTGCTTGTTTATTCATTGTTCATATTCATGCATTTAACTGTTGCATTTACCAAGTGTGTTATTATTGCTTGCATATAAATATATATCTCTATATACATTTGAATAATGTTCATTTGACATCTGGGAAAGCATTTCTGTTAGAGAGCACTGCATAAATAAAACTCTAAGCCTCCTTCTAAAAAGAGAGTCTTTGATGTGTTTCACTTTTGTAAAGTGAAACCCTTTTCTAGGTGTTGTTGTGTTTTATGTCTCCTGCTTCGTCGTGTTTGGGCCATCGTGTGTGAGTGGTATTTTTGAGGGCGAAGCAAGACAGTCCTCCCTGCGCCACTGCTCCTGCCTTCGATGTGGCCAAATCACTCAAATTAGGGTCTACCTTTCCTAACAAGGAGCGGCGCCTCTTAGCTAATAAGGCACAATTTGAATTCCCAAGGAATATAATGTCATGCTGTGCCAGCCAGACAGGGATTACGGAGAGATGGCCGAGCCAAAGGCTTTGGCCTCCTCCGCTAACTCTAAGATTTTGGTTAAGGGTCCAACAATATTCAATAGTTTGTCTTGACAGGACTTCCAAGATCTATTGATCCCTTTCTTAGGATCACAGACTTATTTCTGGAGGAAGGTGGCCATCTTGCTGCCAACCTCCAGTGTCAGGGCCACCTTGTTAGCGAGAGAGGGGCATGGACATTCTGCTTTAAATCGTGTGCGCGCTTCCTTCGCGAAGGTCTTTCTAAGGTGCCCTGCTACGTAAGTGCCAACCTTGGGCAAATGGGACCACTCCGCTAAGCGAGGGCGAATAAGATCATTTGGGTCAGGCATGTCAGACATATCTTCTGCGAGAGTGACGGCCCCTAGGGAGGGATCAGGAGAGTGGCACCAGGATCTAGACGGACCGGCCTTATCAGTTAAATCCCCGTGAGAATCCTCATCCAGTATTGGCCCCTCTTGAGCGAAAGGCAGTTCTAAAGGGGTACCTAGAGTCTCCTCAGTTTCCTCATCCGGGTCAGTGCGTGCGAGGAAAGCCTTTTTTGAAGCCTGTAAAACGCACTGAGATCCACAAAAGGGTCCCCTTTGTGCATGCGGGGTTGTAACCAGCAACATTTCAGTCAAGGAGAGGAAGTAGCGTACTATAAAGATTCTCTGGCTGAACTTGCTGAGACTTTCCTAGAGAATTTGTACATCATTGGCTGGTGGTGCTGGCGTGCTACACTTTATCGGCTGTGGGGTTAGCCTTTCTGCTAATTGCACAACATGCATTAGTATTTTGACTTGTAAGTGAGCTGTTGTTTCACTAATGTTTTTCTCTCGCTCGCTCTCTCCACTATACCTGATATTCTGATGTTTATTGAATGACCTGTGACGATTAATGCAAACCCATTCTATATTTTATGAGCTGATTATGACATTCGAGTTGTATTGTATTTTGTGATTGACCATTCATATTATGGAATAACAAGAAAAAGTAATAGTAAGACTAGTGTTTGTCTTTAATACAGTGTTGTTAAGTGTGTTTGGTTATGTTTACTATGATGTATGTTTAGCGTATTCTTCATTGTAGGTCCTCATGGGGAAATAGCATTCTGTCTTTCATTATTTAGTCCCTTTTAGCTCTACCAAAGATTCATTGGAGGACCTTTGAAATTGCTATCTGTATCATAAGGGCTTATGGGCCCGTCATTAGAGTTATTCTTCTGATTATGTTATAGTGGTTGGTGTGGATAAACAAACTGAAATAAATCCCCCAATGCTTTTGCTGCATCACAGCCTTACACCGCATGAGAGGAAAATGAAATCGTCTTATCTCTGCTGAAGCAGGAAAGAAAGAGGGGGATAACCAGGACGCAGTCGACGTTATGTCCCTGAACTTTGTTGTGAATAGCTGAACTTTGTCTTGTAGTTCTTTCCCGGTGTTTTATGGGAAAGATAGTTTTAAGTTGAACTCTGCTGAAGTAATAAAAGGAAGAACGTTTTGAGCATTATCCTTTCCTCCGATCGTGACATATAATTGGGTTTATGATACTGTGAAGCATGGCGTGCTAAATCTGCCTTTCTGGGAATCAAATATGCAACTACCCATTCTGCACACTTCTTGGCAGCAAACACTAGGCCTATGTGAACATTTTATAATGAATTTAATGATATTATGCCATTGTTTGAACAATTTATGCAGTCCAGGAGGCCTATATGTAACAGATTTTAAAAAGTACCTGCATCAGGTATGTGCACAGTGTTGGGATGTATGTCTTCATCAGAGTGTCTTCTGCCAACCCTGTTAAGATATTGATGAGTTCTACTACGTACTCAACATTGGGAGGGGAAGGTGCTCTCATTACTCTGTGAAAGCATGTCAGGAGGAGTCCTCTTTATTCCTGCCAGTAGTCTTTGTCAGATTCTGGTTTCTCAAATGTTTTCTGTTTGCTTTGTATCCTGCACATTTTTTTCTGCTTGCTTTTTTGCACCTCGCATAAAGTCCTTGGCTTCTTAAAGTGTTTCTGTTTTTGTTTCCGCAGCAAATTCATTAACATGATGATGAAGGGAGGAGACAAGGTGCTCGCCCGCTCTCTTATGACACAGGTGAGACCTTTCCTTGCTGCTGTTCCTTCAGCAGTGATTAAGGGTAATTCCAGCATACTTTCATAAGTAGAGAGCCCTTTCAAGGCATTAGATGTACTTTTTACTTTTGATTTCCTGTAATAAACTGTTCCAATTCTGGGGATCTTCATGGATGATAAATAAGCTTTGAGTTTGGCCATCTACGCGCAAGATCTAACAGTAGTTTTTACAAAATATATCTTAAACTTTACTTTTTAGAAATGCCAATTTATATAAAACAAACAGCTATTTGTGTCAGCCTATTGCTGCCTTTATTTGCTTTTCCATTTACTTTCTTTATGCAAGCAGTGGCAAATCCAATACATATGGCTTTTTCCAAAACTCCAAGACATTACTATATTGTTCTCTCAATTCAGAACCAACAGTGTTTAACAAGGCTGCAGTGCTTTGAGACTTTACTAGATGTCCGCCTTGAGTCAGGAGCACATGCTTAAAAAGTCTTTCGTTAGCTGCATTTCCTCAGTCTTTACTAGATTAATAGATCTCTCTCTGGTGTCTAAAGTAACTACTAAAAAAGTCTTTAACAAGGCTGCAGTGTCAAAAATCATCCTGAGATGGGTGTTAGATGCAATTGATTCAGGTGTCCTTCACAAAGCTGAGTGGTGGGACTTCAACATATACATTTGCATATATACTTTTGTCACTTTAAGGATTTGTGCTTCCTTTCTTTTTTTTTGTTGAAAACCTTTATTTTAGCATTCAGTAGAAATACAAGCATGGGCCTACAACCACGGGGGCCGGCCACTAGACAAATCAAAATTCGTTAATATCACAATACAACACGGCTCATCAGCCGACAACCCAAAGGTCCGGCAGCGATTCAGAATAAAGCTTGTATTGGAATGCATAGTCAGAGTTCAGGATAGGACAGAGGTTTCATTTTATATTATATAAGAGAGGATCAGGTGCCATACAATCAAACAGAAGAAGCGGGGGGCAGGGTAAAAAAACAGGATATACATGTAATGATCACTATAATGGAAATGTGGCGCCAGAGCATCTAGGTCGATACAAAAGAACACACAATATACATTTCCATGTTGCGCCAATACTCAAGGCCTGCCCACCCACAAATCAAGATATCATGAAAGCGAAAGCACGAAGTACAAGCATACGATAAGAATCCGAATGATTCGCAGTTATACTGACCCTACAAAAAGAAAAAGAAAGAAGGAAGGCCATAGAAAATAAAAAAGGCAAAATAAAAAAAACGCCTTCAGCCCCCCACCCTGTGGCTCACTGGTTAGAGGAGGCATACCCTGAAGTTGAGGGCAGACCCGGGACCAGGGTTCGATTCCTGACGCGGCAGGGTCCTGAACCCAATTGTCCACGGACTCGATAATTCTCGCTTTGGTGCCCACTCTAAGCACGAGTTCACACTATGCAGCTCTGGGCAACAAGCTTGCTTAATCTCCACAACGGCCCGCCCGCGGCGGGATGCCTGGCTTTCACCTTGGGGATGCCCAGCACGGGTGATCTCACTGGGAAAAACCAGGACTGGTTCCCAAGGCAAGCGCCGAGATGCCGAAGGGTACATTGAGCGCTATATAAGAACATACATACATACATACATACACCCTGCACCCCTGCAAATGGCTACAGCCTAACCCCATTAGCAGTGTGCCTGTCGCCCCTAACAACTAAAACCCCAAAGGTAGGAAAAAGAAGAGCGGAGGAGGGCTTATCCATGTGGGCTCTCAGCCCCTTTAGACCCCCCGCCTGACACAGCCACCCCCTATCACCTTATGACAGCAATGTAGAGAAATTAGAGGGTACCGTGAGTCACCGCCCAGCCTCTTAGAGCAAACAGTTGCAGGTCCAACACTTGTAAAAGCCATGCCAACCCATCCCGATCCAGCCGATCTTAACCTTGGCCCTTCCGAACAAAAACACGAACCCCTTCCAGCGAGATCCAGAGGCACACAAAGAAGCAATAGAGAAGAGAAGAGTCAGCAAAAATCAGCCCATGGCTATCAGCAGGCAGTGAGTCCTCAAGAACCGTAGATGCAGACGAACTCTCCCTCCGAGATGAACAGTCCCAATGTGTCTTGAACAGGAGTCGTAGCGTTGCCAGGAAAGGAGAAGATGACCACAAAAGAGATGGAAAGTCACAGACAAAAGTCTCCGGAAGGGGAACACCTGACGATATCTCCAAAGCCGGCAATAGTGAAAAGTTCAGCAATACCATGCCATCCTCGGGAACACCGTCTACCAGTGCACCATCCGATGATTCCATTACTCGTTTCTTCACGGGGTCCTCACACGGAGTCAAAATGGCCGCGTTTTGAATGGCTGTAGAATCCCGTTTCAACAATAAGGCCGGGCCCGGTTCCACCAGGAGAATTTGAGATAGGCGCGAGTCCAACTTGCTCAGCAAAGTATCCACATGTGAGCGGAATGCCCAAAGTTCTGCCAGTATTAGCCGCAGCGATGGTTCATGCACCGTTCGATCCATAATCTCGTGTTTGGTATCAATCACTATCACCTCCCCGGGTGATTCCGGCACCAACGGGGGGGATAGACAGGATCTCGAACGTGCAATTGCGAAGGGTGACCAGTCTTTGTTCACAACCACGGTCAACCCAGTTAAAGCCGCAGGCCAGTGACCCCGAACCCCGGCGGGAGCAAACCGGGGCCGCGGGACGGGGGCCCCCACCCGCAGCCAGCAGCACGCAGACTCACTTCTCCGTCGATACGGAGCAATGAAGACGATCGCCACCAAATCCGGGCTGAAACAAAGCCTCCACTCCGGTCGACTGGGCCCAGCCTGAGTCTCCTGGCCGATGTTGTTGCACTACAGCCTGGCTGTGAAAGTACTCCAGGCCCCGGCTTCACCGCTGGAGCAGGCCGCAAACTTACACTCGATGTAACTCCGTCAAACAAGCTGATAAAAGTTTCCGTATTTCACCATCGGAGTGCGGGACAGTTCATGCACACAGAGACTAGGCGTTAAGTCAGGATAACATGCAGGATATCGCGGCGGGTTACGAGGGTCGACGGAGCCGGGAGCCTAAGCAGCCATCTTGCTTGCTAACGTAGCTCCTCCTGTGCTTCCTTTCTATAGGATAAATGAATGTCAAAGCGGGTGTATGATGAGGAGTTAATACTGCACCTTTCAATAGATGTCTTGAGGAACACTGTGATAACACCCAAATAAATATAGGTACTATCAGTCACTGGTAAATTCAAGTGCCTGCCACCTTATTCTTAGTAGACTATTTTTTAACTGTAGGGTACATTTATGCAATTGTAAATTTTAGTTGCCTGGCCTGTTTGACGGAATTGTGCTGATCCACTGTTATGTTTAATGGTAGGGGGAAGGAAAATGTCAGTACCAGTGGAAGAAACCAAATATATGTATACAAGTATGTATGTGTGTGTGTGTGTAACTTTCTGGTCAGGTTGCGCCCAGCCAGTCGCAGCATTCCTGTGGGCATTTATTCAGAATTAATCACAGAATCATTGTGATATATCCCTTGACAGAGATATCACTATCATTTCCTACTTAAATTTCTCAAAAACTACTGAACGGATTTGCACTAAATGACAAAAAGCACAATCTGCGTAACAACATTTACCTTTTTGCCAAATTTGGTGTCATTCTGTCCATCAGTTTGGGCTGTAGATTCGACAACGTGTTCCTGTGAGAATTAACATTACAAATGCACCCTTATTTTGCACCCCTATTTCTCGGTCTCCACAGCTCGGACCACCCCCAAACTTTCCATGACACACAGAACTTACCTTGACACTTTTTGGAGGAAATTTCATGAAGATTGGCCAAACAACACCAAAGTTATGGGCAATTCAAAAAAAGCTTTTCCTATGAAAACATGGTCGTAACTATTCCTACTGGTGACTGTGTGTGTGTGTGTATGAATAATGTGTGTGTGTGTGTGTGCGTGTGTATATATGTATATGTGTGTATATATATATATATATATATATATCTCTATCCCAACAACAGTTGCCTGCCAATGAAGCAAGCCACACAAAAGGATACAAATTTCACCGTGATTTATTAAGGAGGCAAGCAGCGTAGGGAAATTCACAGCATGCAGCATGGTGTCAGTCCTGCCTGATACGTTTCGTGTACAGAGCACTTCCTCAGAGGCAAAGGACTTCAAGGTAAATGGCACGTCGATTTTCGGAACCTCTATACCAATGATGTAGTCCCGCCCATAAGGGCGCGGCCACCCCGCGGCCTGATGGTACTTGTGGTATCCATATTTCACTTGTGTGACCTTCGTGCAAATTCCCATATTAAAAATAATGCCCAAGAGTGATGCCCCGGGACATTGTACCACGCTCCACTTGGATTTATAAATTGCGAAGAAAACAGTCTAAGCAACGGCAGCTCACTGGAGCAATATGACCGCACTACAATTACCAGAAGGCCATGCTTTGGTCACGCCCCTGGAGGCGGGGTAATGCGATTATTAATGATGCCGCTCAAAATGCCGAAGCATTGACTGTCGACCCTGAGCCCCTGATGAAGTGTCCTACATGAAACGCGTTGGGCTGGGTGAGAGAACTTGGTGGACTTTGCTGTGGGTTTCTACAACTGCTCCCTGCAAATAAATCTTTGGCGTATCCCTACCTGCAGCGGGCTCTTCTTTAGCAGGCAACTTTTGTTGGATATATATATATATATATATATATATATATATATATATATCTGTTTCCATCGTCCTAACAAATATAATAACTTGAAACAAAACAGTCCATGAGTGAAAACAGGTCCACTCATTCTGCACCATACACATGTCTCTACCGATACCATTCACCCTCACAGCAGAAAGATTACTTTTCCCAATCCAAAAAAAGTGCTCCTCAAAGGTGGAACATAAGGGAGCTTCATGTGTCAGCCTGGGACTCAAATTAAACATGGATAATGAGACTGATCTAAGAGGTGCTGAAGCTTTTTTTAAACACATCAGTTGGCTGAATGTGTGCTGCTGAATCAGCATGCAATATTCAAGGCTGAATCTGATGAAACCAACAGTTAGCATGGAAGCTATTCAAAAACGTTAAATGGTGATTTACCTCAAGTGGGCTTAAAGTGCGTTCCGGAAATCAGCGTCTATCCTGCAGATCATTCGTTCCTATCCACATACTTGTGGGAATAAAACATGCCATTAAGTTGGAAAACCATTACACCTAGTAAACAACTCAGTTTATTATCAAAAGCAAATTACATTAAAAAGAATGAGTGTGTCTCAATTTAAGTTTCTTACCGGAAACATCCTAAGATGGAAAGCATGTTTAGAGGTATTTGATACTGCACATGCCCATCTCTAACGAGCGGAAGATTGCTTTATAATTTAAATTAAAGATCGCCGCTCCCTGCACGCTAATACTTCTAATCTACACCCAGCTCCACCATCTGTGCCACTTCTGTGGGTATTTCCTACACAGTCTACCCCCCGGTTCATACCCTTCTACCCATGTTTGGTGAAAGTTAACCCCCCCTAACAGTTCTTCACTGACAGTGCGCCATCATTCAGTAGTTCACTACAAGGACTCTGACAAGGGCACACAACATACGTATGATAGGCCTCAGACAAAGCACCTGGAGCCGCAGCACTTATAGATATTATAACACTCTCTAACACTGGGAACGCAACCATCATGATACCTAGTGTAGTCATATGATGACACTGTACCATTTAGCTCTCCTGACTACAACCTGTATGTATGTGATGAAAATCAAATAAGATTTACCATTTTTTTAAAATTTAAATTAAAGATTTCCAGTGTAGAAAAACATTAAGCATGCAGTCATATACTTCGAATTGAGTGTAGTGACCGCTCCGACTGAAAAACTGAAATGAACTGGGGCAAAGTACGTGCTGTACTTGTTGGATAAATGGAGTGCACAGGAAGGAAAATAGAAGGGCTCTTGCAGATCACTAGATTCGTTAATGTTTTATAAAGGAAATCTGGGAGTACCTCATGCCAAACATTGGTACCAAAAGTCTAATATAGCTCGGAAGTCGAGCTTTTCGAACTCTGCAGCACCTAAGAGCACTCACACCAACCCTGGGTTGCTGCTGCTGTCTCAAATGACAAAATACTGTTTTTTGATGGCAGCTTATGCGATAAACCTGCCTTAAAAAATGGCTTCTGTTTTTAAGTTGAAATGCCAAAAGAATAATTTCTTATCTCTCGATAAATAAGCATTCAATGTTATGCTGCAATGACAGAAATGAAAAAAAAGATGGCCAACGGAGTACTTGCAAGAGTATGCAGTAGAGAATACTGCCAACATTTCTGGATTGAAAGTAAGAATATATATATAGTATATTGCTCAATAGATCATGCTCTGTTGCTTTGTGATTGCTTTTGACAGCTTACTTCCAGAGATCTCAGAGAGCTGATTTTCACAAGTTAAATCAGCAAGTTTACCAAAAATTTCAGCAGCTAGGACCTACAACCTAAATATGTTTCTGTAGGCTTGGAAAGCACGCAATTGTCACGATCAAATGAAGAATAATGTAACCAAAGTGTTTTCCCCATTACTTGTTGGTGTCTGGCAGATGAGGTTCTTAAAAGAATACGAAGAAAGGTGTTTTCAGAAAATGTGTGTTTTGAGTAATTCTGACATATTAGTAATACAAAACATCCAAAAAGTAAGAAGGGTTATTTATCGGAAAGTAGAAAGGACATCTGAAATGATACCAAATAATCAAGTGACACAATTGTAGCAGGGATAATTTGTGGAACACTTTCTAAAATAAATGAAGACTTACTATGAATCAGGGAGGAGCAAAGTTAGAATCAAGTCTGTTCTATTTGACTGACGGGTGCAGTGCATGATAAAAGAAACCGAGAGAGGAAAACACCGATGTGAAGTAGAGAAGCCTTTGAGTGGTTGACTGGCTCCAGGCTGAGAGAGATGCATCATCTGAGGTTTTAGGGGTCCTTCTCAAGGCCCTGCTGCAAAAAGTTTTTTTCATTGGCAGTAGGGTGCTCCAAGTATATGCCATTGAAAACAAACCACTTTTCAAGACATAAACATTTAATATCCTGCACAAAATATGAAAACAAGTTACCTTCATTACATCAAGCCACAAAGTATTTGACTGGTCAGTGCTCCCCACTCCCTCTCGCCACCTGATGTGCTTTTCCTGGTGCTCAATCTGAACTCTTGACTAGGGGTGGGCGAAAAACGCCACTCCGCCAGCAGAGTTTTGCCCATTCCACGTTCTGCTTGGAGCACGGATTTCTGGCAAAACTCCACCAACCATCTCATGGCAGTTTGTTTCTCACACGTGGCCCCTAGCATGATTTTCGGGCACTAGAATGCCTTCCAGCTGGATTTTTCAATGCAAGTGGTTAGGGCAGGTTGTGACAATTTGTGTTGAGAAAACTGCTACTCAAGCAGAAAATCTAGTCGAGCAGCAGAAAGAAGCAGCGCCTGGTGCTGTTCGTGCTGATTTTTCAGCGCGAACAAGCTCCTGGCGATACAAATCGGTGTCAGTAGAATGACGTACCGAATTTCACCCGTTCGCAATGTCACTGAGTTTTTATGCGACTCTGCAAATTGCACCCACATGTGCTCTTCTCACCTACACACGTGTTCATATGCAAAATAAACACCTCAAACCATTTCACTAGAAGACTGGCATATGGTCAGCGAGTGGAGAGAAATCCACATGAAACTAAAAGGAGGACTGCTCTCTTAATTTTCCATGTAAGCTGTTGGCGATGTGTAAAAGCAGTGGTGATCTTAAAGTGGAGCTTTAGTTTTAGTAAATGTGCCTCGCTCCATAGGCATGCAAATGGAGGAACGGATGCAGATTTTTGTATTATCTAATTAAAAGGTTTCCAGTTGAATAGGAATTGAATGGTGCATGACTCCCGGCGACATCACATTTCTGAAACTATGCATGGGGAAGTGCTGGCAACAAATACATGTGGCTGTACACTATTTAGACAATAGTTTGGCGAGACAGCTAAAGCAGTCTGAAAGGCCAGACCTTAAAAAACACTATTCTTTTAGTTTAAAAAATCACTAAATTAGGTGATGACCAGAATTGTTTTTCACAAACCTCGTATAAAAGGAAATAATGATAGTAAAGCAGGACAATATAGCAAACATGCTGCTGACTAGGGAAGGCTATACTGACACTGCTCCTTTTAAGGGAGCACACTCCACCAGTATCCCATCGTGCCCAGTTGGTGACAGTTACTCAATTTCTTTTCCAGCTCCTGCCAGCAGGATCCTGGAGCACAGAGCTCCGCCTTTTTGTTCTTTTTTTTCTTCAGAAACAGTTCAATACCTTTGACAATTGCCTTTAGAGACCAGGAGTGTTTGTTTTCTTTTGTGTCTTAAAATATTTTCACATTTTTACAAATGCCCATTCTGTGGCCTAAAACAGGCTAGAACAGATCCTCATCATTTGTATAGCCTTTGCCTTCCTGACACTCCTCTATTGCTGTCAATACAAATCTGCTCCGATGTTATAAATCCTAAACCGCTGGTCAACGTCCGAACAGATTTGTACAGACATTTACACTACACAGGAGAATGCATTTAGATAACATAATTCCTAACCCTGGCATATGAATCAATTATAACATTCACAAGAGAGCTTTTTAGACGGACAGCCTATGTCGGGAAGAGATCTGCGGATTTGCTCCATAAGGTCGAATTATGATAATACAATAATATAACATCATGTTATTCGCAAAGAGTGGCTTGGTGTGCCTATTGTACATTGATAAAATGTATATTGACAGGTTAGATTGATGTTATATACGTATCCTAAAAGAATTCCTTGGAACCTTTTTGATTTTTTTTTCTTAATGCTCATTTATGAACAGTTCCTCCAGACTAAGAGAACAAATGCCTGGACTCAGAAGAAAGCAGTCTGTTACTATGATGAAGGTGGCAAGTACAACTGCTGTTTGGAGATTTATGACCGAACTCTCTGGTACTCTGCAGAGATTTACAGACAACCTTTGCAAGACCATAGACTTTCGTGAGATCATCTCTGAAGGAATGAGGGTCTCTATCACATCATCAGTTTGGCTGCAGATGCATTAGATTTAGCTGCTTCCAGATATTGCCATGGGTTGGCAATAAAATTTACTTCTTGTCTGATCTGACCAGTCTAAAGCCTGAAGCATAGCATCAAATCCTTTGTCAGGCAATACTTTTTTAGCTCTAGTGATGATGCGTAGATGGAGACTCTTAAGAGCTGTTGGTCTAGAAAAGAAGAAACAATCTAAAAGGCTCCATTTTGTGTGTGACCATCGCTTTCCCTCAGCTGAAGATTCAAACTCATTCGTGCTCTAAGTGGCAACACCAGCAGAGACACCCATATCTGCCACTCTTATATTGAAAATATTAGGTGGTTATCAATCCTCTGCAGCTGTACTTCTGCCTCCAGCAGGGTAATCCCCTTACCCCCACCTTGGTCTGTCTGTCGCTATGGTTGGGTGAAGTATTTTGAAACCTCTACATGAGTGGAAGGAATTACAAAAGACAGATTGTTGCTGAATGCTTTGCAGTTTGGTTACGGTCTCCAGTTTCAAGTCCCACAGCTCCCACATCCACCTTACCACCAGCAATACCTCCAAAATTGTTAACTCTCAAATTGCTCTTTTTTTAAATGTTTGGCAGTAGTTGCAGCACATTTTAGAAGGATATGGATCTTAGTCTACGTATATTGTGAGGATTGGTAAATCAATATTTCTTCACCCCAGTAGGCCCTCATCATTTCCAGCGGACTGTGGAAAGTTTAGGCTTGCAAGTCAAGCATGCCAAATGGACCTTGAAGCTAGTTCAGTCCATCCACTATCTGTGGGAAGAGACTCATTGAGTGCTTCCTTTGGAGAAAACTCTTCTTTCCACATGAAATGTCCCATTGTTCAGTAGCTAAAATATTCAATAATGATATAATTCTCTTCGCTCCTATGCTTGATGGCATCCTGCATTTTTGTAGTATCAAGGGCTCACCTTCACATGGGACCATTGCAGTGGTGTCTTGAAGAGCAGTGGTCTCGATTCTCAGACAAGTAGGAGGCCACAGTGAAGCTCACTCAAGCAGCGATCAAGTTGGTTTCATGAAGGTGGAAACCAGACTTCCTCATTTCCAACATGATGTTCCCATTCAGATAATAGTGGCTGACTCCTCCCTGTTGATATGGGGTATGTCTAGGAATTATCTCCAGATTCAGGGCACTTAGTCTAAGAAAGAAATGTCCTACTGTATCAACCTGTTATAATTTAGAGGGGTCCTCCTTGTTCCCACGTCTTTTCCCCAAGTTTTCAAACTAATTTCCATACTTGCTTAGCAGTACAGCAACAATGAACTACTTGAACGTGCAGAGAGGTACTAGATTGAGGATCCTGTCACTAGTGTTCTCTTAAAGTGCTACACATAGCTTGTGGCCGCTCCAGTACGTTAGGTGAGTTGTGAGGGAGCAAGTGTTGAAAAGCCAATTTGCAAAGCAAGCAGCAGTAGCTGAATAGTTGTGAATCCAGGTCTATTATTAGGAGTTAGTTGTAGTAGATCTAGATGTGTCCAGGTAGAGCCAGACGTGGAGAAAGAGTCGGGTTATCTGAAAAGACCAGGTAGAATAAAGTCGTGACAAATTTTATGTGAGGCCATCTGAAAGAACAGCCTTTGTAGATCGAGTGATGCACTTTTTTGAGGTCCTTATGTGGTCAGTGTTTATTGGCCAGCATTTTGTGTGGGTACTGCCATTTACCACTGCTGTCTCAGAGCTATAATCTTTTTTTTTTAAATTCAGAAACCTTTATTGAGAAAAAACAAGGCAGACACAGTACATCATGCGGTATCACAGTGCATATATGCAAAAAACAGAAAGTAGGACATTCCCTGTATTACAAATATATGCCAACTGTCGGCACTGTCGGTGGAGAGGTGTGGCTCACTGGTTAGAGGCGGCAGACCCAGAGGCTGAGAACGGCCCGGGACCAGGGTTCGATTCCCGACGCGGCAGGGTCGCGGACCAGGGTCAGCGGACTGATAATTCTCGCCTCGGTGCCCACTTTGGGCAGTGATCACACTCGGTAACTCTGGGCATTAAGCTTGCCTCATCTCTACAACGGCCCCCCACAGACGCCGGGGATGCCTGGCTTCACCTTGGAGATACCCAGCAAGGGACCATCTCACAGGGAAAGCCAGGACGGGTTCCCCAGCGGTCATTCGCGCCAGGATACTCCGGTAGTAATTGAGCGCGCTACAAAACACCTTACATTTACATTTACATTTACTTACAAGCATGCATGATGGTAGTATCACTACTCCACTTTGCCGATGAACCCTCCCTCGTGGGAAAACATCACGGGACAGTAACAGCAGGGAAGGGCAGAGGGAAAGAGGGTGGGAGCGCACACAGCAGTGGGGGGGGGGAGGCAGTCACTGACCATCGCCAGCGGCCGCTGCGGACCCAAGGCCAGCGGGGATCGCGGGGGAGCCGGCGCCACTGGAACGGGGACAGGAAAGAAGGTAGGTGAACCAAGGGCCCCAGATGTCAACAGATAAATCAATGAATGAAATATACTTTTTGTTGTGGAATTCAATCCTAAAGGAGGGGAGACAAACGAACACTTAAAAGCCAGATGTATATACCATTAGTTAGTAGTCAAACCAATTTTTGGAAAATTAATCTTAAGACAGTTCAATTGTAACCAATTTATTTAAAGCATATATACAACATTTTAAAAAAGAGGTCATTCATTAGGGACAAATTAAGAGAAACTGCCAGGTGCAGTAAGGGATGTGAAAAGATACGTGCTCAAGTGAGTGACAGAAGAAAAGATTCAAAAGGAAATTCTCATGATTTAAGTTCAGATATTCTAGTGGAACAACAAGGGGGCCTGCCCACAGTACAGTTATATTCAAATTCCAAACTGCATGCATGCAGACATTCAATATAAACTGGGAGGGGGCGAGAAGGTGCAGACCCCTAAATCAAAAGGGGGGGGAGCCGTCGACGTTTCGACCCTGGCGCAGTTGAGGGAAGATTAACACCTCTGCTACGGGTCTTCTTCAGGACAGGAAGGGAGGGGGGCGGGGGTGTACCAAAATTGAAAAGGAAAGGGTGCGTCACCAACAGTAAATCTAGGCGACCGATCAATGGTGTGCCCAATTATTCCAGTTATTGCCTTGATATAGATATGTGGATTTAATTAAAAATACCACAAGGAAATTAATTCCAATCCGTTTTCCGATCACTACCAGAGTGAGAGACAGGGAGTTCAAGGAGGGGTTAGAAATGGCCCTTCGAAATGTCAAGTCAAACGGCAAACGGCTCTGTATGCCAAGATAAAAAAACGTCTTTGCGGGAGTTCCGTATACCAAGGCGAAAGCGTCCTTGTATGTCAAGACGAAAGCGTCCTTGCGGGGGCTCCCATGTATCAAATCAACAGATGCTTGAAAGTGGCGTTTTCCCAATCATATACACTTGTAAGCATCTGATGCTTTGATAGACGGGACCCCCTGCAAGGGCACCCTTTCCTTTTCAATTTTGGTACACCCTGCCCCCTCCCTTCCTGTCCTGAAGAAGACCCGTAGCAGAGGTGCTGCGTCACTTTATCTGGGACGTCGGGCCCACGACAGCCAGGGTATAGTCTGGGTAAAAAGAGTGCATTACCCTGGTGGGTGATGGAGCCCCTGTCTCGTGCGGCCTTGAGAATGGCGTCCTGGTAGTTCAAAATCTTAGCAATGATGGGGCGTGGAGGCAGACCAGGGCCAGGACGTGGACCAAGCGAGCGATGGGCGCGCTCTACGATGAAAACCGGGGACAGGACGTCGCCAAATAGCTCCTTAAGTAACTTTTCCAAAAAGTCCTCCATCTTAGTGATGTTTGTGGATTCCGGAAGGCCCGTAATGCGGAGGTTGCTCCGTCGGGAACGAGCCTCCAAGTCCTCGTTCTTGTCCCGGATTATGGCCAGGATCTTGTCCATCTGCAATAGTTTTTGGCGGTCCTGGGTGGCAGCATCCTCTGCATCCGAGACCCTGGTTTCGATGTGAAGGAGCTGGTTATCAGGGGAGTTGACGCAGGATTTCACTGTGTCCAAGCGGGCTGAGAGTTGGTCCAACTGGGTGGCTATGCCCGTAACCGTGGATTTGACGTCCAGCATGATTGCCTTGAGGTCATCCTCCCGATTGGGGGGGGGGGGGCCTCCATGGTGACGGCGGAATCGGCACCCTCGGTACCAGCACCATCCTGACGGGAAGACTTCCGAAGTTCGAATGCTATCTTGGGCTGCTTAGGATCGTTTTTCCCCATGGTGGGAGGACCCAGCAGAAGGATCTTCAGCAGGCTACGGGACTGATCAGAGCAGGTAGCCAACACGTGCGCACCAGCCCGTGGGAAGCGAGTCAAGTGGGGACACCACCGATTCTAGGAGTCAAGGAGCCCCAAGGAGGAACAGAGACGGCGACAGCCCGCTCACCCAGCCACCCAGCAAGACCTCCACACTCCGAAAGCGAAGATACCACCAGGGTGCATCCAGTAAGGCGAGGTCGGGGCAGCGAGGCACGGTGGAGGAGCAGGAGAAAGGTAGCCCCCGCGAGCCCACCATGGTGAGACCGACAGGTAGTCAGGGAGCTGAAGGAGCAGCTGCGATGATGGTCCAGCAATGGGTGCATCCAGTAAGGCGAGGTCGGGGCAGCGAGGCACGGTGGAGGAGCGGGAGAAAGGTAGCCCCCGCGGGCCCACCATGGTGAGACCGACAGGTAGTCAGGGAGCTGAAGGAGCAGCCGCGATGATGGTCCAGCAATGTCGGCAGGTAGACGAGAGCAGATGGGAGGGCCAGCTGGGCCACAGCAGGCTTAAGGTTCGATGCAGCGGCGCAGTGTCTGGGCGGGGCGCGGATCCAGAAGCGGAGTCAGGCAGGGCCCAAAGAGCCACTATATTTAGTGAGACACTATAAATTGTT
The DNA here is from genome assembly GCF_964263255.1 of Lissotriton vulgaris. Taxonomy (NCBI): domain Eukaryota; kingdom Metazoa; phylum Chordata; class Amphibia; order Caudata; family Salamandridae; genus Lissotriton; species Lissotriton vulgaris. The sequence continues at coordinate 615,679,558 of NC_141695.1, read as the reverse complement.
AAAGTAAACTGTCAATTACACTGCTACTAAATCCTCCATCCAAATATTTATTTTTATATATCCACTCATTCTTCAATGCAAATTGCTATATATATAATGCATATTTAAATAACGAAGCAAACCACATTCACTGGATGTCATCAGTGATGTCATTTGAGATGTCATCAGTGATGTTACTGACCATGTCATGAATGATCTAATATCTGACATCATCAGCAGTGGATTGGGGGTGCGCGAAATATAGTTAGTGCAACTAACTATATAGGAGCTATATAGGAGCAATTTCAATGGTTTTTTATGAGTGAAATGTCCAGCTAACTATAACACCCCTAAAACTTATAGTTTTTGAAGTGAATTTCAAAGGTTTTTTAAATGCTAATTCCTCACTATATAAGGCCTGAAACCTATGGTTTTTTCAGTGAATTTGCAAGGTTTTTTAAATGCTAATTCCTAACTATATAAGGCCTGAAACCTATGGTTTTTTCCTTTAATTTCGAAGGTTTTTTAAATGACAATTTTTAAATGTATTAATTGTTATTTTTTTTTATACTGATTTACTACATTTTTGAAGGCAGGTGTTCAGAGGGCACGCCCCTTTTTACAACACTCTGCAGCGCAACCCCTGACGCGTTTGCAGAGGAGGAACTAATTCCCCTTGCATACTGGGGGTCCCTGGGGGGCAGCAACTAGCCCACCAGGAGCCTCCAGTATAAGCCAGTGGGCTGCATTGCAGAGAGGTGTAATGAGGCCACACCCTTTTTTACACCTCAATGCAACGCAGCCCCCGGGCGTGTTTGCAGAGGGGGAACTAATTCCCCTTGCATATTGGGGTCCCTGGGGGGCAACTAGCCCACCAGGAGCCTCCAGTATGCGCCAGGGGGCTGTTTTGCTTTGCCCCGGATGGCGGTGGTCCCCGGGGCAGTGTGGGGCGGATTGGGCACCCCCCACACTTCTTTATCAATATGCCCCTGCGATTTGGTCCCGCTGGGGGGTTATTTTTAAATAAACATACCGGGTTTTTAAAAAAAAACATTTTTGACCATGGGGGTCCTTGTGGGACCCCCTGAGCAGGCATAGGGGGTCAGGGTGCTTCTACCCTGCCCCCTTTTTTTTCTACACGTTTGTTTTTCTGCTTTCTTGTGCCTCGTCTACTTAGCGATGGTTCGGCGCCGCACCAGGTCAGGAGCAAAGATTCAGTCTTTGGGCGTTCGAGCTGCCTGAAAGGAACATCTGGTGCCTTGATGTAGGCCACTGTAGAGTATGATATTACAAATGGAGAAATGGAAAAAAGAGCAAGGGAAGATAGAGATGACCTGAGCATGGGATGCAATACTACAAGAGGCAACCACTCTGCGATAGTTTCATCTGGGCTGAATGTGTGGGGTGTGGAAAAAGTAAGATGCACTGGGTAAATGACAAATAATTGAAAGGGGTACATATGGAGATGGGGCTTACTTGGTTTCCCACCCAAATTTGAAACACCAAGACTCGTACTTGTCACCACTTACAAGAAGGAAGTTTCTAGGGCTGGGTCTAACCCTGCATTGCACGCACCACAACCCGAACCCCTTTACCAAAAGACAGGTTAGTAGCTTGGTGATACCCATCAACAGGTTAATATGTCTTTAAATAGCCATAGAGAGTTCCTTGGCTTCCGTTTCCCAGCTGGTACAAGGAATTATAAACTCAGACCCTTTTGTTAAAAGTTGTTCTGTTTTTTACAGATAGCTGATTCTCTGTCACGACCGAAGGCTCGGATTATGCTTTACCTTTATTTATTTAGCTCAACAGCCAATTTTGAAAATGAAGGGCCACAAATCCCACAAGTCCAAGTATAAACTTTCCAGTCCACCAATCACATCGACCGGTCCCCACAAAAGAACATCCCAAAAGACCAGCATGTCCTCTTTCTTCGCTGCTCTGCTGTCAGAAACGTGCTTTTCCTTGTGAATGTGATCATGGTTGAAAAGTGATGTTTTTCGTAATGCTCTTCTAATATTGGTATTGTTTTCTTGGCCATAGTGATCATTTACATTAGTGCTCTGAGGCAAACACTACTCATCTGGGCCTTGGGTGTTTGGGCCCCTTCAATGTGAGTGCTTACCTTGGGCTCCTCCAATGTGGATGCCTACAGTGAGCAGGGTTCAGAACTTGACTCCTGCTGCTGGGATGCGTCACTGCATCAAAGTTCTTGAAATTCCAGCCTGCTGTACTGCTTGAGAAACGCAAAACATCGGCATGGGCGGGCCCTCTTGTTTACGTGTCCATGGAGTGCGGCTAACTGCTGGTGCCTCTAGGGGCACGGACATTCCAGAGACGCTTACGCTTCCGTCTCGCTTGTTCTACATTCGATCATATTATGAGCAGTTAGTGCATGAATCATTCTCCCTGTGGTGCCAGTCTCTGGTTCTCGGAATTCCTGCACATGATCAGTTTGTTTCCCTTGGGTAACTTTCTTGAGTAAGCGTCTGTGCCCTAGGTCATTTTTCAGTGGCAAGGGAAATCTTACACATTCTCAGTGGCTTCCATCAGCCTCCCAGGCCAAGTGAGCCACCAACCCAAATTTCACAGTGTGTGTTATGTAGTGGGAATAGCCATGCCACTTTCACAGTTCTTCTTCATTTGCATTGTGACCCCTGCTAGTATAATATACTGCTGTTCCTGAGCAGAATGACAGGAACCAGGAGGGAGGATTTCATACTGACGTAAGAGAGGTTCCGATACCATTTCCTCTGGATGAGAAATTTGATGATTTAGTTAATGCATCCATATAGCAGGCCATATCCACGGCTTTAGAGCGTCTTAGCAGAAAACTACTCACGATAGCTGCGCAGCATGAACTCCTCGTTGGGGAAAGACCTAGGCCTTTGGCAGCCACTGGAACCTTAGGAGGTCCCCAAGACGCCTCGTAAGGCTACAGCTGAAGGATTGCATCCCCCCCACCCCCTACAGACGTCATAGAGCAGTTTACGTTGGGGAATATCTTGGTGTTGGCCCTTTTTGCAGGGTTATCCCCAAACCTTTTGTTAATTCCTCCTATTGTTTCCTGGCGGGTTGTTGTTGGCTTTAGGACTCTAGGCACTGTATCACTGCTAATCCGTGCTAAAAGGCATATGCTTTCTATGTAAATTGTTATTATGATTGGTTATCCATGATTGGCATATTCGATTTACTGATAAGCCTCTAGTAAAGTGCACTGAGTGTGCCAGGGCCTGTAAATCAAATGCTACTAGTGGGCTTGCGGCACTGATTGTGCCACCCACATGAGTAGGTCTGAAAAGGTAACTCAGGCCTGCCACCGCAGCGCCTGTGCGCAGTTTGTAAACTGCCATGTCAACCTGGCAAGTGCACCCACTTGCCAGGCCCTAACCTTCCCTTTTTCTACATGTTAGTCACCCCTAAGGTAAGGCCAAGATACACCTGTGGGCAGGGTGCAGTTTATGTGAAAGGTAGCACATGCCCTGATGTGTGTGGATGTCCTGATCATGAAATACTACAAATTTAGTTTTTCACTATTGCAAGGCTATATGTTGCCTTAGGATATAATGGGGATTTTGGTTATAACATCTTATAAACATAACTACTCCTGGGAACAAGGTAGGAAAATAAAGTTTAGTATGCCTGAACTCAGAATCTAAAGATGCATCTTTTAGGAAAAGGGATTTTTACATTCTGTGTTTGAAAATACCACTTTTAGAAAGTATGTATTTTCTTGCTTAGCCATCCTGTGTGCCTCTGCTATGTTTTTTATTGACTGTTTGGCTTTGGAGTGACAGTGGCTGGGGAGGTGCAGTGGCTCCAGAGAGTCTGGATGAGTCAGCGCTAGGCTGAATTAGCCTGGTCTGCATTTGGAGTGGTGGAAGGAGTAGCACCTGCACCTGAATAGGGCTGTGCCTGCCTTCCTCAATGATATCTCCGCCCCCCACCCCATGGTGTGTCTGGGGCCAGGGCTTACACTTACAATGGGGAGTGTTGTGTAAGGGGATTGTTAAGGGTTCCCCATAACTGGTTTGGACTGGGCTTAGAGCCCTGGGTCAGGAGAGAACTAAGAGTTTTACTGTATTAAAAGCGGGCCCAGACCCCAGACTTTTAGATTATCCCTGAAATTTAAGAGGACCCTTTGCCAAGGAGAAGAGCTGGAGAGAATGAGAAGACGTACTGCCCCTTTGCTGTGTGGGGTTGGCCTGCATTTGCTGTTTCTGCCAAGGGAAGGAGAACGACTTTGCTGTGTACCCTCCTTGAAGGAGACCTCCAAGGGCTTGTGTGGGCTTGGCTCCTCTTAAGAAGTCTCAGGGACACATAAGACTTCCTGCAAATCTGCTGGACTCTGTCATCTGAGAATCCTACCTTTGCCTGAGGTACCTCCTTCCAGTTACAGGGCCTCAGAGGTGGGTTTTGAACTAATCTCTGCAAGAACCGGTGTGAAGCATCGCAGCCCCCAGCACTGATGCAGGACGGTGCAAAGCCTCGCAGAGCGAAGCATCACCTCCGGTGTGTCACGCATTGTACCTGTGCACCGGTGTGTCACGCATTGCACCTGTGCACCAAGTTTTTTGGCGCATCACCAGAATCGCCTTGGATTTTGACACCTCACTTCTCCCTACAGTCCGGATTTGGAGCATCACTTCTGTGTGCAGCAGAACTGTCACCTTGTCACCCCAAAGACTCGGGAACTGCACATCAGTTGCTTAGAACTGCTTGCAGGATCCTTTGTGGTACAGCCGCTCACAAGAGACGGTGACTCGTACTCCATCCTTCTGAACATGGACAATATTTCTGCTGTTCAGTATATCGACCAGCTCAGAAGGACGAGATTGAAGGTTCTGGAGGATCTCGCCAATTACTTTTGGCACTTCTGCTTGGACCATAAGATTTTGATAATGTTGGAATAAATTAAAAAAGAACACTTGATGGACAGAATGCAGAACAATGTCATACATTCACCCCAGTACAGAGATCTGGGCATGAATCCATGTTTTTTTTGCTCACCATGCCATTCCAGTCTGGACTCAGCTATATGCAAATCAGTCTTGACCCTGCGCCCAATGGGAACAGTCCAGCCTGAACTGCCAGGCCAGGTCCTCCCTGGACTGGAAACCAGCATCCTAGGACCGGTTTCGGGCTTTCAACCCTCATCAGCCAGGATAGCTTGACTCCAGTGGCATGGAGAGCATGGGACCCACGTCTGGGCATACCCGTCCCACTTGGGGTGACAAATGCAAAAAGAACAATTGATGGACAAAATGCAGAACAATGTCATACATTCACCCCAGAACAGAGATTTGGGCCTAAATCCATTGTTCTTTTGCTCACCATGCCATTCCAGTTTGGATCCAGCCATATGCAAATTAGTCTTGACCCTGCGCCCAATGCAAACAGTCCAGCCTGAACTGCCAGTCCAGGTCCTTCCTGGATGGAAACAATCATCTAGGACTGGTTTCGGGCTTGCAGTACTCATCAGCCAGGATAGTTTCACCCCAGTGGCATGGAGAGCTGTGTCTGAACTGGGGTGGCGAAGTGAGCTAAAGAACGATGACGTATTCAACACAGATCTGTTGGTATCTGGAAAGGTCCTGAGGAAGGTGGTCCAACTACCTTTTGTATTCCACCGAAACGCGTTTCGACCTTGTTTGTTCAGATCCTGCTGAACATACTTATCTTACATGGTCGTGGAGACCCTGCAACTCTGTCTCCCCTTTACCCAGATATATACACTTGTATGAATGCTGTACGAGTCTGGATGGCTTTTCTTTGAGTATGTATCAATATTTTTTGTATGTTTAATTGTATCACACATTCGGGTGTTATAAGATTAACAGTTGCACTTTATAGTTTCTAGAATTGTATGTAGCAGTCTTGTATATATTCATGTTTATATCCCAAAAAAGTTGTATTAATAAAAAAAGGAGAAAAAAATATTCTATTACAAATATGTATTTGGTTTTATATAAAACGTGAGGCAAATTAAGGGAATTGTTGATACATATGCTTTCAATGTTAAAAAAGAAGCTAAATAAACAATCATGTGAAAATTAATTTCATTCTAACATCTTTGTTGGTATGACTACATTGCTGTTTAGCCCATACTGAATTTAATTTAATTTTGATGAAAGAAATATAGGTTGTGTGGGAGCTCTTTATTGTATGTTTGTATTCAACCCAGATCTGTGACTGGGTGTGAGTGTCTGAAAATGTCAGCTCTCCGTCCATCATCTCCTAGTGTTTGCAATGTTGGAATACATACAAGAGAACTCAACCTGCTAGTGGACTGGAAGACACTCAAAGGATTACATTGCCTGGAAACTGGGCAGATCATATTCCAGGTGATCATGAACTAGTGGGGTCCCTGTCAAGTGGACCTCTTTGCGTCGCATCACAATCATCAACTGCCTCTGTTCTTCACTTGGAGGCCAGACACTCGCGTGAAAGATGCTTTCATGCAGGACTGGAGTCAGGTCACGAGATAAGCTTTTCCCGCCATTCCCTATGATAGGTTGATGGCGCAGGTCAGAAGACCGGCAGCATCTCTGGTTCAGGCAACCCCGGTTTGTAGATCTCTAGTGTGGTTTCAGTTCTTCTAAAATTATTTCTATGGATTCCCTAATCCTATTTTTCCAGATCTGAACATTCTGACCGATGTCAAGGGCAATTTACACTTATTGATGGTGAGCAGATTGTTTGTGCTGATGGAATGGTGGATTACAGGAGATGCTGGTGTATCCCAGGTTTATCAGAACAGGTTGCAGACTTAGAAGGGCATTGGTAAATTCCACCAATAAACAGGATGGCTCTGTTTGGCGTAGTTGGTACAGTTGGTGTCTGGGATGGAACTTGGATCCGATGGGGGCAGCTGTAGTATATAATTTGAACTTCCTGTTGGAATTGTCATAAGATTGGTTAGCTTATTGTACAATCAACAAGGTCAAGTCTGCGATCTTGGCAGGTCATGAGCTGCTCAACTGGATCCCAGCAGGAGAACATCACCTGGTTTGTCATCTCCTCAGGGATTAGACTGTCCAGACCCCCGAATGTAAGTATTCACAACTTTTGGGGTTCCTGGTATGTCTCGGGTCCATGGCGTGAACGCCATGGACCGAGACACGCCAGGATCGCTATCCTTTCAGAGATGTACTGATGCAACAATGACGCACACAAAGTCTTTGCATATATCTTTTGGAACACAAGATTTGTGATTCTATTGTCTGGATACTGTGCCAGGCACTCTCTTTGATGTACTGTTTGAGACTACTTTTAGGCCCTGATGAAGTCTGCTGTTAAAATTTAAAGTAACAGGCGAAACGCCTGTTGGCCAGGAATTTAATTGAGAAGTGGCAATGTTATTGACTGTTTGGATGCTCTTATAAAGGACAGTTGATACCGCAACCATTACATCATCAGTGATTCATTGAGTGCTCTGAGATTTCCTTTCTTTTAAAAAATAAAAATAAATTTTATTTGCTTTTTTTAAACGCATAAACATAACAAGCATGTCGCATGAATCCATCCTCCATACCCTACTTCCCCCCTCCACCCTCCACCCCCATAATCTCACAAGAAACACTACACATTGAAACAGTGATGCCCCACCTGTCTCTATATTGCACACATCCGTCCTAGATCTCCCACCCATATACCAGGATAACAGGGTGGCCTGTCCTCCTTCTCTCACAGTCCCCCGTCCAAGCCATGATATTGTCTCCATTTCCCCCACACTCTATTGAACTTCTTAGGACACGCCCTAGCTTTGTATGTGACTCTCTCCGCTGCCATGTAGATATCCATGCCTCTTCTCCATTCATCTAGTTGAGGAGGTATGGGAACGCCCCAAGCCCGGGACACATCCCTCTTAGCCACCACTAAAGCTAGTGCAAGGAAAATCAGGAGTGGGCGATTCTGATCCACCTCATTCATTATTCCCAACAGAACCAATGTAGGCTCCAACGGGAGGGCCGTTCGCAATATTTCACTTAATATCTTGGCCCAGTATTCCTGGATTACATGACAATCCCAGATGGTATGATAAAAGTCTCCCATCATATACCCACATCTTAGACAGTTAGCATCACTAGCTCTCCCCATCCGGTTCAATCGGTGCCTATTGTAGTAGACCCTATGGAGGATTTTAAATTGTATGAGCCGAAGATGAAACTTTATTGCGACTTCCCTGGGGTGCATCAGGGCTGTCTCCCAATCGAGTGTGTCATCTCCCCCAGATTGAGTTCCCATGTTTCTCTCAGTTTCACCAATCCGTCAGGCATATTATTAATCAAAGTTTTATAGGTCAGGGAAACTAGTGTACTCGGGACGTGCTCCTGCAGTAGACGGCCCTCAAGTGGGGCATAATCTGGCAGGGGACATATGAGAGCCTTTTCCGCCCTCCATGCGTGACGTAATTGCGCGTATTTCAAGTACTGAGTATGATGCAGTCCATGATCCACCCTCAGAGCCGGAATGGACTTCAGATCTCCCCTCTTCAGCAGATCTCCCAGAACGGAGATACCAATGTCATCCCATCTTTTAAACCCCTTCAACTTATGCAGCTCCTTTAGCCATGCGCAATGCCATATCGGGGTCTATTTAGTTGGTTGGTTTGTCCAGCCAACCATCTTGGTCGCCCTCTCCCACGTCTTCACAGTTACCCGCGTTGCTGAGAGTAGTCTCTCCTTCCCTCTGCCTCCATATATATAGTGCAAATAGGTGCATTGCGCCATTGTCCCTCTCTCCAGTTTCTATGTGGGGTGATCCGCCGGGGCGTGGAGCCAGTCATTTATCGGCGATAAATGTTCTGCCCAGTAGTATGCTTCAATATTTGGCAAGGAGATCCCTCCGTTATACTGATTCCTCTGCATTGTCTCTAGAGCTATCCTGGATTGTTTCCCCAGCCAAAGCAATGACCGGAGCTCAGCATTTATATCTTTAAAACTTTAAAAACCTGTCGGGGGAGGAGGAAATACTCATTCTGTAGGGCATACAGAAACCGTGGCCATGTTATCATTTTGAACATTGCGGCAGGGCCTAAAATCGTGAGGGGGAGGGTCTTCCATCTGGCTGCGTCGCTAGTGAAATTTGTGAGCACTCGCTGAATGTTTCTCTGATACGAGATTGATCGATCATTTGTCACGTTTATCCCCAGATATGTAAACCCTTGACCCGAAGCGCGACGGGCAAGGTGGGCCACACCCCCCCCGTCTGGGGCTATACAGAATTGACTTATGCCAATTTATCGTCTATCCTGAATGGGAGCCATAGCAGCCCAACAGGGTGAATAGCCGTGGGATTGAAACAGCTGGGTGGGTGACCTATAGGAGGATGTCATCCGCATAGAGCAATATTTTCTCAAACGTATCCGCCTGCTCAATTTTAAACCCTCTTATCCCTCTGTCCAGTCTTATTTCGCACGCCACTATCTCTATAGTAAGGGTGAACAATAACGGGGATAGGGGACACCCCTGCCGGGTCCCTCTCCATATGGGGATGTCTGCTGATAACACCCCATTAACCTTTACCCTCGCTCTTGGGTCTATATAAAGAAGGTTCACCCACTTCCTAAACTTGGAACCAAAACCAAACTTAATCAATACGCCCTCCAGGAAGGGCCAATGTACTGCGTTGAACGCTTTTTCCGCTTCCAAAGAGAGGAACATGTGGGGATCTTGGCGGTCACACCCCTTCATCAGCCAGTTATGGGTTCTCCTCAGATTTAACCTGGTTGCCCTGTTTGGCAGGAAGCCTGTCTGATCCAAGTGGACCAGATCTGGAATCACCCGTCGCAGCCGAAGTGTCAAAATCGTCGTCAGGAGTTTAACCTCCACATTCAGAAGAGAAATGGGGCTGTATGATGCGCATTCCTCGGGCGGTTTACCTTGTTTATAGATGGGTATAATTGTGGCCATACGTACGTCCGGTGGCAGCGTGCCCTCTTGGACTGCCCCCGAGAACAAGGCCAGCAGGTGGTTGCTAAGTAGATCTGCCGTTTTTTTAAAGAATTCTGCAGGGAACCCGTTCGGACCAGGGGATTTCCCGGGCGAAGTCTAGCTAAGGCCTCCCTAACCTCCATGACTGTTATCTCTTCTTCAAGGCCATCAGCTAAAATGGGGGTTTCAATGCTGTCCAGATACAGCATTACATTTGCTGTCACGCCTAGGTCTCTGGGCTTGTAGAACTCCTCATAGTAATCAGCGAATGCCTGAGCTATCTGAACTTCGGTCCGCCTTAAATGACACTGCCCGTCCGTCACTTGTTCCACCCATCGAGCATCCTGCTCTCTACGACTCAACCATGCCAGGAGTTTTCCAGACTTATCCCCTACATCATATTGTCTATGTAGGGTCGCCTGTGTCTGTGTTTTAGCTTCATCTGTCACTAGGGCCTTGTACTTATGTTGTGTATCCACTAGTAATCTAAGAGTCTGCGCGTCACGACCTACCACGTTTTTCCGCTCTAGTTCCAAAATACGAGTTTCCAGATCGTGTAGTTTGTCCTGCATTCTCCTCTTTTCCCATGTTTTCCTCTTCTGGACTCTATCTCGCATGACTGTCTTAAAAGCTTCCCATAAAATCACCCCTGATTGTACCGATCCTAAAGTGTCTGTGAAGTATACCTTTGTGTCCGCCCTAAGTTCTCGCAGCAAGTCCTTGTTCTGGAGGTCACATGCCGTCAGACGCCAGCCCCTGCCCACTGTCCTGTGTCTCACCCCAAGTCTCACCAGAAGAGGTGAGTGGTCCGAGATTTCTCGTGATTGATATTCTGCCTTATCCTCTATGCTAAGAGCATGGCGGGGAAGGAAGACCTAATCCAATCTTGAATACACCTTGTGGGCCCATAAGAAATAAGAGTAGGCTTTGGTGTCCGGGTGTAGCCACCGCCAGGCATCTGTCAGTCCTAGTGTGTCAATCGTCTTCGCCAGTGGGGTCGATACTTGGGCGTCAGGCCGATCCCTTGACCTGTCTAGTGGAGAGTACATAACATCATTGAAGTCCCCACCCACCACGTGTATTGTGTCTGGTGTGTTCAGGAGGATATCAGCTAGACCAGCTAGGGTTCTAGCTTTTAGTTTCTGTGGTGCGTAGACGGAGATTATTGTGATCTTCTGGCGCCCCATGTTCCAGTTATCCCCACGTATGTACCATGCGGGTCCGTCCATATCTGAGTAGCTGCAAAAGGGGGGGATTTCTTAATCAGGATAGCAACCCCTCTAGAGCCTGACGTGTACCCATGAGATTTCCTTTCTTGAGTGGTGGACATGTTAGTCTGTTATTTGGATTGAAAAGGATAGTGGAGGAATAGATGGGAAGGAATTAGAATTTCAGGTTTTATTTTTGTTTTGGAGGTCATAGCAGTAGGAGGAGGCTTGGGGTGAGTAAAGGAGAGGTGGAGGGGATGAGTAAAAGGGAGGTGGAGGGGGAAAAGTCAGAGGGAGGGTTTAGAAATGCTTTTTTGGGGGATCAGAATAGTAAAAAGAGGTATGAGACGATGCAAGGAGGGATGGAGCAGGGAAGAGTCTCGAAAGGGTTATTTTGGGGGTCATAGTAGTGGTATGGGGTTTGGGATGAATGAGACAGTGGAGGTAATGTATTTATTGTGAGAAATAGGGTAGGGCATTGGAAAGAGTAGTAGAAAGAGGTTTGATATGAGTCAGAGAGTTGAGGTAGGGGATCTATTGAGAGCGGTATATGGTAAAAAATAGGCTAGTTTATTGGATATGCTGAATTAGAAGAAAAGTAATAAATAATTAAAGTAATAAATATATAGATCCAAAAGTAATAAATATATAGATCCATAAGTACATGGAAGGTATATAGCTGCATAAAGGAAGGCAGTATATGTAGATTAAAGATGCATTAAATAAATTCTGGCTTTCAAATGTTGTTGTACTTTAAATTAGGTATATATATATATATATATATATATATATATATATATATATATATATAATCAATAGTTAAGCAATTGTAGATAAATAGTTATGTTCAAAAGATTTACTTATTTATGCAGTCACTTGTATACATGTTGAGAACATAGAATAATGTAACTACCAGTAATATGTACATTTGTTAAGCAAAATTAATGAATATATATAATATATATTTTTTCATTTTTTTTTCAACATAATTATTCTACACGTTTATACAAAGCAATAAACATATATAGGTGTATATCTATAATACGAGAAAATGCTTATATGCAGAGAAATATGCTCTATATTTCCATCTGTTTGCATATGGCTGTTATGTGGGGAAAAGCCAATTTTTTAGTAGTTTTCTAAAGATAAGGTGGTTATCTGTGGATCTTATGTTGGGGGGTGAAGAGTTCCACAGTTTAGCTGCTTGAACAAAGAATGATGTGCCACCCATTTTTTTTTCTTGTATCTTGTGGTTTTGAGGCAAGGTGCCACTTTAGAGCGGAGGTTCCTTTGTTGAATGTGTTAGGTGATTTTATTACTGATGAATAGCGGTCCCGTTCCATACATCGCTTTGTGGGTGAAACAAAGCAGTTTGAACATGGATCTTTTTTCAACCGGTAACCAATGCAGGGCTTTCAAAGTATGGAAGATGTGGTCTTGCGGTTTTATATGTAAAAGTAGTCTGGCAGCCGAGTTCTGGATCTGTTGCACTCTTTTTGTGGTCGTTATAAGTGATCCGTCGTAGAGGCTATTGGCATAATCGAGTTTGGACAAAACAAGTGAGATAGTAGCCTGGACCTTGTGAAAGCATAATCTGAGTCTCCGATCCAGACAAAGAATGTAAACTTTCCAAGCTATCGTGGAGGAAAGATTCTACTCTATTGGGTACATATATGGAGGTGAGGATTCTACCGCCCAAGAAGCAACTGCATGTGGATTTCCTCCCAGATAACAATTTCAAACAACTATTTTTATTAGGATAAGTAGGCTTTGTTCATTCTTCTCTTATATTTATTAAGAGCTGCTGCTCGCTATGTTTAGAAGTTGTACACATCAAATGCTTGTTTACATGGTTTTTCACTTATGTAGTACTCACCAACTGGATTTGTATCACGCTGTTTAGTTAAGAGTGGTAATGGTATACTTTGACTTTCTAGGAGATGAACAGAAATAATGTCACCAGTGAGGGAATAGTTACTGTGGAGTTTATCAAACGAGGAAATAGAAAGTGCTGTTCCCAGGGGATGTATTTGTGTGGTGACAGGTCAATTTGACTGGCGGACTGGAAAGTTTATACTTGGACTCATGGTATTCGTATTCCATTGTTTTCAATGTTACACCGATTAAAGTGGCTGGTGAGCTAAATAAAGAAAAAAAATAGAACAGAGCCTCACGTCCGTGTCCTTCTAAGAATTGAAACTTTCATTCACTACATGTAGGAAATGTCACATTATATTTAAGACGATTGTAAAATGCTTCTGATAACAGTGCAAATGACTCATCAAGCTTCAGCTAAGTGAAACAAATATTGATTTCCGATATCAGACCACTGTACATCAAAAGATGATACAAGTGCGCATGCAATGCAGATGTTACTGTTTAACACCAATAAAATGTGCTAAAAAATAGAATTATCTAACTGTAGAGGAAACCTTTTATGTTCTTAGGGTGAAGAGCTTAGGTCAGGGGAAAGTGTGTAGGCGGTGGTATGTGTTGCCTGTACTCTGAGTATGTACTTTACGGTGTTTTTTAAATATATTTTTATTAGTGTTAATACTTAAATCTCGAAATACCCCACGGTCCTTCTTTAGCATCCATGACCACAGTTGCACACAGCACCCCCCATCAGCAGCTTGCATAGACCCGAGGTCACAAACACTACAAAAGAACAAACTTGTAGCAGATGACTAGAAAACAAATTACTTACATTCACAATGCTCTTTCTGGAGAATACTTTATCTGATCAAAGATTTGTCACCTTGTGAATACACCTAGATGCCAGACTGATCTGGAAAATTCAAAACCATGCACATGCTTGCCGGCAGGTGGCGCTGTGAAACTCTGCATCAACATCATTTTTTTCAAGAATTAAGAACAGAGATGCCACTATTGCGCTCGGATGTCAGTTTCTTCCATTAATTCATCCACACCCTAGCCAACAGGCCAATTGGAAAACCAGTGTGCAGAATCCTAAATTGGGTTCTTTTTAGATGGGAGTGACCATACCACAGAACGGGGAGTCTGGAGTGCTGTGAGGAATCTAAGGTTAGATAGAGTATCCACCAGAAGGATTATGTTACTTTTCCAGTAAGCACCTATTCATAGCATGTAGTGCTGTAGATTCACATGTTTTGCATACTCCTGCGATCTAGTGTTGGGTTCTGGCGTTTACAACTTGCTTTTCTTTAAATAAGTCTTTCGAGTCACACAATCCTGTGCTTGCTTCTCTTGTAGGTAATCTGTATGGATATTGGCTCAATCTTCAGATTGTTTTTCGAATATCAGGTGTAGGTGTAGTGGAGCTAGAAATGGTCCATTTATTTATTTCAAAAGTTTTATAGTGATGACCATGCAATGTGAATGTAGAGAAAGTGAACATATAAATTATGTAATTATTATATGTGACAACCAGTGAATTGGGGAGGGTGGATGTGAATCTACAACACTACATGTAATGAATAATGCTTGCAGGGTAACATAATTAATTTATAGCATGACGTGTGGCTGTAGATACATATGCTCTGCTTAGACTGTTAAGCAGTTCTCCACTCGTGGTGGCTAGTCACTCGATATTGCAGATGTTTGAAACAAAGGTCTGTTTATCACTTTTTCAGTGCATGCCTGAGGACACACGTGGACATCCACACAATAGTGTTAGTAAATGTGTGTAGAGTTGACCATGTAGCTGCTTTGCAGATGTCAGCTATAGAACTTTTACCCCAAAAAGCCACATAGCACCTGTTTTCCTACTGGAATGTGGTCTTGGAGGAACTGCTAAGATCCTCTGCACCTTAATGTAACATGTTTGGAAACATTTGACTATCCATCAAGCAATACCTGCTTTTGGATATTACTTGACCCTTTCTGGAGGTCTTTCAAGCCAAAATAGTTTTTCTGAAAGATTTATTTCTGTCAGTGTAGTATAATAACGCTCTATTAACATCTCGTGTGTGAAGCGCTCTTTCCGCTAGAGTCTGGATTGTGGAAGAAAACTTGTAGCGCAATGGTTTGATTAAAATGGAAAGATTACAGTACTTTAGACAGAAATGTTGGGTTGGTTCTTAAAAGTACCCTGTCTTGGTGCATTTGAAAGAAAGTATCCTCCACGGCAAGTGGTTGAATTTCACTAACTCTTCTCAGTGAGGTAATTGCCACTAGAAAAGCAACTTTCCATTAAAAATGCTGAAGTGGACATGAATGTAACAACTTAAAAGGTAGACCAATGAGTCTAGTTAGAACTACATTGAGATTCCATACCGAAGCAGATGGTGTTTTTGGAGGTATTACTCTTTTACAATCTTACATAAACGCTTTAATAACTGGGATTTTTAAAAGTGACCTCTTTTGTGCAGATATGCGCAATGGCTGTGATTTGTAGGCGTATAGATGTGTAAGCTAAACCTACCTTTTGTAGATGTACCATAGGTTTGATAGGATCAGTGTGCTCTGCACTACAATAGTTTCTACTTTGCATCATAGCATATCCTGGTGGCATCATTCTGAGGGCAAGCTTACGTACCCAAACTCTAAGATTTGAGGAGCCAGATAGCTAGGTTGAATTTTTGGTGCCAGATTATTCGTGATTCTGTGTGAGAATTTCCTGCCTGTTAGGCAGCTTCTTATCAAAGAGTACTGACAACTTGAGTAATGTGGTGTACCATGGTTGTCAAACCCATGTGGGAGCTATTAGAAGCAATGTGAAAGAGGTTGTTTGAGTTTCCTCACCACATATAGAAGTAGTGGGAGACGCGGAAAAGCAGAAGCAAAGATCCCTGACAAATTAATTCATAGTGCATTGCCTTGTGACTGTTAGAGATAAACCTGGAGGTAAAATGTCGGCATTTTGTGTTTCCTGCTGTGGCGATGAGATCTATGTGTGGTGTTCCCAAAGGACAGAAATATGGCAAAAGGACTTGTGGATGGGGTTCCTACTCGTGGACTTGTTGCTGCGTCTTTCTTAAGACGTTCTGCATGTCATTGCCTACCCCTGGGAGACATTCTGCCTGGAGGTGAATGTGATGTCGTATTGCCCATTTTCATATGCTCTGTGCTAGCTGAGGAGAATGTGCTCCTCCTTGTTTTAGTATCATTGCTTGGTATCATGTTGTCCATTGTTATGAGGACTACTGTGTGATGAATGTGTGTTAGGAAGGATCTGAGCGCTAACTTTATTGCCAGGGGCTTCAAGAAGTTGATGTGCTGTGTTCTTTGTTGAGCAGTCCACATTCCTTTGACTGTTATGTTCTACATGTGTGCCTCCCAAACTGTGAATGATACATCTATAGTCATTGTCACTTGTGTAATTGGGTCCATGAAAGCCTTTCCCTGCAACAGATTGTGGCTGTTTGACCATTGTAGGGATTGATGTGCTGTGGGCTGAATCAACAATAGGTCCTCTAGATTGCCCTGCACTGGTGACCACTGTGACGCAAGGCACTCCTGTAAGGAACGTATATGTAGTCTTGCATGGGGTACAAAGGAAGCCATCATGCCTAGGAGTCTCATTACTGTCCGGGTGTGACGATGTGGCTTAAAAAGAGCCATATGGTTCTGGAAATTGAGAACTCTCCGGAGAATGGGGTAGGCTTTTGCTCTGACAGTGTTAAGAATGGTTCCCAGATATAGTTGGATCTGAAATAGTTCCAGATTAAATTTGGTGGTATGTATTGTAAATCCCAACCTGTAGAGCAGGTTGATAGTGATGTGTGTATTTTTGTCACATTTATCCCTGTCTGCACTCTTTTATCAGCCCATCGTCTAGGTAGGGGAAGACATCAATACTCTGTCTCCTTAAGTGTGCGGCTACTACCATAAGGCATTTTGTGAATACTGTTGACCATTTTGAGACCCCAAAGGGTAGGACTTTGAACTGATAACTATGTCCACTGACTATGAACCTCCAGTATTTGCAGTGAAGCAGGATGGTTGGGAATGTGAAAGTATGCATCTTTGAGGTCGAGGGCTGATATGAACGCGCCATCTTGTAGCAGTGGAATGACATTGTATAATGTGGCCATATGGAAATGTTTGATAGGATGTATCTATTCAGAGGCCTGAGCTCTAACATGGGCCTTAGTATTGGATCCTTTTTAAAAATTACGAAGTAGAGAGCATACACTTCTCTGTCATGATAGTGCTTTGGAACAGGTTCGATAGCCCTCTTCACAAGAACCGTCTTTACCTCTTCTCAGAGTAGGTGTAAATGTTGTGCACTAAGGACGTGTCTGCGTGGAGGTATTTTTGGCGGGGTCGATATGAGTTTGACACAATAACTGTGCTGTATTATGGAAAACGCCCATTGTGTCTGAAACCCAGGCACTGTATGCGTGGGGCAAGCAAGAGGAGTCATTGCTTATTGGTGGAGGCCCCCTAGACAGCCTCTACCTCTTCTGTTTCCTCTGGCTGCATTGCTTCTATATGAACCGTTGCCGTACCTCTACCTTCCTGCTGATGGTACACCTGTTGTTGCTGGTAGGTTTACTCTTAATCTGTGAAGGATGGTTTACTTCCTCCTCTACCTTGTTGCTTATGAAAGATTGTAGCAGTTTTAATGGCCCATTGCTTTAGCTGTTTCATTATCATTATTTATTTTCTCTTACATTTTGTTGACCTGTGTGCCAAACAAATGTTCACCGTGAAAAGGAACACTAAGCAAGTGCTATAGTTCATACCTCTTACAGCGATGTCCCCTGCATCTAGCGCGCACCTAATGGTTGCATTACATATGAGCTTTTCCTCATTAACCAGATCCTCTCCTCTCTTCTTATATTGGTCAGGAAGATGTTGGATGAGATCCTCTATTTAATCCCACTATGCTCTGTTCTATCTATAGAGCACCCCTACAGCATTGCCAATTCACCAATTGTTAGTGTTGCCCACTGCCACCCTCTTCCCTGCAGTATGTATTCTTTTGCTTTCTTCATCAAGAGAAGCAGCTCCTATTGCCCGTGTTTCAGCCATTTTCAGTGCAGTAGCTACCACCAAAGAATCATGGGAAGGGTGTCCACTTCAAACCCCCTAATGTAGAGTCGGTCTGAGGGTGACAGCTCTACTCTAGGAGTAAGTACTACGGTCTTGACTGAATCTTTAAAATGTTTGTAGACTGTTTCAGCGTGGACTTTATAGTGGATAAGTATTGCACGCTTCTTTCTGTTTTTGATAAGTCTTAACTAAAAAATCCTCTTCCGCAGGAGTTAGATGCATATCCATTTTGTGGTATGCAGCTGTGCTTTGAATGACACTATGGTAGTTAGTTGTGTCATCTGGTGGGGATGGTTTACTAGGAATGTGTCTGGATCGTCCTGTGGGTTGACAACATAATCTTCCTAAGGGTTATCCGGGCAATGTGGATAATTTGATGCCCCCCCCCGTCCCCACCCCAAATCATCTGCTGGTGAATAGGGATCTACACTCCCTGTTTCTGAATGAGTGGAATGTGCTTGAGAGTGGTATGGTAGTGAGTGAACAGCGAAGTTGAGTGGTAATTGTGTTCATGGACTGGTACCTTTGTGGACCATTTGTTTCTTCTTTGGTCGCAACATAAAAGGCTCTTCAAACTCCAGCCTTCTCTTTTTTTGGAGTAACGACTCCCCAGTCCTTGGATGAATAGTTTGTTGACCTTTGAGGTTGTGCTGCAATTTTACGAGAATTGAATCTTCCTCTTCTTCCTCCATAATGTGGCGTTTTGGCGCCAACTTCAATTTCAGTGCAGAGGCGTCTTGTGGAGGGGTCTTAGATCATGCTTTCAGAGACGGCTCTTTCGATGCGGAGGGTTTTTAAGCTGACAACTGTTGCGTTGGCACAACATTGCGATGGGACGTTTTTAGGGATTGACATTGTGTTTGGTCTTATGGTTGGGGGCCCGACAGGGATCGAGGTGTGCTTCATTGTTTCTCGGCTCCAAAGCCTTGTTGCTGTATCAACCGGAACCGATTGGTTGCGGAGCACCAAGATTTTTGTGTTGCACTGGGCTTCAAGGCTGAACTGCTCGAGGGCGTGGCTCCGGCAAGTCCTCCAGCTGTGCCTTGTGTTTAGGGGCTTGAGTTCTCACGGCCCTTGGTGAAGTTTTTGTCTTTGGCCCGACGTCCCCGCTGGTTCTGTTAGAAGGAGATGGACTGTTGGCAGTCATCATTGCTGCCTCCGGTGTCGATGCCTGAGTCTTCCGAGCTGATGTAGTGCAAACTATCTGTCATCTCTGCTCCATTATCCTCTCCCCCTCCCCCCATGTACCTCGAGTTCAGCTGTGAGTTAAATGCTATGGGTGAGGTGTTGAACCCAACAGTTACATAAAGTATTTTTACACTTAAACAGTTGACACTCCGCACAGTTGTGTTTGGGGAAGAGGCACAAATTACAAACCTGGTGGTGGATGTTGTGTGGACAATTAGCTTTGTACGGAGAACACCTTCAAAATGGGGAACCCTTCATCAGCCTTCCCAGAACATTCTTTGGTCCCAGTGGAAGGCGCCTAGTGATTGACTAGTTGGTTGAGTCGACTCGTCTGTGATGTTCTTTCACTCGGGGTACAATGATGCATGATTCTTAGAGTCTAAACTTCCTCGAAAAGTTACGTTGAGAACAAGCCTCGATGAATACGTCCAAGCCTGATGGCAGAAACAATCTGAAGATGGATCCAATAGCCATGCGCAATACCTACAAGAGGAGGAGTCACTGACACAAAAGACTTCTTCAATGAAAAACAAATTTCAAATGTCAGAGCCCAAATCTAGATGGCAGGGGTATGCATAGCATGTGTATCTACAGCCACTCATGCTACAAATAGAGTTACTGAAAGTAAGTGACTTGTTCTTTTGAAGGATACTTTTATCTGCAGACGTTTCACATTTTCTTTCATAGATACCAAATCATTACCTCCCAAGGTCGTGGGTCTGTGGGATGGCTCAGACTAGAAAGTCCAGCAGAGTTGAATGCGCAAACTGCCCACCTCTATGGACCTACCTGTCGAGGCAATAGTGCTTTGTGAACATTTTCACTGATACCTATGTAACTTCCCGACGTATATCCAAAGACCGGCACTCCATGTGGCAGCGAGGTGGTAGCAGCTTTGGCTCTGGTGGAGTGAGCCCAAAGGCCTTATGGAAGTTGCTCCTTAGCCGGTGTATGGTAGATCTGAATGCAGAAGACTATTCATCGAGAGATGGTCTGTTTCTCTTCCAGGGGATCCTGATCAATAGTCATAAGCACTGAATATTCCCGCCCATGTGCGGGACCCCGCAAACAATATAAAAATATATATGTAAAAACACATATATCTCGCTCCCCATATATGTACACACATATATTATTTTTCTCACACCAATGCAGCTCCAAACTGAGGCTAAAACAATGTAAACACATGTACATGTACTGTAATTAGCAAGGAAACAAAAAACACATTAGGTCAAATTTCCCTTGAACTTTGTGTATTAATGAGTAAAACCACTCATAAATCCTGAAAATTGCTTATAAATAGTCATTGTTAGCCCTCAGGCTGCATTGTAAAACAATAGCATAGAAAATGAAACCATTTTCAACAAAGACGGGCACCGTGCCTTTAAGGCAGCCCTGACCCCAGGCTTCCCATCATGCCGCAGGGGTGACAGTTAGGTCAGTTGTTCTTTCCGGCTCCTTCAGTCAGGACCCTGGTGAAACAGTGTTCCCTTTCTTTTTGACTTTCTGTCAAAAAATATTCTTGTTAATCTACAATTTTTGATTTCACTCAACGTCTTTTAGACCTAGGGTGCTACTACTACCTTTTTTAGGCTTAAAAATGGTGTTTTTCCTGTCAAAATGCCATCCCTCTTTGACAAATGCTCTTCATGTGGAAGGAAGATAGCCAAGACTGACACTCATTCAGTGTGTATCCTGTGCCTACCAGACTCTAATTCTTCGAAAACCTGTGAACACTGCCAGGTTTTAACATCCAGAACTCTCAAAGACCGAGAGAGAATTCGAGTTTATGGACTTTCTGACAGAGGAAGATCTCCCAAGAAGCAGAAAAGTCGGAGGACGCGGTCGACGTCGAAAGAAGCCCCGACTTGTTCACCTTCGGCGTCGGGATCGGCGTTGAAGAAGCAGTCGACGGCGACGAAGAAGGCGTCTTCAGCGTCAACATCCAAGGTACCTCCGCTACAGACAGCGTCGAGGGGTAGGTCACCGTCGAAGCAGAAGAGCTCGACGGCGAGCCAACCGACATCGAAGCAGCATCGTCATGCTGTGACGTCGAGGCATTCTCCGTCGACGCCTGGCCACCGGCTTTCGGCGTCGAGACATCCTCCGTCGACGACTAGTCAAGGTCGTTCGGCGTCGAGGGAGCCTCTGCCGACACAGCGGCGATCGACGTCGAAGCAGCCCACGTCGACGCCCTGTCAATGGCGTTCGACGTCGAGGCAGCCTCCTTCGCATTGGACGTCGAGGCACCCTCCCTCGCCTCCAGAGCATCAGCGGTCGGCGTCGAAGCAGCCTCCGTCGTCGTCGAGCAGGCATCCTTCAACGGCGAGACGCTCTATGTCGAAGGACAGTCATCGACACTCTAGGTCGGCGTCGAGGAGATCACGGTCGACGTCGAGGTAGCGTCTATCTGCTCGGCGTCGAAACAGCCACGTCGACGGATCAACGGAGATCCAGAGAGCGGAGCGTCTCGCAGCCAGTGAATATATCTCCTTCAAGATCACGGGAGAGGTCACCTGTGAGGCAGGTGGTACATGAGATGGAGAGTGAACCTTTGGACCAGACTCAAGTCCTAAGGTCTCAGCTGGGTTCCCCAGGATCAGCATCGGCTGCAGAGGTGGAGAAATCACCATTACAGGATCCTCCCGCCAAGAGAAGGAGAGTTTCAGAAGAGAAAGGTCCGTTGAGGTCTTCCTCTAGACGGTCTGTAGTGAGCCTGTCCTCATCCTCCTCGGCATCCCGAAGTTGCAGATCCTCAGATGGGGAAAACAGCTATTCGGATAGGGACAGGTCAAAGTCCCCTGCAAGGTTGCAGCAGGATCAAACGGATCAGCATCCTCCACCTTCACGTTCGCCAGTGCAGACTCGCGCCCAAAAATGTCCTCCTGTTCGTCTTTACCCAAGGTGGTATAGACCTCTTCACCACTGGTCCAAGGACAAGGAGACGGCGGATCGGTTGAGGGCGTATCGAGGTCAGACCTCCCACCGCAAAGAACGGTCTTGTTCTAGAGGACATTCAAGTAGAAGAAGATCTAGTCACAGGGAGCGATCTCGTTCTAAAACGTGCTCAAGTAGAAGATCTAGGTCCAGGCGGACTCATAGCTCTTCGAGTTCATAGAGGACCCGATTGCACAGGAATTACTCTCCGACCCTAACAAACAGTCCACGCTCGAGAATATCTCCAACAGAGGATATTTTCTCGTTCCAAGACATCTTGGGCAGGGGAGCCCTGAAGCTAGGAGTGCTTATGACAGCTCCGCAGATCAAGACGACTGTCATCTTTGAAACCCTGCAGCACAGAACATCACCCAAACCCTTATTGCCGTTGGTCCCGGGTATCATGGATCCGGTGAATGAAGTTTTCCTGACTCCGGCTACGGTGAAGTCAGTCCCAGCAAGGATTCTCAAAAAGTATCGTCCTCCTGAGGAGGATCCTCTGTTCCTCAAGTCCGATCCACCGCCAGATTCGGTAATCATTGTGGCGGCTAAAAAATCTAATGCGGTGGCCTCCTCATCCACGGAACCGCCGGATAAGGACAGCAAGCTACAAGACTCATGGGGGAGAAGAGTATGTAACACCTCAGCTTCTTTCCTCAAGGTCTCCAATGCGGAAACTCTGCTGGGCAGATATGATAGATCTCTGTGGGACTCGCTTCAGAGGTTTTCTGCAAAACTTCCTCAGGAAGACAGAAAGGACTTCGAGGAGATTCTGATGGAGGGCAGTCAAGTCTCCAATCAGATTATAGGGGCGGCGGCAGATGGAGCAACGCTGGCTGCGCATGGTTATGCGCATGGAATCACAGCGAGGAGATCCTCGTGGTTGCGTCTTACCGCATTGAAACCCGAGGTTCAGGCCAGAATTCTAAATCTTCCTTTTTCAGGCACATCTCTCTTTGGGGAAAGCGCCGATGAGGAGATGCAACGGCTGAAGACGGAGTTAGACACCCTTAAAGCCGTGGGGCTTGAAAAGAAAAAGGAATTCCAGAAGAAATTCCGTTCGGACAACAAGGGCTCTTCGAAGCAGAGGGTTCAAACCCCTCACTGGCAGAAGGGTCAGAACCAGCAAGGACAACAAAAGTCGCAATATAAAGGGAAGCGCAATTCCAAAGGAAACGGAAATCAGCGCCAAGGCAACAGCTTCAATAAGCCTCAGCAGAAGCAATGAGTCTTCACTTCCCCCATCGCCGTTGTCCACTCCAGTGGGGGGAAGCATTGCGCATCACAGGACAGAGTGGCAGGCCATTACAAAAGACCAATGGGTGTTGTCTACGCTGCAGAATGGGTACTATCTTCGTTTCCATCGCCTACCTCCATCCGTTCCTCCGATGTCAACGTCAAGCCACCAGCTACAAATGTTAAAGAAAGAAGTAGCGACACTCCTCGAAAAATCAGCCATCGAGAGGGTGCCGGTGGCTCAAAGGGGGAAAGGAGTATATTCAAGGTATTTTCTGGTCAGAAAAAAGGGCCAAAAGGCGGAATACAGGCCCATTCTGGACTTGAGAACACTCAATCTATATGTCAGAAAAGAAAAGTTTCGCATGTTGGTGCTACACCAAATATATCCACATCTCAGGAAGGGGGATTGGATGTGTTCGATGGACCTTCAAGATGCGTACTTTCATGTCTTGATACGGCCCGATCACAGGAGATTCCTTCGATTCCGGATGGGGACCTCTCACTACCAGTTCAAAGTCCTGCCGCTTGGGTTGAAGTCGGCCCCTCAGGGTATTCACGAAGTGTGTCGCAGTGGTGGCGGCAGCTCTACGACGCAGGGGGGTCTTTGTATACCCATACTTAGACGATTGGCTGTTGAAAGGTCCTTCTCCAGACAACATAAGGAATCAATTCCAGACATGCATAGAACTCTGTCAGCGTCTGGGACTGCATGTCAACTACAGCAAGTCTGTCTCCCAACCCACTCAGAAGATTCACTTCCTAGGAGCTCTGCTAGACTCCGAGGTCGGAAAAGTGTTTCCTTCGGAGGAGACAGTTTTCGATGACACTGAAGTGCCAGCAAGTTCTTCGCAACAGGACTCAGAAAGTGCGAAAGATAGCCTCCCTCTTAGGGTCGATGGCTTCATGCATCTTCTTAGTACCGAACGCTTGACTTCGGATGCGTCCTCTTCAGCAGGATCTGGAGGACAAATGGGACCAGTAATCAGATCGCTGGGACGATCAGATCACTTTGTTGGAGGTAGCTCGATCTTCCATTCCTTGGTGGACAAAGAAGCAGAACATGCAGGTGGGAGTTCTTTTCCATCAACCTCCTCCTGCACAAACGATCATCACAGACGCGTCTTTACAAGGCTGGGGGGCGCACATGGGGCCTCTCCAAGTGCAGGGTATGTGGTTGTCCAAAGAAAGCACCTACCACATCAACTTGCTGGAATTGAGAGCAGTCCACCTGGCTCTCAAAGCGTTCCTTCCCTCGCTTCAGGAGGAAAAGATTCTAGTACAAACGGACAACACCACCACGATGTACTATTTGAACAAGCAGGGAGGAACACGCTCAAGGACTCTATCACTGGAAGCTCAGCGCATCTGGCATTGGCTTCTGGCTCGCAAGTTGTCTGTTCAAGCAGTCCATCTCCCAGGAGAGCAGAACGTGAGGGAGGACGCACTAAGTCGGCACTTCGAGGACAGAGAGGACTGGGTTCTCAACGACGAAGTGCTAGAAGACATTTTCCAGTCTTGGGGTCGTCCTTCAATAGATCTCTTCGTGGACGACGTAAGCAGCAAATGCCCAAGCTTCGCCTCAAAGTTCTACCTACCAGGAACGAGAGGGAATGCTCTTTTGATCGACTGGTCAGGGGAATTTGTGTACGCCTTTCCACCCCTTCCGCTGATCCCGAAGGTGGTGAGCAAGCTGAACCACTCGTGCACAACAATGATCCTGATTGCCCCCGACTGCCTGAGGCAATGGTGGTACATGGACCTACATCACCTGTCAGTGTCTCCTCACAAGAGGCTTCCATGCAGGCCGGACCTGTTATCGAAGATGAACGGGAGGATTCACCATCCCAACCTTCCGTCACTGAACTTGGCAGCATGGCTCCTGAGGTCATTCAGTACGGCCATCTAGGACTGCCACAAGACTGCAGGTCCATTCTGAGAGAAGCACGACGTCCTTCCACAAGACATTCTTACGCATGCAAGTGGAAGAGGTTCTATATGTGGTGCATGCAGAATGGTCACAATCCGGTGAAGAGTCAGGAAGAAGCAGTTCTTCCATACTTGTTGTACCTGGCTAAAGCAGGGTTGAAGTTTAACTCCATTAAGGTGCATTTGGCCGCTATAACTGCTTATAGGCGATCACCTTCACAAACCTCTTTTTTCCAGTTGCCAGCAGTAAAAGATTTTCTGTAGGGTCTAAAAAAGGTGTACCCTCCTGTACGTCCTCCTTCTCCTCCCTGGGAGCTGAACCTAGTACTATCAAAGTTGATGGGCCCTCCTTTTGAGCCCATTCATAAAGCTACTTTACAGCATATTTCCTGGAAAGCTGCTTTTTTGGAAGGGATTACGTCAGCCCGCAGGGTGAGCGAGATTCAGGCCCTCTGTACCAAGGAACCATATGCTGTGTTTCATTTGAATAGAGTAGTGCTGAGAACGCACCCTTCTTTCCTGCCGAAAGTGGTGTCAGATTTTCATGTCAATCTGTCGATCTCTCTGCCCACTTTCTTTCCCAATCCCTCTACTCCAGCTGAGAGGGCGTTATACTCTTTGGACCTGAAAAGGGTTTTAAAGTTCTATTTGGACATGTCCAAGTCGATTCGACATTCTGATCGGTTATTTATTAACTATGGATCGATCAGAACTGGTCATGCAGCATCGAAACGTTCCATTTCCAGATGGATCGTCTCGTGTATCAAACTTGCTTACCAATTGGCGCAAAAACCTTTGGGGTTTACCCCTAGAGCGCATTCCACTAGAGGTAGAGCTGCCACGGCAGCTTACCTACAAAATGTGCCCATGTCTGAGATTTGTAAAGCGGCGACCTGGAGGTCTGTCCATACATTTACCAGACATTACTGTCTAGATTCGGACACAAGAGCAGATACCCAGGTAGGCCAGGCCTCCCTGAGGAATCTGTTTAGCAGCTGAGTTATTGGCTGTTATGATATGGTTGGGTCATGTACGTCTCATTTACCTGCAGGTGGTTGATGGGATTGCTATTCTATTCAGTGCTTATGACTATTGATGAGGATCCCCTGGAAGAGAAGGATAAGTTACTTCTGTAATCCTAGTTCTCTTCCAGGGGTATCCTCATCAAAGCCATAAGCAACCCACCCGCCTCCCCAGGTAAATGAGATTCGGTACTATTGCATTCTTATGGTTGAGCCCTGTCTTCAGGGTTATGCAAAGAACAACTGACCTAACTGTCACCCCTGAGGCATGATGGGAAGCCTGGAGTCAGGGCTGCCTTAAAGGCATGGTGCCAGTTTTTGTTGAAAATTGTTTCAATTTCTATACTACTGATTTACAATGCAGCCTGAGGGCTAACAATGTCTATTTTATAAGCAATTTTCAGGATTTATGAGTGGTTTTACTCATTAAAACACAAAGTTCAAGGGAAATTTGACCTAATGTGTTTTTTGTTTCCTTGCTAATTGCAGTACATGTACATGTGTTTACATTGTTTTAGCCTCAGTTTGGAGCTGCATTGGTGTGAGAAAAATAATATATGTATGTACATATATGGGGAGCGAGATATATGTGTTTTTACATATATATTTTGATATTGTTTCCGGGGTCCCGCACATGGGCGGTAATATTCAGTGCTGATGACTTTGATGAGGATACCCCTGGAAGAGAACTAGGATTACAGGTAAGTAACTTATCCTTCTGTGCTGCCTTGCCCAACTTTGGTCCTAAAAATCCCACAAATAGCTGATCTTCTACTTGGTGTGCTTTGGTGTGGTAAAAGCTGACTGCTCTCTCTGAATCCAAACAATGGATGCTCTCTTTTGAGGGATGAAGCGGACCAAAGAAGGTCAGAAGAGTAATGGCTTGTGTGATGTGAAAAGGTATTACTAGCTTCAGCAGAAATGGCACGCAAGTCCTAAGCAGAAGTGTGTCTGGAGGCAGGGAAAAGTGGTATGAGGAAGCTGGACCGAAAGGGCCTGAAATTAGCTTACCCATTGTGCAGATTTTATCCCTATCAGAATTTTTTAGATGAGCAGGCGCAATAAACAACTGTGCATTGGTTCTGAAGTGGTACACATCAGAAAGATGAGGTCTAAATCCAGGTCTCACTGTGGAATTCAAAAGGGTGTTAAGGAAGACATCTGCTGTAAACCTTTTATAAAACACATCACAGCAGGTGATTTTATTAAGGATGGGCTGGTCAGGCAAATTTCAGAAGGCAGAAGGAGCAAACAGGTGACTAGAGCAAAGCATTGCTCTGGCAAAAACAAAGTGAGCACAACTACATCCAACAGCAAGTACTTAGTCAGACATCACACCATGCCTCACACTTGTCTCAGAGCCCTGCATATACAGTTTTCATGGAAGGGCGCCTGGCCACTAGGATGACGTCTGTGGCCTTGGGAGGCAGATCAATTGACTCCATTGCCACCTGCTCAATCTCCACACACAGAGGTACAGATTGTGCAGGCTCGGGTGCAAGACTGTGCCCTCGTGCTGGGACAGGAGGTCCTCCCACAGTGAAAGCCTGATCCAGAGGGCAGGTGCTCTGGCCCAGATGTTCCAGCTACCACACTCCTCTGGCCTAATCTCATGCCACTATGATGATTTGGGGCCGTCATTCCACATCTTCTTCAGAACTCTGAGCAGGAGACGTGATGGTGGGAAGGCATACTCTATATGGAATGCACCACCAAGAGAGATTTCTCGGACACTCCAGTGCGCAAAATTGCTAATACTGCATTTTTAACTGGCAAAACTAAATATAGCCAGGCTTTTCGCATTGTTGGAATATGCCCTGTGCCACCTCTGGATTTAATTGCAGTCCAAGATCCACTAAGTGCTGTGACTGAGTTTGTCCCTCCTATTTTTTGAAGATCATGCCAGGTGGTGTAGCACCAGGGAAATCTCCTGATGATCCAGTCAGCCTCAGAGACGCAGAGCCTCTGGGCACAGGTCCCTGGAAACTACTCCACCTTGCTTGTTGCAGTACTATATGGAGGTGTTTGTGAGAACCTGCACCCGCTTCACTTTGATGGTTGGCAGGAAGGCTTTCAATGCCAATTGAGTCGCCCACAGCTCCTCCAGTTTGATGTGGAGATGTGTCTCTGCCCGAGACCTCTGATCTCCAGCTCTCCCAGATGGCCTCCTCTACCCAGCAGTGATGAGTCTGTCACCTCCGTGAACACTGGGTGGGCTAGGGAGAGGGGTCTGCTCCATTTGATATTGAGCAGCCACCACTGCAGATCTTTTGTAGGTTCCTACAACACCTGGATGACATCCAATTGATTTCCTTTATGCTGGGCCCAGTGAGATTTTACGTTCCATTGCAAAACTCATATGTGCCATCTGACATGATTGGTAAGAAGCTTGCAGGTAGTCAATAGCCACAGAAGCTCAGACTAGTCCTCACTGAGACCCAGGATATAGGTTGAAACATCTGAATTTTAGCCCAACTGTCGTGTACCCACTAGTCCAGAAGCGAGCTCAGAAATGCACCATATACAGGATGGCTTAAATTAATAGAGCCTCTGCAAAGGAGTTGGGTGTGAATTGAGCAGGTTGATTGAGACCCCAATGATGATCAGAGGTTCACCATTGTCTGGAGATGGTCTGCAACTGGCTGTGGCGTACCCGTCATAAAGGCCCATTCGAGGCAGGGGAAAATGGTACCACGACTCCTCAGATGGACAGTGACCACCGCCATCATCTTTGTGAACACCTAAGATCTTTGTGAACACCTAAGGGGCACTGGTGAGGCTGAAAGGGACACTGCAAAATGAAAGTGCTCATGGCCCACCTTGAACTGCAAGTAGCGCCTGTGGAACTGAGATGTGGAAATAAGCATCCTGTAGTTCCAACTCCACCATCCAGTCTCTATGAACCAGGGCAGAAAGGGCCTAGGCCAAACTGAGCATCATGATTTTTTTTTCTTTCTTGCTGCTGAAGGGCATTGAGATGGCAAAGATCCAGGATTGGACGAATGCCTCTGCCCTCCTATGGACAAAAGGAATTAGTGTGAAGAATACCTAGTCCCCACTTCCAAAGCCAGTACCCACTGTATGGCTCTTTTGGCCAAATGAGCATGCATTTTCCTGGCATGAGACAACAGACAGGTGGTCCTCCGACTGGCATTCCACTGTAGGGGGGAAGGTGTGGGGGTCAAAAAGGAATGGCAAGACATAGCCCAGTTCGACACACGGCAGGAACAGTTTGTTGGATGTGATGTTTTGCCTCCCCTGCAGTAAGTGGCTGATCCTGATTCTGACTTGAAGGCTGTATGCCGCTAAGAGTGCACTAGAGAGGTTTAGTGGTTTTGGCCAGATGGGCAGAAGATTGGGAAGAACACTGTCCCTGATGGCCTGGTCGTTGTCTCTAGGCCCCACGTTCCTGAAATCGAAAGGGTTGGGAAGCCTGTTGTATGGACAATGGGAGCTGGCACTATCGACACACAACATCTCTACCATATCACCTAAAAGGACTAAATTCCTTGGACGCCTTGTGGATTTTTTTTTTAAAACATTTTTTTTTACTTAAATGAAGAATTTATTAACCATGAGGCAGATCAACCTCTGGAACGATAGCAAATTCATGCTCTCGACTTATAGCGGACCTGCACAGAGCCTTTCGGTGCTTCACCACATAGAGCTTCGCC
The DNA here is from genome assembly GCF_964263255.1 of Lissotriton vulgaris. Taxonomy (NCBI): domain Eukaryota; kingdom Metazoa; phylum Chordata; class Amphibia; order Caudata; family Salamandridae; genus Lissotriton; species Lissotriton vulgaris. The sequence continues at coordinate 615,649,469 of NC_141695.1, read as the reverse complement.
TCACGCTCTCTGATGGCTTCAAGGTTCATCTGGGCGCCGTTGTCGCTGGCTTTGGAGCTGTGCGACTAACCCAAGTACCAAAGGCAGATCTCATGGGAATCTGTCAGATATAGGTTTGCGGCAATCCCTAGAAGGTTTACACACTGTAGTTTTAGGGTTGTGACAACCTTTACACAGTGGAAAATTTGAAAGAAAAGGAGTGGCGATCCGGATCAGTGACTGAAGTTCCTGAAAGGAAGGAAATGATGTTCCTTCACATGGCTGGAACCTATGCATCTCAGTTTTCACTTCCGCTGTGAAATGACGTAGATTCTAAGTCACATTGTGCCTGCCCCCAGGAGAATTATTTAGAATATTCCAGATCCAGTCTGGCGCCAGGAGATATTCGCAAAGTTTGGAATCTGTGGTTAAAAGGATCCATTCGAAAATAGAAAACTACAGATAATGCCCTACTGCAGTTTGTACAAACCCCTCCAGTTGCTACAGACTATAAGTAAGCACTATCAGGCCAATCAAATATCAGTATGCAGCATAGTTTACCCAGTCGTATGTTCGAAGAAGGAAGGTTACGGGGAGTGGTCATCCGGTTTCAGGGGTCCGCTTATGCGTTATAGTGTCCCATCCTGACTCCCCTGTGACCCTGCTCGCTTTAAAGCAACTTCTGACCGCATCCTCAGTCTACAAGCATTTGTGAAGTTCATACTGCAGTTTAATAATGCTAGAGAGACACGGTGCTCTCCAGTTGCGTGTAAGCCCTCAGTTAGCCATCACCATCGGCAAATTGACACGTGGCCTGGGCATGAAACTCCTCAGGCATGTCTGTAGTATCTGCTTTAAGGTTGTTTTCTGTGTTGTAACCTGGTACCCCTGCAGCTAGGAGTTTTCTCACCATAAGTTGGTTTAATCATCTTGTCGTTTTACCTCTACGCACGATACCCACATCTTCTCTTTCTCATGTTTGACACCTGTATAAGGAGCACGTCATAGACCATCGTTAAAGACCTACTTCCGCTGCAATAGCCTGAGGCCGTACAACGAGAAACTCCTCCATCTTTTTAACTTTGCAAGAAGTCACATAGACTATTCTTTTCCCTACTGTATTTTCTCTGTGCCTCTTAATGCTATGAATTCCACTGCTCCCAAATCTATATAGATACCTGCATATAAACCTGCACATTACTTAACAGCACTTGCATCTGCCCTGCTCCTTCTTTTTGTGGGTGTGAACTGGTGAATATTTTGTTTGGAATGCAGTAAAACGTATGTGCTTGCACTGTGGAACCCAATTGCACCTTATTTGGGAGCAACTGGTGTCCATGTGCTTGTAGTGTAAGTACCGATGCGTCTGTTTCTTGCTCTTTACTCACTGATAAGCCTATTTATGTCCTCTGTTAGACTTTAGAAGAGCTCAAAAGGAAGCAGCTGGAGAAGTATTACAAGGCCCCAGAGGAGGAGCGCTCCAGTGTGGAGTGCAATCCCTACACCATATTCCACAAGGCACTGGAAAACTGCCAGCCCATCATCGGCCTCACCAGCATTCAGAGGGGTGGCAAATCCTACCAGGTACGTTACCATTGAAGTGACATAGCACTGGCTGTGGTACTGGAGGACGGCCTCGCTCTTTAAAAGCCTCCTTCTTTGGTGTTAGGTAATACGTTACATGGTTTCTCTATAGCTGCCCTTTTGCTAGCTATCTCTGAGTTGTTGTGGGCACTGCTTGCAGCGGTCATCTGCCAGTACATTATTTGACCAATAGAGCAGTCTGTAGACCGTTTTCTTACTGTTTTGGTCTTTGGTGTCTCATTCTAGTGCAATAGATATTGCGATTTAGTAACGTGTGTGTGGATGCTGTTAAGAAAGGTTGTCCTATTGCATTATTACTGGTCTGTGTTGTGTGAAGTATTCATAAGGTATGGGGGAAACCTTTTGCAAGCTCCCTTCAAATGAGTTGGTGATGAGCAAGTCAAGGGTTGGCGGCACTACAGAAGACACGTATCACCTAACGTGTCTGATCAATGTGTGTTGAGTTCTTCTCATGGAGGATGCTGTGCAGGCTTTCCCGCAATCATGAATGTTTGTGCGCGTCTTCGCATTGCAGCCTGTTTTCTGAACAGTGCATGTCTTAACAGTGAGTCTGGTGGGTACGCATCGAGAGAACAGGAGAAGATTGTTACAAGCAATTGTTGTCTGCGTTTTGTGTTGTCTATTGTTTGGCCATGGAATGTATGGGATTAGGCTAGGCGATCCTGTTGTGACTCTTCATCTAATCCATGAAGCTAAACTAGTGCATAATAAAAGGAAGAAAAATCGGTTCCCCTAAACTGAAATGTGTCCAACATAGGATCTCAAATAAGCTGGATTTGATTGGAAATTATTGGATTATTGAATAAAGAGGCAGAGCAAAGACATCTTGTCTAGTACAGATGCTTATTTGTTTGACGCGAACTTCTGTGGTCTGTCCACAGTAGTACAAATATCTTTTTTTTAAGGTTTCAGGTCCCAGTACCACTCTATGTACAATTAGTTATTTTTTCAACAGTGCCTCAAAACCACAAACAGACATATAATTTGTTTTATAGTGCATCTCACTCTCCCGCTGGTGCAGCTAGGTGTGAAGTAAGCATATAGGGACACAACATGTGGGCCCTATAGCTGCTACCTGATTTGGGGTCAGTGGTACATTCAGGGAACGTTGTGGACATGGTTTCTTATGGGGGTATGCCATGTGGAGATTATAAAGGGGTTGGATCTCTCCTCTGGTCCAAACTGCTCCTTAGAAGCAGGGGTAGGAACGGGAGAGGTCATAGGCGGGAGAAAAGGAATAATAATGTTAAGGTGTTGTGTATTCTATTGTGCCTTACACTATCCAACACTTGTCTAACACTGTTGTAGGGCAAACCAAACTGAACAATCGCTTGAGAAAGGGTGTTACAGTTGGAACAAACCTATTTTGCATTGGTTTGTAAAACAGCGCACCCCTGTCCATTTTATTCCGGCCATCCATGTTTTTCCCCATAGGCTCAACAATCTCCAAGCCCTCTTTTCTTCAATGGAGCATAGGTCTGTTGAAAGGAAGTACATCCTAGGTGTGGGCTCAAAAATTCCACGGACCTGATAATTCTCACCTCGGTGCCTATTCCAATCATGGAGTCCCACTCTGCAGCTCTGGGCAATAGCTTGCTTAATCTCCACAAAGGCCCCTACAATGCTAAGGATGCCTGGCCTCCACCTTGGGGGTGCCCAGGAGTGGACGCCTCACAGGGAAAGCCAGGATGGGTTCCACAGCGGTATTCGTACAAGCGCCTTGAGACCCTTGCGGGTGAGTGGTGCGCTATACAAGTATCAATGTACATGTCCCCTCATACAGCCTAAGAGGGACCCACTGTTTCTGGTCTCCCATTGGTTGTAGGCAATTGTTGATTCGAGAACAGTTAGGACCATTCGCTTAGCTGCTATGTAGTTTCAGGCATGTTTTCGCACCCATGTTTGACTCCAAACCTAGTCTAGTTCCCAATTGGGACTGGGGAACCCTGGCGGATGACCCGGCCTTATTGGGCGCCTTTGCTGCCAGAATATCTTGACTGGAGGCCATTTACTTTACAGTGTATCGACTCCCTAAGGTTTGATACCTCTGACGGATGTCATCTTGGCTGCTGATTTACTACATCATCTGACCCAGTTTCAAGAAGAGACCAGTTGGATCCTTAACCCATTTCAATGGAATGGTTTCCTCACTGGCCACCGATTAGCACCTAATGGCTTCCACCTGGAACTCAACACTGACATTAGGCACATATAATTTACCATTTATTTAGCTTTCTGCGAGCCTCTTCTGGGTGTTGGTTTTTTTCTCGGGGTTGGAGGGGTGAAAAACTATTCTTGATGATCTTACTAAAAACTTAAAAGCTGAGACTAACACATTGAAAAGTCCACTGTATATTCATTGTGATAGACCATGGTAACTGAAGGCTTTTTTGGCACCTTTTTTTTTATTACACATTCATTTATTATAGTTTATTTATTTTACTTTTTTGGAGGGTCTGGCAGCTGGAGTTTCCTGCAAGCCACTCCTATCAATTCACGCGGCTCAGATTAGGTATAAACTCTTCAGACATTAATGAGACTCTGATGCTAATCCTTCTACATCTCGCCATCAATTTTACAGTTAGTCATAGAACCCTACTAGCCAGGTTCTACACCCACGGTGTTCTCAGGGCCAGCTTTAGCACTGGTGGCGCCCTGTGCGACAATGTTTGTTGGCGCCCCCCCAATGACCACCGCTGCCAGATTCCCTCACTACCACCATTTAACAGTGGCCCTCAAGTCTCCATAACCAGTCTCTCAGATTCATTTAGTTTTATACCGCCACTCATACCAGTGTGAGGTGTCAGAGCAATTTACATCATTTACACATGTAAAGTAGTGTATAGGAAATGTTACATAAGAAAATAGGATTACAAGCTGTAGGAGTCACATGTCATCCATACTGGTAGGCAGTATAGTTTGAGTCCTTGGTCTGGAAAAGCACAAATGAGAATTTAAAACATAACACTAATTGTTAGAGGATCTCTTAAATAATGATAATAATGATTTGTTCTACCCTCTTTGCAAGATTAGGTTAAGGAAAGACCGGTCAAAAAAACATGTAGGTCTAATATACACCTTGCAGTTGCTTGCAACTCTTTGATGACAGTTAGTAGCTCATTGTTCTATGTTATGATTTTAAATTCTAAACGGCAAGTAACAGAAAGATCTCTCTGACAAAAGCAGTAACCCATTGAGCTATTCACATTATATGCACTTTATCTGCATGGCACACGTTTTTAGCAGCAGGATTATTAACCCTCTGAGCTACCTTACAAGGACTCAAACTTTCACTAGACAAAACTCTGTCTCTCTCCAGGAAGAACATCAATCCCCGGAGTTATCTTGACAGTTTTATTGATGTCTGAAAACTGCTGGAGGCAAAGGACGCAGGTAGCTGGTGGTTTTCACGCCATCATTTATTTGCAAACAGGGCACCCCAAGTCAACCCCAAGTGTGGTGCCACCGATCGCACATCCCTAGAGCCGGCCTTGCACGGTGTTCTGGAAAACTCTAGCCTGCTTTAGCGCCTTCTACAATATATCCCAAAATGTACATCTGGAACTGTTTTACTTATAGTCTTTCTCTGGTGGTCCCTACCCCCATCTTCAACGCAAACCTGTCACAACTAATGTAGCTGAATACAAGAATCCAAGCTGGGGAGTGTAGAATTTTGTTTGTCGGAGTTGGACAATCTGCTTTCCAGCAGTGAGGAATAAAGCTTGTTTTAAGGCTGACATGAACCTACAGCAAAGAAATGTCCCACAACAACGATACTAAAGGACACCATACCAGCAGATCCCATATAAGTCTTCTTGGGTGTGCAGACTGAAATGTACCTTCCAATGGCCAAACTCTTCTTTGCCGACTTGGGCCTTATGGTTGCTAAAAGGGAGGTGGCTAGAAAGGTGGGGGCACCGGAGCTGCCGACCGTTAAAGAATAAAGGGGTAGATCTTCATATAGCAGGGGAAAAGGTTACATACAGGGTGCCCGAGGGAATTCCGTAAAATACAGGGCCCATGGATGGAATATTACGAAATAGAGCTGGGAGATGTGACAAAGTGCACTCAACCCCCCCATCCCCCTACCGGCCGCCATTGCCGCTCAATTCTGACCTGGAACAGATATAGCTGAATCGATTGAAGATTTTGAAGTGAATCAATGTGTTGTATTTAGCTCGCTTGGTCAACCATACCTTCACTTATTATAATTCTTGGTGTAAGCAATCTTGAAAATGTTGTCATAAGTCCAAAATCATTAAAAATATAGTTTTAAAAAAAGTTCTACAACTAGAGAGATGGCCTCTGAAATCCAGCGTATGCCACCCTTTATGGGATAGAGCTTTTACTTGAGAGCAATGCAAATCCACCCTAATAAGGGAAGAGGCTTCTTCCCTTCAGTAGAATCAAAGTTGTCTGTGCTCCCAGCCTGCGTCTCATTAATAGGGGAGAGCAGATGTTCCCCAGCAGTGTGGGTCTGCCCCTCCTCAGAGAAGCCTTTCTCCATCGGAAAAGACAGCCACTGTGAAGGCCAGACCTTCAGGAAAGAGGCCTTTGTACTCCAGCAGCATGCTGCTGCCTCATTAGGAGAACTTATTTACCCCGGCTATTCAGATGTATTCTCCTACAGTATATCAGAATATCCCTATATTAAAGCAGTATGTGCCTTCCTTTCAGTAGGAGAGTCTCTGTATTTTGCCCCCAGTGAACCAACTACGCTGGAAGTGTGCTCCACATCATTGTCAGTAGAAGAGTCAGCTTTGCTACCCAACAACATGGCCTGGTCATTGTCCGTATGCAAGGCCGCTCTTCTAGTTTATGCTTCCCACACATGTATTGATAAGGAAGTGAGCTTGCGTACCCCAACTGGCATGATTCCCTTGCGAGTAAAGTGGGATTCTCAATCCCAGCAATGTTGCCCTTCACTCACAGAACATGAATGTAGGTTATAACGTTTTATAACTCATACATTGTTCTGCAAATCTTTCCCAGTTAGAAATTACATTGTGTATTGCTTTAAGTATTTGTGTGAACATTTTTGTTGTTTCTCTTACAGGTCCCAATACCCCTACAGGACAGCCGCCGTCGTTACTTGGCCATGAAGTGGCTGATCACAGAATGCCGTGAGAACAAGCCACGCCGTGTATTTATGCACCAGAAGCTTTCCCAGGAGTTACTCGATGCATTCTTTGAACAGGGTAGTGTGATCAAGAAGAAGCATGAGCTTCACAAAATGGCTGAGGCAAACAGGGCCTTTGCACACTATCGCTGGTGGTAGGGAGCAAATCTCTGCTTTCTACTGCTACCAGTGGTAGGAGCACATCTGGAAAATATCTGCAGAAACCTAGAGGGGTCACTTAATTGAAGATTAGCAACTCCTACTCCCATTAACTGTTGAAGGACTGACCTGGACTTCAAGCACAACCACCGGTGGTATGGGATAAACTGAGCTGAATAGACCATCATATGTTCTTGCTGGTAACTCTGACCTTACAGTGATCACTGGACACAAATGTTGATGATAGAAGGCTGCTAGGGCAAGTCAGACGAGGTTGTACGAGGCATGCTGGGGTTGAAGCTGCATGAGAACTATTTACCGTTATCAAACCAAAACTGTTTAGCCCAAAAAGACAATTCATTTACCGGAGAGCTTTATCTTACAACTATTAATAATTCCAAACAGAACTTAGACGTTCCATCATCAGATATACAGATAATATTCATCATAGAGTGGGTAATTACTAAATTAGTATTACATTTTTGAGAATAGGGGGCAAAAATCATTCCTACCAGTGGTCAAAGCAACAGTGAAGCAAGAACACGCGTTACCCTGTAATGGAGTTTTGTTATTTGAAGCACCTGCTCATTTGGTAGTTCAGGAAAACTAACACTGGACAGATGTTTTGCTTGCCGGACACCTACCCCTCTTAAGTGTCTCCAGTCAACTAATACCAAAAATATTGCCACAAACATGCATTTGAATCAAATGGAGTTGTCTGTACTTCGGGTGGGAAAGAAAAGCATCAAACTGTAGCAACGCTTTTTATTTAAAAAATTAAAATACTGCACACTGTTCACCATTGGTCCTTATTAAAAAGATATTGCAACAATTCATTCAAATGTCAGCATCTTATAAAAACATTCTACTGGAGAGCATGACTATTTTCATGGGGAAATGTAAGAATCCTCTGTACAAACACTACAAAAATTTCTTTAAAAATATTTAAAAAATTCAATATGCCTGAATAGTTTTGTGGCTTCCACAGTTAAGTGTCAATAGGCGTAGCTGTCATTCCGTCACCTCACTGTAGTAATATTTGTGGGCAGCATCCGTCATCTTCCAGCCTGCTGCTCTGAACTCTATGATCTCCAGCAGAAGGAGCTGCGCTAGAGAACTAAGCCCCTCCTGCAGCAGAAAGCCATCTCGCAGGAGACTGAACAATTCATCCATGCGCTGGTAGTTCATCTTCTCAAGCTGGTCACCGACGCGGTGCAACTGTAACACCAGACAGTCCACCTGAAGATAAAAGAAAGAAGCTTCAGTGGCGGTAAACTCCAAAGGGTGGATGGGGCAAAAGAAACCATTCAGAGGTATTGTCATGCAAAGTGCCAGCATAGGTCTGTCAGGATTTAAGGAGATTATGAATTCCTGCACTTGTTGAGGTAATGCAACAATATAATTAGAGGCATAAATATGGTAAAATACTGTTGCCCATAACTGGTCCTTAGGTTTGCCTTGTGCAGGATTTCTAGGCTGGTTACTGGTGGCAAATGGAATCTAAATTACGTATTATTCTTATTTCAGCTGAATGTGAACTCATGAACCAGCATGTAACTGTACTGGACTACTCAACATATAACACATGGGAGTTGTAGAGAAACCGGTACTTGAGAATCATGTTAATTGTTGGGGGATTTCTGATCAAGATGGCTAGCATCCCGGATATGTGGCTTTAGGTAATGAGTTAAATGATAAGGTAGTGAAAATGCTGTGTGGTGATCAAGTTGAGAAAGGAAAAAAATCTTGTTGCGCATGGATTACCACTTATTTTATGAAGACTGTACTTTGAGATCATAAAAATACCAACAGCTATGGAACAGTTTAAACTCGCCCACCCCCCAGTGTTTAAACTCACTTCCTCCTCTTTCTGCAAGCTGTCAGGCTGAGCCAGTCGGAAGAGGCAGTCATACACTGGGTTCACCAGCGCCAGCATTGGCATATTATTAACCTGCAAATGATTAGAAAAAGCATGTGTTAACATTTTCCTTCTTGTGAAAGTTTCCTGCACTTAGCCCCTTCGATGCTGGTGACAAAGCCAGCTCGTCATGGGCATTACCTGCGCTGCGCGCATGACGAGCTGGCTTTGTCACGCAACGCGAGTTTTTAAATTTTTCTGCGCGCAGCGGGAAAACCCGCTAGCGCGCATGCGTTTAAAGACCTTGAATACAAACCCAGGATTTTCCAATCACACGTCTGTACCCAATTGCAATACGTATTCTCATGTAGACCTGATATATGAAAATGTGTCTCCCGAAAAAATTTCAGTGTAACACCTGTCTGTGTCTATATTGGTGTACATAAACTACTGAATTTCACCTATGTAGCTAAAGCTCAGATTGTAAAATCTGATGCCCCCTGTGGTCACCAAAGGAAAGGATTACTGAGGAAAGTTGAATATTCACCCTTAAGTAATCAAAAATGTTGCAGATGAAAGACACATAACAGATCCACTCTTGCACAGATCGGGAGCGCAGCTCCTCACGGTCCTTGTACTCCTGCTGAAGGCGGTTCAGGAGCCCTCTGCGAAAGACATTCTGTCCTGATTGCTTAGTCTCAGCCTGCAAGTAGAATCAAGAAAAAGATAAATGTAGCAGAATACCAGGCCTCCAGTGTCTTTAACAACTGCACATTTCGTCTGACTTTCAATTTAAAATGTATGTGTCTTACCGGAGTTGTACCCACTTTAAGATTTCGAATTGTTTTGACTAAATGTTTATCTGATGCATAGTTAGACACTAATGTATCGTTAAAACATCTCAGAAAATTAAAGGCAAACCAGAATTAACACTAGAGCACCAACACTAGCTCTAACTGTATTCAACCAAACAAGCATCAGCATGTGCTGGACAGGCCACAACAGCAGCTGTGTCGTAGTTAAGGTATGTGCCACATAGATTGAGGTAGGGCACATAGCATGTAAAGATCTGACCGAGACAAGATGACCTTTCAACTAAATGTTGGGACAGGACGTGTTCGGTATCGTTCTGGAAAGCTTGCTTCCTTGTCCTACTTTGATCCCCTGGAAAGTTGCTGTAGCTTTTCATAATCTCTGTTTCAGGGAACAGGACACATATGCTTGTCCAGTGAGGGTCTCCCCGTTTACATAGACTGAGGCTTGGCGGGGCTTGCATAGTGCACCCCTCTTTTACAGAGAGTGGCTACTATCCTATCTACCTAGGCTGTGGTAGACTGACGGTGGTGCAGCATTAATCAGTAGTGATGGGGTATCTGTACTTATAGGAAGACCTGTATACTAGTTCCCTCTTGGTAAAGTCTGCAGTCTCACTTACTTGGGTTCTTTTTTGCCTTTAGGTGTCTCCAAGAGGGACACAGAGAGAAGTAGTACCCCGAGAATGATGCAGAGACAGAATGTGCCTCAGTGGGGGCAGACAAAGAGGCTCAAATAAGTTACGTTTAGTCACTAGGGATGTCAGAGCAATAGACCCAGGGGCCTTTTTAGCACATTCATCCAAACTCTACAAGGTAGAGGAGTGTGGCAGGTGTCACTGGGAGGAAGGTTCCTTACATGAGAGTTACTGGTCCCCACAGGACTATGGTTAAGCTGAAATATCTCAAACCTGAGAAGGTCATCCCTGGTTCCTGGGGCTATTGTCTGACCGCTAGCAGCGATGACATGGAGTACCCTCTTGACAGAGTGGAATAGTAAGAAGGGCTTGGTCAACACGGGGGTTCAAGAGAAGCGGAGTGCTTTCTCTAAAACAATCATGTTGCACCTAGGCTAATGAGAAAGTGGTAGTGGTCCCTAGAGTGATGGGGAGCACACAGTGTTGTTTAAATGCCCCTCACACACCAACAGGCCCCTTGGTGTCATGCTTCATCATCGGGGCCTTCGCATCCCTCTACGGGATGCGGCGTGCTACGACTGACGGCTACGTAGGAGCACTTAGTAGTGAGCTATGTGAGAGTGTGAGTGAGGTGAGGTGAAAAAATAAGTTAAAAAATACCTGACACGGGGGGGCGTGGCTTGGCGGGCGAAGATGGCAGTCGCAGCCTTGTAGAGCTCCCGCCGGCCCGGACTTAATTCGATCATTTATCCTGACCCCCGAGCCCACTGTTGGTGCCCAGTGATTGCTTTCGATCTAGTGAAGTCTCCTGTCTGCTTTGGTGTGTTGATCCTGCAATTCTTCCCTTCCTGTGATCGGAGGGAGGCGGCGGCGGAGTGCGGCCTGGTGGCCGGCCGGAGACCGGGGTCCTCGAGTTTCGCGACGCCTGGTGGCAGTTGCGACCTGGCGGGTGCGGGTGGCATCCGCTACGCCGCCCTTGGCTCATTTCTTCGGCCGCGATCGCCTGGAGGTCGGGACGGTGCCATCAGCTCCTACCCATCGGCTCACCCCCTGAATGACCAACGAGCGGTGGCAGTGAGGCGTGGCCCCGCGACAGTCTGGAGACGGGGTTCCTTGTGCCCCGAAGTGGCCGGTGACGGACAGGTGGACGGCAGTGGCATCCGATCTGCCTCTCCTGGCCCGGCCCGCTGGATACGGCTGCCCACAGACCACGGACCCACAGATTCTTCCTGTTGTACCTTGGACGGCTGCTTGTGGGGACGAGTGCGGGTGCGGCCTGTCCTGCCGGGGTGACGCCGGGACCTCGATTTTCGCGACACCCGATCACGGCGGCCGGCCCGCATCCCTCTCTGGGGCCTCATCTGGGCCGTCCCGCTCAGGACTTGTGACAGTGCCCGAAGGTTCGAGGGTGGTGTCCGCCCTGCCCAGCGCTTGCCATGACCAGAGACAGAGGAGGTGGCCCGCCTAAACATGGCCCCATCGATAAATTCACCGGGCCGAGTGGTGGCGCCGGGGCGGCCGGTGGCGGCGGTGGCCCCGGGCCGGACAATGCAGCTATACTGGCGGCCATCACCCAATCCCGAGACATGCTCGATGCCAAGATTGGAGCAGTTGGGGCGGATGTCACGCTCCTGCGCCAAGACCTCCGCAACGCGGTGGAGCGGATCACTGGGGCTGAAACCCGTATCACGGAGACTGAGGCGGACATTAGTGGCCTAAAGAAGCGACTGGCGGAGGTGGAGAGCGTCCAAAAGACACTGGCGGCCCGCGTGGAAGATGCGGAAGGGCGCGCGCGGCGCAACAACCTCCGCTTCATTGGCTTTCCAGAGCGGTGCGAGAAGGACAACATGGAGCGGTTCCTAACCGGGTGGCTGGAGACCTGGCTCCCCGAGGGGGCACTGTCTACGTGCTTCGTGATTGAGAGGGCCCACAGGGCTCTGACCCAGCGTCCGCCGGAGGGTGAGTGCCCACGGCCAGTTATCGCTCGCCTGCTGAACTATCATGACCGGGATGTTATCCTGCGGGAGGCGAGGAACAAGGGCTCACTCGCCTTCGAGAATCATACTATCATGATTTTCCCGGACTACACGAAGATGGTGCAGCAACAGAGGCAATCCTTCATGGACGCTAAGGCTAAGCTTAGGGGCCTCAAGCTCCAATACTCGCTCCTGTATCCGGCTCGCCTGCGAGTAATATACCAGTCTCGGACCCATTTCTTCGATTCGCCGGAGGAGGTGTTCCGCTGGACCGATGAGGCGGTGCGATTCCGGCCCCATGCCCAGCCGGGGCTGGACCCGGGCAGGTCTCAGGGATCGTCGCCGGAGCGGACGGATCGCCCGAACAGGAAGGGCCGCCATCGGAGGTCTCGCTCCAAGAAAAGATCGGCTTCCGCCTGTGCATCGCAATCGGGTGGTGCCAGGGACTCGGAACACTCCGATGCGGGCAGCTGAACACTGCTGGGCCTACACGCACTTTGTATGCTGCATACTGGACTGCTCTGCTTTGGCTGGTGAGACTGTTTCATTCTGTCCTTGATGTGCCAGTCGGTTCCCATGTGAAGACTTCAGTTATTGCCATGGGGACGCAGTGGGGCTCGGAGGGTACCATTTGTGGGCCTCAGACCCTCACGGATGTGAGTGTTGTTGGGGGGGTGGTGTGTGTGTGTCATTGTGGGGTTGTGGGGATCCATTGGTATGGCGGGCCCTGGGTCCTCTGTTTTGGACCCGGGTCTCTCCATGCCGCGACAGATACTTCAATGTTTTCTGAGGTATTGGGGTGGTGGGTGTGGGGCGTGGGGGGGAGTTTTGGTGTTGCACTTGTTGGGGGGGTTCTGGATTGGGAAGGGGGCGCTGAGTTTGCGGGCTGGGGGGGTGGGTCCACACATGTCTGAGGCTTTGATTCTTGTCGATTTGCGGGTTGCACCAGGGTGGGAGGGAGGGCCAGATTCTGGACTGTATATTGACAATGGCTGATACTGCGCTTATGTCTCCTTCAAAGACCCTGCGGGTGGTGACATGGAATGTGCGGGGTATCCTGGATAAGATCAAGCGTGGGGCTGTGCTGCGGTGGGGGAAGAGGGAGATAGTGGATGTACTCCTGCTCCAGGAAACTCACATGCTGGGCTCCAAGGCCCTTAGCCTTCAGAGGTTCGGTTATCAACAGGTCTATCATGCAGGCTTTACGAGGGGATCACGGGGGGTGGCCATATTGATACATCGTAGAGTGGCCTATGTCCATGAGAAGCAATGGATTGATCCTCAGGGCAGGTTTGTCTTTGTTAAAGGCCTACTGGGTTCCGAGCCGGTGGTCTTTGGTAGTGTTTACGCCCCTCCCCCCCTGCAATGGGCATTGTCTGAGCGGCTGTTTGCGTTGTGGGACGAAATCCCCGAGGCCCTGACCGTGGTGGGGGGTGATTGGAATGAGGTCATGGATGTGGGCCTGGACCGCCTGAGGCGAGCGCATGTAGTGTCTGACCCCCCCCCCCCGCGGCTGCCCCCACCCGATTGTGTGCGACTGTGCGTAGTCTGGGCTGGATTGATGTGTGGCGGCATTTTCATCCCGCAGTGCAGGCCTTCACATATGTATCGGCGGTGCATGGGTCCTTCTCGAGACTCGACTATCTGTTTGTACCGGGTGCCTGTCTGAGCCGCGTCAGGGACGCCATGATACTCCCTAGGGGCCTGTCGGATCATTCCCCTGTCCTAGCCACCGTGACCCTCCCCTCTAAACGGCAACCCTTTCGCTGGCGTATGTCCGCCTGGCAGCTGCAGCGGCCGGAGTACGTGGCGCATTTACGCGAAGAAATCGATCACTTCTGGCGTGAGAACTTGGTGGGGGGTGTCGATGCCATTGTTGTGTGGGAGGCGCTGAAGCCTACGATCCGGGGCATTGATATAGCTTGGTGTGCGGCCGCTCGGCGGGAGCGTCGGGAGGCCATTGTGACTGCCGCGGCCCGCGTGGAGGAGCTGGAGCAGCGTGGTCGACTCGGGGGTGACGAGGGCGTCGTGCGACAGCTTCTGCAGGCCCAGCAGACATATTCCTCGGTCCTGTACGAGGAGGCCCGACAGGCGTGGCTCGCCACGCGCAGCAGGGTGTATCAGTGGGGCGATAAGTCCTGCACCATGTTACATAGGCTTTGCCAGGCGACTTTCCAGCCCCTTGAGCTACCCGGCCTTACGGCGGAGGACGGCTCGGTTATGACCGACCCGGGTCGGTTGGCGGCTAGCTTTGCCCGCTACTACGAGGCACAATACGCTCCTCGTGACCCCTTGGTGGAGGGCGAGATTGCCTCCTACTTGGACGACCTACTCCCGCAGGCAGTCCCGGAGGAGACTAGAATGGCCTTGGAGGCCCCGCTTACGTCCGAGGAACTTGGGGAGGCCCTTGGCCAATTGAATACTGGGAAGGCGCCCGGCCCGAGCGGTTATCCTGCCGAATTTTATAAAAAGTTCCATGTCCAGCTGGGACCCCACTTTCGCAACGCCCTGGAGGCAGCGCGGACTAGAGGCGAGCTGCCACCTGACTGGCGCCATGCTGAGATTGTGGTCTTTTTGAAGCCAGGCAGGGCGCCGGACCGGCACGACTCTTACAGGCCGATCTCCCTCCTCAACATCGAGGCCAAGATTTTGGCGAAAGCCCTGGCGAACCGCCTTCTGCCCCACATCGCCGACCTGGTCCACCCTGACCAGGCCGGGTTCATGCCGCACAGGGCCACCCGGCATAATATCCGGCGGGCGCAGGCAGCGATCGATGCCATGGGTGCTAGGGATGAACAGGCCGCACTCCTCCTTGCGGACATGGACCGGGCCTTTGATTCAGTGAGTTGGACGTACTTGTTCACCTTGTTGGCCCGCCTCAATCTGGGGCCTGTCTTCCTGTCCTATATCCGTCTCCTATACACCAATGTTACGGCGTCGGTCCGTGTAGCCGGTGCGGTCTCAGGGCGCTTCCAAATCGGATGTGGTACTCGGCAGGGTTGCCCACTGTCCCCCTATCTGTTTGCCCTGGCCATGGAGCCCCTGGCGTCGCGGATACGAATGGATGCCCATCTACGTGGCTTTGTCTGGAACGATACCCTGACAGATAGGATTGCACTTTACGCAGACGACGTCCTCCTGTTCCTTACCGACCTGCGGCGCTCGGGCCCTCGAGTTTTGGAGATCATGCGGGGGTTTGGCGAAGTCTCAGGGCTCCACCTTAATCTGTCTAAATCGACCCTGTGGATTTTACATGGCGGAGTGGTTGCCGACCCTTGGGCCGCCGACCTGCGCGTGGCGACGGACGGCCTGAAATATCTGGGTGTCTTCCTCTCGACTTCGCGAGCCGTGGCCTGGACACGCAGTGTCTTGCCGGTGTGGGAACGGGTCCAGGCTGATGTCAAAACATGGTCCAGGATGCCCCTTACAATCTTTGGGAGGTCGGCCATCTTTAAGATGGTGGCGCTGCCGAGGCTGTTGTACCAACTCCAACACTTTCCGCACCCTATTGGCATGGAGTGGTTCCGCCAGGTGAACTCTGTGCTGAGCCGCTTCCTGTGGGATGGCGGTGCAGCCAGGGTGGCCCGGAGGACGTGCTTTCTATCCACATACTGTGGTGGTTTGGCCACGTCCGACCTCCTCTCCTACTACCAGGCGTCACATCTACTTGTCCTCAATGACTGGTGGTACGGGGATAGGAGTGACCCGGCCTATGCCCTGGAGAGACATCTCATGGGAGATCGTACGCTCCACACCGTTCTTTATTCGGCCCGTATACGCCGTGGGTTGCCGTCGGTAACTAAAGTGGTCTTTGCAGTGTGGCGGCAGTCTCTGCGCCGCATGGGTTGGTGGGGCAAATTAACGGCTGAAACGCCGCTGTGGCACAACGGTTTGCTCCCGGAACTGGCGGCCCTGGCCGTGTTCGAGAGTTGGGAGGCTATTGGAATTACACAACTGGGCCAGGTCGTGTCGGGCGCCACCCTCAAGTCCTTTGAGGAACTCCGTGTGGAGTTCCAGATGCCTCAGTCCTTCCGTTACCTACAGCTGAGGCATGCCCTCGCCCCGAGCATTGCCGGCCTCGACTCCCTGCCGGAGTTCAGTCCGATTGAGGCGAAAGTGTTTATGGGAGACTTGGGAGACAAGAAGGTCTCTAGGATCTATCAGTCACTTGTTACTCACTGCTCATCCACTCTCAGCTCCCTTCGGGAGGCGTGGGAGGTCGACGTGGGCGCCTTGGATGAGGACGATTGGAGGGAGGCGCTGGAGTCCCCGCGCGGCACCGCTATTGCGGTTCGGCTCCGCCTGATACAATTCAAATACCTGCATCGTGCCTATTATACACGTGAACGTCTGTGGAAGGCTGGTTTGATTGCGTCATCGGAGTGCCTGCGCTGTGGGGAAGTGCCTGGCTCCCTGCTGCATACGGTGTGGTCGTGTGGTCGTGTGGTCGCCTGGCTGGATTCTGGAGGGGCGTATGGAGTTGCCTGGCTGAGGTCCTGGGCTGGGATCTTCCTCGAACCCACCGGCTAGGCCTGCTGCACATTATGGAAGGGGTTGGGGGCAACATATATAAGCGTCATCTGTTGCTCCTGGGCCTGGTGGTTGCTAAGCGTGACTTGGCTCGGGCCTGGAAATCTGTGAGGGCCCCCCCCCTGTCTGCGTGGAAGGCTGGACTACTTTATGGGTCTTGAAAAACCGGTCTTTGAGGCGCGGGGCTGCCCACGCAAACACTTCAAGATCTGGAAGCGGTGGGCCGACTACCGTGGCCTGTCCTTGGAACCCCCGGCGGAGCAGGAGGAGGACATTTGATCGCAGTGACTCTTCTGGCCCGAATGGCAAAACCCTGGTTGCATTATGCCTGCTTCTTCTATGTGTATCGTCTTTGTGTTGCTTCTGTACATGTGTGGCGGGGGGGGGGGGGGGTGTTGGGTACGGGTGGGGGTGTAGTTGGGGTTGGGATGGGTTGTTAGGGCATTTTTAAAGCTGGGCTTTATTGACATTTGCTTCATGGACTACTATGTATGTCACCATTACATTGATACTGTTGTGGGGATCTTGGTGTATGAAGATACCACATTCTTGATACTCTTTTGCTCAATAAAATTGGTTGTGAAAAAAAAAAAAAATACCTGGCACGTAGGAAAAAATTAATTTATTATGTCCCCGGCTGGTATTATTAAAAAGGTGCAGAGTGAGGTTGATAGTATACGTACTAGGGTATATCAACCCCTTCAAAGTGTCAACATGTTTCGGAGCGCAGAGACTCCTTCTTCAGGACAAGGATATGCACGTTATCCTCCCCTTACTCACATGAAATGTTGAAGTGTTACATACAAAAATAAATGTGTAATATACCTAACAATGTTTATGTATAGGATAGTTCAGTTGCGCCCAATTGGCGTTGATAAGAACCTGTGGAAAAAAAGACATAATAAACATACTAGTCGGATGTCCAGGAACTTAGGGAAGAAAAATGCTTTCCTAATCAATAAGGGTAAAAGGCAGGACCCAGAATAGGATTCTGTAACCCTGTAAAAAAAGACATTTAAAAGGACATATAGACAAAAAACACAGACATACATCTAAATTGTTGTCTCCCTGGTATGGATGAAGAGAGGGAGAGAGTGATCAAATGAAGGCTTACTTATTGTTTAAAGGAACTAAGACTTAACAAAAACTTGACCATCAAACCTGCTGACAAAGGTGGAGCAGTGGTTATTCAAACTACCACTGCCTATGATAGAGAGTGCAGGAGACTCCTCTCGGACAATAGGAATTATCAGGTCTTGGTTGAAGACCTCACTGAATCCCTGAGAGTACGAATAGAGGGGATGATTGAGGAAGCCCTTGCACATGACTGGCTCACCAAAAAAGAATCAGAATTCCTGGTTCAGAAAAATCCTCGCACCCCCTATTTCTACACGATACCCAAAGTGCATAAGAACCTTGAGAATCCACCGGGACGCCCGATTGTGTCCGGCATCTCGTCCATTCTTGAACCTCTATCCAAATTTGCAGATGCCTTTCTGAGACCTCTGGTGCAAGCTACCAACACGTATCTGAGAGATACAAAAGCGGTGCTGCAACTATTACATAACCATCCATTCGATCCTAACTCACAAATGCTTCTGAGCCTTGATGTGGAGAGCCTCTACACAAGCCTCCCACATGATGACACTTCTGATCATCGAGGAAGTACTCCACTCTACCCATTGGAAATACCAAACCCCCAGTGGTGTAGTGATGGAATGTATCTCGCTAGCTCTCACAAAAAACTTTTTTGAATACGAAGGTACCCTGTTCTGGCAAAGCCATGGAACCAGCATGGGGAGCACATTTGCCCCTAGTCTGGCGGGACTTTACGTCCATCACCTAGAATCCTCCAAGATCCTTCACCCCAGTAATCCTTTCAGGGGGAGGATCAACACATGGCGAAGATATATTGATGACATTCTGGTGATCTGGGAGGGGGATGAAAATTCAATCACTGAATTCATGCAATGGCTTAATAACCAGGACACTTTCCTTAAATTCACTCACCAAATGTCAAACAGCACTAAGGTCTTTTTAGATCTCAATATCTATCATGAAGCAGGCTTCCTGAAAACCGAGACCCATTTTAAACCCACGGCCAGGAACTGCCTCCTCAGGTTTGACAGTTTCCATCCACGTCACCTGAGGGAGAGTCTACCGTACGGGCAGTTCCTCCGCCGGAACTGCAGTGACCTGGCAAAATACAAAAGTCAGGCCAAGGATCTCTGCACAAAACTGAGACAAAGAAAATACCCAAACCCTGTGATCCACAAAGCTATGAAGAGAGCCAGGAACAACAATCGTGAAGCCCTCTTGGAAGACAACCCCAAGAAAGATGACCAAGTGAGTAGAACAGTGTGTGTCACCACGTATAGCCCAGTAACCAACCAAGTTTCTAAACTGGTCAACAAACATTGGCGCATACTCACAAGTGGCACACTGTCCCTGGAAAAACCACTGTTTGCCCACAGACGTGGTAGGAATCTAAAAGACATGCTCGTCCATACCAGACCTCCACCACACAGAGTGGAACAGACAAGATTACAAGGGGTAAAAGGCCACCACCCGTGTGGCAATTCTAACAGCTGTCACCTCACCAAGAAAAGCCACACTCTTACCTTCACTAATGGTACTAGCTGGGAACAACGTACATTCACCAACTGCAACAGCAAGAATGTAGTGTACCTGATCACATGTCCCTGTAAAAAGGAGTACGTGGGAATGACAATGAGACAAGTAAAGATAAGGATTAACGAGCATAAAAGCAATATCAGATGCAAGAAGTCAACCACGAAAATGTCAGCCCACTTCCTAGAATACCAACATTGTGTTAATGAGTTACAGTGGACAGTGATCGAGCAGCTACCCTCAGAGACAGGGCTATTGGAAAAAGAGCAACGGTGGGTGTTCCGCCTCGGGACCGACACCTCTGGGCTCAATGACTCGATTCCATGGAGCCAACTACGCTGAACATCAAAATACCACGTCATGAGAGATATATATACTGGGTGCGATGTATGACCTGGTCACACCCAATGAGACTTGGCAGAACCTAACTGTTTACTTTGCAGGGATCCCGTACCCTTTTCTGTTAACCAGAAACTCTGCCAACATCCCCTTATGTTTAGAGCCAACCACGCTGAACATTTTATGATTTGTGTTGAGGGTGTGGTTTATAAACTCAGCAAACCCAATTGAGCCTATGTAGAACCATACTGTTTACCTCTCCCTAAACGTTGATGGGATCCTTTGTCATATTCTATGAGTTATAAAACTCTCCTGGTATTGGTAGCGCGGTATTCATCTTATGCGCTATTCCCCACTCCCTCACACTCGCATTAATTAGTGGCCGATTATTAATTTTTTTTTACTATCTTTAAAAAACCAGAGTTGGTTACAGTCAGCACTGCCCATGCGCGTAAGCCTAGCGTCTAACCAACAGCGCATGCGCGTGTCAATTTCAGCTCGCGCATGCGCAGATCTACCTACGCTACCTCCTCACGCAGGTGCAGAACCTTGCAGCACTGCACTCTGCTGATTGCGCAACACCGGATCCGGTGGGCTGACTATTGCCGAATTTGGGCATACTTCCGAGGCTCATTAACCAATCTTCCCCCATTAATCACCGAGCCAAGAGTATAAATAGAAAATCGCTAACCCAACCGCTCACTTCACCGGAGCAGCGTTGAGGGGGAAGGCAGGCGATTAAACCATGCAGTAACCGTGAGTGGGGTCACACGAGTTAGGATGAGCTTTGTACTTTCAGCTTATCTCTCCTTTAAACAACCTAAAACCTACCCTTGATTATCCTTTAGGTTGCTTTACTGAGCAGTGAGGAAGGATCCCCCCCAATACCACGCATAGGCTCATGAGGTTATCAGACTTTAAACAATAAGTAAGCCTTCATTTGATCACTCTCTCCCTCTCTTCATCCATACCAGGGAGACAACAATTTAGATGTACGTCTGTGTTTTTTGTCTATATGTCCTTTTAAATGTCTTTTTTTTACAGGGTTACAGAATCCAATTTTGGGTCCTGCCTTTTACCCTTATTGATTAGGAAAGCATTTTTCTTCCCTAAGTTCCTGGACATCCGACTAGTATGTTTATTATGTCTTTTTTTCCACAGGTTCTTATCAACGCCAATTGGGCGCAACTGAACGATCCTATACATAAACATTGTTAGGTATATTACACATTTATTTTTGTATGTAACACTTTAACATTTCATGTGAGTAAGGGGAGGATAACGTGCATATCCTTGTCCTGAAGAAGGAGTCTCTGCGCTCCGAAACATGTTGACACTTTGAAGTGGTTGATATACCCTAGTACGCATACTATCAACCTCACTCTGCACCTTTTTAATAATACCAGCCGGGGACATAATACATTAATTTTTTCCTACGTGCCAGGTATTTTTTAACTAATTTTTTCACCTCACCCCACTCACACCCTCACATAGCTCACTACTAAGTGCTCCTACGTAGCAGTCAGTCGTAGCACGCCGCATCCCGTAGAGGGATGCGAAGGCCCCGATGATGAAGCATGACACCAAGGGGCCTGTTGGTGTGTGAGGGGCATTTAAACAACACTGTGTGCTCCCCATCACTCTAGGGACCACTACCACTTTCTGAGTGGATTCCACTTTGTTTAATCATATTGCCAAGGGAGACTGAATCCACTTGCCCTCTCTCTCCCCCTACTGGTTATATTTATGCACCTAGGCTAGTACCACGGCCTGATGCTTCTATTTCTTGGATTTCATCAGCTGTGCTCATCATGCAAAGACTATAAACCAGGGTCTTAGTAAAGTGGGCAGCAGAGAACGAGAAATCACAAAGGAGTAGGCCAGAACCAATGGCTGCCTCTGAGCAAGCACCTGTGATTGGGCCTTCTGTTCTGGTTGTACAGGAGGGTGAGAATCCAGAGACAGATATGGTACTGGAATGAGAACATCTACCAGGAGCGTCTCAGGAGGATTGCAAGGCCCAGGATATGTTTTCTGTTCTTGTGGAAGGTTTCCCGGGAACAGGCCTACACTGGAGTAGTTAGAAAGCCTAAGGGTGGCTTGGAAAGATGGATTCCTAAAGAGTGATCCTGCTGGCACTGAGCAAGGGCCCGACAAAAGGTTGGTGGTTCCTTAGGTGCATGGGAATTTCCTACTGCAGTTAGCCCATGAAGTACCCTTAGCAGGTCACCTGGGCATCAAAAAGAAGAAAGACTGGGTAGCACATTTGTTCAACTGGTCAGGATGTGAAGAGGTTTTACCAGACCTGCTGGGCCTGCGGTAAGTCACTTTTAGTGCCTATACCTGTGGCAGGGGAATCCTTTCAGCATACTGGGATTGATATAGTTGATCTGATTGAACCTCCACCTCATTAGGTAACAAGAACACTCTTGTGACTTTGAGGAGCAGTTCAGTTCATTTTGTCTTTATTTCGAATAAAATTCATAAAAGACAGCATACATGATATAGCAATAAAACCATTTTATAATAAGTACCCAATATAAAAGGAGTGTGACACAATCAATATACAATCATTCCAAAGTGATTAAAAAGGAGTTTTCAATTTCTTTGCACGGATCAGCCACGCCCACCCCAAAAATTTGGCTACACAGATCACAGATTTCAACACGTAAATCGCGTAATTTCAACAGGGCTTAACGGTTTCCCCCACAATTCAAGGTTTTACAAATAGGTTTCAACCATTTCAGTCGAGGCAATCGATATGCTGGGCATGCAAAGAACAGATGACCAATACTTTCGACTTGGTCAGGACAAAAAATACCTTTATTATTACTTGTCTTCTTCGCCCACTTCTCAGTGAAGGAGTTGGTCGGCAAAGTACCCACCCGAAACTGGTGATACAGCTTGCGGTCGAGGGTTTTGCAGATCAAGTCCCAATAAGGCTCAAGGGACGGTGTTACCTTATGTATTAAAAAAATTCCCGTTAAGCTATTTTCTGACGACTGAGAGACCAGAGCAAATTTCTTTGCAGCCCAGAACTGATCTTTAAATTCTTGTTTGGACGGGAACCCAGAGCATTCTGGATGTAACCATAATTCGGGGAGGCCCATTGAATACAAGATTTCTTTAACTTCCCGGAGCCATTGGATTTTATGAGCGCCCCACAACAATTTGACCTCACCCAATTCATGAGCAAAAAGGCTAAGCTCTGGGGTCGTCCAAAGGCGACGCCAGAGAGCTACAAGACGATACTGCGCCATCTCGTTCAGAGGTCTACAGCCTAGATTTAAAAGCAATGGTTTTATAGGTGAGGATTGTGGAAGCCCCACCAGGTTCCGCAAGAACCTATTCTGTGCTGTGGTTAATGCTGACAGATCTTTGTAGCCCCATATGTCCGCTCCATACAGGGTAGCAGCATTGGCCTTGGCCTCATAAATTTTAACCGCTGGTGTAATGAGTTTGGTCAAGGTTTTTTTTGTTCTTGCAATAGACATCCTGTAAGGCGAACAAATTTAAGTTTTAATACCTCCAACTGGGGGCTCCAGGTGAATTGGTAATCGAGAGTCACACCCAAATAGGTCATGACTTTGACCTGTTCAATTGGGGCACCATTTAATGTTACCGAACTTTTGATTGGTTTGTTTTTATTAAAAACCATAAATTTGGTTTTGTCGACATTGATCTGTAAGTTATTAATTGTACAAAACTCAGCAAACTTATTCAGGGCTACCTGCAACCCGCTCCGGGTTTTAGAAAGGAGCAGGGTGTCGTCGGCGAATATTAACATGGGATACTTTGAACCCCCCAGGGTAGGTGCGTCTGTTTGCAGATCCCTAAAAAAGGCAACCACCTGGTTGATAAACAGGAGAAACAGGGTAGGGGCCAACACACAGCCCTGTCGCACTCCTCGTTGGACTGGGACCCTGCTTCCCCCATCTTACCTGGGCAAAAGTATCCTCATGTAGACGCCTGACTAGCTCTAAAAGTTCAAGCGGGAGACCCATAAGTCTAAGGGCTTCCCATAGTTTTGCCCTAGGGACCAAGTCGAATGCCGACCTAAGATCTACAAAGGCGGCATAGATGACCCCACCGCCTAAAAAAAACACCTTCCAATACAGCATGGTCAATCGGAAGACCTGATCTAAGGTGCTGGTGCCTGATCTAAACCCTGCCTGCATGGGGGAGAGTATGTTATTCTGCTCGATCCACCCCTGTATTCTTGCCAGGGCCATTCTTGATACAACTTTTTGAATAGTATCGATCAGGCTAATGGGGCGATAGTTTTTCGGTAATGACCGATCCCCTTTCTTATAAACTGGAAGTATCTCAGCACCTTTCCAGGAATGTGGTACCCTAGCCCCTGCTGCAATAGAATTTGCTAGGATTGTAATATATGGGACCCACAGATCAAGGTTCAATTTAAAAAGATCCGCTGGTATGGCGTCTAAGCCTGGGGCTTTACCAGATTGGATAGAGCCAAGGGCGAGTATAGTGTCTGAGGTGCTAAAAGTAAGTCTTTCCCCAGGCAATATTGGTATTAAATCCTCTATCGGCTCAATTGCCAGCTCCAAGTCAATATTTGTATCTTTAAACTGGTCAGCAAAAAATTTCACCCAATCCGTAGCCGAAACATGATTTACCGGGGTTTGGGAATCCGAATCCCTGCCCCATCTAACTATCTCCCAGAATTTTACTTGGTTAGACGTCTCACAGGCTTTAAGGAGATCTAGCCAATACGAGTCGTCCCAGTCCCTCTTAGCTTGCCAGAGGGTGTGTTTGTAAAACTGTCTAGCTTCCCTAATTTCAGGGGTTATTCTGGTTTTAACAGCTGCTGTTAGTTTGCTGTGGGCTTCTCTGCAGTTTTTATTATACCATCCTTTGTGTGGGTTGGCTTTCTGGTTTTTGGATGGCCTTGTAAGAAGTTTTTTGAGGGCCACAAAACATTTCTCGAGGAGGTCAACAGTAGTGGACTCCACCCCATCATTGGGAGATAATGCAGTCATCCTATTTCTTGTATCTAAGACCAACTTCTCTATTTGGCAGATAAGATCTGAGTCCTCTATGACCCTTGACCATTTGACCCGCCTTCTGTTGTCACACAGGACTAGGTCTGATGTTACACATGCTGTCTCTGCTTGGGGGACACCTAATCCAGGAACCCTGAGCCCCAGAGAGAGAGGATTGTGGTCACTCTCTGGCCTGGTCTCTATTGTCATATCAAGTACGTATGACCAGGATTCTATATTGACCAATATATAGTCAATACGACTTGCACTAATCCCATTATCAAAGGTTGGACTCCCTGCCTTGTCAGACGGACAGCGGCCATTCGCTGCCCTTAGTCCCCATTCCAAACAAAACCCCAGCCAATGCAGGGCTGCCTCTGTTCCCCTAACACCCTTAGTTATAGCTAGCGGGGGGATATTCCATGCGGTGTCTTCATCAATCCCCACATCCTCAGCAAGACTCAGGATGGGTTCGAATGAGCAGTTCAGATCACCAGCCACTAAGACAAGATGATCGGTTTTATACTCATTCAAGAGATGTTCCAGGTCGTTAAGAATGGGTTGCTTCCTCCCACCCTGACAACCACGGGCATAGATGTTGATTAAGACAATGTCCTTGCAATTGTCCTTACTCAGGGAGATACAAAGGAGGTCAGCATTCTACACCAGGATCTCCTTAACATTGAAGCCCAGGGAATTTCTAAGCCATATAGTGAGACCTCTCGAAGCCCTACCCCTAGGGCCTTGTATAGCTGGTTTAAAATAATTTAGGAAGCCTACTCTAAATAGTGGGACTACTGACCAAGTTTCCTGGAAGACGACGATATCATGTGTAGAAATGAAATCTACCCAATCGTCGTTATCCAGGCGACCCCTCAGTCCTGCTATATTCCATGAGACCACCTTGATTGCATTAACTGGGCTACTGATGGTAAAAGGCTCTGGTTGTCCCTGAACCCCTGCATCAGTCGAGGGGGAGGAAAAACACGGTCCAGTGTTATTTTAGGGCCTATTTGTGGTGATGAACAATCCCCTCTGGATACTGGCAAGGTATTCGGAACAGTCGAGATTGGTTCCACTGACTGTAAGGAGGCATCAGTCCCCCCAAGTCAGTCAACCTCATCCAGGCAGCCAAACATATTGGTGGTAGGAACCCCTTGCCAACAGTTGCTTGGGTTTTGCCAACCATTCCTACGTCCCCTCTGTCTAGATTTTTGGACTGTTGACCAAGGCCCCTCCATTTCAAACTGTTGTTGTCGAGGAGGATAGAAAAAAGTGAGGGGTCTAACAACAACAACAACAGAGGGGTCTTCATCACAAGGGGCCCATGAGCAAAGATGCTGTGCTGTATGGGGGTCAGCAAATGACACCACTATACAATCTCCAGCAATGGCTTTGCGCGTGGGCCCAACCCATGGTACTCTGCGCACCATTAATACCCGACTTCTTAAATGGTTAGGGAGCTGTCTGTTGGTGTTAAGCAAATGTATGACCTTATTTTTTAAAGACCAGTGATTCTCTTTAATTTGGGGGTCGAGAATCGGTACACCAGCTAAAACAATGACATAAGGACTAGCCTCAGGCAGTAGATCAATATACCCACCACGAAAGTTTGGGCGGCTAGAATCATAAGATGGTAATTTCTTGTTTGCCAATTGATTAGACTGGTGTACGACAGCTTGTGGTCTGGGTTTAGATGGTGCTACATTCTGTGGGGGACAAGCTTGTGACCCGGGTTTAGGTGGTATTACATGCTGAGGGGGACAAACACTGGGGATAATAAGATTTGAAATGGCAGTAGTATCACCAACTTTGGTACGGGGTTTAGGTATAGGTTTAAGTCTTGGGGGAATAGGGGCCGGGGGTTCTGACTCCTGTATCTGATGAGTAAGACCCTCTCCCTGGGAAAGCCTAGCTTCCATTTGTTTAAGACTAAAGCTAGCCAATGTAACTATGGTCCTATCCATTTCTAACAAATGGTTTTCCATTCGAGATAATCTCAGTTCTAAGGGGGTAAGTAACTGTTTTAGTGTGTCCCAGACAGTTTTAAGGAATTCCTCATCCCCCCTCCACCACACACAGCCCACCCTCTGTTAGCCCCTCCTTACTCAAGTCTGAGATGATAACCACCGAGGGATCAGGTTCAACACAGTTTAGATCAAGGGCGGTATCATTGTCCAAAGGTGCAGTTTTAGATTTAACTGTTCCAACCCCAGTCCCAAATTCGGCCAAAGGACGTCTACTGTTGAAAAACTGAGATCTCGCAATTTTTGCCTTTTTGCGAGCATAAGTAGATCTAGCGAGGCATTTCTTCTTTTGTAAGGCAGCTTTTTTGTCATTAGCCACAGTTTTGGGCAAAGCTTTTTTAGAGGGTGGGCTTATACCAGCTACAAGAATAGGCGGTACCAGCTCCTCCGAGGGATTGAAGAGTGGTAATGTTGGTTTCGGAGTAGGCTCAGGTAGAGATGTGGCTGGTGGGTGGTGGATGTCAGCTGATGTTAGTAAGGGGCGAGGACCTGAGGTTCGTTTGGGAGTTACAGCTAGGGAGGAGCACTATTACCAAAGTAGTAGCTAGAGCTCTCCAAGGGACCTTTTCCAGGGTTGTACTTCCTCGGACTGTGGTTTCCAACAGAGGAGCAAACGTAATTTCCTCTTCTATGAGCGCAATGTGGGAAGGAGTAGGTGTGACATACAAGATTTAGTCCCACATCTTTGTACTGGGGTGAATGTAAGACATTGTTCTGCATTCTGTCCATCAACTGTGTTTTTTGCAATTTTCACCCAGAGTGGGCTGGGTATGCTCCGACGTGAGTCCCAGGCTCTCCACATCACTGGAGTCAAGCTATCCAGGCTGAAGAAGGCTGATAGCCAGAAACCGGTCCTTGGATGCTTGATTCCGGTCTAGGAAAGACATGGCTTGGTAGTTCGGGCTGGACTGTTCCCATGAGGCACAGGGTCAAGGCTGATTTGCATATAGCCATTGTCTGACCTAGGGTGGTGTGGAGGGCAAAAAAACGATGGATTTAGGCCCAGATCTTTGTACTGGGGTGAATGTAAGACATTGTTCTGCATTCTGTCCATTAACTGTGCTTTTTGCAATACAAGATCTCCACAGCATACCACATCTAGACCAACGAGTTGTTGGTGCACTTTAATATGACCCTAAGGAGCATGTTGGGAAATCTGCCTGATCCCCTCAAGAGCAAGTGGGATCTCCTCTTGCTGTGACTTTTGATCATTTACAGGGTGATACTGCAGAAAGGATAGGTAGAGTTCCTTTGAACTTCTTTTCGCTTATCTGGTCTACAGGAACCCGACTTTGGTCAAGGAGGGCAACCATACCTCCTGGGCCTCTGGAGACTAGCTCAGGAGTAAAGTGAAGGACAACTTTCAAGCCACCCGGTTCCTAATGGAGTGCTATGACCAGAAGGCTATGCCGACTGGGTACCAGGTGGGCTAGGAAGTTTGGGTCCTGAAGCCAAACTGTCAGCGGGATCTGGAGGGTAAGTCGTAAGTTTTCAGGAAGATTTCAGATTTTATCTATTTAGTTGACACCGGTACAGCATGGGAGCCCCAGAGGGTGTTCCAAGTTAATTGGATGAAGCTGTGTCTCTGCAGGGATTACACGATTTCTATTACTGGAATGGCTGAGGTAATAGAGGAGGAGTGTGAGCCACTCCCTGACTTACTGCAAGGTGATGAAAAAGTTGGTTCAGTGGCAGGAGTTAAATTTGCCTTTGAACTGACCACTGAACAGCAAGCAATGTGAAAGGAAGAGCCAAGGCAATTTTTCCCATCTTTCCTCCCTTACCACAGGGCTGACGCCTGTTTGTGTCCACGATAGACTGTAAGAAAAACCTATTCTGACCTATATTCCTTTTACAACTGGCCTCTAGGGCTCATACCAAGAACATATCCCCAAATCAATTTCTTACCTCATAATTAATTCCAAAAACTGTTTTTTATTTATAATTTTTTCTTTTTTTCAAATATATATTTGAATATACATTATTTGTACACATTTATATATTTACAAAGTCATATGACACTTCACAGAAACATATGTTGTTATTCCAACGTCTTCGTAAATCATGATTCTCCAACAGGTCAACATTTATGTGATTAGCATGATTTCAAAGTCTGACTAATAAATCCAATTACTGTAATAAGTATGACAACACAACCCTTAAAAATGACAATTCAAAAAATGCACAGACAACCCTATTCTCATCCATCAATACTACAATCTCACCTATCAAACCGACTCACCCATACAGACATTCATACAGAAAAAAGGGGAAAAAAGAAGAGGAAATCCAAAACGTGTGCAGGATCCTATGCCCTTTTTCAGAGACACTAGGCCTTTGTATTGATAATGCAATTGCATCCCATCAAATTATTTGCCTGTGTGTGTCTCTGGTAGGATTCCCATATATCTAAAAAGTGGTCAACACACGTTTCGGTGTGACATCAATTAAACCACCTTCATCAGGACCAGATATGAGTCATATTAATCTCAAAGGAAAGTGGACGGGTGTTATCTGAACTGATCTGTTAGATTCAGATCCTGGCTGAACAGGGCCAAAAACCATGTTGGACCCTCATTGTATTTTTCCAAAGAGGCCGGCTGATTCTATCCTGATTGAAAATCAGATTGTGTGTACGACGGCAGCCGTAGTCTAGCGATGGAGTAGTGACATGGTTTCTTTCTGGTAGTCCAAATGGATCGGTAGATAATCAGTGTAATAAGATGTACACTCTAACACGCGGCAGCATGTCATCAGCGTTTTCCCATTAACACAATTTTTGGAATTAATAATGTGGTAAGAAATTGATTTGGGGATATGCTCTTGGTATGAATCCTAGAAGCCGTTGTAACAGGAATATAAGTCAGAATAGAGGTTTTTCTTAGACTTCATTGCTTCCTCCTACTCTTGGACCTGAAACTACATAGGTGTACCTTCCTTCTTTAATTTTTGTGTCCACGATAGACACAGGGAGCATCCCGCCTGTTAAGAGCAAGACATACAGGATAGAAGCCCGGGTCCAAAAGTGCATCAAGACTGAAGTGACCAAGATGCTGGACCAGGGTATTGTATGGCCTTTCCGTAGTCCCTGGGTGAACACAGAAGGGGTTCATGCCTAACGGACGTGGGCTTCAGTGTGAACTGTCATCGCTGAAATACTGTGATAAACTGATACCGATCCCATTCCTCGGAGCTGGTGGATAATTTGGGTGCAGCAAACTACCTTAGTACTTTTGATTTGACAAGTGGCTCCTGGCTGATTGCCTTAACACATGGTGCCAAGGAGAAGACAACATTCTTAACCCTAGAGGGCCTCCTTCAATTTAAGGTTATTCAATGTATTTATAATTTTGTTATGGAACTCCAGCGGAGGTCCACAAAAACACACCAACAGATTAAAAAAGACAAACTTTACATACAATACAAAACTCTTCCCTTATACATCACGTCCTCCTATGGGGAATTCTTATATCTTATAATTTAAGGTTATGCCTTTTGGACTGAAAAATGCTCCCGTAGCTTTCCAGTGCTTGGTCAACCATGAGATGTCAAGCTTGGAAGAGTTGAGTGTGGTTAACCTGAATGACCTTACGATGTTCAGCAACTCATGGGAGAACCATATAGAGCTGGTGGATATGCAGGGGGGCAAACTGACCATCAAGGCAACTAAGTGAGTTAATTCTCTATTGTTTTATCTTTGGCATCATGTGGGTAATTCGATCCCTGGAGGCCACCATCTAGGCAATACTGGATTGAGAGGTTCCCACTACACAGACAGGGCTTTTTTGGTTTTTACTAGCTATTATATTAAATTTGGGGCAAACTATAGGAACATAGTTGCCCCTTGAACAGTCTGCCCTCTGAGAAGCAGCCCAGGAAGGTGATCCAGGCTGAAGTGTGTCAAAAGGCATTTGATGACAGCACTATGCAATACGCCTGTTCTGAATGCCTCCGATTATGGCCAGACCTTCGTTTTGAGGGGTTTTCCTATGTGGATGACACCCAGATAATCATTTTGCTTATCAACAATGATTCAAGCATTGTCTGTCTGATTAAAGTTTCGGGAATGCACTGACTGAATTTATGATTTGAGGTAGGGATCAGCAGTTCTGGAATGTGCGTGGTTGGCTTGAGGAATTGGGGATCTCCTCTTCTGGCAAAGGCGGTTAGAAACCTCTAGGTCAAGTTTAACAACCAACAATCTTTTACGATTCCTATCAATGAGGTTACATACAGCGTTCTTTTTTGGTATGATCAAAATACTAAAAGAAAAAAAATCTGCTTTCTGTCGTTAGCAACCAGGAAAATGGTTATCCAAGCCCTGGTGACTGCCACATTGAATTATTTAATTGTTCTTTGTCTGGTTTACCTGCCTGTTACAAATACTTCAGATAGTTCAGAATGCGGTGGCTAGACTCAATATTTTGTAAAACCGAACTCATGTTTTGGCAAAGTTGAAGGGTCTATATTGGCTTCTGATAAATAATGGTATCCAATTCAAAACTTCAACTCTGATTCATAGAGCGGTACATAACTCTGGTCACTCAAGTCCACAGAAACATCTTAATATCAGATCACCATGCAGGTCTCTAAGATTCTCCAATATCCATCTTCTTCTCCTTGCCAGATTTAAGCCGTCTCTGAGAAAGGTTTGGCCGATCATGGTGCTGGGGGGCCAAGCTGTGGAATCAACTTCTCCAAGATGCAAGAGTCACCTCAAACTTCGAAAAAGAGCTAAAAATGTGTTTTTTTATTGCCTCTCTGTCGCTGGTTAGCAACAGACTGCACTGTCGACATTGTTCTAAGCATCTAGAACTTCTTGACTGAGCATTAGTTGTGCTTTATAAAAAATAAAGTCATTTCAATTATTCAGACAGATGCTTCTGATAGGGGATCTGGGGTGGTTCTTGCCCAGCTCAGTGAGAAGGGAAGGGAGCATCCGGTGGCTTCTATCAACTGCAGACTTCTACCCTGTGAGCAGAACTGCTCTGCTGTTAAAAAAGAATGCTTTGCTATAGTGTGGGACCTTCAGAGTTTCAGGCCTTACTCGTTTGGGGGCAAAATGTGTAGCACAGGCGGATTAAAAAAAGCATCAAGTGGCAGATTGCAATGAAGGGGAGAACCCAAAGTAGCTCCTGTGAGCTCTGCAGGGACTAGATTTCACTGTGGAGCATGTGGCAAGATTACAGCACGGGAATGCAGACAGCCTTTCCCGCTCATCTACCCAATCAGTTGATCAGTCTTTGACTGGGGAAAATCAGCCATTCTGCACTTTGAAGGGGGGGGCAGGAAGTCTTCTGCATGACTCCGGGGTGTATGCTTCCCTGTCCTACGCTGATGATCTGGCAAGTCACTGGAAAGCTTCTGTAGGTGTTCTTGATCGCCACATTAGTAAATATGGAAATCACACTTGTCCACAGAGGATCTCCCTATTTCAATGGATTGAGACACTAGACTGTGGCTCTGAATTTGAGAGGGCATACAAAGTGCACCCCTCTTTTACAAAGAGTAGCTACTGCCCTCACTACTAAGGCTTTAGTAGACGGACAGTGGTGGTAGCATTAATCTAAACTCAGGGGGTGCCTGCGCCTTTTAGGAGGGGCTGCCTAACTGCTCACTTCTTGTAAACGTCGGTTTAGTAGCACTTACCTGGGTTCGTTTTTGCCTTTGTGATACCCGAGATGTGAGTTTTGAAAGCTAGTTGGTTCACTGGGTGAGGATGATGAGCCTTGGGTTTGGTGTGAGCCAAAGTTGTATCTATTCTGCTGGACATTCCAACTTGTGTGCCCCTCCCTATTCCTTATAGAAGGTTAGTGGATTTTTCTAAAAGTTTATAATCGGGGGAACATTCCCTCGTGATAAATAAAAAGTTTTAGATGTAACCCGTGCCCTACAGTAAGGAAGCCAGTGTTCTACATTGAGGAATCCTTCCAACATTCACAACCCTATAGATTCCTAGCCCAGAGGAGGCACGGAATGACATATGGAGTATAAAGTACAGATTATTACCCCTACTACAGGTATGCTAAAGCTTTACTTACGACGAAAACACACAACCCCATATCTGGCAAAAGAAAAATTGCAACAATAACAAAAAAAGACAAAAGCTAAATTCTCTTTAGGAGGCCAACTAGACCTCTTAATACATTCTCTTCTAGGTGGGGTTTTTTATGTGTTTCCCCTTCCACACTTGTAATTCTGCTTTATACTCACCTGAATAATTGTGTAGCACATACGGCCAGATTCTTTACTGAAAAATGTATTTTTCAGTGACTGGTCCACTATAATGTTGGCTACTTTATCTAGGTCCACGCTCCCTGGATCTGTTGAAAAAATTGCAATTTAGTGATATTCCTTTATATTAATTAGTTATGATAAAACATCTTCCACTTAGCTTCATTTTTACAGGGCCATAGCAGTTAGAACTCCCCACATGCAGATGTTGGCACTAATACACGCTTCAGGCACAGCAGAGGTAAGACTAGTGCACTTCTACCCAGCACCAAGGCATGGATTTTGCTAGTAGCTGCTAAGCAGGGGTTGCTTCAGTACACAGAACAATGCAGCACACACACAGTACATAATGTAGCAGCAGTACAAGCCTCAGAAAAAGAGCAATACTGGTATCGCAGCAGCAGTGCATACTTTACTCGTACACCTATAGAATGTGCAGCAGTAACTGATAAGCCTTCTTCTTCCAATTCCAGTACAGTAGTCTGCACACATTAATGTGCACACCCCCATGTGTAACTTTCTCTTGCAGTCTCACAATGTCCTGACGCAGTGCTAGAGAAACGTTATAAAGTGAAAATAGTAAACCAGCAAGTGGCATAATCACTCCACAGGGCAGTGGGCAGAAATAATCTGTTTGTTCTGGGGTGGAATGAGCTGGGTCTGGGAACGTCCTCTTTCCTTAGAGCACAGAACAGGTCTTGGAAAAACAAAATTATGTGATGCTGCCTGAGAGCAAATTTATTTTAAACACTTGCTGCTTTGCCAAAACGTAAAAATCATGCATCCACGTTGTAAGAAATGGGATTACTCGTGGCGAGAGACAACCCACCTCAGCAATAATTACAGTCCTTGTCGGAATGAACCCTTGAAGTCACTAAATGAACATGAGCTCAACCCCCTGCTAATCATGGCACGGAGAAAACAGGCTTTATTAAGGCCAACATGTAAAGTTATTATTGAGTACCAAAACAATAAAAAGCCCAAACCTGATGTTTGTGTGCTGGGTGGTGCTATAAAGTTCAGTGACGACACACCTGTGCAGTTTTAACAAAGCAGGGCTATACAAAGAGTTACAGATGCAATCTGACGCTTGTAGATATTCTCAAGGCAAGGAATCAGCAGGTAGAGTATGCACCAGAAAGATTACCACCAAAGATAAGTAACTTTTTTGTTTGAGTGACAAAATCTGAGTTACAGCATGTGGGAATCATATCATGTATAACTATGAATAGAAATTCATTCTATGAGTTGACTTTAGTGTGAGGACCCATGCCGGTCTCTGGCAAAAGAGTAAACAGCGGTCACCTATGTTCAAACTGCGTAATCAGGATATGCAGGTATGTAAACAAGTTATGCATGTACGCAGTATGTAAACAGAATATGCATGTACGCAACCATGTCAACATGTAAGCTCTCGGAGACTGGTTGGTCTGAGTTTGGAACAACTGGGAAACGTTTTCTTCCGCCTGGTGATCTAAGGTGTAGGGTTGGGAAATGGTCTGTGTACCAAAGGACGCTTTGTTTTAACTGTCTGCTGTTAAAGGCCGGGAACTGTGTTTAGTTACTATAACCATGTGGACTGAAATATATTTCACAGTTATGGTATCCACTGCTTTGGAACACCAGAAAAGATTTTTTCCCAAAAGAGCTGCAATTTGTCAAAAAGTGAAGATTTCAGTATTTCCTTGAACTGGCTTCCTTGTATAAAACATGCAAGACATAACACATTCGTATGCCTAACCAAGCTGGAGACATCTGCTTTGTAGTAAATAAGTAAAGCTATGATCATAACAGAGCACTTACCTTTCAGGGCTGTCTTGAGCAGCTGTTGCGTGTCAGCGTCAAAGGACTGCATTTTATAATCTTCTTTGCCTGCGTCTCCCATGATTCGGTCACAATCATATGGTCCTGATGTGTGGGCAAGGTTAGCAGGTCTGAGGTACACTAAAGGAAAATACGGATTATTAACCTCAGCCCGATACACCCAAAGTCCGTGCCTTAACGAAAACCAGGCGGTCACACTATGTTCTGTCTACTTCAAATCTGTAGCCTCCTCGTCAGTGCAATGCCCAGTAAAGGCTGTACTCCAGAGTCTGTCTCATGCCTCTTTCTACTGTGAGCTACAGCTAATTGTTGGACCGACTGGCTCTTAAAGTGTGGACTCATCAGAAGCTACCATGCCGTTCACATCGTGAATGAGACTGGATTTGAGCGAATAAAAGAACTAAACAAACTCTCGACACAGGACTATTCTGCATGGGAAAGCTAAGGTTTGCTGACCAGCAAAAATAGCGTTCACAATGCACGTTACCGCTTATCACACGCCCTCTTAGGGGCTGTGCAGCCCCCTACCCGATTCATTGCCAAAACAAACGCACTAACGGGGGGATAATTTAAAAAAAATGTTGAAGAGCGATACGAATACACCTAATGCAGTTTTAACATTCAACTCTGCTAACTGTGATCACGGAGAGGGGTTTCCAGTGCACGTTCTTTAGATCAACATACCATGGCAACGAGTAACTTTTATACCATGGTAACTTTTCTGAAGTATCTGGGTTTAAATTGAAACGCACTCTGAAAGCGCACTGCATCTGTATTCTTGAGTGAGCCCGTTAGAAAAAGGGGCGATCTGGGGCTAGCTCGTTTCAACGCCATAAAACAGTATAATAAAAAATAAACTTAATAAAAATATACGAAAAACTTACAAGTCTATTGATCTGTAAATAGGCATTATGTCATAGAGATGTCCTGTAGCGGGGCACAGGTGACTTCTTATGGGGAATCTTTTAATTGATCCCAAACGTTTACTCTCCAACGTGTTTTAGGTTTGCCATCTCATAACCCGAGCCAACGTATCGCCCTCTTTAAACGCCCCCTACTTTATCTCGTGAAGCTAATCTGTCACCTTTTCTGAAGTGCCACGAATGTGTGGCGGTTTACCAGAGTCTTACCTAAAAAAAATTTTTTAATTCAGGCTAATAGTGCCTTAATTTAAGTGGGCGAATACATCATCCATTCGGGTAAAAATCCTTTTCCGATAGTCTCCGGTCCACTCTCCACATCAAAACATAGAACTACAGCTTCCTTCCGGCTACGTCACTTGGGTCGCAAATGTTCCACCTGCTTAGAAATCGTGACGTAGCCCTCGCGGAGACGAATAAGAGTGAAACATGCTTTAGCATTCAACAGAAAATTAGAAAATTGACCCAATCCACTAAACGACATAGACATGTTCGAAACGTTTGGAACTAGACGGACTTACATGTGTGTCGAAAGCTGGAATTCAATTTTGGAATGCATTCCGTCCTGTTAAAGCTTGGACATCTGTGCCAACTGATGCATATTTCTGTAAATGTTTACTACTTGGTAAACAATCTCGTATACAAACTAGTACCACTATTTAACACGGCCGCCTTCCCATCGCCTCCGTTCTAAGATGGCCACCCTTTTCCCCGCTTTCAGCTGTTTCTTAGCTTTTTAAATGTTACACGCAGAGAGTGTGCCGTACCTTCTCTTCAACAAGGGCGTGACTGTACTCTTTGCGTGGCTATTGGAAGGACCTTTAATTATACTGGTAAGGACAACGTCCATAGGGCCCAAAGCGAGTATCATTTAGTCAGACATTGAACTGGTACCCCTGGGGCACTGAGAACCCTTAAGCACCCAGGGGTACAATCACACTGTAATTCCTTCCGTCCTCCAACGTCGTCTTTGCTGGTAACAACAAACACGACTGATTGGTGCCGCGACCTGCCGAGCCTTCGCAGGCTGGGAGTGCTGATTGGTGCCAGAAAGGCCGCATGTTACCACTACGGTGGACTCAATACGGCAAGCCTATGAGAATAAAAGTTTACGGAGAAAGCACAAGTGGAGGTGAGCGGTTGTGCTGAGGACTTTAAATATTAAAGTCGCCCCTGCATACGTGTGCGCTACTGCGCCCATGGGGACGTCACGTGTGAGTGTTGCTCTGGGAGATTTTTGAACGCTCCCCGCCACCTTCGCCAGAGTAAGAGCGAGTGCTTCCCCAGAACAGTTGTGTAAGTTATTTTCATAGTTGAGTATTGTTTTCGGGACCAGTGTGACCGCAGTTTCTTGTAGACCAACGTAAATGTAGCGTAAAGTGACAGAGTTTCAGGTTCGGCAAAATAAGTGAATGTCACTCCTCTCCCTAGGATTGCCACCTTTCCAAGTGAAAAATACCGGCCGTTTGTTGTTGTTTTAAGAGTCTACAAATCCCGGACATTATACTAAATAGGACGTTACACAAAATCTTATGTATTTATTTGTAACATGAATCTTCTGTCCTTTTTACTTTAATTATTAGTCAGCGGTCATTAACACAGCCCTAGAACATAAGAGCCTTATGTTTATATTTACAATTTGATGTATGCATAAATAAGGGCTAAAATTAACAGCTTAAACAAAAATTGGTGCACCGGTTGGTTTTTGTATACTTTTGTATAGTCCTGTTGGGACTTCACCTTGGCAGTGGGTGCTTGAACTGTGTGCACGTTGACATATCCATGGTCATTGCCTCTATTATAAGGATCTTGTGGATAACAGGATAGGTGCGATTTGCAATAGGGGTTGCACTGTCATGCTTAAATTCGGCTAAAACTACAGCTTTAGGTGATTTTGCCTATTTCTGTGCAACATGCTGTGCTTCCAAACCAAGTTAAATCTGCATGTCAATACTTTTAGATTTTCTAGGAATGTACGTGTTTTTAAGAAAAATATGTTGCTATATTCGTTTTTAGGGCTCGTAGAGAGACCTAATGCTGTCCATCCACAAAGCTGACTTTTTATGAGGAGGATTCTCAACAGTTCACGTGACCACAAGCTCCTTCGTGCACGAGCTTGCATTTCCCCACAGGCTTTCCCCCTGCCAGCAGCATTTGCCACATCAAAGGCTTCAGCTGCCCCGCCCCCCGCCGTCACTTATTCACGGCTGCAGGCCGTGCCTTGTTTTATTCTCTGATGTCTGAGCCGGTCTCGTTTCCTTATACACTCTTTCACTCCCTCTGTATTTCCCCTTTACTCTCTGCCTTTGTCCTCATTTCACCCCCTCTACATCTGAATCTAACTTTGTTCTCTCGTTCTCTTTTTTTGTAGATACCTTATCGAGCGGGTGTACCAAGAACTGTATTTAGTAAAAGAAATCTAAAAAAGTAAAACCGAGGGAATGGGTACATTAAATTATTTTGTAGCCCAGTTTAATTAAAACAAATTATTCAGCAATCCATCCAGTAATAAAGAAAAAAGCACATCAAACTAACAATAAGAGCTACAGTGCACAAGACATAGAGCTACAGTGCACGAGGCATGCACGCGTGCAATGCAGCCATATGCCTCTCCACCCCCCTGCCTTTCTTATCTCGTTTACAAGCTGTCATGGGGGCTCATTAACTGCTTTTGCGTGCCGCGCATAGCTCTCCGTTTCCGAGCTTATCTCTAAATTCTCTTCTTCTTCTCTTGCTTGTCTCCACAATCTTTTCCTTTTTTTCAAAGCCTGTCCTCACAATCTGTGCCTTATGTCTAAGCCAGTCTCCACAATGTGTCTGATTTCACAGCCTCTCTCTCCACAATCAATGCTTTTTAGAGCCCGCCTCACTCATCCAATTTTAACTGCCACTCTCTTGTGTTTAAATACAAGTTCTGGAGTCCACCTTTTAGTTTGTGAGTCGTTTCAAATGCTGACTCAGTGACTCTACAATCCGTGCCTCGTCTCAGTGCCTCACTTATCAGCCTGTGTTCAGTATTAGAGCCCACTTTATTAGACTGTTTGTTGTTTCAAAGCCTCACGTTGCAATCAGTGCCTTGTCTTCTGTGCCGCTTGTTAGGGTAGATAGCGAGTTCACCATGCCGCCACGCTCACTCCCGCCCCCACCTCCCTTGCACGTTCACCCTGACCGGCCGTGCGTGCCCACTGGCTCTGCCCCAGCCTCACACGATCACCGGCTCTGCCAACTCTGTCCCAGCAGTCGTCAAGGAGGAGGGAGAGAGATCAGTCGATCAGACGGGCACCAATTACCACCCAAAACAAAGGGGGGGAAGGTCTAGTGTCAGCTTGTGCCCGTGCGAGTCACACGTTCAACAAAGGAGAGTGCTGAACTGTTCCTAAAGACGAATAAACAGACTGGCGTGACCGTAGGTGTGTGTCTTACACCTTTGGGCATCCATTATGTTGGACGTGTTTGCCTCACACACCCGAAAGGGTGTCATGCTTCATCATAGGCGTTGCTCCTCGTCGGGGAGGTGGTGCAATCCCCGACGGGCTCACCTCAGAGAGTGGCTCTTTGGCGGAGATCTTTTTGTCCAACAGCCTATTGGTGAAGTGCGGGTATGTGGGTCAGGGCAGTAAGTTTCCTGAAGAAAAAGTGATTAAAATGTAGCAGGGGGTGCCGGAAAACACTTTATTCTGGGGGTCCCCCTACTGCAGTTAAAAAAGTGGAACTAGCTCGCTGGGTGACGGCAGATTAGGTAGCGTAACCCTAGACGAGACTAGAGTGAGGGTTGGTCAACATGTTTCTCGCTTGGAAAATTTCCCGCGATTCGTCAGGACCTAGTGAAGGTGAAGTTTAAAAGGAAAGAAAGAAAAACATGCTGGTGTCATGTGTTTCGTGTAGTTTTACCTCAGGGGTTAATCCTATGCCTAAACAATGGAGAAAAAAGCAACAAGGTTAACATTTTTAACATTCTCTTGTAAAGGTATAAAAGGTCACAGCCAAAACAACAACATAGTGCAGTGAAATCGCGGCAGTGTGGGGATATTCACACGACCAAAACATGCCAGTGTTGTCGTCGGGTGTAGTGTATAGTGAACACTCTTCCACACTATGTACGTGAAGGGAATAGTGTGGTGTGAATTTAAAACCAGTGTTACTAAAAAACGGCAGCAGCAATCTAATGGAGAATACCATGACTATGGAGATGTGAGGGCCAACAGTGGTGGTGGTATGATGTTGACTCACAACTCACCTAATGGTCTTGGACTAATTACCACCTGAGCAGTCGGCGGGTCGGTACAACGGGGTTGTGCCTACAGTTCTGGCTGAAGGGAGAGGAAGGAACTGTTAGCTTGGGAAGGAACAAGTAAATGCAACCCCTGAAAGAGGTCAAGGATGTGTTGACTCCGGCAGTGAGTTTGCCAGGGGTTAGAAAGGAGGGGACTGTCTTACCTCAAGCTTCCAGTGTCCGTGCGGAATCACCTACCCATCACCGCCGAGCTCGAATAGGTAAAGACGCTCGGGGCATATACTATTTATAGGTGACCGCGTCATAGGGTTGCGCCAGTGGACGCCCACTGTGTGGATCACGTGTTAACTGGTGGGATGGTGACGGCCATAGTTAAGTGGTGGTAATTAGAGTTGAATTATGGAACCAAACTTCATTGTGTCAATAATACCAGAGGTACGTAGGGCAGGCAGAAAAACTCACAGGGAGTGGTATAAGGATTGTAATATACAGCATACCAATGAAAAGGTTATCGTAAAACCAGATGGTAGATGGACGAGACAGACAGTGGCTAGTTTATAGAGAGTGCCAGGGAATATCTTCATTGAGTCCTTGTTTATCTGTAGAGAGGCGGTGGACCCACCGTTGTTCTTTTCGGAAAAGGGCATTCTTGGGGCAGTTAGGACTGGATTCAAGTACCACCCACCTAATTGAGTCTGCGTTGTGATTATTTTCCACATAGTGCTTAGCGAGGAACAAGTCCTTCAAAAAGGACTTGGTTTTGTTCCCACACCCAGAATTGACCTATTCAACCAGACCAGGGAAATCCAGTCCTTCTTTAGAAAAGTAAGACTCAAGGCCTTCTTTGAAGGTAGGCCCTGTGAACCAACAGAAGACTCGGGCCTACACAACCCATCCACCTTCACACCCCACAATGCGATGGTTCCTAATGAGGTTCTAACATTTGAGCAAGCAGTACTCAAAGACATCGATGCACTAGATCGACAAACAAAACACTCCAATATTTCTCGCAAAGAGATGGAGGTATTGAAATCACTGTCGGACGACCCCCTGATCACTATTAAACAAGCTGACAAGGGAGGCGCCACGGTTTTGATGAACACTGCAGATTATGAACTAGAATGTTCAAGGCAACTGAATGACCAACGGTATTACACTCCCATTCCCAGTGATCCTACCCCACGCCTACAAACTACTATCACAGGCTTAGTGGAGACTGCGGAATGCGAGCAATGGATCAGCAAGAAGGAGGCAGAATTCCTTATGAAAAAAGATCCAAGGGTGCCATATTTATACATACTGCCCAAAATTCATAAGGGAACTAGACCAGTACCTGGGAGACCTATAGTCTCAGGGATTGATTCTGTATTGGAACCACTTTCGCAGTTTTGCGATCACTTTTTGCAACCGCTTGTGAAACGCATTCCCTCCTACATCCAGGACACCTCCGATGTCTTGCGCCTTTTGAACTCACTCCAAGACATGGGACACATTGATCTCCTGATTACTCTAGATGTGGAGGCCCTCTATACCAACATCCCTCAGAGGGCCACACTAGAGGTAATAGAGGCACGGCTAGGACTGGAGGAGTGGAACTCGAACACCCCACCTTCATTTATCATGGAATGCGCCACCCTGGCGCTCACTGAAAATTTCTTGGAGTTCAAGGGCAAATACTTTCACCAGACCCAAGGGACTTCGATGGGCAGCACTTTTGCCCCGTCATTGGCATGTCTGTACATGGCCGACTTTGAAGAGAATCACATCAACCACCAATCGAATCCCTTCGCAGACAATATCAAAATGTGGAGACGTTTCATAGACGATATCCTCATCCTATGGACGGGCCCACCCAATTCGCATGAGGCTTTCTTTGAATGGGTTAATACACTCAACCCATACCTAAATTTTACTATGTCTTCCTCAGCGAATGAGATTGCCTTCCTTGACCTGACGATAAAATTGCTGGAGGGGAGAATTAACACCACAATGTTTAGGAAGCCCACAGATCGTACCAGCTTGCTACATTACGAAAGCCACCACCCTAAAGCTTTACGCTCTAATTTACCCTTCGGGCAATTTCTCCGTATCAGGCGGAATTGCAATGATGTGGCAGACTACAAAAAAGAGTCCACCATCCTGTCGAGGAATCTACTTGACAGAGGTTACCCGAAAAGAGAGGTCGCTAAAGCTAACAAACGGGC
The DNA here is from genome assembly GCF_964263255.1 of Lissotriton vulgaris. Classification (NCBI taxonomy): domain Eukaryota; kingdom Metazoa; phylum Chordata; class Amphibia; order Caudata; family Salamandridae; genus Lissotriton; species Lissotriton vulgaris. Next base: position 615,607,374 of record NC_141695.1, on the reverse strand, counting down.
CAGAAACAACAATAGAGAAGCCCTACTGGAGAGACGGGAAAAAACACCTACCGAGAACCAGCCTATCACCTGTGTCACTACTTTTACCCCCATATCTAACAGAATCAAGAGCACAATCAAACGCCACTGGGGGATCCTTAACACAGGTGATATGAACTTTGAACAACCCAGGTTCGCATTCAAAAGGTCACAAAACGTGAAAGACATCCTCATTAACACTAGACCTAAAACGACAAAGAAATGCACCCAGCAGACCCTATGGAATCTACCTCCCGTCACCGGCCAATACCCATGCGGCACTTGCGGGGTATGTAAATACACCACACCTCAAAAAACAATCCCAACTTTCTGAAACCTTCAAGTGGGAAATCTGGGGCCACACTAATTGCAACACCACCAACTGCATATATATGCTAACATGCCCATGCGGTCTTCAATACATTGGGATGACTACCCGCACAATCAAAACACGAATCATTGAACACCGCAGCAATTTTCGGTGTAAGAAAACCCACACCAAAATGTGTAAGCATTATGTGGAAAATAATCACAACGCAGACTCAATTAGGTGGGTGGTACTTGAATCCAGTCCTAACTGCCCCAAGAATGCCCTTTTCCGAAAAGAACAAAGGTGGGTCCACCGCCTCTCTACAGATAAACAAGGACTCAATGAAGATATTCCCTGGCACTCTCTATAAACTAGCCACTGTCTGTCTCGTCCATCTACCATCTGGTTTTACGATAACCTTTTCATTGCTATGCTGTATATTACAATCCTTATACCACTCCCTGTGAGTTTTTCTGCCTGCCCTACGTACCTCTGGTATTATTGACACAATGAAGTTTGGTTCCATAATTCAACTCTAATTACCACCACTTAACTATGGCCGTCACCATCCCACCAGTTAACACGTGATCCACACAGTGGGCGTCCACTGGCGCAACCCTATGACGCGGTCACCTATAAATAGTATACGCCCCCGAGCGTCTTTACCTATTCGAGCTCGGCGGTGATGGGTAGGTGATTCCGCACGGACACGGGAAGCTTGAGGTAAGACAGTCCCCTCCTTTCTAACCCCTGGCAAACTCACTGCCGGAGTCAACATATCCTTGACCTCTTTCAGGGGTTGCATTTACTTGTTCCTTCCCAAGCTAACAGTTCCTTCCTCTCCCTTCAGCCAGAACTGTAGGCACAACCCCGTTGTACCGACCCGCCGACTGCTCAGGTGGTAATTAGTCCAAGACCATTAGGTGAGTTGTGAGTCAACATCATACCACCACCACTGTTGGCCCTCACATCTCCATAGTCATGGTATTCTCCATTAGATTGCTGCTGCCGTTTTTTAGTAACACTGGTTTTAAATTCACACCACACTATTCCCTTCACGTACATAGTGTGGAAGAGTGTTCACTATACACTACACCCGACGACAACACTGGCATGTTTTGGACGTGTGAATATCAATATCCCCACACTGCCGCGATTTCACTGCACTATGTTGTTGTTTTGGCTGTGACCTTTTATACCTTTACAAAAGAATGTTAAAAATGTTAACCTTGTTGCTTTTTTCTCCGTTGTTTACGCATAGGATTAACCCCTGAGGTAAAAATACACGAAACACATGACACCAGCATGTTTTTCTTTCTTTCCTTTTAAACTTCACCTTCACTAGGTCCTGACGAATCGCGGGAAATTTCCCAAGCGAGAAACATGTTGACCAACCCTCACTCTAGTCTCGTCTAGGGTTACGCTACCTAATCTGCCGTCACCCAGCGAGCTAGTTCCACTTTTTTAACTGCAGTAGGGGGACACCCAGAATAAAGTGTTTTCCGGCACCCCCTGCTACATTTTAATCACTTTTTCTTCAGGAAACTTACTGCCCTGACCCACATACCCGCACTTCACCAATAGGCTGTTGGACAAAAAGATCTCCGCCAAAGAGCCCCTCTCTGAGGTGAGCCCATCGGGGATTGCACCGCCTCCCCGACGAGGAGCAACGCCTATGATGAAACTCTGTCCCAGCCTCACATAGCACCGACTCTACCCCCGCCCTACCAGTCTCGAATCTACCCTCGAAGGATAGATCTGACTGGGCCTCATGACTACTCCTGTGCTCAGCCGACTTCGTCTGTACCCCCCAGGCGATGCGCAGATCTAGCTCTTCGCCCCCCTTTCAGCTTTATGAGACACTGAGAAGTGCACGCCCTCCCCGCCTGCAGCTGGGCTTGTTGCCCAATCCATGGTACATCCAGCCACCTGTAAAGCACCTAGAAGCGGCTGCATTGGCTCAGTGTGCTATAGTATGTGCCAGTGAGTAGGTAGAGCCCGGGGTTTACAAACAAAGCAGTGTCCTAAGGGCACCTCGCCCCCCTGAAGATGTAATCGCATTAGTGACTGTTCTCAAGCTCATTGTGTGCCGGTGGGGGGCGGGTTGGATGGGGGAGGGCATTCAATTCTAATACACTTTACCCCCCTCTCCACCCCATCCGCTTGCGCGTCTTCTCGAAGTGGATTTACCTTTCTGGGGTTTGTTCTTAATTGTGTTTTCATCTTGGCCTACGGCTGGGCTCCCGTGTATTGCACCTGCCTTCGTGCCAAGTGCCCTAGGCAGGCCTGAGGGGGGTCTTGTTAACAGGAGACCCCCCTCTCCCCAGCAGGTCACAGCCAGCCCTGGCGAGGCTCACACACCTGCCTTGTCCCTTAATTTAATCAGTTAAGTGTTGCAAGTTAAATGTTTTCATCATGGTGTGTATAGTACCAAAACTCTCCTTTGTACGAATTTGTAAGACTGGAGGGGGGCCCACGGGGGTGAGGGGGGATATTGCACTCTGAAAACATTTCACACTAAGGGTGTGACAAAGAGCGGTCTTACTCCTTCCTACAGGTAGTGTGAGCAGCTGTGTCAAAGTTTATCATTTATCTGATCTATTTACGCTGCTTACAGAGCGCTGCGCTTGTCAACAAGTGTGTCTTGGCCAGGGGCGTAGTTTCAGTGAGTGCAGCAGGTGCAGTGGCACCAGGGCCCCACTGAACCCTGATTATTGTATTTTATAATTCAAGCAGCATTCTCTTCCTTGCAGTAGGTCGCAGGACACAATGTCTACACCACTGACCTTGTTTTTTTAATGTAGTGCCTAATATCGCACTTTTCGTCTCTGTTATCTGCACTCATGGCAGATTCGAAACAAAAATCACCAGTGCACCTGTTTTGGCCCAGTTGCCTCATCGATGTAGCTTTCAGAAGAAGTACTGCTCACAATTGTGTCCCTAAATAAGCAGGCTACATGAAAACAAACGTGTACATTAGTGGTACTTGTAAATTGCGAATTTTGCTGGTTATTCTGTGGGTGTAGGCATGTTTCCAGCACAGAAAGGCAGCACTGCACCTTCCACAATGCCTTGAGAGGAGGTAGGCTAAGCTAGACCAATTGAGCCATCCAGATTAGAAGGGCCTGAGGGTGTACAGTCAGCCTTGCCTTGAACGTATATGCATTTTAATGAATTCCTATAGCATTGTTTGAAATCATTATATGGTTCTCAGGATTACCTGGTCAGAGGTCTCTGCTAATTTTTCTCCGGCCGGTGTATACTTTGCTTTTTCTGTGGTCCGCTTTGCGCCAGACTGCCTTACCAGAGGTTGCTGGCGGAGGGTCGCCATTGCTTGTGCTTCTCACTTTTCCTCGCCTGTCTAGCGGGTGCCTGTTGGGCTCTGCTGTGGCCACTTTTGGCATTTGCTTGTGGGGGTCGATGGGGAGGGCTGAAATCCCCGGTTTGTCCAGCACGGCTGCCTGTTGCTTTGCTGAGCGCTTGTGGTTCATTTTTAGGTCTCCCCTACACAACCACAAGCACACACACGACCACACACACGACCACACACACAACCACACACACGACCACATACAAATACACAACAAGAACCACACACACAACCATAACCACACACACAACCACACACCCACACAACCACACAACCACACACACACAACCAAACACACAGCCACACACACACAACCACATGCACACACACAACCACACACACACACACACACACACAACCACACACACACAACTATACATACAACCACACACAACCACACACACAACCACACACACACACACACACACAACCACACTGTCAGTGCACGCTTTCACCAGGCACAGACACCATCAGCCGTCAGTGCACGCTTTCACCAGGCACAAACACCACCAGCCGTCAGTGCACGCTTCCACCAGGCACACACTTCCAGACGTCAGTGCATGCTTTCACCAGGCACACACACACACCACCAGCCGTCAGTGCACGCTTTCACCGGGCACAAACACACCACCTGCCATCAGTGCACGCTTTCACCAGGCACAAACACACCACCTGCCATCGTGCACACTTTCACCAAGCACACACCACCAGCCGTCAGTGCACGCTTTCACCAGGCACACACCACCAGCCGTCAGTGCACGTTTCTATCACGCGCACACACCACCAGCCGGCAGTGCACACCTCCACCAGGCACACACACCACCAGCCATCAGTGCACAATTTCTACAGGCACACACACCACCAGCCACAAGTGCACACATCAATTGTTAACGCATCCACAATTAACTGTTGTAGCAATCGCAGTATGGCGCACTTTACTTTAAACATATTCATCTAAAGCGCAGCATGCCACCATTGCTACAAAAATAAATACAATTTTTTTTGGCCTACAATTTATAGACTTTTGTTGCAATTGGTGTTGCAATATTTAGCAATGCCAATAGCTCAAACTTAATTAATGTGAGACCTATTGCATTGCAAATGCTTGTTTTTTCTTCAGCCAAAACATCCTCCAGTGCAAGTCAATGGGGAAATTACACCCTTCTCCCCATTTGTTCTTTCAATCCTGTTTCTGGCTGTTCCTAAATGTTGCCATGTATGCTGGAGGTGAGTTTGGTTCGGTTAGTGGTTGCGAATGATAGGTTACTTATGGGTAAATCTTATTATTCTTAGCCCCTGTTGTCCTCCTCACAGTTCTTACTTTTGAAGTGGACTTCACCCTGACCTGGAGAAAAAAGAACCAGAAAGTGGTTGGATAATCCCACTCATCCTAGGGTACTATAACTCCTATCTTACCACCTCACTTCCTGAATAGACCAAGCCCCATGAAGGCCAGCTGTCGGGGTTGGTAGGGCGGGTTGTAATGACTGTGACAAGGACAATAGGGACTAAGGATAATGAGATTTACCAGTAAGTAACTGGGCATTATCCTTGCGTCTCATGTCCTCGCCCTAGTCATTACTTTTGAAGCTTACTCATGAAAAACATGGCCTTCACGACCAATCCTAATCTTAAAATTGAAAATACAAGACACCAAACCTGCTCAGTACATTTCAACCCGTGTAAGACTCAAGAAATTAAATGATACGGAAAATACTGAATTCAACACATTTTCCCCAAATTATTTACCCTCCAGAACCCTCTAAAGACGATAGTGTTTCACCAAATTTTCAGCTGAGACCCAAGTAGCTGCCCTACATATCTCTGATAGGGCAACTCCTTGTGCTTCAGCCCAGGAGGCAGCCACTCCTCTGGTGGACCGGCCCTGTATACATTCTGGCAAAGAAACATTAGACCAGGTGTCTTAAAGTGATTTCGGGTGGTTGGAGCAGGCAGGCTCTGGCTAAAAGTAGCATTATGCTCATAACCGTGCTTTGTTTTCAGTGGAAAAAATGAGGGGCGAAAAGCTGCTCTGTAATTGGCCATCAATAAAATCTTTTGGTCATTTATATTATGGCTGGAAGTAGGTATCAAAAGGGAAGGGACTCTAAATATTCTTCAAAACTCCCATCCTCATTCTATAATCACACTGTTGATACATTTATACATTAGTTAGGCCTGCCTGACCAGAATAGTATGTTTGGCAATCATGTATTTGATTGCATTTTTAAAACTGAAACAAAACTTAACTGCAATCCCTTTCCGTGCTGCGAACGTCCAACGGTCGTCGCGTGCACTACCTCGCTGGTGCTGCGCACGACCGTTGGACGTCCGAATCCCGTTAGCGCGATCGAACGTCCGCACTGGGGCGGAATGTTCGACGCGCTAAACGGGTTAAATGATTGAATTTTTAAAACTGAAACAAAACTTAACTGCAATGTTTAAATATGTCGAGACATTTTTAAACATTGGCAGTTTAATATAAACATTGTGAAATGTTTTGAGGGAGAGGTGGTGACTTTTTTTTAACTGGGGGTGCACAGCATTAAAACGTTTGAAGACCACTGTATTAGACAGAGAACAAGATAACCCAATCCATCTACTTAAGGTCACATTAGAAACGTTATGCCCCTTATTAGCCCCACCAAATGACAAACATTTTCAGATTTCCTATGCCCCTCAGACCTCTGGAGGTATATCTCAACAGCCCTCTTAACATCAAACCAATGAAAATGTACCTGTCTCCTTGACGATGGAGAAAGAAAAACACAGGTAACAAATCTCCTGGTCCCTGTGCAACTGAATGATATCTTGGGAACAAAAGCTGGATGGGGCTTGAACAATACAATATCATGAAAAACCTTTAGGAAAGGGGAGTAAATAAAAATGCACCCAGATCACCAATGCTCTTAGTGAAAGTAATAGCAACTAGGAATGCCACCTTAAAACTTAAAAAAAAGTTACAAATTTCAAGTCAACGGAAATCAGTGGCTCAGAGGGAACACGCTGAAAAGCCTTGAGGATTAAGGGCAGGTCTTAAGGTGGAACAGGTCTAGATACCTGTCTAGAAAAAAACTTTTCAAAGTCTAAATACCAAATCAAAGTTACTGCTGGCATCAGCCCATATTTCTCTAAAAGCTTTTATTGAAGCCGACTGCGCTCTTACTGTAGTTACTGCCATTCACATTTGAAACCCATCCAGCAAGAACTGCAAAAAAGAAGAAATATCACACTGTAGAGATGAGGGCGGTTTATCAGCACATCAAATTAAAAAACGTCTCAAATGTTTGGAGTAGAATTTTATTGTAGATGGACGTTTGGACCCCTGAATAATCTTAGCTAGGTGCTGAGAGACCCATCTTCTATGAAGCTCAATCTTTTCAACCTCCAAGCTGACGGAGACAATTTCTGAAGAGGCAAGCACGCCACAGATCTGAGTGGGAAAGGAGCCAATAGGATTCTCCAGTAAGAAACAACTGTCATAGTCTTCAGGAGGGAAAACCAAGATCTTCTCAGCCAGAAAGATAGTACCACCACAATTTATATCCTTTCCATCTGGATCCTTGCAGGAAGACTCTGTATGAGAGGGCTAGGTCCGAACGCATATAGAAGGCAAGAAGGTCAAGGGGACGACAGGACATCTGTCCCCCTTGCTTTTGGATCCCGATATAAGGAGAAGAATTCCTGATGTTGGTGTTATGTGGTCACATAAGGCCTGGGCAGGTACACAACTATTTAGATGCTCACGTTTAAAGTTGACATCTTTTCTTGAACGTTGACACTTGACACACATTTCATAGGCATATTATCAGAGCCTTGAACATTCTGTGCAAAAGCTAAAGTTCACTTTAGTTGTTGTTTGTTTTTGTTCAATCAGCAACAGCTCTGTCAGGATAGAATCAATAATGGCGTCCTAACTGGGACTTCGGCATGGCAACATAGGTGAAGTTCATTATGCAAACAACATCACTCCTTTGTTTAGTTAGAGGAGCCTTTTGCTGAATTCCATCCAAGCTAAATCCTGACTCCGTTTTACGCATTTTTAACGTTTATGTTGTCCAACAAATGCACAGTATTACTGAGCAAGTATGAACTGTACAACCCTGAGTATCCTTTCTGGAAGCAAAAAAGTCCACAAAAGGCTCCTGATCCTCTGGCATATCAGGTAGAATACCAGAGGTAAGAGAGAGAGTTTCTGTGAAGAGGAAAATACCCTGCTCAGTCTGTCAGCCACCATTGTGTCCTCTCCCCTGATATAAGTTGCCTTCAATAGAAGAAGATGCCTCTCTGCCCACTTTCCAATCTTCAGGCAACAAGACTGAGAGTGGCAGAGGTTGTTTCCACCACTCTGTTTGCCTACATCAGAGCTGTTGTGTTGTCCGTCCTGATGAGCACATGCTGATCCAGCAGAGCATTCCTAAAATCGCGGGCAACCCATTTTAGTTTGAGGATTTTGCCTTGTCCTGAAGTGGGCATCTTCCTTGCGCATCCCTGTCTCCTAACGTTGCACCCCACTCCAGAGGGCTGGCATCCGTCATTATTACTATGTCTTTTTTTTTAAATTTAAATATGTTTATTGGCATTTTCTTAATTGCATTACAAAGACATTGTTCAGCAGCAAAACGTATTAGCATATTCAATTTGACGTCTGCATCATATTCGAATAGCAGTGGTGGACAATCAAAGAACTGTATCATACACCAGCACATCATTGTGGGCCCCTTCCTTTCCCTCCACCCGTACACTCACTGTAGGAGATCATTGTGAATCAGAGAGCAAGAGTCCATACTGTGTGAGCCATGGTTTCCATATTTTCCAGAACTTTTTGGGACAGCCCCGTGCTTTATAAGTCGTCTTCACCCACAACATGTACATATTCATACTCTTTTTCCATTCAACCAGAGACAGACTCGTCACAGCCCCATGCCTTAGCCAGGTCGCGTTTCGCCACCACTAATCCTAGTTGAAGTGGGGTTAACTTTTGTTTGGGGAGGTCAATTTTGGAGGATATTCCTAGTAGTACAAACTGGGGATTAAGCGGAATTGTCGGTCCCAGAATAGTTCCCAGCTCCTCCAACAGGGTAGCCCAGTACAGTTGAATCTCTGAACATTCCCACACTGTGTGTAAGAATATACCCTCTGACGCCCTACAGCGCAAACAATCTGGTGTTTCTGCCTGTTTTTCTGCCCGTCCTATGTGATGCAGTCGCGCTCTGTCATAGTATGCTCTTTGCAGATGTTTGAATTGAATCACTCTAAGCCGTGACTTAATGGTCACCTCTCGGGGATGCATCAACGCCATTTCCCAAACTAAGTCCTCCATCTCTCCCAACTCTGACTCCCATTTCGTCCGCAGTTTCTGAAATGTGTCTGGCTTATTATTAATTATCGTTCTATATGTCCAAGAATCCGCCTTTTCCTCTAACTCCCCCATCAGGAGTCGTCCCTTTAAAGGTGCGTATTCGGGGATCTTCTAAAGAAGAGAGTTTCCCAGATAAACCAGAAAGGACTAGGTATAAACAGTTGAAAAAAAGGGGGGTTTCCTTTCTGTGTTGTTCAGTTAGTTATTTGGCCATTTGGCACATAGCAGATATATCTAATCAAATGTTTAACATGACATGAAGAATTATTCAGACTCTATAGGTTCCTCATTTCTCTCAAATTTATTTTAGGAAAAAAGCCTGAATGAATTTTTTACAAAACACAATAAAAACAATGTTAAAAACAGTATGCAATCAAATGCTCAGTTCCTTAAATTTTCCAACAAGACACATTTCTAGCTTGATTTATGAGTGTTCAGTTGCAAATATTACACACATTTAGTATAAAGCATAAAAAATTATTACAGTTTTACAATTTCATACAAATAAAAATCACATGTAGTCCTTATGTCGACGCGTTTCGGTGCTTGGATATGAATCGAAAAACACCTTCCACAGGACTGAACTTTATTAAAACCAGGTATCTTCTTTCTAAAAAACGAATACATACAGTTAGTCTACAATTTTCCTAAGCACGAGAAAGAGTCCCTACTCTTACATGTCATGTTACTATCTGCATAGCGAACGTCATTTCACATTTAACAAATATTAATTTCTTACTTTTTATTGCTTGTAAGTCATTATATTTGTGGGGTACTGGACCATCAAATTTACTTTCTAGGTCCTCTTCGTGGGTATATTTCATATATCTCAACCACGGTGCCTATAAAAATAGGTGGATATATGGTCAAAAAGGAGTTCTCATATTTTTTATTAATCTAAACTTGACCAAAGAGTTTAGTTTTTTTGCTAGTACGTTGTCGCACCTACTTACTCTATTTTTTTGGAGTTGCAGTCATAGTTTTCGCATCCCCTTTCACCCTTGATTTGGTGGTTATGTAAATGTAAATTGATACTTGTATAGCGCACTACTCACCAGCAAGGGTCTCAAGGCGCTTGTACGAATACCGCTGTGGAACCCATCCTGGCTTTCCCTGTGAGGCGTCCACTCCTGGGCACCCCCAAGGTGGAGGCCAGGCATCCTTAGCGTTGTGGGGGCCGTTGTGGAGATTAAGCAAGCTATTGCCCAGAGTTGCAGAGTGGGACTCCATGATTGGAATAGGCAATGAGGCGAGAATTATCAGGTCCGTGGAATTTTGAGCCCAAGACCCGCCAAGGCGGGGAATTGAACCCTGGTCCCGGGCTAGACCTCTGCATCAGGGTCTACCGCTCTAATCATTGAGCCACACTTCTCCACTTATTATGCTGTTTAGTCGTTTGTATTTTCTACATTGGTTAAAATCCTTGCATTCCTCCAGAGCCTAGGGGTAATATGTAACATTGTGGATGGTCCTAAGTTGCTATGAATAGAAGAGCCGATATTATCTCATGTCCTATCCAACGTACTTTAAAATTTTGGTGCTGCGTGAGGCTTCTGGATTTTGACGACAACTGTTCGTGGATCTGCAGGGGTTATTTTCTTTCCCTTTATCTTTTTACGTCTCTGCTTTTCAATTTGCAGAGGGTCCACCTGTCGGTAAAGGAATTGTATAGGCAGTCAGCAGGGCCTACATAGCAAGCGTATCTATTTCTCTGGTGCCGAATGTCATCTCTAATAAATCAAAGGTGTTCTCATAACTGGCATGTCTCTAATTGGGTATTACTTCCAAAACCGTGCCGTTTTTTAGGTCTCGGCCTAGAGACGCGCAAAGCGCATTCTCGGCAGAGAACTATTGTAATCGTTTCAGTCTCCAAAGCCGACAAAAGGAGACAAGAGCTGGGCACGCACCCAGCATTCTCTATGGGAGAGGTGCGACAAGAGCTGGCCACGCGCGGATTCAGTCACGCGCACGCTCACGGCGCCAGCGTCCCCGCCGCGCGCCGATCACTGCTCTCTTCCTGGCCGGCATCCAGAAGTTTCGCAACGCAGGGAAGGCACTGAGAGGTAGGTGCTTGTTTTACACTTTGCTTTCGCTTCCTTTATATCTGCTGTCTGCTGTTGGGTTCCAACTCTCCTGTTTTAGGCTAACGCTTGAATTGTTGCTTGCCAAGAAACACTTGAATTTCTTAAGGGGTAAAGGGAATATCGGCGTCCTGTGGTTTACCTACTATGCGGCAGGGCTTGAAATGGGAAAAATAGAAGTGCAGGCACTGTAAACCGGAGTACTTGTGTGTTTCTCAGAAGTACCAGTACACTCCACTTAAATATATTACGTCAGTTTTGAACAGTGCCGGTACTCTCCCTCTCAAAATAAAAGTGCTGATACTCCGTACCGGCCCGTTTAAAGCACTGCAGTGTGCCAAATAAACGTTCACTGTGTCTGTCCTGCCTACGGAAGGTTAGCCTGTGGTCTCATTGTGATGCATACATTACACATATATGTTAACAGTTCGAGGACTATTTCTGGTGTAATCCAAGCACTGTGCCCTTCAGTTTGTGTCCAATGATGTGGTTGATGGTACTGATTTCATTACCTTTTTAGAAGAGGTTTTTAAACCTCATGAGTGTAAGTACCAAGGACATGGCTGAGCTGTGCAGGTGCAAACCACCGCTGCAACGTGTATCCTGACGTAAAGACCGCTTTAGCTATGTCAAGCTGGTAAATAGACCAATATTGCGCAGTCACTGTCTCTGCCCCCTACAACCATTGTTTTAATGACTGCTTCTCTCCATGTACCTTACTGTTTACGTTTAATCCTGCCATGTGCTGCTAGTGTCATAATGCCTATATACACACACTCCGGCAACAATGTGAGCTTTCTGCTTTTCTAAAGGTAAATGGCTCCTTAGTGTTGGATAGTTTAGTTGATCTAAGAAGGCTAGTAAGCAGGGACATGGTAAAAAATATTTACTTGTGGCCAGCAGCGTTTATTATTTTGTAAACTGTTTTATTGTGTTTTAAACAAATGAAGACCTGGCCCTCTAACCTCCAAGACAGGGCGCTTGATTAGTATATTTCAGCCAAATTCCAGTTAATATGAATTAAAGAAGACAAACAAATATTGTTGTTCTTAATCTTGTTTTTAATGAGTATGGCTTTAGTTTGGGACTCAGATTTACTTGTGTTTCCTGTTTTAATGTCTTTTTCGGGGTGAAATGGTTTCCAGACTCTTCCCGCAGCATGTTATTATTTTTCTTCTTATCAGTATGCTGGTGCTTTTTTAATAAATGCTTAGTGTAGCTACTCTTACCCAGAAATGTGGCAGGTGCCGGAGTGGACTGCAGAAGTGTGCGCAGAGCACACTGTACTGCTGGAGAACCAACATTTTACCTGAGGCAGCCCATGCTGCTGTACCATGTTGAGTGCGGTCACACAGCCACACACACACACACACAGCCACACACAAACATCCGCCACACACAAACATCCGCCACACACAAACATCCGCCACACACACACAGCGGCCACACACACACACAGCGGCCACACACACAGCGGCCACACACACAGCGGCCACACACACACACACAGCGGCCACACACACACACACAGCCACCACACACACACACACACACAGCCACACACACACAGCCACACACACACAGCCACACACACACACACACACAGCCACACACACACACCCACACACACACAGCCACACACACACACACACACACACACACAGCCACACACACACACACACACACAGCCACATACACACACACACAGCCACACACACACACACACACACACAGCCACACACACACACAGCCACAACCACACACACAGCCACAACCACACAGCCACACACACACTCACACTCACAGCCACACACACACTCACAGCCACACACACACTCGCAGCCACACACACACTCACAGCCACACACACAACCACACACACACAACCACACACACAACAACACTGTCAGTGCACACTTTCACCAGGCACAGGCACCATCAGTCGTCAGTGCTCGCTTTCACTGGGCACAAACACCACCAGCCGTCAGTGCACGGTTTTACCAGGCCCAAACACCACCAGCTGTCAGTGCACGCTTTCATCAGACACACACCACCAGCCGCCAGTGCATACTTTAAGCAGGTACACACACCACCAACCATCAGTACACACTTTCACCAGGCACACACACCACCAGCCGGCAGTGCACACTTCCACCAGGCGCACACACCACCAGCCATCAGTGCACAATTTCTACAGGCCCACACACCACCAGCCATCAGTGCACACATCAATTAACGCATCCACAAATAACTATTGTAGCAATCGCAGTATGGTGCACTTTACTTTCAAACATATTCATCTAAAGCGCAGCATGCCACCACTGCTACAAAAATAAATACACATTTTTTGGCCTACAATTTATAGACTTTTGGTGCAATTGGTGTTGCAATATTAAGCAATGCCAATAGCTCAAACTTAATTAACCCGAGACCTATTGCATTGTAAATGCTTGTCTTACAAAGATTTCCACCCGTTCACTTAGTCCCCGGGGAGGAGGGTAGTCCGCCCCTTAGATTATGCCCTTGTGTTTTGCCTCATTAAGCCTTCTCTTTCGGGTCTCCACCAGGGTCAGCCTATTGCCGAAAACTCCATTGTTAGCATGGTTTCTCACCTCTCTGTGCTTCCTCGTCTCAGTAACACGTCCTCTCGCGGTATCGTCTGTTACCCCATACGCCGCGTATGGGGTCACATGGATCAGAACTCCTATTGAGTTAATTGCAGATTGGCAATTATCACCCCAGACGTTCTAGAGGCTCATGATGCTTACAACATTGCAAAGACAAATACTGCTATCCGCTTTTTCTTGAGCATTACCGCTGTAAGTACATTGTAACCTATAGTTTATACACCTATATATAATTATCCACTTTTTTGTAATTACACATTATTCTTTTGTGTAGTGAAACGCGAGTAAGGTGGGGAAGTTGTGCACCCTGTCCTGAAGAAGGAGCTCAGTCTCCAAAACATGTTGACGCACACTTTGAGGTGATGTACATTATCACTACATTAAACACCTCGCACTTCGCTTCTTTTAATAGCACCAACCCGGGGACCAAATAAAATTTTTTTCAGAGTCCTACGAGCCAGTTACTTTTTAATTTTTCACTCATCCCACCACTCACTCACATATTAAACCCTCACATGCACCATACATAGTCTATTATTAGTGCTCTCCCGCGTAGTCGTAGGTCGCAGCACGCCGCGTCCCGTAGAGGGGTGCGAAGACCCCTATGATGAAGCATGACACCAAGGGTCCTTAAGGTGTGTGAGGTGTATTTTATGAAACACGAAGTTCTCCACACCATTGTGAGGAACACTTTCCATACATTACTAGGTGGATTCTCGTTGTTTATGTGTTGCGCCCGCCATGCATGGGCCAGCTGCAGGTACTTTTAGAGTTGAGTTGTGTTCATATCATACTCCGCCTGAAGGTGTGAGAAAGTGACCAGCTCTTTACGGTATAATATGTTCTTAAGTTGTGAAATGCTTAGCAGGTCCCTCTGTCGGAAACCTCGCAATTTTGTAATTTCCTGAAGCCAGTTCCCCACCCAAAACAGAGTTTCTCTGGTGACCCGGCCATTCCATTTCATCTGTCGTTTAGCCTGTTTGCATGCTGCTACAACGATCCGTGTAGCTGTTAGGAGCTGTGCAGCGCCCTCCCCCCCCCCCCCCATATATGTAAAGCGGGTATGTGCGCTTGGTAAACTATGTGCGTTCAAGTGCGTATGTCGGGCGATCTCTCTCTATGGGTTGCCATTCGTTCACAACAACTAGATGTACTGCCCAATAATATGCCCGAAGGTCTGGCGGGGAGATACCGCCATTATATTGGTTGTGTTGTAACGCCGCCAGTGCTATCCTCGCCGGTCTCCCGTCCCAAAGAAATGTCTGTAGCATGTCATCAATTTTATTGAACACCTCAGCTGGTATTAGCTGATAGGTGTTTTGCAGTATGTTAAGGAATTTCGGGAGCACTATCATTTTGTATAGTACTGCCCTGCCTAGCAATGTCTGTGGTAAGGTCCTCCATCTCTCCACGTCTGCACGAAATTCCCTGAGCACCCTATAGAGATTGTGAATCAAGCCATTGTCGTATTCGTTGTGACATAGATCCCTAGATACTTTATGCCCTCTCGTGCCAACTGGAGTTGGCTTGGGCCAACAGTATAGCCACCTCTCTTGTCTGCTGGGTATGAGTACAATTTTCCCCAGTTGATTTTATACCCCGCATGTGTGCCATACGTTTCACAACTTCCCCTGATTTTAGGGAGTGTTGTTTCCGGATTTGTGACGTACATTAATATGTCATCAGCATATAGGGATATGCGTTTGTCAGTCTCGTCATTCTCTCCACTCCGGAATCCCGTTATGTCCGGGTGCATTCGGATCACACAGGCAAGTGGTTCCAGCATCAGAGCAAAAAGCAGGGGTGATAGTGGACATCTCTGTCCAGTGCCCCTACCTATTGGGAATTGCTGTGACACTACCCCGTTGACTCTTACCCTCGCCATGGGTCTTTCATAGAGTATGGCGATCCAACGCCTGAATACCGGACATAATCCGAACACCCCTCAAAGCAGACATGAGACCGGGCCAGTGGACAGTGTCAAATGCCTTTTCGGCATCAAGGGACAGGACGAAGTGTGAATCTTCTCTTCATCACCTCCAACCAATAATGCTTTCTGATCAGGTTGAACCTCGTTGAGCTTTTGGGCATGAAGCCGGACTGGTCTCTATGGATGAGACCAGTAATTACCGCTGCGAGCTTGTTTGCAAATATTCTAGCTAGTATCCTAGTCTCCATGTTTATAAAGGAGATAGGGTGATACGAGCTACACGCCTGTGTTGGTCTTGTCGTTTTTGGGGATTTACTGTGATCGTGGCTGTCCGCAATTCTCTGGGGAGGCTTCCCATCTCATGTGCCTCCAAGTATAATTGGAGGAGGTGTGGGCCAAAGAGCGTTGCGTGTTGCTTAAAGAATTCTGGAGGGAGCCCATTAGGCCCAGAGGCCTTTCCAGTTTTCAACTGGCCAATGGCTGCCATTCTTTCTTCTCTTGTAATCTTATCGTCTAATGTCTTTGACTCGCTAGCTGCTAATTTGGGGAGTTGTATTGCCTAAAGATATACCTGGATCTGTGACAGCTCAGCCAATTCACTTTGCGTGTAAAAGGTCTCGTAGTAGTCTGCAAAGGCGTTGGCTATTGTGATTGGGGTCAGATGAGTTTGTTTCTCCTCTGCCTGTATCTGTGAAACCCATCTACTGTCAAGCTCTTTTTTGCTAAGCCATGCTAGCAATCTACCGGTCTTGTCGCCTGCATCGTACAGACCCCGGTGCATGGCTTGTATTGCGTGCTGCGCGTCTTTATTGGCCAGTGCGAAATATTCCTGTCTAAGGAGTTGTAGGCTGCGTAGCAGGGAGGGATTATTGCCCGTACTTGCCTGTGATTCTAGCTGCATTAATCGGGATTCCAGCCCAGTGATCTCTTCCTCTTTCCTTTTTTTCGTGGGCTATAATGTTTTGTGCCCTATCCCGTAGTACGGGTTTGTATGCCTCCCATAGTGTAATGGCGGAGTCTACCGACCCCACATTCTCTCTAAAATATAATTCTGTGTCTACCCTGAGTTCCCTAGCAACCTGAGAGTCTTTTAGTTCCCATGGGTTCAGTTTCCATTCCCTGTTCTGTTGTTGTGTATGGTACCCACTGTGAGCCACAAGGGCGAGTGATCCGAGAGGCCCCTTACCAAATATTCTACCTTGTGTATCTCCCCTAGTTCACTCACTGGGGCAAATATGTAATCTGATTTGATTTGTAGTTTTATAAAGCACGCATATGCCCGTGGGCGTCTTAGCGCTAATCCTAGGACACGTGCGCAGTGCTAATGGAAGCATGGATTATTGTAAATTAAAAAGCCAGTTTTTTGTCAGTTTTCTAAAAGACAGCAAGGAGGTAGAATTTTTAATGATCTGGGGGATTCGATTCCAGTTCTTAGCAGCATGCAGTAAGAAACTTCTGCCACCCCACCTCACTTGTTTGAAGCGGGGAACCTGAATTAGTTTGGCTTGAGATGAGCGCAATTCTCTTGTTGGAACATACAGCTTTAGGTGTGTTCCGAGAAAGAGAGATCCGGAGTCTTGTAGCTGCTTATGTTTTTGTTTTGGTGTTCAAACTGCTTTATTGCATAATATGTAAAGTACACTGCCACAGGCGCCTACAACCCGGAGGCCGGCAGCGTCATATGCAAATCAATAAGGAAGTGACAATCAGAAATACACAGCCCTGGAACCGGCATCCCAGAGGCCCGGTGGCGTTAAATCGTGTTAGTTGAGGAATGCCTGGTGGCAAGTACTCCAAGAAGAAAGGAGGAGAAGAGGAAAGAAAGGGAAACAGAGAATTGAATCAGGAAAGAGAAGAACATATAATTCAGGATTCACTGCAGTAGAACAGGTTTTTTCATTTTTATCAGTCCCCAACAGTAAACAATATAGTAAGGCTTTGTAAGCACGTCATAATGAAGAATTCCAGGTCGACAGGTGTGCATATGAGCTATTGGTCGTTCATTGCTATATGGTGCTGCAACAGTTGTCATGGTGTCAGGTGGTCATTGTAAGGATGAGGGTCATGATCAACATCCTAAGGAGTTAATAACATGTAGTGATGAGGGCCTGTGGCATGGGTTGGGTGGTGAAAAGAAAAACCCCGCAACTTGGATAGAGGGCTTAGCGGCGGACCTGGCATAGAGAGTGGTCCACTCGTGGTAGTGCCCAGTGTGAGGTTATCCCCGTAGAATAACTTGCGGGGGCAGTGTGCCAGGGCAGGAGAAATTAACCATGTATGTGTCAGAAATCTAGGCTCTCTAGCCCCTAGTGTCATCAGTGTAGCTAGTCACAGGCTTGCCCTTGCTCCGAGGCATCGCTGTCATCAACCTGAGCCAGCAAGTAGGCGACTAACGGACTCCAGATGTCCTTTGGCCTGTTAGTCATATCTGACAACCAGTCCTTAAACTTCGGTGCCCTGCCTCGGCCCCAGCGACATGCCACACGCTGCTTCGCCAAGAGTAGCGCGGTGTCAACAAATTTCCTGGAAGATTTCGGAATGTGTGGCGTGTGCCCCAGCAATGTAAGGAGTGGGTCTACCGCAATCGTAACCTTGGTCATTACTGTAAGAGCATCAGTCACCTGCTGCCAGTATGCATGAACAGGTGGACACTCCCAGGCCAAGTGCAGAAAGCCCGCATGTTCAGCACGGCAGCGCTCGCATCTGTCGTCAGCAGCCAGACGAAACCTGAGTTTTTTTACTGGTGTATAATACAGCCGTTGCAGGAACTTATCGTGTATCATCTTAAGTCTGCTGCTAGCTGATATTCGAGCCGTAAGGGAACAACAGTAGCGCCACTGCTCATCAGTGAGCGTAATGGACAGGTCAGTACTCCAGTGCGCCCTTGCACCCACCTCGGGAGGTTCGACAGCCAATCTGAGTTGGCGGTACATGCCAGAGACCAAATGCGTCCCGTCCTGCGAGCAGAGCAAAAAGTGCAACGGGCAAAGGAGCTCAGGTTCATTAGGGTAGTCAGGCAGAATATCCTTCATCCCCTGACGGAGGCGTAGATAGTAAAACACGTCGAGCGGGGTGCGGTCCTGGGTGGCGAAGAACCCCTCCATGGATTTGAACATCTTATTTACGAACAAATCACGATATGTAAGCGTTCGCAGAGCAACCGAAAGCCTTTTTCCTGCAATAGGGCAAGCGCAGGGTGATACGTCAGGGGCAGTGTAGGAGAATATGGAAAGGTGCAGGAAATTCTCTTAGCTATGCGGCGCCATGCGTCTAGAGTGCAGGAGACAGAAGTATTCGGAGTTTGGATCGCCGACTCTGGACAATGGAGTAGGCCAGAGAGTGGCAAGGGGTGTACGATCCAGTCCTCCACCGCCAGTTGTGGCATGAAGGGCGTGGGGACCAACCAATGATATGCGTAGTGCGCCTGTGCGCACAAATAATAAGCCTCGAGGTCAGGTACGTCAAAGCCTCCATATTCGTAGGGCAGTATGAGCGTAGACCATTTCAGCCGAGGGGCCTTACCTCCCCAGAACAATCGACAGAGCTCCGACCTCAGGGTTTTGAAGAAAAAAGCACCTGGATAATATGGGATATTGAGGAAGAGGTAGAGGAAACGGGGCAGCACTACCATTTTAATGAGGGAAGCTCTGCCTGCCATGGATAGTGGCAAGGCAATCCAGCGATCAACCGCTGCCGTAAGTGTTGTGATTGCCACCCCATAATTGGAGCGGATCGTCTCTTCTATATCTCGCAAGATCTGTATGCCAAGGTATCGGAGATCAGTCCGGCACCACTCTAGTGGGTAGTCCAAGGGGAAGTCAGTGACCGCGTCGGTGAGGGGGAAGAACTGCGATTTGGACCAGTTAATGTGTATCCCCGACATCCTGCCGAACACCACAAACTCTCTTAATAGAGGATTGAGGTGAAGGTCAGGGTACTTGACATAAAGCGTAATGTCGTCAGCGTACAGCAACACATCTATTTGGCGTTGGAGGCACTGGACAGGCCCCTCACGATGCAGCTGACGAAGCCGACAGGCCAGTGGCTCGACCGCGATTGCGAACAGAAGGGGGGATAGAGGACACCCCTGACGCGTGCCTCTAATGATGGCGACAGAATGAGAGAGGCGTCCATTGATGAGGACCCTCGCCGTCGGCTGTGTATAGAGGAGCTGTATCCAGGAAATAAAAAGTCTGGGAAATCCCATGCTCTTCAGAACTGAAAACAGGTAGGGCCATTCAACCGAGTCGAATGCCTTAGTGGCATCCAAAAAAACAGCAGCCACCGGGAGGTCCGGATGAACCGTGCGGAGGAGCGAGAACAGGGTGCGCAGGTTATGAGAGGTGGAAAGCCCCGAGACGAACCCAGATTGATCAGGTAATACAATCCTGGTCATGAGTAGGGAGAGCCTAGTGGCCAGGACTTTCGCTAATATCTTAACGTCACAATTCAAGAGGGATAGTGGCCGATAGGAGCTACACGAGCCAGGATCCCTACCGGGTTTAGGAAGTGAGGTAATGACTACCTCTCGCATGGAGCTAGGTAGGATGGACCGGGGCCATGATGTCTATGTAAGTTTTATAGAACTCGGCTGGAATGCCATCCAATCCAGGCGCTTTGCCATTCTTAAGCGACATAATGGCCTCACGAATTTCGTCAAGTTCGAATGGAGCCGCCAGAAAGGCCCTGTCTCCATCACTAAGCCAGCAGAGTGCCACATCTCCCGGAAAGTCTGCATAAGATATATTCCTCCCCCAGCTCAGTCCAGAATAAGTTATCTAAAAGTGCTGCTGGTTGTAACCTCCAGTGGGGCCTAGGGCTATCCCACCCGGGTATGCGTGTATGCATCAGGACATGGCTGTGGTCAGAATATGTTCTCGGCAAGTGTAGGACTCTCAGTACCTCCGATGTGATTCCTGTGGTAACAAGGAAATAATCTAGTCGTGCCCACGTGTCCGCCTGTGGTGTGAAGTGAGTGCCCTCCTTTCTGGCCGGGTGTAAATATCGCCATATGTCCACCAGTGTTCCTTCAGCAACGATACCCTCCAGGGCCTCCCTTGCCCTGGGTTTGTAATGACTCACCCCGTCTGCTCTGTCCAGATTGGGTGCCAACGCCAAATTAAAATCTCCTCCCCAAATTATATGGCGGGAGCCTACGTCCACAATCTTGCCCCAGAGTGTGGTGAAGAAAGTAGGCGTGTCTGTGTTAGGAGCATAGTAGTTAATGAATGTGATAGTGTCGCGACCCATTCGCCCCCATAGCAGGGCATAGCGGCCCTCCCCGTCTGTCAGTTCCCCGCATTTCTGGAACGGTACAGTACGTCTAAGGAGGATGGTAACTCCCCTTGCATATGTGGAATAGGATGAGAATATGCGGGTTCCAGCCCATTTACTTGCAAAGGTGGCCCGCACTTGTGGCGATAAGTGAGTTTCCTGTAGCATGGCAACATGAACATCTTGTCTGTTCAGATATGCTATCACATCACAACATTTCTTGGCATTGTTAAGCCCACGCACATTCCATGACATGCAGTGCAATTGTATATCAGATCCTAACACCGCCATTGATAATGG
Source organism: Lissotriton vulgaris (assembly GCF_964263255.1). Lineage (NCBI taxonomy): Eukaryota > Metazoa > Chordata > Amphibia > Caudata > Salamandridae > Lissotriton > Lissotriton vulgaris. The sequence continues at coordinate 615,586,102 of NC_141695.1, read as the reverse complement.
GACAGTGGTACATCTCCCTCTGCGCGCAGGGAGTTAGCAACGGTCAATTCGCTCAAACTAGTTAATGCGATATAGCATGATGTGGCCCAAAATATCATTCGACGTGTAAGCCTTACCCCCCCAGAAAGAACCCCCACCCTCCCACTACAGCATCCCAATCATGCCTGCAGCCATCCATTCCCCCCCTCCGCTCCCCCCCCCCTCCCACCCCCACTCCCTGACTTCAACAAGTTAAGAGTTAACATGGGGTACGCCCGACAGGGTAACAACATCAAGGGCGCACAGTCACTTTGCCCGCCTATGGCCTCCGACACTGTACCACCCTCGATGGAGGCCAGGGCTGGGAAAGTGGACCTTGGGATACATTACCACAGGAGTGATGAGTCAATGCAGTTCCGCAGTATATGTGCAGCATCCCCGGAGCTCGCAGGACAATGAGAGAGAACAACAATGCTGAGCAACAAGAAATCCAGCCCAGTTAAGTACACATAGTCAGTGTTCATTCCCTGCTGCGGACGGATCTTCATCTCCCTGGTCCGCCTCGGCATTTCGGTCACCTCCTCTAGCCCTGCGGAGTGTTTTTAAATAGTCTACAGCTTTTTGGGGGTTCGTGAAAAAGTGTTGCTTCCCCTGATGTGTAATTCGTAGCTTTGCCGGGTAGAGTAGAGCATAGTCCAGTTGAGCTTCGCGTAGTTTCTTTTTCACAGGGATGAATTTGCGCCTTTCCTCCTGAACCATTGGAGTGAAATCTGGATAGATGGAGAAAGTAATGCCATCGTATTGAAGGGTCCGTTGGGTACGAGCAGCTCTCAGCGCAGCATCCCGGTCGCGGTAATTCAGCAGTTTAGCAATGATTGGTCTAGGCGGAAGGCCAGGTTTAGGGACTGGTGCCAGCGATCGATGCGCCCGCTCAATGAGAGGTGAAAAAGCGTCCTCACCTATAGACCCCTTAAGAAGCTTCTCAACATAAAGTTCCATTCTGCCCGTGTTTGTGGACTCCGGAACGCCTGTGACGCGAATGTTGTTACGCCGACTACGGGCTTCCAAATCCTTGTTCTTCGCCGCTATGACCCTGAGCAGATTGTCCATTCGGGCCAATTGCGTGGTATGAGTGGAAGTGATGTCATCTGTATCAGATATCCGCTGTTCAGTGGCCATGATCCGTTCCTCGTGGCGGTCCACCTTATGAACCAGGGCATCGAGTCTGGCGGTCATGCCGTCCACTTTTTCCACTACAGTGGGGAAGCCCTGCCGCATTTCTTGGAACAGGTGGTGCAGATCAAGCTCCTTAGCAGGAGAGGAAACAGTGGGCGTGGCAGCGGCGCTTGAGCCGGGGTCAGCAGGGACTGTTTTCGTTGTCTTTTTAGCGCCATCAAAGCTAATTTTTGTTTGGCGGTTTTCGGGGCGCACCATCCTGGCCTCCGAGCTTGGTGTTTTCGCCCACCGGCTCAGCCCCCTCCGGGTCCGGTCAGGGAATATTCCGATATTAGCAGCAGGAGTACCTCACCTCAGGAAGCTTTCCACTGGGGTGCCCAGCGTCGGTCAGTGAGGGCTGTGAAGCACGCGGGTCCTGTTGTAAGTAGGAGCTAGGGGGCACAGGTCAACAGCCTCCATCAGCGCCAACGCAGCATCTGTGGTATATAGGCGATGGCAAGCATGGGCAATGCTGCTATGCCTTGAAAATCCTCTGGTCAGGTAGCTCCGAAGTCGGCGCCGCTCGCAGAGGTGAAAGTGCGACCCACAGGATCGCGACGGGAAGAAAGGCCGGCAGCAATATGGACCCTGTTGGAGCCAGGTCCAAGTACGATATGCCACGGTTGTAGGCGCCGAGAAGCGGTGCAATCGCTAGAGCACAGGGACCGCAGTAGAGATCCGGAGGCAGGCAGGGATGCAGGCAGACACGAGGCCCGCCCCGGCAGCACAGTGAGGGCGTGGGGGCCCCCGTCTCCCCTTGGTCGTTGGTCACCAGCAAATGGTTGTGACGACGGTGGCCATCCCTGGGGTAGAGCTTCACCAACCTTATGTAGCGCCTTGGTAGTGGCCTCCCGCAGTCGTCAGCAACACGCTGTCTCTCCCCAGCTGCACAGCCGTCCGGTGCAAACAGGGGTGAAATCTCTAAGTGCGGGCAAGAAAAAAACTCCAAGCTTTCACTCGTAGTAGGGGGCAGGAGGCAGATGAATAAGCTCTCAGCACACGTTGGTTCAAGGAGCCCGGGCAGGCGCCGCACGAATGCCGAGTACACAGGCGCGGGCCGGGCCTACCACCTCATGGCAAGCCCCGACCTTGCGTGGCCCCTCGCAGCCGACTCTCTCAACCCGCGGCCTCCAGGGTCACCACCGGTCAAACTTCAATCGGCGATAACTCCGGCTCCAACGTCGTCGGCAGTCCAGGTTTTCGGTCGAGTGTAGGGGACGACTCTCCGCATCGGATGACAGGTGAAGCAGCAATTTTTGTCACCTGTGGCAGAGGATAATTATAGGATAAGTGGCCAAGGTGTGGGAGCTGCTACGTTAGGCAGCCATTCCGCGTGTGCGCCCTCTAGCGCCCTTTGGCACAGTGATTTAAATGTAATCCTTTTCGCTATGGGGAGCCAGTGTAGAGATTTCAGGTGATGAGACATGCGTTCAGATCTGGGAATGTTTAGTAGCAGCCTAGCTGCTGAATTTTGCAGGTGTTGCAGTTTCGCCAAATGCTGGGTCTGCATACCGGCAAACAAGGCATTCCCATAGTCCAGTCTCGATAAGGCTAATGTGGTAACCACTGGTTTCCTTGAATCCAGAGGGATATAGGGTATTAATTTCCTAATCATTTTCAGTGTGTACCACAATGTTGATGATAGTTTATTGACTTGGGCTTCGAAAGTAAGTTTGTTGTCTATCAGCATCCCCAAATTTTTTACTTTCTCGACTTGCGAGGGGCAATTACTAAGGTTGGAGGGCCACCAATTTGGAGACCAAATTTCAGTGTTACTCCCTAGTATCATGACTTCACTTTTGTCTCCGTTAAGTTTAAGACCATTTCTTTCCATCCAGTGGCTAACCTGCTTCATACAATTTCTGAACCTATCAGCTGTGCCTAAAGTGTCTTTGGAAATTGTGACCACGATTTGTGTGTCATCGGCGTATGATACTGGAAGGAATCCACATTCCCTAATAACTTCTGCTAATGGTGAGACATATAGGTTAAATAGTGTCGGGCTCAGTGAGGACCCTTTGCCGGACCCCACATGGGGAGTTGAAAGGTTTGGATTTAGCATTCCCCGTCTCCACCGTGAAAGACCGGTCACTAAGAAATGACGCCAACAAAGTTCTTGCATCTCTATGGATCCCCACTGCTGTCAGCCGGTCCAGGAGTGTGCCATGGTTTACCGTATCGAAGGCTGCCGAAAGATCTATCCTTGAAAATTCTTTGTGGGCCTCTGAATAAAAGGAATAAACTCTAGTCTGGGGATACTGCCTACGCCATATGTCTGTGAGTGTTAATGTATCTGCAAACTGTTTGAGCGGCATCTCCTTGGGATCTCCCGTTGGGACAGTCGTACGGTCACTTGTGGGGTCCATCACTTTATTACAATCGGCTGACAGCCTATATAGAAGCATGTGGAGTACTTGATCCCTCTCAGTCCGGCTTTCGGGCCGCCCACAGTACAGAGACGGCTGTTGTGGAGATTGCGGATAACATCAGACTCGCAGTGGATAGGGGCGAACCAGCCATTCTCATCCTCCTCGACCTCTCCGCGGCATTTGACACCATCTCCCACGTTATCTTGAAACATCGGCTGTGGGAGATAGGTGTCAGAGGAGGGGCCCTGGGCTGGATTGAGGACTACCTCACAGGCCGCCTCACCCCCGTCCGAGTCGACACTTTGGTCTCCGGCAGTCGTCCTGTAACTGTGGGGGTACCCTAGGGGTCGATTCTGAGCCCGCTGCTCTTCAACCTGTACTTGACACCCTTGGCTAAAATCATTAACTCCTATGGTTTTGAAACTGTGTCATATGCCGATGACACCCAGCTGCTGATCACGTGCGGTGTAGACCCCGCTGACACCTGCGCACGCTTTAAAAACTGTATGGTTGAGATCAGCAGCTGGATGAGGTTGAACAAACTCCAACTGAACACGGGCAAGACAGAAATTATCGTGTTCGGGAAGGCAGAGAGGTGCTGGACACAGGAGTGGTGGCCCGCTGAATTTGGAGTATGCCCGGACCCCAAGCTGGCGGTCCGTAACATAGGAATTATAATAGACAGCACTCTGTCAATGAAAAATCATGTCGCCAAGGTGACTGGCACTTGCTACGGCATACTGCGCAGCCTCAGAAAGATCTTCAGATGGCTTCCCATTGAAGCCAGAAAACCTTTGGTCCAGGGCCTCATCATTAGCCATCTCGATTATGGCATTGCCATGTACTATGGTCTGAATGAGGACCTACTGGCAAAGCTGCAGACTCTGCAGAACGCCGCGGCTAGACTAGTGCTGGACCTGCCTCCCAGAACTGCTTCATCGCCATGTCTGAAAAAATTGCACTGGCTCCCCATTCGGCAAAGAAGCCAATTCAAGATCCTGTGCTTAACTCATAATTTTCTGTACAACAAAGGACGTCGGTATCTCCCAAAAAACTCAACTGGTATGCCCCTAAGAGGTCCCTAAGGTCCAGTAATAAGTCTCTATTGACACAACCCCGTGCGCGCACCTCTAGGTACGGGCAGCACTCATTCTCTTACCTTGCCCTGTTACTCTGGAACAAACTGCCCCCTCATCTTCTTTCCATTGTAGAGCACCAGCCTTTCCGTAAAGCCTTGAAAACCTGGCTCTTCCCTAAGTAATGGCCCCCTTTCGCTAGCCGTCTCTATCTTTTCCTTGACATTGCCGCCACCATCTGGTTTCCTATGCTGCAAGTGCCTTGAGACCTTACGGTTAAAAGTTGCGCTATATAAAAATCTTTGACATGACATTATAGTCCCCCCTAATAATGTATGTCGGAGCCCGCCTCTAGTAAAATTGCTGCAAGCTTCTCCATTGTTTGCTTTTGGAGCTTGGGTGGTGCGTATACACTAATAAAGGCGATGTATCTTCTGTTCCACACTCCTTTGATCGCTACATATGTACCGTTGGGATCTGTCCAAGTGCCTTCTAGTCAGAAGGGTGGGTTTTTCCTGATGAGTATTGCCACACCCCTTGCCCCGGTGGAGAATACAAACATTTCCAGCTATCGCAACAAGAATTTTAGATTTTATTAAGGACACGGAGGCGAGGATTATGCTGTCCCAATTTCTTAACTGAACTCACAGCAGCCAATACAAGTAAAACTACACAATGAAAAAACATCATATCCCATGAGGCTTTGAACCACACCTCCTCATTACAGCCAATAGCAACATCTCAAAGTATACAAAATATAGAGGCACCATCCTGGCTTCCTCTTTCTTTGCGAAAAACCAGTGCATAAGTACGAACCAAAAAACAAAGTCCCAACTCTCAACGGAGAGGCAAACAGTTCTATTCCATTCTCAACGGAGAATATAATCCACACGTCCTGAGGTCACCAGCTTCTCACACGAGGGTGATCCATCTCCATCCAGAGTAGCTATTCAGTTCTTGTTAGAATCATTTCCTAAAAATAGAAGCAAGGTTGAGAAGGGGAACCCACAAATCTGATTCTCATAGGGTGGGCACTTAATACTGTTATGAACATAACCATCAAACAACTTAACAGTTGAAATAAACTTTCCCAACGGGTGGGATAATCCTCGCCTCCGTGTCCTTAATAGAATACAAAATTCTTGTTGCGATAGCTGGAATATTTTGTATTCTATAGCAGGACCGGAGGCTTCTGATTATGCTGGTTCAAAGCGCATCAATATCAACAGAAGAAACATGAGATATAGGCTTGTAATAAAAAACTTTAAACATAGAATCTGTAGACCAGTCAGCTGCCTTCAGGATATCTTCTAAACGAGATCCCAAAATGTAAGCCTTGGAGGCCATAGCTCCTCTCGCAGAATGGTCACCATATACTGAGATATCAATACCTGATTCTGACATTACCCATCTGACCCACCTAGCTAAGGTGGCAGCAGAGAATCCGGTTTGAAAGGCATTTGAATTGATATTAACAACTGACCCAACGGATCAGACCTATGTGCAAGAGTGCGGTCCTCATAACATTTCAAACATTGCAAAACACATTTATTATTATGAGGCGAAGAAGAATACCCCAGCGAACGTGACATCGTTTTTGTCAGTCTTATGATTACAAAAGAAACACCCTGTGGAGAAAACATTCTGCCTGCTAGATCCAAAGCTCGTACATCAGACATTCTGCGACAGGAGATTAGACATAGCAACATGGTGAGCTTGGCAGATAACTGTTTCAAGGAAAGGTCTGTATTATTCGGCCAAGATTCAAGTAGGGAGAGGACCTTAGAAACATCCCATAGGGTTGAATACCTGGGACGAGTGGGATTAGCCACCCTGACACCTTTAAGCAATTTACATACCAGGGGATGCATCCCCACAGGTTTGCCATCAATATGATCGTGGCCTGCTGAGATTGCGGACCTGAAGTTGTTAACCGATTTGTAGGCAAGGCCTGATTCTGCACACTCAGAAAGGAAGTTTAAAATCTCAGTCACATCTGATCCCACGGGATCCACCTGCTGTTGAAGGCACCAACCCACCCATCTCTTCCAGGAAGCTGAATATCGCTTTCGGGTGGATGGAGCCCAAGCCTGTTGTATGAAGCCGGCAGCTGCCTGCGAAAGGCCTGTAATGCTCTCATGTCTCCTGAGAGTGTCCACACCATCAGAGTTGCTTAGTTCTGCAGGACCAGCGGGTGACAAGCCACCCTGGGTCCTGGAGAAGCGTCGGGAATATCAGAAGTTGAAACAGAAGATCCATAGACAACTCCAAGAGTGTGGGAAACCACGACTGAGTCTTCCTCAAAGGTGTCACCAACACTATTGAGGCCGTCTGTTGATGGAATAAAGGCCGCCACTCTCGGGATCAAGGCAAACTGAGGAAACGCATAGTTCTCTGCTGCCCCCCAATGGTAAAGAAACGCATCCGTGTCTCCAACTGAAGAACAAAGGGAGGTGATCAGTGAGGTGAGAGGCAAATAGAGCTATCCTGCAGGGGCCTTGCATACTCATGATCTGCACAAACATGGTGGGGTTAAGCCTCCAGTCGCTATAGTCCCTGAGGAACCTGGAGTTCCCATCCACTACATGATTGAGTTTTCCCGGAAGGTATTCTGCTATGACGGTCATTTTGTGTTCCAGGCAGAAGTGCCAGAACTCCTTCACTATGTTGACAAACATACGGGACTTTGTGCCCCCCTAGGCGATTGATATATCTCACAGCTGACACATTGTCCATCCGGAGGAGGATGCAACAATTGCTCTTCAGAGGAGATATTGACCTGATCGCAAATTAACCGGCTAAAAGTTTGAGGCAGTTGATGTACAACTTTATCGTCTGCGGACCAACGTCCACCTGTGGCAAAGTCTCCACATCGAGCGCCCCAGCCCCATCGGCTGGCGTTAGACTCGACAATCACGCCAAAGATCGCTTGACCGTTCCAGGCTGTCATCTGTTCCAGCCACCAACAAAACTCTTCTCAAGCGCCTGGGGACAAGGGAATGAGATGGTCGTAATGGAATTTCTTCTGAATGTAATAAATCTTGAGTCGCTGAAGGGCCCGTAATGCAGGGGGCCTGGAAAAATGGCTTAGATAGAGGATACCAACCGGTCCACTATTGTTGCCAGAACTCTCAAATAAATCATCTGTTTGGACAGAGTGAACTTGATTTCCCTCCTGATAGATCTGATCTTGTTCAAAGTTAGGAGAAGTCTGGCAGAAACTGAATTTATTAGAAAGTCCAGGAATTCTATCTGTTGACTCGGGATCATCATTGACTTCTTGATTTTTATGATGAAGCCCAGATCCTGTAATAGGGACATTGTCTACTCTAAGTGAATAAGAAAAGTCTGATCTTGCGCCAGGATTAAAATATCGTCCAGGTAAACAATAAGGCGCACTCCCATTTCCCAAAGGCGGGAAACTACTGGTCTCAGGAGTTTGGTGAAAACCCACAGTGCTGATGACAGGCCAAAGGGGAGAGTGCGATAGCGGTACCACTGCCCCTTACATTGAAAATGCAAGAATTTGTTATGTGAGGGGCAAACTGGTACCGTGAGATAGGCATCCTTCAGGTCCAGCTGGACCATCCAGTCCCTCTCCAGCAGGAGATCTCTCAGAAGATGGATACCCTCCATCTTGAGATGCCTGTAAACTACATAAGGGTTGAAATCTCTTAAATTTAAGACTAATCGCTGACCTCCTCCCTTCTTTTGAACCAAAAAGATGTTGCCGCAAAATCCTCCGGGGATGAAGGGTCCTACGGCAATAGCCCGATTGGCCAAAAGCTCTTGCAGTTCGGAGTCTATAAACATCTGTTCTTGAAGCGAAAAAAGGAGAGGACGAGGGGGAGTCACCTGACGGGGAATCCAGAAGTTCTATCGGATAACCCTGAACAGTCTGAAGGATCCACACATCTGTGGTGAGACTTGTCCAATTAACAACAAAATGCAACAACCTGCCCCTTAGGGGAATCGACGGGCACACAGGACTTACCAGAAGACTGAGGGTTGAAGTTTTTGTATCCACGGTTAACACCTCTGTTGAAGCTACCCTTGTAGCCACGAGACCTGGAGGGGTAGAAGCCGGCCTGCCCTGGCTCCTGGGTGTAACCTCTGCGTCTGGGAGCGAAGCCTCTCTGAGGACCTGGGTTGGTGTAGCGGCCGGTCGAGCATCCTCTGCCACGGCCGGCCCTACCAGAGACATGATGGAACACTCTCTTAAGGGAGGATTGTGATTTATCGAGGGAGGCGAAGGTGCTAATAAATTTTGCAATGTCCTTTACAAACTTTTCACCAAAAAGTTGTCCTTCCGCCAAAGGGCCCCTGTTCAGATGAGGCCAACTCCACCAATTGAGGATCAATTCTTAGCAATACAGACTTGCGCTGTTCGGAGGCCAAGGCGCAGTTAGCGTTTCTCAACATACAAATCGTCCTTTGCGCCCAACCAACCAGGGTGAATAGTCGCCCCTGTCTCCTGTGCCTGAAGGGCTTACTCAAGAATTTTGGGTAGAGGGCCTGAAAGGTCAAGAACCTTATCTTGAGAAGCCCCGAGGGTGCGGTCGATCCCCTTCTTAGGGTCTTTTTTGTACTTTTTTAAGAAGGTGGTCATAGAGTGTCTATGTCTGGAGTGAGCGCCACCTTGTGAGCTAAGTCTGGATGGGGCATTCCGATTTTAGACAAGCCCTAACTTCCTTATCACAAACCCTATGTAAGTGAGTTTGCATGTAGTCTGCCACTGCAGGGGGAGGGATCCAGTCAGCCGACCGAGGGGTCAAACATGTAGGGAGAAGGTTGGACCGGAGAGCAAGAGTGTTTACGCTTCTTAGCGCACTTGCAAGGTCTAGACTCTTGGGATGAGTCCGTGTCTGTATCTGTTGTGGTATCAGGAATCTGAATAGGGGAAGAGCGTGGAGGGGGAAGGGTTGGGGCGCCATCTTGGGCCCGCTTCTTGGACTTGCAGAGCTTCGAATATGTATGTAACTCGACCGATTATTTGTGTGGTGTGGTGTCACGTACTGTGTTTTTAAACACGGCTGGCATCCTACCAGTCACCTGACCTGAGCGCACTGCTGGCGATATAGCTGTAGTCGCGCTTTTTCCTCCACGCTATTCAATCTAACAAAGCGGCCGCCATCTGGGCAGGCGTGCGCGCTGACCACGCCCCCGGTGAGGCCACACCCACTCTTTTCAGGGATAAATGTGCACATACAGGAAGCGCAGCGGACGAGCGCAGCGGGAGCGCCGTTTGCGCGCCTAAGGCAAGCCCGTCTGCGCCCGTCATCGCCAAGACATCGCCTCTCGCCAGTCCCCCTGCACAAAATCCCCCACTTCGAATCAGCTACGACAGAGACCATCTCCATGCACTAAATGACAAAACTAGATGCAACATGCTCGAAGGTCGCCTCGGACAAACTACACTTCACTGTGAGTCCTGCAATTTTGCTACGCCCCTGCCCAGCCTGGTAAGTGGTACAGCAGCGATACCTAAGCTGCCTTCCCTCCGGGTTCTGCAACTGAATGTCAGATCTCTCGTAAAGCACCATGCGGAAGTTAACACTCTCATTACGGACGAAAACCCAGATATTCTGTTCATATGTGAAACCTGGCTCCATAACGACCAAACCAGTATTCTAAACCTCACGCTGCCTGACGGTTTCTCCATGAAACTGGTTAACAGAGACTCTAGAGGCGGTGGAATAGCCGTTGTATACCGAACAACATACAACTGCTCCTTCACTAAAGAAGAAATCTGGGGCTGCGAATGCGCACGCTTCAAGATCGCCACTTGCCCGCAATTCAATCTCTCTGGCCTTTACATTTATCGGCCTCCAGGCCCCTCCGCCAGATTTATTGAGGAACTCTTGGAACTTGCTCACACTTTGGCAGTCTCTTCCCCCAACTTCACCATCTTGGGTGATCTCAATCTCCACTTCGACTCCACCACTGACTCCACTATCAAAAACCTGCTAGCCGACATTACGGCCTTGCAGCTAAACTCCCTGGTTCACTCCCCCACCCACATTGCTGGGCACACACTAGACCCCGTTTTCTCTAATTTATCGGATGTCACGGCTGATCCCCCCGAACCCATGGGCTGGACTGATCACTTCCTTGTCAAATTAACCATTATGGCAAAAAAACCGCCCCCCAAAGTCGCGGCCAACTCCAGCCACAAACGACCATGGCACAAACTCATCTCCGGAGACCTCATCAACCATCTAGGAGAATTCCACCTCCCCGATGAGAATGGGGATATCAATACAGTATACGCCGCCTTCCACGAATGGATAGTCACAGGGCTTGACGCCTTAATTCCGCCCAAATGGACTAAAACCCGCAGTTCCCCCTCTAACCCATGGTACAATGACTCACTCAAATTACTACGGAAAGAGTGCAAAAAAGCCGAACGGGAGTGGAGGAAAAACTACTTAGACACTAATAAAACCCTCTACCTATCCAAACTTCGCACCTACCACAAGGCGATTCGCACTACTCGAGCCTCCTTCTACGCAAAGGAAATCGAGCGCAGCTCCAATCCCACCAAAACCATCTTTAACTTAGTCCAAAATCTTCAGAAAACCCCCAATCCAAGCTCTTGCATTACCTCCCTGCAACAATGCGAGGACCTTGCCACCTTTTTCATTGATAAGGTGAGGAAGATCTACGCGTCCTTTCCACAAGACGATGCTACGCCCACAAATACCCCCCATTCGGCGGCAGAGACATCAAAACTGCTAAGAATACCTGACATATCCATCGACGACCTTTCTAAACTATGTAGACAGGTCAAGTCTGGTTCCCCAGCAGACCCCATGCGACCGTCCAATTTCTTGGAATCACTTGACTTCTTCCTCCCCCCGCTTGCCAAAATACTCAATCTCTCCTTTTCCTCAGCGGTGGTCCCCACCTGCTGGAAATCTGCTTGGGTGTCACCCATCATCAAAAAGCCCACATTGGACCCCAAGAAACTCGAAAATTTCCGGCCTATTTCACTGCTCCCCTGGACGTCAAAACTGGCCGAGGCTCATGTCAACAAAATACTATCCCACCACATGCAGCAAAACCATGTCCTGGACCCTTCCCAAAACGGCTTCAGACCAGGTCACAGCACTGAGTCGGCTCTGCTAACCACTACGGAGCACCTTCGAGGTATCCTAGACGCCGGTCAAAGTGCCGCGTTGATCCTGTTGGATCTCAGCGCGGCCTTTGACACGGTCTCACACAACATCTTGCTGAAACGACTTGAGGCCATTGGGATTGGCGAATTAGCCCTTGAATGGTTCCAGTCTTTCTTAAAAGACAGGTCCTTTCAAGTTTCAGCCCCACCCTACATCTCTCAACCCCATTCCATCGGACAAGGGGTCCCCCAGGGGTCGGCGCTTAGCCCATCCCTTTTTAATTTATACGTCCAGCCTCTCGCAGTGGTGGCAAAAGAGTGGGACCTTACGCTGGTGTCGTACGCTGACGACACACAGCTGGTCATCACACTCTCAGAAGGTCCATCACCCTCGGCAACTAAATTCAGAGATGGCCTCGCAGCAGTCGCACAGTGGATGACACTCAACTGCTTGCAGCTAAATGCCGGGAAAACGGAGGTCCTCCTCCTGGGAAAAAACCCCACCCTCTGGAATAATCATTGGTGGCCCTCTGTGCTTGGCCCCACCCCTGTGCCTAAAGATGTCGTCAAAAACCTAGGTGTCTGGCTCGACCCCTCACTTAACTTTCAGTCCCACACGAAGAAAGTGGCAGCCACGTGTGTGGGTCTCATGAGGAGCCTCAACCCCATACTTGGATTCTTTGACTCTAAAACCCGCCAACTCATTATACAATCTATGATTCTTGCCCGGCTGGACTATGCCAATGTCTTACTCTTGGGGGCTAACAAAGCTGAACTTGCAAGGCTGCAACGTATCCAGAACTCGGCCGCCAGAGCAGTGGTTGGTCTCCCACGTAGGTGTTCTGCCAGAGCCACCATCCGCAATTTGCACTGGCTGCCAATTGAATCTCGGATCCATTTTAAAACCCTGACCATGGCATTTAAAATCCTCAACGCTGATTGTCCTGAACTCTTGCGCCCGCTTCTGGTCCCATACACTCCCCAGCGCAATTTGCGCTCACTGGGACAACACCTCGTGATGGTCCCCCGAACTAAGCTCTGTAGAAAGGGTGGACGTTCCTTCAAAGTCTTAGGGGCGAAGCTGTGGAACTCCCTTCCTCCACACATCCGTACCCAAACCAATCTGATTGCTTTCCGAAAGGAACTCAAAACCCATCTCTTCTCTGTCATCTAATTCCTCTGTTGGCTCCCCCCCTCCACTCAGGTACTGGTTAGGTTAGCGCCGGGACGCTCCGTTGCTGGGGCAGCTGTTTGCGCTTTAACAAATAAATAACATAACAAATAAATAACATAACATACATGAGACCAGGGGAGACCCGGGGGTTCTGAAGGAGGAAGAGGGGCTGGGATCTAGGACGACCCCGTGGGAGGATGGGTTGGGGCAGGGGGAACTAGAAGTTCTGTAGTAGGGGATCTCTGTGTATAGTCATAATCTAGTGAATAGTCCCGCCCATGTGTGCGGACCCCGGAGCAATCAAAAATAATCTCTTAAGCTGTCAAAACATGCAGACCTGTATAGACACCTAAGAGAGAATTTAAAGACAGATAATGCAGCCTATATCCACAGGCTACACTGTCCAATACTTCAACTGGAAATTCCACCAAAAACCACAACAGCACAGCCTGTCCAGGGTTTTCCACAGAGAAAAACCTTGCTTTTAACAGCAAAACCCTCTGGAATGATAGAGAGGAAGGAGTGGACAGACAAGCCCCATAGGCTGCCATTATGTGGCTCAAAACAGGATACTGTGCCTTTAAGAGAACTTTCCAGAAGCCTCACAGTATCCCAGAATGCAGTGCAGGTCCCTTTCACCTTCAGTTCTTGTTTCCGGCTCCTGCTAGCAGGACCCTGGAGCATTAGCTCTTCTTTTCTGAGCTTTTTCTATACTATTTTTGTGATATTTTTGGATTTTTGTAGCTTCACTCGACGTCTTTGGCCTTTATCTGCATTCTGCTGTGGTTTTTTGGCAAAATTTCTGCAGTCTTCTTGTCTTTAGACTATTTCTAGTCTGACGTGTGCTTTGTCTGCAGCTGAACTGAAGGCCAAAGCTGAAGCTCACAGGGTTTGTACTCTGTGCTTGCCTGTGTCTTTGGACACCTGTCTTCTCTGTACCTTCCTTTCTGGGGGGCTTCGGCTTCCAGGTTTCAGACAGAGGAGTTTGAAGGCATCTTCAGCCTCTGGGTGAGGTGAGGGTAGGTCCTCTACCTAGTCCCATGCTGTAATCTCTGGGGTTGTCCCCAGTAAGGGCACGTCTGAGCTATGACGCGGTTCCAGTCGGCGTTGGGGCCGTCGTGGAGTGCCTGGACGTCGACGTCGTGGAGTGCCTGGACGTCGACGTCATGGAGTGCCTGGACGTCGACGTCATGGAGTGCCTGGACGTCGACGTCATGGAGTGCCTGGACGTCGACGTCATGGAGTGCCTGGACGTCGACGTCATGGAGTGCCTGGACGTCGACGTCATGGAGTGCCTGGACGTCGACGTCATGGAGTGCCTCGACGTCGACGTCATGGAGTGCCTCGACGTCGACGTCATGGAGTGCGTCGACGTCATGGAGTGCGTCGACGTCATGGAGTGCGTCGACGTCATGGAGTGCGTCGACGTCATGGAGTGCGTCGACGTCATGGAGTGCTTCGACGTCATGGAGTGCTTCGACGTCGACGTCATGGAGTGCTTCGACGTCGACGTCATGGAGTGCTTCGACGTCGACGTCATGGAGTGCGTCGACGTCATGGAGTGCTTCGACGTCGACGACATGAAGGGCCTCGACGTCATGTAGTGTCTCGACGTCGACGTCATGGAGTGTCTCGACGTCGACGTCATGGAGTGTCTCTATGTCATGGAGTACCTCGACGCATGGTGTACCTCGACGTCATGGGGTTCCCCGACGTCATGGGGTTCCCCGACGTCATGGAGCGGTGATGCTCGACGTCGTGGAGCGGTGATGCTCGACGTCGTGGAGCAGGGATGCTCGACGTCGTGGAGCAGGGATGCTCGACGTCGTGGAGCAGGGATGCTCGACGTCGTGGAGCAGGGATGCTCGACGTCGTGGAGCAGGGATGCTCGACGTCGTGGAGCAGGGATGCTCGACGTCGTGGAGCAGGGATGCTCGACGTCAGGGGGCAGGGATGCTCGACGTCATGGGACAGTGAGGCTAGACGTCATGGAGCAGTGATGCTCCTTTTGGGGCATTGGTCACTTGGGCTCTGCCCTCTTCCGTTGGGTCAGGACGTCACCGTTAGGGATGGCTCGGCTTCTCCGTGTTTGACACCTAGTGACATTTTGACGTCTGAGTGTTGGTTGTCGTAGAGACAGTCACTGTCTTAGTGATGGTGACGTCGTAGTGAGGTCGACGTCATGGGTTACAGCCGCAGAATAATACAGGCTCCTGACGCCTGGGTCTTGTTCCAGGCCTCGCTCCTTGGTGAGCCTCTCTTCGTAGGAGGGAACTTTGTGTTCCCGGCACCTTCCACTCACGACGCAGAGCAGTTGATCAGCGTCGAGGAACCCTTCTGATGGGGAGTTTGTGGTTACTCACCACGTGTAAGCGAGGGACGTTGGTCCTTTTGCTTAGTTTTGAGTACTTGCATACCTGCACATCTGCTAGGTCACCTCCTGCTCAACCGCTACTGGTGAGACCACCGGGGATGTTTCAGAATCCTCTCGGTTCCCTCTCCCGCCCACCACTGCAGGGGCCTTTGGCCCCTCAGTCTGCGAACCTCCGTGCCTTGATACCAGGGATGCGTCTTCCATGAGTACGGGGAGTCTCTCTCCGACTCTTTACTGGTTGGCGGGACTTAACTTTCGTCCACTACCACCTGACAGGAGGTTCTGGCTCCGACCGTGCTCCTGACTTGGTAGCAGGGGTGGCGGCATGTAGACCTCGTGCTGTGGCCTGCTGTTGTTGGACCGTTGTTGTGAGATCCCTCTGTGGGGGTCTTTTTCTTCACCGATTTGTGGTTCCTCTGCAGAGAGACAGGAGGGAAGCCTTACAAGAGGTGGTCTAATGGGCCTGATAGTTTCGGATCTAGGCATCGGTGTCGAAGCGGAGTTTTTCTCTCCTGCCGACCCCCAGGTATTGTGGGTTTGTCCTACGTTGCCATACTTTTCTTCGCCTGACGTCTCTGCAGCCTGCGGCTCAGCAGTGTGCTTCTACTCTCCCGTTTTTTGGGCAACCCTTGGGCTGCCATGAGAGTAGTGAGTGGCTCGCATGAAGTCTGAATCGGAGACTTTTGGACGGCTGTAGGTTTGGGGCATGGAGAACGGCTTGAGGCCTTCTGCCCTTTCCAGCTGCGTTTTTTCCTCCCAGGATTTGCCGTTGGTCCCGGGCCGTCATTTAATGCTTTACAAGTATATTGCAAAACAACAAGTGATGGACCGAATGTGGATCAATGTCACACATTCCCCCAGTCAAAAGATCTGGGCCAAAATCCATCGTTTTTTTGCACTCCACACCACCCTGGGTTAGACAATGGCGATATGCAAATCAGCTCTGACCCTGTTGCCCCATGGGAACAGTCCAGTCCGAACTACAAAAGCCATGTCCTTCCCAGAACGGAATCAAGCATCCGAGGACCGGACCGGTTTCGAGGTAACACCTC
This sequence comes from Lissotriton vulgaris, assembly GCF_964263255.1. Lineage (NCBI taxonomy): Eukaryota > Metazoa > Chordata > Amphibia > Caudata > Salamandridae > Lissotriton > Lissotriton vulgaris. The sequence goes on along the minus strand of NC_141695.1, from coordinate 615,569,746 downwards.
TCATCAGCCCGGCTAGCTTGACTCCAAGTGGTGTGGAGTGCCTGGGACCCACGTCTGGGCATCCCCAGCGCACTTAGGGCGGCAATTGCAAAAACAACAAGTGATGGACCGAATGTGGATCAATGTCACACATTCCCCCAGTCAAAAGATCTGGGCCAAAATCCATCGTTTTTTTGCACTCCACACCACCCTGGGTTAGACAATGGCGATATGCAAATCAGCTCTGACCCTGTTGCCCCATGGGAACAGTCCAGTCCGAACTACAAAAGCCATGTAGAGGTGTTACCTCGAAACCGGTCCGGTCCTCGGATGCTTGATTCCGTTCTGGGAAGGACATGGCTTTTGTAGTTCGGACTGGACTGTTCCCATGGGGCACAGGGTCAGAGCTGATTTGCATATCGCCATTGTCTAACCCAGGGTGATGTGGAGTGCAAAAAAACGATGGATTTGGGCCCAGATCTTTGGACTGGGGTGAATGTGTGACATTGATCCACATTCTGTCCATCACCTGTTTTGTTTGCAATTACAAGTATATTGTGCGCATACGCGGGAGAGCTTCTTGCTCCTCGGCGAACAAAGGCCGGCTGGGTCTAAGTCAGTCTTCGGTTCATCTGCCCTCCTCCAGCAATTCCTCCGGTCGGCTCGCGGTTTCAGCTGCGCGAGCTCTAAGCCGAGGCCGATATCCTGTTTAGGACAAGGGCGATAGAGGACGTACCTCTGTCTCAAAGGGGAAGAGGTCTGTACTCCCGGTTCTTTCTGGTTCGCAAGAAGGACAAGAACGAGTTCAGGCCCATTCTGGATTTGCGACAAGCAAACCAGTGGATTCGCAGAAGAGGAATTTCGCATGCTGTCGTTGCATCAGGTTTATACTCAGCTGCAACAGGGAGATTGGCTCGGTGCCATAGATCTACAGGATGCATACTCCCATGTGCTCATTGCACACAAACACAGGAAGTTACTGCGATTCCAAGTCGGCGCCCATCATTATCAGTACACAGTACTGCCGGTCGGGCTGAAGTCTGCGCCCAGACCATTCTCGAAGTGCATGGCAGTGGTAGCTGCACGCCTGAGGAAAAACTAGGTGATTTCTCTAACCGTACCTGGACGATTGGTTGATCAAGGCCTCCTCCTTCTCGGAAGCTCAGGCATGCTTCCAGAGGACGTGCGTTCTCTTGAACGAGCTGGGGTTGCACATCAACATGTCCAAGTCTGTCCACATTCCGGTCCAGTGCATACAGTACTTGGGAGCCTCCGTCAATACGCTGTCGGCAAGCGTGTCTCCTTCGGAGGAGAGACAATTATCTCTCCTTAGGAAGGCTCAGGCTCTTGTGACCGCCCCATCTACAACAGTGAAGACTGTGTCTTCTCTACTGGGGTCGATGGCCTCTTGTATATTCCTCACGCCACACGCACGGCTGCTCATGAGACCTTTGCAGGAGTGCTTGGAGGATCAGTGGGATTAGAGGAAAGGATCCTTGGGCAACAAGATACGACTGTCTCGGCGTGCTCTTCAGTCTCTGAAGTGGTAGTGTTCAACGGAGAATCTCCTAAGAGGGGCTCCCTTTCACAAGGACATTTCCACACAGACTGTCGTGACGGATGCGTCTCCCCACGGCTGGGGGGCGCTTTCCGGAGACTTGCAGATACAAGGAACGTGGTCCCCGATGGAGTCCACGTATCACATAATTTTATGGGAACTCAGAGCTGTTCCCTTGGCGTTGAAGGCGTTTCTTCCGTCCTTCCAGACCAACTCTCTGCTTGTACAGACAGACAATTTGACCACAATGTATTACCTCAACAAGCAGGGGGGGCTCGAGATCGCGCACTCTGTCGCAGCAGGCGCGGGCGTTCTGGCGACTGACTCTAACGGCTACCCATCTGCCAGGTGTGCAGAATGTTCAGACAGACGTGCTGAGCAGACTGATTCAGGAAAGCCACGAATGGGTCATAAACGACGAAGTACTAGGAGAAGTCTTCGGCGAATGCTGAGACTTCGCCTCCAGGTACTGCCTGTGGGGAAGCTGGGGAATGCGTTCTGGATTAACTGGTCGAACAGCTTTCTGTACGCTTTTCCACCCTTTCCCTTGATTCCGGCGGTGTTCATCAAGCTGTCCCAGTCCAGGGCGCGGATGATCCTGTTTGCCCCGGAATGGCCCAGACAGTGGTGGTTCACGGACCTGCTTCACCGGTCTTTCCGTCCTCTCATACGGAGGCCTTGCAGGCCGGACCTTCTCGCAAAGTTCAGGGGGCAGACGTTGCACCCCAACCTCTCGTCTTTGAGTTTGGCTGCATGGCTCCTGAGATAGTGTGATATGGCCATTTGAATCTACCAGAAGTTTGTATGGACATACTGAAGGAGGCTTAGCATCCTTCCACTAGGACTTCTTCTGCTTACTAGTGGAAGAAGTTTTTGCATCTGGTGCAAGTCCAAGGACCATGACCTGTCGACGTGTAAGGAAGATGTTTTCCTTCTGTATCTTCCACGCCTGACGCAGTCGGGCCTTAATGTCTAATACATTACGGTTCATATTGCTGCGCTGACTGCCTACAGGAAATGCCCTTCAGACTTCCTTCTTCCAGATCCCTGTGATCAAAGATTTTTTTTGGAAGGCTGGAAGAAAGCATTCCCTCCTGTCTGGCTTCCTTCGCCTTCATGGGAATTGAATGTGGTGCTGTCCAGATGGATGTAGGAGCCTTTTGAACCTATTCATAGGGCTTCGTTGCAGCATCTGTCCTGGAGGGCGGCGTTCCTCGTGGCCATCACATCGGCCCGCAGGGGAAGTGATATTCAGGCGTTGTGTTGCCAAGGACCTTATACTGTATTCCATGCTGCTGAGGTTGTTACGCATACTCACCCTACATGTCTTCCTAAGGTTATTTCTGGTTTTCATTTCAACCAGACAATCACTTTGCCTACGTTTGTTCAGAATCCGGCATCTCCAGCGGGAAGGTCCCTACATTCCCTGGATGTTAGGAGGGTGTTGGAATTTTATCTGGCTAAAACCAGAGATATTTGTGGTTCAGATCAATTGTTTGTCAATTATGGATCAGTCTGGACCGGTCTTGCTACCTCAAAACAGTCCATCTCTAGGTGGATTGTGTCCTGTACACTATTGTGTTACCAACAGACTAATACGACCTTAGGAGGTAAACCTAAGGCTCATTCCACCAGGGGCAAAGCTGCCACGACTGCTTTGCTGCTTAATGTTCCGATTGCAGAAATCTGCAAGGCCGCCACTTGGAAGACGGTCCATACCTTGGCTAAGCATTACTGTCTGGACACTGATACCAGGGCAGATGCTCAGGTTGGGCAGGCTTCGCTGCGAAATTTGTTCGCACAATAGTGGTGTTATTTCTCGTTTCTCCACCGCCGCTTTGGTGTGGGGATGGGCTTGCCATTCTATTCACTAGATTATGACTATACACAGAGATCCCCTACTACAGAAGGAGTAGTTTCTGTCCTGTAACTCCAGTTCTGTAGTAGGGGTATCTCTGTTCTAGTCATAAGCGCCCGCCCTCCTCCCCGGTGGAGAGAGATATTCATGTAAGGAATGCTACAGGTCTGGCGTGTTATGCCTTCAAAAAGAACTGAAGGTGAAAGGGACCTGCACTGCATTCTGGGATACTGTGAGGCTTCTGGAAAGTTCTCTTAAAGGCACAGTATCCTGTTTAGAGCCACATAATGGCAGCCTATGGGGCTTGTCTGTCCACTCCTTCCTCTCTATCATTCCAGAGGATTTTGCTGTTAAAAGCAAGGTTTTTCTCTGTGGAAAACCCTGGACAGGCTGTGCTGTTGTGGTTTTTGGTGGAATTTCCAGTTGAAGTATTGGACAGTGTAGCCTGTGGATATAGGCTGCATTATCTGTCTTTAAATTCTCTCTTAGGTGTCTATACAGGTCTGCATGTTTTGACAGCTTAAGAGATTATTTTTTATTGCTCCGGGGTCCGCACACATGGGCGGGACTATTCACTAGATTATGACTATAACAGAGATACTCTCGATCAATGGTGAGGGAGGAAGGAATTCGTGATCCGTTCAATTCCCTTGTATAAATATCAACTAATCAAAAGCGGAAGGATCACTTGTCCTGCATTGGAGGATCACTTGTCCTGCATAACATTGGGTATGCGGTCTCGGTACTAGTCCCAATAAAAAAACCCTCATTAACGTGTTGTTTTGTGGTTGTCTCTGAGCGGTATATTTTCGTTCTCCGCTTCTTACACACGATTTTGCAAAATCATGGGGTTTAGTGGTTTTGCAACCTCCACCAGGAGGTAATACCCTTTGCTATAACAGTAGTGACCAGAAATGGTGCTCGTGAAATGGTGAAGTGAATTTAAAAGTCTCTCGGTTCCGGATATAACTTTTTATTCGTTCCGGGGTCTTTTGAGACAGTAAAACTAATGGAGGTGATTGAGGAGCTTGTTATGGCTCTATCACGCAATGATTGTGAAAAAGGTCGACATGTTTCAGCCCTTGTTCGCCAACAGGTCGGGTGGGCTTTCTTCAGGACCAGGGTGAGGTGAAAAGGTGAAGGATACTCCTAAGAATTACTCGGTGTATCTCATTTCAGAACGTCATTCATTAATGTTCTGACAAGGTCCTTTATTGGTACCTATGAAAAAAGGATGTATAGAAAGTGATAGCTAAAATGAAACAAAGGGAAGGGATATGGGAAAACTATAACATTATTTACAATGACATACACTATCCAGTGTGGTAGGGTATGATCGATTTTGTACTCGCTCTCCAACCCCTGCACAGTGGGTCAGGTCAACTCTCTCGGTAACTTAGGCAAACTGAATAAAACCACTAAACCCCATGATTTTGCAAAAACGTGTGTAAGAAGCGGAGAACGAAAATATACCGCTCAGAGACAACCACATAACAACACGTTAATGAGGGTTTTTTTATTGGGACTAGTACCGAGACCGCATACCCAATGTTATGCAGGACAAGTGATCCTCCAATGCAGGACAAGTGATCCTTCCGCTTTTGATTAGTTGATATTTATACAAGGGAATTGAACGGATCACGAATTCCTTCCTCCCTCACCATTGATCGAGAATATTGAGCAGCGCACAGCTGTGGGAGAAACTAGTTGCAACCAACTCTGCACTCCAAAATCAGGAAGCGCAAGCAAGATGGCAGACAACTTAGGATTGAGTTACTCAATCGAGGAAATAGATGAAATACTCGCTCGACCTCAACTGTTACTGGATAAGGACCTCTCTCAGACTTTGGCAAATAATACTGAATGGGATGAATTAACTGAACTTAAAAAAGAACAAGTAAGAACAGCGGTCCATGGGATAATAATGACCGAGTATTTGAGGGTTAACGCAGCACCCAAAGGACTTTGGGTAACCAACGCTCCACGTATTTTCCTCAAAAACCTAGCCTTTCGTAAAGACTGGTCAGCTATTTCGTGGAAATGTACCCGTGATTATTTAGTACTGATAATAAAAACAGCCACGAAAATTACTGACGAACTAACAATCAAAATACAAGTCATAGAGACCAAACTGAATAACATGGTACACATAACGGTATACAAAGATCGATTGGAAGAAATCAATAAAGAAATGAAGCAGACCCAGGAATACCTTACACAACAGAAGCTACAAAAATTGGGAAGAGAATTAAAGAAATTTTCCCTAGAGAAAATCCACCCATACAGTAGCAAGGATTTTGATCCTAATGAGAATATATCCAATAATGGCTCCAACAGTGGCTCTTCCACCGACGGGTCAGATTGGAGCGGAGATGAGTCTTCCACGAACTACAGAGGAAGGAACCCCAACAGGAGAGGCAATAGACGAGGACGCAACCATTGGCGAATACCTCAATACCCAATGAATCACCAAATGATCCCCTTTCCGCCTTTCAATCCTCACTTTCAGGGGTGGGTGGACCCTTATTTCCAGGGCCCAACCCCAATGAACCATGCAATGCAACAACAAAATTTCCAACAAGGGCGTCCTTTTTTAGGGAGAGGCCAGAACAACCGAGGACCACGACAAAGAGGAGTAACCTGGCAGGAGCAACCACGACAAGTACAAACCAGGAGTGTAACCAAAGGAAGAGCGGGAACAAGCACAACAACCTCATAGTAAATCTATCAGATAAAGTCCTGACAAAAGATCAAGAAAATGTACTGAACAAAGGACTTGGTTATGTGCCAACACCAAACCTAGATGTTTTCAAAATGAAGTGTGAAGCAGCTGAATTCTGCCGAAAACTAAAACTCAAATCCTTTTTTGAAAATCAACCTCCCTATACACCAGATGGAGATACTACCCTTCGTAAAAAGTCTACCTTCTGCCCTCTGAACTCACAAGTACCCATCGAAATAATAACTTTCGAACAAGCATTGATGAAGGACATAGATAATTTGCAAGATACCATCAAAAAACCCTTTCAAAACCTATCAAGGGTAGAACAACAGGCCCTAAAAGAACTAAAAGAGGATAAAGACATAATCATAAAACAAGCGGATAAAGGGGGAGGGATTGTACTCCTCACAAAAGAAGGATATAATCGACAATGCCTGGACTTACTATCTGATCAAAAATTTTACCGCAAGATAGACACTGATCCCACACCAAGGCTACAAATGACGATAAAATTGATGACTGAGGAAGCTGAATTAAACAACTGGATTTCAAAAAAAGAAGCGGAATTCTTGGAAACAACTAACCCTCGAATTCCGTATTTTTATTCCTTACCAAAGACGCATAAGGAACGTACTCCACCACCAGGAAGACCCATAGTGTCTGGAATTGGTTCAGCATTAGAACCACTGTCTCAATTTGCGGACCAATACCTAAAACCAATCGTCCAAAAAACACCAACCTACCTACAAGACACCCGGGATCTACTCAATCTCTTAAAAACTCTCAACTATTCAGAAGAAACTATGCTGCTAGTTGGATTAGACGTCGAGAGCCTCTATACGAGCTTACCTCAACAACAGACTCCAGAGATGTTAGAAACCACTCTCTTTGAGCTGGACTGGGATCACAAAACTCCAAGACACTTTGTGTTAGAATGTTGCAAGATGGCTCTTACAGAAAACTACTTCCTGTATAATGACACCATGTATTTGCAATGCCATGGCACGTCTATGGGCAGCTCTTTTGCGCCTAGCGTAGCCGGGCTGTATGTGAGCAGCTTTGAGGCACAGTACATCAACAACCCGGCTAATCCCTTCCAAAAACAAATTCTGTTTTGGCGTCGTTACATTGACGACGTCATACTGATTTGGGAGGGAGATATGGAGAGCTTGAAAAACTTTCACAATTGGATAAACGCATGTGATGAGTGGCTGAAGTTTACATACACAGCCAATAAAAAACATCTAGATTTTCTGGATATCACCATTTACGCAGAAGGGTCCACTCTCCAAACAAAAACTTACCATAAACCAACATCAAAAAATAGTCTACTTTCCTTCTCAAGCTATCACCCTAGACCACTTAGGGAAAACCTCCCCTATAGCCAATTCCTGAGGTTACGCAGGAATTGTAGCGAGACCACAGAATACAAAAAACAAGCGAATGAACTCAGTGAAAAACTTAGAGACAGGAATTATCCATCAAGAATCATCGAAAAATGCAAGAAGAGAGCACGTAATCAAAACAGAGACGGACTCCTAGAACCTGACATACACAAGCCAGACACAGAAACTTTGCCATGTGTAACTACGTATGGTCCTGGAAGCAACAACCTTAAAAAAAGTGTGAACAAAAACTGGAGAATTCTGACATCTGCGAATATTAAATGGCCCAAACCCAGGTTCGCAAATAAGAGGACCAAAAACTTAAAAGATATACTAGTACATACCAGGCCCCAACCAAAAAAACCAACAGCAATAATGATGTCACCTTGGAATACAAACCCAGTCACTGGCCATTATCCCTGTGGTTCCTGTTCAGTCTGCCACCTAACGAAGGTAACAAAGGAGATTCAACTATTACCAAATCTGAAATGGCAACTACGGAATCACACTAATTGTAAAACAAGCCATGTGATCTATATGATCACATGCCCCTGCGACAAACGTTACATAGGCATGACTTGCAGGAAAGTGAAGCTTCGCCTATGTGAACACAAAAGCAACATCAAATGTAAAAAAGCAACAACTAAAATGTCAACACATTTTCTGGAGGCAAGACACACAGTAAATGACCTAATCTGGGTTGTCTTGGAAACCCTGTCCCAAAAAGACCATAATGCAGAAAACATCCTCTTCAAAAAAGAGCAAAGATGGGTTCACAGATTGGGCACAGATCGTGAAGGACTAAATGATAGCATCCCATGGGGAAGTATCTACAAGTGAATAGAGATACATTCAACAACAACTTGCTCCAAAAATCATAGCATTTCTAACATAACACCCCTTAAAATAATCGTAAAAAGTGCGACTTATCAATATATAAGGATTAAAAATATTTTGGAACTAACATCTCATCATAAAAAAAGACTCAGCGTAGTCTGTTAACTATGTTTATCCTTTCAACATGAACTAAAACACTGAACCCGGAAGTAGAACGAGTTTCCGGGACTGCAGTGGCAGAGTCAGCACAAGACGAGTGACGAGGTGGCCGAAGGTAGCAGAGAGAACGACCGCTACGAAACCGTAATGTATCACTCTGAAAACAAGATATACTGAGTTCTATTTTGTTGTATTAGGCCCCCGCTGACCCCCACAGATTCCGATGAGGTCAAAGTAGACCAAAAAAAAAAAAACCTCCATTAGTTTTACTGTCTCAAAAGACCCCGGAACGAATAAAAAGTTATATCCGGAACCGAGAGACTTTTAAATTCACTTCACCATTTCACGAGCACCATTTCTGGTCACTACTGTTATAGCAAAGGGTATTACCTCCTGGTGGAGGTTGCAAAACCACTAAACCCCATGATTTTGCAAAAACGTGTGTAAGAAGCGGAGAACGAAAATATACCGCTCAGAGACAACCACAAAACAACACGTTAATGAGGGTTTTTTTATTGGGACTAGTACCGAGACCGTATAACAGAGATACCCCTACTACAGAACTGGAGTTACAGGACAGAAACTACTCCTTCTAACTTCTGTGCGATAGGCAACAGGAGGAGGAGAGGGCTTTATCTAGTTTGGCATCTAACTTCTTATCAATGATGTCCTCCATGGATTCATCGTAGTGGTATTCATCATCACCCTGTTCCTCACACGCAGCAACCTCCTCGTAGAATTTGCATTCTGCCATAATCCAGGTGAATATGAATATTCAATCAGAAGAAATCCCCAGAAGGAAGCACTAATATCAGCCCACAATCAAGGTAGGGCATCGGTTGGGAGTAATGCCGAGACTCAGGAGCCAGAACAATACTACCAAATTCACAAGTCACCAATAGAAAGTCCAGTCTAGGACTAATGGAGGGAATAACCCCTAGCTGCAAGCAGAATAGGGGTGGCAAAAATTAATTTCCAGGAGCCCTGGACAAACAAGGGTTAATGACTAAAGTCAGCTGAAGTGAAACGCTGCCTTATCTGTGCCCAAAACGGCCCGCACTTGCTCCTGAGTTTTCTGCGTTAGACTCCCCGATTCAGCCTGGGGCAGGGCGTCGATCCGGCAGAGAATAGGAGCTGCGCGCGCACAGGGGCGCGTGCGAGCTTCCGAGGCGCGCGCTGGAGGCCCGACTGGGCTCCGGCGTGCGTCTCGCTCCCAGTGAGGGGGCAAACCCCTCCGATCGCAAGCCGTGAACGAGTGAAGCCAGCAAGCTAGCGGCAGCTGTAAAATGGGCAGAAAGGGGCCAAAGCCTGATGCGCAACACGAGCTTGTCGAACGGGGAAATTAAGAGGCTGAGAGCTTGAGTCCTAATCGAAGCAGAGCAGCGCTCCAAGACAGAGAGATAAAACAATCGCGATGCACAAGTTATAAAGCGCTTAATTAGATACAATGCATATAATCCCCAAAACACATTTAGAAAGGCAATAATAGCTAAATCATAAGGTAATATCACACCAGTAGTGCAAAGTAGACAAAATAGAGAGACACTTATCTGGGCTGCGGAGCAGCTAAGAAAGAGGAAGGCAGGGTGGTGCCTCTCTATTTTGTATACTTTGAGATGTTGCTATTGGCTGTAATGAGGAGGCGAGGTTCAAAGCCTCATACGATATAATGCTTTTTCATTGTGTAGTTTTACTTTTATTGGCTGCTGTGAGTTCAGTAAAGACATTGAGACAGCATAATCAGAAGCCTCCGGTCCTGCTATAGAATCCAGCGTGGGACAATGTTTTATATGCACCTCGACCTAAGAACCCGCATTGAGTGCCTTTTAAGTGAGTCTCCTGTAGGAGAATGACATCTGGTTTCAATCTTTAAAAATATGCAGCCATTAGTTCTCTCTTAACCTTATTCCCCATACCGTTCACGTTCTAGGAGAGGATCGAGTACATTCATGGATTGGGGTAGCAATCTCGGTGGTGCACTATGTCCTCCTCCCATCTGCTGTTGTTTATCGCCTCCCACCCCTCCCCCTTCCCCAGTATCCAACCGACCTTCCCCAGGGTCAACAGGCCCAACTATGTCGTGAGCAGATTTGCGAGGTCTATCGCCCACCCCCCAAAACCCAGTATCCTAAACTTCTCCCAGTCCCCCCTCCCCCCCCTCCCCCAAATTCACTAGCCCCAATTGGGCTATCAGGGGGTTTGGCTCTCAAACTGGTAAACTCAGATCCTGGCTAGTTTGTTGGGAATTTCCACTGCAAATTACAACAGTTCAAACAGTCAGAACCTGATATGAAAAGGGAAAAGAGAAAACGAAACAAAAGAAAGGGGGAAGTGGGAAAAAGAAGGGGGGAATGGAGGGGTTAGGGGAAAACAGAGAGGAGGAAAGTGAGAAGCAAGCGCAGGAAAATCGGGTACCACAAGGGAAACAGGACACGTGGGGTGGTGTGCGATGTCCTTCAGCGGGCCGCTATTCCTGCTGCTCTCCAGGCCATTTATTGCTCATCAACTTCATCATCCACGGGTTGGATCTGAGTGTGCCAGTCTCTCCTGTACATTCCAGTAGATTAATATTTTGCAACAACGGATGGTGTTCCTCTGATTCCTTTTTAATGTCCTGATCGGTGCAGTCTGACGAATGTCGCATGACCAGTTCCTTCGACCTCTCTATTCCTCTTGAGCTGCCTAGGAGAGGTGCATGTTTTCCGAGTCTGATGCGCGTGGTGTATCCCCTGCTAGTCGCCTGTTCCGGTATGCCGTCGATCTAAGTGTTGTGTTCGGGACTGTCTCACTATTTCTCCTCATATGGTGTTGAAATCGGGGTCTATTACTGCACATTGACGGGGCTTTCCCGGAGCGCGGTGGCACATCTCCGCGCACTCTCGGCAGGGGGCGCTCCTCCAGCCAGTGCCATGCCTTCTCCGGAGTATTGTAGCATGGGGTCTTGGCTTGATTAAATCATCTTAAGTTTGGCGGTAAAGAGGAGCATGTATGTGATTTGCAGCTGCCGCAGTTTGTCTTTCAAATAGTCAAACATTTTGCATTGCTTCTGTATCTTCCAGGAGTAGTTTGGGAATATACCATGAGCCTTGCGTTGTCTAGCCGGAATTACCCTTTTTGCTGGAATGCCCTAAAAATGACATCCCTGTTTTGGTGGGTAAGGAACCTTGCCTCGGGGGTCTGGTCCCTGGTATTCTATGTGCTCTCTCTATAATAAAGTATGGTGAGAAGTGGACATCAGGGAATTAATCCAATAGCCACTTGCGCAAGCATGCACCAGCAAATGCCCCTTCAATGGCCTCCATAAAGCCAAGAAAGCGAAGATTGTTTCGCCAAGCTCGGTTTTCAGCATCATCGACTCTCCTGAGGTCATCCTTCATGGCAGCCGTCAGGGTCATGACCTCTCCCCGCAATGTATGGGTGGTATCCTCGACGTACGAGATACGGTGCTCCACTTGTGGCACCACCTCCTCGCCCCCTGCACACCGTTGCTCTGCTCTATGTGAGGGCAGGCCGTTGTCTACTCGTGGGCCCTCCAGGTACACCGTAATCTTCTCCCGGGGCTCAGACCATTGCCATTTTGTCCATGGCTGGGTCTGCGCTTTCTGTGCATTTTTCGAGCTGTTACGAGTAGATATCTTTCAGGATAACCCGATCAGGACATGGGACAGTGTCGTCTGGCACTCGGTCTGTGATATTGGGGTGCAGGATAATATGAATAAGCCGATGATTACATCAGGATCAGCACTCGACCATCGGAGCTCCGGTTCGACACGTCTAGCCTGCCATGCTGCTGGCAACGCCCCCCCATTATTACTATTTCTGACATGGGCATGAGCTATAGTTGCATTAGCGCACGAGTTCTAGTTACTTGAGTTAACCATAACGATAACTGCTGAATTTCTATGGTTCTGTGCGAGTTAATTCCGAACCTAACTATAACGTCTCTGTAACCTTTTGTTTTATTCAGTGGTGAATATATACATACATATATATATCTATCCCCATCCCCCAAACAGTTTCCCCACACAAGTACCGGCCACGTCCACCAGTTGGATAGAGTGCAGGCCAGCTCACAAAACGAGAAGGCAAATCTTGTTAAGATTTGCAAGATTCAAAGCCTGCAAGTTTAATGGCAAAAACATTCTTGAAACTAACATGCGGTGTGCAGGCTTTGAATCTTGATGATATATCTATCTATCTATCTATCTATCTATCTATCTATCTATCTATCTATCTATATATATATATATATATATATAGATATATATATATATATATATATATTATACATTCTATTGGGAATAACTTTGGCGCCGATTGAGGGATCTGCCTGTAATTTTCCTTAAATTTGCCTCGCTGTGCTCCACTCCTTCCCTGAAAGTTTTGGGGGGATTCACTGTTTTTTTTCAGTGAATTTCAAAGGTTTTTTATATGCTAATTCCTTACTATATAAGGCCTTAAACCTATGGTTTTTTTCAGTGAATATATATATATATATATATATATATATATATATATATATATATATATATATATATAATATAGTTGGTACTTTTCTATTCTACATATAATACTTACATTTTCTGTATACCTTTAACCTTTGTATGTAAATGATTGTAGCCCACGCCTACAGGCTTGAGGAGGAGCCCTATGATAAAGCATGCCACATGGCTGGTGGCTGAGGGCTTTCATCCTTAAAAGAAAATCTCCCCATGTTTATAGAAGACTGGTTTCTTTACATTACTCCCCATTCACTGTTTTTCACAGTGTTCCTTTAGTATATTGGCAATATACAACCTTGCTTGGGGTCCTCTGTGGATCAGGGGTGTGCAATTCCTGTCGCTTGTCACCCAAGACCTATTGTTTGGGGATAAGGACAGATGTATTTTGTCCACTGGACAAGTAGGTCCAACCCCCTGCAGCACACCTTGGCAGTTTATAATGCCACAGTGTGGATGTGTGAAAGAGAATTGTCTGGCTATGACGGCCTAGATGATGCTAGCTTACGCTTTACAACTTTGCCACTCCAGTCCTAAAAATCTGCATTTTATATCCCCACCCAACTGGGCAGCTGACTGTGGCGAGGTTCGGCGGTGCAGCCTGGTGGTGAGAGCATGATGAGCCTGCTGACTGCTAAACTCGGACTCTAGCAAGTGAGTAGCGATGCTGTTCCCTTCCCAAGCTCACTCTCTGGTACTTTCCAGGAGAACCCTGCCTGGGAAGACACTGGTCCGTATGTGGACTCCATTGTCACAGCTGAGGCTGGTTCCTAGTCTGTTGGATCTTTGGCAAAGACTGCGCAAAACACATCTGGATATGTGGCGCCTCTCGCTGACATACCTCCGCCACAACTACCTGGTTTCCACCTGCCACATTACTACATGATGACCTCGACTGAATATTGGGGTATCCCCTTTGCATCAAGAGCGCCTCCTCATTAGAAATTGGCAGGCGGTTACATAATCTCTCTGCACTGAAATCCTCCAAATGTCACACCTGTGTAATGTTGTAAGGCAGCAATCTTAACTGTTTAGCGTCGATCTGTAATTAGAAATTGCTGCGGTACTATTTTGCAGACACCAGCAGTCTAGCACTGTTCCCCACCTACTGTCACAATACAACCTCCATTATCTGCGTAAACCTGGTGTTATTAAGATATCCCCCTAGACTGAAAATAATGTGTGCAACTACTAATTCGATTCCTAATTGCAAGCATCATCTCCTACAAATAACTTGGCTAACCAGCAGCTCATGCTGCAGTTGAGGTATGCCTTTATGGGCGCTGACCAACTCCTGTAAGAAGGTATTGGCACTTATGGAACTCATCAACATCTCTGCCACTCCTGCAGTTAGCTGTAAATGACGCTCTACTCTCTACTGGTTCAGTTACAACGAGCAAACTTTGGACCACCATGGCTGAAGCTATCATTTTGTTGAATTACTGGAGAGGTTTGGATTAGGCAGATGCATGGTATGCATGATCAAACTTCTTTACACTGCACATCTGGCATGAGTCAGAATTGGATAATGTATTTCAGATCTGATAGTTGTTTTTAGAGTCACTGTCCCCCTTCCTCTTTGACCTTGTGTTGGAACCCCTGCCCATCAGGTTTTGTAATGGGGGGACCAGCTGGGGAATTCCCCTATGTCACAGGACCTACTGGGCTGTGTCATTACTCTGAAGTCCTTTCGCATTGGTGATGGGTCTTCCTGCCCTATCTAAAATGACAATGCTTCCTTGTTTCTTATATTTTTTTGCCAATCTCTCACTGTATCTTCCAGGGAAGTTTTTATTTAATCGTGGCTTCTTAAAGGTGGATTTGTTTGGGGTAAGTGCGATTACACTGGGTAAACTAGGACTTCCTTCAGATAGGGTGGCCTGGGGGTTCCGAACTTTAGTCCACAGAGGCCAGGTTTTACCATACAGTGCATTAACACATGCCTTTCGCACCGTTTGGAGCATTATTTCAGCAAAGCCGTAAACCCACACTATGGATAGTGGCTGGCAGCTAATGAACTAACAGTCCAGAGCTTTTGGGGTGTACACTAGAAGGTCTCAGAAACTGAGGTTGAGAAAGTGTTACATAACCAGTAATAGGAAAGTATACTGACCTACTGAGCTGGTGCCTACAGAAGTGCCAAATTTAAACTCATTCAGTTTAATATGCGCCACAGAACCTACCTCTCATTTGCTAAAATAAACACGTTTTTACTGTAGAAATACATTTTGTCCTCATTGCATTTCGACAATTACAGACCTGTTGCATTTTATGGACTTTCTTATGTACCCCAAGATGATTCCCCTCTAAACCTACTCAGCCCAAATGAAATTCCTCTCCTATTCAGCTCCATTAGAATGATACCAAAGCAGCTGCAACAGAGGTCTGTTGCCTGATTTGCTGGAGATGTGTGACATGTGAATTACACTGCCACTCTATGGTATGTCGCTGTTTATGGATCCAAACCATTTAAGATGTCTGTATAGGCCTCAACTGCTTTTCAGGTCTCACCTAGACAGCACATGCTCTATCGTTACGAGACATGTTATTTACACTCTGTGGGCTTACCCATTGCTTTTAATTTGTTATTCAGTGTCATTTATAAATGCCTGCTTGTATGTGGCCATTCTCTCGTAAATGTTCCTCCTTTTTGTGTGTTGTTCCTTCCCACAGGACATGGCACACGTTCTTGTAGCCTTACACTTTTTTGCTTGTAGGTTCTTTTTTGGGCACTATTTTTTTTCTTTGCTTTCTGCTTGTGTTTCTGGAAGATAGCCTGTGTTGGTGTGTCGTTTGTAAAGCTTCAAAAATTCAAAAACCGTCCAACGTCTCCAACAATTGAGTCCTTTATTTTTTCATTTCTTCAAAAAGCCTCAGCCAACGCGTTTCGTTCCAATGGAACTTAGTCAGGGCTCGGTGATCACTTAGGGTTCAATAAAAGAGGTCAATTACAGACCTGTTGCATGTTATGGACTTTCCAGTCCTTATCTCACTTCTGGTCCATGGTAACATCACAGCTTGCTCAGTTAAAAAACATACTCTACCTTACACAACTCTGTGCCCAGTATGCATTCAAATACATTCAAAAGAACAAGCCAATAACCCTATTCCTAGACCTTGCTCTACTGCTCTCAAAACACACTATCCCAGGGAACTGGAGGGCCAACCTACCTCCATGTGTCAGTCGGTCAGTGACTTTATAGGCTGAGACAGAGGGCAAAGCACTGAAAAAGGAGCACGTCTGAGGACTCTGGAACCACCGCCTGTCTAAGGGCTGGAATGAGCATTTGTTTAGTTTCAGTCCAGAACTTAACATAATGTATTCCCACCTCAGGCAGGTTCCCAGTTATAAGGTGACATCACTGCCTGCTTATGTACCCCAAGATAATTCCCCTCTAAACCTACTCAGCCCAAATGAAATTCCTCTCCTATTCAGCTCCATTAGAATGATACCAAAGCAGCTGCAACAGAGGTCTGTTGCCTGATTTGCTGGAGATGTGTGACATGTTAATTACACTGCCACTCTATGGTATGTCGCTGTTTATTGATCCAAACCATTTAAGATGTCTGTATAGGCCTCAACTGCTTTTCAGGTCTCACCTAGACAGCACATGCTCTATCTTTATGAGACATGTTATTTACACTCTGTGGCCTTACCCATTGCTTTTCATTTATTATTCAGTGTCATTTGTAAAAGCCTGCTTGTATGTGGCCATTCTTACGTAAATGTTCCTCCTTTTTGTGTGTTGTTCCTTCCCACAGGACATGGCACAAGTTCTTGTAGCCTTACACTTTTTTTTGCTTGTAGGTTTGTTTTTGGGCACTATTTTTTTTCTTTGCTTTCTGCTAGTGTTTCTGGAAGATAGCCTTTGTTGGTGTGTCGTTTATAAAGCTTCAAAACCTTGTTATCTATTTGCTTTTGGTGTGTAACTTCAAGGCTTGTTGTCCCTCTCCTCACCCGCCCTCCATCCTTGATATTGCTTTCTTAACAGGTCTGTGCAGCCTGGCACCGGAGGTCAAATGAGCCATGTTTGTTTTCTGTTTACCGTTTAGAGTGACCGTGATAACCGCCCTCCGAGAGCAGTCCTTTTTATCACTGAACTTGCATCCCATGCTGCAAAAATGCTTCCTTGAGACCTACTGAACAGAAAGAAAACCGTGCAGCAGGTGAATAATGGAGCACTTCTCATAGCATCGCTTTCTCTGACTGCTCTTCGAGGCACTAATAGATGTAAAGGAACTTAAGCTCACATCATCGCTTGGCACTCACATATCATGCCCTGCTAAAACAATTTGGCTTTTGTAAATTCAGGTCATTGCTTTCAGCTGGAGGTGTGTTCAGTTTCCCATATTATTGTGTTAAGCATAACTTGCTCCTGCTGCTGATTCCTAAGTCCTATCACTAATATTATGTGTGTGACTGTATCACTATGTTATAGTGCTGTTGAATTGATCCAATGCACTTGTCTTTCTGTCTGTGCGTTAAAAAGCTTTGAATGTGTCTCTATGTTTCCTGAGGCAAACATGTATTCTTGAATCAGACTGCACGACTCACTGTGCAGTATTAGTATTGTGCCACAAATCCCTATTAGGGCCCCAAAGCACGTTTCTCAACATCAGATAGGAACCATAAGTCATGCTTTGTTGGTAGAGATTAGGTTATGTTGCAAGGCCTGTGCAGGACGCAATGGGTGTTGTGCGCAAGGTGCGTAAGGGTGTTTCAATTAGTTAGTGGCAAACCTGGTAATATGTCTGGGCATAAATGTTGGATGCAGCCCTGCGTTCAGATTGTACCTGCTTCCTAATGTCATACCTGAACTATGGGTCATCACGTGATGTTGCAAAACTAGTTTACAAATGATCAAAGGACTGTTTTATTTCTTCCTCCATATTTGATCATTTCTTCACACTTGTAACGCTTAAATAATATATATATAACACTTTCACAACATGCGCTTCAGTTTTGAGTGCTCATTAGGCAGTCCTGAATCATGATATTTGTTGCATACTTGAGGTAGCAAGAATCCTCCAGCCTGTGGTCTGCATCTTGAACATAAACACGCTTCAACCTTTGGGCTCTCTGCTCACTAATGATTGGATGAGCAGTGTTGGTGTCTCTTTTTTTTTTTAAACTTGTGTGGAGTGCTTAACTATTTTTTAGGGGTTTGGCACAATAAAATAACAGTTGTAGTTCACCTGCAGCAATCCCATGTATAAAATGTATACAGTACTCAGTTGCTTCCTAACTAGGTTTTTACTATGTAACTACCAGTACATACATACTTCTGTGCAAATTAGCACAGGCTCAGAAAATAGTATAAACCCGGTCAACCCTCTGAAAAAGCGCCACATTTAACACTAAAGATTCCTTAGTCTTACTCTTCCCTCTGCACCTCCGCTTTCGTCTTGCTCTCCTGCATCGTGTTCTACTATTGACACATTTTTTTTTTTTTAATTTTTACTGAAAATAAAAACCAACAAGAGCAGAGTCAGCATCCGATAGAAGCATTGCAATACAGGATCAAACAAATTAGGCACATACAGAAAGAAATCACATTAAGGATCATTACAACTTCTCGATTCAGCCTTTGTGTTACATCCTGCTTTTCCTCTTTCTCTGTCCTACTTTAGTGTTTGTTATAATTTGCTCAGCATGCATCTATGATGTCATATAGGGTTCTGATTGTGTATGCTTGATTGGAGAGTCAGTTACATCTGAGGCTGAGCAGGAGTCCATCTGCTTCTGGTGGGGTTACAATTGGACCTACATATTTCTGTATTATCAACTAATCTTCAATAAATCAGATCAATTTCAATCTTCTGGATTTAAGGATTTTCTTTTAATTGCTACACTTATCCATTGCCATTTCCACCGATGTATTGACACATTTTTGAAGAAATGGACGGTGCACCAAAGAGCGAAATTCAAAAAACTTCCAACGTCTCCAACAATTGAGTCCTTTATTTTTTCAATTCTTTAAAAAGCCTCAGCCAACGCGTTTCGTTCCAATGGAACCTCGTCAGGGCTCGGTGATCACTTAGGGTTCAATAAAAGAGGTCCCAGACTAGAATGTACGAACGTTATCCTGGTCTCCTTCTTTTCGACGGTCTTTCTATACAAAGACAGGAAAGGTTGCATCAAAACAGTCAGCAGACATCACAGGGGCCCAGAATCCTGGCACACATGCCTCTTGTGTTCAGAGGCTTTTTAAAGAATTGAAAAAATAAAGGACTCGATTGTTGGAGACATTGGAAGTTTATTTTAATTTCGCTCTTTGGTGCCCATGTCCATTTCTTCAAAACGTCTGGTATCTAACAGTGGAGCGTACGTGTGGCAAGCTTTCGACGTGTTTTGCACACAACAAGGACTTCTATATTAACTGTGAAACTGAGGGGCCTGACCAGGGTCAGCCACATTGTTTGCTTCTAAGAATTTACTATTGACACATTTTGACCTCAGTTGATTTGAGCACCCCAGGATTCACTCAATGTCCCCTTTTGTGTTCACAGTGGTTAAAACACCTGCTGTAGAGAGACAAGTGTAACCAGCATTCTCTTGGTCAAACCCTGCAGGGCCAATTCAGCCTTTCAAGCTTGCGGCTAGATAAAAACACGTTCTATTAATCTGACTAATAAAGTGATATAAGTGCCAAAATGTCATTCAGGTTTTGGGTTTAACAAAAATAGGTTTTGGTCAACATTTCATTACAATGACTTATTTCACTGGGATTTCACCATTTTGTGGACTCTTATGAGTTTAAAGGCTATGTACTTTTCTTTCACAGTGTATGGTTTGTCTCGAGGCCATGTTTGGCCTCTGTTGGCATCTCGGTTAAGAAATGAGGATGAACTCTTCCCTTCATCCACCCTATTTTTTCCAAACTATCGGAACCCTACTGCAGGACATGCTGAACAGGATCTAGCTTTTAGGATCGCTCAACTGACCCAATAACTTCTTTTTAATGCAGCGCTTCATGCCTCACTTCTGCTGTTTCTAAGCACTGTAAATAATAGGTTTTACCGTTGCCCATATTAATGAAGCACAGTTTACCTGCCTACCAGAACAAGCATTTACAATGCAATAGGTCTCACAGCAATAAAGTTTGAGTTATTGGCATTGTGTATGACAATGCGTTGCATAACATTCTTAGCTAACTTTGAATTGGTGAGCAGTGAGAGTGTGTGCAAGAGTATGCTGTTGCTCACAGCTGTTTTTATTCACACAGCTCTGATGATGCACCTCACGCACGGGGCTGACAGTTATTATTCACGCAGCTCTGATGATGCACCTCAGGCATGGGCTCCCAGCTGTTAATATTTACACAGCTCTGATGATGCACCTCCGGCACGGGGCTGACGCAGTTATTATTCACACAGCTCTGATGATACACCTCAGGCACGGGGCTCACAGCTGTTATTATTCACAGAGCTCTGATGATGCACCTCAGGCACGGGCTCACAGCTGTTATTATTCACACATAGCTCTGATGATGAACCTGAGCACGGGGCTGACGCCGTTATTATTCACACAGCTCTGATGATGCACCTCAGCACGGGGCTGCCGGCAGTTATTATTCACACAGCTGTTATGATGCACCCCAGGCACGGGGCTGACAGTTATTGTTCACACAGCTCTGATGATGCACCTCAGGCATGGGCTCACAGCTGTTATTATTCACACAGCTCTGATGATGCACCTCAGGCACGGGGCTCACAGTTATTATTCACACAGCTCTGATGATGCACCTCAGGCACGGGGCTGACAGTTATTATTCACACATCTCTGATGATGCACCTCAGGCACGGGGCTCGCAGCTGTTATTCACACAGCTCTGATGATGCACCTCACGCACGGGCTCACAGCTGTTATTATTCACACAGCTCTGATGATGCACCTCAAGCACGGGCTCACAGCTGTTATACATTTGCCTTTGTAATTTGCACACTTGGAATTTTCTCCTCATGTATCTTTACTGTTCCTATTGTGAAGCGCTCTGACGCCTTCGGGTAAAGTCAGCGCTATATAAAAACACTAAAATTAGTCGCATGAAATAATAAAGACTCACCGCCGCAGCCCGGCTTGAACAGGAAGCCAGGCAACCTGTGACGGGGCGGGGCCGCAAAAAGACAGGAAGCAGACGGGAGCCTACCCCACGCTCCTGTGCTGAAGCGCTCCTGTGCCCGCCAGCCGGAAGATTTGTGTTTCAGCTAGCAGGGCTCCCGTGCTCATGGAGAGCCCGCCTGCTGCTGAGAATGACCCGCTGCCTGCAGAGGGAGAGAGGGACACGCGAAAAGAACCCGGTGAGTGCGGTGTGAGGGGGGGGATGTGTGTGCGCGTGTGTGTGTGTGTGCAAGTGTGTCTGTGTGCCTCTGTGTGTGTGTGTGTGTGTGTGTGCGCGTGTGTCTGTGTGTACATTGCCTAAGCTCTTTAACTTGTCTTTGTGCCCTAGCCTGTCTCTAGTTTCGCTTTTGAGGCCATTTTTGTTGTTGTTGTGCCCCGGAGCCCATCCTCTACAGCCCGCCCCCGCCTTCCAGCTGATCCTCCCTCGCCCCTCCCCCCCTCCACTTCTCCACTTATGACAGATGCATTTACGCGCAGCGTTCACGCGCAGCGGACGCGCCCTATGCGCGCCGAAGGTGCGCCAAAGGTAAGCCCGTCTACGCCTGGCCCGCGCCCAGCGCCAGACCCCCTGGCCCCCGCAAACCCCACTCCACCCGCATAACGTACGACGCCGCTACCCTCTCTGCCCTTAACCCCGAACGGACACCACAATGCTGCAAAGCTGCCCCAGGAAACACCCATGGACCCTTCGCCAGCCACTCCTGCAAGTTCGCCTGCATCAAGACCTACTCCAAATCCTCTAATTCCAAACACAGTTCCGACTCTAACAACCTGAAGTGTATTCTGCTGAACACCCGCTCGGTCCACAGACACGCCACTGAACTCTGGGACCTACTCGACACGGCATCTCCGGACTTCGCCTTCCTTACAGAAACCTGGATGAACGCCTCATCAGCGCCCGACATCGCCATAGCCATCCCGGACGCTTACAAGATCATCCGAAAAGACCGCACCAACCAAACAGGAGGAGGCATCGCCATCATCCATAAGAACACCATCCGAATCACAACCAGTTCCGACGATAACCTCGCTACCGCCGAACACCTCCACTTCCAGATCCACACCGACCCCAGGACCACACTTAGAGGCACCCTCATCTATAGACCACCAGGAACCCGCACACAATTCAACGATGACATCACTGACTTCATCAGCCCACATGCTCTCAACTCCGAGAACTACATCCTACTAGGAGACCTCAACTTCCACCTGGAAAAGAAAAATGACAGCAACACCACCACCCTTCTGGACAACCTGGCCAATCTCGGACTCAAACAATTTGTTGACTCCCCCACCCACCTGGTCGGACACACACTCGACCCCATCTTCACCTCCAGCAAGCACATCTCCTTCGACCACACCACAGCTCTCCATTGGACGGACCACAGCTGCGTTCATTTCAACTACAAAAAGTCCTTGACCCACAACCCCCCATAACCTGTTCCTCAAAGAAACTGGAACAAAATCACCCCCGAACAACTCTTCACATCGCTTAACCAAAACCCTCCTGCCATATCATCGGATCCAAACCAAGCTGCCTCCAAACTCACACAATGGATCACCCACAGCGCTGACGAACTAGCACCCTTGAAAAACCACCAAATCAAACTAGGTAGCAAAAAGGCCCCCTGGTTCAACGATGAACTCAAGAAATCCAAGAAGTTATGTCGTACTCTCGAGAAAACCTGGTGAAAAAACCCAACCACTAACAACCTGACCACCTTCAAGGCTGCCACCCGCAAACACCACCAATTGATCCGATCCACCAAGAAATCAGCATTCAAGGACAGACTCGACAACAACGCCCACAACAGCAAGGAACTATTCAACATCGTCAAAGAATTTACCAACCCCACCGCCGGCACGAACAACATCACTCCCTCCCAAGACCTCTGCGACTCCTTATCCTCTTTCTTTCACAACAAAATCGCCGACATACATAACCGCTTTGAAAACCAGTCCGAAGAACAGTCCTCTCCACCCACCCCCGAACCAAAACAGAACTCTCACAACCTTCGCGCCTGGAACCCAATCACTACTGAAGACACCATCCGCCTGATGAACTCCATCCACTCAGGATCGCCAACCGACCCATGTCCTCACTACATTTTCAACAAAGCAGACTCCATCATCGCACCCCATCTCCGCGATGTCATCAACTGCTCCTTCAACTCCGCTACCTTCCCAGAAAGCTGGAAACATGCCAAACTCAGCGCCCTCCTGAAGAAACCCACAACAGACCCCTCAGAACTTAAGAACTACCGCCCCATCTCACTCCTCCCATTCCCTGCCAAAGTCATTGAGAAAGCCATCAACAGTCAGCTCGCCGCCTTCCTTGAATCCAACAATTCCCTCAACACCTCACAGTCCGGCTTCCGAGCCAAACACAGCACTGAAACCGCCCTCATCGCAGCTACAGACGACATCCGAACGCTACTGGATAACGGAGAAACCGTTGCCCTCATCCTACTTGACCTCTCCGCCGCATTCGACACAGTCTGTCACAGCACCCTCATACAACGCCTCAGCAACATCGGAATACATGGAAAAGCATTGGACTGGATCATCTCGTTCCTCGCCGGAAGAATCCAGAGAGTCCGCCTCCCCCCATTCAAATCGGAGGCCACCGAAGTCATCTGCGGAGTATCACAAGGATCATCACTCAGTCCCACCCTCTTCAACGTTTACATGAGTCCCCTCGCATCCATCGCGCGACAACACAACCTCAACATCATCTCCTACGCAGACGACACCCAGCTGATCCTCTCCCTCACCAAAGACCCTAACACCGCCAAAACCAATCTTCACGAAGGAATGAAAGAAGTAGCCGAATGGATGAAGAACAGCCTCTTAAAACTAAACTCGGACAAAACGAAAGTCCTCATCTTAGGATCATCCCCCTCTGCCTGGGACGACTCATGGTGGCCACCGGCCCTGGGTACAGCACCCATACCTACAGACCACGCACGTAACCTGGGCTTCATCCTAGATTCATCCCTCTCGATGACCAAACAAGTCAACGCCGTCTCATCCTCATGCTTCAATGTACTTCGTATGCTCAAAAAAATCTTCCGTTGGATCCCCACCGAAACAAGAAAGACTGTCACCCACGCACTGGTCACTAGCCGACTGGACTATGGAAACACCCTCTATGCCGGAACCACAGCCAAACTACAGAAAAAACTCCAACGCATCCAAAACGCCTCAGCCAGACTCATATTGGACATCCCCCGTCAAGCTCACATTACCGATCACCTAAAAGACCTCCACTGGCTCCCCGTCAACAAGAGAATAACGTTCCTTTTCCTCACTCACGCACACAAGGCCCTCTACGACCTAGGTCCCGAATGCCTCAACACACGTCTGTCCTTCTACACACCCACCCGCCAACTACGATCATCCAATCAAGCCTTCGCCGCAATTCCGCGCATCCACAGATCCACCATGGGAGGAAGATCCTTCTCCTACCTAGCGGCCAAAACCTGGAATTCTCTCCCCACTCACCTCCGCCTTACACAGAACCACCTTTCCTTCAGAAAGCAGCTTATTGATAAGTAATGCACAACCCTCCCCCTAACGCCTTGAGCCCCTCTGGGTGAGTAGTGCGGTATACAAACTCCTGAACTTGAACGTGTGTGTGTGTGTGTGTGTGTGTGTGTGTGTGTGTGTGTGTGTGTGTGTGTGTGTGTGTGTGTGTGTGTGTGTGTGTGTGTGTGTGTGTGTGTGTGTGTGTGTGTGTGTGTGTGTGTGTGTGTGTGTGTGTGTGTGTGTGTGTGTGTGTGTGTGTGTGTGTGTGTGTGTGTGTGTGTGTGTGTGTGTGTGTGTGTGTGTGTGTGTGTGTGTGTGTGTGTGTGTGTGTGTGTGTGTGTGTGTGTGTGTGTGTGTGTGTGTGTGTGTGTGTGTGTGTGTGTGTGTGTGTGTGTGTGTGTGTGTGTGTGTGTGTGTGTGTGTGTGTGTGTGTGTGTGTGTGTGTGTGTGTGTGTGTGTGTGTGTGTGTGTGTGTGTGTGTGTGTGTGTGTGTGTGTGTGTGTGTGTGTGTGTGTGTGTGTGTGTGTGTGTGTGTGTGTGTGTGTGTGTGTGTGTGTGTGTGTGTGTGTGTGTGTGTGTGTGTGTGTGTGTGTGTGTGTGTGTGTGTGTGTGTGTGTGTGTGTGTGTGTGTGTGTGTGTGTGTGTGTGTGTGTGTGTGTGTGTGTATAGAAAGAGCCCGATGACTGGTGGGGGGGATGGAAAGTGAAAGTAACCAGCAGGCTTGCAGTGGAGACAGGTGTGCGCGTGTGTGTTTCAGTCTGCGCGCGGCCCGTGCCGATCCCCTTCCAGAGCTCGCACGTGCCCGTCTCCTGGGAAGCAGAGCCAGTCACAATAGGTCTCTGGCAAGACCGCGCTTTCGCGCGGTTAACGCCACAAGACCTAAAAATGGAAGGCTGAATTGAACTTGATGCCATTTCTGTGGTGAACGTTACTTCGCTGAGCGTCTCTGCCAGCATTACCATGTAGGCTGTAGGCAGGGCTGCTGCAAATACATGGCAAGAGAGGACCAACTTATGTGGCAAGGTGTACTAAATTATGCAGCAATAAAATGCACATTATGCAGCATAATTGTGATTGAATCTGTTCAATTGCTTGTCATTTCTACACATAGTAACACTGTCTGCACAAAGGTTTCACTTTATCAGCGTTCATTTAACACCCAAAAGCACCAACAAGCAATTGAAAGGTTAACAGTGAACTTTTGCGAAGTGCCTTCCACTGCACAGCAACACGTATTGCATTATTAGTAACTTTTTATCTGTTTGTGGTAGAAACACATTTTTTATTAAAATCTACAAATTGTGCACCAGATGAAGGATTATGTAGCAAATGCAGCAAACAAATCCATAACTATGCAAAGAAGCCTTGGCATAGTCAATAGGTCTCGCCTTTGGGACCTTATAAGTGTTTAGCTATGCAACATTTGATGTTATTGCACCAAGGATATTGTGCTGGATAACTAAACACTTATAAGGTCCCAAAGGCGAGACCTATTGGCTATGCCAATGCTTGGTTCTTATGTGCCTCTGCCCTTTCACCGGAGGCACCCCCTCTCGGTTTTTACAGCTTGCCCTCCGACCAGTTAGAGCTGCCATCAGCTTAGTTATGTAACAAGCTCGAACTTGAGTGAGTACAACAGTGTTCCAGAAATCACCAGGAGCCCATAAATATTGCACAAACAAAACCCTGAAAAACAAAGAAGCAGACACTGTGGGGCTGCTATGTAGAACACGCTTTATTTTAAACAAATTTTTTTTTAAAGGCGAGGGTTTTTGTTCCGACTTCTTTTTGGCTTTAAATTTATTTTTCATTTTCCTCCTTGCATCGAGAGAGGAGGCCAGCCCCACCGCGAGCCCTCAAAATACAAGAACCTAATAAATATACATGGCCTTTTCTACAGAGCTCGACACTTTACGTGGCAGATTTATTGCGCCACGAGGTGCGGCTTTACTGCGAGCGCGTGCGCCTGTAATGGGGTAAAGACACCCAGGGACAGGAACAGCATGTCCACACGACCGGTTCGCACCTGTTTGTGCCTACCCGCTGGAGGAGACATTGTGTATACGGGAAAGGGTGAGGAGCGTGAGTGTGTTAAAAGAACGGAGGTATGAATGCACTGAAAGAGAAGTTACTAGTACGTATATTGGAGGTGGCGTCACAGACACCATGGTAAAATGGTACAAGGAACGTGTGTGTATGCATACATACGTTCCTCTACTGCCAACGCTCCCCCACTGCCAACGCCCCCCCACCCCGAAGCATCACATATAGGCCCATATAGCATGATGTGTGTGCGTGTCCAGGAAGGGGGCGAAGGGAAAGACACTCAAAGGATGAGGGACGTGGCATGGAGAGATGAAAATAGGGGAAGGAAATGGAGGGAGGGATGGAAGCAGGGAGTGAGAGCCAGAAGGATGGGAAGAAGTAAGGGCGGAGAGAATTGGCTTGGAGGAAAAAAGGGTGGAGAGAATAATTTATGAAGGGTGGACGGAAGAAAGGAAAGAGGGGAGTGAAAGAGAGAGAGACGGAAGCGAGTCATGTAATTTTAGGTTTGAGTAAATTGATGGGGGAAATGATGTAAAAACGAACAAAGATAGGAATATAAGAAGGAAAGAATAAAGAATAGGCAAATAAGAAAGAAAGCAAGCTTGACAGTCAGGGCTGTAGGGAAGTATGCTATATTTATAGCGCAAATGCAGCCGGGGGGGGGGGGGGGGGGGGTGGGGCGGGGCGGGGGGGGGGGCGGGCATTGTGGACTTTTCCTCCATCATGAAGCAGTAAAAAAAAGGCTGATATACATAAAACATACAGTCGAAGGAATCCGGGAACACAGGAGTGGGGGAAAGGGGAAGTGTAGAAGGGAGGACTGGGAAAGCAAGGGTGGAAGAAAGGAAATTACAGGGAATCCGGATACATAAAAAAACAAGATCTCTTTCCTCGGCTGAAAGAGACGCGCCGTGAGGCTGCGAAAGTGAAAGAAAACAAGCATGCGAAAACACGAGTGGTGCGTGCGCGCGCTACGGCAAAAGTGAAAGCGCAAGCTGGCGAGTGGTGTGCGAAGTGCTCGCACCATGAAGAGAGATGGCGCCTCTGCTCGTCATTGTGAGCGTAACCGCATGCTCTATGCCACCCGGTCAGACTTTTGAAAACCCACTCACTAAATGTCTCGCTAGACAGCGCATACGCTGGTGCAGGCGAAACCTAAAAAGCTCTGCGGCTTCAGAATCTCATAGCTTCAGTGACCCTAGCTTTAGGTGTGAATCTTAGCAGGGCAATTCAGATTTTCGTCCTTTTGAGGTTGATAAAATGATTATAACCCATTTCCTGTTCAATATTATTATTGTTGTGATACACAATTATTTGTGTGTGCACTTCTTCAACTATTTACTTAGCAGAAATAATTGGAATGGGATCATTTTCCAGTAGGATCCTCTCTATTTCGATCTAGACAGCCAAGATATTTTTTATATTTTACTCCTATTTTTTATATTTTACTCCTATTCAATTTGTCAGTTGTTCTTTGCAGGAGCAGCCATCAGTCACATTGTAAGCTGTTTTAGGTCACGGCTTGTAGACTGTGCGTTTCCCACTAGAGTGCATGTGTTTCCCAGATGCCTCCTAAATTTGCTTCTCATACCCTCTCCGTGGTTCTCTCCATCAGCCATGTGGTTCTCCCACGTGTTAAAGCAAACTTCTCATTCTAAATAAAGCACAGACAAACGCATTGGTAAGCAGTCAAGAAGCGGAGGCAAGATGGCGCCAGAGTGAGAGGACGCACCAGCATCGCTCCATGGGTCTGGTCTTTCCTTATCTTTCCTTATCTCGTTTTGATCTCCCCATGTGATTGCTATATGGGAAAGAGATAGATGGAGACATGCTGTACTAAACGCAGTGGAAATCATGAAGCTGAATTGAACCTAATTCAAACTGGAGGAAAAACGCGGTAAAGCTGGGCAGTGGAAATAAACTGAGAGCTTCAGGAGGAGAAAAAAAAAACCAAGAGCTGGAAATCCGGGAGGAGAAGAAAAGGAAGTGATTAGGATCGTTGGCTGCTTTTGACAAAAAGGAGAAGAGCAAGAGCTGAGCTGCAAGAAGGCCGCAAAAGTGGAGAGCAGAGAGCATGAGCAATATGTGACAATATCGATTTAGACACCCCTGCGACATTCTTTTCAAGCACATCCCTCTGAGCACACCCTTGAGCTGCGCATACCTTGGAATCGTGAGTATTGAATTAAGCTGCCACCAAGCGAATAACATTGGCTGTTTCCCCCTGCTTCCCCCTTTGCCAGGAGACTCGCACTCGTACGTATCTTTCCTGAACTGATTGGAAGTTAATCAGAAAAAAAAGCGCATGAAAAAGGGAAGAGAAGGGTGCCGGGCGATGCGCAAATCGAAATGAGGGACTGAGCGGGACTGACTCTAAATTAAGGATTCGGTGTCAGCGTCTAGTGATCTAAGAGCTTAAACACTAGTCTTTTTTCCTTGTTATTGCTATTGCTATTGCTTTTGTTAATCCACTGTTCACCTTGGTTCTTGCTTTTGTTCTTGCCTCCGGCTCTACGGTGCTTGCTGCGGCGCTCGCTCCTACACCAAATTACCCTCCTTCCCCTGCTCGACATCGGGTGTCATCTGCAGACTTGCAAGTCTCGCCTTTAAACCGCGTGTGCTGCGTGCTGCGTTGTCAGGGAGACACTGAAGCGCTAGCCGATAGCAGACAACCAACAACAGCTAATTGCCCCTGCAGGGGAGGAAAAATAAACTAAGGAGAGGGAATCAGGAAGGCAAAGGCAAAGAGAGGCAAAGGGAGGCGAAAACGATCAGGTGAAAGGATTAAATGATTAAATGAAAGAAGAGCAGCCACAGCAGCCACAGCAGCAGGAACCGGAGCGTAAGTGCTGCACAGCTACAGCTACAGTTACAGGAACGGTGGTGCAAGCAGTGGGGTCGAGTGGGGTCGGCGCACTGCTAGACTCAGATAGTACAGATATTTCTTCTAAACCTGTGATCAAAATTGAGCTGCGAATAATAATCTACATAACCAAGCAAACCTATAATACTATAGGGTCTCAAGCCCCAAGCCACCTCAAAACCCACAGTAGATCTTTTACATTGCCTAAAAAAAGAGCCTGGGCTGCTCTAAAAGCGCTAATAAATAAAAAACCAAATAAAGGAGGGGCGCCGGATCCCCTCGGAAAAACAAAAGGTCAAAATCAGCCACAAGGTCAGCTTCGAACTTCAGCACCTGAGCAAACGCAGATAAAGGATATGGCTGGAATAAATGGAACAGTGGCACAAAACTCATCGCTGCTTAATTTAGAAAGAGGGGAAAGAGGAGAGGTGGGAGCTT
This sequence comes from Lissotriton vulgaris, assembly GCF_964263255.1. NCBI lineage: Eukaryota > Metazoa > Chordata > Amphibia > Caudata > Salamandridae > Lissotriton > Lissotriton vulgaris. The sequence goes on along the minus strand of NC_141695.1, from coordinate 615,539,752 downwards.
CAGCAATCCGAAATATGCAAGAGATACAGACACAGGTGCAAAATCTTGAAGACCCAGACAGAGTTAGAAAGTACAGAGAGTCCGGAAAACCTAGGGAACAGGGAAGAACTAAAAACCACACAGAGTATAAAAAGCCACATCCTGCAGGAAAACAAGGACACACAAAGACAGCCTGAAACCAGAGGATTTAAAGCCAAGGAGAATAATGTGGGGAAAGCTACACCTGAAGAGACTGACAAAAATAAAATTAAAAATAAAAGCAAAAACACTGAAAAGGACAAAGAAAAAGCGAAACAAAAACAGATGGAGAACGACCAAGAGAAAGACAAAGAGAAGGGAAACGATACAGCGGACAAAGCTAATTTGGAATTAATGGCTAAAAAGGCTCAAAGGCTGCAAACAATAAAAAACCTGAAAGCTGCCGCTAAAAATACTGGGCTCCCGACCTCCTCTCAGCCTCGGATATCCAACATCTTCATCCCGGTAGCCAAGGAAGGGCCAAGCGAGCCTACTGAAATTACAAAACAAAAAAGCAACCAAGCAGGCAGCGAGACCGGTACCAGTGGGGTCGACCCTAACACGTCTGTGGAGCTAATCACCGTGGAGGGGAAAAATATAGTTCAAAAACAAACTTCCACCTCATTACGCGCGCAAACATCTCCCCCTGAGCCAGTCCCACAGCTTGGTAATACGGCACCCTCCGAAACGGACTCGGATTCAGACATATATGAAACAAGCGAAACAAATGATGAACAAATATTTGAAGTAACAGCCTCTGAGATTCTAGACTCTAATGAATCCAGAAAACTTAATGAAACATGCCAAAGCTCGAACTCAAAGAAAAAATGGGAGAAAAAGAGGGCGAGAGATAAAAGGAGAAGAGCTAACTTAATCAATGATGAGACCACGGATCCTGGCAGTAACAATGAATATGCCATAACAAGACCTAAACTTATACGAAAAAGCCCGACTCCAAAGCTACCAGGAGCAACAGAGCATGTTCATGACCACACTTTAGCTGAGCCAGAAGGAAAAAGCCAGAAACAATCCGGAAATGGACATAGCTCAGCAACAACTGTAGAGCCATTGCTGAGCGAAGTGCTGAGCTCCATAAAAAAACTTCCATAAGGACATTAAAAAGGAAACCCAAAGGAATCACGTTGCCATTGAGAAGTTACAAGGGGCAATTAAAAAAGTCGGCAACATCTGTACCGAGATCTCGGATAGAATGGCCTCAGTGGAAGCACGCGCAGAAAATCTGAAAATGGATGTAATTAAGCTGCAAAAGCAGGAGAATGGGCACGATGGAGTCGTAAAGGACCTCATGATGAAAGTGGAAGATCATGAAAACAGATCAAGGAGAAACAATCTGAGGTTCCTTGGAATACCAGAAGGCTTTGAGGAGAACGACCCTAGGGGCTCTATGATTAATCTGTTGAAATCAGCCTTCCCGAAACTTGGTACCTGGGACATGGACAGAGAAATTCAGCGGGCCCATCGATTCCCTTTGGCGCTACCCAAACATTCACAAAAATCACGTCCATATCCCCGGGCAATGTTGGTTTACTTTGGGAATTTCCTTTTAAGAGAAGCCCTCTATGATCTGGCTAGGCCCACAAAGCAGAGGAAACATAAAGACTTTATGTTCTTCACCAGACCAGACTTTGCCCACGCAACTGCTGAGAGAAGGTGGAGAATGAGACAATTAATCACACCCTTTGAAAAAGTCGGAGCAACAGTCTACCTACAAAATCCAGCACGGCTAAAAATAATATAGAAGGGATCAACAAGAAGCTTCTCAAGTGAAATTCAAGCCGAAGCTTACCTAAGAGAAATCTCAGTAACTGAGAAAGGGAATTCAGGAATATAAATGCAAATCAGCAACTTGTCTATGAACACAAAAGCATGGGGAGCAATCAGAAGGGGGTGGGGAGGGGGGTGGGGGGAATAAATGCATCTGAAATTTGGTATGAATATCTGTGTTTAAATAATGGTTTGGGGCAAGTACCTGATTACATCACTGACCCCACCCACCCGATACGACCAAAGTATAAAGGGCCTGCCCGCAGGGCGCACTGAGGCGCACTCTGACTACACTGACGCCCACACCTGGGTACTCGGGGACCCAGCAAGCCTCATAGGATGGTAAGGGGGGAAGGGAGGGGGACTGAGGGAGGGGAACTGGTAGGGGGGGGGAGGAGCAAGAAGTGGGAGGGGTCAGGGGGGGATAAGAGAGGGCCAGGGAAGGGAAAGCGGGGGGAAAAAAATTAATCACATCAGGATATAGAAGAAACTAAAGACACCAGGTTAACAAAAACTGATTGGGGAAGAGCGAAAATGAAAAAGAAATGCCTATGCGGATAGTTTCGCTGAATGTTTGCGGACTAAATGATGGTAAAAAACGAAGAGCTATGAGGGAATATTTAAGAACATTGCACGCTGAGCTGATCTGCCTACAAGAAACACACATAGAGGCCTCTCAAAAGGGGCTCTTAGAACAGCTGGGATACCAATTAGTATCATATACGACGCAAGGAACAAGAACAAGAGGGGTAGCGATCTTAGCAAGGCATGGATGTGTGGTTGTAAATAGGCAAAAATCAGACCGCTATGGTAGATGGGTTTTGGTGGAGTGCCAGGTACAGAGCTTTAATTTCACACTATGCTCATTGTATGCTCCCACTGTAGACGACCCGGAAGCTATGGACTCTGTTAACTTAGAAATAGCCAACTTTGTCTCTGCCATTAATAGTCTGTGGAGACTTAAATGTGAATGGACTGAATGGCTTGTGGAAGAACGATCCGGGGAAATTTTCCGGTCGGAAGAAGAGAAGCCACAGAGCATTGATTCAATTGATGTGTGACAACGGTCTAGTAGATATATGGGAACTGCAAAATAACTTAGGGACCGGTAGTACATATTATTCTGCCCCTCATAAGGTCTTAGCAAGGCTAGACTATTTTCTGGTATCACCAGCAGTAGCATCCACCGCAAAGATTTGCATACTACCCCGGGTAATGTCCGACCATAACCCACTTATCTTAGATATAACAACCGCTGCCCAACAAAAGAAGATGACAAATTGGACTTTTGAGAGAGCCCTGTTACAGGATTCAGAATATACCGCCCTAATGAAAGAATGGATGAGAATTTTTTTGGTACTAAACAAAGGCTCTGCTCCCCCTGCAGTAGTATGGGATACCCTAAAAGCAGGTATAAGGGGGGAGACAATCAGATACTCAATTAGACGGAATAAGGCAGAGAGGGAGGAAGTAGAAACAAGAATAAGGGCAGTTGCTAGACTAGAACAGTAACTTAGTAGCGCAATTAGGGCGAATCAGGATATTGTTACTATAACATACGAGCTTGCCATGGCTAAGGCAGCGGTTGCGGAACTATTTGCGTCTAAAGCAGCAGGGAAGTATTTGGCATGGAGGAAGGATCAATATGAGTATAGTGAGCAGATAGGCCGCATGCTAGCTGTTCGAACAAGGCAGGCTGCTACTAAGGGGGATATTTCTGAGATCAGGTCCGAGAACGGAAGTGTTGCAACAACACCCAAGAGTATATGTGCTAGCTTTCGGGACTACTATCAGAAGCTATATGAAGCTGACTATATGGTACCTAGCGAGGATATAGAGAGTTATCTTGGGAGTGTCAGACTAGAGAAACTAACGACAGGGGGACATTGGAGATGGCATTTAATAAAATAGAAATACAAAGGGCAATTTATGACTTACCATCTGGTAAAGCAGTAGGCCCAGACTCTATACCCTTGGAGTTTTATAAAACATTTTTAGCCGAGATAGAAGAAGAACTATATGAGTTGGCTGTAAATATACAAGAGGGTGCAATACCCCCGGAGTCATGGGGAGAGGCAACTATGATAGTCTTTCTGAAAAAAGATATGCCCGCAACCAATCCTGGGTCTTATAGGCCGATAAGCCTAATGAACAGCGATGTGAAAATCTACTCAAAGATGCTGGCAAATAGGCTAGGAGCAGTAATTGGCAAGATCGTCTCTCCATGGCAGCACGAGTTTATCCCTGGGAGAGGAACAGCGGAACATGTCAGAAGAGTGTTTACGTTATTTGATGGCACGGCATCCTCACGAGACCCTATGGCGCTCATCCTTTTAGATGCTGAGAAGGCATTGATAGGGTCTCGTGGGGATTTCTCTGGGCTGCGTTGGAGAAGCTGAATCTGGGGGAGGGCTATGTGGGAGCTCTGAAAGCCTTATACCACAATCCAAGAATAAGGGTTAGAACCATGGGGGAGCTGAGTGGTATAATAGATATTGGACGAGGAACTAGGCAAGGGTGTCCCTGCTCCCCGCTAATCTTCGCTCTATGCATAGATACATTCATTAGGAGGATAGAGCAGAACAGAAACATCTTGCCCATAGCATTGAATAAGCATGAAACTAAAATACTAGGATATGCGGATGACTTGGCCATAACATCAAGCGAACCAATGTCAGCCCTAACAGAAATAGAACAGGAAGCGGCTGCATTTGGAAGACTGTCTGGGTACAAATTAAATGTAAATAAGACCCAAGTAGTAATAAATCAGAAAGTATCTTTAGTCGATCCAAGAGTGGTAGAGACAGCAGTATATCTGGGGGTTCGCATAAGCTCAGACCTTTCGAAAGTGGTATCGAAGAATTCAAGCCCCATTATAGATAAGGCCAAAATTGATTTTGACAAACTGAATAACCTACACCTAACAACAATTGGTCGCTGCAATGTTATCAAAATGGTGTTTATGCCAAAAGTGCTTTATTTATTTAGGACCATACCGCTAATCTTTAACAATAGCTGGTTCAGGGAGCTAGAAAAGGTAACAAACAGATTTATTTGGGCCAAGGGCAAAACACGCCGCAGCCAAAAATTTCTGTCACTCCCAAGAGAGAGAGGTGGGCTGGCGCTACCAGACTTTAAGGCATATTATTGGGCAACGGTCCTGCAATATACCAGAGGTATGCTGGGGGGGGGAGTGTTATAGACAGATGGAGAGGTAGAGATGGGGTCCCAGACATATATGAACTCGTAGCGAAAAACTCTAATCAATGGTTACTCACATATGAGGAGAGGAGCTATCACAAAAAAGTAAGGCTTAAGACCTTGGTGGCCGCAAGATCAGTCTGGACTGGGATAAGGAAAAAATTAAAACTAGGGAGAATGAATTATTATACCCCTCTGTATGGGAACCCATCATTGCCGGGGGTATTTCACGACCCAGTTATGAGGGGCTGGGATGCATTAGGGGTTAAAACTATCGGGGACCTTATAGGGGCAACCGGTCTGATCTCTTTTGAGCAGGCACAACGCTAATATAACCTAGGACGTAGAGACTTCTTTAAACTACAAGTGAGGTCAGTTCTGTTAAAGAAACAGGGAGGAGATATGAATTTTCAAAGAATCGAACTATTGGAATGTGTAAAGGATGAAGGGGAATCCTCCATCTCGCAATTATATGAAGAAATTTGTAAACATAAAAAGGATGATTGTGATAGAATGTACGAGAAGTGGAGAGTCAAACTAGGTCTTACAGGAAATGAGGCAGAGAAGTCATTAAAACTGTCAAATTCGGTCTTAAGAGTGGCAAATTTACAATCTCAATAATATAAGACTATGTTTGAACTTTATTACACTCCTCATAAAATAGCGCAGTGGGGGGGAAATAACGGGGGCATCTGTCCGAGATGTCAATCCACGCAAGCAGATACAATTCATATGTTTGCATCATGCCCCTCTCTGGACATATATAAAACATCTTTGGAACAATTTTTCTCCGATTCTCTGGGGATACATGTAACTTTGACAGATGAAGTTATGATTTTGGGTGTAGTGAGGGCGGGTGTAGATGTTCTTCACCATGAGTTTCTGTATTTAGCTATGACTCTCAGCAGACTATGCATAACCACGCTCTGGAAGGATCCTAACCCCCCAACATTACAGCAATGGATCTCTCGTGTACTGGCCATATATATATTAGAAATGGCCCTATATGAAAAAAGAGGGAGGGAAAAAAAAGAGGCCGGACGGAGGATATGGGCCCCAATAATTGAATGGAAAAGGAGGCTGGGAGAGATTTAAGATGAAATAGGGGGAAAGTCAGACGCAATTAAGAATATGTGATATTATTTAATGATGGCTTTCTATTGTGTCTGAGCTGAATTTTTCCCATTTTTTCTTTTTCTTTTTTTTTAACTTACTCTTCCCAATCTAAAGCTCTTTGCGTATTTGGAAAAAATGCTTTATTTGTTTTAAACTTGGCGATAATGCTTTTTGAATCGTAAGATTATTTTTTTGTTTCTGTTTCTCTGGCAATGTATTATGAATGTGTAACTCTGATGTTGATGGGAAAAAAATATTAATAAAAAAAAAAGGTAAGCAGTCAAGAAGCAAAGTTTATTTGCTTTAGCTCGAGCAAGGACAGCCAACGACCAACTGCACTGTTCTGCTGGGGGTTACAATACGCAGTCTTTTATACATTTCGAGCCACTTAAGAGACATTACACTGAAGACAGTTGTCAAACAATAAATTATTGTGGTCGGGCCATAATCAGGAGGCGCACCGAAACTGCCTGCAAGCACATGCCGAGAAAACCCACAAGCTAAAACCATCCTGCACCTGGTGTTTGTATGCCATCAACAGCACATACACCGTCTCAGTCTTTCCACAGACAAAAAGCAAAAGAGCAATGTAATAATAGGAACTGCAAAATGACGTACCACTTATAAAATGTATGAAAAGTTGTTCACAAAATATATCTACTTCCATTCTTCGCCCTTTGAACAATTGTTCAACATTAATATCAGAATCAATCAACATCTGTATTCATTCATTTCATTACCTCCTGTTCTCGCTGAATCATGAGACTCAAAGCATGAATGTTTCATGTGGTAGGGGTTCACAGCTTAATACAGGCTTGACAACAAACAGGGAGCATATTCATGCACAAGCAGACAACCAATATTGCAATGATGATAGTCAATATGACCTTCAGTAAAGACCAAATCCATATACCAAACAGGGAAGAAATGTCATCCCACAGTGTACATTGAGCAAAGTTATGATACATTTCAATCTTTGCAATAAGCATTCATCACTTGTATGGCAACGTTCTCATGATATTCTTTACTAAAATAAGAATACATCCAATACAGAACCTTCTCATTAACATTGTTTTGATCCATCCAGCTTGTTCACCTTTAGTACTCCTTCCAATCTGTTCCTTATTATTCACGATCACTAGGCCGTGAGAGGTCACCACTATTTTGTGGCTGTGTACTTGATAGACAGTCTACCTTTGTTGAGTTCAAAAGATGAACTTAGAATTTTATTTAGTGACTGATTGAAGGGAAGAAGATGCTGAATAAATTGGTCAGCCAACAGTTTTTTCTGGGGCAGAGATGGTACTGTAGTTTCTGCAGTGTCAAAAGTTCAGAAAGGGGTATCCCCCTGTCTGGTATATTGTCTGTGGGTGTAGACACTACTTAAAAAGTACAAGCCACCTCCAGAATATACCGAAATTTAGTAATAGGGGTTATTTTAATGTGATACATTTGGAGCTCCTTTTTAAAAAACATTTTTTTTATTGAGAGTTCATAATCAAGAAAAAAACATGACACAGTAGCAGCAGAGATGATATAGTACGAGTTAAAGTGCATGTGCATAAATACAAGAATATTTACGTTACATAATGCTAATAATATGAATGCAAATACAAAAGATGAGAATCGAAATCTAGGCCCTACTACAACTAGCTTCATTTATATACACAGACATGTTCAAATTTCAACAATTTGGATCTTACTCATAAAGTGTAATGTGCACAGTACTATCGTACTAGCAATCTAGGAGGCTAAAATTAAAGGGAGTTGTTAGGAATGGATATAAAAAGGAGATCAAACTAGGATTCAAACACGCTCCAGTATTTGTTGTACTTCTTGAGTGTCCCTGATCACAGTGCATATTTTCTATCCCTACCCAGAATTCGTAATAATTTTGTCTTCCATGCCTGTAGGGTTGGTGCTGGCTCTAATTTCCAGGACTGCAAAATAGGAGATTTAGCTATGAGGGAGGCTATAAATAAGGTTCCATCGTGGGGAGTGTGGCTCGGGGAGCAGCCCAGGACTGAAGTTAGCTCATCAAAAGCAATAGTGGATTTAATCATTGTTGAAAGATATTTTTCTATTTCTCTCCACAGTGGCTGTATTTTAGGGCACTCCCAGACAATATTCTTCCAAGTACCCTTTTCTTCACAACGGAAGCACTTATCAGCAACTTGGGGATAGATACTGTGGAGGAATGAGGGAGTTCTATAGATTAACCATTTATTATAAAATTGCACACGTTTTAAATTAGCACCTCGAAAAATGGTTTTATTAAATTTGTTAATCTTATCCCATGTCAGTTTGCTAATTTCAATGTCTTCCCTCTTTTTCCACTTTTTTATAATCTTATCAGAAGAATCGATTCCAATGTCATCTTTCAATAATTTCATCCACATACTAATCTTCTTTTGTGTTGGAATATTTAATGCTGCAGACAGATCTTTTTTTTAAAATAAGTTACCTATATCTAACTCCCTGAGATCCACATGGAGCAAAAAAATAGACCATTTCAATAATGTAAATGCATGGTGAATCTGTCTAGAGATTTCCTCCCAAGATTTCCATCTATTCCTAGTGATGAAGTCCTCAATTTTTTCAAAGCCGTTCTCCTTCGAAAGCCTTGTTTTGTTATTATCCAATCAGCGCCCCTCTCCAAAGCTTAAATTAGCTAATTTCGTTGTACTACTTATTTTAGACATACCATAAAATTTCAAGAGCTATGTTTTCTGTTTAAAGACCCACTGAAGGGACTTATAACGAACCTTTTTTAGATCCTTAGTAATTCTAACCGGATCAGTAATTTTAGATTCCAACAAAATCTTCTTCATAAAAAAATTGTCTGCCCTCATGATCGTCTAATAAAAAAAAAAAATGAAGTTATGGTGTGCAAAAGAAGCAAAGTAATATTCTCTAACGTTTGGGAGGGACAGCCCTCCTTGTGCAACTGGGAGATATAAAGTGCTGAGTGCAAGCCTAGAAATGTTTTTTGCCTAAAGAAAGGAGGAGATCAAATCATCTACCTTTTTAAAAAATTAAACCTGAATTGCGCAGGGGGCCGCACTAAAAAGGAAGTTAGAAAGAGGTAAAATAGACATACGTATTAAGGCTGCCGACCCATTATAGACAATGGTAGTAGATTCCAGCGATCTTAATGGGACCCAATCTTTTTAACAGGGGTATATAATTTAGCGAATACAGATCTTCCAACTTATCCGAGATAAATATTACCAGATATCTCTTTGGGCGTGTGTTATAGATCTGCCTAAATTCCGGCTATAAAGTGTCTACAGTGCAGTTTACTAAGATTATTTCCGTCTTGTTAACATTTATCTTATACCCCCTAGCTTTTGAAAGTCAGAGAAAATATTTAAAATTTTAACTTGACTTGAAGGTTTTGAATCTAAAAAAAGGGCAATATCATCAGCATATAGATTTATGTTTGTCATTCCAACTACCGGAACTGTGTCGGTCATTATGTTCCTAATTGCGATCGCCAATGGTTCGATAAATAATGCGAATAAAATTGGCGACAGAGGACATCCTTGGCGCGTGCCTCTGCTGACCGGACATGTCCCAATATTGACATTGATGATAATCTGTGCCCTGGAATTCAGATAAAGTTGTTTTAAAAGGGAGATAAAACAGTCGGAAAATCAAAACAGTGCAAAATAGCAAAAGGACAGTCCCAAGACACCAGATCGAAAGCTTTCTCCGCGTCTAAAAACAAGATTTGAGCTTTCACCTTATTCGTATTAAAATAATCCAGTGCCTCCAATAAAAATGTTGTATTTGTATGGAGGTGTCTGCCTGCTATAAAACCACACTGATCAGGGCCTATAAGGGACCCTACTATTTTATTCAACCGGTTCGCTAAAAGTTTCGTAAAAATGTTATAATCTGTATTTAAAAGACTTATGGGCCTATACGAATTTGCATTTTCCTTATCCTTTCCTTTTCTTAAAATGCTAACCACCACTGCTGAATGGAAAGAATCCGGGGGAGGTCCTCCTTGTAATAAATAATTAACCAGAAGTAAAAGTTCTTTACGAAGAGTACCTTCAAATTGTTTTAAAAATTCAGCCGGAAAACCATTGTCGCCATTGGCTTTACCTTTGGGGAGAGAACCTATAACCTCATCTAATTCTGACTTTGTAAAGTCCTCAATCAACGATTTCTTATCCCCATGGTCTAATTTGGGTATTTCGAGTGACTCTAGAAATTCCCCAATGGTTTCCGGTGAGGCCCCTTCTATAGCTTGATAGACTCTATTATAATGTTTTAAGAACAGGTCACCAATAGAGGCAGTGGTTTTAGCATTAATCTTAGTAACAGGGTCGGTTATTTGCTCTATCCTATTTCAGGCCTGCTTTTCTTTGGCTTGCCAGGCCAGTAGTTTCCCTGTGTATTCACTCTCCTCGTATATCTTTTGGGCATAAAGGTTGCTGTTAGAGTCACCTAAATCATAGTAAAAATCCTTCATCCTACCCTTTGCTTCAGATAGCCTTTGCCCTGAGAGTGCAGATCTTACCCTGTAATGTTCTTCAGTTGCCTGCGTAAGGTTTGATTGTAATTTAATTTTCTCCTCCCTTCTTTTCTTCTGCTTTTGTATTTCTTTAGACGTAATTATCCCCCGCATAGTGGCCTTAAATGCATTCCAGGTCGTATTTCATGGAGCTGTGCCTCTGTTCTATGTAAAAAACTGTTCAATCTCTTTCTCAATATCTGCACACCATTGTGAATCCAGGAGGTTCAGTTTATTAAAATACCACCTTCTTGGTGACTGATTCTTGTCTCCCCAATTTTACCTCCATAAAAAGTGCTGCATGATCTGAAAATGCGTTTGGTAGATGGACATATTTATGTGGCTCTAGTCCAAAAGATGTTAAAACAAATCTAACCTAGATGTAGAATTATATTTTGCTGAATAACATGAGTATTCACGCTTGGAAGAATTACAGAATCGCCAATGATCAATGACATCGAGATCTTATTTACAGCTTTGTATGGCAATAGCTACTTGGGGTTTATTCTGGCGCCGGTCTTTTTTGGAGGAGTCAACAAAGGGATTTTGTAAAAAGTTAAAATCTCCTCCCCATATTATTTTACCGGGAAGACCCGTTATAGCTGTTTTTAACTGTAGAATTGGGAGAGGGTCGTCTATGACTGGTGCATAGATTGTGGCGAAAATTATGTTTACATGATTTATTTTACCATGAGCAAGTGCCCATCTGCAACTTGGGTCTGTAAGTGTCCCTTCCAGGGAAAAACCTATATGACATCCTATTAGTACACATACTCCTCTCTGCGCTAACCCGGCTGCTGCAGAGATTGTATGACCAACCCAGCCCTTGAGAATTTTGTCTGATTCCTGTAATGATTTTCTTGTAGATAAATAACATCTGGGCTTAGATTTTTTAGCCAACATTCAATAGCATTTTTTTGCGAACATTATTCAAACCATGTACGTTAAGAGACCACCTTCAGCATACTATTTTGTCTTCAATGGTTAAAATGTTTAAGAAAAAGAATAAATCAATATCTAAATATGAGGTATATTCAAGAGGGATTTAAACCTCATCTTGTGCAAATAAGCAGAACAATAATTTAAATATCAGCAAACAGAGCAAAGGGAGCAAGAAAATGCAATTCTGAAAAACCACAGGCCCTTGTGTGCAGAAAATGCGGATTTGGGATGAGAAAACGGAACATAGAAAGAGTATAAAAACTAGTACAAATATGGAAATATTACTCGGGTGTCAATAAGCAATCCAGACGAACAACTAGTTAAAGTGTCAAGTGCAGAATATAAAACTATAATTTGATTAATTCAACGCTCTTATGACCAGAAAGTGCAGTTTAGGATGGAAAATTGCTCCAGACAAAATTCAACTCACCCTTTTGTGCAAAATATGCAAATTTCATAATCCTATTATAGAAAACAGGAATTGCGCTTCAATATTTAAGTATTTAAAGTGCAAATGCATAGAGGTTATACAAACCCTTAAAATTTCAAGGGTCGGAACTTGTGCAAAATAAGCAAATAAAGTGCAGTTAATCACGAGCTCAAACCTTTTAAACTTTTCTCCTTTAAAGCCCGCTACCATCATTTGAACGTTATTACAATCTAAATACATAAGAGCAGAATACACTGCTATAGTAACCTCTTGTGCTATCACCAAGAAATCTATTAGCATACAGCAATCTCCTACTGCAAAGTTATACTTATGGTTTTCCATGCCATAGCTGTGGCAGTAGTAGATCAGACAATTTCTTAAAATGCGAACTCTCATTTTTCCCACTGCAACACCCCCCTTTACCCCACTTCCCACCCCCCTAGAGTGGACGAAGACTCCCCGTGTCCCACTTCCGTCCTCCTCTGTTGCTTTTTCTTCTGTTTGGATGCCTTCTTTTTTGCATCCTTGTGTGCTTCCTGTCTCATCCCGAGAGCCGCCCTTTAACGGAAATTATTTAGAGAACCGGCGAATGACTGAGATTATGGAACAAGACCTTCGAGAAATGACTGGGCTTCTTGTAAATCTATAAAGATAAAGGCAGCAAAGGATTTGTAGGGTCGGCTTGATGTGGTCTAGTGGACTCCGGTGCAAGAGGAATATGGCATTGATGCTCTAGGTCCAGTGTAGCCTGCATAGAACGAAGGTAGAAGCCCCTAGGTATGTAGATGGTCCAGTATAGTTCGGAGAGCATAAGTGCAGTTTTTGCCTGGACCTGCTCATGGAAGCACTGGAAAGGAAATAAACACCTTAGTATCCTGAGTGTCAGGTAGCCTTAAATGTACATCTTTGTGTTTTTTGTATGTCCCAGAGTTCTGGTCTCCCTGAGGATGTTGTTTTGCCCCCAACATTGTGAAGATAAGGTCCTACTTGAAATAGGCTATAAGGTCAAAGATTTAGTTGCTGTCTTAACAATGGAGTGTATTTGTCATGTTACCCTTGAGTGACAAATGACAGTGAGGAATGCTTAATATCCCCAGATCAGACGAAACTCAGTACACCAGGATTACTCTTTTTAATATACATTTTTCTGGAGGACAATGGGTCGCGGCATCCGATAAGGGAAAGACTCAGATTAAAAAGCTAAATGGTGCCTTTTGAATGATTAGGAACGTCCTCATTGTACACACCACAATTAAGGCATGGTTTAGCTTCTGATCTCCCAAGCAGAAAAAATAAATAATTCGGGCTACAAAACAAAGAATAGATGTAGAAGCGCAGACAGTGGGGTTGGAAGGTTGACAAGGAGCAAAGTATTTGCCAGTGTATTAAGGAATATACGGTGCACAACAGGGCATGGTCGGCTCTTGGGGTTGCCAGCCTATAAATTAGGTATGTTGGGAAGCAAGTGATAGCACAAGGCAGAGACTGTCCCTCAGAGGTGCGATTAGTTATACACACACAATGAAAACCTTTTCCCACGATCTGTGTACACAACTTCTTTAAAGTTTACGGTTGTTCTTCAGTTTTTGATTTAATATTTTTCTCCATGAATCTTTTTGTTATATTTTGTATGTGCAATGTTTGTTCGGGGTTTGCAGTAAATACATTTGCCCTTCTCTGTATGCGTTCAGGTTCTTTCATAGTAGGTCACATAGGGATGCATTGCTATACTGGTACTGTAGCCCTGTACATGTTAATTTTTTAGAGCGGTTATTGCTGAGAATAAAATCTACCTGAAATAAAGAGACCTGCTAGTAGCCCAGCGAGTCTCACTTTTCTGAATACTCTACTGCTCTCTTCAGCCATGTCCCTTCTGATTCCTCCACCAGCTTCCTTGCAGTCTGATTGGTTAGGAGCACCTTGGGAATTCTAGAGTTCAGCAATGGTTGGATATGACCCAGGGCCAAAAGGTCAGGCCCGCTCTACGGTGAAGGTGGCTGCTGCTGGTTCTCTTTCTGGGTTTGTCACACGGGCTTTGATCAGCCCCCTAGATGTCATCAAGATTCGATTCCAGGTGAGTGGAGAGCGTGTTGCCCAGGGGATGAGTACGTCCTTTGTGAGTAGAATGTAGATGAGGACCTATGTGTTTCTGACCAAGAAACCCATTGTGGAAATTGCATACAAATGACGGGGCAGCAATGGCAAACTTGACTATGTCAGTATGGTATTTGTGTTATGTTAACCAAAAAGTAATAAACAAAATAAAAAAAATATATATGTGTATAGTATGTGTGTGTGTGTGTGTGTGTGTGTGTGCGTGCGTGTATGTATGTGTATATATGTGTATAGAGAGAGATACTTTTTTTAAACAAAGTATTACTGATATAACACAATAAAGCAAAGTAAGACTTTGAGATGTACAATATGTATCGATGCACATATATAGCTGGACGTTTAAACATTTACTGTCAGAAGTGGCAAAAATGAATAATCATTCATTATAAACAAAGTCGCTATTAGAAGTCGAAATGTACATGATCAGTTAAAGGTCCTGTGTGTGCAATGATTTGGCGTGTTCTAAGAAAATACATAACCGGCATGAGTGATGTCACTGACCATGTCATGAGTGATGTAATATGTGACGTCATCAGCAGTGCATTGCACGCGCAAGTTATAGTGAGTCCATCTAACTATAACGTGGGAATTTCAATGGTTTTATGCGAGTAAAACTTCCAGCTAACTATAACTTGTGTGAAACCTATGGTTTTTTCAGTGAATTTAATAGGTTTTTTAAATGCTAATTCCTAACTATAACTGGTGTGAAACCTATGGTTTTTTCAGTGAATTTCAAAGGTTTTTTAAATGCTAATTCCTAACAATAACTGGTGTGAAACCTATGGTTTTTTCAGTGAATTTAATAGGTTTTTTTAATGCTAATTCCTAACTATAAGTCTCACTTTATAAGTAAGACTGTTAGCGCTCTAGTTGTTCTTTAGAACAATCTGGTACATTCTGTCATTGGGCTACAGTTGGGCTACATCTGGCTGATATTTGGGCTACATTTGCTTTTTTTTTGTCTCTGGTGGCCATCTTTGGGCTACATTGGGCTACATTTGGGCTCTAACATATATATAGCCCAATGTAGCACAATATATATATTTTTCAAAGTTAATTTTCGTAAAAACCACTTGAGAATAGTAAAGGCACATTGGGCTACCAGTCCCTACTATTTTTCCCAATTTTTTTTGCTATGGAGCGCTCCCGGTGCGCGCCCAGGGGAGCGCCCCGAGAGCGTTTTTTCATAAAGCGCTCCGGGGAGCGTCCCGTAAGCGCCAATATCGCGAACGAAAACATGATCGTGACGTATCGCGTAGCTGCGTCCGCGTGATACGCGCGGCGTAAGCGCACCCGGAAGCACTCGAGCGAATACGATCACGCAACGTAAACATCCGACGCGCTTACGCGACGCGTCCCGGGGCGCGCAGCGTAAGCACGTCGGGTCATGTGACCTGAAAATAACACTTTTTATTGGTTCATAACAGTTTTGGTTTCAGAATGATGAAGCCCCTGGTCATGTGACCTGAAAATAACACTTTTCATTGGTTCAATAATTTTTTTTTTCAACTTTTTGAGAAACCCACCCATTTCTCTCACTATTGATTTGCACTTGGAGAGAGCAAGAGGTGTTTTGTGAATTATCTACTCATAATTTTCCTGATCTACAGCAATGGCTGCAAGGGAGTCATCCAGCAGTGATTCAGATGGTTTTTTGCAAGAGGATCCTCCTCACCAGAAAACAAAGAACCACTTCATCTAGAAATTTTATGACATCCCTGAAGGACAAAAAAAAGTTAATGCAAGTAAAGTAACTTGTAAAATATGTGGCAGTATTTTATCCAGAGGTAATCCTCAAAAAAATATAGCTTTAAAAATGCCAATTTAATTAGGCATGTCAGAAGAAAACACCCAAAAAATTATTCCAGGGAGGGTGTCAGGGAGCTGGCACGGAATTTACCAAGAGATGGCGGCAGCACCTCCACTGGTGGAGCAACACCTTCAAGAACAACACGTGCAAGAATGGTCCCTAACGTGCAGCCGGTCTTTGCAGGCATAAAATTTATATGCGTGGACTGTGACAAACTACTCTGTTATGGGGAGCAGAGCGTTGAACTCATTGCAATAAAGAGACAGGAACACCAATGCTCTCCCTGTCCCTAAATTTTCTCATTTTTTTGCTCCTGTTGAGCAGTTTTTGAATCCCTGTTTTTGTTTTTCCCCTGAAAAAAAATCCAGAAAAAATATAAAATCGTTTTAAAAAGTATAAAAAAAATATAAAACAACAAAAACAAAAAAAAAGTTCTTTTCAGAACTACCTCCAATTTATAAAAAAATGCTTTTTAAAAAAAAAAAAGTGTCATTCTTTTTTCTCCATGGTACGCTCCCCGGTCCGCTCCCCGGTGCGCGTACCGGGCGCTCCCCCCGCGCAAATCAAACATTTTTTTTTTTTTTTTGCCCCTTGGGGCCCTTTTATGGCCCCCACAACAAACCTAGGGGGTCAGGGGGGGTGTACCCTGCCCCCTTTTGCTAATTTCCCCCTTTGATTTTTACCACCTCAATCCTACCGAGGCACAAGATGGCGGCCACTCCGGACTGTTTAGAATGTTTACAGACACCCGAGAGCCAATCAGCTTTCCGTACGCAAGTCGCGTGGCGCGCTTGGAGCGCTCCCCAGTGCGCATACCGGGGCGCGGCTCTAGATATATATATTTTTTTGAACCTAAATTACTCGAAATCCACTGGAGCGCATATCTTGAGACGTAGCAAAGGCACATCGGGCTACCAGTCCCTACAATTTTGCCAAGTTTGGTGTAAATCCATTCAGCCGTTCGGGCTAAAAGTGAAATCGACCGCCCTATTATCACAGCCCCCGCTTGACGAATCCCCCCAAACTTTCAGGGAAGGACCGGAGCACAGCGAGGCAAATTTGAGGAAATTTTGAGGCAGATTCGTCAACCGGCGCCAAAGTTATTCCAAATAGAATTTTGAGATTTTGCATTGAAAAAAATCCTAACTATAACTACCTACTGGCGACCGCCAGTAGGATATATATATATATATATATATATATATATATATATATATATATATATATATACATATACATATACATATACAAAAAGTCTCCGAGCAAAGGAGCAATACACCCTACAGGGCGGCCTCAGAACATCAGGCACGGACCAGCCCGACCATTTCACTTCCAACAAAGCACCACATGAGGCCCAATACCGGATTGAAAGGCATTTAATGACAAGCGCAGCAGCGCAGAATGTCTCCTTTCCTTACGCGTTTCGGCGTCAGCCTTGCTCACAGGGGGAGAGAGTATATATATATATATTCACTGAAAAAACCATAGGTTTCACACCAGTTATAGTTAGGAATTAGCATTCAAAAAACCTATTAAATTCACTGAAAAAACCATAGGTTTCACATGACCATGTCATGAGTGATGTAATATGTGACGTCATCAGCAGTGCATTGCAGGCGCGCAAGTTATAGTGAGTCCAACTAACTATAACGTGGGAATTTCAATGGTTTTATGTCAGTAAAATGTCCAGCTAACTATAACTGGTGTGAAACCTATGGTTTTTTCAGTGAATTTAATAGGTTTTTTTAAATGCTAATTCCTAACTATAACTGGTGTGAAACCTATGGTTTTTTCAGTGAATTTCATAGGTTTTTTAAATGCTAATTCCTAACTATAACTGGTGTGAAACCTATGGTTTTTTCAGTGAATTTCAAAGGTTTTTAATAGCAAATTTCTATAGCTATGAAATGTAATATTTTATAAAATGAATCCTATATTGTATATTTATATAATACTATTTTTTTAATGTTTTTTTTTTGCCCCGGAGCGCTCCCGGGGCGCGTACCGATGCACTTACCGGTAAGCGCAGTTTTGCCACGCACCAGTTCGCGTACCGGTGAGCGGCCCGTTTGCGCTATTGCCGTGAACGAAAACGTATCGCGTAGCTGCGTGATGCATGTTATGACGCATGGCGTAAGCGCATCCGGAAGCGCCGGAGCACATACGATCGCACTACGTAAGCGCCCCAGGGCGCGCCCTGACGTGCTTACGCTACGCGCCCCTGGGCGCGCCCCAGGGTGCGTAGCGTTAGCGCGTCAGGTCATGTGACCTGAAAATAACACTTTTCATTGTTTCAGAACACTTTTGGTTTCCAAATGATGAAAGCCCCCACCTTTTTTCCTCATTCTCACTTTGTTGTTTGAGTGAGGAAGACCTGCTTCTATTGTTAGAGAAATGGCTACAGTAGCAGCAGCAGCTGGAGCATCTGCACCACCACCACCACCACCTCAAGGACCACCACAACATCACATTGGTGGTCAAGAAGAAGAAGAGGAGGAGGAGGAGGAGGAGGAGAGAAGGCAGACAAGGCATTTCCTGCCTGAAGACAATGCCCCATATAAACCTAAGGAGCACTTTATATGGGAGTTTTCTGAAATCTCAAGAGGTGCAAAGAAGGTAAACGCTGCAAAGGTGACCTATCCCATCTGTGGCGCTGTACTATCCAAGGGGAACCCTGCAAAAAAATATTCATGTGGGAATCACACAATGATTCGGCACATGCAACGATTGCACCCCAATAACTATTCTGCAGCAGAGGTGAGAGAACTGTGCAGAAACCTTCCACAATCGTCTGCCAGCACCTCAACAACCAAAGAACCCACTCCATCGGGTCCAGAAGCAAGTCAGATGGTTCCAAATATACAAACTAAGTTTGGTGATTACAAAATCGTTTGCATATATTGTGGCAAAACAATCACTTATGGTGAGAAGAGTGTTACCCTCATCAACATTGCTGGTGATAACCACAAGTGCCCGAAGAAACCCTCATTTTTTTCCTGTTTTTTTTGTTGCTCCAGTTGAGCCGTTTATAATTCCCTGTTTTTTGTTTCTCCCCATAAAAAATACAAAAAAAATATAAAACTGTTCAGAAAAGCCAAAAAAAGTAAAAAAATGTTCAAAAAAATATAAAACAACAAAAAGAATAAAAAAAACAGTTCTTTTTAGAACTAACTACATTTTTAAAAAACTCTGTCATTCTTTTTTCTCCAGGGTACGCTCCCCGGTACGCTCCGCGGTGCGCGTACTGGGCGCTCCCCCCGCGCAAATTGAATTTTTCTTTTTTTTTTTGCCCCGCGGGGCCCTTTTATGTCCCCCACATCAAACCTAAGGGGTCAGGGGGGTCTACCCTGCCCCCTTTTGATCATTCCCCTCTTTGTTTTTGCCACCTCTTGTGTCTCGATCCTACCGAGACACAAGATGGCGGCCGCTCCGGACTGTTTGGAATGTTTACAGACACCCGAGAGCCAGTCAGGTTTCCGCGCGCGAACTTGCGTAGCGCGCTGGTACGCGCCCCCGTGCGCGTACCGGGGTGCGCTTATAGATCTATAGATTTTTTTGAACTTAAATTACTCAAAATCCACTAGAGCACATATCTTGAGACATAGCAAAGGCACATCAGGCTACCAGTCCCTACAATTTTGCCAAGTTTGGTGGAAATCCATTCAGCCGTTCGGGCTAAAAGTGAGGTCGACCGCCCTATGGAAATTAACATGGGGAAAACACGTTTTGGGACCCCCCTTTTACCTCGGCCCCTGCTTGACTAATCCCCCCCCAAACTTTCAGGGAAGGACCGGAGCGCCGCGAGGCAAATTTGAGGAAATTTTCAGGCAGATTCCTCAACCGGCGCCAAAGTTATTCCCAATAGAATGTTGCGATTTTCCTATTGGAAATAATCCTAACTATAACTACCTACTGGCGACCGCCAGTAGGTAATATATAAATATATATATATATATATATATATACATACATACTCTCAAACCCGGACCACACCCGATGGAGGTAGAGGTCATGCTGCCAATTGACAGGTCGTGACACACACAGAGAAAACAGAGTTACTTCAACAACGTTTCCAAGCCTCACCAACTGAGGCAGTACGAGGTTGGAAGTGCATGGGCAGGAATCAATTATCACCCAACACAGAATTACAACTCAAGACGTCCACTCTCCAAACTCAGCCACTCACTGTGAGTTAGGAAAACACTTGGCTGTGTGGGAGCACTCGTCCGTGCGGAGAACTAACTGCATGATGGGATATGTAGTACGCACACATGAACTGTCTGAGTGACCCTTAATATGAGATGTGGAGCAGGTGAGCCCCGCGCTACTTTAGTAGGAGGGGCATAATATATAAAGAGAAAGAAACAGAATACCTTGAGATTTCAACAACGGAGGCATCTGATGAGGCAACTGCCGAAACGCGTCATGCCAATACCAAAGAATTCCTGTGAAGCCCTGCGGTGTTCCCCGATTCTTTTCTACTGAGAAGGATAGCTGCGGAGATATATATATATATATATCTCAAACACCCAGTCCTACTCCAACGAGGAACGAAGAAGTGGCACGTACACATGGCAGGTAGGTATCAGGCTTAATTTATTGTGTTCAGGTCTCCCACGATCCCACAGCAAAGGAGAGGCGCGTTTCGCCTGCCCAGCAGGCTTTCTCAATATTTCACGCCGGCAGAACACACCGGACCTCGATACGATACTTGCACAGTTCAATAAAACGATCACTCAGTTACCCGATTTGACTAACTCATGGTCTAGCCGAAACGGGTAACTGGATTAAATACACCTACCTTTCGGAAATATCCCCTGGGTAATCGTTTTATTGAACTGTGCAGGTATTCTATATTCCTGCGCACACACACTCCCACAGTTTAAACCACGCCGGGTAAAACACAGGCACAGACTCCGTTTAAGATGCAGATGCAGAAAGCAAAATTTAGTGCATAATCATGTCAAGATGACTCATATATATATCTATCTATATATATATATATATATATATATATATATATATATATATATATATATATATATATATATTTATTCCAGTACTCTATCTTTGCAGAATCCAGTCAGCAAACCAAGGACTCAGATAGACATATATATATATATATATATATATTTAACGTTGGTGAAAGTTTGCCAAAAAAGTGTGACAGGGTACTTTAGATTGGGAAAGTTTTGGGATGATATGTGCAGTGGGGACCGAGAATTTGGGGCGAGAAATAAGGTTGCGTTTGTAATATTAATTGCCTTAGGAACCTTTAGCCACCTCTACAGCCCGAACCACTGAACAGACTTACCTGAGAAATTCTCTGAAAAAAACAAAGATTACTGGCACGTTAAAGTTAGGAAATAGAATTTTAAAATAACCTTAGAAATTCACTGAAAAAAACCAAAGGTTACAGGGACATTCTGATTAGGCTGACATTTCACTCATACAAAACCAGAGGAATTCAGCAGATGTAGTTATTTTTATTTTTCAACAAAGTTTTTATTGTTTTTGTTACATCAAATCAGGTGGCTGATATCAATGAAAACAAATATACACTCGATGTCAACAGTTCGGAGATCTCTAACCTTACATATGACCTTCTATTACTGAGAGGTAATAGGAAACAGCCAATGTGATAACATTATTATGACCAACAAAGCATCATCACATGTATCTATTAGTGGAAAAGTGTGGCTCACCGGTTAGAGGAGGCAGACCCTGATACAGAGGTCAGACCCGGGACCAGGGTTCAATTCCCCACGCGGCAGGGTCTTGAGCTCATAATGTCCACGGACTCGATAATTCTCGCCTCGGTGCCTACTCTAATCGTGGGTTCACACTCTGCAACTCTGGGCAATAGCTTGCTTAATCTCCACTATGGCCCCACCGCGATGGGATGCCTGGTCTTCACCTTGGGGATGCCCAGTAGGGGTAAACTCGCAGGGAAAGACCAGGACGGGTTCCCAAAGCAAGCGCCTTTAGACCTGCTGGTGATAAGGCGCTATATAAGAGCGTATGATTTATGATTTATTTACGATCTATAGCCCTCAGTCGGCGCTCCACCTACACTGTTCCTCAACATCCCCCCTTACCTCCCTCCCCTCACCTCCATCCCCTCCCACAGGCGTGCCGTGGCTGGGTCTGCTACCAATAAGAAGGCAGTAATCCAGCTATCTACCCACCATACAATTCAGTGGGCGACAATAGGTTCACCCTATTTGCTCATCGCCCAAGTTTCAATATCTGTTGTGCACTCAGTTATGAGGGCGAGCTGTTTCTTCTCAATGTAATAATTCATCACAAGGCCCAGGGTGATATCTATGTAATCATGGAGTTCCCCAGGCTCATCAGTTGGGGGCAGTTCACGTTTTTTAATTTCTCCACAAGTGTTCCCCACTCCCTGGCCGCCTCTGGTGAACCCTGACCCCGTCTGGTGTTTGAGTCCAATCGTTCTCCCATAGTCCGACCAACGTAGAACCTCCCTTTTCCAGCTTCCAACACTAGTTCCCCTTTGCATTTTCCTGGTTCGAGCTATCTCTCACTTAGCCAGTAGAAATGCCACATCTTCAAAACCACTAGTAACTTTAGTCTTGGGAGTATGTGGGAACCACTAGAGGAGACAGTGTTTTGGTGAGTAGTAAGTACATCTCCCACCTCGGACAAAGTATCTGTGACCATTTTCCAAAAATCACCCAGGACCAGACAACTCCAAAACATATGAAGGAACTCTTCACCTGTTTCTGCACAAGGGCCTTTAGCTTCTGTTGTCGTAAAGTATCGGTGTATCCATTCCGGAGTGAGGAATGCTCTATGGAGCATGTACAAGTCAATCAGTTTGAATCACGCATTCCTAGATACCTTAGTAATACGGCTTAGTAATCCTTTCCACACCTTCCCTTCGATGGGGTCCCCAGATCTTTTCAGCGTGTCCGCAGGTTATCTAGTGGGGCCATCACTATAATCCTGGGTGATCCCGCAGGTTTGTGTCAGACCGCTATCTCAGAACTCCGGGGGCTGTCATTCCTGACATCGGGCTTGGTCCCTTTTTGCCCTCACCCGGGGCCTCACAGTGGGTGGTTGTACCACATCCACAGCTTGCGTCTCCCTCTGGGGTCTCAGTAAAGTTCTACTCTCCCTGCCCAGGACGGGGTCACCTCCCCCGCTCTGCGCCTTTTTGTTTCTCTGCTAGGGCATTTGGCCTCGTGGCTGCTTCCGGAGGCTCAGTTGGGGCCTGCGAGAAGCGTTCCGGGCTCTCGCCACTGCTGCCTCTCCGCACAGCTCAGTCCTAGTCCTCCACAGACTTGAGTTTCCCGGAATGACTAGCGCCCTTTCAGATTAGTGCTGTCTATTAGACCTTGTTTCCGCACAGAGGATGCCAGACCTCTCACTCTCTGAGCTCACTGTGGCCCGCCATCTTGTGCGTCCAGCATGGACCACTCTACTTTCTGCCCTGTACTACACCGGGACCAAGCTTGGGGGCCCGCCGTGTCTCCTCCAGTTAATTTACAGGGACTCAAACATTCAGGATGTTAGTTGATGGGGGATCACCTATCGAGAGGTCCGCGTCCTACTCTGTTGGCATCTAGCCACACCCCTCCCCTTCAGCAGTTGTAGTTAGCTGCGCTAACAATAACTTGCGCGCCACCAATGCACTGCTTATGACCTCACAGATTACATCACTCATGACATGGTAAGTGACATCACTGATGACATCTGATAACCTTGCTGATGACATCATCCTCAGAATGTCTGTCGCGGCCACTCACACTCCCATCTAACCATTCATACACCCACTCCAACTTTTGCACCACCATTCTCGAAACCATTGACCCACTGTAGGAACTGGGGTCACCAGTACCCCAGGGGTAGCCTGGCACGAGCAGGTAGGCACCTGAAAGCTCAGGTGTTAAGTGACTACACAGCACACACAACCACTGAGACAATAAGTGCACGCAAGGACTTAGACCACACCAATGACGTTTGATTCAAATCAATAAGTTTTTATATAGGCTTGAAATCAAGGCAATCAATGTTCACAGTCGCAATAACTCTTGGGCATATTTCATGGGGGGAAGCAAAGGGAGCAATTCATTATTCAGGGTATCAAGAACTCATGAGAACATTTCATTAGAGCATTTCAGTAACTCATGTATCAACAACCATTGCATCAGGTAAGTGTAAAGCGTTTCAGTTGTTAGCAGTGAACCTGTCAGTATCAGGACCAAACATTTAATTAATTATGCATCACCATTTCTGTAGGAATAAACACTGCATCAGGTAACCAGGAGTTTTGCATTAGGCAAATATAAACCATGTATCCAGCAATAACACTTCCTTAAGCAACAACAAATCAGGCATCAGGGCCTACGTGAGCTGGCATTTAACTTGACCCCAGGCGGGGGTTAACTACTGTCTTGGCCCAGTTCCGAGTGCTCGCAGGAGCCAATTAGAGCCAACAGGCCCAGTCACCAGTTCTCCCCAAGGAGGGGCGAGCTCAGGGCCTCCCTGGGGGGGTTGACTTAATTCCTGGCAGTTAGTTAGGACCAACGGGGCCCGGTGACACTTTCCCCAGGGGAGGGGCGAACTCGGGGCTTTCTCCGGCCTCCCGCCCTCCTCCCCGGGGGTTTACCTCTCTTCTTCGGGCCTCGCCGGCCCCTTGCGTAGATCTCCTGGTCGGGGGGCTCTCGCTCTTTTCAGAGAGCCCTCCGGTGACTTGCAGGCCTCAGGGGGGTGAGGGGTCGGACAGGGGAGGCCCGCACTGCTCCAGCGCTCTTCTCAGGCCTCCCTCCGGCCCCGGGGCAGCTCAGTCTTTCTTCTCGCGGGGGAGGGAAGGCTCTCGGCACTCCCCGAGCCCTCCGGTGAGAGGATTCCCTGTTCCCGGGCTCGCAATGACGTGAGCGGCCCGGGAACCAATCAGCAGGCAGGGGCGGAAGCGTCAGCCAATCGCTGCGCAGCGCCAGATGGGGGCGTGTCCAGGGACGCCGAGTCCCCGTCACGTGACGGCGGGAGGAAGGCTTCAGGCCCTTCAGGCCCTGTCAGGCCTAGTGCGGCCTGACAGGAATACCGTCGGCCCTCTCCTGACACCGGGGGCTGCCACAACGGGACACTCGGCAGGGCAGGAGGCTCAGACGATCGCGGCTGCCCTCTCCTGGCACCGAGGACCGCCCGAGGGGGGAGTTACCACGCCTGACAGGGCAGCCTCAGCTGCACGGACGTCCTGGGCTGCGGCGGTGAGTTGGGGGCAGTTAGCGCTTCGAGGAGGCAGCAGCACTCCCAGACACACACACCGCGCTGAGCAGGTATAGCGCTTTGGGGCAATTAATAGGATCACAGCGCTTCAGGTGGCCACAGACTCTAGGTTCTCTGCGCTTCACAGGAGGCAATTAACCCAGCGCCTCAGGCAGTTCAGTCAGCTCAGGGAGCTACCATGGGGTAGCCAGATAAGGTCCGGCAGGACAGCAATTCAGGTAGTTCAGTCAGGGGGAGTTAGGCAGGACAGCGCAGGCCCAGGTGAAAGCAGGGGGGCGCAGGTGCAGCACAGTCCAGTACCTGGTTGATCCCCCAGAAGTCCTGATTAGCGCAGGGGAGTCTCTTCTCGGCGCTTGTTGGTTCTGGTGCCCTACTGTGGAAGCAGGTTCCTGGTTTCTTACAAGGGGGGAGGGGTGTTGAGTTGAAGGCTTGTCAGCAGGTCACTTCAGATGGTCCCTGGGTTCCCCTCCCGCCGGGCCAGATCAGTGGGCTAGTTCAGGATTCCTCACTCTACTTGGAAGGCAGCACCTAAGCCCTGTCACTCCCAGTGGCATAGGTCCCTGACTAGGCCCTACCGCCTAAGTCTCCTACGTGGGTCCCCCAGGTCAGTGATGCCCCAAGTGACTAAAATGTTTCTCTCCCTTCCTTATATATCCCCAGGTCAGGTGACCGCTCTCTAAGGAGGCAAATATAGGCTCTGCCTCTATTCTGGAAGGTTCCAGGAGCTTCCCCACTCTATCTATGGGCAGGCGATGGTAGGCTGACATTGCAACAATGTTTGGGGTCCCAGCCAGCTCCTGGCAACTAGGGTGCTACTAGAAAAAGACCACGCTGCAGTAGCAGGGGCCAGTGGCAGCCATGTTTGAAGTAGAGAGCACCTGCACCTTAGCATTGATTGGCAATGGGAAGGTGCACGGAGAACTAAGGCCAACGTAAAAAAAGGTGGGAAAAATAAGGCTAGGGTGAAAAAAATAGGGAAAGACCACCCTAGGGCTGACAGGTCTAACACCCACCCATACCAGTACTTACATACCCACTCACTCATTCATAGGCCTACACAAACATCCCCTCACTCACCCATACTGCCACTCATACACCCACTCACTCACTAATAAAGCCATTCACCTATCCACTCATATACCCATACAGCTACTCATTTTTTTTTAAACACATTTTTTATTAGGTTTTGTCACAAAACACACATCAATTGGAACAATTCCCGTATCCCCCAATCGTACATAATTAGGTCCGTACTATAGAGTGCTAGATATTGGCCCCCAGAATGAGCATGGTCAACGGAATACAATCCTGTAAAGGGCAATCCTATCTACTTTGTCCTTAGTGCACAAAGGGAATACGAAAACCCATACAGCTACTCATGCACTGTCAGACACTCATAGAGCTACTCACACACCTACTCACTCACCCTTAGTCAATCACACTGCCACTTACTCACCTATACAGGTATATACACACACCACCTCACTTATTCATACAGATACTGTTTTGAATGTGTCTTCTCACCAATAAGCCACACTCAATCACTGCACTCCCACCTGGGAGGCAAATATATCATTATACACTTTTGAATAATATACACTTTTTTTTTTGATAATCAATTTTTATTAAAGTTTTGACACACAGAAATTCATTTGCAACAAGTCACATAATCCCTTGAAACACCCCTGAATCCCCCCCATGACATCACAAAGCAGAGTAGCATGGATAGAATGAGTCGTTGATTTCCATCGAGCACCTTGTAATAGCAAAGTCATCACAGCGGTAGTACACCAAACCATTTGCCCCATATCTTGTTAAAAAGTTCTGGGCAGCCCTGTGCCTCAAAAACGGATTCTTCCTGAGTCCCACACCAATCCACCCCTCTCCTCCATTTCGACAATGTTGGTGCCGCACTCTGAGACCATTTGGCTGCGATGTCTCGTTTCGCCAACGCCGTTCCTAAGAGGCGCTTATCGGCCTGAGAGCTGTCGAGACCATCAAACACTCCAAGAAGCAAATTCCTCGGGTCATGTGGAACCACCCAGCCCAGCACACCCGTCAGTTCCCCCTCCAGAATGACTCCAAGGCCGGGCAAAGCCACACCATATGGAAGAAGTCAGCCGGAGTACCAGCGCATCGGGTACAGGCCGGGGAGGGACGTGCGCCTGCATGAAAGAGATGGACCGGCGTCAAGTAGGCCATGTGGAGGAAGTAGAGCTGGACTAGGCGTAGTTTTGAGGATGTGGTTAGGGTTCTGGGCACCATAAGGGCGTCACACCAGTCAACCTCGTCCAAGGGGCCCACCCATTCCTCCCATCGCTCTCGAAGGCGGTCCAGGGATACAGGGGAATTATTAATTGGGGCACGGTATATCCGGGAGACCCCTCCTTTCCCCAGATCCCCCATCATGACCTGGGCCTCCAGGGGATTAAACTCTGGAAGGGAAGTGGGTGTGGGGAGGTGAATGTGGAGGGTGTGGCGGAGTTGTAGGTATTTGTCGAACTGGGAGTGTAGGAGTGAGTGTCGCTGCTGTAGGTCAGAGAAGGGGCGTATGTGGTCTCCCACCCACACGTCACCGAGTAGGGTTATCCCCACCAGATCCCACCGACGGAACCACTCCAGGGCTGCAGCCCCGCCCAACCAGGTGCCGCACCAAAGGGGCGTCTGCCTAGTCAGTTTCCGGTCCCAGCACACCAGGCGATGTGCGGCGCGCCAAGCCATAAGGACCAACCTGGTGACGGAGGGTAAGTCTCGGGGCACCGGGGAGCCGTATAGGAAGCCCTGCAGGTGCGTAAACTCAAGAATGGTGAGTTCCACCCGGTAGGCGGGGTCAGACCATCCACTCGCAAACCAGTCATGGATCACGATGAGTTTGGTGGCCAGGTAGTAGGCGTATAGGTTGGTAACGCCCATACCACCATCGAAGGGGGGAATGCGGGAGTGAGAGAGTGATAAGCGGGAGCGTCCCCTTCCCCATAAGAATCGAATCAACACACTATCCAATTCTCGGAACCAGCCGCTTGTGAGGTGGAATCGAGGTATTTTGTAGGATACAGAGGAAGCGTGGGAGGATCATCACTTTAAAAAGGGCACTTCGTCCCAGCGGGTTAAGGGGGAGGAACTGCCAATTACAGAGATCATTTTTCATCCGGGTGACTAGGGGGGCGATGTTGAGGGTCCACTCCAGCTCAGGCAGGAGGGTTATCAACACACCCAGGTACTTAAATGACCGTTTCCGAAGGGGGATCACAGCCTTCCAGTCAAAGCAGGCCCGGGAGGGGTGGAGGGGGACCAGGGTGGACTTTGCTGGGTTAAGGCGGAGACCAGAGACCCGCTCAAAGGCCGCAAGTGCTCTCAGGGACCTGGGGCCGGAGCGCTCGGGGTCAGCCAAGTAGAGCAGCACGTCATCCGCGTATAAAGCAATTTTGTCCACCTGGCTTTGATCCCACTGCCATCCCCGAATCAAGGGGTCTTGTTGTATGAGCGCCGGCAGGGGCTCCATCCATAATGCGAATAGGAGTGGGGAAAGATGACACCGCTGGCGGGTGCCCCTTCGGATTGGGAACGGGGCGGAGAGCTTGCCATTAACGAGCACCCGGGCTCTGGGGCCATTGTAGAGGACCTGGATCAGGCGGCGGAAGGGAGGGCCAAAGCCCAGCCTCTCCAAGGCGTCGCCCAGGTATCCCCAGTCCACCGTGTCGAATGCCTTCTCAAAATCAAGAAGAAGAAGGGCCAGGTAGGGGGGGAGCCGATGGCGATGGGCCAAGGCAAGGTGGACCCGGTGGATGCAATGTCGGGTGCCTCTGGCCGGCATAAAGCCACACTGATCAGGGTGCACCAGGTCAGGTAGGAGAGGGCGGAGCCTCTGGGCGATGGCGAATATCTTCATTTCGGTATTAATCAGGGAGATGGGCCTAAAGGCGGAGCAGTCCAGGGAGGGTGGGTGTGTGTTTGGGATGACCACGATGGTTGCCACGTCTGATTCCGGTGGAAAGGACCCATCCTCCACCACCTGTTTAAAGCACCAGATCATTCCGGAACGCGGAATAGTATTCCTGGGGGAAACCATCCGGCCCAGGCGTTTTTCCGGAGTGTAGCAGGGAGATAGCCCCATAGTCTTCTTCCGAGGTAAGCGGGCCGTTGAGGGTGTCCGCTATCTCCTTAGGAAGACAAGGCAGAGACATTCCGGATTCTGCCATCAGGCCTGCGAGGGAGGCACTGGGGGGGCGCGCAGTGTAGAGGACCTCGTAGTAGTGGGCAAAGGTTTGTGCAATGGCCTGGGACGCCACATGGGAAGTCCCATCGGCCGCACAGATCTTGGGGATAATACGGTGGGCGCTGGGATAGGAGATCAAATTATGGAGCAGTTCCCGTTTTTGTCGCCCCATCCATATATGCGTGCAACCGAGGATCGCCAGAGCATTTGGGCAGACTCCAAAGAGACCCGCCGGATCTCGTCTTGGACCAGGGCCAGTTATCTGGAAGAATCTGTGGCGCCAGCCTCCAGTTGGCCCTGCTCTAGGCGGAGGGCCGTGGAATCCAGTTGTTCCAGATGGGCAGACTGAGCCGCTCGTTTGGCATGTACGAGTCCCCTAGCGACTACTCGAAGCACGGCCTTACCAGCCTCCCAGAGCGTCCCCTGTGAGGATACCGATCCCACATTGGCAGAGAAGTAGTGCTGGAGTTCTTGACCGAGGGAATCTACCAAGTCGGGGTCCTCCAAGTGTCGAAGCCCAGCCCTCAAGACACTTCGCCGAGGCGCGCCGCTGTGCCGAGGGAGGGCCGACACATCTTTGGAGGGCTGGAGGACCGCGTTGAAGTCTCCTCCGACAACTGTGAAGCCCGGGGGGAGGCAAGAGACCACTCGCGTGAGGTGTTGAAGGGTGGAGGCCAGGAGGGCCGGGGGCACATAGACGGAGAGGAGGTTCAGGGGCTACCCTCAACCAGGCCCGATACCACCACGTATGTACCCTGAGTATCGGTCACAACATTGGTCACGGTGAATGGGAGCCCTCGCCGTAGAAGAACGGCCACCCCCCTAGAGCCTCTGGCGAAGCCGGAATTCCAGACTCGATCGAACCCGTAGCGCGCCAGGAATTGACACTGGGAGCCCAGGAGATGGGTCTCCTGGAGGAGCAGGGCATCGGGCATGTGGCGGCGGGCTGCGCGCAGCACCGCCGTGCGTTTGATATGGTCAAGGAGGCCATTCACATTCCAGGAGAGGATATGGAGTGGCGTGTTAGATGTAGGGCATGCGGAGGGGCGTGATCTGACGCGAAACGGATGGGAGTCGGGGGGTCTCTCCTCAGCCGGGGGAGAGGTCCCGAAATATTTGGGACTTCGGGGCACATGCAGGGGCCTACATAGCCAATGCAGGGGACATTGGGGCTCTTGATTATACATACAGGTAGAGCAAGGCAGTCTAGAGTCGACCAGCAAGAACCAAACCATAGGGGATAGAGTCCCCCCGAGAGCAGGACTCCCTCCCCCCCCCCCCCATCCCCTCAACTCCCCCCACCCTAGACTTCGAAACGGGAAGCATCTGTCACCCTTAACTAGCTAACCTCGTAGGACAAGTGCTAAACTAAAACGGTTAGCTAGGGGTAGGGACTATGGCTAGAATACCAATAGGGAGGACCCCCCTCCATGATACAGGATATTAACCAGCAGTGCTAAACGAAAACATCACAATCCAGGTGCAGTAATAGATGGATGACATTCTGTGAACAGACCATCGACCCTATAGTGGTACAGGAAGGACTCTATGCCCCCAGACGCCAGACTCAGGGAGCCTCAGTAGATCTGAGCCACAGGCTTAGCCGCATTCGGCCCTGGCTCCTCAGATCCGGGCATAAATTTCCGGGCTCCAGACAAAACAGTTCAAGACAGAGTTGCTTTCATTCAGGAGTCAGTCACCTTCAGAGCCACGAAGCATCCTGCTTTTGGAGAGGTCAGTGTCGGAGAATGCGCGCCGTGGAGTGTCGACGGGTCCAGGGGCCGAGCGCAGGTCAACCAGGGATGGGGGTCAGCGAAGGCGGTTCAGGGTCGCGTTGTCGCACCTCAGGGGAAGCCCGCTGGCCTCCAGGACCCGGCGAGCGAGAGCTCCTCACCCCGTGCGCCCCCCTTCTGCGGGATCCGGTCCTGCGTCGCCTGGGCTTGGGTGCAGTACTGCCCAGGCGGTCTGGGGCTACTCGAGGCGGGGAACTGGTCGTCTGCAGTTGGAGGGGTCTCTCTTCCGTGACCCAGGTCCATGCCGCCTGTGGGGAATTGAAGAAGAGAGTTCGACCCTGGAAGAAAACCTTGAGCCGGGCAGGGAAGAGGAGATCATATCGGAGGTTCATCGCCCTAAGCTTCTGCTTCACCTCCTCGTAGGAACGGTGTTGGGACTGGACCTCTCTTGAGTGATCGGGGAAAAATCATTATCTTGGAGTCTCGGTGGTGTACCTGCCCCAACTCCCGAGCAGCTCTGAAAATGGCAACTCGATCCCGAAAGTTGAGAACACGAAGGATGAAAGGTCAAGCAGGGGCTCCCGGTGGTGGTTTGGGGGCCAAAGAGCGGTGGGCACGCTCAATTGCGAATCATGGGTAGAGCTTGTCCTTTGGCATCCAGGTGCAAATCCATTCTTCTAGGAAGGTAGTCGCGTCCGCCCGCTCGACACCCTCCGGGAATGCCAGGAGGCGTAAGTTGTTCCGGCGCGCCCTGTTCTCGGCATCCTCAGCCCGGCGGTGAAGCTCAGCGGTCTGCGACTGGAGGCGAGCCATTTGGGTCTTAATGGTGGAGACGTCGTCCTCGACTGTGGAGATCCGGGATTCAGCCTCCGTAAGGCGCTCCGTGGCCTTGAGGAGGTCCTGGCGGATGAGAGATACGTTGATTTGTACTTCCCCTATCTTGGCCTCGATCGACGTCAGTGAGGTCGAGATCGCCTGAAGGATGGTTTTTAAGTCTCCTCCAGCTGGGCCAGGGCCAGGCAGTTTGTCCACGCCAGTCCCTCGGTCCATCCTGGCAAATTTGTCCAGGGTCACGGGCAGCGGTGCAGCGGGCACGGAGATCGCGGGCGCCCGAGGCTCCCGAGGCTTCCCCATGGCGCGGCAAGCCTCCGATCTCAGGGCCAAAAAGATGATACAGGGACAAGCACCACGATCCCCGGTACCGTAGGCGAGAAAGCCGCAGGTCAGCGCCACACACAGTTGTCGCACCGAAGACTCGGGACAACAGGGCGGAAGCCAGCCGCAATCGTCGATGGGTGAAGTCAGGCAAAGTGGGTTCCTCTAGGTAGGTCCAGTTCCCCCAGAGGTCTGCCACACAGGTGGGTAACAAGGCGGGCCGCGTTCTTCATATCCCGACAAGCAGGGGGAGGACACCGCTCCTATCGCAGTACTCCGCCACCCGACCCCGCTGGAATGCAACCTCTCGACCACAACGCCGATACTCCAGGCCTTATGCAATGGGGAGGCCTCAAGGGCGGCGCCACACCGGCTCCCCGCTGGGAGACGGGCCAAGCAGAGGTCGCGGCAGGGGCAGCATGCCGCGGAGCCTCCGCGCCCCCAGGAAACAGCAGATGCAGGCAGAGCCCCCCTGTGGATGAGATCTGGTCGGGGGGCTGCCCCTCCAGGACTGCTTGAGGAGGGGGGAGCGGAGAGCGGCCGGGCGGCCCAGCACCCACCGTCAAACCGGCAGCAGGCGGATGCAGCAGCCGGGTGGCTTCCAGTTGCAGCGCCTGCCGGGACCCCCGGGAGCACAGTCCGGGGGGAAAGCAGCCGGCCCCTTACCCAGAGCCGGATCGGGGGGGCCGCCACGACAGCGTCTCTCCCGGTGTCTGAGCAGGCAGGGTCAGAGGGTCTTTCAGGGCAGCGCAGGCCTGGTCTCACCGCCAGTTGAAGGGGGCGCCGGTGTCACAGCTGCGGATGTGCGCCGAGGGAGGCAGGTGGCAAAGGCGCTGGTCCGTCAGGCCGGGACACTCCCAGGGGCCGCCATCTTGGTGCAGTAACAGGCACAGTATTTCCGCGGCGGGGACAGAAGGGGAGGCGCCAGCCCGGCACCGGTCTCCGCCTCCGGCCTCCCGGTCTCCAGCTGGCACCCCCTCTATGGCGAGGAGTCGGGAAAAGTCGCCACAGGACTCCTGTGACTGGGCCGCCTTTACTCACGGGCCACGCAGGGGGCCGCCATTTTGCCCCGCGCTGATCGTCAAGGCCGGTGGGAGCCCTGTGAGCCTCGGGGACAGCGGCAGCACCCAGCGACGAAGCAGCAGACAGCGCTGGGAATGGAGGACACAGGCGGCTCATTGAGAGCGAAGGATGGGCACTGCAGCAGGTAGGATGAAGGCAGATGACGGATGGGGGGGTCCAGAGCACTCTTAAAGTGTCACCGCCATCTTGACGCCTTGGCCACGCCCCCATAATATACACTTTTAAGCATGTCTTACCACCACTGGCACAGCAAGACTGCAACACAAAACACACAGCACTTTTTTAAAAGGAGTTTTATTTAACAAAATGCAAAGACTATCACTTTCAGAATAAGGCTTGGGGTTTATTGCATAATACTCTCTAAACAAAGGCTGTCTCAGATACCAAATGCATTAGATGCAAATATGTGTAGCAAACTTATAATCTAAAGGCATGAATCAATAACTGAGCAAACTATAATACTGATTAATAAACAAGCAATGACTGTTATAAGATAAGAGGACACTGGACGTCCTGCAAGAGATCAGAAGATATATTTACAGAGTAGAAGATCATTCTGGATGTGCATCTCCCACACCACAAAGAAAACATCTCAAACTTTCACAGCCCCTGGCTCACATCACAATGGCAATAATCACAAAACTCAATACATCACCTAATGCATACACTGCCCACTTCTGGCCGGGGAAAGTCTTCACACAGCCGGGAATCAGAGCTCAGCAATCAGGGTTCAATCCGAGATAGACACGTCTGCCCTCACTCGGAATCCAAACTCCCAAACTTCCACTTCCACCACACCAGTGGAGGCTCCCCCTTTTAATACAAGTGAAAACGTTGGTCGAAGCTTCTAGCAAGCCTTGCCTACTTTTGCCATCCGATTCCGTACCACTCCGTGCCCAGGGCACAGCATTGGTTGATCAGGCCTTTGCTATGAATTTGAGAAGGAGCCTGTACATTCCTCTGATACGAACCGGTTTCTGCTAGCACACAGAGTGCAGAAAACCAGTGAAAGCAAAACATTCCCTCTTCAGCTCTGCAGCTCTGTGAAGGACAGAAAGGCCCAAAGCAAGATACAATTAAAAAGCAAGATGACATGAGAGCATGTCAAATGCAATAGTCAGAAAGCAAGGTAAAGTCAGAAAATAGAATGGTCAAATCCAATAGTAAGAACTCCTAATTCTCACCAATGACACATTCCTACACAACTGCACACCTTCAAATGCACATCCTACACGCTCTGCTCTTAACAGCAAATGCAGGACCATCCTACATTAAGTAACACACTAAAATCAATTAAAAAGGTGGTGGTTAGGGTCATCATCGGATGCCAAAATCACAAGAGCGGCTCATTTATTACAGATACTAACACATACTCACATATATAGTCACTAACACAAGCACACACTCACTGATTCTGCCACTCTCACAATCACTCACTCACACAGTCACTTCTATAGTCCAACACTCCATTATACTGCCTTTCACATATACAGTTACTCACCCATTTACCACTGACATTTACCACTGACACATCCATTCACTCACTGACACAGCCATACGCACATTCCCTCACCCATACAGCCCCTCCCAGACACAATCACAAATCCATACAGCCACTGATTCTCCTACTCATTCATCCATGCAGGTAGTCACACACACCCTCACCCACACACTCATACACTCATGCAGGTACACAGACAACCGACCAATAACCCATATAGCCACTCCTATACCTACTCACCAGCCCATGCAGCCACTTGCACACCAACTGTCAGACTGATTCAGCCATTCACACAAATGAATCACTCACCCATACATTCACTGAGACATGTATAATCACTTACTTATACAGTCAGTCACGCATCCACTAAATCATCCTTACAGGCAATCATACACCCACTGATTCATTAATACACCTTGGTGTATATATTTTTAACACTCATAATCTTTTTTTAAACACTCACAGTACCGGATGATGACATCAGCGATGTCATCAGTGATGTCACTGACCATGGCGTGAGTGATGTAATATGTGAGGTCATAAGCACTGCGTTGCGGAAGTTATAGTTAGCTCAGCTAACTATGAGTGCTGACTGTCTCTGGTTTTGTACAAGTGACTAAGTACTAAGCTCCACTGATGCATCCACCACACAGCTCCACCGATGCACCCACCACACAGCTCCACCGATGCACCCACCACACAGCTCCACCGATGCACCCACCACACAGCTCCACCGATGCACCCACCACACAGCTCCACCGATGCACCCACCACACAGTTCCACCGATGCACCCACTAAGCTCCACCGATGCACACACCACTCAGCGCAACCACCGCATCACTCAGCGCAACCACCGCATCACTCAGCGCAACCACAGCATCCCTCAGCGCAACCACAGCATCACTCAGCGCAACCACAGCATCACTCAGCGCAACCACAGCATCACTCAGCGCAACCACCGCATCACTCAGCGCAACCCCAGCATCACTCAGCGCAACCACAGCATCACTCAGCGCAACCACTACATCACTCAGCGCAACCACAGCATCACTTGTTCAAATATGTTCTTTCAATGTTTCAAGCTGTTTTCAAGCTTTCACGCTTTATTACAAATCACAAAAAGATGTTAATATTTCACTTCTGTTCTTGGATTTTCGTCACAATAAAAAACACTGAACATAATCTTCACAAAAGTTATTCACAAAAGTTTAAGCTATTGCCATTACAAATTAAATACATTATTTAAGTATTAATTATTTAAAAAAAATTAAAAGCCATTGTTATTTGTAATATCAATACATCTACCTCACGTAAATACAAAACATGTTGCATTACAAATGCTATAGGTGTCACATTTGCGAAAGTTATAACTATTGGCATTGTAAATGACAAAGCTATTAATTTTGCTATTTAAAAAAAACACATAAATAAAAAAAAATCATTTATAATACCAATAGCTCAAACTTTCCTAATGCGAGCCCTATTGCATTTCCAATGCTTGTTTACTAAAGAATCTCGCATGGATTTGCACCTGCGATATGTAATCGCCGGCTGCTGGGGAACTGATTTACCAATGATTGGATCTTGTTTGATCAGGTGCCAATTTTTCTTTATTATTTTTCTGACTGCACCCTCCTGTCGGTTAAACTTGAGAATGAACCTAAATTTGTTTTTGGAGTTATTTTCATTAGACTTCTCCTGTTTAGTTTTCAGGAGATTGTTTCTGGTCTCTTGATTGCTCTTGTTAAGAGCTTTGACTAAGCATTTTTTACCATACCCCCTATCTTGAAATCGTTTTATACAGTGGTCCTGAGCTTGTTTCAAGTCCTGGTCATTACTGCAGATACGTTTTATTTGCAGTAATTCCCCATAAGGAATGCTTTGAATTAAGTGCCCAGGGTGGGCACTGCTCGCGTGTAAAATAGAATTGCCTGCGGTTGGTTTTCGGTGCAAGCGAGTTTCCAGTTTACCTGAATTGATATATATCTCCATATCCAAAAAAATCACAGTTTTATTACTAACGCATGCACTAAACTTAAGGTTTAATTCATTTGTATTGATTCCGATAGGTACGGCTTGGAGAAAGCAGAGTTATGTTTGCTTTTGCTTGGTGGGAGCTTTTAGCTCCCACCAAGCAAAAGCAAACTGCTACCTCATGACATCACAGATGACATCCAGGGAATGCAAGTTTTTTGTAAAGATTGCCGGATTCAAGTATATTTACACCAAGCTACTATTTAATTTAAATTAGTATGCTTTCTGTACTACTAATTAGTGATACTGTTTCTAACATTTGTTATCTGAGTATCAGTGGGTGTCTGAATGGCTGTATGGGGGTGTGAGTGGGTGTGTGAGTGGCAGTATTGCTCTCATCTTTCAGCAACTCCTCCGTGAGGAGCCCCTCCAGCCAAGAGAAAAAGGTGTCGAAGGGGAAAAAAGGGGACTCCTTTAACTGTACCTCAACCTGTAACTGATGCTGCAGAAGTTGCATTTTGTCCTGCACCTGCACCAATTAACATGGTTTCTTTGGAAACTTTGGTTACTTTCCAGGAGAAGCTACTTCTTAGGCCTCCGCACAAGCGAAGTCATCAGTGCTAAAAGCCACAACGGTGCTTCATAGCAGAACATTGTAAATGGCACACAACTACCAGTTAAGCCAATGATTATGGAAAGGGGCGACCACTCGGTCCCCCCGAACGTATGGCTGGGTGCCCGGATCCCCCCGGGAAACCATTTTGGGCGGGGGGCGTGTCTCGGCTGGTATGCCCGAAGCGGCGTAGCCGGGGCGCGCCTTTTCCCGCCCAAGAAGGGGTTGTCCTAGACACCTACACCGTTGGTCACGCCCCGTAGGCGTACCAGAGGAGGGTACACGCCCTCCCGAAGAGGAATAAAAGGAGCAACAATCCGGAGAAGCATCCTCTTGTTCCTGTGCGTGGAAGCTGCACCCTCTCGTTGCACGTGAGCCCTAGACGGAACAAGGAGCAATTTTGAGAACTTGTAATTTTTGTGTTTCTCTTCAAGGAGCCTTCTCTCCCAGTATCTGCGGACCTCTGGAGCTAGGACCTCGTCGAGCAGCTAAGCAGCAAGGGTCTAGTCTCTGACAACGATGCCTGGCAAGAAGGTCGGAAAGAAGCCAGGAATGGAGCAGATGCTCCGCATGCTGGTGAAGGACGTGGCGAACATGAAAAAGAAAATGGCGGCAATGGATAATACGGGCAGACCGAAGAAGGTTATCGGACCCGCATTGCCGGGAGTAGTACCTGCAGGGAGAGGTAAAAGGGCCAGGAATAGGGCGGCAGGGGGGGGGAGTCCCCAGTTCCCGAGTCACCCCCGCTAAGCCCAGTTAGGCCAGTCGAGGCCCCGGTACCTGTACCGATCCTGGATGCGGGCCAGCCAATTCCCGTAGTAGTTACGCCCACTAGCGAGGAGGAAATGCCTCCGGAGTTGGCCGCCCAGTTGGCCGCATGGCTTGGAAAGAATACCGAGGGTGCAGCGGCGCCCGGAGACACGGCCAAAGAGGCTAGGTTGTTAATAAAGCAGTTGCGGCAATCGCGAGATGCCGCAAAGGCGAATGTCCCTCTTGTTCCCTCACAGATTCCCTCGCAAGAATCAACGGCGAGCGGTGGAAAATTGGCAGGACCGGCTGTGGAGTCTGGTAAGCAGCCATTGCCAATGGCAAATGGGGGGTCTTTGCCCTCAAGAAGGGAGAATGTAGTTCAGCATATTCCTCTGGCCACGAAAGAGATGATTTGGGCTGATAAATATGTCAATATGTTTTCGCTCCTGACTGATCACCACGAGATTGAGTATGTTAAGGCCCAGAAGGATTTGTTGCATCCGAGTGTATGGCGCGCAAAAATGGCGGGCTTCAGGGTGGATGAGACGATTTCGAATTGGGCCAAGGCCTTTGGGATGTTTACTGCTATTATGGGTAAGCGTAAACCAGAGATTATGACTGAATTAGCCTGTTATCAGACTCGTATAATGGATTTCTATGAAACATATGAGGGCGATCTATGGAGGGGTTATGATAGTAAGTTTCGTAAGACCAAGGAGCACGATTCGTCTCTGACGTGGGACTGTCTCGACTCCGTCTCTTGGCAGAAGCAACTCTTGCCGGGCACGACGAAGTCGTCCTCGCTCGGCGAGTATGGGTCGGCGCCTTCCCGCCATCAATCGGCGGCGCCCTTTCGATCAAACCCCGCAGGTGATCACCAACCCAGGAGTAGTGGGAATGGAGGTAGAAAGGGGGTTTGTTGGAATTTTAACAGAGGCAAGTGCACGAGGCCACAAGGGTCATGTAAGTTCAGGCATGAGTGTGCAGGGTGCGGACATTCTTCACACCTGGAGAGTTCGTGCAGAGCCAAGAATGGGGATACCGGGGGTAGAGGAGGTGCCAAACAGGTCTAATACTGGCCGAGGGGTACCACTACCTACCCCCGTAGATATCATGGCGATGATCCCCTGGCTAAACGAATACCCTGATCATGTCTCCGCTGGGGTGTTGCGAGACGGCTTTTCATATGGCTTCCGCATCCCGGCGGGGGATTTTCGGGGGGACTCAATGTGCAGAAACCAACTGTCCATTCAGCAGCACCCGATGGTGGTGGAAAATAAGATTGCGAAGGAAGTTGTCTGGGGCCGGGTTGCCGGCCCATATAGGCACCCGCCTGTCCCTAATTTCATTTGTTCACCGTTGGGAGTAGTCCCCAAGAAGGACCCAGGTGAGTTTAGGTTAATTCATAACTTGTCGGCTCCTAGGGGTCTTTCGGTGAACGATGCGATTGGTCCTGGAGTCTGTTCGGTGCGGTACGCATCCTTTGATGAGGCCGTCGCCATGTTGAATCGCCTGGGGCCCGGAGCGCTGATGGCTAAATCAGATATCGAGTCAGCATTCCGGTTGCTCCCGGTACATACTCAAGATCAGCGTCTGTTAGGTTTTGTGTTTCAAGGACGCTATTACATGGACAGATGTATGCCTATGGGCTGCTCCATCTCTTGTGCTTATTTTGAAAAGTTCAGCTGTTTCTTGCAATGGGCGTTCACAAAAGCTACGGGCTATACACAGGTTATGCACTACCTAGATGATTTTTTTGTTCTTGGGACTCGCCGGCGACACGAAATGTGCACAGGCTTTACTGGAATTTTGCAATCTCATGAGATGGTTAGGGGTGCCATTGGCACCGGGGAAAACGGTGGGGCCATCTACTTCACTCGAGTTTCTTGGAATTGAGCTTGATTCAGTGGAGGGATGCTTCCGGTTGCCCAGGGACAAGGTAATGAAATTCAGGGCTTCGCTTGAATTGTGCATTAGCAAAGAGAAGGTAACTCTCCATCAGTTGCAGCAAGCGGTGGGCCAACTTAACTTTGCCCTCAGAGTGATACCAATGGCCCGCCCCTTTTCCCGCTCTATTGCACAAGCCATGGTCGGTCTCAAAGAAGGACACCATCGCACGAGACTGTCTGCAGAGGTTCGCCAGGATATGCGCATATGGTTGGCATTTCTGGCGGATTTCAACGGTAGAATGGTATGGAACAAACCACCAGCATCATCGGAAGAGCTGGGTTTGTGGACCGACTCGGCAGGGAGCGTGGGATTTGGCGCCATCTTTGGTAATCGATGGTCGGCGCAAACATGGCCGACGTGGTGGCACACCAGTGGGCTAACAGGTAACATTGGGTTTCTTGAGTTGTTCCCCATTTTGGTGGCCCTGAAGGCATGGCTGGACAATTTCCGTGATCGCTCAGTGGTATTTTGGTCCGATAACATGACCGTTGTTGAATGCATAAATAACCAGGCAGCACGCTGCAAGTTGATTTTGAGGTTGCTAAAAGAAATTGTCCTACTGTGCATGAGACTGAACGTTCAGTTTAGGGCGAGGCATGTGCCGGGTGTATTGAACCAGGCGGCTGATGCACTCTCTCGTTCCCACATGCAGGCCTTCAGGGGTTATCTACCTTCCGCGGATCTAGTGGCGGCACCGTTTCCCGAAGCTCTCTGGTCACTCGGTGCCCCGGATTACAGGACCTCGTGGGAGCCAGCCTAGCCCCCAGGACATGGAAGGCATACGAGGGAGCGTTTCGTTCCTATTGTGCATTTTTGGGTCCAACAGGAGGGGAGAAATGGGGACAGGAGGAGTATGTACTGAAATTTCTGGTAGCACTCCACAAGGCAGGCCGATCAGCAGCGACGGCTAATAGGCACCGGGCCGCCATTGCATTCATGGCGCAGGCTCACGGCATCAAGGACCCTACATCGTCCTTTTTGGTTAAAAAGGCGCTACGAGGGTGGCAACGCCTTGAAGGTCATAGAGTAGACGAGAGGCGCCCGATTGGGTTAGATAGATTGTCCCTGCTGATGTCAGTGCTCCCCACGACATGTTCCACCCAGTCCGAAGTAGTGCTGTTCCGGGCTGCTTTCGCATTAGCATTCCATGGGGCTATGCGGGTGAGCGAGCTGGTGGCAAAGAATAAGAAGGATGTGGGGGGAGGTCTATGTCGGGAACACGTTCAGATTAAGGGTGATTCAATGGTAATCACAATAGCCAGGTCTAAAACCGACCAGGGCGCGATGGGGAACAGTATTGTGGTCCAGCGCATGCGAGGGTCCACCATGTGCCCGGTGCAGTGCGTCGAGCAGTACCTGGCGCAAAGGGCTGTAACATGGGGGGGAAGCTTGCTGAGACACACTGACACCACCCCACTGACAAGGTTCCAGTTTCAGCGGGTGTTAACTTTGGCAATCGCGGCAGCGGGCTTGGACCTGAGCGATTTTGGGACCCATTCCTTCAGGATAGGGGCTGCTACAGAGGCTACAGCCAGGGGTCAAAGTGTGGAAATGGTGAAACAATTGGGGCGATGGTCCTCGAACTGTTATAAAAGGTATGTGCAGTTGCACATGTTGTGAAGCTAATGTCATGCACTCACGCTTCTTGTCTTTTGTTTGGTTTACAGTTTCGCGAGCTTGCGAGGCAGGGCGGACTGTGCAGTCGACCCGACACCTGGGGACCAGCGGTCAAAGATCACCGGCTGAGGAAAGAGTGGTGTGGGTCGTGGGCCACTCATACGTGAGGCGTGCCGCGGACGTATTCAAAGCAGGTGACATGATTCACGCAGCTGGGGAATACGGGTACAGGGTGACCTTCCATGGAAGGGGCGGGCTCTGTATTGACCGGTTTCAGTTTTTTGTTGAGGAACTGTTAGGGCGGACAAGGTCACCGCCGTCTATAATCATAGTGCATCTGGGGGGCAATGACTTGGTGTCGCTCGGTCTGTTAGCTGGTTGGCAAAGAGGGTTCCGGGGTGCACAATAGCATGGTCACACATGATTCCAAGGAAGGTGTGGCGGGGGTCCTCTCTGTGTCAGCTTTGAATCATTCAGTAAAGAAGGTTAATAACAAACTGGGTAGATTGTTTCGTTCAGGACAGTTGCACTGTATTCCGCATGGATGTATCCGGGGGGACCACATGTATCTTGAAGACGGGGTCCATTTGTCCCGGGAGGGGAATGTCTTACTCATAGGAGACTTCATAGCATGGTTACGGGGTTTGTATAGTCATGACCTTTAGTAGGAGTGTGGGGGGTCCGGATAGCCGGTCAACTATCCGGCCTGTGGCGGTAAGGTCATGATCGATGAGCAGTAATTTCAAGATCCCTAGAGGGGGCGTCACCCATTATGGATGGGAGCGCCCGGGGGGAGGCGGCCATTGGCCCCTCACAAGGGGAGGCGGCACCCACTAAGTATGGGGTCGCCGAAGGGAAGGCGGTCATAGGCCCCTCCCAGGGGAGGAGGCGGCTCGAAGCCCCTCCTAGGAATTTCCCGGGACCAGGATATCCGCGACGGCGGATGTGGTGAACAGTGTGGGGTGGGAGGGGGTCCACGCTACCTTCTAGACACCTCACACGAGTCCTCGGACAACCACTAAGATGGCGTCGAGTTAAATAGGGGGCCCCCGTTAAGACAAGGGAAATTGGAAGTTGGCATTAGAGGTACAGTCCTCTGTGCGACCGCCCCTCACACGTGAGGGGGGAGTTCTGGTAGTGGGGATCTGACACCGGTTACGACCTTGCCGTTGGCCCGTAATGTTAGGATGTACAATTTTTAATTTAGAAAGTATGCATTTGCAGGATGTTTAGACTCGGCTAGGAGAACCTTTGTATTAGAGATTTGTTAAGGTTAGCCAATAAACGTGACTGCAGTAAAATGTATAAAGGAAAAATTGTACATGATATGAAACTGTTATTTTAATGTTTTAATTTTGTTTCATATTTTAATAAATACGGCCGGGAGGGTTACTCCCTCCCGCCTTCCAAAAGTTCAGAACTGTGTCCGTCTTCCCATCCTTGGGATTGTGTTGGGAGGGGGTGATAGGCATCCCGGCCATATGGCTAATGAT
This sequence comes from Lissotriton vulgaris, assembly GCF_964263255.1. NCBI lineage: Eukaryota > Metazoa > Chordata > Amphibia > Caudata > Salamandridae > Lissotriton > Lissotriton vulgaris. Next base: position 615,496,469 of record NC_141695.1, on the reverse strand, counting down.
CATCAGCCTCCGGAATATCCTCCTTCTAACCAGATGTTGCTATTGCCACCCGACTGTCCTGAGAGAAGTAATTGTGCAGACTTATGCAACCTTGTAAGCATTCATTTACCATCAGCATGTTGTCCTTGTGTTGTCCTCCTTTGAGTTCTGGTACAAACAAACCACCGGAATGGTTGAAGAATAAAGTAATTCACTGGTTGCATTCTAAATATATATTACCGCTAAGTAAGGCTGATCAAACTTTGTTGACTTGATGTTTGATGGGTTGGCCCACTGAGGAAAGTCTTCATGGGGAACTCTATTATTAATATTAATTTTAAGCATCCCAGATTTGCAGGAGAGGCTCTATCAAGGTCTACGCCAATTGAACCATTTTCCTAAGAACATTACTTTATTACCACTGGGTTTTTTCTATCAGCATCTCAGCGGACTGTATCATTGGGCAGTGGCAATTCGATTCACCAAACGTCGTCTGGGCGTAATCACCCGTATCCTTCACTTATAGATTTGACAAACAGATTTCATGTACTGAGCTCTCATACTAGGGATTTTACTCTTTGTTCCAGGGACAAATGTGGAGTTCATTCACAGGCCTTGACAGTGGAATTGTCTAATTCTCATTTTATTTATACACCTGACGCTTAGCGCTCTATGACAAACATTATTTATCAAGCAACTGTAAATGCTAAAGCAGGTACTTGTGGCCCTTATGAGTCATCCCTTATTGGACTCTTCTCAAGTATCATTTGACAAGGCCTTGATGATGATGTATATACATTTGTCACCTGGATGTGTGTGGGTTGCAAAACAAGTTATTTTCCCTAGATTAGGTATTACCTCTGCCATCATTTGTGTTCAGTACACCTGGTGTGAGAACCCAATTTACGTTGAGGGCTTTTCTTCCCACTTTCTGGGGGCTGTATCATCTCTAGCAGGACGCATCAAAGGGGGGGTTACAGATTTGAATATCTGACAATTTACATGTTATTGTCAAAGTATTCTGTTGGCCTGATCCTGTGGTAGTCTGTTTTTTATAATAATGCATTCAACTCCTCTTCGTAGCCAGTTGGTTTATGCCCTTGAGGTGGGATTCGATGCCTTTTTGCGCTCCACCAATTAAAACATTACCCTTAAGTATGCAGGTGATTTTAATATTCAGGAGTGGCGTAACGAAACTGGAGGGGGGGGGGCCTGCAAAGTAATTGGAGGGGGACCCTCACCCTCCAGGCCCTTTGAGGAGCTCTTAGCCGCTGCCCATGCACTGTGCCGGAAAGGGCCCCCTGGTCTTTGGGCCCCACCACACCGCGGGGCCTGCGGGGCTTTTGTTACGCCACTGATCCGAGGAATCCTTGAATTATTCTCAGACCCTGAGTCAAGGTACTCTGGTCCCTGAGTACCCATGGCCCATGGGTTTCCCTTGTTCGAAGTAATGTTGCAGTTATAGTCCAGCGCTGTGAGGCCTGAGGAAAGATTCTGGTTATGGAGCCAAACCTGCAGAACAGTTTAATTGCATTTGGTAGTTTCTTTTTTAGGTCTGCTGCAAAAACTACTAATTAAAGCTGCACCGTGCTAATTGATATAAGTAAAAGTACTCTTGAACTGCCAAAGTTTATACTAATAATTAGTGTCAGAACTTAAAAGCTGTAAAGAGGTTCAATAGGGAATATGCGTCCAGAGCCTAGGGTACATGCCATTGAATCGTTTTAGTCTACATATTATGTTTTTCTGATATACTCACATCCAACAATGTTAGTTTGGGTGGAAAAAATCTCAAATGCTAATAGCGTCAGATAAAACCCCAAAAAATCATGATTAACTTTTTCTAGGTCCGACCTATGCTTCATTAATCTGTCAAAAAAGGATAAATGTATCAGAACTTGGATTTATAGCACTAGATCCCCATTACGTAATTTTACAGTGACTTGACTGAAGCCATTCATTGAAGTCAAGCTGTTTTCAACTGTTTTGCTTTGATATCTTTCTTGCTCGGGAAACGTCTGTGCCACACACCTTATCTTGCACTGAGTATCTGGGAAACATTTTTTAATTTTTAATCCTGCTAGCCCCCTTAAGAACATTCTAAATGCTGCAGCACGCCTCAGTAGGAATTAGGAAGAAATATAACCACATGTTTTCCGTCTCCTTGATGGACTGCTAAGCTACACATTAGAGAGGTCTGGTTTGACAGTGCAACTGTATGCAAGACCTATTACATGCAATATACACAGCATGGGATTTGTGATGTGCATTGGGAAAACTGGAGGGAAGAGGTGACCATGAAGCCCTCTCTCCAGTTCACCAAAGTAGATTTGGACTGAATACCACTGCACTTCAAAAAGTGCTTTCAACACCCGCAGCGCAGGATTTGCCCTGATGAGGCCCTTGCAAAGACCAGGACAAAAGTGGACCCGTCTGTGCTCTTGAAAGCCCGGAGAAGGCTTGCTAGGCAAACATTCTTGGTTTTAGAAAACCTGCTTTGTTGAAAGTCAATCGAGATGGGTTAACGAACGTCTACAGCAGGATATGGTAAGGACCGCTCACTTAATTGTTCTGTTGCTTCATTCCGAACAAACGCGATGGGGGCAATTAATCAGGAGATAGTTACTGTGCTGGAAAGGCTCGGTACTGTTAGAAATCAACAACAGGAACTGCAACCAATGAGCAGCACACAGACAGGACAGTTATTGATCTCATCAAATTATCGATCCCACCCACTGAGACTCCGTCCTCGCCACCACCCACAGACCGCTCCTGCCTCGGACAACCTCACCTGAGGGCTGAGGCCTGGCCTGCAGCTTCAGAGGCAGGCACAAGCGGGCAGCAGGAGGCAGGGCAAGGCTAGCCAGGCAGGGGCTAGTAATAATTTAAATTATGGCCGGTGACGGACGGTCCTTTTCAGTCTCTGTCTCTGGCATAACTGGGTCCTGGGATGCCTCACCTCAAGTCACCCACATGTTTAATTGCGCTCCGGAATGCGCATGACAATGGCATTGGTCACCAGCCCCACCCTGAAGACTGCCCAAACGTAGCAACTGCGTCCCACCGACTCACCTTTTAAATATTGAAGAGCCTCAGAGGACCGGCCGGGGCCCGCACGTGCGCAGTTGAGCTTGTGCACCATTTAATTAATGAAGAAGAGCCTCTGAGGCCCGGCCCGCCAGTGCGCTCCATTTAATTTATTACGAAGCCGGGCGTGCGCACCATGATGATGAAGAGGCTTGCCGCTTGCTTGCCCTGTTGAGTGAGGGAAGCCCTGCCAAGTACCACGCATCAGGCGTTGGACTAACTCATTTTAGTGTGGTGGTCCACATCATCGCACTGAAATGCAAAGTCACACATGTAGCGCCTCCTCAGCTTTCAAGCTGCCCGGAGCGCTGGCTGCTGAAATACACCATTTAGTGACTGAGAAAGCAGGACCGCGCAGATCACGGCAGGCTTGGTGGCTGGCTGAGCTCTAACTGTTACTGCTACAATGTAATAGACATGCCATGATTCAATCATGCGCGGCCGCGGAACATTTCTGATACATTTGCTGACGTAATGGATGAGATCCTGCGACGCCAGCCCCAACCCGGCCGGCGGCTGACTGAACTATGGACTGCCTGGCACCTGCCAGAGTGGTTAGCAGTTGCCCAGAACATACCTCCCTGACTGCAACTAGATGAGCAGAGCTGCAAGGTGAGCCTCAATCATGCCTGGCGGCTGGCATTGCCTCGGGCAGGGTCAGTGTCGGGTTGCAACGGCAGGTCACCATAAAAGTAAGTGATCAGCCTAGCCCCCTGATGTATCATTCCAAAGTTGGCTGAGGTCCTATGTAAACAAAATGTGCTTGCATATGCATAGCTGCCAAGGTTTCAGATTGCTATGTGTAACATTTTCATAGTTTCATTGTAATTATGAGTGACATTCAAGAACTATTAGTGACACTTTATTACAAGCAAAATCAAGGAATGAAGACGCAGGAAACCTATATAAATATCAGAAATGACACCCATTTGATCAACGAGAAACTTTAAGAAGGTCTTAAAACTTCTGAAAAGCATCAGAAATGGAAGGGCACTAACTTGATTCAGACTGCGTGACTGCAGTGCTCAGCAACAGAGGGCAGACAGGCACTGCCGCTGCTCAGAAGATGATCTCAGCTGCACCATGCGGATTGTGTGATATGGATATTGAGCACACCAAGTTAACTGGGGATGGCAGTTGGTCGGAGCAATTGCCGCCAGAGCAAGCAACAGGATGTTGTTTAACTGCGCCAGATAGAGCCCTGTGTTTACTCTGCTGTGTCTCTCCCTGCCCAGAAAAACTGTATTTCGCCTGCCAGTTAACTTATTTCTGTAGTTTCAGCGAGTTGTTTTAGTTAGGGGGGTGGGTTATACTGGTTTCTGGCTGGCATGGGCCTAGCTGGCAGGTTTTCAGTTTGCTCGTGTGTGAATTTCTAGGTATTTAGGGTATTTATGAGTAACATTTCACTACCTTATGTGCAACGCTTTGTAACGACTTAAAGGTAGCTCATAATAGTTTTTCACCCCAAATTTACTAGTTTCATAACTTCTTGTAACCAGCCTTTCTCATAGCCCATAGACTGCACTACAAAATGACAACGCTTTTGACAATAGCTTTCACCAATATTCCTTTTCCTTTACAGACCCAAAATATGTAAACATTCTTGTTGGCTACAGAAGTAGTCACCAATTTAAACCAGTGCGACTCATTAAGACCAAGAATATAACTCCATTCAAAAAATATTGTTAGATGTAAATTTTTGGTCAAAGGGTGAAAAATATCCTCTAAAGAATTGCACAGTACTGCTTTTTAGAACATGATTATTTTTTAGGTTTTGCCTGGCGAAAACGATGCAAAAGCATCGTTTCGCTAGGCGAAAACCTAATGAGTATAGTATGGGGGCTGGGAATCCGCCCCTGTCTTTCATTGGCTAGCTCCATAAATGGAGGCTAGCCATTGGAAGACGGCTCTGTCCGTCAATCCCGGACCAGATTCGGGGGCGTTCCAGAGAATTTTTAGCTTTTGGCGACGTCACGCTACGTCAGCCAAAAGCCAATTCTCGGGAACGCCCCCGAATCTGGTCCGGCATTGACGGCACCCAGAAGACACAGGCGCAGCTCATCAACAGGATTGGGACAGGCGCAGCTCATCAACAGGATTGGGACACGCGCAGCTCATCAACAGGATTGGGACACGCGCAGCTCAGTAACAGGATCTTGCCAATCCCTCAGCGTGCACGGACACATGCACCTCATCGACATAATCCGGGCACGCGCAGCTCACCAACAGGGTACCGGCATTACCCTTGTGCACGCATACCCCCTTTTTCCTATGGATACCCGCACAAAACGGTACCAGTTCAAATCACTCCTCACTAGCTGTCGCCATCCCTCCTCGGTTCCGCGCACAAAGAGCATTACGCCAGCGCTACCTTCACTGCTTCAAAAGATTACGGCCCGTCTCAAAGTTACTGACGATGGAACTTCACTACTCCGCTTCACAGGCAGCGCAGCAGCCGCATCAAATTTACCCTCCACTTCACTCTTAGACCGTCATCACATCCCGGCATCCGCTCAGAGACATCCGCGAGGGAGCCCACTCCTCGGGAAACTTCGCCGCCCGCCTACCTGAGCTAGAGACAGGCCGCCGCGCTGCCCGCGGCGACCCGGAAGTGACTAGCCGGCCGGCCAATCCTAGCACGGCTGGCCGGAAGTGCCTGCCCCCCCGCAGCCCGGGGGGAAGAAGGAAGACGGCAGTCCAGGAGAAGAAGTATGGCGGCCCACGCGGGGCTCCCGTGGCCTGGAGGGAGCCCCGGGAGAAGCGGAAGACGTTGCCGGTCTCCCATGCTGAAGAGGGAGACCGGAGAAGTGCCCAAGAGATTGCCGCCGTCTCAAGGATCCCCCGCCAGGACGGCGGCCCAGGAGAAGAAGTATGGCGGCCCACACGGGATTCCAGTGGCCTGGAGGGAGCCCCGGGAGAAGCGGAGGACGTTGCCGGTCTCCCATGCCGAAGAGGGAGACCGGAGAAGTACCCAAGAGATTGCCGCCGTCGCAAGGAGCCCCCGCCAGAGTGCCTGGTAAGTTAAATGGGCTACAGAGCGCAGCAGCACCACCACCAGAGGCTTGGGGCTCGGAGCCGCACCATGGTGGACCTGAGCGGCTGCCCCAGGAGACACCTCTGCGAGCCCCTACCGCCCCCACCCTGCTCTGCTGGGCCCTGCTGCTGCTCTGCGCCCCGGAGAGCTACGCGCTGGCAGACTTCTCAAGTAAGACCCTCTCTGCTTCCCAGCCTGTCCTCTCCCAGCCTGCCCTCACCCAGCCTGCCCTCTCCCAGCCTGCCCTCTCCCAGCCTGTCCTCTCGCAGCCTGTCCTCTCCCAGCCTGTCCTCTCGCAGCCTGTCCTCTCGCAGCCTGTCCTCTCGCAGCCTGCCCACTCCCAGCCTGCCCACTCCCAGCCTGCCCTCTCGCAGCCTGCCCTCTCGCAGCCTTTCCTCTCGCAGCCTGTCCTCTCGCAGCCTGTCCTCTCGCAGCCTGTCCTCTCGCAGCCTGTCCTCTCGCAGCCTGTCCTCTCGCAGCCTGCCCTCTCGCAGCCTGCCCACTCCCAGCCTGCCCTCTCGCAGCCTGCCCTCTCGCAGCCTGCCCTCTCGCAGCCTGCCCTCTCGCAGCCTGTCCTCTCGCAGCCTGCCCACTCCCAGCCTGCCCTCTCGCAGCCTGCCCTCTCGCAGCCTGCCCTCTCGCAGCCTGCCCTCTCGCAGCCTGCCCTCTCGCAGCCTGTCCTCTCGCAGCCTGTCCTCTCGCAGCCTGTCCTCTCGCAGCCTGTCCTCTCGCTGCCTGTCTTCTCGCAGCCTGTCCTCTCGCAGCCTGTCCTCTCGCAGCCTGCCCTCTCGCAGCCTGCCCTCTCGCAGCCTGCCCTCTCGCAGCCTGCCCACTCCCAGCCTGCCCTCTCGCAGCCTGCCCTCTCGCAGCCTGCCCTCTCGCAGCCTGTCCTCTCGCAGCCTGCCCACTCCCAGCCTGCCCTCTCGCAGCCTGCCCTCTCGCAGCCTGCCCTCTCGCAGCCTGCCCTCTCGCAGCCTGTCCTCTCGCAGCCTGTCCTCTCGCAGCCTGTCCTCTCGCAGCCTGCCCTCTCGCAGCCTGCCCTCTCGCAGCCTGTCCTCTCGCAGCCTGTCCACTCCCAGCCTGCCCACTCCCAGCCTGCCCTCTCCCAGCCTGCCCTCTCCCAGCCTGTCCTCTCGCAGCCTGTCCTCTCGCAGCCTGTCCTCTCGCAGCCTGCCCTCTCGCAGCCTGCCCTCTCGCAGCCTGCCCTCTCGCAGCCTGTCCTCTCGCAGCCTGTCCTCTCGCAGCCTGTCCTCTCGCAGCCTGTCCTCTCGCAGCCTGTCCTCTCGCAGCCTGTCCTCTCGCAGCCTGCCCTCTCGCAGCCTGCCCTCTCGCAGCCTGCCCACTCCCAGCCTGCCCTCTCGCAGCCTGTCCACTCCCAGCCTGCCCACTCCCAGCCTGCCCACTCCCAGCCTGCCCACTCCCAGCCTGCCCACTCCCAGCCTGCCCTCTCCCAGCCCTTTCCCAGCCTGTCCTCTTCCAGCCTGCCCTCTCCCAGCCTGCCCTCTCCCAGCCTGTCCCCTCCATGACCTTTCCCAGCCTGTCCTCTCCCAGCTTGTCCACTTCCAGCCTGCCCTCTCCCAACCTGCCCTCTCCCAGCCTGTCCCCTCCCTGCCCTCTCCCAGCCTGTCCCCTCCCTGCCCTCTCCCAGCCTGTCCTCTCCCTGCCTGTTGTCATGTCCCGGTGGCAGCAGGCAGCAGGCAAGAGCGTGCACTGCGTCCCCGAAGTAACAGCCCTGAAGCAAGCAAGAAGTACGCCCCCCTCCCACCAATCCCTGTTAGGTAGTGGAAACTGTCCAAACTGGGGTGCAGACAGCCCCTCTCACCTTTCGGCCTGGTACCACTGCACCAGCCGCACTACTTCCCTACGGACCGTTCTCCACTTCAGCCCCGTCTAAATTACAATTCCTGCTTGTGACCCTTTTGCCTGCTTGTGCTTGTTTTCGTGACCCTGTTGCCTGCTTGTGCCTCCGTGTGCCCCTGTTGCCTGCTTGTGCCTCCGTGTGCCCCTGTTGCCTGCTTGTGCCTCCGTGTGCCCCTGTTGCCTGCTTGTGCCTCCGTGTGCCCCTGTTGCCTGCTTGTACCTCCGTGTGCCCCTGTTGCCTGCTTGTGCCTCCGTGTGCCCCTGTTGCCTGCTTGTGCCTCCGTGTGCCCCTGTTGCCTGCTTGTGCCTCCGTGTGCCCCTGTTGCCTGCTTGTGCCTCCGTTTTCGTGCCCCTGTCGCCTGCTTGTGCCTCAGTTTTCGTGCCCCTGTCGCCTGCTTGTGCCTCTGCGTGCCCCTGTCGCCTGCTTGTGCCTCAGTGTGCCCCTGTTGCCTGCTTGTGCTTCTGTGTGCCCCTGTTGCCTGCTTGTGCCTCCGTGTGCCCCTGTTGACTGATTGTGCCTCCGTGTGCCCCTGTTGCCTGATTGTGCCTCCGTGTGCCCCTATTGCCTGATTGTGCCTCCGTTTTCGTGCCCCTGTTGCCTGCTTTTGCTTCCGTGTGCCCCTGTTGCCTGCTTGTGCCTCCGTGTGCCCCTGTTGCCTGCTTGTGCTGTGTGGGTGTCTGTGGAAGGCTCTGTGTGGGTGTGTGTGTGGGGAGCTTTGTGTGGCTGTGTGTGTGGGGGGCTCTGTGTGGCTGTGTGTGGGGGGGGCTCTGTGTGGCTGTGTGTGTGCGGGGCTGTGTGTGGGTGTGTGTGGGGGGGGCTCTGTGTGTGTTTGTGTGTGTCATTTGCGAGAGATAAAGCTAGTGGCATTGTAAATGACAATGCCATTTATTTATGTTAAAAAAAAACATAAATAAAAATAATGTCAAGAGCAATGCCAATAGCTCTAACTTTAACAAAGGCAAAACCATTGCATTGTAACTCGCAGCCTGTCCTCTCGCAGCCTGTCCACTCCCAGCCTGCCCACTCCCAGCCTGCCCTCTCCCAGCCTGCCCTCTCCCAGCCTGCCCTCTCGCAGCCTGTCCTCTTGCAGCCTGTCCTCTTGCAGCCTGTCCTCTTGCAGCCTGTCCTCTTGCAGCCTGTCCTCTTGCAGCCTGTCCTCTTGCAGCCTGTCCTCTCGCAGCCTGTCCTCTCGCAGCCTGTCCACTCCCAGCCTGTCCACTCCCAGCCTGCCCTCTTGCAGCCTGCCCTTGCAGCCTGTCCTCTCGCAGCCTGCCCTCTCGCAGCCTGCCCTCTCGCAGCCTGCCCTCTCGCAGCCTGCCCTCTCGCAGCCTGCCCACTCGCAGCCTTCCCTCTCCCAGCCTGCCCACTCCCAGCCTTCCCTCTCCCAGCCTTCCCTCTCCCAGCCTGCCCTCTCCCAGCCTGCCCTCTCCCAGCCTGCCTACTCCCAGCCTGCCCACTCCCAGCCTGCCCACTCCCAGCCTGTCCCCTCCCTGCCCTTTCCCAGCCTGTCCTCCTCCAGCCTGCCCTCTCCCAGCCTGTCCCCTCCATGACCTTTCCCAGCCTGTCCTCTCCCAGCTTGTCCACTTCCAGCCTGCCCTCTCCCAACCTGCCCTCTCCCAGCCTGTCCCCTCCCTGCCCTCTCCCAGCCTGTCCCCTCCCTGCCCTCTCCCAGCCTGTCCTCTCCCTGCCTGTTGTCGTGTCCCGGTGGCAGCAGGCAGCAGGCAAGAGCGTGCACTGCGTCCCCGAAGTAACAGCCCTAAAGCAAGCAAGAAGTACGCCCCCCTCCCACCAATCCCTATTAGGTAGTGGAAACTGTCCAAACTGGGGTGCAGACAGCCCCTCTCACCTTTCGGCCTGGTACCACTGCACCAGCCGCACTACTTCCCTACGGACCGTTCTCCACTTCAGCCCCGTCTAAATTACAATTCCTGCTTGTGACCCTTTTGCCTGCTTGTGCTTGTTTTCGTGACCCTGTTGCCTGCTTGTGCCTCCGTGTGCCCCTGTTGCCTGCTTGTGCCTCCGTGTGCCCCTGTTGCCTGCTTGTGCCTCCGTGTGCTCCTGTTGCCTGCTTGTGCCTCCGTTTTCATGCCCCTGTCGCCTGCTTGTGCCTCAGTTTTCGTGCCCCTGTTGCCTGCTTGTGCCTCAGTTTTCGTGCCCCTGTTGCCTGCTTGTGCCTCTGTGTGCCCCTGTTGCCTGCTTGTGCCTCTGTGTGCCCCTGTTGCCTGCTTGTGCCTCCGTGTGCCCCTGTTGCCTGCTTGTGCCTCCGTGTGCCCCTGTTGCCTGCTTGTGCCTCCGTTTTCGTGCCCCTGTTGCCTGCTTGTGCTTCCGTGTGCCCCTGTTGCCTGCTTGTGCTTCCGTGTGCCCCTGTTGCCTGCTTGTGCCTCCGTGTGCCCCTGTTACCTGCTTGTGCTGTGTGGGTGTCTGTGGAAGGCTCTGTGTGGGTGTGTGTGTGGGGAGCTTTGTGTGGCTGTGTGTGTGGGGGGCTTTGTGTTGCTGTGTGTGTGGGGGGCTCTGTGTGGCTGTGTGTGTGGGGGGCTGTGTGTGGGTGTGTGTGGGGGGGGGGCTCTGTGTGTGTTTGTGTGTGTCATTTGCGAGAGATAAAGCTAGTGGCATTGTAAATGACAATGCCATTTATTTATGTTAAAAAAAACATAAATAAAAATAATGTCAAGAGCAATGCCAATAGCTCTAACTTTAACAAAGGCAAAACCATTGCATTGTAAATGCTTGTTTTACTAACCTCTTTATTATTGCGGTCCCAGGATGGCATCTGTTCCCAGAGCTGCTGCAGGGCTTTCCTGCTGGTCATGATGTAGTAAAGAGGGCAGGCGAAGTTTAACTTTGATCAATAAGGAAATCTGAGAACAGTATGTACATGGGGCCTCTCAGCTCCTTAGGGTGCGAATTTACATAATTGAAAGGGCGGCCAGCAGCTTCAGAAACAGACAGTCATTAAGTCGTCTCGGGCGGAGGGAGCACAGGAGCATGAGAGCCATCTTCGCTACGCACAGGCTGCGAGGCTCTCCAGCTCCGACTTGTGTGAGCGGACACAAGTAGGCCGAGGTGCAGGCCAGCATGGTAAGCCGCTACTACTCATTTAGTTGGGCCTGGTGAACCCTTGCACCTCCGCCCGTATATACAACAAGACTAGTTCGGACTATAAGATATTTCCGACGCAGGATTCATGTGGTTGCAGAGGGCGGGGCTAATTTCAGCTATTGTTTTTTCCCCCACTCTCATGCTGACTGCGCTACACAAAACTTGAATATAGTAATATCAACAAGAGCAGGCGTGCGTTGTCTGTGCATGTCTAATTTGCGTGCTTGTGTGTCCCGTTGTTTGTGTGTGTGTTGTGAGCGAGGTGTATCAGGGGCCCCTGGAGCGCGGGGGATGCGGGGGCCTGTGTTACACCCCTGATATTCAGACATCAGACATGTCCTCTTCCATCGAAACAGATATGTGAACATTCTACCTCTGATGGATATGGCATTTCACATTTCCCCCATAATGACTATGGGAATGCTTTAAATTCATTAATGTTTAAATATGACCACCTTCTTTTATATTTTAAACACATAGCCGATGGGAGCAGATATCCTATTTCATTGGCAGAAATGCCTTCTCCACTATGGATCAGGTCTTGATTTCTAACTCAATTTATGACTTAGTTTTTACTCCCAATTCATTTCAACTGTTATTAGTGACCATAATCCAATAGTTTTACCTTTTTTAGGTCTCGCGCCTAGTGTTGCAGTGCGCAGCACAAGACATTTTGTAGGGAGTTTCAGAAACATAGCTAGGAATCGCACACGCACGAGTATGTGCTTTTCCTTTTGGGGCACGATATAGGCCTTTGCGTGCATCTTTTTATGAAAGACCGCACGCAATTGGCCAAAGGCGGGCGCATTGCTCCGCCCACGGCCTATTGGTGTCTATTACACGCATCGGCCGTCATATGGTTTCAATTATCCTGCCGAGACACGGGCACGATAATTGAAACCACATGTTTTGTTGTGGTTCGCGCACCACTTGCTGGATTGTGTTTTTTTTGGATCAATTTCACAAGGAAGCAACTAAATGAAAGAACCGCTGACGTCTTGTTTCAAAGTGATTGTAGTGTTGTTGAGTAAAGGATGCTATTTGCCAGGGAGCCAGTTTTAGATCTCTTCAGATCATCTAACAATTTATATTTTACCTGAGTGGAATCTGGTCTATCAGATAAAAAAAATCTGGGGCTATCGCTAGTTCTTGACAGTTGCCATTTTCCTCTGATTGCATCAATTCAAAAGTCAGTAACTTGAGGTTCCTCATACCTCAACCAGAGCTGAGATCTAAAGTTGTCCCATTGCTGGCACTTCAATACTGCAATACCAGCATTGCTTTCATAGGCACTGCTTCCCATTTAGTATACTTGAATGTTTGTTGCCAGATCTGAATTACCACTTCTGTCGCCAACGGCAGTTCTCCTAAATATATTTTTCTATACTGCACCCACAGAAAAATGCCCATTCAATGTTTGTCTATATTCAAAGAGGTTTTCTTCAATGAGCTATATAGTGATTTATTTATAATGACCAAATGAAAGAACCAATTGTACTGCAACATATCAGGTGGAGCTATTCCACCATCATACACGTTCCTGAGTGATGTGTTCACAGGGGTGTGTGGTACACCGCCATCCCAGAGCAAAGTGTGCCAATGCGAATTCGATCCTACAGAAGAGTTTCTCCTAAGTCTCATAAGGAGTATTTTGGACAAAACAAAGAAACCGTGAGAGAGTGATAATTTTATATGAAGTAGTGCATTCCATTGGGGACAGAGGGGAATTCGGCTAGTTTCCCAGGTATTCAAACTGATCTAAGAGCTTACCAAAATTCTCTATTGGGAACCAGGCCTTGTCCTTTGTGACAGACATTCACAAGGATTAAAATCCTTGAGCCTAACCTGCAAGGGGGGGCGGGGGTGCAGGGAAACAGACTCAGGGGAAAGACCATGTTATCACTGGATTTAGCACCAACTTTGTGTCAAGCCACGGAGGATAACAATGTGCAATATTCTTTTTTTCTTTTATTTCAAGTGTTATTTATTAACATAGGATATACAGTCACTTATTCTAGCAGGACTTATCAAGACATCATGAATGGTACATTATGCAAGAGTAAACATGAGTTGGCAAGTGCATCATGTAATCGTAATAGATCTGCTCTACATAGAACAATGTCGCCAGCCGAAGGAATAAGACCAGCAATTCCAGAAAAATGGCAGAATGTATACAGTTGTCTAACACATTAGTATCCCCAATTGCCTGCCTCCAGAAATACTTATAAAACAGTACGCTCACACTGTGTTATCATCCTTGCCTTCTATTTCACCAGTCTCTTTGCTCATCAAATACATTTGATATGGACCCCAGAATGCTTTGGGGCGACCGTGAGGAGGAAGCAGGTCACAATAGGTATTGGATTGTGTGTTACAATAGACCATGTCTGCATGCCATTCTTTCAGGGTCGGGGCAGGACCCCGAACCCAGTGCATCGCAATCCAGCATTTAGCCAGAAGTAACCCCATGACGACCAAACTCCTGACAATCCTATTCACAGTCTTATCAAAGCCCAATAAGGCGAGTAAAGGGTCTGGAGACAAGGACCAACCTGCTATGGTGCTCAGCTCTTGGAAGATTTTTTCCCAAAACTCTAAAATAACTGGGTAAGACCAGGCTGTGTGCATAAATCTGGCATCTTGTACATGACACCGCTGGCATTCCACAGTCACGCAACCGATATCTATACAATCTTTCTGCAGTGTAATACACATGATTGATGTATTTAAAGTGTATAAGGCGGTGTCTCCCATTTAAAGAGATCCCGCTAATCATAGCACAACAATATCACCAGCATTTATCATCTAAAGTCCTGGCAAACTCTGTGTGCAACTCCAGGCGTGCCTTTGTCATAGCAGGTCTCCTGGTATCCTTAGCGTAAGCATAAAGTCTGGACACCAGTTTCATTGGGGTAATCGCCTGTATTAGAAAAGAAAGTGCTGGCACTTAAGGAGGTTTCAGCAAATCATCACCCAGCCGATCCCGTGGACGTTATTTCATGTAATTTATGACGATGTTTAAAAAAGGAGTTTATGTTGCAGTTTACAGTCCTACAGGTGTCACCTGCAGCTGCACTGGCGCAGACAGGTAAGATTGTCATCTCTCTATTGCTACCCTAATTACCCAGAGCGTTGCTACGGAGAGCACTCAGTGGTAAGTGCCAGCCCACCACACAAAGTGCAAATTATGTAACGCTTGCTTAGAGGCATTTTCAGTTCTAGGAAAAAATAAGCATTTACAATGCAATAGGTCTTGCATTACTGAAAGTTTGAGCTATCGGTGTTGCTTTATTACTTGCAAAACCAATAGCTCAAACTTTCAGTAATGCCAGACCTATTGCATTGCAAATGCTTGTTCTTTTGGGATATTAACATTGGAGAATCTGTATGTGTAGTTAATATTGCTCCAGTAAGGTCTAATGGTGTGCCCATTAAGTTGGCAGGAATTGATCCCGGTAGAGTCCTTTGTCAAGTAGTAAATTAGAACCCATTTGAGTTTGGCTATTGTCTGGGGGAGGCGGTTGAACACGGAAAATTACTATAAGTTCTACAAAATCTCACAACAAAGGGTGGTTTGACATCTCATGTACTCAGACTTTGAAATCGACCTTACATTGTTCCCCTAGGGACCCTATGGCTATTAAGCTCCTTCAGAAAAATTATAATTTGGCCATAGAAAATAGGAAGAAAGTATTACAGGAGGAGGCTTGGTCCAAACTGATTATACCAGCTGAAATGCAGGATACTTCGCTTTTTTGGGGACACAGTTAATGCCCTGTTTTTGAAAAATTATTCAATTATGGAGCTTAACTCTTTCGTCTCCTGTGAATCATGGGTAACCAATTTATAGGCAATTTTTTATTCTAATTTAGTGAGAAGCGGCTCAACTGTGTGTTAGGGGGATCTAAGTAGGAACCTCCTCCCTTGAGACATTACACTTGAGGAGGTCCACCCTGCCCTACTCCAAAGTGCAGCTGGGAAAGCACCAGTCCCTGGCGGGGTACCAGTAGACGCATTTAAAACAGACTTGGATTTATGGGGCCCCATCTGGACTCTGGTATGTAATGCAGCTGTGGAATGTATGATTCCCCCCCTCTCTTGGGCTGTTTCAACAATCATACCCATTTTTAAGAAGGGTGATAAATCAGACCCTAGCTGTTATTACCTCATCTCTCTCTTAGACTCATCAGTAAAATTAATTAGTAAGATTCTACTAGAAAGATCCGAGGAATGGGCTCCGGATAATTCTATTTTATCAGAAGCACAGTTTGGATTTAGGAAGGGCCTGGGGGCAGTTGAGTGATGTGTCAATTTGGAATTGCTAATCGGAAAGTATACTAGGGCAAAGCCAGGATCTCTTTATCTTGCTTCGCTGATTTAAGCAGTGCGTTTGACCTGGTAGACCATTTCATTCTTTGGTCAAACCTGATTTATCTTGGTGCCCCAGACGATATTATCCACTTCCTTGCGCGTTTGTATTGGAATTTATCAGAGGTTCGGTACGGCCCCCAGGGTGAATGCTTGACACCCCCCCCCCGTTTCAGTAGCTGTGCGAGTGGGTGTGTGTGTCTGTGACTGTATGGGTGAGTGACTGGGTGTGTGAGTGGCTGTATGGGTGAATGAGTGGGTGTATGTACGAGTGTCTGTATGGATGAGTGTGTTGGCTGTATTGGTTAATGAGAGTGAATATGTGAGTGACTGGGTTTATGAGTGGCTCTGTGGGTGAGTGAGTGGGTGTGTAAGTGGCAGTATGGAGGAGTGGGTGTGTGAGTACCTGTATGGGTGTGTGGGTCTGTGAGTATGTGTGAGTGGTTTTGTGGATGATGTCATCAGTGATGTTTTTGGCAATGTAATCAGTGATGTAATATGTGTGATCATAAGCAGTGCATGGCGGGGCGTAAATTAGAGGTAACTATAACTGCTGAATTTGTAAGGTTGTGTGCGTGTAAAATGTGAGCTTAACTATAACGTCCTTGTAACCTTTATTTTTTTCAGAGAATTTCGAAGGTTTTTAAAAATTCTATTTTCTACCTTTAACGTTCCTGTAACCTTTGGCTTTTTTTGTGTTTTTTTATGTTTGTTTGTTATTTGAAAGTTTATTTATTGTTCAAAGTTTACTAGTAATTAAATATATTTTTTTAAGTTGCAATTTTTAAAACATTGATTGTCTGACAGGGTCTGTGTGTGAGTGCTTGTGTGGGTCTGTGAGTGTCTGAATGGTACAGAATGTGATCTCTACAGTTGTTACAAATACACCAAGCGTGGGTTTGCTTATCAGTCTGTACATCTACCGACATTCTAAGTCTACAAATAGAATTATCTAAACTCTCATTAGTAGGCGGTGCTCAAGTGGCGTCTTAACACCCACCCACCAGGGTGTAAATATATCTGGAGACCTAAAAGATCCAGATCAAACATTAACCACACTGCACCAGAGCACACTCGATCATTATATCTATTATCCAGTAACAACTTTTTTCAAATGGCCCAAAAATGTTTTCATTTGGCAAAAGAAATTTGAGAAGAACTCCATCGTTGTGAAAGTCCTTAGTCCAATGTCCTGAAAAATCAGACTTCAATAAGTACTCCAGCCACACTCCAAAATCAGGTCTTGTGATTTTTATTTCCAAAAATGAATGAAGACCCAGCAGCAGCCAATGCTCGTTTCGCCCGCAGGGCTTTTTCAAGGCTGCAGAGGAATGTATGTACAATATCTCTTTAGAACATTATCTTAGTTAACAATGTCTAGATTAGAGACATACAGTGTTTTCCAACCCCTCAGCGTGTAGATTATTCATCACAGAATTTAATCAATTCTATATTTGCTTTATTCAAAGATTGTTAGCTTATTACACATAATAATGCCTGTCCACGTCCGAGGGAGAAATGCTCTAAAAAATAGTTAATACAATGAAACAGATTCATTGTGATTAGTGAGCCAAGTATAGAGCTTAAGCCCAAGTGAAGAATAAAATATAACGGTACAGTTGCCTCATGTGATTAGAGACCACAGAGCGGTGAAAGTCGTGATCATCTACTTATTTTCAGTGCATAGAACCCATCACCACGTGCAAGTAGAGCTATAGGTGAGTATATGTAGTGTCTCACCTCAGAGATACATTTCTTATTAAAGATTGTAGTTTTCACTGGCGCACAAAATTTGGTGTATTGAAGATAAGACTTTTAAGTCATATAAGTGTTCAATTTCTAGAAAAAATATATAGCAAAAATTACGAAATTTTCTAATGTGGAGTTAAGCGTAGCTGATTCAGATAATCATATGCATATATAGACCACTAAATGTTGTTTCAAAATTAACACTAACAAAAGTGACTGGGCTGTTATGAAAAGTAAGAATTTATAACTGTGGAAAAAGAGCAATGTAACCCAGCACCATCGCTAGTTCGTAGTAATCATTTCGAACCATTCAATTGATACACCACTAATACATTGCGTGGGTTGCTTCCCAGTGGTAGTTTAAAGTTAAAGGGAAAGAGGCTCACATATCACATATCACTAGCATATTGTAAAAAACTCCATGAACGACATACAAATGTTTCAGCAACAATTTAAAATCGAACCTTATGCCTAGTTTCACAACAGGCAATTGCTAAACGGCATAAAATACCTATGTAGGTTACTACAAAACATTCCGAAATTGGAGCTTCTTACCTCATAATGCAGCCAATAGTATAAATTCAGTAAAGGTGCACCGAGGAAAAGTACACATACGGGACGGCAACTAGTACTACGCATCCCATGAAGAGCCCAAGTGGTACCAAACGGACCTTGATACGTCCGAAGACCTAAGTTGAAAAAAGGGGATGTGAAGACGAGAAGAACGTGCTGTATTACTAGTTAGCACGGTGTAAAAAAAAACAAAAAAACACCCAAATCTGGATTTTAAAAGTAGGCGGCATAAGAGCAACTCCATACCTAATGCCTTTACACAAATGCGGGGCTCCTACCTGTATTCTGGTGGGCTCGTTTCCTCTCACCAGTTCCATGTAGTACACGATTCTTGTGTAGCCGACATCTTTTTAAGACACAAAGTACAGCGTTCCATTATCATAGAAAGTGGACTAGAGTTCTATGTCTATTGTGAACAGCGAATTTCAGATAATACTGTTTTAATAAACACAACTGCTTCCATCCTAGATTCTTTCAATATAAATTTAGCGTTATAAGTGTTACGAAAATATCCCGAAGTTTCAAGACTAACGCATTTTCCAATATTCCCCAAACGGTAAATAGAGAAAGTTTTTTTGTTGTTTATGCTGGTTAGATGTTATCGACCAGACAGCGCATAATGGACATCTTATTAGAAGTAATTTTAAATTAGTCACGCTTCAATCCTTAATGCTAAGAACAACAATAGAAATGAAAAATAGACTATAAAATCGTGTCTGTTAAATGTTCCGTTTTGTGCGATTGATCTCCTATTTTAGCGGTAATGTATGTGGGACAACGTCACATAGATAAGACCCGAACAGGGCCCAAGATGAATGTCATATTTATAATTGTGCATCCGAATAGTGTATCATGCATGGATAATTGTCAGGTAGCTTACTGAGGATAATCAGAATAGGAACAGATTAAAGGCTATCCAAGAAACCTCCATTAGAATGGGGCTTACTTGGTAAAGGCCATTTCCCAATAGAACCGAATAAGAAATCGCCAAAGTTGTACAGTTAGTGACCGTATAGGTGACTAAAAAAGTGGTGAACACTGTTATGCGTGTTTGATACTCATGTAAAATGACAAAACAGACATCACATATGCATAGATAGCTTTTTCTTATCCAGCACTGATCATAGAAATTCATACATTTCCTTGTCAATGTTAATCCCACACTCCACTGCCCGTAGTTTGATAATCCAGGCACTCTCCAGTTTACGTAAACAAGACACCCTGTTACCACCCCTCACGCCAGTATCAATAGCATCAATGCCATGAAAACTTAATCTTAATAACTCATTTGAGTTGTGCATGGTGCTAAAATGTACTGCTAAGGGGTACTGTGTATTATTATTTGTAATGGCCCGAATATGTTCTTGAATTCTCTCTTTCAAGGACCTAATTGTGCTCCCCACATAAATTTTACCGCAGATACATTTGGTGCAATAAACCACAAACTTAGTGTTGCAGTTCATGAAACACCTGATGGTATATGTTTTACCGGCGTTGTAACTGAAACTCGTAATTTTGTGAATTCCAAAGAAGCAAATGGTACAGGTACCACACCTATGGTAACCATTCGAGCAAAAGGTAACAAAGGTGTGTTTCTTATGGGTGGAATAAAGCTGGGGCACAAATATTGTCTTAATGTGCGACCTCTGGCATGAACCATAGTGGGATTCTTTCCTATGGCATTTTTCAGAGTTTTATCTTGGGTCAAAAGATGCCGGTGTTTTTTGAGAATTTTATAGACATCAGTGCTGATGATGGTATATGGGTTGATAACGTTTCATTTAATTAGTCTCAAAAGCTTTGTTCTTTTCTTTTTATTTGCCAGCAAGTGATTTATTTTTATCTTATTTACCTTTTTTCTGGCTTGTTTAAATACAGTTCTAAGAACAAGGGTACCCCATTAATTGAACCTGGGGTGAACAAATGTGTATAAACAGACAATGGTTCGATAGCTGTCCAACAGGATCACATCAAAATGGTGACAGCGTTTAGTAAATTCACGCTAAGGAGCAGAATACATAGGGAATTTATACAATATTCATTTATTTATAGTTTAAGTACTTTGTAAAAAAAGTTCCAGGTGCTCATATAAGTGACAGTGTGCAGGACGTGACATAAGTGAACAAAGTGAAACCAGACATCACAAAACAACAAGGTAAATCCACATAAATATATACAATAAAACAGGGGAATTTTCTTGTATGAGTCGACGGCGTTTCGATCTATATGATTCTAGATCATCATCAGGACGGAAAAGGAGCTTCCTGAAACTGTAACAAGGTAAATAATGTTAAGAAGGGTCCCTATATGTCACATTATTGGTAAGTGGTTTTTTGGTGCTCCCAGTGGCATGGAATAAATTCATGCACAGTAATATACGCTAAATCCAGGGGTTACAGAACACCTGTGTATTACGCGCTTGGATAAACAGATTATTTCCATATACGACAAAGTTTTTCAGGAGAGCGCAGCATTTAAAATAATTGCTGTTTACGCAAATCATGGGAAAGTAACTTAGCACTTACTCAGAGTCTTAATCCTATTATCTACTGTTCTTAATGAATAATTTACAGTGACTGCCGGAATTCTGTAAATGTAAAGAATTCCAAAGATAAATACAGCCATCAACTATACAATTTTTAAGAATTGTGGGGTGAAATAAACATTCATGAACCTACTTGGCACAAGTGAATTGGAGACTGCCCTGGTTTTTCAATATGTTCACAAGGGAGCAGATCGTTTTCTTAGTTGTGGCTAAAGATCAAGGTTTTGACATTTAGCAAAAGAAGCTAATTACTCAGAGTCATAATCATATTAGGTACTGTTCTTAATGAATGATTTACAGTGTCTGCTGGGATTCTGTAAATGTAAAGAATTCCAAAGATAAATACAACCATTAACTATACAACTTTTATTGAATTGTGGGGTGAAATGAACATTCATGGACCTACTTAGCACAAGTGAATTGGAGGCTGCCCTGTTTTTACAATATGTTCGCAAGGGAGCAGATCGTTTTCTTAGTTGTGGCTAAAGATCAAGGTTTTGACATTTAGCAAAAGAAGCTAATTACTCAGTCTTAATCATATTAGGTACTGTTCTTAATGAATAATTTGCAGTGACTACCAGAATTCTGTAGCTGTAAAGAATTCCAAAGATAAATACAACCATCAACTATACAATTTTAAAAGAATTATGGCATGAAATAAACATTCATGAACCTACTTGGCACAAGTGAATTAGTGGCTGCCCTGTTTTTTCAATATGTTCACAAGGGAGCAGATCGTTTTCTTAGTAGTAGCTAGAGATCAAGGTTTTGCAAAAGAAGCTAATTAGTAAGAGCAAATTGCCGTCGAGGCTTCTAAAATGGCAGTAGTTATAATTAACGAGGCGTTACCTTGCTTTGTTTCGTGCAAGTCTGAAAAACTGACCCATAGTCCTCCGGAAACTGGTGAAGACACAAAAGTAAACTTTCAAACGGGGTTTTTTTATTTTACGTCTATCTACTGCATACTGTAAATGCATACCGAGCTTGTGAATCCCATAGCTCTTACCTGAGCTTCCCTTAGCGAGGGCAGTACTTGGGGGTCTCAATGTGGAGGCGTCTCGCCTCCTAAGTACGTGACGCCGGGATATCTTACTTCTTGATTGTGTTATGCGCGTGCGCGAGGCTTGTATTTAGACACGCATGCGCAAACAGTTAGACACTGTGTAGTTCGTGATTACAGCCCCACAATGTCCGCGGTAAAAACTACGTCTAGAGTTGCTTGTAGGGCAGGGGTATAATTATATGGACATATTGGTTTATGCAAAACGTGGCACAGTACGGGCAAGTTATCTAAAAGCCTGTGTGATAGTACCAAAGGATATAGTTCCTTAAAAGATATTTACATTTAAATTTAAATTCAAAAAGAATATATTGGTATAATTACTGCATCCTAATTAGTTGGCCATTTAGCTTAGAAGGGTATATTCAAGTTGAAGGCGGACTATTGGATTAGGGGGATAGTACATATTTGGGGATAGTACATATTGGTATTATGCCTACTGCGATCAAGGCAAATATTCTTGTGATGTTACTACTGCTAAGCTTGTAAGTAACCATTAGGGCACGGGCCTCCGTATTTAATTAAGCTGTAACAGTGGAAAAAGTACAGGTACAGACATATATACACAAGAAAACATTTGTTAATATAGGTGTCATATTTACAGAATCATATCGTCCTTGTGTACTGGCACTGTGGTTCAAAGTTCTTATGTACTGGCACTGTGTTCCAAAGTTCTATTAGTGTTCAGATACACACATTCCACTCATCCAGAGTGTTAAGTCCTCTTTCAATAGTCTTACATAAAAAAATCCATTTGCATTCCAGCCGGCCACTCGGCCACTCGGAGGATGATCTGAAATGGCAGGTGATTGACAAATTGACTATGCACAAAAGGAGTGGCAACCAACAGGCCATCCTAAATCGGCTGGAATGCAAATGGATTTTTTTATGTAAGACTATTGAAAGAGGACTTAACACTCTGGATGTGTGGAATGTGTGTATCTGAACACTAATAGAACTTTGGAACACAGTGCCAGTACATAAGAACTTCGAACCACAGTGCCAGTACACAAGGACGATATGATTCTGTAACTATGACACCTATATTAATAAATGTTTTCTTGTGTATATATGTCTGTACCTGTACTTTTTCCACTGTTACAGCTTAATTAGGTACGGAGGCCCGTGCCCTAATGGTTACTTACAAGCTTAGCAGTAGTAACTATACAAGAATATTTGCCTTGATCGCAGTAGGCGTAATACCAATATGTACTATCACCAAATATGTACTATCCCCCTAATCCAATAGTCCGCCTTCAACTTGAATATACCCTTCTAAGCTACAATGGCCAACTAATTAGGATGCAGTAATTATACCAATATATTCTTTTTGAATTTAAATTTAAATGTAAATATCTTTTAAGGAACTATATCCTTTGGTACTATCACACAGGCTTTTAGATAACTTGCCCGTACTGTGCCACGTTTTGCATAAACCAATATGTCCATATAATTATTCCCCTGTCCTACAAGCAACTCTAGACGTAGTTTTTACCGCGGACATTGTGGGGCTGTAATCACGAACTACACAGTGTCTAACTGTTTGCGCATGCGTGTCTAAATACAAGCCTCGCGCACGCGCACAACACAACCAGGAAGTAAGATATCCCGGCGTCACGTACTACGGAGGCGAGACAGCTCCACATTGAGACCCCCAAGTACTGCCCTCGCTAAGGGAAGCTCAGGTAAGAGCTATGGGATTCACGAGCTCGGTATGCATTTACAGTATGCAGTAGATAGACTGAAAATAAAAAACCCCCGTTTGAAATTTTACTTTTGTGTCTTCACCAGTTTCCGGAGGACTATGGCTCAGTTTTTCAGACTTGCACGAAACAAAGCAAGGTAACGCCTCGTTAATTATAACTACTGCCATTTTAGAAGCCTCGACGGCAATCTGCTCTTACTAATTAGCTTCTTTTGCAAAACCTTGATCTCTAGCTACTACTAAGAAAACGATCTGCTCCCTTGCGAACATATTGAAAAAACAGGGCAGCCACTAATTCACTTGTGCCAAGTAGGTTCATGAATGTTTATTTCACCCCATAATTCTTTTAAAATTGTATAGTTGATGGTTGTATTTATCTTTGGAATTCTTTACAGCTACAGAATTCTGGTAGTCACTGCAAATTATTCATTAAGAACAGTACCTAATATGATTAAGACTGAATAATTAGCTTCTTTTGCTAAATGTCAAAACCTTGATCCTTAGCCACAACTAAGAAAACGATCTGCTCCCTTGCGAACATATTGTAAAAACAGGGCAGCCTCCAATTCACTTGTGCTAAGTAGGTCCATGAATGTTTATTTCACCCCACAATTCAATAAAAGTTGTATAGTTGATGGTTGTATTTATCTTTGGAATTCTTTACATTTACAGAATCCCGGCAGACACTGTAAATCATTCATTAAGAACAGTACCTAGTATGATTATGACTCTGAGTAATTAGCTTCTTTTGCTAAATGTCAAAACCTTGATCTTTAGCCACAACTAAGAAAACGATCTGCTCCCTTGTGAACATATTGAAAAACCAGGGCAGTCTCCAATTCACTTGTGCCAAGTAGGTTCATGAATGTTTATTTCACCCCACAATTCTTAAAAATTGTATAGTTGATGGCTGTATTTATCTTTGGAATTCTTTACATTTACAGAATTCCGGCAGTCACTGTAAATTATTCATTAAGAACAGTACATAATAGGATTAAGACTCTGAGTAAGTGCTAAGGTACTTTCCCATGATTTGCGTAAACAGCAATTATTTTAAATGCTGCGCTCTCCTGAAAAACTTTGTCGTATATGGAAATAATCTGTTTATCCAAGAGCGTAATACACGGGTGTTCTGTAACCCCTGGATTTAGCGTATATTACTGTGCATGAATTTATTCCATGCCACTGGGAGCACCAAAAAACCATTTACCAATAATGCGACATATAGGGACCCTTCTTAACATTATTTACCTTGTTACAGTTTCAGGAAGCTCCTTTTCCGTCCTGATGATGATCTAGAATCATATAGATCGAAACGCCGTCGACTCATACAAGAAAATTCCCCTGTTTTATTGTATATATTTATGTGGATTTACCTTGTTGTTTTGTGATGTCTGGTTTCACTTTGTTCACTTATGTCACGTCCTGCACACTGTCACTTATATGAGCACCTGGAACTTTTTTTATTGTTTAATTATGCTTCTTGAGTATCCTCTCTTCGCAAATCGGTGTTCTACAGTGTCCTGCTCTTTACTCAATGCAGTCTCATCACTGCAATTGCGTTTGATTCGCAACATTTCGCCATAGGGTATTGCATTAATTTGCGAAGACGGATGTGCACTGGTAGCGTGTAGTATGGCATTACACGCAGTTGTTTTTCTGTAAGGTAATGTTTTTAGCCTGTTCTTATCGGCAATGATGGTAAGATCCAAAAAGTTAACCTGTTTAGCGCTATGGTCCTTTGTGAATGACAAATTGAATTAATTGTTGTTCATGTGTGAGAAGAATTCTTCAAGTTCATTCTCTGTTCCTGCCCAGAAAAACAAAATATCGTCAATAAATCTACCCCAGTACAGGATACATTCCAATAGATGTCCCGGACAATTGCGCCAGATATGTACATGTTCGAACAAACCCATATGCAGGTTAGCGAACGAGGGGGAATCTCTACAGTTGGGTCTGGACTGAATGGTGCAGAATGTAATCACTGCAGTTGTGTCTGGACAAAATGGTGCAGTGTGCTCACTACACTGGTGTCTGGACTGAATAGTGCAGAATTTGATCACTACATTGTCTGGATTGAATGGTGCTGAATGTGATCACTACAGTTGTGTGTGAACTGAACAGTGCACGAAGTGATCTCTAGACTGGTGTGTGGACCGAATTGTGCACGGTGTGATCTCTACAATGGTTTGTGGTCTGAAGGATGATGAAGGTGCTCACTACACGGGTGTCTGAATTAAACCCTGCAGAATGAGCAGGCCGAGGGATGACCCTGTTCCTGACAGAGCACAGAGGCAGCTGCCAGAATAAAATGTGCAATGCACTGTTTTTTTCAGCCGCCCTGGCACACAACATGCCATCAAGAGCCAAGTCTTATTCACAGCATCAAAACACCAGCACCTCTGGCATGGCGCTTGTGAAACGTACCACTCTCTTGCACATAGCCACAATCATCACAGGTGCCTATCTGAGTCAGCCAGCTCGGCCTTTCATCTTTCTGCTGTTTAAAAAACTAGTACCATTGAATGAGGTGACAGTGCCCACCTACTATAGCTCCCAGAAACATTTAGCAACTGCAGGGAACTTGGACATTTGGGAATCGTGACTGCCGCCTCTCATGTGCCACCCATGTCTCCTTCATCCAGGAGTAGCAGGTTAAGGGAGCTCCAGTACAAACTAGTCAAGAGGGCTGGGGCCCAGAGAAGGAGAGGTGGGCTGGGTCGTGGACAATATCCGGAATCACAGTGCTTGTAAGGGAAAGGACTTAATGTGAATCACATACATTGTAGTAACTACATAGGGTACAGCGTATCAGGTCGCCTAATATAGTAATTCATGAACCTTCAACCATATTTTTAGAGGCAGCACTAGGTTGTGCTCCGGGCCCCTATTGAGGCTTTCTCGTAATGACAAAACCCTACAAGTGCCCCCCAAATTTAGGCGAGCCCCGAGCTTTCTGCAGCCATTTGGTCGCACTTCCTCAATTTAGGCACCCTGCGCCTTCACACTTCATCCCCCCCAGTCGAACAGGAGAAGCACAACTTTAGGGCCACACGGGGAGACCTCAGGGACTTATCGGGCCCCAATCTCCCCCCCTCCCCTCCCCCCAAGAAACTCACGAGATGCATAGCACAACCAGCCAAATCACCCAAATAAAATATTGCTCAAGAGTTTGCCACGAGCCGGTGGAAAGCCATTTGCGATGACTATATATAGCTCCCTCATTTCTTCTTCACAGGCAACTTTTAACACATCAGATGATGTGCAAAGCCCCTAATAGGACCATAACCATTTGAAACTTATTAGTAAAAGACCCTCAAGAAGCTGAAAAAGTTAAACACGAACTTAGGGCGAACAAAAGCAGAGATCTCCCCCTCAACCACCAACATTTCTTCAACCCAGAAATCCATTTCAATATTTACCTCCATAGACCAAAGAACACCCAAACACACCCTACAGAATATCCAGATTCTCAAAGGGACTGGGAGTAGTCAACTATGCCACAGAGATCAGTACAAACTCTACTTTAATTCCATCTTGTAGGCAATTGGTAACTAAAGGCAGAACCTTTTCACTTTCATCACAACTCTACATAACCATCCTCCCAGCAGTCCTCATAATACTGCAGGGAGGTTTGAAAAAGACTACTCCCCACTCGTGGATATGACTGCACCTCAGCAAAACATGGGGATTACCATTCAAGTACCTGTTTTGCATACGGTAACTGGGTTAGAGTGTCCACAGGAACTTGCCACTGGCTAAAAGAACATTGGCCTACTGACCTGCAAACTCTGAGTCGCTCCTGCAGGGACCACTGGTTCCATCATTGGCCTGCAACAGCACACACAATATGCTACATTGGATTTCATCATGCTATACAAATCATGGGGATCATGTGACACTAAGCAGGCAGAACTTTCTAAAAATCATAAGATGGTTCTTTGAACTTAGAGATCCCTTCATCAGTTCTGACAAGTTATAAACTTGACAAAGGCCCTTATCCAGTAAGAGAATGAACCAGAACTACCTGAACTGTTGATAAGATAATTTTCAAGACATGGGCCAGATGTGAACATATGGCTGAGTGTGGTATCAACATACAAAAAGTTAAAGAAACAAAATATTCTCCAATATTAGAAAAAAATGGGTGCTAGCCCTTGGTGTAACCTAAGAAGTCCTCACCAACTGAATTCTTTCAGTGGCACTTCTATAGACACCTACAATCCGAAACTACTCTTAATTCACAAACACTTAACGGGTAGAAGACAAGTGACAGGATAGGTAGTGTGGCTCACTGGTTAGAGGCGGCAGACCCGAGAGCAGAGGACGGCCCGGGACCAGGGTTCGATTCCCGGCGCGGCAGGTTTCTGGACCAGGGTCAGCGGACTCGATAATTCTCTCGCCTCGGTGCCCACTCTGATCAGCGATCACACTCGGCAACTCTGGGCATTAGCTTGCCTCATCTTCACTAACGGCCCCACCAGACCGCCGGGGATGCCTGGTCTCACCCTGGAGATACCCATTAAGGGGCCATCTCTCAGGGAAGCCAGGAAGGGTTTCGCAGCGGTCGAAGCGTGTGATTCTAGCGCTATATAAACACGCAAATTAAATTAAATTAAATTAGGGGTTTCCCACTTCGCTTCCCTAACATTGGAAGGATAGAGCATACATGCAGGGACGAACACATGGAAATATGCTCTTTGACCATTGCCAGCATAACACTTAAACTTACCACTGACAGGAAAGATTTAGAGCTTTTTCTAAACCACCACATTATCTGCCCACAAGAGTGAGGACGAGAAACATTCAGTCTTGATAATTTCACTTCCTATGAAAAAATAGGCATCAAAAGCAAAGGTGGGTGGACACAATGTTGGATTAATAATCCTGATAACAGCTCACATCTTCAAGGCTCTTCAATCAAAACCAACTACAAATACAGTCTACCAGTTCTAATGACAAATACAGCAAAAGGCCAACTTCTAGTGATCAAACTTTATTTGCCACTAACCATGAAAAAGCTGATCAAAATAGAAACAATCGTAGGTGAAATCGGTGCAATCCTTGATCAATGTAACA
Source organism: Lissotriton vulgaris (assembly GCF_964263255.1). Taxonomy (NCBI): domain Eukaryota; kingdom Metazoa; phylum Chordata; class Amphibia; order Caudata; family Salamandridae; genus Lissotriton; species Lissotriton vulgaris. Next base: position 615,468,327 of record NC_141695.1, on the reverse strand, counting down.
CTGTTTCCACCATAATGACCAGAGACTTCAATGAAAATCTACAGGACCTACTCACCAAAGGGTGTCCAGATGGAGATAATCTCGATACAATCTTGTCCATTGCTCCAGAAATCTTAATTAGACCCGTAAGAAGACAAAACAGTAAAAGAAAAATGCTCCAAACATTCTTCTCAAGCACTGGATTCCCGTGTTTTAATGGACATTTTTGCACAAAATTTTTAAACTACTCTTAAAGATTTTGAAATATTCCCAAGGCCGTAAAAAGATCACAACCCTCAACAAATCACGCTTAACCTGTGCTTATGCCTGAGTTTCGAGGCATTTTTTTTTTAAACTTTTTATTTTTGTTGTTGCTATCACATATTAAACAATGGCAAGCAGTCGTTCCGTAGAGCAGCTTCAACATTCCGCTGTCTACATTAAATAGAGCAACTTTTTATATTTTACCCCCCCCCCAACATAAAAAACTCGCTACTTCAAGGGTTACAATGCATGAACACAAGTTGTATTCTAATGCAACATCGGTGTGTATCTAGGCGTACAACAGCCCCAAAGACCGTCTCTGGTGATTACATTCTCCCCATCGTTTATGTTCCCCAGGTCCCTGATCAAACTGTGCATCTGGGCCTCCCCCCGCCCATCGCCCATCACTCCAGGTCCTCGTCCTCCCCTGAGCTGTCCCCATCCTCCTCTTCGGACAAAGGCTCACAAATGTCCCCCCTGTACGTGTTCCACGGAGTCCAGATTCTGTTCCATTTACGTGGATTATGTCTCTGTTGATACACTGCCCTCTCTGTCACCATGAGCACATCCATATTCCTGCACCATAGCGCTAGCGTTGGTGCCTCTAGTGCCCCCCAATTTTTCGCGATATCACGTTTTGCCATCATTACGCCAATGGTCACCCATCCCTTTGCATGCAATGACAAATCTGTTGGGCCCCATATATTTAGAAGGCATGTTCTGGGGTCAGGCGTAAACGGGTTCTGGAGGGCCTGGCTGATCGTGCGTGTGACACGCCTCCAGTATTCCTGTATGATTGGGCAGGACCAGATAGTGTGGAACAGTGTACCCTCCTCCCCACAGTTTCTCAGGCAATATGGGTGTTCTGCTCTGTGTATTTTGTATAGTGTGGTGCGGGTGTAGTAGACCCTATGAAGTACTTTGAGTTGTACCAACCGAAATCTGGTGGAAATACCTGCCTCCCTGGGCGATGCTAGGGCTGCGTTCCAGTCCGCCTCATCTAGGTCTCCTATCTCGTCCTCCCAGTAGCCCTTCAGCTTTCCAAGGGGATCCGGCAGGTTGTTCATCAGCTTGCGGTAAGTGAGGGAGGTCGCACTGGACTCCATGTAGTCCGTAAGCAATCGGTCCTCTAGCGGGGCCGATTCCGGGAGCGCCACACCTGGTTCCAGCACTGACAAGAGTGCGTGCCTAATTTGAATATATCTGTATGTTTCGGTCACCTCCATGTTATACTGCTCCCTCAGGGTCGCAAAGGAGAGCACGCCCTCTCCTGTCCATAGGTCGCCCACCGAGGAGATCCCAATGGTATCCCATTGATCAAACCCCTTGGAGCTTCGCAGGCTACCGAGTGCTTTGGTGTCCCATAGTGGCGTGAGTTTAGTGATCACCCCCTCCCAGGCCAGTCGCCTTTGCGCTTTGTGCCAGATGGCTACCGTGTGTTTGGTGGGTCCCTCCAATTTTCTCACTATTCCTTTGTTGTAGAGTGGGGCCAGAAGGGTGGACGTGCCCAGCTGGTGCCTATCCGCCTCATACGCCGGGTCGTCCTGTGCCGCGTGGACCCATTGGTTGATCACCTTGAGGTGAGCGGCCCAGTAGTACAGTTCGAGGTTGGGGAGGGCTATCCCCCCACTGTACCAGTCTCTGGTTAACTTTGATTGGGCAACCCTAGCCGGTTTGTCACCCCACAGTAGGCCAGACAATTGCGCCGACACGTGGCGGAAGAATGATACGGGGACCATCGCCGGTGTATTTTCCAAGACGTAGAGGAAGCGAGGCAGCGCCATCATCTTAAAGAGCGCTGCTCTACCTAATAGAGTTAAGGGGAGATTTTTCCAGTGGCGCACGTCTGCTTTCAGCCTGTCTAGCTGGGGTTTAAGATTCAGGTCGAGGAAGGTTGAGTGATCTCTCGTGATCCGTATTCCTAGGTACTTAAAGGAAACGTGTTCTATGAGTAAGAGGCAGTCCTCAGGCAAGGCTGGGGGGTCACCCTGGACCATGAAGAGTATGGACTTGGACCAGTTAAGTTTGTATCCCGAGGCTGTACCGTGGGTTTCGCACAGTGCCAGTAGGACCGGGATGCTGTTCGTGAGGTCCATGAGGTAGACGAGCATGTCGTCGGCGTATAGGGATATTCTATCTTCCCAGCCACCTCCCCATTGTATGCCTTTCAACAATTGGGTGGTTCTGATAATTGTGGCTAGGGGTTCCAACACCAGGGCGAACAGTAGTGGCGAGAGTGGGCACCCTTGCCTCGTGCCCCGTGCCAGCGGAAACTCCCTGGATATGTGGCCATTTGCGGTTACCCGCGCCATGGGTTCGACGTACAATAATTTGACCCACGAAATAAACTTCGGGCCCATGCCCATGTGTTCCAGGACCGCAAAGAGATAGCGCCACTCCACCATATCAAACGCCATTTTGGCATCTAATGATAGTACCGCCGCTGGTTCCTCCAGCCGCGGGGCTCGGGCTAGCACTCCGTTCAGCCGTCTCAGGTTCAGCGCTGTACTCCGGTGCGGCATGAAGCCCGACTGGTCCGGGTGAATCAAATACGTCAGGTGGGGCAGGAGTCTGGTGGCCAACAGTTTTGCCAGGATTTTGCTCTCGGCGTTAAGGAGGGAGATCGGGCGGTACGATCCGCACTCCTCAGGGGGTTTGCCGGGCTTGGGTATCGCGACAATTGTGGCCGTCCGTTGGTCAGGAGGCAGCCGCCCCTGTTCCCGACACTCCTGGAACATATCGAGCAAAGGCGTGGATAGTGTTTCGGACATAGTCTTGTACCATTCTATCGGTACACCATTGGGGCCCAGTGCTTTCCCCGGGTGTAGTGCTGCTATGGCTAATTGTATTTCCTCCGCTGTCAGGTCGGAGTCCAGCTCATCCCGTTGGTCGGGGGCGAGAGTGCGAGTCGGCACTCCATTGAGCGAGTTCTCTGCCATCTCCCGTGTGACCTCATATTCGGGGGTGTACACGGAGTGGAAGTGGTCTGCCAGGAGTTCCACTATCTTTGCCGGACTGGTATGCGTCTCGCCAGTAGGGTCTTTCAGCTGGAGTATGGCCCTCTGACCTCCCCTCGCTTTCTCCAGCCATGCCAGGAGTTTCCCTGCTTTGTCGCCTATGTCATACACCCTACTCGTGGTTGCTGACATGTGTTCCCTCACTTGGCGGCGCAGAAAATCAGTATGGCGTTGCTGGGCCATTCGGAGCGCATGCTGTGTGTCCCCGGTTGGGTTCCTTTCGTGGTCCTGTGTCGCCTCGTCGAGTTGTCCCTCCAGACCTGTCAGTTCCTGACGCTGTGTGTGTTTGTGTCGTGTGATCACTGAAATCGCCTGTCCGCGGAGCACCGTTTTATAGGCCTCCCACAGGATCGTAGGCGACGCCACTGAGCCCACATTTTCGGTGAGGTAGGATCGCGTAGTTCTTTTCAAGGCCTTGGCTATGACAGGCTCCCTAAGGTAGCCCGGGTAGATGGGGAAGAGTCGCCTACGGCTCCGTTCCTGACTGGAGAGAGTCAGTGTTAGTGGGGAGTGGTCGGAGACCCCTCGCGGTCTAATCTGAGAGTCAGTGTAAGTGAGGAGACCCCCTGCCAATGTCAGGAAATAGTCAATCCGCGACAAGCTGTCGTGGACCGCTGAGTAGTATGTGTATTGCCGGTCCCCTGGGTGGAGCCGCCTCCATATGTCCACTAAGCCCTGCGCTTCCATGAAGTTCTGCAATTTGGAGTGTGCCTGTGTTTGTGTACGCATTGGGTACCGGTCTAGAGAGTCTTGGGCCACTGCATTAAAATCCCCTCCCAGTATGAGCGCCCCCTCTGGAAGGTCCAATAGGAATTTACCTAGTTCCGGGAAGGCTATGGTGTGTAGTGCCGGCGGGATGTATACTGAGACCACATTAAGCGGTTTTCCCTCCCACTGTCCATGCACCGCTGCGAAGCGGCCCTGTGTGTCCACTGCCACTGATTGGACGAAAAACCTGGATGAGCGGTGAATTAGTATCCCGGTGCCCCGGGATCCCCTTGTGAACTCAGAGTGGGCCACCATGCTATAGCCCTTCCTGTCTAGGGCCTTGGTGGCCGTGCCTGTGAGGTGTGTTTCTTGTAGCAGGACCAGGGCGGGATTCTGTCTTTTTATACTGTGCAGGACCAGCCCTCGTTTAATTTTGTCGCCCAGACCCTTCACATTCCAGGACATAAGGCTCAACGGGGACGCCCGCCCTACATCAGTGCCCTCCCCCATCGTGTTCGGGTATGCGGAGTGAGAAGTCGTGCTCGTGGAGGACCCGGAGGTCTGTGTATTGACTCCGCGTGCAGTATCGTGACATTGCCATTCTGTGTTCATGCGCCCCTATGTAGCAATCTTGACCCCGTGTAGAAACTAAGAACCATAACCCCATCCTACCCCCAACTCCCCCCCTCCCTGCCCCCCTGCTCGACGGACTCAACACTGCCCGCCCCCCCAACTCAGCAGAGTGCTTGATCCCAACCCATAACATAGTACTTGCTCGCTGGAGTGAAGGTGTCTCCGTGGTCGGCGGCCCCCTTTCTCAGCTGCGGAGGCCTTTCCACCCAGTGTCCAAAGTGGCCTTGTCAGTCTATATTGTTCATCGATTCTTCCATTCAGCAGCCTCGATTCATCGCCCTCCGTCAGCACTGTCCTCATGATGATCGGTCAAAGGAGAGTGTATCTCTGCGTCTTCGTCGTCGGCTTGTGGGCCCTGTCGAGAGCCGGCAGTACGGTGCTTGCTCTGTCTGTTGGACCGACGGGGGAGGCCTGTCGTTCTCCATCCCTCCAACCAATCCTGCGCCACCTCCGGGGAATCAAAAAACCAGGTCTTGTTGTCCGCCACGACCCGGAGCTTGGCCGGGAAGAGCATGGAGTACGGGATTTCCCTGGCCCTCAGTTCTTTTTTGACTTCAAAGAAGGTCCTTCTCCTCCGTGCAACCTCGGCCGTGTAGTCAGGAAAGAATGCCAGTGTAGCGTTTTGGATCTTTATGGGAGGTGAGTTCCTTGCCGCCTGCAGGATGGCGTCCCGATCCCTGAAATTGAAGAGTCTAGCTATTATTGGTCTGGGGTTGGCACCCGTCTTATGGCGTCCTCCCGGTACCCGGTGTGCCCTTTCCACTGTGAAGAAGGCAGAGAGTCCTTTGGGCTTCAGAGTCTCTTTGATCAGGTTTTCCACGTATAGATCCATCGCCCTCGTGTCTTCCGATTCTGGCACACCTATTATACGGATGTTGTTCCGCCTCGAGCGCCCTTCCTGGTCATCCAGCTTGTCGCGAAGTTCTTTATTTTCTTTTGAGATGCGCTCCATGTTGATTTGCAGTTCCGACACGTCTTCAACCAAGGATTTGGTCACCACCTCCATATTATTCACCTTCTCCGTCATCTTATGAAAGTCCGCCCTTATAAGTGTGATCTCAGCTGAGATCGACCCCACCGTGGCTTGCACCTGTGTGAGGGCCCTCATGACGTCGTCAATGGTCGCCTTCTTGCCACTGGGCACGTCGGCCGTCTTGCTTGACTGCGATTTGGCTTCTTGCGAGGGAGAGCCGGGCTTTTCATACGCAAACCGGTCCAGCCGTGATTGGGCCGCTCCGTTTTTAGGCCCTTTGCCGGCCATTTCGGCGTCCCTTGGGCCGGCCTGATGTCGTGTATTCGCTTCACCCCAAATTCCACTGGGGGCCGTGCCTGTCTTACCTCCTCAGACAGGTATTCGGGGATTGTCTCGGGGTTTTGAGGGCCAAGCTATGTGCTGCGTCCCGTAGGGGTACCAGGCTGGTCAGTGCTTTGGACTTTCGATAGTACGAGGCTGCCTGTAGGGTTTTGGGCTAGTGTGCGTGGCAGGCGGTCTTGAGGGACTTGCCCCTGCCCTCCGTGATGTCCACGTATGCCACCTCCTGCTCGTGGCCGTCGGACCCACTGTTCGGGACTTCTGATGTAGCCGAGGGGCCCCGGATAAAAGAGGAGCGCCTCGTGCAAAAGTCCGTCGGGTGTCAGGGCCCCTGCTTTGCGGGGGTGTCTCGACTTCACTCCTGCGTGCTGGCTCCCCGCCGCTCACTGCACCTTCGGCGGAGTCACTGAATGGTGCGGTTTACCGATCTCTTGCCCCCGCGCTCGGGCCGCCGCCGGCCAAGATGGCGGTTGCCGGCTCTATGCGCCTGATTCCTCCCTCGTCGGGTGCCCGCAATTGTGTCGCTCTCACCTCCGATGCGTCTCAGTTCAGGAGTCGCGGGCCCCCGATGTCCGGTGCAAGCGGCTGGATGCTCCGGTTCGTCAATCACCGCTCTTCTCTGCGGCCGTGCACTTCCGGTGGACTCGGTGCCCACGACAGGTCACTTCCTCCCGGGCTCGCTGCTCACTGTGGTCCCCGGTCTGTATGCCACGCACAGGCCCCTCCTGGATGTTGTCGGAACCGCACTTCCCGACCTCGGATTGAGGTCCCGCTGGTCCGGTTCGTTGCCGCCTGGTCCTGGGTGTCTGTGCCTTCCCGCCCGGGAAGTTTTAAAACACGGATAGTTGATCGGATTGATCCGGGAGCCGCCTCAAGCACGGAGCTCTCCTTCTAGGCTGCCGCCATCGCCGGCTGCTAGCCACGCCCCCCGAGTTTCGAGGCATTTTAATTTAATAACAAAAGGCTCATATGGTCTCTCCATTTGAGCACAAAGCTACTGCAACTATCTGACCACCTAGTCGTGAGCTGATCTATAAAAGAGCTAAAACAGTCAAAATGTAATAATTTAAATTGGTTACACATATGGGAAACTATAGTAAAAACAGTTTTTAATCACCTGTCTTCCTCTTGTCCCAAATAAAAGTGTACTTGAGGAACATGTGCCTTGCTAAATGACATGCCCTGATCACTGACATTAGCAAAAAGAAACTTAAGGAAATTATTAAGGTGCACTTTGCTTCTCCCCAAAACTTGGACCGCACAACTTCCATAAAATACATAAAAGCTGTTTACAGAAAGACAATTAAGCAAATCAAACATAACAAGCATGACAAAAAGTGGATCAAGTCCTTAATGCTATCAACACAAAATAGTTTTGGTCTCGGATTGGCACAGGGACATCTGCGTACAGACCAGCGACTGAATTTTTCGTCCCATTTGCCAACTGGGAAACACACCTGAAATAATAAATTTCCAGTCCAATTCCCTCTCTGGCACCACCCTTGACACTTACCAACAAAGGTTTTCCCATAACTGGGGGAGAAATTGCAACCTTTTTTTTTGTAAATCTGTGTATTAACAGTGCTCATTCCAGTTAACACGTAAATCCATTGGTCACATTGCAGCTAACAATCAAGCAGTGTACAATGTAAAGTTTCATCACTATTAACTTATCATTTAGACATTCACAGGAAGACCCCTATCCCAGGCCAGCCCCCATTCCCCTATATCTTCTTCAAGGCCCCCAGGTCATCTTCCATTTTTTGGGACACCCCCTACCTTTGTAAATAATCTCCTCTGCCCTCTGACACCAATCGAGGTCCCGCTCCCATTGGTCCCACTGTGGAGGAGAAGACTCCCCCCAGGCCCTGGCAATGTTCCGTTTAGCCACCCCAGCTGCCAAGGCCAACCAGAGTTCCACATATCTGGTCCAATCTGTGGACCCCTTAAGAGTAACCATCTGGGCTCCCTCGGGACCGGTGAACCCACCACCTCCGCCATCGTGTCAGCGACCTTAGTCCAAAAGGTTACGATCTCCGGGCATTCCCATAACATGTGAGAAAAGGAGCCTCCCCCCCACACCCCCGTGCGCAAAAAGAGGATTGGCACCCACCCCAAGTATGTAGCCGGGTATGGGGGTAGTATACCTGGTGCAGAATTTTGAGCTGGATTAGCCGGAACTGGACCCGTATCGCGATTTCCCGCAGGCTCTGCAGGGCATCTTGCCAGACATCGTCCTCTAAGGGGCCCAGATCCCTCTCCCAGGTCGCCCTCTACGACGTCAGAGAATCAGGCATGTTGTTGATCAGTTTGCGGAACCTTGATTAATCTATGTAGAAATTCCAGCACTTTAGGGTCCACTGATGTCCCAGTTGTTGTATTTAAACAAAACCCACCACCCTGGGCCTGCATATTGAAAGTTCTATTCAATCATGTGCTCGCTTCCAGGCAAGTTCCTCCGTCTTGGAAAGGTTCCATAATTCAAGTGGTACATAAAAATGGCCTGAAAGAGAATCCTGCAAGCCTTCCGGCTTATAGCCTTATTCCTTACTTCATGCTCAGAGGGAAGGTTTTTGCGAAACACTCGCTGAATATTATGATCACCTGTATGTTAACTTGTGAAGGGAAAGCGATGTTAAAATGTATGTGTAAAATTCTTAATAAAATACTTTGAAATAAAAAAAAAATACATTTTATCAATCTTCAAAGCTGGTTTCCATCTGGAATGTGCAACCATCAACAGCATCACTGTCCTCGGGCGATTTGCTACTAAGGCCCAACCAAAAAGGCTATACATTGCAGTTTTATCAACTTCTCAGACACTTTTGATCAAGTGAACCAAAACCATCTTTGGACAAAACTCCTTTCTTTAGGAATACATAGTGGCATGTTACATCTCCGAATAGCAATGTACACTGACACCAAACTGGAGGTAAAACTGACAAGCCACGCTTGAATATCACCTAGGGTTCCTGAATGAACTGGCCTCAAACAGGGTTGCGTGCTAGCACCTTTTCTCACATTACATTTCAGATATATATTCTTATGACCCATATTTCTCTCCACCAAACCTTGGTACCTGTAATACAAATCACCTAGTCTATGCCTGCGACCTCTCCATCTGCTCTTAATCAATAATCAGTCTCCAGAAACAGCTAAGGGCCTTAAACAATTCTATTATACAGAGCGGAATGAAGATCAGTATTACCAAGACAAAGATACTGTAATTTGATACTCCAAAAAGACAATTCAGCCATGCTGAAGTGGTGGTTTTTCAGAAACCAGGTAGACCCCCAGACAGGCATGACTCATATCGCCCCATCTCTTTACTCAATATAGAGGCCAAAATACTGGCAAAGGCTCTGGCGTATCGATTACTCCCATATGTAACGGACCTGGTTCATCCAGACCAAGCCGGCTTCATGCCTTACAGGGCAACGCAACATAATATCCAGCACGCACAGGCCGCGGTGGATGCCATGGGGGCCACCGGAGAACAGGCGGCTTTGTTGTTAGCTGATATAAACAAAGCCTTTGACTCGGTTAGCTGGACATACCTCTTTGCGCTCCTGCCCCGTCTCAATCTGGGCCCGATATTCCTGTCATATGTCAAACTACTGTACACTGACATCACGGCTTCGGTGCGAGTCGCGGGGGCGGTATCAGAGACGTTTCACATTGGACGGGGACCCGACAGGGGTGTCCACTATCCCCTTACTTGTTCGCCCTAGCCATGGAGCCTCTGGCCGCTTGGGTGCGCATAGATGCACAGATGCGAGGGTTTGTGTGGACCGAAAACCTCTCAGATAGTATCGCGTTATACGCGGACGATGTCCTCTTCTTTCTTACCGATCTGCAACGCTCGGGGACACGGGTGTTGGAAATTATGCAAATCTTTGGGGAAGTTTCGGGCCTTTACCTGAATCTACGCAAGTCCACCCTGTGGGTACTGGGGGGTGGAGCTGTGACAGATCCCTGGACATCGGGACTGCAGGTGGCTACCAGCGGTTTGAAATATCTGGGGGTGTTCCTGTCGGAATCAGTGAGCATTACCTGGGAACGCAACATAGTGCCTGTTTGGGAGCGGGCTCAAGCAGATGTGAAAACGTGGTCTCGGATGCCCCTCACCATCTTTGGCAGGTCCGCGATTTTCAAAATGGTAGCGCTCCCGCGCCTCTTATATCAATTGCGGAATTATTCCCACCCCATCACACCCCAGTGGTTTCGGCAGGTCAACTCTGTCTTGGGCCGCTTCCTGTGGGCTGGGGGGGCTGCCAGGGTAGCGCTGCGTACATGCTTCTTATCCACGTATTGTGGGGGCCTAGCCACCTCAGACCTACTGTCCTATTATCAAGCTTCCCACCTACTAATCCTGAATGAATGGTGGTACAGCGACAGCGGCGATCCGGCTTATGCCCTAGAGCGCGCATTAATGGGCGACAATACGCTCCATACGATCCTCTACTCAGCCCGGCTGCGGCGGACGTTGCCAAGTGTTACAAGAATTGTCTTTGCTGTGTGGCGACAGGCGCTACTTCGCATGGGCTGGTGGGGTAGACTGAGTGCAGAAACGCCGCTGTGGCATAATGGACGACTCCCCGAACTTACCACGTTGTCGGGATTTGACGGTTGGGACACAATCGGGATCTCGTTGCTGGGACATGTAATGTCCGGGGTTACGCTCAAATCGTTCCAAGAGCTCAGTACAGAGTTCCATATGCCCCAGACCCAGTTCTTTCGCTATCTGCAATTTAGACATGCACTGGCACCCAGCATTGCCAACCTAGACTCGCTTCCTGAATTTAGTCCAATTGAGGCGAAGGTCTTCATGGGTGACCTCGGAGATAAGAAGGTCTCCCGTATTTACCAAACGATGGTCACTCACTGCTCCTCCACCCTTCTTCCCCTGAGGGCGGCCTGGGAGGCAGACATTGGTCCCCTAGATGAGAGTAATTGGAGGGAGGCCCTGGAATCCCCGCGGGGGACTGCCATTGCAATGCGGCTTAGGATAATCCAATTCAAAATTCTCCATAGGGCTTACTACACCCGTGAGCGGCTGTGGAAGGCAGGACTGTTTGGGTCACCGGAATGTCTGCGCTGTGGGGCTGCGGTGGGCACGCTGCTCCATACGGTATGGTCGTGCCCTAGAATAGTTGGTTTCTGGAGGGGTGTATGGAGCTGCCTGTCTGAAGTACTGGGTTGGGACCTTCCACGCACTCATCGCCTAGGACTACTCCACATTCTTGAGGGAGTTGGTAGGAACATACATAAACGTCACTTGTTGTTGTTGGGGCTAGTGGTTGCCAAAAGTGATCTGGCCCGAGCTTGGAAGGATGAGGGCCCCCCCCCTGAGTGCATGGAGAGCCGGACTGGACTTTTGTATGGGTCTAGAACGACCAGTATTTGAAGCACGAGGATGCCCCCGTAAGCACTTCAAGATATGGAAGAGGTGGGCAGACTATAGGGGGTTTACACTAGATCCCCCAGCGGAACCTGAGGAAGATCTCTAGGCGCACGATATCAAGCGGGCCTGTGAACTGCGTCATGCCTGCCATACCACGACCAAGCACTGAAGCTCTCTATACACACATGCACAGGGTTAGGGAGGGATAACGGGGGGTAGCAGGGAGGTTGGGTAATGGGAGTTGGGGGGGGGGGTAGGGGTGGGTGTGGAAGTTCCTTTCATTTGTGTTCTCTATTATTCTTGATTGGACACTGGTCCTGTGATGTAAACTGTACCAAGATGCTTGGTGGCGTTCTCCTGACTGTGGGGAGCCACATTTATTACTCTGCCTAATTCAATCAATAAAATTTGTCGTGGAAAAAAAAGACAATTCAGCGGGACAATAGGTACGCAACCAGTTCGTTGTCTAGGCTACACACTTGACTCCAAAATTAACAGCATCCCAGAATCTGGCAAAGCTAAAGAACACGCCACACTTGTAACCTAATCAATAAATGAGTTCACATACATATGTGTAGGTAGAGCAATCAAGCCAACAATTTGGGCTTTAGAAGCAAAACTTCTTCCAGCTTCAGTTTCTCTTGGAAAAAAAATACTCCAGGAACTAGCAGACTTATCCTCTTCAGCGCTGCGCAAATTTTTGCGCTGTGCTGAAGGTTCTATTGAGCGGGCGGGCCATGACGGAGTGGTTCCGTCATTAGCACAGCTCAACCGGCGCTCATGACGGAACCACTTCGTCATGAGCACCGAAGGGGTTAAATACTATTCAATCTTCATACCGCCACTCCACATGTGGTGATGTGACTGAAAATCATCTCATCTTCAATCAGAACTTTACATTGAATGCAAAAAATCAATTATCTTTGTGACTGCCACGGCAAAATATATGGACCTTCCAATTCATCTGCACAGCTCTTTTCTGTATTCTTTCATAAACATCACAGCTGCAATCCAGGAACACAATGCACCTCCATAGAAGATCTATTAAGCATGACAAGACCCACAAGTCATTTAGAATTTTGGATGTTGTTGACCTATCGCACTACAAATATATTGGCTACCTACAAGCATCTTATTTTCAACCCAGAGTATTCTACATAGACTCCGACTTTGAGGCCAACGTTAAGCAGCAATACTTGAGATTCCGTCTCTTATACATTTCACTCAAGCAATTTGAAGAGATGTGAAACTTTTATAAACTGCCCTCAAATTCCTGAAGACTGCAGCTATTAGGAGGAGACCCTAGATCACATTCTATGTATATGCAAGAACCTTCACATTGTCTAGACGTATTTGGAAAATCAACCCTACATACAGTGAGAGAAGCAACAGAGCTCTCTTTAATATACAAGCGAACAGCTGCATCAGAAGATTGATAAAGTCCCTGGATCTTGCATATGATGGCCTAAAAACATCTGCCCAGACATCACACATGCTTCCAGCTGCCCCACATCCTTACAGCACTCTCATACTAAAAGGTCAAGGTGCACAAAACACTTTTACAAACTGATTCTGCACTGGTCGCACTTTGTTTAGTCTTTTCTTGTTAAAAACATCTTGCTCTGACTTATGTTCTGTGGACATTGTAATTGAAAGTAATATCATGGTTGCGTCATGATTAATGTTTTATTACTGGTGTGTTTTAATTATATTGAATTAAAAAAATTCACACAATAAAGTTTTATACTATAGTTGTGTACTAAATGTATATATGTGTGCGAGTGTATATATATGTATATGTACATGTGCAGAGTGTAATATTCTACTTATTGGCATTGTTGATTATTCGGAGGGGCCATGATTCACAAGAGGCGAATCCTCAAGCGAGTCATGATGCTGCTCTCTTCCCTCCGCAATGGGGAGGCGAGGAGGCACCAGTTGTGCTATATTCAGGTGACTTTGGACCGCAATATTCCATCTACCCCCGTTGCTGCAGAAGACCAGCCCACGGCATTCTGGGACATGCAGTACTGACGCACTGGGCGTCCTGCATGTGCTCAACTTTACAGCAAGTTCCACCTTACGCTGTTCAAGGGGCGGAGCCTGTTGTCACCTGGCAGGAGGGGAATTGGTATTTAACCAGTGAAAACGCCCACATCCTGCTACAACCATCTGGCGCTGAAGAGGCTAAACAACAAGCCGAAATGCATCCGCCCTGTTCTTGGTTGTGCTGGCATTAAAGGAACCTCCTCTCTCTCCCCTTTGTGGCCTCTGTTTCTTGCCCTTGATGTGTGTGTATATATATATATATATATATGTGTGTGTATGTATATGTATATGTATATGTATATATATATATATATATATATATATATATATATATATATATATTCACTGAAAAAACCATAGGTTATAGAATATAGACCATATATAGTTAGGGATTAGCATTTACAAAACCTTAATTTACTCGCACAAAACCATTGAAATTCGCATATATAGTTAATTGCTATAACTATATATCGCGCACCCGCAATCCACTGCTGATGATGTCACATATTACATCATTCATGACATGGTCAGTGACATCACTGATGACATCACTGATGACATCATCCAGTGACTGTATGTTTCTGTAAAGTTAAAATATGTCTTACATATTGAAGAATGAGTGGATGTATAAGTGTCTGGATGAAGGATTTAGTAGGTGCATGACTGACTGTATGAGTGAGTGATTAAATGTGTCTCACTGAGTGCATGGGTTAGTGACTAAACTGTCTTAATTTGTGCATCATTATGTCTGTTGTTCTGTAAACTGCTGCATGTGTTGATCAGTAGCTATATGAGTAACTATATGGGTTATTAATTGGTTGCCCAAGTATTTGTATGGGAGACTGTGTGTGTGTGTGGGTGGCTGGGAGGTGTGTGACTCTGTGCATAGATGTGTGAGCAGTTGATTCACTAGATGTATGGGTTCAGAAGTGCATGTGGAAACAGCTGTATGGGCGGTTGACTGTGTGCATGAGTGTATTGGTGAGTGAATGGATATATCAGTGCTACGTGTCAAAGTAAGTACATATGTAAAACACAGTACATGTGAGAGTTGACATATATAAATAACTGTGCATAAGAGCCAGTGAATGTGTGAGTGGCTGTATGGATCATTGTGAACTTGTATCAGGGATTGTATAAGAGAGTAAATATGTGTTAGTATATGTTTTAATAAATAAGGTGTGTATAACTGTATAGTTGAGGAAATGGAGGTGTGATTGATTTTTTGCATGACTGACTAGGTGTGTGAGTAACTCCATGGATGAGTGACAGTCTGTGAGTGTCTGTTTACACTGATTGTATCTAAGGTTATATTTGAGTCTGAAGAGGTTAATCGTATTATCACATGATTGATGTCATCAGTGATGTTTTCTGTGATGTCATTTGAGATATTAGTGATGACATTTGAGATGTCAGTGATGTCATCAGTGATGTCATTTGAGATGTCATCAGTGATGTCATCAGTGATGTCACTGACCATGTCATGAATGATGTAATATGTGACATCATCAGCAGTGGATTGCGGGTGCGCGATATATAGTTATAGCAATTAACTATATATGCGAATTTCAATGGTTATGTGCGAGTAAATTAAGGTTTTGTAAATGCTAATCCTTAACTATATATGGTCTATAACCTATGGTTTTTTCAGTGAATTTCAATGGTTTTTTAATAGCAAATATCAAAAGCTGTAAAATGTATTCCTATTCTAATTCAAAAATATATTTCATATTTTATTTTTTAAGCAAAGACCCAGATGCATTTACAGTTTATCACTAACAATGTTCCAGGCTAATGTATTTTCACGGGAAATTAACAACTGTCCTGCAAGTAAAATATTCCTATTTCGTGAAAAAGGGCGTTTCTTCGTCCCATGAGGGTGCCGTTGAGCAAAAGAGACTCGGCCTGCTGTCTTAGTCACTGATAGGCCTGATTATCAGATTTTTATCGATCACTTTATGTTGCAACAGTGGAAAACAAAACAGCCCTTGCCCATTTATTTTTACAGCATTCCTGCGTATTATACCCTACCCCCAAACAGTATTTTGCCTGTTACCATAGTAGTAGTTTATGGAACACTTACGTCGGCACATAGGTTAAAAGTTCACCACAATATGTTGCTAGTGAGTGAGCTTCAGCATTATACTTCAAATTATAAATATCATTTCTATTGATGACTGCTACCCCCACAAAAAAACAGACGTATGTACTTTTTTAATTAACTTTTATTAAAACAATAACTGGAACTATAACTAAAAGATAACACTAGAACTATAAGTAACAAAACAATATAATAAACAACATATAATATGGAGTCCAAAATAAGTATTGTAGTTAATCTGCAAAACAAAAAGAAAAGTAGTGTTTAAAATTAGATTGAAGTGACTAAATGAGATCAAACATCACAAGTCAAAGTAAAACTTGACAATATTTATATTTTTAAATCTTCGCAGTGTGCCTGAAACGCTTCCACTGGCATTCATCATGCAGAACCACCTAGCATTCAGAAAGCAACTTAAAACGTGGATATTTGACAAGTAATCCTCCTCCCATTTCTAAGCGCCTTGAGACCCTCTGGGTAGGTAGTGCGCTATATAAATTCTCTGACTTGACTTGACTTGACTTTGGTCCACCCTCTTTATCAATTTTTGCAGTTTGAGATATAACGTCCTACATGTGTTATTCATCTCCTACTTTCTCCTTTCAAATTCTCTTGTAAAGACCTTAACAACAAATAAAGGGAACATTTTCTGCATATTTTTAAAAAAGCATTTGACACAATGACCGTATTTATTGAATGTTTTGAAATTAATTTTCACAAGTCTTAAAAAAGGTGAATGCAAGAAAAGTTACTTGCCGCATATGCAAGACTGCTTTCAAGAGGAGACCCCAATAAAAAGGACTTGTGTGGAACTGCAAGTATGCTGATGCCGTTGCAGACTAAGAATCCGGTCAACTTTGCAAGGGAAGAGTTGAGGAGATTGAGAGCGGCTCCTTCTGCTTCATGAGAAGGCCCGAGTACCAGTGGAGCAACACCGTCAACCTCTAGAGCACAGCCTAATATTTGTCCCCAATTTGAAACCCTTTAAGAGAAAAAGTAAGAAGGTTGGGAGCTTTGTATGCCATCCTAATATCTAATTATCCATAGTTATACAGAGATCCGCCCTGTATCAGACTCATCCTGTTAAACAGAAACTTTAGCATGAAACACACTTGAAAAGGAAGGGAAATAAATCGAACAAAATCAGTAGGCCACTGATGAGTTTTTGACTTCGCTAGAAATAAGAAACATGAAAGTGGTGAAAGAAGCCAAGCTTGACGTTACGACCGCCACGAGGTAGCTAACCTCCGCCACCCCCCCCCACTGCTCCAAGAATGTCTGTCCCACCGCCCGCCACGCCCAATAACGGTAACATAAAATAGATACAAATCAGCAGATACCTACCCCCATTCCGGAAACTCCCGAAGTACAACAGGTCCATGGTTACGCCCATCCGGAAGATGAGGCCTCGACACGTGCAGGGCGGGGCCCGACTAGCCGCCATCAGCCGGAGAAGTCGTGGGATGGTCTGCCCGGAATGTGCTGGTCCTCCCTTTCTCTTCTGGCGCCCTGCAGGCCACGGGGGGGAGATGTCTTGCCTCTGCCAACGACAACCCCCCCCTCTTATCGCCTGGTCCGGACATCACGGATATCAACGCCAGGTGTCGGCGTGGGGCCAGGTGTCGGCGTGGGGTGCACCAGGAGAGGAGCCGAGGCCGACGGGATCTTCTTTCTTCAATAATGGCTACGACAACACTGGGGGGGGGATGTCTTGCACATGCCACTGACCCCCCCCCCTCCCCTCGTATCTCCTGGTCTGGCCCCGGCTTGATATGACCTCCCCGTTCGGGCCTGAAGCGGCGCCCTGCAGGCCACGGGGGGGGGGATGTCTTGCCTCTGCCTCCGACCCCCCCCCCTCTTATCGCCTGGTCCGGACATCACGGATATCAACGCCAGGTGTCGGCGTGGGGTGCGCTGGGAGGGAGAGGCGGCGCGAACGAGCCTCTCCCACCCCCACAGGTGGGGGCCCCTCAGCTGCACCCCCACCACTCCACTCACCCAACAAAAGGGTTCCTCCACTCTTGCGATGCAGTGGTGCTGCACTCACCCGACAAAAGGTCTCGTCCACTATTGCGAGGCAATGATGCTCCGCTCACCCAGCGGGGGTCTCGTCCACTGTTGCGGTGCAACGACGCTTCTAGTTTCCCACGTCCAGAAACGTTCTCCTCAACTTTGAAGATTCTATAAGAGCCACGGGGGCCCCCGACCCCCGATGGGGAATGACTGCCATGATCACCCACGGAACGACCACGACTTAGCCGCAGGACGTCGGCGCGCTCATGCCGGCGCCGGCCTCAGTCTTGAAATCACCAAAATCCTGCAAGACTACCAACTTGATCAGTTCCGGTGGGACACCAGTATGACCCGGTAGGAGAGATTGTTGCCTCCCACCCCACTTTGACTGATGGTTCATGTCGCCAGTCCCCTCTGCTACCCTTCAACGAAAACTTTTGGACTGCCGAAAGAGGTCCCGGTCCAACCACGAGTTGGTGGGGACATTTTGACTATACTTGGACCTTCCTGACCTCACCCAAAATGGCGCCGGTACAAATGAAACTCTCAACTCCTTGTTGTGCCCCGATTGCTCAGCCTGGATATCATGAGATATGTATGCAGTTTTTAGCACATGAATTGATATGGGATAAGACTGATTATATGTTCGGACAATGAATTGATCCAGGATGGGTATTAATTATACGTTCGAACAATGAATTGACATGGGACGGGTACTGATTACACGTTCGAACAATGAATTGATATTAAGTTCTAATGCATCATTGATTACTGTATTTATTGAAGGTTCAAATTGTCGACACTTTTGGTACTTGCTCACAATGAATTATCGATATGATTTTGTTGCACTTGTCGCACTTTTTACTATGAAATCAACGACTACTGACTCTCTTATGTTTTCCACAAATAAATTCCCCCCCCCCATTTACAGTTCCAGCCTGCTCCGTGGCCGGCCCACGGGGTTGTAGGCCCGTATTTGGGCACCAACATTTTTATTAAAGGTTTTTGAAAAAGCAAACGTAGTTGTAACGCGTAGATTGGTAAGTTTCGAATAAATGGCCACTGTTTCCGATTTATTATTTTTTTTTTTTTAAAAGCAGGTAAAATGAAGCAGCTCAATTAGTTAAGGGTTAAAAAGTATAGTACGCAGAAACATTGAAAATATGAATGGTCCAGGTTTGTTGTGTGTTTTTCATTTTTGTACAGCATAAAGCAATCGATAAAGATCCTGGTATTTAGCCTCTACTTTATATGCTACCTGTATCAGGGAAGTTGTTTTAAATGCCCCTAAGCCACCCCGAACGAATGTCACCTGGCCCCCCTAGTACGAACGAAAACGACCCCGTACCACTGTAGGTTATCTCTCTTCCTCAAAAATGACAAAAATTAATTTCTAGGACGTTTTGGACATTGATGATTTTCATATGATCTATTTATTAAAGTAATACTCATCTCTCCGCATGAAATTAATTTTCCACATGCTACACAAGTCAATCTCATCTGCCTAAAGTTCTTTTACAGATTTGGGACCGTTTCCCTTGCCTCTGACTCACTTATTGCTAAGTCAATGGTGGATGTTTTTGCCGGTCGGGGATTATCCACCAAATCTCGAAGTTGTACTTTAGAATAATTAAGAGGGTGCCACCTCTCCATGTGCCGATGCATGGTATGATTACCATAGCTATATTTTTTTTCGGTCCCTCTCGAGAGTTTTTTTTTTTTGCAGATGAGGCAGGTAACAAACCTGGCATTAACTTTCTTTTCATGAGAAGGAAAAGAAAAAAATTGCCAGATAAAATTCACTTTCACATGGGACGTTCTTGGCATTTCTTTCAGAAACTTTTACATCACTGTGTCATTTCTTTGTCTATCCTGGTTAAAGCAATGTCATGTAAATAGTTCTTTTAAAAGTTTTTTTTTAACGTGTTTACTTTGTTGGAGCGTTGTATATATTTATAATTTATTAAAGTGTTATAATACTACTACTTTGTTAGAGTGCTATATATTTTTAATGTGACACATAATTGTAAAAACTTTGATGTACAAAGAGGCATCCCTGGAATCTTCCGCTTCAGGCTCGGTCCCACACACCCTCACAGTGAGAATCCCCTCTTCAATCACAATACAGGATGGTTTTCAGATAGTAGGAACGCGTGTGGTGTGACGGATCTCATCGGGTGGGGGCCTTGATCTACTGTAACTCCTTTGAAGAGGGGTGATTCTTTACAGCTGGGGCCATAAACTACATCTGCAGGGCTAGGTGATAGCCTAGGGCTGGCCTGGACAATCAGACACAGAGGAAGAGGAGTGTCAGAGGGTGCAGTAGTGAATAGGGTGAAAGGGAGGTGTCGGGCGGGCACAGGGTGTGATTCTCAGAGAAGAACAGCGCACATGGGAGGAGGTTTCTGCCCATGCATGAGAGAGAGAGCGGGGGTGACCAGTGCGTGGGGGAGATGCTTGCGAGGGTGGGGAGCCTTGCTGAGGATCGGCGGCGTGCAGAGAGTGGGTCTGGTCAAGGCATCTAAAATGGCTGCCGTGCTCAACAAAAGTGTGGCATTGCAAAAAAGGCAAGATGGCGCAGACAATATTTATCAATAAGGATTAATTTATAACAATTATTTTTAACAAAATATTTACTCGCAGTGACCAAAATGGCGGTCAACAGTTCCTGATTTCCTTCGAATCGAACGTAAACAGACGTCACGCAGCAAAAAAAAAAAACGCCCACGCACAGCCGCTGGAAGACATGTATCAACATATATGAGCCTCCTCAGCCACCCTCAGAAAACATAAGGGGTCAGGATACGTCTCCCGTACCCCCTTATACCCTGTAATTTAATTAAACCGAAACACAAATTGGCGAATTCCCGTTTCGCTACCAGTTTGCGGCCCGGTTCGCGAACCGGGAAACGCTTCTATCGTGAAAAATCAATTTTTTTTTATTTGCCCCACGGGACCCTTTAATAACCCCAACATCATTCCTAGGGGGTCAAGAGGGGTCTACCTTGCCCCCTTTCATTAAATTCCCCCTTCGTTTTTCTCCTCTTGTCTCTCGATCCTACCGAGAGACAAGATGGCGGCCGCACTGGACTATTTAGAATGTTGACAGACACCGGAGAGCCAATCCGCTTCGCTTCGCAAAGCTCCGTTACGCGAAAAGTACGCGATCTGGAGCGCTATCCGGGACGCTGTCACAGATATATAAAAAATTTTAAGCGTTAATTTCTCAAAATCCACTGGAGCACATATATTGAGACCCAGCAAAGGCACATCGGGCTAACAGTCCCTACAATTTTGCCAAGTTTCGTGTAAATCCATTCAGCCGTTCGAGCTAAAAGTGAGGCCAAATGCCCTATGGAATAATGAATGGGAAAAACACGTTTTGGGACCCCCCCTTTTTTCTCGCCACCCCCTTGACGAAACCCCCCCCAAATTTTCAGGGACTGCTCAGAAACAAAATGTGCCATTTTCCTGAAAATTTCAGCCGATTCCGTCCACAAACGCCAAAGTTATTAGACATAGAATTTTCAAAAGTCCCATAGAGAAAAAACTAACTAACTATATATACCTACTGGCGACCGCCAGTAGGTAATATTCAAATCCTCTAGCCCTCTAGTTTCCTCCTGGGAGAAGTCTCGGCACAGCAGCAGGTAAATAAAAAACAAATCTTTCTTTTTTACACACCGTGTGCAAAGTTACGTGCAATAATAGGACGGCCTACGCGTTTCGGCTACTGCTAGCCTTCCACTGGACCATAGAGTCCCTGATGTCTATACCTTCTTTAAGGGCTTAGTGAAAGTACCCTTTTCCCTTTCCATTGCTCCTCTAGACAGTCAACCTTGTTTACAAATTACGGCCAAAAGGTAGGCGCCATTTTCTTCAGTAAAAGGATTCAAACTCCATTTTCAAATTAAGTTTCCACAGTAAAGTACACGTGCATAATCATAATTGAGTTCAAATTAAATCGTACTGATTTCATTACAAGCAGCATGTATTTTAACTAGGATCGGAGTTATTTCATTCATTGTAAAGTACTCGTTGATCACCATATCAAATTAAATGTCTTATCTATTGTCCGTTCTGCCACTTCATTTGCTCTTTCGACATTAGATAAATTGGTCCTGATTTTCCATTGTCGCTCCAACTATGTACACTATTTACACTTATTTACAGATCTTCTCAATTTCTCTATCCATTGATATTGTTGTTGCAACTGATGTTCTTTATTCCTCCTGTACTTTCTAGTACGATCTCATTTCACTTATACTACTTTTTCATGTCTGTAAGGAACAACATCCTATTCTCTAGTAGTATACTTCCATATTGTCCTGTTGAGAACAATTCAACTCCTCATTTGTTTGTACATTATTTACAGTTTTCATGTTGCAACACTTATATACATTGAACAGTTCTTCTACATTCTTCCTTTGCAGGTTCATAGTTGTGATGTTCCAGGAGAAAATGGTGATATCAACTTTTCTGATCAAATGTTCTTGCAGCTGTTATGTTTCATTACCACTCAAGTTTGCTGGGCTAGTCAAGTCACTCCTTTCCATGATATACACCTATATACATAAAACCAATTGATTTTGGAGATCCACAGCTCACCTGAGTTCATCATTCTCATAGTCTATTTACAGATGTACATACAGTTCTGCATCTTGATTGTGTCCATAAGGATACCCCGTCCCCATCCCCAGGATCATACTTCATTCTAGTTTGCGTAATTGCATAGTGAGGTCTCCTCCTCTTTGTGATTGTATACGGATCTTGATCCCTGAATATTTTAATTGGCTGCAATCACTTAGATGGAATTCTTTGAAATGTTTTGCCATCGGGTAATTGGGGTCCTTGTTTTTAATTGCATGTAGGTGTTGGAGTATCCTAAGTTTCAATTTATTGACGTACTCCCTATGTAGGACTTCCCACAAGGGCATGAAAGTCTGTAGACTACGTGTTTTGATTCACACGTGATGTGATCCACAATCTTTTCAGCCCTCCCATTCTGCAATTTGTACTCTGTAATGTTGAGACCATGTTCACAGGCCTTACACTTCGCGCACTTCCAGAATCCAGGAGTGGTTAGCCAAGATTTCTTTGTTGGTGGTCTGATTTCCAAATGACTTTTGGTCAGGATATCCCGTAGTGAAGACGTTCTTCTGTAGGAGACACTTGGGAATGATGTTAAATTATCCTTCAAGGTTTCATCCAGTAATAGTATCTTCCAATGTTTCTTTAGTGCCCTCCTCAGATCATCACTTTGATTGTTGAAATCCATGATTAGGCGAGTTTCTTCAATTTTTTCTCCTGTTCCATGTTTCATTTCTCTTGCTCTACTAGTTGCTGGTATTAGGAGATCTGTTCTTTCCTTTAGATTCATTCTTGATACCCTGTCTCAATCCCTTCTATTGGGTACCCCCTTTCCAGAAAACGATCACTAATTTTCTCTAATTCCTGTTTGAGGTCCACAACTTCAGAGCAGTTCCGTTTAGCTCTTAACATCTGCTCATAAGGTATGCTCCACTTTAATTTTACTGGGTGCCCACTGTTGGCATGGAGAATACTATTGTAAGAAGTCGGTTTTCTATGTATCTTGGTGCAAAGTTGATTATTCAAAATGAAAATTTTTACATCCAAGAATACCAGACTGGTTTCACTTATGGCTGATGTGAAGTGAAGATTGTAGTTGTTAATTTCCAACGAATCTAGGAAGGTTCGAAGCTCCGACTTATTCCCGTCCCATACGACAAATAAGTCGTCAATGAAACAACACCATACTTTGATTTCTAAATGTTTTTTCTTCTCTTGTTCCACGACCTCATTCTCCCAGATGGCCCTCAGGAGGTTTGCATATGTTGGGGCAAAAGATGTCCCCATTGCAGTTCCCTGCTTCTGTAGGTACAAGTTTCCCCAAAAAAAGGAAGATATTATGGGTTAAGCAATAGGTCAACATGTCGATCAGCATTGCAGAGTGTTCCAATTGGCTGATTGATCGCGTCTCCAAGATCTTCTTGATGGCTCTTATTCCGTCTTCATGACGTATTGAGTTGTATAATGATGATACGTCTATGGTTTTCATTAGATATCCTGTGTTCCAATCCATGCCTGACATCTTATTGAGAAAATCCATTGTCCCTTAGATATGAGGGTTGTGATGTTACATAATTCATCAAGAATATGTCGATAAATCTTGAAGTTGTTTCCAACCATGATCCTATGGAGCTCACTAGCGGTGTGCCAGGCGGGTTTTTCATTGCTTTATGCACTTTTGGCAAGAAATAGATAGTGGCTATGATGGGATTATCCGTTTTCAAATATGAGTACTCGTCAAAATCAATCAAGCCTCGATCTTTCCAGCCCAATAGTAAGGCATGATACTCCTCTGTCCAATCTTCCATCGGGTTGTTCTTAAGTTGTACATAATGGTCTTGATTGTTTAGTTGTCGTTTCGCTTCGTTGATATAATCCGTCATATTCTGCACCACAATATTTCACCCCTTCTCTGAGGACTTTATTATTATGGTAGGATCATTCTTGAGTTCTGACATCGCCTGATATTCTTTTGGCGAAAGATTACGTGATTTGCTGTTCCATACTTCGGTCTTATTGTTGATGGATTTGCTTGATATTCTTGAAATTTCTTCCAACATTATTTCTTGGAATAGATCGACTTTGTTCCCTGGTGGTAATTGTGGACAGAACCGTGATTGTTTCCGCAAACCACTGTCCCCTCCTTTATATGTGGTTAATCCAGATTTCTTGCAAAAGTCAATGTCTGATTGGAATGAGCTGTCATTTTCCTCTCTTGAAATTATGCTCTCCTCCATTTGTATCAGAGCCCTCATGGTTGGTAGGTCCTTTTGAGTAATGGATGATAGACTTTTATCTTCCACTTGTTGTTCAGATCTCTAAGGTTTTTTCTCTGAGAAGTATTTCTTCAGTTTGACTTTTCGGCAAAATTTATATAGGTCAATTCGTGCATTGGGAACATCCATGTTTTTGTTTGGGCAATAAGATAATCCTCTATTCAATAGTTTCAAATGTGTCTCAGATAGTTTTTTACTCGATAGATTGATGACTACATTGTCGGTTGTTGTTGTTTTTTTCTTTAGGATTACTTTTGCCTTCCTCTGCCTCTTTGGCTTTGCTCCTCCTACTGCCCCTTCTGGTTGTGGCTTTGGCTAAGGTTTTGAAGTTTCTCTCCCCCATGTATTTACTCTGCCTCTCCCTCTTTGCCGCGTTATTATCTGGGCTAGTTGCATCTCCCCACGAAAATCCAGTGGAGTAACTATTGCATCCTCATTATTTGAGCTGATTTCTGAGCTATCAACTGTATCTATATGTTCTGCTCCTGCGCACTTATCCATCACAACTCGACTTCTCAGTGTGTCGTATTTTAGAGCGAATGTATAAATACGCCCATTAGCGTAATCCAATCTGTCTCTTGTAAATTTGATAGCTTTCGGTTTTCCACCTCTGCTTCATGTTTGGAAACTTTCTTCTCCATATTCTCAATTAGTTCTTTAGACTCTTCTGATGTAGGGATGTTGGCTAGTTCTAACTCCAAGGCTTCAATCACGCTTGTGATTTTCTCCAATTTTCTTTCAGCGTGTATAATTAGTGTCCTCATGAGCTTGTAGGAACATTCATTGGTATCTGTTTGCCATAATTTGATCAGGTCCGGGTCCAGGTCATTTAAGGTGGGCATGATTAGTATCCTGAGCCCTCGAGGGATTCTCTTAAACTCTATATATTTTTACAATGTTGTTTTTTCCCACCATTTGTTGATCTCTAGTATTTTGTTCTGCTGTAATTCCCTCACGATATTCAAAATGGTCCTGTTGTCTTTTTTCCTTTCTCCCTGTAGTTCCTCTTGTATTTGTATTAGTTATGGGGGTGTTCTCATCATTGAGTAGCTCACTCGCCCTTTGTTGGCGATTCCTTGACTTATCTGCCATCTAAGTAAACAAAGTTGCGTTATTTTTCTTGTATTGCTTGTTTTTTGCTGGGTGTGTAAATGTATTCTTTGTTGGATTTTCCATTGTCTGCTCTTCAGACTTAACGGAATCACCCGTGTGCCTGCTGATCCTTGCAAACGCTCTAGCGTTCCTCGGAATCACAATAATGCTGTTCTGTCCCTTTAAATTTTATACCACTCAGAGAAAGTTCTTCCGGGCTTCGGGTTATTCGGCTTGTGTTCGTGCTCAGTTGCGCTTATCTGATCCGGATTTCGAAATGCGCTGCGTCTTACATTCTTTATGTATTGTTTACACCCAATGTGACCGCACAAAACGTGTGAGAGAATTAGAAATAAGATACATTATCAATTTGGACTG